>NC_136061.1:735521138-737921138 GCF_964261635.1 Lissotriton helveticus | reverse complement strand
GTCAATATCAAATTCCCCAAATCCTTTGGGTTTACATCAGTTTCATACAAATTTACATCATGCCATTTTTCTTCAAATAAGGGGTCTGATATAATTGTTATTGGTGACCCCGAGTCTGCAGTGAACATCACCTATCACCACTTTCCCTATAGGCCCTTTTATTTTACCATCAACAACATCAATGGACAGCACTATATTTGCGCACATTTCTTCTTCATATTCACTTAATGCATTGACTTTCACATTACCCATTTGCTTTTTTTGTTTTACATAGTGTTGTGTAATGCCCACATTTCTTACATTTGACACATTTCTTTCCTAGTGCAGGGCATGCTTTGTAATCTGCTAAGTGCTCTTGTGATCCACATCTGAAACATCTTACATTTTTACCTCCTACCTTCTTGTCGTTCTTGTTCCTTTCATAATTCCTATTTTCATATTTTTTCTTTTCCTGTAAATAAAACACGTTAGAATTACTATTAGTGTAGGATAACTCTTTTGTAGATATTAGCGATCTCTCTATACCCTTCTCAATATCTATTACTTCTTGCAATGTAGGGTTCCTACACGCTAGTAACCTCTCCTGCACCTTCTTTGAATGACAGTAAAAAAACAATTGGTCTCTTATATATATATCAGTCATATCCTCAAATTCGCAGTCTTTTGCTAAAACGCGCAAACTTGCAATGTATTCTTCAATTGTCTCTCCTTCTAGCTTGTTTTCTTAATGCAAACTTGTGCCTTCCTACCATGACATTGCTTTCCACAGAGAATTGTTTTTCAAGTCTTTTTACCGCTTCTTGGTATTCATTTAACAGTATGAAAACCCACGGGGGGTTTCATACTCAGGCAGGCTGTCGAATATTTCCTGTCCTACCTTCCTTAGAAGTCCAAATAGTAGTGTTTTTTTCTGCTCAGCATCATATCTTTTGCCATCCATTGACACTATACAATTCTCGAATACTCTTAGCCAATTTTTCCATTTCATGTGAGGTTTCCCTGGTTCTTCTAAAATTAGTGGTGGCACACATATATTATTACTTTGTGCCATTATACTTTATTTCTTCCTTTACTTTCCTCTTTTTATGAATTTCTTTTGTTTTTACTTATATTATCTTATTCCTTATTTTTATTCTTATTTATCCTCCTTTATGCGCATTGACTTACATGTGAACTTGCTTTTCGCACTGTTCCTGTTATCGCTTAAGCGCTCGTTAAATTCCTGTCAGATCAGTTTCAGTACTCGCATATGCACTCGTAAAATTCCTGTCAGGTGTCATTCAAAATGGCGGCACGTTTCTGCGTGCTGCGTCAGTCTGACGTGCCCGGCTCTAACCCAATCGTATTTCAGTGTTAGATGCCTACTTCATTCCCGACATGCACTCTGATTCCCCTGACAGGATTACTCGCTGTCGGCAGGCTTTACGGTATTTTCACACAGAGTCAAAGTTTTCAATTACACTTACTTTCTTCCTTGAAGTTGAAGAATTCTTAATTTTTCCGTCGATTCGGAATGTATTTTTAGTTAATCCTCTGTTTACGAACTTCTGTTTATTTTCCTCCGTGAGCCTCCTCTTTTGATCCTCGTCGCCAAGTTGTTGTGGAAAATGATGAGTGACTCGGTTGAGTTGATTAGCAAGGTAGTTTATTCCAAGTACACAGAAGTAAAGGACCACATGAGGCATAGGGGAACTGGACTGTCCAGGTCAAAAGGGTAACGGCATCTGACCTGACAGTTCGTGTGACATCACTTATATAGCCACCGAACATTCGTAGGTGACTCATAGTGACGCAAGGTATTGTATAACAATAGAGAAAAGACTAATACACCTAATAGCTACAATAATGTGTATACATAAGAACTGACATGAGAGTACCTACACAACAGAGAGCTCTTGGGATTCAGGAGTAAAACTTACCAGTCAAAACTGCTCCAAAATATAAAGAAGAATAACTCGCCCATTTTCGAGCAGACAGAGAACAGCATTAACTATTCCTTGACCAGGGTGGCAGGTTCGAACATCTCCAAAGCAACGTGGGCCAGCTTTCTAGCTGCACATTTTCAAATCAATGGCTGGAGCACACTCAAAGAGATCATTTCAGCCACCTTTAGTACTAATAGGAGAAGCACTGAAGCATGAGCCTCACCTTGTGTTCTATGCACACAGTGCTGTATGGGACAAAGGATGTGAATGCTCAAATCGGGATGTGGGCAAATAGTACAGCAAGTTGAAATATAATCTTGACATTTAAATCCTCGCATAGCCCTAAAAGCCAGACATAACTCAAGTTATCAATTTGCGTGTGAAACATCGAATAGCAAATTACCAAAGGGCGCCGAGAAAGGGCTGCGGGTCCAAATGGGATCGCACCAGAAATCTTTAAGGAAATTCACTTCTATTGGACAAAGAAGCTAGAGCCACTCTATAATTTTGCCCTAGAAAGTGGCAGAGTCCCCTCCAGGGCTGGACAGGCCATAGCGGGCACTGGGCGTTTCCCCGGTGGGCCGACAAGATGGTGGCCGGTTTTGGCCCCCTGTTGGGCCGTTTTTGCAGCATTGCTGCAATATCAGCCCTGGAACAAAATCGGCCTAAACAGGCCCTGGCAAACACCTCTGCCGTCTCCCCCAACTCCTCCAGGGGGGGCCGGCCAAGCACTTTGCCAGGGCTAGATTTGGTTCCCGTCCGGCCCTGGTCCCCTCCTCATGGATTTGCTCAGTGATCACACCAATATTTAAATGGAGAGACAAAGTTAAGCCTCAGAATTACTGCCTAGTGATGCTGATAGGCAACAAAGCAAAATACTTTGCAGGAACCACTCTGGAGGAATTACAGGCATGGTTTGAGGAAAATCACAAAATCCCAATCAACCACACTGGTTTCACCAACCAAACAGTGCCAATGGCTAACATCATGGCCCTCACCCTGATGAGCGACTTCAAATTGTCTTACAAACAGCCTGTCCATTTATGTTTTATAGATTATGAATCCACATTTGATGGGAGGAAGCAGCAGGAAATAATGGTCAAAGCTTGCGGCTTGGACTGTGCCTGGCTGCCTTCTAAGAGCACAACAAATGCTGCAAACAAACATGTAGATCAGGATTAAACTGGGGGATGATTCCCGATTGTCCTGGATGATAACAACAAGCGAAGGACCTAAACGGGGCTGTGTGCTGGACCCAACCCTTTTTAACCTGTTCCTCTTCGACCTCAGCTGTGGCCCGTGGAGGGAGTTACGGTGGGGCAGGCAGGCGGGGCAGAGGAGGGATAGGGTGGGGGGTGATAAACACCGGAATATGGATGATTACAGGTAAGTAAACAATTAAATTAATAAAACGAATTTCGTTCCATGCCCTGCATCACAAAATGCAATGCAGGGCGCGCTGCGAAATTCATTTTATGTGGATTCATAATCTATAAAACATAAATGGACAGGCTGTTTGTAAGACAATTTGAAGTCACTCATCAGGGTGAGGGCCATGATGTTACCTATACATAAGTGTGCGGATTTCTCCACCTCGACTGCAGAGCCTCTGCGCATGTAAAAATGTATTTTAGTAGTAAGTATGGGAAGGACACAGGGGAACGGGTGAGAGAAGGGTCAGACTTAGGATGTGATTAGGGAGGAGTACCAGCAGGTTATGGAGGAACAGGAAGGGTTTTAGGGAGGGGTATCATCAGCCCACAGAAGAGTAAGCCAATTGCCATTCTCTGTGTGTGGAGAAATGTAACTTACACGTTTGTGGTACTTTTACATTGGGGGTTTGGGAATACTGAACTACAAATTGTAAACTTTCTCAAAAGTGTAACTTACCTTTGTGAATCAGGTCCATGTTGTTCTATTGCTAGGATTTCAGAATGCCCATGGCTCGAACACTTGACTGTGCCTGCCAGGGGTATCACATATGTACATGGGGGTAGATTTATCAAAATGTCACACAACAGGACAACTTGCTGCTCTGTACTGCGATGTGTGACAGGGAGAGAGCAGGCATGCAGCATATCTATAAAGATATGAAGCATTCCTGGTCTCTCCCCTTGCGCAGGCGTACTGAGTGCTGCCTAGCACCAAAGCTGGTGCAAGGGTGCCTGCTTTACAGACAGGATTGTCTTCATGCAGGAAGGTACACCTTCCTGCACAAAAATAATCCTAATAGGCCTTTTCCTCTTTCTGCTCGTGCGGCACAATGCAGCACAGGTAGAAAGAGGAAATACAATGGAAAAATTAAGATATTTATCCTTGTTACGCCTCTGTTGCAAAGGCGTACTATTTTGATGCAATTCCTGGTTTAATACCCTTAGTAAATCTGGGATTGTGCCAAAATCCATGGGTGAATGCATGGGACACTCATGCTCCATCCATGAAACACCTTCCCAATATAGAGTAACACAAGGCAGCGATTGTCACTACCTTGCATTACTCTGGATTTACTAAGCAATGCAGAGCAACACAAGGTGGCCTTGTGTGGCTTAGTACAATTCATGTAAGGGCTTGTGTTGCTTTGCATCACCTTGCATCATGCAAGGGCTAATCAACCCCTTTGTAAATCTTGATCCCTGTATCTTAAAAAATCAAAATTTTAACCTATGTTGGAGAGTGCTTCTTCTAAACAAATAGTGCTGTAGCATTTTTTCAAGTCTGTTCTACATTTAAAATAAATATATAAAATGAATGTACATTAAACTTTACTGTAAAAATATTTGAATAACTTTTTCCAAATTTTGTTAACTTTATAGTTTTCTATATACGTTACATTACTAAACCATACAGAGATGTCCGCCCCGATCTTCTCCTTCGATAATGCTCTTCTACCGCTCATCATGCCTGGTCAAGATACAAAGAATGTGCCTGGATTTGAGAACAACTAATAGAAATCTATACCTTAGCCACCTTGGAGTTATGCCAAACCAAGTTGTCAGGATCATTTGTCTCCAAGTGAGATGAGGCCTCGGCGTGTCCCCACACCGGAAGGAGATCTACATTGCCAACTGGCCCTGGAATACTTGAGTAATCATCAGAGATCCCTAATGGGAGTATAGGAGAAATACACTCTACTAGATTGGTATGAAGGATTAAAACAACAATGGCTGTCACATTGAGAAGCAGGCTAGACTTGTTTAGTAAGTTATCTCCCGGTGGCTTCTGGGGTCTGTCAATGAATGGGCAGAGTTATTTCTGCGTTTTCTGCAGACTGCGTCACCAATTCTCTAAGATTCTGACACATAAAGGGGAATTTAAGGAGTAGGAACTTCTGACATGCATCACTGTTCTATATCCTCAACAAGTATCAATGATGGATGAGTACTGTTGAAACAGCAACATCTAAGGAAAACAGTGTTTGGTTTTCCATGACTTTGAAGAAGGGAACACAGTTTGCATCTTTTTCCAACTAGCCGACTGGGCCTGAAAGTGACGTAAGCGTTAAGGCGCAGTTTGAGATACATAATTGTCAGAATATAGCTCTCCCAAATGCTTTCACCCATTAATTGAGAGGTATGCCTTAAGGCAATAGTCATCTCCCAACCTAGTTGCTAAATCAGGTTTCAGAATCTCAGGAAAATCTTTCTTGAATCCTACAAGAGGATGTCATTTCTGTTCTTAACAGAGTCCTACTGCCTCTATTGGTTCTGCCCATTCCTTCACTATCAGTCTCCAGATGATTGATAAGAGTGGAAGACCAGGCACTAGGGTAGGTTTGTACCTGTTGAATGCATCAGCAACAAGAAGATGAACAGGCAAATGACATACCGGTGGCCCAAGTTAGCACTGATCTTGGCCAGCACTTCTCCATGTACACATTCACCCAGTGAGTTAACTTCCGCAGTGTCATACTTGGCATCCTCTAGAACTTCAGAAACAAGATCACATCACCAGCAAGTGCTACTTGCCTGAGAACAGAATCATGCAAACAAAGAGGAAGTAGCAAACTATAATACATGCACACTCACCCGTACATGTAATTGTTTGATACAAATCTGTGTTACTTAATAGACATCTGTGCTCCTCCCACCAAGACCCACTTGGCAGTGTACTGTGAGAAGTAGTTGGAATGAGTTAGACCACAAATGTCAGCACTTCTTACCCATTCAACAGCATCCCGTAGTGTCTAGTCTTGAGAGATACTCTCAGCATATGAGGAAGCACTGAAGTTAAGAGGATGAGGGTGGTGAAGGGAAAGCTAACACTTAAACAGTAAAGCTTCCTGTGCAGCCTTCAAAACAGCTAACAAAGGTCACATGCCCTGCAGAACCTCAAGCAAATTCTACAATGTAGAGACCCTGAGCAATTAAAGAATTAATAATAAAATAAGGTACAGTGAGAGAAAACAATGAGGTTTATTAAACACCACCTAAATGAAAATCGAGTAAAGTGAGTACTACACCAGAGAGACAGGAGTAAACACACCAGGTAATCCTTTTGTGATACCTTTTATAAGCTGAAACCTTGAAAAGGGAGGAGATCGCGTGTAAGGCACCTGTCTCCAGGGGCGAGTTACCCGTTTTTAGGTCTCGCTACGAACGCAGCGCATGCGCAGCTTCGCTAGCGAGACTCTATTGCTGCCGCTTTCGTGCTGGAAGGGAGACAGGAAGTGGCACGCACGGACAGGAGATGTGCACTCCGTATGCGTGCACATATCCTGGCCGCGTGTGCCATCTACTGTCTCCCTTCCAGCACCAAAGCGGCGGCACAGAGCACGCATCGCGTCGCTTGCTTTCACTTCTCGAAGCTGGGGAATGGGGTTCGAGTCTTGGCATGGTCGCTGTGATTCTGGGCAAGTCACTTAATCTCCCCGTGCCTAACAAAATAAATGTGTCAGTCTATAAAGCAACTGGCGCTCGTGTAAAGGGCTCGGATACCTTCCTATAGAGTTCGCGCTATATGAAACTTACAAAAAAAGCGCTCTGCCGCTGTGTGTACATCATTGTCTTATCGTTCTGCAATAATGCAGATGTATATAATCCGTGACAATGTAGATGTACATCTCGTTCAGTTTGTACAGCTCTAGCCTGGCTCGTCCGCATTTCTGAACAGCACTTTCTTTGCTCCTCGCGGGACCGGAGTCTGAAGGTGAAAATTAGTTCTCCCTACCCCCTTCGTCTGTGCTGAGGATGCCCCTCTTTATTCCTCATGACTCGCCCCCGAAAGAGAGTAAAAGGCAGCCGGCCTTGGACCCTTGCTGCGGGCCCCACAGTGCTAGCGTCCTGATTTCTGACCTCTGCGTTTTGTAAACACAGCCCCCTGATCCGGCTGCCCTCCCCCCACCACCGTCCTGGCCAAGGATTACGAAAACTGCCAGTGTGCTCCCCCCACAGCTTCAGGCATCCGAGCACAGACCGCCTCGCGTGAAAAGCTGACGAAAGCCGGTTTATTATTGGTCTCTCGGGCAGCGCAGTGAATACATCTCTCGCGGTCCAAGGTTGGTGCGAACCATCATTTTAAACTTTTTTTTTCTTTCGCGTTTATTGAGTATTTGAGGCCTTAACAACTCCATTTGTTGTCTGTCAGATAAGTTGTCCTTATACACCCCGGAACGTTAACACTATTTTTATATCAGCTTCTCCTGCTCTCGGGCTCTGTAAGTAACAGTTTAATAATACTCACTTAACTGACCTCAGAAAAGGGGGGTTGCATTGGCAGGGTTCAGTCACTGCTGCTCTGCCCTTCAGACGTGTGCGGTGAGTGTTATGTCTCGGAGACATCGCCTGCCCACACACACACACACACATATTACCAGAATACAAAGAACTAGACAGCCTGGGCTAGAAGCACAACCACTCCTACCTGGGATCTGTGAAATATTGGATCTGTGTAATAAAATGTACTTGCTTTGTTCACCGTAGTGTCCTTTGCTTTATCTAGCAGCCGGACTACTATTACAGAGATCCTAAGGTCTGCTAGACTTGCATTTCCGATGGATGTTGTGAAATTACAAATCCCAAAATGCAAAGACAGAACTTAAGGTTCCTTCATTAGTGCCCATAAAATGGCCAGGCACCCCCGCCCCTCTCTCCTAGGAATTAATCAGCAATATTGCAGCAATTGGTAATTCCAGGTGGTAAAGAAGTACTCCTGATGACATGATTATGGAGAATACCCTGGGAATCACACACGATTCGTACATGTTTTTGTTATGTTCCGCTGTTTCACTTGGACACTTCCCTGCTTTAAGTAGAAGAAATGTGTGGCAGAAAACATTGGAAGCAAAGTGTTTCTGTGGATTTTATAACCACGATGCATTTGTAATTGGGGCCTCAGGGAACTATTCTACCCTAGGAAGGGAAAGCTGATTATCTCTTTTTTATTCCCTGGCATGTTTGGTACTCCTTGTAGTCTGGTACTGTAATGTCTTTGACTTGGGCCAAGACTACAATTCCCAGAATGCATGCGGCTAAATCACCCCTCGGGACTGTGGAAGAGTTGTGTTTATTGACTAAGCTGCTGATTTTGGCACCTGGGTACCTGGATTCTAATCAGTGATGATAACGAAGGATGTCACCCATGTAGAAGCTGTCCTTCAGCTTTAAGTAGATCAACACATGTCCGTCTACATAATATACAACTTACAATGCTCTCTGTTTTCAACTTTTAGGTACATCTGTACCATCAACTTCCATGTTTAGCAGCAATTGAGAATGTTTTTAATTTTCTCGACAAAAAGGTCCAAATTGCTTTGGCGCACCAGAAAGAACCCTTATTCAGTGCTTAATCTGTAAAAAAAAAGTGCCAGTGCCCTCGACAGGAGACCACTGGAGCTTGCACCACCCACTGCCCCCGCAAGCGCTGCCTATGACAGTACCAACACAACTACTAACCATCACACTCATACAAGTGTGACAATTCAAACTATTCCAGTCATCCAACACTATCAGAATTGCCTGGGTGGAAGGTATTACTCATTTTTAATGTATAGTGAATTATTAAATTGATGTAGTTGTGCTCATTTCTAAATTAGACCGCACAACCATGTGGTAGACTCTCATAAGTGCAGGTTTAGTCAATTACAGGCCAGTGCCAAGCACCAGAAACCACAGGCTCAAATTAAGCATTGCTCATCATTAATCAGCAAAAGACACATCTGCATCAATGTCCTGACTAGGTGATCTCGCGCAAATCCCTGGCACAGCTCTGCAAGAATAAAACCCTTGCTGATATGGACAGTGCACATGATAGCGGCACCTTGACCGGATGTTTTATTGTATCCAAAAATTCTTATGCTTTTGAACCTTTTATGGATTTTATTTATCCTCTTTTGGCGAGGAAGTTGTTCCTGCAATGGAGGTTCGGTACGCTCCCTACCAAAGTTTTTACCCATAAGTGGTCGCTTGGGGGCGACAAGCTTTGCCCTTGCTGTAAAGTTAAGGAAGAAGATGACCTGCACATAATGTTCTGTTGCCATGCTTACTGGAGCCCGAGGAGGCGCTGGCTAGCCCCTCTATGTCGGAATCTGGGCTTCAGTAACTATTTACAAGCCTACAGGGTGCTGAAAACGAATACCCTGGGCCACATTGTGTTTGCGGTTTCTAAATTCCTAATGGCAGCATGGATAATCAGGAAGAAAATGTCTGACTAAACCATTTTACCACGCTTCTTTAAATTCTGCAGGTTCAGCTGGCTTTTATTGTATATATTGTCTTTTATCTGTATGTATTTTTATTGCTTCTTTTATGGCCCATGAGGCCGAAATAAAGAATTTTTGGATTGGATTGGATTTTCTAAAATTATTGTAGGAGTAAACTAAATTTGTGTATCAGGACTTTATTAAACAAGCATTTGCAATGCAACAGGTCTAGCATTATCGAGAGTTTAAGTTATTGGCATTGTAAATGACAATGCCTTTTATTTATATGTTGATTTTTAAAACATAAATGAAAAGCATTGTCATTTACAATTCCAATAGCTTAAACTCTCGCAAATGCTAGACCTATTGCATTGCAAATGCTTGTTATAGTGGCTGTGATGAGGAAGAGTGGGACTCAGAGTAATAAACAATAGCTGTGACAAATGTTAATATTTGATGACCTTCTGAAACCCTGGCTGAATGTTGTTGTTCTGTGGCCTGCTGCGATTTTAGCCTTAATCAATTTGCTTTTATGCTGATTAGTCGAAATTTAGCTTTCGTCCCATTCCCCGTGCCCCACCTCCATACGTGAGGAAGATTGCGTTCACATAGAAACCTTATCTGGATTTCCTTTTGACCAATCCCGTGCAGGCTGTCACCGCCAGCACTGGTATTTGATATCAGTTCAACTCAAAACTCAGAGACGCACGTTCAGTGGGCGCTGGAGTAGCAGTCTGGAACTTTCGAGCTTAGGGTTCTTGAGTAAATACATATTTGGTGGAATACAGTAGGGAGACTGAGCTGTTGTCTGTGAACTGGTGTTGTTCTAATGACTTTTGACCGTTACTTTTTAATCCGTCACATATTTGTCCATCTTGATTTTTTTCATAATTCGTCACAGTCTGCTATTGCAAACTAAAGAAAACAAAAATATTTTGTGTACTGTTCAGGTCAATCAACAACGTGTTTGTCATGCACTATCATTAATTTCCCATCGAATCGTAGACTTATATGTTTAGAAAGGTTAGTCATCTTTAATAAATTAGCTTAATAAAGCTATCTGTAAAAAAAAAAGTCCATATGCATTAGCGCTTGCAATTTGTGGACTACTGGCAACAGCGGGGTGCAATCTGTATCTGTATTAAAATAGGCCTTTTAAGCATTTCTCATGTTGTTCACTGAATCACTTTATTTCTTAACTATTCCCCCAAAAACATGTTAATGTGGAACTACACATCTCAATATACTGTGAGTGCAACAATGCTTTCTGTACTGATAACATCACTAACGTGCACACGTCACTACAAGACACTCTCACCGCCGTGCTTAAACCTGCTCTGCTCCCAACCAATCCTCACTTGGATGGAAGAAGGAAACAGTAGGTGAGTGGGAGCGTTTGACTCCCACCTTGGTGGGATGAGGCTCGCAGCATCCAACTGCTCTCTATGATCCCCTCAACTTGACGGATCCATTTGTATACTACACGGCACGATCAGTGCTTAAATGGACATTCATATGAATCCTGTCTTTACAGTTTATGGGGCTCTTCCAGTCTTGTTCATCCTTATTGCGTTATATCAACCCAATTAAAGTTATATCTTTGTGAACATACAGGAGATTACAAATACCTGTGCTGTATGACTTATAATAATTGATAACTCTAGTCACACCACATATGTTTATGGGCATAGCAACCTGCATCCACTGTTCCACCTGTGAGATCAGGTGATAAAATCCTAGAGACGGCGCGCATAATGTATACTAGGAAGTATGAAATTAGAAAATACAATATGATGGGCTCACATATCCACTTACAGATTTCTTAACACATGTGTACACAACCTTTGATTAATGCACTTTGTTGATTTGGAAGATCAACAGTTGATAAACTGCTTAGTTTATTTTTTACAACAGATTGTCCTAATCAGGTCGATCTATCTTTTGCAACTTTTAGACCACAGGTTTTCTTTCTTTCCATTCTATTTTTTCATATCATTTAGTTTAAGTTTTACCACTGTTAAAACAAAGTAAGATACAGATGAGGGATAGCACATTTAAGTCTCCACCATTGTGTCAAATACACCCAATATCTGGTCAATACCAAAATAAAAACTTTCTGCTAGTGTTTGCACTTTTTCCTAGGAAGCAAAGTGCAGCTTATAATGAAATGTTAACACATGTTAACCAACACACTAACAACGTCACCCCTCAAAAAACACCATAAGTTTTGAACACACAAGGAGTTCCACTTTATTGAAAACATACCCACCATAAAATTCAGAGGTGCTACGATCACTTCAAACAGAGCATATGGAACACCTACAAAAATTCACCCTAAGTAGAGAGTACGCAATTAACATAGAAGTCACAAATGTAATTTAAAAAACCAATGGTGTTATTATACGTCCCTGTAAAAGAAGTCATTAAACATTTTGGGCCTGATTCACAAAGGTAAAGTGCGACGAAAGTCTAACTTAACAACTTTCAGTATTCACAAAGGGCATTTACTACTAATAAATGCCCTTTGTGAATACCGAAAGTCATAAAGCTAGACTTTCGTTTCACTTTACCTTTGTGAATCGGGCCCTGTGACCATCTGGTTGAATCCTCCTATTATCAAGTTCATGTAGCCAATCTAGCTGTATTAATGGATTATTTGAAAGATATTTTGGCTGGTTACCTGCATCGATCAAGACACAGATGGCAACCCAAAATTAATATTCTATGGTGGAATGTCTACAACATCACCCTGTCCTAAAAACCAAAGACAAATAACATAGCGGCATGGTGGAAAGATCCCTGCCAAGGAACACTTGGAAGAAGACACACTATTCTAATTTTTAGAAATACTTAAAAAAGAATAAAGCTAACAGGAAGTAGGAATTGAACAATTCCTGATGCAAATCAAGAAAAAAATATCAAAGCAAACAAACGAAATGCATCTTAGCATGCTATTATTACTGTTTGCTACAAATAATTTTTTTTAATTAATGTCTGTATGTGAATAAAACATGGTAAAATGTAATACTGCATCTTCTTGTTTATAAATATATATATATATATATACAATGTAAAATAAATATGTATTAAAAATATTGAAAACAAATAGTAATAATGTTTTACAATATTTTTTAATATATAGTAAAATAGATACAGAACTAAATAATGTGAAAAAATACTTTTAGGTTAACAATTACTATTAAGTGGTGTTTAACTATGTTTTTAATTCCTTTTAGAATAGAGGTAGCCTAAAATTATATATATATGGAAAATGTAATTTTTTTTATTACAAAAACTATAATTTTCAGTTATTGACAAATACTACAATTAAGTTGTTATTCTTTAAAAATGCTGTTATTAAATAATGCAAAAAATATTTATTAAACGTATTTTAAATAATGATTACTATAAGTATGTAAACTATAACATTTTAAAAAGAACCAGATGGTAGCAGTTTATTGACATCAGATTTAATGTTTCCTTTTTAAATAAGCCATATTAGGAAAAGAGCTGAACTTTGAGGGGGAAGGGGGATTTCATTGTTTCCACTCCAAACTTAACCACACTGGGAAAAGTGTCAGACTTTGGTGGGGGGAGGGTAATATTTACTATTTCCACTCCAAACTTAACCAAATCTGGGAAAGTGATGGAGAAGAGGGTGAGATTTACTATTGCCAAGTCGTTACAAATTGGGGAAAGTGGATGTCTTTGCAGGGGTCAAATTTACTATTCCCACTCCAACTTTAACCACACTGGGAAAAGTGTTGGATTGTGGGAGGTGACATTTACTATTCCCTCTAAACTTAAACACAATCTGGATGGTATTGGACTTTGGAGGGTCAAATTTAATATCGCCCCTCCAAATGTAGCCAGATTTGGGTAGGTGCTGGACCTTGAGGGGTTGGGTTAAATTTACTAGTCCCACTTCAAACTTAAGAACATTGGGAAACATATTAGTCGTCCTAGGTGGACCAGTGCAAATTAGCCTCTAGAGGCCTTAGCCAGCAAAAATGTAATTTTCCAAAAGTAAATTTACATTAATATTCATTCAAAATATAACTTCATCATCATTGAATTGGACTTTCAATAAATATTATAACAAGTTCAAGAATTACACTTCTAGTGGTTTCGTAGCTAAACATAGTATTAATAAACGTAATAGTGCATCCCAGTGTATCTCTATAGAACAGCAAACCTTTCTACTAAGAAAATATTATAGATGGAAGGCACTTATAGGACATGTTTAACATTTAGGGGCTTATGTATTAAACAATTTTGTATTTGCAAATGCTGCGATTCACAAAAAAACAGCGTTTGCGAATACAAAATCTCAAAATGCAATGTATGAGCCATTTTTGCATCGCATTTTTAAGGAACCGCTAATTTTGCGAGTCCTTAATCTTGCGTTAGCATTTAAGGAATCGCAAATTGCGATTCCTTAAATGCTAGGGGCCATATGTATGAAACGAATTTTTAATCACAAACGCTGCGATTTGAAAAAACAGTGTTTGCGAGTAAAAATTTACAAAACGCAATGGATGAGACATTTTCGCATCGTAAAGAAAGCGATTTTTCATACTGCGAACCAATAAATCTGCGAATCATTGTGTGAATTCCCAAACTGCGATTTTTATTTTGAAAAAATCGCAAAATGAAAAATTGCATTTTAAGAAATTGCAATGAAATGTATGAAAAATTCAAAATTTGCGATTTCACGAAATTTGCAATTTTGTGAATCGCGATTACCACCAAGTCTGAGCAGGTGGTAACCAGGTGCAAACTATTTAAGGAGGCCCACAATGTAACAGATTTTTTCCACAATGGCTGGGCTGTATGTGATAGCCAGGAGGCTGCGACTCAGAGCTGTTGCACAGAGGAGGAGACTCCAGGAAAGGATCTTTCGTGCACGCATAACCCTGTTCCAGCGGACTGATGAGGAGATCCATATAAACTTCAGGCTGGATGAAGAGAGCATCCTTGAATTAATTGATGAGCTCAAACCTATACGTGAACACCAAAAACACAGAGCACACAATATCCCCACCCACATCCAGGTCCTGTACTCACTGCACCGCTTGGCATCAGGTAGCTTCCAGGGGGTGATCGCCTCAGCAGGAGGGGTCTCACAGGGTGCACTGTCACGCTTTTTCCACGCGTTCCTTGACGCCATGGTACAGAGGCTGCATCACCCCATCCATTTCCCCAGCACACCACAGGCACTAGACCAGACCAAGCAGGAGTTCTATCAAATTGCACAATTTCCCCACGTCATTGGATGCATAGATGGGACACATGTCACCAAATCACCCTCCTCTCAGAACGAGTATGTGTTTAGGAATCGCAAATCCTACCATTCCCTGAACATACAGGTGGTGTGTAATGCCAAGCACATCATCACCGAAATTGTCGCAAAATATCCAGGCAGCACGCACAACGCTTTCATCTTCCGCCACAGTGGGATACACCATTGACTCACAAGTGGGGAGTTTGGTGAGGGATACCTACTAGGTAATTGCATTTGTACAAAGGACACACGAGTAAAGGACAGCATTGGCAGGACAGTCTTTAACCATATTCCTCCCACCCCACAGGTGACAGTGCGTATGCGGTCTGTGATTTCATACTGACTCCCTACCTGAATCCTGCCAACGCCGGGTAGCGGAGGTACAACAGTGCCCACATAGCAACCAGATGTACCATTGAGCGGACCTTCGGGATACTCAAGAGCAGATTCAGATGCTTATATAAGAGTGGAGAGGCACCACAATACAGCCCCCAGACCTGTTGCAAGATAGTGGTAGCATGTGCCATGCTGCACAACATCGCTACCAGGAAAGGCACACCAGTGGAGCTCAGTGAATCGGATTCATCAGATGAGGAGAGGCAAGCGCCAGGACGCATGCCAGCCGGTGTAATTGGTTCAGCTGCTGGGCGCCAGAGGCGAGATGAGATTACACAGAACTATTTCAAGGTAAGAAAGTATGACACAATGCTAAATATCAGTTGTGAGACTGTGTTTTATTTCCTTAACTTCAGGATAAATGACGGTACACAGCCTGTGTACCACACAATATATCGTCCACTGCTCAACACATGTTAGGCTCACAGTGCGATTGAACAATCAGAAGCAACTGTCCATGTAAACTGAGTTGATGCACCCATCTCCTTGTCCAAGTTTGTGCACCTCAAATGTGGCGCTGTCGTGTCGAAGCCCCTGGCTGGGGGTGCACAGTGCCCTCCTCACCTGTCCCAGTAGCCCTACTGTGATGCCCACTATGGTGCCTATCTGGGAGGGAGCGGGTGGCTGATGCTGCACCTGCCATATTGGGCGTCCTCATCTGTTGGAGTGAGGACTCCTGGGCAAGTAGTGCGAGCTGCCCGCAGCTCATCCACAGCAGATGTGACCCATACCAGGGCCCTTGCCACATCCTGGCTTTTGTGTGCCACCTCACGCTGCATACAGATGCTGCGCCTTGACAGCACATTTGTTGCTGAGGACAGGCGGTTAACCGCCCAAGTGTAGAGATCTAGGCGCTGCATCTCCCTGCGCCTAGCACCACGATCTGCCTTTAGTTCCGCACCGAGTGCCTCCAGGGCAGCCATCATGCCCATGAAGCCAACTCTGATTTACCTCTGTAGTGATTTTCTGTTTTTCGCCTGCAGGCGCTGTACTTCCAACATGTGCCCCTCCAGACCATCGAAGACTATGTCCTCTCCTGGGGCTGCTGCACTGGTGGATGCAAGTGCCCTGCGCCTGGATGGAACTGGCGGGATCAGATCAGCACGTGCTCGAGCACATGTTGTGGCTCTGGCTGTGCCGGGACTGGTTGGACATCGCCATCGGTGTCCTGGCCTTCATCCTCCAGTGGGGCAGTGGTGGCACTGCAATCCACCTGTGGCTTTTTGGAGGGTTTACTGGGCTGCCCTCCTCCTCCATTGCTTCCTCTTGCCCTTTTGCCTCTGGGTTAGGGGATTCATCCTCTCCTACACTGACTCTTCCCTGTGTTTCTGGTGGTGCTGTGGACGTAAAAGCACACATTAATTTTCTGTCCTGACTTGCACTTGTCATGCATTAGAGTTCACTGTTTGGAGTGACATGGGTCCTGTGTGTCTGTATTTTGCCTTTACTGATGCACACATACTGTTAGGGACTAGCTGGGTGTAAATGCACCACTGTAATGTGCAGTGAATACATCTCCCATAATGTATTGCTGTGTTTGCTTGTGTACCTGCACTGGACTTTTAGTTTTGTTCTGCCCCTGGGTTGCTCGTAGGTGTGTGGGGGCAGTAGGGGGGTATCAGGGGTGTGATGGCATGCTTCTTACCTTGTCTTGGTACCGGGGGTCAGATCTGTCAAGGTCGGCCACGCCCATTACACTCTCTGGAAGCAGGGTACCCTCAACCAGTTCCTCTAGTGGTGTGGAGTCAGTGGCAGTGGAAGTCCCAGCACCAGTCTCCTTGGCCTGCTCCAACCTGGCAACCACCTTTTCTTTGGGGCGCTAGCGCATATTGTACCAGCGCTTCCTTAGATCTTCCGCGCTTCTGTGGGTGACGCCAACTGCATTTACTTTGCACTGGATATCAGCCCAAATCCTCGGCTTGCGTGTCTCAGGCACCCGCAGGGACTTTTTTCCAAAGAGGTGCTCGTGGCTTATGACCATTTCCTGGATCAGGATCTCCAGCTCAGTTTCAGAAAACTTTTGTTTTCTTTTTCTCTGTGTTTCCCCCTGCTGCTGTTTGTCCTGGCTGGCCATGTCTCCAGTGTCTGCCATTGTTTGTTGCACTGCAGAGTTCCCTCACCTCCACTCCTACTCGCTCACTGTGCTTCAGAAACTCAGGTGCAGCATGGGTAGTCACACTTCCTGGTTGTGATTTCATCAAGCTGCACCTGAGTTTCCGATTCTCAAATTTGCGATTTTCGCAAAATTGCGATTTTTGGGAATAAGGAATCGCTATTTGAAATATAGCAATGAAAATAGCGATTTTTACGGAATCGCTATTTTTTTGCGATATTTTATTTACATACTGTTTTGCGATTCTCAACTTACGATTCGCGAAAAATCGCTAATTGAGAATCGCAAAAAGGGAGTTTGATACATATGGCCCTATGTGACAAGCACCCAAGTTGTGCAATTTCTCCTTAAGAAATCGCAAATTAACACCAACTTCAAGTTGGTGGTAATTTGCGATTTCTTTGAAAAATTCACTTTTTGGCATTTTTCAAAGTGCCATGTGACGCACATACATGCCCTTAGGGTATGTATGTGCGGCATATGCCCACACATGCTCATTTCAGGGGTGCATCAGGGTATCATTTGACACCCTTGCACCCTTGAAATTATTCTCAACTTGTGATTCTCTAACTGTGAATCGCAAATTGAGAATGACTTCCCATTCATTCCTATGGGCCTCCAGGCCCATAGGAATGAATGGGAAGGTATTCCTTAATTGCGATTTCGCAATTTGCTAATCACAATGAAAGAATAACAGGAAATTGCTAAATATTTGCGAATTTTTAAATACATCCCGTTTTGCGATTCTCAAATAGCGATTCTCAAAAAATCGCTATTTGAGAATCGCAATAACGGATTTTGATACATATGCCCCTAAATTCCTACAGGTCCTAATTTCAAATCCCATGAACCCTGGCTGATGATCTATAAGGCCTACTTGGGGTTGACTAATTCATATTTAAAAGGAAGGTTTAGATCTGAACACAAGGGTACATTTGGACAGCTCCAGTCAAGCTACAATGGTAGGCCTGAAGCTATGTTTGCACTGTCATTGTAGTCAATAGCAGCAAAGGTGCTGAAGTTCACTAGTGTCATATACCTTGAGGCCCTGGGTACACCTTGTACCATATAATAGGGGCCTATGAGTTAGTTAAATATGCCAATGAAGGTAATTCCAATTCAATCATTGTTTTAAAGGTGGACATAGGCACTCCATTGCTGGTTAGCAGGGGTAACTTAAACAAAGTTCTACAGCCATAAAAAAAAAATTGAGAAAAATCTGGGGGTACACATGCAAAAGATGGCCATTTCCTACAAAAGTATAGGAGTAAATTTACACATATAGATTTACTCACCTGTAAATTTACCTTTATGAATAGGCCCCATTATATTAAAATCATAAGCCAGTACTATTGGTTAGTGTGGAAATGCACCTGCTGCAGAGATCTTTGTGTGACTTGAAAGTTCAGTTTGAATCTAATGTTTATAAGATAAGTAGCATTACAGTGAGTCACAGTTCCAGTAAAAACAATTGTGATTACTGAGCCTGGTATGTAAATAATGATGATTAAATATGGCTTCAAAAGATTGGCTAAGAATGTAATGCTACTAAATACTGTTGGGTCTGGAATGTTCCTAGCAAGGTACAAAGGGGCATATTATCAAGAACGGCGTTAAAAACCTTCGCCGGTTTAGCGGCAGAAAACTGCTGCTAAAGCGGCGATAATGGGCTTAATAATATGCCCTTAAAAATTCCAATAGAAGTCCGTGTTCTGGTGTGAACATGGGCTTCTATTGGAATTCTCCAGGGCATATTATCAAGCCCATTATCACTGCATTAGCGGCAGTTTTCTGCCCCTAAACCGGCGATAATTTTAACCCGTCCTTGATAATATGCCCCAAAGTGGTGTTTCCTTGCCAGTAGTGCCCTGCTGTGAGTATTTGGGACCCGTTTTTTGATGTTGGCCTCAGCCGTAAGACCATCTAATGTGTGTGTGAAGACTTAAGTCTGTCCCCTGACATGAGTGAGGTCCTGGGTCTCTTCTAGAGTTGAAGGGGGACACAAACATGCCCTTATTTGATGGACAGTGGAGTACCATCACTGTCCTGGGTTTTTAACGTACAGCACTGGTGACAGCATGTCATTTTGTGAATCAGTAGTTGTAACTAGTCTTTTATATCTGTTTCATAGGAGCTGAAGCCTACTGGCCCACTCATGAAAAGTTCCACTTCTATGTGCTAATCTAGGTCCTCTTGCTAACATCTCAGTGAATATTATGCATATGTGTAGACTGTGTGGTGCATGCATTGTTTATGCACGTGTACACATGATGGAGGTGCTGCTGTTTTCCAAGGCAGTGGAAGTGTATAACTGCCATTCATGGAGTTAGAGAGAGGAGATCAGACAATGAAGTGGAGAAAGAGGAGACAGGGCTCCCAAATTCAATTAGGTACTTTTGCTTTGAAAGGCTCCTAATTATGTTTCTTGAGCACTGCCATTTGATAGATGGTGGGGATGAAGGGTGAAGGGTGAGACTGCAGTCTCTGTTGTTCAGAGTGTGAAGGTAACTTTAAGTGAAGCCAACATTTGTCTCTTTCTTGATCATTGTTCACCTGTCTGTTGGCATTCATGTGCAGGTAGCCTACAGTACTTTGTGCCTTTGTTGTGGGTGTTCCAAACTGGAGATGGCACTGCTGTGGGAAGCATCCCTTTACCGCACAAAGGCTGTGTCTGTAAGACAACCTGGAAAGGACACATGAAAGAAGAAGCAACCCAAACCGAGTTTGAGAGTGCAGACAAAGAATCTGTATCTCCTGCTTGTGTTGACTACATAAAAGTGGCAGCTGCTGCTCCACTGTAGTTCCAGTTCCACATTCTTGCTGACCAAGGGAGTAATCCATAGAGTACTCAGAAGACTGGTGCAAAACCACAGCTGGTGTCTGGCCGGCAGTTAATTTATAAAAGAAAGGGTGCCGAGGCCCAAAATTCAAATAATAAGCCCACAGCCAGTGCTATCGAAGGTCGTGTACTGAATACCAAGGATGTGTGGTCTTCATTCCAACTAGTGTCTCTTTATTTCACCACTACACACTCCCTACCTCTTCATTTTGCTCTTGCTGGTTCACTTCATCCCTGCTTGCCCCCTATGTCACTATTTTCCCATCTTTATCTTCCACCTTCATTCTCCCTTTTGTGTTTTTCTTTGCCCTGTTCTGGATCAAAAATAAGTGCCGGTCCACAAAAAATCAGTGGTAGTGAGCCCACCCCCACCCCTCCATCCACGAGTTCAAATTTAGCACTGTGTCTGTCTGGCAGCCGGCTTCCCAGATGTGAGGGGACATCACCTGGAGTTTGAGCTGGAAGGAAGAGCTGCGCCCATTTTCTTAAACACCTGAAAATTGACCTGCCTTTCGAGAGTGTGAAGGAGTGTGCCAACCCTGATGAAAGTGTGAGCAATGAGCATTCAGGATGAACAGAAGGAGGGTGCCCTGGTGCAGAGAGTTCATCAGCTCAGAGAAGCTCAGGAGAGCGATTGAAGTGCTCCAAGGACTGGAGCTCAGTCACTTCTGCCTGAGCAGCCTGCATCGTGGCACTGTCCTGAATCTATTCCCGAGCGCACCAGACCTCTGCGATGTTAAAGATCTGCCTCAGTGGCATTGTCTTGAAGTGTGTCCAAACAGACTGTTCTGCTGTGAATCTAAATGTGTGCAAAGCAGACTGAGCTGCTGCAAAGTCCTGAGGTTCTGCCTGAGGGGAGAGTGATTCTGTGAAGACGGACTGAACTTGAGCAGACTGCACTGCTGTGCTGTCACTGTGATCAGATTCAGAATTGTGTCACCAATAAAGAAGTTCCGTGCATTAGCCCCATGGCCTCTGACTGACT
Organism: Lissotriton helveticus; assembly: GCF_964261635.1. Lineage (NCBI taxonomy): Eukaryota > Metazoa > Chordata > Amphibia > Caudata > Salamandridae > Lissotriton > Lissotriton helveticus. Next base: position 737,899,960 of record NC_136061.1, on the reverse strand, counting down.
GTGCTGCTCTTAGCCCAACTCGACCTATGCCCGGAAACGAGCCTTCAACCAGCTGTAGAGCATCTATCAAGCCAGAGCCTGCATGATTACACAGACTTCAGGTGGTAGGTAACTCCTGCTGTTGGTCACATAGACTTAACACATGTGCTGGTGCACTCGCAGCCAAAGGGAGCGAGAGTATGACATGACCGAAGCCTCCACAGAGTCTCACAATAGTGGCACAAATACAACTTGTGGGTCTGACAAATGCAATTGAGAGCCAAAACTCCTAAATGAGGGAGTGTAGCACTGCACATGTACCTGTTGTTTGCACCTACCCATACAAGCCTTCATCCTGGGAATAGGGGAGAGATTGGGGGAAAGAAAGGAAGGAGCCGTTACTTATTCCAAGGCATAGTCAGGGCTGGACAGGCCTGTTATTTCACTGCGCATTTAGCCAGTGAGCTGGATTCTTTGGAGTTTGGTTTTGATAGCCCATTGCTGCTCCTGGTGCCTCTGTCACTTTCCCCAACTCCCCAAGGTTAATTGCAGCAGCCACAAGGAGTCTTCAATAGAGTTAGAGGGAGAAAGAGAGGAAGGGCAGGAAGGAGAAGGTAGAAAGAAAGCTATCTGAGAGAGAAGAAAAGAAGAGAGAGAGAGAGAGAGAGAGAGAATGGATAGAAAGAGATTGTGTGAGGCGATTAAGGGAGTGTGGCTAGTTTGAGAATATGTGTCAGGACTGTTTTTGGTTACGCAGTCAGGCCTGGGCATAGTGGCCAGGCACAGCACCTCCATATTGTAGTCTGTAGAGTTAGTGTTGCAAATGGATTCTGCCCATTTAGTACGCCCAGATATTTTGGTTTTTGATCTATCGGTTTTGGACTTTTATTGTGGGGGAGTCGTCTCACTATCTGAGTCTCACTCCCAGTAATTTCATAGTAAATTGGACCACACGTGTTTACTACTAGTGCACGCCCCATAAGATAAGGTCTCCGCAATGTAATTAGAGTATGGGGCATTGGGCTGGTTATTCACAAATATGTGCGCAATACTGTGGGCATACAGGTACAGGCTGCAGTTGAGTCATGTGCAGCCTGGTAGCTGCACACAGGTAACCTACCTGTTGCAGTTTTAAACTGCGTATTTGACCTGTCAGAATACCCATTTCTGGCAGGCCTAAGCCTTCCTTTGAAATATTATTAAGTCACCCATATGTAGGCCTTTTTGCCCATAATGAAGGATGCAAATAATGGAAAGTAGGGCATGTAGGAGTTAATGTTGAACATGTCCTTACAATGAATCATCCCCATGAATGAATTTCACTGTTGCAATGCTGGCTTCAGCCACAGCGAATCATTGGGCTCCCTTGTTACTTTTATTAAAAGCAAATTTCGGATTGGTAGCAGATGGAAAAATACATCTTACACTAGTTTGAATAGTAATTTAAAGTCCTCTTTAGTGGTGAGGTTGTATATTACATTTTTATTTTAAAAATGACACTTTCAGAAAGTTGGACATTTTTCAATCTAAGGTTTCTGGGTCTTTCCAACTGCGTGCGCTGGTGATGGCTCTCACACTAGGAAATGCATACTGGAGCGGGCAGTGCACAAAAGGGCCTGGGTGCAGAGGAAGTGGGCCGCCCTGAGGGGATGTCTGGTGAGGTTCTGGCTCTGCTCTGATTTCTCTTCAAAGGGACTTTCCCCATCACACACATCATTCCCTGACAGCAGCATTTGTGTGCCACTAGTGGAGCCAGAGCCAAACCCAGGAAATGGGGAAGGTTAGATACAGTTGTAATCCCAGGCCCACAGGTTGGACTGGTCATAAAAGTGGTGACCCAGAACATAAAGGAAAGCAAGACTTTGGGACTGAACTGCAACAGCGGTAACACCATGGACAACTGAAAGGACAAGCTCCCTGATAGACTGATTACTTTTTCTACAGCTGGCCCCAGGGCTAGAGGGTCTCTCCAGGTCCAGTGATGCGGGCCTTCTTATGCATCTTGAGGACCAGTTGGGGATAGACTTGTACTTCAGTGCTCCAGCAGGAAAAGGCCTTGACCTCGGTCACAGGCCTGCACTCTCCCCAGCAGCTCCATGGCCTATGACGTCGCTGCTGAGCCCCCAGCTTGGTGTTTTAGGCTGATGTCTGCCCTGTTGTGTGCCGTGACTGCCCTACGTGCCGCAACGCGGTAATTACCCTGTGGTTGCATACCTCATTGCAGTTGTCGTTATTGTGTTCATATCTTTATCTTTGTTCTTTACTGTTGTTTTTCGTACTGTGCTCATTGCCTTTTTAATTTACTGGCAGTGCTTAATTTGCAAAATATTAAGTCCAGGTGCTCAATTTATTTTAGAATGCCACACCCACTTCCCCCAGCCCCACCCACTTCCTCCACTGGCTCCATCCACATCCTCAACTTGCACCACTGAAAGCCCAGTGTAATGCCCAATCTGAATTTCAGCAAGGGAGGTTTCCTTAAGTAAGGTTTTGATATGAGGTTCCCACCGCCCCTGAGGAAAACTTTTTCAAAAATGAAATCAAAAGTGCATTTAAACCACAATTTTGGAATAAATTGGCTAAAATTATTAATGCATTGAAAAAGGAACAAGGTCGAAATTATACATACCAAAAACCTGCTGGATATGTGTTGCATACAGATATTAGAAACACTTCAATACAAGTCAGTTTAAAAAAAGCTGGAGTAGTTCAGAACATGTAGAAAGTGGAAACATGAAGAAAGAGATTCTAGAGATTCTAAAGGTGCTCCTACCCAACGACAATGATCTCTCCACAAACGATCTCACCTCACTTTATAACACAAATATGGTAACCCTGCTGGATCAACTAGTTCCCCTGAAACGTAGAAAAAACTGAGCCATCCCGTCCCTATCTTGGTTTGACTCCGAAATGAATGATGAAAGGAGACAACTTAGAGCTTCAGAAAGACGTTGGAGGAGCTTGCCCACTACCCTCCACCGCGATCAACTCAGAATTCTCAGGAAGAAATACAACAGCCATATCAAGAACAAGAAATCTGTATATTTCCGCTCTGCACTGGACAGCGCAGAAAACAGACCCAAGGAGCTCTTCAGGATCATCAGACAACAAACCTCCAAACCAGAGACGTCCCTGGGGCAGGCTTCCAAAGAACTGTGTGATAACTTCGCCACCTTCTTCAACGACAAGATCTCCAAGATCGAGCGCTCTCTGGTCACCAACTGCTCATCCCCTCCCCTTAGCAGCCCAGTTAAAGTGATTAGTTGTGCTCTCAGCCTGGTAGCTGCACACAGGTAACCTACCTGTTGCAGTTTTAAACTGTGTATTTGACCTGTCAGAATACCCATTTCTGGCAGGCCTAAGCCTTCCTTTGAAATATTATTAAGTCACCCATATATAGGCCTTTTTGCCCATAATGAAGGATGCAAATAATGGAAAGTAGGGCATGTAGGAGTTAATTTTGAACATGTCCTTACAATGAAACATCCCCAGGAATGATTTTCACTGTTGCAATGCTGGCTTCAGCCACAGCGAATCATTGGGCTCCCTTGTTACTTTTATTAAAAGCAAATTTCGGATTGGTAGCAGATGGAAAAATACATCTTACACTAGTTTGAATAGTAATTTAAAGTCCTCTTTAATGGTGAGGTTGTATATTACATTTTTATTTTAAAAATGACTCTTTCAGAAAGTTGGACATTTTTCAATCTAAGGTTTCTTGGTCTTTCCAACTGCGTGCGCTGGTGATGGCTCTCACACTAGGAAATGCATACTGGAGCCAGACAGTGCACAAAAGGGCCTGGGTGCAGAGGAAGTGCCCCCCCCCCTGAGGGGATGTCTGGTGAGGTTCTGGCTCTGCTCTGATTTCTCTTCAAAGGGACTTTCCCCATCACACACATCATTCCCTGACAGCAGCATTTGTGTGCCACTAGTGGAGCCAGAGCCAAACCCAGGAAATGGGGAAGGTTAGATACAGTTGTAATCCCAGGCCCACAGGTTGGACTGGTCATAAAAGTGGTGACCCAGAACATAAAGGAAAGCAAGACTTTGGGACTGAACTGCAACAGCGGTAACACCATGGACAACTGAAAGGACAAGCTCCCTGATAGACTGATTACTTTTTCTACAGCTGGCCCCAGGGCTAGAGGGTCTCTCCAGGTCCAGTGATGCGGGCCTTCTTATGCATCTTGAGGACCAGTTGGGGATAGACTTGTACTTCAGTGCTCCAGCAGGAAAAGGCCTTGACCTCGGTCACAGGCCTGCACTCTCCCCGGCAGCTCCATCGCCTCTGACGTCGCTGCTGAGCCCCCAGCTTGGTGTTTTAGGCTGATGTCTGCCCTGTTGTGTGCCGTGACTGCCCTACGTGCCGCAACGCGGTAATTACCCTGTGGTTGCATACCTCATTGCAGTTGTCGTTATTGTGTTCATATCTTTATCTTTGTTCTTTACTGTTGTTTTTCGTACTGTGCTCATTGCCTTTTTAATTTACTGCCAATGCTTAATTTGCAAAATATTAAGTCCAGGTGCTCAATTTATTTTAGAATGCCACACCCACTTCCCCCAGCCCCACCCACTTCCTCCACTGGCTCCATCCACATCCTCAACTTGCACCACTGAAAGTCCAGTGTAATGCCCAATCTGAATTTCAGCAAGGGAGGTTTCCTTAAGTAAGGTTTTGATATGAGGTTCCCACCGCCCCTGAGGAAAACTTTTTCAAAAATGAAATCAAAAGTGCATTTAAACCACAATTTTGGAATAAATTGGCTAAAATTATTAATGCATTGAAAAAGGAACAAGGTCGAAATTATACATACCAAAAACCAGCTGGATATGTGTTGCATACAGATATTAGAAACACTTCAATACAAGTCAGTTTAAAAAAAGCTGGAGTAGTTCGGAACATGTGGAGAAGTGTGGCTCACTGGTTAGAGCAGGCAGACCCTGAAGCAGAGGTCAGACCCGGGACCAGGGTTCAATTCCCGACGCGGCAGGGTCTCGAGCTCAAATGTCCACGGACTCGATAATTCTCGCTTCGGTGCCTGACCTAATCATGGGTTCACACTCTGCAACTCTGGGCATTAAGCTTGCTTAATCTCCACAACGGCCCCCCGCGGCGGGATGCCTGGCTTTCACCTTGGGGATGCCCTGTAGGGGCTATCTCACAGGGAAAAGCCAGGACGGGTTCCCAAGGCAAAGCGCTTAGAGACCCCTGGGTTATAAGCGCTATATAAATCCAAAACATACAAACATACATACATACATGTAGAAAGTGGAAACATGAAGAAAGAGATTCTAGAGATTCTAAAGGTGCTCCTACCCAACGACAATGATCTCTCCACAAACGATTTCACCTCACTTTATAACACGAATATGGTAACCCTGCTGGATCAACTAGCTCCCCTGAAACGTAGAAAAAACTGAGCCATCCCGTTCCTATCTTGGTTTGACTCCAAAATTAATGATGAAAGGAGACAACTTAGAGCTTCAGAAAGACGTTGGAGGAGCTTGCCCACTACCCTCCACCGCGATCAACTCAGAACTCTCAGGAAGAAATACAACAGCCATATCAAGAACAAGAAATCTGTATATTTCCACTCTGCACTGGACAGCGCAGAAAACAGACCCAAGGAGCTCTTCAGGATTATCAGACAACAAACCTCCAAACCAGAGACGTCCCTGGGGCAGGCTTCCAAAGAACGGTGTGATAACTTCGCCACCTTCTTCAACGACAAGATCTCCAAGATCGAGCGCTCTCTGGTCACCAACTGCTCATCCCCTCCCCTTAGCAGCCCAGTTAAAGTGATTAGTTGTGCTCTCAGTCCCAACACTAAACCCTGGTCACTCTTTCAGCCCTTTCCAGAAGAAGAGATAGTCAACCTCATCTCTACCTCTTAACCTTCATCTCACATGCTAGACCCTCTCCCTGCTCTACTCACCAAAATATGTAAACTCTCCTTAGCCCCACTCTGGTGTAGGATTATAAACAGCTCCTTAAAACCGGAGTCGTTCCCGATTGTTTGAAAGTGGGACAAGTCACCCCGCTGCTGAAAAAAACAGGACTGGACATAAATGACCTAAATAACTTCAGACCCGTCTCCAACCTTCCTCTTCTCTCTAAAATCCTAGCAAGATGTGTACTCCAACAACTAACACAACACCTGGACATTACCAACCTCCTCGACTCCCATCAGTCGGGATTCAGGAAAGGGTGCAGCACAGAAAACGGAATCCTCAACATAATTGATGATATACACAAATCTCTGGACTCAGACCAATGCTGCATCCTCATTCTCCTAGACCTATCGGCAGCATTTGACACAGTTGACCACAAACTTCTCCTCAACGCTCTCGAAGAAAGGGCTGGTCTTGACGAGGTGGTCCTCAAATGGTTCTCCTCATTCCTACACAACCGCTCCCAGAGAATCAACATCAGAAGCTTCGAATCAGACCTTCAGCCAGTCTTGAGGTGAGTCCCCCAAGGATCAGTGCTCTCCCCTCTCCTCTTCAACATTTACATGGAACCCCTCGCCACCCCTTTCACCTTTATGCTGACGATACTCAAATCTACTTGGAAATATCCTCTGCTAAAGACATCCAAAGACTTAATGAAACATTAAGGGAAGTGCAACGTTGGCTGTCAAGCAACCACTTAAAACTGAACCCGGACAAAACCGAACTACTCCTCATCTCGAACAAAGAAGAGAACCCACAAATGGCGGAGTGGCTAAAAGAGATTGATGCGCTCAACGGAAACCTCACCCTGGCTGACTCTGTTAAATCATTAGACATCACGCTAGACTCAAAACTGGACATGATCAAACACATTGAGATTTCGGCCAAGAGTGCCTTCCTTAACCTGAAGCTACTAAATAAAATAAAACTTTTCATTCCAACCAAAGATCTCAAACAAGCCACTCAAGCATTGGTGCTGTCTATACTTGACTATGGAAATGCAGTCCTCTCGGGAATAGCAAAAACACACCTTGCTCTGCTGAAAAGAACTCTCAATGCGGCTGCCAGAATGGTCACTGGAATTAAGAAATTTGACCATATCTCTCCCGCACTCAAGGAACTTAACTGGCTACCAATAGAAATGCGGGCGAACTTCAGAACGGCCTGCCTCACCCACAAAGCCCTCCACACAGGCAAACCCGAATATCTGGCGTCCAAACTCAAAGAAGCAGGTCAGAACAGGAACCTCAGAAGCTCTAATACCTTACTTCTTATCCCGCTTAAACCACGAAAACAAAAAACCACGACCAGATCCTTCGCAGGAAATGCGCCCAAAATATGGAACTCTATATCTCCCCACATCAGAACTTTGTTCTCCTTTGCTAAATTCAAAAGTCAGCTCAAAATCCTTTTCCTCGATCGATCCTTAGCGATTAGATGGGACCAGTCAGAGCGCTGAAAATTACACTGATCCTCTCCCGGCTGGGGGCTAACAAACCCCAGACACTGAACTCTTCAACGTCTTCTTTACTATGTCTCTAATCTGGATTGTCTCACTTTACTGCAAAATGTTCTGCTCCATTTGTTCGCCCTATTGTAATATCCTCTGCTCTCGTTTGTAGGGCAACAAATCCTTGTAACAGAACTCTGCTACATCCTCTTACCCATGACTCTCATCCGGATTGTCCCTCCCTATTGCAATATGTTCTGCCTCTTTTGCTCCCTTATTGCATTATGTTCTGTTCTCGTTTGTTCTCCTCTGTAACTGTTGTGAAGCACTCCAATACCCTCCGGTCAGGCTAGCGCTGTACAAAACTTCATAAATAAAAATAAAATGAAAATAAAATAAGAGATTCTAGTGTTTCTCTATCTATAAAGTGCCAAAAAACATATTTTCGTGCTTGTTTATGTAAACTATTAAAATAAAGCAGAAGAAAGAGATTGCAAAGGCTGTAATCTACTGCTCTAGATGGACTTGTTGCAGGTAAGCAACAATAAATTAAACTTCATTTTTGCCTGGGAGAGGTGTAAAGATTGGAACACACATCTGAAACTATCTCAGGGAAATAGAGGTCCTCAGTTTTAGCCCTCTCCTTGTTTACACCAATGAATAAAAGGGAGAGTCAATGAAAGAAAATTTCAGTCTAGGATCACACAGATTGACTAAGCAGAGAAGCCAGCAGTAATCCCAAGTTTTCAATTTTCACTGCAACTCAGACACCAACTGAGCATGTTTTTCTGACATCAAAGGGTAATCTTTTGTCCTGAAAGATGATATTATAGCGCAGGTGACAGGCAGAAATAATTTTCTTTTTGACAGGCATACGAGCTCTTCATGAATGGGAGAAACTGTATAATATGTTACCGTCTTGCAGCATATGGTAAAGCTAGGTTGGTGAGCTGTCCTGGATAGCGGCCAATTGGCCCAATAATGTGTTCCTCTAGCCACTGCTACCTTTAGCCAGTACAGGGTTTTCAAGAATAGAGCACATTGGGGCCCATTGGGGAAAGGGGGGGGGGGAGAAAGCACCGACCCGAGACTCAATGTAAGTGTGATAAAGGCCGCTTTATTGGAAGCAGGTGCATCCTACACAATAACATCCTCGGCCTGCGCCGCACAATCTAAACCTCATAAATATGTAATTTCCTGCCTCACCCCCACCCCTAACTGATTCCCACAATCCACAAACATTAACAATTAGCATAACGTCAATTTGCCTCTCCACCTGGCTAAATACTTTATTGTGCTAGACCTACCCCCCGATACTCCAAACAGTTCTCCTCTCTTCCCCCATATATTAGGAAGAACCGCCCCTACATACATACTGCACCCCACACCTGCTCCAGCGACATGCGAAAACCCCCCACCCAATACAAAACCCCCTTTTTGCACAGAATACAAAATTGTAAATAGCCTTAAACAGCCCTAGCGCAATTCGCCACAGAGTCGAAGCACGTGTCGGCTGTCCATGTTGACATCTATACAAATAAAGAGCAATTATCCACAAAGCAAACTCCTAAAAGGATTGCCCCTAAGGACACCAAGATGTGGCGTCCACCAAACCTATTACCCCGGTCACCCCTTCCTGCACCAGCCTCCAACAAAACTACCCAAAATCCCCCAGTGCCCCCAAACTACCCCGCAAAGGAAAATCCCCCGTAAAGTGTAGTGCCTGCCCGTGGGCACCCCCCCCCCCGAATCATGGCCCAGGGAGGGAGGGAGGGAAAAAACTGACCCAACCGCCACCCCCCACCCGGCGGCCGAGACACCTCACTTAAAATGGTGCCTCTGCCGCGTGGCCGGGCGGGACCTACAACCCCGCCCAAAAGGAAACCCAACCCAGCCCCGCCCCCCAGCCCAAAAGCTACCAAAACACCTAAGACCCCGACCCCGTGACGGCGCCATCTCTACCCCCCCCTCTCCCCGGCCCCAAATTCCCCCGGGCGGGGCAGGCCTCCCTACGGTCGGCCCCCCCTCCCAGGACCCCATTGCGGCCCATTGGGGAAAGGGGGGGGGGAGAAAGCACCGACCCGAGACTCAATGTAAGTGTGATAAAGGCCGCTTTATTGGAAGCAGATGCATCCTACACAATAACATCCTCGGCCTGCGCCGCACAATCTAAACCTCATAAATATGTAATTTCCTGCCTCACCCCCACCCCTAACTGATTCCCACAATCCACAAACATTAACAATTAGCATAACGTCAATTTGCCTCTCCACCTGGCTAAATACTTTATTGTGCTAGACCTACCCCCCGATACTCCAAACAGTTCTCCTCTCTTCCCCCATATATTAGGAAGAACCGCCACTCGAGGGACGGGCTAACGGTCCTCGACCCCCCCTAGGACTCCCCCTCCCTAAACCCGGAACGCACCACCTGCCCCATTCGGCAGGCCCACCCCCTAACGATATGGCTGCCGCGGACCCCCCCAAGCCCTGTGCTCCCATCCACGCGTCCACACCGCCGGCAGGTCCTCCCCCCAACCACAGGGCCATGCCCTCCATCCCAATGTATAGGGCCATGCCCTCCGACACCACGTACAGGGCCATGCCCTCCGTCACCACGGATAGGGCCATGCCCTCCGTCACCAATGTATAGGGCCATGCCCCCGTCCCCAATGTATAGGGCCATGCCCACCGTCACCAATGTATAGGGCCATGCCCCGCTGCCACCAATGTATAGGGCCATGCCCTCCGTCACCAACGTATAGGGCCATGCCCTGCCGCCACCAACGTATAGGGCCATGCCCACCGTCACCAATGTATAGGGCCATGCCCTGCCGCCACCAATGTATAGGGCCATGCCCTCCGTCACCAACGTATCGGGCCATGCCCTCCGTCACCAATGTTTAGGGCCATGCCCTTCGTCTCCAATGCCTAGGGCCATGCCCTCCGACACCCATGCATAGGGCCATGCCCTCCGCCACTAACCGTATAGGGCCATGCCCTCAGTCGACGTCACCCACCGGGGCGTGCTTCCTGGCCGCGGAATCGAGCTCCCTAACAGGTATGCCGCACTAACACGGGGCCGTGCCCCCTCTCTGGCGCAGAGGCCCACCCCTGTGAACACCAGGCCTGAGAGCCGCTCCGTCCCACCAGAGAGAGAAGCCCTCCGGATGCGTGTCCCCACACCTGCGCCCGTCCGCCAGGAAGAAACCCCTGCCGTTCGGCGTCAGACCCCCAGTCCCCCGGCGGGCGTGCTCCCTGGCCATGGAGTCGAGCTCACCACGTAGACGACCACACTGACATGGGACCGTGCTTCCTCTCTGGCGCCCCGAAAGAAGTCCTCCACACAGTGCGTCACCCTCAGAGCCTGTCCGCCAGGAAAAAACCCACAGCACAACGTACCCCTCCCGCACGCGCGACTGCGACCTCGTTGCGCCCCCCCCCTGTCCTCCGGCGGGCGTGCTCCCTGGCCACGGAGTCGAGCTCAAACGGAGAATGACCACACCGACATGGGACCGTGCCTCCTCACCGGCGCCCGGGAAAAAGTCCTCCACACAGTGCGTCACCCCCCAGAGCCTGTCCGCCAGGGAGAAGCCCACTGCAAAGAACGTACCTCTCCCCTACGCACGACTAGAAACACCCGCGGCCTAACCGCGCCGCTGTCCTCATCCATGCCGATAACGCCCGTACCGTCCGCTCGAGCCCCCCAACCTGCACCCAGGCCGACACCCCAAAAAGTGTACACCTCGTGTCAACTAAATCCGGACCGTAAAAGATGTCTTACCAATTGAAAAACATTAATCATGGCTTGTATATATTGCAGTAATTCGAGTCCCTTAAACCTAACTGACCACAAGGTCAGGTATTATACCTTACAGTGGTAGTACTCTGTAATCTTCATGTAGGCGATGCTAAGGATGAATAAGGTGTACTGAGTGTCCGAACAAGTCATCCGGAAATCCCTTCGAAATGTGGAACGTCTTTCCTTACTACCTAATTTTCATATAGGTGTAGCTCCTCCGTTCCCCACTTGCTTACAATGTGATTCACCGATGAGGTGGTGTGAATCCGCAGATTGTTCCCCTCCCATCGCGCCCCCTCCCTATCTTTGTCCTGGACAAATACCCCACTTGTGTAGATATCTGCCTATCCTTGCGCGCATGCAGCCCCTCCCCGCCAATGTTTTCCAGCTGAATTACTACCTGTGACTACATGATAGTGAGCACCCATCCATTTTCAACGGGTACTAACTTATGCCCACCAACCCAAACCAACATGTAATCTAACGGTCTGAAGTACTCTTGCGCGAACTGGAATCTACATAGCGCTGACATGTCAGGCTGCATATAAAGTTCCACCGATGGATTCAACTCAGAACTGTGACTGGGCCAGTGTCTGCACAGGCTCAGCGCTCCGTCCCTCCTCTCCTTGTGCCCCCATCGTTGAAGACCATCAGAAGTATGTAACAAATCCCACCACTCCATAAGCATTCACCTACAAGGACTGCTCCGTTCTTGTTCACCATGTGCTGAAAACCACATATACCCAAATGAAAATTTTTGAGTCTTCATCGCCTATTGCTGATATGAACCCCAAACACCCTATGGCTGACCTATTTGGTGTCTATACAAGCAGTGTTGAAACCCCAAACCCATAGGAAATATACGGTATCAGGCACTTCATAAAAGAAAGGAGATGGTAAATAGTTATTTATCCGATGCAGGTGTCACCCAACTGGTGGAGCACGCACTTCCACCCATATGTCTTCCCTCACGCCTTCCCACATCGTCGTGTTTTTATCTCATGTTTGCAGGCTATGGAAGCACATATACATCCTCATCGCCTTTTGCTGACATGAACCCCAAACACACTATGGCTGACCTATTTGTTGTCTATCCTAGCAGTGTTGAAACACCAAACCCATAGGAAATATACGGCGTTAGGCACTTCATAAATGGAATTAGATGGTAAATTATTTCTCAGATGCAGGTGCCCCACCACTGGTGAATCACGCACTTCTACCCCTATGTCGTCCCTCACGCCCTCCCACATCGTCGTGTTTGTATCTCACGTTTGCAGGTTTTGGAAAGCACATATACATACAACACAGGACCTGCATCATAACATCTCACATACCCCATAAGCTGTCACCGATCAGTAACCGGGATAAGAAGAAAATTCATGCAAGACATGAGGCAAGGTCCCAGCCAACGCTACCAGAAATCTGACTTCAAAACACATTGCCCAGCTAGAAGCAGTTTAAAACTTACGCCTGCCAATCAGCCCACAGATTTTGATGAGCTGCTTAAACATTCGCGCGATTCAAATCCCGAATGATGTTAAAATGCCACGACCGGAGCGTCCCTGTATGTCGGAATATAAATAAGCTCTGTGCAGGACCCTGTCCCCCTAGTCCTTGGAGCAATGGTCACACCCAGACTTACTCCTATTAGCGCTATTCTGTCCTCAATCCGAGGAGATGATCACCTCAAGTAGCAGCGAAATGTCCATAAATAGCAGTGTCTCCCATAACCTGACGAAAACGCCTCCTTTCACCAACTAATAGCAGCCTAATAGGACCCCCTTTTCCGAGTCTAGGCAAAATACATCACGCTTCTATAATTAAAGGTGTGTACAGCTTTGCACATGAAGGTGAGGCTATCAGAGCACAGTACCAATACCAACAGTCACGTCAGGAACCACACACGTCGCGCATGACAGTGAGGCCATCAGAGCACATCACTATACCCTCAGTCATCATCAACCACACAACAATTACGCGAGCGTGAAGAACGTGTCAGGGGTACCTGAACGCCAGCGAAAAAGGGATAAACCACCACCATCCGATTACCTCGTAACTGAAATAAACAACATGAAACTAAAGCACGATTCAAAATGTAAACATGACGGTCGGGCGGCTACCGTATCCTAAGGGAACAAACATGCAACCCTGCGGGTAGCTATCCCGTACTCCATGATCCCCCACACAACCAACATGTCCCCACGTAGCTCAGGATTCAGGCTGCCACCCCACCACTTACGGATAGTGTCACATGCTCAATGCTAAATTTCATTACACTGCTGCACAGCCTCGGCCGCCCTACCCAAACCAGAATGCAGCCCGTCCTCTGCTATGTAGTTGGTCCGTGCCCGCCCCAACATACACCCCGGCGGCCGCATGGACCCTTCGGGTAGGGGCAGCGGGACTCACCTGGTCCCACGTGGGAGCCTGACCGCCCGCACCAAGCAGAACAGGCCCATGCGCTCGGTCGTGTGGAGCCGCATGCTGCTCACCCGAGCTCCTCCGGTCTCCCCCGATGTCCGCGAAGCCTCCAGCCTGCAGTGAATCCTGGTGACACGGATGTTTTCCCAAACAATTGCCACAGTCCTAAAGTCCATTCCGACGACATATTGCACCTCCGAATTCACAATTTCACAACCATTGCCACCGTTCAACGACCAAATGTCCTCGTGAAACCTCATTCCTGTGAGCTACGCACGAAAAAACTGACCCAACCGCCACCCCCCGCCCGGCGGCCGAGACACCTCACTTAAAATGGTGCCTCTGCCGCGTGGCCGGGCGGGACCTACAACCCCGCCCAAAAGGAAACCCAACCCAGCCCCGCCCCCCAGCCCAAAAGCTACCAAAACACCTAAGACCCCGACCCCGTGACGGCACCATCTCTACCCCCCCCCTCTCCCCGGCCCCAAATTCCCCCGGGCGGGGCAGGCCTCCCTACGGTCGGCCCCCCCTCCCAGGACCCCATTACCATGTGAGCCTTCTAGTTTCACTTTATAAGATTTAAAAAATGTGTGCTGATGGCAGAAAACAAGACTACCTGAACGTGCCACTTAGGGGCGGCTCCGCCTGTGTCCCCCTGCCACATGCCCTTGCCCTACCCTGGCCAGTACCCTCAGTATGACCTATTCCCAAGACCACCTCACACTGCAATCAGGCCCTTGACACATATGCCTCAGATTTGCATTTGCCTCCCTTACACTCCAGTTTGCCCTGCGACCCCCTCGCACAGCTGTCTGTCTTCTGCCCCGTCACTCTCCAGTCTTGCCCTTCAGTCCCAGTGTGCTTGTACCTCCTTTGGCCCCAGTCTAGTTTGTGGCTCCTTACAGTCCAGTCTGGCATGTGCCACAGTTAAGTCTGGTGGGTCACTGCTCATTAAAGCTTTCCTTTCTTTGCCAGCTTTCTAATAATAGCTTGTCCCTAAACATCAGACTGGCTGAAAACCTGCGACCTCAGGGACCTGAGTTGAGAAGGCTTAGTTACCCTCACCTGTCCCCACGCAGTAGCGGAAGAGAGGGGTCGCCTCATACTGGAGGGAGCACTATTTACAAGTGATAGGGTAATACAACTCCCGTTCTAAACAAACCATAATCTGATTATTTCACCAGATTACTGCAGACTCAGCATAGGTAAAACATGTTTAAGATAGCTCTGCTTGTTATAAACTCTTAGTTTTCCATTGTATTGCGGTGGCTGTAGTTCTTGACATCCATGATCCCCTAATTTGTTTCTAGTGCAATGACATGAGGATAAGCAATACTGCAGAGCCAGCAGTCAACCACACAATTGTGATGTGTTTGAGAATGCACTGCTCAACTGCACAACGCTGCTTTCATGTGAGAGCAGCGTTGTGATTGGGTGGGGACGGGAGAAGAGGAGCACTGAAGCAGCATCCGGCAGCAGCAGTGGCAGATAAGTTATTTTATGTTTTTTTATAGTATTTTTTTTCAAACGTTCCCCCTCCCACCCCACCCTCACTGCCCCACTAAGTGTTTTGACAGTAGCCATGACTGGTGCCACTCGAGACTAAATAAATCTTTCTTTTAAGTTAAAAGCCAGCAGCAGCAGTTGAGGAAGAACTGCAGCTGTGGGATCCTCACTATAAAACGTTATTTTGCAAAATGAGCCATTTAAATGCGTTGTAGACAAATACAGCACTGAACACTGGTATACAGCTGATGGCAGAAAAACAAGAGTACCTGAACGTGCCACTCCAGACAAAATTCCCGTTCAGGCAGTGTTCTGTGCTGTATTTGTCTACAAAAAATTGAAATGGCTCTTTTTGCAAAATAACGGTTTATAGTGGGGGCCCACGGCAGCAGTTCTTCCTCAACTGCTGCTGGCTTTTAACTTTAAAGCAAGATTTATTTTTCCACAAAAGTTAAAAGCCTGCAGAAGTGGAGGAAGAACTGCAGCCGTGGGCCCGCACTATAAAACATTATATAGCATAAAGAGTAATTTCAATGCTTTGTAGACGAATACAGCACTGAACACTGGTACAACACTGGTACAAACAAACACTAGCACAAGCAAGCATCATTTTTCCAAGTCGTTACTTACAGAGACTGTAAGTTTTTTGTTTTAAAGAATCTGAGAGGGATGTCTGCTGCAGGATTACTGGTTGGTTCAGTCATCAGATGATTAATTAATGTTGTAGCTGCAGTATCGCGGACGAAAACACTGCTCATTGGTCTTACTCTTACCACACAATTGCTGATTCGCCAAGGAGGAAGCCAGGCTAATATTATATTTTGCAATTGTTCATTGGTAGTGCACTAGGCTAGTGCGCTACCAAAGAACGTTTGCAAAATGAGATGTGACGTGTGACGTGATCTACGCTAGGCCGAGGCAGGGACTATCCAGTCAGTTTCACTTTCGGCGGCCAACATATCATGTGAAATATTTTATGCACACGCAGTAATGTGCGATATAAGCTCTTCACAGGGGAGACTGGGACCCTACTCTGAACTTTGTGAGCAGCACAGTTATTATATTACACCAATATTGGTTGTAGAGTAGACTAGAGAGTGTAGACCCGGCCCTGAAAAATAAGTGCTGGTGCTTAGCACTGGAAAACACGGGCACAAATTAAGCATGGTTTACTGCTCATTGTGTTGTTTAATTTACTGCTCCTCTTATCCCCTCTCGGTTCCCACCTCCCTGCTCCTGCCGCTGCTGCCCCACGGCCCCTCCCTCCTGCCCTCGCCTGTTTCCTGCTTCCCAGCTGAGCGTCCCTCCCCTCCCCTACATAATGCCGACTGCTGCGGGGGAGCGCTTGTAGGACCTTGACCTCGGTCACAGGCCTGCGCTCTCTCCGGCAGTTCCATTGCCTCTGGCGTCACTGCTGAGCCCCCAGCCTGGGTGTTATAGGCTGCTGTCTGCCCTGTTGTGTGCCGTGACTGCCCTGTGCGCCGCAACTCGGTAATTACCCTGCGGTTGCATACTTCATTGCAGTTGTTATTATTGTGTCCATATCTTTATCTTTGTTCTTTACTTTTGTTTTTTCATACTGTGCTCATTGCCTTTTTAATTTACTGCTCATTGTGGTGTTGCTCTGTTTAATTTACTGCTCCTCTTATCCCCTCTCTTTTCCCACCTCCCTGCGCCCGCCGCTGCTGCCTTGTGGCCCCTCCCGCTGCCCGCTTACCTCGCCCGTTTCTTGTCTCCTTGCTGAGCGTCCCTCCCCTACATAATGCTGCCTGCTGCGCGACTGCACAGCGGGCGTGCCTGTGGCAAGCCTGTCTGTGTCCGTCTGTGACCAGAACGCGACCAGCGCCAGGAACCCCGGACCTCCGCACCCCAATCGCTACAGCCTAACATCACTCCACGAACCCAACCCAGGCCACAATACCAACTGTAAACTAGCCTTGCCGGCCAACACCCATGGACCCTTCAGCTGTCACCGCTGCCAACAAACCTACAACACCGCCAGGTACACGGACCCAGCACAACCCAGCTGCAAGAACACAGCCGAACCACAGACCCTGCAATGCATCCTCCTCAACGTCTGATACATCCACAAACATGCTACCGAAATCTGGGACCTCCTTGACAGCACCTCCCCGGATGTAGCGTTTTCACCGAAACCTGGACCAACACCAACTTGGGACTGGACATTGCTATCTCCATTCACCAAAGGTACAAGATCTCCAGAAAGGACCGCCACACCCACCCGGGAGGAGGAATCGCCATCGTCCACAAACCCACCCTCCACCTGAGCACACTCCAGACGAGCCCACAGACATGATGGAACATCTGCACATCAAGATACAGACCAACCCTACCACCACCCTCCAAGAAACCCTCATCTACCGACCTCTGAACCCAGCGGACGCTTT
The DNA here is from genome assembly GCF_964261635.1 of Lissotriton helveticus. Taxonomy (NCBI): domain Eukaryota; kingdom Metazoa; phylum Chordata; class Amphibia; order Caudata; family Salamandridae; genus Lissotriton; species Lissotriton helveticus. Next base: position 737,882,443 of record NC_136061.1, on the reverse strand, counting down.
ACCAACTCCATCACGGACATCATCTCCCCGCATGCCACTGCATCCACCAACTACACCCTGCTGGGAGACCTCAACTTCCACATCGACAAACATTTGGGCCCCAACACCACATCCTTCTTGGACAACTTCCACAACACTGGACTCTGCCAAATCGTGACCGAACCCACGCACTCAGCAGGACACACCCTCGACCCCCTCTTCATGACAGGGAACCCCATCATCTTCAGCCACACCACCGAACTCCCATGGACTGACCACCATTGCGTCCACTTCACCTTCAGAACTCCCACCATCCAAAGACATTGGGATCTGCTCCCATGAAGAAACTGGAACAGAATCACTGATGACCAGCTCACCTCCTCACTCAGGAACTCCACCCCAACATCACGCAAAACGGCGACCCCAACACAGCAGCCTGAACCCTGCACAGAAGGATCTACGACAGCGCCAACACCATAGCCCCCTCAAGAAAATCAACAAAACCCATGCCAACAAAGCCAGATGGTTCACCACCGAACTTCGAGAGTCCAGACGCACCTGCAGCCGCCTATAAAAAGCATGGAGGAACACCAAATCCACTGAATCTCACAATAACTTCAGTGCCACTACTAACGCCAACTAATCAGAAAAACGAGGAAAAAAGCGATTGAAGACAGAATATCTATTCACGCACACAACAGCAAAGAACTCTTCAACATCATCAAGGAATTCGCCCAACCCACCAGCGAGTTGACTGACATCCCTCCCTCACAAGTCCTCTGCAACAAACTCATCACCTTCTTTCACCACAAAATCAAGAGCATTTACAACAACTTCAATGAAGGCAACCAACACTGGCCTGAAGCCAACGATTGACAGCTGGACAGCCCTCAACACCAAACTCACACTGAAGACAATGCCACTCCGGGCTCCCACGGACCCCTGCCCTCCCCACATCTTCAATAGAGCCTCTGACACCATCACACCCATGCTCCGCCACACCATCAACTGCTCCCTGGTGACCGCTTTGTTCCTTGGCGACTGGAAACACGCCAAGGTCAACCTGAAGAAACCCTCGGCAGACCCCACCGACCTCAAAAACTACCAAGTTATCTCCCTGCTTCCGTTCTCTGCGAAAGTTATAGAGAAAGCCATCAACAGCCAACTCGCTGCATTCATCGAAGAGCACAACATTCTCGACTCCTCCCAATCCGGCTTCAGGAAAAACCACTGCATGGAAACTGCCCTCCTCGCCGCAACAGGCGGCATGCGCACCCTACAGAATAGAGGAGAAACTGTAGCCCTCATCCTCCTCAACCTCTTAACGGCGTCCGACACAGTCTCCCACCACACCCTAACACGCAGACTTCACGAAGCAGGGATCCAGGACAAGGCCCTCGACTGAATAAGCTCCTTCCTCTCCCGCAGAACGCAGCGGGTCAGACTCCCCCTTTCCTCTTCGTCCCCATACCAACCACCTGCGGAGTACCTCAAGGGTCCTTCCTTAGCCCGACGCTCTTTAAGGTCTGCATGGCGCCGCTCGCACCCATAATCAAAACCTACAGACTCAACATTGTGTCATACGAAGAAGATACCCAACTCATTCTCTTCCTAGCCAACTAACCCAACACCGCCAGACACAACTTTCGAGAAGGCATGGGAGCCGTCGCCAAATGGATGAAGAACATCTGCCTACAACTAAACACCAACAAAACGGAAGTACTCATCATGGGCCCAAACCCCAACGCCTGAAACAACACTTGGTGGCCCTCTGCCCTCGGACACCCACCCACCCCCACGGACCACGCAACCAACCTGGGAATCATCCTGGACTCCAAGCTCAAAATGAACCACCAGATCAACTCAGTCTCGTCCTCTTGCTTCCACACCCTCCGCCTCCTACGTAAGACCTTCAAACGGATCCCCCTTGATCACAGAAAGACCGTCACTCACACCCTGGTGACCAGTAGACTGGACTACGGCAACACACTCTACACCGGAATAAACAAAAACCTCACCCACAAGCTGCAGAACATTCAGAACGCCGCCGCAAGACTGGTCCTCAACCTACCAAAACACTGCCACATCTCCCAGCACCTGCGCTCACTGCACTGGCTCCCCATTGAGGCAAGAGTCACCTTCAAGATGCTCACCCATGCACGCAAGGCCCTCCACGACACCGGACCAGCATGCCTGAATAGCTGACTCAAATTCCATGCACCACAAAGGACCCTACGATCAGCCCAGCTCTCCTACGCCATGGTCCTTCACATCAAAAACACTAGATCGGGAGGCCGCCCCTTCTCCTTTCTCGCAGCCAAAGCCTGGAACGCCCTTCCGCTCCACCTCAGACAGACAGCGTGGCTTCCCATCTTCGTAAGAAACCTCAAAACATGGCTCGTCGACAGACCTCCTCCTTGATGTACTGGAGCCTGCAACCCCCCAACCCCCAGCACCTTGAGACTCTTATGGATGAGTTGGCGCGCTTAATAAATGCCTGATTGATTTATTGATTGAAAAGGGGAGCATGAGGAGCCAGGCACAGGAGAAATCTGGCACAGAGAGTCAGTGAATCCAACACCATGCAAAGCTTAACCTTTTAGAGATCAGGATGCCGGCTGAAGGTGCTCCTCATGACAAGAACTCACCACCAGTAGAAAAACAAGCCCATGATCATTGGAATCAGCCCAACAGGGCTGGATATATTGATCTTCAACTGATTTGACCATGGATCCCACCCACCCCTGCAAAGAACAAAGCACATGGTGCTTTGCAGCAAACACTGAACTCTACCACCAGGGTGGGTCAGTGCCCGAGGGTTTGGTCCAAGTTTAATTCATGTTATTTGCCCATGGAAGGGGTATGTGAGGTACCCCATCCCAATACTTTTCCATTCCCTTGGCCAGCATATAATTTTAAGGGGAGTCAGGACTCCGTACGGGGGCCCCAAAGAGCAGCACCATGTTCCAGAACCTCATTCCAAGGTCCCAGAGCAAAAGAGAGTGCTCCCCCACAAAGGAAGGGCCCCTGCATGGTGAGAGCAAAAGAAGAGAGGTTGCTGGCTCCTGCCCAGCATGGAGCTGTGTGTTTGGAAGCAGCTAGGGTTATGGGTGCCTTCGGGCTCCTCCTGCAGCCCCACTGAAAAAACAGGCTTGGGGCTGTCTCTGGTGAGACTGGGCACCACTGTTTAAAAAAGAGAGAAAGTAGACCTGCGGCTCTCCTGAGCAGTGCAGTGAGAGCCCCTTTACTATAATGTTCACTGTTCTACAAAGAGAGTGCCCCATAAAGCCCTATGGAACACAATATGCATATGTTTTTCTCTGCTTGTGGTGGCATTAGGCGGGCAGGAGCAACACCAACATAAAGGTATTGTGGGGGTTGCCTTAAGTACAGCAGCCTCCCCCATGGGGAATTCAGAAACTGGTCGTACGTTTCTGGGGTCATAAAATCTGTGAGTCCCACTTTTTAATTTTCTTTCAAAATACTTCTTAAGTAGGAACTTTTGTTCTACAGCCTGAGAGAGCAGTGATCTTTAGTAGTTGGTTCTATAACTACATGGTATATGGCTTAACTGTGTAAGAAAGACTCAGGTACACGTTATGTGAATTTTAAATGCTTTAGTGACAGTGAGTCATTGTTGATAAACATTGCAATGCTTTATCCACAATAGTGATTGTATTTGAACATGCTTATTGGTTTTGGTGGTTTGGTAACATGTGCAGGGCCGGACTGGGAACTTAGAACAGCCCTGGCAAAAATTATTTTGTGGAGACGTGCTAATACACGCTAGACCCGGAGCAACTCTTTCAAGTTGCCTCCAGGATTGTGTAACTCTCCTGGAGGCCGAAACCGGCTCCAGGTGTAAAAAACAGCCTCCTGTGGCACCAGCCTCCTGGGGGGTTGCCCGCTTGCCCGGCTGGCCAGTCCGAGCATGCACACGTGGTTATTGAGGTTCTGTTAACCCTGACACAGTCAATATCCCTTCCTTTTATAATAATGTGGTAATATTTGACAAAGGGATGTATGACGTTACAACGCATACTTTTACCACGCCTACCATTACCACGCATTTTTTACAACGCAGGATCCATTACAACGCATACCATTACCACGCATGTATTTACAACGCATATACCTTTACAACGCATACAATTACAACGTAAGTATTGGTAAGTATATAATATTTTTAAATATTTATTTTAATTAAAATTAATATAATGTAATTTCATTTAATTTAATTTAATTAATTTAATTTAATTTAATTTAATTTAATTTAATTTAATTTAATTTAATTTAATTAATTTAATTTAATTTAATCAATTTAATTTAATGTAATTTAAATTTAATTATATTTAATTTTTACCCTGTACCCTTTTACCCAAAAACCCAAAACTGACTCTGAACCCAAAAAATACCCCTTTTACCCAAAAACCCAAAACTGACCCTGAACCCTAAAAATACCCCTTTACCCAAAAACCCAAAACTGACCCTGAACCCTAAAAATACCCCTTTACCCAAAAACCCAAAACTGACCCTGAACCCTAAAAATACCCCTTTGCCCAAAAACTGAAAACTGACCCTGAACCCTAAAAATACCCCTTTGCCCAAAAACTGAAAACTGACCCTGAACCCTAAAAATACCCCTTTACCCAAAAACTGAAAACTGACCCTGAACCCTAAAAATACCCCTTTACCCAAAAACTGAAAACTGACCCTAAACCCTAAAAATACCCCTTTACCCAAAAACTGAAAACTGACCCTGAACCCTAAAAATACCCCTTTACCCAAAAACTGAAAACTGACCCTGAACCCTAAAAATACCCCTTTACCCAAAAACTGAAAACTGACCCTGAACCCTAAAAATACCCCTTTACCCAAAAACTGAAAACTGACCCTAAACCCTAAAAATACCCCTTTACCCAAAAACTGAAAACTGACCCTAAACCCTAAAAATACCCCTTTACCCAAAAACTGAAAACTGACCCTAAACCCTAAAAATACCCCTTTACCCAAAAACTGAAAACTGACCCTAAACCCTAAAAATACCCCTTTACCCAAAAACTGAAAACTGACCCTGAACCCTAAAAATACCCCTTTACCCAAAAACCCAAAACTGACCCTGAACCCTAAAAATACCCCTTTACCCTAAAACCCAAAACTGATCCTGAACCCTAAAAATACCCCTTTACCCAAAAACCCAAAACTGACCCTCAACCCTAAAAATACCCCTTTACCCAAAAACCCAAAACTGACCCTGAACCCTAAAAATACCCCTTTACCAAAAAACCCAAATAATATTTTTAATAAAATAATATACTTACCAATACTTACGTTGTAATGGTATGCATTGTAAAAGTACCTGCGTTGTAAATACATGCGTGGTAATGGTATGCGTTGTAATGGGTCCTGCGTTGTAAAAAATGCGTGGTAATGGTAGGTCGTGGTAAAAGTTGCGTTGTAAAGGTTGTATACCTTGACAAAGCCAATAGGCTTTCTGTAAATTATTGCTGTGATGACCCTTTGACAAAGCCATTAAGACCTCCTTATTTAAAGTGATACCCCTTTATATTGTGATGTTGTCTCTGATATAGGTGGGGGTCACTGTGGATTTGGTGTTCATGACCCAGTAGAGGTCAAATGTGATTTTAGAACGTCACAAATGTATTTCAATCTGCCTGATGTACATATTTGTAAATTAATGCATAGTATTTAGTAGTGTGTGTAACAAATTTACGTTTCCTTATTCAAAGAAAAAGAACTGACTGAACAATCTTTCATTTAGTGTTCTATTGTGGGCCAGCGAACAGTGTTTACTAGCCAACACTTTTGAGTAGGCTCTGCTTCACTACCCTGGGAGAGTAAAGTGATACATTGGGTTGCTTGTTTACCAGTAAGAGGAAAATGTGGACGGACATATTACTTGTGCAGGCCACACTTCATGCCAAAATAATTACCCAATTTGTTTCAATTATGTTTTATGAGTGTATGAAAGTACTTTCTTTATACAGAATACGAACACTTGGTTGGACAATCAATTATTGTGCTTCTAGGCGATTGTTGAGTACTGAGCTTGAATCATCCCCACACTGTCTCCCTTGGAAGCTTGTGACTGCTCGCCATCATTACTGCTGAGAGGCAAATGCTGAAGTGGTTGTACTTGGTCCAAGGTGCAGAACGATAGTAAGACAAACTCTAGGACATATGGGGCAAATGAGCCTAGCCCCCCCGAGTGACACCCATGACCCCCAAACGGGGTCCAATAAAAACTATATAAAATGTATAATTAATTTCAAAATACTTATATACCCTTACAGCTGAAAAGTTATTGAACTGTCTTAAAACAAAATTCTGACAAGTGTTCTTGCATGACATCACTTGTAACCTAGCAAATTATATATTATGTACTTTGTTAGACGTGTCAGCCTTAGAGTGGTCTTTCAAAAACAGTTTGCCCTCACCCCTCCTATTTTTGCTGATCTCTTCTTTATTGGACTTGAGCACATTCCCACTGCTAACCAGTACTAAAGGGCTTGTGCTCTCGCCTCTAAACATGGTAGAATAGGCTAGTGCCCTATTGGTACATTTAATTTACTTGTAAGTCCCTTGTAAAGCAGAACCCCATGTACCCAGGGTATGTAAAGTTAATGCTATTAGTGGGCATGCAGAAATGATTGAGCCATGCACTTAAGTAGCACTGTAAAATATGTCACATGTCTGCCAGTGCAGCCTATGTGTGAAGTTTTAAACTGCCATTTTAACCTGACAAAATAAACCTTTTACCTGGACCAAGCCTTCCTTTTTAATACATATAAGGCATACCTAAGGTAGGCCTTTAACAACCCAGAAGGAACGGTGCAGTGTATTTAAAAAGTTGGATATGTTCTTTTAATTTGTACATGTCCTCGTAGTGAAAAACACATGAAGTTATTTGTCACTACTGTAAGGCCTACTTCTCCCATAGGATAACATTGGGTTTGTTTATAGTGATACCTTACAATTGGGTGCAGATAGACAGACCAAGTTTGGTATCTAAAGGATTCTAATTTAAAAGCCTCTTTAGTGGTAAAGTAGGATTTTAAATCATAATTCTGAAAATGTCATTTGTAGACAGTTTATGTCGTCAGGTAAAGGTGCCTACAAGGGAACTTGTTTAAATATACGAAAACCTTGCTTCACACTAACTTTTAAGAGTATTCAGACAGTGACCTCACCATATAAATTCTGGAAATTAATTCATACAGTCCAAAAAGAGAAAGATCAAAATAAGAAAAAGGGAGTATACTTTTTTGATGACATTTATATTCAAATAAATCTAATTCAAGGGTACACAATTATTCTCATACACAAGAATGGCAGAGATTAGTAATGCTTCAATCCACTATCTACTTGCCACTCACGTAGAATGTCCATTTCTAATCACTACTTCCAAAGAAATTTTGTTAAACATTAAACAAAAAATGTATTTGACAGAAAGTTATTTAAACAGTGAAAATGGGTATGTAGGTCAATGATTCAGTTTTGTTAAGAGTCCATCTAGAACACCATTTTCAGGACAGAAGTTTTTATGTACAACAAAGGACCCTTCTGAAACAAGAACAACTCACAAGAATTTGGATTTTGTCAATTAAAGCCTTTGTGAAGAAAGATATACACCCGAAATAAAGTGAAAAGAGAATATGTTATACGCTGTGAGCTTTTAAGAAAATTTTTCATATGGTTTGATCTCATCTACTTTAAAACTGAATGAAAATTATCAAAACACCTTCACCACCCTTGTGTGAAATTAAACATAAGAAAAAAGTGCAGAAGAAAAACTTGGTGAGAAATAAATCAATGTAGAACCGTGAATGTATTGGTCCTATGAAGATATTTTAATCTGTAGAAAGTTAGATCACGTCTGGTTTTTAATCCAGTGATGTTAAAAAAACACTGAGTATTTATACAAAGACTGAATATTTGTAAAAGATTATGATCTTCACAAATCTAAATTATAAATATACTCCAGGAATTAGCACTTTTTAGATGTATCATGGAGAGCATAATTTATCACTCTACGTATCTAAATTGAGTCTGTTAATGGTTAAAGGTTTTTACGAGACGAAAAACAATAAACGTCTCAAGCAAAAGATTCAAACGGATAATCTCGATATGGAACCATGCTAGTGAATACTTTAGTCGATGGTTTTAGGATTAACATACATCATACTCTTTCGGTACAAATATTAGAGTCTTACTTTTGCCATATATTTGCTGTAAGCCGTCAGCATATCTTTGCAAAGAACGCGATGAAATAAGAGGTTTGAATGTTTGTCGCGTAGTCAAGAGTCAGCATATGGTCTTGTTGCTTAAAGAAAAGCTAGGACAAAATGATCTAGGAAAAACATCATAACCTTCTTGCTCGTATTAAAAAAAGAGTTGGACCTTTGGATTTTTGACGCTTTTCACTTAAATCTTTATAATAGCATATCTCAGTTCTACTAATTGGATTGTTGTCATTTTTGTCGTAAATTAAATCATTTATTACGTTTTACTCTATTTTCATAAGTTGGTGCAGAATTTCTTTGCATTTTGTTTCACTTTATTACTGTTCCAAGTGCTGTATAAATGCTTTTACACATTGCAGTTAAGCCTTCCTACTCTGTGCAAATCTATCAGGGGGTTGAGCAAAGGTTAATTTGTGGCTCGCTTGTGAGTTCACACTGACAAGGGATGTGGTTGCTGCTTGAGTAGGCTAAACCCCCCTCAACCAGTAACCCAATTTCCTACATATTTCCAATAATTTCACGTATTTGTGGACATTGTTTTTATTCCACCCTGCAGTAGAGCTGCCACATGTCACAACTTGGAACATGGTTTGTAGAATGCTTACTATAGTAAAATAATCGATTACACTCTATATGAACTCTCAAGTGAAGACTGGCTGGTAATATAATGTAGCATTTACGTTTTAAGTTTGTATTTTGACTGCACAGCTTTAAAACAGGCCAATTGCTACAAATATACTTGCAATCATTGGCTTTCTTCAACTATGCTCTTTCTGATATTGGCTTTAGGCACTGTGGGTCGGTCTTGGCTCAGTACAGCGGAATATTCATCTCTCAGCTAATGATGTTTGTTTTATGGATGTATCCATCCCCCATCACTCCATTGCTTACATTCAATTGCCTCAGGGACTTATTTTATGGCAAGGCATGGAGGCCAATACAATGCATGTTTAAAGCCTTGCCATGACATTCACTGCAGCGCACTCCACTGGCTTCAAAAAAATCTTTTAAACACCGAATCTGCCACTCAGTCTGCTGAAATAAGAATGTTTGCCAGACTTCCTCCCACCAAAACAGCTTTGAAGCCATAGCGCTTCTAGCAGAATGCACCCCAAATCTAGAAACATAAATTCCTGTTTTCTTCATGACCTCTTTTACCCACCTCGCTAACGTAGGACATGAAACTGGCTTATGTGGATACTTGAATAAAATCAACAATTGAGAATATCCCTGTCTTCACAAACTGCCAGTTTTTCTCTCTTACTCCTGAAAATACCTAACTATACACAAAATCTGCTTTTCCCTCACACTGGGATAAAATATGGTTCTAGAGATGATCTTACTTCTCCTCCAAATGTAAAAACACACACCCCCAGGCTGCTAACTCCTAGAAGTTACCTCCAAAGTTCTTATGTCTGAAACATGCTGGTAAGAAAAGAAAGTAACATAGCTAATTTAAACGGCAACTTCTTCAAAGACAAGAGCTCATTCGCTCCGCAACCTGACAATTCCCTCCAAACCAAAGCAACATCCCAAAGTGACGAATACCTTGGACCTGGAGGAACCTCTACGCACGCAATCCTTATTGATCTCTTCACCATATCATGTTGCCCCAATGGCAATCTATCTACGAACACAAGACCTGCTGAAATAACTGACCTACTTAAATTCACTGTACTATAAGAACTTCATCCTAAAAATACCTATATCAAATAATCGAAAACACTTACTATAGAAGCTGGAACAGGATCCAAACCGCTCTCAGAACACCACATACCCATCTATTCCATGCACATACCCAACTCGTGCATGCCAATCTTCAATGCACCAGGTGCCCAGGAACCCTTGATGAGTTTTGTAGCTTCTGACAATCCCATCAACTGCAGATGACCCTGCAACACCAGCTCCGGATATTTACCAACAGCCTAGCCTATCTGAGTAGAAGCACTGGATCATCTATAGGCATACTCATTACATCTGGAATTTAACCCCAATACAATACAGAGCAACCAACAGCACTTCCGCCTCGTCTCTCCTCACCTTCACCACCAGCCTCTGAATCTTGGAAAACAGTGGAAAAGCATAATTGTGTCCCTGTAGGAAGCTGGCAATGTTGGGGTACACCATGCAAAAAGTCCAAACTTAATGGTTTATAGGGGCTTACATTTCAAAGTGGTCTATTTGTGGCAGTCTAAAAAAATAATTTTTTACAAAAGTTAATTATGGACTTCTTAGTGGAATCACCTATTTATAGAGTGGTATCTGCAAATGTAAAGTCTTGTAAGTCACTGCTGAATCACCAATATAGGACGCTTGTTTTTTATGTAATGTACTAATATAGGGTACACCTTACAAAAATCCAGACAACCCATATTGGTTTTAAGGGGCTTACTTTAATAATCCCAAGTGCTCTATTTGTGGTAGTGATGTTGAGCAGGTGTGCCTTATCAGAAGGGAGTGTTGAGCATTGGTTGTACACACAGTGTCAATAAATGAGGCACACACACAAAAAGAAATATGAGACCAATTTAGAAAAATAACATATGATTCTATATATTTTCACACACCAAAATCATCAGAATCATGCAAGTACTTTAGGAGATAGGAGTTTTACAGTAACACAGTGAAATACTCAAATAACGGTTTTGGAGGCATGAGCTTAGAAGACGGTAATGTTATCTTAAGGGTGAAACATACACTGCATGCATATACTTGTGAACTTATCTTGAGGGTGCCTTTTGGGACTTAAGGTGTTCAGGGGCCAAGGAACAAGAAACCACCAGCAGTTCAGTTTTACCTGCCCTGGTGAGTCCCGGTTGCAGAGGTGCCGGTCGCTTTGGTAGCCTCGAGCTCTAAAGTCAATGGCAGTGTACCTGTAAAAGAAAGACTGCAAGTGGGGTCTTGGCAACAAGTCTAGCTGAACCCAAAGTGGGGCTTGGCTCCTGAGTGTCTCTGGGGCAAGGAGACACTGTGGGTTTACATGAACACGACTGTTGGACTCGAGTGCTGAGGTATTTTGTCTGGCACTTTGCTTTCGTTGGTGACTGTCACTTTGCTTGAGTGACCTGGAGAGGGGAAGGAAACAGAACAGCAGGCGCACTTTCAGTATAGGCCTCATTGATCCTGAAGTTCCTTGTTGGCAAGTTGGCTTTGGCATCGACACTCAACAAGCCTTGGCAGCGGCAAATGATCCATTACCCTGGGTATTAGTGCTGTGCTTGCGTTTGATACTCACTGGAGAGATGGGGCTGACCTCCTAGAACCACAGCAACTTCCTCCTGGTGGTATGCTACCTTGGTGGACTCATTGGCCAGCAAAGCGGAGTACAGGACAACTGTAGTTGTTGCCTACAGATGCAAGGGAGCGGCTCCTCCACATCAAGGGAGATGCTGGCTGGTTTTAAAGCACTGAACAGTCCTCCAATGTTTGTGGAGGGTGTTCAGTTTGCGAATGAAGAAATGCTTTTTTCCATGTACCAAGAACTATTTGTGATTCAGTAATCTATTATTGTATCGCAAATAGGGTTTGCGATTTGGTATTAGGAAGGGGCGTGTTTATGGTGTCCCTTCCTAATACTGACTTGCAGTGGTATGTGTGAATGTTTTGCGACCGAAATGCGCTCGCAAAACATTTGCAGTTTGTCACCAACTCCAAGTTGGTGGTAACCCATACCCAAATGCGAATGGATCCCTAAGAGTTCCCTTCCCCTTTGTGAATGTTGGTGAAAAAATGTTTAATAATAGCCAGTGATCCCACAGACCATTGCCTTCTCTTGAAAAATGAAAAGAAAACTTTTCATTTTTATTTTTGAAACGCATCCCATTTTCCTTTAAGGAAAACAGACTGCTTTATTAAAAAACATCTGCTTTATTAAAAAGCAGTCACAGACATTGTAGTCTGCTGTCCCAGCAGGCCACCATGCCTGTGATTTTAGCGATTTCCAATGAGTTCCAAACTGAGACCTACCTCATAAGTATTAACAAGGTAGTTCTATTTACGACCCACTGGGAATCACAAAATGTGTCAAATATACATTGGTACATGGGAGCTTGTGATTACCAGATAGCAAATCGCAAAAATTAGCTATTTGGTAATGGAAAAACCAAACTTCTGTACATCGGCCCCAGGTACACTTCCAGTCAAAAAGCTTCAGTACTAAGGCAAAAAGTGGTGGTGGCCATATCAAAAAGGACACTTACTTATACAACCACTCTAAACCCAAATGAAGGGATTGTGACTAACCTTTCCCAAGAGAGTTCTCATTGTCTAAGTGGAAGAACCTGGAAAGGCCATCTGTATTAGCATGGTCAGTCCCAAGTCGTTGTTCAACTGTAAAGTCCATTCCCTGTAGGGAGATGGACCACCTCAACAGTTTAGGATTTTCCCCTTTTATTTGCATCAGCTATCTGAGAGGCCTGCTGTCAGTTTGAACAAGAAAGTGAGTACCAAACAGGTACGGTCTCAGCTTCTTCAGGGACCAAACCACAGCAGAGGCTTCCCTCTCAATGGCACTCTAACTCTGTTCTCTGGGGAGTAACCTCCTGCTAATAAAAGCAATAGGGTGGTCCTGGCCATCATCATTGGTCTGTGATAGGACTGCTCTTATCCTATGCTCAGAGGCATCTGTCTGCACTATGAACTGTTTTGTATAATCTGGAGCATTTAGAATGGGTGCCAAGCGCATTGCCTCTTTCAGAGTGTCAAAAGCCTTTTAACAACTCACTGTCCAGTTTACTTTCTTGGAGGTCAGATTTGTGAGGAGCGATGCAATAGCACCAAACTCCTTCACAAACCTCCTGTAGTACCCAGTCAAGCCAAGGAATGTCCCCACTTGAGTCTGGGTTATTGGAGCCTGTATATGTTATTTTTGACAAGTAGGATTTCCCCAGGGTCAAAATCACGTGTACACCAGGTTGTCTGACTAACCGCTTCGATGCGGCACATATTTCCACGCTGTGCGAGCAAATTCTACGGATGCGCAAATCGGATGACACAGACACCCACCGTGATGTCAGATGGCCAAGGGCCTTCTGACACACGGAAGAGTCTAGGGATCAAAGGAAAGAAGTCAGCATACTGCTCCAGGAATTTCCTGCAGTCAGTTTGCTGTTGGGAAGTGAGGGTGTTTGAAAATACTACTCCCTCAACAGACCCATCTTTAGGGTTGTTAGAGAGGAGGTCAGGGAGAGATTCACTCTCTTCTTCCTGATCCTCATCAGTGACCATCAGCATGGGTGCATCAGCCCTGTCATCATAAGGTTGTAGGTGGGTTACATGTGTGAACCTGTGGGGTCTCCTGTAAGTGTTAATAAGAAAAGGGAGAGTGAGGGAAAAAAATATACAGGCACTATGTGAGGTGGGAACTCCTGGTCCCCCAACTAATTTACAAAAAACAATGGAGGAGTAACCCCTCGTAGCTAGAGAGGTATCTCTCTGGCAATGAGCTTACGTGCTCTGGTCAGCACAATGTGCCCCAACCTGCTGTTGGATAATACATATCCTTATAGAAGACCCCTCACTCACCAACCTAGTTGGTGACATGCTTCATCATCGGGGTCCCACCCCATAGGCCGAATGCCTATAGGGTGTGCTGCGACACCTGATTACAGTGGAGCTGGTTATATTTCTTTTATGTGTTCAAAAGCTATCAAAAAATTGTATTAAAAAGGGCCAACACTACTCACTGCAAGTATTTTATTCTTGAGTGCTTGAACCCTTGTTAAAAATTAAAGTGTGGCACCTTTGCCTAATTCAGTAGGCTTTGGTGGCATAAGTAGTATTAAAATATATTAAAAATAGCAAAAGTGTGCTATGTGAATGTGAATTATTTACAAACTATCGGTTAAGACGGTCTACATGTTTCAACCCATACATAAATTCAAGGGTTTTCGTCAGGACCGTGGTGTTTTGAACTGGGTGGTCCGCCCTCGCTAAGGGGCGTCCTGCCCTAGTTCAAATAGGAAACCGCAAATTGCGATTTCGTGAAAAAAGTGCGTTTTTTCTTTTTTGGAAAAAACCTGTGAAAGACAGGAAGACAAAAAACAGGAAGGGATCACATACTGGGGATAGACAAAATGAATATACCACATTTAACACATAAGTTAATGGTCATTACCACACTCATAGAATCCAGGTGTGTAGTCATGCCAGCATTTCAATATCAAGTGTAGGTTTTGTCTATTGCGGTCATGCAACAGTACTACAGTGATAAATTGCCGGGTTGTGCCTTTTAATCAAAGGACCGGCGCCAAAAGGAGAGGTGTCGAAATGGTTTTGGCGGCAGTAAATATCATGTGTGAAAAAACCAGAGGTCGGTAAATGGGAGAGTGATCTTATAGCGTGCTGCGATGTGAACGGCTGCCAGGAGTTGGTTGTGAGCAGTCGTGTCATTGCCGCCATCATTTTATGGAAGCGACCAAATATTGTTAATTGCTTACGCTTGGAAGCGGAACTATCGCTTCATGGGCATCAGCGTTACCAAGATGACAAGAGTCCGTCTCCTGTAATTGAGGAAAACAAAGAAAACATGTTCTGAGTGTCAGATAAGTACTATCTAAAGTCTGACCATCGAGTGCAGCCTCTGGGAACCTGCGGTCTATCGTTTCCGTGTTCCGATCCGACCGAGTTTACTTACTTGTAACTTCTGATCGTCAGACAGAAAACCTACTTGGTTCCTGCTCTGCATGCCCCGTGGAATGACTCGGGTGCCTGAGCGCTGCCGGTAAAGTGAACCTGCTCGCACTTCCTGGTGGGGCGTGGCCGGGTCACGTGGGCTAGACACGTGATCCGGTGGTAGCCAATCAGGATACCTCGTTCGACATAGTCGAAGGACTGCTATGTCAACAACACTCATTGTTTATATCGCTATGGCGATTACATTACTGTTTTTGAATTCGACGGACATGATCTGGTTGATTTATACGTCCAGCGTTTTTGGGAGAATAAAAGATAGACAGACAAGGGGAACTTTCAGGGGAAATACCACGGGTTAATTCTATACTATTTGCCGATGCATCCAGTCAAATAGCTTGTCATTAAGGTAGTCGTAAGGGATGTGAATCGGGATAGTGATGGCCCCCTTAAGTCATTACATTATTCCACGGTATATTGTCATTCAGACCGGTTTTGTGGGTGGAAAGTCTGTAAACCCACCTCTGTTCTTTTTCCAATAGACGTTGGGTCAGGTTTGTACCTGGTTTTACTTGTTCAATGATTGTCCATTGTAGGTCATCCGGGGTGTGACCTGCGGACAAAAAATGTTCAGTGAGTTTTGTATTCGTCTTTTTGCATCTAATGGTGCTCCTGTGCTCTCCGATGCGTAGTTTGATCTTCCTACTGGTCATTCCTACGTAATGTAGGTTGCAGGGGCATGTCAATCTATAGATGACATTTTCGCTATTGCAGTTGGTCTGCCCTCTAATTGTCCATATTTTGTTTGGTTCCAGAAGTAAGGTTTTTGTATTCGTGGTGAAAGGGCAAACACTGCAACTTCCGCATTTATAGTGGCCTGTCACCTTTGGTAAGCCCCATAAGTTTGTTTGTGTTTCTTTTTCTGGACACACCATTAGGGGTCTTGTGTTGACAACTGCATCTTTTATGCTTCGTGCCCTTTTAAAAGAAAAGAGGGGTTTTTCCCATCTCAGATTACCTGTGTTCAGAATGTTCCAGTGCTTTTTTATTATTCTTGACACATCGTTGGATATTGTGTTATATGTGGTAACACACGTCAAGGGGATTTCATCCGACGTCTTTTCTTTTGGTTCCAATAAAGCTGCACGTGGTTGATTCCGTGCCCGCTTTTGGCTTTTTTGGAGAATTCTGTTAGGGTAACCTCGGTTTTGAAGTTTTTGAGAGAGATCATGGGCTTGTTTCTTATAATCTTCCAACTCACTGCAATTCCTACGGATTCTAAGATATTGCCCATATGGTAAATTTTCACGTAGGGGTCTGGGGTGGAAGCTCTCAAACCGGAGAAGGTTATTTTTTGAAGTTGGCTTATAATGGGTAATGGTAGTCAGTTTTCCTTCTTTTTTTGTAATTTTTACGTCTAGGAAGACCAAGGTGTCAATGTTTTTTTCATATGTGAACCTCAAGTGATTGTCACGGGTATTAATCCATTCGAAGAAGGAGGTCAGGGATTCCTCTGTACCCTTCCATATGGTCAGCACATCGTCGATGTATCTGCGCCATAGTAGGATATTGGAACTATAGGGGTTTGTGTCACTGAGAATATATTTTTCCTCAAAATCATATACATACAATCCCGCTATGCTTGGAGCAAAAGAACTGCCCATGGATGTCCCTCCTGTCTGTAGGAATATTTGGCCTTCGAACTCAAAATAATTCCTTTTGAGTGCTAACCTTGCACATTCCAGAACAAAATTCTTTGGTGTTCTAGACGTCCACGTTTCTTTTTCTAGAGCTCGTTCTAGTACTTCCAGGGTGGCATCCTGGGGGATGCTGGTGTATAGGCTCTCAATGTCGAAACTCACCAGGATGGTGTCACTATCCACGGTGAGTTGGTCTAGAATCTGTAATAGACTTTTTGTGTCTTGCAGGTACGTGTTGGTTTTCTGCACCATAGCTTTGAAAAACACATCGCAGAATTGCGAGAGTGGTTTCAGGACTGACCCTAGGCCGGAAACAATTGGCCTGCCTGGCGGTGGTGTCCTGTTTTTGTGTATTTTTGGGAGTGTATAGAAGTAGGGGATTTTCCCTTCGCTTTTGCAAAGGAAATTTGCCTCCTGTTTGGATATGAATCCCTCAGTTTCACCGTATTCCACTAGTGATGTTATCTCACTTTTCAGGTCTTCTGTTGGGTCCATTGGTAATCTGCGATAGCTGTTATGATCTGCTAGAAGTCGTAGACACTCATTTTGGTAGGCTGTGCGGTCTTGCACCACAATCCCTCCGCCTTTATCCGCAGGCTTAATGACAATAGTTTCACAGTTACGCAGAACGTCAAGGGCGGTTCTTTCTTGGTTGGTCAGGTTCATGAATGGTTTCTTCGGTTTTGTGTTCTCAACTTCGTTGAAAACAGCTTGCTCGAACGTGGAGATTTCCACGGGAATCAGATGTTGTGGTGGGGTGAAAGTGGCTTTGTTCCTCAGTCCTGTTTCATTAGGGTCTGGGTTCTCTTCTGTGTTGGGTCTTTTGTCGAAAAAGGCTTTTAGTCTCAGTTTTCTAAAAAACGAAGAGAGTTCACAGTGAAGTCTGAATTTATCTAGATTCGCTGTGGGTACAAATCCTAAGCCCTTGTTTAGGACCGATTCTTCATCGGCGCTCAGTGGTCTGGTGGCAAGATTGGTTATCAGGTTCTCCGGTTGCTCGGTCCTGCTTGTTGAGGTTTGGGCTTGTTCTGGTTCGCACTCGGATCTTCCGGTGCCCAGTGTACATGTCCTCCCTGATTCTGTTTTTTTCTCCTTCCCCTTCCCCTTCCGCCCCGGTATAAAAAAGGCGGTGTGTAGGGGTTAGGTTGAAAGAATGGTTGCTGGAAAGGTGGTTGCCAGCCGTACATTGGCATATTATGTGGGTTGTAGTATGGGTCAGGTGGTCCTTGCATTGGTACTGGAGCAAAGTGTGCCCAATTGCCCTGGCCTCTACCAAGTCCTCTCCCTCTCTGTTTGGTATTGCCTCCACTTGAATTCACACTGGAATTGGATGTGTTACTTGATGCGGTGCTGGAGGCATCAGAGTTATCTTCTCCTTTCGATGGTGGGGTGAACTCTGGATCAGAGTATGGGTATGCCTTAGTATAGGAGAATTTCTTTAGGTCTTTCTGGAACTTCTGCACTTTCTGCTGTGTCAGATTATCTTTGTAGTCTGTTATTTCTTTGTTTAGCTCATCTAGCTTTTTCTTGAAGCCTGTAATGGTAGCTTTCATGTTGCCTTCTGTCACCTGGATCTCTACTTGGATTTTTTCTGATAGTCTTAGGGCTGTTTTTAGGATAAGTACTATCCAGTCGTGCGTGCAATGCCACGCTATTGCTGCCCAGTCTTTTCGAAAAGCTTCATCTTCAAGGAAGATGCGAGGTGCATTTGAAACTAGTAACCCTTTTGGTGCCATGCTGTTGCTCAAATATTCTTTTAGAATTGTCCCGTGAAGGATGGTCCTGATTCTGTTTCTCTTGAGTTCTGTTAAATTCTCCCAGTCTTTTGTTGTCGAGATGCTTTGTGCTATGTTAGCATCTGCGAATGCAGATAGGTCACTCATTATCTCATCTACCTCAGCAGAGGTATAGGAGAGGCCCTGGTTTTCGGCCATGTTTTCGAAGGGTATGGCCAGTGTTGTGCAGTGTCTAATATGTTTTTAGAACTCTCGCAGCTGTGCGCTGCCTAAATCTTAATAACAAAAGGGAGAGTGAGGGAAAAAAATATACAGGCACTATGTGAGGTGGGAACTCCTGGTCCCCCAACTAATTTACAAAAAACAATGGAGGAGTAACCCCTCGTAGCTAGAGAGGTATCTCTCTGGCAATGAGCTTACGTGCTCTGGTCAGCACAATGTGCCCCAACCTGCTGTTGGATAATACATATCCTTATAGAAGACCCCTCACTCACCAACCTAGTTGGTGACTTGCTTCATCATCGGGGTCCCACCCCATAGGCCGAATGCCTATAGGGTGTGCTGCGACACCTGATTACAGTGGAGCTGGTTATATTTCTTTTATGTGTTCAAAAGCTATCAAAAAATTGTATTAAAAAGGGCCAACACTACTCACTGCAAGTATTTTATTCTTGAGTGCTTGAACCCTTGTTAAAAATTAAAGTGTGGCACCTTTGCCTAATTAAGTAGGCTTTGGTGTCATAAGTAGTATTAAAATATATTAAAAATAGCAAAAGTGTGCTATGTGAATGTGAATTATTTACAAACTATCGGTTAAGAAGGTCTACATGTTTCAACCCATACATAAATTCAAGGGTTTTCGTCCGGACCGTGGTGTTTTGAACTGGGTGGTCTGCCCTCGCTAAGGGGCGTCCTGCCCTAGTTCAAATAGGAAACCGCAAATTGCGATTTCGTGAAAAAAGTGCGTTTTCTTTTTTTGGAAAAAACCTGTGAAAGACAGGAAGACAAAAAACAGGAAGAGATCACATACTGGGGATAGACAAAATGAATATACCACATTTAACACATAAGTTAATGGTCATTACCACACTCATAGAATCCAGGTGTGTAGTCATGCCAGCATTTCAATATCAAGTGTAGGTTTTGTCTATTGCGGTCATGCAACAGTACTACAGTGATAAATTGCCGGGTTGTGCCTTTTAATCAAAGGACCGGCGCCAAAAGGAGAGGTGTCGAAATGGTTTTGGCGGCAGTAAATATCATGTGTGAAAAAACCAGAGGTCGGTAAATGGGAGAGTGATCTTATAGCGTGCTGCGATGTGAACGGCTGCCAGGAGTTGGTTGTGAGCAGTCGTGTCATTGCCGCCATAATTTTATGGAAGCGACCAAATATTGTTAATTGCTTACGCTTGGAAGCGGAACTATCGCTTCATGGGCATCAGCGTTACTAAGATGACAAGAGTCCGTCTCCTGTAATTGAGCAAAACAAAGAAAACATATTCCGAGTGTCAGATAAGTACTTTCTAAAGTCTGACCATCGAGTGCAGCCTCTGGGAACCTGCGGTCTATCGTTTCCGCGTTATCATTCGGCCTATGGGGTGGGACCCCGATGATGAAGCATGTCACCAACTAGGTTGGTGAGTGAGGGGTCTTCTATAAGGATATGTATTATCCAACAGCAGGTTGGGGCACATTGTGCTGACCAGAGCACGTAAGCTCATTGCCAGAGAGATACCTCTCTAGCTACGAGGGGTTACTCCTCCATTGTCTCCTGTAAGTGCCCAGGTCTACCAAGTAGGTGGGATCTGGCAATGGAAGGATCAGTGACAGTCCTAAGGGGAATTGCTTCATGATACCTGGTGGCATGATCCACTACCGCCAGTATAACTCTGTTTCCTGATGCTATTTGAGCATCAACAGGACCAACAATGTAAATACCTGCCCTTTCAAAGGGAACCCCACCCACTGGTAGTAGAATTAAGGGGGCCTTTGATTTGCCACCTGTCTTGCCACTGGCTTGAAAGGTAACACAGGTGCTGAAAAACTCCTCCACTTTCTGGGTCATGCCTGGCCAGTAGAAGTGGGTCACTAACCTACTCCAAGTTTTAGTCTGGCCAAGATGCCTAGCTAGGTGGATGTCATGTGATAAGGAACTCTGTAGTGCTGAGCCACTACCACTCTCCTAGTGGCACCAGGTTTGGGGTCTCTGGCCTCTGTATACATGAGACACTCCTCCCAATGGGTCCTGTCAGAGCCACTGATCTGGTCTGCAGCTTGCTGTCTCAGGCTCTCAAGAGTGGGACCAGTCATTTGTCCGTGGCAGAGATCTTCCCTAGACGGTGTCCCCCTGGGCGAAGGAGCTCTGCTTTGTAAGGCCCAAGTTCGTAAGGTTCAGTTTCCTCAATGGCTGATAGGTCTTCTCCCTAAGCTTGTGTCTCATCAGAAGTTGGTTTCTCGGCCTTCTTGTGTTTTCTTTTGGAGGTTTGATCATTATTCCAGGCTCCAATGCCTCTTTTCACCCTGAGCTCTGCTTTGTGCTCTAGTGTTTGCACACACCAATTCAAGTATTCCCAGCGCGGCTGCAAGGGGTCTCATCTCCAACTCAGCCCATGCTGAGGACTCCAGAATATTACCTAGCAGACATTTTACTTGTCTTGCAGAGGACATGGTCACCTAATCCCTTCCCATTCCAAGGTCACCATAGTCATGGGATGAACATTGACAATGTTATCAGCATAGATAACTGGGTACATCTGTCCAGTTAAGTACTGTTCTGGGATATCAGTTTTTCAGTCACCATGATGACACTTTCACCTGTATCGCTCAGTGGTTCTACTTCAATCCCATTGACATGTGGCTTCTGTCTGTATTTTTCCAGGTAACCGGCACAGACAGCTAGGGTAGTCATATCAAACCCTCTGTCTGAGATTAAAGTAGCTTCAATGTGCTTTAAGACCTGGTCAGGGCACACCAAGGATCCCACCTGGAAACTTAATACTTCTGAAGGTGCTTGACCAGTGGAAACCGTTTTGGGGCACGAAAGGTCCCCAGTTCAGTGACCATTCTGCTTGCAGAGATAGAACCAAGCCTTCTTGGGGTCCCAGTTTTTACATTGGCACCCACCCTTTGATTGGGAAGTGTCTCTGCGCCCACCCTACTGAACAGGTTTTTGGATGCCTTTCAAAGACTATTTGGGGTTTCCCCCTATGTGTCCAATATCTTTCCCTTGGGGAAGGGGGGCAGTAACTCCTTTCTTATGGTCACCATCACCTTGGGTCTTCTGGACACCCTTGTTTTGACCACACACATAAAGGAGCTATAGGGGTAGGGAACAGGTCATCCCCCACTCACAGTCATATACACAACAAAGGACCAGTTCACACAGTGAAACTCATCCTCAGATCCGCACCTTAATTTCTCAAATGTACGGGGAACAGCGGTTTAAAAATACACCGTCTGTATTTACCAGATCTGGGTCACCATTTTAAAAACAATATTTTCTATAGATTGTTGCGTTGTTTCCAAATAGTGTATTACCCTTATTCTCCCTCCCCAAGTGCAAGGAAAAGTGACAGCGAGATGCACAAAATGAAGGAAAATGAAAAAATGTGTGAAACGGATGGTGGTGCCTCACGGAAGTTACACCATGGGGGTAAGTAGGAAGGTACTCACCTACTACCTCAGGTTCTCATCATCAGCAACCACCAACCTAAACATATATGTGTGTAGTGTAAAGAAGAAGAAAAATAAGAAAGTGAACACTGGTGCTAGGTTGTAGAATACTGCAAGTACAACAACAGGAAATTTAATGTACCGCTGGATTCAACCCCACTTCCATTAAAAACTGGGCTAGAGCACACTGGCTTTTATACTTTTATTCAGTGCAGTGTGTCTGCCCTTTTAAAAGCCAACATGTTTTGTTGCCCAAGGAAAAACTCACGGCAACTTCATCAGGGCGTGGGTACTGTCACTCCACCCTGCACCAATTTAGTTCTTGTATTAGTGTTCCTAAGGAAACACAAGTGGGACACAATTCAACATCATCAGTTGGCACCTTTTCACTGAATCTCAGTGTTAATAAAACTTCTTATTAAAAACCACAGGGAGTCTTAAGTATTTACCGGGATAAAGCCGAATGCGGGCATACCTGTGAGTCTGTGCTAAGAAACTGTCTCACTGCTCATCAAGTGAAATGCCACCGTCAGTCTAAAAAACATAATGTGTGAAGATTGTAAAAATGAATTGGATCACAGCATTCCCCCATATTCATTGAGCTATATGAATCACTTATTACAAACCAAATTATGCTGTTCTGACTTAAAATCAAGGGATTACATTGCCTATATGTAACTGTTTTCATCATCAGATTCTAGTGCCTCATTCCGTTCCTGATGCTCTCACACTTATATATGGGGCTAGCTGGCTCCTTCAAAGCCAAACACATGTCCTGATCTTACATTACCAGGGTGCCTCGTTTGTGCCTGTATTGTGGAATTTTACCGGTGAACTCACCCCGCTCTTACTAGGATGGGCTCAACCATCCCTACTTCCCCGCGTGTGCCCCCATTATGTCGTAACCGGAAACCTCCGGTCCGCAAAAGGCAAGGAAAAAAGATCTTGCCAAAGCTTACTGTGATTCTGCCGGTAACCCGCGTAAACTCAGCCAGTGCCGAATGCAGTTGGCTGTGAATGCTTGTACAGGAAACTACATGCCGCGTCATGGCGTCGGTCACGTGTGTCTTTGTTCTATGTGTTATGGCTGTAAAAATAGAGGCGCCATATTGAAGTGTAAGTAATTTGTCATTTTAAATGTATTGGGATTCAAAAAAACTTTTGTCTACCGCCATGCAAACCTGGAGCAAAACGTACTCTAATTGTATTTAGAATGGCAGTTACCCTGCACATGGTAAATCGTAATGTGCGGTCTATATATATCGTCTACAACCATTATGTGGGGATATCTAAGTGTAGTAGTTTATAATAATACACTGTTATAATGATAGAGTGGTCAATTATAGGGGCCCAAATGTTCTTCATCCCAAGCATCAACAAGCTGCTTGGTGTTTGAATGTGAAAACTGTATTAGGTCCCCAGAGAACCGCATAACAACAAAGAGCCTGCTCAGTCATCAATCAGATGGCTAATAAGGTGTGGAGCTCATACTCCTATCATGTTAATATGTTAGATGCTTTAATAGGAGACTTCAGCGCACAGTACTATATCCCTGGCTCAAGATCACCAATAATACTCTATGGATATAGGGGAGCCACATTGTCCCAGTTAAGAATCGTACTGTGCCTACAGCTCAGATGTTCGATATGTGGCACTGTGCAGGTCAGGTCTTGAGATTTAGGGGGTGACTTTGCCCCATTCAATGAGGTCGTTCAGTCCACATTTGTCAGCACCCTCTTGATAGATCCACCTAGCTTCCCTGGTGCTGAGTCTGCTTTCTATGTTATATTGGTTACCTAGTACCCTTTCAAGCACTACCCACTGGATGTCTCTTGGCCTGTGTTCGAGCTCCTGAAAGTGCTGTACCAGCTTGGTTGTCAGTCTCCCCATGCGTAAAGTACTAAGATGTTGCTGTATTCTTATTTTGACTTTACGTGTCGTGAGTCCTATATAGTGCATGTGACACGGACGTGTAAGTCTGTAAATAACGTTGGTAGTGTTGCAGTTACTGAACTTGTTCAGAAACCACATCTTGTTCCCTGCAAGGGTGACACTTTTTGCTGTTGTTGTAAGCTTGCATACCAAGCAATTCCCCCATGGGAAATGGCCCTGTGGCACATTGGTCTCTCGTGCTTCAAGTTTTGGTCGCGAGTGGACAAGGCTATCACACAGGTTAGCAGATCGCTTGAAGGCAAAGCGAGGTTGTGGCATTTTCATGTTCTTAGTGCTCAACAAATGCCAATGCCTCCTAATGATCTGCCTGATTTTGGTCGACAAAGGACCAAAGGTTGTGACCACTGGAATGCTATCACTTTGAATTTTGGATGTCCTCTCAAGCAAGGCCCCGCGCGGGGTGTTAAGTGCTCGTTTTCTCGCTTGTTTGATCACCTTTACAGGGTACTCTCGTGCTTCCAGTTTCATGGAGAGTTCCTGAGCTTGTTCAGTGAAATCTTGTACTGATGAGCAATTGCGGCGGTACCGGAAACATTTACACTACACACATTTATGTTTAGGTTGGTGGTTGCTGATGATGAGAACCTACGGTAGTAGGCGAGTACCTTCCTACCTACCCCCAGTCATTTGCAATATCTAGCAATGGAATTAGATATCACAGGGGCCTATCTACTAATGCAGATGTGCCCTTATATATAATATAATGCACTCCATCTTAGGGCTCTAAGGCCTGCTGTAGTGGTGACTTACTTGTAGTATATGCAGTTTACCTTGGCGTGGCACAAAGTGAGTGTGCCATGTCATGATTTCAGTATGGTTTGCACAACTTCACAGAGCCTGCAATGACAGTCTGCATGTTGTTTGAGTGTGGGTCCCTTACACTGGCATAATACATGCTGCAGCCTTTGGGGACCCTCTTTAGTACCCATGCCATAGATACCAGAGGTACCATTTACTAAGGACTTACAGGGGTGCTAATGTCCTCAAGGGAAAAAAACACTGGCACTGGATACCTGGTTAACAGGGACCCAGTGCACTTTCAGTCAAAAAGCATCAATACTAGGGCTAATGTGGCGGTGACCATGTCAAACTGCCTTTGCCTCTGTGAAGACTTTCAACTGAAGAATACTAGAATTTGAGCATTTAACCTGCTCAAAAAGATGTACATCCTAAACGTGCCTCCACCTGCTCACTAAGCATTGAATACCTCCCTGTCCAACATCTAATCGCTGGAGTCCTTCAAATTCCTCACATTCCAATCCACCACTGATTGCTCGAATCTGCAATGTGCTGCGCTTGTACCGTGATTTTCTGGCCTGAACCAAATACCAAAATCCTTTTGCCAAATCGGCCAGCACCTTCAATCAAAGTTCTCCCAATCTGTTTACATACCTGACCGCTGACACATTGACCATCTTTAACAAAACGCAATACTTCATACAGTCTCTGACAAAACTCTTCACTGAAAAAGACCCTGCAACAATTCCAGGTATTTGATATGCATCTCTTTCTCTTGTAAAGACCACTTCCCTCCTCTCGTCAAAGAACCACATCTTGCTCCCCATCCTTGAAGACTGGCATTGGACTCTATTGCCATATCTGGCACCTCCTCCAAAATTGCCTTTTTATTCCAAGCCTCCAAATGTACCACCCACAAGTTGTGTGTTTACTCATATGTTTGATGATATCACTCCCTTGACTCCCTATGGAATCCAGAACCCCTTTCAAGATGATTTATAAAATCACTCATAA
This sequence comes from Lissotriton helveticus, assembly GCF_964261635.1. NCBI lineage: Eukaryota > Metazoa > Chordata > Amphibia > Caudata > Salamandridae > Lissotriton > Lissotriton helveticus. Next base: position 737,856,757 of record NC_136061.1, on the reverse strand, counting down.
GGTGTAGCCCTCGTCGGTATCTGGCTATATTATAATCTGACACACAACCCGACTTTCTAGATGGCAATTCCGATTTTCCACTGCAAGGGTGGGTAGAAAAATCATGATTTTATTAAGGACACCGAGGCCAATGTGATGCATCACCTCATTATTGCCACCACACTTAGCAACAACCAAATCCAACTGATGAGTTGCATTTTGATTCAATACAACCGTCTGAGAATACTTCTTCCCCATTTGAAGATGATAAGTCTTCGATCTTTGCAAAGCTCTGTAATGTAATGGGTCTTGAAAGATCACCTGAATCGACACAAAAGCAAACCAAAGAGCCTTCCTGCCTGTCGTAGTGAAACCAAATTGTTCTCCCTCATCCTCCTAATCTATCTGTCAATCTTCCTCACCTACTCTGCTGGCAACCTCAACACGCAATCCAGTGTCCGTATCTAAAAAACAAAATATACAGTCTCCTGACCTGGCACCAAACATGACATCTCCCTGTTCACAATGAAACCCAGATCCACGAATAAACGTACCCCTAACTATGTCTGCTCCTGCACAAGCTCTCTTGTGTCTGCCATAATCAAAACATAATCCAAGTACACTATCAAGCAAACACCTGTCGACCTTAACAGTGCCATTGGACTTTGGACCCCGTAGCCAGATATGAACGTAATTTACTCCCTCCGCTACAACGGTTGCGTTCTGACGTGGTGGGCTGGCGCGGCCTTCCTCTGTCCCCCCTCGGGCGAGCAACCCTTTTCAAGATGATGTCTTTACCGCGATTTTTATACGCGCTCCAGAATACGTTTGACGCAGTTCCGGCAAAATACTTACGGGAAGTGGAGAGTCTACAAAGACAGCTGATTTGGGATGGGCGTGCCCGTATCGCCCTCCCTAAACTTACTCTTCCCTGGTATGACGGCGGTATTGCTCTTCCCGATATTAGGCGTTACTATTGGGCCTCTCAATTGAGTGCAATTAATCACGGTATGTATGGTCCGGGTTTGGATCCCGCATTTGAGATGGATAGGTGGCTTTTACCGGGAGGGAACTATAATAGGGCGCTATACTCTAGATCTGCAATTCGGACGCTTACTGGTCCTACCAAGATCGCCGTGCAGGTGTGGAATTGTGCGAACGCGGCAATGGGGTGGAGCGGGAGAGTTTATGGCAGACGAAAGGCTTTGAGAAATGGGATATAATTGGTATCAGTAGAGTGGGCGATCTCTGGGTTAAGGATAGGATTAAGACTTTTGAGGTCCTAAAGGCGGAATATGACTTGAGTGATCGGGAATTTTTTCGCTATTTACAGATTCGTCATGCGTTGGGCTCAGTTTTCCCTGTGGGGACCGTTATTCCGGAATCTTCCCTGTTGGAGGATCGGATACTTGATGGACATGTGCCCGATAGCACGATTTCTTTGATTTATAAGAAATTAATTAATGATAGGTCTGCCCTGTTAACGCATTTAAGGGAGGTCTGGACCAGAGACGGTCTACTATTAGATGACGAGGACTGGCAATCTGCGATTTCCTCACCCAAGGAGGTCGCGATACCGGCCCGTCTTCGACTAGTCCAACTCAAGATTGTGCACCGTGTGTATGTCACTGGCCCGCGACTGATTCGAATGGGTTATTCTGTTGATGGGCTATGTATCTGTGGTTGTGGTCAACTTGCTACTTTCCTTCACATCATTTGGGAATGTCCGGAGGTTGCTGTATTTTGGAATAGAGTGCATGCTGTCATGAAAGAGGTTACGGGAGTCGAGATACAACCGGAAGCTAGGTGGTGTCTGTTGAATGTATGGGAACCGAATGACTATGACGTGGCTCAGACCCGGTGGGTGACCCTGGCCAACATGATTGCTAAACAAGACATAGCACAATTGTGGGGCGCTCCCCGCCCGCCAACGGTCTCGGTGTGGAAGGAAAATATGGATTGGTGTATGTTTAGAGAGAAGACGGTATATGTAGCACGAGGTAGGCCCCAAAAATGGGGGAAAATTTGGAATCAATGGAACTCCTACAGAGGGGATATATGCACACCACCCCTTCCTGACGTATCCGATGATTCACATTCGCCCTAATCCTGACGTTCCATGACTTGTTTTGATTCATAGGTTTTTAAATATTTAGTCTTTTTCCCCCGATTCTACCCCCCCTTTTGACTTTTGTTCATTGCCTTGCATTGTAATGCTATTGCCTTTTCCTTCCTGCTCCGAAATAGCGCCTGTATTGTAATGTCCTTTTTGCCTTGATTGTTTGTTTTCTTTATAAAATAAAAAGAGTTTAAAAAAAAAACAGTGCCATTGGGGGTCTCATCACCTTCGTGAAACACCACGGAGCCAAAGTCAATCTAAATGGGAGACAAGTGAATCTCTGCATCACTATCTGCCACTGAAATCTCAGATAATCTCTGTGTTCATATTGGCATTTTAAAATTTAAATCCAGACCTGTTAACCAATCTCCCTTCCTTAGAAGGTCTCTCAACAAGTGAATACCTTCCATCTCAAATGATTGTATTGAACCCAATCATTTAAATCATTAAAAGTGATCACAGGTGCAATCCCTTAGTCCTTTTTCCCACCCCAAACCCTTTTGAATCTCTCTGAGACCTTTTTATAGCCCCTTTCCCCCTAAATGTGTTTATCTTTTGAGTGACAAAAAGTATTGATCCTTTGAAAACCTCAGAGCCCTTGGTCTCCTAACCTTTTTTGGTAAACTTACAAACTATATACGATAACACTGAACTGTTTCCAAAACCCACTAATCTGCTGTAATCTCTTCCATCATGTTCAAAAGTGGGCAAGTCTGCCACCCAGCTTCCTTAGGGTACATGAAGGATCTTTTACCAAGTATACCTTGTGAACCTCTTGCCCTTCTGTCAACCCATGAAGATCTAGCTCTTCCTCTCGGTCCTTGAGAGAAAAACCTGATGATGAGAAAACTGATTTTTTCAACTAAAATTGAGGTTTGCAAGGAATTCTGGGTAATGGAACGTTGGGGGATCCACGCAAGCCATACCTCCTTGGAAGTCCCCGGGTGTCTACTTTTCAGAAATGTGTGGGTTTGGTGGGTTTCCCTAGATGGCCTTCGAGCACGGGGCCAAAAACTCAGGCGACCCCCCTTGCTAAAGCAGGTGGTTTTGACATAGGCAATTTTGATGTCGCCTCACTACGTTTAGAGTCCTTGTCTGTCGCGGGTACTTGCGCCTCCCACACAAGTGAGGCACCATTTTTATCGGGAGACCTGGGGGAATGCTGGGTGGTAGGATATTTGTGTGAACCCAGTGATGCCACACTGTTCCACACAAAAATTTGTGAAAAACTTTATTTTTCAACTAAAATTGAGGTTTGCAAGGAAATCTGGGAAATGGAACGATGGGGGATCCATGCAAACCATACCTCCTTGGAAGCCCCCGGGTGTCTACTTTTCAGAAATGTGTGTGTTTGGTAGGTTTCCCTAGATGACCTTCGAGCACGCGGCCAAAAACCTGTCGCAGGTACTTGCGCCTCCCACGCAAGTGAGGCACCATTTTTATCAGGAGACCTGGGGGAACGCTGGGTGGTAGGACATTTGTGTGAGCCCGGTGATGCCACACTTTCCCACACAAAAATGTGTGAAAAAGCTGATTTTTATTCAACTAAAATTGAGGTTTGCAAAGGATTCTGGGTAAAGGAACGTTGGGCGATCCATGCAAGCCATACCTCCTTGAAAGCCCCCGGTTGTCTAGTTTGCAGAAGTGTGTGGGTTTGGTAGGTTTCCCTAGATGGCCGCCGAGCACGGGACCAAAAACCCAGGTAACCTCCCTTGCAAAACCAAATTGTGTTGACTAATTATAAGTTCATTTCTGCAGCGTGAGATTTTTGGCACAATATTGCATGGAAATTGTGACAGACATGTTTAAGTTTGCAGGACATTGTGGATAAAAAAATAAGTTGGAATTCACAAGAGAGACATCACCATGTACTCCCATGGGTTAACAATAATATCTACATTTGGTAGGTTATTCTTAGATAGAATGTACACCTTGACAGTGAGACTCAAAAGACAAAAATTCCAGCACAGTTATCTATTCCTCAAACACAAACACATACTGGTTGGATTCGGCACGAGGGCGAGTGATGGTTCAGTACATAAAATTGTATTAACAAGAGATTTCACAAAAAAGAAATGCACTGTCAATAATTAAATGCATAAAAGCCGAACCAGTGACTTGCAACTCGTGAGCTGTAAAGCCACGACAAGGCACCAACCGTTTTACAGGCCATTCACGCACCTTTCATACCTGATACACACAAGACCATTCACACAACCAGGCACAAAACCAACACATTATAACATTCACAAAAAGGGACTAGGTACACCCTGCTTCAGGAAGAGAATAAAGACAAATATTACTGCACAGCCATCTAATCCTCAAGCACACACACATACTGGTTGGATTTGGCACAAGGGTGAGTGATGATTCAGTATATACAATTGTATTAGCAAGTCATTTCACAAAAATGAAATACACTGTTAATAATTGAAAGGACGAGAAACTGAACAATTGACTCACAGCTCGTGAACTGTAAAGCCACGTCAAGGCACCAACCTCTTTACAGGCCATTCATATACCTTTCATATGTGTGACACATACAAAACATTCACACCGCCAGCCGGGGGCCCATCACATTACAACACTCACACCAGCAGAAAGCGCCATTCAAGGTTTCATCACTTTCACATTCCTGACACAGCAACTACACAAAGTGATGGACTGCGTGGAGTGGCCCTCAGCTAGCAGTGTGTGTAGTGACCAACAGAAAGTAACTACTCACACAACGTCAGCCGAGCGCCAGTCCACCCACACCGCCATCCAAGCACCAGTCCATGCACACCACCAGCCTAGCGCCTATCCACGCACACCGCCAGCCAAACGCCACTGCCGCACACCGCCATCCAAGCGTCCACGCACACCTCCATCCAAGCGCCAATCCATGCACACCACCATCCAAGCACCAGTCCACGCACACCGCCATCCAAGCACCAGTCCACGCACACAGCCAGCCTAGCGCCAATCCACGCACATCACCAGCAAAGCACCAATCCATGCACACCGCCATCCAAGCACCAGTCCACGCACACCGCCAGCCAAGCGCCAATCCACGCACAGCCAGCCAAGCACCAATCCACGCACACCACTAGCCAAGTGCCAGTCCACGCACAGCCAGCCAAGCACCAATCCACGCACACCACTAGCCAAGTGCCAGTCCACGCACACTGCTAGCCAAGCACCAGTCCACGCACACCGCCAGCCAAGCGCCAGCCTACACACACCACATTTAGAATTTTTTATACAAAACTAACACAAACAAATTGCAAATAGAAACAAATCTAGTCACACAAAATCTAAAACTAATTACACTGCACTAATGCCAACCTTAAAACAAAATACACATTTTTAAACAATATAGACCAGGCAGTTCATTAAACCACTCATGGATACTCCTAAAAAATATTTTGCTCGTGGTACGCTCTATAGCAAGCAGGCACACACAGTCCAGGGTTAGAATGACACCCGTGGCAGAAAAGACGAGTCTCTTTCCGCAAACCTCTTCGCCAACAGACTCTACATCTCCTAGTGGGAAAGACTTTTGTAGATGTGGGAGGAATGTAATCAGGAAAGTGGCAATCTTTCAATCGAGCCACATCCTCCACCACTCCAAATCTAGGAACACTTACCTGTTCCACAACAACTAGGCTAGCTATTACAGAGTGCTAAAACTGAAGAAATGTCAACTTTGACGCAGGAGAACACTCCTTGAACACAATAAAAGCATTGAAAGTTAAGTTGAAAAAATGGATGGCCAACTTCTTATACCAAACATAAGCCTTCCGAATAGCAGTGTAAGGTTCCAGCCTCTGATCTAGTCTGTCAACACCAGCCATTTGCTTATTGTAATCCAGAATGCACACAGGTTTGTGCACCTCAGCAACCTGACCCCAAATAGGCACAGGTGTAGTACTCTCATCATGGATGGTAGTCAGCATGTACACATCCCTCCTGTCCACAAATTTCACAGCTAGTAGTTCTTTACTACGCAAGGAACTGCATTGACCCCTCTAAGTTTTTTGCAAACAAGCTCTTTCGGATAACCTTTGCGGTTAGAGCGGATTGTGACACATGCAAAAGTGCCCACTTGAAACAATTCCTTAAACAATTGCACAGCAGTGTAGAAGTTATCAAGGTACAAATGGTGGCCTCTGTTGAACAGTCTTCTAGCAAGATCCCACACAATTTTCTCTGAAACTCCAAAAGTGGACGGACAACCAGGGGGCTCAAAAGTGGAATCTCTACCAGTGTACACATGAAAATTAAAAACATATCCAGTTTTACTCTCAGACAACATACACAGCTTAATTCCATAGCGTGCCCTCTTGCAAAGGATGTACTGCCTAAGCGCGGAGGTGGTCACTCCAGGGGCGGAAGCGGTGCCACAGCCAGCAGGAACTGCTGTGGGGAATGCCACGGTAGTGGCGGGCAGTGGGAAGCTATTATATTCCTTACTTATTGAGATTGCAGAGTGGGCTCTCTGCAGGGGTGTATATGTTGTACAGTACAAGTACACTTTACTGTTAAGAAGACTTACAAATTTAGAACTAAGTTTTTGTCAACCATGTAGAAGACAGTCACCCTTGACTTCACATTAGCATTAGCGGCGGGTGTTGATGAGTAACCAATGGCCTCCTCTAAATTTGACTTCAACTCCTTAAAGGAGCATGTCAATCAAACAGCTGGGTTTTGTTTTCATACAATTGGACTACTTAGAAGAGTGTTTCCATTACTGCCAGACTCATCTAGAAAGACTCTTGTTCAGGCTCTAGTGCTCAGCTGCCTGGACTACTGTAATGGGCTACTAATATCAGCATAGGAAAACTTCCTAAGTAGACTCCAGGTGGCTCAGAATACCGCCGCAAGGCTAGTTTTAAATGCTCCGCCCAGAACCCCCTCTCGACCCCTTTAAGAAAATCTTTATTGGCTACCGATCCGACAACGGGTTAAATTCAAAACCTGTTGTATCATCCATAAGGGTATTCATGGCTTAGGCCCTCTGTATCTGGCTGAGAAGTTTGTCCCCTACAATCCTGTATGTACCCTCCGCTCCAGCAACCAATCTCTTCTACAAATTCCCCTTATCAGGGGAAGGGCGAGACTAGGCGAAAGGGTTCTCTCATTCTTGGGTCCCAGTCTCTGGAACAATCTGCCTGCTACCCTCAGGCTTTGTACTAACCATCTAGCCTTCAGGAAATTGCTGAAGACTTTTCTGTTTCAAATATAGCGCCTCTTTCTCTTTAAGAACTTGAGAGCATTGTTTTTCTGTCTGTAGGGTGAACTGATCGCAGAGATACTCCTTCGGGAGTCGAGTCTAGCGCTATATAAGCCTAGGAATAAATAAATAAACTCAGCTGTGAAAGTTTTATCAAGAAGCCATGTCAGATCAGGGATGAACTTGATGGATTGGATGAACGAAAAGGGAAAGAAGGGTGTAAGGAAGGACGAGCGAGTTAAAATTAATGACTGGCAAAGAATGATATGTCTTTTTGAAGGCTGCCCGAGGTGACTGGGAATCTGATGCATGGCCAGTTGAAGGCTGAAGCGAGGATGGGTGGAAGGAGAAAGAAAAGAGGACTGCCTGGGTGGGTGAAACAGAAACTGTATGTGTGCTCAAGATATCCTTTGGTTCAAATTCAAATGCAAGTCATGCACGGATACATGGCTGGCGGTTTACAAAATAAAATAAAAAAGGTTGTTTTTTGGTGAGAAAAAGTAAGGTTTGTCCAGTTGAGAGTCAGACATTAAGAAGAATGATTTACATTTGCTTTGAATGGATGAATGCCTGGATGTTACTTTCCTCATAGATAGCATAGGTGTATGTAGACAGAGTAGACGGTCACTGGATGAAGAGTGTTACTTTGAAGAGCATGTAACATCGCACGTCCGTGCCAGAGTAGCAAAGCCGAGGAAAGAAGTTGTAATTTTTCAGAATACTACCATGACTAGTAACAGTAGTTTGCAAGCACAGCATATATCCAGTGATTACGGGGACCACTCACTACCTCTGTTAATAATTTCTTTACAACTCTGTCATTCATGTGTGGCCTATCGGTGTTCACTCAATCAAAAACAAAGCACCTAAAGTCATCCCATATGTAAGCAAATATCCTGTGAAGGGATAGATGATCATATTATTTATCGTCTTCATTTTCCTTTTGTAGTAGTCAGGGGCAGGGTAGGGTGAAAGTTAAATTAATTAAGCAGTAGCCCTTGTAACAGAGTATGGCCAGTGCCACCTGTAATAGAAAAGTAAGAGCTTCACCACCTGCATGTACTGGACTGGTAACAGTAACGCAAGTCTGTGTCATCATGGCTTGCATCTGTTTTTCTCAGGTACAAGTTGAATGCACTGGCATTATGCCGGCTTCCACAAGTTTACGTACCAATTTTGCTTAACAAGAGAGAAGAAGAAGACTGGTTTGCTTTCTGAGTCTAATGTAGTGAGTCCATATAGTGCTAGTAGAATTCCTGAAACTCACACTAATATTAGAGCAGAGGCCGATGAAGTGGGAGGTTAGATAGATACATGCCACAAATGTTATGTACTGTGCTTGCAAGTTGCTAGTGCTACTGTGACACAACTTTCTGCTGAATTATTTTGTGCTAATCTTAAAGAGCATTGCTTACAGTATGTTTTTCTTTCTTCATATAGATACTCCTTCTAAACTAACAAGGAGGGAGTTGGCTAGACCGGCCCGGCAATGGAAGCTGGAGGCAATTGTCGCTGAATATCGGAGGCTGGTGGCCCAGGAGGAGGAGGATGACTCGCATTCCACAACATCCACGACAGCTGCATCCTCCTCCGCTGCCCCTGGTCAGTGCAAACCTCCAACGGTACAGAGCTGTGGTCCGGCAGACACCCGCCGCCACCGAGCAGCAAAAATAACAGCTTTCCCCCACAGTACCTGCCAGTGCAAGGCTCGTGTGCACCGGTTGACCCTGAAAGTGTCCAACCTTGAGCAGGAGGTGGCCTACTCGATTATTCTTCCTCCCCCAAAATGCTTATCTTACCTGTGATTCGTGTTTGAGAATAGGGCTAGGCACAGGGCTGGCTGCATGGCAAATGGCGATTAAGGTTGGCTATGGAATCCTGGACGGATGAAATGTCATCGTTGTGGTGGTAGTAGTAGTGGTACATACTGGCAGTAGCAGCATATGAAAAAAAAGGAAATGAAACATTGAGTGGCCTGAGTGGTGCATTAGAACAGTACGATAGATAGTACAGTACACAAGAACAGTGCCATAAATTGTAGCCTAAGCAATGCAAAAGTATTCAAAATATAAGTACTAGTTGCGTGGAGTATGGCTACTACAAGAAATAGTACTGAAGGTGAAGGACACAGCAGCGTAAACATTCGTCACGTGTAGGAGGAGGATGTTGTTGATGATCATTCCACTTGATGGCGCACATGAAATTATGATTGGATTTGCAAATACTCATGCATGTGTGTCAAGCAGAATAGGAATAATAATATATCCTTGGATTCCTTCACCAGCCTTGAAATTGATTTTCTGTTGCTTTGACCTTATCCTCCTCAGCAAGTGTGTGGAAGTATTGTAGTCATTTAGTCACACCTCAATGAAAACCACACAGCCCGGGGGAAGAGGGTTAGGGTTTGAAAATTGGATGGGAATGGGGGTTTTTGGGAAAGTTTTGTGGAGAGAGGAAAAAAACACAGCATGGACAATGAAGAAAAACAAATCTTTGGATACGAAGATATCCATAAATCTTTTAAGGGACATAAAGGAAGTGCACTGCATGCATGAAGTTGTTTGCTAAATGGATGGTTAAGTTACTGAAAAGTAGTACTTACTACAACTTACTAACTATGAAGAAACAATTTGACAGTACAGGGCTGCAGTAATTACCCAATTTAACTTGCTTATCTGCCCTCAGAGAGAATAAACACTTATTAGTACATTAAATTACATTAAATTAGTTTTAAAAATAGCAAAGAAACTTATCAAATAGCTGTAGGGATGAATTTGAAGCAGAGAGCAAACGCACAGTTACACTCATAGAAGTTCACAACAATAACATTATTTAAAAGATAAGGAGAAGTGAAGAGGATACCGTAACTGTATGTTGTAGTTGTCCTGTTCAATTTGGGAAGTTGCATGCATCCAGCCATTACTCTTATTCGCGGTACTCCTCCGTTCCATCTGACGCTCCGTTGATCAATCTTGGTGGCCAGAGACACTGTCCACTGCATGCCTGGCGGATACGGAATTGCGGATTGCTAATGGTAAGCCTGAGTTAATGTTTTTCCCATCGCACATGGTAAAAGCCGGCCTGTAATTGTTGATGGAAAAACAGGAAGGGATATTAAAACACCAATGAGAAAAAATATAAGGTACGGTGTGTAGTGCAAAAATAACACTTACCCTTTCAGAGGCGACTGTACATACAAACATCATTTCTAAAGTGCGTACTCTGAGTCTCCTTTTCAAGGATAGTAATTAGCACACAGCAGGCCAGGGCCATGCAGACAGTCAAAGCAGGCACCACTGAGTGAACCAACCTGATGTAGCATACCTCTTTCACACAGACAGACAAATCATGTCTAGTTTTATGCAGCAAGCCACATAGCCGCAATTTAATTTACATGAACTGCTGTCTGCACTCTGGCATAACAACACTACACTGGCTCGACCACTCCATACCACGACTAGACAGACATGTAATTCTGCTGTGGTTGTTGTTGACTTGTTTACCTGTTTGCCACTCACAAAATGGCCATAGTTCTTCTGTAAACCGACGATGATGATCCATCCATCCCAGTGAGTGACTGTAAAGAATAAAGATATTATGTAGCTTTGATCATCAAGACTCATCATCATCATGGTATATTGGCAAACTCCATGTTGTTCATGCAGTCACAGTCTACACACAGTGAGTCCAAGGACATTTTCCATATTAAAAAATGCAACATAGTGGCCCCTGCAGTAGAAGTACAATTTGAATAAAACAAGGTAAAAACAGAGTAGACTTGAGTTACATTTAGTGTGTAAAAGATTAAATAATAACAGAACACATATGATTTATTTCATGCACAACAAACAAACAGCAATTGCTTTCATCCGAGCCAGACACCCAGTGCTGTCCACTGCATGCCATCTCATTATTCATTACGTGTTCCACTTTTTATCCGCATCTTCTTGTTCTTAAAGTGAAGGCCCACAGGGCAGCCTCTCGTGTCAATTTCAGAAGTAACAGTCAGCAAACAGCATATAGTCAGTAATTCCAGTCCCACTTCTTTTGAGGGGACTCGTCTATGTAGCAACAGTTTCTTGATTCTGCGTAATCCAGCCATCTGCCTTGAGGGAAATGGATAGGGGGAGCCTGGAGGAGGAGGATAGAGGAGCATGACTGAGTTGTGAACTTGTGAATTTCAGGAATGCAGACAGCGGCACCTTCAATAAGGAAATAAGACAAAGACAGTACTGCTGATGGATTTGTTGTGATCAGAGTTTTGTTGTGGTAAAAGTTGCAAAACAAAGAAAGACACACAGGAATAAAAGTGAATAAGGACGAAAAAAGGAAGTCAGTATTCAAGGCCTAGGTGTCAGGGAAGTAGAGCTCATCCTCAAACTTTGTGAATTGAAACTGGAGTAGGTCAGCTAACAGAGAAGAACTTCTGTCACCTAAGTCGGTGACCTCTTCTTCCTGCGTGGATTCACGTATTTTGTAATTGGTGGTATGAAGTGCTGATTCATCTTGATCATTGTTAACCTCTCCACATTTTTGGGCGAGAGGCGGGTCCTTTTTGAAGTTACAATGGCACCAGCAGCACTAAAAACACGTTCAGAAGACACACTTGCGAGTGGGCAAGACAAATAATTTAGAGCCAGCTTGGTGATCAGTGGCCATTGACCCCTTTTCCCATACCAATACAGCAATGGGTTGTGATCAATGAAGACCTCTGTTAGGTCATCCAGATAGGCCTGCACCATCCACTCAAGGTCATCCAGGGGTGCTCCACTTTGCGTACCATCTGAAGCCTTTGCATCAACACTGGAACGAGCAAACCCTTGATGAGTTATCCAATCCTCTTCCGACAATATTATGGCTGGGCCTGGTGCAGGTGAGGATGATGATGATACGATTGCTGGTGTCGGTAATGGCTTTGAGGGAAAGTGACTGCCTTCGGCCACAGAAGTGGACCTTGACGCCGGATGGCCTGCTGATTCAGTAGTACTTCTGCCGGTTCCTTCAATTTCCTGCCGCTCTATTTCGAACCGAGTGTCTGACAGAGCTAGCCAATGTTTGTACTTTGAAACATCTGCTTCATTAAAAGGAATGAATGTTTTGCTGGCCAGTGTCTTTTTGTACCGTGGATCCAGAATAGTGGCACAAATGTAATGTTGTTCACAATGTATTACTTTAAGCTTTGCATTGTCAAGTAGGCGGGTTAATAAGCTCTCCGCCAACTGATATGCGTCTTGCTTGTTAGTATCATCTTTGAACGTTGAAGACACCGCCTTCAGTTGGTGCTCTAGCATGCACAACTATGGGATAGCTTTGCCCAAAATACAGTCCTCCCTGCTGACTTCACGCGTCAAGACCTCAAAAGGATGAAGCATGTCTGTCAGGCTTTTAACTAGGTCCCATTCCTCCACCTCTAGCCTCATGTCTTTCATAGAAGAACCCCGTGCGTTAAAGACATACTCATTGATTAACAAGCACTGCTCAAACAGACGCTCAAGCACGTAGAAGGTTGAGTTCCAACGTGTTGCTACCTCCTGGATGAGTCCTCTGACTGGCACTCTACGGACACGTTGAATGATCCTCAGCTGCTTCGGGCCCTAAAAGAATGGCTGAAATGTGGGCAGATTCTTCGGCAGGTGGTCAGTAACTTGTGGTGTTTCATTGCTCTCTACCTGGCTGCTGGAGGAAACGCTGCTGGAGTGTCTGCAGCTTGACACTTTGCCGTCTAACACTTGGACGTCTTCTCTACCCATGCCTCGCGGCCCCCGCTTCGCGGGCGCCGCTCGTGGTTAACGCACCTGCATCAGCGCCGGATTCACTGCAGGGGGACCTGCCACTAGTTCCAGTAACTGTCGGGACTGCGAGGACCAGCAGGCGCAGCGCTGCTCAACTCGCCGCAGCTGGTCCTCTTCCCGCCCCTCCCGCCTGCCCTTGAAGAACTGCGGGTTGGGGAAACACTGCGTGGTGTTTCATTGCTCTCTACCTGGCTGCTGGAGGAAACGCTGCTGGAGTGTCTGCAGCTTGACACTTTGCCGTCTAACACTTGGACGTCTTCTCTACCCACGCCTCGCGGCCCCCGCTTCGCGGGCGCCGCTCGTGGTTAACGCACCTGCATCAGCGCCGGATTCACTGCAGGGGGACCTGCCACTAGTTCCAGTAACTGTCGGGACTGCGAGGACCAGCAGGCGCAGCGCTGCTCAACTCGCCGCAGCTGGTCCTCTTCCCGCCCCTCCCGCCTGCCCTTGAAGAACTGCGGGTTGGGGAAACACTGCGTGGTGTTTCATTGCTCTCTACCTGGCTGCTGGAGGAAACGCTGCTGGAGTGTCTGCAGCTTGACACTTTGCCGTCTAACACTTGGACGTCTTCTCTACCCACGCCTCGCGGCCCCCGCTTCGCGGGCGCCACTCGTGGTTAACGCACCTGCATCAGCGCCGGATTCACTGCAGGGGGACCTGCCACTAGTTCCAGTAACTGTCGGGACTGCGAGGACCAGCAGGCGCAGCGCTGCTCAACTCGCCGCAGCTGGTCCTCTTCCCGCCCCTCCCGTTATTTAGCATCCGCCTGTGACGCGCTAGCGGGACGCGCGCGGAGCAAAGCGCGTAGCTAAGCCCGGGCAAAGGGCGGGCCCTCTGTGGCCCTCAGTGGCCGAGGTAGGCTGGGCTGGGCCCGGTTACTTACATTGACTGAGTTACTTGTTCTGTGTATTCCTGTGTTGATCTGAGTGTGTTGGACGTTCCCAGGAATACTTATCTTCTGACATTGTTTTTATATTCCCTAGAACTGTTCCTTTTGGCGGTCATCATTGGATCTTCAGGACTATATTTTTTATAATTGGGAAAATATTTTTTTAAATATTTAATATTCATTCTTGTGGAAGTTGGTACTTTTGTATTATTGTTTTTTTTTTTTCTTTTTTTTGTGAGGTACACTTTTAAAAATGTTTAAAACATTGCGTTCAGGGAGGGAAGTTGGAGGCATTCTGGCCTCACAAAAAGACCCTGTCCGCATAAGAAATAAATCTGTGAATAATCCCCCATTGAAGGGTCAATGCCAATTATCTGATCTCTGGGTTCTGCCGACCATTAAGAACACTAACGTGTCGATGAATAAAGCCACTGGAGCTAAGGGCCAGGAGATCCATATCTCTGCTCTTATGTCTCCTCCACCCACTTCGGTGCTGTCTTTCGCACCACATTCTGTATTGGCGGTGTCCTCTCCTCTCGCTAACCTTGAAGGGAGGGGAGAGGGCATGGCTGAACTTGTGGGACCTGAAGGAGACCCTACGATGCATCCACTTTTGTCTTATACTCCACAGATTGACGGGTCGGGTGGTGGTTTGCTGTTATCATCCACCGACCCTGAACCCTGTGGGCAATGTGTAAATATAGTTAAAGTGGCAACTAAGGCCCCCAGTAGATCTCCGGGCGATGTGACCCCTTCCAGGCTTATCCTGCATAGTAGTACCCCCTCCTTAAATGATAAGGACATGTCAAATCTGTTAGATGTTTCTGGGTCTTTGGGTCTTAACCTATCGGGTATATGCCACCCTCATGAGGCATGTGAAAAACCCATCTCTGATTCCATGATTGCCCTGGAACAATTATTATCCTCGATATTAGCTTTATTGGGGAAATTTGTTGGCAGCTCAGATTGCATCTTGGATTCAGTTACCCAAATCTTGAAGGCTCTGCTACAAAAATCAACTGATTTGAAAGGTGCCCCTCTCCCCATGTCAGATCATTGCTCACAAGCGGGCGAAAAAAATATCGGTGCACAAGTCGCTATTACGAAGGATGTATCGACATCTCCCCAACTACATACTGTAGCTATCCCTTTAACTGCAGCGCCGAACTGCATTAATAACTCTGCTTTGGAGATTGAGGATGAAAATGATTCTATTGCTGGTCGTAATGGGGTTCAAGACCTCTTTCCCATCTTTACGTCTGAGAATAGAAAAGACGTGTATGACCCTATACCTGCTGTAAAGAAAAAAATCGGCAAACATGGAAACAATAAAGGGAATAAAAAGAAACCTATTCGTAAATATAGGAAGAAAAGGCAGCGCCGAATAATATTTCAAAATTGTTCGGCCGAAGGGGAGAATGAAGTAGCTGATTCCGAACCCCGCTCACTACCCGCAAAGGCGGATGTTGAGTTGAATTCCTTCTCTTCTGTACCCTCAAATGGTGAATGTCAACCGGGTCCCCTATCATCCCAGGAGGTACTGTTCCGAATGGGGGGTCCCTTACCAAGTCAGTCTCTACTGCCTGTGAATGGAGACCCAAGTAATTTTCCATCCGGGTCTCTTAATCCCTTGGCGCCTTCCTTTCCTTTAGCTTTAGAGACTGTTGATGGCCCTATTGTGGATGTCCCCCAATTTACATCTAAGGCTCCAGTGGACACTTTTGTCTTGGACTTTTTACCTTTATTTGATGTGGACCTTCCCCTAAATAGAGCCTGGCTTCTTAAGCGCTTTAGTGAGAGTGAAAGCCTCCACCATATCCAAACTAGGGATATTGAGTTGGTTACCCTGTTTGGTGAAGTCAAGGTTTCTAGTATAAGGGTTAAATTCTATTCACCAATTATTGTAAACCTGATATTGCAGCAAGCTGAGTTCTTCCAACGCACGGGAATTGATATTCTCCCGATCTTTGACCTGGGCAACATTAAGTATGCATCTGGGGAGGCTTTTGGAGGAGATAAAATTAAGGGGGTACCCTCTTCCCTTGGGGATCTGAAGATTCAGGTCTCCAAGGGAAAACGTTTGGTCTTGCAAGCGAAACCACCACCGTTAATACAGACTTCCTCTTGTACAGAGGATAAGGATCGGTGGAATTGGCTGCACGGAGCCTTAACTACAAAAATTAAAGACAATCCCAGACTGTTTCAGCATCTTTAACAGCTCGCTGAAAATTATTTCTTGGAATGCATCAGGGATTCATAGCAGCCCAGAGAAATTTGATTTTCTTTTCTCATTAGGAGCGAATGTGATTTGTTTACAGGAAACCTGGTGTGTCAATATGTTGAATGTGTTTAAAGACTTTTATGTCCTGGAAGTGCCTGCTGCCCCTTCCAAGAAAGGACACGCCAGGGGGGGAATCGCCTGTTTATTATCTAATAAATTGCAATGGAGATTCTCCCATTACATTGATTCCAGCAAACTTTTCCATGCCATAACTATTGAAAATTTGTTTAATGCTGGCATTAAGGCCCCTATTGTGATTTTAAATGTTTACATTCCTCCAGAAGAATGTTTTAATGTGTTAATGAAGCAGGTCTTTCGCTATGTAGATCAAATCAAAAATGTCCCATTTCCTCCGGAGGTTTTGATTATGGGTGATTTGAATTGTAAGATCTCTAATGTTAGTCTGGAGCTTTTCAGGAATAAGTCTAAAGAAGAGGCGCACTTTGTCCCCCAGGCTCTCTTCCCTGAAAAGTCAGTGACAAATAGAAGAGGGAAGATTCTGCTACAAGAGCTAATGGCCGTCGATGGGCTTATAGTAAATGGGAGATTCCCTTCGGACGTCCCTGCGAAATTTACCCATAAGTCTCCCTTTGGGTCTTCCATCTTGGATTATGTCATTGTTGATTATGGCCTGTTTCCATCTATTCTTGACCTCAAGACTATACCTACCCCTCTGAGTGATCATACTGTATTATTGGTAACTATTTCCTTAAAAACCCTGCCTACTGCACCCTGGTCCCTTAATGGCAGTGATGCAGCCTTCCATGTTTCTACGGGAAGGTGCTATTGGAATTCCTTTGCCATCAAAGGGGTGCAGGAACTCTTATCCGATACTATCTTAGTTCTTAATGAGTGGCATGGTAACGAAATAGTATGCTTTGAAGAATTTTTGC
This sequence comes from Lissotriton helveticus, assembly GCF_964261635.1. Taxonomy (NCBI): domain Eukaryota; kingdom Metazoa; phylum Chordata; class Amphibia; order Caudata; family Salamandridae; genus Lissotriton; species Lissotriton helveticus. Next base: position 737,839,589 of record NC_136061.1, on the reverse strand, counting down.
GGAAGGTTATCTCTTGTGCTAAAAAATCTTCACGAGCGAGAAGAGGGGTTGAAGTTCCCAGGGCACTGTGTATTTTAAATAAGCAAATTAACAACCTTGTACGGGAACAATACCTAGAAAGGGGCATCGAACGTGGAAGAGAGATTGCCAGGCTAAAAAGAAAGAGAAACAGACTTAAGCTAAAAATAAAAAAGGCTAAGGAAGACATTATCTGGATTGACCTGCGGGAATCTGTTATACATGGCAGGATTAGAGATTTTTGGGCAATAATAGGTAAGGGGTGTGGGTCTAGATCAAGCCCCTCCCCTATTCCTATAGCGGAAGAGGTATGGTCCATCTATATCCGGGACCTGTATGCAGGGAATTGTACGTCTGATACTATCGGCCCTGAAGCTATCTTAGGTGATGTTAATATCATTGGTCCGGATGCGGATGGCTTTACGAATTATCCTTCAGTAAAGGAAATTGAGATTGCCATAAAAAATATGCGTGTCTCTGGGGCAATGGGTCCAGACGAACTCCCCATGACGGTCCTTAAACAGGACCCGTTCGGGTGGAGTAAAATTTTGTACCCTCTGTTTAAAGTATGTTTCATGACTAAAAAGGTACCCGCCTCGTGGAGGGGGAGTATCCTGGTCCCCATTTTTAAGAAGGGAACTAGGGATTGCCCAAGTAACTATCGCCTGATTGCGCTCCTCGACTCAATCGGGAAGGTTTTTGCGAAATGCCTCCTAGGATCCCTATCCGCTTGGGTTGAGGAGAACAATATCCTGCCGTTTGCTCAGACTGGGTTCCGCAGGAATCACGGAACCCTGGATAATCTTACCGCTCTGCATGTGGTTACGGACAAATATGTACAGGTGCGACGGGGGACGGTGTATGCAGCTTTTATTGATTTCTCCACCGCGTTCGATAAAGTGGACCGTGGAATGTTGTGGAGAAAGTTGGCTGCGCTCGGTCTCCCGCCTTACCTGTTGGAGCTGGTGCGGGCCCTCCATACAGAGACCTGGTGTAGGGTCCTGTTGGGGGGTGAAGGGGGGCTCTCTGACCCAATTCCATCGGGTAATGGCCTCAAACAAGGCTGCTTGTTGGCACCCCTTTTATTCTCCTTATATACGGCTGATCTGCCCGCCGCTCTGTCTACCACAGAGGGTATCGCCCCCTTGGTGGGGGGGACCCCTTTATCCTGCTTAATGTATGCAGACGATGTCCTCATCCTTGATCTAACTCCCAAAGGACTTTCAAATCGGCTACATGCTCTTCATAGGTATGCTGTGGCTCATTGCATGAAGATTAACATAACCAAGAGTAAAGTTATGTGTATAGTAGGTAAAAAGAGGTGTCGAGCAGCAGATTTTGGTTGGTGCATCGGGGGGCAAAAATTAGAGGTTGTCAAGTCATATATTTTTTGGGGGAAAACTGTTACGGCCAATCTGAGTGAGAAACTCCATATAGAGCACTGTTCTCGCAAAGCTCTTGCTCATGGCAAAGGTCTAAATTCACTATATCATGCAACGGGGAAACGGCACTTTCCGATTTTATTGGAGGTGTACAGATCTAAAATCCCGGCAACAATCCTCTATGGCATAGAGCTAATAGAGGTGAAAAAGTGGGACTTCTGCCATAGGATTGAGGGGAAACTTTTAAGATCTCTTTCCTCATTAAATACTGCATGCTCTTTGGCCGCCTGTAGGCTCGAATTCGGCCTAAGGAGCAGTTGGGTGCAGGGACTCTGTGCCCTAGTAAGATGGGTGGCTTGTCTTGCAAGAGCGGAAGCTGGAACATTGAGAGCATTTCTCAAAAATGAACTATTAGGTAATTTCAATGAGTTCTCCCAACTTGTTCGTAATTTCAGAATAGCCGTAAAGTTTTTAAAATTAGATGAAACAACTCTTTTTGTGTATTCCCCTACACAGCTAAAACTTGTTTTAAAAACAGCCTCTTGGGACCTCTGCTTCCAATCGGATAAAAAATTAATTCATGGAAAGAGGAATGTAGATATCCTCTATGATACTTATCTGATGAAGCAGCCACAACCTTATGTGCGATGGTCCCTCCCACATGGTATACGAAGATTTTGGTTCCTGCTACGCTATGATTTAATACCCTTAAATCTCCTGCTGTCTAAATGGTATGGCTCCACCTCTTTGTGCAATCTATGTAATTCAAATATTCAGGACTGTATGCATGTTCTATTAATTTGCCCGGCGTTATGTAAATGGCGCTCTAGATGGATAAAAGTAATTTGTCTCCGTCTTGGCATTTTAACCCTGAATGATTTTCTTCATGCACTGTATTGTCCTCCTAACGAAATGTTCTGCTTCCACATTTTTTATTTTTTTAAAGGTTTTTTAGCTATCTATTGATACTTCATGGAGATGCTTTTTGACTTGCCAATTATTTACTGTTCTGGTGTGTAAATTACTTTGTATGTAAGTTAGGTACTTCTTGGGCGGATAACTTCTGCATTCGTATTGTTTTGTATTGTATTCTTGTATATTTTATGTGGCCCTCTGTTGAGAGCCAAAACATAATAAATAAATTGAAATTGAATAATTTGCTGACTTTGTTTCCTTTTTTCAAGAAATCTTGAACAACAATGTTAATACTGTGCGCCAAACACTGCACTCTGAAATAGCCACCATCATTCATGGCCCTAACTATATTGCTGCCATTATCCGTGGAAACATAATCAATCAAGCGCTTTCTTGGATGCAGCCATTTAAAGACCTTACTCTTAGATTTCTCCATGGCAAACATGGCTACTGTTGCATGTTTCCGACTAGCTTGAAACATTGTGGCACTGTCAACACCGGCAGATATCTTGTCTCTAACCCCTGCAAAAGAGACCCAGTGGGCAGTGATGCACATGTAATCAACAGCTTGGCAACTGGTCCACATGTCTGTTGTCAGATGAATAGTGTGAACAGCACTCTTCAGCAAAGCTGCCCCAATCACCTCCAGCACATCTTGATGTAGTGCTGGAACGCTACTCTGGCAAAATAGGACCCGTTAGGAATCTTCCATTTAGGGCAGACTGTTGCCACAAATTCTAGAAAACCCACCCCTTCCACGAAAGAAAAAGAGAGAAGGTCCAGCGCTAACATTTTAGCCAGCATTGCATTATAAAGATGTGCCGTTGGGTGGTCGTGTTCAAATGGCGCCTCTGACCAAAACATACTTTTAATGGTGGTCTAGAACGTTTTCATATGTGATGAGGAGGATCCATACCTCTTCAACCCAGTTAGGCTCCTTGATGTACTTTTTTGCATTGGTGTCTCTACCAGACCACTATGCCTCCTTGATGTTGTTGGAGTAGAGGAGTGTGTGGGCGCTACCACTGCAGTGCTGCTGCCAGGGGTACTGTGTATACCAGAAAAAATGTCTCTCGGTTGTTCACCTCCCCCCTGCACGATCAGATCCTCCTCGTTATCAGATGCAATACCAATGTCTACATTTGGATTTGTACTTTCGGCTTTCCGGATGTTACTTAGGTGCGCCTCTCTCTGGATAATGTGGTGTTTTTTGAGATGACCTCTCTGGCCTCCGGCTCCATAGTTGGTACCAAGCTTACCCCGACTAACTACTTGTTTACAAATCGAACAAATGACTAGGTTTTCTGCCTTTTTGCTAATACTAAAGAAGTTCCAAACTGGGGACTGGAGATTTGGTGGTGGAGGTACTACTTTCAATACCAGATGAAGTGGAGGATGGGCGTGGCTGAATTTGACTCTGTTGGGCACATAGAGCACCACTACTTGAGGTAATGGAGGTCGAGCTGGATGGAGGTCCCTGTTGGCCCTTCTGACAAGAAAATATGGAAGCTGTAGGTCGTGTTGGTGTACTAGTTACCTGTGTTGGTGGTGGTACCAGTGCCACGCCAACCACATCCTGCACAGCAGCATTTCGGGATAGGGTAAAAATGTCTGTCTGCTGCATGCCCGCTGGGGCTGGAGTGACGACTGTGATGACTGGGTTGTCATCGTCAGACTGCTCATCAGCAGCAGAATACACCACTTCTACTTCTTGTTCGTCGTCATCACCCATACGTGAAAGCCTTGTGGAAACCTTCCTTTTAGCTACCTTTGTCGACTCATGGCGTGCCTCCCTCTCAGACTGCATTGGTGGGTTCCAATCAAGATCTAGATCATCAGAAGGAAGGGGGCTTGAAGAAGAACTTGTACTAGCACTCCTTGACCTTTTTCTTGCTGGGGATCTGGAAGACAATGGATCATCAGGAGGAGTGGCTTGCTCCGATGATACCTCCGCTTGAATCTCAATTTCCTGATGTGCCCCTACTTCTGGAGGAACAAGCATTGTGGGCAGTTGTGCCTCTCCATGCGCCTCTACGTGCACCTCTGCATGCGCCTCTCCATGCACCTCTACTTGTGCCACTCCTTGCGCCACTCCTTGCGCCAGCTTGCGCCTCTCCATGTTTCTCCTGTGGTATTATTGCGGCTGTGGTTGAACACTCGTCAGATGAGTTACACCCTGCGTTGATTGGATGCTACTTTGCGATGAGTCAATGCCAACATCACTGGTCGATGGTGAAAGAGCAATTAAAGAGGCTGCCTCTGCAGCACTCATGGACTTGGGCCTAACTTGGCGTGGTGGCACTGAGACCAATGAAGCGGAGGTGCTGCTCCCCGCTTGGTCCCCGGCAGACACCGCTGCTGTAGGCGTAGTTTTTTTTTCCCCCAAAAAAGTGTCTGTCGGCACACCAGTCTCCTTGGTAAATGGCGCCACTTGCTTCTTCTGCTCCTTCTTACTGGCAGTGGCACTGGCAACTTTCTTGGTAGAGGAGCTACGGCCACCTTTCTTTGGGCCCATCTTCTTCAGATGTCAGAACAGCAGGACGCTATTGCACGAGTTGCAGAGTTGTCTGTGGCCACCACACATGACGGCACGTGACATTGTGCACACACCGTAGCAGGATTTCTTCCTGGTACTACAACAAGTGTTGATTGTGAGGATGATTTTGTCAGTCTTTGTGCACCTAAAGCAAAGGAGGCCAGAGGATCAGCAGTTAAATAAATGTTGCATATGTCGTGCTTCAATTAATATTTGCAACTAGGCATTTATTATTATTAACACAACACACCAAAAAACAGAAAGACCCAAAATAAAAATTGCAATTCTAATCCAAAATGGATGTTTAAATTAATACAAGAGAGAGAGACCACCCAGAGATAGTTGTTTCATGCACCACTGAGTACCCCTGGACAAAATGGATGAAAACAAGGCAGACTGGTTGCAGGTCTATGACACAAAGCACACTGCCTGGCTTAAAAATGGCTCCTAGACCCCCACCCACATGGCCAGGCTCTTGACCGGGCCTCAAAATGGCCCCCACCCACATGGCCAGGCCCTGGACCAGGCCCCAACAACACCCAACAAATCGAAATACACACAAAAATCACCCCACTCCAATGGCATCCATGCCCTAAATTATGTTTAAAATCAAGAGAGCACACAGAAAGACTTGGCCCATGCACCACTGACTACCCCTGGGCATAATGGATGAAAGCAAGGCAGACTGGTTGCAGGCCTATGGCACAAAGCACACTGCCTGGCTTCAAAATGGCCCCCAGACCCCCACCCACATGGCCAGGCCCTGGACCAGGCCTCAAAAATGGCCTCCACCCACATGGCCAGGCCCTAAACCAGGCCCCAACAACACCCAAAAAATCAAAATACACACAAAAATCACCCTAATCAAATGACATCCATGCCCTAAATGATGTTTAAAATCAAGAGAACACACAAAAAAACTTGGCCCATGCACCACTGACTACCCCTGGGCATAATGGATGAAAGCAAGGCAGACTGGTTGCAGGCCTATGGCACAAAGCACACTGCCTGGCTTCAAAATGGCCCCTAGACCCCCACCCAAATGGCCAGGCCCGACCAGGCCTCAAAATGGCCCCCATCCACATGGCCAGGCCCTGGACCAGGCCCTAACAACACCCAAAACATCGAAATACACACAAAAAATCACCCCAATCCAATGGCATCCATGCCCTAAATGATGTTTAAAATCAAGAGAACACACAGAAAGACTTGGCCCATGCACCACTGACTACCCCTGGGCATAATGGATGAAAGCAAGGCAGAGTGGTTACAGGCCTATGGCACAAAGCACACTGCCTGGTTTCAAAATGGCCCCTCGACCCCCACCCACATGGCCAGGCCCTGGACCAAGCCTCAAAAGGGCCTACACCCACATGGCCAGGCCCTGGACCAGGCCCCAACAACACCCAAACAATCGAAATACACACAAGAAATCACCCGAATCCAATGGCATCCATGCCCTAAATGATGTTTAAATTCAAGAGACCCCACAGAAAGACATGGCCCATGCACCACTGACTACCCCTGGGCCTACTGGCTAGTGTGGCTTTAACACACACCCCAAAATAACAAAAAACTTCCATATAGATATAATAACAGTGAGCTATTCAATTCCATGCCATCAATGATATTTAGGTTCAACAAAACTCACAGAAACAGTTGTATCATGCACCCATGACTAACTCTGGGCCTACTAGATACCGTGGCTACCCACAATATAATTTAATTATTTTTTTTAAAGTTGTGAAAAAGTTTATGAATTGTAGTTGCAGCAACTGCAATGCCCCAAACAAATAACACCAACTTACTTGTAAAATCTCAACTCCAAAAGTGATCCAAACAAAAAGTCCTCAAATACAAATATCCAGCAGCAGCCACAAAGAGTAATCCTTCCAGCTCCAGATCCAAATGAAAAGTGACCAGGACATGGACAAAGCACTGGGGGGAGCCTGCTGGACAGGAACAGGAAGTTGTAGACTCTGGGGCACTTCTTTCCTCTCAAACCCCCCAAAATGCACTCCTTGCACAAACAAGTGCAGCCAAATGTAAATCTGAGGAGTTATTATGATCAAAATCATCAATTTCAGAAGGTTTAGCTGCCAGCGATAGATTTCTTGTGCAGAATTGCAATTTTTGCTATTTCGGGAAAGCGAGAAGTTCAAATCTCCCGCCGGAAGTCAGCTGCACGGCGCATCTACGTATTCGCAATTGTTTACTCTCGCAATGCGTGTTCGCGGGCCCTTATGACGTATTCGCATTCTGAGCATCTGGCAGTGCAAGATGGCGGGGCGCTATGACGTACTCGTGGTCGAAAAGTCTCGCGCGATCACGCAATGACGTACCCGCGGTCGAAAAGTCTTGCGCGATCACGCAGCAAGATCGAAAATGGTGCAGCGCACGCAAACCGGGAGGAAAACAACTTGGCGAACTCAGAATCACGGTAAGTCAACGCAGCGCGTGCGAGATTGTATTTTTGAAGCGCGACCAAGCAAAAAAATCCACCAACTTGCGAATTCTTTGACAATTTCGCGTGATTTGCAGACCGCGAAATTGCCAAAAATTCGCAAATTCCGTGAGCGGAACGGATTTTCAGCCCATACTTGACTAAGTGGCAACGCCAAAGATATATCCACAAAATGAAGCATGCGTAGCAAAAGTAAATTCCGATCACGAGTTATAACTGCAGGAAATATGGCTGTTGCCATCAAGGGACTGGAAGACCCGTATGAAGCCAGGTTCACCTCCTTAGCAAACCCATCAATAAAGTCAAACCCAAAAACTTCTACAGCTCTTCCAGATTTGTGGGAGTCCACCGGGTAGCTCTAGAGTGGGGCCTAAGTTTGTCACTGTTGTCCCTCAAAAACTGTTCAGCATACAAATTAGTCTGCTCAACAATCTCACCCAAAAATACATCATCCATAAATAACTGAAAATACTGTCTGGGCAAAACATTTTCACGATCCACTCTACACCCTGCATCACCGCTAAAGGCAGGCAACACCGGCTGCACCATGTTTGGATCAAACCAGAGTCCAGCACTTCCAGTAGGAAGCCTAGCAGCCTCAAGCTGCAATCCAGATGCCTCTTGCACCATCGGCACATCAGTATCCTCCTCTAAACCAGGCACTTCATCTGCACTGAGAGAACCTTCATCATCCGATGATTCCATGTGGAGAGAAAACTCACTGCCAGAATCTTCCCCTCCGTCCTCTCCCTCAGACGCACTGTCAGTCTCATAATCTGGCTCAGAGGAAGATTCAAGAAGCATACCAACCACCTGCTGAGCAGTCATTCTACGGCTAGCCATAATGATTACTAATAAAGGTAACTTGTCACACAAGTCAACAACAACAAACACTATGTAAAATAAGCAATGAACAAAATTCACCTTTATCAAAAATACCTATACACTCCAAAACGATACCACTAACTTGTCAGAAGCAGTTACACCACGTACTCTGCACAGACATAGTATGGACCAACAATATCCCACTAAAAAAAGAGAAGAGAAAATTACACATAAGACATAGCAAAACACATCACAAAGATTTTCTTGCTCAAAACACTAACTAAAAATGCTGCCACTATGAGACCACTTATAAAAAAAATCATTCCTACATTACAATATTACTCATTTGGAGCAAATACAACACAAATGTTTTACTTACCAAAAAACTGCAAGTACGCAAAACTGCAGAACAACCACTGTCGAAACCACAAACAGGAATCAAAAGCTTTACACTGGAGTAAAAAGGAGAGAAAAACATTACAATCACATATGCAAACAATGCACCAAACCACCATCCAAGCAAAGGGGTAGGTGGGCCTAAGAGTATAAATTAAATATTCACCCCAGTAAAAGGGGGGTAACCCTTGCCCTTGAGGCCACCCCCCCAAAACAATTTTTTTTAAAAACTCTGGTGTCTAGTGGCTTCTGCCCCCCTTGGGGGCAGATGGCCTAAAAACATACTGCTACTCTAACACCCAAAGAGGGTAGAAATGGTCACAATAATCCTCCCATAAAGGGGAGTAACCCATATCCAAGGGGCGGTTCCCCACCATTAAAAAAAAAACATGGTGGGCTACTGGCCCTACAAAAAAAATATGCCGAACTGCCCCTCAGGGTGATATCAAAAGGGATGATGGACGGAGCGCTTCAGCAAATCTAACTCTCACCCCCGTCAACTGATCTGAGTTTCATCCATCATCATTCTTTAGCTCACTCCACCACCCCAGTTCAGACATGGCCATATGCAAATCAGTCTGACCTGGTGCGCTTTGATTGCCCTAAGTTGGTAGGGTATGCCCAGACATGGGTTCCTTTGCCACTGGACTCAAGCTAGCCTGGCTAATGACTGCTGATTAGCAAGAAACCGGACCCAGGATGGTTGTTTCCGGGCCAGGGAAAACAAGGCTTTGCAGGACTGTTCCCATGAGGCATAGGGTCACACTCATTTGCATATGGCCATGTCTACACTGGGGTGTTGGAGTGAGCTAAAGCATGCTGATGGAAGAATAATTAAATCGCCCCCACCCAAAGGGGACAGACAAAGCCAAAATGTATGCCCCCAAAAGGGGAGTGACACTTGCCCAAGGGCCCACTCCGCACTACATTTATTCAGTTGGACCAGTGGGCCGAATACATTTATCAACATTTTAAATCAGCTCCCCCGGGGGGGCAAACAAAGAAAAATTATAGGCCTCCAAAAGAGGAGCGACCCTTGCCTAAGGGGTCGCTCGCCAAGACTACATTTTATAAAATGGGCTCCCTAAAATGGCCCCCATGGAAGTGACCCTTGCTCAATGGGCAACTCCCCAGCACATTGGCCCAATTAAAATTTTTTTTTTAATTCTGCCCCCCAAGGGGGCAGACAAAGCGATTTATATTGCCCCAAGACTAAATTTTAAAAATATGGGCACCCTAAAATGGCCCCCATGGGAGTGACCCTTGCCCAAGGGGCCTCTCCCCAGCACATTGGCACAATTTCTAAAAAAAAATTAAATTCTGCCCGCCAGGGGGGCAGACAAAGCGATCTACATTGCCCCCAAAAGGGGAGCGACACTTGCCTAAGGGGTCGCTCCCCAAGACTAAATATGTTTAACTGGCCTCCCTAAAATGGCCCCCATGGGAGAGGCCCTTGCCCAAGGGGCCACTCCCCAGAACAATGGCCCGAATGTGCGCCGATTTTCAAAACATTTAATTAATATTCTGCCCCCTCCCGGGTGGCAGACAACGCAACTTAATGTGCCCCACAATGGGGAGCGACCCTTGCCCAATGGGCCGCTCCCCGAACAAACAAACATTGCCAACATTTTTTTTAAATCCCTGGCGTCTAGTGGGCATTCCTGCTGCACAATCGCATGATCGTGCAGCAGGAATGCTCAAAAGAGGCATTGTGATGCCTCTTTCGTTCACATCCCCCCTCCCCAGACCCAAAACTTACCTCTTTCTCCCTCGACACGCAGGAAGCAAATGGCTTCCCTGCACGTCGGGAGAGAAAGGGAACCTCCAACGCGCTGACGTCATTGATGACGGAGAGGGGAGGGGAGCGCTCCCCCGTGGGTGGGTCTCATGAGCACAGCGCGACTGTATGCCATGACCAGCTCAGCTCGTCATGAGCATACAAAGGGTAAATGGCCTTTATAGGCTTATTCTCCAACTCCAACTTAGTCCTCCATTTCTTTTTTCCCTGAGGACCATTATGCCCTTTCATTGCAGGATTTTTAGCCCTATTTCCAATTAAAGGTTCTCTTTTCTGCAAAACCTTACATCTACCATCCGACACACCGGCCTTCAGACCATTCTCCTTCACCAACCAAAAATCCTCATCTTCAGTCATGGCTGTAGAAGTCCCCAATGTAGGCAGGAGCCTCTCTTCACAATCATCTAATCTCTTAACCAACTAGGACACTAAAGCTGAAAAAGCATTGTCCATGCATGCTTGAACCTTCTCATCCAGACATTGGCAGATCACTGTCACAATATCGAACCCATAAATATTGGGATACCAAAATATATTGACAAAAATATCGTTTTTCTATACATATAATGGTAAGAACAAAAATATTTTAAAAAATATAATTTTACACAAATATTGAAAAATATACTCAAAAATATTATTTGTTACTACATATGTAGTTTAAATAGGTAAAACCTAAAAATTGCACAGTAGGGAAAGTGTTTGACTCAGGAGAGGTAAAATGTACTATTCCCGGAGGAGGGGGTAATATTTGCTTTTCCAACTTCAATCTGTGCAACAGTAGCGAAGGCTTTCGACTCAGGAGGGCTAAAATGTACTATTCACACTCCAGTCTGTGAAACAGTAGGGCAGGCATTGGACACAGGAGGGGTAAGATTTACTATTACCACTCCAGTCTGTGCAACAGTAGGGAAAGCGTTGGACTCAGGAGGGGTAAAAATTACTATTCCCACTCCTGTTGATGCAACAGTTCGGAAAGCATTGGAGTCAGAAGAGGAAAAACGTACTATTCCCACTAAAGTTGGTGCAACAGTAAGGAAAGTGTTGGACTCAGGAGTGGTAACATTTACTATTCCCACTCCTGTCTGTGGAACAGTGGGGAAAGCGCTGGACTCAGGAGGGGTAACATTTACTATTCCCACTCCAGCCTGTGCAACAATAAGGAAAGCAGTCTGTGTAACAGTAACGAAAGCGTTAGATTCAGGAGGAAGACATTTACTATTCCCACTCAAATCTGCGTAACAGTAGGGAAAGCCTTTAACTCAGGAGGGGTAATATTTTCTATTCCCACTCCAGTCTGTGCAACAGTGCGCAAAGCGTTGAACTCCGGAGGGGTAAAAATAACTATTCCGACTCCAGTCTTTGCAACTGTAGGGAAACAGTTGGACTCAGGAGTGGGTAATATTGACTTTTCCCACCCTAATCTGTGCAACAGTAAGGAAGGTGTTGGACTCAAGAGAGCTAAAATGTACTATTCCCACTCTGGTCGGTGCAACTGTAGGGAAAGCATTGGACTCAGGAGGGGCAAGATTTACTATTCCCAATCCAGTCTGAAAAACTCAGGGGAAAGCGCTGCATTCAGGAATAGGTACAATGTACTATTCCCACTCCAGTCTGTGTAACAGTAGGGAAAGCAGTCTGTGCAACAGTAAGGAAAGCGCTGGATTCAGGAGGGATAACATTTACTATTTCCACTCAAATCTGTGTAACAGTAGGGAAAACATTAGACTCAGGAGGGGTAATATTTGCTATTCCCACTCCCGTCTGTGCATTAGTGCGGAAAGCGTTGGACTGAGGAGGGGAAAAAAATTACTATTCCCACTCCAGTTTGTGTAACTGTGGGGAAAGGGTTGGACTCAGGATGGGTAAAATTCACTATTTCCACTCCAAGTTGTGCAACAGTAGGGAAAGCATTGGATTCAGGAGGATTAAAAATTACTATTACCACTCCAGTCTGTGCAACAGTAGGGAAAGTGTTGGACTTATGAGGGGTAAGATGTACTATTCCCACTCCAGTCTATGTAAAAGGTAGGAAAGCGTTGGACTCAGGAGGGATAACATTTTCTATTCCCACTCCTGTCTATGCAACGGTAGGGAAACATGTGTTCTCAAAAGGGGTAACATTTACAACTCTCACTCCTGTAGGTGCAACAGTTAGGAAAGCACTGGACTCAGGAGGGGTAAAATATACTATTCCCACTGCAGTATGTACAACAATACGGAATGTGTTGGACTCATGAGGCGTAAAATGTACTATTTCCACTCCAATCTGTGCAATAGTAGAGAACGAGTTGGACTAAGGAGGGGTAAAGTTGACTAGTCCCATTCCAGTCTGTGCAACAGTAGGGAAGCATGGGACTCAGGAGTGCTAACATTTACTATCATCACTCCAGTCTGTACAACATGAGGGAGAGAGAGAGAGTAGTTCACTTACAAAATATATACATATTTTAACAGCTCCATCAAATTAAAAGAAATATAAATATTTACATTTTAAAATGATATGTCTAAATATTAACAAAAGTCAAACAAAGTACATAATTATTACAATGTTTAATAATTATTGTCAATTAAAACAAATAATGGAAATGTAATTAAATTACCACACTATATTCCCACAATCATAACTTCCAATAAATAAAATGTAATTGAAATTAAAAAGCATAACACAATTAATATATAATAATACACATTTTGTAAAGCGCGAACCATCACCCGTTAGGCTCTCTAGGTGCTGGGGGCCGTCGGGAAGATTAAGCAAGCTATTGCCCAGAGTCACATGGTGCTGGGCTAATCTGCCGCAGGCCCCGGGGATCGAACCGTGATCCCCAGATTCTGGAGTCAGTCACCCTGGCCGCGGCGCCACACCACAATTAATATATAACATAATAAATAAATAAAATTAATAAATGAAAAAGTATATTAACTTCCCACCCTATAACTTAACAAACTAAACAACATACACCTAAATAATAACTTAACAAACATGATAATTTCTCAATCTACATAATTATCAATTAAATAATTAATAACAACCTAATAATTAATAATCAATATTATATTTCCTCATTAACTTCCCACCCTGTATCCCTAAAAAGCCAACAACTCACACCTAAAATATATCTTAACAATTAAAATAATTACACAACTTACATAATTAATTATCAATTAAACCATTAATAATAATGAGCTAACAATGAATTACTTATATTTAAATAACTTCCCACGTTTTACCCCTACAAACTTAACAGCCTGTACCTGGTATATACCTTATACATGATCTTGATTACACTATTTGCATAATTAGTTATCAATTGAATAATTAATAATATTTAAAAATCTATTATTAATTCATTATAATTAATTTACTTCCCACCCTGTACCCACGTACTCCTGCAAACCCCACACCCCACACTTAAAATGAAACTTAAAAAAATATTAATTAGACTATTTACAATAATGGATCAACTGAACAATAAATAATAATTAGAAATTAATTATTAATTAATTATATGTAATTCACTTCCTACCCTGTACCCCTACGAACCCCACAATCCGCTATGAGACAAAAAATTACAATAAATAGTTACATTACATTTAGAAACAACAAAAAATGTAAAAAAATATATTAAAAACATTAACAATAATTATAAAAACAATTTATAACGTATTCAAATAAAACATATTCTAAAATACATAAAAATAAAAACGATGTTATTGACAACAATATTTATGTAAATGATATTATTATAGATATTTTTAACATCGATATTAACAACAGAGATATTTTTTAAATAACATTAACAACATAGATATTTTTTACATCAAATTCACTTACCTTAAAAAGTCGGTATTCTTGTCAAAGATATTCCTGTATCACAATATATGTTGATCACGATAATAAATACTGGATATTTCTGCATCTTGATATTTTTTTACCTTGATATTTTGTCCGAGGACCTTTCTGACCCCACACAGACCTGTGCTGCTCCATCTCCCTCAAATCCTCTCAATGCAAGATACCTGATATACCTTTCTCAACAAACTGTAAAAACAACACTTCTCAGACTTCTCAAATCCTCAACACTTTCCAAGTCTCCTCAACAACTCAACCTGAGTCACCTCACAGAGCCACCTCCGGCACGGCATCATCACATAAATAAACCATAATTAATCTCAAAATATGGCAGCCAATATCTTCCCTATGCATTATTGCACAAAATGGTCACAGGCGCCCGAGCGACGTGCTCTACGGTAGCCCTGCTGACCCACTAGACCTCTTCTTCAAAAGGAAACAGATGCGGAAAAAAAGCGATCAACAAGCACAATCTAGCATGAAGTGGCTCTCGCGCAGAGCCTTTCACTAGTCACAGAGAACTCTCATCTGGAGGAGGACTGCCTGGCCGTCATGAGCCGCCAGCATGTGCGAACTTCAACTGACATTTTAAGCCGCTTTCTCAGCCATTACATAAGCCAACATCGATTAAGGTAACATATCCTCTCTGAACCCTTACAATGTTTCTACATTCAAAATCACCAAACCTAAAATACCTAATTCTAGATAATGAAACTGGCACATTACGCAAGCCTTAGCCACAAAACTGCAACGTCAAGACGACCAACACACTAATCAAAACTAATACTTTGTAATCCACATTCTGCCACTTTACACACCAATACCACCCCAAACAAGGCCTAAAATATTCCCATATGAATAAAGAACCCACAAGAAGAGTACTTATCTGTGCATGAGCAGCAACACATGAGGATGGCTGCTTGTTTAGGTCATTTATACATGTTTGGAATGTTGAAAGGTTATTATTCTATTGTTAAAGTTCCAATTTGGTTCCTACTGTGTGTGGTGGCAATAAAGTAGTGATACATAATATTGGCCTCCTTGACTTGCCATAAAATCAATAGTTACAGCTTAGAACTCCACCATTCCATAACAAACCAGCACTAACCCAACCCTTCACAAGGATACATACCTTTATGCAATTCCTTCCTGTGTCATGTCACGGTTCTCCCTTTTGCAATCTTGGAGGAAACTGAAAGCAATACTTCTTGTATTTGCGATAGATTGACATATTGTAACCCAGCGCTAGATTTGACGAATTCCCATTATCTTCATGGCTTTTGTTCTTAAATAGTACAACAAATCTGTCTTACTGTTCTTAATTTACTCTTGATTGTGTACTGTATAAATGTTGTCATATTCATAACAGTACATTTGACATCATGAAAAATATTCTTTGGTAAATAATTACGTTGGCGAGTATGTAAAGAAATCGTGCATTTAGATAGTGCAGATGATCAATATAGTAGTACCTTGCTTTTAAATAACGCTATCAATGATTCAGCTTGTGGTGCTATATATAAAAAAAAGTGCTATTACCCAGTACAATTGCATTATTTTTTATCAAGCTCAGTATTATTAAGAACTTACATGTGTTGTTTTATGTTGCCCAAGATGACATAGTGACTGAATTGTGGTGGCACCAGTGTTTTGCTTTTAAAAAACAAATTGTGCCACTGGCTCTGCTGAATGGGTTGCTGAATACCCAGACTGCCTAGTCTTGATTCTACCTTGTGCCTCTTTCTTGCACCACCCTAGACTTCCAGTTTCTTTACCTCACTCTTGAAGAATATTTTCATTCCTGAGTTCTCCATTTGTCACGGTTTTCCTTTTGTTCCCTCCCTCTTTCTTTCTCCCTTTTCTGCCTTTACCTGGCTTGCTCTTGCCCGGGCAAACTGGGATGATGAAAGGTAAGTCCCAGTCCTTCAATAAAGCTGATGTCCTCCACCTGCAACCATCGACACAAATTAAGCAGAACTATTTCAGCTATTTCAGGCAAGACGTCCATACACCATTGGGGTGCGATGCACAATTCCTTTAACATTGAATTGCTTCGAGGAAAACGTAGGACATGGCTTTCATTTTTTAAGACGCAGGTGGAGGCATATCATTCAGCAGTTGAACTCTAGTAACCTGGTAATGTCTTCCTTGATTACACCAATTAATGATTCAGGGCCAGATGTAGGTAAATCATATTTACCGACTCTTAAATACCGAATTTTACCGATTCGGTATTTAAGAGTCGGTAAATATGAAGTACCGAGATGTAGGTAAATCCAGATGTGGATTTACCGATTCTTTAAAAGTCGGTATTTACCGATTCGGTAAATACCGACCGGTAATGCTCCATTGATTCCTATGGGCTTTGAAGCCCATAGGAATGAATGGGGCATTACCGGTCGGTATTTACCGATCGGTAATTACCGATTTTTGGCAAGGGTGCAGGGGGTGTCACTTTGACACCCTCTAGCACCCCCAAAAAAGGTTCGGGGGCCATATGGCAGGCATACCTGCCCTAAGGGCAGGTCTGCCTGTCATATGGCACAGGTGTGCATGCACACATGTGCATGCACACCTGAATCGGTATTTCACCATCAAATTGAATTTGATGGTAAAATACCGATTTCTTAGGCCTTGTGGGACTCATAAGAGTCCCACCTACATATCGATTTTACAGATTCTGTAAATATACCGGTCGGTAAATTTACCGACCGGTATATTTACAGATTCGGTAAAATTACCGATCGGTAAATTTACCGAACGGTAAATTTACCGATTCTGCCCCCTACATCTCAAATTCCTTTTACCGGTCGGTAACGGCCGAATTCGGCCGTTACCGACCGGTAAAACCCTACCTACATCTGGCCCTTAGTCATTGAAAGTGGAGCTACCGGTTTCTGAAAAGAGCAGTCATGGCTGCTATGCTGTGGTAAAGACTCAGACACATACTGGAGTAAGGGGAGGTTGCTATCGCCACTGTTTGTTTACTACCTGAACTTACTCAGTGTGAATATTGCAGAGTCTGGGTCTGAGAGCTGTCATGGCTTTCTCTAGGCAGACAGAGCTAAAACAAACAAAAGCTTTGCAGAATAATTCACTCATGATAATCAGTCATAAATATTCTTCTGAACCCGCAGAGGATAACCAAACATCTGGCCCGGTACTTAAACACGTTTGACTAATCCCTAAACGTCAACAAATAACTATGAGAGCGAATGTAACATAATTGTACACCGCGGCGCCCATAGTCTTTGTAAATACATGTTGCACAACTCTTTCAGTGTGTGTAAAAATTGAGATTCGGGGGAAAAGTCTCACATAAAAAACACTTACAAAGAAAGCAAATATTTCTTTACACGCCGACAACTAATTCTTTATATAGAAAATTTCTTTCTACACTAAACATCCTGATGTGAAATCTAAATCTCACTATAATTGCAATTAATTGGGTTGCATTTATGATTCAGCGATTTAAGCAGATTATTATAAAAATCGGAATTGTCTAATACTGTACAGAAAATTGGCAAACGAAATTACAATAAACCTGAACAACTTTCTGATGGCAACGTGCTAATTTAGATTTTACCTTGCACTCTATGCCTTTCTTCTATTTAGAGTTCGAAAAAATGTAAGTGAAGTGAACCTAGGTATACATTTTCTCACTCAACAAAATGTTGTGTGCAGGTTAATGCACGTTTGTCAGCGATACCACAATTGTGTACAGTAGCACAACTACGGGGCCAATTACGATGGGCGGAAAGCCTCCTCCCAACAGTCGGAATTTCCTTGACTGCGTCAGAGCCCTTCCAACGCTCTTGGTCAGTTTACATTTGGACCAACCGATTACGATGTTCGCGGTCAGAACGTAAACCGTGCGGTCATTCTTAATCGGTTCTGACCAACTCTCAGAGTATCCGTGTTGGTCGGAACCTCATCGTACACCCCATGGACAGCGTTTCAGTCCTCGGGATTACGATGTGTGTTTCCAGCAGCCTTTCGTGACAGCCTTTGCGACACAAAAAGGCTTTTGGAAAGTGACTTCTGGGGTCCCTAGCAAGGCCCCTTCATCCTGGGGCCTCCGGTTGGGGGCCGAGGGGGTACCTAAGGGACCCCCTGTAAAACCTTACACTGTGCGGTTGGCACAATTGGGTGTCCACGACAAGGTGCAGGGTTTTACACACACACCCTACTTCCCCAGATGAGCCTCTGTTACAGCAGGTTGTCTGCCGGAACATGAGCTCCCATAGTGAACAATGGGAATCCGACCGAACAGTGTTCAATCGCATCATAATCGGGCGGGCGGACCTGCTGACCATGAGTCGGTTGGTCCCGATTCCAAGTCAGTGTCGGGCAGAGTCTTTCCGCCCGACATCGTAATCGACCCCTTAGTCTGTAATAGCACAATATGTACATAAATCCACAGGTGTAACACAGCACCAAAGAGAACTCCTGGTTTTACAGACATACAATACACAATGACATTGGAGTCAAAGTGTGAACATCCAACATACAAAGATTTACTTCGATACATCGCCATTTTATTGGGACAGATACAACTCTTTGCATCATAATACACTGTACACAAGTGCCCTTACTTACATAATGGCTGTAAGAAAGTGGTGCTCATGGAGTTCCCAGCAACACAGGATAGCGGAAGTGACATGAGCTAAAGGTGGAGAGGCGGGAAAATTGAACGCTTGCACACTCGGGATATCAATGGAGTCCAGGAGGCAATGAGTGAGAACACTGCCCCGAGCAACAGGCAATCAGTACTGGAAACAAGATGGAAAGCAGCACTGCTAGACATGCATAATAACACCTATCAACCTATTGCCACCAATCTGGTGTCTGGACAGACACCCTATTCAACACCCTGCCCATTAAGGGGGTCTGAGATTGCCAGCCCAGATCCAAATGAAAAGCTGGGGTTCGACAGATAGACTTCAACCTTAACCCATTTCAGCAAGCCAACCTTTCAGTTTGAAGGCGATTTCCCCAGTGCCGGACTAAACCTTGCAGAGGCCCCTAGGCAGTCGAAGTTCGCACCCTGTCTCCCTCGCAAATTATTCCTTAAGATCCAAATCACTGGATTTTTGTTAAAACTAACAGCTGCCAGAAGATGAGCTTTTACTAGACAAAAACTGTTATGTGAATCTGCTGTCTCTAGTTTATATACTTTAAGTTGTTAATGGGTGCATTACATTAACACAGTATTTTCTCTAGAGTCTTTAATTTAAAATTTTCCATTCTTTGAGTTGGTTAAATTATTTCTATAATTTGGAAACAATAATTAAGAAAGCTTGATTGTAATTTTCTTTCAAAATCAAATCAATATTATTTTGATCCGTTGTCGTGGGTCCATTTTAAAGAGTAGAGGCTCCCTACTTTGTCTATCTGGTAATCCGGAACTGACACTTGGCATATAGCCTGCTACAGAGCCAATGTTGGGAGCATGAGTTAGGGACCCATTTACTTTTAAACAGGCGATGTCCAAAATAAACACAATTATGTACTCATCCTCAGTGTCCATACCAGGTATGTCAGTAAGTATAGGTGCACTATTTCTAATTCCTCATATATGCACCTCAGCAGTATATATCATCAATGTACATAGAAGGAGTGAATTAAGAATAGTAATTCTATACTTACTTATATATAATCAATCAATCAATCAAGACATTTGTAGAGCGCGGTACTCACCCGTAGGGGTCTCAAGGTGCTGGAGGAGGGGGGGGGGAGTGCCGCTACTGCTAGAAGAGCCAGGTCTTGAGGTGTTTCCTGAAAGTGAGGTGGTCCTGGGTCAGTCGTAGGTGGGCGGGGAGGGAGTTCCATGTCTTGGCCACCAGGTAGGAGAATGATCTCCCTCCGGTGGTGGTTCTGCGGATCCGTGCGACGGTGGCGAGGGCGAGGCTGGCGGAGCGGAGTTTGCATGTTGGAGTGTAGAACGTGAGGCGGTTGTTGAGGTATTCGGGACCAATGTCGTGGAGCGCTTTGTGTGCGTGGGTGAGGAGCCTGAACGTGATCCTTTTGTTGACGGGGAGCCAGTGCAGGCCTCTCAGGTGGGCTGATATGTGGCTGTGGCGGGGGGTGGCGAGGATGAGTCATGAGGATGCGTTCAGTATGCGTTGGAGTCTTTTCTGAAGTTTGACTGTGGTTCCTGCGTATAGAGCGTTTCCGTAGTCTAATCAGCTGGTGACGAGGGCCTGGGTGACCATCTTTCTAGTTCGGGTAGGGATCCACCGGCAGATCTTGCGGAGCATGCACAGGGTGTTGAAGCATGAGGGATGAGATGGCAATGACTTGCTTGCTCATCGTGAGAGAGGAGTCCAGGATGAATCCCAGGTTGCGTGCATGGTCAGTGGGTGTCGGTGCGGTGCCCTGTGCTGTGGGCCACCAGGTTTCATCCCAAGCGGATGGGGATGGTCCGAGGATGAGGACCGCCGTCTTGTCTGAGTTCAGTTTCAAACGGCTGAGTTTCATCCATTCAGCGATGTTTTTCATTTCTTCCTGGAGGTTGAGTTTGGCGGTGGCTGGGTCTTTGGTGAGGGAGAGTATCAGCTGGGTGTCGTCGGCGTATGAGATGATGTTGAGGTTGTGTTTGCGTGCGATGGTGGCGAGGGGGCTCATGTAGATATTGAAGAGGGTTGGGCTGAGCGATGAGCCTTGGGGTAAGCCGCAGATGATCTTGGTGGCCGCGGAGTGGAAGGGAGGGCGGCGGACTCTCTGGGTTCTGTCGGAGAGGAACGAGGTGATCCAGTCCAGGGTTTTATCTTGGATTCCGGCGTTGTGGAGGCGGGATATTAGGGTACGATGGAAGACTGTATCAAAGGCGGCTGAGAGGTCTAGGAGGATGAGGGCGGTTGTTTCCCCGTTGTCAAGTAGGGTCCTGATGTCGTCGGTGGCTTCGATGAGGGCGGTCTCGGTGCTGTGGTTGGCTCGAAATCCGGACTGGAATGGGTCGAGGGATCCATTGGCCTCGAGGAATGCAGTCAGCTGACGATCTTCTTGATAACTTTTGCAGGGAAGGGAAGAAGTGAGATGGGGCGGAAGTTCTTGAGGTCTTTAGGGTCCGCTTACTTACTTTCATGATATAGGCAAAGTCAATATTTTAGCCATAATATTTCGGCAAATTGATATTTTTGTCATACTTTTTGACATGCAGATGACACAGATAAAGAAGCCAGTCAGACTCCGATCTGCAACTGACCCCTGCAGAACAATGGGAGAACGCTGAGCTGCAGGACCTTACTCATGGTGCAAAGTGGATTATAAAGGACTCTGTTGTGTAATATAGTCTAATGGCCATTTAGCCAGTACCCCTTCGAAAAAGCTAGGCTTGGAGCACCTTTCTAGAGGCTTCTTCACCCCCAGGCCCTAATCTTCAAAAGATCATCATTTTGTTAAGAACTCTAACAAGCTGATTTAAAAATATGTATTGACAAACATCTGCACAGATCTTAATTGGTGTTATACGTTGTCACTCGAATTCAGTTTGATTTCTTGAGTCTTCTTCACTGTAGCCCATGTCAATAAACAAGACATCGCAACCTCACCAATAATGTGACCAGCACGTAAAAGTCAAAGGCCTAGCCTCAATCGCTGCGCGAGTTCAGCCAGGCCTGAACTCTTCATCTGTGTCCGCCCTATCCTTACCATAGGCCTACACACCCGTGGCCGCCCACCTTCAGTGTTGTTGTCAGGCTTGTGGACATGCGCAGACAGGCATGACAATGGTGTGCCGTAGGAGTGCAAGTGATGCAACTACACAGTGCACACAAGTAAATAGGCTCAGGGGAGGGAGGAGCAGCTGTGAGGCTACGTAATACACATTGATCCCGCACATTTGCCAGAAGCAATACATGGCAAACATGAATCCCAAAGTCACACAAATCACGCACCACAAAACAAATATGTCTCTTTAAACCACGAGCAAATACCACGTGGTAGGTTACAATGCGGACGTTACATTGTCCGTGTTGTTACCACACATGGCTTTACATTGCAAGTCTTTTCTACGACTTGCACTAGATGGCGCGCTGGATTTAGGAATAGTATAAATTACTATTCCTACTCCAGTTAGCGCAACAGCAGGGAATGTGTTGGATTTAAAATCCAACACATTCCCTGGTGTTGCGCGCCATCTAGCGCAAGTCGTTGAAACGACTTGCGATGTGATGCCATGCGTGGTAACAACACGGACCGTGTAACGTCCATGTTGTAACCTACCCACGTGGTATTACCCGCGTTGAAATAGCTGTTTCCCTACAAAACTTGAAAGTCTGCCAACACAGTATGCAGAACCACCAATTTACACTAATCTCACTTAGCTCTCACAGGTGATCAAGGATATGCACTCTGCCCGTGGATGATGACACCCCTCTGAGCCCCGAACACCCCGGCCCAAAGGCAGTACAATGTGGCCCACAAATGCACCAGGGACATTGTTGAGTGCACAGTTGGTGTGTTAAAGTCACATTCCAGGTGCCTGGCCATCACAGGTGGAAGACTCCTCTACAGCCCAGAAATAGTGAGCAAGATGATCATTGCATGTTGTGTATTGCACAACATATGTGTACCCACCAATGCCCCATGTATCCAAGTGCCAGATGCAGCGGACAATGATGAGGAAGATGAAGCAGGTGGACCACACCCCACTGCAGTTGCAGCAGGAATAGCCCGAAGGAACACAATCATTAAGAATTTTTTTGCATGAGCACGTCACATTGTGACTGTCCTTAGCAATCATGGAACAGTACAAAATGACCACATGAACAGCATGTGCAAATAAATTCATTGCGACACACATTCCCTGTGTGCATGTTAGTCCTCTGCATTAGCACATCACTCTGACAAGTGTAAATGAACATTAAGTGCTAACAATCTCACAAATAGCTAATAGATGGTGGGTATGTCACCTCTGCACAGAGAAATGCAAAAAGAACAATTGATCGACAGAATGGAGAACAATGTCATACATTCACATCAGTTTAGAGATCTGGGCCTGAATCCATTGTTTTTTTTGCTCACCATGCCATTCCAGTCTGGACCCAGCCGTATTCGAATCAGTCTTGACCGTGCGCCCAATGGGAACAGTCCAGCCCGAACTGCCAGGCCCTCCCTGGACTGTGGAAACAAGCATCCTAGGACCGGTTTCGGGCTTTCAGCCCTCATCAGCCAGGATAGCTTGAATCCAGTGGCATGCAGAGCACGGGACCCACGTCTGGGCATACCCGTTCCACTCGGGGTTGACAAATGCAAAAAGAACAATTGATTGACAGAATGCAGAAAAATGTCATACATTCATCCCAGTACAGAGATCTGGGCCTAAATCCATCGTTTTTTTGCTCACCCTGCCATTCCAGTTTAGTCCCAGGATGCTTGTTTCCGGTCCAGGGAGGACGTGGTCTGGCAGTTCAGTCTGGACTGTTCCCATGGTGCACCGGGTCAAGACTGATTTGCATATGGGTGGGTCCAAACTGGGGTGGCGTAGTGGGCAAAAGAAAGATATATTTAACCCAGATCTTTTGACTGGGGGAGAATGTTTGCATTGTCAGCATTCCGTCCATGATTTGTTTTCTGTAACACCTCTGTACAGAGAGGCTGTTTAGGCTGTCACGTATTCAAAATGCCATTTCAGGGTGTCAAATGTAGTTCGTAATCCCATTCATCAGCGTATCACATGTGTACAAAAACATGACATGAAGATTGGTATTCAAACAAGCATTTACAATGCAACGGTTTCGCCTTTGTAAAAGTTAGAGCTATTGGCATTGTAAATGACAAATTTTGTATTTATGTGTTGGTTTTGAAAACAGATAAATAAATGGCATTGTCATTTAAAATGCCAATAGCTTAATCTCTCACAAATGCGAGACCTATTGCATTTGCACACACACACACATACACACACGCGCAGGAGGCAAGCATGACTGACAACATGGGCGCGCAGGAGGCAAGTATGACTGACAACATGGGCGCGCAGGGGGCAAGCATGACTGACAACATGGGCACGCAGGGGGCAAGCATGACTGACAACATGGGCGTAGCCGTGGCTCATGACGAGCTGACTTCGTCATGAGCACTGGGACGCTGTACGCGCCCGCCCCCCAACACAGAGGGGGGGAACAGCCCCGCACCGAAGGTGTTAAGAAGTGCTGGTCTGATATGACAATAAGGGAGAGCAGTGCTGTAGCAAATTGTCCCTACTGGCTGTTCACGTGATATTATGCAATATAGCATTTGTGTAGCTCTCAGTACCCCTCTTGTGGCACTGTAGCATTCAAAGTGTACCGAGTGGGTGCAGGCAGAACTCTGGATCTGTATTTCTTGTTATAGAAGGTCTTGTGTCGGAAGAGTTGGGTGTGGTGCGTGGGGTCTCGACACATGGTCATTTATAGTATTGCAACCCTGTGAGAAGATTAGTAGCTCATCCTGCACAGCACACAAGAGCTTGACAGCACCTGTCATCAGTGTATGTATAATAAATTGTAAAAATTAATATAAATTGCAAAAAATACATAATTGTGATCCACCCTGGTACCTCTCTGTGACGAAACTCTCTGCCAAGCATGATTCTTCGCACTATCACCCCTCACTTCCACACACCAACTTCAACCTCTTTTGTCATACCCCAGTAGCACATAGACTGTTGGTGAAATACTACCATTTCAGAAAAGACCACTCCATCCGCAGCACTCCTTGCTCTCATTCCAGTTTACGCTTCCTATCTTTGTGTGCCCATAATGTGCAGTACACATAACCAACCTAACATAATAAGATCGCAGTGAAAAGTGAAACATCACTTAAAGACAACATGTACACTCCCTTCCGTACTTCTTCTCTCAAAAAGAGAGCTCCTGTACCTACCTCGTCTCCTGTGGTCGGTTCACCAGATTGCCGTCTGCCACACCTGCTTCCAGTTCTTGCTGTGTGTAAG
This sequence comes from Lissotriton helveticus, assembly GCF_964261635.1. NCBI lineage: Eukaryota > Metazoa > Chordata > Amphibia > Caudata > Salamandridae > Lissotriton > Lissotriton helveticus. The sequence goes on along the minus strand of NC_136061.1, from coordinate 737,814,466 downwards.
GCCCAGGTTCACTACTCACGGCCTCTGGTGGCTCGTACGTAGCACAAGTCGAACCAAGACCATATCCAGTGGGCAGGTCATCTCCAAAACAATCTTTCCATGGAATTGTCCCAAATACCTTTAGGGGTGTGCACGCCTTTATTGTTTCGAACTTGGTGTTCCAATCAATTTTTTAATACAGATGGCACAACTTTTCCATCTTGGCTTGTCCACACTCTTTTTCTGTTGTCGGTACACGTTTCAAGTAAAGATCTGCTGTGCTCTCTTAAGACCTTTTTGTTGTGACCCTCTTTTCTTTTGAGGTGAACAAACTGTGTTATACACCCAACTATTTGATTTAGGTGAATTGTGTATTTTTATCACCTTTTCGATGGAGACAAAGGATCTTACTCTCACCTTTTCTTGTGAATTTGATATCCATGCCCCTGCTCAGTTATGGTGAATTGAGTCGTTCAAAAGCCACTATGGATATGATCAATTCTGTTGTCCACTGATCTTCTGAAATGAGGCAAATCCTGTCATACACGCACCTTTCTGAGGACTGCTAATTCTGTTGCCAAGACACCTTAATGATTTTTGCAAAATCTATAGTCCAAAAATGTTTGCGACTATGGTGAATCCTGGCATCGGCACACCTTTTCATTTGTGGCCAGTCGTTCTGGTCACCAATATTTTTGCTTGGTCCAGTTCAGCAACACATCCTGCTTCCAGTCACTCCTGCCCACTGGACACATTTCGGCTTATTGCAATTCCACAGTTACTTTGCTGGTTACAGACCTCACTTGACACCATTTCACTTGCAATGTATCCTAGTACCCACACACTCTCAATAACTTCAACCCTACATACATTTTTGTTTGCAATTAATCCTACCTTCTGCTAATCTTTCCGCATTCCACAGTTCCAAACGTTTTCGCTTGTGACAAATCCTACTTGTTGCAGACTTTTATGCTCGAGGTGAGTCCTACTTTCTCCACAAACCCACTCTTGAAATATATCTTCCCCGTGACTCTCGTCACTTGCAGCAAATCCTACCATTTGTGGTAAATCCGACAGTCCTTGGATGTTACAGCTTCGCTTCGATCCCACAGATGTTTTTCATGCCATAAACCCTGCAGTCCGCGTATCTCTCAGCTGCATACAATTGTGTTCTGTCACACTCGCATGCACCTTTCCCTTCGAGCAGAGTGCCCCCGCATCCTGCCCGCTAGCATCGAGGCGTTCCCTATGCACACTTCTGCACTTGTGGAGAACGCTGATGTCTGAGCACCTTTCACTTCTGGAAAATCTTACCGCCAACACGACGTTCTGCTCGCAGCAAATGTTGATGTCTTGGCGTCTCTCTTGCAAGAAAGGTTAATGTCTGCACACCTCTCTGCTTGCTTCAAATTATGCTGTCTGCACGCTTTCCACGTGCGTGAAATCCTTCTCTAGCCCCATCTGACCACTCTTGTGGAGTCTCGCTCCGCACACCTTTCCTCTCCCGGAGATTGCTACTGTCCACGCAAGAAACGCACCCTTCCGCTGGAGGAGATTCTTACATTCACGCACCTTTCGTCAGGCGGAGATTCCTATCCTTCCTCACACCTTGCTTCTACCTGTCCTTACACCTTGGTTCTTGCGGGCTTCCTGTCCTTACACCTTGCTTCTTGCCGCGTCTGGTCCTGTCCTTACACCTTGCTGCTCTGCGCACACCTTCCTTCCCGCACGCAGTCCTGCCGCCCAAGGATGCGCTTCTCCAGCTGGCATCAGCGGCCGCCTCGGCTGGGCGTGCGCTGGGTGATGGCGCAGGGTACACACACGCGCCAGCAGGGCCGGTGTTAATGCACAGATCCAAGTGTTTCTGCCCCGCCCTCGCCCCCTCCGCTCACAACAAACAGCGGCAGCCTGCTGCCGTGTAACCCAAGCCGGCCATTGTTCGCCACGGCCAAGGGCTGGCTATATTTTACTCACGGTGGGTGCGTGAGTGTGTGCCCCCCAGCGCCATTCCGCACGTGCCCCGCATTGCTGGCCAGGGTAGTCCTGCACCTTGGCTCCCAAAGCCTCCACCCCCGAGGACGGACAGTAAATACCGGACATTCACCTTTCGCGGCTCCCACCGAAAACCTCTTGGTATCTTTTGAAGAAAGTATTGTACTTGTTTATATACATAGCATAATAGTTACGTGACCAGTAGGGGCAAATTAATGACCAACCTAAGATATTGAATGTTAACGAGAGAAGCAAGTGTCGAAAGTTACTTAACAAGGATCGGCCGCGAAACCGAAACCACGGTTGTAGCGCAGGAGACGCCGTCGCCGTGCTCGTGCACGTTGGCTGTCCCTGCGCTAGCTGTGATGAGAAGACAAGCCGGAAGATACGCCGAGTCAAGGTATAGGATGTGTGTGTGTGTGAGCGGCGGGGCGGAGGTGGGGGGGAGGATCTCTATGTGTGTGTGACTGTGTGTATGCGCGGCGGGGGGGGGGAGTCTGTATGTGTGTATGTGAGTGCGTGTGTGTGCCTGCTTCCAAGGAGCCATGGGAGACAGGAAGCGCGCGCAACCTGATCCCAGTTCGGAAGATTGCGCGTGCACATCACTTGTCTCCTGTCTCCCTTGACTCCTTGAAAGCAGAAACGATCACAATAGGTTTCGCGCTTCGTGATCGATTGCAGGGCGAAACCTAAAAAGATAGCAGGGTGTCATTTGGGGTCAAATATGTCATTTCGGGTGTCATTTGGGGTCAAATATGGAAGTTTGGGTGTCATTTGGGGTCAGATATGAAATTTCTGGTGTCATTTGGGGTCATATATGAAATTGCGGGTGTCATTTGGGGTCAAATATGAACCACCCTCATGCAGAGATGCACCCTGTGACTCAAGTCCCACACTTTTTTACACACAGCCATATTTCCTACATTGACGTGGGGCTAATTTGGGAAATTGGGAGATTGTTGTTTAGGAGCAATGAGGCCACAGCTAGTTCACACATTCCCAGTCATCTCACTGCCTATCTGGGTCACGGTCAAACATGCGCATTGATATCAGTTCCCAGGGAGTACCTTTATTTGGAATCACTGCCCCTACATTCATCCATACTTTCGTACTTGCTTGATCATAGACATGACACATCTGTGTGAATTAGAATGTTTTAATCACATTCGGTGGAGTTTTGAAGCTGGACCAGTACATGGCCATGCAAACCCCATTTTACATTGTTGCCCAATGGAGGGCCAGCCAGAGTCCTTAAGGGATTGACAAGTTCATCGGAAGAGGAAGAGTTCAGTCCACAGTCTGATTGATGTGTCATTGGTAACCAAACCAAATATGGCAGTCCATGTCGAGGGCCAAGGTGAGTGTCGCAGAGTGTATCGGGGGACAGTGGAAGGTGTTATCCCAGGTCAGAACCACGCTGAAACAGGCCATATGGCAGAGATGAATGCTACAGCTTCCTTGTTACCACAAAGACAGGATCATCCAAATCATCGTCCTCTGATGTGTGATGTGCCTCACATGTGGGTGGTGGTGTTTTGTCTGCGGCACTGTATGGCACTGACACATCAGGTGCCAGAGGTGGAATGTATGCCGCACTGTGTGACAGTGACACATCAGGAGCCGTAGTTAGATTGTCTGCCGCACTGTGGGGCACTGACATATCAGGGGGTGGAGATGTGGATGGAGTATTAGCAGCAGCATTCATCTGCACCAGGCCTTGTGGCAGCAATGCCATGATGAGGATCTGCAGGGCATGGAAGATCCCAGCTACATCTAGCTGGTGTGAAGTCATGCAGCCATTCTTTCCGCCTGCATCCGCTCCACGTTCTCCATGAGCCTCCGCATGTGTCCCAACTCCTGGCTGACATCGCTGGAGCCACTCTGACTAGACAGTTGTTCTTGTCTCAGAGTCATGACTCCAGCGATGTCAGCCATGGCTTATTGGAGAGCATGGAGCAGACTTTGGGTGTCTGTTAGGGACTTTAAGTGGTCCCTGATGGGACTTAGACACCCACATAGGGCATCTAGTTTGGCTGCCATGAGGTCAAACCCCACCCGCACCTGATCAGCCATCTCCTTCTGGCCTTTTAACACATGCAAAAACAACAGTTGATGGACAGAATGCAGAACAATGTCATACATTCACCCCAGTACAGAGATCGGGGCCTACATCCATCGTTTTTTTGCTCACCATGCCATTCCAGTTTGAATTCAGACATATGCAAATCGGTCTTGACCCTGTGCCCCATGGGAACATTCCAGCCCGAACTGCCAAGCCAGGTCTTCCCTGGACTGGGAACAAGCATCCTAGGACCGGTTTCAGGCTTTCAGCCCTCATCAGCCAGGAAAGCTTGATTCCAGTGGCATGGAGAGCACAGGATTTACGTCTGAGCATACCCGTCCCACTCGGGGTGACAAATGCAAAAACAACAGTTGATGGACAGAATGAAGAACAATGTCATACATTCACTCCAGTACAGAGATCCGGGCCTAAATCCATCGTTTTTTTGCTCACTATGCCATTCCAGTTTGAACCCAGCCATATGCAAATCAGTCTTGACCCTGTGCACCATGGGAACTGTCCAGCCCAAACTGCCAAGCCAGATTCTCCCTGGACTGGAAACAAGCATTCTAGGACCGGTTTCAGGCTTTCAGCCCTCATTAGCCAGGATAGATTGATTCCGGTGGCATGGAGAGCACGGGACTCACGTCTGAGCATACCCGTCCCACTCGGGGTGACAAATGCAAAAGCAACAGTTGATGGACAGAATGCAGAACAATGTCATACATTCACCCCAGTACAGAAATCTGGGCCTAAATCCTTAGTTTTTTTGCTCACCATGCCGTTTCAGTTTGAACCCAGCCATATGCAAATCAGTCTTGACCCTGTGCCCCATGGGAACAGTCCAGCCCAAACTGCCAAGCCAGGTCCTCCCTGGGCTGGAAACAAGCATCCAAGACCGGTTTCGGGCTTTCAGCACTCATCAGCCAGGATAGCTTGATTCCAGTGGCATGGAGAGCACGGGACTCACGTCTGAGCATACCCATCCCACTCGGGATAACAAATGCAAAAAGCAAAAAGGTTTTGCTTTTAACACATGGCATCGGTTGATCGTGGGGGTCCTGGGACACAGCCATGGTGGTGGGTGCTTCCTACTGTATGGTCTGTTCAGGGTGTGCTGTCTCCTCGATGCAGCTGGGCTGCCCTGCTCCTGGGGGTGGGGTGCTGATGGTGTCCAGGAGCTGTAGGAGGGCGTCGGTGTAGATGGTGTGGATGTCCTCTTCATCATCAGTGAAGAGATGCATGGTCTGCTCTGCAGGAGGTGTTGATTCTCCCTCTGCAATGTAAAGGGGAGATGCAGTTTAACAGTGTGTTCCATGTATGTTCACGCATTGGACAAGTTTACAAAGAGACTGCATGACAATGTTTATTGTGACTGTTTGGGAGGAGATGCCTATTTGATGCAGGACAGTGGACATTTCTACACCATCAGGGATGTGAGGTTATACTCGCACATTATCATCTCACAGTTTCCTGCCATGCCAAATGTGATTGGCCAGTTTCTAAATACAAGCGGCAGCAGTTGTGTCCTCTGTTCTGTTGTGAAAGTGTTGCAGCTTGAACAACATTGTTGTCAATGTTGATATGCTCTGATTCTTATGTGTGTGTGCTGCATTGTGGGAGAGTCACCCCTGCAGCTTTGATTTTACTGGCCCTTATCCCTTTCAGGCGGTGCGCCTTTCACTTCTGTGCTTATACAGTGCTGAGATGTTGCAGACTTGGGTAAATTGGGCTCTTGGTGGGAGTTGGGACTCTTGGGCATGGTTTGTCCGTAGATGTCTTGTTGACGTCAGGGGTTGTTTGTGCAAGTGAATGTGTCAGAGTGTGACCTGCTCCTTTACGGATGTGGTCCACATTCAGCCACCTCAGTGTTGTGGCATGCACCATGTCATGATAACTGGACTGCAGCCATGCTAATCATCATGCAGTGTCACTTGCATTGTCAGTGTGGCTCATGGACCCGTAGCTTTGCTGGGTTTCAGCACATGTGTTAGACCTCGCAGCCTTGGCGTGGGTCGCCCTACACTCTTTCCCCCTAAGGCCCCCGGATCTGCTCCCTCCTCCCAGCCAAACTCCTTTGGGCCTCACCCCAAACACCGTGTGGGGCCGCATCCTCATCAGTTAACACCAGACCCCACACATCCCGAATAGCGCCCCCTCCCACAGGCCAACGAGACCCCCGCAGCATAGACCTCTAGCACCCCCCAGCGGAGGGAAGCCCGATCCTGTAGGACCCCTGACCCCCGTTCACCCCCACCGTGCTCCGGGCCTTGAGAAACATAGGGAAAGAAACCCCCGGCTAAGTCATCTCCGGGCCTGGTGTTAGCCTGCCGGCGCTAATGAAGAGGAGTGGAGTAGTTTCGGCCAAAAGTTCTCTCTCCCCCGAGGCCGGCCCCGCTCCCAGCTGGCCGTCTGAGGACCCTGCCCCAGCTGGAGAGGAGCCAGAGGCCATCTGGCAGGAAGCCCGGGCCAGGAGGGGGAGGACATCAAGGCAGCCCCCGGCTGATGAAAGGACTTCAAAGGGGAGAGGCCCTATAACTGGAGGCCCCTTCCCCACTGGCGGCAGATCACCATGGGAACATCGAGAGCCCTGCTGATGCTGTCGCGGCTCCTACATCAGGCACTACGAGTGTGTCCCTACACGGACCCCCAGAGCCCTGCTGACGCTGTCGCGGCTCCTACATCAGGCACTACGAGTGTGCCCCTACACCGACCCCTAGAGTCCTGCTGATGCTGTCACGGCTCCTGAAACCCACAAGAAGAGTACGGCTTGCACCCTGGTCCGCTCCCGCTGGTGCACTTCAGTACGCGTCAGCCGTGAGTACGCCTCGTACTCCGGTCCGCACCCGCTGGTGCGCTTCAGTATGCTTCAGCAGTGAGTACACCTCGTACTCCTGCACGCACCCGCTGGTGCGCTTCAGTGCACTCCAACAGCAAGTACGCCTCGTAATCCGGCACGCACCCGCTGGTGCACAGCGTGCCGTCCAAGGTAGCAGAGAAGTATTCCCTCGGCCAAGGAGTGCGGGCCGTACCCAGGGTGAGCCTCGCACAAGGGTTTTGTCGGAGTCCGTGGCTCTAGGATTGGGAGGCTTCTCTGCCACGAACTGCCGGTCCCCGCGTAGTGTCCAGCTCGAGGATTGAGAGCCCCACGCAGGGAATGCATCGAATCAATCACCCCTCGACTTCCTCCGTGGCTCGAGGATTGAGAGCCTGTGCCAGGGACACTGAAGACTTTCCTCCTATCCTGGAGGATTGTGAGTACTGCCCATGCCTTGCCAGGCCGGTCCCGACTGAACTGTCCCTACGGGCCTGAGAAAATCCTCACCCCCTATTTTTAGTGTATAGTGACTCGTGTGTACTAATGACCTGAGATTAAGTGCGATATAAAGATCCCTTTTGAATATCGAACAACTGTGTGGTGTCTCTTTGTGGGGTGGTGGGATCTCGCTGTTTATGACTACAAATGCCTAACCCTCCCCTCTGAGGGTCGGACTCCAAACACTCGGCAACGTTCCGGGAGGAGGTGGGTCCCTGGAAGGTCAGGGGTAGCTACCCCTGCCCTCCAGAGAACCGCCCCTTCCCACAACATGTGCATGGGTTTGTTGTGAGATTAGTGATGTGTGGCGAGGTTCCCCTCTGGGCACATTGTTGCTGTTTCTATGTGTGCTGCAGTATGCCAAGGAGATCCGGGACATGATCCAGAATCATTGTGGGTGTGCACTGTGCTATACTTATTTGTGCATGTGTGCCAATGTGCCCATCTACCCCTTTCCCCCAGTCCCTAGTCGTTACTCACCCTATTGATGTTGGGTCAGGTCATGTGGAGCAGTGTCCGGTCCCCCAACTCCTGCCACCGTCTCCCCACTGATGACTGGGGACACCGTTTCCTCCATCTCATCCAGCTCCTGCTGTGGCGCTGGACTCCTACCTCCAGTCTGCATTGCTGCTTTCCGGTTGTTAGAGAGTTTCAGCTTGGTTTTGCGCTTCACATCATTCCAACGCTTCTTGCAGTCATCCACTTCCCTTCTCTTCACTCCGACTGCATTCACCTTGGCCAAGAAGGACTGCCATATTGCATTTTTTGTTGCCAATGACACAGTGAAGGTGATGAACAATTGTTGGTGGTGTTCTATCACCTACGTAATCAGGAACGTGTTTTCCTGCGGAGTGAATCACGGGTTCCTCTTCTCCTTGCTCATCTCCTTCCCCAAGGTTCCTGGCTGGTCCTCTGGGGGGTTTGTGGGGTTCTGGTTGACCTCTGTAGTTGCTCCAGCTTCCCCCATGGTGCTTCTCCGTTGTTTTCTTTTTTCTTTTTTTTGGCAGCTTTTATGGTGATTTTTTCTGCCTGACGTGGGAATTGCAAGCCTGGTGCTGCTTATCGCTGAAATTGTTGGACCCATCACCACTTTTTTCAAGTTCGGGTTTCCTTTATTATCGACATCCGGTAAGTTTAACGCAGACATTTTATGCGTTATCGGGAAACTATCACCTGTTGCAGGCGGCTTGAGAATACGCTGTTAACACAGCGTTAGTTTCCTGCGATACACGGCGTTATGTAGAATTTCGTTTAACCTATGTTGGCAATCATTATCACCCGTTCTTAAGAATATCCCCCTTCGTATCTACACAGCAGATCAATTGATCATATGGCCAGTGGACAGTGTGGGTTTCAATGGTTTATGCGGTGTGCGTGTGCCACAGTGATGGAACAGAGACATTCACAGTGCCTGTTTGTGGTAGAACTATGCATATTATAGACTGGCTAAATAATTAATAATTTTATCTTTAATTAGAAACAAAACATATTTTAATTAGCATATATCTATTCCAGCTAAGACCAGCAAATACATTCGTTTCGTACCCTGGTCGTCTTTTATTCTATACATAATGAACATGAAAAGATTAGCACAACATTTGCACAGTACGATGGAGTACAATAGAAAAGTCTGATTGGATTTAATGGGGTTTCCTAACGCAGAATGTGCACCTATTCACAAATTGCCTCCTAAAAAGTGTATATGCTAACCTGTGATTGCTCCTTGCTTTTTGCCTTTTTTGTCTGTGCGACCCTTTGTGGCACCATCTCATTTTCTGTCGCTTCTCTGTGCAGGGCCATTGCATGTGAAGAGCACGGGCTGTCATTTCGTCTTAATCCAAAGCAGAAAACACGAAAGAAATTGTCAAGACAAGAACCAACAGAATTGCAGATCCCTAATGTGCTTTGACAACTAAGAAGAAAAAGGCTGAATAACTTCAGGGAATAAAGCAGATATGTCATTGTCTCTTGCCTTTTAAACTATGTGTGCATTTTCCACTCTGCATCCACCTGAAGCCATCAAACTCTCTTCGAAGGAAATGGGACAAAGTTTCAAATTGGAAAGTATTTGATGAGTCCTAAAGGAGCGGGCATTGCCATTTCATCTTAATGCAATGAAGGAGCAAGAGTGAAACTACCGGATTATGAAACAAGGCACCAATTTGACGTGAATGTGTCAGAAATGCATCCAAATTAGGAATGTCACTTACAAAGCAAAATATTCTATTTCCTAACACTCTGCAGTGAAGTTGGCTTCTGTAGAATGGAACTGGTGAACGCATTCTCGAAATTACGTTGTTATTGAATGTGCTTAAGTTGTTTTGTAATCTAGTATTGAAAGTTCTGATACCAGAAGGGTTAGTTCCCGAAACATAATATATCAAATAAAAGTTTGTAGTTTGTTACCCGGGAATGTTCTTGCTATTATTCGGGTAGAAAGGACAATATGGTGGTCTGGGACAATAGCCCCTTCTAGCCATCGACAATGAGACTGCTGCCCCAGGTGGGTCTCCATTGCTCTCTTGAACAAGTATTTGCAATTCAATACTTCCCGCACTTGCGACATTTTGAGCTATTGGTATTGTAATTGACAATGCCTTTTATTTATGTGTTTAAAAAACTTGCAATAATAAAAGGCATTGTCATTTACAATACCAATAGGTTAAAGTTTTGAAAATGCAAGATCTATTGCATTGCAAATTATGTGCTAATATGCATGCTGCACAGCAAACTGGCATGCATTCAATATAAAAACTTTCAGATGTCCTTCCATGGCCCACAAGAGGCCCCTTTCTAGGACAATTATGAGGGGCAGGTTGCAGGGACAAACTATGGGGGTGATTACGATGGTGGACGGACTTCAGTCCGTCCACTATCATATCGGGAAATGGGACCGCCCACCTACAAGGCGCCGGTCCCACAAAGCTGTTTACAATGCGACCGCCACCACGGCAGTCTCACTCCCCATATTTTACGTACCGGCGGGTGCTGCTGGCAGCAGCACCCACCTCAATGTTAAAAACATTGTCGTATGTTACAAACTTTACCCGGTCTCACCTGGGTTAACGGATCCCACTCCTGTTTTTGCTTCTTTTTTTTTTCAATGTAAAAATGGCACTTTTCACATTTCCCTGCACTAAATGGCAGGCACCATGCGGTGCCTGCCACACGGTGTAGGGAAATGTAGGGGGGCACCCGCAGTGCCCCCAAAACCAAAGAGCCAGGGCGAAAGGGGGGCCCGCTATGGGCCCCCAAAGTCTATCCCGCCAGCCTTTCCATGGCAGGGGAACCACTATGGAAAGGCTGGTGGGGATGGACCAGCGTAATCCCTATCGCCATTACAGGGATAGAGCGGCCCTCCGCTGCACCGTCGGACTCAAGGAGCCCGTCGGATACGGGGCAGGCGGAAACTTTGACCGTCACGGTACCCCCGCCATAATAATAGAGCGCCTGGAAAATAGCCTCACGATGGCGGTGAACCCGCCACCGACCACCTGTTGGTGGTGGATTCACCACCATCGTAATCAGCCTCGATATGTCTCAGAATGGATGCCTAGACCTGAGATTCTGCCCAGCTGCTGCTTTTGGAAGAAAATTATTAAGGAAGGAATTTCTCGTGCCGCTTTTCTTATCAAGACTAAATGATGATGAGGTAAAACTTTAAAGATCATTTATCTCAGGTTAGTATAATGTTGATTACGATGAGAAGGAATCCTGTGAGCTTTATCTATTTCAAATTTCTCAGGAAATTTTATACGCAAAAGACCAAGGGGCCCAATAGGATGTCGGGCGGATTGCCCCCGCCAGGCTGGCGGTAGCCACCGTCAGCCTGGCGGGGGGAAATCCGCCCGACATCCTCACTCATTTCCCCCCCGTCATATTAGTATGGCGGGGTGGACCTCGGCGGATGGAAAGACAATCCGCCGCTTTTCCGCCCCGGTCGCCTTGCGGCCGGGGCGGAAAAGGAATAATATGGTGGCCGTGTCTATCAGACACCGCCAGCCATATTATGATGAGCATTTTACAATGCCATTCTGTGGTGGCAATGCCGCCACGGAAAGGCATGCGGTCTTCACTTTGGGGGCACCCTGCGGGCCCCCAAAGTGAAGGAGGGGTTAGGTGGGGCACATGGGGGATACCTGTGGTACCCCCCTGCATTTGCATATACAATGCGGTAGGCACCGCGCGGTGCCTGCCGCATTGTGTATGCAAATGCATATATGCACTTATGGCATTGTGGTGGGCGGTGTCTATCAGACACCGCCAGCCATATTATGAAGGGCATTTTACAATGCCTTTCTATGGCGGCAATGCTGCCATGGAAAGGCATGCGGTCTTCACTTTGGGGGCCCCCTGCGGGCCCTTAAAGTGAAGGAGGGGTGGGGGGTGCACATGGGGGATACCTGTGGTACCCCCCTGCATTTGCATATACAATGCGGTAGGCACCGCGCAGTGCCTGCCGCATTGTGTATGCAAATGCATACATGCATTTATGGCATTGTGGTGGGCAGTGCAGAGAGCACTGCCTGCCACAATGTTATAAATGCAGGATGCGGCCGCCGCAGTGGCGGCCGCATCCTAGTACCACCCACGGGACCCCCGCCCTTATGGCGGGCGGTCCCAATCCCCGTCAGGATGGCGGGCGGGCAAAGTCCGCCCACCATCCTAATGACCCCCCAAGTATTAGATTCTCCAAATATAACCTGCAATCATTACCTTCTACATCTTCTGGTAAATAAAAAACACGCAGGTTATACTGTCTGTTACGATTTTCCAAATCAAGAAGAAGAGCAGACATAGGAGATATTGTTGCCACAATCGGTGAGAAAGTATACATTTTAGCTTTATTGCATTGCCAGATATTTTCATTGACATACTAGCCATATCTTTTCATAAGTTTTTAATCTCTGACACAATAGTATCAGTGCTAGAGCGAATTGCCTGAATTTCATCAAGTAGCAAAGCCAAAGAAGGTTTACTAGATTCCACCACTTTATATTTAACAGGAGGAGAAATATTTTTGTTTCCTTTTATTATGCTGAGCCTGCACATTTTTGTTCTCCTTATTTCTTAAAATTAAATTCAGCAGCCAAATAGAATCAAATATGCAGGAAAGAGTTAATAATGAGGAAAAATCCTTCAATAAAGGGAGGGGCAGCAGCTAAAACTAACTGTGTGAGAGACTAGGCCGAAGTCTCTCCCTTTCCAGGTTAATACTCCGCCCCGCTGACTGGAGTACTGAGCTGTACCTGAGTGAATAGATCGGTGCAGAACCAGGATAGGAGACGTGCAGGTTCCAATATTCAGCAGAGCTAGAAAAACACCACAGCGGTCAGTAGATATATCAAGGCATTGCTGCCAGTAATTTTAACTAGATTCTGGTTAATAATCGTCCGGAAACCATCATATAAGGGCTGACGCGGTGAAGAGCTCACCGGGGTCGGCTATTTTGATTTGCTTGCTTGCGCGTCTCCTACTTTAGTTGCCTTTTAAACGTGTCTCAGGCCTGCCATTGCCATGCCTGTGTGTGCAGTTTTAAATTGTCCTTTTCACATGTTTGGTGTCTCTAAAATCACAATTTAAAATCCTAACGTATGATGAAGGTGGATTTTAAATTGCAATTCTGAAAATGTCACTATTAGAAAGTTAGTAGGAGCAAAATGTCCAGGAAGGAACCATTCAAGTACTAATTCCCTGTTTTTTGTGTCATAAACATGAACAGTTTTCAGATATTTCAGATGGCATGTGTGACATATTGTTATAATGTTCAACCAAAGGAGCCATATTCACATTGCAGCGAATGCGTGATTGATGTTGTAAAATGCGCTTTTTAATTTCTTGAGTTGTTTTTCCAATATAATTCAAAGCGCAAGGACACTGTATACAGTAGACCACATTTTTAGTCAGACAATTAGAATGGTGCTTCAATATTATTTGTCTCCCATTTAAACAGCAAGTCTTTGTTATCTCAATTTTTCTGTTTGATTCAATAATACGAGTGTTTGTCTTTACATGGAACGTTTTTGATTTATATGCTCTTGTTAGTGGGGATTCGCCTATACATTCTGATATCTTTTGGATCCACTTCAAGATGGCCGCCAGGTTAGCTGGCTTGTGACCTCATTTTCTCACTGCGTTTTAACCACGGTGCTAGCGTCTTTTTGGTGATTCCTGGACATCTTGTCTGGCGTTCCGAAACTGAGTACTGCCGGTTTCTCTGCCGCTCAAGTAAGAAATTCTATGTTTAATTCAGGTTTTATTTGGTATTTCATTTATTTGTCTGAAGACTAATGGTGGTATGTTATACTCTATACCTCCAGGTTATGTGGTGGCTTTCCGTTACGTAAGTTACTTTTGAGTATTTTACATTTGGGTGTTGTATAAACTTGGTTGTTGGTCAAATGTGATGTACACTTTGGTAATTAGGTTTTTGTTGTTTTCTTATAGATGACCGATCTGGCTTGTTTTTAACGTGAGTTATGTCTTTGTGGTACACTTGTCAGTGTGAGTCGTTGGTATTCACCAACCTATTACGACATGCTTATTGCATTGTTTCATTCCTCACTAGATTACGACTGGGTCTGATTCGCGAGACATGTGAGTAATTAGAATCTGCCCAGCTACATTCTATATTCCCATTGGACATTTAGGGAGTTTTTGAATTATGGTTTGGTTATATCACTAATTGGTCTGAATTTCTCACCGTAGTGGTGATGTGGTGATTGGTGTTTCTACTATGCGGTGGCATTTCCCGGTTTTATCTGGCTGCATGACGCTGGTTGTGTTTTGGTTTTCTTTATGTTGTGTGCGGACTACATAATTCTCCTTGTACCTTAGGGTATTATTTATGTTTTCTGTTATTGTGTTTATATTAGATATTTCTGTGCAACTGTTTTGTCCTGAAGATGGTCCTAAGGATCGGTTAGACCAACGGGGACCGAAATGTCGACGCACTAGGCCTTTTTTGCATAATCATTAAATTTATTGGAATATAATCTACCAATTGTATTGTGTTAATTCAATCAAATATGGTTGAATCAAAGGTCCGCATTGTATGCGAAAGGTGTTTTCTATACTACCACTGTATTTATTGTGATTATCCTGGTAGTATTTCTGTTGCCAGACTTTTACCTTTGAGAAAAGCTACCTATATACTGAGAATTAAAGAATCTATATATTTTTGATACAATTATAGTATTTTTCATTGAATCCCTAGGGTTACAAAAAAAAATCAAGTGTTCATGTTTATAACACAAAAAACAGGGAAATAGTACCTGAATCGTTCCTTCCTGGGCATTTTGCTTCTACTATTTATGATACCCAGTCCCGGGGGATTATTGGGTGGCTCAGTTCTATTACTACTATTAGAAAGTTGGCATTTTGTTGCTAAATTCATTTGGTTCCTGCAGCCTGTTTCTGGTCACATGACTGGCTGTAGTTTCTCCTAGACAGTCACACACAATAGGAGCTGAGGTGGGCCATCACTGGCAGGATGGGAGGTAGGAGGTGGACACAGCCCCACTTACACCTGCATAGGCTGTGTTCCTGTCTCCACACAAATGGCCTAGCGACCCTCCATTGTCACTCTAGCCAGCTTGAAGTCAGTGCAGGGGAGGCAGGGAATACCTTGTACATCAAATCCACTGTCTAGATACTTTTCTCACCTTCCAGAACCAGGCCACCAGGGTATAAATGATGGATTTCAGACACCACTATGTCAATACGCATCTGGACCTGTGGATACTCTGCCAGGAAGAACTACTGTGCTGCTACAAGGGCTGCCACTTTGCTGGACTGCAGATCTGAAGGAACTGCTGCCCTTATGTGCTACCCTGCTACCGGCTGCCCTCTTGACTGGGTAGAAGCACTAGGCCAACACCTCTCAAACCCATAACTCAGAGTTGCACCAAGGGCTAGTTGGCTGGTCTCCTGATCAGAAGCCACAGAGACATAACAAGCTTCCAACAACCTTGAACCCAGCACCTGGTCTCTGCCATCTGTGAGTCCTGCCCTCCTGAATGGTGCCACCCCGGTCCTGAACCCTTTGAAGTTGGCCTGGAGGTGCTTCTGTCAAGCCCTGCTGTGGTCCTCATCAGAACCAATGCAAAGCCCCACAGCACAGCTGTCAGCCCCACTGCAAATAATGCAGAGTGACCCCAAGCGCTGAAATGCCTCCCGTTTCTACACAGTTTCTAGAACCAGCAGTTCCAAGTGAGTCCCTGCAGTAGGCCTGTGCTACATCACGGTCAGTCTGAACTTGTGACTTTGTCCCAGTCCAGCGCAACCTGAAAATCACAGTTGGTGCTTTGAGCTTTTATGTGCTATTGTCCTATTTTCTCTGAAATCTTTGTAATTGTGTATCGCCGGTTTAACTGATTGGGTCTTGTTTTATTTATTACATTTTGCTCTATTGTTCTAACTTGCTGTGGGATCCTTTTTGTGTGGTGTTTTCACTGTTTTACTATTTGAAGTGTTGCACAAATTCTTTACATGTTGCCACTAAATTCAGCCATACTGATCTGTGCCAAGCTACCAAGGGGTTGAGCACAGGTTAATTTGAGGTTTGCTTGTGCCTTACTCTGACACAGTGTGGTTGCTGCTTGACCAAAGCTCACACCCCAGTCAACTAACAACCCAATCTCTTACATGGACGTATAATCTTCCAACAGATTCCTCAAATTACGAATACTCCTCCCAGGCCTCAGACTGATCCAGAAAACCTTTTCCCCCACCAATGACCTTCAGTGCTGCCATGTGGTGCCACTTGACTTCTGCTGTGATTTCACCTCTGCACATGACATGAGAGGGGTATTTTAGATGTCAACTGGCACAGTGGTATCAGTGCCTAATATTAATTCTGAGCCCCATTGAGGTGTGCAGAGAGGAACCAAAGGGGGCAAAATAACATTAAATACAGCACATGACATTTTCATACATGAGTTACTAATAAGATAGAATTACCTCACTCGGGAGGCAACAGTCAAGTACAGTTTGTTGCTGATGGATACATCTTCCCGCAGACTCCACACCATTGATGAATGGGTCCAATAGCAGGGCCTCCTGGGAAGATGGGATTGAGTGTGGTTACCCATAAAAACTATGCAACAAAGCTCAGGCAAAATACCCATCACTGCTTGTAAAAGACGTGTGGCAGATGAGCTTTGTAAGCATATTCAGTGTTGACCACACAGCTCTATGGCAAATGTTGGCAACAGGGATGCCTCTGGAAACAGCTGGGGAAACAGCCATGAAACTTATGGAATAAGCACAAATGCCCTCCTAGGGGGTTCACTTTGTCAGGCAATAGCAGTTCTTAATAAAATGGATGACTCCTCCTCCTTGGGCAGATGTAGAAAGATGGAGCTGGAATAGTCTGGGCCATATGGAGTGTAGAAATCACTGAAGGTAATTACGATGGGCAGGTGTGAAGAACCAACATCTCCGGGTAGAAAACTGTGAATAGTGAATGATTTGATAGAGCCTAAAATTCTTCAACCCGGTAATCAGAAGCAATCTTTACCAACAAAACAGTTTTTTTGAGTTAAGAATCAAACCAGGCTATTCTTTATCATATCTAAGAAAAGTAAAAACAAGGTTCAAAACTTAAGGTACTCCAAACTGAGTAGGAGGGAACAATTAAAGCGAATGTGTCAGTACTAGTGGCTCTATGAATGGGAACAGTTGACCAGACAGACAGAGATGATAGCTAGCTCTTAACTGTAGGCACCGCAGGCTCTGCTGAGTGAGGGACACTGCAAACCTCAAGTTTTTAGAAAGGCCAGATTTAGAGGTGTTTATGCCTATTGACTCACACTACTGAATGAATTTAGGGACATGTGTATGATTATACTGGTAAAAAAATTGGTCATAGTTTGTGGCAAATATTCCCTGCGGAATTTTGCAAATAAACCTATGTATTTATAGGCTGCTTCGTAAAATTCTGAACTGGAGTAGGATAATATTCATGAGGTCGTTTGCAAATTGCGCATCACGCTCATTGACAACAATCCTAGGGTTGGCAGCCTGTAAGGATCAGCAGACTACCATATCTGTGACTTAAGTGAAATGAGCTACTTAGATTTTGCAAGTCCAAGTCAATGCCTACACACCACTGTGACAGGTGACAATCAGCTTCTGGGTCATTATCCTCTCTGCAGCTCCAATTCTTATCCTCCATAGCCAAGGCACCTGATTCAGAACTGAAAATCCCCTGCATTTTCTTTTTACCATTTTCTGTCTTTTCCCCCCTGTTTTTGTAATTTTTCTTGTAGTTTCAGTTCCAAGTGAGATCAAGGAGACATGCCGTTTAATGACCATCTGAAACAGTAGGATTGGCAAGCTACCCTAGGGACCTAGAGCTCTTATGGCCCTGTGGAAGTGCTTACAATAGTTTATCATCAAAATTTGCTTTGAGTGTCTCCTTAGCACCATAGCTGATTCTCTCCCCTACTGACTCCTTGACTGGAACCAGGATCGACTCCATTGGCAGCATAATTATCAACTTCGAAAGTGGCAGCAAAGGAGGAACTTTTGCATTGGGTGCCGAGGCCAAAGTCCATACACACAAGGAATTAGGGGATAAAATCAGCTTAACTAAACCACTGTACAGTGTACACTTAATGATTACATAATTTTCAATGGAGGTTTATAGACTACGTATGGTTGATCAGTACTTTGTAGCTGACAGTCTGCGCATCAAATTTTTTTTTTACAGAGTTTTATATAGCACGAACTTGACCCGAAGGTATCGGGGTATCAGAGCACTTTACATATCACCATTTGCGTTACATGAGTACACATTCATTTTTGTTAGGCACGGGGAGATTAACTGATTTGCCCAGAATCACAGGATGTTCAGCGTGGTTGCCGAGACTCGAACCCAAGCCCCATGGTCGATAGCAGTAGCCGTTAGGC
This sequence comes from Lissotriton helveticus, assembly GCF_964261635.1. Taxonomy (NCBI): domain Eukaryota; kingdom Metazoa; phylum Chordata; class Amphibia; order Caudata; family Salamandridae; genus Lissotriton; species Lissotriton helveticus. Next base: position 737,796,203 of record NC_136061.1, on the reverse strand, counting down.
CAACTCCTCTCTCCCTAGCAAGCTCTATAACAGGCTCTCCTACTATTTATCAGAATAATAATATATGAAACATATCAAACTACATAGTCTGTGATAGCTTTGCTAAAATTAATTTTTTTTAAGACTTTGCTCGGTGGCAATATACAAACAGCTTCTGGAAAGGATCCAGCATGTACACCATCATCTAGAGATATTACGATCATTGGTGGCAAATAAGCGCAAACGTCCTTACACAAACGTGCTAAAACACCAAAACATCTTTCACATTACATTCAAAAGCTGAAATACCAAAGAAAGTACTTTGATTAATCTTCATTAGGTGACCTATCGTTCACATCAGTAATAAAAATGTCACTCCTATTAGTCTGATCATGCCATGAGTGGTGGCAGCACCACATTTGGAAGGATAGTCATTAACCTACATGGATGTTTAGGTCTGGTTTGACAGTGCACCTGTCACCTGTCCTTTTACCCTCCATCAATATTACTCGACAGTCCTTTGCTTCCACACAAATACCATTCACATGCTTTATATTTGTATTGTTTCACGTTACCGTACAACATTCCTTTAAAGCCAGACCTATTGACGTTGCTGATGCTTGTTATATTACAGAATAGACCCATGACCAGGACATCACCAAATGAGTTCAAGCAGAATTTGTGCAACTTATCTATTCCCCCTCGATAGAACTCAGATTTGACAGATCAAATAAAGTCAATGGATAAACTGGAAAATATCATAAGGAAACACAAATTAGCATAGATAAGTGACTTAAATTCATGTAACAAAACACATCAGGCACAAACAAGGACTTCTTGCATAGAGAAAGTATATGACATATGCACCTAGCCAAAGAGTGATATTATTGATTATGCCTAGATGAAAATACGTTTTTGTTCTGTAGTGCAATTGGATGGCGCATGAGCACTGTTTTATCAGCATGAACACTGTTCATCCAAATAAGCTCAGTCATGTTATGGTAGAAGGACCAGGAATTTTAGCAGTAACAAATCCCAGATCACCCAGACACACCCTATATCTGTTACAGATTGCTTATTGGTCAAAATGCTTTGGCCAAGGAAATTCTTTGAAGGTTTTCTTTCCCTGATTGAGCCAAAGATAACAAAATGTGATCGGTGCCTGCATGTTCTTCAACCTATCAGTTTGGTCAAAACATAACATGAAAACATTTTGGTGCTTCATTTCACGGGCATTGTCCTTGCCAGAATTTCTTGCACCAATAAGAATGACACAATTCTTTTTCTGAGCTATCAGCACATTTGATTATTCATGTAGGAAGCTGTCTCGCTATATAGTGCACTAAAATGAAGTATATGTGCAAAGTCCAGTGGATCCCAGATTGGTATACAGAGGAAAAAGTGTATGATGCTAATGCCTTATTCATAGTAGCATGGGCGAGCAGTTAGGCTTATCAGAGGGTAGTGGAGGCAATGAATGATACACACACTCAAGAAAGAATCCGAGACCAATTTGAAAAAATAACATTAATGTTTATAAAAAATTTCAGATCAAGAACTTTGTTCTAAGGAAGTACTTTTTAAGATATGAAGTTTCAATGTTTGCAAAACAACACACTTGTGCACGATTCTGTACCAGAGATGTCTATGGGAGAAAATATGAAAATGCATGTACATTCATACAGTTGGATTTTGTTCACCTTCTGGATTTAGGTAAGTAGCAAGGCCATGTCCAATGTTCCATCAGCGGATTTCCGGGGGTGTCCAGGATTCAGCCGGGAGCAGGGTGCTGAAGTCATTGCTAGCAGGCGCTACGGAGAAGGGGGACACATGGCACAAGAGGGCTTAAAGGTAAGTCAGAGCGGTCCCACTCGAGAGGGCAGGTTGCAAGAGCCCCAGGACGATGGGAGCACAGCTGGTTCATCAGTACCCAGGTCGGCGGGCTGGGTGCAGGGCAAAACATGGCTTGCGCCATGATGTCTTCGTGTCTTCAACGTTCATCGTATCCAGGGCAGGCTGGGGTCAGGACAAATAGGTCAATATGGCAGCTTGCGGCAAGATGTCTTTGTGGTTATGAACAGATAGGTTGCTAGGATGATTCCGGTACAGCTGGGCCACTCACAAACTGAGTCTAAGGGCTCTCGATGTCCCTGGATGGGTGCTTGCTTAATGGGCAGGTGGAATCCATATTAGACTTTTCATCTTGGTGTTGGTTGCAGGGGTCCAGTATCCTGGGTATTGGTGTGGCACAGTTTTGGTAGGTCCTGGTGCCTTCACACTCAGTGGGGAGACAGATCTGACCCTCCGAAGCTGATATAGCTCTTCTTGCTTAGATGCTGTATTGGAGTTGCCGGGTAGAAGAAATTCAGTAAACTGGTGATTCTGTTTCTGCGGACATCAGGGGAATAATTCCTCTATCCCAAGGGAATTCCCTGGTGATTGGGGAAGAGCTGGAGGCGTTCTGGGTATCTTGGAGGCCTCACAGTTGCGGGACAAGACAGCACACCACAATGGTTGAGTCGTGGAGTAGGTCTTTGGTTCATCGGTCAGCAGCTCTTCTTTGTCGGTGTCTTCTTTGTATCCTTTGAATCTACGTTTAGGGTCCAGGGATGCCACATAAAAACAAAATATAGGGGCGTTGAAGGGAGTGACAGGTAGTAGCCAATGGGCTTCTTACCTTAAGGGAGTCGACACCCTCTAAGTGACCACTTCCTGTGGGAAGGGGCACTTAGAGGGTCAGTTCCCCAGCGCTAGTCTTGATAGGTTAATTCCTGCGATCTTAAGATGGAGAATTTTAAAAAGTAGCATCCACATCACATGCCCCACCTTAGGTGTGGAGCTGTCTGAATGTTGGCACAACTTCTAATCTAATTAATTTTCCCACCTGTCCTCCTGCCAAATGTGGAGCAGGAGGGGGGGTTGGCATCCTCTACTATCTGAAGATGCCTGGGTTGCATTCCAAAAGCAGCATCACCTTTGAAGCTTTCTGCCCTTGAATGCATTCCGGCGTGGGGGAGGTGTGAAGCACCTGTCCCCAGAGCAGACTTTGTTCCTGGCTTCTGAGAGCACTGGCTTTCACCCCATGAAGTCAGAAACAAGTCTGGTGGTGGCAGGCTGCCTAAGCCTAGTCAGAAACCACACCAGTGTTTGGTAGGTTGCCAGGTAGATTTGGTAATAAATCCAACACTGGCATCAGTGAGGATTTATAAAGACAAGATGTTTGGTACCAAACATCTTAGGGTACAGTAAAGCCATCATTGAGCTAGAAAACTCGTGATGACAAGTATACAGACCATGTACTCTCAATGGCTTCCCTGGGCACTTACAATATCCAAGAATGGACTTAGACATTGTAGGGTCATATCTGCTCAAGCAGGTATGTCCACACATGGGATATAGTGCACCCTGCCTTAGGGCTGTAAGGCCTCAAGTAGGTGTGACTTACCTATTCCTCATGCAGTGTCTGTGGCCATGGCACACAGAGCTGTGTCTGTGTGCCATGTCGATTCTTCAGCTTTATCTGCGGCAATACATGCAGCCTACAAAGGCAGTTTGCACGGCCTTGGTGAGGGGTCCCTAGGGTCTTAGAATTTGTACTTCAGCCCTAGTGGACCCTCTTCAGCACCAATGCCCTAGTGACCAGGGGTACCATTTACTCGGAACATATAGGGGTTGCTGAAGTTGTGCCAATCATGGTACAGTTTAAGGAAAGAGATCTGGCCCTGGGATCCTGGTTAGCATAGACCCAGTGCACTTTCATTTGAAATCACATCATGCACCAAGCAAAAAGTGAGGGTTAACCATGTCAAAAGAGGCACTTTCCTACAATTCACCTACATCAAGTTACCAGAAGGCAGTGTTTAATCTGAGCCGATGTTTACAGCCAGGGTAATCCACATTCATTTTAACTTATTTTTCCTCATCAGATTTTCATCCAGCACAAGAGATAGAATTACACACATGGTGGATGAAAGAGGAATGAAGTGGAATCAAGACTACACAGCACCCATATTCGCAGTGCCAACCGTGGTCATCTGAGCAATCATTTGAGTTATGGCATTTATTGTTTGCAAATTAAGGACTACCAGTAGATGGGAGACACATCACCACTAACAGATAGCATGGAAGCAGGAAGAGAAAGATGACGATTAAGGTGCTGGCCCTAAACACTTATTTTAGAAATTGGGGTGTTGGTGGACTGGGGTGGAAGCCCTGGTCAGGCAGCAGCCACAATCCCTTGCAGGGTGAACCACAAAATGTCACAAAATTTACCTGTGCTTAACCCTGGGTAGCATGGCACAAAAAAGTAGTCAGGCTTAACTTAGAGACAATGTGTAAAGTATTTATGCAGCACACAAACAGCAATAAAGTAAAAACACAACACAAGAAAAATCCAAAACCAATTTAGAACATTTGAGTACATTTTATTAAATTATTTGACACCAAAATGAACAAAAATTCCAATCCATAGAGCCAAAGTTATTAATTTGTAATGTTTTATTTAAAACTAGTGACCAAAAGATCAAAGCACCCACTGCAGACATCTAGTCACACAAGACCAGGTCAAAGCCATAAAATATTGTTGACAGCAGTGAAGCGCTGTTTGGATACAAGAAGTAGTTTGGGCCCAGTCAGTGCTTACCTTCGGATCTGAGGAGGTAAACTTCAGTGGGACAAGGCTGCTTGTAGGTTTGCTTTTGGTCATCAGAATGAAAGTCAAAAATCTCCAGCGTGGCGAGGTAGCGGACTCTAGCCAAAGACAGTGCCATGAGTGTGGATACCACTTTGGAAAAGGACTGCTGAAAAGAATTTGCTGCTGCTGAGAAGAAAGTAGTGGGAAAGCTGCGAAGTCAATCAGACCAGCAATGCACCTCTGGTGAATAGGCGAGCAGGTTGGACCTGGTTTCCAGTTTTTGGCCAAGTGATGCGTCTGGATTTGGCCTTCTGGGTTCCTTTAGTACCACAACTAAGGAGCCAGGTTTTGTGGGACACCTCTTGGGGGTTCAGGACTAACTCAGGCTGGGTCCAGTGCAGAGACCTAGGTTCAGCCTTTCATGTCCTTGTGGCTCTGTACAGGAAGCCAGCAAACTAGCCCTTGGAGTCCATATGGTAGTCATGGGTGCAGGTGAAGATGCAGGGCTGGCCTCTGAGGGTTCAAGGCAGGCTCCAGGCAGGTACCGAAGCTGTCTGGCAGAATGCACAGCAGGTCACAGCAGCAGGCAGTCCTCTGAGGGTTCTTCTGCAGGTCCAGTAGTGAACTGAAGAGTGGTCCTGAAGGTCCTATTTTCTAATACCCTGGTGGCCTTCTGGTAAGGTTCTTTGAAGAGCACGGAATTTCCTGACTCCCCTGCCCTGGCTCCAAGCTGGATGCAGTGACAATCCTGGGTCGTTAGGCTCTTTGTGTGAAAGCAGAGCATTGTCTATTCAGCTGTAAGTGTGGCTGTGCTCAGCTCTGCCCACCCATCCTGCCAGCAGAAGACCCATTGAGGCACCCCTAATCCCAATATTTTGCGACATTCTTGGAGGAATTCACAATGTGTGTCAGTTACACCCACTCACGTGGCCCAAGACAGGCTGCAGGCAAAAAGGGCTAAGGGCAGAAAAATGCCAACTTTAAAAAAAGTGCAATTTCAAAATTATAATGAAAAATATGGCTTTACTATTAATTACAGCGTATTAAATGTAATAAGGAATTCCCAATTGTATCATATGGGAGGGGTAGGCCTCAAAGTAGTGAAAAACAAATGCAGGTGTTTTTCACTACCAGTTCATGTAAAACTTAAAAGTACATGCCTAACATTTTAATTACACAGCACCCTGCCCTATGGACTACCTAGGACCTACCTTAGGGGTGACTTACACCTAATAAAAGGGACGTATAACGCTTGGTAACGGGGTATAAATGCCAAGTCAAAAGGGCAGTGTAAAACTGCATTCAGGCTGCAATGGCAGGCCCGAGATATGTTTTAGGGTGCTACTTAAGAGGGTGCACACCCACTGGTAGCATTTTATTTATAGGCTCTGGGTATATGGGTTACCACTGTACAAGGAACTTATAAGTCAATTAAATATGTCAATTAGGTGTATGCCAATCAAACCATGTTTAGAGGAGTGTGCACAAGCACTTTAATACTGGTTAGTAATGATAAAGTGCAGAGAATCCAAGGGCCAACAGAAAATAATTTCAACAGAATTGGAGGTAAGTAGGCTAAACGTTTGTGGGAAGACCACCCTAAGGCTAACATGTCTAACACTTATATAGCACCCAATATGAAACTCTTTAAAAACCTTCAGAAGCACCGTAGCAGAAAACAAACATCTGAGTTTAAAAGAGAGACGGATGGCAATATCTGATGATGAGTGTTTGATCTTTCCAATGAACTTTCCAATGGTCCTTTCCTTCTTTCTTCTTTTTACTCCCTTTCATCCGTTTTCCAACTTTTCACAGTTTTTCTGGTCTTTTCACATAGCTTTGTAACTTTTATTTAAGTTTGCTTTCTAATAATTTGAGATGAAGCAGGCAAGCCTTTTGATGACCGTCTGCAGCAACAGGCTTGGTAAATCATCCAAGCAATACAGAGGAGAGATTATGGTAGTGTGCATCTTCATTATTAATGCTTCCAACATGTCCACAACAGAAAACTCATTCCCTGATAGTTTGTCCCTAACAAGCTTGCAATTCAGAGACACCTTCACCCTGCCTGGTTTGAGCCTTCTATAACTATAAGGAGACCCTTTGGTCCAGCTCGAGGAAGAAGATGCAGATGCAGCTCCTACCAAGGTTGAAACAGGATGATGATGACATTGCAGGCACATTTTCTTTACCTTTTTTATGGAGCTCATCATCAACGTTATCAAGAAGGAGACTTCTCAGGTATTGTTGAAGCTTCAACATAATGAGAACATTAACAGCACTGTTGCTTGATGGTGGTGATGATGACATGAAAGAGCTGCAGAATGAGGACTCATTTGGAGAGGTCAAAGGCAGAAGTGTGGAACTGTGCCATCTGCCAAATACCAAGGTTAAAATGTGGGTATAATCAGCAACAGCATTGACTGCATGTGAACCAAAGAGACACACACATCAACTGTGTAATGACCAGCATATAGGGTTCCCCTTTAAAAGTTAAAGTATGGAGTGTCACTCTACTTCATGCGCAATCAAAAACGTCTTCACAGAGAATGTATTTGAGTTGTTTATAATGAAAAAGAAGTTATATTATTATGCCTATCCTTACCAACATTGGTTTTGCAATATTTGAAATTGCTTCTTCGGGAAAAATAAGGTTTAATTTGACTCTGGAAACATTTAGTTATAAGTCACATTTCAATTGGATCATCATAGTTTAATTACCTGTGTGCTATAAAATAGAGTTTAGTTAATTTTATCACGTACTGGCCATGATTAAAATTAATTTGCATTTTAAGTAGTCAGGTATTTAATTACCACTCAAACCAGTTCCGTCTGGGACACAATGTCATAATGCCACTAATAATCAGTTAACAAACAAAAGCATCCCCAAATACAGCAGCAACACAATTTCCTTGAGCAGTGGTACCATCTGCAGGAGGAGATGCACTAGTAATCTTTTTTTATTGTGGACAGGGTCGTAGTCTTAAAGAAAAAAAAAAAAGATAGTGTCTCTGTTTTTGGGCCATTGTAAAATAGAAGCACGACTATAATGATTCTTTACCTTTATACTTTTCTGGATATCTCTCCAGAATTTGCCCGGAAATCAGTTCTGGCACTAGACAATATACCAGCGTGAGACTGATAACTCTGTGATTGTTTGCACAACTCGCTGAGAGTTACTTGAGTGAGGTGCATTTTAGGTTACAATAAGTCCTGTAAGATATGATAGGGAGAGTTAGTGGATCTGAAAAACTTTTTCTCAATAAATAGGGACACTCAAGAATACTCTTTGGTCTTTTCACAAACTGCACTTCGTAGAACATTTTTGGAGCACTACAATAGTTCTACAAACATACTACAAAATGCTATTAACAACCATACAGGAGTGGAGTTTCCGCTTATGCCTCTCCTATCTTTTTCTGTGCCGATATCTCAGCACCAACTTTGGAGCCACTACACAAGTAGGTATACGTTTTAGTAGTAAATATGGGAGGGGCAGAAGGAAGTGGTGAAAAAAGGGCAATACTTAATAAATAGTGAAGAATAATGGGGGTAGGTAGGGTCAAGAAGGGTTTCTTGACCCTACAGCGACCCATCCACAAAAGACTAAGGGGGTGATTACGATGGTGGACGGACTTTAGTCCATCCGCCATCGTCCCGGGAATTGGGACCGGCCGCCTAAATGGCGGCTGTCCTGGACATGAAATTACAATGTGACCGCCACTGTGACGTTCGCATTGTGCATGTTTTCTATTGCGGCCGGTGCTGCTGACTTTTTTGCATTGTCTTGTTTTCTCTTGTTAATTTCATCTCAAGGGGTTTTTCTTACTTTATTACGGGCCCGTTGTCATACGAGTGGACCTGGTGTGACCCTTTTAGGTCAAATGTTTAGCACGGTTAAGGGCATGACGACTAAACCTACATGGTTATTTTCGTGTGTGTTGGGAAATTTCAATAAAAACATTTAAACCATAAAGAAGGGTTTCCTGTTTTTTAAATGTCTTCTGGTGTTCGCAAACACTATGGCTTTTCAAGAATGTTGCAAAAGTACAACACTGTTAGCAGAAATATAATATTTTGGCAACTATTTCATAATCTCTCCTGTTGTTCACAAAGATTGTGAGAAGTTTAAAAATACGTGCAAATGCACAAGGATCTATGTTGGGGAACTTTGTCAGTCCTTTGATGCCAGGCCAAAGGACAGTGGGGCTTTTTTGGTTCCCCTGCATTCCACAAGGGTAAGGAGTATTTTTTGAAGTCCCTGCCTCAGTGCTTATTTTGGGCCGGTGGTTTCCAATGCTCAGCACCGGCACTTAATTGTCAGCACCAGTGCTTGTAACAGTCTGCGAGAAGGTGTTCCTGTCTGGCTAATTCAGAGGTGACCACAACAACTGTTAATTATTAATTCTCTATATATATTAGAAACAACTATATATATATATATATCTATATATATATATATATATATATATAGATATATAAATATATATAAACTCCAACTCACCTTCAGAGTGCCTTGTGCACAAAGCGGGTACGCAGACAGCAAATAAGAACGCCAGAGCCGGACTTCAAATCGTGATGCTTTCATTTAGTGCAAAATCGGTGCATGTCGTCAGACGTGTTTCGAGCACGTCCGTGCCCTTGCTCACAGTATTACAGCTTTGAATTGGTAAAATAGAGCGAAACACTGTGTCAGGGTTTGTTTTTACTCATTTCAGGTTGGCTTAAGTTGGTATTTTACCAATTCAAAGCTGTAATACTGTGCCAGGAGTGATAAATGGCTTTGTTATTTGACTGCTCGGCAAGGACAGCACGGTGCTAGTCCTATGCTTAAAGACTTTGCTGTATAAGTGGCAAAATACTTTGTCCTTTTCTATCTCGGCACGGATAGCACTGTGCTAATCCTATGCTTAAAAACTTTGATAGAAAAACAGATATTTGAGGTGAGTAGATCTAGTGTGTCGCTGGTGTTGAGAGTGCTCCAACAGGAGCTGCTTTCCACCTAAACTTGAAAACTACCCAGAGTTCTCTCCTTCTTTTTTGCATAATTTGTGCGTCACTCTATGCCTGAAAGGGTTGTTTTTTGATAAATATATATATATTCCGAATTCCCACATCAACGTCAGGTAGGACGCCAAAAATTCTCAGGACACGGACCAGTTTCGGTGCAAATTATTTATTCAACAGAGTATGCCGTATATTACCTACTGGCAGTCGATAGTAGGTAGTTATAGTTAGGACCTAGTTTCTATAGGAAATCTGCAACATTCTATTTGGAATAACTTTGTCGCCAGTCGACGAATCTTTGCGAAATTCTCCAAGAAGATGGGGCGCTCCGCTCTGCTCCAATCCTGAAAGTTTCGGGGTGATTCCTCATGCGGGGGCCAAGAAAAAAAGGGGTTCCAAAATGTGTTTTCCCCATGCAATTTTCCATTGGGAACTTTAGACACGGCTACAACCCGAAACTGCTGAACAGAATTACACCAAATTTGGCAAAGTGGTAGAGTTTGCTTCGCAGATTATGCTTTTTGTTAAATGGTGTCCCGAGCAAAGTAAGTATAATAGCGGTGGGCACACGGCCCCCCCGCAGCCCCGGGGACCGCCACCCCCTGGGGCTCAAATATGTAGGACTGCCACCCCCTTGGGGTTCATCATGATGTATGCAGGGGCTCACAGCCCTCCACAGCCCCGGGGACCGCCAGGCCCGGGCTTCTTTTTAAAAAAACCTGTGTGGGGGGCTCAAGCCTCCCCACACACCCCGGGGACAGCCATCTCCCCGGGGCACTACATTTTGAAATTGACAGCCCCGAGGACCACCACCGCCCTGAGGCTTTTAACTGTTGGGAGGGGGGCCACGCGGCCCCCCTCCTGGAGCCTTGTGGTGGCTCTGGGGACCGCCACCCCCCCAGGGCCGGCTCCTGCAGTGTCCTGGGGTGCCTACCCCTGGGACACTGCTGTTTGCTATGGTAGGGCGGGAGCCTCGTTTCTCCCGCCCTGCCATAGCAAACTGCTTTGGTTTTTCAAAGAGAGAGCAGGAAACCTGCTCTCTCTTTCAAAAACCAAAGTGGATTGCTTTTCTGCATGGGGAGCAGCATGTTAGCTGCTCCTAAAGCAGAAAAGCAATGCTGGCTCCCGCAGGACGTGGGGAGCCGGCAGGGACCGTGGGGGGCTTGGGGACCCCCCACAGTCCCCAACAGAGTGGGCCAGCCCCGGGGGATGGGGTCCCCGGGGCTACAAGTGGCCCGGGAGGGGGGCCACACGGCCCCCCTCCCAAAAAAAAAAAAAATGGCCGGGCATGGTGGATGAGGTACCTGGGGCCAAAAGTGGCCGCAGGAGGGGGGCAAAGCAGCCTCCCTCCTAATTAAAAAGATATATTTAAAAAAGGCCCGTGCCCTGGGGGACGGGGTCCCGGGGGCAGACTATGGCCTCGGGAGGGGGGCCACACGGCCCCCTTTCCAATTTTTTTTTATTAAAAATTGGGGGCAGGCCCTGGAGGGATGGGGTCCCCAGGGCCCAAAAAAAAGAAAAAGAAGGGGGGGCTACACAGCCCCCCTTCTTAAAAGTACATTTTAAAAAACGGGATCGGGAGGAGACCATGCCCCCTCATTGCTCCTCTCTGCAAACATGCCCCTGGCACGTTTGCAGAGGGGAAACTAATTACCCTTGCAAACTGGGGGACCCTAGGGGCCAACTAGCCCACCAGGAGCCTCCAGTATGGGCCAGGGGGCTGCATTGCAGAGAGGTGTAAAAAGGGACGTGGCCTCATTACACCTCTCTGCAACCCAGCCCCCTGGCGCTTACTGGAGGTTCCTGGTGGACTAGTTGGCCCCCAGGGACCCCCAGTATGCAAGGGGAATTAGTTCCCCTCTGCAAACGTGCCGGGGGCTGCGTTACAGAGAGGTGTAAAAAGGGGCATGGCCTCATTACACCTCTCTGCATCACAGCCCCCTGGTGCATACTGGAGGTCCCTAGTGGGCTAGTTGACCCCCAGGGATCCCCAGTATGCAAGGGGAATTAGTTCCCCCTCTGCAAACGCGCCAGGGGTCTGCATTGCAGAGAGGTGTAAAAAGGGGCGTGGCCTTATTTTGGCCTCTTGCCCAAAAGAAATGCCAGCTCCTGCAGTAGGCAGGGAGTTGGCAGGGACCACGGGGACATTGGGGCTCTCTCTGTGGTACCCAATTTCATGGCCATTCCCCGTTTATGGAGTCCAGAGGGCCAAACGTTGCCTAGGAAGGGGGCCACTCAGCCCCCTTCCCTTTACTTAAAAAAACAAATGGGATGGTCAGGCCCCGGGGGATCCGGGAGATGGGGTCCCTGGGGCTGAAATCGGCCTGGGGAGGGGGGCTATTCAGCCCCCTCCTTTAAAAAACAAATACAGTTAAAAATGGCCAACCCCCAGGGGATGGAGTCCCTGGGGCTGTAATCAGCCTTTGGAGGGGGCCTCACGCTCCCCTCTCTTTTCAATTTTTTTTCAAATGGCTAATTCCTGGGGAATGGGGTCCCCGGGGCCCAAAAGAGTAAAGGGAAGAGGGGCTACACAGCCCCCATCCTAAAATATAAAACAAAAGTAACCAGCAACTCATCGGAGGCCCGCCCTCTCCCTGCACCACTCTGTAACGTGCCTCCTGGCGCGCTCTGGGTTGGGGGCTTAAGTCCACTTCACTGGTGAAGGTTCATAGGGGCCAACTATCCCAGAAAGTACCTCCAGTAAGCCCCACACTGTTGGATTGCTGAGAGGTGGACTGAGGCCACGCCCCTTTTTACAACACTCTGCAAACATGCCTCTTGGCGCACTGGTGTGAGGGCGATGAGGTACTCTTGTTTTCTGAGGAACTGAGGATTGAAGTGGACTTTATCCCCCAAGCAGCAGGGTACCAGCAGGCGCGTTTGCAGAGTGGTGTAAAAAGGGGGTGTGGCCTCTAACCACTCTCAGCAAACCAGCTGTGTGGGGCTTACTAGAGGTAACAGGAGGACTAGTTGGCCCCCAGGGACCCTCAGGAGGCAACGTGACTTCATGCCCCAATAAAGAGCACACCAGGAGGCAAGTTTGCAGATTGATGGAGAAAGGGGGCATGACCTATGTCCACCTATCTGCAATCCGACTGTGTGGGGCTTACTGAAGGTAACAGGTAGGCTAGATGGACACTAAGGACCCCCAGTAGCGAAGGGGACTTCAGTCCCCATCCAAGAGTGCACCATGGAGCGCGTTTGCAGAGTGGTGGACAAAGGAGGCATGGCCTGCTAGGAGAACTTTGCAATCCTGCTGTGTGTAACTTACTGGAGGTTATAGGAGGCGTAGTTGGCCCCAAGGATATCCTTGGGTGCCAACTACCCCTCCTGTTGCCTCCAGTAAGTCCCACTTAGTGGGACTGCTAAGAGGTCTTTGGAGGCCATGCCCCCCCACTCTCCAAACGCGCTCCCTGGCATACTACTGGGTGGGGGATGAAGTCCACTTTACTCCTGAGGGACATTTGGGGCCAAGAAGCCATCCTGGTACCTCCTGTAAGTTCTACGCAGTGGAATTCCTGAGTGCTGGTAGGCGGCCCAGCCCCCTTTCTCCACCACTCCGCAAACACGACTAGTAGTTAAAGAAACATTTCCAATGTAATAGGTGTCGCATTTGTGGAAGTTAGAGCTATTGGGGTTGTAAATATAAAAGTTTTTTACTAATGTTTTTTGGAGTGGAGTGAATGTACGTTGTCTGTAGTGGAATTATGTGGTATGTTGTGCAGTGAAATTATATGGATAGAAAGTATGTGGTATTTAGAGTGAGATTATGTGTTATGGGGAGTAGTTATGTGGTATGGTAGTCTGTGTTGTGGACTAGTAATCTCAGGTGTAGTCTTCCTCGTTTCCACAGAGGCTATATTATAAACTCAATGAGAAAAAAAGAAGGAACCACTGAGGAGCACTTTTGGACCTAGTCAAAGGTATGAGCAGGGTCACTGGAATTATGCGACTGTTCGACCGCACCGATTTTTGCATAATTGTACCTTTTCCACATCTGCCACTTAATCCATCATCTGTTGCTTTATCTGCAGATTTGACCAAAAAAACCTTGTTTCTGGCTCAAATGTTGCCAAAAATGCAGCCACAAGTGTTACAGCATGATGGAAGGCCCTTTGCAAAGCGGGAATGGTCCCTGTTACTTATTGCTAAATGTGGGTGTTAGATTGGTACTAATGGTGTGCAAATGACTTTTGCTTCTTTCACTACCTCTCTTGCCTCTTTCTGCATTTCTCTTGCTTCTTTCTGTACTGTTCTTTATTTTTTGCACTTCTCTTGCATCTTTCTGCACATCTATTCTGTTTTCTGCAACTCCCTTCTTTCTGCACCTCTCTTGCTTATATCTGTAACTCTCTTCCTTCTTTCTTCTGCAACTCTCTTGCCTCTTTCTGTACCTCTGTTGCTTCTTTCTGCACTTCCCTGCCTCTTTCCTGCCTCTTCCCTCTTTCCACACCTCTCTTGCCTCTTTCTTCACCTTTCTGCACTTCTCTTGCCTCTTTCTGCACCTCCCTTGCTTCTTTATGCACGTCTCTTACTTCTTTATGCACCCTATTTGCCTCTTTCTGTACCTCTGTTGCTTCTTTCTGCACCACTCTTACTTTTTTCTGTACCCTCTTCCCTCTTTCTGCACCCCTCTTTCTTCACCTCTGTTGCCTGTTTGTGCACATCTCTTGCGTTTTTCTCCACTTTCCTTGCCTCTTTCTGCACTTCTCTTGCTTCTTTCTATATTTCTGTTGCTTCTTTCTCCACTTCTTTTGTTTCTTTCTACACCTCTATTGCTTCTTTCTGCACCCTTTTGCCTCTTTCTGCACCCCTCTTCCCTCTTTCTGCACCTCTCTTGCTTCTTTCTGTACCTTTCTTGCCCCTTTTTTGCAGCCCTCTTGCATCTTTCTGCACCTCTATTGGTTCTTTCTGCACTTCTCTTGCTTTATTCTCCACCTGTCTTGCTTTTTCTGCACCCTTCTTTCTACTTTCTGCACCTCTCGGGCCTATTTCTGCACCTCACTTGCCTCTTTCTGTACCTTACTTGCCTCTTTCTGCACTGCTCTTGCTTTTTTCTGCATCGCTCTTGTTGCTTTCTGCAACTCTCTTGTCTCTTTCATCACTTCTCTTGCTTCTTCCTACACCTCTGTCGCTTCTTTCATGACTTCTCTTTCCTCTTTCTGTACTTCTTTTGCCTCTTTCTGCACCTCTCGTCCCTCTTTCTGCACCTCTCATGACTGTTCCTGCACCTCTCTTGACTGTTTCTACACCCCTGTTCCCTCTTTCTGCACCTCTATTGCCTGTTTCTGCACCTCTCTTGCCTCTTTATACACCTCTCTTGCCTCTTTCTGGTAATCTGTTGCTGCTTACTGTACTTCTCTTGCTATTTTCTGTATCCCTGTTGCCTCTTTCTGCACTTCTCTTGCTTCTTTCCGCACCCCCCTTGCTTCCTTCTGCAACCTGCTCCCCTCTTTCTGTACCTCTCTTGCCTGTTTCTACACCTCTCTTGCCTCTTTCTGAAGTTCTCTTGCCTCTTTCTGCAGTTCTCTGTTGCTTCTTTCTGCACTTCTTTTGCCTTTTACTGCACCCTACTTGCCTCTTTCTGCACCCTTCTTTATTCTTTCTTCACCTCTCTTGCCTCTATCTGCACCCTTCTTCACTCTTTCTGCACCTCTTTTGCCTGTTTCTGCAACTGTCTTGCCTTTTTCTGCAGTTCTCTTGCCTACTTCTGAACCTCTGTTGCTTCTTTCTGCACTTTTCTTCCTTCTTTCTGTACCTCTCTGGCTTCTTTTGGCACCCCTCTTGCCTCTTTCTGTATCCCTCTTCCCTCTTTCTGCCCCTCTCCTGCTTCTTTTTGCCCCTCTATTGCCTCTGTCTGTACTTCTCTTACTGCATTCAGCACCTCTCTTGCTTCCTTCTGCACCCCTTTTCCCTCTTTTTGCACTTGTCTTCCCTCTTTCTGCACCCTTCCTGTCTCTTTGTATTGCACAGAAAAACTGGTATAGAGGACTAAATATCTATTCATTTACTTCATCAAAGGGAACAAAACATTACCCTATAAATGGTACAATGTGCCATTTCAATTTGTATGGGACCAATTCAAAAAATACACATACCACAATAACTTTCTTTGAAAAAATCAATAAATATTTTTGTTCTTTTCTATAAATAAAATAACATGAAAATACACATATATAGACATCTACATAACAACCATATATAGACATAAACATAAAAAATTTGTTGTTGCCTATACCCACTTATTTTTACAATGATTCAGTATTCGCACACTTAATCCAGGCAATACACTGTGAGGTACTCCTCTCTGCACACGAGGTTTCAACACCTCTACAAACATTTATTGAATGTGCCTTGAAATACAATAATAAATCTTGTTTTCCATTGGATTCCTCCCATCCGTACTGTCGACACGTTTCAGCCCCCATTCCATCTGGGCCTCATGAGGACAAGGGTAAAGGAGCCAACCTAAAGTAATCCAAAAGTAAACATTTGTACAAACTATAAAGACTGTCCTCTCAATTACAAATGATGTGCTGAACCCGGGGCCATCTTGTATAGAGAGGGCATTCATGCAGGAACTACGAAAAATAGCTGTGTTAGGACACTACATAGTGGAAGACCTGGAAGGCTGTGAATCCCTAAAAGGGCCCAAAAGCGTGCATCTGACGCAAAACTCACACACCAGGTGTGCTACCATAGTAAAACACAATTAAGGTGTGATAGACATAATAAACAAATCACATGGCCTAAACCAATTCTGGCTCTTGTGCGTGCTCCAAATACTCAGTAACCCTCATTGTGGGGAATAATGCTTATCGTCAAGCGTGGTTCAGTCACCTGTAAACAGTTGTTAAATACTGTCAGGAAACACTACACTGAAAAATAACTCCTTGCCATAACTTTAAACTGATACAAATACCAAGTAAAAAGTGAAAGATGAAATTCCCCTACATACCTCTCAGTGCTGTCAAAGACTCTTAACTGAGGCATTCAAACCTGGCGTGTACTTGCTCCCTCTATGGTGGAACCCCTGCAAGAAATACGTGAAAACGCTGCGCTACACAAAACGTCTGGCAGGCAAATACCAAAATAGCACTCATACGGGTCTACGTGGTACAGCGCTCACCTTCTATACTGTCTTGGGTCACGTGATCAATACGAGAAGCCGCTCCGCTCATCCGAGAATGTTAACCCTCCGACGCGCTTCAATCACTGGATCTTGGGAAGTTTGAAAACAGGATGCCTACCGTCGGTATGGTCACATGTTAACGGCGTCATGATAAAAACCAAGGTCAAGAAAAAAGGACTCGCAGAATTTTGTGTATCAGTAGTCGTGGTAATCAAAACCACAAGAAAGGGTCAAGTATTTGAAATGGGGTCTAATCCATAACGGTGCTAGATGACTGAACTATACCCCTGTATACGGGATGTATTAATGAACCTACAACCTTTAGGGAGATGTTCCAGGGGTTGAAATCAAAATCGCCGGGCTCCCAAACTGTTAGTAAAATAATCGTGGTGACCCGAACACTCGAGGGATGTAATCGTCCGGAATGTCCCTCACAAATAAACTCCAAACGGGGGCAAAAGAAGAAGACTCCACTTCTTATTAGAAAAAGAAACCAAAAAAGTGTGTTAGATTAAAACTACAACCAAAAAATCTATAGGTGGGGTCCAGGGCTGTGAGCCTTTCCTAAGGCTTAAATCCTGGGGTTCTCATCAATCTGCGTACCCAGCACATCCTGTGTAATAGGGACTTACAAAGTATTATTATATATTCAAAAGCACAGTAGTGTGTCACAGTTCAATATGCTTATATACATATATAGAGAGCCTGGTTTACCAAGGTTCATATCTTAAAACTGTCCTGGTGTGGTCAGATATTCTTGCCTAAAGCAAATATATATATATATATGTAAAGAGAGAGCACCCATTTGCAGATCAAAATATACGGTTGTTCTTCAATTAGATCAACGCCCACATTTCATCACGGTCATTGAGGCCATGTACTGCTGTTTTGTACTTTTCAATCATCCAGGCCTCAAGTCTATTTAAATTCATTTGTGGACTCACTTTATTATTTGATTTCACCACCAGAAGAACTGATCAACTTATGTCATTTTCATTATGGTCACATTGTACAAAATGTTGGAGTAATGGTGCACCCTGCGTCCTGCAACGTATTCTTGATTTATGTTGTAACACCCGCATTTTCACTGCTTGTGTAGTCTGCCCAATGTGAGACTTGCCACATGGGCATGTGAAACAATAAACTATGTTCTTCATATTACAATTCGAAAAACTGCCTTGTGTATGTTTTTTGTTATTAAGCATAACAAATTTAGAGTAATTCATCTGGGGGCATGCAGCGCAATTCACTAAATGTTGGCATAAGTTTTTCCCTTTACGGAACGCAAAAGGGGCTTTGGGATGCTTAAATTCTGCACCAGCCTCCAATTTCGTAAGATAATTTGCTTAATTTTATTGGCCTTGAGGTTATACATTAGTACACACGTCAATGGATTAGAGTCGGGGTTCGTCTTGGGAGTCAAAATATCTTCATGTGGTGTGAACCAGGCACGTTTAAGTGCTGTTCGGACAAATTTCTTTGGATAGCCTCTCTCAACTAACTTTTGCAGAAGAGTTTCTGCATTGTTAAAATAATCAGCTTTATTAGTACAATTCCGCCTTATTCTTAAGAACTGCCCGTAGGGCAAGGTCTCTTTTAAATTTCTAGAGTGTCCACTTGTATAATGCAACAGTGTGTTAAAAAATAATTTTTGGGCTGCTAGATATTTTGGTAAACCTCAGATCTTGTGTACGTGAGTTCAGCCATAGATGAAATGGTTCTACAGACTCCTGATCTCCATTCCACACCATCAAAATATCATCGCGAAACCGCACCCACTGTGCAGTATGCGAATTAACAGTGTGGGAGTCATTAATAATGTATTGGGTCTCAGAACAATCCATAACAAGATTGGCTATTTCTGTGGCAAAGCTGCACCCCATCGCCACGCCCTTGACCTGTAAATACAGGTTGTTAGACCTGTCTGGCCCTTTGCGTAGTCCCTCCAATTTATTATTTATTTTGTTCCCTTTTTGCCCCCCATAACCTTATTCATTTTTGTGTCCACTAGATTTTTCTAGGTGTTGGTCTAGGGGATAGGCGCTCTTTCGCCCTCATAGTTTTTCACCTCAGGCCTAGAGGCCTTTCCTGACAGGAATTTCCTTGGAGTCATAAAATGGTGGCTACCAACTGTCACAACTGACATATCTGGAACCTGTCCCATAGGATAGAGTAGGACATTCCAGAACCTTCTGGTCCCTTCTGGACCTCTGAGGGTCAGCCTATATAAGGCGGAATGCTGGTCAGCCATTTTGTCTTGCAGAGTGGGCTGGCTGGAGGATAGGCTGTAGCAGAAGGTGGGGTAGGATAGTCAAAAGGTTGACCTCCCAGACTAGGGACGCTCCTTATTGATTCACCACCCTCTCTCCCTTTGGTTACTTGACCTGACCCCGCTGGGTGGGAAATCCTGAAGACCCTGGGCACCTGTTCTCCCCTGGTCCCAGTGTAAGGCGTGGGTGAGGGAGACTGTACCTGAGTGAAGCCCCCCCCGGCCCAGTAAGAAAAGAGGCTTTAGGGCGGAATTAGAGGGAAGTGACTCCTGGATACTCCCATTAATAGCTAAAGGGCCAGTGAGCAGCAGAGGAGTCATCAGACATTAAAAACACACCTATTTTTCCCCCTTTCCCGTTACCTGGGGTAGGCCTTTGCCAAAGAGGAGTAGATCGACTGGAGTGGGGCTGGAATCAAGTATCTAGCGAGGCGCCACAGAGTGTACTGGCCGCCTGATTCAGCCTGCCTACAGCGCCTTGAGTCCGGAGGCGGCGGCGGTGACATCGTGAGGAGAATCGCCCTCTCTTTCCCTGTTTCTTGTCAAGTGCCGGCCCTGCTGAAGGAACGCGTCAGTCGGCGCGTGTGGGCGGGTCCGGAGGAGGCAGTCCCACAGAGCCGAGCAGACTTTAACCTGAGCCGCTGTTCTCCCGCGCATGCCCGGTCATGCCGCTTCCCTCAAGGAAGTTGGAGGCGGGACCGGACAGGGAAGCGCCTGGAGTACAGCAGCGGCTCGGGAATATTGCGGTGTCCTCTTTTCCCTGCTCGAGCGCCACACGAAGGAGCTGGCTTGAGCGGGAGGGGAAAGTCGAGGAGCCCCCAAAGGCTGGTGAGCCTTAGCGTCATTCGGCTCCTTTTCCTTGCCGTTTCTTCCCCCCTTCTGGCGAACCAAGACACCAGCCAACAGTTCGACAACAAGTAAGGAGAAGGTTCAGAGGGGGAAGTGGTCCTCACAAGTAAATCAAAACGAGGGCAGGGAAGCAAGGCATAATAATTGACTAAACAAAGGAACTGGCCCAAACCGTGCAGCGCCCTTGAAGACTCTCATAAGGGTCTACATAGATTGTTTGATTCTTTCTGAATATACCCAGATTGGCTCATTGCCTTCAGCGTGTCATTTCTCCAGAAGAGCAAGCCTAGAACTAGGGGAAATGTGAAGGGTTAGCCAGTACTTCTTGATGTCAGTAGTGGAAAGGAAGTAAGTGTGTAAACCCTTTACTAACGGAGTGCAGACATTGCTCCTTAGGTTCTACTGTAATGTGATGCAAATTTTAACAAGCCAAGTAGTGTGAATGTTTTGACAATTTATGAGGAATTTACTAAATCTCATGACTAAAATGTAATGTGCTGTTAGGTGGAAAAACTGCTTAATTCTCATGATTTGGCAACTTTGAAAACCCTAATAATCTCATGGGTAAATGTAATACACTGAGCTGTGATTTCTGAAGACAAAAGAGCAAAGATTATTTTTATAAACAAGCCCGTATTTTTCCAAATATTGGTGTAGCGTCATTTCTGAGTGATATTGCTTTGGGTTACTGCTGGGTGGTTTGCAACTTTTACACATGTGCCTCTATTGATATCGTCTTACCCTAGGCCAGGCTACCCTAGGTGACCTGACATCTTTAGGTTCCAACAAGTTGGTGTCTAGCGGTGGGATCTTGACTGTGGTTGCAACTACTCTGTAGTAATTTAGTGTAATCCACTAGCCTACACCTGGAGTTTTCTCCTGGCGGACTTCCCAATTACTACTTTTGTTTTTTTCTAAATTCATTCCTGGTGGTGGGTGGAGGTAGCTTCAGCTTGCCTTGCAACTCTATTCTTTTTGTGTGCTTAACCTTGTGTTGCCTGTTGCAAAATGGAATTTGCACTGGAACAACTGGACACTTATTCATTGGCCCAGCTAAAAGATTTCTGTCAACAAATGGGAGTGTTCTTTAAGCGTGGTGCCAAGAAGGGGGAACTCCAGACCAGTTTGAGGGCTTGGGTGGAAGCGCGCAATGAGGAGGAGGAGGAGGAATCGGACAGAGGTACTGTCATTGATAGGACTGCGGAATGTCCCCCGGGGGTGGGTGAGATGTCAATCAGCCCCAAGGCAACCTCACGGGAGGGCAGCAGTGTGTCATCGAGAGGGTTGTCAGAAACCGAGTTAGCTGACAGGAGAGAGGAAAGACTGTTAAGGTGGGAAATAGCAAAAATGGAGTTGGAAGAAAAGAGGGAGGGGAGGAGGTTAGAACAGGAGAAGGAAGAGCGGAGAATGGCTCATGAATTCAAACTAAAAGAGTTAGAACTCCAGGCCCTGCAACGGGAACCCTTCCCAACTCCAAATGGTGGCAGCGAAACCAGAGAACCAACCAGGGAGTCCAGACTCTACCTGCCTAAGGATACCATCGCCAGCTATAGTCAGGGTGATGACATAGCCAAGTGGCTGGCTGCCTATGAGGTCTCCCTAAGAGCCCATGGGATCCAGGAGAAGCACTGGGGGGGTGGGTTGTACAAATATATGCCTCCTACCGGTCGGGACACTTTGCTAGCCTTAGAACCGGAGGAGCAGAACAACTACCCCACCATGAAGCTAGCATTGATCAGGAAGTTTGGGTTAACCCCCGAAAGGTATCGCCAGAAGTTCAGGGGGAGCCACAAGTTAAGCACCCAGAACTGGGTGGACTTCCTTGATTATGCAAGAAAGGCATTGGAGGGCTGGGTAAAGGGCAGTGAGGTGAAGGATTATGAGGGGTTGTATGATCTACTTTTGAAAGAGCACCTCCTCGAGAAATGCTTCCCCGAGCTGCGCCAACACCTGGTGGACAGCAAGCTGACCAATCCCCGGAAGCTTGCAGAGGAGGCGGACATCTGGGCAAGTACCCGGGTGTCCTCAAAGGGGACTGGAGGGGATTCCCAAAAGGCCGGACAGGGCGCCCCTCAGAAGAAGGAGGGGGGAGATAAAAGGAGGGAGTTCTCTAAAGGTCCCCAAAACAATTTCCAAGGAAAGAAAACAGGGTTCACCCCTAAGGCAAACCCACCTAGGAACCCTAATCCTGGCCAAAGCCAGCAGCCAAGGGTTCTCCACTGCTTCGAGTGTGGTGGTGTTGGACATTATAAGGGAGATGTCAGATGCCCAAAGAGACCACCCCCTCCCACCGGAGGAAAACCACCGGGAGTAGCTAGTGTAGCGCTCGGGGAGGAGTTGCCCTTAGTTAAGGGGGGTGAGTGGGCGGGTGTCACCTTAGTGTCCCTGGGAGAACGGGAGATGGTTCCTAAGATCCAGTTTCCCCCAAATACTGTTAAGTATGGGCAATGGATCACCATCAATGGCCAGAGAGGGGAGGCTCTGAGAGATACAGGAGCCAGTATGACTATGGTGAGAAGTCAACTGGTGTCTCAAGAGCAGGTGATTCCCAATGTACTCCACCCCGCCGCGATGGCTGATGGCAGAATGGGCCACTATCCCGTGGCTGAGGTTCCCTTTGAGTGGGAAGGGGTTGCAGGTTCACTTCGAGTTGCCGTAAGCCCTGCCGTGCCAGTTGATTGTCTAATGGGGAATGATATGGAGCACAACGCTTGGAGAGAGGTGGAATACCGGACGCACTCTGCGATGCTGGGTACACCTGACTGGGCCTGTGTGAGCACAAGGTCTGCGACTGCCCGGAGAGGGAGTTCGCTTGGGTTGGAGCCTGGAACAAAGGCCCAACCCGCTGCCAAAAAGGGACAGACCCGAAGACAGGAAGAGCCTGCTTCGGCTTCCACACCCCATGTGACAGATCGGCCACCTGCGGTGGTGGACCAGGAGTCCGTGGAGGGGGAAGTAGTCTCTCTGGAGGACCTACCCTTCCCTGCTGAGTGGCATGTGGAGGGGGGGCCTACTAGAGAGGAATTCTGTAAGGGGCAGAGGGAGTGCCCTACCCTGGAGGGACTGAGGCGACAGGCTGAAGCCCAGGCAGCAGGTGATGTTACGGGACACTACCATATTTACTGGGAGGATGGACTCCTCTACAGTGAACCCAAGGTACCCTTACCTGGTTCATCAAGGGCCTTGGTAGTCCCGCAACAATACCGAGTCTTTCTGCTGGAATTGGCTCATGCAATACCCTTGGCAGGACACTTAGGTCAGGACAAGACCTTTGCTCGGCTTGTCCCCCACTTTTACTGGCCTCAGATGAAAGTGGCGTCCAACACTTACTGTCGGACATGTGTATCCTGCCAGGCCAGTGGGAAAACAGGGGTGAAGCTGAAAGCTCCCCTGGAACCACTTCCAGTCGTTAACACCCCCTTTGAAAGGGTGTGCATCGACATTGTAGGGCCATTGGATCCACCAACAACAGCTGGTCACAGGTTTATCCTGGTTCTGGTGGATCATGCCACACTGTACCCAGAGGCAATTCCTCTGAGGACTGTCACTGCACCTGTGGTGGCTAGGGCCCTGATGGGGATCTTTACCCGAGTGGGTTTTCCCAAGGAAGTTGTGTCCGACAGGGGGACCAACTTTATGTCAGCGTACATGCGGGCAATGTGGAAGGAGTGTGGAGTGACCTACCGGTTCACCACTCCCTATCACCCCCAGTCCAATGGACTGGTAGAAAGGTTCAACAAGACCTTGAAGGGCATGATCAGAAGTCTGCCTGAAAGCCTGCGGAGGAAATGGGACGTCCTCCTACCCTGTTTGCTATTCTCCTACAGGGAAGTGCCACAGAAGGGAGTGGGCTTTAGCCCCTTTGAGCTTCTGTATGGGCACCCTGTACGGGGTCCTCTCAGCCTGGTGAAGGATGGATGGGAAAAGTCTCCCAGGAAACCCCCCCCAGGATGTGGTGAGCTACATGCTGGCCTTCAGGAGCCAAATGGCGAAGTTGTGGAAGCAAGCTTCTGACAACTTGGAGGCCAGCCAGGCAGTAATGAAGGAGTGGTATGACCACAACGCTCACCCGGTGGAGTTGGAGCCTGGCCAGAAAGTGTGGGTGATGGAGCCTGGAGAGCTAAGTGCCCTCCAGGATCGCTGGTCAGGCCCCTTTGAGGTGTTAGAAAAGAAGGGTAAGGCCACATACCTGGTGGACCTTAAGACCCCTCGACAGCCCCTACGGGTGCTACATGCTAACCGACTCAAACCCCACCATGAGAGGCCCGAGGTCATCTTAATGATGGTGACTGATGGGGGAGAGGAAGCGGAAAGTGAACCTCTCCCAGACTTGTTCTCGTCTCACGAAAAGGATGGGTCAGTGGAGGGAGTGATTCTCTCTCCCACCCTAACTCCTGAACAGCGGGAAGACTGTCGCCAGATACTGGAGCAGTACTCTACGTTGTTCTCCCTTGTCCCGGGAAGGACTCACCTGTGTACCCATGATGTGGACACAGGGGACAGCCCACCAGTGAAGTCAAAGACCTACCGGCTGTCCGACAAGGTGAAGGCTAGCATCCATGGAGAGGTTGCCAAGATGCTAGAGCTAGGAGTTATAGAACCTTCCAACAGCCCCTGGTCCAGCCCGGTGGTGCTAGTGCCAAAAGCCGCTCCACCAGGCACCACGCCAGAACTGAGGTTCTGTGTGGATTACCGGGGACTGAACTCAGTTACAAAAACTGATGCCCATCCGATCCCTAGGGCGGATGAGTTAATTGACCGGCTAGGAGCTGCCCAATACCTAAGTACCTTTGACCTCACTTCAGGGTACTGGCAGATCTCCTTGACAGATGGAGCAAAGGAAAGGTCAGCCTTCTCCACGCCTGAGGGACACTTCCAATTTTGTGTGATGCCCTTTGGGCTCAAAAACGCCCCTGCCACTTTTCAGCGGCTGGTGAATCAGGTCCTCTCTGGAATGGAGGGTTTCTCCGCTGCTTATCTGGATGACATTGCTGTCTTCAGTAGCAGTTGGGAGGATCATTTGCAACATTTGCAAGCAGTTCTCCAGGCCCTGAACCAAGCTGGATTGACCATCAAGGCCAGCAAATGTCAGATTGGCCAGGGGTCGGTTGTGTACCTTGGACACTTGGTGGGCAGGGGGACAGTGCAGCCCCTGCAGGCAAAGATTGACGCAATCATGGCCTGGGAACCCCCCAAGACACAGACTGAGGTCCGAGCTTTCCTGGGTCTCACAGGCTACTACCGTCGCTTTGTGAAGGGGTATGGCACTATTGTAGCGCCCCTCACAGAGCTCACCTCAAAGAAACAACCTCGACGGGTAGTTTGGACGGAGGCTTGTCAGCAAGCCTTTGAAAAGTTGAAGCAGTCAATGTGTGCAGCACCCGTCCTGAGGGCCCCAGACTTCTCCAAGGAGTTCATTGTCCAGACAGATGCATCAGAACATGGCATTGGGGCAGTGTTATCGCAACTGAATGAAGAGGGCCTGGATCAGCCTGTGGTATTCCTATCTAGGAGACTGCTTCCCCGGGAACAGAAGTGGAGTGCAATTGAGAGGGAAGCTTTTGCGGTGGTGTGGGCTCTGAAGAAGCTACGGCCATACCTGTTTGGCTCACACTTACTGGTTCAGACTGACCACCGACCCCTTCGTTGGCTAATGCAGATGAAGGGGGAGAATCCCAAGTTGCTGAGATGGTCCATCTCCCTACAGGGAATGGACTTCCGGGTGGAACATCGGCCTGGAGTGGACCACGCCAATGCAGACGGTCTCTCCAGGTATTTCCGCCTTAGTGATGAGGACTCCCAAGGGGTTGGGTAGCTCTCCCCACTTTCAGCTGGGGGGACGCATGTTAGACCTGTCTGGCCCTTTGCGTAGTCCCTCCAATTTAATATTTATTTTGTTCCCTTTTTGCCCCTCATAACCTTATTCATTTTTGTGTCCACTACATTTTTCTAGGTGTTGGTCTAGGGGATAGGTGCTCTTTCGCCCTCATAGTTTTTCACCTCAGGCCTAGAGGCCTTTCCTGACAGGAATTTCCTTGGAGTCAGAAAACGGTGGCTACCAACTGTCACAACTGACATATCTGGAACCTGTCCCATAGGATAGAGTAGGACATTCCAGAACCTTCTGGTCCCTTCTGGACCTCTGAGGGTCAGCCTATATAAGGCGGAATGCTGGTCAGCCATTTTGTCTTGCAGAGTGGGCTGGCTGGAGGATAGGCTGTAGCAGAAGGTGGGGGTAGGATAGTCAAAAGGTTGACCTCCCAGACTAGGGACGCTCCTTATTGATTCACCACCCTCTCTCCCTTTGGTTACTTGACCTGACCCCGCTGGGTGGGAAATCCTGAAGACCCTGGGCACCTGTTCTCCCCTGGTCCCAGTGTAAGGCGTGGGTGAGGGAGACTGTACCTGAGTGAAGCCCCCCCGGCCCAGTAAGAAAAGAGGCTTTAGGGCAGAATTAGAGGGAAGTGACTCCTGGATACTCCCATTAATAGCTAAAGGGACTGTGAGCAGCAGAGGAGTCATCAGACATTAAAAACACACCTATTTTTCCCCCTTCCCCGTTACCTGGGGTAGGCCTTTGCCAAAGAGGAGTAGATCGACTGGAGTGGGGCTGGAATCAAGTATCTAGCGAGGCGCCACAGAGTGTACTGGCCGCCTGATTCAGCCTGCCTACAGCGCCTTGAGTCCGGAGGCGGCGGCGGTGACATCGTGAGGAGAATCGCCCTCTCTTTCCCTGTTTCTTGTCAAGTGCCGGCCCTGCTGAAGGAACGCGTCAGTCGGCGCGTGTGGGCGGGTCCGGAGGAGGCAGTCCCACAGAGCCGAGCAGACTTTAACCTGAGCCGCTGTTCTCCCGCGCATGCCCGGTCGTGCCGCTTCCCTCAAGGAAGTTGGAGGCGGGACCGGACAGGGAAGCGCCTGGAGTACAGCAGCGGCTCGGGAATATTGCGGTGTCCTCTTTTCCCTGCTCGAGCGCCACACGAAGGAGCTGGCTTGAGCGGGAGGGGAAAGTCGAGGAGCCCCCAAAGGCTGGTGAGCCTTAGCGTCATTCGGCTCCTTTTCCTTGCCGTTTCTTCCCCCCTTCTGGCGAACCAAGACACCAGCCAACAGTTCGACAACAAGTAAGGAGAAGGTTCAGAGGGGGAAGTGGTCCTCACAAGTAAATCAAAACGAGGGCAGGGAAGCAAGGCATAATAATTGACTAAACCAAGGAACTGGCCCAAACCGTGCAGCGCCCTTGCAGACTCTCATAAGGGTCTACATAGATTGTTTGATTCTTTCTGAATATACCCAGATTGGCTCATTGCCTTCAGCGTGTCATTTCTCCAGAAGAGCAAGCCTAGAACTAGGGGAAATGTGAAGGGTTAGCCAGTACTTCTTGATGTCAGTAGTGGAAAGGGAGTAAGTGTGTAAACCCTTTACTAACGGAGTGCAGACATTGCTCCTTAGGTTCTACTGTAATGTGATGCAAATTTTAACAAGCCAAGTAGTGTGAATGTTTTGACAATTTATGAGGAATTTACTAAATCTCATGACTAAAATGTAATGTGCTGTTAGGTGGAAAAACTGCTTAATTCTCATGATTTGGCAACTTTGAAAACCCTAATAATCTCATGGGTAAATGTAATACACTGAGCTGTCATTTCTGAAGACAAAAGAGCAAAGATTATTTTTATAAACAAGCCCGTATTTTTCCAAATATTGGTGTAGCGTCATTTCTGAGTGATATTGCGTTGGGTTACTGCTGGGTGGTTTGCAACTTTTACACATCTGCCTCTATTGATATCGTCTTACCCTAGGCCAGGCTACCCTAGGTGACCTGACATCTTTAGGTTCCAACACAGGTCATCTTTGAAAGCAAAACAAATATTTTTCAGACCTATTCTGGCTACAGCAGCTATAAATTATGTTGGTACCTGGTTAGGTCAGGCTCTTTTTATCTAAGACCATACTCAGGATTGCAAGTGCTTCCTCTTGTGGGATGTTCGTATATAAGCTTTCAATGTCGAACAAGACCAACAATTATTTATCCCTGTCAAACATTGAATTTTCAATTTTTGAAATCAAATCCATCATGTTTCTGATATATGCCTTTGTCTGAACGACAAAAGGTTTAAAAAAGAAATTAACATATTTAGCCAAGGGTTCTAAAAGGGAACCGCATGACAAAATAATCGGCCTACTTGGAGGTTATTCCACATTTTTATGTACTTTAGGTACCACATATATATTGGGTGTTTTTCTGTATAGTAATGTTCAGATATTCATATTTTCTTTACATATGTAACCCCTTCTAAAGCCTCTGTAGTCAGGTGTAAAGTTTTGGGCTTTCATGCGTGGGTGGGATTGTCTGTAATAGGATGTTAATGTTGTCGGTTGTTAAGTTGCTTCATTATTTTTTTATCGTACTCGTCACTGTCCCACAGAACAATCCCCCCGCCCTTATCAACGGGTTCAATTACTGTTTAGGGATTATTAGCCAAGTTTTTGAGTGCGATTTGTTCTTCTTTTGAGAAATTATTTTTGAAGAAGATTACATTTTCATTCAATTTGTCAATTTCCCAAAATACTTGATCTTCAAATAGCAAGATTTCATTAGGTATGACAGCACTTTCCGGGCAAAAGGATGACTTATTCTTAAGCCCACTAATGTTTTTCTCATTGACTTTACTTACGTCCGAGAAAAAGACCTTTAATCTGATTTAGTGAGGGAAGTGGAGGACCTCTGTCGTCGTATCTACAGGGTTCTGTACAGTCAATGGGACAAAGGATAAACCCTTCTGTAATAACTTCAATTCCACATTTGTCAACAAATGTTTGGACACATTGTAAATAGGCATTAGATCACTATATGTCCTTGTACTTTGTCTCTTTGTGCACCTCTCTTGCCTCTTTCTGTACTTATGTTGCCTCTTTCTGCACCTCTGTTGCTTCTTTTTGCACTTCTCTTGCCTCTTTCTGCATTTCTGTTGCTTCTTACTGTACTTCTCTTACTTCTTCCTGTACCTCTGTTGCTTCTTTCTCCACTTCTCTTGCTTCTTTCTGCACCTCTCGTGCCTCTTTCGGTATACCTCTTCCCTCTTGCTGCACCACTCTTGCCTGTTTCTGTACCCATGTTCCCTTTATCTGCACCTCTCTTGCCTGTATCTGCAACTCGCTGACCTCTTTCTGTAGTTCTCTTGCCACCTTCTGCACTGCTGATGCTTCTTTTTGCACCTCTCCGGCATCTTTCTGCATACCTGTTCCCTTTTTCTGCACCTCTCTTGTCTATTTCTGCAATTCTCTTGCCTCTTTCCGCAGTTCTCTTGCCTCTTTCTGCACCTCTGTTGCTTCTTTCTTTATTTCTGTTGCTTCTTTCTGCACCACTCTTGCCTCTTTCTGCATCCCACTTCCCTCTTTCTGTATCTCTCTTGCCTATTTCTGCACCTCTCTTACCTCTTTCTGCACTTCTCTTGCGTCTTTCTGTACCTCTGTTGCTTCTTTCTGCATTTTTCTTGCCTTTTTATCCACCCCTCTTGTCTCTTTCGCTACCTCGGCTGCTTCTTTCTGTACTTCTATTGCTTCTTTCTTTCTGTACCTCTCTTGCTTCTTTCAGCACCCCTCTTGCCTCTTTCTGCACCCATCGTCCCTCTTTCTGCACACCTGTTCCCTTTTTCTGCATCTCTCTTAGCTGTTTCTACAACTCTCTTGCCTCTTTCTGCAGTTTTCTTGCCTCCTTCTGTATCTCTGTTGCTTCTTTTTGCACTTCTCTTGCTACTTTCTGCACCCATCCTCCCTCTTTCTGTACTTTCTTCATTATTTATTCATCTCTGTTGCTTGTTTCTGCACTTCTCTTGCCCTTTTCTCTACTTATTTGGCCTCTTTCTGTACTTTTCCTGCCTCTTTCTGCATTTCTGTTGCTTCTTTCTGCACTTCTCTTGCTTCTTTCTGCACCTCTATTGCTTTTTTTGCACTCCACTTGTCTCTTTCTGCAACACTCTTCCCTCTTTCTGCACCTCTCTTGCCTGTTTCTGCACCTCTCTTGCCTCTTTCTACACCTCTGTTACTTCTTTCTGCGCCTCTCTTACCTTTTTTTGCACTCCTCTGGCATCTTTCTGCACCTCTGTTGGTTATATCTTCACTTCTCTTGCTTTTTCCGCACCTCTCTTGCCTTTTCTGCAACCCTCTTTCCACTTTCTGCACATTTCTTACTTATTTCTGCAACTCTCTTTCCTCTTTCTGCACCTCGCCTGCCTGTTTCTGTACCCCTGTTCCCTTTTTCTGTACCTGTCTTGCCTGTTTCTGCTTCTCTCTTACCTCTTTCTGCAGTTCTCTTGCCACCTTCTGCGCCTCTATTGCTTGTTTCTGCACTTATCTTGCCTCTTTCTGTACATCTCTAGCCTCTTTCTGCATGTCTGTTTTTTTCTGCATCCCTCTTGCTTCTTTCTGTGTCCCTCTTCCCTCTTTCTGCACCTCTCTTGCCTCTTTCTGCACACCTGTTGCCTTTTCTGCACCTCTCTTGTCTGTTTCTGCAAATCTCTTGCCTCTTTCTGCAATTCGCTTCCCTCTTTCTGCAGTTCTCTTGCCTCTTTCTGCACCTCTGTTGCTTCTGTCCGCATTTTTCTTGCTTCTTTCTGCACCACTCTTGCCTCTTTCTGCACCCCTCTTCCCTCTTTTTGTACCTCTCTTGTCTATTTCTGCACCTCTCTTGCCTCTTTGTGCACTTCTCTGGCCTCTTTCTGTACCTCTGTTGCTTCTTTCTACATTTCTTGTGCCTCTTTCTGCACTTCTATTGCTTCTTTCTTTCTGTACCTCTATCGCTTCTTTCAGCACCACTCTTGCCTCTTTCTGCACCTATCTTCCATTTTCCTGCACACCTGTTCCCTTTCTCTACATCTCTTTTGCCTGTTTCTGCAACTCTCTTGCTTCTTTCTGTACCCATCCAGCTCCTTTCTATACCCCTCTTTCTGCATCCCTCTTCCTTTTTTCTTCATCTCTGTTGCCTGTTTCTGCACTTCTCTTGCCTTTTTCTCTACTTATTTGCCTCTTTCTGTACTTCTCCTGCCTCTTTCTGCATGTCTGTTGCTTCTTTCTGCACTCCTCTTGCTTATTTCTGTACCTCTATTGCTTTTTTTTGCACCTCTCTTGTCTATTTCTGCAACACTCTTCCTTCTTTATGCACCTTGCTTGCCTCTTACTGCACCTCTGTTGCTTCTTTCTGTACCTCTCTTACCTTTTTTTGCACAACTCTTGCATCTTTCTGCACCTCTTTTGGTTCTTTCTGTACTTCTCTTACCACTTTCTGCACCTTTCTTGCCTCTTACTACAACTCTCTTGCTTCTTTCTGCACTTCTCTTGATTCTTTTTGTACCCCTGTTCCCTTTTTCTGCACGTCTATTGCCTGTTTCTGCAACTCGCTTGCCTCTTTCTGCAGTTCTCTTGCCACCTTCTGTACCTCTGTTGCTTGTTTCTGCGCCACTCTTCCCTCTTCCTGTACCCCTCTTGTCTCTTTCTGCACCTCTCTTGCTTCTGTCTGCACTTCTCTTGCCTCGTTCTGTACCACTCTTGCTTCTTTCTATACTTCTCTTGCTTCTTTCTGCACTTCTATTGCTTCTTTCTGTACTTCTATTGCTTTTGTCTGTATATATCTTGCTTCTTTCTGCACCCCTCCTGCCTCTTTATGCACCACTCTTCCCTCTTTATGCATACCTGTTCTCTTTTCCTCTCTTGCCTGTTTCTGCAACTCTCTTGCCTACATCTGCACCTCTGTTGCTTCTTTCTGCATTTCTATAGCTTCTTTCTGCACGCATCCCGCCCCTTTCTGTACCCCCTTCCCACTTTCTGCACCCCTCTTCCTTCTTTCTTCATCTCTGTTGCCTAATTCTGTACCCCTCTTGCCTTTTTCTCTACTTATTTTGCCTCTTTCTGCACTGCTCTTGCTTGTTTCTGTACCCCTCTTGCCTTTTTCTGCACCTCTTTTGCTTCTTTATACACCACTGTTACCTCTTTCTGCACCTCTCTTGCCTCTTTCTGCATCTCTCTTTCTTCTTTAGGCACCCCTGTTGCCTCCTTCTGTACCTCTCTTCGCTCTTTCAGTACTTCCTTTGCCTCTTTCTGTACATCTCTTGCCTGTTTCTGCACCTCTCTTGCCTCTTTCTGCACCTCTGTTGCTTCTTTAGGCACCCCTGCTGCCTCTTTCTGCACCTCTCATGTCTCTTTCTGCACTTCCCTTGTCTCTTTCTGCACCTCTCCCGTTTTGTCTGCACTTCTCTTGCTTCTTTCTGTTCTTCTCTTGCCTCTTTCCGTACTCAAATGGGAAGTGCGCGCTGTTAAGTTTGAAGGTCGGCATGCTCAAAGTTCAAAGTTCAAAATTTTATTATGTTTTGGAACTCCGAAGAGGTCCACATAAAAAGATCATACTGTAAATTATACATACATAAACAAATAAAAACAGCAAATTATCAAGAAAAAACAGAATAATCAATACAACCCAATTAATAATATCCTCTAGTAAATATCTAAGAAACATTTGAAGAAGTTAAAAATACAAAAACAAAACATTTCATTAGGAGGATTATGTAGAGCAATTAAAAAAGAGTTGGCTGTGTGAATATTCAGTTTTAAACAAATATGTCTTAAGCAGTTGTTTGCTGGGGCTTACCTGGGTGTAACGGAGCTGCCACCGCCAAGAGTCAATCTGTGGCAGCCATCGCGTCGTCGCCGCCCCGGGACTTCAACTCCCGGCAGCCCTAGCGGCGCGACGCCGACCAACCCACGCAGCCAGCAGCGCCAGGAGGCGTTCAAAGCCGGCACAGCCCTCGGTGGAGCGGGGGACCAAGCAGTTGTTTGCTGGGGCTTACCTGGGTGTAACGGAGCTGCCACCGCCAAGAGTCAATCTGTGGCAGCCATCGCGTCGTCGCCGCCCCGGGACTTCAACTCCCGGCAGCCCTAGCGGCGCGACGCCGACCAACCCACGCAGCCAGCAGCGCCAGGAAGCGTTGTGGTTCTGAAAAATAAGGATCCGTAATAGTACCGGACTCGAGAATAAAAACTTCGTCGAAATAGGACGAATTTGGTATCAAAAGACCGAGAATGACGAGTACATCAAGTACATGTATTTTTCGGCATATTCGAGTGACGATTTCACCTCGAAATCGTCATTTACCCTCTAAACCCTTAGCTGCATGTTGCCCTCTACATAGGCCTTAATCCAGTCGAATTTGATTCCACAAGGACACATACTCCTTAATCGACTTCTTCCTGACCCCAGTACAAGTTAGAACCATTGCCCCAGGCCGAGCTCGTTAGGTCAGTTCCCTCCCAGTGGCCGAGCAAGATAGCATCTAGGCCCAACCGGCCATAAAGCCATTTCAGCGCGCACACCTGCCATATCTCGCTCACATCTTTCTCCACTCCTTTTCCTCACTTATTTTATGATGGGGAGGTGACCGTTTTTATTAGGGGTCCAGCGATATCTGATGAAATGTTGGGCCTTGTCGGATGATTTGTTATGAGCAGCACGACGTGAAATATGTACATGCCATCATGACTCTGCTTTTCTTTTGAAATCAGTAACCATAAATGAAATACCGCGAATCCAAGGAATGTTTTGCCCAAGGGTGAAAATTGTGTATAAGAAGAGAAACCTAACCTTGTGAAAGTGTGCAGTCTCCTGAATATACTGGTATTGTACTTCTAGGACCCTGTCACCTTGGTTGCAGCCAATAAACGAATCTTTGACTTCACCTGGAAGACTCTGAAGTTTCTGTAGGTCTGACTCAGGAGAACCCGAGGTCTCTGGTGTGTTGATCCCCTGGCACCGCTGGGTTACCGGTTCGGTACCGGTTCTTAAAAACCCAGTACCTCATTTGGCGCCCAGCGTTTGGGGCGATTCCAGTGGTACCAATCAAGCCTGAAGATCGTGAGGAGCTTCGTGTGAAAATTCCGGAGGCGGGCCCACCACCTCATCGACCCCTGCATGTCGACGTGGTCCGAAGGTCTTTACTACGAGGTTCCCCGCTTCCCGACGGCTACAAGGACTGCTGCCCTGGCTATCG
This sequence comes from Lissotriton helveticus, assembly GCF_964261635.1. NCBI lineage: Eukaryota > Metazoa > Chordata > Amphibia > Caudata > Salamandridae > Lissotriton > Lissotriton helveticus. The sequence goes on along the minus strand of NC_136061.1, from coordinate 737,762,301 downwards.
CCCTGATGTTGGACCCTTGAAATTTTCGGTAGAGCGAAACGCTGAGACGAGTCTTCTGGTGAAGCCATCGATATTTTCAGTTAAGTATAAGTGGAGCGTCTCCCAGTCCTTAGTTGGACTTACTTTGTGGTATCTTGGAGATACATAAAGGTTTTTATTGGTTCTTGCAAGCACCATAACCGAAGGACTCGTGTATTCACGAGAAATATCGTAATCGATAAATCCTTTGAAGTTTTGGAACTAGACTAGAGAGTGAGGATGCCTAGTCTTAGACTCGGGAATTGGTTTTGTCTTGGTAGTAATAATAGGGACTCCCGATTGGAGGACTCGTGTCCGGTTCCTCCAGTTGGAACTCCGACTTACGAGCTGTACGTTAAACATGGGGTAGGCCCCATCGTTTACAACGAGGTATGGATTAAATACACTAGGAAAGATGGTGTTTTAAAATGGCCCCAATATGGTAGCTTTGATTCTGAAATTTTAGACAACCTTGAAGTTAAGCTCTTCAAAAAGAAAGCCCGGCCGGCGATGTTTGATTCTTTCCGCATATGGCGCAAAGAAGCCAAACAAAAAGAAATTAAATTAGCTAAGAAAAATAAGAAAGAAGGGGGACTTTCAGTAATGCAAGCTGCCGTGCAGTTTAAAGATAATGAGGAAGAGCAGATAAATGAGCAATTGCACAGGCAACGTAAAATGGCAATAGATAAGTGCTATCCAGTTTTGCCGTCTCTTCAGCAAGGGACAGCAAAAGAGCGTGAAAAAGACCAATTAATGTCGCAATTGTTAACTTCGCCACCCCCCTATGCGCAGAATGCTACAGCACCCCCGCAACCTTTTGTTGCACAAGCTGCGCCTCTGGCTCTTCCACAGCACCCACCAGCTGTTCTTCAGCTGGCTCCTACTTCTTCGGTGCAGCCTCCTCCAGGCCCACCGACCACTTCTGCTTCATCTATGTCTTCTACGATTTTGCCTACTGTACTTTCTACAACTCCTAATGCCCCTTCTATGATTTTGCCTAGTACCACATCTATTATTCCTCATACCTCTTCTGCCATCTCTGCACCCGCCTCATCTCACCCCGTTCTTTCATCTGTTTGTTCTCCCGTTTCACCTTCCCTTCGGCAGAAAATGGCCAGCACTGTTACTAATCTTCTTTTACCGCTTTTCGGGTCGCCTGCTACGACCCCTAACATAGGAAGAAGACAGTTGCGAAGTCAACTGCCCGATTATCAAGAGAGAGATTCCCTGAATAGTTTAGCTCGGAAATGGGTCATGGACACTGCAAAATATGATTTACAGTCTGTCATGGAAGTTTTTCCTCAATGGGAAACAGCAACACAGAGATATGTGTTCGAACAGATGTGTGTTTTTCTTTGCGAGGATTTAGAAGACAATGATCAGGATTACCTCCCACAAGAAATGTGTCGTATAAGGTTTAAGTTTAGTCTGGGTATGATTGTAGGTCCCGATGTAGAAAAAGCAGTTGAAATGCTATTATCATATCGGAGTAAGGGAAGTAGTTCTGGGTCACCATCGGAATCCAGTGCATCTAGTAGGAAAAAGGCACGACAATACCCTATGAGAGAAGTTCCCCCACAATGGAGAGAGGGTGACGCGACAGCTGTCCCACCTGTCCTGCCCCACTTTCACCGCGTATGGGTACATGTTCCATGGAAGCGAGCTGAAGTTTTAGCACTCAAACAAACACTACCAGATCCGCGTAAAAATCCTGCAGGGTACTATAAAGAATTGTCGCAAACTGCTGGATCATGTATAATGAATTTGGCCGATATCGATATGTTATTCGGGAACGTTGTTCCACAGCCTTTATGGGGAAAAATTCGTCATGTAGATCATGACCAGGAATTAGGTGACACGTGGGCTAATATTACTGCTGCAGATGCACGACAAGTTGGTGGTGCCAAGCCTGAGCCTCTGATAGCGGAACTACCTGGTAGAATAGTAGATTACATGAAAACGATAATGCCTGCAATACGCGTAAATTGGGATAAGTTATCTGCATGCAAGCAAAAGAAAGAAGAAACTGTTTCAGATTTCTTCACCAGATTTGAAGAAACATTCATTGACCACAGCGGTCAAGATATGACCACAGAAGGTGGTCAGAGATTGTTTGTCGATAAATTTGTGCACAATCTACTTCCAGACTTGTGTAGAAAATTGAAAGATTCGGAAAGTTCTTGGGCAGTCTCATCTTCAGCCCAGATATTAGCTACCGCACAGTACTACGAGAATAGAGACAAGGATGAGAAAGATAAAGTAGAAAAGAAAACTAGAGAACTCAAAACGAAGGTTTTGCTACAGCAAGCCTATCCGCCACGAGGTGGTGGTAATAAAAATAATAATGGTCAGAATAACTACCAGAACACTTTTCAGCAGCCTCAGAGAAACTTGCAGAGATTCGATTACAATCAAAACCGCGTAGGTCCCAACCAGTGTTTATACTGCAAACAAGAGGGTCATTACAAATATGACTGTCCTGCTCTGCCGCAACGTACAAATGAATTTTCTGGCGTAAGAGGTCGTGGTAGTCAGCAAGCGCCTAGAGGTAGAGGGCGTGGAAACGCCCCTCAGGACGCACGTCCCCTTCCACCACAAAACTCTATGAACAGGTTTGACCAGCAAAATAACGTATCTGACAGGACAGCTCAATACTACGTTGACGAGTATTACACAGAAAATGAGCAGTGGGAGAGTAATGATTGCTAGGACAGACTAAGACAAGGAGAGGGAGTTGTTTCAGTTCCAGTAGATCAGAGTGGACCTTACGTTGAGGTGATTACATCGGGTGTGTCAGAACCTTTTCTGTTGGATACTGGTGCTACAAAGAGTTCTATTATGCACTCCAAACTCCCTGGCGCACCTTTGTCTGGCGAAATGAACGTTTCCGTAGGTTTTTCTGGCGCCCCGGTTAGAAATCCGATTTCTGACCCTTTATCTCTTTCTGTTGGTCCTTGTGAATTCGAAGCACCCCTTATTTTGACAACAGGTTGTGGTGAAAATTTGCTAGGATTAGATTTGCTAAAAAGATTGTATGCGACTTTGTACTGTTCTCCCTCAGGAGTACAACTGACTTTAGGCAAGAAAGTGGTTTCTCCCATGTATTTGTCGAGAAATACGCTTCCAGCAGAATTGGCACTCCTTCCGGATATTCTTTGGGCTACTGGTCCGAATGATGTAGGTCTTTTAGAAATTCCACCATATGTTGTAACATTAAAGTCGAATGTCAAAATGCCACGAATTCCCCAATACAGAATATCCAATGAGGGCGAAAAAGCTTTGCTAGCGATTGTTTACGAGTTAATTGAGAAAAACGTAATTGAAGAAACACGAGGCAATGTTTGCAATAGTCCTGTTCTGCCTGTTTTAAAACGAACTGACCCTTCCCAGCCACCTGTGTATAGATTCGTGATTGATCTTAGGGAAGTAAATAAGATAGTGGTGCCACAATTCCCAGTTGTCCCCGACATTACAACATTATTGACTATGATTCCAGCCTCTGCATCCTGGTTTTCGGTGATTGACCTGAAGAATGCTTGCTTCAGTATCCCGATTGCTGAGGAAAGCAGGGATATTTTTTCCTTTAGCTTAGGTGGTCGCAGTTTCCGCTTTAAACGCGCTCCTCAAGGCTACTGTGAAAGCCCCTCAATATACAGTCAAGCTCTGAAAAGTCAGCTCGACGCAATGGTTTTGCCCAAAGGTTCCACTCTCGTACAGTACGTGGACGATTTGCTCATAGCCGCGGATACCGAGAAAATATGTAAAATGGCCACGTTGGCACTACTGCGTCATCTATGTGATCTACATCACAAGGTGTCACTTTCCAAGCTCCAATATTGCCGACAAGAAGTGACCTACTTAGGTCATCTCTTATCGAAGGAGGGAAGGAAACTGACCCCAGAAAGAATTCAGGCAATAGCAAAATTAAATGTGCCAAGAACGCAGAGAGAAGTACGCGCTTTCTTGGGCATTACATCGTACTGTAGACAGTGGATTCCAAATTTTTCGTTATTAGCCAAACCCTTATTGGCACTAACGTGTACAAATACACCCAATCCCATTCCTTGGTCTGATGAGTGTCAGAAAAGTTTTCTTGAATTACGCACAGCATTATGTTCGGCCCCTGTGTTAGGTAACCCCAACTACAGTAAACCTTTCACATTATATGTCCACGAGAAGGAGGGTTGTGCATTGTCCGTGCTGACTCAGTTATACGGAGATAGACAACGGCCATGCGCCTATTTTTCGTCAACTTTGGATCCGGTAGCACGAGCATTGCCAAGTTGTCTAAAGGCCACAGCAGCAGCAGCTGTTTCTATTCGACAGTCTGCAGGTCTAGTAATGAATAATACACTAATCGTGATGGTCCCGCATGCAGTAGACACATTGTTAAATAGGACCAAGACACAGCACTTAACTAGTGCTCGACTGTCCAGTTATGAATTGACGCTACTAGCAAGCCATGTGCACATCAAAAGATGCAGTACCCTGAACATAGCCACCTTGTTACCAATTGCTGAGGAATCGGATGCTTCAGAACAGCACGATTGTTTCCTCAGAACGGAGGAAGAGACGAAAGGGAGAGTTGACCTATTCGATACTCCTCTCGCCGAATGTGATGGTACATTATGGGTGGATGGTTCATGCTTTAAGCTCCCAAATGGTAACGTGACTACAGCATATGCCGTCACAACTTTGCACACAATCGTTGAAACTGCGCGAATACCACACGGTTCAGCTCAAGCCGCTGAACTCGTGGCATTAACGAGAGCATGTGTGTTATCCAAAGGAATGAGAGTGACTGTCTATACCGACAGTCAGTATGCTTTTGGAGTGGCTCACAGTTTTGGACGATTGTGGAGAGAACGTGGGTTCCTGACTTCGCATGGAGCTAAGATTCAGCATGGTCAGTTGGTGAATGAGCTTCTTGAATCACTGACGTTGCCCCTGAAAGTAGCGATCGTGAAGTGTAGTGCACACAAGAAAGTGATTGATGATGTTGGTCGTGGAAATGCATTTGCTGATGAAACTGCTAAGGAAACGGCAAAGAATATGATGAGCCGAATGTATGTTGCGAGCCCAGAAAGATGGACTGGTGATGTTGGAATATGTGAAGACACGATAGAAAGTGTGAAGTCCATCCAAGCTGAGGCCACGGAGAAAGAGTTAAGCATGTGGAGAGAAAGTACAGGGAGAATGGATGCAAATGGTTGTTGGATTGAATCGACAGAGCAACAGAGATGGTTGTTACCCGATGCATATGTGCCTGCAGTGGTTACAATGGCTCATGGGATGGCCCATATCAGCGCGAAAGGGATTTGCGAGTCGTTGGCCCCAGTGTGGAAGAATTCAGGGATTCCCAAGTGTGCAGAGAATGTCGTCAAGAATTGCATGGTATGCCTGAAGCACAATCCTGGTAGGGGAACCCCAACTCCAGCTGGTCATTTTGCACCTCCTACGTACCCGTTCGAGGTTTTGCAGCTAGATTTCATACACATGGAGAGGTGCAACAACTTAAAATATGTGCTCGTGGTTGTTTGTGCCTTCTCAAGGTGGGTAGAAGCCTATCCCCTAAGGGACAATACCGCCTTGTCCACAGCGAAAGCCCTTGTGAAAGAGTTCTTCCCCAGATTCGGAATGCCTAGAATGGTCTGGTCGGACAACGGAAGTGAATTTGTGGGTTGTGTGATGAAACGAGTGTGTGAAGGGCTAGGCATTAGTCAGAAGTTCCACGCTGCAAATCACCCCCAATCAGCTGGATTAGTGGAATGTTACAATGGCACGCTTAAACTTAAATTGGCCAAAATCCAAGCGAGCACAGGTCTTAAATGGCCTGACGCTCTACCCTTAGCACTCCTATCCACCAGAATGACTGTGCATTCGCGAATGAAACTCAGCCCCTATGAAATAATCTTTGGTCGGCCAGCCAACATATGGGGAGTGCCTAGGCCCACGAAGTTTAGCGAGCTGCAACACCCCATTTTGCTCGACTATCTGTATGAATTGACGGCTAAATTGCGTGTTTTATATCAACAGGTCCACAACACCTTGCCTCCGATCTCTGAGACACCAGGTCACTCCATTGACCCTGGCTCCTGGGTGTTGGTCAAGAATTTCCAGAGGACAAGAAACGACCAGCCCAGATGGACCGGACCTCACCTCGTCCTCCTGTCTACAAGGTCGACCGTTAAAGTGGAGGGGAAGGCCAATTGGGTCCACGGGATCCATTGTAAGAAGATACCCTTCCCTCTGCCACATGACCAATGGGTCCGGACAGGAGGCACTGACTCAGAGCGCACAACTAATGAACGTGTAAAGGAAGCTAAATGTGATTGTGACAGTGAGAACATTTTTCAAGAAACTACGCCGCCATCAGAACAATTGAACTCTGTGGAACCTGAGCTACTATTTCCGGACCAGACAATAACCGGGAAAAGACGCTATAATTTACGACCGAGAAAAACAGACTAAAGTAAAAGTGATTTATTTTATGATCCGAGAGAAAAACCTGTGGACTAATAAAAAAATAAGTTTTTTTCCAAAATGCTATTTTTGAAAGTACAGATTCTCCCATCTAGGTAACTTGCTTATTTTTGTTTTTTTCGAACCGCCATCCGGGTTCCGCTGCTAGGGTCGCGGTTGATTAAAGACTTTTGGGTGCAGCTGACAACAATAGGTTGCTGGTTCCAGTTGGTCGAAGGGAGCCACCCTAGACTGACGGAAGCATCCCTTAGCAGAAACAACCTACCGCCGCGGGCAGCACCTTAGAGAGGATGGAGTTTCCTGATGTGGAGAGAACTGCCAAACAAATGAACTTTAAGCAGAGACTTTTGAAAGCAATGAGAAAGAAAATTTTTATAATAATGTGTATTTTTATGCTATTTAGCGTAATGGTGTTTTTAATAAGCTATGTTCTATTCTCTTTTCATGTGACATTCACGCCCACTACATCACCCATACCTCCCCCTACTGTTTCCTCTCATTCTTTCCACTCTTTGCCTGACCACGAATCAAATAGGAGATTAGAGTTCATTAATAACTCCTTCGTTCAGCTATTACACCAACACCAACTTGTAATGAACACAACCAACTTTTGGGTGTGTGGTCTCATGCCCCACACCACGGATAGAGGTATCCCCTATTTGGTCCTGCTATTTAGTCGCAATGGGTCAGTATGGGCATATAGAACAATGTTCATATATGCACGAGAAATCCAACCCCTACGTTCGGTAAAAGACAACCTCAAGACTAGCGCCCTAGTCAAGGGTATAGTTGACATGATCAAGGTAGTAACTTCTTACGAAGATACCCCGGATGATGAGATACTTGCATATGTAGGTTGGAATGTGACCGGATATGGCACTACAGTAAGTGAGAAACAGCAAGCCAAGAGATCGTCCCCTATCTGGATCGTACCCCATCAAGGTCACCTGTGTCTGCAAGGTATTGGTAGGAATCCCAGAGCTCAGCTAGGGAAGAGTGTCTGTACAGAAACGTACGTTTTTGGATCTCAGACTTCCCCTGCCTTTTTAGCCGCAAAGGGTACTTATTTTATCTGCCATGATAGAGCCTATACATGGTTGCCCCCTGACTTCTCGGGCTCATGTTTTGTTTCATTCCTGTTACCTCCCACCTACACAGCAGCGGCGGATTACCATCGGACAAGGGTAGTTCGAGGTGTTTTGAGTAAAGAAGACACTGCGGGTCAAGAATTTGGTGACTTTGCAATGGGTGTTCTGCCGTTCTGGGGAGCCATGGTTAACAGCAGAAACATAAGGCAATTGACAAGGGTAGTTGAATCCACCGTGATTGAAACTGCTGGTGCCCTTAGTAACCTGACTGCTGAGCTCCAGTCGGATCGACTGATGACCCTTCAGAACCGGGTCGCTTTGGATGTAATACTTGCGGACCGGGGTGGGGTATGCAAATTGATCCAGTCCAGTTGTTGCATTTTCATTCCAGATAATGCTCCAACAGTGTACGGGGCCATCTCCAAACTACATAAGATTTCCGAATATATTCATGTGGATAAAGGAGATTGGTCATTAATGGGATGGTTCTGGGGACTGATATCTGCCTGGGGATGGAAAATTCTGATGGTCATTGGGATGGTCTTAGCCATTCTTTTCCTGTTCTGTCTATGTATACAGTGTGCTCCTGCAATATGTGGCCTCTGTGCTACATCGTGTGTAAGGAAGCCTGTGTCAAGACATGAACTCAGCACTAGAATGATGTTGCAGCAACATCTCAATGACTTTAGGAATATAGATCTGGACTCAGATTAACATGAGGATAGATTAATTGCCTATGTAAGGGCAAAAGGAGGGTCTGTGGTTCTGAAAAATATGGATCCGTAATAGTACCGGACTCGAGAATAAAAACTTCGTCGAAATAGGACGAATTTGGTATCAAAAGACCGAGAATGACGAGTACATCAAGTACATGTATTTTTCGGCATATTCGAGTGACGATTTCACCTCGAAATCGTCATTTACCCTCTAAACCCTTAGCTGCATGTTGCCCTCTACATAGGCCTTAATCCAGTCGAATTTGATTCCACAAGTACACATACTCCTTAATCGACTTCTTCCTGACCCCAGTACAAGTTAGAACCATTGCCCCAGGCCGAGCTCGTTAGGTCAGTTCCCTCCCAGTGGCCGAGCAAGATAGCATCTAGGCCCAACCGGCCATAAAGCCATTTCAGCGCGCACACCTGCCATATCTCGCTCACATCTTTCTCCACTCCTTTTCCTCACTTATTTTATGATGGGGAGGTGACCGTTTTTATTAGGGGTCCAGCGATATCTGATGAAATGTTGGGCCTTGTCGGATGATTTGTTATGAGCAGCACGACGTGAAATATGTACATGCCATCATGACTCTGCTTTTCTTTTGTAATCAGTAACCATAAATGAAATACCGCGAATCCAAGGAATGTTTTGCCCAAGGGTGAAAATTGTGTATAAGAAGAGAAACCTAACCTTGTGAAAGTGTGCAGTCTCCTGAATATACTGGTATTGTACTTCTAGGACCCTGTCACCTTGGTTGCAGCCAATAAACGAATCTTTGACTTCACCTGGAAGACTCTGAAGTTTCTGTAGGTCTGACTCAGGAGAACCCGAGGTCTCTGGTGTGTTGATCCCCTGGCACCGCTGGGTTACCGGTTCGGTACCGGTTCTTAAAAACCCAGTACCTCAGCGTTCAAAGCCGGCACAGCCCTCGGTGGAGCGGGGGACCAAGCAGTTGTTTGCTGGGGCTTACCTGGGTGTAACAGAGCTGCCACCGCCAAGAGTCAATCTGCATATAGCCTTGTCTGAACTGGGGTGGCTGAGTGAACTAAAGAATGGTGATGGATTAAACCCAGATCAGTTGACTGGGGGTGAGTGTTTGATTTGTTCAAACGCTCCGTCCATCATCCCCTTTTGTATCGCTTTGTTCGCCCTAAGTGTGGCAGGGTATGCTCAGACGTGAGTCCCTTGTTCACTTGGCCACTGGATTCAAGATAGCCTGGCTGATGAGGATTATGAATCCGAAACCGGTCCCAGGATGCTTGTTTCCGGTCCAGGGAAGACATGACTTGGCAGTTCGGGCTGGACTGTTCCCACGAGGCACAGGGTCAGACTGATTTGCATATAGCCTTGTCTGAACTGGGGTGGCTGAGTGAACTAAAGAATGGTGATGGATTAAACCCAGATCAGTTGACTGGGGGTGAATGTTTGATTTGTTCAAACGCTCCGTCCATCATCCCCTTTTGTATCGCTTTGTTCGCCCTAAGTGTGGCAGGGTATGCTCAGACGTGAGTCCCTTGTTCACTTGGCCACTGGATTCAAGATAGCCTGGCTGATGAGGATTATGAATCCGAAACCGGTCCCAGGATTCTTGTTTCCGGTCCAGGGAAGACATGGCTTGGCAGTTCGGGCTGGACTGTTCCCACGAGGCACAGGGTCAGACTGATTTGCATATAGCCTTGTCTGAACTGGGGTGGCTGAGTGAACTAAAGAATGGTGATGGATTAAACCCAGATCAGTTGACTGGGGGTGAGTGTTTGATTTGTTCAAACGCTCCGTCCATCATCCCCTTTTGTATCGCTTTGTTCGCCCTAGTGTGGCAGGGTATGCTCAGACGTGAGTCCCTTGTTCACTTGGCCACTGGATTCAAGATAGCCTGGCTGATGAGGATTATGAATCCGAAACCGGTCCCAGGATGCTTGTTTCCGGTCCAGGGAAGACATGGCTTGGCAGTTCGGGCTGGACTGTTCCCACGAGGCACAGGGTCAGACTGATTTGCATATAGCCTTGTCTGAACTGGGGTGGCTGAGTGAACTAAAGAATGGTGATGGATTAAACCCAGATCAGTTGACTGGGGGTGAGTGTTTGATTTGTTCAAACGCTCCGTCCATCATCCCCTTTTGTATCGCTTTGTTCTCCCTAAGTGTGGCAGGGTATGCTCAGACGTGAGTCCCTTGTTCACTTGGCCACTGGATTCAAGATAGCCTGGCTGATGAGGATTATGATTCCGAAACCGGTCCCAGGATGCTTGTTTCCGGTCCAGGGAAGACATGGCTTGGCAGTTCGGGCTGGACTGTTCCCACGAGGCACAGGGTCAGACTGATTTGCATATAGCCTTGTCTGAACTGGGGTGGCTGAGTGAACTAAAGAATGGTGATGGATTAAACCCAGATCAGTTGACTGGGGGTGAGTGTTTGATTTGTTCAAACGCTCCGTCCATCATCCCCTTTTGTATCGCTTTGTTCGCCCTAAGTGTGGCAGGGTATGCTCAGACGTGAGTCCCTTGTTCACTTGGCCACTGGATTCAAGATAGCCTGGCTGATGAGGATTATGAATCCGAAACCGGTCCCAGGATGCTTGTTTCCGGTCCAGGGAAGACATGGCTTGGCAGTTCGGGCTGGACTGTTCCCACGAGGCACACGGTCAGACTGATTTGCATATAGCCTTGTCTGAACTGGGGTGGCTGAGTGAACTAAAGAATGGTGATGGATTAAACCCAGATCAGTTGACTGGGGGTGAGTGTTTGATTTGTTCAAACGCTCCGTCCATCATCCCCTTTTGTATCGCTTTGTTCGCCCTAAGTGTGGCAGGGTATGCTCAGACGTGAGTCCCTTGTTCACTTGGCCACTGGATTCAAGATAGCCTGGCTGATGAGGATTATGATTCCGAAACCGGTCCCAGGATGCTTGTTTCCGGTCCAGGGAAGACATGGCTTGGCAGTTCGGGCTGGACTGTTCCCACGAGGCACAGGGTCAGACTGATTTGCATATAGCCTTGTCTGAACTGGGGTGGCTGAGTGAACTAAAGAATGGTGATGGATTAAACCCAGATCAGTTGACTGGGGGTGAGTGTTTGATTTGTTCAAACGCTCCGTCCATCATCCCCTTTTGTATCGCTTTGTTCGCCCTAAGTGTGGCAGGGTATGCTCAGACGTGAGTCCCTTGTTCACTTGGCCACTGGATTCAAGATAGCCTGGCTGATGAGGATTATGAATCCGAAACCGGTCCCAGGATGCTTGTTTCCGGTCCAGGGAAGACATGGCTTGGCAGTTCGGGCTGGACTGTTCCCACGAGGCACAGGGTCAGACTGATTTGCATATAGCCTTGTCTGAACTGGGGTGGCTGAGTGAACTAAAGAATGGTGATGGATTAAACCCAGATCAGTTGACTGGGGGTGAGTGTTTGATTTGTTCAAACGCTCCGTCCATCATCCCCTTTTGTATCGCTTTGTTCGCCCTAAGTGTGGCAGGGTATGCTCAGACGTGAGTCCCTTGTTCACTTGGCCACTGGATTCAAGATAGCCTGGCTGATGAGGATTATGAATCCGAAACCGGTCCCAGGATGCTTGTTTCCGGTCCAGGGAAGACATGGCTTGGCAGTTCGGGCTGGACTGTTCCCACGAGGCACAGGGTCAGACTGATTTGCATATAGCCTTGTCTGAACTGGGGTGGCTGAGTGAACTAAAGAATGGTGATGGATTAAACCCAGATCAGTTGACTGGGGGTGAGTGTTTGATTTGTTCAAACGCTCCGTCCATCATCCCCTTTTGTATCGCTTTGTTCGGCCTAAGTGTGGCAGGGTATGCTCAGACGTGAGTCCCTTGTTCACTTGGCCACTGGATTCAAGATAGCCTGGCTGATGAGGATTATGAATCCGAAACCGGTCCCAGGATGCTTGTTTCCGGTCCAGGGAAGACATGGCTTGGCAGTTCGGGCTGGACTGTTCCCACGAGGCACAGGGTCAGACTGATTTGCATATAGCCTTGTCTGAACTGGGGTGGCTGAGTGAACTAAAGAATGGTGATGGATTAAACCCAGATCAGTTGACTGGGGGTGAGTGTTTGATTTGTTCAAACGCTCCGTCCATCATCCCCTTTTGTATCGCTTTGTTCGCCCTAAGTGTGGCAGGGTATGCTCAGACGTGAGTCCCTTGTTCACTTGGCCACTGGATTCAAGATAGCCTGGCTGATGAGGATTATGAATCCGAAACCGGTCCCAGGATGCTTGTTTCCGGTCCAGGGAAGACATGGCTTGGCAGTTCGGGCTGGACTGTTCCCACGAGGCACAGGGTCAGACTGATTTGCATATAGCCTTGTCTGAACTGGGGTGGCTGAGTGAACTAAAGAATGGTGATGGATTAAACCCAGATCAGTTGACTGGGGGTGAGTGTTTGATTTGTTCAAACGCTCCGTCCATCATCCCCTTTTGTATCGCTTTGTTCGCCCTAAGTGTGGCAGGGTATGCTCAGACGTGAGTCCCTTGTTCACTTGGCCACTGGATTCAAGATAGCCTGGCTGATGAGGATTATGAATCCGAAACCGGTCCCAGGATGCTTGTTTCCGGTCCAGGGAAGACATGGCTTGGCAGTTCGGGCTGGACTGTTCCCACGAGGCACAGGGTCAGACTGATTTGCATATAGCCTTGTCTGAACTGGGGTGGCTGAGTGAACTAAAGAATGGTGATGGATTAAACCCAGATCAGTTGACTGGGGGTGAGTGTTTGATTTGTTCAAACGCTCCGTCCATCATCCCCTTTTGTATCGCTTTGTTCGCCCTAAGTGTGGCAGGGTATGCTCAGACGTGAGTCCCTTGTTCACTTGGCCACTGGATTCAAGATAGCCTGGCTGATGAGGATTATGAATCCGAAACCGGTCCCAGGATGCTTGTTTCCGGTCCAGGGAAGACATGGCTTGGCAGTTCGGGCTGGACTGTTCCCACGAGGCACAGGGTCAGACTGATTTGCATATAGCCTTGTCTGAACTGGGGTGGCTGAGTGAACTAAAGAATGGTGATGGATTAAACCCAGATCAGTTGACTGGGGGTGAGTGTTTGATTTGTTCAAACGCTCCGTCCATCATCCCCTTTTGTATCGCTTTGTTCGCCCTAAGTGTGGCAGGGTATGCTCAGACGTGAGTCCCTTGTTCACTTGGCCACTGGATTCAAGATAGCCTGGCTGATGAGGATTATGAATCCGAAACCGGTCCCAGGATGCTTGTTTCCGGTCCAGGGAAGACATGGCTTGGCAGTTCGGGCTGGACTGTTCCCACGAGGCACAGGGTCAGACTGATTTGCATATAGCCTTGTCTGAACTGGGGTGGCTGAGTGAACTAAAGAATGGTGATGGATTAAACCCAGATCAGTTGACTGGGGGTGAGTGTTTGATTTGTTCAAACGCTCCGTCCATCATCCCCTTTTGTATCGCTTTGTTCGCCCTAAGTGTGGCAGGGTATGCTCAGACGTGAGTCCCTTGTTCACTTGGCCACTGGATTCAAGATAGCCTGGCTGATGAGGATTATGAATCCGAAACCGGTCCCAGGATGCTTGTTTCCGGTCCAGGGAAGACATGGCTTGGCAGTTCGGGCTGGACTGTTCCCACGAGGCACAGGGTCAGACTGATTTGCATATAGCCTTGTCTGAACTGGGGTGGCTGAGTGAACTAAAGAATGGTGATGGATTAAACCCAGATCAGTTGACTGGGGGTGAGTGTTTGATTTGTTCAAACGCTCCGTCCATCATCCCCTTTTGTATCGCTTTGTTCGCCCTAAGTGTGGCAGGGTATGCTCAGACGTGAGTCCCTTGTTCACTTGGCCACTGGATTCAAGATAGCCTGGCTGATGAGGATTATGAATCCGAAACCGGTCCCAGGATGCTTGTTTCCGGTCCAGGGAAGACATGGCTTGGCAGTTCGGGCTGGACTGTTCCCACGAGGCACAGGGTCAGACTGATTTGCATATAGCCTTGTCTGAACTGGGGTGGCTGAGTGAACTAAAGAATGGTGATGGATTAAACCCAGATCAGTTGACTGGGGGTGAGTGTTTGATTTGTTCAAACGCTCCGTCCATCATCCCCTTTTGTATCGCTTTGTTCGCCCTAAGTGTGGCAGGGTATGCTCAGACGTGAGTCCCTTGTTCACTTGGCCACTGGATTCAAGATAGCCTGGCTGATGAGGATTATGAATCCGAAACCGGTCCCAGGATGCTTGTTTCCGGTCCAGGGAAGACATGGCTTGGCAGTTCGGGCTGGACTGTTCCCACGAGGCACAGGGTCAGACTGATTTGCATATAGAATTGTCTGAACTGGGGTGGCTGAGTGAACTAAAGAATGGTGATGGATTAAACCCAGATCAGTTGACTGGGGGTGAGTGTTTGATTTGTTCAAACGCTCCGTCCATCATCCCCTTTTGTATCGCTTTGTTCGCCCTAAGTGTGGCAGGGTATGCTCAGACGTGAGTCCCTTGTTCACTTGGCCACTGGATTCAAGATAGCCTGGCTGATGAGGATTATGAATCCGAAACCGGTCCCAGGATGCTTGTTTCCGGTCCAGGGAAGACATGGCTTGGCAGTTCGGGCTGGACTGTTCCCACGAGGCACAGGGTCAGACTGATTTGCATATAGCCTTGTCTGAACTGGGGTGGCTGAGTGAACTAAAGAATGGTGATGGATTAAACCCAGATCAGTTGACTGGGGGTGAGTGTTTGATTTGTTCAAACGCTCCGTCCATCATCCCCTTTTGTATCGAAGAGTCAATCTGTGGCAGCCATCGCGTCGTCGCCGCCCCGGGACTTCTACTCCCGGCAGCCCTAGCGGCGAGACGCCGACCAACCCACGCAGCCAGCAGCGCCAGGAGGCGTTCAAAGCCAGCACAGCCCTCCGCGTCGCGGGACGCGCGCGGGCAGAGCCCGGGCAGAGGGCGGGCCGTCTAAGGCCGTCCAAGGACGACCAGGGACGGGACGGGCTACCCCCCTAACAACATGGGTAAGCGGAAACTTGTTACACCGGTACCGGGCGAGGTTAAGGCCAAGGTTCCAAAATATACTACTAGTATTATTACTTATCTAACTACCAAAGTGGATGAGCTATCTACGCAGATTGCTGTTTCTGAGCGTGCGCTAGGTTTGGAAATGTCTCCTGTGGGTTCAGTTAACACTAGCACGACTCCTATCAGTTGTTTACCACTGGAGCCGAGGGTCATTATTGAATCATGTAGACCCAATAGGGCCCAGTCTCCTACAGTTCTTCCCTCACCTGAACTGCCAGCTACAGTTATACCCCCTGCATCTGTGGGTTTGGACATTACAGAAAACATGACAAGTCCTCAGCCTGGGGAACAGCGTGCTACTTATATCACTGAGGAGGGGCTGTCATCCTTACTGGAAAAACTTTTTTCTGAGAGACTTGAATCGGCCCTAGTCCAGATTGCGACAGACATAATGGAGACTTTGAAGGATTGTGTTAAAGACCTGTTGAAAAAATGCGATCGCATTAATGACTTACAAAATAATCAGGTACTTTTACCGCCTCCATCTATACCGATTTGCCCTTTAGCTCCTCAGGCTCCCGTACCTGTTGTAAATGACCCCCCGTCTAATATAGTAACCAATTTGCCGACTGAAAATCCTGTGTATAACAAAGGGAAAGTAGTAAATGGTAAATACATGACTATTTTGCAACCAGTGACTAAACCAGTTTCTTCGGAAGGGCAACTAGGGTTGCAGGGAACACGGGTACGTGGAGTGCCCCCGGTACATTTACCCCCAGATGCAACGCCTTTTGTTGCAATTCTGGTAAATGTGCCTAAACTTATTGATGGGGAAGAGGAACAGCATGAAACCCTCCTTAACAACATTAAAAAATGGTGCAATGCAAACTGTACGGTTGAGGGTGATATTGCTGCTAATATATTGACGGGTAGAAGGGTCAACTGGGTGGGAAAAACTAAGAAATGTGTCGCAGGGGACTGTGTCATAGTAAACTTTAAATCACGCAATGTCACTAGCCGCCTATTTTGGGATGCCTCCCCCTTGGATCCCGCTGGTAAGGGTGTGCGCGCCATGCCTTTGGGTTTTTTCTACCCACCTGCATATACGACAACTGGCAGTGGATATGGCAGGGCGCAGCCTAACAATATGAATGCTAGTGTAGAGGGTAGAAATACTACCCCGCCACAAGGGAATGATTGGGTAACAAAGAAATCCTGGGGGGGCGGATCGGCTATTTCTGTAAGAAATATGAACACAGGAGACAGACGACACCAAGAAAGACATGTTACTGAAAGTCCGCATCCCAACCTGATACTGGCAAATAGTTTTACCCCCCTGGTGGGCTTAGACGATAATGACTGACAACCAACACCTACTCAGCCAGCGTCTTTAGCTCCAATAGGGGAGGGGGAACTTATTCCATGTCAGTTCCTTAGTTGGAATGTGGCGGGCACAAGAGCTAAAAGACTAGATCCCACATGGATAGACTTTCTAACTAGTCATCATGTAACCGCACTCCAAGAAACATGGGATACCTCACCAACTTTCTGGATGGATGGCTTTTCAAGCTTTACTATACCGGCAATACCGAGTAGTGCAGGAAGAGCTAAAGGTGGGCTAGTTCTGCTTTTTTCTCTTAAACTGGCAGGGACGTTTAAGCAAGTAGAGTCTGATTCCCCAAATATTTTAATTATAGAGTGGACTATTTCACCAGGTCGTGTCCTAGTGGTTACAAATTTTTATAACTCATGGGTCAGACAAACAGACACAGCCCACGTGGATCACCTGGAAAATGTCCTTAACGACTACAGTCATAAAACACGCACTAATTTCGAACTTATAATTTTAGGTGATTTTAACACACACAAATGTGTTTTAAAATGTAATTTAGGCAATTTGGAGGGCCAGACTGACAACGGTAACCTACATTTTGTTCACACTAAAGTGGGGGAGGCGCTTGAATTCTTTCTTGCTAGCCTCAACATGTTCGAACCCCACAGTACAGGTAGTGGTGAACCATTGCCCACTTACAAAGGCTCAGAAAGTGGGTCCGTGATAGACTTTATTTTCATTTCTCAGGGTTTAACCTCTAAGGTGACAAAATACGAGGTAATTGCCTCCCCACATAGTGACCACAACCCAGTTTTGGCTCAGATTCACTGGAGTGACTTATGGAGCAAACACCTGGGTTCTCCTAGGGCTTGCACATCGACGGTGCCCAGTGACCAGGGCAGACGGCTTAAGTGGGGCAAGGTGGTCCAGGAAACCTTTATGGCTTCCCTGCTTCCAAAGATAGAGGAACCCATGTGTATCTGTCTAGAACAAAATGCCACCAATAGCGAAATTATTTTAGCTTTTAATTTTATTTGCTCACAAACAGCTAAAGAACTCACAGCTCCCCAATCCCGTTTGCCACTTAAGCCTCATAAATGGTTTGACAGTAATTGTTCTAGAGCCCATACAGACCTGAAAAATGCACTTAAAACAAAGCCGAGGGATAAAATTCTAATTTCCAAATTAAGACGGGAGTATAAGCTGGTTATCAAAACAAGGAAAAACACAATTAAAAATAATGCCTGGAATGATTTACTTGATGTGGATGTTCTACGCAATAGTAGGAGATTCTGGGTCATTATAAATAACCAATTCTTCTCGGGAGAGATCAATACAATCTCCGATTGCATTATTAGTGATGAGAAATGGGTTGACCATTTTAAAAATATATATGGCAGTAATGACATTCTGGATGAAAATGGCATGGGGTTAGGTGTGGGGCTTTCGGTAGTAGAATTCAACGAGGAGGAGGTGTACAAGGCAATAATGGACTCCACCAAAAATAAAGCTCCTGGCCCAGATGGAGTCCCGGTAGACTTTTTTAGATATGCCCCAACCACCTGGTCCAAAGTCCTCACTAATGTATTCAGGGCGACAAATGATGGATATTTCCCAGAAACTTGGACAACATCTGTCATAGTGCCTATTTTTAAAAAAGGAGATAGGGAGGACCCGGGATGCTACCGACCAATTTCTTTAATAGACTCTGCCTTCAAGCTCCTGGGCAGAGTACTATTGACTAAATTGAGAGCAAACCTGGAGCTTTCTGGGGGTCTCGCCGAGATCCAATACGGTTTCAGGGAGAAACGGGGAACCCTAGAGCAATGCTCAAACCTATATCTACTAATATCCAAGTATACAGTGGCCGGGGAGGGTTCACTATATTTGGCCTTTATGGACCTCTCCTCGGCCTTCGACTTGGTTAATAGGAGCAAGCTCTGGGCTATACTCCATGAGCTCGGCATTGAGGACTCCTTGGTGGCCCTCATAGCAAGTTTGCACCAGGGACTCTTTGCGAAGGTCCGGGTTACCAGGGAAGGGCGATGCTCAGACAGCTTCAGGTCAAAGAAAGGGGTTCGCCAAGGCTGCATCTTGGCCCCTCTTTTATTTACTATTTATATAAATGACCTAGGGAAGTCTATGTTAACAGGCAATGCAGATGTCCCGCGGGTAGGTGGGAAGCAGATTCCGGCTCTCCTTTATGCGGATGATGCCGTTCTCATCGCCCGTACGGGCATTGGTTTACAGACCCTTTTGGAGCTTTTTGGCTCCTTTATGGCTAACTTAGACCTAAAAATCAATGTAACCAAATCGCACACAATGATTGTGGGCCCACAGAAAAATAAATCACATACAAAAACCTTTACTTGTAAGGGTGAGGTTCTCTCCAGGGTCCCTGTTTTCCCATATTTAGGGGTCCTGTTTGATGAGAAAGGTTCTTGGGTTCCGCAGATTAAGGCTAAGAACATTTCTTTAGCTCGGTCCACAGCAGCCCTGATGGCCTTCACGAAAAGATTAGGGGCTAAACCAATGGAGGCTGTGCTAAAAGTTTACAAAAGTAAATGCGTCTCCATTGCTTCATGTGGTGCAGCTCTGTGGGGATATGCTAACTTGGATAGTATGCAGAGGGTTGAAAACAAGCTTATTAGAAGAATCTTATCGGTTCCAAATTCTACACCTACCTACTCCATACATGAAGAAGTTGGCCAACCCTATATTACAGATGGACTAAAATTGGCCCCTTTACTTTTTTGGGCCAATACCTGGTTAAACACGGAGTTGTCTTTAAACCACATAATTCTTAAAGATGTGATTGCAAGGGAGGGGGCAATGAAAATATTATGGTTGAAATACATAAAGTCATCATTCACTGCCCTCGGGAGACCAGACCTATATACAACACCTTCAAACATTAGGAAAATGGACATTGCATGGATTAAGAAAGAATTCCAGGGGAGGACACGTTTAGAGAGAGAGGAGTTTGAAGTCAACAAACCATTAGTAAGAGCACATTTGGTCTTGTCCTCTTCCCCCTCCATGGAACCATATCTGCAATTTGTTACTAAACCCTTGCATAGATTTTTATTAACCAGATTTAGAATGAACCTGATCCACTATTCACTAGGCTGTTTCCCTGTGTGGGGAAAACCAGAGCATGGACCACCTTGTGAGTGTGACCAGTTCTCTAATCAGGATACTCTCCACTTTATGTTTTTTTGTGGGCTTTACAATTTGGAGAGGGGAAAATATCTAATACCTCTCCTGAAAACTATGGGCTTTATACACGTGAGACCAGCCTTGCTTTTTCTTCAACGGTTACCAGATGCACATGTCACTTTCTGTGTTGCAAGTTTTCTAACAGCCGCTTATAGAGGAAAAAACAAAAGAATCCCTAGAACTGTATTGTTTTAAACTAAAAGCGAACCAATATATCAATTTTAACTCTCTTTTTATACATTATGGTGTTTAATTAAGTGACTTTTTTAAGGATGCTGTGTAAATTAAATGTATTGTGGGTATTTTTAAAATGTTTTAAATGTATGTATTATTCTTGCCTTTTATGATTTTAACAAAAATCGAATAAAGTGTATTTTGACTGATGTCTTAACCATTTACTACGAAAAGGGCAAAGTGCAGGACATATAAAAAGAACATGAATAAAGTCCTGAGTAGACACATTACAAAAATTTCAAATTGATGAACATTGATACCACTTAGCCTTAAGTTTATTGAGCGGGAGTAAATCATACCTCAAAAGCAACCAAAAACGCCGTATAGCATGAGGGAGATTCCAAGATACATATGGTTGCTTACATTTTAATACATAAGTGTCAGTGAATGGAGATATTCCCTTTTTGCAAGGATAGACTCCTTATCCAGCCTAAAACTAAGATCCCAAGAGGCCTGTTTCAGAAGTGATTTTAACTGTAAGGCAGACAGGGTAAAAAGAGTATTCTCCTCCAATTGTAGGAGCATAACAGCCCTTCTAAAATTCTTCACAATGGAGGAGAAATCTCCAAAAGTGCCCAACAATTCGGACTTCATTAGATGTCTTAAAGTCCCCACTTCCCCTCTAGCCAAACTTGCTACCCAACGCACTAACCCTGCCAGACCCTGCACCCAGCTACTCCGGATTCCATATTCAAGTCGTAGAGATGCCACTGTAAAGGAGGTATTAATAGAGGCCAGGAACCGAAGGATTTTCCCTTCTGTGGTGTGTAGAAAACCCCATTGACCTATATCTAATATCTCAATCCCATACAAAAGGGATGATGGGATTTTTGCCGTAAAGACCTCTAACATATGAGGAAAATGTCTTCTTCCTGTGGCTGTATACAAGGCACTCAAGCTTTTGCCTTGAGAAAGGGCCTTCCGAGAGTTATTATCAATATGGGCCTTGTCACTGAGATTAGCGGAGATTATTTTCCCCAGAAAGACATAGGACTTAACCACCTCAAGCCTCTGACCTCCTACAGACCAACCAAAATTCTCATATTTTGTTTTTTTCCTTCCTGAGATACACATAATTTGACTTTTAGCTATGTTTATCTTTAGATGGTGAATCTCAGAAAAAACATATAAAGCCTGCAGACGATTATTTAACCCATTCGGGGTTAAATCTACTATGAGAATATCGTCTGCATATAACAAACAGGAAATTGGGGATCCCCCCAATATAGGCGCAATACCAACACAATCAGATAGAGATGCAGGAAGATCAGAGATATATAAAGAAAAAAGCAAGGGTGCCAACAGACATCCCTGCTTTAATCCATTAACGGAAGGAATAATACTGGAAAGCCCCCTTTCCCCCCCTAGAAGAACCTGGCACCATGTATCTAAATGAAGTGCCTTCACCAGATCTAATAGGAGGGGAGGCATTCCTAAAGCGGCTAGTTTTCTCCACAGTAACGACCAATCAACTTTGTCAAATGCCGTGGAGAAATCTATGAAAGCCGCATAGACTCGTCCTCCACAGGTCCTTACATATTTATCAGAGATTATCTGTAGTGCAGTAAGGTTGTCCAAAGTGCCATGTTCTTTACGAAAACCTGTTTGATTTAAAGGCAAAATATGGTTCCTCTCAACCCAATCGTTAATGGAATGTAGGAGACATTTGGAGAAGACTTTGCCAATTGAATCAAGAAGGGCAATTTGCCGATAATTCTTAGGGTCTTTCCTATCACCCTTCTTGAACAATGGCACCAATATGCTCCCTTTCCAAGACGATGGGACAGATTTATTCAGGAAACAAAACTTAAATATAGAAAATAAGAATTTACTCCAGGAAACTGGATCCTGCTTCAGGAAAGATATGGGAAGCTCACCTGGCCCCATCGCCCCTGATAGACGAAGATCTTTTATCGCTATTTCTATAGTTCTCTCAGATGGAAAATCTATTGAAAGATCGCTATCAGGATTGGATAGCAGAATCTCAGGCATTGGGTCATTGCTAGCGTATAAATTTAAAATGTAAGAAATCCAAATTTGCTCCGGTATAGGAATGGGACGGGAAGTGGCTCTGGTTCCACAACCTTCTCCAATTATTGACCAGAAAAGTCTGACATGCCCTTTTACGGCGGCCTCACGCAATTTAATCCAAAACGAATCTTCTCTCTCTTTTTTCATTTGTATCTTAGCCCTTCGTCTCCTTCTTTTCAAAAGAGTTATTTTCCGAGATCTTTCGGAAGATCCTGATAAATATTGTTCCCTCACCAGTCTGTTTATTTCCTTATTTAAAACGATAATTGATCTAGGGGGTAAGAACCTTTTTTTAATAGGGTTGGAATTTCTAGCGACTGACGTGACCTCCTTCAGGAAACCTTCAAAGGAGGACAACTCAGCCCCTGACCAATTAAGGAAGGAGATTTTTTTGAGTTCTCTCCAAGACCTGATCTAGACCCCTCATGGCCTTAGAATTCCAATGACACCTTCCAGTTTTAACATCAAAATTCACCTGATCACCATTAAAAGACCAGGGATTAGCAGGAGGCGGAGATATATCGAGGCTTAGAGAAAGAATCTTATGATCGCTATAAGCAGACTGAAAGGCCACTAGATCCTTTAAGAGAGAAAAGATGCAATAGTCAACGATTATATAATCTATAATCGATTCACCAAGAGTGGATATATGCGTGAAGGATGCAGGAGTATCAGAGGGAAGTCTTCCATTAACTACGATTCCCTCGGTTTCAGATAATTCCTGCAGGAGCAGTTTCCCTCTCTTATTAGTTCTGATGTTTCCTGGAAAGAGAGCTTGAGGGATCTGTAAGCTTTCTTCTTTAAGTTTATTTCTAAATAAATCCAAGCTTAGATTGGAAACTTTGCAGTTCAAATCGCCTAGTAAAATTACATGAGGGGACGGGATTTGATCCTTAATTTGCTTAATATAGGCAAAAACTAGTTTTAACACTTCATTAAAGCAATCATCAGGGGGTATATAGGCATTTATTAATACCAGGGGGTGTTTCTTTTCCATATTATCGAAACCAAATAGTGTCACCGCCTGAAAAAGGTTACTGGGATCTAAGTGGTGTGCATAATTCCACTTAATTTGGTTAGATAATAAACATGCGATTCCACCTTTAGCATGACCCCTCTTGGTGGCCCCAGCCCCTCCCTCTAGAACAATATAATCCCTCCCCACAGTTATGTCATTCACACACCATGTTTCTTGAATGCAAATCACATTAGCACCCAAGGAATGTAAATATTGCATTTTTTCCGGGCAATTATTAAAACCAGCAGCATTCCAAGAAATAATCTTTACACTATTGCTAAAGATGAGAGAATAATTTAGGATTGTCCGAAGTTTTACCTGATAAAACGCCGGGTAACCAATTCCAATGCTGACTGTCTAATACTTTATCTCCAAAAGGTGATAAAGAGGAAGGGGTTATATGTGTTACTAGGCGTTTAGATTTAGAGAGAGAGATCTTTAAATCCTCAAAGGTAAATGGAAGACCAGCTTGTCTCGAGCCTAAACACCTCTGATCAAATGCATCGACTCTGCCGGGAGGAAAAAAGGGCATCACATCAATCCCTCGGCTCAGAAAACTCTCTGCCTGCTTCAGGATCAGGTTCACAACGAGTTTAGAGTAAAACCTTACCCTGGTATAGGAGGTTGTCTCAGCCTTCAAAATTAATACCAAATTGATATCACTGGTTTGGATTAGTTTCAAACTCTCCAACTCTTTGAAGCACTTGAGCATCCAAGATCTATTCATTATTAACTCAGAATCAAAGAGCGGGAAAAAATCCAACGACAGTGTATCAGTGATATCCTCCATTACGGATCCCGGGAATTTATTAAGGCATACTGCCTTATTTATCGATGTTAAAAAAGGAGGGGCAACTGGATTAAGAGTAGATATAGGTTCAGAAATATTTTTCACTATCTTCACCAACGGAAAAGTGATTGTGGACTTCCCTAGTCCGATAGAAGGGCTATCAAGGTTGTGTATCATGGGATTGGAAATGATATCTTCAGACTCAACAGATGAAGGAAGAACAACATCACTTAAAATATTAGAGCCCTGCTTACAATTATCAACATCAGTCCCGGCCGTAGCTGGAGAAGAAATATTACCGTCCTTCGTAACATATTGCTCTAAAACCTCATCAAAAATTATTTGTCTCTGTCTCTTTTTTTTGATTCGACGTAAAGGTTTCCTTTTTTTTCCTCTACATTTTTTTGGCTTTTTTTCTATTTCCTTTTCCCCATTATCATTATTCTCTTGGACGAAGATAGGAAAAAATTCTTTGACAGGATTGACAACGACTGCTTCGTCATTATCCTCAACAATTTCAAGAGCCAGATTCACAATACAGTTATGAGCAATGGAATTAGGGGCAGATGGAGTCCCAATCGATGTAACCTCGTTTCTGATGATAGCAGACGGAGGATTCTTAACTAAGTTACAGGGTGAATCCATTAGCTCCAATCCTGATAACACATCTCTTTCAGATTTAGGCCCTAGCAGATCCTCCTGGGGAACTTTACCCGGCAGCTTTACCATGGAATTGTTTAATAGGGCCTTTAATATCTGGGTTACTGAGTCTAGAACACAATCCTTACTGCCCACAAATGTACCCAAAAGCAGTAATATAGAGGATAACAAGTGTTCCAAAGCAATCAGGGACTCAGAAATAGGTTTGTCAAGATTTTCTGGGCGATGGAAAATAGAAGGTTGGATACCAGATATATCCAACTCAGGGGTTTGTGAGATGTTATGTTGTGAGGACATGTCTTGGGAAGAAATTGAGGGAGAACTAGAATAAAGCCGAAGACCCGAAGGAGTAGCACCAAGCGGAGTTTTCGAGCCCTCAAATACTTTCAATAATCCATCCCTAGGGTAACGCTCACCAAGTTCCAAATCAATATCCAATGGTTGGGAGTCTTCATTTACTGCCTCCCTATCCGAGTGTTCTCCTAATAATTCTTGAGACAGATTAGCCTCACGAATGATTAGAGTATTTAAATGTTGTACACTTTCGGTTTTAGGCGACGGGCATTTTGTGTTAGGAGAAACTTTAAAGATTTTCACATTAGTTTCTGCACAGGGCTGCGAAATCATACCTAATTTATTTTCAATTAGTGAACCCTCCAGGACCTGCTTAGGGGCCCCTCCTGGAGAAATCACTCCTTCCATCTCATAGGGATTGATTTTATCTTTCGATTTCTCCCACAATTGGAATAACTGATTCTGACCCTTTAATTGTAGATTTTGAATCTCCTTATTTCTTAGCGGATTAGACCTAGTTTTTGCACAGGATCTTCCGGCCAGAAGCCTACCTGAACGAAGTTTTTTAGCAGTCATAATGGAGATTATGAAAATAATAAAATATCGACTGTACTCAATAATACACAAATATTACAACAGATATAAGCAGATATATCCAAAATTCGAAGGCCCATATACGACGGACCGGGCTTACCAACAAATGAATATAGACATCAATATAACAAATGAAAAAGAATGGGCCCAGCCCTGCCTACATCGGCCTCAGAGGGCCTAAGAGGGCCCGCCCTTTGCCCGGGCTTCGTCCCGCTTACGCGGGAAATAAACTGATAATGTACGAAATTAGCTCAGGGTGTGTCACCAGGGAGAGCGGGCCAGGTGAAAACTATCGGCCTTGCAGAGACTCCTGGGTGGCCGAGTCCCTGCCTGCACGCTCGCAGCCCTGGAGTAGACACTCACCCCCGCTGAGACAGCCAATGAAGCGGGACCCGCAAAGCGGGTCCGGCGAACTGTTAAAATATGCTCCAGGCAAATCCAGGTAAGGAAATGTTCGGTACACAATGTTCGCAATATCACAAGTAGACAACGTGGAAACAGCCGTAGTCAGGGGGAGATGGAATAAATATGCAATTATGTAGACAGAGGGCGTGTCACCAGGGAGAGCGGGCCAGGTGAAAACTATCGGCCTCGCAGGGACTCCTCGGTGACCGAGTCCCTGCCTGCACGCTCGCAGCCCTGGAGTAGACACTCACCCCCGCAGAGACAGCCAATGAAGCGGGACCCGCGAAGCGGGTCCGGCAAACTGTTAAAGTATGCTCCAGGCAAATCCAGGTAAGGAAATGTTCGGTACACAATGTTCTCAATATCACAAGTAGACAACGTGGAAACAGCCGCAGTCAAGGGGAGATAGAATAAATATGCAGTTATGTAAACAGAGGGCGTGTCACCAGGGAGAGCGGGCCAGGTGAAAACTATCGGCCTCGCAGGGACTCCTGGGTGACCGAGTCCCTGCCTGCACGCTCGCAGCCCTGGAGTAGACACTCACCCCCACCGAGACAGCCAATGAACTGTTAAAGTATGCTCCAGGCAAATCCAGGTAAGGAAATGTTCGGTACACAATGTTCTCAATATCATAAGTAGACAACGTGTAGTGTTGAGCTCGCTCGCTCACTACACTCACGCGCCACGCTCGCTCGCAATATTGAACTGCCAGCGACTTTTATGCCCCACTTCTTTCAAATGTCACCAGCTGCCACTGGTGAGGGCTGTTGGAGGCTGATGCAGGCAGGGCAGGTAAGTATAAGTGAGGGCTGTTGAAGGCTGATGCAGGCGGCGGGCAGATATAGTCGGTCTCTTTGGGTCTTTTCGCTGAGCAATCACTGCTGCAGCAATCACAGCTGTCAGTCAGTCACAGCCACGGCAAAGGTAGGGCTGGGAGCCGAAAAAACTGTATAGATACTGCTCCCACTCCAAATTAGAATTACGGGAGAACAGGGAACCCACGGGGGGTAAGGGGGAGTGGGGGCGTTGGTAGTGGACACCTCCCCCAATGCAAGGAGGGCAGTGGCTCACCTCCGAACGCCCGTCCAGCTCCAATTGCAGCCGCCGCCACCGGTGTTTGCTTTCTCCTCTCCTCTCTCCTACTCCGTGGGCTCGTGTGACTCGTTTCCCGGCTGCCGTTCTCCGCCGCACAAGCCTTTCCCTTTCCCTTGCTTGCGGCGGTGATGACGGTGGTACAGTTTACAATTGCGGCTGGGTAGTGGCGGGTAGCGGGAGAGATCGGCATGCTCTCGTGACTTAGGTATATGTCTACTTGTACATGTATTCTCCCATGTGTTATGCACCTCAAGATGGTAGCTTAAAAAGTGGGTAGCTTCTCCTATAGGTGGTGAAATCTTCTCAGTTATGCTCTGTCATTTGGTTCCACAGGTAGACATGTCTTATGTATATAGGTGTTATAGAGCCCTTCAAGTATACTATTGAATACACATGTACCCTGTCTTATGAGCAGAAATAAATACATAAACCTTTTTGTACACAAATGTACAGAGTATACTGTTTGAATCACAGGTATTCAAGTATTTGTATGTTTACTTTTATGTAACATGTCACTAAGTAAGAGCAGAGACACACATTCATACCTTCACAAACTTGGTTACACTTATAAAAGTGATATGGTTAGGATTGCTGTTTTACATTTGGTAGGTCTAACATTCTGAGCAGTCGATGAATAGTGAACCTTCAAGGGAAAAGTAAGGTTTAAGACATCTTGTGAGAAGGATTAGTGATTAGGCTATTTTGTATGAGTCTGTGGAAAGGTACAGTCGAAGTAAGCCTCTTTCTGGACTTCTGTTACCTCTTTCTGCATTTTTCTTGCTTCTTTCTGCACCTTTCTTCCTCTTTGTGCACCTCTCTTGCCTCTTTCTGTACTTCTCTTGCTTCTTTCTGCGCCTGTCTTCCTCTTTCTACATATGTCTTACCTATGTCGGGATAGTTAGAAATTAGCATTAAAAAACTTTTGAAAATCACTGAAAAAAACACAGGTTTCAGGGACGTTAAAGTTAGTAATTAGCATTTAAAAAACCTTAGACATTCACTGAACAAACCACAGGTTTCAGGGATGTTATAGTTAGAAATTAGCATTAAAAAAATGAGATATTCGGGGAGGAGCTACGATAGCAACCAAGATGACCACGTGAGTTCCCGGCTCCGCCGACCTCCGTCTCCTACCAGTATATCCTGTCATATATCCTGAATTTGCGCCCTGCCTTCTTGTGTCTGAACTGGTCTGGATAAAAATGGTGCAATCCTGAGATTTCTGCCATTCCAGTGGGAAAAGATACGTCGTGTGGCACTTTGCGGCCTACACCAGCTTGAAAGCCGGGGTCTCGAGTACTGGCCCAGCCGGGCTGAAGTTGAACAACATTGGCCGTGGTTTTGTGACAGGGTCCGGTCAGCTGAGGTGGCAAGTTTTCTTTTGACCCGCTATGGACGGCGATTGGTGTGCTTGGTATACATTGAAAGAGGGGTTAAGACACATAATTGCAGCAGCGGACCGGGGTTCCTGGCCCGATGGCCCGGTTTTGGGAGCGGCCGGTGCTCGCCGGGTGGGGTTCTCCGCCTGCGGTAGCTGCTTCCGGACTATCATTGTCGCCAACGGAGTGTCCCCCTCTGCAGTCTTCCGTTCCGCATCCACTGTTTTCCCCTCCGAGGGACCGGGCTCTCCAGAGCCAACACTATGATTGAGACCGAATGCAGTGTTGTGGAAGGAACCGGTAGTGTCCCGTCACAACTAACTGTGTTGGCGGCCATAGGGTCATTCCATGAGTGTATTGATGCACACCTACGCACAATGATAACTTGCTTGACTGGAATTGAGCGGACCGGACCGGACCCTGTTCCACTGCGGGAAGCGGAACTACTCGAGATGCCCTTGATGGCCACTTCAACGGGGGATCCAGACCCTGTGCTGTGGGAGGTGTCGGAGCCTTTGAACGGTGTTGTGTGTGAACGGAGAGAACACGAAGTGGTGACTGGATCGTGTGGCCTAAGACTACTGCTGATTATGGATGGACTACCTGCTGCTCCCCTTCCGGAACCCAATGCTGGGAACTGTTGTCGGCCTGGGCCTGCGTTACTCCCCTGTGTGTCTAGGCCGCTAAGATGGCGGCCGCAACAACGCTGTGCATTTGTGAGGGTTAGGGGAGTCTCGGATCCTGGTGGAGTTATCGGCACTCTCCACCCGGTGCTACATCCTGGTTTTGACTCTGTTCCGATCTTTTTATGTTTTGACTATCCTGCTGAAGCGGCTATTCGTCCGGGAGGGTTTCGGGTGTCTGCTCGAAGGGGACAAGGTTGAGATTGAGAGACTGAGTTTCACATCGAGTCTCGCTGGACACGGGGTTTGCGATAGTACTATCTATGGAAGGCAGGGCAGTATTTGAAATTTCCCCTGTTACGCCACGAATTTACAGCTTACTACATTTTTGATTTACTTCAGGGGATTCTTGGTTCGGGCGGGGGGAGGAGGGGCCGGGGATATGATAGACGATGCCCTCCTCCGTTTCTTCCTTCTTTTAGGGCTTAGTTAGCTGGGGCGACAGGCACGCTGCTAGTGGGTTGGGCTGTAGCCATCTGCAGGGGTGCAGGGTGGGGGGATGTTTTTTTTTGATTTGTCTCTATTTTGTTTCTATGGCCTTCTCTTCTTTTCTTTCTTTCTTCTACGAGATGTGGGTGGATTATCC
This sequence comes from Lissotriton helveticus, assembly GCF_964261635.1. Lineage (NCBI taxonomy): Eukaryota > Metazoa > Chordata > Amphibia > Caudata > Salamandridae > Lissotriton > Lissotriton helveticus. Next base: position 737,732,699 of record NC_136061.1, on the reverse strand, counting down.
TGAGATTCTCTGTTTCTCATATTCGGGTGTCATGTGTTCTGGCTATAATCATCCTGATTTTGTGGGTGGACGGGCCTGAAGGTTTCAGCCTAGCCGGGTTGTGGATTGTTATGTCCTTACTCCTGCTACGTATTTGCTAGTGTTGACGTCTCAGTCATCGTTTAATTGATATATACCCCTTTAGTCTATTTGCCTGTTCACCTCCGCAATGTGCTCTGGTGTACGGTACCCGATGTATGTACTCACTCTCTTGTTTTTCTTCAAATAATAAAAATATATATAAATAAAAAAAAATCAGATATTCACTGAAATAACCACAGGTTTCAGGGACGTTATAGTTAGGCTGGCATTTCACTTGTACAAAACCAGAGAAACTCAGCTGTTATAGTTAGCTGAGCTAACTATCAATCGCGCCCCGCAATGCACTGCTGATGACGTCACATATTACATCACTCATGATCTGGTCAGTGACATCACTGATGACATCACTGATGGCATCTTAAATGACATCACTGATGACATCATCCACTTAACATCTGATGCACCTCCTCACACCCTAATATAACCTTTCAAACACATACTCTAAAATTCAAACAGACTACCATTCTCAAAACCATAGACACACCAATACCAGTTAGTACATACCTACTCACTGTTTCATAGGTCTACACACACATCCACTCACTCACCCATACAGTCATTCATACATGCAGTCACTCTTCAATACAGGCACTGATATATGCATTCATATACCCATACAGACACACACACACCGCCACTCACCCATAGACTTACTCACACACCTAGTCAGTCACCCAAAGAATCAATTACACTTCCATGTACTCACCTATATAGTTATATACACACCACCTCACTTTTTCATACAGATACTAACACATACTTACTCTCTTGTACAATCACTGACACAAGAACACATTCCTCCATAGAACCACTCTCACAATCACTCACTCTCACATATAGTCACTTATATACACACCAACACTCACATATACTGCCTTTCACATATGTAGTTACTCACACATATACCACTGAGACATCTATTCACTCACCAACACAGCCATATGCACACTCACTCACCCATACAACCCCTCACAGATGCACCCATGAACCCATACACCCAGTGAATCACCCACTCACACATCCATGCAGGGAGTCACAGACACCCCCACCCACCCACACAGACACTCAGGCACCCATACAGATAATCAAACAACCCATCATTAACCCATATAGACATACATGTAGCTACTCACCAACCCATGCAGCCACTTACACACCAACTGACAGACAGATATAGAAGTTCACACAGAAGAATCACTCACCTAAGCATTCACTAAGACACGTTTAATCACACACATACAGTCAGTCACACACCCACTAAATGACCCATTTAGACACTCATACACCCACTCATTCTTCAATACACCTTGGCGTATATTTATATAAACATTCTTAAACATTTTAGAAACACTCAGCTAACTATAACGGCTGAATTTCTCTGGTTTTGTACAAGTGAAATGTCAGCCTAAATACAACGTCCCTGAAACCTGTGTTTTTTTCAGTGACTATCTAAGGTTTTTTAATGCTAATTCCTAACTATAACCTCCCTGAAATCAGTGGTTGTTTTAGTGAAGTTCTAAGTTTTTTTAAACCATTTTATTTATGCAAAGATGTTTGTAATTATTTATTTATTTTTCCCATGATTTTCTTTTGTATTTTTATTAACTTTTAAAATAATTATTCCCTTTTTTATATGTATATATATATATATATATATATATATATATATATATATATATATATATATATATATATATATATATATATATATATATATATTTATATCACCAAAGAGCAAGCAGGGTCCTGCTGAGATCCTCTCTCCCGAGTCAGGTAGCGCAAAGTTTATTCGGCGGACCACAAAGGCCGAATCCAATATAAAAAGCAACCAAGACACTCATAGTGTCGAAACGCGTAGCGTGTAAACTGTAATCAATAATCACTTTATAAGCGGATTCCTGAGTGCGCAATTTATTGCTTTGAAGCAATCTTGCTTTTTATATATATTTATATATATATATATTTATATATATAAATAGATATTGGTGGTAAAATTCGATATATGATTATCTGCTAATGCATATAGCTAATTGATGAAGCTAGGAAATAACCTTACCCCTAACTCAACACTGCAGCATGGTACGAGAAAAAAAATCCAAAAAGAACTACAGGGCACTGTACTTGTACTTGCAAAAGCATAACCACATGGGGAACAGCAGCAAGAGCAGTGAAATGTTTTTGACTAGGCCTGGACAGTGAACTTCGCTCCTTTCGCGGAGTTTGCTGAGTTTTTAAGCACTCCACGCTCCGCGGAGTGCGCGGAGTGCAGAAAACTCTGCTCCGCATAGTGCAGCAGAGATTTTTTCCCGCTTGTGAATGGTAAGTTGGTGACTGCAAGCTGCTGCTCGGGTAGAATTTCTATCTGAGCAGCAGAAAGATCACCACAAACGGCAGCTCCCACTGCACTCCGCCACTTGCAGAACTCTGTGGAGTTTTGCAAGTTTTGCGGATTTCCACATAATGAAACTCACCAAATTAAGCCCATGCCTGTTGTTGACATGTTCAAATGAGCTTGATTTATTCGAGATTGATAGCATACAAAAAGAGAGGACTTACAGATATACTTGGTCAAAGATGGCATTGAATGCTATAGGCAATGAGAGAGACAAGTTATGTTATGTTATGTTATGTTATGTTATGTTATGTTATGTTATGTTATGTTATGTTATGTTATGCTATCAGATATTTATAGAGCGCACAGCTACTCTCGGGAGTGTCCTGGCGCTGGGAACAGAGACCACATAACATCATACAGAGCATTCCCCTAGAACAGAACTTAGAGCTGGAAGAGCCATGTTTTCAGACTCCTCCTGTAAGTAATGAGGTCTGTAATCTGTCTAAGAGAGAGGGGTGGCCATTACACAGCCGAGAGGCTACTGCTTGGAAAGATATACCCCCTACCCCGGAGCGCAGGACCTTCGGAGTTGAGATCAGAAGCTGAGTAAAAGATCTCAAGGTATGCTGCGGTGTATAAGGTTGAATTCTTTCCCTAAGGTAGGGGGCTCAAATCTTATGAAACTCTTTAAAAACCAAGACTAAGGCTTTAAAATGGATTCTTTTCCACACCGGAAACCAGTGTAGTCATGAATGGACGTGAAAAATAAATAGATAAAAGAAGAGCAGGAGGACCTGGTTGCACTGAAATAGACAGTCAAGAAGTTGTCAGTCAAGAAGTTGCCAACAGATGACCGAAGAGTGAAGTTGTAGATGATGCAGGTGAATAAAGCATCAGATTCAGCTTTGAAGTTGAAGATGGTAGTGTGAAACCCACAAAACAAGTCACTAATGCAGGAAAACTAGATCCATTTGAATGCTTTAAAAGTGACGTTCCAACATATACTTGTTGTGACACCCCCCCCCCCACCCCTAGCGCCTTGAGACCCTTACGGGTGAGTAGTCGCGCTTTAACAAACTCCTGATTGATTGATTGATTGACACGTGTCAGCACTAGTGGTGACCCATATGAACCAGACTTAATGATGGACAGTTGCATAGCACAACAATACATCTGATGGAGCACCAGAATTTTAATCAACTGGCTCTCAAGAATCTACAGAAATCATGGTTTGCGCTTTTCAAATGATCATGCAGGTTGCTCATGGCTGTTTCATAGTTATCGCCTCAGAAGAACAAGGATTGGAACAATACCTACAATTATGAAAATTGTTGAAATATCATCAAACAAGTTTGAAAAGAGTGAACCCAAAAATTATGGTTAAGTTCCAAAAACAGCCTTCAGGCCAATCTACAATCCAGAACTAATCATTATAAAAAGGTGTGAAATGCCAGTTGCATTAAAACCTCAAAATACAGCACCAAGTGCATCAGCAAAGTTATGTTATGTTATCTTAAGTGTATTTGTAAAGCGCACTATCACCCACAAGGGTATCTCTCACAGAGCTGGTGTGTGTGCTTAGCCCTACCTATGGTAGATTGGTCAATTGCCCGGTCTTCAGCTTCTTGCAGAATTCAAAATGAGAAGAGGATGCTCTGATTTGGAGTGGAATGGCATTTTATACTTTAGGAGTAATGTAAGAGATGCCCTTCCTCTGATCTGGTTCTGTGTATGCGTGGCATGTGTGCGAGTGGGAGTCCAGTGGAGAGGAGATGTCTGGGTGGTTAATGGAACGAGATGTGAGAAGAAGAGCAGGTCTGGAGTTGAGTGTGCAAAAGCTGGTTTAATTTCACTATATTTCCGCTGTAGTTGCTGCTGTTTGACAGTTAAATCATTTCTACTGCAGAGGTCAAAGGAAACTCTTTTTGTGTAGTATGGCAATCTACTTACTCAATTTATCAAAGCTCATATTAGTTAGAGTTACCTTCTACCATCAAGCAATATGAAAAGCTTTTCTTGAAGGATACAATCTAACCCTACAACATTTTACTATTTTCTGAACAGCTTGACGTTTAACTTCATTGGGTGAGACCACAGCGTGTAACATTCATCCAAATAACATAGCTACTGTTATTCATTATAAAATAATAAAACTGTATTAATAATACAGGTGCAGTAAGTAGCTTGCAAGTAAATACAGGCTTAAAAATGTTAAAAGGGCCAATTACAGTAATTTTGTCACACAGAAGTGAATGTTCAAAAGGATTAGTATGCAAAGATTTGCTAAAGGACATAGGATTCACTTTGGGAAGGCAATGGATTTCAAAAGGAAAATGGCATTTATTTTGGAGAAATGATTCGGTTATCGACTCATACCATCCCAAAGAAGTTTGTCTTTGATAGCCATATAAAAGTTTACCACCAAAGAAAGTGGATCCAGGGAAATCTCAGTGTGATCTCAAGTCTTGCTCCAAAAACATGGAAGTCCACAAAAAAACATGACCATCGACACAGCTACCCTAAACTAAACAAAAGGAAAGCAATGGTAGCTAAAAGGGATGAAGTGCTCCCCCTCAATAAAGGAAGAGCTGCTACAGGGCCTCGTTGATCTCCAAGATAAATTGATCAAACCCTTTGCTGAACAGTTAAACACTATGGAAGGTGGTAATGAAGTTTGAAGTAACTGGCCTCTTCAAGGACATACAATCTATAGGCATAAGAGTGAGTGCGAATGAGGAGACCATTGAAAAGATGACTGTAGACCCTGAGGCAGTGCAATCTGCATCCTCAACTACAGCAGAAGAACTACAGGATACAATATAGCTGGGCCTTCCCTTTCTCCCTAGTTTTCCGGTCTTGGAGGACTCATGGAATTCTGTACCCCAAGAAAGGTATGTGAGTCCTTCAGCTGCCTGAAATAGAGCCTTCAAGTCCATACAAGAGAAACTGCGACATCAAAGTTGAAAATGTGAACAAGTATCCAATAACAGAAAGACAGGCAACAGAGCATCTCCTGTGAGATAGACATTATGAAGTAGTTTCTGCTTTTGAAAACAGAACAGAGGAAGATATCACATATTGAAAAATGTATGATTATTCTTTTCACATTTTGCTTGGTGAAAATATGGCATGCTTGATGATCAATGGTGGCCACTTTGGGAGGCTGGGTCTGTGTGTAAACTCACAGCCAATCCTATGGCATTTATATTCTCCAACCTAAGAGTTAACAAGTTAGAGTCATTATAGGGCTATACGGTTTATAATTAGAAGGGAATGTGGATGGTTTGGGGGTAGATATCAATCCTGCTTCAAGTGCACAGATTTATGAGTAGGAATTTGGGGTCCAGGGCAGCACCATAACTAAAGATTAGCACTCGGGACGTCTATGGTACATTTAATCACATGGAATGTGTTGTGATAGAATTCCTCAGTAAAGTGACATAAAATGTGGAGGATGGTATTGGTATTGGTCGAGGTACCTGAGATAATCTGCATACAAGAAACCTTTTTGGTTTGGACTCTACCCTGGCCAATGTTTTGCAGTCAGAAGACAGACGGTGTGTGGAGTAGAGACCACAATTCACAAAGATGCTTCATTTGAAGTTGAAGAAGTTTGGCAAAGTTGGAAGTTAAAGGGGTGACTCTGATATCTTCCTATGTCTTTAATTCTTACCAAGAGAGAAACATCAGAAATATACAAGAGATGGTTATGGTTAAGATTAAAATTATAGTGGAAATTATTTGGTTGGGAAATTTCATAGTGGTTCAGAATCTATCTATATATTCATACCTGTTTGAAAAGTCGTCTAGCAATGGTGTATTCCACTTCTAGCGAGATTGTTCTCAGAAATGGGAGCCTTTGATTTATAGAGAAGTAGACATCCAATGGAAAAAAGGTTGCTCATAGTTTTATTAGAGCCATAGAATTGGTTTGAGTATAGATATTACATGGAGTACAAATGCGCTGATCAAGATTACGGATAAAATTTAAGTCATGTTGTCACTATATTAGTACATTCACCAATGATGCTGCTGCATTGGGAACAAGTTATGAAAGAGAAGTAACTATTGGTTCAGCCCATACCTACTGGAGGATAAAATAAATTAATCAGAACTTAGGAACCAAAATAAATAGATTAATAGGTTTAATTAAATGATAATGGGAAGAGACAGATAGGGATGACTTTAAGCTAGTAGTGGGGGCAAATGTGGTCAGATTCTGACACAACAGACACTAAATGCAATATAGCTCTGGTTCCGACAAAGATTGGAAGAGGACTTGAAAAAGGCAGAGGATAAGTGCAAAAACACTGTATTATTCACACCATCGCAGGCAGTCACAATGCTGAGAAGACAGCTTAACATGGTTGAGATAGAGCATTCAGACAGGGATCTCCTGATCCTGAAACCCTGCATCTATAAGTGGGCAAAAAGGCAAGAAAATTATTAGTAGGAAGAATGTGCATAGCTAGCAAAAGATCTAGGGTCCCTAATGTAAATTCCCTAAATGGATGATGCTGAACTCTCGAAATATAAATGGCAAGTCTTTACTGTCTCCCTAAGTACCTGATGCCATGATGGCTCAATAAACTAGCAAGATATAGCCGCCATCTGTGAGGGTTTCACCTTCCCAATATTTGATGTTAGCAACGGAGTATATGGAGGTTGTGAGTGATTACAAACCTACTGATTAATAAAGCACTAACCCTGAAGGTCTGACAGATTCATTCTTTAAGCTGTTTTGCTCTCAGTTAGGCACTCCCCTAGATAAACTCTACAATGCCATCCTCGACACAAGAACGCCAAAGAATTGTAGTTTGTCCTTGTCATTTTGTTCAACCCAAAACAAAAGTATCTCTCTAGAAGAGTCTTTGTGTCTGTTTCATGTTTCAATTCAAACCCTACCGAAGTGTGGGAAAGTACAATGCACTAAAAGAAAGATATAGGCTGAAAGATAGAGCACTCGCACATCATGGGGCAAAAGAAGTCTTTTACTAATATGCTACTTCTTGCACAGAAATCAAATCTCACAAGAGAGCAGAGCAAATTAAGTTCACCATCTTGGATTTAGCAGCCTTAAAATATTGGCTCATGAACTTACTGCTCCATTTTTTATTCAAGCAATTGTTCTGAGCAGTAGAGTGTGGATCTCCTGTTCTCCTCCCTGGAGAAAGAAATGGTTCCAGCGACATTGATATATATCAGTGGAAGTCCTCTGAGCAGCGAATGGGTGAGGATCATTTTACCTTACCACACTATTAAAAGAAAATGTAAGTAAACCTTGATATAACTGAATCGCAGTTAGATTAAATTTCAAAGTACCACAAAGACAGAAATCATGGGTTATGGGTGAGAAGTGTTCAGAGCTAACAGTTTGCTTGATCCTAGTTAAAGGAAGAGTATCTTCAAGTGTTCAAATTGTAAACAATGTGAGCTTTGCATGAAAATGGTTTTGTATAGTATTACATATCTTTATCAAGAATTAATAATCAACATGTAGGATGCAAGGAGAATTGGAAATATTTTGCTATGTACGTTGATTGAGAATCATACACATTACTGATAAGGTGCCTCATCTCATTCCAAGTATTTCTCCATGCATTACGGTCCCTATACATTCTTGCCCTCATCTGGCCACTCTAAATCTGTGCTAATTTAAGTGCAAAGGTAGTGCTGCTAGAAGGTGGGAATTTGGGGGGTTCTACTCTCAAGTAGACCTGAACCAGGCAGTCTTATTGTCCAATTTATTTTTCAATGTTGACCGTAAGATTTATATTAAAATAGTGGCATATAGATTAGATTTCACCTAACATATTGAATACACACTACTAGTCAGGATTATAAAAAAATGGGTAAATCTTTGATAACATCCAACAAGTACTTCACCTGAATTAAAAATCTCATAGATGACAAATCCCATTGGCCTCTTTGGTTTTAGAGGTGGAAAGGGCATTTGACCACGCTTATTGGTCTTATCTAAATTATGCACTGGGCAAAATTGACCTAGGCTTGGGAATTTAGTAATGTTTTTGGCCAATTTATAGTATCCTGTCAGCTAGGATTCTAATCAATGGTGAGGAGTTACCAAAATGTACCTTGATGAGATGAACGAGACACACACGACTTTTGTCTATGTTTCTGTTTGTGTTGTCAGTAGATCTCTTAGTGCAAAAAGTACACCAGAAAGCTGTGGTACAGGATGTGAAGTTTGGTGAAATAGACCACAAAATACATCTTCTAACAGATGATTTACTGATGATATTAACAATCAGATATGTCTAATATGAAAGTGATGGAATTTCTTGAGCAGTATTATAGGAAATTGGGTTAGTGCTCGAGAGGTGTGGAAACAATACTCAAGCAACAACCATAATCCTTGTCAAGATGAATGACAAAAGTTATTAAATTAACGTATGCTTAACCCTGTTATAGGTTGACATTAAAGCAGTCACGCTTTACAAGGATTGTGTTCAGCATTTATGCAGCACTCAAACAGTAATAAAGTGAAAAAACAACACAAGAAAAATCCCACACCAATTGAAACAAATATAGAAAATATTAGTAAATTAAATGGTATCAAAACTAATTCAATCAGTAGAACATGAGATATGCAATTTCAAAGTTTCAGGCACACACAGCACCAAAAATACCAAAGTGCCACTCGCAGTCACAATGGAGTACAGGCCTGATACAGGAACCAGGCTAGTCCTACTGAAAAAGTTGCTTTCCCATAGTCCCGCATAGAGAGTTCAGTTTGCAGTGGAGAAGGCCACGAGGAGCAAGAATAGTGTTGCGGATGGTTGTCGCTGTAGTGCAAAGATCCATTCTGACCTCGCTGATGGTTGTTGCTAGAACTTTACTTTGGCGATCACCACAGATTGTTTTTGCTGTAGCTCAAAGTGAAGATCTCATGCCACTAGTAGTCACTGGCGGTCGCAGTAGCACGAAGGGTCATGTTCACCGGTGGTTCATGTTGGCAGACAATGTGGGCAGCAGAATCTGACCACGAACTGACCCGTACACTGTCACAAAGAGCTCACAATTTCAGGATTTCTCCTTTTCTTGAAGAGAGGAGTGCAATCTAATGTTAGCCAAGAGTCCAGGCTTACTCTAGCAGAGGCCAGCAGGGTTCAGGCAGGTCCAGTAACAGGTTCAGGCAGGTCCAGTGCAGCAGGCCAGTTGGGCAATTGCAGGGAGTCATTATGTCCCTTTAGCCCACAACAGGAGGTCAGCCAATTGACCCTTGGAGTCACTCTCTATAACCTGCCTGGAGGTAAGCAGAAGGTTCTGTTTATGTTTATAGCCCCATGGTTTTTTTGAGCATTGGCAGAAAAAAAATTACAAACAGTTTTCGCAGTATTAGCTGTCATGATGTTCAGGAATACTGGGAGACTTTATAAAAAAAAGAATACTTTTTTAATCCAAGACATTTTATTGTTCTTTTTTAAATATAATTCAACTAACACATGCAAAATAAAAATTAGCTCCCATAGTCAAGCAACAGCTTTGTATCAACACACACAAAGTTATCTTGACTCTCCCCCGCCCCATGAACAGACCGAGTACACAAAAACCCTGCAGCATGATAGTCATGAGCAGAACCACATCATCACTAGCACCCATTATCTTGTTGTCATCCTCGGATCAAAAATTGCTTTTGCTGATTATTCCCAATAGTGGGTCAACTGTCGTAATGATCTGGTGCACATCAGTTTTGCAGTTCGCTGACTTAAATAGTTTCAACAAAGGGTCACTTGTTATAGTGAATCCCAGGGTACTTCTTATGTGCCTGAAAATCTCCTTCCAAGATTCCTTCAGAAGACGGCATGACCACCAGATGCGAAATACACCTCCCTCCTTCCCACATTGTCTCCTGCACTTACCATCAGTGTCAGGCACACAGCTTCATCAATAATGTTAGTGGGATGTGAGTCTAAGATTTCCCAAAAAGCAATGAGGTGTAACCAGCTAAAGTGGGTAGGGTGGCCTGTCGCCACTGGATGGTGGTAATGGACAGCCTTACGAGTGTTAGTATTCAGCTATTTGGAAAAGGTAAGGCCAGCAGGATTGAACCTCTGTGTGAGAGCCTGGACTATGCCACCCACTCTTGTCCAGTTCCTTCTCAGAGAAATGTGGGCAGAGAGGCCCAGAAGAGAAGGCTCATAGGCCCATGCCTAACATCGGCGGAGCAGGCTTAGGATAGGCAAAGAGAGCAGGTCTTTTAATAGCCAGCTCAGCAGCAGATGTCAGGAATCAGAGATAACAGGCTATGTGAAAGCTGCAAAATAGAGCAAAATGTTGTAGAGTACCTAGCAGTGTGTCATAAGGCACATAAAACTAAAACTCCAGGAAAGGAATGTTGAATCTTCCTGGCTGGAACATAAAGCCCAAATGCACTGTGGTGAGCTACACAACAACACAATGATTCCTCAAAGGTTCTCCCTTTTTAATAGAATACATAGAAATGGTATCACAAATTTAAAGATATGATGATAATTTGGATGGGTTTTGGTGCTGAAGGACATTGCAATTTGTTTTGTTCTACAGGGGTCTACAATTGTCCTTTACTCAACTTCAAGTGGTTGTTTATGTTTTAGCTTTTTTTCGTAGTTATATGGCTTTGATGCCATTTTAAGAGGCTAATTACGATGTCGGGCCCGACACCATTTCAGATTGGGAACCGCCCAACCTCAGGTTGGCAATTCTGACTGCATTATTTGGATACGACCGCCATAGGGCGGTTGGAAACATCCATTTTTTAATGCAAGCTTGTGCAGCGGGCAGAAAAGGCCCACACCACAAGATTCCATTACAAAATTGATGTTTCCAAACACTCCTGCACCCTGGTGCCTGCCACACAGTGCAGGGATTTGTAGGTGGCCCCAGGCCACAATGAGGAGGGCCACGACATAAGGAGGCCCTGCTACCCTGCTAGGCCAACATGGAATGGCTGTCGGAAAACAACCTAATAATCCTGACAGCAGAGCAGCCATCATTCAGGGATTATGAGGTGTTTCTGATGCACCAACAGGATCCTTCAGCTGCAAAGTGTCGGATGGTCCCTCCACCTGCTGCCACCAATCGCACACATTGTAATGTACGAGTCGGACCGTGCAGCAGATGGCGGTCGGACCATTACCGACGAGCCATCGGTTACGATCCGACAGTCATCCACATCGGGCCCTAACTGTATATGAAATTAGTAGGTGAATAGTTTGGCTGATGTATACCTCCTTCACATACTTTGCCATATTCTAAGTGTGTGCTGTCGATAGGAAAACAATTGCATGCGCATGAAGTCTGAACACCTTTATGACAACTGAAAGGCACTGTGAGAAATTCACACTGCCTTCAGATTGATCTCTATTTCTCTCCTCACTCACAGCTAGAACCTACCAGGCATCTAGAGGTGACTTAATTTGCATTAAAGTGTCCTATGTTGCATAAAAAACTACAGAAACACCACATATGAAAAATAGAAATACTAGAAATGCAACATGAAGTTAAAATGTAATGTATACAGGGACAGCATTGCTTTTATGCATTACCTCAGGGCTTTCTCACGCCGATGTTGGGAGCTCGAGCATTGCTTTTGCTTGTAAAGGACATTTATTTAGGACCCAATAGGGACACATTTCATAGTTTTAAAATGTTGCCACATTTGAAATCTGGCTGGAGCTGACCCAGTTAAGGCCCTGCAAGTGGCACACTGATTCGGAGTGAGTGATGGGCAGGGGCCAAATGAAATCCATGCACTCGGCCCTTCCTGAGCATCACACATATCTTTGTAGGTCAGTGTGCAATCCTACAGGTTGGTGAACTATTGAAATCCTAACCCAGATGCCTGGCTTATCTCGAGGTTCTCTTGGATCCCCGGCGCAAAAATAGTTGAGCTTTAATGTGGTGTCCGCCTGCCCCCACATTCTATCCTCATGTTTGAAGAATCAATGATAAAGCAGTGTCCTTTGATGTGAAATGGACAACGGATGATGGTACCTATCTATTAACTGAGTTGCACAATGTGAAACCATAATTTCTGGCTCAGAAGGCTGGTGGGGCCAGATTTGCCGTGCTGGCCCCATCGTTTTGGAACTCACTCCCACTTTCCCTTAGAATGTCTCCCTCCTACCTGGAGTTCCGTAAGCAATTGAAGACTTTTCTGTTCTCCAGGTCTGTTGCAGCTTAGCTCGTTCCCCACTGACTCTCGGCTATCTAGCGCCATGGAACCGGTTTCCGGTATAAGAGCGCTTTACAAATATTTTAAAATTCAAATTCAAATTCAATCCCGGCTTCCCTGCTTGAACACATAGGCAAATATTTTATTTCACTGAGCCTCCTTTTTCTTGTTTATTACAAAGTAGCAGCCCGCCCCAGCGTTGCCTGGGGCATAAGGGGGCTGGGGGCAGCATTTCCGGATTGCGGCAGCGTTGCCCGGGGCAGAAGGGCGCTGGGGGAAACATTTCAGGCCTGGTTGCACTCCCGGCCCGGCCCCCGCCCGCCCCGACATTGCCCAGACCGCCTCCCACATCCTGCCTCCCGCAGCCCGCCCCACGTTGCCTGTGGCAGAAGAGGGTTGGGGGCAGCATTTCCGGATTGCGGCAGCGTTGCCCGGGGCAGAAGGGCGCTGTGGGCAACATTTCAGGCTTGGGTGCACTCCCGCCCCGGCCCCCGCCCGCCCGCCCCAACATTGCCCAGACCGCCTCCCGCCTCCCTCCCGCCTCCCGCCTCGCCTTTGCCTTTGCCTTACCTGAGCCGCCGCTCTTCCCCGCGCTCCGGACTTCACCGCCACTCCTCGCTGCTCGTCACCGCTCCTCCCTGCCTGTCGTCATCACGCACGTTGCGGACATCGCTAGGTCGCGGTCAGCGCTACGTCGTGGCCGGCGCTACTTTCAGGGGACTACTTTGTTTTTAAAGTTTAATTTTTTAATTTACGTATTTTTTATTTTATGCAGCCTATGTCCATCTACACACCCTGAGGATTACAACAATGTATTGGGTGTGTGGATTGGCGCTGTGGTTCCCGAGTTTACCTTGCCAAAAGGTTTCTGTTCTCTCTTTATAATAGTAGTATAGATTATGGTACTTTCAACTGCTTGAGGTCAGAAATTCTGCTGTCCACAAAATGCTTGTGTTAAATTTGATAGACAATAGTGTTGCTCCATCTATATTAAGAATCTAGGACATATATCGGGGTAAAACAACGGCTGAATTGTCTCTAATTTGACTAGTGACAGTGTTGTCCGGATTTGGGAGGCAATGATATTTCTAAGTTTATGTTTTAAAATTATCACTTTTAATAAATGCCTAAGAAAGGCCTTTCAATGCAGGGAAACCTTCTGAAGTACTAAGGTGAAACATATCAACATATTAAAGAAATACTTTTGAAACTGACTTTATCATATTGTTATATGATGCTTAATGCATAATTTACAAGTAAAATATTTTCATGTCGCAACCCGTACCTAGGCTTTTAAAATCAAGCCCAGCCCATGGCTTGACTCTACCTGTTAATATGTTGGCTGATATCACTGTTGCTCCAGGCAGCCGATCCGAGGGATATTATCAGGACAAAGACTGACTCTAAAATTATTAGTGGGATGTCTCACCCCATTCCCCTCAACCCCGAAAGCTACATCCATGATCAATGTTTGGGTACTGGCATTTTTTATTTGTCCAGTGTCAAGAACCAATCATACATCACCTTATATTGTGTCTCAAAATTCTGTACACTTTGAATGTGCGAGCAAGGAAATCTCATAGAAAAAAGTTTAGAAATAGTTACACTTTAAACTTACTAAGCGAACCTCCAATTTCCACGCCTCCTCAGGTCGATGAATCTTTGCCACTGTAGTACAATATGTTACAAACACAGTTGTCCCCTACAAGGAGAGACAAAAAAATAGGAATGAATATAGACTATGAATCAGTACTATATTAAAGCTGTCCAGCCGGAAAGGGTTATTTTAATATTTCAATTTGAGACAAAAATAAAGAGGAACACAGTAATGCGTCCAACGCAATACATAAAACAGATAAACAAAACAAAAGACTCAGGCAGAACAGAAGCTTGTATGGTATACAAAAAATAAATAAAACAAGCACAAATGAACAGCGACACCGTTACACATAAATAACAAATTGTATTGTGTTTGCGGTGTACAGAGAGTCAACGACGTTTCGATCCCGTTATAACAATACTGGGATCATCATCAGAACATTGTATTACATGCCTGAGGAAGAATTTGATGAGGAAATGATAGTTAAATCGAGGCCACGGAGGGGTCAATACCACCAAGAAAGCGGCACCAATCGATGCCTATGGATCACCGTGAAGGGCTGCTGGCTGGTGTATAAACAATTAGCTTCAAGGAGCAAGGTGGTATAGACCATGCAGTGGGCACCTTAGCAAGCAGTCCTAGGTTGAACCGCACTTGAGTGTCAGGGATTCAATTAGGAAGCAGGTTCGCCATGAAGGCTAAACCTAGCGAAGCAATATGTTGGAGATAATCGTGCATTGTTAATCCGTATTTGTAAAGCGTGAACTACTCACCCTTATGGGTCTCAAGACACTGGGGGCCATCGTGGAAATTAAGTGAGCTATTGCCCGGAGTCACATGGTGCTGAGCTGAGCTGAGCTGCCGCCGGAGCCGGGGATCGAACCGTGAACCCTGTGCTCTGAAGGCAGCGGCCCTGGTCGCTGCACAACACCTCTCCATCACGTTAATGCACGCAATTAAGCAAAGATGTTCACTGGACCGCAATGTCGAGTCCAGGGAGGATCCCAGCAAGGCTGATGAAGAGACGGTACAATGACCAGAGGTGTCTGCAGCAACCCGATGAGTCACTGTATTACAATATAGCACAACCCAAACACTACTCTATAATAATCAACATCTTCCAGCATTTACTGTTCAGTGAATGATGAGAGGTTTGATAAAGTTTAAAAAATGTATTTTATCTTTAAGAGATTAGTCTGTATTTTTGTATTTTAATTCAGATTAGTCAAAAAAGTCAGTTTACTGAAATATTGAGAAAATTTGATTAGGAGAAGCATACAAAATAACAGCATGTTCCATAAAGGAACTAGTCCATATCAGTAGTGTCTGCTACAGAATGGGCATGAGAGGTGCGGCAGAGGGCCGAGGAAATTAAAAATACATTTTTTTTAAAACCTCTTACTTGAATGTGGCTGGCCGCCGCCTCTCCTCGGTCCTCTCAGTCCTCTTTATGGCTTCTGTGGAAGCAGGAAGCACCCAGGCTATCCCTGAGCCAATCACAATGCTGCAATGCAGTGTTGTCACTGGTCTGAACACCCAGGTTCAGCTGTGACAGGGAATGGGACCCGGGGCATGTTCTCCACCCAGGATGTAATGCAGCCTGGGTGGGGAACATTAAAAGTGCACATGACATTTTGCCTGGCCCGAGATGGCCGGCCAAAATGTCATGCTCAATAAAAAATGCCCTGAATAGTTCCTGCAGTATTTTTATTATTCTGAACAGCCTTATTAATCCGGACTGTGTTAAGAATGAGATCCCCCCCTCTCAGGAATTGTGTGAGAACCTAGCTAGGTTCTTCCAGGATAAAAGTAACAAGATCATCGAAGACTTGGGGGTGGAGCAGCAACAAACCAGAGTTAACATCTCAGACACCCCAGTATTGGGTGAGTGTGATAGACTGCTGAAGCAGGGTCCAGTTAATACACCATTCCATCACTCTAATCTTGGAGCCGTCCCTGAGCAGGGAGGAGATCAGTCCCTCGTGGAATTCACACAGCTGACTGCAGTTGAGTTTAGGGGAGTGGCCTCTGGTATTACTTCTGGGTCTCCGGTAGATCCGCTTCCACTGAAAATTTGGAAGGAGTTTGAGGTTGAGCTTTTTCCCACGCTTCGGCTTGTCTGCAACCAGTCACTCACCTCTGGAGTGGTTCCTTCGCAGTGGAAACAGGCGGTGGTGACTCCTCTACTGAAAAAGCCCACCCTTGATCCTAAGTGCTTGAAGAACTTTTGACGCATCTCGCTTCTACCTTATCCAGCTAAAATTGTAGAGCGGGTGGTGGCAGGCACTCTTTCTAGACACCTAGTGCAGCATAAGCTCCTGGAGGAAGTCCAGTTTGGCTTTCGGCCAGCCCATGGTACCGAGACGGCCTTGGTGACCGTGTTGGATGAGCTTCGTTGGCGGGCAGACAGGGGTCAGGCAGGTGTTTTCATCCTGCTTGACCTGTCTGCCGCTTTCGATACGGTGAACCATGGCATCCTGTTGGACAGGCTGCGAGAGGTGGGGGTTGCTGGCAGGGCCTTGGAGTGGTTTGAGTCCTTTCTCCAGAATAGAGAACAGGCGGTGTCCCTCCCTCCCTTTCAATCAACCTTCTCTACTGTCATGCATGCCGTTCCCCAAGGCTCGGCAGTTAGTCCGGTACTGTTTAACATCTATATGAGGTCTTTAGTTTCAATCATCAAAAAATATATTATCGAAAATGTCAACAACCCTGATGACAGGCAGCTGATTCTTTCCATGGAGGGAGATGATTCAACCTCCCTGGAAGAATTTCACAACTGCCTGCGAGACACGGAGGGTTGGTTGAAGGCTAACTCCCTGCAATTCAATGCAGAGAAAACGGAGGTGTTATACTGCCCAAGGCCTAAGGTGCAAACTCCCTTACCCTGTAACTTCTGGCCTGGGGACTTCTCCTCAGCGGTACAGCCAGTGAAGGTAGTGCGAAACCTAGGTGTTATGTTCAACAATGATCTTTCCCTGGAGACGCAGGTCTCGAAGTTGGTAGCTGGCTGCCTAGCCATTATTAGACTCTTGAGGAAAATTCTTCCACTATTACCGCCTCCCGCCCGGGTAGAGGTGGTACGCTGCACTGTGCTCAGTAGGTTAGACTACTGTAACTCTCTGCTGTTGGATTCCCCGAGCTATCTCATGGATAGACTCCAGAGAATCCAGTCTGCGGCGGCCAAACTAGCTCTGGGGTGGCCGACGAGAGCTTCTACTTCTAAGGCCTTGGCCCAGCTACACTGGCTCCCGGTGAGACAGAGGGTACAATTTAAGTCTCTCTGTCTGGCCTTTAAGGCCTTGCATTGGCTGGGCCCGCTTTGCCTACAAAGAAAATTCAGGTGGCATGCGCCAGCTCGCAGTCTACGATCCTCTTCTGCCAGGCTGGTGACAATACCTAGGTTTAAGAAAATTAAAGCAGGAGGCAGATCATTTGGAGTAGCCGCGACGAAATTGTGGAATGCTCTCCCGGCTGAGCTAAGACATATCCCCGATCTCATCCTGTTTAGGAGGAGATTTAAAACACTGCTCTTTCCGAAACCCTAGCTCGCCATTCGGTTGCCCCCGTCGTTATGAGTCTGCCAGCGCCAGGATGCCTTTTTTAGGTGATAGCTGCACTTTAGAAGTGAAATAAATAAATAAATACTACTCCTCCACAAACCTCTAAACAGCCCAGACCCGCCCCGCCCCCAACCAACTGAGCCAGTAAGTTTAAATAAAAATGATAATAATGTTAAGTTATTATCATTTTACTTTCCTGTTTTTAATTGCTCAGCGGAGGATCCACCACTGGTCCCTATCTTAATCTAAAGGACCTAACCTATCCTAGCGAGAACCCATAAAGAGTTCTTTTTGGAAAATAGAAAGTAAAATTTGGAACAAAAGACTAATAGCTATAAAAGATCTACCTCCCATAAACAGTAGTTCTGGAAACTTAGCCAAGTTCCCTAACAGCTGTGGGAGCAACTGTTAAAACAGGTAAAAGGAAATAATCACAGCAGCAGCTTTGATCAGCATAAAAATAGAAAATCTCTTTACAAAGAGTAAGGAAAACAAAGAAATCACCGCTAGTAGTAGCTTATGCCAATTCGTTCTAGCACAACAAAGTGCTAAGGGGCATGGCAGGGTAGGGGTGCATAGTATGCTTTAACTCTCTAGCTAGGAACACGTACTATATAGAAAGCAAACTATGAATGTTGAATCATTTCTAACCAATAGGAAAGTATCTTCCAATGGTCTGACATCCTCTTTCTCAATTCCCATGGTAAACGTCCATGTTGACATGTAGTTATTTGAATGTGGCTGCAGCGTATTACAAATAGATACATCTAGAAAGTTTCTAATGAGAACCTGTGCAAGCCTTCTCTGTTAGGTTTTCAGTGTCACATTGTGTAACAATGGGCCGCTCAATTAAATGAAGCCTTAACATCTAGCATGTTCTGGTTATATCATGGAATTTAAACCTACAGTAAGCATTTTTATTTTCCGTTAATATACTTGTTCATTTTAGGCATGTGGCAGAGGAAACTATCAAAAATATGATGAAGTTATATGATGTGAGGAAGGAAAGAATGACATTTTGTAGCAAACAGCACATTTCACGAAGGTGTCAATTTCTACAGTTCAGTTATAATGCTAAATCAGCATTTACAAAAAAGCCTTTTTTAAATTAAGGGGATAGGAAAGAATCAGGAACATATTAAGACCTAGCAGTGAACCAACAATAGAAATAACAGCCTTCTTCAGAACTAAGCAACATTTTCACTTTTTGCACATTTAATAAAAGCACATTTTCCATGTTAATGTTAAAGCACATTTCTACATTGTTATGAGGTAAATTTACATAAACATTGTCAGTCCCCACATAAGGATTTTGAGATGCTGCACCACAACCCTCCCATTGCTCCATTGTTGTCTCTTTTCCCACTACCTTTTCCCGTGCATCCATAGTGTCCACCTGAGCAGTGGGGGAAATTGAGGTTTTCATAAATACTCTTCAGAGAATCGAAGGGACTAATTTCTCAAACAGTGCAAGCTCTCTCATTCCTGCTTTTTTATTCCCTTGAAAAGGTATAAAGTACCAACAATGGAGGTATTGAAGTCTCTCCTATTTATCTATTAGGTATTCCATGATCTTATTTTTCTATTTGTAAAATGTCACCAATGCCCTGCAGTCACCCAGTACACTTTTTGTTCATGGCTCACCTTCTAAAGCTGAACTAAATATGAACTATAGTCAGGATTTTGAGGTATTAGTGAGAAGGGCGATAGAAATATAGTGGTTCTTACATCTTTTGATACCTCGTCCCCTGTTTCCAGGAGTTGGTGTATGATGGCCAAAACACATACCCAAGATCTGTACTACTTTGTGAGCAACAAGACATTCCAGAGCAGTCTGCATATCATTGTGAAGTCACCATGAGCCAGTGCTTCTCTACAGCTCTTTGGAACAACTCACACGCTATGCGTTGTTGGGTAACAACAAAATATATCCTGATATTTGTGAGGGCCAGGCCATATAAGCACATATCTATTTTAGCAAAATCTGGGACTTTTCCCCTCAAAATAAAATCTTGCATGCCGAATGAATAGCTGTTAGTTCTTAATCAGGGATTGATACAATAAGGGCTTGGAACAGCAATGGCAATTTGAGAAGTACGTTCATTTTTACTGCTGCACTTATCTCTGATTTTTCAAGGTTCACCTTGCAGGCTGATATTACAGAATACTTGGTATACCAGTAATCCTTCGTGCGATCTTTCACCAAACCCTTTGTCTTCACCCATCCTGTTTTCCTGAATTTCGTTTTTTGTTGGCATTAGGACTCTGGGCACTTTACATCTGCTAACCAGTGCTAAAGTGCTTGTGCTCTCTCCGTAAAACATGGTACAATTGGCTTACAGTTGATGGGCAGATTTAATTTACTTATAAGTCCCTAGAATATGGCATTACATGTATCCAGGGTCTGTAAATTAAATGTTACTAGCTGGTCTACAGCACTCATTGAGCCACTTATGTATCACTTTAGAGCAAGTCACAGGCCTGCCACCTTAGCCTGCAGTGTCGTTTTTATAACTGCCAAGTTGTCCTGGCAAAATACATCTTTTGCCAAGCCTAAACCTTCCTTTTTATATCCATAAGTCACATCTAAGGTAGGCCCTAAGCAGCCCAAAAGACAGAGTGAATTGAATGTAAAGAGTAGAGCACATGTTGCAAGGTTTTATATGTCCTGGTTGTGAAGAACTCCCAAATTTACTGTAAGGAGTACCTCTCCCATTGTATATTTCAATTTAATAAGTGCTAATGTTTGATTGGGAACAGATACAAAAGTCAATTTTCAACTCATATTTATTGTAATTTAAAATACTCTTTAATTATACAGTCAGATTTTAAGACACAATTCTGTAAATGGCAATTCTAGAAAGCTGGCATTTTCTTGTCCTAACCATTTGGTGCCAGCTACCCGAGTACCGGGACACATGACTATGAATAGCATGAGAATTGGCCTGTGTGTATTCCTCCCAGACAGTTATACAAAGGGGGATGGGATGAGCTGTTTGCAGGATGGGCCATTCTGGACGGATGGGTGGGATGGATCGTTTACCTCCTCCACTTACATTTCAAAGGGCTGCCTCTAGCACACATGCAAAGGAACCTGACACTAGTCTTTTGTCACCCCACACTACTTGAAGCCTTGGCAAGAGAAGGGAAGAACTTTCCAGAACCAGATATGGGGGTAGCCAGGATGTCACCTCCACTTCAAAGGCTAGCACCAGGAATAAATATTGGAACCCCTGGGAGCACTTCACCCTATATTGTCCACTGGTTAGAAGATATTTTTTGCTCAACCCATTTTGCCAAAGGGGCATTGAAGGTATTTGGTGAAGAAGACTTGTGTCAACTGAAAGCTTGTTCAGAAATGAGAGTGAAGAAGGTCTCAGGCAGTTGAAAGTGACCTTGGTGGGGTTTTCACATTACAAACAAGGCGTCAGGCAGTTGGCAAATGCTATAGAGAAAGATTGAAAAAGGTTTAAAAGTCATTTTATCAGGGGGGCTAAGAGCATGTTACCGAGGTATGACTTTTTAAGAAAGAAACTCACTTCTTCAACAGTTTCATAATGCAAATGTATTTTCATTGTATCCTGGTATTAGCAATCACTGTGAGACATGTTAAAAATCACAAGTGACAAATGGTGTGTCTCTGTTAGCAAGCCCCCCGCCGTGTCCAATGACATATTTAGTACCCCCTTCCTGTGCAATAGAGAGAGGAGGTATTAGTGCCCCACCCCATGGACTCAATGGTGGGGCGTATTTAGTATAATTTCCACCATATTCAAGAGTAAATGGTGTGTGCGGGACTTGCCACCTGCCAATAAACAATGGTGGTCAGGTGACAACTGCCACATGCCCTGTGTAGAACCGGAAACAAGTATCAAGTAAATGAAGGGCAATGAAGACCGCAGCCCCTGTCAGCCAATCAAAATGTTCGTGAACAATGGTTCCATTCCGAATGCAATTTTCATATTTTTAAATATTTCCTACTGTTCGCAGAGATCAAAAAATACATATATCACCTGCTCATTGGCAAGGGCCACTTATAGTACACTATTATTAATAACTTTAATATAGATGAACGAAGGTGTACCAAAATGTCATAGGGACATCGCTACGTAAGTCCTATGTAGAACTTTTGTTACTTCTTTTGCACGTGCATGAATATTTACACTATGCTTGTGACTGAAAGTTGTATATGATGATAGGCCTTTCGCAACACTGGTATAACTTGGCATGAAAGTTAGCCTCATTTGAATTTGTCAGGCAGGAACTAGCAACCGAAAGGTGGATACTGCAATGATCCCAGGTCTGCTGCACCCTTAAAAAACCCATGAAAGCTTTGGATGTACAGACAGCAGCATCGAGGTCTCAAGCTGTAGAGAAGGATCTTCTAAATGAGCAGATTGTGTCTTGATTTGCAAAGGTTGAATAAAGGCGGAGCTTGATACAAATAATGCAGTAGTGAGATGGGTGGAAGAAGGTGGACAAACATATCATGGACATATTGTTGGGATATTTAAAGACAAAGGATGACATGATCCTTTGCAACGTCGTTTTAATACATTTCGACAATATCATAGAAATGTGATCTATTGTTTGTCTGACTTGTGTAAGAAATAGTAATGAGTGTGGTTTACTTAGATTTCAACTGATCAGTTGCCAGTCTAACTCAGAGATGTGGCGTATATATAAACTGGATCAGCATGGATGTTACTTAGGGGGTCGCCAGGGGTCGCAGCTGCGACCTCTGGCGTGACCCTTGTGACCTCTGGCACTGCCTTTGAATCCCTGACCTTAGAAGTGGCAAATCAGTGCCAGGAACACTGGGGCAGCTCTTCCTTTTGAACTGTGGTTGTGGCTCCTCTTTCCTTGTTTCCTGACAATTTACTTATTACTCTAATCGTGACTAATATTACTATTAGCGTAATTAAAAATGGAGTACATTAGCTGGAATATGACCCTTCCTTGCAGCTGAGGTGTATAAAAAATGCTTTTCAATGTATGCTGTGTGCATACTTGCGGGTGAGAGTGTGTTTATGTGAGAAAGAATGTCTTTATGTGTGATTATGTGTGTATGTGTAAGCATAAGTGTGTGAGTTAACGTAAAGGTCAAATGGCATGTAATGTTGCTCCTTCAAACCCCTGGCATTTTGGTGAATGATGTCCATGTGGATAAGTACCATGAATCAAAGAGTGCTGATGCATATCGCTCACTGTGGGGAAGGGGATGATTATTAAGATGCAAAATAAATCAGTGCAATGATTTTTCACTTTAGGTATCTGCGGTAACAACTTTGCAGAGAAGTTGAAAGTGAAGCTGCACCTCTTTGCAGATAACCCCATTGTCTGCCTGATAACTGGTACCTGAAATTAGTTGGAAACTGAAAAGGACTTTAATACAATTTTAAGAAACATCTAAGAGATGAGAAATATCACTAAATGCAGTTAAAAGTAAAGTAGGGTACTTTGATTTAGGTACTGGTGAGGGTTACAAAATGGGGGTGGAGGCTGCACTAGAGTCTTTGAAATAACTAAACAGACTTGCGTTTAGGTCTCGCCTAAGGCAGCGCACATGCGCTGCTGCTGGCAAGAGATATTGCAGCAACGGTCTTGGAGCCCGCACTTTGCTTATTATGCTTTGGCTTCATTGTCTACCTACTTGGGAAGTGCATGCTGACTTCACTTTCTCTTCTTTAGTTTGGAGCATGGACCAATGAACGATTGCTTCATCTTGAATAGTGTCCTTCCGCTGGTCGCTCTATGATGAGGTACTATTTTCTTTGTTCTTCCTCTGTGTAGCTCCTTTCTTCTTCCCCATAGTGCTTTTTCCTGTATTGCTTCTTAATTGTCCCTACCACCCTCCCATTATCCAAGTTGTTTTCCCCCTCCCACCCCATTGTCCATGTTGCTTATTTCTATCCAAATCCCCTTATCTGTGCTTCTTCTTTTCTTGCCACCCCCAAAGTCTATGTTGCTTCTTTCTCCTCCCACCCCCTTGTCCGTGTTGCTTCTTCCCATCCCACCTCTGTTGTTCACATTGCTTCTTTCCCTTGTACCCACGCCCCTGTTGTCCAATGTGCTTCTTCTTCTCCTATCCCCCTACCCCGGTATCTGTGTTGCTTCTCCCATTGTCTGTGTTTTCCCCTACACACCATTGTCTGTGTTTTCCCCTACACGCCATAAGAAAAAAAGAGCTATTGCGTAGTCAGGATTGGCTGCATCATATCACCTTTATTTACTGTCCTGTTGCCAGGTCCCTCCAACACTCCCTCTTGTTGTTTGTGTTACGTGCTCCCTTTCAAACTCCATCCCGTTATGCGTGTTGTCCATACCCACCAGCCAAATATAGAAAAGAGCACTATGATGTAGCCAGCACTGGCCATGTCATAGCTCTTTTTTCTAACTATTTGCATGCTGCATAGAAGCTGCATTGCTCTACAACATGGCTAAAATACATTGGAAAGCACTTGCATAGTGGCCAGATCACAAATATGTTTGATAGGCGTTATTTCATGTGATTGGTGATAAAGGGCCATATGTATCATTCCAAATTGCGATCGCAAACGCCGCAATTCACAGGCATTTGAGATCGCAATTGGGCTTAGTGGTATGTATTAATGAAAAACTGCCTCGCAAAACAAGCAATCGCAAAATTTGCTATTCCCTATTTTGCGATTGCATTTAAGGAATCGCAAATTGCGATTCCTTAAATGCAATGTAAGAAGCACAGAAAAAGTGCAATTTGGCCTTAAGGAATCGCAAATTACCACCAACATCAAGTTGGTGGTAATTTGCGATTTCTTTGAAAAATGCATTTTTCAAAGTGCAATGTGGCCACATGTGCACCCATGCTTATTTCAGGGGTGCAACAGGTTGTCCTTTTGACACCCTTGCAACTGCATTCTCAATTTGCGATTCTCTAATTGCTAATTGCAAATTGAGAATGTCTTCCCATTCATTCCTATGGGCCCCAGAGGCCCATAGGAATGAATGGGGAGGGTTTCCTTAATTGCGAATCGCACTTTGCGATTCGCAATTAAGGAATATGTAAGATTTGCAAATCTTTTTGCAAATCCTACATACATCTCGTTTTGCGATTCTCAAATAGCGATTCTCTAAAATTCGCTATTTGAGAATCTCAAAAGCAAACTTTCATATATATGCCCCAAAGTGCAAACACCATCAATCGCCATTTTATGAAAGCAGGATTCTGGACGTGGTACTTTTGTGCATATTTGTTGTGTGGCAGCTTTTTGTGCTGACGATGCATCCTGTACTGCTGGGTTTTGTGCTGCATTATTGCAATGTTCTATTATTGTATTGCTGATGTTGTGTTGTGTTCTCTTTTCACTTTTGTTTTACTCTGTTATGTTATAAATGTGTTGCTATACCTCTTTTGTGAATGTTATTTGGCTATGTTCTATTGTTTACTTTAGAAATGTCAACAAACGCTGCTATGTTTCCAGACAAAAGTGGCACATGCTTTTAATTTTACTTTAAGAAGCAACTGTTTACCACTTTCTAAAGTGGTAAAATAGCACTGCTCCAGCTATTCAACTATTTAAATCAACAGTCACCTCAAAACTAGGAAGAGGCTGTGTTATACGTTAATGCTTCTGGTTTTAAGTGCACCTTTCCTAAATTAGTACTTGCAGTGCTCTCTCTATGTGAGACAGCCCCTGGTGATACGATTAGCCATTTTAATGACACTTTCTTTGCCGACCTCAGAAGAATGGAAGAGCAGTGGCTGCTGCTACCAACCAGGGGTTATAGGGAGGGGGTGGAAGGGGCAGGCACGGAAGGAAGGAGGGAGGACATAATAAAAAAAAGAACTTACCATTTTACCGCAGACCGCCTCCTCTTTCTCCGGCCTCCTCTCTGCATGGCAGGAAGCACACAACCTCCCAGAATCCCCTGGCCAATCCCAACACTGCATTAGCAGCATTGTGATTGGTCTGATCGCCATGGTTCGGCGCTCAGACAGGGGCTGGTAGGCTGTGCATGTTCTCCATGCAGGCTGTAACACAGCCTGGGTGGAGAACATGCAAAGTGCGCATGGTGCTTTGGTCGGCCTGAGAAGGCAGGTCAAAGCGTTATGCGCACTTTAGGTGCTGCACCACTCCTACCCCTGTGACACACATGGAGCCCTGCCCAGCCCTCCTGTCTTCAGCTGCAAGCTGAATGCAAAAAACAAAATGATAACAATAAAGTTATTATTACGTTATTTTTTTGCATTCAGCTTGCAGCTTAAGCAGTGGGGCGACACTCATCCGCCTTAACGGAGGAGCCACCACTGCTAAAGGTATAACTCGAAAGTGCTGTGGCAAGCCAGGGAGAGCTTCTGGGACGAAAGGGGTCGTCTTCTCCTCTTCCCCTCTCCACAAATAGCGCTCTTAAGTTACGTATCAAGAGTGACGTTGGCTCGAGTGCAAGCAAGAAAAAAATACCCCCTCCCAATTGCCATGAGGTAGTAAAACAGAACAATAATCTGGGTTCAGTGGGGCCCTCATTTCTGGACCCTGGTGCCACTGCGCTTGCTGTAAGATTGATAAGTAGGCCCCTGATGCTCATATCCATGACAGTCTCTTGAATTATTTAGTGCCTTTCCTCCACTTTATAATCTTTCTACCTCCTTGTTATTCAGCAATACCCCCTAGTCGGAGGGTGTTTTTCGGATACATAGTCGATTAAGTACGGTGGTGACAAGCTCCGCGGCCAGACCATTTGCAAGCTTTGCAGGGAGTTGGCAATTGGCATTTCTTTTGCCCAACACTGTATTTCCCACTTTGCTGTGTTTATGTGTCCGGAAATGCGACGCCTCTATATGTTTTCATAGAAGGGCAGACCAAACATGAATCAGTATAAAAGCCTCCTGCTGTTTTTGTTTGCTGTTCATTATTTTCATTTGCTTACACTGCCTGTGTGTTTGTAGGAGTGTACTCAGTCACACGCGCACCGGGCCTCTCCTGCCTCCCCTCCCTGTTGCTGTTTTCGAATTGCGACACTTCCCATTCTTATTTGCAGAAGAGAAGCCTTTTCTTTTCAACCGAGTGTTAGTCAGAAAGTGTTGCTGTGGTGATTACTTTTACACCATCGCAACAGTCTTTTCACTGCATGGGAAATGCTTGACGGGAAAGTACTTTATCAGGGGAAAACAGTTACACTTTTAAAGAATGCAGCCTAGTCATCGCATTCAGAGTGTTCCCATGACTTTCACATGGGAGGGCAATAGGTCAGGGGATGACAGAGAGAAAAAGAGAGAAAATGCGCTTAGGGGCGCATTATTGCCCGTCCCTACGCCAAGCCAGGAATTAAAATTAATGCTTCATAATTCTGAGACCAGTACCAAACACAACTCAGCTAAACCAGGTTAAAAGGGCTTAACAAGGGAATATGACAGCGCAAATCTCCTTTACCCATGGATTGTCAGAGTGGGAAGACAGCACCAAAAATATTGCCTACTACAGTAATCTTTGAGATTCTATGTATTGGACCTATCCCTTTCTGCAGGGTTGTTCCCAGACTTTTTGCTTCCCTCCTGTATTTTGTATGACCTGTTTTTGTTGGCTTTAGGACTCAAGGCACTTTACCACTGCTATTCAGTGCTTAAGTACATGTGCTCTCTCCTTTGAACATGGTATGATTAGCTTACACCTGTTTGGCATATTTAATTTACCTGTAAATCCCTTCTACCATGGTATCCCATATACCCAGGGCTTGTAAATTAGATGCTACTAGTGGGCCTACAGCGCTGCTTTTGCCACCCACAGAAGTAACCTTTCAAACCTATCTCAGGCCTGCCACTGCAGAGCATGCATGTGTTAAGTTCCTTAGTTCAATCAGTAATCTAAAGTTCTGGGGATAGGGCCCCAGCATTTATACCACATTTTCCTTTGAAGTTGATCCAGACAAATGTTCCTCTGGCACACATAAACCAGTTCAGCCTGGCTCAGGGCAGGTTCACCAAAGGAGGTGGAGGCAGCTTTGTGTGAGGCAGCCACAGACCATTCAGGTGCAAGTGACAACCCCTCCCACTACTCTATATGCAGCCAGGTCTATTCAGCCTGGCTATGAGTCATCCAGGATAGGCAGGACACAACTCAACCCCCTTCTGTTACCAAGCAACTCCAATATTAACTCCAATATTAACCTATCGAGACAGATAGCCATGCAATAGGGAACAACGAATTGCCCAGTATTTTACTATCAGGAAATGTGACATACACCAGTACACGTCCTACTTTTCATATACATTGCACCCTGCCCATGGAGGTATCTCGGGTCTAGCTGAGGGGTGTCTTCCATGTAAGGAAAGGGAATGCTTCAGTGACAAAGTTATCAGTTATACTTACATGTTTTACAGCTCTAACCTGCACTAACTTTGGTGGAATACTCCAGATAATATTCAAGTAAACATGTAACATGAACTGCATTTCCCATAATGATGAGGGGTGAACTGTGCTGGGAGGTGAAGCAGTGTGCTCCCTCCCTTCCCATACTTACAAGTTACAGTCTGTCACGGAAAACCTGTTAGGCCACCACATAAAGCGCTTTCACTGCAGAGGTATCCAAAAAAGAGGCATTAGTCAGACATTAGTATTGTTTGTGTCACTGCAGTGATTCTGTCGGCAGCTGAAACATGACAAGATTATTTGAATCACATCCAACTGTCCATTTAGATCTATAGCCTCAGGTCAAATCTGCAATTCAATCTGTTAATTATGTGTCTTAAAAAGTGTCTTATGTCACACAACGACTGACACAAGAATTCAAAACCATAAGACCTGAAGATTAAACTACATTGCATATCACCTTTGCTAGATATTTTTGGGTATCCTAATTCCAAGTGCTACCAAATAAAAAGAATCACCTGACAAGCATTTGACCAATTGTAGATTTGGACTTTCAAAATGATTTATTTAATAAAGGGTCAACATGGAAAGGTTGTTCAAACATTATATTTATAATTAAGGAAGAACCGGAATTAGGCAAGACCCAAACATTGTGCACCAGATCTTAATAGGTGCAGAAACAAGTTTACTAAGGGGCCGATTTAGTTGTCGAACAGACCTGAGTCTGTCCGACATCGATCTGGAACTGGAACCAACCAACCTCCTGTCGGCAGTCCCAAACCAGCAGATGCGTCCGAACACTGTTTGGGGGCACTCCTACACTTTACAATAGGAGCATGCATTCTGACCAGAATTCATGCTCTCATTGTAAAGAGTAAGGTGCAGTTCGTTCCTGCACCCCGTGCCGGCCACTGGTTGCAGGGATCAACAGGGGCACACCATAGGTGCACCCTCAGCCGCCATCTGGAGGCCTTGCACCCAAGGGGGCCCTGATGGGGATCCCCAAAGTCGGCGTCTATAGTGTATTTGCCTCTGGGTTTTCCGGTTTTTCAGGCCTCTTTTGCTAAAGCGCCGGGACACCCTTTGGGGTAGCCGTGCGCTCAAAAAGTGTGGCTATAACATAACATAACTTCCCACAGCCTTTCAGTGTCGGAAAGGCTGTCACAGAAAGTCTTACAGAATCCGACATTGTAATCCCTCGGGCGGAAAGAGCTGCCCTTGGAATTACAGGAGGCTTTCTGAATGTTGTAAGCCATTTGGAAATCCTGTTTGGATTAATTTCTGACCGACTCTATCAAAATGGGTCAGTTGGAAATTAATCCAAACAGGAGATCGCAATGCCGTAGGAACTCTCCGACCAAGGGTCAGAGCCATTTCCTTCGGCATCGTAATCGGCCCCTTAGTTATGAAAGGTCAAGCACAGTGATTCTCAAAGCTTAAATCATGTGGTGGGGAGTCATGAATCAAGTTATTGAAGCCCCCCTCATAGATTTCTAATGTCTAGTTAGATCTGTCAGTACTACACTCAGTTCCACAGAGAGTTTTGTCCTGTTAGGTAATTCTCTCTGTAGACTACACAACACAAGCACATTATTTTGGTAGGCAGTAAAACAGCCCTTTCCCCCTCAATAAGTGAAGGGCTAACATCCGGCGAAGACATCCACTACCCACAATGTGCTTCCCTATGGGAGAGCTCTATGATAAAGAAATCATACTCTGTGTGAGGGTTTACCACTGCTGTGGGAGGCGTGATCTACTGTGCTGACATTATGTGTGTAAAAATACATTAGGATTTACTATACTTTCAACCAGCCTGTTATTCTTTTGTTTAAATATAAAGTTGTGTTTGGGAAGGAGTATGAGAATCTGGTTGAATTACCTCTTCCCTCCATATTGGTACATTTCTACTCATTTGAATACCTAGGTTAGGAACTTCATTATGACCAGTTGCACTGGCTCAGCACTGAGCCCAGCACCTGTTTTTATATATTTGCAGTGTATCAAATTCCTAAATTTCGTCCAGTTAATGTATAGACTGCAGGTAGCCCACCTTGTGAATACAGAGAAATATTTACTGCTTGCTTTTTCTGACTTCTGTTGTCTGCAGTACATGCATTAACTCAGAGAAATTCCGAGATAAATGCATGTATTTTACAACATTCAAACGCAAACAAAAAGCAGGAACTTATCTCTGCACTTAGCCAGCACCATGTTCTTGGTAGGGCTCATAATATTTCATTATTTTCCCTATAGCACAATTTCAGAATAGGTACTCACTGAGGTCTCCTGATCTTGTTGTCATTTTTTGTTGCAGAGGAATGGGATGTTCACAGTTCTTGACGGAATACAGGGATGTAACACAAGTTCCAGCAGCCCGTGCGGTTCAGGGGCCCCCTCCCCTCCATGGGGCCACCATTCAACCTTAGGTCTTCAAACTGGGGGGCTGGCCCCCCTGAGGGGGCCTTAAGTGCTCTCAGGGGGGGTTACCTGTCTCTGGCCAAGAGAAGCATCATGCCTTGTTTTAAGTGTTAAAAACATGAGCAGCAGTAACCTACTTTGTAATGGGCCATCACTAACCACTTTTGTCATTTATATCCTGACGGGGAGTATTTGTAAAAAGGGGTTAATTGCAATGTTTGCATATGTTTAGACATATTTAAACACCACTAATTTAGCAGAATAATTGTGAAAGAATTGAGGGGGGCCCAAGGGATTTTTTATTTTTTACAGGGTGGAGGCGCAGTATTAAGTAGTTTGAAGACCACTGGCCTAAGCATTTGTCAGAGGTATGGGAGATTCAGGAGACCCTAGCCACATTCTGCAGGGGGCGCCATCATTTTAAGCTGCACCACTGATGTAATAGACATGTTATTGCATCTGAGATGTCTATGATCAACAATATTGTGATTTTATATTGGCTAGGTCTTCAGAGAAACTTTCATCTGGTCCTTTCATAAAACTCCAACTGGATCCTCAGTAGCTATCGAAAAAACATCATTCATGCTGTCAAAATTCAACACCATAACCAGTGTGCCACTCAAGAATCTGTCTGACACAAAAAGACCACGTTTGCCTTTTCACTGCAAATATTTAAAGATAATTTGTCCATTCTGAAATCATCTGCCCAAAATTACTGTCAGATCAGTGAAGAAAAAAAAGAGAGAACCCTCCTGAAAGTTTTCTGAATGGTTGATCAGATGTTACTAGGGGAGCTTTCAATGTATTACATTGATTTAAGGATGGTTGGATCAAAGACATGTTTATGCTCATGAGCTTATGCTTAAACGTATTAATGTAGTTATTGTTGTCTAACGGCCTCTAAACACCACATTGTTGGGTTGGCAAGAACGCTTGTGGGGTCTGGAAAAAGCGACATCCTGTCCTGTGTTAGTTTTCTGTTTGTCACTGTTGGTTATCTCCGACGAGATTCACAATCATGCAAGGTCTATGAGCTGCTCCAATGTTACTGGACTGAGACCCCAAAGCTAGGCTCTCAGATCAAGGTGGAATCCAAAGCTCACCTTTCGGTAACAAAAGGGGCGCAACCATGTCTAATTGAGCTAAGAGAGACCAACAGGTTTTGCAGCAACGATTCCAGTGAAGAGACAGGGATTTTTACCTATGCTCCTCTTTAACCGCATCAACGCGGTGCAGATTTCCGCGGTGCGCTGAAGAATTCAAAAACCCGCGGTTCGTGACGATCTCAGCTTGTCATGAGCGTACGAGAGGTGTACCTCATGACGAGCTGAGCTCGTCATGAGCGTCGAAGGGGTTAAGAATTGACTGCTATCTTCCATAATGTAAAATACCCCTTCAGTCTCCCCTAACCAGAGTCCCTGTATATCTTTGTGTAGAGTTGTACTTATTTGCAATTCAGACTGAGTGTATGGTGAAGTCCATTTAACTTCACAATGCATTTAATCATGATGATTGCTGGCTTTGGGTAATAGCTACTTAGGCTCATATTGTAAATGAGAGACTTCATGCTTTGCATTCCTGTTCCTCCTGCTACAAGAGCGTGATTCCTGTAGATGAAGGAGGTAACCTTTCAAGGAACCAGACTGCCTCTGCCAGTCGTTTGTCCGCTCCTTCCACTCTTCATTTTTTTTGTGTTGAAATTTTTTATTAGAAATTTGAAGATAAAAGTACAGATGCAAATAATGATACAGAGTAAAATCTTTGGTAAAAAAACAAACAAAAAAAAACAGTACAGATGAAGAAAAGTACTACACAAAATATAATAAATATGAGAATATAAAAATAACGTATATTCCATAATCCTACATGCAATGATAATGAAAGATTATAAAAAGATTATAAAATAAGTATAAGATGAAAGAAGAATGAAGGAAAGGAAAAAAGAATGGAAAAAAGAAAATAATAAGAGAAAAAATAAGAGAAAAAAGAAAAGAAAGAATAGACAAAAATCCCAGAGCAACACAACACAAAGTTACATAAAAAGATGTAAGGAAAGAAAATATAAAGCTGAGCAATACGAAAGGAAGAACTGAAAAGAATAGGATTAAGAAGGAGAGACAATCAAAGGAGAAGCAGGTGTAAGGCCAGGATCCTCATGCACAGTGGCTTCCAGGAAAGGAAACCACACCTGGAGAACAATGGAAGCTTGATCCTGCAAATTATAAATTGTACGTTCATGTAGAGCTGTTTGCATCATCACCACCAACCACTCTTCCTGCGAAGGAGGGAGAGGAGATTTCCAGTGCCGTGGTATGCAGATTTTTGCTGTGGCCAGAGCGGTATGGAGAAGACGGGTTTGTGGTCTAGAAAGCTTCGGAAGGCAACGAAAATCATGCAAGATAATATTCAGAGAGGTAAGGGGTAGAGGAAGTGACATAGTAGTGACCAACGTCGTCCTGTAGTAAATAAAGATTTACCCTGGCATAATTTCTAGGCATTAACAAATAGCATGTATCAAATGAGAGGCAGAGAGTCCGTGGTGTCCAAGTTAAAAGGGCTTTATTCCAATAACTCGAGTTAAGGGAGAATCTGTTCCATCACCACTGAGGTTCAGGAAGGGTCTTCTAACATTATTTACAGAGAACAACACATATATACATTTTTCCTTGTACATAGGGAGGAGCGCTCCAGGCAGAGCATGAAAGAAAGAGATAAGAGCATGTGGGCGTGCATGAGGGTGTACACTTGATGAGTCACAGGTGGGTGATAGGTGGGTGGCTACATAGAGGAGGAGTTACATGGCAGGCTGGAACTTTGCCCTACTTGTGCGTGCAACTTGATTATGACGTGCAACTGACGTGTAACTGGGGGGAGCTGACATTCAGTCTAGTAGAGAAACCTTCAGTGTCAGGGCGACCAGCACGTCTTGTACTATCTGATATCTTAAGTCAGGGGATGTATTATCTGAAGCAAAAGTTGCTCGTCACTAGGAATCAGAAAAAGCATATATTTCTTCGTTCATTGCATGGGGCTGTGAGCAAGCACTGTGATTTCATTTAAACGGAGACAGGAAAGCTAGGCCCTATCTTTACAGACGGGTTCTGTTTACCTTCCTCACTGGGCAGGAATGTGACTCTGTACAACAAGCAGATAACTGTTATTCATAATACTATCTTGGCAACCCTTGCTGGGTCCCTTTCGGCTGAGCTAGAAGTATGCGAGGTCAGAGATACGTAACTGCAGCTTAATTCAGAAAGTGGCTCAGACTGAACCACAAAAAGGATTCATCGTGCTTTATTTAAAAGTGCACAATGCAAATACAAGGGCTTTTTTGCTAACTTAACATTTCTTACATGGGAGACTTGATGACAGGCACCTTAATGCAGGACGTGATTGCAGAGGCCTTGTGATTCAGGCCACTGAGAGAAATATGCATGGGTGACATGCACACATATGTAACATAGGGTACACGTAGGGGGCATCTTGGTCAGGCAAAATTTCATTTTCCTCATTCCCTCCTTGTCCCCTACGTAACCCTTTAGGATACATCTATATTCATGAGACCGTATAGTTGATCATACAGCATCATTTGTTCGTCCTTAACCCTTTGTATACTTGGATGTGGAACACATGCAGTTGCACACAGGCCGCAAATGGCCGGGCCACACTGCAGACAGAGACAGCAACCAAATATCATAAGTAGGATCATTCCCAGGAAGGACAACACTTTCCATCCCCAAGCAGATATCACACCCCAGAGCCAACTGGACCAAGTCCATGTGCCTGGGTCTTGATGTATATCATGAGCAATCTTGTGGAGCCTTGTTATCGCTGCATACACAGATGGCGCGTTATTCGGGATGAAAACGCAACAACTAGATCGGATCACGCTACAAGCTCCGCCCCTATCCGCCAAGATGACGTCTAGAACAAGGCGATTTTGAAGAACAACAAGTCTCATAGCAGACTGCTCCTGGGTCAAGTTCGCCAGAGCAGATGCAGTCACATTCACTACTGCTTCAAGAGTCCTTGTTAACTTGCGTATCAGTTTACTGTTTTGGACAGGACCTATGAAGAAAAAGAATCCTTTGTTGAAATCTGTATATTGCTCCCAAGCTGTTTCAGTCTGATCAATCCCTGAGGCATCTGTCTCTCTCCTTACTCTAACATGTTCTAGTCGTGAATCTCTATGATAATGGGATGGGGCCAAGAATACAGGTGGCAATAAGAATGCTATATAACAAGTCCCACCCCAGTCTAAGGGCAGATGTACATAGGCTGTCTGACCGCAAATGAAATAGGTATGGCGTGATGTTTTGAAAGAAGAAAGTCCTTCATCATTAAACTCTACTACAACTTTACACTCGCTGTGTCCCATATGTACTGACCCTTTCTTATTAACACATAAATCACCTTTTGCTGGTAGAACTGAAATAAACGGTGGACCTGTATTTTGCTTGGGCTGAACATTTAACATTATAAAATTAACGGATGCATTTCCCTGCTCGTACTCTTCATTCTCTAGATCGGTTCCCTTCCTTTGAGGAAATCCGTCTTTGTCTGGAAAACATGCTTCATTCATTACTTTATTCAGGTTTCCATATATCCAGCCACCTGGATAAGCTATGTACTTTCTATCTATTGAGGTCATTAAGGCAAACCATGCTCCACATGAACCATTGTGTGAGAACGGTAGAGGATAGAAGGGCAGAACTCCCTTCGCTTTTTGATAAGGTGGCAGTTGGCCACATACCCAGCAATCAGTCGCATTGCTGGTCTGATGAGAATGGTGTAACATTCGAATAAAAGTATTGTTACGCAATGCAAGTCGATATGACAATTCATGAGGTGGCAGTTCACTAAATGTATGCTCTATGGTGCTGTTAAGGGAAGAGTGCATATGTGAGGCAATAGGAGGAAAGAAAACATGTAGTAATAAACTGACACAGATTATAACAATGCACAGAATAAAAAGAATGATCAAAGTAACTATACATCTACTGCGTAATAACTTGCAGTACTTTTCTCTCATTTTGCTCTTCTTACTATTCTCGTATGTGATCTTATACATGTCAGAAATCTAGTCTAACCGATTCACCACCGAGTGGACTTAGACAATTAAACTACGTCTGACTTACTAGATCTTAACTTAGATTTATACTCCTGCTGTGGAGTCTTTTCTAGTAAAGGCGTCGCAGGCGGCGCAAGCGGCGCAAAGTCTGTATTTTCCAAAGTTCCAGATTGTCCAAAGTGTCTTTTACAGTGTTGAGCGTGAAGTTTCCCTTGCGTCCTTCGACTTTCAGCGCGGTCCTCGTGGTCAGTAGCACCAACTTCGGCGTCTTCCAACGTGGCTCAAGGGGGCTTGATCGATCAAAGTTCCGCACAAAAACGAAGTCCCCAGGGACTATGGCGTGTTCCTTGACCTGGGTGTTGTCAGGGAAGGCGTTAGCAACCTGTGAACGACAAGAGAGTAGTGCAGACATCAAGGAAGCCAGGTAATCTTGTCAGCATGTTACTGTCAACATCAGTTATTATTTTTTTTTTATTTAGGCATAGGTGTACCCCACATATTTGGCGGTCTACCGAAGACTACTTCATACGGGGATAGGCCTGTTCTGGAATGAGCTACCATACGCATGTAAAAGAGGGCAACCGGTAAAGCTACCATCCAATCCACGCCTTTTTCTGCACATATCTTAGCAAGTTTTGTTTTGATTGTCTGATTATGTCTTTCTACAAGGCCTGCTGCTTCAGGGTGTCGTACACAATGGAATTTCCAAGTATATCCTAACAGAAGAGACACTTGTTTCATTAATTCAGAGGAGAATGGCTTACCGTTATCGGAATATACGACCCGAGGCAATCCATACCTGGGGAAGTACTTGCGCACTAATTGCCTGGCTGTTGTCACAGCAGTATAATCTGGAACTGGATATGCTTCTGTCCATCTAGATAGTGCACACACAACTACCAAGACATACTTGTAACCTCTACATCTGTTCATTTGGATATAATCCATCTGGAGGACCTCAAAAGGGTGGTCAGGAGGATGAAATCCGCCTTGTTCCACCGGAATGCCTTTACCTGGATTGAACTGGCAACAGATCATACATGTTCGTACTTTCTGCTTCGCTGCTGTACGCATGTGCTTGTTAAACCAGATATTCTGTAAGCTGTCTATCATTGCCTTCTCTCCCAAGTGTGCTGGACTATGTGCTGTGTTTATGATTACTTGTACCATAGAATCTGGAAGAAACCATGTACCTTTTCCCTTAGTCATCCAACCTTGTTCAGTCTGGACCCCTCCTTGTTCAGTCCATTTCTTTATCTCATCTGCAGTGGCATGTGTCTGTATGTCGAGTACATCTTGAGTGGGATCCCTGACTGTCATATGTTGTCAGTAATGGTACCTCTGTCCTTGTCGGGTCTGTTGGTGTCTAGGCTGTAAGTTTAGCTGTTCGGTCTGCCAGGTCATTACCCTGGGAAATGGTGTCTGTAACTTTGGTGTGAGCTTTGCACTTCAGTATAGAAATGGCTGTAGGTAAATGTATTGCTTCTAACAAGGCTTGAATGAGCTGGCCGTGCTGAATCTTGGTCCCATGGGAGGTCAAGAAACCTCTCACCCTCCAAAGTACCCCGAAATCATGAACTACGCCAAAGGCATATTGTGAGTCGGTATAAATGTTCACTCTTAAGTGCTTAGCTCTTATGCAGGCTTGTGTCAGAGCGATGAGCTCTGCTGCTTGTGCTGATAGTGTGTCTATTTTCTGTGTCTCTATGACTTCAGTAGCAGTGGTCACAGCATATGCTGCTACTAACTCTCCTGCACTCGTTCTCATGCATGATCCATCTACATAGAGCGTTGGGTCAGGGTCTGGAAGTGCAATATCTGTCAGGTCTTGTCTTGGTTTTGTCACTATATTCATTACTTCCACACAGTCATGTGGTGGTGCATTTACTGTACTTGAGGGCAAAAGTGTTGCAGGATTTAGAATATTACAACGTCTGATCTCTATGTGTGGTTGAAATAATGTCAGTTCATATCCTGTCAGTCTTGCTATAGTCAAATGTTGTGTCTGTGTCCTGTTTAAGAGAACTTCCACTGCATGTGGTACACTAAAACATGTGGTCGCTAAAACTGGCGCTTGACATAATGCTCTTTTTAATTCCTCAAATGCCAAGGTATGTTCTTGTGTCCAAGGGAGGACAGTCGAAGTGGCTGCCTCCTGTGTTGTCAATTGTATGAGTGGTTTGGCTAGATAGGCATACTGGGGAATCCATTGCCTACAGTATGAAGTGAGGCCAATGAATGCACGTACTTCTTTCTGTGTCTTGGGCTGTGAAAGGCTAGAAATTAACTGAATGAAAGGCTTGTGTTAGCTGTCTACCCTCCTTGGAAAGTAAGTGTCCAAGGTACACCACTTGCTTTTCACAGAATTGCAACTTGGAAGGGGACACCTTGTGCCCCTTGTCAGCCAGAAAATGTAAGACTGTCAGTGATGCAATTGCGCATTCTGGTTCTGAACGTGCTGTAATTAGGATGTCATCTACGTACTGTAGTAGGGCAGCGTTGGGAGGCATATAAATACTGTCTGCGTAATGAGACTGAGCGTGTGTGAGAGCGCACTACAGGACGCACGGCTCTAACTGAGTGAGCTGCAGAGCGGGGGGGGCGAGACTGATGCACCTCACACAGGGCTCTAACTGAGACTGAGCTCCAGGGCTGAAGGGTGTGTGAGACTGGGCTGCTGGGCCCAGGCTGTGCATCTTCCCAGCTGTCTTTTTAATGCCTGACTGTAAATACTAGGGCTCATTGCAAGAGCGAAACTCCTGCCAATTATTCTGTTTACACTACGAGGGAAAAACTATTCATTTGCAAGCATGCTCTCACCCACAGGGCTGTTCCTCCACCTTTTCA
Source organism: Lissotriton helveticus (assembly GCF_964261635.1). Lineage (NCBI taxonomy): Eukaryota > Metazoa > Chordata > Amphibia > Caudata > Salamandridae > Lissotriton > Lissotriton helveticus. Next base: position 737,694,204 of record NC_136061.1, on the reverse strand, counting down.
AAACTTTGAGAGCTAAGAACAGCTGCCAAGTGTCCGCGAAAAAGAATTGGGGTATGGCCAATAATAACAAGACAGGCACTGCTCGGAGCTCCAAGAGGGAAAAAGCCCTCCCTTTACAAAATATCTTTCCCCGGGAGTCAGGCCACTTCAAGGCCGATAAACACATTCTCTGTAATTCAAAACATATCTGTACCCAGGCCAGGGAGCTAATCAACATTCTCTAACTTAACTGAAGCAAATTAAAAACGTGATAAAAAGCATCCTAAAATCAGTAATTAATAAGGACATATTTTATTTCGTAACCTAGACACATGCTAGCATTTGAAAATAATTATATCATAAAATATTGTTACTAGCTGCAAAGGAAAAAAAGAAACAGAACAACATGGCATGGAAACACGTCACATTTTACTTTTTGAAAATAACATGTGAAAACTCCATAATTTTGCATTGCAGAACCAAGATTTTCATAATTAAGTGTGCAAGCTCTTCTATACTACCTATTAAAAGGGCCAGATTCATCATTTTTCAAAGAACCATGTTTTCTAATTGAGGTTAAAAAAAACATGTTGTCTAATTGAGTGGATTAACTGTCACACGCTATACTAAAGGGCAGCTTGCATTGGGAAATAATAATGTATATTTTGTAGAACAAATTTTAATTTAAAAAAAAACAACACACGGTTGCATTACACTAATTAAAAGCACATTCTATGATGGGTCTGTTTTATATTTCCTTCTCAACCGTGAAAACATTAAAGCACCCTTAGTGCAAACCCTTATCTCAATCCGACTGGTTTATTTACAGCTTACCGACCTCTGAGTCAAAACACATTAAATCAAGTGTTCCGAAGCAAACCTACACAAATACACGGACGCATTTGAAATAGAATGTTAAATGAACACTTCTTTACTCTCCATGCAAGATGTTACCATTCAGTCAGCAAACTGACAAAACTGACAAAGCACATAGGCAGACCCAGCAACCAATGAAAAAATTAAATCAAACCCTTATTCATCTAAAACACTCACTGACATTTAGTGTCAGCTCACATAACCATGCATGTTAAACAGCATGTTAAAACAAATACTGCCTTCTCAATACAAGATATTAACCCTTTGGCAGCTGAAGCACAATCATTCCCAAATGACTGCAGTACATGGGAAAGTCATGAACTCATCTCTCCACGTTATCACATAACACGTACGCACATCTTCAAAACGTTTTCTCCAAGCACTTGAAAGAGATCCAGCTCTCTCCTGCCTAACGTAATGATAACAAGCTCTGCACAAACCATAACCACATGGCGCTATTCACAAGCCATATTCACAAGAAACTCAACAAGTTATAATAATGACATGCTCTTCATAAACCATATTAACAAGGAGCTATTTACAAGGAACTCTGATGCTGTCAGCTTCTTTCTACATACTCTAAAGGGTACAGGTGGTGGCGTTCGCGACCTACTGGGTGTTTCTGAGGAGGTCACTCTCGCTAGTTCTTTTTCTTTCGCTTTTTCCGCTGCTTGTTTAGTTCTCTCTACTTTATTAAATTCTTTCTCTATTCTCCTATGTGACTCTTTGCGCCACAATTCAATGGCATCTTTCTGAGAGGGTCTTGACTTCTTTTTCCATAGCGCTTCTTCTACTCTCATAATGCATTCAGAATCCCATGTTCCTGAGATAGGCCATCTATACTTTTCCTCCAGGTCCTTTGTATAGTCTACCCATAAATCTAAAAACAAAATGGCGTCTAATCCATGCTTATTATACATATAATGACCAGGTGTGTCTCTAGGCGGGATGTTAACTGACTCTTCTAGTATACCTTTTCTGGTCCCTATCTGACGCAATTTTGAAAACAGTGGCATGTTGAAACCAACACAATGGAAATACAATACACAAAAATAGACTGAAACAATCAACAATCATTCACACTAAAACATCATAACATTAAAACAAACATGATCTAAACCAATACAGAGAACTAAACATGTACTTGAAAAACTATATGCACTGGAATACAGTACAACCATACCGGTCTCAAAAATGAGACACGTCTTGACCGTGCTCGTGTGAACGAACCCGTCTTTACCGTTTCCACGAATAACGTGAACCCGTCTTTACCGTTTCCACGAATAACGTGGACCCGTCTTTACCGTTTCCACGAATAACGTGGACCCGTCTTGACCGTGTTCATATAAAATGAACCCGTCTTGAAACTTTATGCATTCCCCACATTGGTACTCACCGGGAAGCAAAACTTGAAACTTGAAGGCCTCGGACTTCTACGCATCTACGTCTACGTCTACGTCTACGCCTCGGAACGGGTGGACCTCTGGAAACCTCGGACCTTGCTCTCTCACGGGTTGGGCTCTGGTTGGGATGATCCGCGATCCTCACCGCCTCGTGTGGACGCCTGGTCGCAGTCCGTCTCCTCCGTGGGCCTGAGGGAGTAAGCAGGAAGTCTCGCTGCGTGCACTTCGGAGTCCGTCACAGCTGTAGAAGGGGGCAAAAGCTGGACCTACGTCGCCGGCGCGTGGGGAAAGGGATAGTCCCTGTTCGGGCGCCAAATTAATGTGGTAAATAAAGATTTACCCTGGCATAATTTCTAGGCATTAACAAATAGCATGTATCAAATGAGAGGCAGAGAGTCCGTGGTGTCCAAGTTAAAAGGGCTTTATTCCAATAACTCGAGTTAAGGGAGAATCTGTTCCATCACCACTGAGGTTCAGGAAGGGTCTTCTAACATTATTTACAGAGAACAACACATATATACATTTTTCCTTGTACATAGAGAGGAGCGCTCCAGGCAGAGCATGAAAGAAAGAGATAAGAGCATGTGGGCGTGCATGAGGGTGTACACTTGATGAGTCACAGGTGGGTGATAGGTGGGTGGCTACATAGAGGAGGAGTTACATGGCAGGCTGGAACTTTGCCCTACTTGTGCGTGCAACTTGATCATGACGTGCAACTGACGTGTAACTGGGGGGAGCTGACATTCAGTCTAGTAGAGAAACCTTCAGTGTCAGGGCGACCAGCACGTCTTGTACTATCTGATATCTTAAGTCAGGGGATGTATTATCTGAAGCAAAAGTTGCTCGTCACTAGGAATCAGAAAAAGCATATATTTCTTCGTTCATTGCATGGGGCTGTGAGCAAGCACTGTGATTTCATTTAAACGGAGACAGGAAAGCTAGGCCCTATCTTTACAGACGGGTTCTGTTTACCTTCCTCACTGGGCAGGAATGTGACTCTGTACAACAAGCAGATAACTGTTATTCATAATACTATCTTGGCAACCCTTGCTGGGTCCCTTTCGGCTGAGCTAGAAGTATGCGAGGTCAGAGATACGTAACTGCAGCTTAATTCAGAAAGTGGCTCAGACTGAACCACAAAAAGGATTCATCGTGCTTTATTTAAAAGTGCACAATGCAAATACATGGGCTTTATGCTAACTTAACATTTCTTACATGGGAGACTTGATGACAGGCACCTTAATGCAGGACGTGATTGCAGAGGCCTTGTGATTCAGGCCACTGAGAGAAATATGCATGGGTGACATGCACACATATTTAACATAGGGTACACGTAGGGGGCATCTTGGTCAGGCAAAATTTCATTTTCCTCAGTCCGCACAAAAAGCCAAAAAGGTGTCGTATGAGGGCATTCACAAACAATATGCGTAATATCACAACCAGAAGCTGAACACCTCCAACACAAAGTATGTGATATTAATTTAGCATGATGTAACTTGACTGGAGACCAGTGCCATTCGTGTATAATTTTAAAAACACAAAATTTAAGAGGGGCTTCACGAACTCCCTTATGTAACCCTTCCAATATTTGATTCCATTGAGTATTGGAATATGTAACCGAGAGGCGAGACTGCCATTTCAACTGGAGAGCTTGTGAGAGAGGTTTAGAAAACAGAGAATGCAAGAAAGTTTTATAAAGACCAGAAGTCACACCTTTAACATTCCCCCACAACTGTAGATAGGACAAAAAAGGAGATACAGATAACAAGTCAGGCGGGGGACCCAAATGTATCGTGAGAGCTTGTTGGAGCTGAGTGTATTTGTAGGATTGAGTGGATGGTAGATGGAATTCCTCACAGAGTTGAGAAAAAGATTTAAAAGTATTATTGTGAAACAACTGGTCTATTGTCTGAATGCCAGCTTCCTGCCAAATAGGCCGGGACAGAGTGCGACCTCCAACCCGAACAGCAGCATTAACCCATAAAGGCTTTGATATGGATGCGTGAGTTAGATTTAAGTAAACGATGACTCCTCTGCCAAGATTTGGACATTGCAGATAAGATAGGGTTTTTAGGATCAGAAGAACTAACCCCTTTAACATAGAGAAGGGACAAACCTGGGCCAGAAGCTAGCAATTATCGTTCAAGGGGAACCCATTGAAGTATATCTTTAGATTTGGGTAGAAAAAAGACACGTTGCGAAAGATGAAGAGCAAGTGAGTAATGCTCGATAGAAGGGAGACCCAATCCTCCTTGCAGCTGATGAGATTTTAATTTTGCAAAGGCAAGACGCGGTTTAGCCGTGCCCCAGACAAAAAGCTTAATCTTGGAGTCAATGGATCTTAGAGTGGTTAAGGGGATGTGAAAATGGAGCATACCCAAGACATAAAGGAAGCGAGGAAGAGTAACCATTTTGACCACCTGTACTCGCCCCCACAAGGACAAACCGAGAGCCTTCCATTTATTAAAGTCTCTTTGCATTTGCGTGATTAAAGGAGTCAAATTGTCCGTGACTATATTATCCAATCCTCTATTTATTAGGATTCCTACGTACTTAAGCCGGGATGGCTGCCAACGAAAAGGGAAACCAGAAATCACATCTTTTGTTGTACCAATAGTCGTGGGCAATGCTTCACTCTTATCCCAATTTATCTTGTAACCAGAAAAGGAAGAGAAATCATTAATGATGCGGAGGAGAGCAGGAAGGGAATGGGGAAGATCAGTGAGTGTGAGGAGCACATCATCTGCATATAAATACATTTTTGAGTGACCAATTGGAAGGGGAACACCTATTATCTCAGTAGATTGTCGTACCGCAGCAGCTAAAGGTTCCATTGCGAGAAGAAAAAGAAGAGGGGAAAGTGGGAAACCTTGACGAGTACCTCGTCTGATTGGGAATGGAGTGGATAGAAAACCGCCGCAATTGACCTGAGCTGATGGGTCATCGTAAAGCAGCCGCACTTTATCTATAAACTGAGCACCTAACCCAAACCTTTGCATGACAGAAAAAAGGTATTCCCACTCAACACGATCAAATGCTTTTTCAGCATCTAGAGAAAGAAGTAACGCATTATCAGTAAGATGTTTAGCTGACCATAAAGTATGAGACAGAGTGCGTAAATGATTACGAGATGACCTACCCGGAACAAAACCTACCTGCGAATTATGGATTAAAGAAGGTAGGACTTTACGAAGGCGTGAAGCAAGAATGCTGACAAGTATCTTGACATCAGAATTTAAAAGAGATATCGGCCTATAACTACTGCATAGCAAAGGATCTTTGCCAGGTTTCGGTAGGACCGCTATGACGGCCTTGTTTGAAATAGGGCCAAGAGAAGATTCCTCCACTGCCTCCCCAAGTGCCGCATGTAAGGTGTCGATCATATTCTGGCCGGTCCATTTAAAGAATTCAGGAGGAAAACCATCATCTCCCGGAGCTTTATGATATGGCAATGCCACTATCGCTGAAGATATTTCATCCTTTGTAATAACTCCCTCCAGTAGGGCTCTACCCTCATCGGAGAATTTTGGGAGATGGACTGTATCTAAAAAATTAGACATCGCAAGTGTGTCAATATGAGTGCTTGGAGAGTAAAGAGATCTGTAGAATGAAGCGAATTCTTCAACAATCTCTTGTGGCCGAGTGAGCACGTCACCAGTACTTGATTTAATAGCTGGGATAGCCATATTGGCCTCCCTCTGTCTCAATTGCGCAGCCAATAGCCTACCAGCCTTTTCCCCCTGCTCATAATGACGTCCTTTCATTCTTTGTAAAGCGTAGTCAGCTTTAGAAGTAAAGAGACTATTAAGGGACATTCGTGCCTTCTCCAGCGATTTCCGAACCTGAAGAGTTGGAGTTAAAATATATGATTGAGAAAGTTGGCGGATGACCTCCTCCAAGGCAGTCTGTTTATGTGCATTTTCCTTATTGCGAAAAGCAGCGTCCCGCATGAGTTGACCCCTAATCGTTGCCTTGGCCGCTGCACAAACCATTCTCTTAGAAGAGACTGATGTATCATTGAGAATAAGATAATCTTGGAGTTGTGATTGCAAAAAGAGTTTACCTGCTGGGGCTCTATACCTAGCAATATTCAAGCGCCATGGTTTACGACCTGGTTTGGAAAGACCCAAGTCAAGAGAGAGGAGAACAGGGGAATGATCGGAAATGGCTGCTTCCAGGATCTGGGACTGTGTAACCAATTGGACTGCCCGTTGTGAAAGAAGAAAATAATCGAGACGTGAGAATGTACCATGTGAAGGGGAGAAAAACGTGTATTCTTTGTCCTGAGGATGACTCAATCTCCAATGATCAACTAGACCAATATCAGCAAGAATGTCCCGGAAAATGGCTCGATCTGGAGCATTAACAGTGTCAAAACAGCCTGTTCTGTCCAGAGTCGGATCTGGTGCCAGATTCCAGTCTCCTCCGATGAGAAACTGGGAGGCATCGATTTCTGTGAAAAGGCGGTTCAGTCGGAGAAAAAACTGTTTTTTGGAGCCTATGGGGCATAAATGGAACCAAGACAGATGAAAGAGTTTCCAATCTTCAACTTGGCAAATACATACAGACCTTCTGGGTCAGACCATGTTTTGAGAATTGTGAAGGGAAGTGACTTACGAAGAAGTATGGCTACCCCGCACTTACGAACAGGGTTAGGGTTGGTGGGATCATGTTTGGAGACACTACTATGAATCACCTTACCGACCCAATCTCTGCTGAGTTTACTAGATTCAATGTCATCTAAGTGCGTTTCCTGCAATAAAGCAACGTCTACATGTTTAGATCGTAAGTATGTTAGTGCTTTTTTACGCTTAATATAATGAGTGAGACCATTAACATTCCAGGAAATCACTGACAACGAATTAGGAGAGGACATGGTAGGGGAGGTTAAGAGGTAAATAGAAAGGAAAGGAAGCAAATGGACAAAAATTAGAGAAGAAAAATGTTGCACTGGGAAGTAATAGAAAAAGTGAGTTGAGGAAAAGGAAAAGAAGAAAAGAGAAGAAAGAAAGAGAAGAGGAAAAGAAAATACAGAGGTAGTTTAGAGAGGTAAAGTAAGTATCTAAGATAAACAAATCAGGTGGAAACGAACAAAAGAAAACAATAAAATAGAAAAAGAGAAGAGAACCTAGACTTTTATCTACGGGTCTGGGCGCACTGAAAGCAGCGCCAAGGGGTAATCGGACCCCCTCCGAGGAAAGAAAACTGGGGAACTAGAGAGCAAAGGATAATATGGAATATACGAGACAAAATAGAGCAAGGTAACATTAGCAAAAACGTGTGAAAACCTTAAGTATCATCATAAAAAACAGCCAATGAATGAAGGGAATGATTAAATGCACGGTAGAAATACCATACATTAAATAATAATTCGAGAAGATAAGAAAAGAAGACTAAAGGAAGTGAAGTAAATGAAGGAGTTCCCATAGCAAACAGTAAAAAGAGAAAAAATAAGATACACAAAGGAAACATGAAAAATAATGTATGAAACAGAACAAAGTAAAGAATGCCATAGGAAGAGAGAATGAAAGAATTAGTGTAGAAAAGAAGAAAAGCACTCATGGGGAAACATGAGAGTATGATTAGAGACAATATATGTATAAGTGACTAAAACAATATAATAAAAGTGTATCATATCAAAACCCAAATTATCTGATAAAACAGATGAACAATGTACATCTAAACACAATAACCAGAACATGGAAAATAGGCATAAATGGGGGGTAAGTCCCATATGTAATAAGCAATGCATATACAGTATTTAATGAGCGAGACCTACAATGCATAAATACTCCACTTTGTTAGAAACTCACAATAGAACAATAAAATATATATCACAAAATAAAACAATGCACATAGTCTTTAATACTATAGATCATAGGTGAAGAATTAACCAGTTAAAACATCAGATAATAGGAATTATCCTAATCCAAAAAATAGCAATAATACAATAAAGCAAAAATATCAGTCAGCATCTAATAATATCGAATAGAAAAGAACAGTAGAATATGAAGCAACATAGAAAAACACGAAGTAGAAGGAACCATATTGTATCATGCATTAAAGTCGCAATAAGCGAAATAAGTAGCAAAAACACGATGAACAACAGATATTGCTATAGGCCTTCAATCAGCATCAGAAGGCGTCTTAAGAGGCGACCTGGACTTGTCTCTCTGCTGCGTGTTAGTAAGAGAGGATACAGAGTGTAGAGCTGATTTCCTGCCATCTTGAGAGCGAGGGAGGCGAGTAGGATCTCTTCCGCGTTGTCTAGATTCAGGGGATGTATACAAATGAGACGTTGGCATATTCGTAGATGGAGACTTGGACCGAGAAGAGTGGATATTTGAAGAAGACTGGGTTTCCATATCATCGGACTTGATATCGTCCAGAAACTGTTGTAGGAGTGCAGGATCATAAAAGTCTCTGGATACTCCATTCCTGGTAATTCGAATCGTGCAGGCTCAAATAAGCCATACTTGATGTCCATTTGACGTAACTGTGGTCGCATGGAAAGAAACGCCTTCCGCCGTTCATTCGTTTCTTTAGAGAAGTCTGCAGCCATATGGATGGTATGAACTTGAAATATAAAGGGGCCACGTGTACGGGCCAGTGATAAAATCTGTCTAGTTTGTTCATGCCGAAGAAAACAAGCAATGATTGGTCTGGGCCTGACAGAAGATCCAGAACGTGGTGGACCCAGTCGATGAGCATGTTGAAGTTCAAGAGGAGGAGTAAAAGAAATACCAGTCAAAGTGGGAAGAGCATCACAAAGAAAGGACTTCATATCTTGGTTTTCAATGTTTTCTGGAAAACCGAAAAAACGGATGTTGTCTCTACGACTGCGATCCTCAAAATCAACGATCTTACTATGAAGAAAGAGGAGGTCCTGATCCGAACCCTGAACAGAGTCCAGCCGGCCCTCCATTGCCATTATTTTGGAGTCAATGACGTCAATCCGTGTGTGAAAAGTAGTGAGTTCTGCCCTAATAGACTTAGTTTCCGTAGTCAATGAGCTCATGGCAATATCCAGACCCTCTAGCTGCCGGTTGACCCCAGAGATCTCCAGTAAAATGCGGTCCATAGTGTCAGATAGTGATTTGCCGTTCTGAGGTAATGTAGCCTGTGAAGAAGAAGGTGACGCAGAACCATTGCCTTTAACTATGGAAGTAGAGGATTGTTTGACCACGTCAGTGAAAAGACTCTGTTTAGGCCCCCGGCCGCCATTCCTGTTATTTGACATTGCCGCACACCGTTGTAGTGGCGGTCTACAATAGCGAATAGAGGTTATATAGGAATAGGAGGCAATAATGAAAATAGAAATTCACTAAAGAACAAGGAGGCAATAAAATATGGGCGTTAAGTAAATAACCAACATGAACAGTATACAATTAGCGTCAAAATCACCTCAGAAGCAAGACATATAGAGGTCAAGTTAATCTGACACATACGTCACTTATGGCACAAAAAGCAGCGAAACAAAAATGCCAAAAATCAGTTGTGAGAAGTTAAAGGGAGAAAATGGAGCAGCACTACTGCATGCAAATCTGCTAGTACTGTTAAACTTTCCCCCCTTCAAATAACAGCTGGAAAGTGTCTCCACTGACAGAATAAATAGTAGAAGGAATAAGTCAGGCAATATGTAGCTGTGCCATAACTGTTAGGACCACTGGGCACATGTGCACAGTTAATAGAGTAAACACTCTTCGTTGGAATAATAATTATGACAGTCTGATGGTCGTGCCTGCATTCCTGTCATGGTGCCTCTTCCAATTAAACTGTATTACTGGCAACTCGTAAAGGGACGAGAAAAGAGTCTGAGGAGAGCGCTGTTTATCGGAAACATGAGCAGTGAGGGAGTTCACAAGAAGGCAGCCTGGAGCAGTCTGAAAGCGCGCCTCCACCGTCTGAGGAGGCGCGGCCCTGTAGCTGAGGAGGCGCGGCCCTGGAGAAGCTTTGACGCTGCCGAGGCGAGCACAGCCAATGTCAGTCACCTCACCGTCACTCCGCTGACGAAGGAACCACAGCCGCTATCCGGGAAAGAAGGTTATCAGACACGGACTCCGGAGCCCTGGCATCGCTGGAGAGACGACCCACTGGAGCAGGTGAGCCCTAGAAGCTCGTCAGGGGTCCGTCCCTCGGCGGAGCTCCCCTAGCAGGCGGCCATCTTCCTGCGTGGCCAGACCAAGCCCCCCCCCACTCTTCATTTTGAGACGAATTGCATTCCAGGGGTAGTGTCTTGCTGGCTGCTACCATCCAAATTCAGTTCCACAAACAATAATTGTCCGCAGACGTAGTGTAACCTCGAAGTATAGCACTTAGCACATAAACGGGAAACATCCATTACAATGCAGTCATTACAATGACCTAACTTTATAACACAATTGTTACAACGCAACTGCCTTTACAATGCATACCATTGCAATGCATGCCATTACAACACATTATAAGGTAAGAAATGTAGATTTTTTTAGTATTAGGTTGGGCATGTGCTTTGGGGAACATAGGAATAGTAATTTTTACCCCTACACTTTCCAACACTTTCCCGACTGTTGCACTCACTGGAGTGGGAATAGTAATTTTTACCCCTACACTATCCAACACTTAGTAATTTTCACCCCTACACTACCCTACTGTTACACTCACTGGAGGGGGAATCGTCATTTTACCCCTACACTATCCAACACTTACCCTACTGTTACACTCACTGGAGGAGGAATAGTAATTTTTACCTCTACACTATCCAACACTTACTCTCCTGTTGCCCTAAAAGTATTATGCACTGTAATTGAATGCGTTGTAATGAAAGTTTTAAAAAGTGCATTGTAATGGCATGCGTTGTAAAATCACGCGATGTAATGGTAGTTGCGATGTAAAGACTGCGTTATAAAAGCATGCATTGTAATTTTATGCATTGTAACATTATATATTCCTCAAAAACACCATAAGAACGTGAGGGTTTTTGACGGAGTGCTGCCTTCCAAGTTTAGATATCCTTACGAGGCAGGTGGGTCTCTCTCTGCCTTTACTGGAGCAACCAATGTGCTTGCCATACTGAAGCCACTGAACTTTACACAGTCAGAGCTATGTTTGTTGTGTTTTCTTGGCAAAGGTGTTTTGTTTTTAAGAAACAATTTCCCAGAATAACAATGGTCCTGATATTCAGGGACTTTACGCTTTTCATGCTGGAATCATTGTTTGATTTCCCTGTAGGGTACTGTCATGTCTTACATGGAGATCCTGGGCAGGGAAATTTAATGAATAATGCTCTTGTGGCAGATTGGTCATCAAGTTAGAGGTTTCCGAGGGCAAAGTCAGCAGATTGTCAGCAGACTGTCAAAAAAGTTTGCTCTCCTCTAAATGGGGCTCTGCAACCACACGTTTGGCGAGGCGTGAGCACTGTTGATTTAAGATAGTATTCCAGCTATGCCACACTCTAAAAGACCACTTTAGGGGCTTGTGAGTCAGGCAGAGTGCATTTGCAGTGAGGTACCACGAAGCCTGATTCCAAGAGGGTTGGTGTTTTCTTATATGCTAAAACAAGGCTGGTATTCTTGGGTCCAGAAACACCTCACCCAAATTTATCAGGTGTAATTCAGCACCCAGCAAAAGTTGGCTATGTTGTTGACTGTTGTCAGCTGAGAGCAGAGAATGTGGGCAGGAGTACAGCCCTGCTCACACGCTTCTCCCTGCCACACCTTGGAGGGCGCTACCCAGTCTTCCTCAGTCAAAACAGACAATCTTTAATCATGTAAAGATGGAAATATAAAACATGCACACAAGTAAAAATATATAATATATATATATATTTATACTTATATTTTTTCAAGGAGTTCTCTTCCCGAACCATGAACCAAAGAGATTCTCAGCCTCCAAGAGGTATTTTATCAATTTCTATTTTATTTTGTAAACACCATATATTTCCATGACACAAAACAATACAATGAAATAACCGACGCATTTCGGCTGACGCCTTCAGCTGGGTTTCACAGACATTGCAATGCTTAGCATTTTAATACCAGTCCTTTATCCACTTTACTGACCCTTAAACACTAGAGCGACAATTGTACATATTCTACAATGGCAAATTCCAACCTCCATGATTTTGTGAACGTACATTTGAATTCAAATACATCCATAATCTATTTATTTCTAGAATTCTCTATCCCCACATGATTATTATGACACTTAATATCACACAATGATCATGGAGCTCAAATTCCATATCTATATATGTATGCATATATATATTTATTCACTGAAAAAACCATAGGTTTCAGACCTGATATAGTTAGGAATTAGCATTTAAAAAACCTTAGAAATTCACTGAAAAAACTGTAGATTTTATGGGTGTTATAGTTAACTGGACATTTCACTCATACAAAACCATTGAAATTCCTCCACTATAGCTAGTTGTACTAACTATAGCTCGCGTGCCCGCAATCCACTGCTGATGATGTCACATATTACATCATTCATGACATGGTCAGTGACATCACTGATGACATCTCAAATGACATGGCTGAAACATATGTTTTTTTTCAGTGAATTTCAATGGTTTTGTAAATGATAATCTTTAAATGTATTAATTGTTATATTTTTTATACTGATTTACTACATTATTTTAAATTATTTATTTTTAGATATTTTATTTTTTAAATTACATTACATATTTTGAATATAAATTGAAAAAAATGTTTTTACACCTCTCTGCAACGCAGCCCTCTGGCGCGTTTGCAGAGGGGGAACTAATTCCCCTTGCATACTGGGGGTCCCTGGGGGCCAACTAGCCCACCTGGAAACTCCAGTATTCCCCAGGGGGCAGCATTGCAGAGAGGTGTAATGAGGCCACACCCTTTTTTACACCCCTCTGCAGCGCAGCCCATGGGTGCGTTTTCAGAGGGGGAACTAATTCCCCTTGCATACTAGGGGTCCCTGGGGGTCTACTAGCCCACCTGGAACCTCCAGTATGCGCCAGGGGGCTGCATTGCAGAGAGGTGTAATGAGGGTATGCCCCTTTTTACACCTCTCTGCAACGCAGCCCCCTGGTGCGTTTGCAGAGGGGGAACTAATTCCCCTTGCATACCGGGGGACCCTGGGGGCCAACTAACCCACCTGGAACCTCCAGTATGCGCCAGGGGGCTGCATTGCAGAGAGGTGCAATGAGGCTATGCCACTTTTTACACCTTTCTGCAACGCAGCTCCCTGGCGCGTTTGCAGAAGGGAAACTAATTCCCCTTGCATACTGGGGGTCCCTGGAGGCCAACTAGCCCACCTGGAACCTCCAGTATGCGCCAGGGGGCTGCATTGCAGAGAGGTGTAATGAGGCCACACCCTTTTTTACACCTCTCTGCAACGCAGCCCCCTGGCACGTTTGCAGAGGGGGAAGTAATTCCCCTTGCATACTGGGGGTCCCTGTGGGCCAACTAGCCCACCTGCAGCCTCCAGTATGCGCCAGGGGGATGCTTTGCTTTGCCCAGGGGGGCGGTGGTCCCAGGGCAGTGTGGGGGGATTGGGGGCCCCCCACACTTCTTTATCACTATGCATCCGCGATTTGCCCCCCGGGGGAAACATCCTTTACAATGCAACTTTTACTCCGCATTACCATTACGACGCAACTAATACAACGCAAGTCATTACAACGACTTGCGCTGGAGGGCGCTCTAGGATAGGGAATAGTTTAATTACTATCCAACAACTTCCCTACTATCCACGGGGACAGGAGTTGGAATAGTAAATTAAACTATTCACTATCTAGCGCCCCCCAATACAAGTCGTTGTAACGACTTGCGTTGTAAAAGTTGCGTCGTAATGGTATGCGGAGTGAAAGCATGCATTGTAATGTCATACACCCCCCCCCCGGGGTGTAATTTATAAAAAAACAGACCGGTTTTTAAAAAACATTTTTGGGGCCTTGGGGTTCCTTGTGGGACCACCTGAGCAGGCCTAGGGGGTCAGGGTGCTTCTACCCTGCCCCCTTTTTGAGTTCAACACGTTTGTTTTTCTGCTTTCTTGAGCCTCAGTCTACCAAGGCACAAGGTGGCTGCCAACAATTTCTGTTTTGGAGTATTGACAGACAGGGGCAGCCAATCAGCATGCAGCTCGTGCACGTGAAGGTACGCGTGCGGTAGGCGTACGGTACGCGTACGGTGCGCGCACGGTGTACGCTTATAGATATATATATTTTTTCTCTTTTGATTTTCTCAGGAACTACTGGAGGGATTTATATCATTTAAGCAAAAGCGTGATCTGCGAATCAGACTCTACCATTTTGCCAACTTTCTTGTAATTCCGTTGAGCCGTTTGGGCTGTAGCAGTGTCTAAACGTCCTAAGGAAAATAACAAGGAGAAAACACATTTTGGGACTCCCCTTTTTTCTCAGCCCCCACTTGACGAATCCCCCCAAAACTTTCAGTGAAGGAGCGGAGCGGGCCATCTTCTTTGAGAAATTCACGAAGATTCATCAACCGGCGCCTAAGTTATTGCAAATAGAATGTTGTGGATTTCCTATGGAAACTAGGTCCTAACTACATCTACCTACTGGCGACCGCCAGTAGGTAGATATATATATATATATATATATATTCACTGAAAAAACCATAGGTTATAGACCATATATAGTTAGGAATTAGCATTTACAAAACCTTGAAAATTCACTGAAAAAACCATAGGTTATAGACCATATATAGTTAGGAATTAGCATTTAAAAAACCTTATTTTACTCACACAAAACCATTGAAATTCCATATATAGTTAGTTGCACTAACTATATATCGCGCACCCGCAATCCACTGCTGATGATGTCACATATTACATCATTCATGACATGGTCAGTGACATCACTGATGACATCTCAAATGACATCACTGATGACATCACTGATGACATCTCATTTGACATCAATGACCACATCACCTATAACCTATGGTTTTTTCAGTGAATTTTCAAGGTTTTGTAAATGCTAATTCCTAACTATATATGGTCTATAACCTATGGTTTTTTCAGTGAATTTCAATGGTTTTTTAATAGCAAATATCATAAGCTGTCGAATGTCAAGTACGTGGTAAGTGAAAACATTTTCGTGTTTATGCACACTGATCTGCTTTTTATGGTGCCCCCCCCCTCATTTCTATTAGGAGTACTCTCTCTTTGCACATAGTGAAGGGTAGTTAACGCAGGCTTTTGCCCCCGTTGTAATACGTCGTGCCTGCTTCTCTCTCCATTTGATTGATTGTTATCCAAGTATTTACTGTTTTAGAATTGGTTCTCTTTGGTTCATTCTCTATTTACAAACAAACACAGAGTCGCAATACTCTGTTTAGTCTTTGCAGATAACGAAAAATCGTGTAAAAAAAAAGAAAAGGAATCGAGCAAAATCAGTAGGCCAGTAATGGGATCTCTTTTTGACCTCGCTAAAATAGAAACATTAGGAACAACCCCTCATGACAAATACAAAACTAGTGAAATGAACTGAACTCCACACAATGATGGCTGCAAAACAGCTCGGCTCCGCCACCCACCCCGCCCAAAATAACGATAAAGAGCGGCTGCCATGATTGGTTGCGGAATGGCCACGACGGAGCTACGAAATGGTGCTGCTCTCATGCTAACCCCAGCTTCAGTCTGAAAGATCCAGAAACACTGTAGACTACCAATTCGATCAGTTCCGGTAGCGCCCCAATGTAACCCGGTAGAGAAGAACTAGCCCTCCCCTCTTTGACTAATGGTTCTTGTTGCCTGTCCCTTCTGTTGTCATTTAACAGAACTATTTAGCCTGCTGAAAGGGGTTGTGTTCCGACCGCTGGTTGGTGGAGACATTTTGACTATATTCTGGACCTGCGTTGTCGCGTAATGCGTCATATGACGCGCCGCGTTAGCGCATCCGGAAGTCATCCGGGGCGCGCAGCACGTAACGTAAGCATAACAAGTCATGTGACTTGTTAATAAAACTTTTCATTGGTTCATTTTACTTTTCTTATTCTAATGATGAAAGGCTTGGTCATATGACCTAAAAATTACGCTTTTTATTACTTCCGAACATTATTTTTTCTTAAATATATGTTATAATGTTCCAGGCTAATGTACTTTCCCGGAAAATTTACAACTGTCCTGCAAGTAAAATATATTCTTTTTTCGAGAAAAAGAGCGTTTCTTCGTCCCATGACGGAGCCGTTGAGCAAAAGAGGGTCGACCTGCTGTCTTAGTCGCCGATACGCCTGAATATGAGATTCTTATCGATCACTTTATGTTGCAGGAATAGAAAACACAACAGCCCTTGACCATTTATCTTTACTGCGTTCCTTCGTATTATACCTTTTACCCTTCATGTAATTGGTCTGCTTTATTTCACTTGCCTTTTAATGATTCTAAAACAGTGACTATTATTAAAAACTTTACCAATGTATATACTACTACCATGTTTTCTTTTAAAAACCTTTATTGTGAAAATTTCATTATACAAATACGAGCCTATAACCACGTGGGCCGGCCACGGAGCAAACTGTAATCGTATATGATGAGTAGACATTTACACTGTAGAGGAACGTAACGGGCGGGCCATTAGGTTGCAAGAACTAAGGTGTCTAACAGTTACGGAATCGGTGGACGTACATTTTATAATTAAAATACGACAGGGCCAGTTACAATAAAATTATCTAGATATACATTTGCGGGCAAGTACCATGGGTGACGTTAATTCGAACTTTCAATAGTACAGTAATCAATAACACATCAGAACTTAATATCAATAGGGATGTCGAAATATTCAATCAATTCTCGTCCCCGCCCGCCATGTGCTTCAAAACTGCATACGTATCTCGTGATTTCAAGGTTCTGCAACCAGTACACAACAAGGAGTTACGAGTCCCATTTATTCCGGCGCCATTTTGGGCGAGGACGGGCAGGTCCAGGATATAGTCAAAATGTCTCTACCAACCATCGACTATGATGATGTTCATATGCTGTATTTATTAGAGTAACACTCATCTGTCCACATGAAATTAATTTGCCACAATCTAAACATGTCATTTTAATCTTTCCAAAGTTCTTCTAAATATTTGGGACCGTTTCCCTTGCCTCTGATGCTGTCAGTGCCACTTCTTTGATGAATGTACTAGCAGGTCAGGGGTTCTCCTCCAAATCTCTCTTTTATGCAGCACTATAATTAATTGGTGCCACCTCTCCATATGACGATGCATGGTATAGTTACCATAACTATATTTTTTTTCGGTTCCTCTGGAGAGTTCATCGTGGCAGATGAAGCGTGTAACGTACCGGGCATTTACCTTTTTTTGCATGTACAGGAAAGGAAAAAAAAAACGAGCGTCCGAGTTCTAAGGTGTCCCAGGGCCATTTTAGTGGACCAGGCCCAAATCCAAAGAACAGGCCGCCATTTTGAGAGTCCTGTTGCAGCCGCCTGTCGCTGTAGCATCAAGAGCAGCCGAAACTCACCTGAATGGCAACTGAAACGGTAAAGGGGCGCCCCACTACAGCAGACGAGCCTCCACCTAGGAAGGCCCGTTCACGCCGCCCCCCCCCCTTCGGGCACCCCACGCCGTTATTCGGAGCAGTATTGTAGGATGGCCACACCAGTGCAGCAACTTGCTAGACACCACCTCGGTGGTAACCGAATCTCAGCGCCTTGTGGTGTCTCCTATTCAGAAAACATTGTTGTGCTGCCTTCGACCTATTCGCCGCAAGTGCGCACGCAACTCAGCTGCATAGCTTGCTAGACACCACCTCGGTGCCATCCGGATCTCGGCGCCCCACTGCAGATGAAGTGCCTCTCAACTATGAAACCACCACGGTGACATCCGGATCTTGGCGCCTTGTACTGGTTCCGGCCTATTCACACATCGGTCCGCTACTGACGCAAACTCACAGGCCAACGGGGCGCCCCACGCCGACTTTCAGCATTGTAGGATGGCCACACCAGTGCTGCAACTTGCTGGACACCACCTCGGTGCCATCCGGATCTTGGCGCGTTGTGTTGCCTTCGGCCTATTCGCACATCGGTCCGCTACTGACGCCGCCTCACGTGCCAACGTATTTTCTCCGCATTTTATACCCTATGCCGCATAACAGGTCATGTGACTTGTTTATAAAACTTTTCATTGGTTCATTTTACTTTTGGTTTCCTAATGATGGAAGGCTTGATCATATGACCTAAAAACAACACTTTTCATTGGATGAAAACTTTTTTTTTTTCCCAAACGATGAAAGCCCCACCTTGTTTCTGGATGTTTCAGACTGAAGCTGGCGTCAGCATGAGAGCACCACCATCTCGTAGCTCCGTCGTGGTCATTCCGCGAGCAATCATGGCAGCCGCTCCCCACCAGAAGCCTACAGGAGTCGGGGGCCCCCAAAACTTTTGATGAATCCTCAAGGCGGAGGGGACGCTTTCGAGAATGGGGTCCAAGACCTAGCAGACAAGCGTCCGATTTCCAAGGTGTCCCAGGGCCATTTCAGTGGACCAGGCACAAAAAGGAAACAGCCTGCCGCCATTTTGAGAGTCCTGTGACAGCCACCTATCGCTGCACCGCAAGAGTGGGCGCAACTCAGCTGAATTGCGGCTTTTGACACAGTGGACCAAAAACGGACGGAATGGCAACTGAAACGGTAAAGGGGCGCCCCACTACAACAGATGAGACTCCACCTGGAGAGGCCCGTTCACGCCGCCTCCCCCGGGGCGCCCCACGCCGTTATTCGGAGCAGCATTGTAGGATACCAAAACCAGTGCGGCAACTTACTGGACATCACCTTGGTGCCATCGTTCTGCTGCCTTGGAACTATTCGCACAACAGTTTGCTACTGATGACCCACCCCCCGCGACGCCCCACGACAGAAATCTGGACGTTGTGCTGCGTTGGGACTATTCGCACAGCCGACCGCTACTTCGTTGTTTTTCCCTAAAAATGTTTATATGTTATTACTGTTTTTGTTTTCTTGTATATATTTATAAGTTATTAAAGTTTTATAATCTTACTACTTTGTCGGAGTGCTATATATTTTTAATGTGACACATAATTGTAAAAACTTTGATGTACAAAGAGTCATCCCTGGAATCTTTCGCTTCAGGCTCGGTCCCCTCCCCAATCACAATACAGGATGGTTTTCAGATAATAGGAACGCGTCTGCTGTGACGGATCTCATCGAGTGTGGGCCTTGATCTACTATAACTCCTTTGAAGAGGGGTGATTCTTTACAGCTGGGGCCATAAACTACATCTGCAGGGCTAGCTGATACCCTAGGACCGGCCTGGACAATCGGACACAGAGGAAAAGGAGTGTCAGAGGGTGCGGTAGTGAATAGGGCGAAAGGGAGGTGTCGGGCGGGCACAGGGTGTGATTCTCAGGGAAGAGCAGCGCAGATGGGGGAGATTTATTACCCATGCATAAGACAGAGAGCGGGGGTGACCACTGCCTGGGGGAGATGCTTGCGAGGGTGGGGAGCCATGCTAAGGATCGACAGCGTGCACAGAGTGGGTCTGGTCAAGGCATCTAAAATGACTGCCGTGCACGACAAAAGTGTAGCATTTGAAAAAAGACAAGATGGCGCAGACAATGTTTTTCAACACTTCCTGATTTCCTTCTAATCGAACGTTAACAGACGTTGGGGCATATTACCAAAGTTAAGCGATATTTATCCCTAACGATGCTTAGCAACGATTTTTTACCGCTAAGCATCGTCAGAAATTATCGCAGATAAACCTTGCTATTATCAAGGTTTATCGCAAATACGATAAAAAACGACCGCAATGCATTAATATCGCTGAAAACTCAGCGATATTCATGCATTACCGAGCTAATGCTCTTAGCCATGTTATCCACCTCCCATTGGATAACATGGCTAAGCACTGCTCAGGGCAGGTGCTAGCTTTTGGAGATATTCGCGCTTATCGCGAATATTTCCAAAAGTTGATAATAGGAGATAGCGATGTTAGCGACTGTTTCCAGTCGCTAACATCTTGGCATGCCCACTTTGCATGTCATTAGTGATAAATATCACTCACATGCAAAGTGGGGCCCAAGATGGTCGCTATCTCCTACTAGCCGTCGCTAACTGGTGTTAGCAACAGCTAGGTAATACAGATATAATTTTATCTCCGCGAAGCGGAGCGCTGTTACAGATATATATCTTGTTTTTGAACGTTAATTTCTCAAAATCCACTGAAGCACATATATTGAGACCTAGCAAAGGCACATCGAGCTACCAGTCCCTACAATTTTGCCAAGTTTCGTGCAAATCCATTCAGCCGTTCGATTATTATTATTATTATTTTTTTTGCCCCGCGGGGCCCTTTTAAAACCTCCACATCAAACCTAAGAGGTCAAGGAGGATCTACTATGCCCCCTTATGGTCATTTGCCCCTTCGCTTTGGCCTCCTCTTGTCTCTCGATCCTACCGAGAGACAAGATGGCGGCCGCTACGGACTGTTTGCAATGTTTACAAACGCCGGAGAACCAATCAGCTTCGCAAACCTCCGTTACGCGAAGCGGAGCGCTGTTACAGATATATATCTTTTTTTGAACGTTAATTTCTCAAAATCCACTGGAGCACATATATTGAGACCTAGCAAAGGCACATCGGGCTACCAGTCCCTAATATTTTACCAAGTTTCGTGCAAATCCATTCAGCCGTTCGATTATTATTATTATTATTATTTTTTGCCCCGCGGGGCCCTTTTAAAACCTCCACATCAAACCTAGGGGGTCAGCGAGGATCTACTATGCCCCCTTATGGTCATTTGCCCCTTCGCTTTGGCCTCCTCTTGTCTCTCGATCCTACCGAGAGACAAGATGGCGGCCGCTACGGACTGTTTGGAATGTTCACAGACGCCGGAGAACCAATCAGCTTCGCTTCACAAAGCTCCGTACCGCGAAAAGTCCGCGAACCGGAGCGCTGCCCGGTCCGCTGTTACAGATATATATCTTTTTTTGAACGTTAATTTCTCAAAATCCACTGGAGCACATATATTGAGACCTAGCAAAGGCACATCGGGCTACCAGTCCCTACAATTTTGCCAAGTTTCGTGCAAATCCATTCAGCCGTTCGGGCTAAAAGTGAGGCCAACCGCCCTATGGAAAACTCAATGTTAAAAACACGTTTTGGGACCCCCCTTTTTTCTCGGCCCCCCCTTGACGAACCCCCCCCAAATTTTCAAGGGCTGCTCAGAAACAAAATGTGCCATTTTCCTGAAAATTTCAGCCAATTCCGTCCACAAACGCCAAAGTTATTAGACATAGAATTTTCAAAAATCCCATAGAGAAAAAATCCTAACTATATATACCTACTGGCGACCGCCAGTAGGTAATATATATATATTCATATTCATATATATATATATATATATATATTTAAACGACGAGCGCTGAATGGTCCGGGGAACTTGAACTGTTTTTTGGATATATATATTTATATATATACATATATACATATATATATATATATATATATATATATATATATATTCACGCTCCAAGGTTGTCCACCTTATGAGTAGCACGCGAGCAGCAGCTTTATTTATGTGTAGGTGAGGACGGGGATCCGCTCGTAGACGCCGCTCCGTAATGGATCTGCCCGACGCGTTTCGAAGCTCCATCTGCTTCTCTTCAGGGGCTTTAACGGAAGCGGTGTGCGCACCCGTTACACTTCTCCAATTACATATAACTCACCCGCCAATGGGAGGCTCCAATGAGACTTCTGGGAAGTGTAGTGCGGAAAGCACACAATCAAGTCCTGTATGGACTCCACGAGTGGGCCCGTCCTCGATCCCATGTACGGCTGCTACTTCACTGCCGTGACCCCCACGTTAACGGGGTGATGCATACTCTGCGGCTGGACTGCCGCATATAGATTCACGCTCCAAGGTTGTCCACCTTATGAGTAGCACGCGAGCAGCAGCTTTATTTATGTGTAGGTGAGGACGGGGATCCGCTCGTAGACGCCGCTCCGTAATGGATCTGCCCGACGCGTTTCGAAGCTCCATCTGCTTCTCTTCAGGGGCTTTAACGGAAGCGGTGTGCGCACCCGTTACACTTCTCCAATTACATATAACTCACCCGCCAATGGGAGGCTCCAATGAGACTTCTGGGAAGTGTAGTGCGGAAAGCACACAATCAAGTCCTGTATGGACTCCACGAGTGGGCCCGTCCTCGATCCCATGTACGGCTGCTACTTCACTGCCGTGACCCCCACGTTAACGGGGTGATGCATACTCTGCGGCTGGACTGCCGCATATAGATTCACGCTCCAAGGTTGTCCACCTTATGAGTAGCACGCGAGCAGCAGCTTTATTTATGTGTAGGTGAGGACGGGGATCCGCTCGTAGACGCCGCTCCGTAATGGATCTGCCCGACGCGTTTCGAAGCTCCATCTGCTTCTCTTCAGGGGCTTTAACGGAAGCGGTGTGCGCACCCGTTACACTTCTCCAATTACATATAACTCACCCGCCAATGGGAGGCTCCAATGAGACTTCTGGGAAGTCTAGTGCGGAAAGCACACAATCAAGTCCTGTATGGACTCCACGAGTGGGCCCGTCCTCGATCCCATGTACGGCTGCTACTTCACTGCCGTGACCCCCACGTTAACGGGGTGATGCATACTCTGCGGCTGGACTGCCGCATATAGATTCACGCTCCAAGGTTGTCCACCTTATGAGTAGCACGCGAGCAGCAGCTTTATTTATGTGTAGGTGAGGACGGGGATCCGCTCGTAGACGCCGCTCCGTAATGGATCTGCCCGACGCGTTTCGAAGCTCCATCTGCTTCTCTTCAGGGGCTTTAACGGAAGCGGTGTGCGCACCCGTTACACTTCTCCAATTACATATAACTCACCCGCCAATGGGAGGCTCCAATGAGACTTCTGGGAAGTGTAGTGCGGAAAGCACACAATCAAGTCCTGTATGGTCATTTGCCCCTTCGCTTTGGCCTCCTCTTGTCTCTCGATCCTACCGAGAGACAAGATGGCGGCCGCTACGGACTGTTTGGAATGTTCACAGACGCCGGAGAACCAATCAGCTTCGCTTCACAAAGCTCCGTACCGCGAAAAGTCCGCGAACCGGAGCGCTGCCCGGTCCGCTGTTACAGATATATATCTTTTTTTGAACGTTAATTTCTCAAAATCCACTGGAGCACATATATTGAGACCTAGCAAAGGCACATCGGGCTACCAGTCCCTACAATTTTGCCAAGTTTCGTGCAAATCCATTCAGCCGTTCGGGCTAAAAGTGAGGCCAACCGCCCTATGGAAAACTCAATGTTAAAAACACGTTTTGGGACCCCCCTTTTTTCTCGGCCCCCCCTTGACGAACCCCCCCCAAATTTTCAAGGGCTGCTCAGAAACAAAATGTGCCTTTTTCCTGAAAATTTCAGCCAATTCCGTCCACAAACACCAAAGTTATTAGACATAGAATTTTCAAAAATCCCATAGAGAAAAAATCCTAACTATATATACCTACTGGCGACCGCCAGTAGGTAATATATATATATTCATATTCATATATATATATATATATATATATATATTTAAACGACGAGCGCTGAATGGTCCGGGGAACTTGAACTGTTTTTTGGATATATATATTTATATATATACATATATACATATATATATATATATATATATATATATATATATATATATATATATATATATATATATATATATATATATATATATATATATATATATATATATATATGTTCAGTAAAAAAAAAATAGGTTTCAGGGACGTTATAGTTAGTTGATCATTTGACTCATATAAAACCAGAGAAATTCGCCTGGTATAGTTAGTTGAGCTAACTATAACTTGTGCGCCTGCAAAGCACTGATGATGACGTCACCTATTACATCACTTATGACATGGTCAGTGACATCACTGATGACATCACTGATGACATCTCAAATAACATCACTGATGACATCACTGCTGATCTATCATGAGGTCCTGAGCACACCAGCTCACTGCAGCAAGACTTTGCACTTCAACTACCAGCGGGCCACGGGAGTGACTGCGCCCACATGGGCGGTGTTAACAACAGTTATGAAGTGCCTAAAAGAGCGTGTCATGACTTCAAAGCCTGTGCCTCTGAAGAAGTGGTCTCCCACTAAACGCGTCAGGCTGAGGCTGAACATTATTGCAGTGAAGTTTGTTCTTTAATCCTTGCAACAGCCTTAGATTTGTGGCATATTACTTACCTGTGATGTGGCTGACTCCATAGCAGGCAATCTTGGTTTTGGATGTTTAGCGGTCTCGCCTGAGCCGCGGAGGAAGCCCGGATGCCCTCGAGCATTTCTGCATCGATGCCTAAAAACGCCGGTATTCAGATAACAGGAGCCGTTATCGAAGGAGTAAGAGTGATGCAGGAGGTAAAAACGGACAACACAACCCACTCGGGTTTCAATCTTTCATCTATCATGAGGTCCTGAGCGTGTCATAACTTCAAAGCCTGTGCCTCTGAAGAAGTGGTCTCCCACGAAACGCATCAGGCTGAAGCTGAACATTATTGCAGTGAAGTTTGTTCTTTAATCCTTGCAACAGCCTTCAATAAAAGATTTGTGGCATATTACCTACCTGTGATGTGGCTGACTCCATAGCAGGCAAACTTGGTTTTGTGTGTATATATATATATATATATATCTATATATATATATATCTATATATATATATATATAGATATATATATATATATATATAGATATATATATGAACAGAACATCCAACTTCAACAGGAAAATCCAATTGAAAAAGGCACGGACTTCAGGTTGACGGTATATGGCTTCTTTTATTGTATCAGGTCCCCCTCGACCCCAAGACCAAAGAGACGCGTTTCGGCTCCTGCGAAGCCTTTGTCAATCATATATATATATATATATATATATATATATATATATTCGCTGTAAAAACCATAGGTTTCACACCAGTTATAGTTAGGAATAAGCATTTAAAAAACCCATTAAATTCACTGAAAAAACCATAGGTTTCACACCAGTTATAGTTAGCTGGAAACTTTACTCGCATAAAACCATTGAAATTCCCACGTTATCGTTAGTTGGACTCACTATAACTTGCGCGTGCAATGCACTGCTGATGACGTCACATATTACATCACTCATGACATGGTCAGTGACATCACTCATGACATCGCTGATGATGACACCATCCAGTGAATGTGTGTCTTTCTGAAAAATACATATGTTTTATATATGTATATGTAAAAGTTGATGGAAGAATAAATGTTTAAATAAGTGTGTAAAGGGATGTTTTTAAAAATAAAATTGATTGGTTAACTGGCTTATTAAGTGTATCTTAGTGAATACATATATTAGTGAGTAATGTTTAAATATTTAAATATATGTATTAGTGTTTCACTTTGTGTATAAGTGGCTGCATGGGTTGGTGAGTAGCTACATGTGTATGTATATGGGTTAGAAGTTTTTTTTGTTTTAGTATCTGTATGAGTGTCTGTATGGTTTAGTGGGGGTATTACTTAGCACATAGATGCATGAATGACTGACTCTCTGTTTGTATGTGTTTTGAAAACAGCATATGTGCAGGACTGTATGGGTGGATGAGTGTGTATATGTGTGTGTTAGTGAGTGAATGACTGTCTCACTAGTGTGATTATCAGTAACTACATATGTTTTAATCTAGTATATGTGAATATTAATGTACATAAGTGAGTATATGTGAGAGTAAGAGATTGTAAGAGTTCCTGTTTAAATAAGTATGTTTTTCTATAAGTGATTGTTTAAGAGAGTATGTGTAAGTTTCCTTAGAAGTAAGGTGGTAGTGTGTGTATAGCTGTATATGCACATAAATGGATGTTCAATAGTTTATTTGCATGTGTGAGTATGTGTGTGAGTAACTTTTGGATGACTGTCGGTGTGTAACAGGATGTATAGGTGTATCACTACATATGATGATTGAGTATATGTATGAGTGACTATATAGAACTGTTGGTGAATGAGTGGATGTGTATATAGATGGTGGAATTACTGAATTGGTCGTTGTAACTGGTATGGGTATCTCGATTTTTTTGAACATTTTTGTTTCTTTTTTTGAATATGTGTTTCAAGGGTTACATTATAGTGAAAGGAGGTCTGTCACTCTGTCACAAGGATGGTGTCATCAGTGATGTCATGAGTGATGTCACTGACCATGTCATGAGTGATGTAATATGTGACGTCATCAGCAGTGCATTGCACGCGCAAGTTATAGTGAGTCCAACTAACTATAACGTGGGAATTTCAATGGTTTTATGCGAGTAAAATTTCCAGCTAACTATAACTGGTGTGAAACCTATGGTTTTTTAAGTGAATTTAATAGGTTTTTTAAATGCTAATTCCTAACTATAACTGGTGTGAAACCTATGGTTTTTGTCAGTGAATTTCATAGGTTTTGTAAATGCTAATTCCTAACTATATATATAGGGCCTCAAACCTATGTTTTTTTCAGTGAATTTCAAAGGTTTTTTAATAGCAAAATTCTATAGCTATGAAATATAATATTTTTTATAATGAATCCTATATTGTATATTTACGTAATACTATTTTTTTTATGTATATTGTTCATGTTTAAAAAAAAAAAATTGTTTCGGGGAGCTCCCGGTGCGCGTACCGGTAAGCGCAGTCTTGCGGCGCGCCCCGGTGCGCGTACCGGTGAGCGTCCCGTTAGCACTATTGCCGCGAACGAAAACATCATCATGAAGTATCGCGTAGCCGCGTGATGCGTGTTATGACGCACGGCGTAAGCGCACCCGGAAGCGCCCGAGCGCATACGATCGCGCAACGTAAGCGCCCCCGGAAGGGCCTACGTTCGCGCCGCGTAAGCGCCCACCGGAAGCGCTCCGGAGCGCGTAGCGTAAGCGTGTCAAGCCATGTGACTTTAAAATAACACTTTTCATTGGTTCAGAACATTTTTATTCTCCAAATATTGAGAAACCCACCCATTTCTCTCACTATTGCTTTGTACTTGGAGAGAGCAAGAGGTGTTCTGTGCATTATCTGCTTCTCAAAGTTTCCTAATCTACAGCAATGACTGAAAGGGAGTCATCCAGCAATGATTCTGATGGTTTTTTGCCTGAGGTCCCTCCTCACCACAAAACAAAGGACCACTTCATTTGGAAATTTTTTGACATCCCTGAAGGAAAAAAAAGGTTAATGCTGCTAAGGTAACCTGCAAAATATGTGGCTCTATTTTATCCAGAGGCAATCCTAATAGGAAATATAGCTTTGGAAATGCCACTTTAATTAGGCATGTCCAGAGATTACATCCAAATAACTATGCAAGGGAGAGTGTCAGGGACCTGGCACGGAATTTACCAAGAGATGGCGGCAGCCCCTCCACTGGTGGAGCAACACCTTCAGGAACACCACGTGGAAGAATGGTCCCTAACGTGCAGCCGGTCTTTGCAGGCATAAAATTTCTATGCGTGGACTGTGATGAACTGCTCTGTTATGGGGAGCAGAGCGTTGAACTCATTGCTATGAAGAGACAGGAACACCGCTGCCCTCCCTGTCCCTAATTTTTCACAATTTTTTGCTCCTGTTGAGCAGTTTTGGAATCCCTGTTTTTGTTTTTCCCCTTAGAAAAATCCAAAATATATAAAATCGTTATAAAAAAGTATAAAAAAAATATTTTAAAAAAAGTTCTTTTCAGAACTACCTCCAATTCTCAAAAAAGAGCTCTATTTTCACTCTAATTTTTTACAGTTTTTCCCCGTGGTGCGCTCAGGGTACGTGTAACGGAGCGCGCACCTGTGAGTGCACCCAGCGTTTACCCCGTGAAAATTAAAAAATAAACAAAAAAGTTTTTTTGCCCTTAAGAATCCTTTTAGGCCCACCTCAGAAAACCTAGGCGGTCAGGGGGGGTCTACCCTGCCCCCTTTTGGTAATTTCCCTCTTTGTTTTTGCCACCTCTTGTGTCTCGATCCTACCGAGACACAAGATGGCGGCCGCTCCGGACTGTTTGGAATGTTGACAGACACCCGAGAGCCAATCAGCTTTCCGCTCGCGAACTCGCGTAGCGCGCTGGTACGCGCCCCGGTGCGCGTACCGGGGCGCGCATATAGATATATATATTTTTTTTACCTAAATTACTTAAAATTCACTGGAGCACATATCTTGAGACATAGCAAAGGCACATCGGGCTACCAGTCCCTACAATTTTGCCAAGTTTGGTGGAAATCCATTCAGCCGTTCGGGCTAAAAGTGAGTCCAACCGCCCTATGGAAATTAACACGGGGAAAACACGTTTTGGGACCCCCCTTTTATCGCGGCCCCCGCTTGACAAATCCCCCCCAAACTTTCAGGGAAGGAGCAGAGCGGAGCGGGCCATCTTCTTTGAGAAATTCGCGAAGATTCGTCCACCGGCGCCAAAGTTATTCCCAATAGAATGTTGCGGATTTCCTATGGAAAACAATCCTAACTGTAACTACCTACTGGAGACCGCCAGTAGGTAATATATATATATATATATATATATATATATATATATATATATATATATATATATATATATATATATATATATATATATTCATATATATTTATATATATATATATATATATATTACCTACTGGCGGTCGCCAGTAGGTATATATAGTTAGGATTTTTTCTCTATGGGATTTTTGAAAATTCTATGTCTAATAACTTTGGCGTTTGTGGACGGAATTGGCTGAAATTTTCAGGAAAATGGCACATTTTGTTTCTGAGCAGCCCTTGAAAATTTGGGGGGGGGTTCGTCAAGGGGGGGCCGAGAAAAAAGGGGGGTCCCAAAACATGTTTTTAACATTGAGTTTTCCATAGGGCGGTTGGCCTCACTTTTAGCCCGAACGGCTAAATGGATTTGCACGAAACTTGGCAAACTTGTAGGGACTGGTAGCCCGATGTGCCTTTTGTAGGTCTCAATATATGTGCTCCAGTGGATTTTGAGAAATTAACGTTTAAAAAAAGATATATATCTGTAACAGCGGACCTGGCAGCGTCCCAGGACGCGTACTTTACGCGCAACGGAGCTTTGTGAAGCGAAGCTGATTGGTTCTCCGGCGTCTGTCAACATTCCAAAAAGTCCGTAGCGGCCGCCATCTTGTCTCTCGGTAGGATCGAGAGACAAGAGGAGGTCAAAACAAAGGGGGAAATAACTATAAGGGGGCATAGTAGATCCTCGCTGACCCCCTAGGTTTGATGTGGAGGTTTTAAAAGGGCCCCGCGGGGCAAAAAAAAATAATAATAATAATAATCGAACGGCTGAATGGATTTGCACGAAACTTGGCAAAATATTAGGGACTGGTAGCCCGATGTGCCTTTGCTAGGTCTCAATATATGTGCTCCAGTGGATTTTGAGAAATTAACGTTCAAAAAAAGATATATATCTGTAACAGCGCTCCGCTTCGCGTAACGGAGGTTTGCGAAGCTGATTGGTCATTCTGTCACTGGGCTATAGTTGGGCTACATCTGGCTGATATTTGGGCTACATTTGTTTTTTTGTGTGTCTGGCGGCCATCTTTGGGCTACATTGGGCTACATTGGGCTTCATTGGGCTACATTGGGCTACATTTGGGCTCCAACATATATATAGGCCAATGTAGCCCAATATATATTTTTCAAAGTTAATTTTCGTAAAAACCACTGGAGCATATATCTTGAGACATAGCAAAGGCACATCGGGCTACCAGTCCCTACAATTTTGCCAAGTTTCGTGGAAATCTATTCAGCCGTTCGAGCTAAAAGTGAGTCCAACCGCCCTATGGAAATGAAGGAAATGAATGGGTAATTTGTAATTAGCAAATAGCTCATCGCAAACTAGGAATGGTAAAGAATCGCTATTTATTCCTTAAAGTTCGCTATTTAGGAAATGCAAAAAACTTTGATGATACATATGGCGGTTCATCTCTAACAAGATAAGAAGCATAGGGATACATTTATGATGACTGGCGCATCACCAGGGATGTGTTAGTCATTCTGTGCCGCTGTTCCGTCACCTATGGTGTGCTGCATTTACAATGCGGCGCATCATGGGGCAAAAACAGCACAGATGCGTGATGTATCTGTGCCGTAAAGGTGGCGCATTGCTGGAGTTGTATCGCAAGTGTGATGAAGCTCCAGCAAGGGTCGGGGGTGCCCCTGTCGCAGGGTTTCTGTTCTCACACAGAACTGTGGACAGAGGATTGGAACCTCGGCGAATTAGGGTGTCCCAAAACTCACGTTAGTAATCAAAAACTCCTTAGCAAGCTAGGTACAGTGTCACATTGGATATAACAAACTCTCAATGTTTAGACAATCCAGAATATGAACTTATAGTACCTCAGGATACGTGGAACTCATGAACAGTCGGTCGTTATATATTTCTTAGAAACCAGAACATGGAGTTAAGAAGAACACATGTGTATTTGAAATGTTTATTTACTAATGCCGTCTTCTCAGGCGTAGTATCTTAGATAATAGAAGCACACATATTATCAGTAGCAAAATTACCAGCATAGTTACTAGTACATAAAAAGCGAATGGTGATAGTATGTTAACATGCTGTAAATGAATAAGAGTTAGCAACACTTATAAGCAGCCGCGGGCCGTGGAGGGAGTTACTGTGAGGCAGGGAGGCGGGGAGGGGGAGAAGCAGGGTGGAGAATACAAGTACACATATTATCAGTAGCAAAATTACCAGCATAGTTACTAGTACATAAAAAGCGAATGGTGACAGTATGTTAACATGCTGTAAATGAATAAGAGTTAGCAACACTTATAAGCAGCCGCGGGCCGTGGAGGGAGTTACGGTGGGGCAGGGAGGCGGGGAGGGGGAGGGGCAAGGTAGAGAGGGCTCCACCCTGCTTCTCCCCCTCCCCGCCTCCCTGCCTCACCGTAACTCCCTCCACGGCCCGCGGCTGCTTATATCTCACCCTCCCTAATACACATATTATATTATTTGCTAAGAAGGTCTCTTTGTGTTGGTTTAGGGCGTGCCCATACTTTAGTGTCTTAGATTTGAAGGAATCACATCAGCATACACCAGCTCTCTCTTCATGTGAACCGCATCAACTGTTGTGTATGTGTGTTCGGCAAAGCAATATAAAACCCGCCTCATGCCCAGAATTGGCAGAAGTTGCACTTATGTTATGAGTATGAAGTCGTGGAGATCAGACCTCATAACAATTCTGTATCGTGTTGTTCTTGAAACTTTAGCACTCGCTGTACAGATATAGTTTAACAAGCAAAGCAGATAGTAGAGCAATAACATATTATTCTCATGTAAACCACGATGAACTACTAGGTGGAAAGCTAAAGCAACAACTAAGTGTCGTGTGCAGAAGTTGCAAAAAAGGAAAAATGGCGTTTAAACCGGTAATGAGCCCATGCTAACTTAACACGGTGTAAAGATATCCAGGACCTAGATGACACCTCCCCATGATCCGGAAACGAACTGAATAAGATAATAGAAGTGCCATCTCATGAGAGCAGATTGCAAGTTTATATGTGGACGGTCCGCAAGGTAAAGCATTAAAAACTAGGAAAATTTAATGCTAAAGAAAAATAAAACAGCCAAGTACTTTATCGAGTCTTAAGCCAATAGGCAAGGTAAATAATAAAAACTTGACAAATAAGTCAATGAATTGTCAATGAAATGCTAGTACTCAGCATATCAAACATGAAAAAGGTCTATGACATAACTGTGTATGCAAAATAAGCTGCAACAGCCTCCAATAGGAAGTCACCGTCTTCATCCGAAAACAGTTCAGCCATCCAATTTAAAAGCGGAAAAGAACATACGTGCTCTCCCAGCACCGGATCCTCTATCACCATCAGAGGACAGCTCGGTGGGTTTTCAAGAAAGCTCTGTTCCAAGAAAGACTGTGCTGCCGCCAGTAAATTCCAGGGACCAAGTAGTCCATGCATCAATGCCACAGCCATAATCCTTTCGCCAGGACAAACCAACTCGTGAGTAATGATAGGAGTCATCAGCTGATTAAAGTCGACGTCAGGAGAAACCGGTCCGCAGAGACACAAATCAATGGCCCAATCGAAATCACAGGTCAGGCAGTGAAATACAGGCTGGACACAGGTGAAGTAGGAGAATCGAAAAGATAATCCATATGCCGTGCTTAATATCGCCAACGGCATTGTGCCATAATATTCTAGCATGCGATTGCGGAACAGTGTCAGCAGCTGCAGGGTGGGAGTTGCATAGGAGGGACATCCATATTTAAAAATGTAAAAAAGCACAAGAGCGTCCGCTGGTAATGCAAGTAAAAATGCCAATCCACGAACCAGAGTGGAGAAAATAGAAAGAAAGGAAGCAGGGATGACTCCAAAGATTTTCTCAAATGAAGTCACGAGACCACTGGTAACAACTTTAAAAAAGTGCGCCAGGGTCTTTGTGGAGGATGCGTTAAAGATAGTCGGAACCATCTTGCTGAAATTGAAAGGCAAATCTGAATTAAAAGTATTCCTTTTATCGTAACAGTAAGTGAACGGGTTATTTGCTGCAGAAATGTTCTATTTCCTCCCACACATGAACATAGGGAGTTTTCAATCTGGCCACAAATACCAACCTTGGGACAGATTTCAACGGCATGGCAAGAATAAGAGCTCTTTTGTCTCAGAGAGAGGTGGCCTTGAGTTCGGCCCGTGAAACTTTCGTGCTTCACATAGCGAACACCCGTACAGAGGTGCAGACCCTTTTCAATTAACTCAGAACAATCTTCATTATTGAGCATCAAATAACTACCATTTTCCAACAACTTGAACGTGGGGATGATAGCAGGAACTGGCGTGCCTTGCAACACGGAAGCCATATTTGGTCGGTGTTTGTTGCATGAACCGTGTAACTGTATGTGCCTACACATTAGTGAATGATCTGGCGTCTCAGTGCATTCCTCTCCATTCAGATAAACTTCTTGATCATCTTTGAAACATCTGTATGTGTATGGAAGCGACCATACCTCATGAAGAAAAGCACTACCTAAAGGTTCATAACGACCTATTGGTATATATTTCATACAATTTGAAAACTTATATAAAGCAAAAGGCAGCGTTATTAAACCGTGGATAAGGCACGTTGCCAAAAAACCCGCAATCCTCTGCTGATGATGTCACTGAGCATGTCATGAATGATGTAATATGTGACATCATCAGCAGTGGATTACGGGTAATAGTATCTCTAGTTTACTCCCCTATAGCTGTCTTTCTTTTAACATAAGTGTCTGTTTCCTTCCCTTATACTTACTGTTTTTGGTTCGCTTCTAGTTCGCGTACCGGCGAGCGAACTGGGAAGCGAACTAAGAGAAATAGAGGTTGGCACAGTTCCAAATATTGTACCAATTTTTTAATAACGGGGAGGTAGTTCTGAAAAGAACTTTTTTTTTTATTGTTTTTGTTGTTTTATATTTTTTTTATTATTTTTCGGAACATTTTTTTACTTTTTTTGAATTTTTCTGAAGTTTTATATTTTTTGGGGTTTTTCTTGGAGGGGCAATGAAAACGATTCATTGTAAAGGGCTCAACAGGAGCAACAAAACAAAAAAAGAAGTATTTATTATTTTGGACGTTTCGTACAAACTTGCATATGATAGTCAATAGCTCTGTTGATCAGAGTGATGCTTTTTTCTCCGTAGGAAATGAATCCATCGCAAAATACGCAGGTGTGTTTTACTTCACCAAATTTCATTTGTATATTTGGCACCATCTCCCTGCCCTCTGGTCCCGTTACTTCCGGTACAACAGATCTTCTGGCCATAATAGGGAGATTATCTAGGTCGTTCCGAAACTGTGCAGCACTGTAGTTGTTAGGATGCCACCTAGTCATATGGCGATGCATTGTGTAGTTTCCGAAACTGTATTTTTTCTCGGTTCCTCTGGACAGTCTATCTTGACATATAAGGCAAGTTACGTATCTTGCATTTACTTTTTTCTGACCTTTGGGAATTTTAAAAAATTGCCAAATGAAGTTTTCTTTCCGGTGAGACGTCCTGGGCTGCTCAGGCAAAAACTGCCTCTCTTCGTGCTCGTCGTCCTGTTCCTCTTCTTCTTCTTCTTGTTGAATTATAACTTGAGCAGGTGGTCCACTCTTCCTTGGATGTGGTGGAGGTGGTGGGGAAGCACCAGCTGAAGCTACTAAAGAAGCCATTGCTCAGTGATCACAAAGGGTCTTTCTCTCACAATGATGAAAGTCAGAGTGAGGAAAGAAGGAGGGATTTTCATCATTTGGGAAAAACAAGAGTTCTCAACCAATCAAAAGTGTTCATTTTAGATTATATGACCTAGTCTTACATCATTAGGAAACCAAAAGTGAAATGAACCAATGAAAAGTGTTATTACCAAGTCACATGACTTGCTGTGTTTACGTTAAGCGCTTTGCAGGGCCTCCCGGTTTGCTTCCAGAAACCTGCGCTTTGCGACTCGCTTCGCGTACCAGTTCGCTAACGTAGCACGTCATATGACGTATCACGCGACAACGTGAAACGTCATGCGGACGGGAGGCGTCACGATGTTGTTTTCTAACGCGGCACTTGCGGTAAAGAAACGTTTACCGGCTCGCGGTCTATTTCGCGGCATCAAGGTCAGCTAACGGGAAGCTTCCCGATTCGCGAAGCGGGAACGAAGAAAAAAAAATATTTAAAAAAAAAATTATTCATAAACATATAAAATATATTTTTGGATTTAAAGAAGAATACATTTTACAGCTACAGATATTAGCTGTTAAAAAACCAATGAAATTCACAGAAAAAACCATAGGTTATAGACCATATATAGTTAGGAATTAGCATTTACAAAACCTTGAAAATTCACTGAAAAAACCATAGGTTATAGACCATATATAGTTAGGAATTAGCATTTAGAAAACCTTATTTTACTCACACAAAACCATTGAAATTCCATATATAGTTAGTTGCACTAACTATATATCGCGCACCCGCAATCCACTGCTGATGATGTCACATATTACATCATTCATGACATGGTCAGTGACATCACTGATGACATCACTGATGACATCTCAAATGACATCACTGATGACATCACTGATGACATCTCATTTGACATCAATGACCACATCACTGATGATATCATTCATGTGACAATACAATGCATCTCCTCACATTTTAATATAACCTCTGTTTCACTCAGTGTTAAAAAGAGAGTATAATTTTTGAAACCATTGACACACCAATACTAGTTACTACATACGCACTCACTGATTGCTACGTCTACACACACCTTCACTCATTCACCCATACAATCATTCATACATACAATCACTCATCTTTACAACACTATCATATGCACTCATACACCTATACAGACACTCACAGTCTGCCACTCATCCATGGAGTTACTCACACACCTAGTCAGTCCTGTAAAGAATCAATGACACTTCCATTTTCTTGTCTATACAGTTAAACATAGAGCACCTTACATTTTCAAACATATACTAACACATACTTACCTTCTTATACAATCATTGATACAAGTACAGATTGATCTGCACAGAGTCACACACCTCCCAGCTAGCCACACACACACTCAGTCTCCCATACAAATACTTGGGCAATCAATCAATAACCCATATAGTTACTCATATAGCTACTGATCAACACATGCAGCAGTTTACAGAACAACAGACATAATGATGCACAAATTAAGACAGTTTAGTCACTAACCCATGCAGTCAGTGAGACACATTTAATCACTCACTCATACAGTCAGTCATGCACCTACTAAATCCTTCGTCCAGACACTTACACATCCACTCATTCTTCAATATGTAAGACATATTTAAACTTTATAGAAACAAAAAATCACTGGATGTTGTTATCAGTGATGTCACTGACCATGTCATGAATGATGTAATATGTGACATCATCAGCAGTGGATTGCGGGTGCGCGATATATAGTTAGTGCAACTAACTATATATGGAATTTCAATGGTTTTGTGTGAGTAAAATAAGGTTTTCTAAATGCTAATTCCTAACTATATATGGTCTATAACCTATGGTTTTTTCAGTGAATATATATATATATGTGTGTGTGTTCACTAAAAAAAATAGGTTTCAGGGACGTTATAGTTAGTTGATCATTTGACTCATATAAAACCAGAGAAATTCGCCTGTTACAGTTAGTTGAGCTAACTATAACTCGCGCACCCGCAAAGCACTGGTGATGACGTCACCTATTACATCACTTATTGCATGGTCAGTGACATCACTGATGACATCTCAAATGAAATCACTGATGACATCACTGCTGACATCATCCAGTGAATGTGTGTTTCTGGGAAGTTTAAATATGTTTCATACATATCTATGCCAAGGTGTATTGAAGAATGAGTGGATTTACAAGTGCCTGAATGGATTAGTTAGTAGGTCCGTGACTGACTTATAAGTGAGTGATTGAACGTGTCTGTCGGGAGGAGCCGGGAATAACAGAGTCAGAGTCCTGTTCTGATGCGCATGTACTACTTATGCAGGTACGGGACGAGGTCTGTCCCTTTAAGCCGATCAGAAGCCAGGTGGAGGCGGAGCCGGGAACCCTGACGTCATACAGCCGGGACATATCGGGAGAAGAGGAGAGAGAAGGAGCCCGGATATCAAGACGAGAGGATACGGGAATTGTCATCGACCATAGAGGGACCAGAGAACCAGCCGAGTCCAGCGGCAGCGAAGAGCTCCAGAGAGGAGTCAGACCCGAAGGTAGAGCGGCGGCTCCACCAAACAGAGAGAGCGACGGTGAAGTCCGACACCGCGCCATCATCCGCCACCCCCACAGAGGAGGGTGGCTGGAACAGGTACGGGGACGTATCCTGGGGTTTGTAAAACCACAGGGAGGGAACGGGTAGGCTGGCGGGCGGTCACTGCTTCCTTGTTCTCAGGGGTATGCACTCTTGAAATAGACAGGGTGTTCTCCTTTCCTCATGGCCTGTCTACTCTATCCCACACTGTTAATAGGGAAACCCCGACCTCATTTTTTTTTCGTTTCTTTCTCTTTGAGTTCGTTCCTGAGCAACCCCACACAGGCAGCAACCTTTAATCTGGAACACTGAAGGTCAAGAGCCCAACGTACCACCGGTGACAAAAAGAGGACTCATCTTCAACCGGAGATTGGACTATTCTTTTGTGGTGGAAAACCTTGATAATGAAGTCTTTTCCTTTTCTTGAACATTACCTCGACTGGTAGTGTCTTATTAAAAAGGGAACAGTGTAAATTCTGACAGACCCCTGTGTCATACGACAAGTTTTGGTGGAGAATGCAGGCAGTTGCTCTCTGATACAAGATGGAGCAAGTCATAGCACAGATGTGTGAGGCCCAGGCTAAATTGGAATGGGCCATGGAGAAAAGCGCAAATCAGGCGGAAACGGACAGAGAGACCTTCACGAATGCCATCCAATTACAAGCTGACAACATGACCAAATTAACAGAAGGTCAAACAAAGCTTTTACAAATTCTAGACCAGGGCAGGAGACCTGCATTACCAGGAACTGTCATCCCCTTACAAAAATATGTTGCAGGAGAAGATCCGGTATAATTTTTCTTGAACTTTGAACGAGCCCCAAGGGCAAGTGGTTGGCCAGGAGATCGATGGCCTTTTTACCTGGCCCCCCTCCTGACAGGGGAGGCCCAGGCAGCATACCAAATAGCTAACCGTGATAGCACAGCACCTTATGGACATGTGAAACAGTATATCCTTGATCGCCTGGGTGTCGACGATGAAGCCCATCGCCTCCGGTTCAGGCAAGAGAGGGGAGTAACCGGAGACACCCCAAAAACTCTTTCATTATAAGATTAAAGATGCCGCAGACCGCTGGCTAAAACCGTTGGAGTCCATACGTGAAGCCATCATGGAGAAAATCTATCTAGAACAATACCTAGAGGCACTTCCCTATGGAACTCAGAGGTGGTTACGCCAACATGCCGGCCTTACAATAGAACATGCTGTCGAGATGGCCACCTCTTATGTCAGAGACCACAGTAAGGTAGCCCCAAGAGGAACTGAGAAAAACCAAAAATCGATTCACGCAGGAAGAACTGAAATTAAACCGTCCAAACCCTTTTACAAATTACAAAAACCACACCCAGGGCGTCCTGATATGATTCCCTCTACTGACCCTCAGTGTTACGAATGTAGAGAGTGGGGCTTCATCGCTAAGTTCTGCAGGAAACGGAAAGAACGATCGGAAGAAGAACCTATGGACGTTAGTTATGTACCCCAGCCCATACTCTTTGCGCAGGAAACAGGCCCGGTATATTACGTGAGTTTAATTCTAAATAACCGTTCTATAAAAGCCCTCTTAGACTGTAAAAATTCCGTTATTCAAGAAGAAGTTGTGACTCCCGCTTCAATTATACCAGGGAAACAAGTATGCATTAGTTGTGTACATGGGGATATAAAAAACTATCCCCTAGCACAAATCAGCCTCTGGAACCAAAAAGGAATAGTCATTGTGGTAGAAGTAGGGGTTCTACCTCAACTCCCTGATCCTCTCATCATCGAAATTGATAACCCCTGGTTCCTTGATCTGTTGAGTGGGAAATTAAAGCAGACGCCTCAAGATACGGTCTTGACCTCCGAACCATGGGCCACGGATACCCATTTCAGAACCACCCAACTGAATGATAGCAGTCTTAGTCACGCTTGGCAGAGTGCCAGAGACTCCCTTTCACAATCCCGCAGGGTATATCCCTGTTGTATTGAAAAAAAGTATTTCTATATAGGACAGGCAAGGAGGGGGACGATCCCCAATTATTGGTCCCTTCGACTTTTAGAGACCAAATTCTTTTTTTTGCTCACGCCCACCTTTTAGCTGGTCACTGTGGAGCAGAAAAGACCTCTCAGTCCATACTAGGTAGTTTTTATTGGCCAGGTATACATGCATAAGTAAAAAAATACTGTCCAGAATGAGTGATATGCCAGAAAAAGAATCACTACAAACTATCCAGAGCCCCTTTACAACCTCTGCCTATTATAGCCAAACCATTCGACAGGGTAGGGATGGATCTTATAGGGCCCGGCCCAAGTCCAGTAAAGGATATCAATATGTGCTTGGGATTGTTGATTATTCCACCCGGTACCCCAAGGCTTTGCCTCTATGTACCCCAAACACCAAGACCATAGCCCAAAGACTTATAGAGGTGTTTTCTCGAATGGGGTTTCCAAGAGATATAATAACCGACCAGGGAACCCCCTTTGTTTCACGGTTAATGAAACAAGTCTATAAACAGTTAGGAATTAGGCATATAAAAACATCTGTATATCATCCCCAGACCGATGGTCTGGTGGAAAGATATAACGGTAGCCTTAAGCTGACCTTAAAGAAGCTCCTTGCAGGCAACGGGAGGAACTGGGATCAACTTCTTCCCTTAGCTTTGTTTGTACTCCAGAGCCAGGTTCAGAGCAGCTTGGCACCTCCCCATTTGAACTGCTGTTTGGAAGAGAGCCTAGAACGCTTCTCAAAATAACCAAAGATAGCTGGGAGACGGACAGTGCCCAAGAAACCCAGACTCTGCTCGAGTATGCAAATCAAATCAAAAGCAGGCTTCATAAGCTAAGAATTCTCACCCATGCCACCCTAGAGAAGGCGCAGGGAAGACAAAAACAAACTTACGACAAAGGGAAAAAGCTAAGAGAATTGAAGGTTGGGGACTAGGCCTTAATATTACTCCCTTCATCCTTCCACAAACTACGGAAGGAATGGCAGGGACCTTTTCCCGTAAAATGGAGAATCTGTAAAACCATATATGTACTGCAGCTGAGTTCCAACAAAACTCAGATGTATCACATAAACCTTTTTAAAAAATGGTTAGGGCCTCCCCCCAAAAATCCACATACAGTCTCCACTGTAACAACGCATTCTTCCACTACAGAATCCACCATCCTCAATGAAGAGTTGACCCCTAATCATGATAGGGACATCCGCTCTCTACTCGATTCCTTTCGGGATATATTTTCTGATCGGCCTGGAAGAACCTATCTTGCCATGCATTCCATTCCTACACAAGAAGGCATCACCATTAAGCAGCGACCCTACCGGGTCCCAGACGCCAGACGGTTGGCCTTACAGAAGGAAGTCAAGCAAAGGCTGGAGTCCGGAATAATCGTGCCCTCCCACAGCAATTAGTGTTCACCCATTGTACTTGTCCCAAAGCCGGATGGCAGCATTCGGTTTTGTATAGACTTTAGGGCAGTGAACCGTGTCTCTACATAAGATGGTTATCCCCTGCTTCGAGTCGATGAGTTTATAGAGCGCCTTGGTGAGGCTCGATACATCTTGACCATTGACCTCACCAAGGGCTATTGGCAAATCCCATTGGATTCACGAGATCAGGAGAAGACGGACTTCTCTACTCCTGATGGTCTCTTCCATTTTACTGTCTTGCCGTTTGGCCTACACGGGGCACCTGCCACTTTTCAGAGGTTGATGGATACCCTACTTGCAGGGCATATGGGGTATGCATCAGCCTATTTAGACGACATAGTGGTATACAACCGAACATGGAAAAAACATTTAGAACACCTAGCTGCCATATTTCAAGAACTTTGCTCGGCAAACCTACACATAAATGCAAAAAAATCCTGGTTTGCATTCCAAAAGGTCAAATACTTGGGCTACTTACCTGGGGAGGGTATGCTAGAACCACAGACCGAGAAGGTAAGGTCAATTCAAGAAACAAGATCTGCGAGCCTTCCTAGGTTTAGTGGGTTATTATAGACAATTTATTCCCCGGTTTGCAGAGAAGGCGGCTCCCCTCACGGACCTCTTACAGAAGTCTGTCAGCTCTTGACGGTTGCCCTCCCCTAACCTTCAGGAACAGGAAGCATTTAACATCCTGAAAGCAGCCTTGACCTCCTCTCCAGTCTTATAGACCCCAGATTTTCAAAAACCTTTCATCCTTCAGACTGATGCCTCTGGGGTGGGGATTGGTGCGGTCCTTTCCCAACATGACAGTGAGGGGCTAGAAAGACCAGTCCTCTATTTAAGCCGCAAACTATTTCCCCGTGAGAAAGCATATCCCACCATTGAGAAGGAGTGCCTGGCGGTAAAATGGGGGATAGAGAAACTGAGATATTACCTTGAGGGTATGCCCTTTGTCCTATATACGGACCATGCTCCCCTAACCTGGTTACAAAGAAACAAAGGCTGCAACAATTGGGTACTCAGGTGGTTTTTATCCCTGCAACCCTTCCAATTTGAAGTCCCTCATCGCAAAGGCGCCGAACAGTGTAATGCAGACTTCTTATCCCGATTCCCTATTTCCCTCAATCGGGGAAATTCTGGGGGAAGGGTGTGTTGGGAGGAGCCAGGAATAACAGAGTCGGTGTCCCCTTCTGATGCGCATGTACTACTTATGCAGGTACGGGACGAGGTCTGTCCCTTTAAGACAATCAGTAGCCAGGTGGAGGCGGAGCCGGGAAACCTGACGTCATACAGCCAGGACCTATCGGGAGAAGAGGAGAGAGAAGGAGCTCGGATATCAAGACGAGAGGATGCTGGAATTGTCGTCGACCAGAGAGGGACCGGAGAACCAGCCGAGCCCAGAGGCTGCAAAGAGCTCAAGAGAGGAGTCAGACCCGAAGGTAGAGCTGCGGCTCCACCAAACAGAGAGAGCGTTGGTGAAGTCCGACACCGTGCCATCATCCGCCACCCCCACAGAGGAGGGTGGCTGGAACAGGTACGGGACCGTATCCTGGGGTTTGTAAAACCACAGGGATGGAACGGGTAGGCCGGCTGCTTCCTTGTTCTCAGGGGTATGCACTCTTGAAATAGACGCGGTGTTCTCCTTCCCTCACGGCCTTTCTACCCTATCCCACACTGTTAATAGGGAAACCCAGACGCCTGACTTCGTTTTTTTTTTCTTTCTTTCTTTTCTCTTTGAGTTTGTTCCTGAGCAACCCCATGCCAGCAGCAACCTTTAATCTGGAACACTGAAGGTCAAGAGTCCAACGTACCACCGGTGACAAAAAGAGGACTCCTCTTCAACCGGAGATTGGACTATTCTTTTGTGGTGGAAAACCTTGATAATAAAGTATTTTCCTTTTCTTGAACATTACCTTGACTGGTAGTGTCTTATTAAAAAGAGAACAGTGTAACTTCTGTCAGACCCCTGTGTCATACGACAGTGTCCTACTGAATGCATGGGTTAGTGACTAAACTGTGTGAAAGTCTGTATTAGTCTCTCAGTTGTTG
Source organism: Lissotriton helveticus (assembly GCF_964261635.1). Classification (NCBI taxonomy): domain Eukaryota; kingdom Metazoa; phylum Chordata; class Amphibia; order Caudata; family Salamandridae; genus Lissotriton; species Lissotriton helveticus. The sequence goes on along the minus strand of NC_136061.1, from coordinate 737,651,773 downwards.
TTTCAGCAGCTGCATGGGCTGGTGAGTAGCTACATGAGTGTCTATATGGGTTATTGATTTGTTGTCTGAGTATCTGTATGGGTGTATGGGTGAGTTAGTGTGTGTATGGGTGTGTTGGTGAGTGAATGAATGTTGTTATATGTGTGAGCACCTACATATGTTTAAGGCAGTATATGTGAGTGTTGGAATATAGAAATGACTATACATGAGAGTAAGTTATTTCAAGAGTGTGTGTATAAATGAGTGTCTCCTTGTATCAGTGATTGTATAAGACACTAAGTGATGTGGTGTGTGTATAAATAACGTAGTTGGTGTGTATAACTGTATACATGAGTAAATTGGTATGTGATTGATTCTTTGCATGACTGACTAGGTGTGTGAGTAACTCTATGGATGAATGGCGGAGTGTTACTGTATGTACAGGTGTATGAGTGCATATTATAGCACTGTATTGATGAGTAACTGCATGTATAAGTGACTGGATGTGGATATAGACCTAGGAAATAGTGGGTGGTATGTAGTATCTGGCATTGTTGTGTGTATGGTTTCAAAAATAGTAGTCTATATTTTAGAGTGCGTGTATCAAAGTTTACATTATGGCATCAGTATATGCATCAGATTTTCACGTGGATGATGTCATCAGAGATGTCATCAGTGATGTAATTTGAGATGTCATCGATGATGTCATCAGTGATGTCACTGACCATGTCATGAGTGATGTAATATGTGACGTCATCTCCAGTGCATTGCAGGCGCGCGAGTTATAGTTAGCTCAGCTAACTATAACAGGCGAATTTCTCTGGTTTTATATGAGTCTAAGGTTCAACTAACGATAACGTCCTTGAAACCTATGGTATTTTTAGTGAATTTCTAAGCTTTTTTAAATGCTAATTCCTAACTATAACGTTTGTAAAACCTATGGTTTTTTTCAGTGAATTTCAAAGGTTTTTTAAATTGTAATTTCATATTTTAAAGTTTATGAAACCTATATTATTTCTATTATATTTTTAAATATTTTGGAACTCTATTATACTTCTATTTTTAAACTTTAAAAATTATATAATGTTTTATATCTTCCCCCAAAAATATGTATCTCTTTTTTCTTTTGAGAAAACTGCACTCCCATACCAGTAGCGTACCAAGCTCCATCACCATGCAAATCAGATCCACCGTATTGCTTAACTCGGAAATGATGTGATTTCGTATCCGACGGGTTCGTGGCACCACGTTCCGCATAACATCATGTACGCATGAAGTCCCCAAGCTGCTACTTTGGTATCCGACGGGTACGCGTTACGTCATGTACGAATGGGGTCGCGTCCGCTGCGCGTTGCGTATGCGACGAGTGCACGCCGCCTGGCCCTGTGTTACATCACAGACGTATGGTGTCACGCCGGGTACGCCCCTCTTTTTTTTGTCTCAAAAGTATATCTAAATAACTTTAAACAGTATATGAGAGCAAGCGATAATCTAAAATATTTTAAACATTTATATATTTCTAACTGTAATAAACTTATATTATGATAAATATATTTTCTCAAAATCGCGTAAGGTGCGGCCTCATTGCACGCTAAGTCGCGATTGCCAAATGACCTTAAAAAAAGCATTTGTTTGCTTCATAACATTTCCCATTGTAAGAGTTGGATGACCCACCCATTTTAATCATTCTCTCTACAGCGTTTTATGAGAGACACCTCTTCTGCTTAGAGAGCTTTTTTGAAAAGTTCTTTGCTTTATACACATATCTTATACTACACACAACATGCAACGATCATCTTGATCAATATTCATGGTCTGTACATTAGCCTTCCATGTGTGACGGCCATGCACCTCAAATGTTACATCAAAAAACAAATGTGTGGACATACAATAGAGCCTTGTAAGCTAATCCCAGGAAGCTGCTCCTTACTGGACCCACCTCCCATTCGGTCCAAGTGTGGCACGCAGTCAACAAGAGCCAGGGTTGGAGTCGGAGACTTACCCTAGAAACACTCCTATGGGCCTTGGAGCTACTTGGCAGTTTGTAAAGCTTCCATGGGATTTGATAAATGGGACCTCATAGGTATCTCCCGGGTGGGTGACCTCTGGGTAAAGGGTAAAATTCTCAGTTTCAGCCAGTTGAAATAGCAATACGAACTAGCAGACTCAGAATTTTACAAATCCGACATGCGTTAACCACCACAATCACTGGGGACTCCCCACTCCCTAACTCCTCCCCACTGGAGGATAGGCTATTGGATGGGCTGTTGCCACCGAAGGCAATCTCACTGACCTACAAAAAATTGGTGAACAACATGCCGGATACCCTGGCAGGAGTCGTGGGAGGTGGATGATCTCCTGTTGGATGACGAGGAACGGAGGGAAGAAGTGGCCTCCCCCTGAGAGGACGCGATCTCTGCACGACTCCGTTTGGTACAGTTGAAAATCCTACACAGGGTATACATCACGGGATCGCAGATGGTTCGCATGAGACGGGCGACGGCTCACACTACAGGCAAGACTGTGGGCAAGTGGCCACATTTATGCACATTCTTTGGGAGTGCGAGAAAATTCAACTGTATTGGACGGGGATACATTGGATCATGAGTGAGGTTTTGCACAAAACCATTCATCCCGAGGCCAAACGACGTCTCCTAAACATCTGGGAACCCACTGATCTGGGTGAGGGCGGAGAAGCTATGGGTCAAACTAGGATCTGCCGTAGCCAAAAGAGACATAGCGGTAAATATGGGGGGGACTGGTACCCCCGACTGTTGTAAAATGGAAGAGAAACATTGACTGGTGCAGGTTCCATGAGAAAACGATCTATGTCGCTAGAGGGTGCTCCCAAAAATTGTCTCAAGTCTGGGCGAAGTGGAATGCCTATAGAGGAGAGATTTGTGTTGCACAAACTGCTCCCCTTGACAATGTAACCCTGTCACCTTGAATATCTGATCCATCACAATATTGCTTACAGTATCTGTTGTGTATCCCCTGTGAACAAATATGTATAGTCATGCCATATCTCAACGATTGCTGATTTGCCGACTGTTTGTCTGTTTATTACCATCAATAAAAAGATGTTAAAAAAAATAATGTGTGTTACACAATGCACCTGGTGTGTGTGTGTGTGCACATTATTGTGCTGCCTTGCAGCCTGGGTATTCTTTGCTCGAAGTGGTAACAACAGCCACGGGCAGAGTGCACATCCTAGATCATATGTGACAAACAGTAAGATTTGTATTGCTGTATTCTCTGTTGTCAGGTTTTACCAATATAGTAGTATTGACATATGTGAGACTTTCAGATTCACGGTTGACATGCATTACTTGACTGTAATGAGCTTTATCACTATGTGTGATGTAGCCTCACTGCTGATCGTCTCTCCATCCAAGCACATTTACATGTGTACGCTTCGCGATAGCAACACTTTCAATAATACCGCACACCATTGACATGCGTGTCCGTGCTGGAGCATACTGTAGGCCTGAGCCAGCGGGCAGCGCTGCCCTACAGATACGTGTTGAGCACAGTGCTGCGGAAGGGGTGGGGTGCATCAGCCTGAGTGCGCAGGTGCAAACAAGCGATGTTGCCGTTCGTAATGATGTGATCTCTGACCTCATTCAGGCACATGTCTGTCTCATTTTAAGGACCTGCTGGACCGTACTGAAGGCCACAACCAGCGGGCAGCGCTGCCCTACAGACATGTGTTGAGCGCAGTGCTGCTGGACGGGTGGGGTGCATCATCCTGGGTGCGCAGGTGCGAACAGGCGATGTTTCTGTGAGTAATGATGTGATCTCTGACCTCATTCAGTCACATGTCTGTCTCATTTTAAGGACATGCTGGACTGTTCTGTAGGCCTGAGCCAAGGGGCAGCGCTGCCCTAAAGACACGTGGCGTTTTTCTTTTAGGGCACTTTAGTAAGCTCATTATTAAGTGTACATGCACACACGCTTCAGCCACTGCATTACACGTGCACATTATGCTTCTAGCATGCGTTCTGTTCCTTTGTATGTGAACGTTGGTGTAACATATTATTATTTAACATTGTGTATTCTCATGCACTCCAACTCCTCTTTGAACCACGATTACCACCAACAGTTGGTAGATCGTACTTCAAAAACGAAGAATGCACTCAACTGGTGTTTTCCATTAAGCTTGAAATAAACCTTCATTTACCTCCACATGTTTCCACCATTAAATTATTTATCCCTTTACAGACACTGAATTAATTAACCCAAAATGGGCGGAGCGGGTGCTCACCCCATAATGATGCCCTGGGCATTCTGACGCCTTCTGTCGTGGTATTAAGACACCGTCCCCGACCGGAGACCTGCTCTACCACCCTACAAAAGTACCCCAGACTCGGAGCTTGCACCGTCACGTCGTTGGACACACTGATAGTGGCAGGTGAGCAGGGAAGCCTCGGTGCTCAGGACCTACAATTGAGCACAGTGCGGGGGAAGGGGCTGGGGTGCAGCAGCCTGGGTGTACAGGTGCAGGCAAGCGATGTTTCCATAGCTAATAATCTAATCTCTGGCCGTACTGCTGGAGGGGCTAGGTGCATCAACCTGGGTGCACAAGTGCGAACAAGCGATGTGGCCATCCGTAATTATGTGATCTCTGACCTCAGTCAGTCACATCTCTGTCTCATTTTAATGACCTGCTGGACGGTACTGTAGGCCTGAACCAGCGGGCAGCGCTACACTACAGACACGTGTAGAGCGCAGTGCAGCGGGAGGGGTGGGGTGCATCACCCTGGGTGCACAAGTCCGAATAAGCAATGTTGCTGTGCGTAATAATGTGATCTCTAACCTAATTCAGTCTCATCTCTGTCTCATTTTAAGGACCTGCTGGACCGTACTATAGGCCAGAGCCAGAGGGCAGCGCTGCCCTACAGACACGTGGCATTGGCTTTTAGGGCACTGTAGTGAGCTCATTACTAAGTGTACATGCACACACGCACATTATGCTTCTAGCATGCACTCTGTTCCTTTGTATGTAAATGTTGCCATAACATATTATTATTTAATCTTGTGTATTCTCGTGCACTCCAACTCCTCTTTGAACCACATTTACCACTAACAGTTAGTAGATCGTACTTCAAAAACGAAGGATGCACTCAACTGGTGTTTTCTATAAAGCTTGTAATAAACCTTCATTTACCTCCATACGTTTCCACCATGAAATTATTTCTCCCTTTTCAGACACTGAATTGATTGAGCCAAAATGGGCAGAGCGGAAGCTCACCCAGTCATGATGCCCTCGGCATTCTGAGGCCTTCCATCGTGGTATCAAGGCACCGTCCCCGACCGCAGACCTGCTCTCCCACCCTATAAAGGTACCCCGGACTCGGAGCTTGCACCAACAAGTCCTTGGACACCCCGATGGTGGCAGGTGAGCAGTGAAGCCTCGGTGCCCAGGACCTACAATTGAGCACAGTGCGAGGGAAGGGGTCGGGGTGCAGCAGCCTGGGTGCACAGGTGCAGGCAAGCGATGTTCCCATAGCTAATAATGTAATCTGTGGCCTCATCCACATGTTTCATTTTAAGGACCTCCGTTTTGGCTGTTTTTGCCTCTGCTTGATTGTATTTTTGTTGTACCCCTAATCCCTTTTTACTTTCTGTACCCCTGTGCTCTTACCCTTTCTTTTTCCCATTGTGCCCCCTTTTCTCTTGTTATCCCCCTCCCTCCATAACTCTCGCCGTTTTCTCCCGCCGCTTTCTCCCGCCGCTGAGCCCCTGCCCTGGGCCCCTTCACTCTCATTGGCCGACCCGCTCCCACCTCCCAGCTGCTCCTCCCTCCCTCTGCCCCTCATATGGAGGCCGCGCAGTGGTAGAGAGAGCGACCTTTGACCCAGCCACCAGGTAGGTCGCTCCCCTCACCGCCACGCAGCCCCCTGTGTGATCGGAACCGCTGCCTACACCCGTGTCAGCCGCCTGTGTGCTGTGTTGCCTGGTTACCTCCGATCCGGCCGCTTTTGCCTCTGCTTGATTGTATTTTTGTTGTACCCCTAATCCCTTTTTACATTCTATACCCCAGTGCTCTTACCCTTTCTTTTTCCCATTGTGCCCCCTTTTCTTTTGTTATCCCCCTCCCTCCGTAACCCTCTCTGTTTTCTCCCGTCGCTTTCTCCCGCCACTGAGCCCCTCCGGCCCCGCCCCCTACACTCCCATTGGCCGCCCCGCTCCCACCTCCCAGCTGCTCCTCCCTCCCTCTGGCCCTCATATGGAGGCCGCGCAGCGGCCGCGCCACTGGCGCACCGAAGGCACACCTAAGGCAAGTTCATCTGCACCCGTCCGTGCCTGGACCGCTCCCAGCGCCAGAACCCCCGGCCCCCACCGAAACCAGAGAACTCGACTGAGATATGACTCCGCCGCCCTCAACGCACTCAACACCGGATGACCACCAGCCTGCTATCGAGCCGCCCCGAAGCGCACCCACGGACCCTTCACCTGTCAAGCCTGCAAATTCACCTGCCTCCGAACCATCCACCCGCCCGCCGATCCAAACAACAACCACCTCTAGTGCGTCCTTCTCAACACCCGCTCCGTCGACAAGCAAGCTGTCGAACTCTGGGACATCCTTGATACGACAGCACCAGACGTCGCCTTCCTCACGGAAACCTGGATGAACGCCTCCTCAGCCCCCGACATCGCCATAGCCATCCCGAACAGCTACAAGATCACCCGGAAGGACCGCGCCAACAAAACTGGAGGAGGAATCGCCATCATCTACAGGAACACCATCAGCATCACGACCAACACCGAAGATACTCTCTCCACCGCTGAACACTTACACTTCCAGATCCACACTGACCCCCAGACCACCCTCAGAGGAACACTCATATACAGACCCGCGGGCCCGCGCACACAATTCAGCGAAACCATTGCCGACTTTATCAGCCCGCACGCCCTTCACTCACCAGAATACATCCTCCTAGGGGACCTAAACTTCCACCTGGAAAAAAACGACAGCAACACCACCACCCTGCTCGACAACCTCGACAACCTCGGACTCAAGCAATTGGTGGACACGCCCAACCACCGCGCTCGACCCCATCTTCTCCGCCAGCAACCACGTCTACTTCAGCCACTCCACTGGACTACATTGTACCGACCACAGCTGCATTCACTTCACCTTCAAGAAGACCACATCCCACCACCACAAGCAACAGATCCCCCGCAGATGCTGGAGCAAAGTCACCACAGATCAACTAACCACATCACTGAGCAAGCAAGAACCCACCTGTCAACACCCCCGACACCAACAATGCAGCTCACAATCTCGCACAGTGGATCACCAACTGCGCCGATGACCTCGCTCCACTCAAGAACCCCCCAGGCAAGACCAGCAACAGAAAGACCTTGTGGTTCAAAGACACCCTCAAAGTCGCAAAGAAAACCTGCAGAACCCACGAAAATACCTGGCGCCACGAACGGACAGCAGAAAACATGACAGCCCTCAAGAGCGCCACCCGCGACTACCACCAGATGATCCGCACCACAAAAGGACATAATTCAAAGAGCGGCTGGACAACAACACCCACAACAGCAAGGAACTCTTCAGCATCATCAAAGAGCTCTCCAACCCCAGCGCCAGCAACAACGTCATCACACCATCGCAAGACCTCTGCAACTCCCTCGCCACGTTCTTCCACCGCAAGATCATAGATATACACAACAGCTTCGGACCCCAGACACCGCTTCCAGCCGCCAAACCTACGACCACCACCACCACCCTCTGCGCATGGACCCCCATCAGCACTGAAGACACCACCCACGTCATGAACACCATCCACTCTGGCTCCCCCTCAGACCCATGCCCTCATCATATCTTCAACAAAGCCGACACCACCATCGCACCCCTCCTCCGAAACGTCATAAACAGCTCCTTCACGTCAGCCACCTTCCCTGAGCGCTGGAAACACGCAGATATCAACGCCCTTCTGAAGAAAACCACAGCGGACCCCAAAGACCTCAAGAACTTCCGCCCCATCTCCCTCCTCCCCTTCCCGGCTAAAGTCATCGAGAAGACCGTTAATAAACAGCTGCCTACATTTAGCGAAGCAAATAACTCGCTCGACCCATCCAAGTCCGGTTTTCGAGCCAACCACAGCACCGGGACCGCCCTCATCGCAGCCACCGACGACATCAGGACCCTGATGGACAACGGAGAAACGACCGCTCTCATCCTCCTGGACCTCTCGGCAGCCTTTGATACCGTCTGCCACCGCACCCTAATAACTCGCCTCTACAATACTGGGATCCAAGGAAAGGCCCTGGACTGGATCACTTCGTTCCTCTCCGACAGAACCCAGGGAGTACGCCTCCCCTCTTCATCTCCGCAGCCACCGAGATCATCTGCAGCGTATCCCAAGGCTCCTCGCTCAGCCCAACCCTCTTCAATATCTACATGAGCCCCCTCGCCGCCATCGCACGCAAACACAACATCAACATCATCTCTTACGCAGACGACACCCAGCTGATACTCTCCCTCACCAAAGACCCAGCCACCACCAAAATCAGCCTCCAGGAAGGAATGAAAGATGTCGCTGAATGGATGAAGCACAGCCGTCTGAAGCTCAACTCGGACAAAATGGAGGTCTTAATCCTCGGACAATCCCCATCCGCCTGGGACGACTCCTGGTGGCCCACAGCGCTGGGCACCACACCTACACCCACGGACCACGCACGCAACCTGGGAATCATCCTGGACTCCTCCCTCACGATGACCAAGCTAAGCGTGGGCGTAAAATCCGTTTCGCGGGCAAATTTCCAGATTTTTGACGATTTCGCGAATCGTGAGAAATTGCCCAATAATCCGCAAATTCGCAAGCTACGAATTATTTTGCTTGGTCGTGCTTGAAAAATACAATATCGCGTGCGCGGCATTGACTCTGAGAATGCCGAGTTGTTTTTCTCCCCGTTTTGCGTGTGCTGCGCCATTTTCGATCTTGCTGCGTGATCGCGTGAGAGTTTTTCGAACGCAATTACGTTATCGCGGCTTGCTATCTTGCACGGCGAGAGTTTATCAACGCGAGTACGTCATAAAGGCCCACGACGGCGCGCAGCTGACTTCCGGCGGGAGGTTTGAACAGCTCGCGTTCCCGAGATTGCAAAAATTGCAATTCTGCACAAGAAATCCACCGCAGGAAGCATAAACCTTGTGGAAATGGTGATTTTGATCAGAATAACTCCTCAGATTGACATTTGGATGCACTTTTTGGTGCAGCAGTCCGTTTTATGGGGTGGGGTGGGAGGAAGGAAGTGCCCCAGAGTCTCCAACTTCCTGTTCCTGTCCAGCAGGCGCCTCCCAGTGCTTTGTCCATGTCCTGCTCACTATTCATTTGGCTGTGGAGCTGGAAGGATTACTTTTGGGCTGCTGCTGCTGGATATTGGTATTTGAGGACTTTTTGGACTTTGGAGTTTGCATCACTTTTGGACTTGAGATTTTACAAGTAAGTTGGTGTTGTTTGTTTGGGGCATTGCAGTTGAGGCAACTCCAGTTCTAAAACTTTTTTCACAACTTTAACAAAATATATATTGTGGTGGGTAGCCACAGTATCCAGTAGGCCGAGGGTTAGCCATGGGTGCATGATACAACTGTTTCTGTGATTTTTTTAAACTTAATTCTCATTTATGTCATGGAATTTTAGCTCACTGTTATATGATATATATTTTTTTTATTTTGGGGTGCCTGTAAAGCCTCACTAGCCAGTAGGCCCAGTGGTAGTGAGTGGTGCATAGACCAAGTCTTTCTGTGGGGTGTCTTGAATGTAAACATCATTGAGGGCATGGATGGCATTGGATTGTGGTGATTGTTATGTGTTTTTCGATTTTTTGGGGTGTTGATGGGGCATGGCCATGTGGGAGGGGCCATTTTGAGGGCTGGTACAGGCAGGGCCTGGCCATGTGGTGGGGGTCAAGGGGCCATTTTGAAGGCAGGCAGTGTGCTCAGGCCTGCACCCATTTTGCCTTGCTTTCATCCATTATGCCCAGGGGTACTCAGTGGTGCATGGGCCTAGTCTTTCTTTGGGGTGTCTTGAATTTAAACATCATTGAGGGCATGGATGGCATTGGATTGTGGTGATTGTTATGTGTTTTTCGATTTTTTGGGGTGTTGATGGGGCATGGCCATGTGGGAGGGGCCATTTTGAGGGCTGGTACAGGCAGGGCCTGGCCATGTGGTGGGGGTCAAGGGGCCATTTTGAAGGCAGGCAGTGTGCTCAGGCCTGCACCCATTTTGCCTTGCTTTCAACCATTATGCCCAGGGGTACTCAGTGGTGCATGGGCCTAGTCTTTCTTTGGGGTGTCTTGAATTTAAACATCATTGAGGGCATGGATGGCATTGGATTGTGGTGATTGTTATGTGTTTTTCGATTTTTTGGGGTGTTGATGGGGCATGGCCATGTGGGAGGGGCCATTTTGAGGGCTGGTACAGGCAGGGCCTGGCCATGTGGTGGGGGTCAAGGGGCCATTTTGAAGGCAGGCAGTGTGCTCAGGCCTGCACCCATTTTGCCTTGCTTTCATCCATTATGCCCAGGGTTACTCAGTGGTGCATGGGCCTAGTCTTTCTGTGGGGTGTCTTGAATTTAAACATCATTGAGGGCATGGATGGCATTGGATTGTGGTGATTGTTATGTGTTTTTCGATTTTTTGGGGTGTTGATGGGGCATGGCCATGTGGGAGGGGCCATTTTGAGGGCTAGTACAGGCAGGGCCTGGCCATGTGGTGGGGGTCAAGGGGCCATTTTGAAGGCAGGCAGTGTGCTCAGGCCTGCACCCATTTTGCCTTGCTTTCATCCATTATGCCCAGGGTTACTCAGTGATGCATGGGCCTAGTCTTTCTGTGGGGTGTCTTGAATTTAAACATCATTGAGGGCATGGATGGCATTGGATTGTGGTGATTTTTATGTGTTTTTTGATTTTTTGGGGTGTTAATGGGGCATGGCCATGTGGGTGGGGGCCATTTTGAGGGCTGGTACAGGTAGGGCCTGGCCATGTGGTGGGGGTCAAGGGGCCATTTTGTAGGCAGGCAGTGTGCTCAGGCCTGCACCCACTTTGCCTTGCTTTCATCCATTATGCCCAGGGTTACTCAGTGGTGCATGGGCCTAGTCTTTCTGTGGGGTGTCTTGAATTTAAACATCATTGAGGGCATGGATGCATTGGATTGTGGTGATTTTTATGTGTTTTTTGATTTTTTGGGGTTGTTGATGGGGCATGGCCATGTGGGTGGGGGCCATTTTGAGGGCTGGTACAGGCAGGGCCTGGCCATGTGGTGGGGGTCAAGGGGCCATTGTGAAGGCAGGCAGTGTGCTCAGGCCTGCACTCATTTTGCCTTGCTTTCATCCATTATGCCCAGGGTTACTCAGTGGTGCATGGGCCTAGTCTTTCTGAGGGGTGTCTTGAATTTAAACATCATTTAGGGCATGGATGGCATTGGATTGTGGTGATTTGTATGTGTTTTTCGATTTTTGGGGGTGTTGATGGGGCATGGCCATGTGGGTGGGGGCCATTTTGAGGGCTGGTACAGGCAGGGCCTGGCCATGTGGTGGGGGTCAAGGGGCCATTTTGAAGGCAGGCAGTGTGCTCAGGCCTGCACCCATTTTGCCTTGCCTTCATCCATTATGCCCAGGGTTACTCAGTGGTGCATGGGCCTAGTCTTTCTGTGGGGTGTCTTGAATTTAAACATCATTGAGGGCATGGATGGCATTGGAGTGTGGTGATTTTTATGTGTTTTTCGATTTTTTGGGGTGTTGATGGGGCATGGCCATGTGGGTGGGGGCCATTTTGAGGGCTGGTGCAGGCAGGCAGGGGCCTTTTTGAAGGCAGGCAGTGTGCTCAGGCCTGCACCCATTTTGCCTTGCTTTCAACCATTATGCCCAGGGGTACTCAGTGGTGCATGGGCCTAGTCTTTCTTTGGGGTGTCTTGAATTTAAATATCATTGAGGGCATGGATGGCATGGGATTGTGGTGATTTATGAGTGTTTTTCAACTTTTTGGGGTGTTTAACTGATGTTCCTCTGGCTTGCATTGCTTTTAGGTGCACAAGAGAACCACCAGTGCCAGGAAGAAGTCCTGCAGCGGTGTGTGCAGCACAACGTCACGCAACGTCACGTGTGGCCACAGACAAGACAACTCTGCAACTCGTGCAACTGCGGCCTGCTGTTCTAATATCTGAAGAAGATGGGCCCAAAGAAAGGTGGCCGTAGCGCCTCAGTGAAGAAAGTTGCCAGTGCCACTGCCAGTAAGAAGGATCAGAAGAAGCAAGTGACACCACCTACCAAGGAGACTGGTGTGCCCACCGACACCTTTTTTGGGAGAAAAAAAACTACGCCTGCAGCAGCAGCGGTGTCCGCCGGGGACCAAGCTGGAAGCAGCACCTCCGCCTCATTGGGGTCACTGCCATCACGGCTAGTTAGGTCCAAGACCATGAGTGCAACCACAAGTGCAACTAGTACAAGCGCAAGTACATGGGCAAGGAGAGGCGCAAGTACATGGGCAAGGAGAGGTGCAAGTACATGGGCAAGGAGAGGCGCAAGTACATGGGCAAGGAGAGGCGCAAGTACATGCACAAGGAGAGGCGCAAGAAGAGGTGCATGGAGAGGTGCAACTAGAGGTTCATGGAGCGGCACAACTGCCTACAACGCTTGTTCCTCCAGAAGTAGGGGCACATCAGGAAATTGATATTCAAGTGGCGGTATCATCCGAGGAAGCCACTCCTCCTGAGGATGATCCATTGTCTTCCAGATCCCCAGCAAGGAAAAGGTCTAGGAGGGCTGCTAGTACTACTACTACAAGTTCTTCTTCAAGCCCCTTCATTCTGATGACCTTGATCTTGATTGGAACCCAGCAATGCAGTCTGACAGTGAGGCACGCCATGAGCCGACAAAGGTAGCTAAGCCTAAAAGGAAGGTTCCCGCAAGGCTTCGACTTATGGGTCATGACGACGAACAAGAAGTGGTGTCGTCTGCTGCTGATGAACAGTCTGATGATGACCCAGTCATCACAGACGTCACTCCAGCCCCAGCGGGCATGCAGCAGACTGACATTTTCACCCTATCCCGAATGGCTGCTGAGCGGGATGATCATGTGGGCGGCGTGGCACTGGTACCACCACCAACGCAGTTAACTACAACACCAAAACAACCTATAGCTTCCATATTTTCTCGTCAGAAGGGCCGGCAGGGACCTCCATCCAGCTCGACCTCCATTACCTCAAGTAGTGGTGCTGTAAGTGAACAACAGAAACGAATTCAGCCACGCCCATCCTCCACTTCATCTGGCATTGAAAGTCAAAGTAGCACCTCCACCATCAGCAGACATCTCCAGTCCCCAGTTTGGGACTTCTTTACTGTTAGCAAAAAGGCGGAAAACATGGTCGTTTGTTTGATTTGTAAAGTATCAGTTAGTCGGGGTAAGCTTGGTACCAACTATGGTACCGGAGGCCAGAGAGGTCATCTCAAAAAACACCACCCTATCCAGTGGTATGAGCACCTAAGTAAGATCCAGGATGTCCAAAGTAGAACTGATCCAAATGCATCCATTGACATTGCATCTTCTGCTGACGAGGGGCTGATTGTGCAGGAGGGAAGTCAAGAACCGACCGACATTTTTTCTGGTACACCCAGTACCCCTGGGAGCAGCACTGCAGTGGTAGCACCCACACCCTCTATCCCTGCAACATGTATGAGGCACACTAAGAGTCTGGGACAGACACCAATGCAAAAAACTAAATCAATGAGCCTAACTGGTTTGAAGTCTGCATCATCATCATCATCATCACCATGTAAAACGGTCCAGCCCACCATTAGCAGCATGTTTTGGTCGGATGAGCCATTTGAACGCAACCACCCAACGGTACGTCTGTATAACGCAAAGCTGGCTAAAATGCTAGCGCTGGACCTTCTCCCTTTCTCTTTCGTGGAAGGGGTGGGTTTTCGTGAATTTGTGGCAACAGTCTGCCCTAACTGGAAGGTTCCTAGCCAGTCCTATTTTGCAAGGGTTCCAGCACTACATCAAGATGCGCTGGAGGTGATTGGAGCAGCTATTCTGAAGAGTGCTGTTCACACTATTCACATGACAACAGACATGTGGACCAGTTGCCAAGCCCTTGATTACATGTGCATCACTGCACACTGGGTCTCTTTTGCAGGGGTCGAAATACAGTTAAAACACAAAGATGTTGACAAGGAGGAAGTTTTTCAAGGTACTCGCAAACATCCAACAGTAGGCATGTTTGCCATGGAGAAATCTCACACTGCACCTAACCTTTTGGAGGAGTTTAACAGGAAGGTCAATGAATGGCTGCATGCAATAAATCGCACAGTTGGTTATGTTTCCACGGATAATAGCAGTAATATATTTAAGGCCATGGAGCAAGGTGGCTATTTCAGAGTGCCGTGTTTGGCACACAGTATTAACATCGTGGTGCAAACCTTCATGAAAACAGAAGCGTCAGTCGTCAAATTACTGCCCAACTGCCGAAGAATCTGCACACATTTCAGCCATTCTTTTAAGGCCCGGAAGCAGCTGAGGAGCCTTCAACATGAACGTAAACTGCCAGTCAAAGGACTAATCCAGGAGGTGGCAACACGTTGGAACTCAACCTTTTACATGCTTGAGCGTCTGTCTGAGCAGTGGGAGGTTATAAATGAGTATGTCTATAAACTGGGTTCTACTCAAAAAGAGATGAGGCTAGAGTTGGAGGAATGGAAGCTAATTGCTTCGTCCTTTTGAGCTCTTCACGTGTGAAGTCAGCAGGCAGGACTGTTCTTTGAGCAAAGCTATCCCATTGTTGCGCATGCTAGAGCACCAACTGAAGGAGGTGTCTTCAACGTTCCGAGATGATGGTGAAAAGCGAGAAGCATATGATTTGGCGGAGAAGTTATTAAGGAGCCTACTCACAATGAAAGGCTTAAAAACATACATACAGAACAACATTACATTTGTGCCACTATTCTGGATCCACAGTACAAAAAGGCAGTGGCTAGCAAAGCATTCATTCCTTTTGATGAAGCAGATGCTTCAAAGTACAAACATTGGCTAGCTGTGTCAGCCACTCGGTTCGAAAAAGAGCGGCAGAACCGTCAAGAAGGCAGCACAAGTACAACTGAATCAGCAGGCCATCCGGCGTCAAGTTCCACTTCTCAATCCGTGGCCGAAGGAAGTCACTTTCCCTCCCAGCCGTTAACGACACCAGCAACCGTATCATCATCCTCACCTGCACCAGGCCGCAAACAAATATTGTCGGAAGGGGATTGGCTAACTCAGCAAGGGTTTGCTCGGTCCACTGATGAAAAGGTCGCAGATGGTATGCAAAGTGGATCAACCCTGGAGAACCTTGAGTCGGTGGTGCAGGCCTATCTGGATGACCCAACAAAGGTCTGTCATAATGAGAACCCATTGGGATATTGGTGTACGAAAAGCTCTGTATGGCGACTGATCACCAACCTGGCTCTAAATTATTTGTCTTGCCCACTCGCAAGTGTGTCTTCTGAACGTGTTTTCAGTGCTGCTGGTGCCATTGTTACTTCAAAAAGGACCCGCCTTTTGCCCAAAAATGTGGAGAGGTTAACAATAATCAAGATGAATCAGCACTTCATACCACCCGATTACAAAATACGTGAATGCACGCAGGAAGAAGAGGACACCGACTTAGGTGACGCCAACGGAAGTTCTTCTCTGTCACCAGACCTACTCCTGTCTCAATTCATAGACTTGGAGGACGAGCTCTGCTTCCCTGACACCGAAGCCTACAAATTACTTCCTTTTTTTTCGTACTTATTCACTTTTATTCCTGTGTGTCTTTCTTTGTTTTGCAACTTTTACCACAACAAATGGGGGTGGGGTCGCACACTACTCACACACCGGCGGTGTCGCCCCTAAGGACTCTGGTCAATGTAGTAAAGTGTTCGCGATGCATCATCTTTCGATCTCCTGCTATCTTCGCTGTCTTCGCCATCCCTGGACACGTGTTTCGGGGTATTACCCCTCATCAGCAGGGATAGGCCGTGTACTGGGGTTGCCGATGGCTGCCAATATCTGCCAGGTATAGTACCACTCAGGCGCGTAGGTGCGGGAACCCAGGCTCGTCAGCCCGCTGCTCAAGGGAGCTTTAAAGTTACAAATGGGGGTGGGGTCGCACACTACTCACACACCGGCGGTGTCGCCCCTAAGGACTCTGGTCAATGTAGTAAAGTGTTTGCGATGCATCATCTTTCGATCTTCTGCTATCTTCGCTGTCTTCGCCATCCCTGGACACGTGTTTCGGGGTATTACCCCTCATCAGCAGGGATAGGCCGTGTACTGGGGTTGCCGATGGCTGCCAATATCTGCCAGGTATATTACCACTCAGGTGCGTAGGTGCGGGATCCCAGGCTCGTCAGCCTGCTGCTCAAGGGAGCTTTAAAGTTACAAATGGGGGTGGGGTCGCACACTACTCACATACCGGCGGTGTCACCCCTAAGGACTCTGGTCAATGTAGTAAAGTGTTCGCGATGCATCATCTTTCGATCTTCTGCTATCTTCGCTGTCTTCGCCATCCCTGGACACGTGTTTCGGGGTATTACCCCTCATCAGCAGGGATAGGCCGTGTACTGGGGTTGCCGATGGCTGCCAATATCTGCCAGGTATAGTACCACTCAGGCGCGTAGGTGCGGGATCCCAGGCTCGTCAGCCCGCTGCTCAAGGGAGCTTTAAAGTTACAAATGGGGGTGGGGTCGCACACTACTCACAAACCGGCGGTGTCGCCCCTAAGGACTCTGGTCAATGTAGTAAAGTGTTCGCGATGCATCATCTTTCGATCTTCTGCTATCTTCGCTGTCTTCGCCATCCCTGGACACGTGTTTCGGGGTATTATCCCTCATCAGCAGGGATAGGCCGTGTACTGGGGTTGCCGATGGCTGCCAATATCTGCCAGGTATAGTACCACTCAGGCGCGTAGGTGCGGCATCCCAGGCTCGTCAGCCCGCTGCTCAAGGGAGCTTTAAAGTTACAAATGGGGGTGGGGTCGCACACTACTCACACACCGGCGGTGTCGCCCCTAAGGACTCTGGTCAATGTAGTAAAGTGTTCGCGATGCATCATCTTTCGATCTTCTGCTATCTTCGCTATCTTCGCCATACCTGGACACGTGTTTCGGGGTATTACCCCTCATCAGCAGGGATAGGCCGTGTACTGGGGTTGCCGATGGCTGCCAATATCTGCCAGGTATAGTACCACTCAGGCGCGTAGGTGCGGGATCCCAGGCTCGTCAGCCCGTTGCTCAAGGGAGCTTTAAAGTTACAAATGGGGGTGGGGTCGCACACTACTCACACACCGGCGGTGTCACCCCTAAGGACTCTGGTCAATGTAGTAAAGTGTTCGCGATGCATCATCTTTCGATCTTCTGCAATCTTCGCTGTCTTCGCCATCCCTGGACACGTGTTTCGGGGTATTAACCCTCATCAGCAGGGATAGGCCGTGTACTGGGGTTGCCGATGGCTGCCAATATCTGCCAGGTATAGTACCACTCAGGCGCGTAGGTGCGGGATCCCAGGCTCGTCAGCCCGCTGCTCAAGGGAGCTTTAAAGTTACAAATGGGGGTGGGGTCGCACACTAGTCACACACCGGCGGTGTCGCCCCTAAGGACTCTGGTCAATGTAGTAAAGTGTTCGCGATGCATCATCTTTCGATCTTCTGCTATCTTCGCTGTCTTCGCCATCCCTGGACACGTGTTTCGGGGTATTACCCCTCATCAGCAGGGATAGGCCGTGTACTGGGGTTGCCGATGGCTGCCAATATCTGCCAGGTATAGTACCACTCAGGCGCGTAGGTGCGGGATCCCAGGCTCGTCAGCCCGCTGCTCAAGGGAGCTTTAAAGTTACAAATGGGGGTGGGGGTCGCACACTACTCACACACCGGCGGTGTCGCCCCTAAGGACTCTGGTCAATGTAGTAAAGTGTTCGCGATGCATCATCTTTCGATCTTCTGCTATCTTCGCTGTCTTCGCCATCCCTGGACACGTGTTTCGGGGTATTACCCCTCATCAGCAGGGATAGGCCGTGTACTGGGGTTGCCGATGGCTGCCAATATCTGCCAGGTATAGTACCACTCAGGCGCGTAGGTGCGGGATCCCAGGCTCGTCAGCCCGCTTCTCAAGGGAGCTTTAAAGTTACAAATGGGGGTGGGGTCGCACACTACTCACACACCGGCGGTGTCGCCCCTAAGGACTCTGGTCAATGTAGTAAAGTGTTCGCGATGCATCATCTTTCGATCTTCTGCTATGTTCGCTGTCTTCGCCATCCCTGGATACGTGTTTCGGGGTATTACCCCTCATCAGCAGGGATAGGCCGTGTACTGGGGTTGCCGATGGCTACCAATATCTGCCAGGTATAGTACCACTCAGGCGCGTAGGTGCGGGATCCCAGGCTCGTCAGCCCGCTGCTCAAGGGAGCTTTAAAGTTACAAATGGGGGTGGGGTCGCACACTACTCACACACCGGCGGTGTCGCCCCTAAGGACTCTGGTCAATGTAGTAAAGTGTTCGCGATGCATCATCTTTCGATCTTCTGCTATCTTCGCTGTCTTCGCCATCCCTGGACACGTGTTTCGGGGTATTACCCCTCATCAGCAGGGATAGGCCGTGTACTGGGGTTGCCGATGGCTGCCAATATCTGCCAGGTATAGTACTACTCAGGCGCGTAGGTGCGGGATCCCAGGCTCGTCAGCCCGCTGCTCAAGGGAGCTTTAAAGTTACAAATGGGGGTGGGGTCGCACACTACTCACACACCGGCGGTGTCGCCCCTAAGGACTCTGGTCAATGTAGTAAACTGTACGCGATGCATCATCTTTCGATATTCTGCTATCTTCGCTGTCTTCGCCATCCCTGGACACGTGTTTCGGGGTATTACCTCTCATCAGCAGGGATAGGCCGTGTACTGGGGTTGCCGATGGCTGCCAATATCTGCCAGGTATAGTACCACTCAGGCGCGTAGGTGAGGGATCCCAGGCTCGTCAGCCCGCTGCTCAAGGGAGCTTTAAAGTTACAAATGGGGGTGGGGTCGCACACTAATCACACACCGGCGGTGTCGCCCCTAAAGACTCTGGTCAATGTAGTAAAGTGTTCGCGATGCATCATCTTTCGATCTTCTGCTATCTTCGCTGTCTTCGCCATCCCTGGACACGTGTTTCGGGGTATTACCCCTCGTCAGCAGGGATAGGCCGTGTACTGGGGTTGCCGATGGCTGCCAATATCTGCCAGGTATAGTACCACTCAGGCGCGTAGGTGCGGGATCCCAGGCTCGTCAGCCCGCTGCTCTAGGGAGCTTTAAAGTTACAAATGGGGGTGGGGTCGCACACTACTCACACACCGGCGGTGTCGCCCCTAAGGACTCTGGTCAATGTAGTAAAGTGTTCGCGATGCATCATCTTTCGATCTTCTGCTATCTTCGCTGTCTTCGCCATCCCTGGACACGTGTTTCGGGGTATTACCCCTCATCAGCAGGGATAGGCCGTGTACTGGGGTTGCCGATGGCTGCCAATATCTGCCAGATATAGTACCACTCAGGCGCGTAGGTGCGGGATCCGAGGCTCGTCAGCCCGCTGCTCAAGGGAGCTTTAAAGTTACAAATGGGGGTGGGGTCGCACACTACTCATACACCGGCGGTGTCGCCCCTAAGGACTCTGGTGAATGTAGTAAAGTGTTCGCGATGCATAATCTTTCGATCTTCTGCTATCTTCGCTGTCTTCACCATCCCTGGACACGTGTTTCGGGGTATTACCCCTCATCAGCAGGGATAGGCCGTGTACTGGGGTTGCCGATGGCTGCCAATATCTGCCAGGTATAGTACCACTCAGGCGCGTAGGTGCGGGATCCCAGGCTCGTCAGCCCGCTGCTCAAGGGAGCTTTAAAGTTACAAATGGTGGTGGGGTCGCACACTACTCACACACCGGCGGTGTCGCCCCTAAGGACTCTGGTCAATGTAGTAAAGTGTTCGCGATGCATCATCTTTCGATCTTCTGCTATCTTCACTGTCTTCGCCATCCCTGGACACGTGTTTCGGGGTATTACCCCTCATCAGCAGGGATAGGCCGTGTACTGGGGTTGCCGATGGCTGCCAATATCTGCCAGGTATAGTACCACTCAGGCGCGTAGGTGCGGGATCCCAGGCTCGTCAGCCCGTTGCTCAAGGGAGCTTTAAAGTTACAAATGGGGGTGGGGTCGCACACTACTCACACACCGGCGGTGTCACCCCTAAGGACTCTGGTCAATGTAGTAAAGTGTTCGCGATGCATCATCTTTCGATCTTCTGCAATCTTCGCTGTCTTCGCCATCCCTGGACACGTGTTTCGGGGTATTAACCCTCATCAGCAGGGATAGGCCGTGTACTGGGGTTGCCGATGGCTGCCAATATCTGCCAGGTATAGTACCACTCAGGCGCGTAGGTGCGGGATCCCAGGCTCGTCAGCCCGCTGCTCAAGGGAGCTTTAAAGTTACAAATGGGGGTGGGGTCGCACACTAGTCACACACCGGCGGTGTCGCCCCTAAGGACTCTGGTCAATGTAGTAAAGTGTTCGCGATGCATCATCTTTCGATCTTCTGCTATCTTCGCTGTCTTCGCCATCCCTGGACACGTGTTTCGGGGTATTACCCCTCATCAGCAGGGATAGGCCGTGTACTGGGGTTGCCGATGGCTGCCAATATCTGCCAGGTATAGTACCACTCAGGCGCGTAGGTGCGGGATCCCAGGCTCGTCAGCCCGCTGCTCAAGGGAGCTTTAAAGTTACAAATGGGGGTGGGGGTCGCACACTACTCACACACCGGCGGTGTCGCCCCTAAGGACTCTGGTCAATGTAGTAAAGTGTTCGCGATGCATCATCTTTCGATCTTCTGCTATCTTCGCTGTCTTCGCCATCCCTGGACACGTGTTTCGGGGTATTACCCCTCATCAGCAGGGATAGGCCGTGTACTGGGGTTGCCGATGGCTGCCAATATCTGCCAGGTATAGTACCACTCAGGCGCGTAGGTGCGGGATCCCAGGCTCGTCAGCCCGCTTCTCAAGGGAGCTTTAAAGTTACAAATGGGGGTGGGGTCGCACACTACTCACACACCGGCGGTGTCGCCCCTAAGGACTCTGGTCAATGTAGTAAAGTGTTCGCGATGCATCATCTTTCGATCTTCTGCTATGTTCGCTGTCTTCGCCATCCCTGGATACGTGTTTCGGGGTATTACCCCTCATCAGCAGGGATAGGCCGTGTACTGGGGTTGCCGATGGCTACCAATATCTGCCAGGTATAGTACCACTCAGGCGCGTAGGTGCGGGATCCCAGGCTCGTCAGCCCGCTGCTCAAGGGAGCTTTAAAGTTACAAATGGGGGTGGGGTCGCACACTACTCACACACCGGCGGTGTCGCCCCTAAGGACTCTGGTCAATGTAGTAAAGTGTTCGCGATGCATCATCTTTCGATCTTCTGCTATCTTCGCTGTCTTCGCCATCCCTGGACACGTGTTTCGGGGTATTACCCCTCATCAGCAGGGATAGGCCGTGTACTGGGGTTGCCGATGGCTGCCAATATCTGCCAGGTATAGTACTACTCAGGCGCGTAGGTGCGGGATCCCAGGCTCGTCAGCCCGCTGCTCAAGGGAGCTTTAAAGTTACAAATGGGGGTGGGGTCGCACACTAATCACACACTCCGGCGGTGTCGCCCCTAAAGACTCTGGTCAATGTAGTAAAGTGTTCGCGATGCATCATCTTTCGATCTTCTGCTATCTTCGCTGTCTTCGCCATCCCTGGACACGTGTTTCGGGGTATTACCCCTCGTCAGCAGGGATAGGCCGTGTACTGGGGTTGCCGATGGCTGCCAATATCTGCCAGGTATAGTACCACTCAGGCGCGTAGGTGCGGGATCCCAGGCTCGTCAGCCCGCTGCTCTAGGGAGCTTTAAAGTTACAAATGGGGGTGGGGTCGCACACTACTCACACACCGGCGGTGTCGCCCCTAAGGACTCTGGTCAATGTAGTAAAGTGTTCGCGATGCATCATCTTTCGATCTTCTGCTATCTTCGCTGTCTTCGCCATCCCTGGACACGTGTTTCGGGGTATTACCCCTCATCAGCAGGGATAGGCCGTGTACTGGGGTTGCCGATGGCTGCCAATATCTGCCAGATATAGTACCACTCAGGCGCGTAGGTGCGGGATCCGAGGCTCGTCAGCCCGCTGCTCAAGGGAGCTTTAAAGTTACAAATGGGGGTGGGGTCGCACACTACTCATACACCGGCGGTGTCGCCCCTAAGGACTCTGGTGAATGTAGTAAAGTGTTCGCGATGCATAATCTTTCGATCTTCTGCTATCTTCGCTGTCTTCACCATCCCTGGACACGTGTTTCGGGGTATTACCCCTCATCAGCAGGGATAGGCCGTGTACTGGGGTTGCCGATGGCTGCCAATATCTGCCAGGTATAGTACCACTCAGGCGCGTAGGTGCGGGATCCCAGGCTCGTCAGCCCGCTGCTCAAGGGAGCTTTAAAGTTACAAATGGTGGTGGGGTCGCACACTACTCACACACCGGCGGTGTCGCCCCTAAGGACTCTGGTCAATGTAGTAAAGTGTTCGCGATGCATCATCTTTCGATCTTCTGCTATCTTCACTGTCTTCGCCATCCCTGGACACGTGTTTCGGGGTATTACCCCTCATCAGCAGGGATAGGCCGTGTACTGGGGTTGCCGATGGCTGCCAATATCTGCCAGGTATAGTACCACTCAGGCGCGTAGGTGCGGGATCCCAGGCTCGTCAGCCCGCTGCTCAAGGGAGCTTGAAAGTTACAAATGGGGGTGGGGTCGCACACTACTCACACACCGGCGGTGTCGCCCCTAAGGACTCTGGTCAATGTAGTAAAGTGTTTGCGATGCATCATCTTTCGATCTTCCTCTATCTTCGCTGTCTTCGCCATCCCTGGACACGTGTTTCGGGGTATTACCCCTCATCAGCAGGGATAGGCCGTGTACTGGGGTTGCCGATGGCTGCCAATATCTGCCAGGTATAGTACCACTCAGGCGCGTAGGTGCGGGATCCCAGGCTCGTCAGCCCGCTGCTCAAGGGAGCTTTAAAGTTACAAATGGGGGTGGAGTAGCACACTACTCACACACCGGCGGTGTCGCCCCTAAGGACTCTGGTCAATGTAGTAAAGTGTTCGCGATGCATCATCTTTCGATCTTCTGCTATCTTCGCTGTCTTCGCCATCCCTGGACACGTGTTTCGGGGTATTACCCCTCATCAGCAGGGATAGGCCGTGTACTGGGGTTGCCGATGGCTGCCAATATCTGCCAGGTATAGTACCACTCAGGCGCGTAGGTGCGGGATCCCAGGCTCGTCAGCCCGCTGCTCAAGGGAGCTTTAAAGTTACAAATGGGGGTGGAGTCGCACACTACTCACACACCGGCGGTGTCGCCCCTAAGGACACTGGTCAATGTAGTAAAGTGTTCGCGATGCATCATCTTTCGATCTTCTGCTATCTTCGCTGTCTTCGCCATCCCTGGACACGTGTTTCGGGGTATTACCCCTCATCAGCAGGGATAGGCCGTGTACTGGGGTTGCCGATGGCTGCCAATATCTGCCAGGTATAGTACCACTCAGGCGCGTAGGTGCGGGATCCCAGGCTCGTCAGCCCGCTGCTCTAGGGAGCTTTAAAGTTACAAATGGGGGTGGGGTCGCACACTACTCACACACCGGCGGTGTCGCCCCTAAGGACTCTGGTCAATGTAGTAAAGTGTTCGCGATGCATCATCTTTCGATCTTCTGCTATCTTCGCTGTCTTCGCCATCCCTGGACACGTGTTTCGGGGTATTACCCCTCATCAGCAGGGATAGGCCGTGTACTGGGGTTGCCGATGGCTGCCAATATCTGCCAGGTATAGTACCACTCAGGCGCGTAGGTGCGGGATCCCAGGCTCGTCAGCCCGCTGCTCAAGGGAGCTTTAAAGTTACAAATGGGGGTGGGGTCGCACACTACTCACACACCGGCGGTGTCGCCCCTAAGGACTCTGGTCAATGTAGTAAAGTGTTCGCGATGCATCATCTTTCGATCTTCTGCTATCTTCGCTGTCTTCACCATCCCTGGACACGTGTTTCGGGGTATTACCCCTCATCAGCAGGGATAGGCCGTGTACTGGGGTTGCCGATGGCTGCCAATATCTGCCAGGTATAGTACCACTCAGGCGCGTAGGTGCGGGATCCCAGGCTCGTCAGCCCGCTGCTCAAGGGAGCTTTAAAGTTACAAATGGTGGTGGGGTCGCACACTACTCACACACCGGCGGTGTCGCCCCTAAGGACTCTGGTCAATGTAGTAAAGTGTTCGCGATGCATCATCTTTCGATCTTCTGCTATCTTCACTGTCTTCGCCATCCCTGGACACGTGTTTCGGGGTATTACCCCTCATCAGCAGGGATAGGCCGTGTACTGGGGTTGCCGATGGCTGCCAATATCTGCCAGGTATAGTACCACTCAGGCGCGTAGGTGCGGGATCCCAGGCTCGTCAGCCCGCTGCTCAAGGGAGCTTGAAAGTTACAAATGGGGGTGGGGTCACACACTACTCACACACCGGCGGTGTCGCCCCTAAGGACTCTGGTCAATGTAGTAAAGTGTTTGCGATGCATCATCTTTCGATCTTCCTCTATCTTCGCTGTCTTCGCCATCCCTGGACACGTGTTTCGGGGTATTACCCCTCATCAGCAGGGATAGGCCGTGTACTGGGGTTGCCAATGGCTGCCAATATCTGCCAGGTATAGTACCACTCAGGCGCGTAGGTGAGGGATCCCAGGCTCGTCAGCCCGCTGCTCAAGGGAGCTTTAAAGTTACAAATGGGGGTGGAGTAGCACACTACTCACACACCGGCGGTGTCGCCCCTAAGGACTCTGGTCAATGTAGTAAAGTGTTCGCGATGCATCATCTTTCGATCTTCTGCTATCTTCGCTGTCTTCGCCATCCCTGGACACGTGTTTCGGGGTATTACCCCTCATCAGCAGGGATAGGCCGTGTACTGGGGTTGCCGATGGCTGCCAATATCTGCCAGGTATAGTACCACTCAGGCGCGTAGGTGCGGGATCCCAGGCTCGTCAGCCCGCTGCTCAAGGGAGCTTTAAAGTTACAAATGGGGGTGGAGTCGCACACTACTCACACACCGGCGGTGTCGCCCCTAAGGACACTGGTCAATGTAGTAAAGTGTTCGCGATGCATCATCTTTCGATCTTCTGCTATCTTCGCTGTCTTCGCCATCCCTGGACACGTGTTTCGGGGTATTACCCCTCATCAGCAGGGATAGGCCGTGTACTGGGGTTGCCGATGGCTGCCAATATCTGCCAGGTATAGTACCACTCAGGCGCGTAGGTGCGGGATCCCAGGCTCGTCAGCCCGCTGCTCTAGGGAGCTTTAAAGTTACAAATGGGGGTGGGGTCGCACACTACTCACACACCGGCGGTGTCGCCCCTAAGGACTCTGGTCAATGTAGTAAAGTGTTCGCGATGCATCATCTTTCGATCTTCTGCTATCTTCGCTGTCTTCGCCATCCCTGGACACGTGTTTCGGGGTATTACCCCTCATCAGCAGGGATAGGCCGTGTACTGGGGTTGCCGATGGCTGCCAATATCTGCCAGGTATAGTACCACTCAGGCGCGTAGGTGCGGGATCCCAGGCTCGTCAGCCCGCTGCTCAAGGGAGCTTTAAAGTTACAAATGGGGGTGGGGTCGCACACTACTCACACACCGGCGGTGTCGCCCCTAAGGACTCTGGTCAATGTAGTAAAGTGTTCGCGATGCATCATCTTTCGATCTTCTGCTATCTTCGCTGTCTTCACCATCCCTGGACACGTGTTTCGGGGTCTTACCCCTCATCAGCAGGGATAGGCCGTGTACTGGGGTTGCCGATGGCTGCCAATATCTGCCAGGTATAGTACCACTCAGGCGCGTAGGTGCGGGATCCCAGGCTCGTCAGCCCGCTGCTCAAGGGAGCTTTAAAGTTACAAATGGTGGTGGGGTCGCACACTACTCACACACCGGCGGTGTCGCCCCTAAGGACTCTGGTCAATGTAGTAAAGTGTTCGCGATGCATCATCTTTCGATCTTCTGCTATCTTCACTGTCTTCGCCATCCCTGGACAAGTGTTTCGGGGTATTACCCCTCATCAGCAGGGATAGGCCGTGTACTGGGGTTGCCGATGGCTGCCAATATCTGCCAGGTATAGTACCACTCAGGCGCGTAGGTGTGGGATCCCAGGCTCGTCAGCCCGCTGCTCAAGGGAGCTTGAAAGTTACAAATGGGGGTGGGGTCGCACACTACTCACACACCGGCGGTGTCGCCCCTAAGGACTCTGGTCAATGTAGTAAAATGTTTGCGATGCATCATCTTTCGATCTTCCTCTATCTTCGCTGTCTTCGCCATCCCTGGACACGTGTTTCGGGGTATTACCTCTCATCAGCAGGGATAGGCCGTGTACTGGGGTTGCCGATGGCTGCCAATATCTGCCAGGTATAGTACCACTCAGGCGCGTAGGTGCGGGATCCCAGGCTCGTCAGCCCGCTGCTCAAGGGAGCTTTAAAGTTACAAATGGGGGTGAAGTAGCACACTACTCACACACCGGCGGTGTCGCCCCTAAGGACTCTGGTCAATGTAGTAAAGTGTTCGCGATGCATCATCTTTCGATCTTCTGCTATCTTCGCTGTCTTCGCCATCCCTGGACACGTGTTTCGGGGTATTACCCCTCATCAGCAGGGATAGGCCGTGTACTGGGGTTGCCGATGGCTGCCAATATCTGCCAGGTATAGTACCACTCAGGCGCGTAGGTGCGGGATCCCAGGCTCGTCAGCCCGCTGCTCAAGGGAGCTTTAAAGTTACAAATGGGGGTGGGGTCGCACACTACTCACACACCGGCGGTGTCGCCCCTAAGGACTCTGGTCAATGTAGTAAAGTGTTTGCGATGCATCATCTTTCGATCTTCTGCTATCTTCGCTGTCTTCGCCATCCCTGGACACGTGTTTCGGGGTATTACCCCTCATCAGCAGGGATAGGCCGTGTACTGGGGTTGCCGATGGCTGCCAACATCTGCCAGGTATAGTACCACTCAGGCGCGTAGGTGCGGGATCCCAGGCTCGTCAGCCCGCTGCTCAAGGGAGCTTTAAAGTTACAAATGGGGAAGGGGGGTCGCACACTACTAACACACCGGCGGTGTCGCCCCTAAGGACTCTGGTCAATGTAGTAAACTGTACGCGATGCATCATCTTTCGATATTCTGCTATCTTCGCTGTCTTCGCCATCCCTGGACACGTGTTTCGGGGTATTACCCCTCATCAGCAGGGATAGGCCGTGTACTGGGGTTGCCGATGGCTGCCAATATCTGCCAGGTATAGTACCACTCAGGCGCATAGGTGCGGGATCCCAGGCTCGTCAGCCCGCTGCTCAAGGGAGCTTTAAAGTTACAAATGGGGGTGGGGTCGCACACTAATCACACACCGGCGGTGTCACCCCTAAAGACTCTGGTCAATGTAGTAAAGTGTTCGCGATGCATCATCTTTCGATCTTCTGCTATCTTCGCTGTCTTCGCCATCCCTGGACACGTGTTTCGGGGTATTACCCCTCATCAGCAGGGATAGGCCGTGTACTGGGGTTGCCGATGGCTGCCAATATCTGCCAGGTATAGTACCACTCAGGCGCGTAGGTGCGGGATCCCAGGCTCGTCAGCCCGCTGCTCAAGGGAGCTTTAAAGTTACAAATGGGGGTGGGGTCGCACACTACTCACACACCGGCGGTGTCGCCCCTAAGGACTCTGGTCAATGTAGTAAAGTGTTCGCGATGCATCATCTTTCGATCTTCTGCTGTCTTCGCTGTCTTCACCATCCCTGGACACGTGTTTCGGGGTATTACCCCTCATCAGCAGGGATAGGCCGTGTACTGGGGTTGCCGATGGCTGCCAATATCTGCCAGGTATAGTACCACTCAGGCGCGAAGGTGCGGGATCCCAGGCTCGTCAGCCCGCTGCTCAAGGGAGCTTTAAAGTTACAAATGGTGGTGGGGTCGCACACTACTCACACACCGGCGGTGTCGCCCCTAAGGACTCTGGTCAATGTAGTAAAGTGTTCGCGATGCATCATCTTTCGATCTTCTGCTATCTTCGCTGTCTTCGCCATCCCTGGACACGTGTTTCGGGGTATTACCCCTCATCAGCAGGGATAGGCCGTGTACTGGGGTTGCCGATGGCTGCCAATATCTGCCAGGTATAGTACCACTCAGGCGCGTAGGTGCGGGATCCCAGGCTCTTCAGCCCGCTGTTCAAGGGAGCTTTAAAGTTACAAATGGGGGTGGGGTCGCACACTACTCACACACCGGCGGTGTCGCCCCTAAGGACTCTGGTCAATGTCGTAAAGTGTTCATGATGTATCATCTTTCGATCTTCTGCTATCTTCGCTGTCTTCGCCATCCCTGGACACGTGTTTCAGGGTATTACCCCTCATCAGCAGGGATAGGCCGTGTATTGGGGTTGCCAATGGCTGCCAATATCTGCCAGGTATAGTACCACTCAGGCGCGTAGGTGCGGGATCCCAGGCTTGTCAGCCCGCTGCTCAAGGGAGCTTTAAAGTTACAAATGGGGGTGGGGTCGCACACTACTCACACACCGGCGGTGTCGCCCCTAAGGACTCTGGTCAATGTAGTAAAGTGTTTGCGATGCATCATCTTTCGATCTTCCTCTATCTTCGCTGTCTTCGCCATCCCTGGACACGTGTTTCGGGGTATTACCCCTCATCAGCAGGGATAGGCCGTGTACTGGGGTTGCCGATGGCTGCCAATATCTGCCAGGTATAGTACCACTCAGGCGCGTAGGTGCGGGATCCCAGGCTCGTCAGCCCGCTGCTCAAGGGAGCTTTAAAGTTACAAATGGGGGTGGAGTCGCACACTACTCACACACCGGCGGTGTCGCCCCTAAGGACTCTGGTCAATGTAGTAAAGTGTTCGCGATGCATCATCTTTCGATCTTCTGCTATCTTCGCTGTCTTCGCCATCCCTGGACACGTGTTTCTGGGTATTACCCCTCATCAGCAGGGATAGGCCGTGTACTGGGGTTGCCGATGGCTGCCAATATCTGCCAGGTATAGTACCACTCAGGCGCGTAGGTGCGGGATCCCAGGCTCGTCAGCCCGCTGCTCAAGGGAGCTTTAAAGTTACAAATGGGGGTGGAGTCGCACACTACTCACACACCGGCGGTGTCGCCCCTAAGGACTCTGGTCAATGTAGTAAAGTGTTCGCGATGCATCATCTTTCGATCTTCTGCTATCTTCGCTGTCTTCGCCATCCCTGGACACGTGTTTCGGGGTATTACCCCTCATCAGCAGGGATAGGCCGTTTACTGGGGTTGCCGATGGCTGCCAATATCTGCCAGGTATAGTACCACTCAGGCGCGTAGGTGCGGGATCCCAGGCTCGTCAGCCCGCTGCTCTAGGGAGCTTTAAAGTTACAAATGGGGGTGGGGTCGCACCCTACTCACACACCGGCGCTGTCGCCCCTAAGGACTCTGGTCAATGTAGTAAAGTGTTCGCGATGCATCATCTTTCGATCTTCTGCTATCTTCGCTGTCTTCGCCATCCCTGGACACGTGTTTCGGGGTATTACCCCTCATCAGCAGGGATAGGCTGTGTACTGGGGTTGCCGATGGCTGCCAATATCTGCCAGGTATAGTACCACTCAGGCGCGTAGGTGCGGGATCCCAGGCTCGTCAGGCCGCTGCTCAAGGGAGCTTTAAAGTTACAAATGGGGGTGGGGTCGCACACTACTCACACACCGGCGGTGTCGCTCCTAAGGACTCTGGTCAATGTAGTAAAGTGTTTGCGATGCATCATCTTTCGATCTTCTGCTATCTTCGCTGTCTTCGCCATCCCTGGACACGTGTTTCGGGGTATTACCCCTCATCAGCAGGGATAGGCCGTGTACTGGGGTTGCCGATGGCTGCCAATATCTGCCAGGTATAGTACCACTCAGGTGCGTAGGTGCGGGATCCCAGGCTCGTCAGCCCGCTGCTCAAGGGAGCTTTAAAGTTACAAATGGGGGTGGGGTCACACACTACTCACACACCGGCGGTGTCGCCCCTAAGGACTCTGGTCAATGTAGTAAAGTGTTCGCGATGCATCATCTTTCGATCTTCTGCTATCTTCGCTGTCTTCGCCATCCCTGGACACTTGTTTCGGGGTATTACCCCTCATCAGCAGGGATAGGCCGTGTACTGGGGTTGCCGATGGCTGCCAATATCTGCCAGATATAGTACCACTCAGGCGCGTAGGTGCGGGATCCCAGGCTCGTCAGCCCGCTGCTCAAGGGAGCTTTAAAGTTACAAATCGGGGTGGGGTCGCACACTACTCACACAACGGCGGTGTCGCCCCTAAGGACTCTGGTCAATGTAGTAAAGTGTTCGCGATGCATCATCTTTCGATCTTCTGCTGTCTTCGCTGTCTTCACCATCCCTGGACACGTGTTTCGGGGTATTACCCCTCATCAGCAGGGATAGGCCGTGTACTGGGGTTGCCGATGGCTGCCAATATCTGCCAGGTATAGTACCACTCAGGCGCTAAGGTGCGGGATCCCAGGCTCGTCAGCCCGCTGCTCAAGGGAGCTTTAAAGTTACAAATGGTGGTGGGGTCGCACACTACTCACACACCGGCGGTGTCGCCCCTAAGGACTCTGGTCAATGTAGTAAAGTGTTCGCGATGCATCATCTTTCGATCTTCTGCTATCTTCGCTGTCTTCGCCATCCCTGGACACGTGTTTCGGGGTATTACCCCTCATCAGCAGGGATAGGCCGTGTACTGGGGTTGCCGATGGCTGCCAATATCTGCCAGGTATAGTACCACTCAGGCGCGTAGGTGCGGGATCCCAGGCTCTTCAGCCCGCTGTTCAAGGGAGCTTTAAAGTTACAAATGGGGGTGGGGTCGCACACTACTCACACACCGGCGGTGTCGCCCCTAAGGACTCTGGTCAATGTCGTAAAGTGTTCATGATGTATCATCTTTCGATCTTCTGCTATCTTCGCTGTCTTCGCCATCCCTGGACACGTGTTTCAGGGTATTACCCCTCATCAGCAGGGATAGGCCGTGTATTGGGGTTGACAATGGCTGCCAATATCTGCCAGGTATAGTACCACTCAGGCGCGTAGGTGCGGGATCCCAGGCTTGTCAGCCCGCTGCTCAAGGGAGCTTTAAAGTTACAAATGGGGGTGGGGTCGCACACTACTCACACACCGGCGGTGTCGCCCCTAAGGACTCTGGTCAATGTAGTAAAGTGTTTGCGATGCATCATCTTTCGATCTTCCTCTATCTTCGCTGTCTTCGCCATCCCTGGACACGTGTTTCGGGGTATTACCCCTCATCAGCAGGGATAGGCCGTGTACTGGGGTTGCCGATGGCTGCCAATATCTGCCAGGTATAGTACCACTCAGGCGCGTAGGTGCGGGATCCCAGGCTCGTCAGCCCGCTGCTCAAGGGAGCTTTAAAGTTACAAATGGGGGTGGAGTCGCACACTACTCACACACCGGCGGTGTCGCCCCTAAGGACTCTGGTCAATGTAGTAAAGTGTTCGCGATGCATCATCTTTCGATCTTCTGCTATCTTCGCTGTCTTCGCCATCCCTGGACACGTGTTTCTGGGTATTACCCCTCATCAGCAGGGATAGGCCGTGTACTGGGGTTGCCGATGGCTGCCAATATCTGCCAGGTATAGTACCACTCAGGCGCGTAGGTGCGGGATCCCAGGCTCGTCAGCCCGCTGCTCAAGGGAGCTTTAAAGTTACAAATGGGGGTGGAGTCGCACACTACTCACACACCGGCGGTGTCGCCCCTAAGGACTCTGGTCAATGTAGTAAAGTGTTCGCGATGCATCATCTTTCGATCTTCTGCTATCTTCGCTGTCTTCGCCATCCCTGGACACGTGTTTCGGGGTATTACCCCTCATCAGCAGGGATAGGCCGTTTACTGGGGTTGCCGATGGCTGCCAATATCTGCCAGGTATAGTACCACTCAGGCGCGTAGGTGCGGGATCCCAGGCTCGTCAGCCCGCTGCTCTAGGGAGCTTTAAAGTTACAAATGGGGGTGGGGTCGCACCCTACTCACACACCGGCGCTGTCGCCCCTAAGGACTCTGGTCAATGTAGTAAAGTGTTCGCGATGCATCATCTTTCGATCTTCTGCTATCTTCGCTGTCTTCGCCATCCCTGGACACGTGTTTCGGGGTATTACCCCTCATCAGCAGGGATAGGCTGTGTACTGGGGTTGCCGATGGCTGCCAATATCTGCCAGGTATAGTACCACTCAGGCGCGTAGGTGCGGGATCCCAGGCTCGTCAGGCCGCTGCTCAAGGGAGCTTTAAAGTTACAAATGGGGGTGGGGTCGCACACTACTCACACACCGGCGGTGTCGCTCCTAAGGACTCTGGTCAATGTAGTAAAGTGTTTGCGATGCATCATCTTTCGATCTTCTGCTATCTTCGCTGTCTTCGCCATCCCTGGACACGTGTTTCGGGGTATTACCCCTCATCAGCAGGGATAGGCCGTGTACTGGGGTTGCCGATGGCTGCCAATATCTGCCAGGTATAGTACCACTCAGGTGCGTAGGTGCGGGATCCCAGGCTCGTCAGCCCGCTGCTCAAGGGAGCTTTAAAGTTACAAATGGGGGTGGGGTCACACACTACTCACACACCGGCGGTGTCGCCCCTAAGGACTCTGGTCAATGTAGTAAAGTGTTCGCGATGCATCATCTTTCGATCTTCTGCTATCTTCGCTGTCTTCGCCATCCCTGGACACATGTTTCGGGGTATTACCCCTCATCAGCAGGGATAGGCCGTGTACTGGGGTTGCCGATGGCTGCCAATATCTGCCAGGTATAGTACCACTCAGGCGCGTAGGTGCGGGATCCCAGGCTCGTCAGCCCGCTGCTCAAGGGAGCTTTAAAGTTACAAATGGGGGTGGGGGTCGCACACTACTCACACACCGGCGGTGTCGCCCCTAAGGACTCTGGTCAATGTAGTAAAGTGTTCGCGATGCATCATCTTTCGATCTTCTGCTATCTTCGCTGTCTTCGCCTTCCCTGGACACGTGTTTCGGGGTATTACCCCTCATCAGCAGGGATAGGCCTTGTACTGGGGTTGCCGATGGCTGCCAATATCTGCCAGGTATAGTACCACTCAGGCGCGTAGGTGCGGGATCCCAGGCTCGTCAGCCCGCTGCTCAAGGGAGCTTTAAAGTTACAAATGGGGGTGGGGTCGCACACTAATCACACACCGGCGGTGTCGCCCCTAAAGACTCTGGTCAATGTAGTAAAGTGTTCGCGATGCATCATCTTTCGATCTTCTGCTGTCTTCGCTGTCTTCACCATCCCTGGACACGTGTTTCGGGGTATTACCCCTCATCAGCAGGGATAGGCCGTGTACTGGGGTTGCCGATGGCTGCCAATATCTGCCAGGTATAGTACCACTCAGGCGCGAAGGTGCGGGACCCCAGGCTCGTCAGCCCGCTGCTCAAGGGAGCTTTAAAGTTACAAATGGTGGTGGGGTCGCACACTACTCACACACCGGCGGTGTCGCCCCTAAGGACTCTGGTCAATGTAGTAAAGTGTTCGTGATGCATCATCTTTCGATCTTCTGCTATCTTTGCTGTCTTCGCCATCCCTGGACACGTGTTTCGGGGTATTACCCCTCATCAGCAGGGATAGGCCGTGTACTGGGGTTGCCGATGGCTGCCAATATCTGCCAGGTATAGTACCACTCAGGCGCGTAGGTGCGGGATCCCAGGCTCTTCAGCCCGCTGCTCAAGGGAGCTTTAAAGTTACAAATGGGGGTGGGGTCGCACACTACTCACACACCGGCGGTGTCGCCCCTAAGGACACTGGTCAATGTAGTAAAGTGTTCGTGATGTATCATCTTTCGATCTTCTGCTATCTTCGCTGTCTTCGCCATCCCTGGACACGTGTTTCAGGGTATTACCCCTCATCAGCAGGGATAGGCCGTGTACTGGGGTTGCCGATGGCTGCCAATATCTGCCAGGTATAGTACCACTCAGGCGCGTAGGTGCGGGATCCCAGGCTCGTCAGCCCGCTGCTCAAGGGAGCTTTAAAGTTACAAATGGGGGTGGGGTCGCACACTACTCACACACCGGCGGTGTCGCCCCTAAGGACTCTGGTCAATGTAGTAAAGTGTTTGCGATGCATCATCTTTCGATCTTCCTCTATCTTCGCTGTCTTCGCCATCCCTGGACACGTGTTTCGGGGTATTACCCCTCATCAGCAGGGATAGGCCATGTACTGGGGTTGCCGATGGCTGCCAATATCTGCCAGGTATAGTACCACTCAGGCGCGTAGGTGCGGGATCCCAGGCTCGTCAGCCCGCTGCTCTAGGGAGCTTTAAAGTTACAAATGGGGGTGGGGTCGCTCCCTACTCACACACCGGCGGTGTCGGCCCTAAGGACTCTGGTCAATGTAGTAAAGTGTTCGCGATGCATCATCTTTCGATCTTCTGCTATCTTCGCTGTCTTCGCCATCCCTGGACACATGTTTCGGGGTATTACCCCTCATCAGCAGGGATAGGCCGTGTACTGGGGTTGCCGATGGCTGCCAATATCTGCCAGGTATAGTACCACTCAGGCGCGTAGGTGCGGGATCCCAGGCTCGTCAGCCCGCTGCTCAAGGGAGCTTTAAAGTTACAAATGGGGGTGGGGGTCGCACACCACTCACACACCGGCGGTGTCGCCCCTAAGGACTCTGGTCAATGTAGTAAAGTGTTCGCGATGCATCATCTTTCGATCTTCTGCTATCTTCGCTGTCTTCGCCATCCCTGGACTCGTGTTTCGGGGTATTACCCCTCATCAGCAGGGATAGGCCGTGTACTGGGGTTGCCGATGGCTGCCAATATCTGCCAGGTATAGTACCACTCAGGCGCGTAGGTGCGGGATCCCAGGCTCGTCAGCCCGCTGCTCAAGGGAGCTTTAAAGTTACAAATGGGGATGGGGTCGCACACTACTCACACACCGGCGGTGTCGCCCCTAAGGACTCTGGTCAATGTAGTAAAGTGTTCGCGATGCATCATCTTTCGATCTTCTGCTATCTTCGCTGTCTTCGCCATCCCTGGATACGTGTTTCGGGGTATT
Organism: Lissotriton helveticus; assembly: GCF_964261635.1. Lineage (NCBI taxonomy): Eukaryota > Metazoa > Chordata > Amphibia > Caudata > Salamandridae > Lissotriton > Lissotriton helveticus. The sequence continues at coordinate 737,616,655 of NC_136061.1, read as the reverse complement.
ACCCCTCATCAGCAGGGATAGGCCGTGTACTGGGGTTGCCGATGGCTGCCAATATCTGCCAGGTATAGTACCACTCAGGCGCGTAGGTGCGGGATCCCAGTCTCGTCAGCCCGCTGCTCAAGGGAGCTTTAAAGTTACAAATGGGGGTGGGGTCGCACACTACTCACACACCGGCGGTGTCGCCCCTAAGGACTCTGGTCAATGTAGTAAAGTGTTCGCGATGCATCATCTTTCGATCTTCTGCTATCTTCGCTGTCTTCGCCATCCCTGGACACGTGTTTCGGGGTATTACCCCTCATCAGCAGGGATAGGCCGTGTACTGGGGTTGCCGATGGCTGCCAATATCTGCCAGGTATAGTACCACTCAGGCGCGTAGGTGCGGGATCCCAGGCTCGTCAGCCCGCTGCTCAAGGGAGCTTTAAAGTTACAAATGGGGGTGGGGGTCGCACACTACTCACACACCGGCGGTGTCGCCCCTAAGGACTCTGGTCAATGTAGTAAAGTGTTCGCGATGCATCATCTTTCGATCTTCTGCTATCTTCGCTGTCTTCGCCATCCCTGGACACGTGTTTCGGGGTATTACCCCTCATCAGCAGGGATAGGCCGTGTACTGGGGTTGCCGATGGCTACCAATATCTGCCAGGTATAGTACCACTCAGGCGCGTAGGTGCGGGACCCCAGGCTCGTCAGCCCGCTGCTCAAGGGAGCTTTAAAGTTACAAATGGGGATGGGGTCGCACACTACTCACACACCGGCGGTGTCGCCCCTAAGGACTCTGGTCAATGTAGTAAAGTGTTCGCGATGCATCATATTTCGATCTTCTGCTATCTTCGCTGTCTTCGCCATCCCTGGATACGTGTTTCGGGGTATTACCCCTCATCAGCAGGGATAGGCCGTGTACTGGGGTTGCCGATGGCTGCCAATATCTGCCAGGTGTAGTACCACTCAGGCGCGTAGGTGCGGGATCCCAGGCTCGTCAGCCCGCTGCTCAAGGGAGCTTTAAAGTTACAAATAGGGGTGGGGTCGCACACTACTCACACACCGGCGGTGTCACCCCTAAGGACTCTGGTCAATGTAGTAAAGTGTTCGCGATGCATCATCTTTCGATCTTCTGCTATCTTCGCTGTCTTCGCCATCCCTGGACACGTGTTTCGGGGTATTACCCCACATCAGCAGGGATAGGCCGTGTACTGGGGTTGCCGATGGCTGCCAATATCTGCCAGGTATAGTACCACTCAGGCGCGTAGGTGCGGGATCCCAGGTTCGTCAGCCCGCTGCTCAAGGGAGCTTTAAAGTTACAAATGGGGGTGGGGTCGCACACTACTCACACACCGGCGGTGTCTCCCCTAAGGACTCTGGTCAATGTAGTAAACTGTACGCGATGCATCATCTTTCGATATTCTGCTATCTTCGCTGTCTTCGCCATCCCTGGACACGTGTTTCGGGGTATTACCCCTCATCAGCAGGGATAGGCCGTGTACTGGGGTTGCCGATGGCTGCCAATATCTGCCAGGTATAGTACCACTCAGGCGCGTAGGTGCGGGATCCCAGGCTCGTCAGCCCGCTGCTCAAGGGAGCTTTAAAGTTACAAATGGGGGTGGGGTCGCACACTAATCACACACCGGCGGTGTCACCCCTAAAGACTCTGGTCAATGTAGTAAAGTGTTCGCGATGCATCATCTTTCGATCTTCTGCTATCTTCGCTGTCTTCGCCATCCCTGGACATGTGTTTCGGGGTATTACCCCTCATCAGCAGGGATAGGCCGTGTACTGGGGTTGCCGATGGCTGCCAATATCTGCCAGGTATAGTACCACTCAGGCGCGTAGGTGCGGGATCCCAGGCTCGTCAGCCCGCTGCTCAAGGGAGCTTTAAAGTTACAAATGGGGGTGGGGTCGCACACTACTCACACACCGGCGGTGTCTCCCCTAAGGACTCTGGTCAATGTAGTAAACTGTACGCGATGCATCATCTTTCGATATTCTGCTATCTTCGCTGTCTTCGCCATCCCTGGACACGTGTTTCGGGGTATTACCCCTCATCAGCAGGGATAGGCCGTGTACTGGGGTTGCCGATGGCTGCCAATATCTGCCAGGTATAGTACCACTCAGGCGCGTAGGTGCGGGATCCCAGGCTCGTCAGCCCGCTGCTCAAGGGAGCTTTAAAGTTACAAATGGGGGTGGGGTCGCACACTAATCACACACCGGCGGTGTCGCCCCTAAAGACTCTGGTCAATGTAGTAAAGTGTTCGCGATGCATCATCTTTCGATCTTCTGCTATCTTCGCTGTCTTCGCCATCCCTGGACACGTGTTTTGGGGTATTACCCCTCATCAGCAGGGATAGGCCGTGTACTGGGGTTGCCGATGGCTGCCAATATCTGCCAGGTATAGTACCACTCAGGCGCGTAGGTGCGGGATCCCAGGCTCGTCAGCCCGCTGCTCAAGGGAGCTTTAAAGTTACAAATGGGGGTGGGGTCGCACACTACTCACACACCGGCCGTGTGTCGCCCCTAAGGACTCTGGTCAATGTAGTAAAGTGTTCGCGATGCATCATCTTTCGATCTTCTGCTATCTTCGCTGTCTTCGCCATCCCTGGACACGTGTTTCGGGGCATTACCCCTCATCAGCAGGGATAGGCCGTGTACTGGGGTTGCCGATGGCTGCCAATATCTGCCAGGTATAGTACCACTCAGGCGCGTAGGTGCGGGATCCCAGGCTCGTCAGCCCGCTGCTCAAGGGAGCTTCAAAGTTACAAATGGGGGTGGGGTCGCACACTACTCACACACCGGCGGTGTCGCCCCTAAGGACTCTGGTCAATGTAGTAAAGTGTTCGTGATGTATCATCTTTCGATCTTCTGCTATCTTCGCTGTCTTCGCCATCCCTGGACACGTGTTTCGGGGTATTACCCCTCATCAGCAGGGATAGGCCGTGTACTGGGGTTGCCGATGGCTGCCAATATCTGCCAGGTATAGTACCACTCAGGCGCGTAGGTGCGGGATCCCAGGCTCGTCAGCCGGCTGCTCAACGGAGCTTTAAAGTTACAAATGGGGGTGGGGTCGCACACTACTCACACACCGGCGGTGTCGCCCCTAAGGACTCTGGTCAATGTAGTAAAGTGTTTGCGATGCATCATCTTTCGATCTTCTGCTATCTTCGCTGTCTTCGCCATCCCTGGACATGTGTTTCGGGGTATTACCCCTCATCAGCAGGGATAGGCCGTGTACTGGGGTTGCCGATGGCTGCCAATATCTGCCAGGTATAGTACCACTCAGGCGCGTAGGTGCGGGATCCCAGGCTCGTCAGCCCGCTGCTCAAGGGAGCTTTAAAGTTACAAATGGGGGTGGAGTCGCACACTACTCACACACCGGCGGTGTCGCCCCTAAGGACACTGGTCAATGTAGTAAAGTGTTCGCGATGCATCATCTTTCGATCTTCTGCTATCTTCGCTGTCTTCGCCATCCCTGGACACGTGTTTCAGGGTATTACCCCTCATCAGCAGGGATAGGCCGTGTACTGGGGTTGCCGATGGCTGCCAATATCTGCCAGGTATAGTACCACTCAGGCGCGTAGGTGCGGGATCCCAGGCTCGTCAGCCCGCTGCTCTAGGGAGCTTTAAAGTTACAAATGGGGGTGGGGTCGCACACTACTCACACACCGGCGGTGTCGCCCCTAAGGACTCTGGTCAATGTAGTAAAGTGTTCGCGATGCATCATCTTTCGATCTTCTGCTATCTTCGCTGTCTTCGCCATCCCTGGACACGTGTTTCGGGGTATTACCCCTCATCAGCAGGGATAGGCCGTGTACTGGGGTTGCCGATGGCTGCCAATATCTGCCAGGTATAGTACCACTCAGGCGCGTAGGTGCGGGATCCCAGGCTCGTCAGCCCGCTGCTCAAGGGAGCTTTAAAGTTACAAATGGGGGTGGGGTCGCACACTACTCACACACCGGCGGTGTCGCCCCTAAGGACTCTGGTCAATGTAGTAAAGTGTTCGCGATGCATCATCTTTCGATCTTCTGCTATCTTCGCTGTCTTCACCATCCCTGGACACGTGTTTCGGGGTATTACCCCTCATCAGCAGGGATAGGCCGTGTACTGGGGTTGCCGATGGCTGCCAATATCTGCCAGGTATAGTACCACTCAGGCGCGTAGGTGCGGGATCCCAGGCTCGTCAGCCCGCTGCTCAAGGGAGCTTTAAAGTTACAAATGGTGGTGGGGTCGCACACTACTCACACACCGGCGGTGTCGCCCCTAAGGACTCTGGTCAATGTAGTAAAGTGTTCGCGATGCATCATCTTTCGATCTTCTGCTATCTTCACTGTCTTCGCCATCCCTCGACACGTGTTTCGGGGTATTACCCCTCATCAGCAGGGATAGGCCGTGTACTGGGGTTGCCGATGGCTGCCAATATCTGCCAGCTATAGTACCACTCAGGCGCGTAGGTGCGGGATCCCAGGCTCGTCAGCCCGCTGCTCAAGGGAGCTTGAAAGTTACAAATGGGGGTGGGGTCACACACTACTCACACACCGGCGGTGTCGCCCCTAAGGACTCTGGTCAATGTAGTAAAGTGTTTGCGATGCATCATCTTTCGATCTTCCTCTATCTTCGCTGTCTTCGCCATCCCTTGACACGTGTTTCGGGGTATTACCCCTCATCAGCAGGGATAGGCCGTGTACTGGGGTTGCCGATGGCTGCCAATATCTGCCAGGTATAGTACCACTCAGGCGCGTAGGTGAGGGATCCCAGGCTCGTCAGCCCGCTGCTCAAGGGAGCTTTAAAGTTACAAATGGGGGTGGAGTAGCACACTACTCACACACCGGCGGTGTCGCCCCTAAGGACTCTGGTCAATGTAGTAAAGTGTTCGCGATGCATCATCTTTCGATCTTCTGCTATCTTCGCTGTCTTCGCCATCCCTGGACACGTGTTTCGGGGTATTACCCCTCATCAGCAGGGATAGGCCGTGTACTGGGGTTGCCGATGGCTGCCAATATCTGCCAGGTATAGTACCACTCAGGCGCGTAGGTGCGGGATCCCAGGCTCGTCAGCCCGCTGCTCAAGGGAGCTTTAAAGTTACAAATGGGGGTGGAGTCGCACACTACTCACACACCGGCGGTGTCGCCCCTAAGGACACTGGTCAATGTAGTAAAGTGTTCGCGATGCATCATCTTTCGATCTTCTGCTATCTTCGCTGTCTTCGCCATCCCTGGACACGTGTTTCGGGGTATTACCCCTCATCAGCAGGGATAGGCCGTGTACTGGGGTTGCCGATGGCTGCCAATATCTGCCAGGTATAGTACCACTCAGGCGCGTAGGTGCGGGATCCCAGGCTCGTCAGCCCGCTGCTCTAGGGAGCTTTAAATTTACAAATGGGGGTGGGGTCGCACACTACTCTCACACCGGCGGTGTCGCCCCTAAGGACTCTGGTCAATGTAGTAAAGTGTTCGCGATGCATCATCTTTCGATCTTCTGCTATCTTCGCTGTCTTCGCCATCCCTGGACACGTGTTTCGGGGTATTACCCCTCATCAGCAGGGATAGGCCGTGTACTGGGGTTGCCGATGGCTGCCAATATCTGCCAGGTATAGTACCACTCAGGCGCGTAGGTGCGGGATCCCAGGCTCGTCAGCCCGCTGCTCAAGGGAGCTTTAAAGTTACAAATGGGGGTGGGGTCGCACACTACTCACACACCGGCGGTGTCGCCCCTAAGGACTCTGGTCAATGTAGTAAAGTGTTCGCGATGCATCATCTTTCGATCTTCTGCTATCTTCGCTGTCTTCACCATCCCTGGACACGTGTTTCGGGGTCTTACCCCTCATCAGCAGGGATAGGCCGTGTACTGGGGTTGCCGATGGCTGCCAATATCTGCCAGGTATAGTACCACTCAGGCGCGTAGGTGCGGGATCCCAGGCTCGTCAGCCCGCTGCTCAAGGGAGCTTTAAAGTTACAAATGGGGGTGAAGTAGCACACTACTCACACACCGGCGGTGTCGCCCCTAAGGACTCTGGTCAATGTAGTAAAGTGTTCGCGATGCATCATCTTTCGATCTTCTGCTATCTTCGCTGTCTTCGCCATCCCTGGACACGTGTTTCGGGGTATTACCCCTCATCAGCAGGGATAGGCCGTGTACTGGGGTTGCCGATGGCTGCCAATATCTGCCAGGTATAGTACCACTCAGGCGCGTAGGTGCGGGATCCCAGGCTCGTCAGCCCGCTGCTCAAGGGAGCTTTAAAGTTACAAATGGGGGTGGGGTCGCACACTACTCACACACCGGCGGTGTCGCCCCTAAGGACTCTGGTCAATGTAGTAAAGTGTTTGCGATGCATCATCTTTCGATCTTCTGCTATCTTCGCTGTCTTCGCCATCCCTGGACACGTGTTTCGGGGTATTACCCCTCATCAGCAGGGATAGGCCGTGTACTGGGGTTGCCGATGGCTGCCAACATCTGCCAGGTATAGTACCACTCAGGCGCGTAGGTGCGGGATCCCAGGCTCGTCAGCCCGCTGCTCAAGGGAGCTTTAAAGTTACAAATGGGGAAGGGGGGTCGCACACTACTAACACACCGGCGGTGTCGCCCCTAAGGACTCTGGTCAATGTAGTAAACTGTACGCGATGCATCATCTTTCGATATTCTGCTATCTTCGCTGTCTTCGCCATCCCTGGACACGTGTTTCGGGGTATTACCCCTCATCAGCAGGGATAGGCCGTGTACTGGGGTTGCCGATGGCTGCCAATATCTGCCAGGTATAGTACCACTCAGGCGCATAGGTGCGGGATCCCAGGCTCGTCAGCCCGCTGCTCAAGGGAGCTTTAAAGTTACAAATGGGGGTGGGGTCGCACACTACTCACACACCGGCGGTGTCGCCCCTAAGGACTCTGGTCAATGTAGTAAAGTGTTCGCGATGCATCATCTTTCGATCTTCTGCTATCTTCGCTGTCTTCACCATCCCTGGACACGTGTTTCGGGGTCTTACCCCTCATCAGCAGGGATAGGCCGTGTACTGGGGTTGCCGATGGCTGCCAATATCTGCCAGGTATAGTACCACTCAGGCGCGTAGGTGCGGGATCCCAGGCTCGTCAGCCCGCTGCTCAAGGGAGCTTTAAAGTTACAAATGGGGGTGAAGTAGCACACTACTCACACACCGGCGGTGTCGCCCCTAAGGACTCTGGTCAATGTAGTAAAGTGTTCGCGATGCATCATCTTTCGATCTTCTGCTATCTTCGCTGTCTTCGCCATCCCTGGACACGTGTTTCGGGGTATTACCCCTCATCAGCAGGGATAGGCCGTGTACTGGGGTTGCCGATGGCTGCCAATATCTGCCAGGTATAGTACCACTCAGGCGCGTAGGTGCGGGATCCCAGGCTCGTCAGCCCGCTGCTCAAGGGAGCTTTAAAGTTACAAATGGGGGTGGGGTCGCACACTACTCACACACCGGCGGTGTCGCCCCTAAGGACTCTGGTCAATGTAGTAAAGTGTTTGCGATGCATCATCTTTCGATCTTCTGCTATCTTCGCTGTCTTCGCCATCCCTGGACACGTGTTTCGGGGTATTACCCCTCATCAGCAGGGATAGGCCGTGTACTGGGGTTGCCGATGGCTGCCAACATCTGCCAGGTATAGTACCACTCAGGCGCGTAGGTGCGGGATCCCAGGCTCGTCAGCCCGCTGCTCAAGGGAGCTTTAAAGTTACAAATGGGGAAGGGGGGTCGCACACTACTAACACACCGGCGGTGTCGCCCCTAAGGACTCTGGTCAATGTAGTAAACTGTACGCGATGCATCATCTTTCGATATTCTGCTATCTTCGCTGTCTTCGCCATCCCTGGACACGTGTTTCGGGGTATTACCCCTCATCAGCAGGGATAGGCCGTGTACTGGGGTTGCCGATGGCTGCCAATATCTGCCAGGTATAGTACCACTCAGGCGCATAGGTGCGGGATCCCAGGCTCGTCAGCCCGCTGCTCAAGGGAGCTTTAAAGTTACAAATGGGGGTGGGGTCGCACACTAATCACACACCGGCGGTGTCACCCCTAAAGACTCTGGTCAATGTAGTAAAGTGTTCGCGATGCATCATCTTTCGATCTTCTGCTATCTTCGCTGTCTTCGCCATCCCTGGACACGTGTTTCGGGGTATTACCCCTCATCAGCAGGGATAGGCCGTGTACTGGGGTTGCCGATGGCTGCCAATATCTGCCAGGTATAGTACCACTCAGGCGCGTAGGTGCGGGATCCCAGGCTCGTCAGCCCGCTGCTCAAGGGAGCTTTAAAGTTACAAATGAGGGTGGGGTCGCACACTACTCACACACCGGCGGTGTCGCCCCTAAGGACTCTGGTCAATGTAGTAAAGTGTTCGCGATGCATCATCTTTCGATCTTCTGCTATCTTCGCTGTCTTCGCCATCCCTGGACACTTGTTTCGGGGTATTACCCCTCATCAGCAGGGATAGGCCGTGTACTGGGGTTGCCGATGGCTGCCAATATCTGCCAGATATAGTACCACTCAGGCGCGTAGGTGCGGGATCCGAGGCTCGTCAGCCCGCTGCTCAAGGGAGCTTTAAAGTTACAAATGGGGGTGGGGTCGCACACTACTCACACAACGGCGGTGTCGCCCCTAAGGACTCTGGTCAATGTAGTAAAGTGTTCGCGATGCATCATCTTTCGATCTTCTGCTGTCTTCGCTGTCTTCACCATCCCTGGACACGTGTTTCGGGGTATTACCCCTCATCAGCAGGGATAGGCCGTGTACTGGGGTTGCCGATGGCTGCCAATATCTGCCAGGTATAGTACCACTCAGGCGCGAAGGTGCGGGATCCCAGGCTCGTCAGCCCGCTGCTCAAGGGAGCTTTAAAGTTACAAATGGTGGTGGGGTCGCACACTACTCACACACCGGCGGTGTCGCCCCTAAGGACTCTGGTCAATGTAGTAAAGTGTTCGCGATGCATCATCTTTCGATCTTCTGCTATCTTCGCTGTCTTCGCCATCCCTGGACACGTGTTTCGGGGTATTACCCCTCATCAGCAGGGATAGGCCGTGTACTGGGGTTGCCGATGGCTGCCAATATCTGCCAGGTATAGTACCACTCAGGCGCGTAGGTGCGGGATCCCAGGCTCTTCAGCCCGCTGCTCAAGGGAGCTTTAAAGTTACAAATGGGGGTGGGGTCGCACACTACTCACACACCGGCGGTGTCGCCCCTAAGGACTCTGGTCAATGTCGTAAAGTGTTCATGATGTATCATCTTTCGATCTTCTGCTATCTTCGCTGTCTTCGCCATCCCTGGACACGTGTTTCAGGGTATTACCCCTCATCAGCAGGGATAGGCCGTGTATTGGGGTTGCCAATGGCTGCCAATATCTGCCAGGTACAGTACCACTCAGGCGCGTAGGTGCGGGATCCCAGGCTTGTCAGCCCGCTGCTCAAGGGAGCTTTAAAGTTACAAATGGGGGTGGGGTCGCACACTACTCACACACCGGCGGTGTCGCCCCTAAGGACTCTGGTCAATGTAGTAAAGTGTTCGCGATGCATCATCTTTCGATCTTCTGCTATCTTCGCTGTCTTCACCATCCCTGGACACGTGTTTCGGGGTATTACCCCTCATCAGCAGGGATAGGCCGTGTACTGGGGTTGCCGATGGCTGCCAATATCTGCCAGGTATAGTACCACTCAGGCGCGTAGGTGCGGGATCCCAGGCTCGTCAGCCCGCTGCTCAAGGGAGCTTTAAAGTTACAAATGGTGGTGGGGTCGCACACTACTCACACACCGGCGGTGTCGCCCCTAAGGACTCTGGTCAATGTAGTAAAGTGTTCGCGATGCATCATCTTTCGATCTTCTGCTATCTTCACTGTCTTCGCCATCCCTCGACACGTGTTTCGGGGTATTACCCCTCATCAGCAGGGATAGGCCGTGTACTGGGGTTGCCGATGGCTGCCAATATCTGCCAGCTATAGTACCACTCAGGCGCGTAGGTGCGGGATCCCAGGCTCGTCAGCCCGCTGCTCAAGGGAGCTTGAAAGTTACAAATGGGGGTGGGGTCACACACTACTCACACACCGGCGGTGTCGCCCCTAAGGACTCTGGTCAATGTAGTAAAGTGTTTGCGATGCATCATCTTTCGATCTTCCTCTATCTTCGCTGTCTTCGCCATCCCTTGACACGTGTTTCGGGGTATTACCCCTCATCAGCAGGGATAGGCCGTGTACTGGGGTTGCCGATGGCTGCCAATATCTGCCAGGTATAGTACCACTCAGGCGCGTAGGTGAGGGATCCCAGGCTCGTCAGCCCGCTGCTCAAGGGAGCTTTAAAGTTACAAATGGGGGTGGAGTAGCACACTACTCACACACCGGCGGTGTCGCCCCTAAGGACTCTGGTCAATGTAGTAAAGTGTTCGCGATGCATCATCTTTCGATCTTCTGCTATCTTCGCTGTCTTCGCCATCCCTGGACACGTGTTTCGGGGTATTACCCCTCATCAGCAGGGATAGGCCGTGTACTGGGGTTGCCGATGGCTGCCAATATCTGCCAGGTATAGTACCACTCAGGCGCGTAGGTGCGGGATCCCAGGCTCGTCAGCCCGCTGCTCAAGGGAGCTTTAAAGTTACAAATGGGGGTGGAGTCGCACACTACTCACACACCGGCGGTGTCGCCCCTAAGGACACTGGTCAATGTAGTAAAGTGTTCGCGATGCATCATCTTTCGATCTTCTGCTATCTTCGCTGTCTTCGCCATCCCTGGACACGTGTTTCGGGGTATTACCCCTCATCAGCAGGGATAGGCCGTGTACTGGGGTTGCCGATGGCTGCCAATATCTGCCAGGTATAGTACCACTCAGGCGCGTAGGTGCGGGATCCCAGGCTCGTCAGCCCGCTGCTCTAGGGAGCTTTAAATTTACAAATGGGGGTGGGGTCGCACACTACTCTCACACCGGCGGTGTCGCCCCTAAGGACTCTGGTCAATGTAGTAAAGTGTTCGCGATGCATCATCTTTCGATCTTCTGCTATCTTCGCTGTCTTCGCCATCCCTGGACACGTGTTTCGGGGTATTACCCCTCATCAGCAGGGATAGGCCGTGTACTGGGGTTGCCGATGGCTGCCAATATCTGCCAGGTATAGTACCACTCAGGCGCGTAGGTGCGGGATCCCAGGCTCGTCAGCCCGCTGCTCAAGGGAGCTTTAAAGTTACAAATGGGGGTGGGGTCGCACACTACTCACACACCGGCGGTGTCGCCCCTAAGGACTCTGGTCAATGTAGTAAAGTGTTCGCGATGCATCATCTTTCGATCTTCTGCTATCTTCGCTGTCTTCACCATCCCTGGACACGTGTTTCGGGGTCTTACCCCTCATCAGCAGGGATAGGCCGTGTACTGGGGTTGCCGATGGCTGCCAATATCTGCCAGGTATAGTACCACTCAGGCGCGTAGGTGCGGGATCCCAGGCTCGTCAGCCCGCTGCTCAAGGGAGCTTTAAAGTTACAAATGGGGGTGAAGTAGCACACTACTCACACACCGGCGGTGTCGCCCCTAAGGACTCTGGTCAATGTAGTAAAGTGTTCGCGATGCATCATCTTTCGATCTTCTGCTATCTTCGCTGTCTTCGCCATCCCTGGACACGTGTTTCGGGGTATTACCCCTCATCAGCAGGGATAGGCCGTGTACTGGGGTTGCCGATGGCTGCCAATATCTGCCAGGTATAGTACCACTCAGGCGCGTAGGTGCGGGATCCCAGGCTCGTCAGCCCGCTGCTCAAGGGAGCTTTAAAGTTACAAATGGGGGTGGGGTCGCACACTACTCACACACCGGCGGTGTCGCCCCTAAGGACTCTGGTCAATGTAGTAAAGTGTTTGCGATGCATCATCTTTCGATCTTCTGCTATCTTCGCTGTCTTCGCCATCCCTGGACACGTGTTTCGGGGTATTACCCCTCATCAGCAGGGATAGGCCGTGTACTGGGGTTGCCGATGGCTGCCAACATCTGCCAGGTATAGTACCACTCAGGCGCGTAGGTGCGGGATCCCAGGCTCGTCAGCCCGCTGCTCAAGGGAGCTTTAAAGTTACAAATGGGGAAGGGGGGTCGCACACTACTAACACACCGGCGGTGTCGCCCCTAAGGACTCTGGTCAATGTAGTAAACTGTACGCGATGCATCATCTTTCGATATTCTGCTATCTTCGCTGTCTTCGCCATCCCTGGACACGTGTTTCGGGGTATTACCCCTCATCAGCAGGGATAGGCCGTGTACTGGGGTTGCCGATGGCTGCCAATATCTGCCAGGTATAGTACCACTCAGGCGCATAGGTGCGGGATCCCAGGCTCGTCAGCCCGCTGCTCAAGGGAGCTTTAAAGTTACAAATGGGGGTGGGGTCGCACACTACTCACACACCGGCGGTGTCGCCCCTAAGGACTCTGGTCAATGTAGTAAAGTGTTCGCGATGCATCATCTTTCGATCTTCTGCTATCTTCGCTGTCTTCACCATCCCTGGACACGTGTTTCGGGGTCTTACCCCTCATCAGCAGGGATAGGCCGTGTACTGGGGTTGCCGATGGCTGCCAATATCTGCCAGGTATAGTACCACTCAGGCGCGTAGGTGCGGGATCCCAGGCTCGTCAGCCCGCTGCTCAAGGGAGCTTTAAAGTTACAAATGGGGGTGAAGTAGCACACTACTCACACACCGGCGGTGTCGCCCCTAAGGACTCTGGTCAATGTAGTAAAGTGTTCGCGATGCATCATCTTTCGATCTTCTGCTATCTTCGCTGTCTTCGCCATCCCTGGACACGTGTTTCGGGGTATTACCCCTCATCAGCAGGGATAGGCCGTGTACTGGGGTTGCCGATGGCTGCCAATATCTGCCAGGTATAGTACCACTCAGGCGCGTAGGTGCGGGATCCCAGGCTCGTCAGCCCGCTGCTCAAGGGAGCTTTAAAGTTACAAATGGGGGTGGGGTCGCACACTACTCACACACCGGCGGTGTCGCCCCTAAGGACTCTGGTCAATGTAGTAAAGTGTTTGCGATGCATCATCTTTCGATCTTCTGCTATCTTCGCTGTCTTCGCCATCCCTGGACACGTGTTTCGGGGTATTACCCCTCATCAGCAGGGATAGGCCGTGTACTGGGGTTGCCGATGGCTGCCAACATCTGCCAGGTATAGTACCACTCAGGCGCGTAGGTGCGGGATCCCAGGCTCGTCAGCCCGCTGCTCAAGGGAGCTTTAAAGTTACAAATGGGGAAGGGGGGTCGCACACTACTAACACACCGGCGGTGTCGCCCCTAAGGACTCTGGTCAATGTAGTAAACTGTACGCGATGCATCATCTTTCGATATTCTGCTATCTTCGCTGTCTTCGCCATCCCTGGACACGTGTTTCGGGGTATTACCCCTCATCAGCAGGGATAGGCCGTGTACTGGGGTTGCCGATGGCTGCCAATATCTGCCAGGTATAGTACCACTCAGGCGCATAGGTGCGGGATCCCAGGCTCGTCAGCCCGCTGCTCAAGGGAGCTTTAAAGTTACAAATGGGGGTGGGGTCGCACACTAATCACACACCGGCGGTGTCACCCCTAAAGACTCTGGTCAATGTAGTAAAGTGTTCGCGATGCATCATCTTTCGATCTTCTGCTATCTTCGCTGTCTTCGCCATCCCTGGACACGTGTTTCGGGGTATTACCCCTCATCAGCAGGGATAGGCCGTGTACTGGGGTTGCCGATGGCTGCCAATATCTGCCAGGTATAGTACCACTCAGGCGCGTAGGTGCGGGATCCCAGGCTCGTCAGCCCGCTGCTCAAGGGAGCTTTAAAGTTACAAATGAGGGTGGGGTCGCACACTACTCACACACCGGCGGTGTCGCCCCTAAGGACTCTGGTCAATGTAGTAAAGTGTTCGCGATGCATCATCTTTCGATCTTCTGCTATCTTCGCTGTCTTCGCCATCCCTGGACACTTGTTTCGGGGTATTACCCCTCATCAGCAGGGATAGGCCGTGTACTGGGGTTGCCGATGGCTGCCAATATCTGCCAGATATAGTACCACTCAGGCGCGTAGGTGCGGGATCCGAGGCTCGTCAGCCCGCTGCTCAAGGGAGCTTTAAAGTTACAAATGGGGGTGGGGTCGCACACTACTCACACAACGGCGGTGTCGCCCCTAAGGACTCTGGTCAATGTAGTAAAGTGTTCGCGATGCATCATCTTTCGATCTTCTGCTGTCTTCGCTGTCTTCACCATCCCTGGACACGTGTTTCGGGGTATTACCCCTCATCAGCAGGGATAGGCCGTGTACTGGGGTTGCCGATGGCTGCCAATATCTGCCAGGTATAGTACCACTCAGGCGCGAAGGTGCGGGATCCCAGGCTCGTCAGCCCGCTGCTCAAGGGAGCTTTAAAGTTACAAATGGTGGTGGGGTCGCACACTACTCACACACCGGCGGTGTCGCCCCTAAGGACTCTGGTCAATGTAGTAAAGTGTTCGCGATGCATCATCTTTCGATCTTCTGCTATCTTCGCTGTCTTCGCCATCCCTGGACACGTGTTTCGGGGTATTACCCCTCATCAGCAGGGATAGGCCGTGTACTGGGGTTGCCGATGGCTGCCAATATCTGCCAGGTATAGTACCACTCAGGCGCGTAGGTGCGGGATCCCAGGCTCTTCAGCCCGCTGCTCAAGGGAGCTTTAAAGTTACAAATGGGGGTGGGGTCGCACACTACTCACACACCGGCGGTGTCGCCCCTAAGGACTCTGGTCAATGTCGTAAAGTGTTCATGATGTATCATCTTTCGATCTTCTGCTATCTTCGCTGTCTTCGCCATCCCTGGACACGTGTTTCAGGGTATTACCCCTCATCAGCAGGGATAGGCCGTGTATTGGGGTTGCCAATGGCTGCCAATATCTGCCAGGTACAGTACCACTCAGGCGCGTAGGTGCGGGATCCCAGGCTTGTCAGCCCGCTGCTCAAGGGAGCTTTAAAGTTACAAATGGGGGTGGGGTCGCACACTACTCACACACCGGCGGTGTCGCCCCTAAGGACTCTGGTCAATGTAGTAAAGTGTTTGCGATGCATCATCTTTCGATCTTCCTCTATCTTCGCTGTCTTCGCCATCCCTGGACACGTGTTTCGGGGTATTACCCCTCATCAGCAGGGATAGGCCGTGTACTGGGGTTGCCGATGGCTGCCAATATCTGCCAGGTATAGTACCACTCAGGCGCGTAGGTGCGGGATCCCAGGCTCGTCAGCCCGCTGCTCAAGGGAGCTTTAAAGTTACAAATGGGGGTGGAGTCGCACACTACTCACACACCGGCGGTGTCGCCCCTAAGGACTCTGGTCAATGTAGTAAAGTGTTCGCGATGCATCATCTTTCGATCTTCTGCTATCTTCGCTGTCTTCGCCATCCCTGGACACGTGTTTCTGGGTATTACCCCTCATCAGCAGGGATAGGCCGTGTACTGGGGTTGCCGATGGCTGCCAATATCTGCCAGGTATAGTACCACTCAGGCGCGTAGGTGCGGGATCCCAGGCTCGTCAGCCCGCTGCTCAAGGGAGCTTTAAAGTTACAAATGGGGGTGGAGTCGCACACTACTCACACACCGGCGGTGTCGCCCCTAAGGACTCTGGTCAATGTAGTAAAGTGTTCGCGATGCATCATCTTTCGATCTTCTGCTATCTTCGCTGTCTTCGCCATCCCTGGACACGTGTTTCGGGGTATTACCCCTCATCAGCAGGGATAGGCCGTGTACTGGGGTTGCCGATGGCTGCCAATATCTGCCAGGTATAGTACCACTCAGGCGCGTAGGTGCGGGATCCCAGGCTCGTCAGCCCGCTGCTCTAGGGAGCTTTAAAGTTACAAATGGGGGTGGGGTCGCACCCTACTCACACACCGGCGCTGTCGCCCCTAAGGACTCTGGTCAATGTAGTAAAGTGTTCGCGATGCATCATCTTTCGATCTTCTGCTATCTTCGCTGTCTTCGCCATCCCTGGACACGTGTTTCGGGGTATTACCCCTCATCAGCAGGGATAGGCTGTGTACTGGGGTTGCCGATGGCTGCCAATATCTGCCAGGTATAGTACCACTCAGGCGCGTAGGTGCGGGATCCCAGGCTCGTCAGGCCGCTGCTCAAGGGAGCTTTAAAGTTACAAATGGGGGTGGGGTCGCACACTACTCACACACCGGCGGTGTCGCCCCTAAGGACTCTGGTCAATGTAGTAAAGTGTTTGCGATGCATCATCTTTCGATCTTCTGCTATCTTCGCTGTCTTCGCCATCCCTGGACACATGTTTCGGGGTATTACCCCTCATCAGCAGGGATAGGCCGTGTACTGGGGTTGCCGATGGCTGCCAATATCTGCCAGGTATAGTACCACTCAGGCGCGTAGGTGCGGGATCCCAGGCTCGTCAGCCCGCTGCTCAAGGGAGCTTTAAAGTTACAAATGGGGGTGGGGGTCGCACACTACTCACACACCGGCGGTGTCGCCCCTAAGGACTCTGGTCAATGTAGTAAAGTGTTCGCGATGCATCATCTTTCGATCTTCTGCTATCTTCGCTGTCTTCGCCTTCCCTGGACACGTGTTTCGGGGTATTACCCCTCATCAGCAGGGATAGGCCTTGTACTGGGGTTGCCGATGGCTGCCAATATCTGCCAGGTATAGTACCACTCAGGCGCGTAGGTGCGGGATCCCAGGCTCGTCAGCCCGCTGCTCAAGGGAGCTTTAAAGTTACAAATGGGGGTGGGGTCGCACACTAATCACACACCGGCGGTGTCGCCCCTAAAGACTCTGGTCAATGTAGTAAAGTGTTCGCGATGCATCATCTTTCGATCTTCTGCTGTCTTCGCTGTCTTCACCATCCCTGGACACGTGTTTCGGGGTATTACCCCTCATCAGCAGGGATAGGCCGTGTACTGGGGTTGCCGATGGCTGCCAATATCTGCCAGGTATAGTACCACTCAGGCGCGAAGGTGCGGGATCCCAGGCTCGTCAGCCCACTGCTCAAGGGAGCTTTAAAGTTACAAATGGTGGTGGGGTCGCACACTACTCACACACCGGCGGTGTCGCCCCTAAGGACTCTGGTCAATGTAGTAAAGTGTTCGTGATGCATCATCTTTCGATCTTCTGCTATCTTCGCTGTCTTCGCCATCCCTGGACACGTGTTTCGGGGTATTACCCCTCATCAGCAGGGATAGGCCGTGTACTGGGGTTGCCGATGGCTGCCAATATCTGCCAGGTATAGTACCACTCAGGCGCGTAGGTGCGGGATCCCAGGCTCTTCAGCCCGCTGCTCAAGGGAGCTTTAAAGTTACAAATGGGGGTGGGGTCGCACACTACTCACACACCGGCGGTGTCGCCCCTAAGGACACTGGTCAATGTAGTAAAGTGTTCGTGATGTATCATCTTTCGATCTTCTGCTATCTTCGCTGTCTTCGCCATCCCTGGACACGTGTTTCAGGGTATTACCCCTCATCAGCAGGGATAGGCCGTGTACTGGGGTTGCCGATGGCTGCCAATATCTGCCAGGTATAGTACCACTCAGGCGCGTAGGTGCGGGATCCCAGGCTCGTCAGCCCGCTGCTCAAGGGAGCTTTAAAGTTACAAATGGGGGTGGGGTCGCACACTACTCACACACCGGCGGTGTCGCCCCTAAGGACTCTGGTCAATGTAGTAAAGTGTTTGCGATGCATCATCTTTCGATCTTCCTCTATCTTCGCTGTCTTCGCCATCCCTGGACACGTGTTTCGGGGTATTACCCCTCATCAGCAGGGATAGGCCATGTACTGCGGTTGCCGATGGCTGCCAATATCTGCCAGGTATAGTACCACTCAGGCGCGTAGGTGCGGGATCCCAGGCTCGTCAGCCCGCTGCTCTAGGGAGCTTTAAAGTTACAAATGGGGGTGGGGTCGCTCCCTACTCACACACCGGCGGTGTCGGCCCTAAGGACTCTGGTCAATGTAGTAAAGTGTTCGCGATGCATCATCTTTCGATCTTCTGCTATCTTCGCTGTCTTCGCCATCCCTGGACACATGTTTCGGGGTATTACCCCTCATCAGCAGGGATAGGCCGTGTACTGGGGTTGCCGATGGCTGCCAATATCTGCCAGGTATGGTACCACTCAGGCGCGTAGGTGCGGGATCCCAGGCTCGTCAGCCCGCTGCTCAAGGGAGCTTTAAAGTTACAAATGGGGGTGGGGGTCGCACACCACTCACACACCGGCGGTGTCGCCCCTAAGGACTCTGGTCAATGTAGTAAAGTGTTCGCGATGCATCATCTTTCGATCTTCTGCTATCTTCGCTGTCTTCGCCATCCCTGGACTCGTGTTTCGGGGTATTACCCCTCATCAGCAGGGATAGGCCGTGTACTGGGGTTGCCGATGGCTGCCAATATCTGCCAGGTATAGTACCACTCAGGCGCGTAGGTGCGGGATCCCAGGCTCGTCAGCCCGCTGCTCAAGGGAGCTTTAAAGTTACAAATGGGGATGGGGTCGCACACTACTCACACACCGGCGGTGTCGCCCCTAAGGACTCTGGTCAATGTAGTAAAGTGTTCGCGATGCATCATCTTTCGATCTTCTGCTATCTTCGCTGTCTTCGCCATCCCTGGATACGTGTTTCGGGGTATTACCCCTCATCAGCAGGGATAGGCCGTGTACTGGGGTTGCCGATGGCTGCCAATATCTGCCAGGTATAGTACCACTCAGGCGCGTAGGTGCGGGATCCCAGTCTCGTCAGCCCGCTGCTCAAGGGAGCTTTAAAGTTACAAATGGGGGTGGGGTCGCACACTACTCACACACCGGCGGTGTCGCCCCTAAGGACTCTGGTCAATGTAGTAAAGTGTTCGCGATGCATCATCTTTCGATCTTCTGCTATCTTCGCTGTCTTCGCCATCCCTGGACACGTCTTTCGGGGTATTACCCCTCATCAGCAGGGATAGGCCGTGTACTGGGGTTGCCGATGGCTGCCAATATCTGCCAGGTATAGTACCACTCAGGCGCGTAGGTGCGGGATCCCAGGCTCGTCAGCCCGCTGCTCAAGGGAGCTTTAAAGTTACAAATGGGGGTGGGGGTCGCACACTACTCACACACCGGCGGTGTCGCCCCTAAGGACTCTGGTCAATGTAGTAAAGTGTTCGCGATGCATCATCTTTCGATCTTCTGCTATCTTCGCTGTCTTCGCCATCCCTGGACACGTGTTTCGGGGTATTACCCCTCATCAGCAGGGATAGGCCGTGTACTGGGGTTGCCGATGGCTGCCAATATCTGCCAGGTATAGTACCACTCAGGCGCGTAGGTGCGGGACCCCAGGCTCGTCAGCCCGCTGCTCAAGGGAGCTTTAAAGTTACAAATGGGGATGGGGTCGCACACTACTCACACACCGGCGGTGTCGCCCCTAAGGACTCTGGTCAATGTAGTAAAGTGTTCGCGATGCATCATATTTCGATCTTCTGCTATCTTCGCTGTCTTCGCCATCCCTGGATACGTGTTTCGGGGTATTACCCCTCATCAGCAGGGATAGGCCGTGTCCTGGGGTTGCCGATGGCTGCCAATATCTGCCAGGTGTAGTACCACTCAGGCGCGTAGGTGCGGGATCCCAGGCTCGTCAGCCCGCTGCTCAAGGGAGCTTTAAAGTTACAAATAGGGGTGGGGTCGCACACTACTCACACACCGGCGATGTCACCCCTAAGGACTCTGGTCAATGTAGTAAAGTGTTCGCGATGCATCATCTTTCGATCTTCTGCTATCTTCGCTGTCTTCGCCATCCCTGGACACGTGTTTCGGGGTATTACCCCTCATCAGCAGGGATAGGCCGTGTACTGGGGTTGCCGATGGCTGCCAATATCTGCCAGGTATAGTACCACTCAGGCGCGTAGGTGCGGGATCCCAGGTTCGTCAGCCCGCTGCTCAAGGGAGCTTTAAAGTTACAAATGGGGGTGGGGTCGCACACTACTCACACACCGGCGGTGTCTCCCCTAAGGACTCTGGTCAATGTAGTAAACTGTACGCGATGCATCATCTTTCGATATTCTGCTATCTTCGCTGTCTTCGCCATCCCTGGACACGTGTTTCGGGGTATTACCCCTCATCAGCAGGGATAGGCCGTGTACTGGGGTTGCCGATGGCTGCCAATATCTGCCAGGTATAGTACCACTCAGGTGCGTAGGTGCGGGATCCCAGGCTCGTCAGCCCGCTGCTCAAGGGAGCTTTAAAGTTACAAATGGGGGTGGGGTCGCACACTAATCACACACCGGCGGTGTCACCCCTAAAGACTCTGGTCAATGTAGTAAAGTGTTCGCGATGCATCATCTTTCGATCTTCTGCTATCTTCGCTGTCTTCGCCATCCCTGGACATGTGTTTCGGGGTATTACCCCTCATCAGCAGGGATAGGCCGTGTACTGGGGTTGCCGATGGCTGCCAATATCTGCCAGGTATAGTACCACTCAGGCGCGTAGGTGCGGGATCCCAGGCTCGTCAGCCCGCTGCTCAAGGGAGCTTTAAAGTTACAAATGGGGGTGGGGTCGCACACTACTCACACACCGGCGGTGTCTCCCCTAAGGACTCTGGTCAATGTAGTAAACTGTACGCGATGCATCATCTTTCGATATTCTGCTATCTTCGCTGTCTTCGCCATCCCTGGACACGTGTTTCGGGGTATTACCCCTCATCAGCAGGGATAGGCCGTGTACTGGGGTTGCCGATGGCTGCCAATATCTGCCAGGTATAGTACCACTCAGGCGCGTAGGTGCGGGATCCCAGGCTCGTCAGCCCGCTGCTCAAGGGAGCTTTAAAGTTACAAATGGGGGTGGGGTCGCACACTAATCACACACCGGCGGTGTCGCCCCTAAAGACTCTGGTCAATGTAGTAAAGTGTTCGCGATGCATCATCTTTCGATCTTCTGCTATCTTCGCTGTCTTCGCCATCCCTGGACACGTGTTTTGGGGTATTACCCCTCATCAGCAGGGATAGGCCGTGTACTGGGGTTGCCGATGGCTGCCAATATCTGCCAGGTATAGTACCACTCAGGCGCGTAGGTGCGGGATCCCAGGCTCGTCAGCCCGCTGCTCAAGGGAGCTTTAAAGTTACAAATGGGGGTGGGGTCGCACACTACTCACACACCGGCGGTGTCGCCCCTAAGGACTCTGGTCAATGTAGTAAAGTGTTCGCGATGCATCATCTTTCGATCTTCTGCTATCTTCGCTGTCTTCGCCATCCCTGGACACGTGTTTCGGGGCATTACCCCTCATCAGCAGGGATAGGCCGTGTACTGGGGTTGCCGATGGCTGCCAATATCTGCCAGATATAGTACCACTCAGGCGCGTAGGTGCGGGATCCGAGGCTCATCAGCCCGCTGCTCAAGGGAGCTTTAAAGTTACAAATGGGGGTGGGGTCGCACACTACTCACACACCGGCTGTGTCGCCCCTAAGGACTCTGGTCAATGTAGTAAAGAGTTCGCGATGCATCATCTTTCGATCTTCTGCTATCTTCGCTGTCTTCACCATCCCTGGACACGTGTTTCGGGGTATTACCCCTCATCAGCAGGGATAGGCCGTGTACTGGGGTTGCCGATGGCTGCCAATATCTGCCAGGTATAGTACCACTCAGGCGCGTAGATGCGGGATCCCAGGCTCGTCAGCCCGCTGCTCAAGGGAGCTTTAAAGTTACAAATGGTGGTGGGGTCGCACACTACTCACACACCGGCGGTGTCGCCCCTAAGGACTCTGGTCAATGTAGTAAAGTGTTCGCGATGCATCATCTTTCAATCTTCTGCTATCTTCGCTGTCTTCGCCATCCCTGGACACGTGTTTCGGGGTATTACCCCTCATCAGCAGGGATAGGCCGTGTACTGGGGTTGCCGATGGCTGCCAATATCTGCCAGGTATAGTACCACTCAGGCGCGTAGGTGCGGGATCCCAGGCTCGTCAGCCCGCTGCTCAAGGGAGCTTCAAAGTTACAAATGGGGGTGGGGTCGCACACTACTCACACACCGGCGGTGTCGCCCCTAAGGACTCTGGTCAATGTAGTAAAGTGTTCGTGATGTATCATCTTTCGATCTTCTGCTATCTTCGCTGTCTTCGCCATCCCTGGACACGTGTTTCGGGGTATTACCCCTCATCAGCAGGGATAGGCCGTGTACTGGGGTTGCCGATGGCTGCCAATATCTGCCAGATATAGTACCACTCAGGCGCGTAGGTGCGGGATCCGAGGCTCGTCAGCCCGCTGCTCAAGGGAGCTTTAAAGTTACAAATGGGGGTGGGGTCGCACACTACTCACACAACGGCGGTGTCGCCCCTAAGGACTCTGGTCAATGTAGTAAAGTGTTCGCGATGCATCATCTTTCGATCTTCTGCTGTCTTCGCTGTCTTCACCATCCCTGGACACGTGTTTCGGGGTATTACCCCTCATCAGCAGGGATAGGCCGTGTACTGGGGTTGCCGATGGCTGCCAATATCTGCCAGGTATAGTACCACTCAGGCGCGAAGGTGCGGGATCCCAGGCTCGTCAGCCCGCTGCTCAAGGGAGCTTTAAAGTTACAAATGGTGGTGGGGTCGCACACTACTCACACACCGGCGGTGTCGCCCCTAAGGACTCTGGTCAATGTAGTAAAGTGTTCGCGATGCATCATCTTTCGATCTTCTGCTATCTTCGCTGTCTTCGCCATCCCTGGACACGTGTTTCGGGGTATTACCCCTCATCAGCAGGGATAGGCCGTGTACTGGGGTTGCCGATGGCTGCCAATATCTGCCAGGTATAGTACCACTCAGGCGCGTAGGTGCGGGATCCCAGGCTCTTCAGCCCGCTGCTCAAGGGAGCTTTAAAGTTACAAATGGGGGTGGGGTCGCACACTACTCACACACCGGCTGTGTCGCCCCTAAGGACTCTGGTCAATGTCGTAAAGTGTTCATGATGTATCATCTTTCGATCTTCTGCTATCTTCGCTGTCTTCGCCATCCCTGGACACGTGTTTCAGGGTATTACCCCTCATCAGCAGGGATAGGCCGTGTATTGGGGTTGCCAATGGCTGCCAATATCTGCCAGGTATAGTACCACTCAGGCGCGTAGGTGCGGGATCCCAGGCTTGTCAGCCCGCTGCTCAAGGGAGCTTTAAAGTTACAAATGGGGGTGGGGTCGCACACTACTCACACACCGGCGGTGTCGCCCCTAAGGACTCTGGTCAATGTAGTAAAGTGTTTGCGATGCATCATCTTTCGATCTTCCTCTATCTTCGCTGTCTTCGCCATCCCTGGACACGTGTTTCGGGGTATTACCCCTCATCAGCAGGGATAGGCCGTGTACTGGGGTTGCCGATGGCTGCCAATATCTGCCAGGTATAGTACCACTCAGGCGCGTAGGTGCGGGATCCCAGGCTCGTCAGCCCGCTGCTCAAGGGAGCTTTAAAGTTACAAATGGGGGTGGAGTCGCACACTACTCACACACCGGCGGTGTCGCCCCTAAGGACTCTGGTCAATGTAGTAAAGTGTTCGCGATGCATCATCTTTCGATCTTCTGCTATCTTCGCTGTCTTCGCCATCCCTGGACACGTGTTTCTGGGTATTACCCCTCATCAGCAGGGATAGGCCGTGTACTGGGGTTGCCGATGGCTGCCAATATCTGCCAGGTATAGTACCACTCAGGCGCGTAGGTGCGGGATCCCAGGCTCGTCAGCCCGCTGCTCAAGGGAGCTTTAAAGTTACAAATGGGGGTGGAGTCGCACACTACTCACACACCGGCGGTGTCGCCCCTAAGGACTCTGGTCAATGTAGTAAAGTGTTCGCGATGCATCATCTTTCGATCTTCTGCTATCTTCGCTGTCTTCGCCATCCCTGGACACGTGTTTCGGGGTATTACCCCTCATCAGCAGGGATAGGCCGTGTACTGGGGTTGCCGATGGCTGCCAATATCTGCCAGGTATAGTACCACTCAGGCGCGTAGGTGCGGGATCCCAGGCTCGTCAGCCCGCTGCTCTAGGGAGCTTTAAAGTTACAAATGGGGGTGGGGTCGCACCCTACTCACACACCGGCGCTGTCGCCCCTAAGGACTCTGGTCAATGTAGTAAAGTGTTCGCGATGCATCATCTTTCGATCTTCTGCTATCTTCGCTGTCTTCGCCATCCCTGGACACGTGTTTCGGGGTATTACCCCTCATCAGCAGGGATAGGCTGTGTACTGGGGTTGCCGATGGCTGCCAATATCTGCCAGGTATAGTACCACTCAGGCGCGTAGGTGCGGGATCCCAGGCTCGTCAGGCCGCTGCTCAAGGGAGCTTTAAAGTTACAAATGGGGGTGGGGTCGCACACTACTCACACACCGGCGGTGTCGCCCCTAAGGACTCTGGTCAATGTAGTAAAGTGTTTGCGATGCATCATCTTTCGATCTTCTGCTATCTTCGCTGTCTTCGCCATCCCTGGACACGTGTTTCGGGGTATTACCCCTCATCAGCAGGGATAGGCCGTGTACTGGGGTTGCCGATGGCTGCCAATATCTGCCAGGTATAGTACCACTCAGGTGCGTAGGTGCGGGATCCCAGGCTCGTCAGCCCGCTGCTCAAGGGAGCTTTAAAGTTACAAATGGGGGTGGGGTCACACACTACTCACACACCGGCGGTGTCGCCCCTAAGGACTCTGGTCAATGTAGTAAAGTGTTCGCGATGCATCATCTTTCGATCTTCTGCTATCTTCGCTGTCTTCGCCATCCCTGGACACATGTTTCGGGGTATTACCCCTCATCAGCAGGGATAGGCCGTGTACTGGGGTTGCCGATGGCTGCCAATATCTGCCAGGTATAGTACCACTCAGGCGCGTAGGTGCGGGATCCCAGGCTCGTCAGCCCGCTGCTCAAGGGAGCTTTAAAGTTACAAATGGGGGTGGGGGTCGCACACTACTCACACACCGGCGGTGTCGCCCCTAAGGACTCTGGTCAATGTAGTAAAGTGTTCGCGATGCATCATCTTTCGATCTTCTGCTATCTTCGCTGTCTTCGCCTTCCCTGGACACGTGTTTCGGGGTATTACCCCTCATCAGCAGGGATAGGCCTTGTACTGGGGTTGCCGATGGCTGCCAATATCTGCCAGGTATAGTACCACTCAGGCGCGTAGGTGCGGGATCCCAGGCTCGTCAGCCCGCTGCTCAAGGGAGCTTTAAAGTTACAAATGGGGGTGGGGTCGCACACTAATCACACACCGGCGGTGTCGCCCCTAAAGACTCTGGTCAATGTAGTAAAGTGTTCGCGATGCATCATCTTTCGATCTTCTGCTGTCTTCGCTGTCTTCACCATCCCTGGACACGTGTTTCGGGGTATTACCCCTCATCAGCAGGGATAGGCCGTGTACTGGGGTTGCCGATGGCTGCCAATATCTGCCAGGTATAGTACCACTCAGGCGCGAAGGTGCGGGATCCCAGGCTCGTCAGCCCACTGCTCAAGGGAGCTTTAAAGTTACAAATGGTGGTGGGGTCGCACACTACTCACACACCGGCGGTGTCGCCCCTAAGGACTCTGGTCAATGTAGTAAAGTGTTCGTGATGCATCATCTTTCGATCTTCTGCTATCTTCGCTGTCTTCGCCATCCCTGGACACGTGTTTCGGGGTATTACCCCTCATCAGCAGGGATAGGCCGTGTACTGGGGTTGCCGATGGCTGCCAATATCTGCCAGGTATAGTACCACTCAGGCGCGTAGGTGCGGGATCCCAGGCTCTTCAGCCCGCTGCTCAAGGGAGCTTTAAAGTTACAAATGGGGGTGGGGTCGCACACTACTCACACACCGGCGGTGTCGCCCCTAAGGACACTGGTCAATGTAGTAAAGTGTTCGTGATGTATCATCTTTCGATCTTCTGCTATCTTCGCTGTCTTCGCCATCCCTGGACACGTGTTTCAGGGTATTACCCCTCATCAGCAGGGATAGGCCGTGTACTGGGGTTGCCGATGGCTGCCAATATCTGCCAGGTATAGTACCACTCAGGCGCGTAGGTGCGGGATCCCAGGCTCGTCAGCCCGCTGCTCAAGGGAGCTTTAAAGTTACAAATGGGGGTGGGGTCGCACACTACTCACACACCGGCGGTGTCGCCCCTAAGGACTCTGGTCAATGTAGTAAAGTGTTTGCGATGCATCATCTTTCGATCTTCCTCTATCTTCGCTGTCTTCGCCATCCCTGGACACGTGTTTCGGGGTATTACCCCTCATCAGCAGGGATAGGCCATGTACTGGGGTTGCCGATGGCTGCCAATATCTGCCAGGTATAGTACCACTCAGGCGCGTAGGTGCGGGATCCCAGGCTCGTCAGCCCGCTGCTCTAGGGAGCTTTAAAGTTACAAATGGGGGTGGGGTCGCTCCCTACTCACACACCGGCGGTGTCGGCCCTAAGGACTCTGGTCAATGTAGTAAAGTGTTCGCGATGCATCATCTTTCGATCTTCTGCTATCTTCGCTGTCTTCGCCATCCCTGGACACATGTTTCGGGGTATTACCCCTCATCAGCAGGGATAGGCCGTGTACTGGGGTTGCCGATGGCTGCCAATATCTGCCAGGTATAGTACCACTCAGGCGCGTAGGTGCGGGATCCCAGGCTCGTCAGCCCGCTGCTCAAGGGAGCTTTAAAGTTACAAATGGGGGTGGGGGTCGCACACCACTCACACACCGGCGGTGTCGCCCCTAAGGACTCTGGTCAATGTAGTAAAGTGTTCGCGATGCATCATCTTTCGATCTTCTGCTATCTTCGCTGTCTTCGCCATCCCTGGACTCGTGTTTCGGGTTATTACCCCTCATCAGCAGGGATAGGCCGTGTACTGGGGTTGCCGATGGCTGCCAATATCTGCCAGGTATAGTACCACTCAGGCGCGTAGGTGTGGGATCCCAGGCTCGTCAGCCCGCTGCTCAAGGGAGCTTTAAAGTTACAAATGGGGATGGGGTCGCACACTACTCACACACCGGCGGTGTCGCCCCTAAGGACTCTGGTCAATGTAGTAAAGTGTTCGCGATGCATCATCTTTCGATCTTCTGCTATCTTCGCTGTCTTCGCCATCCCTGGATACGTGTTTCGGGGTATTACCCCTCATCAGCAGGGATAGGCCGTGTACTGGGGTTGCCGATGGCTGCCAATATCTGCCAGGTATAGTACCACTCAGGCGCGTAGGTGCGGGATCCCAGTCTCGTCAGCCCGCTGCTCAAGGGAGCTTTAAAGTTACAAATGGGGGTGGGGTCGCACACTACTCACACACCGGCGGTGTCGCCCCTAAGGACTCTGGTCAATGTAGTAAAGTGTTCGCGATGCATCATCTTTCGATCTTCTGCTATCTTCGCTGTCTTCGCCATCCCTGGACACGTGTTTCGGGGTATTACCCCTCATCAGCAGGGATAGGCCGTGTACTGGGGTTGCCGATGGCTGCCAATATCTGCCAGGTATAGTACCACTCAGGCGCGTAGGTGCGGGATCCCAGGCTCGTCAGCCCGCTGCTCAAGGGAGCTTTAAAGTTACAAATGGGGGTGGGGGTCGCACACTACTCACACACCGGCGGTGTCGCCCCTAAGGACTCTGGTCAATGTAGTAAAGTGTTCGCGATGCATCATCTTTCGATCTTCTGCTATCTTCGCTGTCTTCGCCATCCCTGGACACGTGTTTCGGGGTATTACCCCTCATCAGCAGGGATAGGCCGTGTACTGGGGTTGCCGATGGCTGCCAATATCTGCCAGGTATAGTACCACTCAGGCGCGTAGGTGCGGGACCCCAGGCTCGTCAGCCCGCTGCTCAAGGGAGCTTTAAAGTTACAAATGGGGATGGGGTCGCACACTACTCACACACCGGCGGTGTCGCCCCTAAGGACTCTGGTCAATGTAGTAAAGTGTTCGCGATGCATCATATTTCGATCTTCTGCTATCTTCGCTGTCTTCGCCATCCCTGGATACGTGTTTCGGGGTATTACCCCTCATCAGCAGGGATAGGCCGTGTCCTGGGGTTGCCGATGGCTGCCAATATCTGCCAGGTGTAGTACCACTCAGGCGCGTAGGTGCGGGATCCCAGGCTCGTCAGCCCGCTGCTCAAGGGAGCTTTAAAGTTACAAATAGGGGTGGGGTCGCACACTACTCACACACCGGCGGTGTCACCCCTAAGGACTCTGGTCAATGTAGTAAAGTGTTCGCGATGCATCATCTTTCGATCTTCTGCTATCTTCGCTGTCTTCGCCATCCCTGGACACGTGTTTCGGGGTATTACCCCTCATCAGCAGGGATAGGCCGTGTACTGGGGTTGCCGATGGCTGCCAATATCTGCCAGGTATAGTACCACTCAGGCGCGTAGGTGCGGGATCCCAGGTTCGTCAGCCCGCTGCTCAAGGGAGCTTTAAAGTTACAAATGGGGGTGGGGTCGCACACTACTCACACACCGGCGGTGTCTCCCCTAAGGACTCTGGTCAATGTAGTAAACTGTACGCGATGCATCATCTTTCGATATTCTGCTATCTTCGCTGTCTTCGCCATCCCTGGACACGTGTTTCGGGGTATTACCCCTCATCAGCAGGGATAGGCCGTGTACTGGGGTTGCCGATGGCTGCCAATATCTGCCAGGTATAGTACCACTCAGGCGCGTAGGTGCGGGATCCCAGGCTCGTCAGCCCGCTGCTCAAGGGAGCTTTAAAGTTACAAATGGGGGTGGGGTCGCACACTAATCACACACCGGCGGTGTCACCCCTAAAGACTCTGGTCAATGTAGTAAAGTGTTCGCGATGCATCATCTTTCGATCTTCTGCTATCTTCGCTGTCTTCGCCATCCCTGGACATGTGTTTCGGGGTATTACCCCTCATCAGCAGGGATAGGCCGTGTACTGGGGTTGCCGATGGCTGCCAATATCTGCCAGGTATAGTACCACTCAGGCGCGTAGGTGCGGGATCCCAGGCTCGTCAGCCCGCTGCTCAAGGGAGCTTTAAAGTTACAAATGGGGGTGGGGTCGCACACTACTCACACACCGGCGGTGTCTCCCCTAAGGACTCTGGTCAATGTAGTAAACTGTACGCGATGCATCATCTTTCGATATTCTGCTATCTTCGCTATCTTCGCCATCCCTGGACACGTGTTTCGGGGTATTACCCCTCATCAGCAGGGATAGGCCGTGTACTGGGGTTGCCGATGGCTGCCAATATCTGCCAGGTATAGTACCACTCAGGCGCGTAGGTGCGGGATCCCAGGCTCGTCAGCCCGCTGCTCAAGGGAGCTTTAAAGTTACAAATGGGGGTGGGGTCGCACACTAATCACACACCGGCGGTGTCGCCCCTAAAGACTCTGGTCAATGTAGTAAAGTGTTCGCGATGCATCATCTTTCGATCTTCTGCTATCTTCGCTGTCTTCGCCATCCCTGGACACGTGTTTTGGGGTATTACCCCTCATCAGCAGGGATAGGCCGTGTACTGGGGTTGCCGATGGCTGCCAATATCTGCCAGGTATAGTACCACTCAGGCGCGTAGGTGCGGGATCCCAGGCTCGTCAGCCCGCTGCTCAAGGGAGCTTTAAAGTTACAAATGGGGGTGGGGTCGCACACTACTCACACACCGGCGGTGTCGCCCCTAAGGACTCTGGTCAATGTAGTAAAGTGTTCGCGATGCATCATCTTTCGATCTTCTGCTATCTTCGCTGTCTTCGCCATCCCTGGACACGTGTTTCGGGGCATTACCCCTCATCAGCAGGGATAGGCCGTGTACTGGGGTTGCCGATGGCTGCCAATATCTGCCAGATATAGTACCACTCAGGCGCGTAGGTGCGGGATCCGAGGCTCATCAGCCCGCTGCTCAAGGGAGCTTTAAAGTTACAAATGGGGGTGGGGTCGCACACTACTCACACACCGGCTGTGTCGCCCCTAAGGACTCTGGTCAATGTAGTAAAGAGTTCGCGATGCATCATCTTTCGATCTTCTGCTATCTTCGCTGTCTTCACCATCCCTGGACACGTGTTTCGGGGTATTACCCCTCATCAGCAGGGATAGGCCGTGTACTGGGGTTGCCGATGGCTGCCAATATCTGCCAGGTATAGTACCACTCAGGCGCGTAGATGCGGGATCCCAGGCTCGTCAGCCCGCTGCTCAAGGGAGCTTTAAAGTTACAAATGGTGGTGGGGTCACACACTACTCACACACCGGCGGTGTCGCCCCTAAGGACTCTGGTCAATGTAGTAAAGTGTTCGCGATGCATCATCTTTCAATCTTCTGCTATCTTCGCTGTCTTCGCCATCCCTGGACACGTGTTTCGGGGTATTACCCCTCATCAGCAGGGATAGGCCGTGTACTGGGGTTGCCGATGGCTGCCAATATCTGCCAGGTATAGTACCACTCAGGCGCGTAGGTGCGGGATCCCAGGCTCGTCAGCCCGCTGCTCAAGGGAGCTTCAAAGTTACAAATGGGGGTGGGGTCGCACACTACTCACACACCGGCGGTGTCGCCCCTAAGGACTCTGGTCAATGTAGTAAAGTGTTCGTGATGTATCATCTTTCGATCTTCTGCTATCTTCGCTGTCTTCGCCATCCCTGGACACGTGTTTCGGGGTATTACCCCTCATCAGCAGGGATAGGCCGTGTACTGGGGTTGCCGATGGCTGCCAATATCTGCCAGGTATAGTACCACTCAGGCGCGTAGGTGCGGGATCCCAGGCTCGTCAGCCGGCTGCTCAAGGGAGCTTTAAAGTTACAAATGGGGGTGGGGTCGCACACTACTCACACACCGGCGGTGTCGCCCCTAAGGACTCTGGTCAATGTAGTAAAGTGTTTGCGATGCATCATCTTTCGATCTTCTGCTATCTTCGCTGTCTTCGCCATCCCTGGACACATGTTTCGGGGTATTACCCCTCATCAGCAGGGATAGGCCGTGTACTGGGGTTGCCGATGGCTGCCAATATCTGCCAGGTATAGTACCACTCAGGTGCGTAGGTGCGGGATCCCAGGCTCGTCAGCCCGCTGCTCAAGGGAGCTTTAAAGTTACAAATGGGGGTGGGGTCGCACACTACTCACACACCGGCGGTGTCGCCCCTAAGGACTCTGGTCAATGTAGTAAAGTGTTCGCGATGCATCATCTTTCGATCTTCTGCTATCTTCGCTTTCTTCGCCATCCCTGGACACGTGTTTTGGGGTATTACCCCTCATCAGCAGGGATAGGCCGTGTACTGGGGTTGCCGATGGCTGCCAATATCTGCCAGGTATAGTACCACTCAACTTTACCATAACAAAACTCTAATCACCTAATCACAACAAGTCCGTCATCAGCACTGTCTTCATCTTATTTTCCTTATTGATTTGAAGGTGCCGCAGTCTGCATTCCTGATGTTCACAAGTTCACAACTCAATCATGCTCCTCTATCCTCCTCCTCCAGACTCCCCCTATCCATTTCCCTCAAGGCAGATGGATGGATTATGGAGAAAAAACAAACTTTGTCTTCGTAGACGAGTCCCCTCAAGTGGGACTGAAATAACTGACTGACTACATGCTTGCTGATTGTTAACAGACTTCTGAAATTTACAGGAGAGGCTGCCCTGTGGGCCCTCACTTTCCGAAGAAGACGCGGACAAAAATTAGAACAGGTAATGAATAATGAGAAGATGGCATGCAGTGGACAGCAATGGCTGTCTGTCTCTGTTGAAACCAATTGCTGTTTGTTTTTTGTGAACAGCGCAATTTGCCATGTTTTGAATATACCAGTATTGCAGGTTTTTGGGGGGTTCTTTAGAGGGGTTCTAGATTTTTCACTTTTTAGAGTTTTCGCTTACTTTCTTGTTTCCGGGGACCTGCTGGGGGGTTCCTGGTGTTTGGGGTGGGCTTTGGGGTCTTGGAGCAACGCTGGGTATGGATACTTTTGATTGCAAGAGGTTTAAAGCAAATCCATGGTGGCAAAGGGGAGTTAGGGCCTAGCTGCAGAGCGCGCACAGAGTGATTTTGGAAATGTGCCTAAAAATGTTTGACCCCATTTTTGTATTTTTGCTTTTTGCCTGTTTGGGGTCTTCTACTTTTTTTCGCCTGGGTTGACGGGTCTGGGGGCATTGTTGGAAAGGTCTAATACCGGATAAAAGTGGTTTGGAGAAAATCGGAGGTGAAAAAGTTTTTACTCACTTGCTTGTCTTTGGGGGCCTGCTTGGGGGGGTTCCTGGTGTTTGGGGGGGTTAGGGGGGGGTGCTCGGATTAACGCTGGGTATGGATAGTTTTGATTGCAAATGGTTTGAAGAAAATCCATGGTGGCAAAGGGGAGTTAGGGCCTAGCTGCAGAGCGCGCACGGAGTGATTTTGGAAATGTGCCTAAAAATGTCTAAGTCCCCATTTTTGTCTTTTTGCTTGTTGGCTGTTTGGGGGTCTACTACTTTTTTTCGCCTGGGTTGACAGGTTTTGGGCATTGGTGGGAAGATCTAATACCGGATAAAAGTGGTTTGGAGAAAATCCATGCTGAAAAGCGTTTTGGCACTTTTTTTAACTTAGGGCTCGTTAGGGTTAGCAGTATTGTATTGCATGTGTTTGGGGGTGTTCTAGATTTTTACGACTGGGTGGGGTCTTGGAACACTTGTTGGAATGTCTAATTTTGATTGCAAGTGGTTTGAAGAAAATCCATGGTGGGAAAGGGGGGTTTTGGGCATACTTTCTGAGTGCGTTTAGGCACGATATGAAATTAGGCCTCTGCGAGGTAGCAGCAGTATTCTGCACGTTTTTGGGAGGGTAATGTGGGGTGTTCTAGATTTTGGGGATTGTCATCTCTGAAAGTGAAAGTATAATTTTTGCACTACACAGCTTGCCTTATATATTTTTTTCTCCTAGGTGTATTTATCACTTACTGTTGTGTTTTTCCATCATCAATTACAGGCAGGCTTTTACCCTGTGCCATCGATGTACTACTCAGGCTTACAATTAGCGATCCGCAAATCCGCACCAGGCAGGCAGTGGACAGTGTGTCTGGTCACCAAGATTGATCGACGGAGCATCCGATGGAATGAAGGAGTACTGCGAATAAGAGGAATGGCTGGATGCATCAACTTCACAAATTCAACGGGACAACTACAAAAAACTGTAACAGTATCCAAAAATCTCCTTATCTTTTAAATGATATTCTTGTGAACTTGAACTTACTTCTACGAGTGTGAGTCTGTGCGTTTGTTTAAGCTCTGCTTCAAATTCATCCCTCCAGCTATTTGATACGTCTTTGCTATGTTTAACACTAATTTAATGTTCTAAGTGTTTATTCTCTCGGAGGGCAGAGAGGCAAGTGAAATTGCGTAATGACTGAAGCCCTGTACTGTGAACTTGTTTCTTCGTAGTTACTAGTAAGTTGCAGTAAGTAGTAGTACTACTTTTCAGTAACCTAACCATCCATTTAGTAAACAACTTCTGGCATGCAGTAGTGCACTTCCTTTATGTCCCTTTAAAGATTTATCAATGTCTTCAAATCCAAATATTTGTTTCTCTTCATTTGTTGTTTGACTGTCCATGCTGTGTTTTTTTTCCACTCTACCAAACTTTCCCAAAAACCCCCATTCCCATCCAATTTTCAAACCCTAACCCTCTTATCCCGGGCTGTGTGGTATTTCATTGAGGTGTGACTGACAACAACAATAAATTCCACACACTTGCTGGGGAGGATAAGGTCAAAGCAACCAGAAGTTCATGTGCGCCATCGTGGATTGATAAGAACCTCCTCCTCCTACACGAAGTGAACAATCAAATACTTAATCCTTACCTTACGTTGGCACTGCTTAGGCTACAATTTAGGGCACTGTTCTGTACCGTACTATCTATTGTACTGTTTCTAATGCTACGCTCAGGCCAATCAATGTTTCATTTCCTCTTTTTTTCATATGGTGATACTGCCAGTGTGTACCACTACTGCTACCAGCACAACAATGATATTGCATCCGTCGAGGATTCAAGTCAACAACCAACCTTAATCACCATTTGCAATGCAGCCAGCCCTGGGGCTACCCCGATTCTCAAACACAAATCACAGGTAAGATAAGCATATTGGAGAGGTAGTAGAATAATGGGCTAGGAGGACTAAGTTGGGAGGAGAGCAGAGACTGACAGTACTACTAGTAAAGTACAGTAGTAGGGCTACTAAATTTACTAACTCGGTTACTTGCATTTTGGTACATTTCAGGACTAGATGTTTCATTCATGCTGGTTTGTTTGAAGAAAACAAACGTCCAGTGACCACCGCCAACCCCCACACAAAATAATATATGAACTCGTATACTGTGTTTTTTTAAGAAAAATAATTATTAAGAAATATATATTGGTGTTGTTTTCAGCACAACAATAAAATAAATTACCCAAACTCACCCCCCCTCCCTAACTCAACCAATGTCAAAAAGTCCAAAAGTCCCCTCTCCCAAACACCCAATTCCCACCCCCCCCAATAGTCTTTAAAAAAGGGGCAAGCGACAGTCACTTCCTCCGGTGGCGTAGTTTGGCAAGCTCTTGCTGCATGTCCCGCTGCTCTTTGCGGAGGTCCCTGAGCTGGCGCTGATGTTTTTCAGCCAACCGCTCCAGGTAGTCCACTTTTCTACGTAGCCGGCGCACACGATCCAGGATCTGGGGGGCGCTGATTTTGTTGCTGTTGTGCGGCAGCGGCGGGAGGCTGTCGGGCCACGACCCCGTTTGGCGTGGAGGATACTGGCTGGTGGACCCGGGGGCAGTGGAGGAGGATGTAGATGTTGATGTCTCCTCATGCTACCGAGCCCACAACCGCCGATACTCGGCACAAATAGCCTCCAGCTTACGGGCCCTGGCCCGGACAGCCATCTCCTTATGGGTGAGTTTTTTGGGAGTAGCATCTATGAAGGCAGAAAGAAAAATACTGTAGCCAATAGTCTTTAACAACAAGTCAAAATAATTCAACAGAAGGTTGACACTCAGTAACACCAGCAAGTAGCAAACACAGTATAACATTTTGGCATGTATCTTTAAGCCGTCTTTGTAAGCCTGTGACACAGTGAGTTTCAGGAATTCCACTAGCAGCACTATAGGTGGACTCACTACTACATACATAGTCAGAGAGTACTAAAAAAAGGCCTTTTTTACTTTTTTTCTTTTGTTTTGCAAAAGAAATTACTGGTACTTGAACTAGTGGTAGCCGCCATAATGGCAGCTCACTCAGCTTTCACCCAAGAAATACAGACACTGGCCATGATGATGCAGAAGCGTGGCTCAGTGGTTAGAGGCGGCAGACCCGGAAGTTGAGATCAGCCGTGGACCAGGGTTCGATTCCTCGGCGGGTCTCGGGCTCAAAAATTCCACGGACTCGACAATTCTCGCTCCGGTGCCTACTCGACTCACGGGGTCACACTCTGCGACTCTGGGCAATAGCTTGCTTAATCTCCACTACGGCCCCTCGCGGCGGGATGCCTGGCTTTCACCTTGTGAATACCCTGCCGGGGTATCTCACAGGGGAATACCAGGACGGGTTCCCTAAGCAAGCGCCTTGAGACCCCTGGGTGATTAGTGCACTATATAAATCGAAATACATTTACATTTACATTTACATGCAGACTCGCAGTACTTTAAGCAGTACATGCAGGTGGGGATAGGAATGTCTTACTTTTCTATAGGGGGGCCCTGCCACTGGCCATACTTCATCCACTCAGCGTCTGCTCTACTACATCATACACTACTGCTATCGATGAGGAGGATAAAGAAGATAACATCCAGGCTTCCAAAGTACGTCTATGATTCTTCTTAATGTCTCAAATGTACCAAAATGTCTTTTTATCAACAACCAACTAACACCCTTTTCATTATATTTTGGAAACCGCCGTCTTCTTATGTTGAATTGCATTCAACAAAACCATTCTTTACAGTCATAAATATTAAGACTCGATCGTCCTTCGTTTCACCCTTCTTTAACTTTTCGTTCTTCACATCCCTAAACTACATCTGATATGACTTGGTGTAATATTTATAATAAATAAAATGATGATGAGTCCTTGTGTTGCTTTATCCAGGTTTATTCTTAGTATTCAAGAGTTAATATATATAGGATATAAGCAAGAATATAATTAATTAAAGTCTAGGATAGATCCCCACCGGGAGCAGCAGGTAGCTGCTCAGCCTCAGATATAATCAACTGTCATTTCAAACATACACATCCAGCACTCTATGTGACATCATAGATCCATGCTGAGGTAATTATAATCAACACTAAAAAAGGACAGAAGGAAAGGAAAAGCAGAATGCAACACATCTTTCCCCTTGAATGAAACAAAACAATACATTTAACAGTAAGATTAGAAAAGATAATTATCAATAGGTGAAAGTATGAAAGGAAGTAACATAAATAGATAAGATAAAATATCAAAAGGTGGAAGTAAGAAGTGAATTATAGTTACTTTCAAAATAACAAAAATTGAAATAGAAACAATAACAAAATTATAAAAGGTAAAAACATTAAAAGGTGAAAGTATGAGAGTAAGTACATTCACCTACAACATAACAAATCCATAAGAATGGAAATAGATGGATTTGGTAAAATACATATGAACTCCTCTAAAAATATTAGAGCATTTAAATGTTTCATAACATTGAAAAACATTAGAGCATTTAAATGATTCATATCAATGAAAAACATCTCTAAAATTGAACAACCATCGGCTCTTCAAACATCGAATCAATTATAGAGCACCCTGTTGCCCTTTAAACATTTAATATACTGAACCCCTGTGGTTCTATACATGAGCACCCTGTGGCTCTTTAATATTAAACCATGTGAACACCTCTTAAAATATCAGAGCACAAATGTGGTTCACATAATAAAATAGAACAATTAGGGCTCCTACAAATATTGAACAAATTGTGAACACCTCTTAAAATATCAGAGCACTAATGTGGTTCACATAATAAAATAGAGCACTAGAGCTCCTACAAATATTGAATAAATTGTGAACACCTCTTAAAATATCAGAGCACTAATGTGGTTCACATAATAAAATAGAGCAAAAGAGCTCCTACAAATTTTGAACAAATTGAACACCTCTAAAATTATTAGAGCACATATGTAGTTCACATACTAAAATTAGAGCAAATGGGCTCTTACAAACATTGAATAATTTGAACACCTCTAAAAATCTTTAGAGTACATATGTGGTTCAACAAGCTTTAAAGCTCTTCAAAAAAATTGAAATTTTTAAAATACGGTTTATCATCGGATGTAAACTGTAAACTCCCAATACATCCTGCAAACGTACACATTTAATAATTCTTTAAATGAAATTGACTGCAACCAAAGTACGAATATATGAATGTCTGCAATCAATAGTTTAAATAAATTAAAACAGAGCACCTCAACCTAAGTTGAACATCAAAAGTTTGAATAAATTAAAACAGAGCACCTCAACCTAAGTTGAGCATAAATTGGCTCACTTCAAAAATTAAACATAAATTGGCTCACTTCATAAAATAAACTAAATCATCAATAACTGGAATATACACAAAATAAATTATCCATGCAAACTGTAGATGAGAAAATATAACTCTTAAAATTTGCATGTAACGTTAGGAAATACTGGAACTATCTCTAAACTGTCATACATTAAACAGATGAGTACACTGATGATCTAAATCGTGCACGTTATAACTCGTTCTTGAGCTGTGCACATCAGCGAAGTAGAGAGTTTCAATAGGTAACCATATAATTTTAAAGTACCTTTGGATTTTGGTTTTCATAAATTTATCAATTGTCAAACTCTGTTTCCGATCGATGTATGCAGTTTTTCTCGGCATATTTTTCCGACGATGATATCGGCAATGTGAAATTGAAAATGGCTGCCTTTGACGTATTGACGCTATGTTGCGTCGCGTGCGCTGTGCTGCGTAAGTAACGGTGATGACCTCAGCTGTTAGCTTGGACGGAGTGAACATGGAGGGTAATCCGTTGTCAAGGTGATGATCACGCTCCGTCATACAGTGTTCTGAAGACGATGTAGGTGCTCGAGCCTTGTACTCGTAAGTCGTTACTTTTTTAAATGTAAGTAATTTGTGAAAATTCATCGTTATGCACGCAATATACGTCAGAAACATTGAATTTTGATACACCGCAAATGTCATTTACCCAAAATAAAACTGCACGATCTTATGCCGATGTCACATTTTCCCACACATGTCTCCGTAAGAAATGAAAACGTCATGTCCAATATGCCTCTTTGAATATGACAAATCAATTTGATCCACTTTGAAGATGAAGTTCAATTAAATAGTTCCAAAACAGTAACTGCCTTATGTTTTAACAACGAACATCACTCGAAGGCACACTTTCAAGTTCACTTCACACCGGAACTCGATACTTGTCCCCGGTTGAGGTGTGTTTCTTAGCCCTTTACGCGTAGTGCTAGAATTAGTAAAATCGATCCAAGTAGTGGCAAATTAGTTCGTTCAAGATCAAATTTAACATTGTAGGTGGCAATTTAAACACCCAAATATTCGGAATATTTCAGCTTGTCTCACGCTCATACCAACCCTGTACTTACTTATGGCTGTCAGATGTTGTTGACACCGGTGGGGAAATCAATTGGTTGGTATGAAGTTCATGTAGTTCATTTCAATTCCTTTTGCAGTGTCATCACGCGTAGTTTCTTCCGTAATCGTCGCCAGTGTAATATTTATAATAAATAAAATGATGATGAGTCCTTGTGTTGCTTTATCCAGGTTTATTCTTAGTATTCAAGAGTTAATATATATAGGATATAAGCAAGAATATAATTAATTAAAGTCTAGGATAGATCCCCACCGGGAGCAGCAGGTAGCTGCTCAGCCTCAGATATAATCAACTGTCATTTCAAACATACATATCCAGCACTCTATGTGACATCATAGATCCATGCTGAGGTAATTATAATCAACACTAAAAAAGGACAGAAGGAAAGGAAAAGCAGAATGCAACACTTGGCTTCACAATAAAAATTTGCCAGCTGAGTTGAAGTGAAATAGAGGGGGCCATTGGTTACCAGAGAAGTACCGCCGCTAATGCTATTAAAAGTCAAGGTTGACTGTCTTCTCCGTGATAGCTCAAAAAGTAGCTCTAAATTTGTAAATGTTCTTGACAGTACAGTGTATATTTCAATTCAATTTCAATTCAAATAGTCTTTATTTCGACTGTTAGTCATAAAAGACACACATTAACATATTAAAAATCACATTTCATTAACATTACATTATATTTGATATTAACAGGGAAATACAGTTTGAGACATCCAAATTAACATTGCCACATATATGGTATTCCAACTCGACCAGTTAAAAAAATAAATAAGTACTATATTTTAATAAAAACATTTAAAATTAGTAAGATGTTCCACAAAAATACCACAGTAAATTTATAGGGGCTGCAATGCTATCAGTTTACCACTACGGATTGTCCACATCCATTTTAGAAATTTAGCAATCACAATCACCATAGTGTCCGAACAGTCAGTTTGAAATATCCTCAATGCTAGTGTCCCAGTCTGTATCCCCTTTTGGATACAGATCGACCTAATCCATTTGTGGCGAGGAGCTTTGTACTCTGGGCATACGAACAGGACATGAG
Source organism: Lissotriton helveticus (assembly GCF_964261635.1). Classification (NCBI taxonomy): domain Eukaryota; kingdom Metazoa; phylum Chordata; class Amphibia; order Caudata; family Salamandridae; genus Lissotriton; species Lissotriton helveticus. The sequence continues at coordinate 737,577,194 of NC_136061.1, read as the reverse complement.
CTAAGCTTTCCGAGAGTGTTATACAGAAGGGGCACATATGATCATTTTTACTAGTTTTCCATGTACATGTAACCGTGTTAAGTGGGAGGGTTCCTACCCTAAACTGATGGAACAGTTTCCTGTCATATGGCATAGTAATAAGATCCCAATACCTCTCATACGAGGGAGTATGTTTCAGTTCCAAAAAAGCCTTAGTAAACGATGGAGCAGTGTGTGACTGATACTCCTCTTGGGATACCAGTGCCCAGTAAGCTTCTTTTAGCTTTTGTTTTGAAGGAAAGATGCTCTCCTGGGGATTTTCCCAATGATCCTCCATACCTAAGGCCTTAAGTAGGGATCTGACCCACCTAAACCATAAAATCTTTCCTCCAGAGTCCAAGTTTCGCGCCTCCAAGAGTGCTAGTGCGTAATGATGGAGTTCAGGCGTTACCCACAATCTCCTCCAGTAGGCGATTGGTCTAAACCTGCAGATGTCCTGTATACTATGGCTTCCCAAATCCATACGTAATGGTACAAGTGGTGTTGAATGTGGGAGCCCTGTTATACTGCGGAGAAATTTATTATGTGCGTTTTTAAGCCTGTTATATCGGATACCCCCCATAATTCTGCTCCATACAACATAAAATATCTCACCTTTGTATCGTAAATTTTAAGTACTGTGGCCATTGGTTTGGTAGCTGAGGACTTAAACTCTCTTAACAGAACACCAGCCAGCTGTGCGTGCTTAGAAGTTAAGTATGACATATGTGGCTTCCACTGAAGCCTGGAACCTAGTGTTATGTCCAGGTAACTAAAGCTGTCCGTTTGTTCTAGGAGTTCCCCATTCATATAAACTCGGCCCCTGATGTTCCTATGCTTATGCATAACCATGAATTTTGTCTTTGATACGTTTACAAATAGGCCATAGTCATTACATAATTTTTCGAAGCAGCCGATTGCTTTTTGGAGCCCTTCCTGGGTTTTAGATATTAAAAGGGTATCATCGGCAAACATTAACAAGGGGACCGAGATACCATTCTGTTTAGGTACATCTGTGTAAGAATCCCTATAGTAGTCTATGACCCGGTTGATATATAGAGTAAATAATGTGGGTGCCAACACACATCCTTGTCGGACACCTCTTGCTGTTGGAAAACTATCGGTCACCTGACTCTGATTACCCCATCTCACCTGCGCGTAGTTATTATCATGGAATTTAATCAGGACTGCGAGCAGTTCAGGAGGCATACCTTGTTCGTGAAGCGCTCGCCACAACCTATCTCGAGGGACAAGGTCAAACGCCGCCTTCAGATCGACGAAGGCTGCATAGAGTGTACCGCCCCCTAGGATCACCCATTTCCAGTATATTGTAGAAAACCTAAAAACTTGATCAACAGTACTGGTAGAGGGTCGGAAGCCAGCCTGTAAAGTAGAGATGACTCCCGATTCCTCTATCCAGTTCTGGATCCTGAGAAGTATCATCCTGGCCACAACCTTTTGGATACAGGCAATTAGGCTAATCGGCCTATAGTTAGCTGGATCTGCGCGGTCCCCCTTTTTAAAAATAGGTATGATTTCAGCTCCCCGCCATATATCCGGCAAGGCAGTACCTCTCGTAATGGCATTAGCCAACAATTCTATGTACGGGACCCAGACTTCTTTATTATGTAAGAACAGATCTGCTGGAATTTTGTCTAGGCCCGGGGCTCTGCCTTTTGGTATTAAATTGAGGGCATATTCCACTTCTTTCTTTGTAAACCTTAATGGGCTTATGGGTTTGGAACAGCTGGCAAAGTCCAAAGCTGTTATAGGTACGGTGTTTACATTAGCACACTGGGACTTAAAATACATTATCCACCTTTCTGGGAGGACATGATTTTCGGGCTGAGGTTTTTGGTTCCCCTTGCCCCACCTCACAAGGTGCCAAAAGCCCGTCATATCTCTGAGCTTACTTGCTTCATACAGCTCATCCCAATATTTGTTGTCCCAGGTTTTTTTAGCAACGTATTGCGTCCTTTTATAATGTTTCCTAGCGCCCTGTATGGCCTCCCTATCAGTAGATCGAACTGCAAGCGCTAGGGATTTATATGCTAACCTGCAATTTTTATCATACCATGAGTCAGGTTTCTGTCTTCCTTTGCCAGAAGGGTTCTTCTTTGAAATACTAAAAAGTTTACCGAGTTTAAGAAAAAGGGTCGAGTGAATATGGACTACCCTGATGTCGCAATCTTCATGGGATAACTGGCCCTGTATATCAACAATTGCTTCTTTAACCAAGGCTTCCATTTCATTAATAGACTGAGGATTGCCCAAACACTCAGCCCATCTTAACCGCCTTGTGTCATTTGTGATGACAATATCATCTACTCTGTTGACTTTCGGTGCTACTTGTCCCTTTAGGAGCAATATCTCAAGACTAAGCGGATTGTGATCACTCTCTATTCGTTGAATTATAGTCATGTCACAGACAGAGGACCAAAATTCAAGATTCACTAATATATAGTCGATTCTGCTTGTACTCAAGCCATTATTAAAAGTTGGATTACCCTGCTTGTCCCCTCGCGTTCTCCCGTTTACTGCTCTTAGCCCACATTCGAGACTAAAGGTCTTAAGTTGAAGGGCTGCTTGGGTCCACCTTTTTATTGGGGGTATGTTTAATTGGGGAATTTGCCAGCACATGTCTTCAACCTCTGTGAGTTCTAGGTCACTATGATCCAGAGGCTCAAAGGAGCACTTAAAATCTCCGCATATTAATACGTTAGCACCTCCCCTCCAAGTTCTTACATAGTGTCCCAGTGCCTCGACCACTTTTGACGTTCTGCCCCCAGGTTTCCCCCTGGCGTATACATTAAAGATAATTAATTCACCGAAAATGGGGGATTTAAGCTTAACCACCAGTATGTCCTTGGAATCAGTTGTAAATTGGGATGTTGTATATCTATCATCCTGCTTGACCCAAGTTGTCAAACCCCCCATAGGTCTTCCCTTGCAAGAGTGGGTTGCCGCTGTCGCAAAGTGAAGGTACCCTGGTCTATATTGTGGTTCCACTGCCCAGGTTTCCTGCATAGTGACTATCAGGTAATTATCAATAAAGGTGGCCCAATCCCTAGAAGCCATCTTATTCTTGAGGCCTGCCACATTCCAGGATGCCAGGAACTGACCCCCGTGTGAGTCTGTGATGCATTGTGGACCTTAATGCCCCGTGAGCGAGCTTCCCCGTGAAGATCGTTGTGCCCCAACTGATTCTGACCAATGTCCTGCATTCCCTCTGTCGCTATCTCTCTTTCCTCCACCAGGGTACTAATTAAGTTGACTTTGCCTGTGCAGAAGTTGAGTGGAATAGTCTCTATTTCCCTGACACTGTCAGTATTATTTATTGAATCATACATTATTTTCTTGACTGAACTGCTAAGTTGAATGTCATCTTCAATATATTCATTGGATATGACTTTCACTAACTCTCCCACTCCATTGGGGTCATTGGGCGAGTCAGGGATTCCAGATTCGTACCGGGGGTGATAGGATAGATTTGATACTTCCTCTGCTGAGCTGGGTGCGGTAATTAGGATATCTTCCCTAGGGACTCCTTTCCCTTCACCCACCACGGCTCCATCTATCCTAGGAATAATTGCACCTCCACTATCTTCCCCTCTGTTCATTAATCTTCAATCGCATTCATCCAGTCCACTGAATATGTCATACCTGTTTCACATCTCCAGTGGCGTGAATGGCATGAGATAGTCCATTCTTCTTTGTGCAGTTGTATTAAATCTGGGGGGTATGGTGTTCCACCCAGGTGTATCTGGAGCTGGTGCTGAATGGTACATATAAGCAGGATTCCTGGCGTTCTCCATATTTGGAAAGTAATTGGTGGAGAAAGCATGACTGTATGTAGTTTGGGATGGGAATACTACAGATCTTGGATAGAAGTATGTTAAAGGGCGAGGCATGATACAGTTATTAGCATTGACCTGTGGCCAGTTTAGTATGTATTGATCTGCATTTGGATCCTTAAAATTAACTACAACCACATCTCCCCCAATATCCTTTGGTCTTCCACCTAACCACTGGAGGCGGCGGACGTGAACTATTTCGCCATTAATATTACTAGCTATTGGCCTATATGAGGTCAACTAATGCATTATCTTGTTCTTCAATTGAAAAAAACCTTACCGCTTATTTTCAGTCAACTCTGGTACCCCAGTGAGAACCACCACATATGGTGCAGCTTCCGGCGGAAGTTCTGTGAGTGGTCTCCTGCCTAAAACCCCCCTAGAATACCTAGAACCTTCCTCCTCCGTTCTTGGTAACCCAATTGATGAAATACCCATATCCCTTACAGGCTTATTAACAGGAATAGCGGGAATACGGTTGGGTTTTATTATCGGCTTTGTTATAGGTTTTGTTGGCTGATTTATATCTGAGATATGGGGGTGTTTGGGTACAGATGTTGACTTTGTAAGTAAATGGTTGGTGGCAGTTGATGCAGCTGGTATCGTGTTGATATGTGAGTTATTGGTAGAAGATACTGCTATAGTGACTGCTGGTTGGGGGTTATGGGTAGATGTAATAGCTTGAGAAGGGACTAGTACTGTTGTTATCTCTTTGTTTTCTAAAATCCCGATGGAATTTCCCTGTCTTCCCAAGTCTGCCTCTATTTTCCCTAGTCTATCCTCCATATTTTTTAGTCTTTCTACTATTGCTAGTGTATAGCTTCTCACAATAAGTTCGATGCTATCCAATAGGTTACTAGTATGAACTGGTTGTAACCCATCGTCCGTTCGGTCAAGATCGATATTAACCTCATTGTCTGGATATAAAGATAGTGGCAAAGGTGAGGGGGCTGACGCTGTTCCTACATCTTCCGCAACAGCTGTGATACCCGTGACAGTGGTACTTGTGAGCTTAAGTTTCTTCCCAAATTCAGAATGGCTCATCTTTAGTTTAGTTAATTCCACCCTCTTACGTCTCTTTTTAGTTGGCGGTGGGCCATAGATTTTATGTTGCATGGTCCTCTTGATCTTACCTCGTACTATCTTACCAGGCCTGGGTGTTGGTGAAATCATCACCTTAGATGCACTGGTTGTACAAGTAGAATTATGAGGTGAGGTACCAACACCAGTTTGATTGAGACCGGTAGGGGGTGCTAAACATTCTCTGAGCAAGAGGGGCACACTGTCTGTAGTTGAAATGTCATTAATAGAATCAGGACAGGACTCATTATCAAAATTAACAACCGGGGTTGGCTCTGACAGAGTCCTGTTCTCAATATGTTCTATCGAGAGGCGGCGCTGAGCCCGCCGTTCTGCTACAAATTGTTCCTTGGAACCTTCAGGAAAAGTTTTAATAAAATAATTGTCCAGGGTTCCATTCGACAAGCCCCCGGCATTTTCAGACGCAGCAATTACCGGACTTAACACGATGGTAGACATTGGAGTAACATAAAAGGAAAATTCCCAGACAGAAGAATATATAGATCAACTTACTCCGTAACGATTAAGGTGCTTAGTCACTCAGCCAGGGGAACCGGCCCAGTCCAGTCTCCTCAGGCCTCTGAGGGCCTAAGAGGATCCGCCCTTTGCCCGGGCTTAGCCCGGCGTCCCGCTCGCGTCCCGCGAGGGAAGGTGTGCGCCTATTTTATGCGCCTCCTGGCGCTTGTGGATGGTGCGCGGTGGGCGCGGTGCCTGCTGGGGGTTGTAGTACCCCTGGCCCGCCCTCCACACTGCGGCAGCTCTCCAGGTGTCCAAGGAGGCGTGCGGCGGGAGACGGGATGCGGGATGGCTCCAGCGGCAACAGCGAGGCGGCAGGTAAGCAGTACAAACAGCTTTTCGCCAAAAGGAAAAGGGGCACGGCAGGTCCCAACAATAGGAAGTACTTATACTAGTGTACTGTGTACTACAGTACATCATACACTCCTTTGCGAGCCTACTCAAAAAAAATTCAATAAGTAAGGAGTAAAATAACTTACCATCGTCCGCCGCCGCTGAGTCTTCCCCCCCAGCTCCTCCTGTTGGCGCCGCCGCATCCAGAGTGGACCCCTCCGCACTGCTGGCGCCGGCACTGGTGGTCATCTGTGCCGCATTAGATTCACTAATATATAGTCGATTCTGCTTGTACTCAAGCCATTATTAAAAGTTGGATTACCCTGCTTGTCCCCTCGCGTTCTCCCGTTTACTGCTCTTAGCCCACATTCGAGACTAAAGGTCTTAAGTTGAAGGGCTGCTTGGGTCCACCTTTTTATTGGGGGTATGTTTAATTGGGGAATTTGCCAGCACATGTCTTCATCCTCTGTGAGTTCTAGGTCACTATGATCCAGAGGCTCAAAGGAGCAGTTAAAATCTCTGCATATTAATACGTTAGCACCTCCCCTCCAAGTTCTTACATAGTGTCCCAGTACCTCGACCACCTTTGACGTTCTGCCCCCAGGTTTCCCCCTGGCGTATACATTAAAGATAATTAATTCACCGAAAATGGGGGATTTAAGCTTAACCACCAGTATGTCCTTGGAATCAGTTGTAAGTTGGGATGTTGTATATCTATCATCCTGCTTGACCCAAGTTGTCAAACCCCCCATAGGTCTTCCCTTGCAAGAGTGGGTTGCCGCTGTCGCAAAGTGAAGGTACCCTGGTCTATATTGTGGTTCCACTGCCCAGGTTTCCTGCATAGTGACTATCAGGTAATTATCAATAAAGGTGGCCCAATCCCTAGAAGCCATCTTATTCTTGAGGCCTGCCACATTCCAGGATGCCAGGAACTGACCCCCCGTGTGAGTCTGTGATGCATTGTGGACCTTAATGCCCCGTGAGCGAGCTTCCCCGTGAAGATCGTTGTGCCCCAACTGATTCTGACCAATGTCCTGCATTCCCTCTGTCGCTATCTCTCTTTCCTCCACCAGGGTACTAGTTAAGTTGACTTTGCCTGTGCAGAAGTTGAGTGGAATAGTCTCTATTTCCCTGACACTGTCAGTATTATTTATTGAATCATACAGTATTTTCTTGACTGAACTGCTAAGTTGAATGTCATCTTCAATATATTCATTGGATATGACTTTCACTAACTCTCCCACTCCATTGGGGTCATTGGGCGAGTCAGGGATTCCAGATTCGTACCGGGGGTGATAGGATAGATTTGATACTTCCTCTGCTGAGCTGGGTGCGGTAATTAGGATATCTTCCCTAGGGACTCCTTTCCCTTCACCCACCACGGCTCCATCTATCCTAGGAATAATTGCACCTCCACTATCTTCCCCTCTGTTCATTAATCTTCAATCGCATTCATCCAGTCCACTGAATATGTCATACCTGTTTCACATCTCCAGTGGCGTGAATGGCATGAGATAGTCCATTCTTCTTTGTGCAGTTGTATTAAATCTGGGGGGTATGGTGTTCCACCCAGGTGTATCTGGAGCTGGTGCTGAATGGTACATATAAGCAGGATTCCTGGTGTTCTCCATATTTGGAAAGTAATTGGTGGAGAAAGCATGACTGTATGTAGTTTGGGATGGGAATACTACAGATCTTGGATAGAAGTATGTTAAAGGGCGAGGCATGATACAGTTATTAGCATTGACCTGTGGCCAGTTTAGTATGTATTGATCTGCATTTGGATCCTTAAAATTAACTACAACCACATCTCCCCCAATATCCTTTGGTCTTCCACCTAACCACTGGAGGCGGCGGACGTGAACTATTTCGCCATTAATATTACTAGCTATTGCCCTATATGAGGTCAACCAATGCATTATCTTGTTCTTCAATTGAAAAAAACCTTCCCGCTTATTTTCAGTCAGCTCTGGTACCCCGGTGAGAACCACCACATATGGTGCAGCTTCCGGCGGAAGTTCTGTGAGTGGTCTCCTGCCTAAAACCCCCCTAGAATACCTAGAACCTTCCTCCTCCGTTCTTGATAACCCAATTGATGAAATACCCATATCCCTTACAGGCTTATTAACAGGAATAGCGGGAATACGGTTGGGTTTTATTATCGGCTTTGTTATAGGTTTTGTTGGCTGATTTATATCTGAGATATGGGGGTGTTTGGGTACAGATGTTGACTTTGTAAGTAAATGGTTGGTGGCAGTTGATGCAGCTGGTATCGTGTTGATATGTGAGTTATTGGTAGAAGATACTGCTATAGTGGCTGCTGGTTGGGGGATATGGGTAGATGTAATAGCTTGAGAAGGGACTGGTACTGTTGTTATCTCTTTGTTTTCTAAAATCCCGATGGAATTTCCCTGTCTTCCCAAGTCTGCCTCTGTTTTCCCTAGTCTATCCTCCATATTTTTTTTTAGTCTTTCTACTATTGCTAGTGTATAGCTTCTCACAATAAGTTTGATGCTATCCAATAGTTTACTAGTATGAACTGGTTGTAACCCATCGACCGTTCTGTCAAGATCGATATTAACCTCATTGTCTGGATATAAAGATAGTGGCAAAGGTGAGGGGGCTGACGCTATTCCTACATCTTCCGCAACAGCTGTGATACCCGTGACAGTGGTACTTGTGAGCTTAAGTTTCTTCCCAAATTCAGAATGGCTCATCTTTAGTTTAGTTAATTCCACCCTCTTACGTCTCTTTTTAGTTGGCGGTGGGCCATAGATTTTATGTTGCATGGTCCTCTTGATCTTACCTCGTACTATCTTACCAGGCCTGGGTGTTGGTGAAATCATCACCTTAGATGCACTGGTTGTACAAGTAGAATTATGAGGTGAGGTACCAACACCAGTTTGATTGAGACCGGTAGGGGGTGCTAAACATTCTCTGAGCAAGAGGGGCACACTGTCTGTAGTTGAAATGTCATTAATAGAATCAGGACAGGACTCATTATCAAAATTAACAACCGGGGTTGGCTCTGACAGAGTCCTGTTCTCAATATGTTCTATCGAGAGGCGGCGCTGAGCCCGCCGTTCTGCTACAAATTGTTCCTTGGAACCTTCAGGAAAAGTTTTAATAAAATAATTGTCCAGGGTTCCATTCGACAAGCCCCCGGCATTTTCAGACGCAGCAATGACCGGACTTAACACGATGGTAGACATTGGAGTAACATAAAAGGAAAATTCCCAGACAGAAGAATATATAGATCAACTTACTCCGTAACGATTAAGGTGCTTAGTCACTCAGCCAGGGGAACCGGCCCAGTCCATTTTTCTCAGGCCTCTGAGGGCCTAAGAGGACCCGCCCTTTGCCCGGGCTTAGCCCGGCGTCCCGCTCGCGTCCCGCGAGGGAAGGTGTGCGCCTATTTTATGCGCCTCCTGGCGCTTGTGGATGGTGCGCGGTGGGCGCGGTGTCTGCTGGGGGTTGTAGTACCCCTGGCCCGCCCTCCACACTGCGGCAGCTCTCCAGGTGTCCAAGGAGGCGTGCGGCGGGAGACGGGATGCGGGATGGCTCCAGCGGCAACAGCGAGGCGGCAGGTAAGCAGTACAAACAGCTTTTCGCCAAAAGGAAAAGGGGCACGGCAGGTCCCAACAATAGGAAGTACTTATACTAGTGTACTGTGTACTACAGTACATCATACACTCCTTTGCGAGCCTACTCAAAAAAATTTCAATAAGTAAGGAGTAAAATAACTTACCACCGTCCGCCGCCGCTGAGTCTTCCCCCCCAGCTCCTCCTGTTGGCGCCGCCGCATCCAGAGTGGACCCCTCCGCACTGCTGGCCCCGGCACTGGTGGTCATCTGTGCCGCATTAGATTCACTAATATATAGTCGATTCTGCTTGTACTCAAGCCATTATTAAAAGTTGGATTACCCTGCTTGTCCCCTCGCGTTCTCCCGTTTACTGCTCTTAGCCCACATTCGAGACTAAAGGTCTTAAGTTGAAGGGCTGCTTGGGTCCACCTTTTTATTGGGGGTATGTTTAATTGGGGAATTTGCCAGCACATGTCTTCAACCTCTGTGAGTTCTAGGTCACTATGATCCAGAGGCTCAAAGGAGCAGTTAAAATCACTGCATATTAATACGTTAGCACCTCCCCTCCAAGTTCTTACATAGTGTCCCAGTACCTCGACCACCTTTGACGTTCTGCCCCCAGGTTTCCCCCTGGCGTATACATTAAAGATAATTAATTCACCGAAAATGGGGGATTTAAGCTTAACCACCAGTATGTCCTTGGAATCAGTTGTAAGTTGGGATGTTGTATATCTATCATCCTGCTTGACCCAAGTTGTCAAACCCCCCATAGGTCTTCCCTTGCAAGAGTGGGTTGCCGCTGTCGCAAAGTGAAGGTACCCTGGTCTATATTGTGGTTCCACTGCCCAGGTTTCCTGCATAGTGACTATCAGGTAATTATCAATAAAGGTGGCCCAATCCCTAGAAGCCATCTTATTCTTGAGGCCTGCCACATTCCAGGATGCCAGGAACTGACCCCCCGTGTGAGTCTGTGATGCATTGTGGACCTTAATGCCCCGTGAGCGAGCTTCCCCGTGAAGATCGTTGTGCCCCAACTGATTCTGACCAATGTCCTGCATTCCCTCTGTCGCTATCTCTCTTTCCTCCACCAGGGTACTAGTTAAGTTGACTTTGCCTGTGCAGAAGTTGAGTGGAATAGTCTCTATTTCCCTGACACTGTCAGTATTATTTATTGAATCATACATTATTTTCTTGACTGAACTGCTAAGTTGAATGTCATCTTCAATATATTCATTGGATATGACTTTCACTAACTCTCCCACTCCATTGGGGTCATTGGGCGAGTCAGGGATTCCAGATTCGTACCGGGGGTGATAGGATAGATTTGATACTTCCTCTGCTGAGCTGGGTGCGGTAATTAGGATATCTTCCCTAGGGACTCCTTTCCCTTCACCCACCATGGCTCCATCTATCCTAGGAATAATTGCACCTCCACTATCTTCCCCTCTGTTCATTAATCTTCAATCGCATTCATCCAGTCCACTGAATATGTCATACCTGTTTCACATCTCCAGTGGCGTGAATGGCATGAGATAGTCCATTCTTCTTTGTGCAGTTGTATTAAATCTGGGGGGTATGGTGTTCCACCCAGGTGTATCTGGAGCTGGTGCTGAATGGTACATATAAGCAGGATTCCTGGTGTTCTCCATATTTGGAAAGTAATTGGTGGAGAAAGCATGACTGTATGTAGTTTGGGATGGGAATACTACAGATCTTGGATAGAAGTATGTTAAAGGGCGAGGCATGATACAGTTATTAGCATTGACCTGTGGCCAGTTTAGTATGTATTGATCTGCATTTGGATCCTTAAAATTAACTACAACCACATCTCCCCCAATATCCTTTGGTCTTCCATCTAACCACTGGAGGCGGCGGACGTGAACTGTTTTGCCATTAATATTACTAGCTATTGGCCTATATGAGGTCAACCAATGCATTATCTTGTTCTTCAATTGAAAAAAACCTTCCCGCTTATTTTCAGTCAGCTCTGGTACCCCGGTGAGAACCACCACATATGGTGCAGCTTCCGGCGGAAGTTCTGTGAGTGGTCTCCTGCCTAAAACCCCCCTAGAATACCTAGAACCTTCCTCCTCCATTCTTGATAACCCAATTGATGAAATACCCATATCCCTTACAGGCTTATTAACAGGAATAGCGGGAATACGGTTGGGTTTTATTATCGGCTTTGTTATAGGTTTTGTTGGCTGATTTATATCTGAGATATGGGGGTGTTTGGGTACAGATGTTGACTTTGTAAGTAAATGGTTGGTGGCAGTTGATGCAGCTGGTATCGTGTTGATATGTGAGTTATTGGTAGAAGATACTGCTATAGTGGCTGCTGGTTGGGGGTTATGGGTAGATGTAATAGCTTGAGAAGGGACTAGTACTGTTGTTATCTCTTTGTTTTCTAAAATCCCGATGGAATTTCCCTGTCTTCCCAAGTCTGCCTCTATTTTCCCTAGTCTATCCTCCATATTTTTTTTTAGTCTTTCTACTATTGCTAGTGTATAGCTTCTCACAATAAGTTTGATGCTATCCAATAGGTTACTAGTATGAACTGGTTGTAACCCATCGACCGTTCTGTCAAGATCGATATTAACCTCATTGTCTGGATATAAAGATAGTGGCAAAGGTGAGGGGGCTGACGCTATTCCTACATCTTCCGCAACAGCTGTGATACCCGTGACAGTGGTACTTGTGAGCTTAAGTTTCTTCCCAAATTCAGAATGGCTCATCTTTAGTGTAGTTAATTCCACCCTCTTACGTCTCTTTTTAGTTGGCGGTGGGCCATAGATTTTATGTTGCATGGTCCTCTTGATCTTACCTCATACTATCTTACCAGGCCTGGGTGTTGGTGAAATCATCACCTTAGATGCACTGGTTGTACAAGTAGAATTATGAGGTGAGGTACCAACACCAGTTTGATTGAGACCGGTAGGGGGTGCTAAACATTCTCTGAGCAAGAGGGGCACACTGTCTGTAGTTGAAATGTCATTAATAGAATCAGGACAGGACTCATTATCAAAATTAACAACCGGGGTTGGCTCTGACAGAGTCCTGTTCTCAATATGTTCTATCGAGAGGCGGCGCTGAGCCCGCCGTTCTGCTACAAATTGTTCCTTGGAACCTTCAGGAAAAGTTTTAATAAAATAATTGTCCAGGGTTCCATTCGACAAGCCCCCGGCTTTTTCAGATGCAGCAATGACCGGACTTAACACGATGGTAGACATTGGAGTAACATAAAAGGAAAATTCCCAGACAGAAGAATATATAGATCAACTTACTCCGTAACGATTAAGGTGCTTAGTCACTCAGCCAGGGGAACCGGCCCAGTCCAGTCTCCTCAGGCCTCTGAGGGCCTAAGAGGGCCCGCCCTTTGCCCGGGCTTAGCCCGGCGTCCCGCTCGCCTCCCGCGAGGGAAGGTGTGCGCCTATTTTATGCGCCTCCTGGCGCTTGTGGATGGTGCACGGTGGGCGCGGTGCCTGCTGGGGGTTGTAGTACCCCTGGCCCGCCCTCCACACTGCGGCAGCTCTCCAGGTGTCCAAGGAGGCGTGCGGCGGGAGACGGGATGCGGGATGGCTCCAGCGGCAACAGCGAGGCGGCAGGTAAGCAGTACAAACAGCTTTTCGCCAAAAGGAAAAGGGGCACGGCAGGTCCCAACAATAGGAAGTACTTATACTAGTGTACTGTGTACTACAGTACATCATACACTCCTTTGCGAGCCTACTCAAAAAAAATTCAATAAGTAAGGAGTAAAATAACTTACCACCGTCCGCCGCCGCTGAGTCTTCCCCCCCAGCTCCTCCTGTTGGCGCCGCCGCATCCAGAGTGGACCCCTCCGCACTGCTGGCCCCGGCACTGGTGGTCATCTGTGCCGCATCAGATGTTGTGACGTCTAGGAAAAACATGTCATATTTTCAGATGCCATACACAACCCCCTATTTTTTCTCGTAATGGAAGAAAATGTTACATAACACATTTTTTATACTGGGATTGAAAAAAAGTAACGGTTTTGGGGAGGATGTTAACCTTTTTTTATGCTTATTCCATTAAATGCTACACTTCTTCTTATGACAACTGATGAATGCTTGCTTAACGTGCACCATTTTTCTCATTACAGAAAGAAGATTGCATTGCCCTTCTGCAAGACGATTCACCAACTACTATTAAGTCATCACCAGCAGTACTTTAAGTACTTTAAAGAAGGTGGGGGCTCCCGCACAGTTATTCTAGTAATAATTTCATGTGTCTGTTAACTATTATTAAGTTTGAGTCATACTAATTTCATTCATGGGAATGTTGTTTAAACTTTAACGTCATCTTCATCCATCAGAATACTACGCTATTAAAAATAAATAAATAATGTTTTCATTTCTTAATTGAAAATAAAACTTTAAAACTAACAAACACGGGGGGCGTGGCTTAGCGGGCGAGGATGGCGGTCGCAGCTTTGTAGAGCTCCCGCCGGCCCGGACATAACTTGCTCATTTATCCTGGCCCCCGAGCCCGCAGCTTATACCACGGGAGTGGCATCGGTTCCGGGGAGTGCTCTGACCCCTCTGGTGCGCTGGTCCTGCGGCTCTGTCTATCCAGGGGTCTGACGGCGTCGGCGGCGGAGTGCGGCCTGGTCACTGGCAGTGGATCCGGGACCTGGATTTTCGAGACGCCGAGCGGCGGTCGGTGACAGACCGCCGGAGATCGCTTCAACTGGGCGGGTCCCGACCCGACTTTGCAGCTCTAGTGGCCTACGAGGTGTGGGGGCGCCCTGTATACGAGTGCTGTGCCTGAGAGCCCCTTTCACGGACAATACGGCGTTGTGGAGGCCTACACCGCCTTTGTGAGACCGGGGCCTCAAGTTTCGCGCCATTGGGACTGGCCTGGCCTGGAAGCCGTAATTCTCACTCTGCACCCCCGGGACGCCTGTGGTGGCGCTCGGCCGGGACCTGGGGCTCCCTGTGCCCACGTCAGCGGGTCTGCTCCTGGAGACTGGCTGTGGGTTGATACGGGAGGTGTCCGCCCTGATCTTGAGTGGACGGTCCGGCTGGGCGAAGGTGTCCGGCGCCGAGGCCGCAGACGGCAGCCTGGTGAGAGACAACGTTGGGATTACAGGTAGCAATGACCAGGGGCGGTGGAGGAAGCCCGCCTAAACAAGGCCCAATCGACAAATTCACGGGGCCCAGTGGGGGCTCAGGGGCGTCCAGCAGTGGCAGCGGGACGGGGCCGGACAATGCGGCGATCTTGGCGGCCATCACCCAGTCCCGGGACATGCTTGATGCCAAGATCGGGGCCGTGGGTGCAGACGTTACGCTGCTGCGCCAGGATCTCCGCAATGCTGTGGAGCGGATTACTGAGACCGAATCCCGCATCAAGGTGACGGAGACGGACATTGGCGCACTGAAGCAGAGACTGGCGGAGGTGGAGCGCACCCAGAAGACACTCGCAACCCGGGTGGAGGATGCCGAAGGACGCGCAAGGAGAAACAACCTACGATTTATAGGTTTTCCGGAGAGGTGTGAGAAAGACGACATGGTACAGTTTTTGACCCAATGGCTGGGGGACTGGCTACCGGAGGGGGCACTGTCCACTTGTTTCGTGATTGAAAGGGCACACAGGGCCCTGACACAACGGCCGCCGGAAGGTGAGCGCCCCCGGCCTGTAATTGCAAGACTTTTGAACTACCATGACCGGGATGTCATTTTGCGAGAGGCAAGGAAAAAGGGTTCGCTCTCCTATGAAAACCACACTATTATGATCTTTCCGGATTATACGAAGCTGGTGCAGCAGCAGAGACAGTCATTTGTGGCCGCTAAAGCTAAGTTGCGGGGTCTGAAACTCCAGTATTCTCTCCTATACCCGGCCCGCCTGCGGGTGGTGCACCAGTCCCGGACACATTTTTTCGATTCACCCGAGGAGGTCTTTCGGTGGACGGACGAGGCGGTAAGAGTCAGGCCGCATCCCCAGTCGGGGCTGAACCCGGGCGGATCGAGGGGATCATCGCAGGAGCGGACGAACAGCCCGAACCGGAAGGGGCGTCATCGGAGGCCCAGATCACGTAAACGGTCGGCCTCCGTCAGTGCGACACAGACCAGTGGCACTATGGACTCTGAACACTCGGATGCTGGCAGCTGAACTCTGGGGGGGCCTGGACCTTGATCCTGTCTGGTAATGTGTTGCCCTACTTTGTACTTGATCAGCTACTGGGGACCCGATGGTGCCGGACTTTCTACGCATGTCACGATATGGGGCTCTCTGTGGGAATGCTGTGGGGCTCGGGAGGCGACTTCTAAGGGCCTTAGACCCTCACGAGCTGTGGGTGTGGGAGGGGGGTGAGTGAGTGGTGACCAGGGTGTTGGGATCCATTGGTATGGGGGGCCCTTGGTCCTCGGTTCTGGACCCGGGTCTCTCCATGCCGCGACAGATACTTCAGTGTTCTATGAGGTATTGGGGTGGGGGGAGTGGGGAGGGGGGAAGGGTTGGTTTGTTGCTGTTTGGGGCTGGGGGGGTGTGACTGCACGTGTATATTGATGGTGGATCTTACGAATGGTGGGGTGTGTTGGGGTGGCGCGGAGGGCCTACCGGGGGTGACTGTCTTGATGATGGCTGATCCAACTGCTGCGCTTCCTCATAAGGTCATCCGAGTTGTAACGTGGAACGTGCGGGGGATGCTCGATAAAATCAAACGTGGGGCAGTGTTGCGCTGGGGGAAGAGGGAAGCGATGGATGTGCTGCTGCTCCAGGAAACTCATATGCTAGGCTCTAAGGTCCTGAGCCTCCAGAGATTTGGTTTTCAGCAGGTTTATCATGCCGGCTTTGCGAGGGGATCGAGGGGGGTGGCTATCTTAGTTCATCGCAGGGTGGCGTACGTTCATGAGAGGCAGTGGATAGACCCCCAGGGCCGCTTTGTCTTCATCAAGGGACGGATGGGTGCCGAACCAGTGATTTTTGGCAGTGTCTATGCCCCTCCTCCTATGCAGTGGGCCTTGTCGGAGAGACTCTTTGCTGTGTGGGATGACATGCCGGAGGTGTTGACGGTGGTTGGGGGCGATTGGAATGATGTTATGGATGTGAGCTTGGACCGTCGGCGATGTGCGCCTGTGGCAATGGATTCCCCCTCCTCTCCCCCGCATACTAAACTGCGCGCAATGGCGGACAGTCTGGACTGGGTTGATGTGTGGCGCCATTTTCACCCTGCTGCGAGTGAGTTCACGTATGTATCGGCAGTGCATGGTTCCTTCTCGCGACTGGACTACATCTTTATGCCTGGTGCCTGTTTGAGTCGTGTGAGAGACGCTGCTATCCTGCCCAGGGGTCTGTCAGATCACTCCCCAGTAGTGGCCACTATAGACCTTCTCACGCACCGACAACCGTTTCGTTGGCGGATGTCTTCGTGGCATCTACAGCACCCGGAATACGTACATCACTTGCGCGAAGCAATCGATAATTATTGGCGCGAAAATCCGGAGGGGGACGTTGGCGCAGTAACGGTGTGGGAGGCATTGAAGCCCACTATACGGGGTGTTGATATCGCCTGGTGTGCAGCCGCCCGACGAAAGCGCCGGGAGGCCATTACGGCGGCTGCGGCCCGCGTAGAGATCTTGGAGCGGCGTGGCCGGGAGGGTGGGGATGAGACTGCGGTACGGCGGCTCTTGCAGGCGCAGCAGTCCTATGCCTCGGTCTTGCGTGATGAGGCCAGACAGGCGTGGCTCGCCACGCGTAGCAGGGTTTATCAGTGGGGGGACAAGTCCTGCACAATGCTCCACCGGCTGTGTCAGGCTACCTTCCAGCCTCTCACGCTGCCTGGCCTCACGGCGGAGGATGGCTCGGTGGTGACGGATCCGGCTTGTCTCGCAGCTAGCTTCGCCCATTACTTTGAGACACAATACGCCCCCCAGGACTCCCTGGCATTGGAGTAGCTTTCTGCGTATCTCGATGACCTGCTGCCACAGGCCGTCTCCGACGACACTAGAACTGCGCTTGAGGTCCCGCTTACGGCCGAGGAACTCGGGGACGCGCTGGGACAACTCAATACGGGGAAGGCGCCGGGCCCGAGTGGTTACCCATGCGAATTCTACAAAAAGTTCCACCTTCAACTGGGGCCCCAATACAGATGCGCGCTTGAGGCAGCACGGGCGGTGGGGGAGCTGCCGCCGGATTGGCGCCATGCTGAGATCGTGGTATTTCTAAAACCTGGCAGGGCCCCGGACAGGCACGACTCATATCGTCCCATTTCGCTGCTGAATGTAGAGGCCCATATTACCGCCTTGGTCCACCCTGATCAGGCCGGATTCATGCCTCACAGGGCAACCCGCCACAATATCCGGCGGGCGCAGGCGGCGATAGATGCCATGGGGGCCCGGGGTGAGCGGGCAGCGCTTCTACTGGCGGATGTGGACAGGGCCTTTGACTCAGTGAGTTGGGCCTACCTGTTTACGCTCTTGCCCCGCCTAAACCTCGGTCCGGTGTTCATATCGTATTTGAAACTACTGTACACCAACGTCACGGCCTCAGTCCGGGTGGCCGGAGCCACGTCCGGGCGCTTTCAAATTGGACGCGGTACCCGACAGGGTTGCCCGCTGTCCCCGTACCTGTTTGCCCTGGCAATGGAGCCCCTAGCATCCCGGGTGCGAGTGGATGCCCAGATACGCGGGTTTGAGTGGGGTGGAGACCTGGTGGATAGAATCGCATTATATGCAGATGATATTCTCCTTTTTATTACCGACCTGCAGCGTTCGGGTCCCCGGGTACTGGAGGTCATGCGCATCTTTGGTGAGGTCTCCGGCCTTCGGCTCAACCTTCGCAAGTCCACTCTATGGGTGCTGGGTGGCGGAGTCGTGGTGGACCCCTGGGCTGCAGAACTGCGAGTTGCGACGGACGGGCTGAAATACCTTGGCGTCTATCTTTCGGAATCACGCGCCGTGGCGTGGGATCGTGGCGTCCTACCAGTTTGGGAACGGGTCCAAGCCGATGTTAAGACCTGGTCCAGAATGCCCCTCAATATCTTTGGGAGGTCGGCCATCTTCAAAATGGTGGCGCTTCCTCGACTGCTATATCAGCTACAAAACTTCCCCTACCCTATCGGTCTGCAATGGTTTCGCCAAGTCAACTCGACGCTGGGTCGCTTTCTGTGGGCCGGTGGAGCGGCCAGGGTGGCATTGAAAACGTGCTTCCTGTCCACCTATTGCGGGGGCCTGGCCGCCTCTGATCTCCTCTCGTACTACCAGGCCTCCCAACTGCTAGTTCTTAATGAGTGGTGGTACAGTGACAGGGGGGACCCGGCGTATGCATTGGAGCGGGCGCTCATGGGCGATCACACGCTGCACACCATTTTATACTTAGTTCATCTGCGTCGTGCATTGCCGTCGGTTACCAGAGTGGTCTTTGCGGTGTGGAGACAGACCCTCCGCCGCATGGGCTGGTGGGGCAAGCTGACGGCCGAGACGCCGCTCTAGCATAGTGGCCTACTGCCGGAGCTTGCGGCCCTGGCGGGCTTTGAGGGTTGGGAGGCGATGGGTATCTCGCTACTGGGCCAAGTCATGTCCGGTACTCCCCTCAAATCGTTCGAGGAACTACGTACGGAGTTCCAAATGCCTCAGTCCCAGTTTTTCCGATATTTGCAACTACGTCATGCCCTCACCCCGAGCATTGCTAACCTGGACTCCCTGCCTGAATTCAGTCCTGTCGAGGCGAAGGTCTTTATGGGAGACCTGGGGGATAGGAAGGTATCCCGGATATACCAGACGCTGGTTATCCATTGCTCCTCTACCCTACACTCTCTTCGGGCTGCTTGGGAGGTGGACGTGGGGCCCCTAGATGACGACGATTGGAGAGAAGCACTAGAATCCCCACGTGGGGCCGCCATTGCTGTACGGCTCCGGCTCATCCAATTTAAATACCTGCACCGGGCCTACTACACCCGCGAACGACTGTGGAGAGCTGGGCTGATTGTGTCCCCAGAATGTCTGCGCTGCGGGATGGTGCCTGGATCCCTGTTGCATACTGAGTGGTCGTGTGGCAGGCTGTCTGGCTTTTGGAGAGGCGTGTGGGGCTGTCTATCTGAAGTCCTGGGCTGGGACCTTCCCCGCACCCACCGGTTGGGGTTGCTGCATATTATGGAGGGTATTGGTGGGAACGTCTATAAGCGTCATTTGTTGCTTCTGGGGCTGGTTGCAGCCAAGCGAGACCTAGCACAGGCGTGGAAGAGTGTGAGGGCCCCTCCCCTGTCAGCGTGGAAGGCAGGCCTGGACTATTTCATGGGCCTTGAGAGGCCGATCTTTGAGGCGAGGGGCTGCCCTCGCAAACACTACAAAATTTGTAAGCGGTGGGCCTAGTACCTGGGTCTGTCCCTGGATCCCCCCGTAGAGCGAGAAGAGGACACCTGATTGAATGGACGTTGTAGGCCAGACTCTGTGACACTCCTGTAACACTACGCCTATACCCTTAATCCGCTGCAGTATGTACACGTGCATGGGGGGGTGGGGTGGGGGGGTGTTGCTGGGAGTTGGGGGGGACAGGGGTCGTGGGGCCGGGTGGGTTCGGTTGTTAATGTAGAGCTTATTTTCACTGCATATTTGAATACTTGCTGATTATCTGATATACTGTGCCTGTAATGTTGGTGGTGATCTCCGATTGGTGGGATGCCACTCTCTTATTGCCTACTTGCTCAATAAAATTGGTTTTGGAAAAAAAAAAAACTAACAAACACTGTGTGGTTTTTGTTTACGAGTGAGTGAGCGGAAAGGTTTGAACTACTGCTCTTGGCAGTCATGTTTCAGTGACTCAGATAGGCCGGGACTCGGAGGTAGTCTTCTTCTGTTCTTCTGGGTCGTAAAATCATTGGTCAGATATTCTAGATAGTCGGTCAGGGGATTGGGGGTTCAACTTCTGTTCGGACTGAGGTATGTCGAAAGTCGAACTGCACCTATCATCAACAATGTCCTATTTATCTTGTCCATACTTCTCTGTGTGCAGAATAGTCCCTGAAACACTAGCGGTATGGGATGTGCTCCTCTCAAATCAAAAAGGCAACTGCTACCTTTTACTTGGTGTAAACAATGACATTTTGTTGTTGGAAATTGTCAAAGCACTTACATTAAGAAGACTGGAATAGACAGCAAGGGCAACCCAGAGGACTGCACTCAGTGCCTAGAGCTATTGCTGTATCAGAGTTTTGTTTCACACCGTTTGCCGAATGGGCAAGCTTAGCTACCTACACAGAACGACTCATAATTGTAAATAGTAGTAGCACAGAGAGTGATGGTAGAGGCAGCATAAGAATGTAGAAAGTAGTCTACATTAGAAGAAGATCAAAGACTATTTTGTAAAACATAGAATTATTAGGAACCAGTTTATAATGAATAGGAGCTGTAAAAGTTAGGGAAGTATAAGTATTAATACAACAATAGAACAACTTACTGGGGCCAGCAGAAGAGCCTGCAAGGGACTGAGCCTCTCCATCTTCTGCCACCGGAGTCTCTGTCGCCGCTGGCACCTTGCCCCTGGGAGGTGCTGGTGATTATGAAATAAAGAAACACAACATGGATGATTGTTTTTTTGGAAATATTTGATTTCTTTGTACTCAATCTAAAATTATGTCGGGGAAACAAATTAACATCAATTGCATCTGATCTGGTCAACTAAGAGGATAGAAGTACAGTATTGCAGGATTTGCAGGAAAGTTATGTAATTCACTAACTGCATCAACAACAAAAAGGTTCTACTACGACTGCTATCTCTCAGCAGCACGACACGTCGCGTGACAGACACAGTCCGTCATCATGATTGCAGACCACTAACAAATGTCCTATAACAAGTAATAAATAATATACTCATCGTAGCAATCCACCACTATCTCTTCAAAGTGGCTGCAGCAGGAGTACAAAGAAGGACTAGACTTGAGTCTACTGTCTCTAGCATTACACAGTAATGCTCTCAAATGACAAAAAAGTTGCAAACAAGTAAGCATAGTAGCAACGCCAATAACCAGGCGAGCACCTGCAAAGACAGAAGCTATTTAAACATTAATTTACCTGCAATGTAATCGAATCAGCAGCATTCGTACTCTTCAGGAAAAAAATAGATTAGCAATATAACAGAGCAGAAGGAAAAAAAGTAGTTATTAAATAGCTACTTACCAAGGCCAGGGATCTCCAATCCTAGCAGGTCGAGCATGTCATGCTCCCAGTCCAGGATGTCACTCCACCGGTGCGTCACTTGCTGGTAGGTGCGCCGGACCCCAGACTCCTTATACATGCACCGGCACACCTTCTCCCACAGCTGGCGACGCTCCCAGAGGCCGTAACCGGAAGCAATCCGCCCACCTGCTGCCTTAGGGAGGTGGACTTAGACAAAAACCATCAAGGCGGCGACCTCCACCGCAGAGAAGATCTCCCTGGCCTGGACTTCCTCCCCCCTCAAACGCCCGCAAGGGAGCCGGGTACGGGGTGCTGGGCCCTTCCCCTTGCCCTTGTCGCCTCCCTTAGCCATCGTCCTGAGAAGGAAAGAAGAATAGGTGTGAAAAAAAATAAGAGAAAGAGCGAAAGAAATAAAGTAACAAAAAGTTAAAAAACACACAAAATATAGATGTAGGAAATTGAAGAGAGAGATAATAAGCAAATAAAAAAACAAAAAAAAGGTCAAAAAAACAAAGGATTACAAAGATGTAAGATGGATAGAAAGGTAGCATGCCCAAAACCATAGCAGTGAATGAAAAACAAGATGGCCGTGCCCATAGAGGACCGCGTGGGTAAGTTTGCACAATATTTCCCCTCGAGCAGGCGACAACGCCCGCGAACACGTAATCGCGTGCCGCATACGACGCGAGCATGCAACTAGCACCCGGAAATGAAAACACATCACGCAAACAAGATGGCCGCGCCCATACACGACCGCATGGGCAACCTCGGGGTCGGTGCGCTGCAAGCGGTCTGCAAATAAGCAAAAAAACGCGCGAACACGCCAAAAAAAGAAATCCGCAAATTTGCACGAATTCACGGATTGCAAGTTCGATTTCGCACGAATTCGCACCCCGCGAATCTCGCGAAATGGCAGAAAAACCATTTTTGGAAAACTGAAAGCACTTAGCAGGTGCAAAAGTTCAAGCTAATTTGTAACCATTCCCTGTAGTGCTTCCTGAGGGGCCCCTCCAGAGTTCAGTGGCCTACTTGCAACTATTCTCTGAACCTGCTCTGACCCTCAAAGCAGGGTCAGAGAATAGTTACAAGTATGGCACAATGCTCCTGTAAAAAAAATAACTGCAACAGGAAGCACTTACAGCCAAGGAAGCAGGTGCCAGACTTGAAGCACAAATTCAGTGACACATTAACCAGCCCCAAATTAATTCATCTCAGTTGAGGCTGGGCAGGTGTGCTTTCCCCCATAATCTACAGTGGTGAACAAGAGGGTGGTAGTGGTGAACCAGAGGGTGGCAGTGGTGAATGCTGAACCTGAGGGTGGCAGGGGTGAACCAGAGGGTGTCAGTGGCGAACCAGAGGGTGCTGTGATGAACCAGAGGGTGGCAGTGGTGAACCAGAGGGTGGCAGTGATGAACCAGAGGGTGGTACTGGTGAACCAGAGGGTGGCACTGGTGAACCAGAGGGTGCTGTGATGAACCAGAGGGTGGCAGTGATGAACCAGAGGGGGACAATGATGATCCAGAGGGTGGCAGTGGCAAACCAGAGGGTGGCAGTGATGAACCAGAGGATGGCAGTGATGATCCTGAGGGTGGCAGTGGTGAACCAGAGGGTGGGAGTGATGAACCAGAGGGTGGCACTGGTGAACCAGAGGGTGCTGCGATGAACCAGAGGGTGGCAGTGGTGAGTGCTGAACCTGAGGGTGGCAGGGGGGAACCAGAGGGTGTCAGTGGTGAACCAGAGGGTGGCAGTGGTGAACCAGAGGGTGCTGTGATGAACCAGAGGGTGGAAGTAATGAACCAGAGGGTGGCAGTGATGAACCAGAGGGGAACAGTGATGATCCAGAGGGTGGGAGTGGCAAACCAGAGGGTGGCAGTGATGAACCAGAGGGTGGCAGTGGTGAACCAGAGGGTGGCAGTGATGAACCAGAGGGTGGCAGTGATGAACCAGAGGGTGACAGTGATGAACCAGAGGGTGGCAGTTGTGAACCAGAGGGTGCTGTGATGAACCAGAGGGTGGCACTGGTGAACCAGAGGGTGCTGTGATGAACCAGAGGGTGGCAGTGATGAACCAGAGGGGGACAGTGATGATCCAGAGGGTGACAGTGGCAAACCATAGGGTGGCAGTGATGAACCAGAGGGTGGCAGTGATGATCCTGAGGGAGGCAGTGACGAACCAGAGGGTGGCAGTAATGAACTAGAGGGTGGCAGTGATGAACCAGAGGGTGGCAGTGGTGAACAAGAGGGTGGTAGTGGTGAACCAGAGGGTGCGGTGATGAACCAGAGGGTGGCAGTGGTGAGTGCTGAACCAGAGGGTGGCAGCAGGGGTGAACCAGAGGGTGCTGTGATGAACTAGAGGGTGGCAGTGGTGAGTACTGAACCTGAGGGTGGCAGGGGTGAACCAGAGGGTGGCAGTGGTGTCCCAGAGGGTGCTGTGATGAACCAGAGGCTGGCAGTGATGAACCAGAGGGTGACAGTGATGAACCAGAGGGTGGCAGTGGTGAACCAGAGGGTGCTGTGATGAACCAGAGGGTGACACTGGTGAACCAGAGGGTGCTGTGATGAACCGGAGGGTGGCACTGGTGAACCAGAGGGTGCTGTGATGAACCAGAGGGTGGCAGTGATGAACCAGAGGGTGACAGTGATGAACCAGAGGGTGGCAGTGGTGAACCAGAGGGTGGCAGTGATGAACCAGAGGGTGGTACCGGTGAACCAGAGGGTGCTGTGATGAACCAGAGGGTGGCAGTGATGAACCAGAGGGGGACAGTGATGAACCAGAGGGTGGTAGTGGTGAACCAGAGGGTGACAGTGGTGAACCAGAGGGTGCTGTGATGAACCAGAGGGTGGCAGTGGTGAGTGCCGAACCAGAGGGTGGCAGCAGGGGTGAACCAGAGGGTGCTATGATGAACCAGAGGGTGGCAGTGGTGAGTGCTGAACCTGAGGGTGGCAGGGGTGGACCAGAGGGTGTCAGTGGTGAACCAGAGGGTGCTGTGATGAACCAGAGGGTGGCAGTGGTGAACCAGATGGTGGCAGTGATGAACCAGAGGGTGGCACTGGTGAACCAGAGGGTGCTGTGCCCATACATGACTGCATGGGTAGCTTCGCCGTGCAAGCGGCCCGCAAACACGCAAAAAGCCCCGCAAACACGCAAAAAGCCCTGCGAACATGCAAAAAAACTAAAATTCGCAATTTCGCACGAATTCGCGAAATATGAGGATCACGAATTCGCTTTCGCACGATTTTGCGGACTGCGATTTCGCAGATTTCGCCCATGCTTAGACCAAGCAAGTCAACGCCGTCTCATCCGCATGCTTCAACACCCTGCGCATGCTCCGAAAGATCTTCCGGTGGATCCCCACCGAAACCAGAAAGACTGTCACCCAAGCCCTCGTCACCAGCCGTCTAGACTACGGGAATGCCCTATACGCAGGAACCACAGCCAAACTCCAGACACGTCTCCAGTGCATACAGAACGCCTCCGCACGACTCATCCTCGACATCCCTTGCCACAGCCACATATCTGCCCACCTGAAGAACCTGCACTGGCACCCCTTCAACAAAAGGATCACGTTCAGGCTGGTCATCCACGCACACAAAGCACTCCACAACATGGGCCCAGAATACCTCAACAACCACCTCTCGTTCTACACCCCCACCCGCCTGCTCCGCTTCACCAGCCTCGCCCTCGCCACCGTCCCATGGATTCAGAGAACCACCACCGGAGGAAGATGGTTCTCCTACCTGGCAGCCAAGACATGGAACTCCCTCCCCGCACACCTAGGAAACACCTCAAGACCTGGCTTTTCGAACAGTAGCAGCACCCCCCCTCCCTTCAGCGCCTAGAGACCCTCACGGGTGAGTAGCGCGCTCTATAAATGTTCTTGATTGATTGATTAATTGATTGACCACGCTCTTTCTCGCGGACCCCAGCGTCCTGACAAACGGGTGACGGGAGGTAAACAATGAGGGCTGGGTGCAGTAGGCCGACGCTCTGTCTCCTCCCCCCTCTGTTCTTTTGACTCTCCCTCCTCTTCTCCCTTCCACCCACTCCCTCTCCCTCCCATTCTCACTCTCTTCCTTTCATTCGGACTACCTTTCCTTTCCTCTTCCACATGGCACACATACTTATGTTTCATCTTTGTCTTGCAGGTTTTGCACACTGCTTCCGGAGGAGTCCCACCCACTTATTTCATGTTATACTGTTGTTTGTTCGAATAAAGTTGTGTTTCCATTTATTTGTGTTGTTTTAATAAAGGTTATTATTTTTACCAATAAATAAGTGAGTGTTTGGGTCGTCTTTTTCTGACAACACTTGTCTGTAGTTTATTGTGAAAATCGTCTGTTTATAGGAGGTTATGAGGGAAAACATTTGTAATTTTCCAGTGCACCTACCAAATATATACCAAAAGACTAATACACAAATGAAGCCTGGGTAATTCTACAACTGCAAGGGTTCTATGAGTGTATCAATTTATAACACTATGAGTACTGCCCGTGTGATTACAGAACCTATAAGGCACTGCCTAGGACCACGGAGGCTTCAGGGACTGCCGAGGCCCACCCTGCATATTTAAGTAAAGCCCCGTAGGGTGGCGATCCCCGGACTACAGTTGGCCTCGAAGCCCCCCAAACAATTAGTAAACAATACCCGGGAAGGTGGCGATCCTCTAGGCTGCAAAACGTCTCTGTGCCCTCCTGCGCCTAATTTACATGTGACATTAAGATCCCCAGTCCTACAGAAACCCCGCAATATAATAATAGGATTAACCACGGATTATTACCCACAAGAGACTCATTTAAATGACCGGGTGGGACCCCGCTTCTTTTTTTTTTTTTTTCTCCATTTTTACTATTCGGATCCGCTCTATTAAAGCGATAGGAGATTTTCCTCCTCTCGCTTCAACTAGTCAAACAAGGATTTGCTATCACAGGGTGGAAGCCATGCACCCGCCCTCTAATAGTAAACATAAATGTCCCGCGGATGCACACCCCAGGACATTGTATACGCTGTGCCTGGGAGGTCGCGCTCCCTAGGACCATGATGCTTTGGTTGGTATAAACGCATACTAACACTACTTACACACATGTAGTACAGCGACCAGAGTGTAGTGAAGAGGCAGAGGAAGCGCAAAATCTAAAAATATAAATCCTACTAGAGGTCAGATGACATAGTTCAATGAGCTGGCGACCCCGGGATGAGTAGAAACAGCTACACGAAGAAAACGGGTCTTCAGCACAATGCAAGCAACTTGGAAATATTGGTGAGTGCTGCCTTCTTTTGAACTTCTCCTGCTCGTCGCCAAATTTATGTAGTGAAGAGGCAGACTGCAGTGGATCCGATAAATAGATTTATTGCAGGAAAACAAGACACCTTAAACACCCACCAACAGGAGCATACAGCAAGGCAACCGTCTTCTCCAGCACCGTGTACAAACTCCCCAAGATTCCCCTCATGACAGCCATACATTCTAACATTACATACTTACATTCTAGTAGAATTACATACTAACATTCTACTATGATTTACATTGGAATACTACACAGAGCACATGACTTTACAGGAATGAGCTCGTGGTTTCATCCAGGAGTCTTAAAACCGGTAGGGGTGAGTAGTTTGCTTCCCACTCCCTCTATTGTATAAACGCAAACACTACTTCCACAAGTATGCTACACGGCCCAGAACACATCACTTTACAGCAATGAGCTCAAGATTTAGGCTCACGGTGTAATCCCTGAGTCTTCAGACCAGTAGGAGAAAGTAGTTTGCTACCCACTCCCTATTTTGCAGCGATATGATCCCTTACTTTGGGACAACTATGTGCTTTTAGTTTGTTCAAAGTGGTCATTCTAAACTAAGACAGCCTTCATAGATGTCGCCCTTCTGTATGTAATGGCACCATTTTTGGGGAGGATGTGACCGATTATGGAGTCATCTAGGATGAGGGGACAGTTTTTTCTAATGATTTTTCTAATGGCATTGCCCTGTTTGTGGGGAATTTTTGTATCTGGCTTCTCTCAATCTCAGTGCTTTTGTTAATTAGACTCTCACTTGTGACTGCATTGCTTTTCTTGATGGCCTGATTAATGCCTTTATTTGAATAGCCCCTTGCTAAAAATCTGGTGGTGCAGGCTTGTTGAGCTATTAGTAGATCATCCTCACAGCTGCAAATTCGTTTAAGTCGCAGCATCTCCCCATAGGGGATGCTCTGAATCAAGTGCTGGGAGGGGGGGAAACTACCTGAATGTAGTACCGAGTTGCCAGCGGTTGGCTATACATATATATATATATAAATATATATATATACACACATTTGTGTGTATATATATATATATATATATATATATATATATATATATATATATATATATATCAAGCTCACTGGGGTAACCACAAATTGAGAGGCACGCAAGCACAAACCAGCCTTTCCCCATTAAAAGCTTTATTCGGGACACGCAGCTTTGCATCTTAGTCCGCGCTGCCACAGCATTCCGCCTGACGCGTTTCGTGATGAAATCACTTCCTCAGAGGCTCACGGAGCGGTACTGGCCACACCCATTTAATCCCTTATACGCCTATTTCCGCATTTCTGGGAGATGTAGTCCACCTTTACAGTCCTGAATCGTTGCTCCTGCCGTGGCACAAGGCTTGCGTGCCTCTCAATTTGTGGTTACGCCAGTGAGCTTGATATATATATGGTGATGTGATGGTGATGTGATGTCAGTGATGTCATTTGAGATGTCATCAGTGATGTCACTGACCATGTCATGAATGATCTAATATGTGACATCATCAGCAGTGGATTGCGGGTGCGCGAAATATAGTTAGTACAACTAACTTTATAGGAGCAATTTCATTGGTTTTGTATGAGTAAAAGGTCCAGCTAACTATAACACCACTAAAACTTATAGTTTTTTGAGTGAATTTCAAAGGTTTTGTAAAAACGAATTCCTAACTATATAACTCCTGAAACCTATGGTTTTTTCAGTGAATTTCAAAGGTTTTTTTAAATGCTAATTCCTAACTATATAAGGCCTGAAACCTATGTTTTTTTCAGTGAATTTCAAAGGTTTTTTAAATGCTGATTCCTAACTATATAAGGCCTGAAACCTATGGTTTTTTCAGTGAATTTCAAAGGTTTTTTAAATGCTAATTCCTAACTATATAAGGCCTGAAACCTATGGTTTTTTCAGTGAATTTCAAAGGTTTTTTAAATGCTAATTCCTAACTATATAAGGCCTGAAACCTATGGTTTTTTCAGTATTTTAAAAAAAAATTTGATTGGTTAACTGGCTTATTAAGTGTATCTTAGTGAATACATATATTAGCGAGTAATGTTTAAATATTTAAATATATGCATGAGTGATGTAATATGTGACGTCATCAGCAGTGCATTGCAGACGTGCAAGTTATAGTGAGTCCAACTAACTATAACGTGGGAATTTCAATGGTTTTATGCGAGTAAAATTTCCAGCTAACTATAACTGGTGTGAAACCTATGGTTTTTTCAGTGAATTCCAAAGGTTTTTTAAATGCTAATTCCTAACTATAACTGGTGTGTAACCTATGGTTTTTTCAGTAAATATATATATATATATAACATTTCTATGGCAATATGAAACCCCTCATTTTGTTCCTTTTCAAATTAAATGTATTAAGTGTTACCACTTTATTCCAATCAAGATGACTTCAGGTGTGCCATACTTTTGTCATAAGTAAGGCTGTTAGCGTTCTAGTTGTTCTTTAGAAAACTCTGGGACATTCTGTCATTGGGCTATAGTTGGGCTACATCTGGCTGATATTTGGGCTACATTTGGGCTCTTTTGTCTCTGGTGGCCATCGTGGGAGACTGCATATCAGAATTTTTTTAATGAAATATAAGAAGATTTGAGAAGTCACTCAAAATGTGCCCTAATTTTTTTTTCTTCAGCACTAATCATAATTTCTATGGCAAAATGAACCCCCTCATTTTGTTCCTTTGCAAATTAAATGTTTTAAGTGTTAACACTTTATTCCAAACAAGATGACTTCTAAGCATGGGCGGATTTTGCGGATCCATGATCCGCCGATTTGCGGATTTACGGATCGTGGATCCGCAAAATCGGCGGATTTGCGGATTTGCGGATCCGCGGATTTGCCCTGCTGCAGTGCTGAATGAGTCACTGATTTTGAGCTTCAACTAGTACCAGCGACCATGTGTGTGTTACTATGCAATCGCCCTGAGGGGCGCAGGGGTCCCTTGGGTGAGCTGTCCATCATAGTGGGTCAATGGCGGGAAGACGGTGCACACTGCGAGTGTGTGGGGGGGGCTTCCATGCGATTGCACAATCGTGCACTGCCGATTTTCGACGGTAGATTTGGGAAGAAGGCACACATGCCCAGCCTCCACGACGCTCACAATTGTTTTTGGGCTGATGAATGAGTCACTGAATTTCAGCTTCAACTAGTTCCAGCGACCATGTGTGTGTTACTATGCAATCGCCCCGAGGGGTGCAGTGGTCCCTTCAGCTCCTGGCCACAGGAACAGCACGAGGATTGCGCTCGTGAAAGTCAAGGATGCAAAGGCCTCTATCCAGCATCACAGGCACAGCTGATTTTCGACGATAGATTTGGGAAGAAGGCACACATGCCCAGCCTCGACGACGCTCACAATTGTTTTTGGGCTGATGAATGAGTCACTGAAGTCACAGGAAGGGCCTGTTGTAACTATTTTACGATGGCGCCGGCAAGCTGTCAGCGCCATCCCAAAATAGTTACTAAATTAGCTTCAACAGGAAGCTCTAATAGATAAAATAAGCTTTATTTTATCTATTAGAGCTTCCTGTTGAAGCTAACTTAGTACCTATTTTAGGATGGCGCTGGCAGCTTGCCGGCGTCATCGTAAAATAGTTACAACAGGCCAGCCAGGCTTCAACTTTTGCCCCCGGAATCCGCCGCTCGCGGATTTGCGAATTCTCGGCAAATTCGCGGGAGTTCGCGGATCGCGAATTTACCGAAAATTCGCAAAATCCGCGAGCGGAACGGATTTTCCGCCCATGCTTAATGACTTCAGGTGTGCCATACTTTTGTCATAAGTAAGACTGTTAGCGCTCTAGTTGTTCTTTAGAACACTCTGGGACATTCTGTCATTGGGCTATAGTTGGGCTACATCTGGCTGATATTTGGGCTACATTTGTTTTTTTTTTGTCTCTGGTGGCCCTCTTTGGGCTACATTGGGCTACATTGGGCTACATTGGGCTACATTTGGGCTCTAACATATATATAGCCCAATGTAGCCCAATATATATTTTTTCAAAGTTAATTTTCGTAAAAACCACTGGAGCACATATCTTGAGACATAGCAAAGGCACATCGGACTACCAGTCCCTATAATTTTGCCAAGTTTGGTGGAAAACCATTCAGCCGTTCGGGCTAAAAGTGAGTCCAACCGCCCTATGGAAATTAACATGGGGAACACACGTTTTGGGACCCCCCTTTTATCTCGGCCCCCGCTTGACGAATCCCACCCAAACTTTCAGGGAAGGAGCGGAGCGCCGCAAGGCAAATTTCAGGAAGATTCCTCAACCAGCGCCAAAGTTATTCCCAATAGAATGTTGCGATTTCCCTATGGAAAACAATCCTAACTATATATACCTACTGGCTATCGCCATATATATATATATATATCCTTCCAAAGCGTTCAGCATTAAGGACGCACTCTCACAGTTGGGGAATGACAAATTCATTTATTGCAGAAACTGGTATCCTATTCCGATTCTGTGAAGTCCTGCTACCTTACGCGTTTCTGAGCATTTTTGCTCCTTCGTCAGAGGTATTTGCAGACACATAGGTTGTTGGCTCCCTGAGTTCCCTGCATGCTTGTTTTTATTGGCCTCCGGTGTGCTTTCATAATGAGTTTCACTGCGATGCACGCCGGAACTTGTGGTTTCTTTTCTGCCGTGATTTTTACCCTCCAGTGGATTATGTGTTCAACCAAAATATTTCCAGGACAAATATCGCCCTCCGGTGGTTTTGAACCTGATCAAGATCGAAAATCGGCACATGCTGGTATGCGGAACATGAAACTGGACTGCTAATCTGAGGCCCACTGTAGGGCGATAAAATGTTATATGTTAACAGCACCACAAATGTGCATCAAAATCCCAATAGTGTAAAAATGTGTAGAAGTTTGTACAATATATGAATTACATACATGGATGAACAGGATGATGATTCTCGGAGACAGGAAAAGGGCACATCTTGTCACAAGCCTGCGGCAAGGGCCCTTCCCTTTGTCCTGTGAGAAAAAATGAGAGAGGAAACAGGTATAATCTACAGTCATACGTATAAACTATCCACAAGAAACAACAACAATAATTATTCATACAAATGTCTAACCATCTCCTCATCGATGTTATGGCCTTTAGGAAATCTGGTACATAGATTGATAATGTATTTAGACTCGCGTTGTCTTAATTTCAGTATTCTGTTACCACCTCTTGGTCCTACAGACACCTGTTCCACAATAAAATAGGACAGCTTTGTGGCATCAGAGAAATGGTAAGCTTCAAAGTGGCGAGCCACCGGATATTGTTTATCATTTTTACTGATGGCTCGAAGATGTTCCAATATTCTTTTTTTGGCCATATGTTTCGTACTGCCCACGTACAGGAGATTGCATGGGCAGACGGGAACATAAACAACAAAAGTTGTAGTACATGTGAGAAATTGGTTAATCTGTATCATCTTATTGGTGCTGGGACACCAGTATTTCTTTTTCATCTGGCTGTTGTTACAGGCCTTACAGTGGCCACAT
This sequence comes from Lissotriton helveticus, assembly GCF_964261635.1. Taxonomy (NCBI): domain Eukaryota; kingdom Metazoa; phylum Chordata; class Amphibia; order Caudata; family Salamandridae; genus Lissotriton; species Lissotriton helveticus. The sequence goes on along the minus strand of NC_136061.1, from coordinate 737,544,889 downwards.
GGGTAAAACCCACAAAGATCAATGCCCCTCTTCACTCTGGTATTACTTATGTTGTTATGTACTAACAAGTCTCTCAGAGTTTGACCTCGTCTGTAAGTGATACTCGGTCTTTCTGGTAGACTTGCTCCTATAACGGGATTACTCTTCACAATGTTCCAATTTTTTACAATGATCTTGCGGATACTGCCCACATTGCCATTATAGTTCATGATGATACGTGTCTCAGTCTCTTTCTCTTCAATGTTTTCTAGAGAATCAATGTTAGCCAACAGGGTTTCTCGGTTGATGAGCTTAACCTTGTTGATGGCTCTTTGAATAACCCAGTTGGGATATCCCCTTGCTTTGAAACGTCTAGACATCGTTAGTTCTTCCCTCAGGTAGTCAGACTCTAAACTGCAGTTTCTTTTGGCCCTGAGTAGCTCACCATATGGAATTCTCCATTTTAAATTATCAGGGTGGCTACTCAGGCCATGTAGTAGGCTGTTCCCTGCAGTACTCTCCCTATACAAAGATGTTTGTATACAGTTATCTCGGATCTGTACTTTGATGTCTAGATAATCTACTTCCTCATCACTGATGTTGCATGTGAGAGAGATATTACTGGTATTGTTGTTAAGTTTGTTGACAAAAGTCAATGCTTCTTCATTAGTACCGTTCCAGACGACAAAAATGTTGTCTATGTAACGTAGCCAGACTATTACTTTGCTAAGTTCTTCCGTCATACTACAGTCATTACGCAAATCATTTTCCCAGGCCCCCATGAATAGATTAGCAAAACTTGGGGCAAAACATGTACCCATCGCAGTTCCATGCAATTTGATAAATATTTCATCATTAAAAAGAAAGAAATTGTTGGTTAGACAGTACAGCATCATATCAAGGATCATAGTAGTGTGATCTAGATAACAGATATTTCTCTTCTTCAGAAACCTCGCACAAGCTTCTATACCTTGTTGGTGTTCAATAGAGGTATAGAGGGAATTGACATCCATAGTAATTAATAAGTAATTGGAATCCCATTTTACATTCCTCAATTTTTCAATAAAATCCTTAGTGTCCCTTATATATGAGGGTAACGCAACAACAAAGTCTCTCAGAAAGTGGTCGACATATCGTGAGACATTTTCCAATATGCTTCCCCTGGATGAAATTATCGGCCTTCCAGGAGGGTTCTTGTGGCACTTGTGAATTTTAGATAAAAGGTAAAGGATGGGTAATATGGGGTTATCTTTTTTCAGGAAGCCATACTCCTCCCATTCCAAGAGTCCCCTATCCTTCCATTCTCTCAGTTTGTCCCAAATTCCGATGATACTATGATTATATTCCAAATGGGTGGACATTTTGTATGCTTTCAAGCAACTTAATTGTCTTTTAGCTTCACCAATATATTGTTCTTTGGTAAGAATCACAATATTTCCGCCCTTGTCGGCTGGTCTGACAAATATACTATCATCAGTAGCTAGCTCCAACATAGCTTTCTTCTGGGCCAACGTTAAGTTATGTTTGAATTTTCTCATCTTACCAGACCAGTTGTTACTTCTGAATTCTAGTAATTCGTTCCCCACAACATCCTGAAAAGTATCAATATTATCGTGGTTCAACTTGGGAACGAAAGTTGATTTACTGCGGAATTCATTACCCTCAGTTAAATCTTGTCTGATTTCCATCTCATCTAGAATCCTTCTGGTATTGGATTCACAAACTCATCATTATCGTTCCCCAATGCACCCAGTGCCATCATCGCATCAATGTCACCAATTATTAGTTCATCACCATAATTGCTCCTAATATTAGTCGTAGGTGATTTATGCTTAGTTGGTTTCAATTTGTGCCATTTTTTTAATTTAAGTTTTCTGCAAAACCTAAACATGTCGATTCTACTGTCTGCATAGTTCATAGGGGTACTTAAGCAGAAGGACAGCTCTAGACATAGTGTTCTCTTGTCTTTGTTGCTTAAAACTTTAGAGGTAAGATTAACAATGGTTTTGTTTACCTGATCATCATCCATGATTAGTTCTTCTTGTTCAGAGCCTTTTTGTATCCCACTTGCTCTTTCGCTCTGCCTCTGTTGTTTCCTCCACCTCTGTTTGAGTTTCTTCCTCCTCTTACATTGGTACCCCTTGGTCTTCCTCTGCGTACATTTCCGCTCATCACCTGCTGTTCTTTTATCCTTGTGGACGATCGCGTAGCTTGCCTGTTCTCCTTTAGCATCCGATATTCGTCTAAAAAAGTAGTACGCTTTCTGGGTTGGGTACCATCGGCTGAAATTATGCTACCTTCGGTCTCAGTTAGGTCCGATTCAAAGGAGGTAGCATCACTATATTCGTCACTTTCTTCATCTTCTGCCGTTTCTGATGGAATGATTCCCGAGCTCAAAGCTGTTGCATCAGCGAACAAATGATCGTATTTACGGCTGTGTGTTAGAATTCGTCCCGCCTCGTAATCACCACAGTCACGATGTAACTTATATTGTTTGCGTTTCTTGATGTCTTCTTCAGTTGCCTTCAATCTAATTTTCATCTCCTCGATGAATTTACTTATCATTTCTTGTTCTGGATGTTTTGCTAATCTATTCATGGGGGCCTAAAAAATGATTTGCGTAATGACAGTAGTATGACGGAAGAACTTAGCAAAGTAATAGTCTGGCTACGTTACATAGACGACATTTTTGTCGTCTGGAACGGTACTAATGAAGAAGCATTGACTTTTGTCAACAAACTTAACAACAATACCAGTAATATCTCTCCCACATGCAACATCAGTGATGAGGAAGTAGATTATCTAGACATCAAAGTACAGATCCGAGATAACTGTATACAAACATCAGTTTAGAGTCTGACTACCTGAGGGAAGAACTAACGATGTCTAGACGTTTCAAAGCAAGGGGATATCCCAACTGGGTTATTCAAAGAGCCATCAACAAGGTTAAGCTCATCAACCGAGAAACCCTGTTGGCTAACATTGATTCTCTAGAAAACATTGAAGAGAAAGAGACTGAGACACGTATCATCATGAACTATAATGGCAATGCGGAAAGTATCCGCAAGATCATTGTAAAAATTAGAACATTGTGAAGAGTGATCCCGTTATAGGAGCAAGTCTACCAGAAAGACCGAGTATCACTTACAGACGAGGTCAAACTCTGAGAGACTTGTTAGTACATAACGACATAAGTAATACCAGAGTGAAGAGGGGCATAGATCTTTGTGCTTTTTACCCATGTGGCCACTGTAAGGCCTGTAACAACAGCCGGATGAAAAAGGAATACTGGTGTCCCAGCTCCAATAAGATGATACAGATTAACCAATTTCTCACATGTACTACAACTTTTGTTGTTTATGTTCCCGTCTGCCCATGCAATCTCCTGTACGTGGGCAGTACGAAACATATGGCCAAAAAAAGAATATTGGAACATCTTCGAGCCATAAGTAAAAATGATAAACAATATCCGGTGGCTCGCCACTTTGAAGCTTACCATTTCTCTGATGCCACAAAGCTGTCCTATTTTATTGTGGAACAGGTGTCTGTAGGACCAAGAGGTGGTAACAGAATACTGAAATTAAGACAACGCGAGTCTAAATACATTATCAATCTATGTACTAGATTTCCTAAAGGCCATAACATGGATGAGGAGATGGTTAGACATTTGTATGAATAATTATTGTTGTTGTTTCTTGTGGATAGTTTATACTTATGACTGTAGATTATACTTGTTTCCTCTCTCATTTTTTCTCACAGGACAAAGGGGAGGGCCCTTGCCGCAGGCTTGTGACAAGTTGTGCCCTTTTCCTTTCTCCGAGAATCATCATCCTGTTCATCCATGTATGTAATTCATATATTGTACAAACTTCTACACATTTTTACACTATTGGGATTTTGATGCACATTTGTGGTGCTGTTAACATATAACATTTTTACCCATATCCATTCATTCGAATCACTGAGGGTTTTGTGTAAGTAGCTTTTATGTTATGGACTTTGGACCTGTTTGGTCTGGTTTTCCGCTTTTTTACATATTGGGTCAGCATTATATGTTTATTGAATATAGTATGTCGAATTTTGTATACTACTAGCAGCTTTTGGGAGGGATAGCGCACTAAACAGTGCAATACTAGCATTGTTATTGATGAAATCCTCTATCCTAGGGAATAAGGGCGCACTAATCAGCGCGATATTTATCCATTTCCAATGAATTTCACTTTATGAATTGTATTATATCTTATTAGCGTTGGCGCACTAACTAGCGCTGTATTTATCCATGTATCATAGAATTAGAAGGCTACACCTTCTGCCACAAGTACCATCATACACTTGGTCGAGTCAGCACAACACGCGACTCGTATATATGCATTTTGATGGTTTTAAACATGTACTTAATGTTCTGCTTTGGATGATATTATCTTTGACATTAATGCTAAATATATTAGGAGTATTTATACTTTGTGTACTGTATCAAGCTAACATGTGTGTATATCATTTGGATGTGATTTCACATGACCATTTCAAGATGGCGGATATTTTCCAGTCCTCTTTTGATGTCCTTTGACACGGAAGTGTTTACGTCCATAAAGCACGGATGTAAAGTTACAGACTTTGTGTGAACAAGCGCTTTGTAAGCGCGAAACGGGTCGCAAGGTTTAAGATTGAATAAACCCTTTTCTCTGGTGCACTACCTCTGACTCTTGTGTGGATTGCTGAGTGCTCGTTGGAACGCCGGTCTACCATGTGATATTTATTCCGGTTGCTCCGCCGGATACGAGCCACCTCTTCAAAGCGTTCGGACTGCCAGTAGGAGCTACCTTGTGATTATATATATATATATATTGGTTTTTTTTTTGTTCACTTCCTCCATAAAACACCGGGACACTTCGATCGCGGTGCATTTCAGGGATAGAGGTCACCCTGTAACATATTACGGTTCACAAAGCACAGTAAAAACTGTGCCGATGCACTCCACTTCAGGTGGCACTTTAATCACTTGAACAGTCGGGTGTACTAGCCAAGGTGGTGTTTTATTTCATTTTGGTTCCACACACAGGTACATGAAAAACAGCCCAACGCGTTTCAATGAACCAGTCGCCTTGATCACAGGGTCAAGGCGACTGGTTTGTTGAAACGCGTTGGGCTGTTTTTCATGTACCTGTGTGTGGAACCGAAATGAAATAAAACACCACCATGGTTAGTACACCCGACTGTTCGAGTGATGAAAGACCTGAAGTGGAGTGCATCGGCACAGTTTTGACTGTGCTTTGTGAACCGTAATATATATATATATATATATATATATATATATATATATATATATATATATATATATATATTTTCACTCAAAAAACTATAAGTTTTAGTGGTGTTATAGTTAGCTGGACATTTTACTCATACAAAACCAATGAAATTGCTCCTATATAGTTAGTTGTACTAACTATATTTCGCGCACCCGCAATCCACTGTTGATGATGTCACATATTAGATCATTCATGACATGGTCAGTGACATCACTGATGACATCTCAAATTACATCACTGATGACATCATTGATGACATCATCCAGTGAATGTGGTTTGCTTCGTTATTTAAATATGCATTATATATATAGCAATTTACATTGAAGAATGAGTGGATATATATAAATAAATATTTGGATGGAGGATTTAGTAGCAGTGTAATTGACTGTTTACTTGACCAATTTATAATGTCTCACTAAATATAGTGGATAGTGACTAAACTGTGTGAATATCTGTATCACTTTGTCAGTTGTTGTGTAAACTGATTCTACAGTTGGTTACTAGCTATGTGAAAGTCTATATTAATTATTGATTAGTTAACTGAGTATTTGTATGGGAGTGTGAAAGTGTGTGTGGTTCGGTGGGGGGTGTGTGACTGTCCAAAGATGTGTGAATAGTTGATTCAGTAGATATATGAAGTTAAAACTACATGTTCTAACAGTTTGGGTGAGGGAATCTCTTTATGGGTGTGGTGATGAGAAAATATATTTCTCAAAGGTACAGGTCCAACAAACTAGAAAAATAAAAGGCAGTGCATGTGTCAGTTGTTGTATATAAATAAGTATACATAAGACACAATGATTGTGTGAGTGACTGTATGGATAACTGTATACTTGTAATAATGATTTTATAATTCACTAAGTATGACTTACTATCTAAATGAATAGAAGAAGTGTTGTTTGTATAAGTGTTTTTCTAAGTAAATATGTAAGTATGATCCATTGTTTGCATAAGTGAGTAGGATGACTTCATATGTGAATAGGATGCGTGCTGTTGTTTAATGTCGATATAGATGTGTAAGTATTTTTAAAAGTGTTCTATTGTTCATTGACAGCATGTATGAGTGAATCCATAGGTAAGTGATTAAATGTGTGTATACATCTATGAATCACTGAGTGGATTTTTAGATACTTGTATTGCTGTGACAATGGATTTAAATATGATACTCTGTATTTTACAAACAGTGATGAAAAATTGTAATAGTGTATGAAAAGGTGTATGTGATTGTCACGTGGATGATGTCATCAGTGATGTCATCAGTGAAGTCATTTGAGATGTCATCAGTGATGTCACTGACCGTGTCATGAATGATCTAATATGTGACATCATCAGCAGTGGATTGCGGGTGTGCGAAATATAGTTAGTACAACTAACTATATAGGAGCAATTTCATTGGTTTTGTATGAGTAAAATGTCCAGCTAACTATGACACCACTAAAACTTATAGTTTTTTTAGTGAATTTCAAAGGTTTTTTAAAAACGAATTCCTAACTATATAACTCCTGAAACCTATGGTTTTTTCAGTGAATTTCAAAGGTTTTTTTAAATGCTAATTCCTAACTATATAAGGCATGAAACCTATGGTTTTTTCAGTGAATTTCAAAGGTTTTTTAAATGCTGATTCCTAACTATATAAGGCCTGAAACCTATGGTTTTTTTCAGTGAATTTCAAAGGTTTTTTTAATGCTAATTCCTAACTATATAAGGCCTGAAACCTATGTTTTTTTCAGTGAATTTCAAAGGTTTTTTAAATGCTAATTCCTAACTATATAAGGCCTGAAACCTATGGTTTTTTCAGTGTTTTAAAAAAAAAAAAATTGATTGGTTAACTGGCTTATTAAGTGTATCTTAGTGAATACATATATTAGCGAGTAATGTTTAAATATTTAAATATATGCATGAGTGATGTAATATGTGACGTCATCAGCAGTGCATTGCAGACGTGCAAGTTATAGTGAGTCCAACTAACTATAACGTGGGAATTTCAATGGTTTTATGCGAGTAAAATTTCCAGCTAACTATAACTGGTGTGAAACCTATGGTTTTTTCAGTGAATTTCAAAGGTTTTTTAAATGCTAATTCCTAACTGTAACTGGTGTGTAACTTATGGTTTTTTCAGTGAATATATATATATATATATAAAATTTCTATGGCAAAATGAAACCCCTAATTTTGTTCCTTTTCAAATTAAATGTATTAAGTGTTACCACTTTATTCCAATCAAGATGACTTTAGGTGTGCCATACTTTTGTCATAAGTAAGACTGTTAGCGTTCTAGTTGTTCTTTAGAACACTCTGGGACATTCTGTCATTGGGCTATAGTTGGGCTACATCTGGCTGATATTTGGGCTACATTTGGGCTCTTTTGTCTCTGGTGGCCATCTTGGGAGACTGCATATCAGAATTGTTTTAATGAAATATAAGAGGATTTGAGAAGTTACTCAAAATGTGCCCTAATTTTTCTTTCTTCAGCACTAATCATAATTTCTATGGCAAAATGAACCCCCTCATTTTGTTCCTTTGCAAATTAAATGTTTTAAGTGTTAACACTTTATTCCAATCAAGATGACTTCAGGTGTGCCATACTTTTGTCATAAGTAAGACTGTTAGCGCTCTAGTTGTTCTTTAGAACACTCTGGGACATTCTGTCATTGGGCTATAGTTGGGCTACATCTGGCTGATATTTGGGCTACATTTGTTTTTTTTGTCTCTGGTGGCCATCTTTGGGCTACATATGCTGTGACTTTTGCTCACATTTATCACCAGAGAGAGAGACACAACAGAACGTCTAGGTTTTGGTGCAACTAATACTTAGATTCACCCTGATAGGAGTAAAAGAATGCATCAAACCACTTGGCCACAAAATGGACTGGGTGATAGCAGATAATAGCAGATAATACCTTCAAGCTAACAGAATGAACCATACAAAACCAACTTTGAGTAACTTACAATTAAAAACATTTCCAAGGCCTATATAGATCCTTTTGCAAGGAATGTGAGCCCTTTGAACGTGTTTGTGAACTGGCAGTACATTTTCAAAAGCTATGTTAGCTTTGAAGTCTACTCTGAAAGGCATGAAACTAATAAGCCAACCTGAATGTGTCAGTCTGCAAGCTCTCCCGGAGATCTTTGAACCTAGATAGCAATCATCACTGATGCTGTTGCACTGAAGGATAAAGTGCAGAGCAGGCATCATGTTTGTTGTGCCCGCTCAGGAAGCTTTTTTGTTTAACAAGAATCAACTACCAAACCAGAGAATTTGGATTTTGAGAACAAAATATCAATGCCCCTGACAAGCAGAGACGTTTCTTCCTTCTTGTTGGGTACACAAATGGACTTCCCCGGTTTGAATGGTGGTCCAGGCAGGGAACTATAGTGAGGGTCGCCCTGGCCTATATCATAGGGGCCCTGTGGTGGACGGTCTGTTCTGTCAGAGGTTTACCTTGCGGCGTCAGCTGTGCTTTCCCTGACTCCAAGTAGAGAGGGTGAACCCCAAGTATGGCTGGACAGGAGTCCTCGGACTCCCGCTCTGTCAAACTTTAAATGAAGTCCAAACTAATGTAAAGTAAGAAAGAATGTGCATGCTCCATGGAATTTTTTCAGGAGATAAAAAACACATTTTCATATATTTGATGGGGGCACTGTGAAGACATCCTGTCTCTTAGCACTTAATTGACATTCAAATCAGTACAAGCATCAGTGTGCACGGGGTTTTGCATAGCAAGTATACATTGATATTCCAGAAGACCTGCTCCCTTTTTGCAGTTTTGGATCTGCTGGATGGAGGCTTAGGTATCATTACTGCAGAAGGAGTAGCACCGCAAGAGTTCAGAGTTAGAAGGTTTCTCTCCATTCTAGTAATATCCGTCTTTTAGTGTGATTGATACCTGTAGTTACAGAAAGGCATTTTTGGCCTCAGCTTCATACAGCTATATCTTTTTGTTGACAGACGTGTTATTTCCATTACAAATCATATACATATTGTGGGCTTTGGGTCAGCCCCTTATTCATTATTTGAAGGTTTTAGGTGTATCTCAGTTACCTACTCCTGACTTGATGGCTTTCCCCATATTCTTGTGTTTTTCCCCACCCGGGAGCATTTCATTCGCCCTGTTTTCTATTTGGATGAATTATATCTTTCCACTGCAAACTTAAGGGAACCATTTTTTCAGGTTTTGCCTATCAGATAGCTTTTACCTATCTGTAGCCAAAAGACTTTTGTGGATCATACCAAAATCTCCAGTGGGCTTAGAGCCCCCTATTGCTTACCATCCTTTTTTACCTTATTGTCACTCTCATTTGATTGCTTCTGTTTCGATGGCTTGCCTTCCCCTTCTTGGGTTGGTCCCTTCCTTGGAACATAGCCGCGCTACCATACTCTTGATTGGCTGACTTGTATCCATCCACTGCTAGCATTTAAGTAACTAAAATGTTCCTTTTCATTAAGCACTCCAAGGGAGTGCATTATTTTCTTACTCTCTCCCTTATCTTCTTCTCACCATCCCATAACTGCCCCCGTTTCTTCCCCTTCACCTAACCAACACCCGCTCCTCCATTACTCCCTACTCCTCTTGGTCATTTGAATGTTTTTACATTAAATAATTGTAATTATTTTGGAGAGTTTGGCAGCAATCATTTGCTGCCACGCCTCAAGGCATTCTAAAACTTGCTTTTGAGTGCATCTGTTGCTTCCTCACCCCCACCCACTCCTAATTGCTACACCACCCGATTCACCATCACCAACCGAAAACGGAAAATATTGTTATAGCTCCATGCTTCAAAACCACTGTTCATCGGCCCCTCCTCCACTGAGGTGGAGGAGCGTCGCCCTACAGGAAAAATAAAATGATTATAACAAGGTTATTATCATGTTATTTTTCACTACTGGCTCTTTAAAGGTGTGGGGTGGGCCTGTGCTGCCCAGAGAGCAGAGGAAGGACTGGGTGGGCACTCTCTTAAGTGCGCATGACAGGGCAAACCGACATGCACACTTAGCATGTACTCCACCCAGCTGTATTGCACAACCAGGTGGGTAACAATCACAGGCTCCCACTCCCTGTCTGAGTTCCGAACCACAACGCCCAAGCCAATCACAACGCTGCTTTCATGCTGGTGACTGGCTAGGGGAATCTGGGAGCTTGTGTGCTTCCTGCTTCAACAACTGAAAAGGAAGGAGCTGAGGCAGCCACCGGGAAGGTAAGTGAAATTTTCTTTTCTTTTTTTGCCGCAGTCTTGCCTTTTTGCAGTGGCCAGGCAGCTGCAAAGTGCCGCCAAACCACTTGCTTCCTTTATAGTGCTTCTGCACACATCTCTTTGCTCCCATTATGCTCCTCATCCCACTCTCCATCCTGCTTCCCCGCAGTTGTTTTGTATTTTTCTAACCGGGGCATGCTAACTACAAAGGGCCAGATTTACAAGCCACTTTTGTGACGCAGCGGCGGTGCAAAAGATGCACCATGCTGCGGGGTATTTACAACGTGACGCATCAGGGAGCTGTATCACGTTGTAAAGCCCTGTGCCAGAAGAGTAGGTGTTCCTGCGCAGGGGGGGGGGGGTTCCAGTGCAGGAACGCCTTCCAAGAGTGGCTGAGTGAAATCTACAAGATTTCACTCAGTCACTTTTGAGCCCATGCTGCGTCAAAACCCTGGCGTACGGATTGACGCAACATTGTAACCATAGGGGCTCCCAGAGCATTGCTGGAGCTGTGTCGCATTTGCGACACAACTCCAGCAATGCGCCGCTTTTACGGCGCAGTGTGTCACGCATCTGTGCCAATCTTGCCCCACGGTGCACCGCATTGTAAATGCGGCGCATCCATGGTGGCGGAGCCGTGGTGCACAATAACTGGCGCATCCCTGCTGATATGCAGGGATGCGCCAGTTATTGTAAATTTGCCCCTCAGTGCTGCTAGGGTGCTCACTTACTTTAATGCAATTATCGCTCACTCATTTATTATTTTTTTTGTAACACTGTAATTTATTGTTCTGACATGGGGGTCCACCATGTTAAAAACGTTTTAATGCAAATGCCGGGAGCCCTCTAACAATAGGTTTTCTGTGATATAAAACTCTTTCCAAGATTGCCCGCATTGCATACAGGTGTCTTGATGCATGTACACTCGTGCAATTTGGAAAAAAACATTGGCAAAGCAAATGGCTCAACCTTTTGGAAATGACACCCACTGGGTTTTACCAATGCTTCCTCTTACTTTTATTAGTACCCACTACATTCTTGCTATGCCAAAGCAGCAAGTGATATTGTCCCTCTTTGCTTTCTAAGATTGAAGTCCTCTGTAACTGCATCTCAATGACTTTGTTGCAAAGGAGTGAATGTCTGATTTTCCCACACACATAATTAATTCCCACCAATGCCGTGAGGGAGCACTACTTCCTTATGTAGTGTATGACATGGACTTCCTTTAAGGGTTGTCAAGGGTCATAGCTCGCAACTGCGACTGCTTCAATCAATCAATCAGGATTTATAAAGTGCAGCTATCACCTGGTAGGTAATCCAGGCTCTTGCAGTTCCCTGAAGCTTATTCAAACAGCCAGGTCTTGAGAGATATTCGGAATTCTGGAAGTAAGGCGATGGTCTGAAGTGGCGTGGGGAGGCCGTTTCAGGGCTTTGCTGCGATGTGGGAGAAGGAGCATCCTCCATTTCTGCTTCGGTAGGTGCGGGGAGTATAAGTAAGTGAGAAGGAGGCAGAGTGTAGTCTTCTCAATGGTTTGTGGAAGTTTAGGTGGTGGTTAATGTAGGTAGATCCTTTGTTATGCAGAACCTTGCGTGCCTGGGTCAGAAGTATGCATTGGCATTTTTACTGTATGGGGAGACACTGGACTTGCTTGAGGTGGGGTGTGATGTGCATTTATCGGAGAAGGCAGAGGATAAGTCTGTCTGAGGTGGTCTGTATAGTCTGAAGTCTGAAGTAGGAGGGGTGCAGTGATTCCTACATTGAGGCTTGCAACCTTCCAACTCCTGGCACTGCTCTTGCGACCCCTGGCCTCATATGTCGTTATGGCAGCACCAGTCACCGAGGAGTTGGGCACTTTGATAGCAGAAAATCCATGAAAAATAAACGTGGCCTGCATTAATTTCTTTCTTTTTTCCTGTTATAAAAAGAGCAGGAGCTTGATGCTGCTGATGGCTGGAGACAGCGAACACTAGTTTTCCTTTAGGTTGCTCCTGCAGCACTAAACGGGTGTCACTTTCTAATTTTCGGTATACTGATGTTTAGGTTTTAATGCCCTCTATGGAGAGGTCAGTGACATTATATGAGAATGGAAGAACAACTTATGCGATGTAGTTGACTAAATTATGTGTCAAGAAAAGGCAAACTATGCATCATTATGTGTGTATGGTCTGTGATTGAGCTAGCACTCCATTTTGACATTGCAATACATGTCAATTCTATCATTAGGACCAGTTAGTCCGAATCATAAGTGATGTCACTTCCGGTTCTATCATGGGAGACAAAGGTCACAGGATGTCACTCCCGCTATATCTGGTATTTTTGTCAATCAATGTACATGGTGTAGGAGATGGCTTAAAATAGCCCTCAAGGTGGATTAGTGGAATTCCAACAACAGAGTCCAGGGATGCACACTTAAAACCAATGATATGCGAGGTGTGCCCTGGCATGGATACAGACAACACGGCTAGGACCCCATTTTTTGTCCTGCCTGGCTGTCTCACAACCATAAAGGCTCACAGAGTAAGAAGACGTACCACACACGCATACACGAAGGCATCTTGTGAAAGCAAAGCGCGGCTGGTTTTTGTTGATAATTCATAGTTTTACTACCATATCATTGACGAGAATCCTAGACTGCTGCTTGTCTGGGTGGTTCCCAGACTGCAAGCATCATCAGTTTTGTTTCAGTAGGTATGCCATCAGCGTCTGGCTACTCTATACTCTGATTGGCTCACAGTAGAGACAGGTAGTTTCGTTGATTATAGACCTCTTAATTCAAGTTAACTGCTGATGGCAGAGCTTGTTAGCGGAAATCCGGAAGAGCTCCAGCATGCTTGGCTTGCTACAAATGCAGTTAAAAGAAGTGGAAGTAGCTGACACAAATAATTAGCAGACATGATAAACTTGTGCTTTACTGCAGACGTTAATTAACATTTCGGTTCGGAAGCTAATAGCAGGTTAGCTCCATTTTACAAGGCGGCATAAGGTTAATCTGCACTGCTCCCATTACTGGGGATCAGATTTTTATACATTATGTTTGAGTTTTGCATGTTTTGTCTTGTGAATTAAGTGCAATTGTGCAAGAACTAACCTTCTGAGAGCAAGGATTTGTAAGCAGAGCCATTCAACAGCAAGTTGCTATATTTATTCTCAGTCAAATTTATTGACGATTTTCCTTAATCACGAAAACGAATATATCATATTTTTATATTATGTTGAAACTTGTTAGCAAAAACATTAGTCTTGCTCCATAAAAATAAAATGAAGATAAGGGATCTGATGCAAAATATGTACTCAAACAAATGTGCAGCTACATATTCCTTGGGCACAGGTCCTGATTTACAAACGAGACCTGTGGCCATTGGGAGGGCTGTACAGTGAGCACAACTACATATGTCTGTTGCTGTTCTACATCCTTAAGCAAACAGTCTTTGTTACCGAAACCACTGATTTCAACAAGTCCCCCCTCCTATACCCAAATCAAACAGGTTATGTAAGCGGCACTGACACATATGGGCCTTAAAGGGACTGTACACGCTAAGTATTAGATTTAAATACTCATCCCTAAATTAGGGGTAGGGGCACACATTTACACTGGCCACTAGTACATTTTATGTGTGCCAGGGCCTGCCATGCAGACAGTAGGCATTTCTTCCTGTATTGTGTCTTCTCCTGCAGCATCCCTGTGCTAGGTCACGCCATTGGGAAATGGAGATTTACCATGTGCAGGTGCCAGCTTCCCCCGACTGCAAACCTTGGGATGCTGCAAGGGCCACTGAAAAACACAAAGGCCTATGAGGGACCTAATCAAATTCTTAGTTCCCACCAAGCAATTACCATTACAGGGGCAGGGAAGCTACGAGAATTTGTTGTTTTTGAGGAATAAACATGTTGGCATCACTGATTCCGCATTCCCAGGTTTTCCCACAGATTTTCCCACAGGGATTCTAGCTGCTTTCAGCAGACCATGGGGGATATTCACAAGGACCCAACTCCGATTTATCCCCACCTTAACGCAACAAATGTGGAGCTAGATTTAACACTCAATTCAATTCAATTAATATTTATTATGATTTAGAATTCCGAAGAATTCCACATAAAGTACATGGATAAAACATCATTCTGTACATACAAGAATGCAAAATAAAATTACAAGTACAATTTTATGCTAAGATACAAACAATTGAGAGAAAACACTTTTTTCCTTCAGTGGACTAAACTCTACACTGGACAACGTCCTTTCAATGCAGAAATGCTTACAACTCAAACAAAATTCTTTCAGTTAAAACACACTATGGACTGTCAGAAAAACCTGATTAAAAAGAGGTACACAGAAGAATTAATAACAGTTGTAATCCGGATTTAGGGAAAATAGGAAGGCACTACCTTTTCTTAGAAAAGTGCAGGTGCTCTGTGCAATTTTTGGAAGAGTATTTATCAGAACTCCCCTAGCAGCTATGTAGATAATCTAGGCAAAAGATATAAAAAAAAAAGACAATTTACATGTCATACAAAAAGTGCAAGTGCTCTGTGCAATTTTGTAGGGCAAATAATTTCCCACCCTCCCCTAGCAGCAGTATAGATAATTTGACATCGAGATATTGCAGGCTCTCAGGTCACTTTAAAAAGTTACATTCCTACTAAACGTTTAAGAACTCTTTGAAGAGATCTACACTGGACAATAACATTTCAATGCAGATAGGCATTACAACTCGACCAAACTTCTTTCAGTTAAAACACACTATGGGCTGTCCAGAAAACCTGATTAAAAAGAGGTACACAGAGGAATTAAAAACAGTTGTAATCCGGATTTAGGGAAAAGAGGAAGGCACTACCTTATCATTCAAAAGTGCAAGTGCTCTGTGCAATTTTTGGAGGAGTATTTATCAAAACTCCCCTAGCAGCTTAAAATATTACAATCCTAATAAACATTTAAAAACTCTTTGAAGAACCGAAATTTTTTAAAACACATCAGTTTGGATGGAGGGGACAGAAGACAATTACGGGCCTGTTCAGCTGTTGAGATATTATACTTTAAAAATCCGACCTTAAATATTTACGCCGGATTGAATGGCGTGCAGGACACACAATCAAAACATGATTCAGATCTTGTATACCACAGTTACACAGATGACAGTATCTTTCATTTTTGGGTATACCATCCCAGGAACCTGTTACAACTCTTAGGGGTAATAAATTCATTCTTAACAACAGAATCACCCTACGTACTCCGTGTTCCAGGTTCCATAGGACATACAGCTGGGGGTTTTTAACAATAGAGCTCCCAGCAATGCAATCCATCCTTCCATTCGATAAACATAGTATCAAATCTCTTTTGCGAGAAACCACATAAATTGTCTTCTTAATTATCTGCTTTAACAAGGTTTTACATAAAGCTGTTGCCCCTTCCTTATCTAGACCAAACATACTTAATGCCTTTATATAATTTCTAAAAAATAGTGCTTTTCCCCATCATATTTATAAATATTTCCCTGTGCAATGCTACCCTTAACACATTATCGGTGCCATTTATCAAAGCATTACACCACCTTAAACAGGCGGCCATTGATAACACGTATGTCGAGAGAAGACCAAATTCGAGCCTAAGTGCCGCGATCGGCGCTGCATAATTCAAATTACATATTTGGCGCCAGATCTTTTCTTCCACTTTCTCAAATTTGGCCCATTCACACTCATCAACTGTTTCGCTAGCATAATTCAGCGTCGGTGGGATTTTTATTTTGTAAACCGAAATGATGTGGGAAAAATGTCTTTTGCCACATTGTATATACAGGCGGTTAATTGCCAAGGCTTGTGAGATTGCTTTCCCTTTGCAATGGTCCATATGTCTGATGGCAGAACACATGTTTGAAAATATTTTTCCTAAATATGGATAAAATGTCACTAATTCCAGTTTATCCTTTTCAAGATACCAACTCATAAATTTACTCTTTAAAATGTTTATTTTTAAAATGTACTCTTCTGTGTACCTAACCAACTCTGTCAATCTTCTTTGCAACCCAATTGGTGTTAAGTCCATAATTATTGCATCATCTGCATACAACAGGCAACTTAATTTAAGGTTACCTATTTGTGGAGGGTCCCCTTTACTCCGTCCTACCCGACTCGGCAGATCATTAATATAGATAGAAAAGAGTAAAGGGGCCGAAAGGCACCCCTGCTTCAGCCCGTTGTGTGTACCTATTTTCCTTGATAGGCCTTGAGATCCCCCCAACAAAACTTTTATCCACGTCAAAGAATGGAGTGCAATTACTAATCTTAAAAGGTTCCCTGGGATCCCCATTGTGACCAATTTCCTCCACAGCATCTCCCGATCTACCCTATCGAACGCTGTGGAGAAATCTATAAAGGCTGTGTACAACGGGATCCCTCGGCCCACAGGATATTTTTCAATTAACGTTTGTAAGACGGAAATGTTATCCAGAGTGCCACTATTCTTACGGAATCCTGTTTGTTCCAGAGGTATGTAATTGTTTCCGAATGCCCACTATTGCAAGTGGCCAAGGATACTCTTTGCAAACAGTTTACCCGTTGCATCTAAAAGGGAGATTTGTCTAAAACTAACCAGGGAATTTTTTTGGGCCCTTCTTGTACAACGGGACCAATATACTTCCCTTCCAGGAATAAGGTATATCCCCAGTAGCATAACAATGGGCAAACAATGGAAATAAACATTTTGCCCAATCTTCACGATCCTGTTTAATTATGTCTACTGGAACATCGTCTGGCTCCATTGCCCCAGAATATCTTGCCCTCTTAATATAACCTTCAATTTCCAATTCTGTTGGTGCTCCTACATCAACCCCCAGTTCTGAGTTATTAACGACCCCCTCAAACTGGTCTGCTAATTGATTTGGAGCATACAGTTGGGAAATATAAATGGACCATTCAGATTCTGAGATTGAAATGGGTTGTGATTTTTCTCCACCATCACAAAACTTCGCTATCAATGCCCAATACTTTCTAGTATCCTCGGATAGGGCCACTTCACATAAGGTGACCCATTTTTCATCTTCAACGGCCCTCCTATCCGATGCTATTTTCCTTTTTCGTGCCTGTTTTAATCTGTGTATCTCTCTCTGCGTTTGTAAACTAGTAACTCTAAATTGGAGTCTGATCAACCCGTTAATCTCTTTATTCAATTTTTTAATTTCCAATGAGGTTACTACTAAAGGGGAGGGTCTCATACATTGCTTATTTCTTCCCAATTTCCCAATTGCTGCCAAACCTCTCTCATACCTCACAACCGGGGTCTCCAGACTTGGCCTAAATGCGATATTCTTAAATACCCTCTGGAAGTTCGGAAGTGCCTTATACGACCAACAATTACGGCCATTATTTCGAGAGTAAGTGACATTTTCATTTCTCTGATTTCAGAGTTCAGGCTTCTCAATATATGTCACCATATTTACCTCCAGAAGGTTATGGTCACTCAACTTAGAAGGGAGCACCTTAAACTGCGTACATGCACTGAACAGTTGAATGGAAACTGCCATGTAGTCAATAAGGGACTGACCGTATGTCCCGTTAAAAGTATAAGCTGCAGGGGAATCCTCAGGGAATCTACCATTTAAAAGGACTAGATCAAGATTCCTAAGATTTTGCAGGAGGGAAAGGCCACGTTTATCAGATTTTAACTGTGCCGCGAGTACAGACTCTGGAATATCCCACACCTCCTCCAGATCTGTATTAGAGAAGGACAGAACAGCGCTGTTATTTAACTTAGCGTTAAAATCCCCTACCATCAATATACGTGCACTTTCTTCCGTATTACATAAACTTAGCACGAAACTGCAGATGGAATCAACCAGTGGGTTAAACGCCCTCCCTGGGGGAATGTGCACAATTACCAAGAGTAAAAACTTTGCATGCCCTGAGTTATCATTTGCTAATTTCAATTTTGCCCAAATACAGCAATTTGAGGGGTGTTTATATATCACGGGGTCCCATGTTATATCGCAGCTAAGCAAAATGGCTAAACCGCCACTTACGTGCCCTTTTAAAGATTTTTTTGCTATACTGCAATACACATAATAGTTCTTTAGCTGGAACTCTTCCATCGCCCACGTCTCTTGAAGACAGATGATCATGGAATTTAGGTCAACCAATGATTTGAGCTTGTAACAAGATTTTCCTAGCCCCGCCACGTTCCAAGGTATGATTTTCCCCAGTTGGCTACCCCCGCTCTATGGGTTTTATGCTAGATGTTTTTGCCCCATTCAAGGTACCTGCAACCCAACTCCATTTTGTCACCTCATCTTCCATGTCCTCTTCAGGGGCCTCCTAAACCTCGAGTGCTGGAAACATAATTTTTCTTACACCTGTTTTACTTCCTACCGTTATTTCCATGTCTTCAAACTTTATGTGGGTATTTTCATCCTTATGCTCCGTGAAGCCCCTCCCTTGCACCTGATAACCTGCTCCAGAATTTTTGGTAAGGGTACTATGAGGAACAACACTAGGTAAAATGTCTATTACTCTTTTCCTAAAGCTATCAACATTTGCTAGAACAAGTCTTGTCACTATCCCTGAGGAAAAAGTGGCTTTAGTATTAGGGGGAGAGCTCCTCCAATCTAAGTATACCAATTCAATATCTTTAGTAGTGATTAACCCCAGATCCTCTATTTCGGAAATAATTCTGAGGAGGGTGATCCAGCGCCCCTACAGAAAATATGTCATAGCAACGCTACCCAACTTCACAATATTCACCATTAATCATAAAACACTCACAAGGCCCATAAACTAACGTGACATATTTTGAGCAACTGAATCATGTGACCTAATTAATAAAACCTATTCACAAATTATATACACATTTATATACAACTGCAGTATAATGATTTCACCATGGTTTTTTTAAAGCTTTGCATTTAATTAAGTCACTTAAGCAAATGGATCTGCTGATGGTAATGACCATGAAATAACAAGACCAGCTTGTCTTTTCAAAAATCTTATTTATTAACTATTTATTCAAGGAAAGTGCATTTTATTAGAGGAATAGCAAATTAGACTGATAGTTCCAAGCAAAATCAAATAGCATCTTAAATAAAGAATAAACAGTTTTCATCACCTAAGCCCTATTTTCCCTGTCTAAAACGCACTTCGCCTAAAGGAATAAAGGTAAAAAGTCATTTAACCCTATTGATCCTTACGTGCTCCAAAGAGTCTGACAGCACGTCACGCCTAACAGGAATCGGGAGAAGATGAGCAGCAAGAGCCCCCTCCCTCCCATGGGGACAGTTTTTATACCTTTTCTAACTAACTAAAGTATCTTTATCGCACGTTTCTTCTGAAAATCCAAACTTTCAATTGGCTGAGCCATGTCAGTCCACTATTAGGTCACGATCTCCTGACCAAGTCCGGGGCCTCATCATAGCCCTTATTGTTCTTAGTTTCACCATCCTTTTTGCTTCCTCAAAAAGATACTTTTCCCGGGGAGAAACCTTTCACTTCTTAATCTTGGCAGGCAATTCAGCATCCTGTCCTTGGCTATGACTCCAAGAACACATCCGACTCGACCATAATTATTTCTGCACAAAACGTTGTCAGCTCAGCAAAATATTCTGCGCATGAGTGAAGGCTTCACTCTGGTCAAGTCTTGAAAACTGCAGCACTGCCAGCCATTTTATTTAGGCCCATTCGTAAAACTAATGTATAAACAAACACAAAACATTGATTAATGAAAGAAATAGAGTTAATTCTGTTACCCACCCACGTTTGCTAATTATTAACCCATTAATAAATGTTACCTAGCAGAAGCAAATAAAGCAACAAACAAAATTGTGCAACGTAAAGACAAAAAGACAAAACATGAGCACACGCAAATAATCACATGCCATTAATAAATCAGGCGCATTTAATTCTGACAAAACAATAGACAAGATTAGTTT
The DNA here is from genome assembly GCF_964261635.1 of Lissotriton helveticus. Lineage (NCBI taxonomy): Eukaryota > Metazoa > Chordata > Amphibia > Caudata > Salamandridae > Lissotriton > Lissotriton helveticus. The sequence continues at coordinate 737,524,502 of NC_136061.1, read as the reverse complement.
ATTATTTTTTTCACAAACAAGCATTTGCAACATAAAGCACATATATGAGCGCATATATTAGTTCCCGCGTGTCATGATCTGCAATTTAATCTCGGTTGGTTAGTAATATTCACTCCATTCAGGTTAATTCAATTATTTTTTATTATGGAAGTATAACTTTGCGAGTTGAAATAAATATATTTCTAAATCTCGCTCCATCAACTCCCTCATCTGGTGATTTCAAAATCACCCAACCACACCCAAAAATGTAGCAACATTTTATTTCAGAACATGTTTTGATTTTCACTGTGTTAGTATTTCTAAAGTCTTGTCTCAGCTGTTTGTCTGCAACTCTCATATTGAGTTCTACGAAACTCTTCCAATTCTATCTCTTTCTCCTGTTCCTTTATGATCTTGTATATTCTCTTCTTTTCTCTCAGGTATTTCTTTCTCTTGTGTAACATGCAACTAATCTTTAACAACAGTATCACAAAGATATAACTACTAAAGGTGTCAGTATTTTGCCAAGAATTGAACCACCAATCTCTTGAAACCAGGTTTTGATTGTTGCAAATCTCTTGCTCAGACGTTCTGAAAAATCATTCTCTTCTAAGGGTACAATTTCTGACGTGCAACTCAGTAATATTTTTGATATACATCTCAATACTCTGACTCTTATCAGGAATATAGGTACAACAGTGTTGGACATGCAAAATGCCACAAACTCCTCCCTCTTTTGCTAGCAGAATGTCTAAAGCAAGACGATTCTGCATTACCATAGACCGTATTGCAATGAGATCAGTATCCACTAATTGAAAGCCATTAGCTGTGTCAGTTGACAACCTGTCAACAATTGTGGACAATTTTCTGATTCTACCTGCATTCAGGGTTATACCCACTAAAGGTATTACTGCTTCAAAAATGTCTCCCAGAATTTCTGAAAACTTTCTCGTTTGAATCTATTCAGATGATTGCTGATTTCAAATGAACCTTCTGCATTTCTGTCAACATGGAATATTTTTGGAAAAACAAGTCCAACAAAACACGTCCCATACCAGTGATCTGAGAGGTTATAATAAGCTTTGTCTCCACATACAAAATAAATTCCAGGAAAAATTGGATCCTTGCCACCTTTGAATCCCCAACCCCCCATGATTTGATAAGTGTCTTCACAATGACTTGCACCTACAAAATAATTGTCAAACACAGTACTATCTCTCCTGATACAAAATTTTCCACTAATTGGTTCGTCAATGTGAATAGCAACATTTTCAAAAGATTTACCATTGAGTTTTTCATCCTCTGACTGCCAAAATTTAGATTTGGTCTGCTTGAGCATTTCATTTCTTTTATAAATTGCTCTTCTCTCCTCAACTAAATTCAGGAAAGATTTTTCCTCAGATCTCAATTTACAAGTTAAATTGTTTTTAAAAGCATGCTCATAGGTGAGTTCATTTGTCACAATGAAAAATTCCCTCATCTGTTTAGCTTGTTTGTGCTTATTTAGGCTTTTCTCAATTTTTAGGTTTGCAAAAATCTCGTCATGGTTAGAATAATAATATTCTAAACGACCAGTCTGATAAAATAAGCTAGCTATCACACTACAGGTTATGCCATAAGTAAGAGGAAGGATATTATAGGTCACTCCCTCTGAAACAGAAGCAGGCAATTTCACACAGATATAACAGTCTTTGACTTCCATGACCTTTACATACTCAGCCAGGAGTCTTGAAAAAGTATTGCTAGAAAAATAACCAACAGGTCTATCTTGGTGAATCTCTGGGTTATGATCAATAACTCTGTTAGTTTTGCCTGTTACACTTTGTTTGTCTTGTTTAATTGAAGCCTTACTCGTCATGTTAGCCTTATACTTTTCCTTGTCAATTCCAAAAGGGAAAATGACAGCTAAAACTAACCAAAGCAGGATTATTAGGACCACACAAATCAAAGACATTTTACAGCATCTCCTAAGAATGGAACACCTTGAATTATTATTCACAAAAACGTAAGGCATTTTCACTCTTTTAATAAAGTCTTGCAAAGAAAACAAAAATCAAAAATTAAAAATGTCTAAATTTTCTAAATTTCTAATACCCCCCTATTTTTTTTTTAATTAAAACCCCACCTTCTAACAACTTTTCTTCGACCTTGTGTCTTACATCAATGTGTTTTTTCCAGCTAACACAATTTCTTCGACCTTGTGTCACCTAACACAATTTCTTCAGCCTTATGCTAAAAACAAAACCTCAAAATTTACAGAAATATTTCAATCCTTGTCACTATTGTCATCTATCTCTTCCTGACTACTGCTGTTCACTTCCACCACAGGTGGAATGATGATGTAAGTCCACTCAGGGGACTTATATTTTTGGTTTGGCTTCACAACTCTCTTTGCCCTACCACTAATGACTTCTATTCTCTTCCCTGTTTCACTTTTCTCTCCAGTGTCACTTTTTTGACTTGACACTTCATTTACTTGTTCTTTTGATCTTTTCACCAATTAAAATTTTAGGCCTTCATTTTAACTTGGCCAGTTATCATCTTTTCTCGGTAATTTCTTCTTTGGCTCGGTCACATTACACTCTGTTCTCCAAGCCCTTTTTCTGAAATTTCTTATCTGAGAATCTTCATCACTCTCTTCAGTTTTACTGTCAGAAATTTGAATTCTGGACTCAGGTACTTCTTTACTCAGCAATTTCACTCTGTTAGAAACTCTATGTTTATAACTGGTACTCGGTAATTCGTCTTCTTCTTCTTCAATTACATTCAACTTCCCAGTTTCAGAATTTCCGTTCCTGCTTTCAGAGCTTCTCTTCTGCTTTTCAATACTCTCCTGGTCTTGAATCATAACTTGATCAGATTCTTTTTTTGCTTCTTTTTCTAGCACATCTTCATCATTTTCAGAGTCTAGTATCACAATTTCCAAATCTTTTTCATTCGTTGCTTGATTTACATTTGAATTTTCCAAATGTCGACTTTCCTGTCGAGCTTCAGGATCTGGATTTTTCTCAGGTTCTTCTTCGGAATCTGAATCATTTGTGGTATCACTGTCACTTCCGTCAGAATTTTCAGGAGGAGGTACACGAATGGTATGGCTTGCGTGGATCCACCTCGTCAAACCCTTACACTTTACTGCATTTGTTGTGACAAGAATGACTTGTCTTGCTTTCTGCCACCTGGGTACCAGACAGTTTCTTCTTCGGTGAACTTTTGTCCTCACCCAGTCACCTGGTAACAGATAATGTGCTTGCTCTTTTTCTCTAGTTAGCACTTCAGTTCCCACCTGATGGAACACAGAAGTCACGATGTCAGACAGGTGCCTGCAGTACTCCAAAATGACGCTATCATTAATAGTCATCAATTTTCCGACTGGTATAAATGCCTGTCTCATGACCCTGCCCATGAGAATGTCATGTGGCTTAAACCTGTCTTTTTATCGGGGGTACTTCTCAAAGACATCAAAACAAGTGGAAGTGCATCAGTCCACTTCATACCTGTAGCTAAACACATTTTGCCAATTCTGTTTTTTATAGTTCCCTTCACTTGCTCAACAACGCCTGATGCTTCTGGTCTGTATGCACAGTGTAACTTCTGTTCTATATTTAAAGCTTCACAAACCAATTTTAACAATCTGTTTTCAAAATGTGTTCCACGATCACTTTCTAAAGTCACCGGAAATCCGTACCTAGGTATGATCTCCCTTAAAAGCAATTTTGCAACAGTAATAGAATCATTGTGGCGAGTAGGAAACGCTTCAACCCATCTTGAAAACAAACAGACTATTACAAGGACATAATGTAACTTGTTATGTGGTGGCATTTCAATAAAATCCATTTGTAACCTGGTGAAAGGACCCCCTTCCCGTCCTATGGTTCTCATACTCACAACTGTTTTTCTGTTGGGGTTCATTTGTTGGCAAATCAAACACCTTTGGCAAAGGGATTCTGCAATAATTCTGAACTTTGGGTTATACCAAGTCTGTCTGAAAAGCCTAATCATGGAATCTCTTCCTATATGTCCCTGACCATGATACATCCTAGCCATGTCAGCAATCATGCTATTTGGTAAAACTGGTCTGTCATCTTTGTATACCCAAATTCCATCTTCCTCTCGCTGTCTGCAACCTGCTTTTAACCATGTGTCTTTTTCCTCATCATTTGCCTCATCTTGTAAATCTTTTACTCCCTGCCATGTTTCAACTACAGATGTTAGCATAAGTGAGTTCAAGACATGTTCATCATTCTTTTCCCGATTAATTGAACAATTGTTTTTCGCACAGTACCTCGCTATCTCGTCTGCATAGGCATTTCCTTTTGTAATAAAGTCTTCTCCTTTTTTATGAGCTGAACACTTCACAACAGCAATCTTTTCTGGTAGCTGAATCCCATCGATCAATCTCTTGATCAGTTTTGCATTTCTGGTGAGAGTACCTGCAGAGGTTAAGTAACCTCTTTGAGACCAGAGCTGTCCATAATCATGTACAACTCCGTATCCGTATTGGCTATCAGTCACTATGGTGATTTTTAACTCTTTTGCTCTTTCAGAAGCACGAATCAAAGCAATCAATTCTGCTACTTGAGCTGAACGAATTCCTTCGAGACATGATGCTTCAATCACAGTAGCAACTGTGCAGACAGAATATGCTGCTCTCAGAAAACCCTCATCTGTTCTCAGACAAGAACCATCAACAAAGTAAACAAAGTCTGACTCAGGCAAAGGAACATCTTTAATGTCCTGCCTAGGATTCGTGCAATATTCCAAGACATCGAAGCACTTATGGTCAATGTCATTTTCATTCCTGATTTCTATTACAATACCATCAGGCAATACTGTAGAAGGATTTAAATTCACACACCTTGCTATCGAGACATTATCGGATCCCAGAATAACTTTATCGTATTTTGTAAGTCTATTACTTGTTAAATGCTGAGTTTTGCTTCTGGTAAGGAGAATTTCAACAGAGTGTGGTACATAGACTTTTACAGGAAATCCCATTATAATTCCCTTACTTTGCTCAAGGCTCACACTTGTTGCAGCTACTGGTTTTAAGCAGCCTGGTAATGCTTTTGCAACAGGATCAAGTACTGCTGAGAAATACGCTATTGGCTTTCTCAGTTTTCCATGTCTCTGAATTAGAACAGACAATGCACATCCTTCTCTTTCACTGCAATACAACTCAAAATCCTTTTCATAGTCTGGCATACCTAGAGCAGGTGCTTCACACAAACTTCTTTTCAGCTTTTCAAAAGCTTGCATCTCAATTTCTGTGAGAACAATTGGATCTTTTATATTTGATTTTGTTAATCTCTGCAGTGGTTTTGCAATTACTGAAAATCCACTAATCCATTGGCGACAATAACCAACCATTCCTAAAAACATCCTGACCTGTCTCTGTGTTTTTGGAGGTTGCATTCCCTGAATCATTTTTATTTTTCAATTGTCACTTGTCTGATTCCCTTTGCAATTCTGTGCCCAAGGTATTTTACTTCTTGTTTACAAAACTGTAATTTTGCAGGAGACACTTTATGTCCTTCATCTGCCAAATGATTCAAAAGAGTAATTGTATCTGTAACACAGTTATCTCGGGTTTTTGCTGCTACAAGGAGATCATCAATGTACTGAACTAATGTTGATTTTCCAGGTAAATTTAGATTTTTCAAAAACCTTTTTAACAACTGATTAAAGATAGATGGACTCTCTGTATACCCTTGAGGGATACGACACCATGCTAATATGCGATCTTGGAACCGGAACGCAAAAATTTGCTGGCTGTCTGGATGCAATGGAACAGTAAAGAACGCATTGCAAAGGTCAATGACTGTATACCATTCTGCATCATGCGGAATTTGGTAAAGATTCACTGCTGGATTTGGAACAACTGGACAACATGCAACAACTATTTGATTAACGTTTCTCAGGTCCTGAACTATTCTGTACGTTCCGTTTGGCTTTTTGATCCCCATAATTGGTGAATTACAAGGACTTCTTTCAATTTCTTTTACAACACCTTGTTTTATGAATTTGTCAATTACAGGAATGACACCTTCAATTGTTTCTGCTTTCATTTTATATTGTGGAATGTTTGGAAAATCTATTCCCTGTTTCACTGTGATTTTAACTGGGTCTACATTTTTCATCAAACCCGTCTCATTTCCTGACAAATCCCAAATTTCTGCTTTGACTGTCTTTTTCAGTTCATCGGGTAAATTGTCTTTATCAAATGCAGGAAATAATTTACTTTCCTCTGCTTCAACCATTAGCATTGTCAATTTGTAAAGCCCATCTTCTTCTAGTGTCTGAAGCTCAATACCCTCTGGTGAGCAGTATATTTTGCAGTTCATCTTGCAGAGAATGTCTCTCCCTAGCAAGTTTACAGGACTGCTGTTACAAACTACAAATCTGTGTTTGTCTTTAAATTTGCCAATTTCAATTTTACAGGCTCTGTCAAATCTGTTTTAATCTGTTGATTAGCTACACCAACTACTTGGATGCTTTCACCAGAGAGAGGCAGTTTTTCTATTTCCACTGATCTAACAGTAGAACGAGTAGCACCAGTGTCCACAAGAAAAGTGATTTCTACATCATTCACTTTACCATTTACAAATGGACCAGACTGGTCAACCTCAAGAGTGGCTCCAAGCACACACTCTTCCCCCTCTCTCAGGCACCGTCATAAATAATCCTCAGAATCACTTCCTCCATTTTCTGTCATCAAAAATTGTTGAGAAACATTTGGCACATTCACTCTTTGCGGTCTAATTACCTGATCACCTCTGTTGAATCCTGTTTCCGAATTATATCTCTGACCATTCACACAGTTTGGAAGAGGAGGTTGTGGAATCTGACTCTGCTGATTCGCTAACTGTCGCTGTAGCTGTTGCTGAAGATTTAGCTAATTTAACTGTCGCTGTAGCTGTTGCTGCAGATTTACATCATTCTGCATCTGTGGATTTAATGATGCATTTTTAAAATTTCTGGGCGGATTTTTACATTCATGCTTCCAGTGTCCAATTTCGCTGCAATTAAAACAAGGCAACTTTTGTTTTAGCTCTTCAATATTAACATTAAATTTCGGTTTATTAAAATTGCCCTTAAATTTTCCTTGACCCTGATTCTGATTAACATTGACATTTTTGTTTTCCAAATGTGCAATCTGCTGTTCAGTTACCTTCACCTGTGCCCACATTGCTTTCTCTTTTAATTTCTTTTGCTTTGCGTCTATCTCATCACTGCAGTATTTAGCCTTTCTCAAAATGTCATCAACTGAAAGTGATTGCCAGCCGACAATCCCATTTCTAATCATCTCTCCAATTTCTGGTCGCAAGCCATAAACAAATCTGTATATAAAATGGCTCATGTCCTTTTCACTTAATTTTTCATAGCCACTGTACTGTTTAAAAACCAACAGTAATCTTTCATAGAATGAATGCACTGATTCTTTTGGCTCCTGATTTGTTCTGTCAATTTTTACCCAATCAACTTCTTTTGGAGGAATCCTATTTTTCAACCAATAAATCACTTTATCATACAGTCCCATGACCTCTGATGATGGTGCACCTGTTAAAGCATCTCGAGCAGGTTCTACCTTTGTCCAACTTACAGAAACTTTACATTCTGTCCAAAGATCTGATGGGACAACAATGTCAAAGAATCCATCTAGATCAATCCACAGAACTTTTGAAACCTTTATGAATCTGTCTACCTGTCGATACCATTCCACTGGCTTTTCTCTCAACCGAGGAAAATCATTTGTGAACAACAAGATGTCCTGTCTAGACCAAGGAACATGCACATAACCACCTCCTGCTATTTCTCTCATTGGGTACTGATTAGCCACCATGCCCCTTTCTCTTCTTTCTTCCTCTCTTTTCTTTGTCCATTTCACTCTCCATTTGCTTAAGTCACCCAATTTTTTGATGTACACGATCAAATCTTTTATATGCAGAATTCTTCCCATCGCATTAAAATTCCCAATGTCTTTTTCAGAAAATTCTAATCTGTAATGTTTTCCCAAATTTTTTTGTTTGCTCAAGTCAATTTCTAATTCTGCAGCTAAAATCTTCTAACTGTTCATATTTATTTTTTGTTTTCCATTGTATGCTTTTGCAAATGAATAACAGTTCATCATCTTGATAATGCTTTAAACTGTCAGGACCAATTGTGCCAATAATTAATTCTTCCAAATCTGCTTTAAGTCTCGCGACATCAAGCTTTGAAGTTGAATCTGTTTTCTCAACACTCTTTTCTGAAGATTCAGTATCTGACTCTGCACCTATTGGTGTTCTGCATAATGAACCTGGATTAAAAGTTAAATCAGGCATCATTTTTTTTCTCGATGTATTTCAGTTAATTCTGAGTAAAAATTTTCAGCCACTTTCTGAATTTCTGCATTTAATGGAATAGTCAAACCTGGATGTTTAATTTCTCCCTGATCGAATACAGGTTGAACAGGACCAATCGTAACAGGAACTGTTACTGCTTCCATGCCTTTAGTTAATTGTCGAAATAATTCTTCCTTTGATCGTAAATATTCTGAAGTACTTGGAGTTTCCTCATCTCTTCCAGCACCCATTAGACCTCTGGAAGGAGTCTCATTTCTTGAAACTGGAGTTTCAGGAAAATTTCTACTTTCACCATATGCACTAGAATTAGTTCTTGTTTCTACTCTTTCAGGAGTTTCAGTATTATTCGGGTAAAATCTGGGTGATTCCTCATTAAGTGGAGGTGCAGTTGGAGTGGTTCCTGAAGAAACCATCGAAGTAGACCATGAACAAGCTGGTTTTAAAGGAGTCTGTTTCTTATTTGTAAGATATATTTCTTCTAAAACTGGATCTTCCAATTCACTTTTTTCAATATTATTTTTCTTTTGGGTATTCTTTTGACCTGGTATTTCAGTAATCATTACTCTCACTGGTTACAAACCATCACACATGTCTGCCTGTATCCATCGACGCATTCTATCCTCATGAATTTCTCTTTTAAAATTTGATTTTGGACTTCTTATTATGCCACAGCTTTCCCGTTGAAGTTGAAACATCTCATCCTCCCATTCAACTAGAGCTTCAAATTGTGTTGGTCTAGGCTTCGGCACAAGAGCCATCATTTTTTCTCTCAAATTTTTCGAAATTCTCATATTAAATGAGCCATCCTCTGGCCAAGCTAAAACACCATCATTCTTGGTATAATCCATCCAATTATCAAACCAAAGACAAGTATGATAACCATATTCACCTTCCATATAGGCTGCATGTGTTTTGTACTTATGAAGTAATTTTCCACCTCGCGTTTCAATTTTCTTATCAGGTGAAAATATATTTTTCAATTTCTGAAGCCATGTAAGCTTCTTTTCCTCTTTTCTGTAATATTAACTCATGTTTTTAATCAAATCCGTTTAATTTAAAATGATCGTAAATGTTTCCTGGTTATTCCGCAAAACCAACCAATCCGTGCGCGAAACACACCAACAAGCCAATCAGGTTAAGCTACGTCACCACCTTGCTCAACCAATAGCAGTGCTACTTTCTGAAAGAGCCAATCAGCTTACAGCTTGATTTAGTCACGTGAACCAATCAGTGCGCTAGCTGTGACGTATACTAGCCAATCACAGCGCGGACCCTGTGACGTATACAGCCGCTGCAGCTTCTCGTCTCTCACTCCTAGCACTCACCCCTCCTTTACAAAATCTTTTCACAGCGCCATTTTAAGAAAACTTTTTCAATGTATTTCAATTAATAACAACAAATAAACAAACCATTTGTCTGTGTCGCTAAAATAAAGTGATAGCTTATACAATGATTCAAGTATTCTTTTGCATGGAATAGACAACGCTATTCTCACAGAATATACAATTGTTGATAAAGTATAGCTACTCTACCCTTCTAACAAGTAATAACGAACTTGTTTCTCTCTGAATGCGCATAAAGTAGCAATTCAAAGTTTGACTCAAACGAATTTACAAACTCATTTTCTCACTTTTAAACGGAAAGTTTCCCTAACCATACATACATGAAATCTTGGTAGGACTTTAACCAACCAGAGAAATCCACATTTGTCAGTAAGAATAGACGACGCTTCCTTACCCTTCACATAAGCTCGAATAAATTCTATTGCTCTTTTCGCAGTGAATTTTAAAACAGGCTCTAAGTCCCTATACTCAAAAGCTACGATTTCATAGACAATCCTCACTATATATTCTAACTAGCACACCTAAATTCCCTAAACTCGTGCTGTACGTCCACAACACTAATGATATATGACAATACCACTATTTTGAAACGGAACAAATGCACTGTGTAACTTCACTTGTCACACCACTCATATGCCGGCACAACTAGGATTTATTTTTTTCACACTGCAGGAAAAACCTTTCGACTACATGTAACAAATGAACAAACTCAACATATGTTAAACATCGATCCTATGTAATTACCATGTAGCATGTCAGTTACCATAGCAACCGTAACTCTGCTACCAGAGAATTGATCCAGCACCCCTATAGAAAATATGTCATAGCAACGCTACCTAACTTCACAATATTCACCATTAATCATAAAACACTCACAAGGCCCATAAACTAACGTGACATATTTTGAGCAAATGAATCATGTGACCTAATTAATAAAACCTATTCACAAATTATATACACATTTATATACAACTGCAGTATAATGATTTCAACATGGTTTTTGTAAAGCTTTGCATTTAATTAAGTCACTTAGGCAAATGGATCTGCTGATGGTAATGACCATGAAATAACAAGACCAGCTTGTCTTTTCAAAAATCTTATTTATTAACTGTTTATTCAAGGAAAGTGCATTTTATTAGAGGAATAGCAAATTAGACTGATAGTTCCAAGCAAAATCAAATAGCATGTTAAATAAAGAATAAACAGTTTTCCATCACCTAAGCCCTATTTTCCCTGTCTAGTACTCACTTCGCCTAAAGGAATAAAGGTAAAAAGTCATTTAAGCCTATGGATCCTTACGTGCTCCAAAGAGTCCGACAGCACGTCACGCCTAACAGGAATCGGGAGAAGATGAGCAGCAAGAGCCCCCTCCCTCCCATGGGGACAGTTTGTATACCTTTTCTAACTAACTAAAGTATCTTTATCGCACGTTTCTTCTGAAAATCCAAACTTTCAATTGGCTGAGCCATGTCAGCCCACTATTAGGTCACGATCTCCTGACCAAGTCCGGGGCCTCATCATAGCCCTTATTGTTCTTAGTTTCACCATCCTTTTTGCTTCCTCAAAAAGATACTTTTCCCGGGGAGAAACCTTTCACTTCCTAATCTTGGCAGGCAATTCAGCATCCTGTCCTTGGCTATGACTCCAAGAACACATCCGACTTGACCATAATTATTTCTGCACAAAACGTTGTCAGCTCAGCAAAATATTCTGCGCATGAGTGAAGGCTTCACTCTGGTCAAGTCTTGAAAACTGCAGCACTGCCAGCCATTTTCTTTAGGCCCATTCGTAAAACTAATGTATAAACAAACACAAAACATTGATTAATGAAAGAAATAGAGTTCGTTCTGTTACCCACCCACCTTTGCTAATTAATAACCCCTTAATAAATGTTACCTAGCGAAGCAAATAAAGCAACAAACAAAATTGTGCAACGTAAAGACAAAAAGACAAAACATGAGCGCACGCAAATAATCACATGCCATTAATAAATCAGCCGCATTTAATTCTGACAAAACAATAGACAAGATTAGTTTATTATTTTTTTCACAAACAAGCATTTGCAACATAAAGCACATATATGAGCACATATATTAGTTCCCGCGTGTCATGATCTGCAATTTAATCTAGGTTGGTTAGTAATATTCACTCCATTCACGTTAATTCAATTATTTTTTATTATGGAAGTTTAACTTTGCGAGTTGAAATAAATATATTTCTAAATCTCGCTCCATCAAGGGCACTTCTAGTCAATATCATCGGTTCAGCGTCTAAAAGAGAGCTAAAGATTAGAACCTTGTTCACGTGCCTGGCACCTATATCAGTTTTGTTAGTCGAATTCTTGACTGACTTTCCCGTGGGTAAATTACTTTTTGACTTGCCCCCACTATTGTTATCAATCGACGTTATTCTCCGAGCCCCACCCGTACCCTGGCCGGATACAACGGTCATTAAAGACAGAACAGGCCCACAGGGATGTTGGGCGGCACCTCCTGAGACTACATTCGGGTCTATTACGGGGCTATTTGATTCAACCAATTTACTTCCTACACTAAGGTCACTGTTTAAGCCATACATTTGCCCACTAACATTCTTACCCCCTTGAATCACAGGGGCATTCATTACTATAGTGAACTATTATGCTGAAGATCATTTTCATGCCCATGAGTTTGACTCTCTTCCATTATGGGTTGAACCACGGACCCTGTATTCTTTCTAATGGTGGGGGATGAGTACCTAATTCCTATTTCATTTTCAGGATAGAACCGCAGTTTTTTCTATTTACGTTTTGGAAACCGACGGTTCTTCATCTTCTTCTTCTTCGCCCTACGGCCACTTTTGGTATTTCCTTTACTCGCTAAAGGGGCCTCTCCCACAGGTGCACTAACTGAGGTGTTACCTAGATCAAAGAATGGCTGAGGACTAAGTTCTTTTAAATTAATTTTATTAAAAATTGGAAAATAACGTACTGCATTTAAAACTGAGGGAACCTCTATATTTATCTTTTCCCCAGAAATAGGAACCTTGACACACTCATTAGGATTGGGATAAGGCGAGCCGGAAATTGGGTTACTTTTGGGGGAAGCGCTTTCAGAGCCATCAATCTTTTTTGTATCAAGATTTTGCATCACATTATGTAATTGACCTGCTTGACTATATACTAAAGGGGCCTTTTCCGGGAATATTGGGGCTTGTTTAAGCTGTTTAAGCTCTTGAACCCCTACCAATATAGGAGAGAGGACTTCCAGTATGTGATCAGAGTTTAAAGAGCTTTTCTCCAACAAAGACAAAATTGGGGACATGATTTTCTCCAATCTAAAAAAGGACTCCATGATCCCCCCTGACCAAATGTTCTCACTTATATTCAGAGAGTTCAAAGAATTCACTACCCTTTTGTCCTCGGCCACCGAAGCTCCTGATATCTTTTCAACTGAAAGATCTAACAAATCAACAGCCAAAGATAGATTGATTGGTGTACTACTATACATTACTGGCATATGTGTATGAGGTCCTAATAGCGGCGGGTACGCTTGAATATCCGGTGACAATTCTAAGTTCATCTCCGAAGTACCAAACTTTTCCAGCTGCTTCATTTGTTCTGCATTCTTTTCTATTTGAATAGCAATGTCCGGTAATGTCAGATCCTCCGGTTTCGCCTGCCCAGAATTAAAGCTGGATTCTAGGTGCCGATCTATCCGAGGCAAAAGATCACTTTCTTTTTTGGGCAGACAGGCCGGCACAGACCTCGGAGTCACTTTTGTATTGTCAAAAAGGGTTACCAAGTCTGCTAATGGGGAAAATGGGGAGACTTCCTTTTTTCCGGCGTTTTTCTCCCGAGAGTTACCATCTTCCTCCACCCTCGACAAGACTATTTCCATTTCCATTTCCGAGGTATTACCCTCCCTTTCTGCTTGCCGTGGCTCCATTTCTCTCGGGGGGGTACCACATCGGATTCACCCCCATTGTTCTGGCGTATGATTACAGCGGGGTAAAGCACCTCCGGTTTTATAAATCGGCACTCCACCCTATTCCCTGCTACTACATTGATGTCCATTGATTCTTCCCCTGACTTCTCCGTTTTCTCTTCCTCGTTTAATCCTTTTCCGGACTTAGAACTTCTTAACCCTTTTGAGAACATTGTCAACACCGATGGATAAGATTTTACAAGTGCAAGGTGCCCATCGTTTCTCCTGCGGCGAATAGTTTTCTGTGGCTCAAGGGAGCTCTTATCTCTCGGATTACTACCTCCCAGATTTACTGCTGATTTCTCTTTTAACTGTGGGCGTAGAACCCTGACTGGGATTACCATTTCATAAGAAAACTTGGAAACCGAAACCGCTTAATATATGATAAAGAAAGCAGGCCCTCCGCTCCTAACCTTCTGCGGCACCTACCGCATTCAGTACCCAGCCGTTCCAACCTCATTTAGATTCTCGGTGGTCCCTGCTACGCCTGGGCTTTTCAGTGGCTTTCAGTGGCGCCCGTGCCTGGACTTTCAGCGGCTTCTGTGTCTCAAGTGGCTCCTCAGGTTCCTCAGGCTCCACCACCGGAATCACTAAGGGTCAAGCGGGATTAGCTTTCCCGGCTTGCTGCTCGCGTTTGGCCTTCTACTCCTCCAGTACTCTGGTCTACACGCTGCTATGCTACACTGTGCCACACTCCACGCTGGCTCCTCCTGGAGACGGGGCCAGGCCCGTGCTTCTTGCGTGCGAGCTGTGGTGCTGTGGAGTGGCCGTATCATCAAAAATCGCCAAAAATCGCCAAATCCCTGTTTCACTATGTCCTCCACCCTCTGCTGCCCTCTGCTGCCCTCTGCTGCAACTGCTGTTGTTGGACCGACACCGGGGGCCGGGGCCAGAGCAGAGGACCAGAGCAGAAACTGCAATTGGGCGCCAATGCCGATGCCGACTTTCGCCTGAAGCCCCGCACCCTGCACCTGCGGGGAGTTATCAGCTTTATTATCTTTGCCTTGCGCCCTTCTCGGCTTTTTTGGTGTTTGCTCGGCGTTTGCTTGCTCGGCGTCCTGCGTTTCGGTGCGCAGCGTTCTCGGCTCTCGTGGAGCGGTTCCTTGGCTCTCACGGAGCAGTCAGCACAGCACAGTGCGAATCCTCAGTAGCGGCTCCTCTCCACACATCTTATTGCGCTCATGCTTCCCGTAGCCGGTGACTCGCGGCTTTCACAGACTAGCACATATAGGCGGCACAGGTTAATGGCAAGCTGGTGCAGTCCTCGAGTTTTAGTTTTCGGTTTTCGTTTCTCCTGGCCGCTGGCCTCCCACTTCTCCGCACTTCTCTGCTCCGCTTCGCCGCTGCTACCACTGATGCTCACGTCATCACTCCGGTTTCCTGCAAGATCTAGACCTCCACTTTGTACACTTTAATCCTCACGCCGCTCTCCCACTCCCCCTCTTCCCTCCGTGACTCACCCTGCCACGCTGTCTGTGGTGACCCACAACACAGGCTCAGCAGCAGCAGGGGCAGGGGGGGCTCACTGTGCAGCAGCACTGTCTTCACTGCATGGGGGTTTCCACGTCCTCTCAATATGCTCTCAACAATGGTAATGGTCAGTGGTGGTGATGAAGGCAAGCAAGGCGGAATCGGTGGCAGAAGGGGAGGCAGTGGCACCCCCCTCCCCCGCAAGCCTCAGCTGCAAATTCTGACCAGCGCCACCGGCAACACAGTACACAGCCGGGATCAGCTCCCGGTAATGGTGGCTTACCGCTCCCGGTGGTGGCGGCTCGCTGTAGCCGGAGGTGGTGACTCGCTGCAGCTGGGGGTGGCGGCTCGCCGCGATAAGCTGCAGCACACTGCTCCTGGTAGTGCAGCTCGCGGTCACTCTCTCTGTCGCTTACTCACTTCTCACTCCCTGCTCCCAGCTCCCAGAGGTGCTCGCCAGGCGCAGTGCGGGTGGGAGCGATTCGCTCGTCTGCTCGTCTGCTCTCGCCTGCCCGCCTGCTCGCCTGCTCTCCTCTGCTTGTCATGATGCAAGTCAAAGCAGAGCTCCATTCATAAGCTGGTGCAGACTGCAGACATCGCCTGTATTCCCGCTATAATTGCCCAAAATTTATCTCCACGGTGGACACCAACAACTAACCCTAATGAGACGCAGAGTAGGCATGCCCGTGCAAAACACATAAAAAAACCACAACACTACTTTCACAACAAAATGCAGGATCTGCGATGTGAACCACAACCACGTGATAAGCTGCAGTAGCAGGAGGTATTTATCACCTGCCTCCTGCAGGTGTAAAGCCGGATGACTACCTGCATTAGGCAATGGATCCCCGCACACAGCCACACCCGAGGAAAAAACGATGCCATGGAGCTACTCATCATGCAGCTCGGAGCCCCATCAGGGCCACAACACCCACCGCCTGTGTTCTGTTGTGGAGGTGTTGCTGTTTGTGCCGGGATGTTGTCAATGTCAAGGTACACTCATACTTGTGTGCGTATTCTGCACTGTGGGTGATTCGCCCCTGCAACTCTCATTTGTCTGCCACTGGTCCCTTTCTTGCGGTGTACCTGTCAGTTCAGGGCTTCCATGGTGCTGAGATGTTGCAGACTTGGGTTACTTGTGCTCTTTGTCGAGTTGTGACTCTTGGGCATGGTATGTCCACAGATGTGTCGTTGACGTCAAGGGTTGTTTGTGCAGGTGGTTGTGTCCAAATGTGAGCTGCTTCATTCTGGTTGTGGTCTGCACTCAGCCACCTCAGTGTCATGCCGTGTACATGGTGATTGGCCAGCAGCCATGCTATTCGTCTTGTGGTGTCTTTTGCATTGTCAGTGTGGCTGACGTATATGCCTGTTTGCTGTGTTTCGCTCGTGGGCATGTGTTGGTTGTGTGCTTGTTGTTGTATTGTGTGGGTGCCCCTTTGAGCACATGATGTACGTGGGACTACTTGGTGTTTGTGTGTGTGTGATGAGGTGTTCTCGTGAGATCAGGGACATGATCCTGAGTCATTGTTGATGTGCAATGTGCACTGCTTGGTTGTGCATGTGTGCCATTGGGCCCGTCTCCCTTCGTCCACCCACTCCCTGGTCGGTGCGCACCCTGTTGATGGGGTCTTGGGTCATGTTGAACAGTGTCCGGATCCCCGACTCTTGTCACTGTCTCCCGCCTGGTGACTGTGGCCACCATCTTCTCCATGTCATCCAGCTCCTAGTGTTCTGCTGGCCTCCCTCCTCCGGGGTGCGTTGCTGCTTCCGTGTTGGCAGCGAGTTTCTACTTGGTTTTGCCATTCACATCAGTCCAGGGTCTCTTGTGCTCTTCCATTGGCCTCCACTGCCATGCAACAGCATTCAGATGGTCTTAGGTAGTGTGCCATCTTTGCTTCTTTGTTGCCAATGACACGTTGAATGTGACGTACAGTTGGTGGTGGTGTTCTGGGTCATCCGTGGCGGTACTCGGGTTTTCCTGGCGACTGTGCCCCATCTTCCTCTTCCTCTTCTCATTGGCCTTCCACAGACCCTGTATTCCTGGCAGTTCCTCCGTGGGGATTGTGGGGTTCATGTTGTCCTCTGCAGCGGGTCAGGGTGCATCCGTGGTACTCCGCAGTTGATGTAGTTTTTTAATGGCATTTTCCCTCTGCTGTTCTTGTGCTTTTTCATGCATTACTAATGGGTATTGCTGGCCTCTTGTTGGTTGTCACTGTTTTCTGATCGCGTTTGGGCACATCACATGTTTTTCCGCGTTGTGGTTTGTGTTTATATCTCCGTCGTGGTGGTTGTATCAGGGACATTGGCCGCGGTTTCGGCAGACTATCGTATACTACCGCCTTGTTGTGAATTACACGTTAACACAGGGTTATTTTCCCGCGATTGGCTGCGATGTGTAAAGGTGCGTTAGCATTTTTTGGTGATGTTTAGCACACATTCTTGTGAATATACCCCCAAGTCTCAGTGGAAAAAACGAAAATGTGTAATTCTGATGGGTCCATTATATCCTGTTATTGGACCCATTGGAATTTACTGGTCACTCTTAATGATGGTTTAGATGTACACATATAACCATAGATACCACTGCATGAATCCTGCAATTCACATTTACAGTGAGGTGAACTCTGGGTGTACAAATGTTTACATTGAGGAGAACTTTTAAGTGCAAGTGTGCTATTATACACCTAGGTCAATGAAAGTTTACTCTTGCTGGGTTGCTTGGTTCTTATAAGAGAGTTGTAGCTAAAGTTCACAAAGAGCTCGCATTTTTAGAGAATTCCTTGTAGAAATGTATATTAAATGTTTCAGTATAATTTATTCTGTATTTAATGGGTTAGAAAAAAGGACTGTTCAACCGAGAATACATATAAGTAAATTGATAGAGAATGATAATTTGGCCCGATTACAAGGCGAATTCAAGCAATAAGCTTAAAACATGTGAAGCATTTTTGAGGAAATGTGAAAATATGGAGAGTTCATCAAGAATGAATGACGGAGTAAAAGATTGTAAATTGTCAGGACATACGATCGAAGGCAAGGCTGCAAATTTCCGCAAAAGGGTGACTTGGAAACCCAAAGTGCAAAAGATATCAGCATGCAATAATGTTGACCCAAGTAGGGAAAGGGCCCCAACCACAAGTTTGTGCCAAGATCATCAATGG
The DNA here is from genome assembly GCF_964261635.1 of Lissotriton helveticus. NCBI lineage: Eukaryota > Metazoa > Chordata > Amphibia > Caudata > Salamandridae > Lissotriton > Lissotriton helveticus. The sequence goes on along the minus strand of NC_136061.1, from coordinate 737,506,242 downwards.
TAACAGAGAGCAAATAAGGAAATGTAGGGTAAATAGAAACGTCTCCCCTCCTCCTCTCCCCCCTCCCCCCCCGGCTTGCATAGTGAATGAAAATGGCTTGGCGTAAATTAAGGTTAAAACTAAATCAAGGTTAGTTACATAGAAGTAGGAAAACATGCTGGTGACAGGGACCCGAAGATTGAAGTCAAGGAATTAACTGGAAGTAGGTGTTCAAAAGAAGGAGATACAGAAGCAAATTCCTTGGTATATTATTAAATAAAAATCTGGCCCTTGGAAATTACATTTTAGAACTGAAGGTGGTCGCAAATGGTGAGCAGTGGCATCAGGCATCTTAGTAAATTGAACATAGGAGCATTAAAACTGATGAAAATACGGTGTGCCTTCCCTTCAGTTGTGGAAGAAGTATGCCTGTTGTTTTCTATTTGTGTTTTTTGCTCAAATCCAAACCAGTGGTGTAACGATAATTGAGGGGGCCCCTGCCAGGTACGTGGAGGGGCCCCCTTCAGAATCTATTAGGAGCTCTCAGGCCAAAGTGCAGTGCTGAGGGGGACCCCTTGAGCTTGAGGCCCCCCCCGCACTGCGGGGGATGCGTGGGCCTGTGTTACGCCCCTGATCCAAACAAAAGAACATGTGTTTTCAAAATATATTCTCCTATGATGAAATGCAAAATGAAGAATTTATTGATGGTCAGGTCGTGTGACACAAACCACATAATGATTTGCTATATTACATTAATTACCGGAAAAGTACAAATGCAGCTTGCTCTGTTATACAAAGCTGCACATTATTTTTCAGATGTAGTGTGCTCTCTCATACCTGTTTTAAGATGTTTTTCTAAGCAATTCTTAATTAATACGGTCAAAGAAATATGTGGCATATTAACAATGGCCAGCAATAAATATCGCTGGCCGTGCTTAGCGATAATTGTATTATTGCAGGCTATCTCTGGAATGTAGTGCCCTGGTAACGCGTAATTAACAATGCGTTACTCTAGGGCGATAACAATTCCAGAGATAGCGAGGTTATCGCCCTTTTGTAGGGAACATCGCTGGTTTGCCAGCCATGTTCCCTGCAAAATGGCGATAAACTTGCTGATATGACCCATAGGGTCGTATCAGCATAATCCACCCCCTATGTTAGGGATGGCTAAATCAGGATTTTAGCAGACGTTAGATTTTGGCGAAAACGGCTGTTTTCCCAAAGTCTCATATGGAGAAGAAAGTGTTCTAAACTAGGCACACCACTGGTTCCTTTCGGGAAATTATTTTTTTTTTTACATTATTTTTAAAGTTTCTGTTTTGGAATCCAAACTTAAGGACCGTGGTATGCCTTCCTTTGAGGCCACTGTCCCTGAGATTGCAGTCAATAATAGGGGTTCATAAAATGATACCTCGCTAATGAATATTAATTAGGCAGGTCATTTTGTGACCCCTGAAGTTTCGTAATAAGTCAATGCACAATTTGTGACCACTTTTTCGAATTGGGATAGTGGTATCTGAGGATTTATCAAACAATTCATCAATGTTAGGGAAAATAGAATTCCAATGTATGCATTTGTGGATGTTCTGAATCAAGAGAGGCATTTACAAACCAGTAATGAACCCCTTCGCTGCTAGGCCTTTTCTCCCCGGTGCTCAGCCTTTTTTTGGCTATTTGGGGTAGTTCGCGCTAAGGCCCCTATACCTTTTTGACCACATAAGGTTTCCATGCCAAATTAGCAACCTTTTTTTCCAACATCATGGGGATTCGAAAGGTACCCAGGGTTTGTGGATTGCCCTAGAGGGGACCCAGAAATTAGCCAGAATAAAGGTACATTTTGGTTTTTGGGAAAAAATGGATATAAAAGGACTACAGATGGGAGTGTCTGTTTTTTCCCTGCAAATGGTATCAAAAAAGGGGTGGTGGTGCTGAAATCACCATCTTTTTTCTGGGACCCTATTTTTGTTATTTTTTGTGCTTTCAACCTCTTTCCAGTTTATGGTGGAAATGGGTATAAAAGCAATAATGGATCCTGGAAAGCTATACATTTTAGAAAAGGAGACACAATTATGAAACCAGCAAGGGGTCAAGTGTGTGGATCCTTCAAGGTTTCTTTATAGAAACTAACCGTTAAATATAGGAAAAATTGAAAATGAATGGAAAAAAACAGCCATTTGGGTCAACGTTTTCACCTGTAACTTCTTCTAAATATGACAGCTCTTTAAAAGCAGTATACCGTTACATCTGCCTGACCTTTTTGGTTATGGGGATATGTAGGACTTATAGGTTCACCAAGAACCCGATGAACCCAGAGCTAGAACTTCAATTTTTTTTATTATGTACCGGGCATATAGCAATTATTTTGAGAAAAAATATACATGGAAAAATCGGTATGAAAGACACTATGTATTTCTGAAATTGTAACAAAATATGGAGTTTAGAAACAGTAGATATTTGCTTATTTCCAAAAGTGTGAGTACCCATACAAGCATGAGAATTATAGGTCATTTTTCAAAATGACTTTTTTTTATACATTGTCTTTCATTTGGAAGGTAAAAATGCATCAAAAGTCAATAGGTAATAACAGTTGCTCTACAATTCAGTATTACCCTAATTCTCCTGATAAAAATAGTATCTCACTTGTGTGGGTAGAGCTAGTGCCCGCTACAGGAAACTGCTCAAAAAGCCTAGCTGTAGATTATGAACACTAGCTCTGCCAACACCTAGGGAAACCTAGCAAACCTATACATTTTTTAAAACTAGATACCCAGAGGAATCCAGGATGGGATGTTTTGACTGGCTCTCTCTGGGTTCTATTACCCGGAATCCCTTGCAAATCTAAATATTTGTCCAAAAAAACGGATTTTCCTCACATTTCTGGGGTGGAAAGTTCTGAAATCTGTGTGGATCCACAAAATTCGACCCACCCCGCTTTCCCCAAAGTCTTCGGAGAAAAATTGTGCCTCACTTGTGTGGGTAGGCAGAGGGCCCGCGACAGGAAACGGCCCAAAACGCAACGTGGACACACCACATTTTCACAGTGAAAACTGACCATTTGTTTGCAAAGTGCCTAGCTCTAGATTTTGAACCCTAACTCTGCCAGCACCTAGGGATATGTAGAAAGAAGTCACACCAGTTGTGAGTAAAAACCTTACTTTTATTTATTAATAAAAGAGAACTCTGTGCCTCCAGGTTGCCAGAGCTGAGGGCGAGTCACTGAACGTTCTAAGGGAGCCTTTACCTGAAGGTTCCAGGGGCAAACCACTAAGCAGCAGGAAGAGAGGGGGGATAGAGGGGGAGAGTGAAGAGCAGGAAGGTTACAACACATCTTCCTTCCAAACAGGAAAGGATAAGGAAATAAGCAGGGCGAGAGGGATGAAGACGAGGGGAAGGGTGGAAGAAGGGTGGAAGGTGAGGAGAGAGAGAGATACGGGAAACATGTTAAGAGAGAATTTACAAAGGTCTTGCGCAGAAGACCCTACAGTATCAGAACAGTTTAAAATGCAAATGGAGGAAAAACAACTTAAAACATGTCATACTCTTTGTGCCAGTAAGGTGAGCTTCTGGGTCTAGTTCCTTTCCTATCCCGACCAACTTCCCTACTAGGACTCTGGTAGGGAGTCCTTCCCCCTCCTTGGATGGTAACCCTTCCTCGGGCAGGTGCAACTTGGTCTTGGCTTCACATTTTACCATCATTGAGGATGACCACATTTTTTTTAACTTCCCTGATATTATTGGAGGGAAAGAATTTATCGTCCCCCTTGCTGAACTTTACTGGTTTCCTGATGTAGACACTTTGTCCCGGTTCAAAACTCCTTTCCTTGCTATCCTTCTTTCTGTCATACCACGCCTTATATTTGTCTTGTCTGTAATTGATTTTCTTTCTGAACTCTTCTTGGTTAACTACTATCCGTTCTTTCGGTCCCATCCAATTGGGAGATAGTTTTGAACCTGCCTTTCGTCCTCTTAATAGTTCAAATGGTGAGTGTCCTGTTGTTAAATTAGGTGTTGTATGATACGACCATAACATGTTCCTGATGGTGTTCTCCACGTCTTTTCCTGACTTGACAGCTAGTTGTATGCACTCCTTCAGCATATGATTCGCTCTTTCCACTTTACCGTTCGCTCTGGGACAATACAGTGGAGTCTGAATATGTGTTATTGAGCTATCCTTCAAAAACTCATTCATCTCCTCTGAAACTAGCTGTACTCCATTATCCATGATCATGGTTGAAGGGATGCCCTCTCTTGAAAATACCTCTGATAGAAATGAGATCAATGATTTAGTATTGATGTTTTGAACAAACTTGTGTGTAATCCAGTTGGAATGGTAATCGATGAGTACCAAGATGTACCATTCTTGAGGACCTCTCATATGAAATGGACCAGCAATGTCAAAACCAAGCTTATCCCATGGGGCAAAGGGAACTTCCACTGGTACTAAGGGTGCATGTCTTGTTATTTTGGACTTGTCACTTAAGCTACATGCGTGACAATCTTTCACTTTCTTTTCCATATCTCGGTCCATTGCCGGAAGCCAATACTCTGCTCTTAGTATGGCCTTACTCAGGCTGCGGCCTAAGTGACCCTCGTGTGATAAATTAATTATGTGGTTCCTTAGAGCCTCCAGAGGAATCAATTTCCCAGACTTAAGGAGGTAACTTCCTTCTATTGAGAGATCATCCCTTACATTCCAAAAGGGCTGAATTTCAGCTTTGAGATCATTGTATTTGTTTGGCCAGTCCTTAAGAATGTAGTTCTTTACCTTCTTTAAACATTCATCCTGATTCAAGTGAACGTCCCATTGTTCTTTGGAGAGTGCTGCTAAATTTACCTCTAAAACTGTTTCATTTTTAATGCTCTCCTCATCATCTCCATCCACAGGTGACCTGGATAGGTAATCTGCTACCTTATTTTGTTGTTATGGAATGTATAACATCCTGGAGTTGAAGCCTTAAAGGCCAAATAGCCACTTGGCGATGCGTGGGGTCATGCTTTCCATGTCTTTTTTTTGGAACATTGACACCAGAGGTTTGTGGTCCGTATGTATTTCGAATGGCACTCCCCACACGTAGAATCCGAAGTGTTTAATAGCCCAAAATACTGCTAGCGCCTCTTTCTCGACTGTTGAATAGTTGGACTCAGCACCTGTGAGCGTTCTGGTTGCGAAGGCGACCACTTTCAATTTATTGTTTATCCTTTGTGAAAGTGTGGCACCTATTCCTTTATTGCTGGCATCCGTCATGATTATGGTGTCATTTTCTACATTAAAATTACCAATGGAAGGTGCTGCTAAAATAGCTTGCTTTATGTTCGTCAAAGCAATCTCTTGTTCTTTGCCGCAGCTAAATGTTTTGTCTTTTTTGATCAAATCTCTGAGAGGTTGGGACATCGTAGCAAAGTTCTTGATATATTTAGCCTTGTACTCTGCTAAACCAGGAAATGATAGAATGTCTTCTTTACAGGTGGGAGTTGGTGTATCTCTAACTGCGTTGACTAGGTCAATCTTAGGTTTGATGTCCTCTTTTGAGATTGTGTATCCCAGATAGTCCACAGAGCTCACACCAAGTTTACACTTACTCTCTTTAGTAGTGAACCCCACCTCTCTAAGTTTCTCCAGGACCTTCCTTGCATTTTCGTTGTGTTCAGATTCGCTTGAGCCAAAAATAAGGATGTCGTCCTGGAAGCACATAGTTTTGTTACAGTCTCTTAGTGCATGTTGCATCACCCGTTGGAAAGCCAAAGCGGCAGACGCCAATCTGAAAGGCATCCTTAGAAATTTGAAATTTCCAAACGGAGTCGTGAAGGCCGTCAATGGTTGGGATTCCGGATGGAGCTTTATTTGAGAGTAGGCCGATGAGAGATCGAGCACGCTAAAACTTAGCACCTTGAATTGTACTAAGCATCTCATGGATTCGAGGTAGGGGGAATTTGTCCAGCAGGATTTTGGCATTCAAATCCCGCAAGTCCACACAGAGTCTGATGTTCCGCCCCCCATCCTTGGTCGTGATGACTACAGGCGCCAACCATGCTGCACTTTCAATTTCTTTGATGACCCCTTGGTTAACTAATTTCTCCAGCTGTAATTTCAAAGGTTCTCTCATGAGCAACGGAACAGAGCGTGTTTTGTGCACCACTGGCACAGCACCATCTTTTAAAATTATTCTGTGCATGTAGTTCTTCAATGTACCTATGTTATCATTAAATACATCTTTAAGTTCACTGACCAAGTTGGCACCTACCCTCGGTGGTTTCACCAGTAAAACTTGCTCCTTATTATTTGGGTCAAGCGTGATCCCTAACTCCCTCTGGTGCTTCCACCCCAGAAGACTAGATCCTTGAGTAGTGACATACACCTTTCCCACCGTATGTCTGTTTTTAAATGAAATACTCATTTTAACCATCCCTTCTAAAGGAATGGGTTCCTTATTGTAACTTGATGGACCTATGTCAGCTTTATCTAACTTCAAATTATGTTTAGACAATTTCTCATCAAATATTTTCTTTTCCACTAGGGTAAATGGGGAACATGAGTCCGCATACACATGACATTTTCCCCATCTAAACATATTTCACATTTGGGATAATTGATATCTTCAATAACATTTTCATCATCAATTTGAAAAACGTACGTATGCTCTGTATCCTCCTCCCTTTCCTGACATTCAATAGCATGAACTTTCGGACTGTACACCTTTCATACCTTGGAATAATGGCCTTTCCTGTTACATTTTCTGCACATTACATTTCTGGCTGGACACCTCCAGTTATTAGCCAAGTGACTGGGGCTTCCGCATCTAAAACATAGTAAGCCCTCAGTCTTGTTGCTTTGTACCTCTTTACTCTTGTCTACCACCTTACACACTGTATCTTCATTGGGAGAAGTTTTTTGCTCCATTTTACATTTGCTTTCCCCGTCATGAATTCTCATCTCTTTCATGCACATTGCTGTGTGTTCTAATACTTTAGCTATACTAAATGCTTCATCTAGGTCAGGATTTCTGGTGAGTAATTCTTCTTGTATCTTTGAATCGTTAGTACATCTCACTAGTTGGTCCCTGATAAGAGAGTCTGTTAGGGACCAAACTCACATGTAGCGGATAAGCCCCTCAAAACTGCCACATATGAAGTTACTTTTTCATCTCGTTTCTGTACCCTCCTAAAGAACTTGTGCCTCTCTAAGACTATGTTTAATTTTACTCTAAAATCGGCCTCCAATTTTCTTAATGTATATTCATAATCATTTGTCCTTTCAATATCCTCCTCATTTTCTTCATCTACTAATCTTCCTGTTATGTCCTCATAGATCTTCCTACCTTGGATGTCCAGATTGTGTTGGAGAATATGTTGTTTCCTTATATTTGAACAGTTGCCACCCCCTTTGGCTATAAAGTATGATTTGAAAATGACTTCCCATCTACTCCAGGGTATATCTGGTTCTCCCAATTCATTAAGGAAAGGAGGGGGCTGACTAATTCCTGCCATGGGAATATACTGAGGAGCAAATAACCAGTGGAAAAGAATAATATACAGCGCAAAAGGAGCGGACACCCCAATAGAGGAGGAAAAATAATCAGAGACAGTGTGAAACTACTAATAGCTCAATTACCATAAATAAGGCTGATTTAGAGACAAATATATTTTAGAGTACCAGCAAACATACAGGTAAATCACTTTAGAGGAACAAGTCGTTGTTGATTTTACACTAGTCAATCACGGCTCATCGAAGGCGGGAACTTCCTCTGAGGCGGAGTCTTAGTGAGGAAGACACTGCTGACAGAGATGCTGCCGGTAAACTACAATTCTCCTCCTGGATTTTGATGTGCCATGGGAATAAAACTAAACACTCCAATGTTCCCAAAGAGCAGAATCCAGGTCAGGGAACACGTCTTCAGCGCGAGGAGCAAAAATAACAGCTCGCAGTCTTCACCGCCCCCGCCTGCTCGCTCTCCTCACCACCTCCGCGTCACTGTGTCAAGCTGATAAGAGGATGGCTCAGTGCGAGATCTCCGCCCGACTAGGAAGACGCGAACAAACAACGCCTCACACACCGTCCAGGCTCCCCGCTCTACAGTTAGGCCGCTGATAAACAGAATGACCCACGCTGCGCCCCTTCTTAAATTTCACGACCCCTGGCAAAGGTGACCCAGCGGAACGCCCAAGACACAATGGAGCTCACCGTGACACTGAACTCGAGTGAGTCTCCACACTATACGGCTGCCACAGTCCTCCGTCTCTGCTGACAGAGGAGGGTTGCTAGCCCCGATTCAGCTGCGCGATGGAACACCTCACGGGCCGGTGGCCGAATTCTAACCACAGGAGGTACTGGACTGCTTCACCCTCCTGAGCGGCCGTATTCATCAGCATCCACCCCCACCAGGCACTCAAGGGATCCGACGAACTCCAGGGAGGGATGCCGAAATCTTCAAGAAAGCTGAAGGGAGACCACCAGTTGTGGCAGAAGAATCATCACTCCTTGGCAGCAAGCATCTGGCAACGCGAAAAATAACTTCAGGGAAAGGCACAGCACTGTCCCTGACCCAGCATCCTATCCTCGTCGCCAACAAGGTGTAGTGAGAAGTCACACCATTTGTGAGTAAAAAACTCGCTTTTATTTATTTATAAAAGAGAACTCTGTAACTCCAGGTTGCCAGAGCTGAGGGCGAGTCACTGAACGTTCTAAGGGAGCCTTCACCTGAAGGTTCCAGGGGCAAACCACTAAGCAGCAGGAAGAGAGGAGGGATAGGGGGGAGAGTGAAGAGCAGGAAGGTTACAACAGGATACCTAGCAAACCAATACATTTTTGAAAACTAGAAACACAGGGAAATCCAGGATGGGGTGACTTGACTTGGCTCTCACAAAGCTTCTGTTACCCAGAATCTCTTGCAAATCTAAAAATGTGTCAATAACAACACATTTTCCTCACATTTCTGTGGTGGAAAGTTCTGGAATCTACGTGGACCCACAAAATTCCACCCATTAGGCGTTCCCCAATGTCTTCCGAGAAAAATGGTACCTCACTTGTGTGTGTAGGCCTAGTGCCCGCAACAGGAAACGGGAAACGGGCAAAAACACAACGTGGAAACACAACATTTTCACAGTGAAAGGGGACCCTTTTTTTGCAAAGTGCCTAGCTGTAGATTTTGAACCCTAACTCTCCCTGCAACTAGGGAAACCTAGCAAGCCTATACATTTTTGAAAACTAGACACCCAGCGGAATCCAGGATGGCTTGGCTTGACTGGCTCTCAGCAGGATCTGTTACTCAGAATTCCTTGCAAACCTAAACATTTGTAAAAAAAACAAAACATTTTCCTCACATTTCTGTGGTGGAAAGTTCTGGAATCTGAATAGATCCCCAAAATTCCACCCATTCGGCGTTCCCCAATGTCTTCTGAGAAAAATGGTACCTCACTTGTGTGGGTAGGCCTAGTGCCTGGGACAGGAAATGGCCCAAAACGCAACATGCACACATCACATTTTCACAGTGAAAAGGGACCCTTTTTTTTGCAAAGTGCCTAGCTGCAGATTTTAAACCCTAGCTCTGCCGGTACCTAGGGAACCTAGCAAAAACCTAGAAAACCTATACATTTTTTAAAACTAGACACCCAGGGAAACCCAGGATGGGGTTATGTGACAGGCTCTCACCAGGTTATGTTACCCAGAATCCCTTGCAAGCCTAAATATTAGTCCAAAAAAACACAGTTCCGGAATCTACCTAGATCCACAAAATTCCACATACCCCACGTTCCCTAAATTCTTCAGAGAAAAATGGTACCTCACTTTTGTGGGTAGGCCTAGTGACTGCGACAGGAAACAGCCCAAAACACAACGTGGACACACCACATTTTCACAGTGAAAACTGACCGTTTTTTTGCACGGTGCCAACCTGCAGATTTTGAACCCTAGCTCTGCCGGTACCTAGGAAACCTAGCAAATGTATACATTTTCGAAAATTAGACACCCAGGGCAATCCAGGATGGGGTGACTTGACTGGCTCTCACCAGGTTCTGTTACCCAGAATCCCTTGCAAACCTCAAAATTTGTCAAACAACATATTTCCCTCACATTTCTGTGGTGGAAAGTTCTGAAATCTGTGCAGATCCACAAAGGTCCACACACCCGCATTCAAAAATAGGCCTGGAGAGGTTGGGAAAACTCTTCCCCACCTCCCCAGGCAAACAAAAAGGGAAATCCCTCTGCTATCTGCAGCAGAGGGATTTCCCTCCTCATTTGAATACTTCAAAAAGGGCAGGTCTTTCATTACTATGATCATTGGTCCACCAACCTAATCTTTACCCATAGTCCTTCAATCCCTCCTTGTGTAAATGCCTGGCAATCACATACTTAGACAACAGAGTTTGTGATAGTTATGACTTCTCAACTTTACTCTCCTCCATAATCAAAGCCCTCTGTACATCCCTCTGTCTCCCCCGCACACTGTGTCCACCCCACTTGTTCTCGCCAAATCTGCTTATTGTTTAACTCTCTCCCTCCTCTTACTCAAAACTTTGCCTTCTCGCTCACCTAAGTCATCAATGTGCTCAGTCAAATTTCTCTGCTATTCTAATAGTTGATGCTCAATGTATTTAAAAACAATTAATCACAACTGTTTCCATTGTTCCCTTAATTATGCTATTCTCACAAAACATTTGCCTCAAACTAGCCCCCTGCCTTACTTCCCCAAAAATACATAAAAAAATAGTTCTCACCAGATGAATACATTATCTTTAGATCAATAACGTTGTCTACTTCCTAGATCTAGGCTTTTGAATAATATCCTCCATTGCGATGGTTCATACTGGTGTCTGATCTGTCCTCTCCACTACTCACCAAATCTGTCCTTCCAACAAACTAATCCAGTGCACCCCCTCTGCCCTTTTCACAATGTTTGCCTAAAGATCCTCACTTATCCATGCCCACTCTGGGCATTTCAGACACAACGCTTTACAGATTTGCCTCCTACCACAAAACAGTATGAAATGTTTTGAGGATGTGCAGCCCCCCAAAGCAACAACAACATGAACAGAGGGTTTGAAAAAGAGGGTTTCTTTCTACAGAAACTCTTTGGTAAATGTTGCAAAACTGGTGAGATTTTAAAGAGTCCATGATTCCTGTTAGAAGTTGGGTTTCTGGTTGACAGAGGTATGCACACTGTCTAAGCAGAAACCACAGTCCCCGTCAGGGTAAGTAACAAACACTCCCTAAATGATCCTGCGCTCGACCTCTGGTAATTTGGCACCGAGCTGTCAGGCTTAACTTAAGAGTGAATGTGCAAAGTATTTGTGCAACACTTCGAACAGTAACTCAGTGAAAACACCACAAATAGACTCCACACCAGGTGAGATAATAGAGCTTAATTTTCTAAATAAAACAAGACAATAATGGCAAAAAGTAGACACTGGGATATGAAAAGAATAAATGTAAAATAGCGCTTTGAAGCAATAAGCCCTTAAATGGAGTATCTGGTCACACTGGACTGGGGCAAAGTCAAAAGGTCAGGCAACCGCGATGGAGCGCCGGCTAGATACAGGGACCCACTTGGGCCTGCTGAACCAAAGAACCTTGATGCGGGAAGATTCATCGTTGACGAGGATGAGAGGTGCAGCCAAAGTGATGCATCAGTGTCGAGCCATGCAGTGGATGAGGTGCGTCAATTTTCTCTACAAACGTGTGGCAATGCGTTGGTTTTGAGTGTGAGGTGCTGATTCCAAATATGATGAGGGGCTGCAGCTCCTGCATTAGATGATGACTCAATTACAAAGGCGAGGCACAGGGTCTGACAGCGATGCACCAGGTCCACTCCATGCAATGACAAGGATGTGCTGGTTCCAACTCACACAAAGGCGAAGATACTCTGGTTCTGATGAGGATGTGTGAATTCTGGTTGATATCATATATCACACTTGCACTCACAGTTGTTCAGAGTTTTATCCGTTGATGCGTGCTCTAGGGTGTACTCTCCGTTTCAGAGTACTAAATATAATCCAAACAGCGTGCCCCTTCATTGGGTGACGTCCCCTAGTCACAGCTTAGTCCCTCGATGGGGTTGTAAGAGTTCTTTAAAATAAAGTTCAAACACAATTTGCTCTGTGTTCCAGAATTCTTTTTATTTCATTCTGTATATCCCCATCGAGGGACTAAGCTGTGACTCGGGGACGTCACCCAATTAAGGGGCTCGCTGTTTGAATTCTGGTTGAAGCAGCACGCTATACCCACTTCCAAAGGCCCAGGACTAGGTTAGCGCCATTTGGCAGGGCAAGACTTGCAACAAACAAAGTCCAAGTGTTGTAGCAGGATGAGTTGAAGTCTTTGATGTCCCTGAGATTTAGAACAGGAGGCAAGCCAGCAAGCCCTTGGAGTCAATCTGGGTTCAGTTGATGCAGGTCAAGTCATTCCCACCCAGGCAGGAGAACAGCAGACATCTGGGCAGCTCAGCAAGGTAATAGCACAGCAGTGCAAGAGTCCAGAAAAAAGCAGTCCAGCAGAGTGCCAGTCCTTTCTGCAGCACAGCAGTTCATTTTCCTGGCAGAGTGGTCACAGGTCCAGAAGAGTACTAAAGTCATGGTGTCAGAGGTCCAGTACTTATACCCAGTTGTGTCTTTGAAGTGGAGGAGAGTTGAAAAAAACCTTTGAAGTTCACAGAGGTCCCACCTTCTGGCCCTGGCTTCTCGCTCACTACAGTGGGTATGCAGTCCTTTGTGTGTGGACAAGACACAGCCTACTCAGGTGTAAGTGTGAGGCTGTACCCAGCTCCTCCCTTCCATCTCCAAAGAAGGCCCATCAAGCCACACCTGGGCTACCTTTGTGTGTAGCTTTCTGGAGGGAATTCACCAAACCCAGCTGTCAACCAGTTCAGACTGAACAGAGACAGGCAGCAGGCACCAAATGACCAACTTTCTAAAAGTGGCATTTGCTAAACTGTAATGTAAAATCAAACTTCTCCATAAGTTGTGATTTTGAATTGTGAGTCCAATGATACCAAACTTGAAAAGTCCATCACTTCACAGTTGGAAATTACACTTAAAAGATAAGGTAATCCCAAGGTTATTCTATGGGAGAGATAGGCTTTACAGTTATGAAAAACAACCCAGACATGTAAAAACTAAAAGTACATGTTCTGTCTTTTAAGTACATTGCAACCCTGCCATGTGGGTCATACAGGGCCTGCCCTATGGTGACTTATATGTATAAAAACAATGGTTTAGGCTTGGAAAATGGTTTATCTTGCCAGGTCGAAGTGGAAGTGTAAACTTCACACACAGTCTTTGCAATGGGAGGCCTGATCCATGTCTAGAGGGCTACTAAAGTGGGTGGCACAATGAGTGCTGCAGGCCCACTAATAGCATTTAATTTACAGGCCATGGGCGCATGTAGTGCATTTTACTAGGAACAATTTGGTACATTTCATATGCCAATTGGAGTTAAGCAAATGTTACCATGCTTAGGGGAGAAAGCACACGCATTTTAGCAGTGGTCAGCAGTGGTAAAGTATGCAGAGTCCTAAAATCAGCAAAAACAAGGTTAGGGGGGATTCAGGCAAAAAGTTGGGAGAATACCACTCTTAGGCTGTCAAGTCTAACAATTCTCATTAATATTTTTGATTATGATATATTTTGCCCTTAAAGGATATTTGGAAACAATGCGTGCTGAATTGTGCATTTTAAAACACAGTACCAGGACACAGAAAATAATCATTGACTTCATGGACTCTGTCGCTCTATCTGTCTCCATGTTTATTTTCTACTCATTACATTTCTCTTCCCCTCTGTCCCTTCATGAATTCTCTCTCTTTGCATGTCTTTTTCCTATCCTTTCTTCTCTCTAGTCTCTACTTCCATCTATCCTGTTATCCCCATCTCTCTTACTCTTCATGTTTGTCTGTCTTCATATCCCCTGCAGAGCTAAAGGAAAGCTTCTTTCTCCACCCCTCCTCTTAAAATTGTTACTTTGGGCAGACATCGACAAATAGTCATAGGGCCTGCCTCCTTTAAGCACCTACTAAAGTCCTTCTTCTAAGCTCTGAGGCCCTGCATTAGTTCACAATCCACATTAACCTCACAGCTGAAAGGTTCCGTATCACATACCACACTCCTACAGCTTCATTTTATCACAAACACACACAGTTAAACACATATCATCACACACTAAAATACCACCCATAAAGCATACATTATCTCACACAACTGCAGGATCACACACGCACATTCACTTTCACACACACTCACTCAGCAGGCAATAGTACAGGTAAGTGCTGCTGGGCTGCGTTTAGTTTCCCAGTCACTGCAGTCAGCCTCTGCTGTTGCTGCACTGACTGCAGTATGGCTACTATGGGCAGAGGACAAGCTCCCGTGCACCAGACGTCATGACACTGGATGTCTCAGACCCAGTTCCAGTGCAGTGATCCCTCACTGCAGGGGGTATGCACCTGAGCCCTCAATTGGTCTCTGCCTATCACACTTCATTTTTCAACCCCACTTGACGATGCAGACAACACACAACAGGAATTTCGGGTTCCCTCTCATAGTCACTGAAGTGAACTGCAAAATATGCATTTAATTCATTTTATTAAACAAGTTAGATAAGATAAATTCACTGGAACCTGAGTACTGTGATTAAGCGAGGGCAGACCTTCTGTGAACTGTCCAAGCCTTGTTAATCCCCCTCCACACCAAGCAGCTTTGATGCTCTGTGTCCAACACTTCTCTTCCGCCACTGCCACTCCACTGGTCAGGAGATGGCACAATGTTGTTTCATTCCCGTACCTTCTCCTCTATCTACATCACCTCACTGCTTATCATAAAATTATTTTTTAGTTTTCACCATGAACTCTTTGTTGATATACAACAAACATTCTGGACTATTCCAACTGTCCATTCTTCACTCTCCAACACTTCTAAACTTTCCCACATCTGCCCCTAGAAAGTGGCACGCTGTACCACCAATCCCATCTCTCCGTTACAATATACAAGCACCCTTGTTCTCAAAATTCAAACTGACAGTCTGCATTATGGACATTTCTCGAAATAGTATTCAAATAGGTCCAGTGCCTCACCCCAGCTTACCTTGCTCAATCCACCCCCTAACTCGTAGGCCTAGCGGTCCCCTAAACTCATACACTCAATAACTTCTTACCACCCTCAAGTACCCAAGAAAATTATCGTTTCGACCCTTATCTCTTTTATGTCTATTCACAGGAATGTTTCCCATTTATCTCAGGGTGACTATGGGTCTGTTCAGCCTTCCAGAATTACCTCCTCAAACTCAAAGATCTCTGAAGGTTACATAAAACTCACGCTGTCCACCATGATAGACCATTCGAGATTTCCATTCAGACTTTCATACATGGGCAGTAGCATTATGTTTTGTATCACTCGCTCGTTTTTCCTTTAATGTGGTACAGATCTTTCCCGTAAGAATATTCTGCAATGTATCGCTTTTTGCTACCATCGTACAGAATGTCTAAATGTAATTATTACAGATCCAAAACATAAGAACACAAGTTCAAAACCGAAGGGTGAAAAAAAGATCGGATGCTCTAGATAAGAGAATAATAGGCTCAGGTAAGTAACACTCAGTGAACATTTAAAGGCATACCTGTTCCCATTAATCGTCCTATGATTTCTGTCCTGCTACTAAAGATACTAAAGATTCAATATAGTCAACAAATGAGGAATTGTATTCTCAACAGAAAAAAAAATCAGCACTAGCTACATGAAAACAGTAAATGAGCAAAGCAGCAAGGCTACAAAACACTGCTTCAACAAAATGGGAGAGAAACTCATGGTGTTATTTTAAAAATAAGCACTAAAGAAAGTCACCAGTAACTGTGTGAAAGGGACACAATTACAGTTACATCTCTTTATATGTGTGGGATATAAAACCCATGAAAAAACCTAACCACAGGCATCAACATTTCTCTTGATAAAGTATGTCAGTCCTGATCCTTCTCCATAAAAATTCCAGTTCAGGTAAGCTGGAACCCTAATTTTTTGTATTTCTTCTTGCATAGAGGGGATGGAGCAGGGCACAGGCCATCAGCTACTCAGCCCTCTTGCTTTGCAATATGTTCTTTGACTCTGATGCTATCTTATAGTAGGGCGTGCATTTGTGGTCACTGGCTTTGTGACTGCAATATCACAAGTCACAATGTGCTAAAGGTACTTTGTGAGCAGGAAATGTCTTAGCCATTCGCAGAGTGCCTTTTGTTACTCATTCGGAATAATATGTACCAAATGCTTTGTGACCACAACTGTTATACTTCAAAGGGCAGGAGATGTTAGCCGAATGCAGGATCTCGAGTCCAAATCACCTCTACTAAACTAGCGTACAAAATGGATCTTTCCATAATTAGGATAATCATCCAACCCCAATATATGTTGGGGCATATAATTAGGATAATCATCCAACCCCAATATATGTGGGGGCATATTAGCAAGGAATTGCGCTATTTATCGCAAAACACGCTTAGTGTGTTTTTGTTTATCGCCGCCATCGCTGGATATGTTAGCAGAGAAAACATGCTATTAGCAACGTTTTTCTCCGTTCCTACGTGTCTGAATGCGCAGGGCAATGTCCCAATTATGCTCCCCATCAGCTCCTTGATAGTCCCTGGGCCACTCCTCCAAGTATCGTCAGGCTGGTAGCGCTTCCTCACTTGCTCCGTGTTCCTCGTTGCTGGCCGCCAACACACACCAGCACCGTATCTTCAGTGCCACAGGACCAGGCCTTCACCCCTGCCGGGCCTCAACCCCTTCCGTACTCCTTTGCTGCAGCAGAGCCGCCGCTCTCCTCTCTCCAGCTGCTTTAGGAGACACTCTTTCGTCCACTGGGTCTAGCCCTGGACGAGCCCACACCATGCCCCAGTCGTCCGACCAAGTCTTGGGCCACCCAGCTCCCCTGTGCTTCGGCTCCGTGAACCAAGATGCGCACTTTCCCAACGGAGGCCCTGTCACCGTTGCCGAGGCGTTTTCCACCAGTTGCTAGGCACCTGTATCAGGGGATAACTCGGGTTCGAATCAGTGCCAATTCCGATTGGTAATTCAATTGGTCATAAGGGCAGGATTCTGAAGGATTCATGTAAAATAAGGGCCACCGCGAGGAGCTCAGGCGAAGAATGTCTACGCGGCCTTACAGCTAACCCACGCCTCCTCCTGAATGTCACTGTTAACAGAAGACAGACTCACAATCTGCATGTTGGCACGATATTAAAACTATTATATCCATACACTAAGATCACTTATGTGTATAAATCGATAAATACACAATAATATCCACAAGTAGATAATTCGATGAATACATTGATTAATACATGTATATATAGACCACTAAAAATTAGATTAAATGACAAGGTCTTGCATATAATTCATAAATAAGCATTACTATAGCAGCAAATAATTGAACGTTAATGAGTTAGCTTATATAATAATGACATTTTCTATACTACATCATTTGTCACTTATAACGCCAAATAAACCCATAAATATATATATAGATATGCTCAATGAAGAAACATAGGTTAAGGATAACTTATTAGTAAAATTGTATTTATTCTTTAAAAACTCTATTTAAATGGGAAAACTCCTTGAAATCCACAGGGGGAGTGGAGTTTACCCTTCACCCCTGTTTATAATTGTGTCTCTAATCTAAATACACAGATAACGTTCATGAAAAGTATGCTATTAGATTATTAATGAACTGGCTGGGAAGATCTCTGAATATAACAGATACAAGCTGCAGCTGGATCTCCCTCACACAGGGGTGGGGTTGGAGGTCACCCTCATACATCGATTCTCGATTGCCCCTCTATTACCCCTCCAGATCCCAAGCTTGAGCAGAGACCGGTCCAGGTTCTGCACGTATTCTTCCATACACTGTCTCAAGCACAATAGTGAGAGCTGCTGTGGAGTGGGCACACTCCTGCTCACACTGACAGAGCCTCCCTCTATGCGCTCCCACCCTGGCAGCCGTACTACGCATCCCGCCCCTGATAGCCACTGCTGGCGCACATCACACAGCTGCGCATGAGCCTGAACACCAACTTAATGTAGATCTCTTTCAAATGCACTCAGCAGTTTTGTAGCACACTATATAATAGATGATAACGTTATCAAATATAAATGACACTCATTTTATGGCAATGGCGAAGTACAACAATTCACTAAAAAAATGCCATAACATAACATGAGTTGCCGGATGTAAGAAGATTGGACCAGAGGAAACCAACTTTTTGATCTTGGACAAAGTGCCTTGTCCCGTCATATTGTCTCAGTTTCCCTGTTTGCTAATAGTAATGCATTCAGAAACAAGCTGTTGTCTCATGGCTCAGTAAGTTGAATGCTCACTGTTGCCAACATGTAGTCATCTAGACATGGTGAGATCCAGACTCGGCATGGCAGACTCGGCATTCCATCATTAAACATCAATACATGGAGGACCGTAAATTAGCTAACAGTGCAGGTGTAGTTTGGAAAGGGTGGAGTAGCACTACACAAAAATGTATTATAAAAAAAAGACCATGAATACAATATGTCCTAAACTTTAGGTGACCCCACCTGTTTTGCATTGATTGCATCGGCTGCAACATTTTGAGCCTTGTGCTGAAAGCAGTGGGTATTGGTTTTTGTGGCACTTAATGCCCAGTCACCCCCTCTGAATGAAGCCGTTAGCATCCATCGCCAGTCCCAGGAGAACCAACAGTGTCTCCATTTCCTATTACGTTGCTGCTGAAGTCTCTGACTAAACATTACTTATCCCAGGAGGTTTGGTGTCAGAACAGAAGCAAAAGAACACTCCCCCTGCACACTATTGACTTGCTTCCCACAAATCCTCTCTCTGCAACCACAGTGCTTCTAAAATTAGAAGGCTTCATTTCCCATGTAAGAGACCTTGTCAATCTTGGATTACTGGGGGCTTGTAGGCCAATCAGAGCCCTGGAGGCTGGGGTTAAATACTAGCATGCTGCGGAGTTGATGCCTGACGCTGTACGAATAATGGATGGCGCCAGGGCTTTCTTTGACATGGAATTAGGGATGGACACTGGTAAACTCTGCCACACAGCAGTTGGCCGAGTTTTTGTCAAACTCCACACCCCAAGCAAAGTGCAGAGTGACAAAACTCCACAAACTCCACTGGCGAAGCAGAGTTTACCTCCTACCCCTAATTATAATTATGTCTCTAATGTAAAAACACATAAGAAGTCCATGAAATGTATGCTATTAGATTATTAATGAATTTGCTGGGAAGATCTCTTAATGTAACAGATACAAGACTTGAGGAGTGGACAGTTTCCACTGAAATTGTTATATTACTTTGTGTTATACTCATCATATTTAAAAAAAGATTTAGGAAAATGTGCACCTTTACCTGTTATGTTGTAATACAAAAGCCACTCCCTTTCAAAATAATGTCCACACACATGATATATTCTTCAGTCATTCTGCCATACATACACACTGAAAAAACAAAGGTTAAAGTAACCTTATGGTAAGGTGTGATTAAACGATCTGTTTCTATTTAACTTAGAAATTCACTGAAAAAACAAAGATTAAATTAACGTTATAGTTTGGTAAATTTGTCAATGACAAGATGAATGTTTTGAAATTTAAAAAAAAACACTGAAATTCACCAGTTATTGTTAGCAGCACTATCTTTTAACTTGCGCTCCTCCATGCCCTGCTTATGACCTCACATATGACATCACTCATGGCATGACATAATTTATAAACTCTACACAGACCGCCAAGGATGGCAGGATACGCTGCGCACTGTGCTAATTGAGTCCTCTAGGACTCTGTACTACTATATTCAGTGTCAAATAATAAACCATTCAAGTGCAATTGTTCAATCCAATAATGTTCCAGACAAATATAAATTAACTTATACACTTGCTTTATGAATTTTCTTGCATTGAAGCCTATTTAAATTTGTTTTAAGTTTTTCAGCTAAGTAAGCATAGGGAGTGCACTTCCAACCCCCTTCATAAGTTATGACATAATTTATGACATCACTGATGACACTTCAAATGACATTAATGACATTATTGTTTTTGGCCCTAGGGGATGCGGTCTCTGGGGCATCTACAGGGGAGGGTGGCCGTGCACATCTCTCCCTAATAACATATTTTTTGGACCCAAGGGATTGGGTCTCAGGGCCAATGGTGGCTTGGGGAGGGGCTGAATGACTCCCTCTCCTAGTGGGGAGCTGGTTTCCTGCAGGAGTTGGACATATGGTCGTATCTCACACTGCTCATGGCCGAATGCTGTGCGTGGCTTGGGGTTGCTTTTCTGTGAGGGGTCGGCCAAGCCCTGCAGCCAACACCTCACCATGCACGACGAGGCATTGGGTTTACATATGGTAATACAATATTACTTTGAAACTCAGTTAAAATAACCTCATAGTTAGGTGACAATGTAATGTTTTGAAGATCAAAAAACATTGAAATTCACCAGTTATCTCTAGTAACTATAACTTGCACTCACGCTGTGCACTGCTAATTACCCCACATAATACATCACTCATGACATCTTCTATAACATCACTGCGATGTTTGCATCACAATTATTGATGAGAAAACTGTGCATGGCAGGGGTGCGAGTGTATATATCTATATAGAGAGAAAGAGAGGGATAGATAGATAGATAG
This sequence comes from Lissotriton helveticus, assembly GCF_964261635.1. NCBI lineage: Eukaryota > Metazoa > Chordata > Amphibia > Caudata > Salamandridae > Lissotriton > Lissotriton helveticus. The sequence continues at coordinate 737,485,622 of NC_136061.1, read as the reverse complement.
ATAGATAGATAGATAGATAGATAGATGATAGATAGATAGATAGATAGATAGATAGATAGATAGATAGATAGATAGATAGATAGATAGATAGATAGATAGATAGATAGATAGATAGATAGATAGATAGATAGATAGATGAGCATGTTTACTTCCAAGTAAATTTTACTCTTCTTTTAAGCACAAATGAGGCTTGAAACTAGAACTATAAACATACAGTTCCTTTTTTTGGTTTGGTGTAAACACTATTTGTAGTTGTTGATAAATGTTTTATGAATTTATGAAAAGGTGTATAGCTGGAACTTTACGTTGAAGAGCCTTTGCGGACATGGATCTTCAAACCCGCAGAGGATTATACTTTTAAGAAAATTAACCAATCCCTTCTGCACAATGATTACATTTCCCTTTGTACAGTGTGAGATCGACAGATCCTTGAAGAAGTCCAGTATTCAGGCAATCTAATTTACTGGCAACAACTTCAAATGTTACTATGGCAGCCATTACATGATGCCGAGCACAGGCGCCTGTATGGACAGGGGGAGAAGCCTCTTTTCCCATGTAGGATGTGGAGAGCTGAGGTCCCAAAAGCGGGCAGATACTAGTTGCAAAAATATTCTTTTGAATAAGGTTTTCTCGTAGGATTCATGATTCAAATTTGCATCCAAAGGCCAACAACTTTGTGGGTATGTCAGCAAATGTCGAATACTTTTCTATTTTGTTTTTTGACAAACAAAAAAAAATCACAGTGCTACTACTATGAATTCCAAAGACCGTGCAGCAATCAATGCCTGAAAGACGGCTCGTGTCAAATGTTCTACTGCACCATATATGCACTGTTTTAATAACTTTTGATCACCTTTGAGCTAGATTTTGTTGTTGTTAATATTTGTAAATTATGCAGCAGATGGTGGATTATGTAGCAAGTGTTGGAAAATACAAAATAGAATGGTACAGCTAGTGGAATGGTGTAATTCTAATAACCCTGCTGATAGAGTAAGTTAAAACTATATTAGGGCCAGATACGGTCTCATGTTCTAGGATACAGGCTCATATGTCTAAGTCCAATAGCCAGATGCACAAGAACAACAACATATGCCCAGCCTCAATCATCATATGTCAGGTTAATTGACAGGCGTTCATGCACAGTTTCCAATACCATGGTTTCGCAAGCTCGACAAGTTATTACCTGAAATTTGTGACATATTTGTGTGACTAGGTTCAACCATCATATGCCCACTTATTTCCTTATTCACCCTGTTCCACTATTATATATCAGAAACATCTTCAAGTGTCCCTACTCCAAAATCTGTATTACAGGTACACAGCTCCAAAGTATTTATTGATTCTGGCTGTCAATGCATGCACAGAGTAGGTGTGAGACAAGTAAATTATTTTCTGCTATTAGTGCTAAGCAGAACATATCCCTGTGTGCTCTTCTCCCACTGAGGGCCTCATTGCAATGGCCCTACATTATCTGATACAGCCAGTAACAGTGTTACTAGACCAAGAGAGAATTATGAGGTCCACAAATTAACTGCAGACCTGTCAAGTTTCCTTCTGAAAGCAGCCTAAATCTATAGGAGACACTGCAGAGAGAATGAAGATAGCCAGGGCGGACACACTTTTCCCATGTTAGAAATTACGCATAAGTGGCACAAAGGGCTTGTATATCTGCCCCAGAATAACTAGTTCCCTAACAGAACTCTGGTATTATTGACTCTGGGGTTGCAGAATTAGCACCACCACACTGGGGCACCTGTGATGAATTTCCAAACAGGTGTTGTGAATCCTTTTGCAGCATCTGGACTTGACCACGTTCTCTTTATTTATGCCAAGGCCGTCCTAATAATGGCATACCCAAGCTTCAGAAAGTTCAGAATGCAGCTGCCCTTATTCTCATGAGATTATAAAAGTTTGATCATGTCTCTTCATTCTTGTCCTTACTCTAGTTAACAGTATGAGGAAAATAATTTTTTTTCAAGATAATGTAAACAATAGGGGCCTGGAGTATTATTCTCAATTTCTAAAGCTGTACAAAAACAGCAGTTGGTTTGCATCCTGAGAATATTTTTTGCACAATGTTGGACGTAAAAACAGGTCACAATGATGGAGCAAGGATTCGCACGTTACGCGACTTGCTTGTACTCATGAACCTCGAATAACTATAACGAATTAACTCAACATGTTTGTCTTACTAATTTCCCCGTTATTCTGACATTTTGGGTGTCCCAGAGAGGCTTGCTTATGTGTGTATTAACCTTAACAACGCTTGTCATTAAAATGGCCGCGGCTTAGCGGGGTTTTCTTCTGCGCATGCGTTGGTCACAATCACGTGACGTGACGCACTCGCAGTTCTGGTGGGAATCTTTTGCACTTGCGCACTAGCATTAAGATGGCCGCTTTGTGTTCTCACATGCTCAAGCTTGCGCTGCTGCTTTTGCGCTACTGTTCGTGTGCCTCTAACACTAATGCCATAGTTATTATAAAGTAAGGGGTATAGAGTAGCTATTCACGGTATACAGTGTATTAATTTTTTCCTTGTATTTCTAATTTGTTTTCGCTTACTTTTCATGTATCGTAAATCTTGGGCCTGGGGGGGAAGCAAACCCCATCTTAGAAGTGCATACTGCGCATGTCACCCTGGCAGAGGGAAGAAAACCTTGTAACAGTGGAACCCAGCCAGCTGGCAGCCACAGCCAAGATGCTCCTGAGAAAGTGACCTGCGACCCAGCAGAACGAAGCTGAACTGTCCTGCAAAAGCTACAATTGTATATACTCCATTGTATTCTGTAGAACATCTCATGGGAACCCCAAATTCAATAGGTGGTCCCAGAGTATGGGAAAAACAACAAATAACTGTGGGGCTTAAGACCCACAGTTATTTGTTGTTTTTCCTATAGCTTGCCAGGGGGATAATAACTGTGCTCAGGTCGTTAAACTGTCCCTCGGACCCTCCCTTAACCCCTTTGTTTGTTTCGGTTCCAGAGTATGCTTATGAAGTCTTGTAAAGGTGAAATGTGGTTGGTGTGTTAACCTGGCCTACTTGTGGTCCAATCGAAATTGGGAATTCTTACACTTGCAACATTTGGGGGGTGGTACACTGACCTGAAAACAGTATAACTAGCCTAGGTTTAGCTAGAGAAATTGTCCGACTTGTCCGAATAGCTGACCTGTCACTGACCCAATGCACTCAATAGGTGACTTGATACAGAGGGCTGCGGAGCACTCTGTCCGAAATTTCCATAGACTCAAGGGTTTTGTTGAGAAACCTTAAGTGCTGGCGGAGCACTTTGCTGGGGAGTTCGATAACCCAATCGGGGTTCTGACTGATAGCTGCAGAGAGGGTGGAGCGCAGGTGTTGCTTCCGAACTGCGGGTGCTGGTCGTGCCTTGGTGGTCCTGTCCTGATCCTAATCTGGGTTTCCTGTCCTGTCCTGGGGTGTCCCTTCCGTACTTGCTGTTCTATTGGCGACTGTCCTTCCTTGGGGTTCCTCCCATCCTTAACTGACCCGTGGCCAGGGTTGGTCTTCACACCATACTAGGTAAATATAGTGCTGAAAGTCTACTCTGCACCTTCTATTTTTCCTTTCTTTTGCTTCAATAAAGTCATACTCGTGCATATTTTTGATTTCCATGCTTTCCGCAAAACTGTTCAATGAAAAGGTCATACATTATTTTTGTTTCCTAGCATGTTCCTATTTTTTTCCTTCCTCTAAGTTCAATTCACTATACTGTTCATGAAATATAGATGTGTTTTACCTTTACCTTTTTAGCTGACTAAATGATGGTCCTGAAGTTCTAATATGTTCCATAATTTTCCCGTCTTTAGTTATTTCCATTTTTAAGTCTAAAATCTGAAATTTCTGATTAGCATGTTCCCTGTTCTTACCCTCCTGTAGACTCATAAATGATTGGCTTGATTTATTTCCTATATGGATACGTGTTCTTTATAATCTTAGTTATTGACAGTTTATTGGCTGTAAAGCTAATGTTCAATGAAACTGATGATATCTAGATAAAGGTTTTGAAACTTCTCGTACCTCTGGTTATTATCTGAGTGCAAAAATAGACAAGTACCTTTGGTGTCTGCCTTTCTTTTACAGCTAGCTCCCTGATCCATTGTGATCTTAGGTACCCGTAACGGTGGATTGGTAAGTCGGGTACACTGGAAATAAAATAGGAAGGAACAAGGGTTACTGGTAGTAGAGTGTAAGGTCGCCCGATTAATGAATATGGTAAATTGAAGTTTATGGGCCCGATACGTATGTGATAAAATTGTTGGTCGGGTGACTTGCGCGCTCTATCAGTAATTTTCTGGTAGCAGAGCTATGGTTAGGGACTAGTTAAAGTTAGGTAGGACTAGTTAAGATAGGTAGGTTGGATGCTGCTAAAAAAGATTATTTGCTGCTAAACTGTGAACATTTTATTGCTGCTAGATTGATCAATCACGTGAAATGTTTTTGCTTTAAAAATTATGAAATGTGTTAAATTGGTTTTCTTGCTGCTATATTGATATATGTTTTAACAAAACTCGTTAGTGATTGTTATATGTTGTCTGGAATCCCCGGGGAATTGAATAACGGGTGGTGAGGAGAATCCACGCCGTGGTGAGGTCATTGGTGGTTCAGGTTAGGCAGAACTGGAAGCACTAATTAGGGTTTTCTGAATATATGATTGAATAAATGGTAGCAAAGAGTTCGCTGGCAAAACTTCTATTGTGATATAACCTAGTAAGGGTCACACGGAAGGAGTAGCAGGTTCGTCAAAGCTTGATTGTTAGCAAAAGAGTTCGCTAGTGAAACTTTAGACTTAGTATATATCCCGGAAAGAAGTGGATGAGTCAAAAAGTAGCAGGTTCTCTGATGCTTGAGTGAAGGGTAGGCAGAAGAGATCTACTCGTAGTATTTGATAAGTAAATGGAAGTAGTTTACTTGCAGTGAAAGAATCTTTTCTTTCTAGACACTCGAGTACAGTGGCGAATGTTTTTACGTTGTAAAATTAAATAGCGCACTTGCACTTTAAGAAAGAAATAAAGTTCCGTTACCTTGGGAAGGAGGGAGTCAGTTGCGGAGCTGCTCTGACATCACTCTGTGCCGCGCTGGGATTGGTAGAGACAGCGGGTGTGTAGCGGAGCTAGTATTGTAAAGGAGGGGTGAGCGCAGGAGCGTAAGGAACTTGTTTCACGAAAAGGCCGCGCACCCATTGGTCAGAGAATTTTGCAACCGCCGTGTTGATTGGTTGTTGGGAAACAAAAGACGCATTTGGATTGGAAGTGATTTTGTAAACAGAATCGCTTGCGGAAAAGTATATGTGGCATTCGTATACTCCAGAAACTAGACCAGATAAAAGGTATTTTGGGTTTGGAAAAGATAAGTGGAAAGGTCGTAAAAGCGTCATGTACGGAGAAAAAAGGAAAATGACTTTAGTAAGCAAAGTAAAGAATTATTTCAAAAGAGATAACCCTATCAAAACTAGAGAAGGAGTTGTCATTCCACCACCTAATACTCCCGCATCTTTCATGATGTTTGATAAAGGGTACAACTCTTGTGTATGGTTGGAAAATTGGGTGGAATACACAAAAAATGACGGAATTTTGGCATTTCCGTTAGACGGTACATTTAATGGCAGAATTCTATTCAATCTGAGAACCCGAATGAATGAGTTGCATCCTAGACCCAGACTGACACAGTATGAAGCCTTAGAGGAATGGGAAATAGAGGCTTTTGAGAGGGATAAGCCCCGAATGGATAAAGGTTTAACCAAATGGTATCCTAAAGTGAAACCTGAGACCCGAGATAAAAGAATGAAACAGTGGAGACAGAATATGATAGTAGAAGGATTATACCCTATGATGTCACTAGGAGACCCGGTGGGGGGGAAAAAGACAGAGAAGACCAAACATTGGGTGACCAGTGGGGATTCAGATGACGATTTGTTGGATGACTTGTTCATAAAAAATACACCTCCTTATAATGAAGGACCCCGATCCTCTAGTGTAGGGGATGCTTGCCTGAGACCTCCTTACCAAGAGGGGTCTAGACCTGTAAATGTACGAGACAGCTGTCAAATACCTCCATGCCGAGACCTTTAAGTAAAGGAAATCCATTCATGAAACCTAATTATGGTGAAGGACCAAGTATGACGCATCCTACGGCCCCAACCCTGACCCCGCAAATAGTACCTGAAATAAGCCTGGAAAGAATACTACAGGAGAGAGAGCAAGAGGCATTATTTAAACAAAGAACAGAATTAATTCAGAAAATCTCCCAGCTAAATACCAGTCCTGAAGCCCTGACCATCCCAGTAACTATTGGACCAGTCGTTCCTTTGTATGGGGATAAACAGGGGTGTCCCAAGACACCGATTATTACCCCGGCTATAGTACAGCCAAGAAAAGAGCCCTTAATTGTAGATGATCAGGCAAGCAAATGCGAATCTGTAATAAATTTCCTTGATGGATTTGCCAGTAAGGGAGCTGGAAAGGGGTTCCCAGAGAAGGAACACTCCTTTCAGTTCAGGAGAAGTGCAGATTGAGTCAGCTTCTGGTACTAAACGTGCCACTGTAGTAACTCCTGAAGAGATCGAGAGATGGAGTCGAGAATTAGAGAAACCAAATTCCCAGTCAAAACCACTAGATATTTACAAATTAGGAATAGAATTGGAAGAACTGATGGCTGGGAATGTAGGGTTAGACAGACTAAATACTTTTTCTGAAGAAGAATTGCTGTTTATCTGTAAGAGCATCACTCGTAATACTAGGGTGTTCCATGAGAAGTTAGTGGACACCGCGGCTAGTATGGGAATTGATATTGGGAAATCTAAATCATTGCAGAAACCCTACAGAGCAGAGTTCTCAGACAAAGATCTGGAAAATATGAATGTATCAGGGAAGAAGGTACAGATCAGAGAATTAGTGAATCTGTTGCAAAAATGGGGAGAACTAGAAAAGTGGAAAGCCAGGTGGGCAAAGAAAAAGGAGGAGATTAGATCCAAACAGATGACTTCTGAGTATGTCTTAAAAGAGGCAGACAAAGCAGAAAAATTATATCCGATGCGAGAAGTGCCAGGTGGAAAATATGTGCACGTTCCATGGTCCAGACAGGATATTGTGTCCTTTACCAATGACTTTCCGAAATTACGAGAGAAACCCGTGGATTGGTACAGGCAGGTAGAAAGATTTGTGAAGGTACAAAAATGCCTGTGGAAAGATCTGGATGGGGTTTTCGATATCGTAGTTCCCGTAGATTTGTGGACAGAATGTAAAATTGCTGTTGATTGGCCTAGTAAGGAATACCCGAGGGACCCTCTCACAGGGGCTCCTTCTGATGATGTAATGAACAAATACAATCAGGTAATGTTACGTCTGAAAGGAAAGGTGCCTGCAAAAGAAACTGATTGGACCAGAATAGATAGAACTACCCAGGATAGGGATGAAACTGTGCATTCCTATTACGAAAGACTGTTGCAGGTGTTCAAAACGTACAGCGGTATAGATAACATTGAGATGAAGGACATGACCCATTTCATTTACAGGTTTGTAAACGGTTTAAGACCCGAAATTTGCCAATGGATTGGCAGTCTAAGAAAATAGATGAGGTTTTAAGGTACGCCAAGTACTGCGAGGATGGGATGGCGGACAAACGAAAGGCCTTAAAGGAAAAAGTCATGTGGGCACAAGTAAAATCAGCTGAGCAACAAGAAAAGCAGTTAAATAAAATGAATACTAATACCCAAAACCAAGGTTCTGGGGGTGGAGGGAAGCCCAAAGTAAAAATGAGCCGAGAGGAAGCCAAAAAGAAGTTCTCCTGTCACGGGTGCGGACAGATAGGGCACTGGAGAGACGAGTGTCCATACGCACAAAATAGTAACCTCCAAACTAATGATTTAAATCCACAGACGCAGAATGAAAAGCCAAGAAAGACCCAGCAACAGGTAAAAGCGAATCAGTTGCCCCGAGCACCTAGACCGAATTTTAAGGGAAAAGCACGCAGGGTGAAGACATAGAAATTTGGAAAGGAGGATAGAAATGCAGCAACTTCGCAATTTCTGTTGAGTGACACTTTCCTCTGTGATGAACCTTACTGACGGTGCCTGAGAGGGGAGGACAAGGAGTGCGTACTTGGCGCCTCCTTGCCGGTAGACCAGTCAGGGCCATACATTGAAGGAAAGGTTGAAGGCAATGATGTCACCTTTCTGTTGGACACTGGGGCTACCCGTTCTACTGTAAGAACAGCAGACGTTCCAAACCTACCCCTCTCGGGAGAAGCAATCCAAGTAGTGGGTGTTTCTAATCAATTGATTAGTACCCCAGTTACTGAACCCATGGAGATTACAACAGGGAATTTCAAAGAAATGCATAGATTTGTTGTCTGTGATACCAGTCCTGTAAACTTATTAGGACGTGATTTGTTGTGTAAGATGAACTGTACTATCTTTTGCACACCAAAGGGCGTCGAGATACAAACCCCAGACGAAGATGGAATATACAAATTAATGTTAATAAGACCTGACTCAGAAATTAAAAGATTGACAACACAAGACTTACCTGAAGAACTCCAACAGACAGTGAAACCAGAAGTATGGGATTTTACTGGAAAAGATGTAGGATTAATGGCAAATGTTGACCCAATCAAAATAGCCATAAAGGAAGATGCAGTTTACCCAAATACTAAACCATACAAAATGAGTGTAGAAGTGAAAGCAGGAGTTGCCATTGAAATAAAAAGATTGCTAGAAGCAAATATCATACAAGAAGTGTTAAGTAGTCCTTGCAACTCCCCGATAATTGGCATCAAGAAACCTAGTGGTAAGTACAGTGCAGGATCTGCGAAAGGTAAACAAAATTGTTGTTCCTTGCTGTCCCATTGTTCCAAACCCAGCAGTGATCTTGTATCAAATTCTATGGAATGCTGAGTGGTTCACCGTAATTGATTTATGTCATGCATTCTTTTCAATCCCATTGCATCCAGATAGCAAATTTCTTTTTTCATTTGAATTCGACAGTCACGTGTTCGTTTGGAATCGCGTCCCTCAGGGGTATACAGAAAGCCCCTCAATCTTTAATCAGATTCTGAAAAAGTGCCTTGACTCCTTAGTCTTACCTGGAGACTCAGTTTTGGTGCAATTTATAGACGACCTCTTGATGGCGTCTAAAAGTCAGAAAGACTGTGTGGTTGACACTATTGCCTTACTGAACCACTTAGGGGAAGGAGGACATAAAGTATCACCTGACAAATTGCAGTTCTGTACTAATTCAGTAAAATATCTGGGGCACCAGATAGAGAAAGGTATCAGGAGAGTTACTTCAGAAAGAATCAGGATAATTCGCAACATGCAGTTACCCAACACTCAGAAAGAGATCAGAATGTTCCTTGGGGTTGTAGGATATTGCAGATAGTGGATTGTGGGATTTGCAGTCCTAGCAAAGCCATTGATAACAATGACAAGGAAAGGAGCAAAGGACCCTGTAGAATGGGATGAGGAAGGCATGACAGCATTTACAAAATTACGAGAATGTCTGTGTACCGCTCCTGCATTGGGAATGCCAGATTATTTGAAAGAATTTGCACTGTTTTGTGATACCCGAGACAATTGTGCACTGTCAGTCCTAACTCAAGAGCATGGTCTGACTAGACGTCCAGTAGCATACTTCTCTGCTACTTTGGATCCAGTGGCTGCTGGATTACCTGGATGTCTGAAAGCAGTAGCTGCAACTTGCATGAGTCTTGAACAGAGTGAATCCATCATTATGGGACATCCTTATTTTTATTTATTTATTTATGCAATTTTATATAGCGCGGACTTTACCCGACGGCGTCAGAGCGCTTCACAATAGAAACAGAAATAATACAAACTAAGAACATTACACGAACAACAGATTGCAAAAGCAAACGTTACGTTACATACGGTAAAGTGATAACTGTGAGCAAACAAAAATACATGAGGTAGTAAAAATTGTGAGCAACCAAAAATACATGAGGTAGTAAAAAGTGCACTGAAGGAAAAAGTGACAGGTGTGCAGGCTACAAGAGAAAACAAAGTATAATTTGAGGTATAATACTGCAATATATGCTAGACACTCAGGCACAAGAACAAACGTTACGAAGGCAAAGGCGGCACTTGTGCAAGTATCAAAGGTAAAAAACATGTGAGAGGAAGCAAACCGTGTGTTACAGGGGCAAAGTGGTGAGTGCAAGTTGCAAGAGGGTACCAAACACAAGTACATGGATAATACTGCAATAAAAGGCAAACACTCTAACCACAAGAACACACTGGGAAGGCACTTCCATGGTCATGGAAAGTAGAAATTTTCAGTAGTGGGAGGTCTTCCTTCAGATAAAAGAGAGAACGTAAGTTACTTTTGGAGGTGTCTCTGGAGGAGGAGAACTTTGAGTTTCCTTTTAAAGGCCTGGGAGGAGGCGGTGGTCCGGAGCAGAGGCGGGAATGAGTTCCAGATTCTCACTGCGTTGCCTGAGAAGGATTGGGCCATCGTTCTTACCTTCTTGAAAGTGGGAGGTTCAAGCAGTAGACTCTCCGCATTGCGTGAAGGTCTAGAGCCTCCAGAGAGTTTCAGTTTATTCGCCAGGTAGCAAGGAGAGGAGGAGTGCAAGGCTTTGTGGGTGATACAAGCGGTCTTATAGATAGCTCTAGCCTCAAAGGGAAGCCAACGGAGGGTAGATAACATCGGTGTGATGTGATCGCTTCTTTTGGCCCCATAAATGAAACGAGCTGCTGAGTGGAAAACATACTTAAGTGGGGACAAGTGGGATTTGGGGAGGCCAGTAAGAAGAGAATTGCAGTAGTCGAGTCTGGAGAGGACCAGTGATTGCACCAGGGTTATAAGGTCCCGCTCCGGGAAGAAGCGACGGATTCCCCAAAGAAGGCGCAATTGGTATCGAGCAGATTTTGCAATGGAATTGATGTGCGGAATTAGATTGAGTTTTTTGTCTAGTATGACACCAAAGGATTTGGCGCTGTCGACAATGATGGGTTTATTGTTTAGTAGATTCATCTGATCCATCCATGATTGAACCGGGGGAGGAGAGAGTGAGGAGGAGAAGAGGAGGAATTCAGTTTTGGAGGGATCCAGAATCAGTTGATGAGTTGACATCCAGTTTTGAATGGAGTCGAGAGTGGAGCTTAGGATGGAGAGATCGTGAGTAGAGGCAATCTTGAGGTAGAGTTGAGTGTCGTCAGCATAGAGATGATAGTGAATCCCGGATTTCCTTAGGAGATTTCCCAGTGGTTCTAAGTAGAGATTGAACAATGTGGGAGCAAGTATTGAGCCTTGGGGAACACCTTGACCTACCGCCACAGGAGGTGAAAGACTGTTCGCTATTTTTATCATTTGGGATCTGTCAGAAAGGAAGGATGCAAACCATTTAAGCACAGTGCCCTCCATGCCCATTCTCTGTTGAAGAATGTTGAGGAGGGTGTTGTGATTGACAGTGTCAAAGGCTGCGGAAAGATCAAGGAGAATTAGAAGACAGGACCCCCCTGAATCGAGTATCCTCAACGCGTCATCAACCACTTGCAGTAGGGCTGTTTCAGTGCTGCAGTTTTGGATGAAGCCGGACTGACAGTTGTCAAGAAGATCATTGACCTTGATATGACGAGAGAGTTGTTTAGCTACACATCTTTCTGTGATCTTCGCAAGATAGGGAAGGTTAGTGATGGGGCGGAAGTTGTTGAGGTCATTCGCATCAGCAGTGGGTTTTTTAAGAAGAGGGGTGACCTGCCCAGTTTTGAAGGAGGCAGGAAGGGAGCCTTGCCAGAGGGAGAGGTTGATCAGAGTGGTCCAATAGGAGAGGGAATGGGTATAGAAGTCAATGGCAATGGCACTGGGGATAGGGTCCAGAGAATGGTTGGAGGACTTTGTTTCTCGTAGGCACTTGAAAAGGGCATCTTCAGATATGGGGTCAAAGCTCTGCCAAATGGCTAAGGATGTGCGCTCCTCTGGAGGGGTAGGATGAGCGACCTGATCCACAAGTGATTTCACATTTTTTCATCGAAGAAAATAGCGAAATCCGCTGCTCTCTTTGTAGAATCATCCACCTTGTAGGTTGGGGGAGAGCAGGTAGGCATTTTGATGAGATCGAATAGTTTTTTGGGTCTATTTTTGGCCGAGTCAAGGAGGGTTTTGAAGTGCGCCGCTTTCCCAAGGAAGATGTGCTTATGGTACTTGGATCTTGCTGAGCGAAGCATGGCCAAATTGTCGGTGGAGGGCACTTGCCTCCATTGTTTCTCCAGGAGTCTTAGCTGCTTCCTTTCCTCATAAAGGGATTTGTTGAACCAAGGTGCTGAGGGAGTGGGCCTTAACCTTTTGCTTTTGAGTGGAGCGACGTTATTAATTTCAGCTGCAAGAACTGTGAGGCATTGGGAGGTGAGTTTGTCAACATCTAGGTTCGTGTCTAGCCTTGGAAGTGATGACAAGGCTGATTCACAGAGGGGACCAATATTTTTGGCATCACGGAACCATGAGATGGCCCTCTTGGGTTGGCCAAGAGTTATAGAGTGTGAAAGTTGAAGAGAGAATGGGATGAGGAGGTGGTCAGACCAATCTACATGAATTGGAGTAGTGGTAGAAAGCATGCCTGCTTTAGAAATAACAAGGTCCAGGATTGCGCCCTTAGAGTGTGTTGATTCAGTGCAGTGTTGGATAAGATCGTTTGCAGAGAGGAAAGTGGCCAGTGAGTTCGCAGAGGAGTCTTGAGGTACACCCCAGTGGAGATTGAAGTCACCAACGAAGGTCTGATTGTCACTTCGCGAGTATTGGTCGCTGATGAAGTCGATGAGTTCATCCATAAACGAAGGGCCACTACGAGGTGGGCGGTAAATGACATGGAATCTGAGGGGTGAACGGTGTTGCAATTGAAGCTCACGAGAAAGGCATTCAAAGGTTTTGGAGGAGCTGTTGACTGCAACACCTCCCCCCGTGTTGTCAGTTCTGTCATTCCTAAATAAAGAATAGCCTGTGGGCAATAGGAGATCAAATATAGAGTGAGATGTATCTTTGAACCAGGTCTCTGTGAGGAAGAGCATGTCAATATTGTGAAGGGTGATAGTATCGGAGATTTCAAGTTTGTGTTTTACTGCAGATCTGCAGTTGTGAAGCATGCAGCGCAGCTCTGACAAGACTGTCAAGACTGTTTTGGTGACGGGGGCACTAGGGCTCTGAAGGGTGATCGGGATATTGTACTTATGTGGGGGTGCTCGGGAGGGTTTAGGTGGATGCTTTGTTCTGACAGAGGTGATGGTCGGAATGGTGTAGATAGTGGGGTTGCTAGGGTATGCCGGTTGAGGAAGGGTGGCGTTCAAGGGCTTGAGTGGGTTAACAGAGTTTTCAGACGACAGGTTGAGCTTGGCTGTACTGGGGTGAGGGGGCGAGGTGCATCTCGTGGGAAGTTGGGAAGGAGTAGCGGTGCAAGAAGGGGTGGCAATCTTAGAGCATAAAAGTGAAATGGCAGCTGTAAGCTGGGAGATGGAGGTGATAAGAGAGCCTAGCGTGTTTTCCAGTGAGAATGAGGCAGAGCACGGAAGGTTGGGTGGCTCGATTGAAACAAGGGGGGTGGAATTGGTGGTGGAGGGCAGGGAGAGGTGGCAGGACAGGAGGTAATTTGGGGTGAGGGGTTCATAAGTGGGGAAGGGTGGAGGTTGAGAGCGGGAGTTAGTGAATCGGAGGTTAAGGGAGATTTGTCTTTGTTGGTGTTGCAAGAGGGAGAGGAATTGAGGACAAATTTAGGGGGAGAAGGGTGCGGAACACGGCGGTAGGGTAGAAGGAGAGGGGAGGCCTGTGTGGAGGCATGGGAATATAGGAGGTTTGGGAGGAAAAGAGGTGCGGTGGTTGTGGAGGACCTGTCAGCTAGGAGAGGTGGCTGTGAGGGAACGGGCATCTGACAGAGTGAGGGGGGTTGGGAGAAAGGGAAGTTGAGGAAAGGAGGTGGTTCTGCTGGGCCCGAGGGAGGGAAGTGGAAGGGGTTACTGGGTGGGGAAAGGGAGTAGTGCAGCATTACTGGAGGAGTAGGAGGGAGGAGAGAGATGCAGTGGGATTGTGGAGAAAGCGGGGTGAATAACGAGGGGAGGAGGGGGTGGGGAGGAGGGATGGAAGGGATAAGGGGAGCATAGGAAAAGTTCACTGGGGGAGAGGGTTAGAGGAGAGGTAGACTACAAAGGGGGGTGATGGGAAGGAATATGGGGGAGGAGAAGAGATTGGAGAATCGGGATGGTGCAGATGGGACGAGGAGCGTATTGGCTAGTGGTAAGGCTGAAGTGATGTGTGAAGGGACATACTGTGAGGGGGGAGGAATAGGAGGGGAGGTCATAAGGGAGGGGGAGGGACGGGGCAGACCTGTGCTTCTCGAGAGAGCAGCCAATTGGAGTGAGGTGGGGTCGGCGGAGGGGAAAGGGAGTAATGGGTGGAGCTAGAAGGAGAGTCATGGGGAAACCCGGTTGCAGAGGAGGGGAGTAAGGAGGGGAAGAGGCGGTCAAAGAGCGAGAGGCAGTTGTCTTTGCCTTGGATCAAGACAGTACCGTTGTTATAGAGTGAGATAGTGAGGTTACCTTTGAAGCACGCAGAGGGGGAAATTTTTAGTTTTTTCCCATGAGGGATAGAGGAGGAGGAGGTGACGTTAGGGGAAAAGTAAAAACTGTTGGACCAAGAGGGGATGTCGTGAGTGAAGAAAAGGAAATCATTTCTAAGTCTCCCAAAAACGACTATTGTAAAATTGATCAACAAAAAGGGAATCTGGGAAACGTTCAATAGTGTTATGTTTCCATGGTTTAGTTGCAGCTTTAGACAGGCTGGGAGGATACATGATTTTGTAGCAATTAGTTCCAACCTTAACTCGAGGGGTGGCCATGATGGTGAAATGTGGCGAAGGAGTGTGGGGGAATAAGAGGAAGGTGTTACTGGGAAAGCGGCGGAGAAGAGAAATAGAAGGGCATAAAGGGGGCACATAATCCGGACGTTAAGGTGAGGATATCAGAGCTAATGTGCCGTTTGGGACTAGCAAAGCCTAGGTAAGCACAACAGCCTCAACATCTTAAGACTATCAGTAGAGGTGCTCAGAGCAGGGTGCGGAGAACATACTACAAGAAAAGCAATTTCTAGCACCAACATATATCTACTGGCCTGGCGCCCTACAAGTCTTGCAGACTCCTTGTCCAACTGGCCATCTCGGATGGGGACTCAAATGCCCTAAAACCAAAGTGTCAATGGTGCTGTCCCTTCAGCAGGATTCCATCTTAATCAGTTCTGACCCTAAGGAGAAGTAACTAAAAATGGGTACAGATGGGCTAATAGCCGCACAGATGAAAAGGGTCAAAAACAGTGCAGCTGTAAACAGTTCTGCTTGCTGCACATCTGTTAACGGCCTAAACGAAGCAGCTGGCACTACTTGCTACGCAGCTGAAAAAGCTGAAAAAGCTGAAAAAGGCCTAAACGGTGCAGCTGGCACTACTCGCTGCACAGCTGTGAAAAGGCTGGCACTGCTTGCTACGCAGCTGTAAAAGGCCTAAACGGTGCAGCTGGCACTACTTGCTGCGCAGCTGTAGAAGGCAAAAATGGTGCATCTTGCACTGGAATGAAATCCGTTTCCGACAGCCATTTGGCTAAGCTTGTTCAAAGCAGTAGATTGGCAGCGAGGATTTTGTCACTCAAGCGCTGTGCCCAACAAGTTCACCAGGACTTCATCCCCGATCCGACGCTCAACTGTGTATGTTCCACATGCATTTGTAATCTTACTGACCAGAACTAAAACCCAGTATATCACACCTAGTCGGCTGACTAAATATGAGAGAATTCTTGTGGGTGCTGCAAATGTAACAATTACTCGGTGTAACATATTGAATCCAGCTACCCTATTACCAGACACATTGATTGCAGAAGCAAAGGGAGAGGTCGAGCATGACTGCATTGACCTGACTGAGTTTAGTACCAAACCACGCCCAGATATCAAGGAAATGCCCCTAACTGTGGAAGATTACGAACTGTTTATAGATGGCTCATGTCTGAGACATGAGAATGGAGGCCTAAGTGCTGCCTATGCTGTAGTCACAGTATCCCGTGCTGTAGAAGCATCCTATCTATTCGGAGTAAAGTCTGCACAAGTAGCTGAATTGATTGCATTGGCAAGAGCCTGTAAAGTTGGGAAAAATAAAAGAGTAACCATATACACTGACAGTCAGTATGGTTATGGGGTTGTGGGTGACTTCGGCCAATTGTGGCTGCAAAGAGAGTTCCTGACTTCTTCGGGTACTCCTATCAGAAATGGAAAAGTGGTACAAGAGCTACTGGAAGCAATCCAGTTACCAAAGGAATTGGCAGTGGTCAAGTGTGCTGCTCACAAATCTGGTGAAGACAGTGTGACAGTAGGTAATAAATATGCTGACCAACTAGCCAAACATTGTGCAAGACATCAAATGTCAGTCAATATCAAATTGGGGGGAAATGGAAACAGCTGCCAACTTATGGTGTTTGAGAATGTGCCAACATGGGAGGAACTGAGAGATTTACAGAATGCAGCAGGACCAAAGGAAAGGGGAAGATGGAGAAAGTTTGGTTGTCAACAGAGAAATGAGGACAGTGTTATTGTTTGCCCTGATGGTATGCCTGTGTTGCCTGACAGCTTGCTTGTTCCAATGGCCCGGCTAATACATGGAAGTACACACATTGGTAGGAATGCCATGATTCGTGTCTTCAAACAGACATGGTTCAATTTGAAATTTAGGAAGGTAGCAGAAAGACTCTGCCAGAGGTGTTTGACATGTCAGGAATACAATGCTGGGAAGAGAACAGTAGTTTCACTGGGTAAAATTGGGAAAGCAGAAGGTCCCTTTATAAAACTACAAATTGACTTCATTCAGTTACCCCTTTGTAGAGGAATGAGATACGTCCTTGTCATTGTTTGCCTGTTTTCAAAATGGGTAGAGGCGTACCCGGCCAAGAAGAATGATGCCATCACTGTAGCCAAATTGTTACTACGAGAACTGATACCTAGGTTCGGGGTTCCAGTCACCATTGAATCAGACAGAGGTGGGCATTTTCAGAATGAAATAATTGATCATATCTGTGGAGCATTCAAAATTACTCTGCACTGTGCATATCGCCCAGAGGCTTCTGGAGTGGTGGAACAACTGAATGGCACTATCAAGTCAAGATTAGGAAAAATGTGTGAATCTACTGGCATGAACTGGATAGAGGCTTTACCTCTTGTTCTAATGGGCATCCAAAGTATTCCAGACCGAAATACAGGCCTGAGTCCCCATGAGATCCTGATGGGAAGAGTAATGCGACAAGCATGGGTACCAGGACACAAACTGATAAGCATTTCTGATGATTTGGTACTTGAGTACTGCAAGCAACTGGGTGACCAAGTGCGTTCTATCTCTCACCAGATTGGGGAAGACGCCGTCGCCAGTCCAGCAACTCCAGTCCATAACTTGAATCCAGGCGATTGGGTGGTACTTAAGAAGCACACCAGATCGAGTTGCCTGGCACCGAAGTGGGGGAAGCCAAGACAAGTGATTCTGGTGACCACGACAGCGGTGAAGTGTGCAGGAGTACCAAAGTGGATCCATGCCAGTCATACAAAGAAAATAACCGAAGACGAAGAAACTGACGCTGAAGGTTGTCCAGCTGAGGGGTCTCCAGATGTTGGTCCTGAAGTAGCTGATGATGAACAACCGAGCACCAGTCAAAACGAATGGATCCCAGTGATCGACCTGACTGCTGATCCGATAAGAACCAGAAGCCAGACATATGCAGACAGAGAGTGGGATAGTGAGGAAGAGACAGGAATAGAAGGAGACAATCAGATTATCGAAATTCATGTCAAATCTGATGAGGAAGAAGGTCACATAGGGACAGAACAGGTGATCGACACACCTCCAAGAACTCCTGAGATTGAAAAGGGACAGATAGAAATTAGGGCGGAAGTTCAAGCGGAAGAAAATCAAAGATTCAAAGTGCTTGAACAGGATCAGATAGAAATAGACGAATGTGTTCAGGAAACAGAAATTGAAACGTCCAACAATCAAATCCAGTATACACCTGAACAAGGCCAGCTTAGCAACCAGGCAGAAGAAACCGAAATAAGACGTGGAACTAGTCAGATAGAAAGGGAGGAAGAAGAAGCAGAAGTGCCACAACAGAACGAAAACAAAAGAGCATTAGAAGAAAGCCCAACCACAGTGCCAGTTAAAAGACTCAAGAAAAAGAATAAAGAACCAAGGTACATCAAAAGACTGAGACTAAGACTGAAAACCGTAGAAGAGAAGCTTGAGCAGAGGAAACAAGCTTCCAGTAAAACAGAGCCATCGGGAGAAAGCACTAAGCGAAGAAGTGCCCGAATAAAAAGACTGAACGAAAAGTATCAGGATCCTGAATGGACTTACCTGGTGTTGGAGGAATTTGAGGATCTTGAGATAAGTAATGAGAGTGATGAAGAACTGACTACTGACCAGTCTGCAGAAGAAGACGAACCAACCTGAAATTGCCCAGTGTAAGCTACCTGTGCAAAGTTACAAAGAGGGGTTGGAAAGCTTCTTTTGAACGAAAATTTCTGATTCAAATGTGAATGGAAGACCGAGACGAAGTTGTTGTAAAACGTGCTGTCAAGTATGTTAATGTAGTGTAGCAATAGTACTGATCCTTTGGATAGGATTAACTGTGACCCTTCCTTCTATGATAAGTAAGAACCCAAGTTTGTACCCAAATAATAATTTACCTGACGACACTGTAGAATCACACACTAGAAATACCCCACGAAGAGTAGACACTTTGGACAAACAAATTAGCCTAAAACGGAGACAGTTAGATTTAGAAGCACCAGATAAGGAAGTACTACACTTTAACAAAATTAAGAACAAGACTCATTTAAACGTTTTCGCAAACCTGTTATTGCATTATGTAGAAACTATGGAAATAGACGACTGTTATTTCTGCATGAAGCTACCTACTTCTGTAGCTGAAGGCGTGACTTATCATCACTTGCCCTTAACCTATGGAATTTCCTGTAGTATACTAGCTAGTTTATTTTACAAAAGAGGACCTTTACAGTATTACTATTCAAACTCTGACGTAACATTTTCTGAACTTCCTGTTCGAAGAAACCTGAACCCTGTACAGACGACTAGAGATATAGCTAAGTTCATGAGTGATTATTTTCTAACTGTATGAAAAATTCATATAGATGATGCACATAAAAATAACCTGACCTGTTCTTTACATGAGAAGGAAAAGGAGTTTCTGGACATGGTAGAGAAAAGAAGAGAGAGTTTCCAAAAGAAAGCGAAAGACAGGAATCATAAAGTTCTTAAATGGGCAGAAAATATAGGGAGCACCTCAAATGGTGGAGCAAATGGTGCTATGCTCCTTGATTTCGAAAAGAAAGGGAAGCTCTGTCTTAAAAGGGAAAAGACTAGTTATTATAACAATGTTTTCATTGGTTCCAGTGAATGCGAGCATAATTACAAGGTAATTGGAGGGTGGGGTTTCAAAGATGGGACAGAGCCGGTGTTTCCTGGAATTTATTTTATTTGTGGGAACAAGGCTTACTTCAAATTACCCGACCATTGGTACGGGAGTTGCTATTTTGGTATTGTCTTCCCAAAGATATACCATGTGGGGAAAATCACTGGAAGCGCTGAAGAAACTAACAAATTAGTATGCATTAAAAGAGAAACTGCTGGTGAGATTGTAGGAGATATTTTTAGTGCAATAATACCTGCAGTGGGAGTGGTTCTGAACTCAAACAAAATTTGCAAACTGTCAACATTAGTAGATCGGTTATCTACCGACACTGCTGGAGGTTTCCTGATGGTCAATACCGAAATGGTTGCGATCAGATCAATGGTTTTACAGAACCGACTTGCCCTTGACACCTTATTAGCAAAAGAGGGCGGAGTCTGCAGAATGTTGAAAGCACATTGTTGCACTTTCATACCTGATAAAAGTGTGGGAATCCAAAGGTATGTGAGGAACATTACTAATTTGGAAAAGGAACTTAAACCACTGGAGGTTGACAGTGCTTGGAAGAGACTTACTGATGATCTTGCAGCTGTAGGTCATTGGTTTGCAAATTTAGGTAGAGGTTTATTGTTTAAGGTACTGATGCCAATTGCAGGAATAGGTTTTGTCATATTCCTCATATTTGTCTGTTGCAAATGTAGCAAACACCAAAAGAAATATACTGTGAATAAGAGAGGCGAGAAACGGAGTGTGGATGAACTTGAATTAGAGGAACTGAATAATCAGATTTATAAAAGGGCGAAAAATTCTCACCCTAACAAAGAAACTAAAGAGAAATTGAATCGAATGTTGGAAGAGATTGAATTGGGAAAAATTTAAGATGGCATCTGGTTCTATTGCTTTGTGATGATAGTAAATATCATCAAAGAGGGGATTGATGGAGCAAGGATTCGCACGTTACGCGACTTGCTTGTACTCATGAACCTCGAATAACTATAACGAATTAACTCAACATGTTTGTCTTACTAATTTCCCCGTTATTCTGACATTTTGGGTGTCCCAGAGACGCTTGCTTATGTGTGTATTAACCTTAACAACGCTTGTCATTAAAATGGCCGCGGCTTAGCAGGGTTTTCTTCTGCGCATGCGTTGGTCACAATCACGTGACGTGACACACTCGCAGTTCTGGTGGGAATCTTTTGCACTTGCGCACTAGCATTAAGATGGCCGCTTTGTGTTCTCACATGCCGAAGCTTGCGCTGCTGCTTTTGCGTTACTGTTCGTGTGCCTCTAACACTAATGCCATAGTTATTATAAAGTAAGGGGTATAGAGTAGCTATTCACGGTATACAGTGTATTCATTTTTTCCTTGTATTTCTAATTGGTTTTCGCTTACTTTTCATGTATCGTAACTCTTGGGCCTGGGAGGGAAGCAAACCCCATCTTAGAAGTCCCTACTGCGCATGTCACCCTGGCAGAGGGAAGAAAACCTTGTAACAGTGGAACCCAGCCAGCTGGCAGCCACAGCCAAGATGCTACTGAGAAAGTGACCTGCGACCCAGCCGAACGAAGCTGAACTGTCCTGCAAAAGCTACAATTGTATATACTCCATTGTATTCTGTAGAACATCTCATGGGAACCCCAAATTCAATAGGCGGTCCCAGAGTATGGGAAAAACAACAAATAACTGTGGGGCTTAAGACCCACAGTTATTTGTTGTTTTTCCTATAGCTTGCCAGTGGGATCATAACTGTGCTCAGGTCGTTAAACTGTCCCTCGGACCCTCCCTTAACCCCTTTGTTTGTTTTGGTCCCAGAGTATGCTAATGAAGTCTTGTAAAGGTGAAATGTGGTTGGTGTGTTAACCTGGCCTACTTGTGGTCCAATCGAAATTGGGAATTCTTACACTTGCAACATTTGGGGGGTGGTACACTGACCTGAAAACAGTATAACTAGCCTAGGTTTAGCTAGAGAAATTGTCCGACTTGTCCGAATAGCTGACCTGTCACTGACCCAATGCACTCAATAGGTGACTTGATACAGAGGGCTGCGGAGCACTCTGTCCGAAATTTCCATAGACTCAAGGGTTTTGTTGAGAAACCTTAAGTGCTGGCGGAGCACTTTGCTGGGGAGTTCGATAACCCAATCGGGGTTCTGACTGATAGCTGCAGAGAGGGTGGAGCGCAGGCGTCGCTTCCGAACTGCGGGTGCTGGTCGTGCCTTGGTGGTCCTGTCCTGATCCTAATCTGGGTTTCCTGTCCTGTCCTGGGGTGTCCCTTCCATACTTGCTGTTCTATTGGCGACTGTCCTTCCTTGGGGTTCCTCCCGTCCTTAACTGACCCGTGGCCAGGGTTGGTCTTCACACCATACTAGGTAAATATAGTGCTGAAAGTCTACTCTGCACCTTCTATTTTTCCTTTCTTTTGCTTCAATAAAGTCATACTCGTGCATATTTTTGATTTCCATGCTTTCCGCAAAACTGTTCAATGAAAAGGTCATACATTATTTTTGTTTCCTAGCATGTTCCTATTTTTTTCCTTCCTCTAAGTTCAATTCACTATACTGTTCATGAAATATAGATGTGTTTTACCTTTACCTTTTTAGCTGACTAAATGATGGTCCTGAAGTTCTAATATGTTCCATAATTTTCCCGTCTTTAGTTATTTCCATTTTTAAGTCTAAAATCTGAAATTTCTGATTAGCATGTTCCCTGTTCTTACCCTCCTGTAGACTCATAAATGGTTGGCTTGATTTATTTCCTATATGGATACGTGCTCTTTATAATCTTAGTTATTGACAGTTTATTGGCTGTAAAGTTAATGTTTAATGAAACTGATGATATCTAGATAAAGGTTTTGAAACTTCTCGTGTCTCTTGTTATTATCTGAGTGCAAAAATAGACAAGTACCTTTGGTGTCTGCCTTTCTTTTACAGCTAGCTCCCTGATCCATTGTGATCTTAGGTACCCGTAACGGTGGATTGGTAAGTCGGGTACACTGGAAATAAAATAGGAAGGAACAAGGGTTACTGGTAGTAGAGTGTAAGGTCGCCCGATTAATGAATATGGTAAATTGAAGTTTATGGGCCCGATACGTATGTGGTACAATTGTTGGTTGGGTGACCTGTGCGCTCTATCAACAACGCAAACATTAATCCAGTCACTCATATCGGTGGCAACATACAGTATTGTACTCCTGAGTTCGATGTAAAAGCACAAAGGAAGAGGATCTTTTCACAGTGATGCAAAAAAGAAATGTAGAACATGCTGACATTTGGCATTTGGAAGATTGAACATCGTAGGAGTTCAATCATTTTCCTAAAAGATTGCTATTCATTCAGTAGTTCTGTCTTAGCCAAGGTTTGTTTTTCACTCTATTTGTTCAGTGGCTACACCTTTAGCATCAACACGCCACAAAGCAAATATTATGCTCTATAAAAATAAATACCTTTATATACCATGCACCAAACAATATGCAAAACATTAACCATAATATGACATCAAGACACAAACATGAACCACCGCCATATAAAAGGAACAGTTTTGCATGGTCATGCAAAGCCTCATATGCCCGGGTCAACAGCCATTTGTCTAAAAAATAGTCTCTTATGCCTATATTCAGCCATCTGAGGTACACTACCAGATTATCAAGTACAAATACTGCAGCAGTAATATTGGCATAACAATTTTCTGACTGTAAGTATGTATAGGTGTAGGAAATCTGCCTTTTCTGCATGATCACCCAGATTTTATGCCTTTTTCTGGACCGTGTTTTGCTGGACTTAGAACTCTGTGCACTGTTACCCCGGCTAAACAGGTGCAAAATGCCTGTTCACCACTTTAAACATGGTTAAATTGGCTTACCTGATTAACATATTTAACATATCTGTAAGTCCCTAGCATATGGTGTAGAAATACACCTGGGACCTGTAAGGCAAATGCACATGTAGACTGCAGCACTTATGGTGCCATCTACAGGGTTGGCATGTAAAATATGGCTTCAGACCTACCATATGTAGCCTGACCGCAGTAGCCTAGAAACCTGCTGTCAAACCTGACAAAATAACAATTTTTAACATGTAGGAAACACTGATTTTAAATTTCAGTAGTGAAGTTATGTTTGTAATAAATATTTAGTAAAAGTAACCTTTAGAAGGTTGTAGCTCCAGTAGGATAACTTGCTTTAGGCTGCCAGCAGCTGCCCAGAAAATGATAGACCTTAATGAGGAGTGAAAACCTGCAGAACAATGTCTTAGGCCTGATGATAGGATAGAATGGGATTTGGGACATTTAGTCCCTATCATCACAAAAAGGACAGTTGGGGTGAAACAAAAACATTTTCTTGGAGGGGACAGAATCGAGGCCTTCCCACTCATAATTTAGTATTAGAAGAGACCTGAACGAGGGTCAATTGGCTGACACAATAGGCTACAAGAAGCATTTTGTGACCAGCTGACCACCACAAAATGGACTTGGACTTGACCTTACTGGTTGTCTCTCCCATAATGAGTCCAGGCCCTGGCACTGAAGTGCTGTCCCTAAGGTCGTGGGAGCCTTGAACGTGGTTCAGAGGAACTGCTCTAGTGTCCCTGAAAAGCTGGAACTTAAAAGAGGTTTGTACTTCCATGACAAAAGGTGTTAAAGCACCTTCCTTAGATATTGGCTCAGCCTTGCCCCGCTGGGGGATTTTGGGCTTCATAAAAAAGGCTAAGTCAAAAGTTAAAATCTTTGACCGGGTCAAGTCCACTTAGTGGCCTGAAATTGCATCTAGGTCCGGGTCTAATCTAGTCGTCCATAGACCATCATTGGTTCTTAAGTGGTTTTGGCAATATTTTTACTTACAACATTACAAATTCATATTTCCAGTTCCGCATTTGACTTCTGTCATTTTGATGTCATTTTGGTTATTACATTTTCTAAGTCAGTTTGGGATTGTTATAGTTTGGTGTTTTTTTTACTGTTTTGGTACTCCATACTACTTTACACATTGCCCTAAACGAAGCCTGTCTGATTGGTGCCATAGCTACTGGGGGTTTAGCTGAAGTTAATCCAGTTACTTTTGGTTTCAACCTGAGATGTCAGTGTTATTATTCCTTGAGGTGGGAACCTAGCCATCACAAATAATAATCCGATTTCGTACATTGCTGTTCATCAGTGGTATCCAAGAATAGTTTTTTTGCAGTACCATACAGTAATTTAAGTTGAAAGTAAAAATCCCCCTTCTAGGTGGACAGCAAAAATGTACTTTTAAATGGTAATGGGGTGCACAATTTAAGAAGTCCAGAGAGGCAAAAAGTATATGAAAATATCTCTTTTTTATTCAATCAAGTTCTTCTAGATAAAAATCAGTTGCATCAAAGATCAGCCAACGCATTTCTCTCCCACACTGGGAGCTTCCTCAGGGCTGAAAACAAGCATACAGATATAAGCGACATACACAATGTGCAAACATCAGTACAAAGACACAAGAAAAGCACCACACAGGAAAAAACACAAAACTAAAATCACATTCAAATGTAATCTTAAATAGGACAGAGTGCTGGGTTTAGCAAGACAAAACCACACATAATACATCCACCTTTGATCAAACAGTTGGAAAGATTGTATACTATATAACCATATTCACGTATGCAAAATATTATAGGCATGTGTTACTTCACCCTCCTGAGCACTTTCTAAGACCACTAATTCTCAAAACTCTATCCAATTTTTCTTATGAATGGAGTTTTACCTTTAATAGGTCCGGATTGAGGGACGAAGGGAGACAACACGTCCCTGTTATTTAATTCTTCCTGTGGACCGACAGCGTGAAATTATTAAGTTGTGCCTGCTACAAGACGCCACCTCCTTAAATTGATATGTATATATCCTTTGGACAACTGATAAGATATGGTCAGTGGCACCCGAAAACGCTGGGGTTATGTGTGTGTTAGGTTCGAAGTGATTGCCCTAGGGGATATATCTAACCAGTATGGGGGGTATAACTCTCAACCGTTGTGGACTTGACTTCTATCCATATGGGGCACCCTGGGCTTCATCATACAGGCTTTCGATCAGTTCCCGCTGCTTGCTTGTCACGTTGCTTTCCCTTCTCCCATTTACAGAATTATTTTGGGAGTCCTCGTGCGAACTTCTTTGAAGACGATCTTATTGTGGACACTGTATACTCTACTTAGAGGCCGAATCTGTGTGTGTGAAGGTTTCAGTCAAACTTTGAGGTGGGTCACTTTCTAAACTGTGCATGTAAAACCTATTATAACTGTATATATACATGGAAGTTAAGATCAGTTACCACTTCGAGTCCGACATGGGGGTTGGTTGATTTGGTACTCATGCCATAGTTCCTCGCATTAACTGTCCCTATATATGGGAGTTCACACCATATATATCAATGACTTTTCATCCATAACTGTTCAATTATTCGGATGTATGTTATTTAGACTTTCCACTTTTTACATAATTTTTTAGAGGCATGGAACTGGTGACTACTGAATCTTTGCCTCATTTAACATTCGCTCCAACTATACGATTTGATTGCACATGACCAACAGGTATGCTCGTGCACACTGACTACGAAGTTAAGTATGTGTTCTGTTTGTGCAGCTATTGGTTCCCGATGTACTCTTATACATGTTTCTTCCTTTTCTTTGATTTTATTTTACAAAAATTCTATAGGACCTCTGAAACAACCTCAAGTTCTATCAACATCTGCGCTATTGCCTTCTACTACACTTACAATCCAAACAACTGGATAGTATTCGTAATGGTTCAGACCGATTGGAGTCTCATTCATATTTTGGTAAGCGGCTGGCCTTTCTAGTAAAAAATTACGGGCAAACTGGCCTTATGGCCGTACTGCCCTAGAGGGCAATGAATCAATTATGCCATCAAGGAAGATATCTATATAAAGGGAGTAGCTACCCAGATGGGGCATAACCCGTTTTGGGAAAGCTACTCTTGTATAATCGTTTTCAGAAAAACAATTTTTCTCGTCTCCAGTTTTGGGAGTGTGTTAGCTGTGTCTCTTTGTCTATTATCATTTGAGGCCTTGCATGACCATTAATGTTTTCTCTGTCTATCTGTCTATTTCTCTCGACCTATTCCTCTTCTCAGGATTTCAGTTTTTTCTTTTTCCCCCCTTTTCTCTTTCAAATCTTGGGAGGTGGATAGAGTTTTGAGAATCAGTGGTCTTAGAAAGTGCTCAGGAGGGTGAAGTAACACATGCCTATAATATTTTCCATACGTGAATATGGTTATATAGTATACAATCTTTCCAACTTTTTGATCAAAGGTGGATGTGTTATGTGTGGTTTCGTCTTGCTAAACCCAGCACTCTGTCCTATTTAGGATTACATTTGAATGTGATTTTAGTTTTGTGTTTTTTCTTGTGTGGTGCTTTTCTTGTGTCTTTGTACTGATGTTTGCACATTGTGTATGTCCCTTGTTAGATGTAATATTTATGTATATTTGTATGCTTGTTTTCAGCCCTGAGGAAGCTCCCAGTGTGGGAGAGAAATGCGTTGGCTGATCTTTGATACAACTGATTTTTATCTAGAAGAACTTGATTGAATAAAGGAGAGATATTTTGATATACTTTTTGCCTCTCTGGACTTCTTAAATTGTGCACCCCCATTACCATTTAGAATTACTTAGTGAACTGGAGCACATTGACATCACTCAGCAGCTGACACAGGGGTCGTTTGCATGATTGCTTTAAAATACTATCGGAACTCGGATTGAGGTGCGGCATCTAAGGCGCGCTGCTGTTTTCTTTTTCTTTGGTTTTGTATTAGCAAAAATGTACTTTTTAGATTTTTAATTGCCTTTTGTTTTCCAATGGGTCATTTCCCTAAATTCATTCTTCTTTTAAGAAATCTGTTTATTAAGAAAGGCCTGGCAGTATATCCATTGACACATGTTCCTCAAGGATATCCATCATAACATCTGTGAGTCTTACCATGTTGCAGTACAAAATGGATCAATTAAATTAGTCCCAGGTACATTCCTATGTAGTACAGGGTCTTGTATCTGTATCGTAACAACCTACCCCAAATTTTGTCCCACTTCTTCGGGCACCCCCTGCCCTGGAACACCACTTTTTCTGCAGCGCAGCACCAGGCTAAATCCTTCTTCCATTGCACAACACTGGGAGGATGGTGCCGGAGAATTATTAATTATTTTTGGGTATACTAGGGAAGTAGCTTCATCCCTCATGGGGTCTATAATTATTCTATGCTCAAGTGGTGTGTATTCCACTAATTGTTCACTATCTGGAATGTGTTGCCTCAGGGCTTGTTTTGGCTGTATATATCAAAAAAGTTCAGAGTCAGCCATCTGGTATTCCAATTTTAAATCCTCAAAATCTATTAGCTTTTGTCTCCTACATACATTTCCAAAGTATTTGATCCCTATAACTTGCCATTTACGAAATCCCTTTAGTTGGCCAACCTCTCGTAGGAGATCACTGTCCCACAGATCAGTCCGTCCCGTCAGTTTCCCTTTCCAGCCCAAAAATAGTGTAGCGTTCTTCCATATACTTATAGTTGTTTGTGTGTGCAGAGGTAGCGCATTCCCCATTTGTTTATGGTAAAGTGCCGCTGGATAACCTCTCTGTCCCATCGAGTGGTGGTCGACTGTATATGCTGGTTCTCTCAACCCATGAACACCCATTCATTATTAGTTTCTAATTGTGCTGCCCAATAATACTTCCTGATGTCATGAATTGCCATTCTACCCTCAAATACACTCTGCTGTAGTTTATATAGGGCTGCTCTAAATTGTCCTCCGTCCCATAATAGCTGCCTTAGTTCACTGTCAATTTTCCTAAATCAGCTAGAATGGTATTCTACTGGGAGTGTTTTGCAGAATATATCAAAATCTTGGCAATGCCATTATTTTGCACAAGACAGCCCGCCTAATTAAGGACAGTGGTAGCTTCCTCCAATGCAATACATCTCTATGCAGTCTATCTAGCTGTGGGAATAAATTTTCCTCTAAAACCTTGCTGTCTGTCTTTAAAACAACTATGCCCAGGTACTTAAATATATCTTTTATCACTAGGGTTCGTGCACTGGTTGGTAGACTCAGCAACTCCCCTGCCAACACATGGAAGAGGGATTTTTTCCAATTTATCCTGTATCAAGAATAACTCCCGAACAATTGGAATACGCTGAGTATTTAACCAATCGAGGATTTAGGATTTGTGGCATATAGCAGGATAACGTCAGCATACAACGATATTTTTTCCTCCCACTCGTCTCCTCCCACGATTCCCCGGATTAGATGGTACATTCTGACACATACCACCAAGGGCTCTATTGCTAAGGCAAAGAGCATAGGAGAGAGTGGGCATCCCTGTCTCGTACCTTTGTGTAGCATGACTGTACTTGATACGACCTTATTCACCCATGCTCTAGCTAGTGGATTTGTGTACAGGAGCTGAACCCAAGCACACAATTTAGGGCCAAATCCAAATCTTTTCAGTACCACAAATAAGTCGGGCCACTCAATGTTGTCAAATGCCATGCAGGCGTCTAGCAATAATAAAACTGCATCTTCTGACGGTTTTGTCTTTGTAATATACATCACTCAAATACAGCCGCCTCAAATTAAGTCTAGTGCTCCTATGGGGAACAAAGCCCGATTGGTCGGGGTGGACTGTGGATTCAATGGCAGCACTGAGTTTGGTCGCCAAGTCTTTCGCTAGCACCTTTGCTTCCATGTTTAATAAAGATATAGGTCAGTAGGTGGCTTGCCCTGTTTTGGTATTGATGGAGCAAGGTTTCACACGTAAAGCACCTTGCTTGGAATCAGCCTTCTCGAAATAAACTGTAATATACTAATAAACATGTTTTCGTCTTATTAACAATGCAAAACGCAACATTTCTAGTATCTAGGGGAAGCTTTCTTATGTCCTTTTACTAACAGTAACTCGAGTGATCTAATATGGCCGCCGCAACGCGGCAAGTTTTCTGCGCATGTGTCTTTCATATTCACGTGACATGACGTACTTACTGCTTGGTGGTAAATTCTTGCTTCTGCGCAAAAGAACTAAAGATAGCTGCTCTGTGTTTTCACATGCTAATGCTTGCATTGCTGTTTTTATTAAAGTGTTTGTTCTGCTTAATTCCTAACGCTGTAGTTAAAATAAAGTAATGGGAATAGAGTAGAGATAAGTGGTATACAGTGCATTCATTTATTTCTTGTTCTAAAACTGTTTCTTTTCTACTTTTGCAGGTATCGTATTTTGGGCCTGAAAGGTACTTCTGAACTCCATCTTTGGAGAAACTGCGTCTGTGCAGAGAAGCTCAAATTCCTGAAGCACTGACATTGAAACCCGGCCAAGTCTTGACTTGCTAGAAGATGTCTAAATGACATCGAGAGAGTTTAGTTAGACTCCCGGATCGTAAGTGAAGTTGAGTGCAGAAGATAATAGAGTGGGCTTGATAGTTTGATGTGTAGGGGACAAGACATGCCACACTGTCTTTAAAGTAATGAGAATTTGTTGTGAAAATAGTGTGAACTTTATGGACAACTTAATTAGAAAATTAACACAGCGAGTGGCTATTTATCAAAGAGGTAGCCGAGTGGGGCGGCTGATAAATGAATACCATGAAGGAAGTGATCTCACATAAGCACACATTACTTAGAAGAGCTCTAATATTATAGGTATGAAAACTCTCCCTTTTGAACCATCAGATGACTGTATCTTACGAGGTCTTGTCATTGTGTTTTTTATTGTTGCAGAAAATGGACAACATAAGTGTCTTGGATATGGAACAGGGTTATTAATAATTTTAAAACCCCTGGTTGACGTGGTGGCTAGCTGGTACTAGGGGCTTGGCTACTACCCGGTAAATATTGCGTTGTGGATGCAAGTAAAGATGAGTTGCTGGTTCTGTGCTGTCTGGTCGTGTTTTTAATGAACCTCCTCCTTTCTTACAGTCACTGTAGGTCCATAATAAGGGTCCAGAAAAGGTGGACACAGTCCTTGAGCCCTGAAGAAATTGCCGCTACAGTTGACAGGCAATGAAACATGTCGGCCCATCATTAAGTGGTGTGAACGGTGTGCAGTCATAATGTCGAGTTTTTTATTTTGACTGGACAGAATATCTGGTAAAACATATAGAATGGACATAATATTGACTAGACATAATATAGACAACAAAAATATAGACTAGAAAAAATTAATATTGAATAGAATGGACATAATATCGAATCAAAAATATAGAAAGGACATATTATCGACTAGACATAATATAGACAACAAAAATATCGAATTTAGGGTAAGTTATTATTACTTTTTATTTTTTGTGTAATATAATTCTGTAGCGGGTTGTGGGTTTATAGGGGAATAGGGTGGGAAGTAATTTAATTATAATTAATTAAATATGTTAATTTATTTATTGATATTTATTTAGAATTATTTGTTAATTAATTATTAATTGGTAATCAATTAAAATATAATTGGTAATTAATTATAATTGATTAATTGATAAATATTTTAATTTTAGTAATTTATTTTCTGTAGCGGGTTGTGGGTTTATAGGGGAATAGGGTGGGAAGTAATTTAATTAAATTTGTTAATTTATTTTTTGATATTTATTTAGAATTAATTGTTAATTAATTATTAATTGGTAGTTAATTAAAATATAATTGGTAATTAATTATAATTGATTAATTGATAAATATGTTCATTTTATTAAATTATTTTCTGTAGCGGGTTGTGGGTTTATAGGGGAATAGGGTGGGTAGTAATATAATTATAATTAATTAAATATGTTAATTTATTTATTGTTAATTATTTTGAATTCATTGTTAATTAAATAATTGGTAATTCATTAAAATATAATTGGTAATTAAAATTAATTGATTAATTTTTAAAATGTAAATTAATTTAGTGTTAATAGGTAAATAATTAGTATTAGTAGGTAATTTTTATAATTAAATACATTTATTTTGTATTTATAAATAATTATTTAATATATTTTATACAATTGTAAAATATTTTGATTATTTTGTAATTGGTATTACTATTTATGTTATTTATATTTATATATGAAGTATTTACTTTCCCTACTATTGCACTCACTGGAGTTGGAATAGTAATTTTTACCCCTACACTATCCAACACTTTCCCTACTGTTGCACTCTCTGGAGTTGGAATAGTAATTTTAACCCCTACGCTATCCAACTCTTTCCCTACTGTTGCACTCTCTGGAGTTGGAATAGTAATTTTAACCCCTACGCTATCCAACTCTTTCCCTACTGTTGCACTCTCTGGAGTTGGAATAGTAATTTTAACCCCTACACTATCCAACGCTTTCCCTACTGTTGCACTCTCTGGAGTGGGAATAGTAATTTTTACCCCTACGCTATCCAATGCTTTCCCTACTGTTGCACTCTCTGGAGTGGGAATAGTAATTTTTACCCCTACGCTATCCAACGCTTTCCCTACTATTGCACTCTCTGGAGTGGGAATAGTAATTTTTACCCCTTACGCTATCCAACTCTTTCCCTACTGTTGCACTCGCTGGAGTTGGAATAGTGATTTTAACCCCTACGCTCTCCAACGGTTTCCCTACTGTTGCACTCTCTGGAGTGGGAATAGTAATTTTTACCCCTACGCTATCCTACGCTTTCCCTACTGTTGCACTCTCTGGAGTGGGAATAGTAATTTTTACCCCTATGCTAACCAACGTTTTCCCTACTGTTGCACTCTCTGGAGTGGGAATAGTATTTTTTTCCCCTACGCTATCCAACGCTTTCCATACTCTTGCACTCTCTGGAGTGGGAATAGTAATTTTTACCCCTATGCTTTCCAACGCTTTCCCTACTGTTGCACTTGCTGGAGTGGGAATAGTAATTTTTACCTCTACGCTATCCAACTCTTTCCCTACTGTTGCAATCTCTGGAGTGGGAATAGTAACTTTAACCCCTATGCTATCCAACGCTTTCCTCACTGTTGCACTCTCTAGAGTGGGAATAGTAATTTTTACCCATACGCTATCCAACTCTTTCCCTACTGTTGCACTCTCTGGATTTGGAACAGTAATTTTAACTCCTACGCTATCCAACGCTTTCCCTACTGTGGCACTCTCTGGAGTGGGAATAGTAATTTTTACCTCTACGCTATCCTACGCTTTCCCTACTGTTGCACTCTCTGGAATGTGAATAGTAATTTTTACCCCTACGCTATCCAACATTTTCCCTACTGTTGCACTCTCTGGAGAGGGAATAGTAATTTTTACCCCTACGCTATCCAACGCTTTCCATACTGTTGCACTCTCTGGAGTGGGAATAGTAATTTTTACCCCTACGCTATCCAATGCTTTCCCTACTGTTGCACTCTCTGGAGTGGGAATAGTAATTTTTACCCCTACGCTATCCAATGCTTTCCCTACTATTGCACTCTCTGGAGTGGGAATAGTAATTTTTACCCCTACACTATCCAACGCTTTCCCTACTGTTGCACTCTCTGGAGTGGTGAAAGTAATTTTTACCCCTATGCTATCCAACTCTTTCCCTACTGTTGCACTCTCTGGAGTGGGAATAGTAATTTTTACCCCTACGCTATCCAATGCTTTCCCTACTGTTGCACTCTCTGTAGTGGGAATAGTAATTTTTACCCCTACGCTATCCAACGCTTTCCCTACTATTGCACTCTCTGGAGTGGGAATAGTAATTTTTACCCCTACGCTATCCAACGCTTTCCCTACTGTTGCACTCGCTGGAGTGGGAATAGTGATTTTTACCCCTACGCTATCCAACTGTTTCCCTACTGTTGCACTCTCTGGAGTGGGAATAGTAACTTTAACCTCTACGCTATCCAACACTTTCCCTACTGTTGCACTCTCTGGAGTGGGAATAGTAATTTTTACCCCTTACGCTATCCAACTCTTTCCCTACTGTTGCACTCTCTAGAGTTGGAATAGTAATTTTAACCCCTACGCTCTCCAACGGTTTCCCTACTGTTGCACTCTCTGGAGTGGGAATAGTAATTTTTACCCCTACGCTATCCAATGCTTTCCCTACTGTTGCACTCTCTGGAGTGGGAATAGTAATTTTTACCCCTACACTATCCAACGCTTTCCCTACTATTGCACTCTCTGGAGTGGGAATAGTAATTTTTACCCCTTACGCTATCCAACTCTTTCCCTACTGTTGCACTCGCTGGAGTTGGAATAGTGATTTTAACCCCTACGCTCTCCAACGGTTTCCCTACTGTTGCACTCTCTGGAGTGGGAATAGTAATTTTTACCCCTACGCTATCCTACGCTTTCCCTACTGTTGCACTCTCTGGAGTGGGAATAGTAATTTTTACCCCTATGCTAACCAACGTTTTCCCTACTGTTGCACTCTCTGGAGTGGGAATAGTATTTTTTTCCCCTACGCTATCCAACGCTTTCCATACTCTTGCACTCTCTGGAGTGGGAATAGTAATTTTTACCCCTATGCTTTCCAACGCTTTCCCTACTGTTGCACTTGCTGGAGTGGGAATAGTAATTTTTACCTCTACGCTATCCAACTCTTTCCCTACTGTTGCAATCTCTGGAGTGGGAATAGTAACTTTAACCCCTATGCTATCCAACGCTTTCCTCACTGTTGCACTCTCTAGAGTGGGAATAGTAATTTTTACCCATACGCTATCCAACTCTTTCCCTACTGTTGCACTCTCTGGATTTGGAACAGTAATTTTAACTCCTACGCTATCCAACGCTTTCCCTACTGTGGCACTCTCTGGAGTGGGAATAGTAATTTTTACCTCTACGCTATCCTACGCTTTCCCTACTGTTGCACTCTCTGGAATGTGAATAGTAATTTTTACCCCTACGCTATCCAACATTTTCCCTACTGTTGCACTCTCTGGAGAGGGAATAGTAATTTTTACCCCTACGCTATCCAACGCTTTCCATACTGTTGCACTCTCTGGAGTGGGAATAGTAATTTTTACCCCTACGCTATCCAATGCTTTCCCTACTGTTGCACTCTCTGGAGTGGGAATAGTAATTTTTACCCCTACGCTATCCAATGCTTTCCCTACTATTGCACTCTCTGGAGTGGGAATAGTAATTTTTACCCCTACACTATCCAACGCTTTCCCTACTGTTGCACTCTCTGGAGTGGTGAAAGTAATTTTTACCCCTATGCTATCCAACTCTTTCCCTACTGTTGCACTCTCTGGAGTGGGAATAGTAATTTTTACCCCTACGCTATCCAATGCTTTCCCTACTGTTGCACTCTCTGGAGTGGGAATAGTAATTTTTACCCCTACGCTATCCAACGCTTTCCCTACTATTGCACTCTCTGGAGTGGGAATAGTAATTTTTACCCCTACGCTATCCAACGCTTTCCCTACTGTTGCACTCGCTGGAGTGGGAATAGTGATTTTTACCCCTACGCTATCCAACTGTTTCCCTACTGTTGCACTCTCTGGAGTGGGAATAGTAACTTTAACCTCTACGCTATCCAACACTTTCCCTACTGTTGCACTCTCTGGAGTGGGAATAGTAATTTTTACCCCTTACGCTATCCAACTCTTTCCCTACTGTTGCACTCTCTAGAGTTGGAATAGTAATTTTAACCCCTACGCTCTCCAACGGTTTCCCTACTGTTGCACTCTCTGGAGTGGGAATAGTAATTTTTACCCCTACGCTATCCAATGCTTTCCCTACTGTTGCACTCTCTGGAGTGGGAATAGTAATTTTTACCCCTACGCTATCCAATGCTTTCCCTACTGTTGCACTCTCTGGAGTGGGAATAGTATTTTTTTCCCCTACGCTATCCAACGCTTTCCATACTCTTGCACTCCCTGGAGTGGGAATAGTAATTTTTACCCCTATGCTTTCCAACGCTTTCCCTACTGTTGCACTTGCTGGAGTCGGAATAGTAATTTTTACCTCTACGCTATCCAACTCTTTCCCTACTGTTGCAATCTCTGGAGTGGGAATAGTAACTTTAACCCCTATGCTATCCAACGCTTTCCCTACTGTTGCACTCTCTAGAGTGGGAATAGTAATTTTTACCCATACGCTATCCAACTCTTTCCCTACTGTTGCACTCTCTGGATTTGGAACAGTAATTTTAACTCCTACGCTATCCAACGCTTTCCCTACTGTGGCACTCTCTGGAGTGGGAATAGTAATTTTTACCTCTACGCTATCCTACGCTTTCCCTACTGTTGCACTCTCTGGAATGTGAATAGTAATTTTTACCCCTACGCTATCCAACATTTTCCCTACTGTTGCACTCTCTGGAGAGGGAATAGTAATTTTTACCCCTACGCTATCCAACGCTTTCCATACTGTTGCACTCTCTGGAGTGGGAATAGTTATTTTTACCCCTACGCTATCCAACGCTTTCCCTACTGTTGCACTCGCTGGAGTGGGAATAGTAATTTTTACCCCTACGCTATCCAACGCTTTCCCTACTGTTGCACTCTCTGGAGTGGGAATAGTAATTTTTACCCCTACGCTATCCAATGCTTTCCCTACTGTTGCACTCTGTGGAGTGGGAATATTAATTTTTACCTCTACGCTATCCAACGCTTTCCCTACTGTTGCACTCTCTGGAGTGGGAATAGTGATTTTTACCCCTACGCTATCCAACGCTTTCCCTTCTGTTGCACTCACTGGAGTCGTTACAGTAAATTTAAACCTCTTGCTATCCTACGGTAAAAAAATTGTATATGTTTTGTTAATAATATATATATATATATATATACATGTATTAAAAATAAATTATTTTTTTAAAGTTATATTAATTATTTTTTAATGTTACGTTTATTTAAGTATTTTCAATAAGTTAAAAATATTTTTATTTTGTATTATATTACTTTTAAATTACTTTTAAGACATTTAAAAAATTCGATATTTTGACAGTCTATATTTTTTACACTCGATATTTTGGAGTCGATATTTTTGTACTTACCTGTTTGAAGATAGGAAGTCGATATTTTGTAGTCGATATTTTGACCTCGATATTCTGTCATCTCGTTATTGTGACTGTCGATATTCTGTCAGTGATCCGTGAGTATGTATGTATGCAGTATGTTTTAACTTGAATAAGCACATAGGTCTAGAATAAAAGTGGATTTGTAATGACCGTGTGACTTATTTAAATTTTAACTGCACGGGGTTGAACTGTGTGAGTTTGACACAGATGTTCACCTTTAATTTTGTTTTCTGGACATTTAGCACAAAACATTTTTTGTTTTGATGGGGTAGCCACCGATGATGAGAAACGTGGGCATAACTGGTGATCATTAACCAGGCATCCCCTTGGGTGGTACGCACGTGAGGTGCTACCTCGTCAGTTCACATTTTTGCTCACAATTGTGCACATTTTGATATATACACCTGTGATAGTATGGGGTATTTTCTTTTGACAACAGTGACTGCTGATTTGAGAGGTTGGTTCTTTTAAAATAAGATATTAAGGCTACTTCGAGTCAGGACAATACGTTTGAAAAAGAGATTGGTTGTTGTAGAGGGGTAAAATATACTCCCATGCCCTACTTACAAAGTTAGGAGAATCTATTTATTCCCTTTGCAGACTAGGTCCTATTGCTGTTAGTAATTGCTAGAAGATGCGCCTGGTAAGCTGACCTCTCAACCCCACAAGAGGAAGCTGGATTGTACAAATGTATAATACAATGTTATTGATATTGATGCATTCACTGCCGGGTGGAATAAAAGTGCATGGGAAAATAAAATATTGGGCAGGAACATAAATCTGAATAGTGAAGAGCATGACCTCATAACTGGTATGGTGTGATGACCTCTCCTCGTGTTTGACCAATCAAATTGAGGGAATTCACACATTTGCAACATTGGGGTGTGGTACACTGCCCTGGAAAATGGTATAACTAAGGTAGGCTTAGCTAGTTAGATTGTCCGACTTGTCTGAAGAGCTGACCTGTCACTGACCGAACGCACTCAATAGACGATCGAGAGCAGAGGTGCTGGCGGAGCACTCTGTCAGAAGATTCGATAACCCAATTGGGGTTCTAGAAAGGAGTTCAATAACCCAATCGGGGTTCCTGGGGAAAAGATTTGCTAACCCAATTGGGGTCCGACTGTTAGCTGCAGCGAGGTGTGTGATGCAGGCGTTGCACTTTAGCTGTGGGTGCCGGTCCTGACCTTGCGGTGGTCCTTATCCTGATTCTGGTCTGCATCTTGTTGGCACCTGCATTATCGGGGGTCCTATCCTTTATCCCAGCCCGTGGCCAGGGTTGGTCTTCACACTATTCTAAGTAAATATAAAAGTCGTAAGGGTATGTCATTGTGCTGTTTCCCTTTTCTTACCCTTCCTATATTTCAATGTTTAAAGAACGTTTCATGATACTCTCACATCATCTTGCTTTGATATTATTCTTGATTGATCAAGCCTTGACTAATTTAGTATGGACATTGACATTTAAAACATTATTTAGATAAAGCGTTTACATTTTTACTGAGTCTGTGGTTATTTATGAGTGAAAATGATTACATACTGCCTATTATTCTAACACCCTTGATCCCTTAGCACTCTAGGTACCGGTGACAAGGATTGGTAAGACAAGGTATAGGTCCTAAAAGTAATTTTTACTGGTTTAAAGCGTAGGTTTACCTGTTCAAAGTGTGTATGTGTTTATGGGCCCAGGTGAGTATGGTAAAATTCTGGGCAGGTGAACCCACGCTATATCAGTATAAGCACAATAGTGGCCAGTCTCTGGTCTTCTGGCGGACTCCCCGGTTCTAGTGCTTCTCGATAGATATAAATTCAGCCAGTATACCATTAAGTCCGGCTGCCTTGCCTGATTGTAAATCCCTAATGTCTCTTCCTATGTCTTCTACTGTAAGTTCTTTATCTAAATCCACTCTCTCCTCTCGGGATAGTCTTGGGAGGCGTTAGTCTTTGAGAACTTCCGTACAGACCTCTGCCATTATAGAGGAGGTAGACTTGTACAGGACTTCATAATGGTCAGTGAAGGTAGCTGCTATTTCATCTCCTGTGTTTCTAATCTCCCTTGTGGGGTTTGTACCTCTAGCACCCAGTCTCTCTCTTTATCTCTCTTATCCAACCAGGTTAGCATCGTATTGGCCCTATCCCCTAGTTTGTACAGTCTTCTCTGGATAGCCCTGGCCTGTGTCTTGGCCACTTCCTCTGCTCACTCTGTTTAATACGGATCTGTTTTCTAGTGTGTGCATCCGGCTCACAGTTTGTCGCAGCTTTCCTTTCAAGTCTCACAATGTCTTTCTCCAAAGTGTCATACTGTATTTGTTGTTCTCTCCTTTTTCCTCCAGATATTGCCTTCATGTATCCCCGCATGACTGTCTTATAGGCTTCCCACAACACACATGCCGAGTCCACAGAGCCCAGATTATCTTGATAATATTGCTCTGTACGTTTCCTCAGTTTATCCCTAACTTGTTTGTCTTTAAAGAGCCAGAGGTCTAGCCTGGGAGGTAAGGCGCTATCCCACATTGGTCCCTGTATATCTCCCTCGCCTTGTGTATCGCCCCTTTAAACCAGTGCACATTAGTTGAGTGTTTCATTAGATAGTCCAAGAGGGAGTATCCCCCATGTCACTCCGAGTGGAATGTATATTGCCTGGACCCTGGGTTATGCTCACTCCATAGGTCAACAAGGGTAAGTGCCTCCACTAAGTTTTGCAGTGGTTCAGCCACTAGTCCCCTTCCTGAGGTCGTAATCTGATCTCAAGCAGGATCCATTGCCCTATTCATGCACCCCCCCCCATAATCAATATACCAGTTGGAAGGCCCAGTAATAGCGGACTGAATGCCGGTAGGGTGTCTGCGTGCAGCCTTGGTACTCAATACACGGAGCATATGTTCAAGACTTTACCTTCCCACTCCCTGTTATGGCTACATATCTGTCCATCTGATCATACCAGTTCTTACCCGGTATAAGGGAAGTGCCTTTCGAACCAGAATCCCTACTTTTCTAGACCCTGACGTGAACCCCGCATGTGCCAGGACTGTATAGCCGTATCTATCTAGCACCTTACAAATGTTGCCCTTAAGATATGTTTCCTGTAGCAATACTATATCAGGGTGTGTCTACGAAGATACTGAAGTACCATTGTAGATTATATTTTGTGTCCCAGGCCATTAGCATTCCAAGTTATGATTCGTATACCTGCGTGTGCATGAGGGGAGTCTTGTATCTCATCTGTGTCAATCCTCTTATCGAACTTGATTAGTTGGTTGTGTACCTAGTCAGTGTCCATTTTTGTCTTGCATTGTTGGGGACTCCTACCTCCCCCATACCACCTCAGAGTGTACCCTCCCA
This sequence comes from Lissotriton helveticus, assembly GCF_964261635.1. NCBI lineage: Eukaryota > Metazoa > Chordata > Amphibia > Caudata > Salamandridae > Lissotriton > Lissotriton helveticus. The sequence continues at coordinate 737,445,866 of NC_136061.1, read as the reverse complement.
CCTGTCAAGCTAACTACTGTTGCAACCTTTGAACCACGCCATCATGCAGGTGGCCATTCCAACCCCATAAACAAATACTCCCCCTCCCTGCTACCCTGCACTGTGGGCTCAGAACCACCCACCACCCCAATTTACAGAGTGCCTGTCGCCCCATAATATTCAAATCCAAACTTGGTTCGACTTAGTCGCTGAAAGGTCCATCAGCTCCCACCAAACCCCTATCCATAAAATATGTAGGTGCTATGTCAACATGTATCAAGGCAAATATCTATCACATATGGTTATATGATCTAAACACAAGAAATGTAGATCTTAGCTGAGTATTAGTCGCAGTCTGTATTGTCCCACTCCTGCCTCTTGGCTCCGTACTGCTCTGCAGCCAGCCTAGCATCTGCCTTTCCAGTAGTTCCCAACTCAGGCTAGCCATTCCCTCTGTGGCGTACATTGTTCAGTTTCAAATAAGTCTGTCCTTCCACTCTGTGACTGTGTCCACTTCTGCGACACCCGATGTTGTTGTGTTCTTGTTCTGTTGCTGTGATTTCTCTGCTGCCTTCCAACTGTCGAGCCAATTCCATGCCTTCTCAGGAGTTCTAAAGTGCCATACCTTGCCGCCTGCTGCTAGTCTAAGAATCGCAGGGAAGAGCTTGGAGTACCTAATGTCCTGCGTGCATAGGGCCTTTTTCACATCCAGGAAGCTCTGTTGTTTCTGTTGTACTTTCAGTGTAAAGTTCAGGTAGAAGGTGATGAGAGCATTCTGATATTTAAGTGGCGGGCGCTCCTGGCCACCTGAAGGATGACATCACTGTCACTGTAGTTAAGCAGCAGTGCAATTAAAGGAAGCAGCAGGGCCCCTGACCATGGCTGCGTGCCCAGGAGTCTGTGGGAAGCTCCACAGAGAAGTATTTAGATAGTCCTAGAGGATGGAGCATCTTCCTTATGAGATCTTATACAAAGAGGTCCTTCTGCTCTCTCTGGCACTCCAATTATGCAGACATTATTGTGTTGGGAGCGTCCCTCCTGAATCTCCAGCCTAGCTTCTCACTCCCCCATCGCCTTTGTCAGTTCACTGCCTGTTTCTGCAAGGACTTTGTATCAACCGCTAGGCCAGACGTTATTTCCTCAAGCTCTTTCACTCGACTTCCCATGTTGCGGAGATCAGCGCTCAGTAGGAAGTCTTCTGTGGTTACCGTGTCTATTTTCCCATCAAGATCGGTTTTGATCCCCTAAATTGCCACCGTGACGTCTTGCAGCATAGGTTCTGGAGTCGATGTGTGAGACACACCTAGGTGGGATTCACTCGCAGCCGCTTCGTCAGGACCGGTCATTTGATCTCTCTGCATGGTGAATTCATCTAGCTTTGTCTGTTGGGGATCTGGGGGACCTCTTACTACCATCATTTTCGCCATCGGACTGTCTCGTAGGGCCTCCCAGAGAGCGTGTGCCAAATCACTGGTGTAGTGTATTTGCCTCCCGCTTAGGCTAGGCCTGCAGGTCAGCCAGGAGATACAATGATCCGATTGGCTTCCCTTCTGTGGTCTCGTTGAGAGGAGTGGTTCATTTAGTGTGGGCTCACTGCCCTGTTTAGAAGGTCCGTTGCTCAGCTACCCCGCTCTCAGGCTTATGCTCTTTCACGCCAATTGAAGATGGTGCGGCGGTCAGAAAGGAGAGAAATCCCCTCAGTCTGGATGAGGTAAGGGAGGGCTGCAATTGTTCTTTTACTCTGGGGTGACTTTCTGACTGTAGTATCCCTCCTGTGGGTGTCCCCTCTCCTCCTTTGTAGCAGTGCGCCCCATCTTTACCGATGTTCTTATCATTTGCAAGCTAGGCTACACGCCACAATATCCGCGGTCTCAGATGGGGCTGCCTCTGTACGTGCTCACTTGTTGAGGCCTCCGCATCCACTGTATTGTTTTGTCTTTGCCCGACGCGGGCTATAATTTACCAGAGTATTCCGGGTCTCAGCTCTCACCACCGCTGGGTCCTACCGCATCTCTCAGGCAAGCTTTACTGCCGGATTCTCCCTTCACTTACGTTGGAGTCTTCCTGGCTCCATCACTCGAGCCCAGGGATTCCGAGGGTTAGCAGCCCGCTCGTACTCTCCCCTCCATTGCAGGTCAGTTTCGATCTCCTCGGGCATTGATAACACCTGAGCACTGAGTGGACTTATCTGGACCCCACTCACACCCTATTCCGGATGAATGTACGGATAATAAGGGGTAATTGCAGGGAAGTCCGGAGGAGCTGCTCTTTCACGTGGCCATTACTCTCCGCGGCAAGGCACGCCACCCCTTAAATTCATTCTTGTTCTCAATTTGTACACCTTTATTCTTTGGGGAATATGGAGATGCATCTGGCTAGCATGGAAAGCCTTAGCATGGCAGAGCTCAGAAACAGATTCACACACAGAAGGCTTAAGTTGAGCATAGAACCTATGTAAGAATATTTCCTCATTGCTCTCAGAACCTAGAAAGAGGGCTATCAGCTACAATCTGCCACAGAGGAGATTGAAGCTAAAGTTGCAGTTGAAGATGAGAATGAGGGTGAAGTTGAGGAGGCCAAAGGGTCTGCGGAGACTTCTTCCCAAAGTGCAGCATCACTTGTGTTGTCCAGGGCTAGGAGCAGTGTGTCCTCTCACAGTTTGTCTCCGCCAGATCTGGAGGACAGGCAGGCTGAGAGGACCTTGAACTTGCAGCTGTCTATCCTTGCCCTTGAGGAAGAAAAGTTGACCTTGGCTGCTGAGGAGACAAAAGCAACAGCAGCCCTTGCACTGGAGGAGAACAAGTTTACCTTTCCTTTAGAAACAAAGGAGACCCTATTGGCCCACAAGAGGACACAGCGCAAAATGGACTTGAGGTCCCAAAGGGTTTCAGAGTCCAGCGAATATGGTTGCAGTGAATCAGAAGTGCCTAGAAGAGGTAAAGATGAGGTCCAAATCTCAAAAGACCAGGTGCCTAGTTATGGTGGCGGATCACATTGATAAGTGGTTTGCCGCTTATGAGGTGTACTTGCATATGCATTGTGTCCAAGAGGAGGACAGGGACTTGACCTGTCGTAGCACATGCCCATTATTGGGAGGGATACACTGTTGGCCCCCAGGTTAAGTATGCCCCTATTGAGGAAGCATCCACACATATATCTGGTTAAACCTCATAAACCTGGGGTTCAAGGATGACCAGAAACTAGTCTTGGGAGGATTTTTTAGACCGGTCAAGAAAGTCACTGGATGGTTGGATGAAGGGAAGTAAGGTAAAGGATTATGGTGGGCTATATCATTTGTTTATGGGGTACCGCATTGTGAGTAATTGCTTTACAGAGTTGCACCTGCACCTAATAGACTCCAATCGCATCATCTAGTCAGAGCTTGGGAAAGAGGCTAGCTCTGACTCGGCACCAGAGTGTTCAAGTAGGTACCGTAGTTGACCACAAGGAAGGTGGATTAGGCTGCCAGCAAAAGGTTAAAAGTGAGAACCACTTATGGCCCCAAACGTCTCAAAAGGGAAGACAGTCCCGACTCACTTCAGGGAAGTAGGAAAGTAGGATCCCATGGGGAAGAAGCCATTTGAGAGGAGCGGCTGCTGTGACTGCCAACAGAAAGGGCATTGGAAGGCAGGTGACTGTGCCACAGGGAGGCACTGGCTAGGGGGCATGCTACAGAGGTGGATAGAGTAGAGCTAGGGGAGATTATTCCTAAAAGGAAAAGTTAAAACATGCTCCAGTATCCCTTTGTTGGGAGGTGGACCATGCAGGTAAGGTGGTGATAGCAGAGAGTCAGTTAGATCCTGGTAGTGGAAAGGCTGCACCTGTTAGAACGGTACCTACAGGGAAAGTTCTGTTGGGTGAGAAATGTTAATGGAGGAGTATTACCACCCCATGGCTATGGTCTTCTTGGAGTGGCAGGGGACTGTTGCCCAGAGGCAGTTAGCTGTGTGTCCCCTCCCCGCTTGCCCATAGACATCCCTTTTTACAGAGAGGAGGTCTTAACTGTGAATTATTTCCTGTAATTCACAGTGTTGAATTCATATGCAGGATATTTTGCTTTCCAGAGCAAATAAAAACATTAGATTGATAGTCTCGCTAGACATCACTCATGGGTTCAAAGTTTGTTGAAATTGGCATGTTGTTGTAAAAACTAAAATGACATCGCAAGTAAATAAATCCAGTAGGAATCAACATGCGAATTGGACAATTATTGTGAACAGTGTATTGTTTATTACTTGGCTTTTGATGCACTGATCTTGAAAATGTCAGCCATACACATATTTTTTAAAAATGGATGGTTAACACAGCATTTCCTCTGTCTTTCACTGCGGGTAAAAATAAAACCTTTCACAATTACAGTGCTGCTTTCAGAGCATTCCTCTGCACACCGTACAAGCTTAAACTTGATGCAAGAATCTGCCAATGAATAGTCCCCAGTGTGTGAAATAAATGCAGAACTATGTTAACAAAATATTATATGGTCCCACTTTATTTAGTATTTTATATGTCTTGTTAAAACGTCACTATTACGTCAGTGTACTACAAAAGAAAAGCACATTTTAGCATACGTTTTTAGTTTCCTTGCAATGCGCTTTACCTTCACAATTTTCAATTTTTGCATAAAACACATTTGAATATTAGCACATTTTCCTCAACACAGTTGTAGGGTCAGGCAAGCAATGAATGCTAAATAGATGATGTGCAAATGCTCCACATCTTTCTAAAGAGTATTAAACTTTATTCATAAATCATGTAATGTAAAAAATGCATACCGAGTAATATGGCACTATATTGTCATCTATATGCTCAGGTCACTTTTACATGTATTACCCCATATTACAGTGTGAAAAATTGGGTTGTTGATTTACTGGGGTGCGAGCCCTGGTCAAGGAGCAACCACAATCCTTGTCAGGGTAAGGCACAAGCCAACCCTACATTAACTTGTGCTCGAACCTCTGGGAACTTGGCACAGATCAGTTAGGCTTAGCTTAGAGGCAATGTGTAAAGTATTTGTGCAACACTTCAAACAGTAATAAAGTGGAAGCATCACACAAAAAGGATTCCACACCAGGTTAGAAAAATAGAACATTCTTTAATACATAAAAATAGATCCAAACGACAAAAATCCAAAAAGTAGAACAAGAGATATGCAATTTTAAAGATTTCAGTGGAAATATCTGCAAAAAGCACAAAGTGCTAACTGTGAGTATCTGGTTGCGCATGATTGGGACAAAGTTCCAGCCAACTGCGATAAAGTGCGGGACGGCTACAAGGACCCAGTTAGGCCAGCTGAATGGTGTACCTTAAATCCTGGTTTGCGGAGCGTTGCAAGGATTTGCATCAAAGATGCGTTGCACAGCTGTAGTGATGCATCAGTTCCAGGGTGCGGCAAGGCTCCGATGCGAGGGCCTGCATGGTCATTGATTATTCTATTGACGGGGTTTGCGATGTGAAGTCTGGCATTGAGGATGCGGCGCGCAGTTTGGGCAATGCATCAGTTTCAATGAGCTGCAAGACTGTGATGCTGAGTCCAGTCTCATTGTCGATCAGAAATGCGAAGCCCTGCGCTGAGAATGCATGGTGCATCGGCAGTTCCTGAGGGGCTGCAAACATGATGCAGATCTTTGCAACAAGTCCAAAACATGCAGCATAAGCGATGCTTCAATTCTGCTTGGCTTTGCGCCGTGCAGCAGAGGAGATGTGTTGGTTCCGTTGGATACACAGGCTGGCAAAGCACCTTTACTAACTTCCAAGGGTCCAGGACTGGGGTGGCACGACTTGACAGGGTAGACTCACAGATGGCAGAGTCCAAATACAGGTGCAGGTGCAATGTTGTTGGATGCATTTGGTGTCCCTGAGGCTTCAGGTCAGGAGGCCAGCCAACTAGCCCTTAGAGTCAATCTGGGTTCAAGAGAAGCAGGTCCAGTCCTTCTTACCAAGGCGAGAGGGAAGCAGGCAGCAGGGCAGCAGTCTTTCAGAGTATCAGTCCAGCGGGGTGGCAGTCCTGTCAATACAGGCTGGGTGGAGAACATGCAGAGCCTGCCCGTCTATGCCTGAGTGCCGAACCATGGCACTCAGACCAATCACAATACTGCTCAGTCAGCATTGTGATTGACCAGGGGATTCTGGCAGGCTGGGTGCTTCCTGCCGAGTGGAGAGAAGGAGGGAGAATTAACAGGCGGAGAAAAGGTAAGTGCATTTTTTTAAATTATAATTTCCCTCCCCTCCCTCCATCCCCCTCCATCCCCCTCCCACCACTCCTGGTTGATAGCAGTGGCTGAGATACTCAAGCCATCCACCTCACTAGTAGGATCAAAATGGAAGGCAACAGAATTCAAGCTTGAGGATGACTACATGTGTCAATCAGGGAAGTCTGACGGAACCTGTGAAGACAAGTCCCGCCTCCAGCAGGACTTTAGTGACAGGAAAGTAGACACACCAATGTTTTCATTGTTGTCTGTGTCTCCATAATACTAGGTACCTTGTGAAAATAAATAAAATAATATAATACTGCTCATTTAGGCCCCGATGCTCAATGTGTTTTTTCAGAGATCAAATGTCTCTACCTCCTGAAATTCAGGTGTAGTCACATCACAGGAGTAAAACACTTACCTGCCCGTTGTACATATCGTCGACAAAAACGCCGTCTGACATAAGCATTGTGTCCGAAATACACATGAAGAAAATGTCAAGGCAATGGATGAAGCTTTTATGTTGTGAACTCCAGTGGGGTGATATTTTTACAAATGGCATTTAAACACAAATATGATGAGGATGATATTATGCTGCCACATCCACTAGACACAGAACAAATACTGTGTTTATCAGGCCGTACAGGATAAACGGGGTGACTTGAAAAATATTTCGTGCTTGTATGTTGATTCCTTCAGTCCTGTTTGATTCTCTGAAAGTGAATCCAGTTCCTCGCTCAAGCACCGACGCTAGCGCTAAACAATAATTAACATGTACAGGAGGTGCCGGGAGACCATCGTGGCATGGAACCTATAATTTAATGTAAAGCTTGGATTATAGTGAAGAGCTCCTCAAACATATAATCCAAGCCGATGCTCTGAAATGAGTGGTTTGGGAAGAGAGCTGCGGCCCATCATTAGGGCCCCATCATTACTGCAAGGGGCAGAGGCAGCGGACTCCGTGGCACCAGCGTCCCGTGCCGCACAGCTCTAACGAGCGCTGACACCAGCAGCAGCATTGTGTATATGTGAGCGGGGGGTCGCCCCAGTCTACTCACAGGCTTTACATAAGAAGCGGAAAGAAGACATGCAGTGCTGAATCATGGCCACACGCTAAATCATATAAAGAAGGCAAAAAAGCACAAGCGATATTTTAAAGGGTTTACAAGCAAGCTACAAACTTCCATACAGATTGAGCTTTCGTTTGCTTATGCTTGTATGAATTTGAAAATTGACGTAGACACATGCATACAAACAAGCAGACAAAAGAACATTTCTTCATCTTCAAATTGACATCTGTGTCTAGTAACTATTCTTATTTCATAACAGTGAACAGTAACAGCTGATATTAAGCTGTGGTTGACAATTTTACATACCACTTTGCAAATTACCAACTTTAAATATCCGCCCACATCATCTCACCTAATGCTGTGTTGGTCCAGTCCCACTGAGGCAGGTGTAACAAGCATTGTTAAAGACATAAGTACTCAGCTTAAAAAAGCCAAAGTAAAGGCTAAGGCTTACGTGATTACAGCAATGGATTTCTACTAAAGAAAACTCATTCCAAGATGGATGCCAATGCATATGTAGGCGCAGCAATGCTAACGAGCACTCAGTGGCGTAGCTAGAGCTTGCGGCACCCGGGGCTATCCCTCAGATTGCTGCCCGGGCGGGGATGGGGGGGAGAAAGGACGGCGAGCACTTGAAAGTGGTCCGAGAGACACGTAGTATCGCCGCTAATAGTTACCTCGATCATGCAAGATACATGCACATACATGACACAGTTCAAGGCTAAACCCTGCATTATTTCTGTTGCCTACCAGTGTTCAGTGAAAAGTCCTGCAACACTGATTTGTGGTTCACTCCCTTAGTTAAACCCTGGGATTCTCCTGCCCAGAGACGAAACACTAAGACACAAGGAACTGAAGACTTCACACTATGCCCTCATCAGCCTTTTGTGGACAAAACAGGACACACACACCGCCTCCCAACTAGATGGGAATCACACCTGAAAGAAACAAAGAATATGACATGACAAAAGGCTATGACTGCAGTACTAACAGAACCTCTGTCTCCAAACAACAAACTACTATCCTGATAGAGATTACACCTCAAACCCCCAGATGCACCAAGCATCCATTTTGGGATTCCTCATTAGCGAAAAATAAGGATTCGCTAATAAGGAATAGCAAAATGCCATGCATAAAGATCTCGCTTAAAAAATAGCGATTTCTTAAAATTCCTTAATTGCGAATCTCAATTTGAGATTCCTTAAATGCAATAGCAATTTAAGTAATCGCAATTTTGCGATTTCTTAAATTGCGAATTTTGGCATTTGGGATGATGCATCCCAAATGCAAAAATACCGGTCGCAAAGGGGCAGATTCTGAGAATCTGCCCCTTTGCGAGCGTTTTTTAGCTTGATGCATCTGGAACAAAGGAACCAAGAATAGGACATGGTTAAAGGCTATTCCAGCATGACTAGGACAGCTGCCTCCTGATCTTTCATACTCTAGAGGTTGGCTCTACACAATAGTGCGAGGAATGCCAACAATAAATATCACTCACCTGGAAGGTTACGTCAGACCTACCTTTTATACATCTTCTCTGCAGTGGAGATCCCAAAAGTGGGCTCTTCTTCGTACATTTGTGCTTCTGCAACTGTATTTGGGTGAAAAGCCTGCACTTGGGAACAGATATACTATTTTGTCACACAACCGCAATCAACAACCCCGTTAGCCACACTGGACTCACTCCGGAGTCTCTTTGATGCTGTGTGCATACACATTTTATTTATCTAGATGTCTGATTACCGTGGTGTTTCCTGACTTGTAATTATTATTTTTCTTGCAGTTTTTTTGTCCAACTTATTATTATTTGTTTTTTAAATACATGTTGTAATTTTAGCTTGACCGTCAAATTGCATAATTTTTAAACTTGTGAAGTTGCTTTATATGTAATGTGATTTGTAATAAATTGAAAGTAACAATTTTCTTAAAACTGTTTTTGCACTGATTTGATTCCCTGGTTCACAGTGTGTTTTCTCCGAGTCCAGTGTGGTTGTGTGACAAAATAGTACATCTGTTCCCAAGGGGATTTTTCTTGACCTTGGTCTCTCTCTCTTTTTTTTCGAAAAGCCTACACTTCTGCTGTCTAGTTCTTTTTTTCTCTGTCAATGAAGCTAAATGGTAATGCTACAAATTGTGCTGTACATGTTTCACTTCTGGCTGCTTCTCTGGCTGTCTTTGCGATGTGTTTGAGGAAAGCCAGCTCTAGGGCTTTAGGGACCCCGGGCAGAAGGGAATGTGTGGGCCCCTTCTAATGTGCATCCATGTCAAATCACAGGAAATGACATCACAGGAAGTCCAATCAATTGACTATTGTTGAGCGGCTTTGCAAGAAGCAATTTTCTTGGTGCGGATATCAGTAAAACAATAAAAACATAAATATTAAAACTAATAAAATAAGGGCATTTATTTTAAAGTTCTATACAACATGGAAATACATTATATTAGTCCTGTGGTACACGTTCTGCCTCCCAGTTGTCATGCTGGCCAACTCTGCAAAGTGATTGGTCCCAGAGTCAGTGTTGTGGCTTACTACTGGGATGGGCTGCTTCCAGGATTTCCAGCGAATCTATTAGTTTTGCACCCACTATTGATTATATTGCTTGCCTACATCAGTCCCTTGGCAAGCAAAAAAAGTTCGAAATTTGACATCCAACAGGAGCTTGCAGTAGGATCCAGGGCAAACATCTAAAATAAAGAACAATCCTGCACCCTGCCACTCTGCTTTGGTAGGCCCAGAGCACTGGACCATGGCTATGAGGTCCAGGGGAAAGGATGACTCTCTTGTGCCTCGCAGAACTGGATTATGCTGTGAGGCGCAAGAGAGCGGGACCAGTTGTGTAGCAATGCTGCCATGGGCCATCGTGCAAGCAAGGTAAATTGTTTCTTCCCATTACCCTCTGGTCATTGACCGGACAGTAAAATACAACCATAATCTGGGTGCATTGGATCCATAACCCCACTAGACCATGGTCCTATTGCACTTCCTACACTATGGCTACGAGGTGTAGGGTAGAGGCTTCCAATCCCTTAGGCCTCGTAACCATGGTCTAGTGCTGCGTGACTCAGGAGAGGAGACCAGGAATAAGGGAGCCCTCTTCCATGGGCCTTGCAACAATAGTGTAGCACTGCAAGCCCTGGGGAAGGGTCTTCCCACTTCTGACTACCCCACTATGATCCAGAGAGGTGAAGTGCAGGGGAGGTTGGTCCCATTCCCTTGGCCTCACAGCTATGGTCTAGTGCTGCAAAGGCCCATTGGATGTGGCCTACTGCCCTGGGCATCACATCCATGGTCTGGTAATGCAAGGCCAAGAGGAGGAGAATCTCTTTCCCTAGGCCTCGCAGCCTTGGTCTCCAGACATTGCTGGCAGGGCCGAGTAGGGTGACCCATTTTCTATTATCACTTCACAGTACAATTTGAGCCTTTGGAGATACACTGCACATGTGGAGACAGATTGTGTGTGTGCAGAGGCACCAGAAGCTGTGTCTTCTACAGGAAAACTATGAGTCACATAGTGGATTTGGGGAGTTTCATTCTAAATCCCTCCATTTAAAGAAGGCCATATTAAAAGATAACTCAGCTCGAGATTCAGTTTATCAAGTTTGATTACTCTTCATACTATATTTAAGTTCTAATCCTCTTAAATGCCTCCTGGAGAAAGCCTTAACTGCTCGCCATTGCAAATTTTGAGGGGCAAAGTTAGAAAATGAACTCTAGTACCTAAGTGGATGAAATAGTCTTAAGCTTTGAAACACCAGTGGTAGCGATTAGTATCTCCCTTGCACACAGTCCAATAAGTACCCTCTGCCACAGGATCTGGCCTAGTGGATACGCTTTAGATGTGGATATTTGACATCTAATATCAGCTTTATGGTGGAAATAAGCACTGTATTCTAAAGTTGGGAAGCCCATAATGAAGTGACTATTCCCTCAGAGGATGTATTACAAAGGGGGGAGAGAAGGAGGAACTAAAGACCAGGTCGCTCTCCTAGGACATTACATGAAAATAGGAGCCCAAAATATTGGGTTCCGAGACCTGTCTTGTGTTGTGGCTACTGACCAAAGTGATAGGTAGAGCCAAAGAAGAAAGAAAGCTTTCTTGAAAGACCAATGTTATGACTCCACATCTAGCATCCTCATCAGCTTAGATGTGGAAAGTCTATATACAAGCCTGCCACATAAAGAAACCCTTGAAATACTGGAGGAAGTCCTTTTTGAAGAGAATTGGAACTACCACACACCAAGACATGTAGTCCTTGAGTGTTGCCGCCTAGCCCTCACCGAGAATTTTTTTCGCTTTGAGGAGAAACTATACAGCCAACAACACGGGACCAGCATGGGCAGTACTTTCGCGCCGAGCGTGGCTGGATTGTATGTCCACCAACTGGAGAAGAAGAAAATCTTGAATACTAACAACCCATACATGAACCATATTAAGCTATGGAAGAGTTACATAGACGATATCCTGTTAATCTGGCAAGGAAATGAAGAAGAAGCTTTGATTTTTTTCTCCTGGCTCAATGAGCAGGACAGTTTGCTCAAGTTCACGAATACTATGAGCAGATCACATCTGGTGTTTTTGGACCTGAACATCTGGGCAGAATCCGGTACACTAACAACGAATACTCATTTTAAACCAACCACGAAGAACTGTCTGCTTGCTTACGACAGTTTCCATCCAAGACACCTGAAACAAAACCTCCCATTTGGACAATTCCTACGGTTGAGAAGAAACTGCACAAACAAACAGGATTCTTTTTCACAAGCAGAAGACCTAAGCAAAAAACTAAAGGAGAGAAACTACCCCAAGAAACTGGTCAGAAATGCAAACAAGAGGGCAAGCAATAACAACAGGGACACCCAGTTGGAACCCAAAGTGAGAAGCACTTCAGAAAACAACAGACCCATCTGCATCACCACCTTTAACAAAGTGTCAGATCAAGTGACAAAAATAGTGAAGAAACATTGGCCGATACTCAACAGCGGCGACCTTAACATACCTACTCCAATGTTCAGCCATCGCCGTGGGATGAACCTGAAGAACTATCTGGTGCATACCCGACCAAGACCAGCAGAGACCACCATCAGACTGCACCCGTTACCAAGTGGCCACTATCCATGTAATAATTGTAGTGTGTGCCATCTGACATCAACTACGAAGTCAGTCACTTTTAATAACAACACGACATGGGAGTTACGTCATTTCTCGAACTGCAACACATGCGGGGTAGTTTACTTGATTACCTGTTCCTGCAATTTACACTATGTGGGTATGACCTCAAGAAAGGTGAGCACCCGCATAGTGGAACACAGAAGTAACATCCGCTGTAAACGAGCAACCACACTCATGACCAATCACTTAATTGAAAAACACCATACACCGAATGACCTCACGTGGGTGGTGTTGGAGTGCATAAAAAACAGAGACAACCTTGAAAGAACTCTGCATGAACGCGAGCAGAGATGGGTTTTCAAATTTCGAACCGATATACATGGGCTCAATGATGATATTCCTTGGGGTGCATTTAACAACTAAGGGGATATTTTTCCAGGAACCAGTGAATGTGGTCTGGATTTTTATCTCTGAAGAACCAAGAACAGCGGTATAATAAAAGTAACAGTTTCCATACAAACACATAAGCCACCTAGTTCACAAACGCCTGAATAAAATATTGAGCTGAATATTGTAAATACTGAAATCCACAGCACTATCCCCTTCTCTATTTTTGAAGTAAACGTGAAGAAAAACATAATTTCTACAACGTACTTCATCCGCAATTTATTAAAATTAATCTTATTAATCATACAAAATAAAACAAAGACTAGGATGAATAACCATCAGCGACTATGATCACGCAGGTATTGGTGAAACACCACAAGGTGCGGAATATTGCACCTTTTGAAAAAACTTTATTGAGGAGCGATATTGCATCCTCCCAAGATGGCCGCACGCAGTAGCGTGGTCTAGTCTCCTCCCTCACCTACCCGGAAATGCCAAACTAACAAATACACCCCTTACCGAGGACACACTAAGATGTGGTCCGGCGGGGAAGCAGCTAGGTATTTCGACGCGGTGCCACTAGTCAGGAAGTAAGTGCATCGCCTCTCTTCTATTTTCTCCCAACATTTTGAAACATGAACGGAAAGGTTTTAAAATCCATCTCGATGGATACCAACGAAATCTTTTTTTTCAAAAACATTGAAACTAACCAAGTCTCTCATTAATCCCGCGCTGACAGAAATGTTTCCATACAGTGACACCGCCACCCCCCTCCCCCCCCAGAGACCATGAAGTGCTATTAGGCACCCGTAAAAGTAAATATTAAGAATCTTTTTCCATATAAATGTTATGTGTAATGTGTGTCGATCGTCTTTGTCACATTAAGTCCTGTGTTATTTTAATGTGTGAATTCACGCCACAATCACTCTGTATATATTTTATGAGCCATGCACCGGACCTGAGAGCCTGCACGCACCTATATGGGGCAAATACCACCATGTATATTCTCAAACGTGCGGCATGAAGGATAATCGTGTACCCGATCTCTCTGAAAAAGGGATGATGTGCCACTAATTATGTGTCATTCTTTTACAGAAACAGCATTGAGTACAAACGTATGTATTTTGAAAAATGCATGTCTATAGTCTTAGCAGCGTTATATGTTGTGAATTTAATTTAATTAAATCCCTAGTAAGGGTTTATAGGAGTGGCTTATACAGGGCTGGTCCCTGTATGGTCCTGAAGAAAAGCCAGGCGTAGCTTGAAACATGTCGACCGTACACTGATCCCACCTTCATAGCAGGTCGGAATACAGTGACAAACCCCAATTTAATATACCAACCTAGGAGCAGAATAAATCTGTTGAGGCCCACTAGCACGGTATTTTTAATCACTTACACCCACTCCACCACACTTTTGCACCACACATAGTCCTTCACAAACAAGTGCTCTTACGTATTTCGCAAGTCGTAGCACGCCCTTTTTCGTAGATAACTGGGATGGCCCCAATGATTAAGCATGTGACCGTGGGGAAACCCCGGTGAGTGAGGGGACTCTAGAAAGAAAGCTTTCTTTCTTCTTTGGCTCTACCTATCACTTTGGTCAGTAGCCACAACACAAGACAGGTCTCGGAACCCAATATTTTGGGCTCCTATTTTCATGTATTCCCTCAGAGGGGCAGTCCCTTTGCCTTGCCAACAGAATCACTGACACCCCAGTTGTGGCCTGGTGAACTAGTTGGAAATGTGGAACCAGAAAATGGAGATTGTATTCTCGGCCTCCCATTTGGCCAAATTGTGTGCTCTTGGTCAATCACTTTTCAAACCGTATTGCTCTACTGCTCCCTTTTGGGCAAGATTGGCAGTTTTCGGTATTCAATGTAAAAACTACTAGTCAGTGTGATTTGAAAAAGGGCTGAATATTACCTCACACAAAAGAGGGTGCTTAGTTGCATGGTATAGTTAGTCAACTAAATGCAGTACAGTGGTTAATTTATAGCCTTTCCCCAAGCAGGAGTGTAGTGCAGTCCTGGTTCTACTAATGTAACCATCTGTTTGTTCATGTTTATGCTTATGGAAGTTTTAAAGTGCTCGTATACCAACGGTCTCATGGTGCTGAGGGGAGAGGAGAGCTATTTTTCAAGCCCTAGCAGTAAGCTTGGGTGAATAACCATGTCTTAAGTTTATTTCTAAAGCTGGAATATTCTGAGGTTAGTCTGATTTCGATTGGAAGGGAATTCCACAGTGTGGGGCCTAATACTGAGAAGCGCAAGCCACCCATTCTCTTACGTTTAAATCTTGGAATAGTCAGCATGTTCATTGTCGCTGATCTAAGATTCCGTGTGGGCTTGGTGGATATGAACTTGGGTCCTGATTCGTGGAGAGCATTAAAAATCATACAACCGGTCTTAAACATAGACCACTGTATCACAGGAAGCCAATGAAGCTCCTTCATTAATAGTTTATTGTGGCAGTGTCTCGGTTGCTGAAAAACCGGCCTAGCTGCTTGGTTTTGAATGAGCTGTAACCTATGAATTTGGCTGGCAGGGAGTCCTAAATATATGAAATTGGCATAATCTAACCGGGACATTATTAGTGCGAGCAAAATAGCTATGCTTCCCTCCTTGGAGAACAATTTCCTGATTTTCTTGAATATCCTCAATTGATACATGCAAGTAGATGAGACCAGGCTAATCTGTTCCTGCATGGAAAGATTAGCATTTATCTTAATTCTCAGGCTTTTCACTGAGTTTTTAGTTATGGGGGTATACCCAATTGCAGCTTGCCAGTGTGCTGGTGTCCACTGTTTTATTCTGTTGTTAGAAATAATTATCTATTTTTTATCGGAATTTAACTTGAGATGATTATGGGCCATGCACTCCTTGATGAAAAGCATAGTATGTTGGAATGAGCCCTTGGAGTCATTTTTGTCATCAAGCAGAAAGATCAGCTGCATATCATCTGCATAATTATATACCTTCACTACTCTTTATTGAACATCCTGGAAAAATAATTGTTTCCTGTTCCTTGTCCACTTATTTGACAATATGGCAGCACTTTGAAACAGGCTTCATGTATAAAATAGATATTAAGAGCATACACACGGGGCAGGTTCTGAGCATGGGGACAGGAGGGGAGAAGATGTAGCTATACGTCAGAGCTGCTGACTTTGGATTTGAAAAATCAGGCTCAACATCCTGTGAGCCTGGGCAAATCACTTAATCTCTCCCGGACTAAAAAAAGGAATATGTCCTTGTGAAATGTAATTGGTGCTCATGTAAAGCACTCAATTCCTTTGGTTAGAGTTTGCTCTATCTAAAAACTGAAGGGAAAAAATGGGTTTCATTTACTAATTCAAGGCTATTTGCATCAAAATATTGGAAGGTGCTCTTGACCCTGCATGGAGCATGACCCCCTCCTATGCTGCAACACCTTCCTTACTGCCACTGACAAGTATCTCTTTCAGAGCTCATCAGCGTCTGAAAGAGAGAGAGAGAGAGAGTTGCTTGTCTTTTCAAATGGTTAAAACTGCCAGGTACCAAAATGCGGGAGAATGGGCATCACTTTTTGTCTTTGAGTGGGAAGTGGAAGGGATCCCTAGTCGCAGACAAAACCTGCCAAATGCTGATGGGACACATAGCTACGTCTGTGGCAGCAAGAATGAAAGGCTCAGGGAAGAAGGGGCCCCTAATCTGGGTGATTGCAACCATGGCCCTGTACTGTGAGGCACAGGGGAGGTGGGCCTCTCGTCCGCTATTCCTTGCAGCGCTACACATGCTATTCCTTGCAGCACTACACATGCCTTCAAGGCCCAGGAGAGAGGTGGACTCTTAATTTGAGCATCTGGTTTTCGATGCTCAACACCTGTACTTAATTGCCAGCAACAGCACTTATGACATCTGCCACATTGCGGCGCTGTTTGTACAATTTAAAAATGAATACAAAAAACAGTTGTTTACAAATTCAATACACATTGTAAACAACTAATACCTACCTCCCAAACCATTTATATAGCTTTGGGGGCCTTGAACAGTCTGAATTGTCACACTTGCACCAGAGTGATGGTTAGGAGTTATGTAGATACTGCGATTGGCTGCGCTGACAGTGACAAAGTGTGGTGCAAGCTACAGTGACCTCCTGATGAGGGACCTGGCACTACTTTTTTTTACAAACTAAGCACTGGGCGGACTTCCCTGGGCCTTCAATGCTGCACCATAGGTGCGAGGCCTAAGACAGGGGAACACTTGCGGGGCTCAATGTTGGTGTGCTGAGCGTGAGGCACAGGGCAGCTGCACTTGCAGACCATGCCTAGCACCGGCCCTGCCTGAGCAGATTCGGCCCATTGTATGCTGACCCTACTTTGTGAATCCGAGCGAAGCTTTCAGTGCCATTGTCCACAGCTGTCCACATCAGATCTGCTCATTATTCTATGAGTCTGTGTGAGGGGAGACTGGTCTGCTCTTTGTCTTCTGTGAGCCGGAAACGTACACTACTGTGTCCTGTAATGGACATAATTGGTGACCCAAAAAAGCTATAAAAGCTAATGCCCATGCTTCTACATTTTCTGTGAGTCAGAGAAATGTCACTGTAGCAACACATGCTTTTTCCCGTCTGTGTGAGAGGGATGTTTGCACTCCTGCTTCAGTGCATATTCTGTGTGGGGATGTCTGGAGTGATCCTGCTCATCCTGTTCTAATTATGTGTGTGAGGATGGTCTGTAGCGTAGCTGTCATTGCTCTACCTGTTCCGTCTGAGGGAATAACAAATATTCAGCAAGCCTTGGTTAAGCTTGCACCTGTTCCGTGGGCATGGGAGAGCGCTCAGTCTTTGCTGTGCCTGTTTTGTGCATGTGAGGGATGCTTGCAGCACCATTGTTGGTAGTGCACATGCTCTTCATGTGAGGGAAGATTGATCGTCTCCTGGACTGGTTCTGCGGATACAGCAAACTTGAAATTCTTGACCCTGGATTGCACATTAGCGGTCTCCCAAGAAAGGTATAAGGGTGCTTACATACCTGTTCTGTAAGTGAAGGGAACTGGACTGCTGACCCACATGTTCTGCCTGTTGTTTCAGTGATGGACGTTTCCAATGCTGTTGCTCATGATTCACCAGATTTGTGTGAATGAAGTCTGCACTGCCTCTTTGCTTGTGCCTTGTGGTGACTATTTCCAGGGAGGGTATTCCACACCCAGGTATGAAGCGGGTGCCAGTTGGGTGTACATAGGGGAAACTTGAAGCGCAGCTCATGCTGTGACTGTAATCTGTTAGTGATGGAAGCTTGCAACGTGGTAACCTTGGGTTTTCATTTTATGAGTCAAGCTAGGAAGTCTTTGACAGTGGTGAATGGCTGCGCTATATCGTCATTCTGTCTCTCACCACTCTTCATGCATCTCTTTAGCACGCTGTCTCTCTACCGCTTGTACTGCTAATGAATTCAGCAGCTCTCGCTCATCTGCGGTTTATCTCTGCATGGCAAGGCAGGTCACGTGGATTGAATGGCTGCCGCTGATGAGGAGGCGCTGAGCGCGTAGCCCCTGACATCGTCGGTGCACGCGGTTCCTTCTTGCAGCTGTTTGTTTGTGGGCTGATAACGTCTTTGGTGCTCCGGGTTTAAATGTCCTGCCCTCGCTGCACAGCGCAGTCCACAGGAAGCGCAAGCACTTCTTTGTGTGCCGACCTGGACCCCAGCTGGCTCGCATAATGAACCCGGACGCCGCCACCGCCCGGCGTGCAGTCAACCTTTCAGAAGTTCATGCGACATCACAGGCCTATGCTAGGTAGTGGTGGCGTACGGGCACTGCACACTGCAGGCAGCAGTTGCAAGCCGCAGGTGGTGGTGCGCTTACACTTCAAATGGGGCCGTGCACACGGCACTGGTGGCCCGTTGAGACGGCCTTTATAATTTATTTGGGGACACTGACACTACTGTAATGACTGACCCCAAATAAATTAGTAAGGCCGCCGCAACGGGCCTCCAGTGCCGTGTGGCCGCCGCCCCAAAAGCAGTGCCGCCTAGGGCGCACTGCCCTCACCGGCCCCCCAGCTACGTCCCTGCGAGCACTATAGGTCAGGAAGCATGAGTGTGCTGTCAGCAACAAAAAACAGTAAGCACGCAGCCCTGTAGCACTTTGCAGCTGCAAGGCAGAGGGGGAGAGCAACAAGCAGGAGATATAGCAAGGAACACATGCACTCATATGGAGTGATGGAGTGGTGAATATTAAATAAATGGGCACTGGCAAAGATAATAGAGTTGTAAGGTGCAGAATAGTTTAGTGAGCACATGCAACATGTAATAAAAGATTAAAAGTATAGAAATGTAGAAATGCCGTTGTCCAACAGTGGAAGACCTATGCTTTCAATAAAAACAAGCATTTGCAATGCAATCGGTCTTGCATTTCCAAAATGTTAGAGCTATTGGCGTTGTAAATGACAATGTTTTTACTTGTGTTGTCTAAAGTTACATTTCTTTCTTAAATTAACACATTAAGGGCCTCATTTACAAACTTGTTGCACGACAGTGTAGAAGGCCTTCCTGCTGTGCTGCCGTGCGTCAAAAGAAAAAGGCAGTAAAGCACCGTATCTAAAAGATATGGCACATTCCTGTCCTTCTCCCCTGCGCCGGTGCACAAACAGCAGCTGTGCACCAATGCAGACACCCTTGTTTCATGTTGCAAGGCTGCCTGCGTTGCAGGATGATTGTTTTTGTGGAGGAGGTACACATTGATGGTATTTTCATCTTCCTATGCGTGCTGTAGAGGAAATATAAAAGAATTTCTCCTTTTTGCGCCACTCCTACACCCCTCCTGTGGAGGTGTAGGATTCTGACACATTCCCAGGTTTATGATACCTCGTAAATCTGGGAACGCTTCAGATTCCATAGGTGTTGTGTGAGAACACCCACAACAACACCCATGAAACGCCCCTTTCACACAGTGTTCTGCGTGAAAAGGCCACATATTTACAAGGCCATGAATAGCCACATATAGTTGCTTTTCATGGCCTTGTAAATATGCTGCAGTACATTATGCCACCGGAGCTTAAAAAAAGTGATGCTCCAGCGGCGCAAAAGTATTGCTACGGCCTTGTGAATGAGGCCCTTAATATTTCAAACTGTGCACAAATAGCCAACTGCTAGGTAAATATCTGGTGATGGGAGATGGAGGTATTAAGTGCATAACTGATGTGCACATTCAGAAGCTTTCAGATGAAGCCAGCATTTAGGATGTTTCCAATAAGTGTTGACCGATTTAAGATTAAAATGATCTATTGTTAGAAGTGGATGGCTCCGATTTTGAATTGGACTGTGCCTGATCATTGATGGGATATGCTTCTTGGGGGAGCGCTGTGTGATACACACTTCCGGGGGCATTGGGCGTTATTAGGATTGGACAAGTTGATCAGGACTAACATTTAGGAAGAAAAATGACATTTTCAATGTTTTATTTTAATATGTTTTATTTAGAGACAAGTAAGCAGTTTGTCAGTACTGACCTTATCTGGTCATCTTATCTGCTCGTTGTCTGCCGGGTTCATGTCAGTGTCCCACTACCCCAGCTTTAGCCCTGATGTGGCATCAACTTCGTGGATCTGCCCCATTGCTGACACTAATCTGCAAGCTGTGGCACCTGGGGAAGTGACATCAGATCCAGCCACTGACTGTGCCCTTGAACACATCGTCAACACAGAAAAGGGACTGGTACATCGAAGAGAATGGAAGCATAACTGCAGGAACTAAGGGCAGACTGGAGGCTATGTGCACGCAGAGGGGCTATCATATGAGTAGTATGCTTCGGTTACAGTACGTCACTGAATTAAATAAGGGAGCTCAGATGGATGGATAACTACAGAGAGTGTGATCTGAAGGCTGCGAACTGGCCCACGCTTTCCAGGGTTCTGTGCATCAGACTTGCACACTGGCGAGACAACTTTTTTTGCTGGCTGCAGTTGTAATCTGGTGGTTGGTCAGAAGGTGCTCAGAAGGGGGCAGGATAATTACAGCTGCAGCATTGACTCCACCAGGCCCCCACCCCAACCCCATCCTTTCCTCACCGCCCGCTCCTCCAGTGATGCCAACGGGGCTGAGCACAGCAGAGGGTGACTGACAAGAACAATATACTGAGGTGAAGGTTTGCAAATAGTGATAGGGGAGGCACACTGAGGTTGAGCCTAGCAGAGGGTGACGGAAGTCACAAACTTAGGTGAAGGTCTGCACATAGTAAGACGGGAGACACACTGCAGCTGAGCCAAGGAGAAGGTGATGGGAGCCACATACCGAGACCAATCCCTGCAGAGAGTGAGAGGCGAGACACGCTTAGGTAGGACTCTACATCTGCTTTCTCAGAAGCAACACAAAGAGGGCATTGCATGAAGAGCAGGCACTTATAAGTGCTTGATGTCAATAAAAGAATATCACGTGAACCATGGCGTCTTGTGTGCCCGGTAACTGGGAAGACTTGAAATCATGGTGGGAGAGAGGCCAGGGAGGGGATCGAACAAACAGAGCTTGAGCAAACAGAGCGGGATGTGCCTGCACAGCAGAAGAGAGGCTAGGGAGGTGTTTGAACAAACAGAGCTGGAGTTGTAAGGGTGGGTGCAGACAGTGTAACACAAGCAGCATGTGCATGTACTCTGCAACATAAAAAAGGGTGCCCAGCACAAAGGGAAAAGCACTAGGGAGAAAGGATACCCGTAATAGGCCAATACTCGAGGGGAGGGAACTTAATGCAATAAAGAGGGACATATAAGTCATTAACGAGCCACAGAGCAACACGCTTTTAAGCTTGGTTAACAAGTCAGCAGTGAGGAGTGGAAAGGGACGGAATTAAAGCCCATATGCTAAACACACCATGCCTCGAAGATACAGGGCATGCGCTGCCTAGGCGAGACCTAAAAAGTATACAAATAAGTAATTGCCGTCTTTCACCAATCAGATTGGCCGAGCATTCTTGATACTGACGCACACTATCTGCACGTGATTAGTCAGAATGCCATTACTCAAAGTGCAATACACCCAATGGCTGAAGTCAGCTGACTTACTGGTCAATGCTACATACCCCTGGCCTATCTGGTATTGCCTGCAGTAAAATGCCCTTTCAGTTCCTGAGAGTGGCCTCAGCAGACAGTGTGTTCAGACAGCCTGAGCCAGGCAGAGAATAAAAGGTCTCGGCTGTAAGCAGCGCACACCTTATGATGAGTTAGGAACCACCATTTGTAAAAAAAAAAAAGAGCACTGTGTACTTATACTTAATAATGAGCTATCAGCAGACACAGTTCCATATCCAAATTAGTCTTTTTATTTGTTTACCCTATGGGATTACACATGCTTACTGAAATGTCTGAGAGGAGTTTTCCTATCCTAGGTTTGAGTTATTCTCATTGTTTTTGGGAGGGTTGGTATAATAACATGTATAGCGCATCGTATCTGAGACAGGTAAGATGCTAGATTCTGTTGCAGAAACATGTTGACATAGCAGGGTAGAAAGCACCCTCTTGTTTTTTTAATCATTACCACGAGGAGGCAAGGTTAAAACTGAGGGCCTCCCCTAAGGTAATGATTAATTATTCTCTGGTCCCTTTTCACTTTTTGGATTTGTGGAATTCCTAGGTATAGGGACCTTATATCAATTCTCTAAGGTCAACAAGACACTTTTTGAAACTGCGGTACCTCCATCGCCAATGGAGGAGCCAAATACATGGCACCAGCTACTCTACACACGAGCGAGGCGCCCTTATCTGGGTGAGCGGTACAAAAGGGGGTGGTGATGGACTGAGCATCTGAAACAATCAAACACTCACACCCAGTCAACAGATCTGGGTTTAATCCATCATCGTTCTTTAGCCCACTCTGCCACCCCAGTTCAGACATGGCCATATGCAAATCAGTCTGACCCTGTGCATCATGGGAACAGTCCAGCCCGAACTGCGAAGCCATGCCTTCCCTGGACCGGAAACAAGCTTCCTAGGACCGGTTTCTGGCATTTCAGCTGTCTTCAGCCAGTCTTGCTTGAATCCAGTGGCAAAGTGAGCAAGGGACTCACGTCTGAGCATACCTTGCCAACTTATGGTGAACAAAGCGGTCAAAAGGGGGTTGTGATGGACGGAGCATCTGAACCAATCAAGCACTCACACCCAGTCAACAGATCTGGGTTTAATCCATCACCGTTCTTTAGCCCACTCTGCCACCCCAGTTCAGGCATGGCCATATGCAAATCAGTCTGACCCTGTGCCTCATGGGAACAGTCCAGCCCGAACTGCCAAGCCATGCCTTCCCTGGACCGGAAACAAGCTTCCTATGACCGGTTTCTGGCATTTCAGCAATCTTCAGCCAGGCTTGCTTGAATCCAGTGGCAAAGTGAGCAAGGTGATGGATTAAACCCAGATCTGTTGACTGGGTGTGAGTGTTTGATTGGTTCAGATGCTCCGTCCATCGCCACCCCCTTTTGTACCGCTTTGTTCGCCATAAGTTGGCAGGGTATGCTCAGACGTGAGTCCCTTGCTCACTTTGCCATTGGATTCAAGCAAGTCTGGCTGAAGACGGCTGCAATGCCAGAAACCGGTCCTAGGAAGCTTGTTTCCGGTCCAGGGAAGGCATGGCTTGGCAATGGGCATTGGGAGGAGGTAGCATCCACACTATGCGCCTGCACCGAAAGAGCGATATCGTTTGACTGGCCAACATACCTCCTACACTTATGCCGTAGGACACGAAACACTAAAGCCACCTCTAGATTCCGAGAGCTGGGCATCGTGACAGCTAAGAGGTTAATCACAAAATGCTGGATAGCACCTGAACCCCCACATATTCTAGCATGGTGGCACTCTACCCTTAGGTGGGCCAGAGCCGAGGGAATGGTAATCAGTCAGAATATCGGATTTTTAATATCAAAATGGCAAAATATCGAGTCTAAAATATAGAATGAACATAACATCGACTTACAAGAATATAGTGGTGCAGAATATCGAAATGCAGGTAAGAAATATCTTTTTTTAATAATATCGAAGTTAGTAATATTGACATTCATAATATGGTTGTTAAAAATATCGATTTTGTTTATAGGGTTGTACGTGTTAGTATATGTGTTAAAAGTATGTCTTATTTTTTAATGTCTGTTTGAATTTTTTTTAAATAATGAATTTTAAATAAATACATTTTTGCGTAATTTAAATCCGTACCGGGTTTTGAGTTTATAGGGGAATAGGGTGGGAAGTAATTTAATTATAATATATTTTCAAGAAATATTTAGAAATAATTAATTATATGTTAATTATTTTTTGCGCAATTTAATTCTATAGCGGGTAGTGGGTTTATAGGGGAATAGGGTGGGAAGTAATTTAATAGAAATTAATTAATTATTTTATTAATAAATAATTTTGTATTTAATAAATTATATTATTATTTAAGTTAATTAATGTATTGTTAATTAATTATAAATTGATTTATAACAATTAATAATTAATTGGTAATTGTGTTAATTGTGTTATTTTTTTATTAATTAGTAATAATTAGATATTAATTATTCATAATTAATTCGTAAACATGTTAATTGTGTACTTTTTTTAGGAGTTGGGTGGGGGTTGAAAGGGGAGTAGGTTGGGAAGTACTTTTGTTTTAATGTAATTTTAATTATTTTTTATATTATATTTATTAACAGTTATTTTATAGTGTTTATTTTGTGAATTAATTTAGATTTGATGGTTATTCATTTTACTGTCAATTTGAATGAGTTAATTAATTAATTCTTAATTAATTATGTTAATTTAATAATATTTTACAATATTTTAGGTGACATTTATAGGGGAAAATGGTGGGAGGTTTTGAAAAAATATTTACTTGTTAATTAATGTTAATTATATTGCAGGATTGGGTATACAAAATTATTCCCCTACGCTATCCAACTCTTTTCCTACTGTTGCACTCATTGGAGTGGGAATGCTAATTTTTATCTACCCGCTACCCAACACTTTCCCAACTGTTGTACTTACTGGAGTGGGAATAGTAATTTTTACCGCTCGCTATCCAACACTTTCCCAACTGTTGCACTCACTAGAGTGGGAATAGTAATTTTTATCTACCCGCTATCCAACACTTTCCCTACTGTTGCAGTCACTGGAGTGAGAATAGCAATGTTCACCCTTCCGCTATCCAACGCTTTCCCTACTGTTGTATTCACTGGAGTGGAAATAGTAATTTTAATCCCTACGCTATCCAACACTTTCCCTACTGTTGCACTCCCTGGAGTGGGAATAGTAATTTTAACCCCTACGCTATCCAGCACTTTCCCTACTGTTGCACTCACTGGATTGGGAATAGTAATTATAACCCTTACGCTATCCAACACTTTCCCTACTGTTGCACTCCCTGGAGTGGGAATAGTAATTTTAACCCCTACACTATCCAACACTTTCCCTACTGTTGCACTCCCTGGAGTGGGAATAGTAATTTTAACCCCTACGCAATCCAACACTTTCCCTACTGTTGCACTCACTGGAGTGGGAATAGTAATGTTTTCCCCTGCTGCTATCCAACACTTTCCCTACTGTTGCACTCTGTGGAGTGGGAATAGTAATTTTTACCCTCCCGCTATCCAACACTTTCCCTAGTGTAGCACTCGTTGGAGTGGAAATAGTTATTTTATCCCCTACGCTATGCAATGTTTCCAGTAATGTTATATTTAATGTAGTGTAAAATATTATTTTGTAAAACATATTTATTTTTATGTTTTAACTTATTATATATAATTTATTTTTATATTTATATTATAGGTGTATATATATATATATATCAGTCAGTTCAGGAAGCACACAAAGCTAGGAAATCCACAAGAAGCCTCATATGAAGGTACACTCTTTAATTTTGTAATCTTGCCAGCAGTCACTACACAAGAACCGGCATTCCTTGCTGTAGCCAGACACGTTTCAGGACCAGATGTCCTTTCATCAGTGGCAGCAAAAGAAAAGAGTTTGCGCTGCATACGAACAATTTAAGTTCCAAACATCTTCCCCCAGTGGGCGTGGCATTCCTGCGGCCTTCTGGTGTTTGTACTTCGTGTGCACTGTATTACCACATAGGTGCGCTCTAATTTCTTAAGTTCGTGCATTTTCAATATATCCCATGTGGGTAAATGCCTGCTTTTCATATTGTAGCTGCCCCGCTTTGTAGAAAACAAAATGTACCTGTGCAGACTCCAGCCCTGAAATGGAGCGTGCACACCTTCTTCCCGATATTCCCAGCTCGTTCCTAAGCCGGGGCGGGCCCGCTATTATTTGTGTGCTTCCTGAACTGACTGATATATATATATATTCACTGAAAAAACCATAGGTCATAGACCATATATAGTTAGGAATTAGCATTTAAAAAACCTTATTTTACTCACACAAAACCATTGAAATTCCATATATAGTTAGTTGCACTAACTATATATCGCGCACCCGCAATCCACTGCTGATGATGTCACATATTACATCATTCATGACATGGTCAGTGACATCACTGATGACATCACTGATGACATCTCAAATGACATCACTGATGACATCATCTAGTGTCTGTGTGTTTTTGTAAAGTTTAAATACGTTTTACATATTGAAGAATGAGTGGATGTATGGAAGACTGAGTGTGTGTGTGGCTGGCTGGGAGGTGTGTGACTCTGTGCATATCAATGTGTACTTGTATCAGTAATTGTATAAGAGAGTAAGTATGTGTTAGTATATGTGTGAAAAGTATGGTGTTCTGTGTTTAACTATAGATGAGGAAATCGAAGTGTGATTGATTCTTCACAGGACTGACTAGGTGTATGAGTGCATATGATAGTGTTGTAATAATGAGTGACTGTATGTATGAGTGATTGTATGGGTGAATGAGTGAATGTGTGTGTAGACGTAGGAATCAGTGAGTGCGTATGTAGTAACTGGTATTGGTGTGTCATGATGTCATCAGTGATGTCATTTGAGATGTCATCAGTGATGTCATTTGAGATGTCATTAGTGATGTCATCAGTGATGTCACTGAAGTATGGTGTTCTGTGTTTAACTGTATAGATGAGGAGATGGAAGTGTGATTGATTCTTTACAGGACTGACTTGGTGTGTGAGTAACTCCATGGATGAGTGGCAGTGTGTGACTGTCTGCATAGGTGTATGAGTGCATATGATAGTGTTGTAATAATGAGTGACTGTATGTATGAGTGATTGTATGGGTGAATGAGTGAATGTGTGTGTAGACGTAGGAATCAGTGAGTGCGTATGTAGTAACTGGTATTGGTGTGTCATGATGTCATCAGTGATGTCATTTGAGATGTCATCAGTGATGTCATCAGTGATGTCATTTGAGATGTCATCAGTGATGTCATCAGTGATGTCACTGACCATGTCATGAATGATGTAATATGTGACATCATCAGCAGTGGATTGCGGGTGCGCGATATATAGTTAGTGCAACTAACTATATATGGAATTTCAATGGTTTTGTGTGAGTAAAATAAGGTTTTTTAAATGCTAATTCCTAACTATATATGGTCTATAACCTATGGTTTTTTCAGTGAATTTTCAAGGTTTTGTAAATGCTAATTCCTAACTATATATGGTCTATAACCTATGGTTTTTTCAGTGAATTTCATTGGTTTTTTAACAGCTAATATCTGTAGCTGTAAAATGTATTCTTCTTTAAATCCAAAAATATACTTTATATGTTTATTAATAAAAAAAAATTTTAATATTTTTTTTCTTCGTTCCCGCTTCGCGTTCCTTTACCGCAACTGCCGCGTTAGAAAACAACATCGTGACGCCTCCCGTCCGCATGACGTTTCGCGTTGTCGCGTGATACGTCATATGACGTGCTACGTTAGCGAACTGGTACGCTTACCGAGGCGCAAAGCGCAGGTTTCTGGAAGCAAACCGGGAGGCCCTGCAAAGCGCGTAACGTAAACACAGCAGGTCATGTGACTTGGTAATAACACTTTTCATTGGTTCATTTCACTTTTGGTTTCCTAATGATGTAAGACTAGGTCATATAATCTAAAATGAACACTTTTCATTGGTTGAGAACTATTGTTTTTCCCAAATGATGAAAATCCCTCCTTCTTTCCTCACTCTGACTTTCATCATTGTGAGAGAAAGACCCTTTGTTACCAGTGAGCAATGGCTTCTTTAGTAGCTTCAGCTGGTGCTTCCCCACCACCTCCACCACATCCAAGGAAGAGTGGACCACCTGCTGAAGTTATAATTCAGCAAGAAGAGGAAGAAGAGGAACAGGAGGAAGAGCACGAAGAGAGGCACTTTTTGCCTGAGGAGCCCAGGACGTCTCACCGGAAAGAAAACTTCATTTGGCAATTTTTTAAAATTCCCAAAGGTCAGAAAAAAGTAAATGCAAGATACGTAACTTGCCTTATATGTCAAGATAGACTGTCCAGAGGGACCGACAAAAAATACAGTTTCGGAAACTACACAATGCATCGCCATATGACTAGGTGGCATCCTAACAACTACAGTGCTGCACAGTTTTGTAACGACCTAGATAATCTCCCTATTATGGCCAGAAGATCTGTTGTACCGGAAGTAACGGGACCAGAGGGCAGGGAGATGGTGCCAAATATACAAACGAGATTTCGTGAAGTAAAACAAGTCTGCGTACATTGCAGTGGATTCATTTGCTACGGAGAAAGTAGCATCACTCTGATCAACAGAGCTATTGACTATCATATGCAAGTTTGTACGAAACGCCCCAAATAATAAATTCTTTTTTTTTTTTTTTGCTCCTGTTGAGCCCTTTACAATGAATCGTTTTCGTTGCCCCCTCCGAAAAAAAAAACAAAAAAAATATAAAACTGTTCAGAAAAATTCAAAAAAAGTAAAAAAATGTTCAGAAAAATAATAAAAAATATATAAAACAACAAAAACAATAAAAAAAAAAAGTTCTTTTCAGAACTACCTCCCTGTTATTAAAAAATTGGTACAATATTTGGAACTGTGCCAACCTCTATTTCTCTTAGTTCGCTTCCCAGTTCGCTCGCCGGTACGCGAACCGGAAGCGAACCAAAAATTATTTTTTTTAAAAAAGAACAGTAAGTATAAGGGAAGGAAACAGACAGTTATGTTAAAAGAAAGACAGCTATAGGGGAGTAAACTAGAGATACTATTACCCGTAATCCACTGCTGATGATGTCACATATTACATCATTCATGACATGCTCAGTGACATCATCAGCAGAGGATTGCGGGTAACAGTATCCCTAGTTTATTCCCTATAGCTGTCTTTCTTTCAACATAACTGTCTGTTTCCTTCCCTTATACTTACTGTTCTTTTAAAAAAAAAAAATTTAGATCAGTCAGAAACAGTGAAAGTAATGAAATATAAAAGACTACGTAGAATATGAGCACTGTATGCAACAACTTTGACACTTACAGAAGCCTCACCTTCTCCATGCCTCCTACACAGTTCTACATGTACATCATAAATGCAAACAGAACAGAATTAATTATACATGTTAAATGGTTTATTTTTGCTGTTCTCAGAATGTATCAAATTTCACTAAAACAGTGACTTGAAGGTATTCATCATATAACAGCGGGGAAAAAAAACACAATCAAAATGATTGTGTTTAAAAAACCCATACAACATAACAAATCAGAATTCAGAACTCCTTAAAGTTAACTTAATTTCCATGACGGCCAAGGATGTCCTATGAACAGCTTACACTCTGTTGTGCTGTTATTACTTTCAACCCGCCACTTTCTGAAAGAAAACCTCCATCGTTTTCAAAAACATGTTACATACAATAAATGACTTCTCGCTCTCTACCACACGTTTCCACAAGGCCAAATCGTGTCTGAGCCATTTATAACTCTTAGAATTCTTTTAAGCCAATCCCGTCGGGTTGTATTTCCGCAACTTTCACAATTAAAATGTTGAAGATCATTTTCACAATCCTGGACTACTAATATCTTCCCCTTCTTGCTCAATCATGTTCTACATTTCCTATCACACTGATACTGCTTACTATGAAGCAGACTTACACTACCTTTATGACTAGTACAATTATTTAATTCTCTACATCACTTTTAATCACAAAGCAATGTAAAACAGTAGACAGCATTGCAGACTTACATTCCCTCTACTCCATGTTTTGATTGGCTGCTTCAATTAGCTTATAAAAAGAAACAGTTTTTCTGAACTCATTCAAAGTGCACGTATTTCTCCATGACGTCCAGTGTTATGGTAAGAAGTTATGTCTCTGTACTACACTTATCCTCAAGGCCAAATCGTGTAGGAGCCATTAGAACTTCTTGAAATTCCTCAGAGCACATCCCGAGATTCTTTCCCTAAAATTTTGGTTTTAAAAACACCAGGTAAGAGTTTTTAAGGTCATACGGCAATTTTTTTAAAAAAATTAAAACAGAATCATTGCAGAATGACCAGCCATTTCTACACTTTAAATAAGCTGTATAATGTCCTGATGTTATTGAAGGACCATCATGATATATAATTGCTACAGTTACAAAAGTCCTTCCTGATATTGACAACTGTGAAGCCACAACATTTTTAATTAAAGTTGTCAATTTTGTTCCATCAGGCCTACATCGTTGGAACATTAAAATGACATACTGGCCATATGTTCGTATAAATAATGTGGACATCATTTCAGATTTACATTGGCTACACTCCATGTTGTGATCAGCTGCTTTTACTAGCTTATTAAAAGAGACTGATTTACTGTCTGGCAAAGTTAAATATATAAATCTTTCTGAGTCTACACTAGTAGTACTTGATACCCTACAGTTCTCGCAGTCATGCTGCCATTGATAAGGAAGCCCAAACAGGTGATCTACATCTACACCTTCATCATGCAATACATCAAGCATATACATTAAAAACTCCTGACAATCTTGCTGACTATTGTGAGAGAACTGTGTTTGGCCTGAACATCTGTCTAACAGATTTCGAATTTCAGACACACTTTCTATGTTTCTTCTATCAGTGCTACATTTCTCTAACACAGAATTTAACAAACTGCTAAATCTTTGATCAGATTTGACCACAATCTCTTCTTTTACATTTTCTAGAGAAAACAAAACATTAACCACTACATTAGCATAGCAGTTGACACCAGAACTGTTTTTAAATTGAAAACCAACAACATCTTCAACAGAATCCTTTTTCTTTCTGCTTATAATTTCAGGTTCATCGACTTTTCGTCTTTTTGCTACAACCTCCCCAGTATTGGTCACATTTCTTCGTTTCCGGCCTACCACACGTTTCTCAAACAAAGGATACTGAGGCAAATGTGGCGGATACTCTCTTCTTAACCTATTGTATTCCTTAACACAATCTAGATCCGCACAAATGTTTGTGACATCACACTCAATCAAGTACAATCCCGATAAAGTTCTAACTCGTGACAATGCCACATATGCCATACCCTCCTTGAACACAGAACTGCCAATATTCACCAATGCACAGTCTACACTTAAACCTTGCGATTTATGGATTGTCACCGCATATGCCAAGCAAACAGGAAACTGCTTACGACGAACATATAAGTCTTTTACAAGCAAAAATCTAGCAGAACAACGACCAATTAGCTGTACTTCCTCAATGCCATCAAATTTAATTTTTAAAAATTCAATTCCATCTCTATTTCTGTATTTCACAAAATCAACAACATTACCCATTGATCCATTTACCAGACCTCTTTCAACATGTAAATTCCTTCTTAAAATTATACGGCAGTTCAAGCACACATTCAGAGTCTTTTCAAAACCCGCAGTTTTAGATATACTCTTCTCTAATGAATCCAATTTTGTTTTCAGATTCTCAGACAAAATAATTGTTGATCCCATATGCTCTACTCTGTCAATAGCTTCCAGTTTCACAATCTCTTGCTTTTCTAAATGCAACATTTTGTTGTTGAATTTGGCACATTCTGCAAGAGTTGGCATCAAACATATTCCAGATTTTTTCTCAGTAATTTTCTGAAAAATATTCTCAGGCACAACATCTTCGTCTGGATATAAATTTGTCAGTAATCGTGCATGTAAAGCTTCTTTCCCATGCTCGGTCACTTTTCCAATTCTAACATCTTGTAGAATAGTCTTGTAAACTTCATCCTTTGCCTGACGCATATTTTCATGCAGTTCAGCATAATTGAAGTTTAACCATATATTGACGTTGCCAATGCTCCCTAAGCACTTCCTGGTATCTTCATGCGTGAGCATTTTGAACACAGGTTGCCCTTTCACTGGTGTCAGCTGCAGAAGATCTCCGAAAACAATGATGTGTTTGCCACCAAATAACACATCATACTCTGTTTTGAGAACTTCTTGCATTCTCAAATTCACAAAGGCAAGCATGACATTGGAAACCATGCTTACTTCGTCAATGATAAGAAGTTTCATTTTCCTCAAGACTCTTGAAACTTCAAAACAAGCATCTCCAGATAGCTTGTGATATTCTAATTTGTTGTCATGCTCCACTGGCAGCATCAGTAAACGATGTAAAGTAATCCCTTTAATGTTATGTGCTGCCAGTCCAGTTGGAGCGGTGACAACACAAGACAGCGATGACTCTGTCCTTTCCTGCAAATAACATGAAATTGCTTTAATAAGGAAACTTTTTCCAGTTCCCGCTTCTCCACTCACGTACACTCGGACAGGCTTCAACGACGTACATGAGCACTCTTTCTTGTCATGACTTAATCCATGATCAATTTGCATGGTAAGTTCGTCATATATTTTCCTCTGCTCAACGTTGAGTTGTCTTTCCAACTCTTCTAAGTTAACCGCATCCTCCTGAGCATGTGCCATGGCTCTTTCCACTTCATTCATAGCAGTGGCAGCTTCATTTTCGATAAGAGGTCCTCCTAGTGGATCCTGACTCAATGAAGCAGAACTCTGACTGTCCTGAGAACTGTCTCTGGCAATCTCGGCTGCAATCGTTGCTTCCTGCTCAATTTCCACATTCAACATTTCTACATATTTGGGAAAAGCAGGACATTCTATGGTCTCCTTGGCAGCATTGAATGAGTCTTCGTAACAAAGGAAATCTCCAAGCAGTTCCTCTTCTGCATGCCAAGGCTTAAAAAGTTGCAAAAGTGCTAAATAGAAAAACTCCTTTTTTTCAGGAGATTCGCCACTCAATTTTCGATGGTTTATCAAGTGGCATTTTCTTTGCTTGACCAGACATCCCTCACTTCCTATTACAGCATACACTCCTTTCTCAGTATCTTCTTTGATGTTCCTCTTGAATATGTAATTTTGCAGAACCTCATACAGACAAACATTCTCGAGGTGACTGCTTCGATTTGGATAATATGTATCCAACATGTTGCTCTTCAAAATGTCGGTACTGTTTGGCTCCTTTTCCGCCAAATACTCAATTTCCCGCACAGGTTTGAGAACTCGATTACGCGTTGCAGCAAGACCAACACTCGCCCAAACGATACTCCTGGACTTGGCATAGAGACTTGCTGAAGACAACCGGTCAGAACATTCGTAAGCTCCAATTTCTCGATGCGACAACATCTTCAGACTGAAACTGTACAACTTCTTGCTGAGGCTCTTTTCATGGGAAATGTCCTCCCACATATCCTTCAATTCTGTCTTCTCTTTTTTGGTGATGTAAGATGTCACATACCGAGCCACAGCCATACAGTTATCAGCCACAAACTGTATATCCATGTTAGCATTCCACATGGACAAAATCACCGGGTTGTAGTCGTTGATGTACTTAGACTCTTCGTTCCTCTTCAAATTGTATGTGTTTTTAGGTGATTTCTTCATCACATTATGTCGCAGCGAAGACATCAAACTGTTCACTCTTCCTTTAGAAATCACCGGTCGTGGAAAGCCGAAACGACATTTGGTGTAGAACTTGTCTTTGTTCCGGAATTTACGACGACAGTACTTTCCACATCGATGGCTTTGGAAACGTAGAACTTTTTCTCTTAGGCTTTTTTTCTCCTTTGCGTTTGGAACAGCACATGTAGAATACTGTTCTATGAAACTCATCACTGAGTCTTCTGCATCCGTTCCAAATTTAGGTGCATCCTTGATCCACAGCAACATATGTATATGAGGAGCACCTCTTGCTTGGTACTCCTTCCTCCAGAAGAAATCCAACACCTCTCCAAGAGGTGGATTCTTCTTATTCATGATGAAAGACATCATACCTTCAAATCTATGATTGAAGTACCTACATACATTGACTGGATCCAAAGAGCACAGTTCTCCGGGTGTCTTGAATTCGATGTTTTCTACGTTAGCATTTTCCTCTCGTAGAAATTCAAGTAAGTCTTCCCAGCCATACTCAGCACAGCTCAAAGTGAGGAACCATGTGGGAGTTCCTAAGTTCCTCAGCATACATTTTAAATCACCATGACGACGGTACCAGTACTCATTAGTACCACGCTGACACGCCATGAGATTAATCAGGTGAGAATCCAAAATACTGTCTTGGACATTGACTTTATCCATAAAGTCACTTGCCGAGATGTTTTGCATGTGTATACCACTTTTCAAGATGTGGTTCACTGCATATGACAGTCCAGACAGATCGCTTTCAAACAGGAGATGAAACAAATAAGGAATGCATTGTCGAAACCTAGGATCTCCTGCATACAATCGCAAAGTCCGGTATTCAGAAGCAGGAATTTGATGGGGTCGCTCATCATATCTTCCTCCCTGACCTGTTGGAAAAAGCTGTGGGAAACACCGAGCTTCCAAACTTTCCTCCCAAACACTAATGGGACTCCCTTTCGCTTCTTTCATTTGAAACAACTCAATAGCATTCCCCATGACTTCCTTGGAATGCAAAGAATGAACACTATAATGTTCATATATTTCTTCACTAGTACAGGGTTCTACTTTCTCAATTTGACCAGCACACAAATCGCTATCCTCTTCCTCACTTACTTCCTCTTCTGCAACATATACATTTTTATAGTATTTATTATATTTTTTCAAATACAATGTTGCCCTTTTGACTTTCCTAACATCTACTAAATCTTGCCATATTGTCTTATTCTTTGTCGGAACCCCATTAACTAAGATAACAAGAGGTTCCTCTTCCACTTTTTCTACTCCAATTGTGTTAATGTTTTTCTTCAAATCTAGAGGCAAATAAACAACTCTTCCCTTTAATCCTCTCTGTAAATCTGATGGAGGCAATTTCCCTGTCTTTGGCTCCATTCTTACAATAGCCTGAAAGGGATGGATACTGTGAATCAAAATAGATTCATAAGTATTTAAATCATTCAATTCAGAAGGAATCTCAACCAATTCCAGATTATTATGAACTGCTCTAGCAGGCATCTGGTTTTGATTTAATTTGTTACAACAATAAGTACACACACGTTGATCCAATCCCAAATCAAAACAATTTTCTACCATCAAGTATGTTGTAAAATCCTTCCATTCAATATTATTTTCCCTTTCACTTTTTCCATATAAATCCACTAACTTAGTCTGATTCTTATAATAAGTGCGTCGACAACACACACAAGTGAAATTTGGCCTCTCACTTGATTTCACCTCAAACGTCGCAATTTCCCTCTGGAAATTATCTGTACTGGAAACCTGTACACTATCTTCCACATTACTCTCTTCTTCTTGGTCAATTTCAACATTCTCCTCTTTACTTCCAAAGTAACGAAACTCAATTTCTTCACATATATTCTTCACATCTATTTCAGAACCATGCAAAAGAGCAGCGCATAATTGTTTAAGCATAATTGCTGGACTCTTAGCATAATACAACATTCTAACTAATTTCCTCACTTTATTATGATGCACTGCTAGCATCCTGAAATGATGAAAAACACTCTGGCAAACTCTCCTGGAAAGACAAGCCAGTGAATGACCATGCAAACCTATCACTTCTCTCACTCTGCAAGGATCTAATTCTTGCAACAACTTCATTTTCTGCTTCAAACTTTTCTTATTAAATGACCGTATAAAATCACAAAGCAAATTGATGGAATCCTGTCGTACACTGCAAATACTACTACACTTCCAGGTGTACACAGGACCCTTAGGACGTCTCCCTAAAACCTCATTACCTAACACCTCTTCTATCTCTGTTGTCACAAGTTTTTCTTTTTCAACTGGACAACCATCTTTCACTTCATAAGCTCGACCACTGGTGTCAACTGCATGCACCAAATCATTATCCTGGAAATAACTCTCCTCATTAAAAAATGCCTCAGAGCTTGAACTATGCATCCATTTTCCAGAAAAAACTTCACAAAAATTACTACGATTAACTATTCTCTTCCATCTACTATTTCTTTTGAAATCATAAATTGCCTTGTTTAGCTTCCTAATTCTATTGATTGTCAAAATAAATAACTTACGTTTAATTTCAAATGCCTGATCAATAACTTTCTCAGCTATTTTTTTTCTCTTATAAAAAACCACTTTCTGTTGACCTTTCTTAATATTTTTTAACAAATTGCCAATTATCCTGTTGCGGAACATTCGTTTACGAATGTCCCTAAACTGTTGTTTCCTTCTACTTTCATGCATAGAGTTATCTCTTACTCTAGCAGTAACATTTTTCATTGGCCTTTCCTTACCGTTTGAATTGCTTCTCCTTTTCTGGACTGAAACATTTTCTGTAGTAATATTTTTTTTACTACAGGTATTTCTTATGAATGTTTTTGTACTCTTACCCGGTGCTTTCTTGGTGACTTGACAAATCTTTTTGTTAGAGGACTGCTGCTTTTTTTCATTCACCTGCTGTCTTTGACGTTTTGCAGCCTTTCTCACTCTTTCTTTGCTTGGCATCCTAAAATCTTGAAATAATCTGCAGTTGAATCTGTGGTAAAATATAATAAAAAATGTTATTAACCACTATTACCCAACAGTAAATTAATAACAGTCATCAAAAACTTAACACATTACTTAACATTTTTACATAGAACATTTTTTTGTACATGGCAAATTTAGAATACAGAAATAGCAGAAAAGAAATGGAATTTATATTCATTTTACCTGTGCTGTTTTATATATGAATTTGATCTAATTTTATGACCATATTTTAATATTTTATTGAAGACACTACACATAACCTGTTTTTGAAGGTGTCTTTATTTTTAAATTAAACGGTTTAAATATTTACTTTTTATTTATTATAAATTTATAAAATAAATGTTTATAGTTCCATAGGCTCAAGCACGTCAGCTTCCCATCCTATGTCATACAATTCTGACAAATCTGCATCCTCATCACGTTCTTCTTCATCCTCAGGATTGAAATCATCCAAGGGATCAACATCCACTGATGTTTCAATTACGAGTTCAATGATGAGGTCGAAATCAACTGATTGCTGATTGTCGCTCATGTTGATGTTGTCTTTATCTTTAAAGAAAGATAACAACAATGAGATGTTGCAGAGTAAGAGACAAATCTCAGTTATTATAATAGTAAAATTGTTTAACAAGAGTAACATTTTGCAGCTATTATTTAACCATGTCCAACGATGCTGAGAGGAGGTGAAGCCTATCTCCAATTTCTCACTGAACAGGACTCATCTCTTCTTAACCTTGGATAAACCTCACCGACTCTGTGTCCCCTGCACATAATTAAATGTAAAGGGGCAGATTTATATTAACTAGCACATCCCCAGGGATGCACCAGTTAACGTGCACCGCTGCTCTGCCACCCACGGTGTGCCGCATTTACAATCAGATAGGACAAAGCTGCATCAAAACCCTGCGCCTGCTTGAAGCAGGCATAGATCTTGACGCAGGTAGGCTGAAAGCTAAAGCAACAACTAAGTATCGTGTGCAGAAGTTGCAAAAAAGGAAAAATGGCGTTTAAACCAGTAATGAGCCCATGCTAACTTAACACAGTGTAAAGATATCCAGGATCTACATCAGTTTGGGGTTCACGAACCTGGCAGGTACAAGGCACTGAGGCTTTGCACCGTGCATGTCTCATCCCAAATCATATGTTGTTTGTGAATGAAACAATTTCCCAGACCAAATGCTTTGGATTGGCTACTTCTAAAAAATGAAACACCCCTACTATCCCTGAGTTAGAGGAATATGATGGTTGGAGTAATTTTACTCGGTTGTCCATTAAAGATTTACAGGCCCTACTCCGTAATTCTTCCTTTAACATTTCCAGTATAAATCCAAAAGGTTGGCTGCTTTGGCAACGTGCCTTATCCACGGTTTAATAACGCTGCCTTTTGCTTTATATAAGTTTTCAAATTGTATGAAATATATACCAATAGGTAGTTATGAACCTTTAGGTAGTGGTTTTCTTCATGAGGTCTGGTCGCTTCCATACACATACAGATGTTTCAAAGATGATCAAGAAGTTTATCTGAATGGAGAGGAATGCACTAAGACGCCAGATCATTCACTAATGTGTAGGCACATACAGTTACACGGTTCATGCAACAAACACCGACCAAATATGGCTTGCGTGTTGCAAGGCACGCCAGTTCCTGCTATCATCCCCACGTTCAAGTTGTTGGAATATGGTAGTTATTTGATGCTCAATAATGAAGATTGTTCTGGGTTAATTAAAAGTATTCCTTTTATCGTAACAGTAAGTGAACGGGTTATTTGCTGCAGAAATGTTCTATTTCCTCCCACACATGAACATAGGGAGTTTTCAATCTGGCCACAAATACCAACCTTGGGAGCAGATTTCAACGGCATGACAAAAATAAGTGCTCTTTTGTCTCAGAGAGAGGTGGCCTTGAGTTCGGCCCGTGAAACTTTCGTGCTTCACATAGCGAACACCCGTACAGAGGTGCAGACCCTTTTAAATACTGATTCGCCTTTGCATTTCAGCGACATGGTTCGGACTATCTTTAACGCGTCCTCCACAAAGGGCCTGGCGCACTTTTTTAAAGTTGTTACCAGTGGTCTCGTGACTTCATTTGAGAAAATCTTTGGAGTCATCCCTGCTTTCTTTCATTCTATTTTTTCCACTGTGCTTGGTGGATTCCCATTTTTACTTGCATTACCAGCGGACGCTCTTGTGCTTTTTTACATTTTTAAATATGGATGTCCCTCCTGTGCAAGCTCCCGCCCTGCAGCTGCTGACGCTGTTCCGCAATCGCATGCTTGAATATTATGGCACAATGCCGTTGGCGATATTAAGCACGGCATATGGATTATCTTTTCGATTCTCCTACTTCACCTGTGTCCAGCCTGTATTTCACTGCCTGACCTGTGATTTCGATTGGGCCATTGATTTGTGTCTCTGCGGACCGGTTTCTCCTGAGGTCGACTTTAATCAGCTGATGAGTCCTATCATTACTCACGAGTTGGTTTGTCCTGGCGAAAGGATTATGGCTGTGGCATTGATGCATGGACTAATTGGTCCCTGGAATTTACTGGCGGCAACACAGTCTTTCTTGGAACAGAGCTTTCTTGAAAACCCACCGAGCTGTCCTCTGATGGTGATAGAGGATCCGGTGCTGGGAGAGCACGTATGTTCTTTTCCGCTTTTAAATTGGATGGCTGAACTCTTTTCGGATGAAGACGGTGACTTCCTATTAGAGGCTGTTGCAGCTTATTTTGCATACACAGTTATGTCATAGACCTTTTTCATGTTTGATATGCTGAGTACTAGCATTTCATTGACAATTCATTGACTTATTTGTCAAGTTTTTATTATTTAGCTTGCCTATTGGCTTAAGCCTCGATAAAGTAGTTGGCTGTTTTATTTTTCTTTAGCATTAAATTTTCCTAGTTTTTAATGTTTTACCTTGCGGACCGTCCACATATAAAGTTGCAATCTGCTCTCATGAGATGGCACTTCTATTATCTTATTCAGTTCGTTTCCGGATCATGGGGAGGTGTCATCTAGATCCTGGATATCTTTACACCGTGTTAAGTTAGCATGGGCTCATTACCGGTTTAAACGCCATTTTTCCTTTTTTGCAACTTCTGCACACGACACTTAGTTGTTGCTTTAGCTTTCAACCTAATAGTTCATCGTGATTTACATGAGAATAATATGTTATTGCTCTACTATCTGCTTTACTTGTTAAACTATATCTGTACAGCGAGTGCTGAAGTTTCAAGAACAACACGATACAGAATTGTTATGAGGTCTGATCTCCACGACTTCATACTCATAACATAAGTGCAGCTTCTGCCAATTCTGGGCATGAGGCGGGTTTTATATTGCTTTGCCGAACACACATACACAACACTTGATGCGGTTCACATGAAGAGAGAGCTGGTGTATGCTGATGTGATTCCTTCAAATCTAAGACACTAAAGTATGGGCACGCCCTAAACCAACACAAAGAGACCTTCTTAGCAAATAATATAATATGTGTATTAGGGAGGGTGAGATATAAGCAGCCGCGGGCCGTGGAGGGAGTTACGGTGGGGCAGGGAGGCGGGGAGGGGGAGGGGCAGGGTGGAGCCCTCTCCACCCTGCCCCTCCCCCTCCCCGCCTCCCTGCCCCACCGTAACTCCCTCCACGGCCCGCGGCTGCTTATAAGTGTTGCTAACTCTTATTCATTTACAGCATGTTAACATACTGTCACCATTCGCTTTTTATGTACTAGTAACTATGCTGGTAATTTTGCTACTGATAATATGTGTACTTGTATTATCTAAGATACTACGCCTGAGAAGACGGCATTAGTAAATAAACATTTCAAATACACATGTGTTCTTCTTAACTCCATGTTCTGGTTTCTAAGAAATATATAACGACCGAGTGTTCATGAGTTCCACGTATCCTGAGGTACTATAAGTTCATATTCTGGATTGTCTAAACATTGAGAGTTTGTTATATCCAATGTGACACTGTACCTAGCTTGCTAAGGGGTTTTTGATTACTAAGGTGAGTTTTGGGACACCCTAATTCACCGAGGTTCCAATCCTCTGTCCACAGTTCTGTGTGAGAACAGAAACCCTGCGACAGGGGCACCCCTGAGCCTTGCTGGAGCTTCATCACACTTGCGATACAACTCCAGCAATGCGCCACCTTTACGGCACAGATACGTCACGCATCTGTGCTGTTTTTGCCCCATGATGCGCCGCATTGTAAATGCAGCACACCATAGGTGGCGGAACAGCGGCACAGAATGACTAACACATCCCTGGTGATGCGCCAGTCATCATAAATCTATCCCTATGCTTCTTATCTTGTTAGAGATGAACCGCCATATGTATCATCAAAGTTTTTTGCATTTCCTAAATAGCGAACTTTAAGGAATAAATAGCGATTCTTTACCATTCCTAGTTTGCGATGAGCTATTTGCTAATTACAAATTACCCATTCATTTCCATGCAGCAGGAGGCCCATAGGAATGAAGGTGCAATTTGCGATTAGCAATTACCTCATCGCAAATTACGAATTTTTCCGAGGGTGCAGGGGTGTCTTAAGAACACCCTGCTGCACCCCATAAAAAGAAATTTGGGGGCATATGGCGCACATAAATTTTGAAAACATTCCTTTACCTCAAAAACGATTTTCAACTCATAATTTGAAAACACTGCACATGGGGAAATGACTTAAAATGTCCTTAAGACACATAAAAGCGTTTTTTGATTGCCTTTGCAGCATGTTTCAGTCACCTTTAACATGCCTATGTAACGCAAACATTCAAAGTCTAAATTTGCCATGCACAGGTGGGAGCATATTTACAAGCAATTTGTTCCACAGACAAACTTCTTACATTGAAATGGGAAAAATAACATCAGAGACTCTCAATTACCTTATAAAGAAGCAGACACCATTATGTCCTTGTCATCAATATTAAAACCATTGCTTTTCCTCAAAAACGATTTACAAGTCATAATTTGAAAACACTCCACAGCTCCTATGCACATAAAAACCCTGTCAGTACTAATACTTCACATTTTCTCCAATTACAATTTCTCAAAGAAACAAAATCTATTTGTAAAACACTTGAGACAAACCAACATTTGAAAAACACAACTTTCTTCATAATTTTCTCCTTAAAGCACACTATTTTCTATGTAAATTAAAGAAATCTTTTCTCACCTTAGCAAATACTTTGAGTTTCAAAACAGTCTCAGAAACACACCAATTTGTCTTCAGCAGAGCAAAAGGTATGCACTCCAGAGTCTGCAGCTATCAAAAGCACAGAAATGCTGCAATTCTTCACACATATCTCTCATGTCACCCAATCAAAACTCTTCCCTCACTTTTTTTCAAATCAAAACCCTTCCCCCCTCTGCCCCCTCTCTGCTTTTTCTGCATAGCAACCACCTCTTGCAAGACCTCTGGTGTTTCCAAGTTCACACAACAATGTTGCAATTGAACTCTGAACTCTCAGTGCACCTGCATATCCAGTGCAATCTTTCATTTAATGATTTTTTCTTCGCCACTCAAAATACATCTTTCAACGAACTCATCCATGCACCCTAACTTTCTGTTTTCAGCAATCAAAATCCACCAATCACTCTTACTGCTTCATTAACACAGAAACTCCTCAGTTTTTTTCATTTTACACTCTCATTTTTTCAACTGCCATTTCATTGCCACACTTCATCTGACTGCAGGAGAACCTTCTCTCGCCATGTTTTCTGTCTGGATTGTTGGACATAGTTACATCTATTGGGCTCAGAGGTACGCTGAAAACAGGAATTTACCTAACCTCAATTTACAAGATGTGGAAATTAAGTGGTTTGGCCACAGAGGATTAAAATGTCACCAATTGATACCATTGGTGAAAACCTTTATGCATTTGCCAAAACCTGACCTGTTAATTGTGCACTGTGGAGGTAATGATTTGGGCACTTTGACTGGGGTAGGTCTGGAAATGCTTTTAAAGGACACCTTTGAGCAATTGATGGCACTTTTTCCTCAGACTGCCTTGGTATATTCAAATATATGCCAAAGACAAAAATGGAGGTGGTCGAACCAATTTTGTCCACAAATTGAGAAATCGAGGAAGCATGTAAACAAATCTGTTTCAGCTTACATGAGAGACCATGGAATGGGCTCCCTGTACAACAATAACTTGCGTTACTACATGCAAGATATCTACAGAGGAGATTGAGTTCACTTCTCAGATGAGGGCAACAGAATTTTCACTCTGAATTTAAGACTGTGCATTGGTACCTACTTATAAGTACCTAAATGTACCATAAACCCAAAAGCTCTTCTCAGAGCTACCCTACATCTGATCACTCACAATTATTATTTTACTCTAACTTTTTTCACTAATTTTCAAGAAAGTACGCTCCCCAGAATGCTTCCCGGTTCGCGAACCGGGCGCACTCCACGCAAAAAAACTAAAAAAACGATATTTTTTTTTTTGCCCTGCGAGACCCTTTTAAAGCCTCCACATCAAACCTAGGGGGTCAGGGAGGATCTACTATGCCCCCTTATGGTCATTTGCCCCTTCGGTTTGGCCTCCGCTTGTCTCTCGATCCTACCGAGAGACAAGATGGCGGCCGCTACGGACTGTTTGGAATGTTTACAGACGCCGGAGAACCAATCAGCTTCGCTTCACAAAGCTCCGTACCGCGTAAAGTCCGCGAACCGGAGCGCTGCCCGGTCCGCTGTTACAGATATATATCTTTTTTTGAACGTTAATTTCTCAAAATCCACTGAAGCACATATATTGAGACCTACAAAAGGCACATCGGGCTACCAGTCCCTACAATTTTGCCAAGTTTCGTGCAAATCCATTCAGCCGTTCGGGCTAAAAGTGAGGCCAACCGCCCTATGGAAAACTCAATGTTAAAAACACGTTTTGGGACCCCCCTTTTTTCTCGGCCCCCCCCTTGACAAACCCCCCCCCCAAATTTTCAGGGGCTGCTCAGAAACAAAATGTGCCATTTTCCTGAAAATTTCAGCCAATTCCGTCCACAAACGCCAAAGTTATTAGACATAGAATTTTCAAAAATCCCATAGAGAAAAAATCCTAACTATATATACCTACTGGCGACCGCCAGTAGGTAATATATATATATATATATATTACCTACTGGCGATAGCCAGTAGGTATATATAGTTAGGATTTTTTTCCTATGGGATTTTTGAAAATTCTATGTCGAATAACTTTGGCGTTTGAGGACAGAATTGGCTGAAATTTTCAGGAAAATGGAACATTTTGTTTCTGAGCAGCCCCTGAAAATGTGGGGGAGTTTCGTCAAGGGGGGCCGAGAAAAAAG
Organism: Lissotriton helveticus; assembly: GCF_964261635.1. Lineage (NCBI taxonomy): Eukaryota > Metazoa > Chordata > Amphibia > Caudata > Salamandridae > Lissotriton > Lissotriton helveticus. The sequence goes on along the minus strand of NC_136061.1, from coordinate 737,402,012 downwards.
GGGGGTCCCAAAACGTGTTTTTCCCATGCAATTTTTCATAGGGCGGTTGGCCTCACTTTTAGCCCGAACGGCTGAATGGATTTACACCAAACTTGGCAAAATTGTAGGAACTGGTAGCCCGATGTGCCTTTGCTATGTCTCAAGATATAGGCTCCAGTGGTTTTTACGAAAATTAACTTTGAAAAATATATATTGGGCTACATTGGGCTATATATATGTTGGAGCCCAAATGTAGCCCAATGTAGCCCAATGTAGCCCAATGTAGCCCAAAGATGGCCACCAGAGACAAAAAAAAACAAATGTAGCCCAAATATCAGCCAGATGTAGCCCAACTATAGCCCAATGACAGAATGTCCCAGAGTGTTCTAAAGAACAACTAGAGTGCTAACAGTCCTACTTATTACAAAGGTATGGCACACCTGAAGCCATCTTGATTGGAATAAAGTGGTAACTCTTAAAACATTTAATTTAAAAAGGAACTAAATGAGGGGGTTCATTTTGCCATAGAAAGTATGATTAGCGAATATATGATGAAATCCCGCATACCAACAGTCCGCAAAAAAAATCCTGCATGTACTATTAGGCCGCAAATTAAAATAACGAAAACTTTTAGAACGAATATGCCTTTAGCATACACTAAACAACTAAACTACTCTAAACCCTAAAACACTACCCCCAGCATGACCCTACACTACGCAAACACTACAACACTACCCTAAACCCTAAAACACTACCCCAGCATGACCCTACACTACACAAACACTACAACACTACCCTAAACCCTAAAACACTACCCCCAGCATGACCCTACACTACGCAAACACTACAACACTACCCAAAACCCTAAAACACTACACCCCAGCATGACCCTACACTACGCAAACACTACAACACTACCCTAAACCCTAAAACACTACCCCCAGCATGACCCTACACTACACAAACACTACAACACAACCCTAAAACACTACCCCCAGCATGACCCTACACTACACAAACACTACAACACTACCCTAAACCCTAAAACACTACCCCCAGCATGACCCTACACTACACAAACACTACAACACAACCCTAAACCCTAAAACACTACACCCCAGCATGACCCTACACTACGCAAACACTACAACACTACGCAAAACCCTAAAACACTACACCCCAGCATGACCCTACACTACGCAAACACTACAACACTACCCTAAACCCTAAAACACTACCCCCAGTATGACCCTACACTACACAAACACTACAACACTACCCTAAACCCTAAAACACTACCCCCAGCATGACCCTACACTACGCAAACACTACAACACTACCCTAAACCCTAAAACACTACCCCCAGCATGACCCTACACTACGCAAACACTACAACACTACCCTAAACCCTAAAACACTACCCCCAGTATGACCCTACACTACGCAAACACTACAACACTACCCTAAACCCTAAAACACTACCCCCAGCATGACCCTACACTACGCAAACACTACAACACTACCCTAAACCCTAAAACACTACCCCCAGCATGACCCTACACTACGCAAACACTACAACACTACCCAAAACCCTAAAACACTACACCCCAGCATGACCCTACACTACGCAAACACTACAACACTACCCTAAACCCTAAAACACTACCCCCAGCATGACCCTACACTACGCAAACATTACAACACTACCCTAAACCCTAAAACACTACCCCCAGCATGACCCTACACTACGCAAACACTACAACACTACCCAAAACCCTAAAACACTACACCCCAGCATGACCCTACACTACGCAAACAGTACAACACTACCCTAAACCCTAAAACACTACCCCCAGCATGACCCTACACTACGCAAACACTACAACACTACCCTAAACCCTAAAACACTACCCCCAGCATGACCCTACACTACGCAAACACTACAACACTACCCAAAACCCTAAAACACTACACCCCAGCATGACCCTACTCTACGCAAACACTACAACACTACCGTAAACCCTAAAACACTACCCCCAGCATGACCCTACACTACGCAAACACTACAACACTACCCTAAACCCTAAAACACTACCCCCAGCATGACCCTACACTACGCAAACACTACAACACTACCCTAAACCATAAAACACAACCCCCAGCATGACCCTACACTACGCAAACAATACAACACTACCCTAAACCCTAAAACACTACCCCCAGCATGACCCTACACTACGCAAACACTACAACACTACCCTAAACCCTAAAACACTACCCCCAGCATGACCCTACACTACGCAAACACTACAACACTACCCTAAACCCTAAAACACTACACCCCAGCATGACCCTACACTACGCAAACACTACAACACTACCCTAAACCCTAAAACACTACCCCCAGCATGACCCTACACTACGCAAACACTACAACACTACCCTAAACCCTAAAACACTACACCCAGCATGACCCTACACTATGCAAACACTACAACACTACCCTAAACCCTAAAACACTACCCCCCAGCATGACCCTACACTACGCAAACACTACAACACTACCCTAAACCCTAAAACACTACCCCCAGCATGACCCTACACTACGCAAACACTACAACACTACCCAAAACCCTAAAACACTACCCCCAGCATGACCCTACACTACGCAAACACTACAACACTACCCTACACCCTAAAACACTACCCCCAGCATGACCCTACACTACGCAAACACTACAACACTACCCTAAACCCTAAAACACTAGCCCCAGCATGACCCTACACTACGCAAACACTACAACACAACCCTAAACCTAAAACACTACCCCCAGCATGACCCTACACTAAACAACCACCACAACTCTACACTACACTAACACAACACTACACTACACAACACTACACTACACAATCACTAACCCACGAAAAAATTAACACAAACCCACTTACCTCTCTCGTCATCGTGGTTTTCACAACGCAAATGCATTTACCATACATGCCTTTAAAACGTAATTCTTTGTAAAGGCATGCGCGATAAATGCACATGCATTTTGGAAAAATGCGGGATAATGGTATGCGAGGTCAATGACCTTGCGGGATAATGGTATGCGGACTGAAAGTCTGCGGGATAAAAAATGCGGGAAAATGGCTGCAAACCATGATTAGCAGCAGACTTCCCTGGTGAGCACTAGCTTTACTACAGTGATCTAATGAGCAACTAGAGTGCTAACATTCAGAATTTATGGCAAATGTGTGACACATCTGAATGCCTTCTTGATAGAACCAAAGTAAACAAGCATTGAAAATGCAATAGATCTCGCCCTCGTTTAAGTTAAAGCCATTCTGTTTGTAATGAGGTGGCTTTTTAGCTTTGCTTTTATTAGTGTTTTTAAAACTTTCATGTAAATAACATGCATATGTATGCATATATGTATATGTATGCATGCATTTATATTTATATAGATATGCAGATTATATATGTTTATATATGTATATTACCTACTGGCGATAGCCAGTGGGTATATATAGTTAGGATTGTTTCTCTATGGGATTTCTGAAACTTCTATGTCTAATAACTTTGGCGTTTGTGGACGGAATTGGCTGAAAGTTTCAGGAAAATGGCACATTTTGTTTCTGAGCAGCCCCTGAAAATGTGGGGGGGTTTCGTCAAGGGGGGGCCGAGAAAAAAGGGGGGTCCCAAAACGTGTTTTTCCCATGCAATTTTTCATAGGGCGGTTGGCCTCCCTTTTAGCTCGAATGGCTGAATAGATTTACATGAAACTTGGCAAAATTGTAGATATGGTTTGCCCGACGTGCCTTTGCTATGTCTCAATATATGTGCTCCAGTGGATTTTGAGAAATTAACGTTTAAAAAAAAATATATATCTGTGACAGCGCTCCAGTTAGCGCCCCGGTTCGCGTACCTGACGCGTAACGGAACTTCGCGAAGTGAAGCTGATTGGCTCTCCGGTGTCTGTCAACATTCTAAACAGTCCGGAGCGGCCGCCATCTTGTCTCTCGGTAGGATTGAGAGACAAGATGTGGTGAAAAACTAAGGGGGAAATGAAGGAAAGGGGGCAAGGTAGACCCCTCCTGACCCCCTAGGATTGATGAGGGGGATATTAAAGTGCCCCGCGGGGCAAAAAAAAAAAAAAAAATTTTTTTTGCGATTTTACGCCGTAGAGGCGCGTCCCGGTACGCGAACCGGGCAGCTCACCGGGCAGCTAACCGAACAGCTAACCGGCAGCGTAGCTGTCAACATTGTAAACAGTCCGGAGCGGCTGCCATCTTGTCTCTCGGTAGGTTCGAGAGACAAGATGTGGTGAAAAAAGAAGGGGGAAATGAAGGAAAGGGGGCAAGGTAAACCCCTCCTGACCCCCTAGGATTGATGAGGGGGATATTAAAGTCCCCCGCGATTTTTCGCGGTAGAGGCGCTTCCCGGTACGCGAACCGGGCAGCTAACCGGCAGCGTAACGGGAGTCCGCCATCTTGTGTTTTTGGAGCGTCCGGTTCGCGTACCGGGTAGCGTCCCGGTAAGCGTAACAAGGGGAAAACCAAGAGAAACAGTAAAAAAAAAATGAAAGGAACAGATTTCCAGCAAACTTGGCAAAATTGTAGGGACTGTTTGTTTGATGTGTCTTTGCAAGGCCTCAAGATATGTGCACGTGTGGATTTTGTCTAATTAAGGTTAAAAAATATATATATATCTGTAAGCGTGCTCCGGCACACTTACGTTACGGGTTTTGTTTGCGCTGCAGAGCCGATACGTCACGGTTATGCGACGCGTCATGAGGCGTCTCACGTGGCTACGTGATACGTCACGTAATAAAGAATATATTTTACAGCTATAGATATTAGCTTTTAAAAAACCAATGAAATTCACTGAAAAAACCATAGGTTATAGACCATATATAGTTAGGAATTTGCATTTACAAAACCTTGAAAATTCACTGAAAAAACCATAGGTTAGAGACCATATATAGTTAGCTGGACATTTTATTGACATAAAACCAATGAAATTCCATATATAGTTAGTTGCACTAACTATATATCGCGCACCAGCAATCCACTGCTGATGATGTCACATATTACATCATTCATGACATGGTCAGTGACATCACTGATGACATCACTGATGACATCTCAAATGACATCACTGATGACATCTCAAATGACATCACTGGTGACATCATGACACACCAATACCAGTTACTACATACGCACTCACTGATTCCTACGTCTACACACACATTCACTCATTCACCCATACAATCACTCATACATACAGTCACTCATTATTACAACACTATCATATGCACTCATACACCTATGCAGACACTCACACACTGCCACTCATCCATGGAGTTACTCACACACCTAGTCAGTCCTGTAAAGAATCAATCACACTTCCATTTCCTCATCTCTACAGTTAAACACAGAACACCATACTTCAGTGACATCACTGATGACATCACTGATGACATCTCAAATGACATCACTGATGACATCTCAAATGACATCACTGATGACATCATGACACACCAATACCAGTCACTACATACGCACTCACTGATTCCTACGTCTACACACACATTCACTCATTCACCCATACAATCACTCATACATACAGTCACTCATTATTACAACACTATCATATGCACTCATACACCTAGTCAGTCCTGTGAAGAATCAATCACACTTCGATTTCCTCATCTATACAGTTAAACACAGAACACCATACTTTTTCACACATATACTAACACATACTTACTCTCTTATACAATCACTGATACAAGTACACATTGATATGCACAGAGTCACACACCTCCCAGCCAGCCACACACACACTCAGTCTTCCATACATCCACTCATTCTTCAATATGTAAAACATATTTAAACTTTGCAAAAACACACAGACACTAGATGATGTCATCAGTGATGTCATTTGAGATGTCATCAGTGATGTCATTAGTGATGTCATTTGAGATGTCATCAGTGATGTCATCAGTGATGTCACTGACCATGTCATGAATGATGTAATATGTGACATCATCAGCAGTGGATTGCGGGTGTGCGATATATAGTTAGTGCAACTAACTATATATGGAATTTCATTGGTTTTATGTCAATAAAATGTCCAGCTAACTATATATGGTCTCTAACCTATGGTTTTTTCAGTGAATTTTCAAGGTTTTGTAAATGCAAATTCCTAACTATATATGGCCTATAACCTATGGTTTTTTCAGTGAATATATATATATATATATATATATATATATATATATATATATATATATATATATATATATATATATATATATATATATATATATTACCTACTGGCGGTCGCCAGTAGGTATATATAGTTAGGATTTTTTCCCAATGGGATTTTTGAAAATTCTATGTCTAATAACTTTGGCGTTTGTGGACGGAATTGGCTGAAATTTTCTGGAAAATGGAACATTTTGTTTCTGAGCAGCCCCTGAAAATTTGGGGGGGGTTTGTCCAGGGGGGGCCGAGAAAAAAGGGGGGTCCCAAAACGTGTTTTTAACATTGAGTTTTCCATAGGGCGGTTAGCCTCACTTTTAGCCCAAACGGCTGAATGGATTTGCACGATACTTGGCTAAATTGTAGGGACTGGTAGCCCGATGTGCCTTTTGTAGGTCTCAATATATGTGCTGCAGTGGATTTTGAGAAATTAACGTTCAAAAAAAGATATATATCTGTAAGCGCGGACCGGGCAGCGCCCCGGTTCGCGGACCTTAAGCGTACCGGAACTTCGCGTAGCGAAGCTGATTGGCTCTCCGGTGTCTGTCAACATTCTAAACAGTCCGGAGCGGCCGCCATCTTGTCTCTCGGTAGGATCGAGAGACAAGAGGAGGCCAAAACAAAGGGGGAAATAACTATAAGGGGGCATAGTAGATCCTCGCTGACCCCCTAGGTTTAATGTGGAGGTTTTAAAGGGGCCTCGCGGGGCAAAAAAAAAGAAAAAAATTTTTTGTTTTTTTTCGTGGTTAGCGCCCGGTCCGCGAACCGGGAAGCGTTCTGGGGAGCGTACTACAATGAAAAATGAATGATAGTCTTTTCAAATGCTGTATGTTAATTGATTGTTGGATTTTTTGATTATTTTTTATTTCCTTTATCTTCCCAGGGAGCGACCCGGTACGCGAACCGTTGAGCGCCTCGGTTCGCGGACCTTAAGCGTTCCGGGAGTCCACCATTTTGTGTTTCGGTCGAATTAAGATACAAGATGGAGGGCAAATAATGTTCGGAATGGGTAGAAGGGGGCACGGTAGAGTTATCTTGACCCCCTAGGTTTTCTGAGGGTGGCTGAGGAGGTTTATATGTGCGAAAAAAAAACATTTTTTAAAAAAAATTTCGCGAGGTTAGCTCCCGGTACGCGTACCGGGTAGCGCCCCAGGGAGCGTACTTTGTTGAAAATTAGTGAAAAAAGTTAGAGTAAAATAATAATTGTGAGTGATTAGATGTAGGGTAGCTCTGAGAAGAGCTTTTGGGTTTATGGTACATTTAGGTACTTATAAGTAGGTACCAATGCACATTCTTAAATTCAGAGTGAAAACTCTGTTGCCCTCATCTGAGAAGTGAACTCCATCTCCTCTGTAGATATCTTGCATGTAGTAACGCAAGTTATTGTTGTACAGGGAGCCCATTCCATGGTCTCTCATGTAAGCTGAAACAGATTTGTTTACATGCTTCCTCGACTTCTCAATTTGTGGACAAAATTGGTTTGACCACCTCCATTTCTGTCTTTGGCATATATTTGAATATACCAAGGCAGTCTGAGGAAAAAGTGCCATTAATTGCTCAAAGGTGTCCTTTAAAAGCATTTCCAGACCTAGACCAATCAAAGTGCCCAAGTCATTACCTCCACAGTGCACAATTAACAGGTCAGGTTTTGGCAAATGCATAAAGGTTTTCACCAATGGTATCAATTGGTGACATTTTAATCCTCTGTGGCCAAACCACTTAATTTCCACATCTTGTAAATTGAGGTTAGGTAAATTCCTGCTTTCAACGTACCTTTGAGCCCAGTGAATATAACTATGACCAACAATCCAGACAGAAAACATGGTGAGAGAAGGTTCTCCTGCAGTCAGATGAAGTGTGGCAATGAAATGGCAGTTGAAAAAATGAGAGTGTAAAATGAAAAAAAAACTGTGGAGTTTCTGTGTTCATGAAGCAGTAACAGTGATTGGTGGATTTTGATTGATGAAAACAGAAAGTTAGGGTGCACAGATGTGTTCTTTGAAAGATGTATTTTGAGTGGTCAATAAAAAATCATTAAATGAAAGAATGCACTGGATATGCAGGTGCAATGAGAGTTCAGAGTTCAATTGCAACATTGTTGTGTGAACTTGCAAACACCAGAGTTTTTCCAAGAGGTGGTTGCATATATAGTTAGGAATTAGCATTTACAAAACCTTGAAAATTCACTGAAAAAACCATAGGTTATAGACCATATATAGTTAGGAATTAGCATTTAAAAAACCTTATTTTACTCACACAAAACCATTGAAATTCCATATATAGTTAGTTGCACTAACTATATATCGCGCACCCGCAATCCACTGCTGATGATGTCACATATTACATCATTCATGACATGGTCAGTGACATCACTGATGACATCACTGATGACATCTCAAATGACATCACTGATGACATCACTGATGACATCTCATTTGACATCATTCTTGTGCTAATACGATAAACCTCTTCAGACTCTAATATAACCTTAGATACACTCAGTGTATACAGACACTCACACACTGTCACTCATCCATGGAGTTACTCACACACCTAGTCAGTCATGCAAAGAATCAATCACACCTCCATTTCCTCAACTATACAGTTATACACACCTTACTTATTCAAACATATACTAACACATATTTACTCTCTTATACAATCCCTGATACAAGTTCACAATGATCCATACAGCCACTCACACATTCAGTGGCTCTCATGCACAGTTATTTATATATGCCAACTCTCACATGTACTGTGTTTTACATATGTACTTACTATGACATGTAGCATTGAGATATCCATTCACTCATCAATACACTCATGCACACAGTCAACCGCCCATGTAGCTGTTTCCACATGCACTCTTGAACTCATAAACCTATTGAATCAACTGCTCACACATCTATGCACAGAGTCACACACCTCCCAGCCACCCCCACACAAACTCAATCTCCCATACAAATACTTGGGCAACCAATCAATAACATATATATCCTCTCGTATAGCTAATGATCCACACATGCAGCAGTTTACATCACAACAGACATACTGAAACACACATTCAGACAGTTTAGTCACTAACCCATGCATTTAGTACGACACATTTATTCACTCACTCATACAGTCAGTCACGCACCTACTAAATCCTTCATCCAGACACTTATACATCTACTCATTCTTCAATATGTAAAACATATTTAAACTTTACAGAAACACACAGTCACTGGATGATGTCATCAGTGATGTCATTTGAGATGTCATCAGTGATGTCATCAGTGATGTCACTGACCATGTCATGAATGATGTAATATGTGACATCATCAGCAGTGGATTGCGGGTGCGCGATATATAGTTAGTGCAACTAACTATATATGGAATTTCAATGGTTTTGTGTGAGTAAAATAAGGTTTTTTAAATGCTAATTCCTAACTATATATGGTCTATAACCTATGGTTTTTTCAGTGAATATATATATATATATATATGTAATTATATTTTAAATTATGTTTGTAACATTTTATAACTAAACATATTAATTATTTTTTATATTATTAAGTTAATATATAATAAAAATGCATGTTTCTTTTTTACATTTTATTCATTAATTTTAACGTTTTTTAATTATTTTTAAGTATGTTTTACTTAATGATATTGATTATTTAATTAATTTTATATTACTTTTAAGACATTTTAAAAAGTTGATATTTTAGCAAACTATATTATTTGCAATGATATTTAGGATTCAATATTTGTGTACTTACCTGTTTGTAGATAGAAAGTCGATATTCTGTCATTCTATATTTTTTCATCGATATTTTGGCAGGTCTATATTCTGTCAGTGATCCCTGGTGACATTTCAACAATGTGTGGATCAATCAGGTCAACCCTTGCAAACACCCAACACGGTAGGGTACACAGGCGCATGCGTCCAGCAACCTTGTAGACACTAGACCTGTTGTCACTTTACTATGTAATGACCACTTGCCAGACACCACTGTCCGAAGCAACTGCGGGCACACAAAGCGATCCGCGCATACCCAAGTATCAGCAACCATGCGGGGATGCCCCAGCTCTCTTCCAAGTTCTGTACCCCGACCCCGTTGTTTTACTTCCTCCACTCTATTATCGCATGTACACTACGACAGATGAACCTAAGCCGACCTAGATCTGGCGCGATACTCGCAATGTATTAACCCTGTAAAGAACATATGTAACAATGAGCTGTGCATGCAGTGGCCAGGCAAACGTAAAATGTGCATTTTAATATATCACCACGCCCATTGCAGTAACATTTGGAAAGCTCGATGTCAAGTGTAGGTACACTGTATTTTTGTCGCTACATGTTGTAGCAAACCGTTTCAACTGTCAGAATTGGAAATGTGAAAGTTTTAAAACTCAATTAAAACATATATAAAAAAACAAGATGCTTTTTGAAAAACGTGTAAACCTACCTGTATTTTGAGGAAACTCTTAAGCCATGAAAGGAGCGGTCCCAGGTTGAAGCATGCAATCCTTAGGCGGGTAAGTGCCCAGGCTCTTTTTAATGAATACGTTTCAAGGCTGGCGATATTATTATGAATGAAACATTGCTATATTTTTGCCCCAGTTATGGTCAAATGGTCTTCTAGTTATATTGTATTTATATGCGAGGGTGCTCTCCAGATCCTCTTAGCTCTCACTTCTCTAAAGTGAAACCATTCACGTTTCCATGCCATTCAAATGCGGCAATCAACTTTTTCCTAGTGAAGGCTGCAGTAAGATTGGTTGTTATTAGAGACATACGCCCTACAGAGGTGGAGGTAGGTTATGTATGGTAGTGTCAGGTTACAAATAATCAGACCAAAGAAAACATCTGATGTTCCTAAATCCGTTTGGTAAAGTATTGAGTAGCTGTTGGGGAGGATCTTCTCAGAGAACTGAAACTCCTCAAGGCCACTGAAGTCTGTGACTGTCTTTCCCGTCGTACTGCTAATGTGGCCAAAAAAGCTGATGAGAATTTCAGGCAATGTACCTATTCCTCTATTATCATGCTTAACAGATTTATTGGGTAAGCCAAACCATCCAAAAGGAAAGAGGTTGATAGCTTGTCTCGGTGATTTCCCCATGTCACTCTGGGGGCCTGATTAAAAAAAGTAAACTTAAACCTAAAGTCTAAGGGGCCCATTAGGATCACGGGCGGATCGCCACCGCCTGCATGGCGGTGACGATCCTACCGCGATCCTACCCCGCCCGCCACCCAATTGCCCCCCGCCGTATTACTATGGCGGGGGGACCGTGGTGGAAGGAAAGACCGTCTGCCGCTTTTCCGCCCGGTCAACTAGGATTTAATATGATGGCGGTGTCTGTTAGATACCGCCAGCCATATTACTATGCAGGTGGGAACATGCCTTTCTGTGGGGGCAACGCCGCCACGGAAAGGCATGCGGTGCTAGACATTGAGGGCCCTTTGCGGGCCCCCAGGGACTCTGGGGGGTGGTGGGTGCACATGGGGGTACCTATGGTACCCCCCAGCACTTCCTTGCACAACATGGCAGGCACAGCGTGGTGCCTGCCATGTTGTGCATAGAAGTGCACAACATGCCTTCCTGGCATTGTGGCAGGCGGTGCTGAGTGCACTGCGGCCACAATGCCAGGAATGCAGGATCCGCCCGCCACTGTAGCGGGCGCATTCTAATTGCCCCCACGGGACCCCCGCCCTTATGGCGAGCGGTCCCGTTTACCGATAAGGTGGCGGGCAGACAACGTCCGCCCGTCATCCTAATGGGACCCTTAGTTTAGACCTGAAGTCTCAACTTAGATTTTCAGGTTTATACTTAGTCTTTAGGTCTACACTTAGACGTTAGGTCTAAACTTAGACTTCAGGTCTAAGTTTACCTTTGTGAATCAGGCCCTTGATGTTTGACATTTATGTGTCTCCCTTTAGAAAGATGATTTCGCTGTTTGATCTTCAGGTGCAGGTGTTCACCACAAAGGTACATCTTAAGTTAATGACCTGGGAGCCAAAATCAATTGTCTGATTACTGAAGGAAGTAAATTTGCCTGTGCTCTAATTGCTCCTAAAGGAAGGTTCTGGTTTTGTGCAGTGCAGAGGACTTGAGGGTACAATTCACTCTGTGTTTCACTTGGGATTCAACAAAAGAAAATGCACATCCTGAACATTGAGGTAATTACTGTTTCAGATTTAACATTCTCGGCTAGGTAGACACTGTAGTTAACAGAGCCCATTTCCAACAGTGTGACCCAAAAGCACCTCCACTCCTACTCCTCAGTTACCTGTTGGGGTTGACCAGATGCTCACTCAGTCATGGCATGATTGGGCAGCCGCATCACAACCTACATTCCCCTTTCAAGTATTATTATGAATGCCTAAACCTTATTTACATGAACAATCAAAAACAAACAAAAGGCTCTTTAAAATGGCCGACTAACGGTGAAAGACAGGACTGAAGTAAAAGATCCTCTGTATTATGTGTAAATTCTTCTTGAACAAAATGTCAGGACACTAGAAGGGCTTGGATAATTACTGTGCGCCAATCAGGAACTTCAGATTATGTTATGTTATGCTTTCTTTTTTAGCGCAACAAATCACCGTGAGGCATCTCGGCGCTTACTAAGAACACAGTCCATACCCTTACTGATACCCTTACAATACCCTTACAAATAGCCAAGTTTAGTTGAAGTGAAAAATCATAGCAGATTACATAATCCTAAAGTCTAGAGCAATTTCGACCGAAATTTGGTAGTTAGCAAGTTCACACAAGTCTTCTGGTGTAAAAAATAAGAATGAATGAATACTGATTAAATAATGGCATGCGGTAATCAACTAACAAGAGAGTTCTAGAGTTACCCAATCTTCTCATTGAATTGAAGTCGACATCACCTAACGCACTTTAACTTAAAATGTCCGACGGTATAGTTACTACGTATAACGTTCTTAGCAGCTGCTTCATTTATTTTTAAGATATTAGTTTAATTTGACAGTAATACAGTGCTGCCACTTTAGCTGCAAACGCAGATGACAGTATTGTTGGGGTATTCAGATTAGCAGAGACTCTCTCCAAGGAACAGCACAGCATTTTTCAAAAAGCATCTTTACAGCAGGGAAATCTCAAACAAGACATGCTGCAGAGCAGGGTGTGCGGTATCTGGTTCTGACCAAACGACAGAGGGCCACGTGTGATTGAATACGGGGAATACATATTTTCACCGATCCGGGCATTTTGGGAAAATGTTGAGGGGAATAATGGAAAAAAATACAACGGGGTTAATGTCGTTCAAGCCCAGCTGATCAGTATGCTTAGGTGAGAAAAAAACATAACAATGCTATAGCACCATTTACGGGGTTTGTGGGTATGTATGAATTTGTTCCATTTGTAGAAATGCATTGCTTCACCTTGGTGGAGCGAAATCTCCCGGCTGCAGAGTGGTGGCTGTACAATTTAGCATTCTTTAATGAAAAAGAGCAGGCTTGTTGCAAATTGATTAGCTATTCATCCACAACTAAGGATTTTTGGACTATTTTCCATCAATACCTTTAGAATCTCAAGTTCAAGTTCAAGTTCAAGTTTGAAATTTGTATAGCGCACTACTCACCCAGAGTGTCTCAAGGCGCTTGAGGGAGGGGGGGTACTTTACTTATCGAATATCCAAGTTTTTAGTTGTTTTCTGAAGGAGAGGTGGTTCTGTGTAAGGCGGAGGTGGGTAGGGAGAGAATTCCAGGTTTTGGCCGCTAAGTAGGAAAAGGATCTTCCCCCCATGGTGGATCTTTGGATGCGTGGAATTGCGGCGAGGGCTTGATTGGACGATCGTAGTTGGTGGGTGGGGGTGTAAAAGGACAGGCGCGTGTTGAGGTATTCGGGTCCTAGGTCGTAGAGGGCTTTGTGTGCATGGGTGAGGAGACGGAACGTTATTCTCTTGTTGACGGGGAGCCAGTGGAGGTCTTTCAGGTGACCGGAAATGTGAGCTTGGCGGGGGATGTCTAGGATGAGTCTGGCTGAGGCGTTTTGGATGCGTTGGAGTTTTTTCTGTAGTTTGGCTGTGGTTCCGGCGTAAAGGGTGTTTCCGTAGTCCAGTCGACTTGTGACCAGTGCATGGGTGACCGTCTTTCTTGTTTCGTGGGGATCCAACGGAAGATTTTTTTGAGCATACATAGGATTTTGAAGCATGACGATGAGACGGCGTTGACTTGTCTGGTCATCGAGAGGGAGGAGTCCAGGATGAAGCCCAGGTTACGTGCGTGGTCTGTTGGTATGGGTACGGTTCCCAGGGCCGGTGGCCACCATGAGTCGTCCCAGGCGGAGGGGGATGATCCTAAGATGAGGACTTCCGTTTAGTCCGAGTTCAGTTTTAAACGGCTGTTCTTCATCCACTCGGCTACTTCTTTCATCCCTTCGTGTAGGTTGGTTTTGGCGGTGTTTGGGTCTTTAATGAGGGAGAGGATCAGCTGGGTGTCGTCAGCGTAGGAGATGATGTTGAGGTTGTGTTGGCGCGCGATGGATGCGAGGGGACTCATGTATACGTTGAAGAGGGTGGGACTGAGTGATGAACCTTGTGGTACGCCGCAGATGACTTCGGTGGCCTCTGATCTAAAAGGGGGGAGGCGGACTCTCTGGGTTCTTCCGGTGAGGAACGAGATGATCCAGTCCAATGCTTTTCCTTGTATTCCGACGTTGCTGAGGCGTTGTATAAGGGTGCTATGACAGACTGTGTCGAAGGCTGCGGAGAGGTCAAGTAGGATGAGGGCAGCTGTTTCTCAGTTGTCCAGTAGAGTTCGAATGTCGTCTGTTGCTGCGATGAGGGCGGTCTCGGTGCTGTGTTTGTCTCGGAAGCCGGACTGTGAAGGGTCGAGGGATTTGTTGGATTCGAGGAAGACGGCGAGCTGACTGTTGACGGCTTTCTCAATGACTTTGGCCGGGAATGGTAGGAGCGAAATGGGGCTGAAGTTCTTAAGTTCAGTGGGGTCTGCTGTGGGTTTCTTCAAGAGGGCGCTGAGTTCGGCATGTTTCCAGCTTTCCGGGAAGGTAGTGGAGTTGAGGGAGCAGTTGATGACGTTTCGGAGATGGGGTGCGATAATGGAGTCTGCTTTGTTGAAAATGTGGTGGGGACATGGGTCGGTTGGCGATCCTGAGTGGATGGTGTTCATCAGGCGGATGGTGTCCTCAGTGGTGATTGGGTTCCAGGCACAAAGGTTGATGGAGGGGGGTTTAAGTTCGGAGGTGGGTGGGGTGGACTGGTCTCCAAAGCTGTTATGTATGTCAGCAATTTTGTTGTGGAAGAATGAGGCTAGATAGTCACAGAGGTCTTGGGAGGGAGTGATGTCGTTGGTGCCGGCGGTGGGGTTGGTAAACTCTTTGACGATGTTGAATAGTTCCTTGCTGTTGTGGGCGTTGTTGTCGAGTCGATCCTTGAATGCAGATTTCTTGGTGGATCGGATCAGTTGGTGGTGTTTGCGGGTGGCGTTCTTGAAGGTGGTCAGGTTGTCAATGGTAGGGTTTTTTCGCCAGGCTTTCTCGAGGGTGCGACAGATCTTCTTGGATTTCTTAAGGTCATCATTGAACCAGGAGGCTTTTTTGCTGCCTTGCTTGATTTGATGGTTTTTCAAGGGTGCTAATTCGTCAGCGCTGTGGGTGATCCATTGTGTGAGGTTGGTGGCTGCTTGGTTCGGGTCCGATGGTTTGGCAGGAGGGTTTTGGTGAAGCGATGTGAAGAGCTGGTCGGTGGTAATTTTGTTCCAGTTTCTGCGGGGAATTGGTTGTGGGTGATTGTGGGTCGTAGTCTTTTTTTAGTTGAAGTGAACGCAGCTGTGGTCCGTCCAATGGAGAGCTGTGGTGTGATTAAAGGAGATGTGCTTGCTGGAGGTGAAGATTGGGTCGAGCGTGCACCCGGCATAGTGGGTGGGGGTGTCAACAAGTTGTTTGAGTCCGATATTGGCGAGGTTGTCCAGAAGGGTGGTGGTGTTGCTATCGTTGTTCTTTTCCAGGTGGAAGTTGAGGTCTCCCAGTAGAATGTAGTCCTCGGAGGTGAGGGCGTGTGGGCTGATGAAGTCAGTGATGTCTTCGCTGAATTGTGTGCGGGGACTTGGTGGCCTGTAGATGAGGGTGCCTCTGAGTGTGGTTTTGGGGTCGGTGTGGATCTGGAAGTGAAGGTGTTCGGCGGCTACTAGGTTATCGTCGGAACTGGTTGTGATGCGGATGGTGTTCTTATGGACGATGGCGATGCCTCCTCCTGTTTGGTTAATGCGGTCCTTTCGGATGATCTTGTAGCCGTCCGGGATGGCTATGGCAATGTCGGGTGTTGATGAGGCGTTCATCCAGGTTTCTGTAAGAAAGGCGACGTCCGGCGATGTGGTGTCGAGTAGGTTCCAAAGTTCAATGGCGTGTCTGTGGACCGAGCGGGTGTTGAGCAGGATGCACTTCAGGTGGTTAGTGTCGGAGCTCTGTTTGGAGTTTGTGGATTTGGTGTGGGTCCTGGTGCAGTCGAACTTGCAGGAGTGGCAGGTGAAGGGTCCATGGGTGTGTCCTGGGGCGGATTGGTAGCAGTGTGGGAGTCGGCCGGTGTTAAGTGCTGAGAGGGTTGTGGCGTCGTACGTTATGCGGGTGGAGTGGATTTTGCGGGGGCCAGGTGGTATGGCGCTGGGCGCGGTCCAGGCACGGACGGGCGTAGACGGGCTTACCTTTTGGCAATTGCGCCTGTCATATGTGGATAGTGGAGGGGGGCGGAGCGAGGGAGGAGCAGCTGGGAGGCGGGAGCGGGGTGGAGAGCCGGGCTGGGAGGCACAACAACAAACAACAAAATGGCAGCAAGCCAAAAGCCAAACAGGACGAGATTGGGGCACAACCTTAATAATGGCTATGAAGTGGGCAGTGGCACCGGCACAATCAGGCACAAATAAATTAAGCAGGCAAAGGCAGCAATGCACGATTGAATAATGATTAATGCGCAGTTTAGCAGTATAGTGCTACGATATAAATATAATCTGGAATCAGGCATAAATAATTGCAGGAGCAATGCGAGCAATGCGCAATTGATTTCAATGGCAAAGAGCAGTCTGGCAGTATAGCGCTACGATACCCAATTCTGAGCAGGGAACAGCGTGAGGAGCGACCGCTTCTGAGGAACAATGGGACGTCTCAAGGCTCCGGAGACTGTCAAACGTGCTCTTTGTGGGCATACTACTAATTGGGGGATATTTGGATGATGTCATGCCGTTGATGTTGTCTTGATTTGGTTCAGTTGCACTCCTAGGTACTGGATACAGCTGGATAAAAATTAGGAGTGCATCTATAAGGTTATGTACGCTACCAAAAAGGGGATTTAAGATGTTCGCTTCCACAGAGAAAAAAGTTGCAAGCAACTTTATTGTAGGCATGTTGTGTACTGTTAAGATGTAAACAGAACATTTTTTAATCGACATTCTCAAGCACAATGTTATGTATTGTGTATGATTTCAGGATCAATCGGTTACTAAAGTCCAAAATGAATGTGCATATCAATTTATAGAAATTTTTACATAGGACAATGAGGGTCACGAGGTCTAGGAGTCATAACACTCATACTCATAGGAACTATATGTTAAGAGTGCTTCATCTGGAGAAACGAAAGGGCAGATTGCTATGTTTTCACACAACACAGTGCAGTAAACCAAATCTGTGTGCTGCGCTTTGTTATGTAAAAAAAGAGATCGCACAACAGTGCCCTCTCTACTTAGAAACATCACTGTTGCTCTTTCCCCCAGTCAGTGGCTTACCTTAGGCTGCCTTGCATCAATGCAGACACTCTTGCACCATAGTGGAAGAGTGTGGACTTGATGTCAAGGTTTGTACTGGAAGGATACCCTTCGGTTCTCTAGTGGAAGGGTACCCCTAAATGTAATAAAATCTATGCTTTGAGAAGTTAAATATTATACCACTGTATGTGTGCTGAACAGTTGTCCCTGCTTTAAGGTGGAGTCAATTTTTTGCGAAAATCCCTTTCTACCAAATCTCAAAACAGCACTTTGCAGCAGATTGTGTCAATTTTGGGTTCAAATTAGTTGCAAAATGCTAGTAAATCTGCAGCACAAACTGAGGATATAAAACATAAAACAGTGGGTATGTTGTCTATGTTAAAAAAAATGTATCAAACACCAAAGGAATCCTTCTTTGACAACCTTAAAATGATGAAAGAAGAAATACTGAGAAAAACAAGCATGGGCATAGCCAATAGGTCTTGCCGTTGGGACCTTATAAGTGTTTAGCCATGCAACAGTTGATGCTGTTGTGCCAAGGATATTGTGCTGGATAACTAAACACTTATAAGGTCCCAAAGGTGAGACCTATTGGCTAAGCCAATGCTTGTTTTGTATGTTGATTACCTCCACTATCAACATGTAAAAAAGCCCGCCAACTCTGCGTCCCCCTTGGGTGCAGCAGTAGAGGAAGCTATCATAGCTCAGCTGATTTTCACATTTCGATAATGGGTAACCAAGATGCAAGTAGCCTGCAGGAGTGGCCTGCCTCTCTTTTGCTAAACCAGCGGAGCTTGCAGCCCAACATAAAAACTTGCTGGGGAGAGGGGGGAAAAAGCAGAGGTAAGCGCACCAAAGCTCAGCTCCGTTTTTGGCCTAAGCGTCCTAGAGGACCTAGGATTGAGCCAGAGCTAGTCAGGCGCGGGCCTTTAGGGGCCCGCCTACTTCTAGAGGTGGGTCATGCACTTAAAAGTTGTACGTAGAGGCCCACACCCCCCCCCCCCCCCCAATACATCTAGCCCAGGGCTCCCAAAACCCTTAAGATGACACTGAATACATATGCACTGCACACATACATACACAGGCATGCATTTGCAGAGGAGTCATGTTTAGGCATAGGGGTCATCCATTGTAAAAGTAAATTAAGAACAAATTTGTGCATTTACACTTTTGCTAGTTAGGAGGTGCACAGTGAGAAATTGGTTAAGCCCTAAAGTTCCCAAATTGGAAGACTGGATTACAGATGTCACTGAATGGATGCCAGCGGAAGCAATTTCTGAATGAAAAGGACAAGGATGGATGAAAAGCTTCAAAAGATCTAGAGATCTGAAAATAACAGTCTACTGTTCCAATATGCCGACCTGACACAGCCCACCATGAACAGGAACAACAGGGCTTCTCTGCAGCTTTGTATGCTTCTATGTATAGCATGTACAGAATAATGCTGTGTATTAAATAATCCACATTTATAGATATACCCACTAGACCAGATTTTGATATACTGACACCAAAGTTAAGCATCGTTAACTGTTATTGATATAAATGTGAAAAGCAATAAATTCATTGTTATAGTAGTTGTAACACATTCGGCGTCCTTTCATTTTAGTAGAACTGTTAGATCGAGGCACCCAGCACTATGGATCAATGGGATTGTAACGTGTGAGGGGAGTTACAGTCATGCTCTAAGATAACAAGAAGTGTAAACACAGTGCTGGGTTGCGACGGGCACGGGGGCTGCACAGTATGCGTGCACTCCTGGGGACCTGGCTGTTTGATACACACAAGCACAAATGTTGCTGCAGCCAGTCGAGCACAGCAGTGCAATTTATACCACAAATTAAAAACGGTGTCCATCCCCGTGACAAGCAAGTCAATGGCCGCCTTGTGGGGACACCTGCCTGCGCTTGGCAGCCTCCCTAGGCTGAAAAACACCTCATTGGAGAGGGACCCTCAAACCCTGCTCCGCCCACTCGAGAGTATAACACATCCCATGGCAGACGCGTTCCTTTACCTCAACCAGAAAAGCAACAAGCAATGACTAGGAAGGGGAGGAGTGGTGGACACGGGGGAGGATGGTGAAGTAGAAGCGAGCGACAGCATTGGTGTGTAAACGGCATCGGGAAAGCGAATCGGGACAGGGCAGATATAGCGGTACTGGACTGCAATAAATTCCCTGAAATTACTTGGGTGAGAAGCAGGCGTGCTGAAGCCCCGAGCCAGCACACTGGCTGTGGGAGGGGGGCGAAGGGAGGTTTACGGGCGCTAAGTAGTTTAAGGACGGTGAGGGAGCTGAAGCAAATTAAACAAGCCCGTGCGCGCGAGAGCGAGCACCAGGCCATACAGTGAGGGGCAAAACGAGATGCTGGAGCTGTTGGTGTGCGTGGGTGGTTGCGAGCAGCAGCATATGTTTCCAATTATCGAGCCCGCGTCTGGGCACGATAATTGGAAGCTGCTGCTGCTGCGCGTAACCGCAAGCTTTAGGCCGTGGGCGTTAACGTGGGGACAAAAAGATGGGACAAAAGGAGCCTTTGGCCAATTGTGTGCTGTTTTTGTTAAAAAGACGCCATCAAAGGCCAATAGCTTGGGACAAACCAAAAGCACACACATGCCGTGTGCGCGCATGTGGTGAGCTTTCTGAAAGCCCTTAAATAAAGTCGAGCAGAGCAGCGTATGCGCGCTGCGCTAGGCTCGACCTAAAATGCAAAAAGGTTGAAAACATATGCCGTGTCATTTGCATGTAGCATTTTGATGCCAGTTCATACTTCAGTGTGCAGTGTTAGAAGGATGGTAACTTATGAAGTACAAACAAAAGAAAGATCTCTGATAAAAGCAGCAACCAACTGAGCTAGCTAACAGAAATACACATCTGTAATATGCATGCAAAATGCTGTGCCTGCAGCAGGAACATTAACCCTCTATGCTACTTTATCAGGAGGCAAAACAATCACTAGACAAATCACAGATATCTCTATCAAGTGCATTAATCCACAGAGTATATGGAAAATGCTGTGCTCACGAAGATCCGTGCAGGCTGCTCTTTTCTCTCCTCTGCCTGTCATTCAAATGGCGTCCTTCAACCTTGGCGCCCAGTGCGATGGCACCTGGCGCCGCCCTAAAGCCAGCACTGCTTAAGCCCCTAACTCTCCTCAATGTGAGGGCCTGCATTTTGCTTAAGCTCATGCACATCCTCTGCGTTAAAATAGTATTCTCTCCATGGGCAACGTCATTCTGCTGACTCCTTTCCGCAGAAGCAGTGAGGGCGCAGGCAATTAAGAAAGGATCATTTCAAACAATTAGGGTCAGAGCATCCTTTTATGGTCTGAGTTGACAGAGGAGTTTTGGCTCTGCCCACATGTTGGCATCCAGGAGTACATGTTTTGAGTGGGCAGAAGTTGTGTGGTTACAATAAAAATGCTCAGTGTCCGTGCTGTCATAATGAATCGAACTGACCAGTGTTCAGCTGTCTGCAGTTTCTTTTTAGCGCGCATGCGCTAAAAAACTAACAAAAACATCAGTGTCTCATCCATTGATTATACTTTGGCAATCTCCCAGTGTGTTTGAAGAAACAGTGTCAGTGACAGAGACAGACAGCGTCAAACAGTGTTCTGTTGAAAGGAATGTTCTCCTCTTCGCGTTTTATGTTACAAAACGAAAAGTCTGCCATGTAGATTCCAGCGCCATGCTCCGGATTTTGAAACTAGTGTCGTCTCTGGGGAAGACTGCTGGGTGAGAAGGCAGCGACCTTACCCTCTCTGATAATAACATGGGTTTTGTTGCCATTATTGTTCTTTGACAGGCCTTGGGCTTTTTGCTATGTTTGCGAGTTGCTCCGCCAAGCAGCCTGTCTGACCTTGAGTCCCTCTTGCATGCGCTACACAAGATGTTATTTTTGCTTAGATGTCTCGCTGGTTATCAATGTGCAGAATAACCCTGCCTCTCGCCTATTTATTACCTGCTTTCAGACTATTGCCCGCTTGTGTTTAACCTGGCTCAACGCGTTTATTAGCTGTCACGTGCATGTAAAGCATACTGTGCATTTAAACCTGCCCCCCCCCCCCCCCCGCCCCCCTTAGGGGAAAAAAATCATGTATTTACGCTCCATATAATCTACTTGACTCCGAAGAAGCTGGCTAAATTTGTTACGGGCCCTACCCCTTGCTGTAACATGTGTGGGGAGCAGGGTGCAAGTAGAGCGGTCTCTGGGATTGTTGGTTCCTATATAACAGGAAGCCCTGCCTTGATTCTGTTTGGAACTGATACCCAATATGATTTATGCCTATCTCACTGTCAGAATCGACTACTCTCTTATCTGATCTTGTTGGCCAGGAGGGGGATCTGTGTAAATTGGTTGAAGGCGGTGAAATCCCTACCGGGATAAAGGCGGTAGACATGCAAATTGGATATGGACTGCACCAGAAGTGTGAGGGGAGAAAGACAGTGGGGAAATATAAACAGTGGCGTGATCGCAATCCTGATCTTTTTTGCCCTGGGATTAAACCAATCTGCCGATACGTGGAGGTGGCGGCCAGTTTTTCACTCCTGGGCTGAGCTGCACTCGGCCAGATGGTCAATGGTCACAACTCAGATTGAGGCCCATTGTGTCTGAGGGTGTATGAGGACTAACAAGAAAATAGACATTGATAATAAATCCAGTGCCTTCAATGGTAGAAAATAAGTGCAGTTCCTCATCCAAATGAACCTCGGACTATGGGTGGGACTGTACACAGACAAAATATGCAGTCATTTAATACAGTGACTAGGTCACAAGGGTAGTATTAAAATGGGTAACAAACGCATCTGTTGTTTACAGTCCTTAGAAGTGGAAGAAATGCGGTTTTAAACGGTATACACAGAAGCAAAGAAAACAAGCATTTACAATGCAACGGTTTCGCCTTTGGAAAAGTTAGAGCTATTGGCATTGTAAATGACAAACTTTTTATTTATGTGTTGGTTTTGAAAACAGATAAATAAATGGCATTGTCATTTACAATGCCAGTAGCTTACTCTGTCGCAAATGCGAGACGTATTGCATTTGCACACACACACCCACACAAGAGCCCCACACACACACAAGAGCCCCCCACACACACAAGAGCCCCCCACACACACACGAGGCCCACACACACACCACACAAGAGCTGATGAATAATACAGCAAGAAAGAAGAAACAATGGAAGTGCTTCCGGGTGGGGGTAAGTGGGGTGGCAAAGTAAACAAACCTGATTAGAGACCGAGAAATGCTAACATTTGCAAAGCAAGTTAAACATGTGTGCGAGGAAAATTGGATAAGGGCGAAACAAAGGAAGACAAGCATTTGCAATGTAATAGGTCTCGCCTTTGGGACCTAAGTATTTAGCAACGCAGCAAATTGTGAGTACAGCAACATTTACATTAAAAGCTGGAGCATGATACTTGTTCTCACTGTGGAAACTGCAATGTAACAGGGCTGCGTGATCCTTACAGTTGAACGGCTAGAGCGGCTGACTATGAAGCTGAAGAACCAGGTTCTAAATTGGCAGGAGGCTCAAGCATCCTGTGATTCTGGGCAAATCATTTAATCTCCACGTACCTAGAAATTAATGTGTCCGCTTGTAATGCAACTGGTGCTCATGTAAAGCGCTCTGATACCTTCCGGTCGATTTTGCACCATATAAAACAGAAGGAAAAAAAACCTGCACTCTGGCATCGGTTTATAATTGCCCTTACTTAAAAGGATCTAATTATAGTAGTGCGCAAGGCCCACAACATCTCCATAAAGGCATGGAGTGCAGAACACAAAATGATGGGCACATCTGCAGAGTGTAATGAGGGGCCCTGAATCTCCCATACTTTCACTGGGCTTGGGCCGATTGGGACCCCCACGCCCTAAATGGTGGTGACCCCCTGTGCTCTTGGCCACTGGATTCACATCTACCTTTGAAGTTTGCTCCCGGTAGATATCTGCACGGAGCCACACTGTTTGCCTTTTGCTATTTATGCTTTTAAAATGCTCAATTGTCAAGATCAATACAGCGTTCGCTGCCCAGACAACCTAAAATTATGGCTCCAGATGCTTGTGTAGTAGCTGTAAATTAATGCTATAATGAAATGGAGACAAAAAACTGCTTCTACATACAATTTGCTGGAAAGAGAAAGGCTTACTCTCCTACAGTTGAGTTTTTTATGAACTGAACAGGAGCGGGTAATGGCACCTCAATTAGAAGAAAATGAGCCTGTTCATTTATCATCTCAGAGGATTAACAACAATCTGTTACAGTGACTACTTAAATTACAGTATATATGGGAAATCTAGTCTCAGAAGGGTAATAGTTAAATGTTGCTATGCAAACTCAGCGGCAGGATCTAACTCTGAGCCTAGGAAAAAAAACATTCTGAAGTCTCTGCTCGGGGTACAGTAATCAGCATTAAGATAACATCACTCAGCTGCTTACAAGATACCAAGGAATAAGTATTATCCAGACAAAATTTCCTTGAAGGGTTCTCCAATGAGACTGTCTGGCATGTCACAGAAGAAAGATGTGCATGGGTGGGATAATGATCACAGCACAGCCTGACGTGAAGTCCTGATCCACTTACACACACGTGGATAAAGATCCCTGCTAAGCACTAGGTCATGCATGCTCCTCGCACCCTCTTATGCATGGGTGTGAAGGCACATTGGACACAGAGACCCACCCATGAAGCATTTTACATGTGCATGGCCCTTTTTAGAAGCTCAATTGTGGAGTCTTACTGAACACATGGACACACAAATCACAAGTCCTCTTTTGTAAGCATGTGCTTCTTAGAAACTTGCTGAAGACCAGGTAGGGACACTAAGAATTTTGGGGGCTCGGGCCTTCCCTACTTTGGGGGCCCCTGTTCACAGCAACTTTGGATTTATGATCCATTTTCAGCTAAAATGCGCATTGATCATGCCTTGAAATGTAAGCAATAATAAAAGAAACTCATAGCTACTGATTGGAAAGCTGCACGTTGAAGGTCTGCACGCATTTAGAACAGCTGAGGCATCGGAAGAACTGTGCATTGATTTCTCATGCGTTTCAACAGCGGGTTGTCTTCCCGTTATAGCTTGGTGATTGTCAGTGCTTACCTTACTGTAAGGTAAATCGGCTTTTGCCATTACGCACAACTCCGCACGTACGAATAGCTTCTGAATTAAGATAGACTGTCTCTTGATTATTTATTAAAGACAACGTCATCGACTGATCAAGATAGGCAGTTTTTTAAACTTTTCATTAAAAGAAGTGCCAACAGCAATTGGTACGTTGACAAATGTTGTGGTTCTGGTTTTACTACGACTGGCAAAATAAAAGTATTTCTTTCAGTGATCTGTACACTTTAAAGCTTCAGTGCAGATCATTAGTTTGGCATTTTCAGTGACCTGCACACTTACGTCAGTACAAGTTTCTGGTACAGACAGTTCATTTGTTTTCAGTTTCTCACAGCCAGCTCAGACTGTTGGCGAGATCGGCAACAGAGACAAAAAGTCAGGCCCCGGGCTGTGCTGTGATTGGCTGACGTCACGGGGGTGTCCCGGGCTGGCAGCCAATCACAGCGCGGCCCGGGTAATGACGTCACGGGGGTGTCCCGGGCCTGCAGTCAATCACCGAAAAACTCGTTAATCACTGTCTTTCAATGTACTTCCTTAACATGAAACCAGATTCAAGAAAGGGAATTTGGCTATTTAATAGCTTTTTATTATAAAGTTACTTTTGTGCATTTTTCAAAATCAATACATAGTACAATAGCACACATTATTAAATACAAATAAACAATGGAGTTACTAAACATGCATTCAAGCAATCATTCAAAGAACCACACATATCACAAACGACCAAAAGCAATTCATGCATTTAAACCAAAGAGAAAAGGATTAAATAAAGTGCAATAAGGTAACAAAAAAAGGAAAAGAAAAAGTAATCATAAGGTACAAGAAAGCCAAAGCCTACACAAGTTTTCAATGGGAATAAGATATCAATAAGAGCTGTACATTCCTATGTGTCAAGCATTTTCTTTATAGTTCATTAACACTTTATATTGTCAGGTAATGTACACAAGAATGGGTCCCAGGCTGAATTATTTGGAACACCTGGATATCCAAGTAGACTATAGATGGCTGGGCCTACGCGTTTCGAATCCCTCTTGGAGTAGCATGGGGGATTCTCATCAGGGTCAAAGAACAGAATCTGCAACAATTAGAAAAACAAGGAAAGATTCAGTAGGTCAACCAGTTATGGTTTGTTAAATAATACACAAACGGAGCACACCGGGACAAGCTGCTCAGCAATGCAACAACGGTCATCGACCCAGCTTACCGGGTTTGTAGTTAGAGCGGTCGCTTTACAGTGAAGAAGGGAGTTGAACCATAGGTGTCCTATCCTAATTGGTGCAAGAACGATAGTAAAAGCGTTATAAGGAAACCTCAAACTCATAACGTTCTAGCGCTCGCGATGTCAGAAATACACAGGGTTTATTACCAACCTTTAAAGATTCTTTTTGCGTGCATCCCAGCTGCTGGGTTGAAGGCGCTATTTCAATGCGCTCTGGATTTTCCGCTATGAATGATGCCTAAAAGCAGGAATACATTTATATTTAGTTCTATCCGCTAAGAGTGCCTTACTCAATTATCAGCATGCTAGCTATTGTCCACCTCGGCTCGAAGGGGCGATGGGAACAATATTATAAAACTGTACGAATTACCACCCCAACAGACAACGGGGGTTTAACGGGGGTTTAAGGCTCGCTACAGCCTGGAGTGTAAATAACAATCTTTTCGAAGACGGCAAGAAGCCTAGGCTAAAAGGCTAAAGGTTGTAAACCCTGATGTCTTGGGTTGTGCTTAGAACAGGCTCGCATAGACCGATAATAACAGAAAAGAGCAATGAGTCTTACCAGTTAAAATAGTAACGTGGCATCCGCCATATCTTGACTTTAAATTAGATCGTCTCACAGAGGTTAAGGCTGGGGATGTGAAAATCAAGGAAAACTCATTTATTACTTGAATCTAGGAGCGAACGACAACCGTCTACACTGATAGCGATTATACATACCGTAAGGGGTGAGGCTATCACGCCTTTCGTGTGTAACTCCCAGGGATTACAGAACTAGCGGCTAGTCTGGTCTGTCTTCAGTTAATTTCTAACCCATCGCGATGGAGATGTAACGACAAAAAAGGAACATCCATTAGTGGTTTGGTATTAAAAGCGGAGGGCCGCTAAAAGGCACAAGGCATAGGGGCGAACTTACTGTCGGATGCGGCGGTCGCGTTCACAAACGGCGTTCAACGGAGCACTGATTTTTCGCGCACGCGCAGTGTCTTTTAAGGCTGTAACGGAGAGGGGCACTCCCATTTAGGGCGTGACTGATAGCTCATTCAGTAGCATATGCGGCCGTGTTATACGTTCAACATATTTTAAGCGCTGATGGTCTGCGGCTTACTAAAACCTAATCAAATGTTAAAATCGTTTCCTAGAAACCACAGATATGGTACAGAGAAACTGAGGGGGAAAGGGCGGACCTATTCTAATGAATTACATGATTGGGTCCGAGGCACATCAGATAGGAGTTAAAAATCTGGGGGCCTGGGAATCCACCATTCAGTCTTTAGCAAGTGGGATCAGTGCGTGTTCATAGATTGTAGATCTCGCTCAGTTCATTCAGGCCTGATAGAGCTGTATTAAATTTTACTATTAGATAGGCCTCTCGTTGTGCTAGTTTTAAATTCTGGTCACCACCTCTAGGGTCTTTCTCTACTTTGGAAATTATAGTCCATTTCAGGTCACTGATCTTATGATTGGTCTTGATCCAATGGTTGACCAAAGGGGCATTTTCCACTTTATTTTTTAATCTAGATTTGTGCTGGGAAATGCGTTGGCGCACTTCTTGATTGGTTTTACCAATATAGAGACTGTCGCAAGGACAGATTATCCCATACACTACAAATCTCGATTTACAATTACTGAATGCATTGTGCTTCCAAGAGACTCCCTTATGTTGGAATAGGGATCCTTCCACTGTGGCTTCACAGCATAGACACGTGCCACATTTGTGGTGTCCAGTCACTGGCGGCATCCCTAAAAGATGGCGCAAGGTTGGTGATGATTCAGATGGCATGGCAGCTCGGACTATGTGGTTAGCTATACTGTTTTCCTTTTTAAAGGCAAATAAAGGTAGTTCTTTGTCGCAGGGTTTCTGTTCTCACACAGAACTGTGCACAGAGGAGTGGAACCTCGGCGAATTAGGGTGTCCCAAAACTCACCTTAGTATCCAACTCACCCCTTACCGAGCTAGCTACAGTGTCTCATTGGACATATCAAACTCCCAATGTTTAGACAAACCAGAACATGAACTTACAGTACCTCAGGGTACGTGGAACTCATGAACACTCTTTCGTTATATTATCAATACAAACCAGAACATGGAGTAGAGAAGACACATGTGCATTTGAAATGTTTATTTACTAATGCCGTCTTCTCAGGCGCAGTATCTTAGATAATACAAGTATACTTATTATCAGTAGCAAAATTACCAGCATAGTTACTAAGACATAAAAAGCGAATGGTGACAGCATGTTAACATACTGTAATGAATAAGAGATAACAACACTTATATCTCACCCACCCTAACACATATATTATATTATTAGCTAAGAAGGTCTCTTTGGGTTGTTTTAGGGCGGGCCCATACCTTAGTGTCCTAGCATGAAAGGAATCACATCAGCATACACCAGCTCTCTCTGCATGTGCACCGCATCAAGTGTGTTCTATGTGCCTCGTGCAAAGCAATATCAATCCCGCCTGAAGCCAGAGTTGGCAAAGGCTGCACTTGTGTTATGACTATGAAGGCGTGGAGATCAGACCTCATAACAATTCCATATCGTGTTGTTCC
The DNA here is from genome assembly GCF_964261635.1 of Lissotriton helveticus. Lineage (NCBI taxonomy): Eukaryota > Metazoa > Chordata > Amphibia > Caudata > Salamandridae > Lissotriton > Lissotriton helveticus. The sequence continues at coordinate 737,373,145 of NC_136061.1, read as the reverse complement.
TGAAACTTCAGCACTCTTCGTGCAGACATAGTTTATTAAGCAAAGCTGATATCAGAGCAATAACATATTATTCTCACATACACCACGGCAAACTACTAGGTTGAAAGCTAAGTCAACAATTAAGTGTCGTGTGCAGAAGTTGCAAGAAAGAAAAATGGCGTTTAAACCTCAAATGTACCTATGCTAACTTAACACGATATAAGGATATACAGGAGCTATATGACACCCCCCATGATCCGAGAACGGACTAAATATGATAACAGAAGTGCCATCACATGAGAGCAGAACTCAACAGTAAACGAGCATGAATCGAAACTAAACTTTAAAAAGTTATGCTAAAAAATAGCCCAAAAATATAACGTGGCTCAAGCCAATAGGCAAGTAAAATAAAAAAGTTCTCGACAAATAAGTCAATAAAATCAATGAAATGCTATTAATCAGCACGTCAATCCGAGGCAATGTCTATGATAAAACTGTATATGAAAAATAAGCAGCAACTGCCTCTAATAGGAAATCACTGTCCTCATCCGAAAATAGTTCAGCCATCCAATTTAAAAGATGAAAGGAACATACGTGTTCTCCCAGCACCGGATCCTCTATAACCATCAGAGGACAGCTCGGTGGGATTTCAAGAAAACTCAGTTCCAAGAAAGTCTGTGCTGCCGACAATATATCCCAGGGACCCATTAGTCCATGCGCCACTGCTAAGGCCATAATCCTCTCGTCAGAACAAACCAACTTGTGAGCAATGATAGGACTCATCAGCTGATTAAAATCAACGTCAGGAGAAACCGGTCCGCAGAGACACAAATCAATGGCCCAATGGAAATCACAGGCCAGGCAGTGAAATACAGGCTGGACACAGGTGAAGTAGGAGAATCGAAAAGATAATCCATATGCCGTGCTCAATGTCGCCAACGGCAGTGTGCCATAATATTCAAGCATGCGGTTGCGAAACCGCGTCAGTAGCTGTTGCGCGGGGTCTTCACAGGAAGGACATCCATATTTAAAGAGACAAAAAACCACTAGCGCGCCAGCTGCTAATGCAAGTAAAAATGGGAACCCTCCAAACAAGGATGAAAAAATAGAATGGAAGAAAGCAGGGATGACTCCAAAAATCTTTTCAAATGAAGTCACGAGACCACTGCTAACAACTTTAAAAAAATGTGCAAGGCCCTTTGTGGAGGATGCGTTAAAGATAGTTCGAACCATTGCTCCGAAATGCAAAGGCAAATCAGTATTCAAAAGAGCCTGAACCTCTGTACGGGTGTTTGCAATGTGAAGCACGAAAGTTTCACGGGCCGAGCTCAAGGCCACCTCTTTCTGGGACAAAAGAGCCCTTATTCTTGCCATGCCGCTGAATTCTGCTCCCAAGGTTGGTATCTGTGGCCAGATGGAAGACTCCCTATGTTCACGTGTGGGAGGATAAAGCACATTTCTGCAGCAAATAACCCGCTCACTTACTGTTACTATGAAAGCTATACCTTTAATTAACCCACAACAGTTTTCATTATTGAGCATTAAATAACTACCATTCTCTAATAATTTAAACGTGGGGATGATAGCAGGAACTGGCGTGCCTTGTAAAACGCAAGCCATATTCGGTCGGTCCTTGTTGCATGAACCGTGTAACTGTATGTGTCTACACATTAAAGAATGATCTGGCGTCTCAGTGCACTCCTCCCCTGTCAGATAAACTTCCTGGTCATCATTAAAACATCTGTATGTGTATGGGAGTGACCAGACTTCATGAAGGAAACCGCTACCTAAAGGTTCATAACGACCTATGGGTACATATTTCATGCAATTTGAAAACTTATATAAAGCAAAAGGCAGCGTTATTAAACCGTGGATAAGCCACGTTGCAGCTGTGGCTTCCGCCACGGAAAAAGGTAAAGATTCTAACCTTTCAATATGTAACATAGAAAAGGAAGCATCACGCATTGAAAGTAAGCGTTGTTTATCAGTCAAATTAAACGGCGCAAATAAAGAAGAAACGTTCATGTACCCCCAGGGAACTTTACCCATTTTCAGAGTTTGAAGGGTCCATGCAAACTGCATGATTGATCGTAATTGATTTTGACCATGGTATAATACTGACACTTCATCATGTACAATATCGACGACTGACGACACAATATTATCCAATGTGTAAATTCTAGAGGGAAGCACATTAATGCTATTGTCAACAACTGCAAGCACTTTCTCAAGATTTGCTTGATCAATAGCCCTAAGGCGTGTAGCAGCCTCAATCTGTGATAGCTTCCAAATTTCATTGTAAACCCCATATAACCATCTTTTCGACCTGCCACTAGCCGGGCCTTTAATGAAATCATTCAAATCCACATCTGCATTTAGTTTAGAAAGGTGATCCTTAACCGCAGGTAAAGTAGAATGTTTCAGCCAATTTTGACACAATTTGCCTACAGAATACGAGGTGACAGTATTACCTAAACTAAATCTGGGATCAGATCTAACAGTTTTAAAACCGTCAGTTAAATTCAAAAATCTATGTTGGCAAGAATCAGCACTACGGTGCCAAAGCAGCCAACCCTTAGGATTCATACTGGAAATGTTAAAGGAGGAATTAAGAAGTAGAGTTTGTAACTCTCTAATGGACAACTGAGTAAAATTACTCCAACCATAATATTCTTCCAACTCCGGGAAAGAAGGAGTGTTTAACTTTTTAGAAGTAGCCAATCCAAAGCAGGTGGTCTGGGAAATCGTTTCATTTAGAAACAACATATGATTCGGGATGAGACATGCACGGTGCAAAGCCTCAGTGCCTTGTACCTGCCAGGCCTTTGAACCCCAAACTGATTTAAGGTCTATCGTATCCTTCCATAACTCATAGCCTCCAGTAACTAATTGATCAAGGAAGGACTTGGAATACAACAATTTAGTATCGGTAAGTCTAACCTTGGACATTGGCATTTTTCGAAACTTAAAATAAAAGGACTCGGGATTGGACTGATTAAAGTCAGTGAAGTAAGTATACTTTCTCAGAAATGTTTCAGAACTCCCCTGATGAGGCGCTGGGCAATGTTCCCACTGAGTAAAGTTAACAGTATCCCTTCTGGATGATGTTTTGTATAAGAAGTGATTGCCATAATGTTGGTAACAGAATAATTCACCATAATTAGCAGATTCTAAATATAAATCCTCAGCATCAAATGCAGCATAGTATTGCAAATCAGAAAATAAACTTTCTACAGCATTGACATCCCAGTCATCAGAACGAATGTTTTGTTTCACCACATCCCCCATATTCACTCTAAGTACATTAGGGACATTAACGACTTCCGTTGGGCCATGAATCTGAAACCGAACTGCATCCCACACGATTCCATCAAGGACAGGCCATGCTGTGATGTTAACCAAAGTCAAGTCTCTTTTAAATCTGTGTGTAAAATGGGACGAGGAAAGCGGGGCCAAAGTTCCATTCAGATGAGTAATGCAAGTTCTCTCCTCGACATAGTGTCCATTCATGATTCGAAAAAAATAAAACGCAAAACCAATTGACATAAAAAGGTAAACTGAAAAAAGGACCAGCCAAATGTATGTCCAAGGGGGTATCAAAAAATGTTTTTTAAACAGGCAAGCATAAACTGCAATTCGAGAGGGTTTCTTCGAGGCAAGGGAAGCAGAGTCAAATGAAAATCTGGATTCCGTGGCTAAACGAGCTTGCAGGTCAGGCATGGACAAATCAGTGGGGTAGGTATAGTCTATCTCATCAATGTTAGTTCCGGGTAAATTATTTAATAATGGGCTGGAAACAGCAGGTAATTCGATGGCCACTTCAGGTTCAATATTAGAAGCAGTGGGCATAACTGAATTTCTCACAATGGAAGGACAGGAAACAGCCGGTGTCATGCTAAGAAGAATCGGCCACTCTGTGTATCTTGACATTGTCAATTGAAATAAACCTGTTTTCCTTACGACCAGGAAGTGGTGGTAAAATGACTGTTCGTGTGCCCTTCACTCCAAGGACGGGAACCGGAGCTCGATAGGAAGGACCAAATTCTTTCTTGTTATCGATCTTCTCTCGAACCAGTTCACCAACTTGGGGTAGCCAGCCAACTACCGGGATCTGCAACGCATCATCCGACGTGGAGGGCAAATGTTCCTTTGCAAGACTGTCTCTGGTCTTTTGTAGATTCTGTAAAACATTGCAATGTTCATCTGCGTCAAAGGAAGTGGCGCGAACCACACAGTCTAGACCGTCAAGGTCAGGGACGTACATCTTGATGCCAAAGAGCATTTCGTATGGGGTCCGCCCACCCAGAGACCTTCTAGGGAGATTATTAAGAGCACGCTGCACGCCATAGAGGTGAGCCAGCCAGTTTCTACCAGTGCCTATAACTCGGGCTGTCAAAGATTGCTTTAAATCACGGTTCATTCGCTCAACTACACTGTTACCCTCAGGTCTGTAGGGAGACGAAAACTTGACTTGGACCCCCAACAAAGTCATGGCATCCTTATACGCCTTAGAGGCGAAAGCCGGACCCTGATCCGAATGGAAGGTACCACAGGCAAAAATCCCTATAAAGACACGCAAATCTCTAATGACAGTCCGTGAATCAGCGCTGCGATGTGGCCATACCCACACAAAGCGTGTGCATGAGTCAACTGCTACTAAGATGTACTTATACGCAGTATCAGATGAAAAAGGACCGCAGTGATCTAAATAAACACAACCTAGCGGTTTATTAGAAATGTACAACTGAGTCTGTGGCGGACGCGTAGCAGTCGAAGGTTTAATCTACTGGCATATGTCACAAAGAAGGACATAATCACGCGTCTGTTTGTACAGTCCCCGCCACCAGAAACGTTGTTGTAATTGAGTTACAGTGGCCGAGACGCCCGCATGCGCAGACGCCACACCTTCATGTGCCGCTGTAATCAAGTCTGCTCTGCGATCCGAGTTGGGAATCAGCCGTTCCCCAACATCAGGAATTGTCACAAAAGGAACCTTTTCGGGACTTAAGTGGTATTTGTACTTCGAAGGGAATCCCGCAGGATGTTTACTTCCCTTCTCAGAGGCAGCAATTGCTGCCAAGATGTCGCTATCAATCTTGGTTTTTGACCTAGTAACCGCTGCAACTAAGTATGTAGATACTGCTGATTTCGCTGCCTCATCAGCAAGCGAGTTGCCAACAGCGTGAACTCCTACGCGCTGATGACCGAGAGTATGAATCACATAAACGAGAGGCAACATAGCCTTAAGCTCTGCCACTCGAACCCAGATCATTTTGTGTTTTATTGTGCTACCCTTGGAATCATGAAAATCATTTTGAATCCAAAAGAACAAGTTGTCATTGTAAGACTGGACACAGTAGTAAGAATCACTTACAATCAGAGTAGTCACACTAGGATCTGCGTACTCCAACGCTAGTAAAAGAGCACGAAGCTCAGCCAATTGTGCAGTGCAATCGCCAAGGGGCAACGTGTGTACTTCCCTGGAAATGAACTCATTGTTCAACATAGCACCAACCACAATAGCGCATGCGGAAACGTAGGCATGTTTAGAGCCATGCGCAACCTGCGCCGACCCATCAGTGTAAATGATGCAATGGAAGTCCTCCAAAGGTCGCATAGCCAGAGGAGCAGGATGAACGAACTCATACTGCAAGTACTCTTGCGATCGTAAGGAAGCGTAAAAAATAAACGTGACATCCGTGGATGTCAATGACGCAGCCCACTGAATCCACCGAGGGTGCAAAGCTTTTGAATTCGGTACACTGGCTTTTGTGACTGCCTCCAAATGAGGACAGGGTGTTACCACTAACATGCGCTTCCCCTGTGACAGAGCTCGTTCTTTAAGAATCGCCATCTGTACAGCAGTTAAAACTTTCTCCACAGTGGGAAACCGCAATTCAGCCGAAGTGTACAAGTGTGACTTGTAAGCAATAGGTACTGTGTCACCTTCATTAAAAGTCAGGTACGTGAAACCCACCGCCCCTGGAATTATTCTTATCACCAGGTTGGTGTGGTTATCACGAGTCAGTAAGTTTTTAGAAGCAAGCAGATCGGCCTGCAAAGATTGCAAAATGGCCGAATGCTCAGGCAGCCAGCATGATTTTGAAAAAGTTGGTTGTATCAAAGCATACAAAGGCTTGATACGCTGGGCATATTCCGGAACATAAGTTCTGCCGAAATTCAAGAAGCCCAGCAAAGACTGTAATTTTTTCAGTGTTGTAGGAGCGCGCAACTGTGCGCATTTCTCCAGGAAGTGAGGAGCCAATCCTCGACCTTCATTGTTCAGCTCATAGCCCAGGAACAACACTGTGTGTTCTGCAATGTGCGATTTTGCAAAATTAAACTTGTAACCCATATCTGCAAAGTTACAAATTATTGAATTCACTCGACACAGATGCATCCAAATTTCGTCGTCTGTGAGATAAATGTCATCCACATAAGAACATGCATCTGGATCGATACTCTCCAATAGAGTGACTATTCTTGAGGTGAAGACTCCAGGACTATTTTGTAGCCCATCGGGAGTCGCCGGAAGCGTTTTTGCACACCAGCGGACGTAAAACTTGTCCATTGGGAGCTGAAGCTATCCAGTCTGTGGGCATGAAAACCGTTGGATATGTCAAGCGTTGTCTTGAAACGCTTACGCACTAGACTATCCACTAGCGCAGAGCCGTGAGTATTCTGTACTGCACAGTTACGGCAATGCGAGTTCAAATGCCGGTAATCCAATACCAAACGATATGACCCGTCAGGCTTGGTCACAGTAAAAAGGGGATTATTCATCGGTGACACACACGTTTCAATAACTCCCTGATATTCCAATTGTTCAAGGATTTCTGCGACTGCAGCTTTAGCTTCACGCCGTATGGGATATTGAGGCTGAGGCTGCGGCTCAGACCGCAAAGGAATTTCGTGGCAAGGAGACAATTTATCCCAACCACATTGGTTGCGGTACAGAGCCGGCGCAAGAGCCCGAGCCCACTCTTCTGCAAAATGCTGCGCATGCTCAGTTGAGACAGTGTGCGCGAAACTGGGAAGGATTACCTCCTCCCCTCGCGGCGCTGCGAGCACAAAAGGTGGGGGCCAGTCAGCTTCAGAAAGCAAAATGTCGTACGTAGACGAAAGGTTCTCCCAAAACACCCCTCTGACAGTACGCTGTATGTCACCTTCAATCAACAGGACAATTTCAAAAAGTCTTTCAGGGGGAGCTAGTCTTGTATCGGCTGTTTCTATTACAAGGAACACATCAGTCGCTGTCACCCTCAGTAGTGGACGGAGCGCCTCTCTGACTATGGTTATCTCCGCCGCGCTGTCCAGCAAGGTCAGAGCCCACGTCAGATTCCGAAGCCGCGTTCTCACTATCTGTGGCATATCGATGCGCTGTTAAGGCCGCGACTTTCTTTTTCGCAAACTGCGGTCTCTTAGGCGTAGAATCCTCCTGCTTCCATGCGCCTTCTGTCTGGCGGGGCTGGCCACGTCCCTGTTGGCCACCACGTCCCCGTCCGCCTCCTCCTCCACCGGTCTTCTGGGCCGATGAGTCCTGAAAGGAACGAGGAGAGCGTTGATCAGAAACCTGAAATAGATCAGGTGATTTAATCATCGCGCGATCGCGCAAATCATAAACTTTTTCAGCTGGCGCAGGGACTTGAGTTGCAGGATATGATTCCTGCATTTGCTGCTGTTGCTTCCCCTGTTTCTGTTTCTGAGGCCAATTTAGTTTTTTGGACTTTGGTTGTACATCTGCCGTAACAGATTGCACTTGTGGTTGTTTCTTCTCCTTAACCGCGAAGTACTTTAAACCCTTACTTGTGCGACCGATAGTTTTATAAGCGGCCACCACAATCTTCGCCAACTGGCGGGGCTTTTCGGCATCGGGTAACGCTGCCAGTGCATTAAAAACCTGGAAATTCACAGCATCTCCCTTGATGTTGGAGAGTATGAGATCACTTACAATCTCAAAAGAACCACACAGGCGCATACCCAATTCAACCGCTGCCTCAGGACCGTGATCATCCTGAACACGTTTTATGATCGTAGGCAGTACAGCCATAGATGGGGTGCCGAAACACCTCGCATAAACAGCCGCAAAAGTCTTACCCCAACTTTCACAGTCAACGAGCTCGGGAGTGATATCCTTAGGTAAAGTAATCGTCAACATTCTATGTTTGTCAGCAGGAGAAGAATTGGGAAACACGGCTTCCAGTTGGTCAAATTTCTCGGCCAGCCAAACAGGAAAATCATCTTTATTATCAGGGCGTTGACCAAAAACCGAATTAACCATAACTGGATTGAGCCGTAAACCACCACGTTCCGTTTGAGCGGCCGGACCCCCCGGGGGACCACCCGGGAGATGACGACCTATGTATTGCACTAATGCTCGAATCACGGAAATAGATACAACATGTAACCTGTGAATTTCCTGAAGGGTACAAGCGCCGTGATTCGGGTGCGGGGTAAAACCACCCAACGCAGGCCAGTTAGTACCTGGAATCGAGAGTGGACCTAACCTCGCAGCGGACAAAGAGTGGGGGAGGGCGCCATCAAACCAAACTCGATGCTGCCAATGATCAATAGATATTTCCAGTGCCCTGTACGGTGTATATTCAGCCGGGACAGCCGAGGCGGTGTAGGAGTGGAACAAACCAGAAGTTGCGTCCACAGCCGGAAACGTAACCCAAGAGTAAAACAACTCGTAAGGGAACGCCGGATCTGCACATACCACGAAAATCACAGCCATCCCATCCACCGGGACTTGGTACGTCTGAAGATGGTTGCGCACCGCCACGCGACTATGCTGCGCAATGGCCACCGCCGTCATGACAACACTGGAAACAAGAAAATACAAAGAATACTTTGTAGCACAACTGGGTAGTAATTCAAAGAAACCGTTTAAGAAAGAATCAAGCTTGAATAAGACCTATTTCAAAAAATAGGTAGGTTTCACCGACACCCCGCTTTCCGGAAACGGAGGTGAAGGGGTTAAGGTTTGAACGATATACTACTCGAGTGTTATGATATAAGACCACCGAAACCGTTGGGCGCCATGTCGCAGGGTTTCTGTTCTCACACAGAACTGTGCACAGAGGAGTGGAACCTCGGCGAATTAGGGTGTCCCAAAACTCACCTTAGTATCCAACTCACCCCTTACCGAGCTAGCTACAGTGTCTCATTGGACATATCAAACTCCCAATGTTTAGACAAACCAGAACATGAACTTACAGTACCTCAGGGTACGTGGAACTCATGAACACTCTTTCGTTATATTATCAATACAAACCAGAACATGGAGTAGAGAAGACACATGTGCATTTGAAATGTTTATTTACTAATGCCGTCTTCTCAGGCGCAGTATCTTAGATAATACAAGTATACTTATTATCAGTAGCAAAATTACCAGCATAGTTACTAAGACATAAAAAGCGAATGGTGACAGCATGTTAACATACTGTAATGAATAAGAGTTAACAACACTTATATCTCACCCACCCTAACACATATATTATATTATTAGCTAAGAAGGTCTCTTTGGATTGTTTTAGGGCGGGCCCATACCTTAGTGTCCTAGCATGAAAGGAATCACATCAGCATACACCAGCTCTCTCTGCATGTGCACCGCATCAAGTGTGTTCTATGTGCCTCGTGCAAAGCAATATCAATCCCGCCTGAAGCCAGAGTTGGCAAAGGCTGCACTTGTGTTATGACTATGAAGGCGTGGAGATCAGACCTCATAACAATTCCATATCGTGTTGTTCCTGAAACTTCAGCACTCTTCGTGCAGACATAGTTTATTAAGCAAAGCTGATATCAGAGCAATAACATATTATTCTCACATACACCACGGCAAACTACTAGGTTGAAAGCTAAGTCAACAATTAAGTGTCGTGTGCAGAAGTTGCAAGAAAGAAAAATGGCGTTTAAACCTCAAATGTACCTATGCTAACTTAACACGATATAAGGATATACAGGAGCTATATGACATCTTTTAAGGAGGGATCTAGGTTTTATACAAGATGCCAATTATGTCCGATTATACGTTTCAACTGATTGGCATTGGGGCAGAATGTAGTAACGCAGACTTGGCGTTTTAAAGCTGGTTTTGGTCTCCGCTCTAAAAGGGTTTCCCTTGGTGTCCATCTTGCCCTTTTCTTGCAATTTTTTACCAGCTTTTTTGGGTACCCTCTATCACACAATTTAGACACAAGGTTTTCAGCATGGTATTCGAAATCGTCAGTGTAAGTGCAGTTTCTGCGGACACGCAGAAACTGTCCGTATGGAAGGTTTTCTTTAAGACTCTTGGGAAGGTTACTGTCAAATAAGAGTGCCTTATTGCGATCAGTCTGTTTAATGAATAAAGTGGTTGCCAGTGATCCTGATCTGGGGAAGACCTCTACGTCTAAGAATGGAATCTTAGTGGTTGATTGAGCAAGACTGAACTGAATGTCTGGGACTTTCGCATTTAGCCATTGATGGAACTGGGACAGTTTCTCACTACCTCCAGTCCACACCATAAAGACATCGTCAATAAAGCGGAGCCAAACACGTATGTGCTCACTGAATGGATTGTTGTTATGTACATAGGTGTTTTCGTACATAGACATGAAAAGTACCGCTAGCTCCGGGGCAAAAGGACACCCCATCGCTACCCCTTTCGTTTGGTAATAAAAGTCTTTGTTGAAACAAAAATAATTTTTACGTAAAGCAAAAGATGCTAAAGAAACTAGAAAATGAGTAGGTACTCTCATGGGTCTTTGTCTAGATTCAAGAAAAAATGTGAGTACGGCTATCGCCTCATCCTGTGGGATCTGGGTGTACAGCGATGTTACATCAAGTGTCACCAATATGTCCGTATCTTCACAAAATTGGACAGTCTCTAGCTTCATAATGAAGTCTGTTGTGTCTTGCAAGTATGACAATACTTGACTCATAAACTCTTTAAGAAAACAATCCACATACTTAGCGATTGGCTCAAGCAAAGAACCACATCCTGCCACGATGGGTCTGCCTGGCGGATGTTCTGGATTTTTGTGGATTTTTGGGAGTATATAAAACATCGGTGTTTTGGGATGTTTTATTTGGAGGTAATCAAGTTCTTTCGGACCTACAAAACCTTGATCAAAACCGTCCTGAATCAATGCAAATAGTTCATTCTGTAACTCTCTTGTGGGATCTTTTCCTATTTTTCGGTAACAGTTAGGATCCTGCAGTTGTCTCATGACCTCCGCGGTGTATTCATCGATCCCCCATACTACTATAGCACCGCCTTTATCGGCTTGCTTGACTACAATGGAAGAGTCGTTTTTTAGATTGTTGAGAGCAATCCTTTGCTCCTTAGTGATGTTAAATGTAACAATTTTTTTTGTATGTTCCATGTCCGTAACAGCAGATAGTACGCTTTTTTCAAAGGTCACAAGTTCTTTAGGGATCTTGTTTCCTGGAGGGCAAAAGTTAGACTGATTTCTTAAACCTGTGGTTTCAAGGTGACGAACCTCTGGTTTGTCAATGAAAAACATTGTAAGTCTGAGCTTTCTACAGAATTCAATGAACTCTGATTTCATTTTTACAAAGTCTGTCCTACGGGAGGGTACGAAGGACAGGCCCTTGGTTAAAATGTTTTCTTCTTCTGCTGTAAGCACCTTTGTAGACAGGTTGAAAATCGGTGATCTATCTAGTTTTTGTATTGTTGTCTCTGTGTTTTCATCTTCCACGGAATCGTATATCTGACCCTGCCTTTGGGGCGAGTCTGGCCCCTCGATAAAAAAGACTGATTGGGAAGGGGGTTTTGCTGTTGTTGGTTGGAGTTCCAATTTCGATTCCTATTAGGACGATTGTACTGGTTACCTGTCTCACTATCTGTACCTGAAGAGGACGTATCAGAGATGGAAATAAATTGTTTTCTGGATCTACCCTGGTTGTCTGGCAGATAGCGTCTTGAATCTACCTTAGAATAAAAGTCAGCCTGTAGATAAGGGTAAACGTTATCTAGAGAGAAGCTTTTTCGGTCTTTCTCAAATTGGTTCGTCTTTTGAGTTATAGTGTAGTCCTTAAAGTCCTGTATCTCCTTAGCGACTTTTTCCAGTAGCGTCTTTGCGTCTGCTATAGTTGGGTTAGTGCTGATCTCCAGCTCTAATTTGGCGATTTCTTCTAGTTCTTCCTTTGAGATCCTAACCGCAGTTTCAACTGTAAGGACCATAAGGTCCCTACTACACTTAGTTTCAATGAAAGAAAAGCCTTTTTTAAAGAGAGGATCTTCAGTAAAAATTACGGGGATGTTTTTGATCTGTAACCCCCCTGAAATAGTCCCTTCCTGGAGATGTTGTAGTAGGAAGTGACCATGCAGGTTGGTTCTAATCTGTTTCTTTTTTAATCTAATCAGTTTATCTGATTCGTTTTGTGAGGTTGCTGTCACACTCAGGGAAATAGAACCAAAAACCGGTGGATCGCTCAGCAGGTTCCTAATGTGCTCCTCAGTGTATGCGAAGGTATCTTTCTCAGCCATAACAAGTGGACCTGAGAAGAAGGGTGGGAAAAATCAGTGGAAAAAGGGTGAGATAAGATTAATAAACAAACTGAAAAAGATTAATGTGCGTTAAAAACTGTGCAAACAGTTTGACGTTATTAATATCAATCAAAACTGAGGTAGAACAGGAGCAAAAGCGCTCCAACGCCTCCAAACTTAATGGAGTGCTGATATCAAGAAGCCCCACGGGCAAAAGCCCGCTAACTACAATAACAAACAACTGGGGGTTGGCTCTATTCAGTAAGGCTGAGCCTACAATTCAATAAACACAACAGAAATGCCAATACTGAAAAACTCGTTAATCACTGTCGTTCAATGTACTTCCTTAACATGAAACCAGATTCAAGAAAGGGAATTTGGCTATTTAATAGCTTTTTATTATAAAGTTACTTTTGTGCATTTTTCAAAATCAATACATAGTACAATAGCACACATTATTAAATACAAATAAACAATGGAGTTACTAAACATGCATTCAAGCAATCATTCAAAGAACCACACATATCACAAACGACCAAAAGCAATTCATGCATTTAAACCAAAGAGAAAAGGATTAAATAAAGTGCAATAAGGTAACAAAAAAAGGAAAAGAAAAAGTAATCATAAGGTACAAGAAAGCCAATGCCTACACAAGTTTTCAATGGGAATAAGATATCAATAAGAGTTGTACATTCCTATGTGTCAAGCATTTTCTTTATAGTTCATTAACACTTTATATTGTCAGGTAATGTACACAAGAATGGGTCCCAGGCTGAATTATTTGGAACACCTGGATATCCAAGTAGACTATAGATGGCTGGGCCTACGCGTTTCGAATCCCTCTTGGAGTAGCATGGGGGATTCTCATCAGGGCCAAAGAACAGAATCTGCAACAATTAGAAAAACAAGGAAAGATTCAGTAGGTCAACCAGTTATGGTTTGTTAAATAATACACAAACGGAGCACACCGGGACAAGCTGCTCAGCAATGCAACAACGGTCATCGACCCAGCTTACCGGGTTTGTAGTTAGAGCGGTCGCTTTACAGTGAAGAAGGGAGTTGAACCATAGGTGTCCTATCCTAATTGGTGCAAGAACGATAGTAAAAGCGTTATAAGGAAACCTCAAACTCATAACGTTCTAGCGCTCGCGATGTCAGAAATACACAGGGTTTATTACCAACCTTTAAAGATTCTTTTTGCGTGCATCCCAGCTGCTCGGTTGAAGGCGCTATTTCAATGCGCTCTGGATTTTCCGCTATGAATGATGCCTAAAAGCAGGAATACATTTATATTAAGTTCTATCCGCTAAGAGTGCCTACTGTATCCCAACATATTTCGATAGAGATGTCTATGTGCATTACTTTATGCAAATACAGACATGATAATGGTTCTGATTTCCCGTAGACGTTTTCCCAACGACATAAGTACTATTTCCACCCTGGTCGCTCTCCTCTCGGCCTAATTCTGTGGCTCTTTTCCGTTTATGCTGTCTTTCTCATTCCCATTGTCAATTTTCATCTTACCACTTGTCTCTGCCCTTTCCCTCTCTCTGAGCTCTGACCTTTCCTCCTCTTTTGTACTCTTATTTCACTTGCTGCATTCCTCCCATCCCATCCTTTGTCCATGACCATGCTCTCCTCCTTGTTACTCTCTCATCTCCCATGTCTCACCCTTACCCATGCCAACTTCCCTTTCTCTCTGAGACCTCTGTAACTTGTACCTCTGCCCCTGCTGCCTCTTGCTAGCTAATGCCCATCTTCCTACCTCATGCCACCTCTATATTACCTCCGGGTCCCGCCTTTCCCCCATGCTCTCTCCATTTCCACTCACTCATACTGCCCGCACAAGTGATGCGCAAGCCACTTGGTGCATAGGGTTCTGGCCTGTATGCTACAATTTTGGAATAATAACGGATGATTTCGTCAGAGACCACACACTTGCTGCCATGGTTGAGTAATTAGACACTGAGTACTGTTAGAGTAATAGCACGCAGCACATCAGTGTGTGCCTTCCACATACCGCGCTGTGTACGCAACATTACTATAAAAAAGCACAATGCTGCTGCTTCCTTTTTTGGGTACACAAGTAAGCTCACAACCCGCCTGCACTGCGCCTGCTTACCAAAAGCAGACCACATTAGCACGCATGCAGCACGCCAGAAGCGTAACCTTCACTGTTGCACCAATTCTCATTTGTTGGACCGAAACCCACAAGAGCCGGTTAGATTGGCAGACCAGGATAAGTTTCAGGTGACAAAGAGAACACTGGCAAGTTTTATTCCTCAGTGCCCCAGGGATTATTTCAATTGCAATGAAATACCCTGATGCCACCCCTTCCTACGTTCAGCCGCCACTCTTTTCCCTGGAGACACGATTGCAAAGCCCAGATCGTCACTCCTCATCGAGAATCTGCAAATGCCCAGGCATGGCGCTACTATCACCAGAGTAAATGTCCTGCTCAGGTACCTGCCTGGAATCAAAGTAAGTTTATGTACAACAAGGGAAGCCCATGGGTATGGTGGGACTAGGGGTACATGTATTTGCGAAATAACAGGGGCCCCTCATGCAAAGCATAAAACCATCTGAGTATAAATAGGGATACAGTGAAAACTATACATATTGTCCAACGGACAATTCATAAATATTTATTGTGCATAAATATCAGACAATAGTGTGGGAATGAAAAATACAAACGAAAAGACAGTCAATTTTTACCTAAAAAACTCAGACATATAAATGTGACAAATTAGACACAATGGTTGTGGTCACAATTCACAGGTACTCATGATCATGTGTACTATAGTATCAACATTATACAATTGAGTATAGGTACTAGAGTCAAAGGCGTTTTGATCCTTCAGAAGAACAAAAGATCATCATCAGGACATAGGGTGGTGTGCCTGAGAGAGAGAGTTACAGTTTTTTGTAAACCAACATAAGCTAAAGAAAAGATTGTGAATAAGAAAAGCAAAACAAGGAAGTTAGTTGCCATATCTAAGTGTGGAGTAGGGACATCATCCATCCACACCAGGAAAAACATTAGGTGTCAAAGGCCACGGGTACATGAGTCCCTGACAAATGATGAATTGCTGCTTGGTGGATGAAAATGTATCAATTCAGGAAATGGACAATAAATATTTGCAAATGGAATCAAAGTAATTACAGACAACCTAATCTCATCATTGATTTCATTGTACAATCTCCCCCGCTGAAAGGACCTTGCTGGAATTAGGGTAAGGAGCAGCATGACCACCCCCACTCTCGTCTTCTCTAGCTTCTCAGTTTACTGTTCAGATGCTCCACATTTTTCTTTAGAAGTTTCAGGTTCATTCAACTGATCAAAATCTTAAATCCTGCATCGGTGAATTATGGTCTCTATTTAGCCAGTGACATTAATTCTGAATAATATTAATGCCAGTGCACCACTGAATTTTATATATTTTTTTTTATTTCACAAGAATTTTTTATTGAGAGAGATGAGTAAGCATTACAGGCGTGAGCAGAAATCATGCATGGTTCCGGTATCAACAAGAGCAAGTACGCAAGTGTAACGGAAACAAAGGAGGGGTACATTAAATTAACATAAGGAACGAAAAACAATAATCATCAATTTAAACAAAAACAGTAATGTAAAGCACAGGCATTGCATCAGTACATTTACAAAGGTTACAGTCATAGTTGGCGCAAGGTAGTCATATAAGTCAATGAGAATAGTCGCTTGGGCAGGTAGGCAGCCCGAACTATGGGCAGGGTGTATATGTGCATAATCATGGTGGTTTAAATAGGTCGAAGTGAGCGTCCAGCGAGGACCATAGGTTCCTATAGGGGGGGCGCCAAGGTGTAGCTGCCAGCGCAATATTGTCGGCTCCTCTGAGGTTCGATACCCAGTTGAGCCAGTGGGGGAAAGAAGCTTTGCCAGTGTCCTTCCAGTTGTTCAGTATGAGTTTGACCGCTGCTGTCAAAAGTAAGTCAAGTAGGGCTTTATCATTTTCATTGAGGTTAACAGCTTTGGTGAAACCCATGACTAAGGTTGCAAATTCCCTCGGGAGCGAGACATGCAGCACTTTGGTGACAAATTCGAAAATTCTATCCCAGTATTCGGACACACAGGGGCATTTGAATATTAGATGTTCAAGGTCCCCACCCTCTGCCGTGCAGTTCCAGCAGGAGTCATCTTCCTTGATGTTGTGCAGGAAGAGTCTCCTAGGAGTCCAAAAAGCTTTGTGGAGAAGCCAGAATTTAGATTGGGATAATGTAGGGCTGATTTTGTGTCGAGAGGCAGATTCCCATATTCTGGCCCACTCTGCTTCCGAGGTTGGTGTGGAAGAGTATGAGTCCCAGAAGGACTGTGTGGATGTTGTCAGCTTCGTGGACTGTGGGCGGATCAGTTTGTATATTCTGGACACCTGATGACCCAGTCTATTGATCGTGTGTAGGTAGCCAGGAAGGGAGGGGGTGATGTTGGATAAGTCTGTTTTGGAGAGGGCCACTTTGATGTGTAAGAAGTAATAGAAG
Organism: Lissotriton helveticus; assembly: GCF_964261635.1. Taxonomy (NCBI): domain Eukaryota; kingdom Metazoa; phylum Chordata; class Amphibia; order Caudata; family Salamandridae; genus Lissotriton; species Lissotriton helveticus. Next base: position 737,356,155 of record NC_136061.1, on the reverse strand, counting down.
TCTATGTTCTGGAGTTGAAACTTGTTTTGTAGGTCGTTGAAAGTGAGTGGCAACGGACCATCAAACAGCTGATGAGGGAAGTGTATACCCTTCTCTATCCAAGTAGGATTATTCATTGGTTTCCCTTTGTATAGCAGTCTGGTGTTGTTCCACAGTGATTCCCATCTTGATTTACAAAATTGGTGCGGTAAAAATTTGCTTAAGTGAAGAAGGGCAGCCTTCGTGTTTCTGAAGATGGTACCTGAGGATACAGTGGGTTGTGGTTTGGTAGTGAGGAGGGTGGAGGGGGGAAGGCCACGCAGAATGGATTTTTCCACCATCAGCCAGACTGGGGTGTAGTCTGGGTGGGGAATGAGCCAAAAAGCCCCTTGTCTAGCTAAGAACGCGGTTTGGTAGAGCCTAAAGTCGGCCAGGTTGACGCCTCCTAGGGATTTATCCAGCCTTAGTTTTTTTATGCTAATTCTGGCTTTTTTTTCTTGCCAAAGGAAGGAGGAAATTACTTTATCAAGTTTGGAAAGGAAATCCTTTGAGAATGTGAGGGGCAGCATAGTGCTCAGGTAGTTGATTAGCGGTGATATCATCATTTTTATAGCTTCAATCCTTCCCCACCAAGTGATAAATCGTGGGGACCAGCCGTCAAGGATTCTTTTAACTTTTGTCAATGTCAACGTTTCGTTGTGTGTGAAGGTGCTCATTAATTTGTCGGTAAACTCTATTCCTAGATATTTTATAGCTCCTGTCTGCCAAGCTAGACCTGAGTTACCAAGAACTTCTTTGGTGGTGAAGATGTTTAGTGGTTTAACTTCGGACTTATCTTTGTTTAACTTGTATCCCGACAGGTACGAGTACTTGCTGATTGAGGTCATGAGACCCTCGATCGATTTGGCCGGGTTTTCTGTTGCAATTAATATATCATCAGCATACGCTGCCAATTTTATCTGAGTATCTCCAAAGGAGACTCCCTGAATATCTTCATTCTTTTTGATGTCAGTTAGAAGGGGTTCAAGGGCCAAAAGGAAGAGTGCAGGAGAGAGCGGACAGCCCTGTCTGGTACCTTGGTAGAGGCGAAATGGGTCAGAGAGGGTGCCATTAACTGCTATCCGAGCCGAGGGGGAGGCGTACAGGGCCATCACCATTGTGATGAACGATTGTCCGAGATTGAATGAGCGCATACAGTATTGAAGGAAAGACCACGAAACCTTATCGAAGGCCTTTTCAGCGTCCAGGGTGATCGCCACCATCGGGGATTGGGAATTGTTAGCTTTCTCTAAAATGTGGCACAGAAGTCTGGTGTTGTCATTTGACATCCTATGTTTCAGAAAGCCAACTTGCGACGGGCTTATTAATTTGGGAAGAACAGCGTTTAATCGGTTCGCTAGGATTTTGGCATATATCTTGCAATCAAGATTTATCAAAGAGATGGGGCGGTAGTTTTTGGTGTGGAGCGGGTCTTTTCCCTCTTTAGGGATCACGACTATGTTGGCTTCGCTCATAGAGGGTGAGATACATCCACTGGACGCCGTAGAGTTGAGAACAGTGTGGAGCGTGGGGGTAAGTTGGTTTTCAAAGGCTTTATAAAAAGAAGCAGTGAAGCCATCTGGGCCGGGGGCTTTGTTATTTTTTAGAGATTTGATGGCCTCTGCGATCTCTGTTTTACTGATGGTGGAACCTAATCGTGTTTTGTCAGATTCTGAGAGTTTAGGAAGGTCTAGAGACTCAAGGTATCCGGTGCAAGCTGCTATGTCCAGTGATTTGTCATTCTTGTAAAGCTCTTCGTAGAAGGATTTGAATGTATCAAGGATTTTAGTTTGGTTTGTGTGGGTAGTGTTTGTGGCGTCTTTTATTGATGAAATGGAAGACAGCTTTTGCTTATGTTTGAGATACGAAGCCAGCATTTTACCTGCTTTATTTCCTTCGCAAAGCTTTAGGGCTTTGAAGCGGTTAATCCAAACGCCCGCTCTTTTACTAGTTATGGCATTGTACTCATACTTCTTTTTAGTGAGAAGGTCGAGGGAATAGAGGTCTTGAGGGTTGGCCTTGTGCCGGTCTTCTAGGATTGTGATATCTCGTTCCAATTGTTCCAGGTCTTTGTTTAATTTTTTATTGGTTTTAGCTCTAATATTTATGATGACTCCACGGATTGTGGCCTTAAGGGCGTCCCATAGAGTGTTAGGCTTGGTGTCAGCGGTATCGTTTAGGGTTAAGTATTCCTCGATGGCATCCGCTATCTTAAGTTTGTCCTCTATGTTGGTAAGGATTTCGTCGTTAAAACGCCACCGTCTAGGCGGGCGAATCGAGCGGGAGCCTGCAAGTTTGGTGTGAATACATGCATGATCAGACACCAGTTTGGGGGCAATACCAGTTTCTTCAATCAGGTGTGCGAATGAGGTGGATAATAGGATGAAATCAATACGTGAATAGGAGTTATGTGGGGCAGAGTAGAAGGTGTAGTCTCTCCCATCGGGGTTCTGTAGTCGCCAAGAATCTTTGAGACAGTAGCGCTCACAGAGACGGAGAAGGGCCCCATGTGATCGTGAGGGGTGGAATGAGCACTTGGATTGTCGGTCTAGTAAGGGGTCTAGGGGTAGGTTAAAGTCGCCCCCCACTATTAGTAGCTCCTCTTGGGAGATATGTTCAATGGACCGAGAGACTGAATCCCAGAATGTGGGATCGTCGGAATTAGGGCCATATATATTCACTACATGTATGGGATCGTCCTCTCTGCGTAGATGAGTCACTAGTAATCTACCATCTGTATCGTGAGTGTGTGATAGCAGTGTCAGATTGGCATTCTTAGACAACAGTGTGATTACACCACCTTTCTTTTTTAACGCAGGAGAGGACAGGACGTGGGATGACCAGTGTATGTTAAGGAATCGCAAGTCCTCCTCAGAAAGTTTCGTTTCCTGTAGAAGAACGATATCTCCTTTCGTTTTTGCTAGATAGTCGAACACTTTCCGCCTTTTCACCGGATGGTTAAGTCCTTTGACATTTAGTGAAATCACTTTAAGATCGTCTTTAATTGAGTTGGAGTTAGCCATCGATGAAATGTGTCATCGCTCGTTGGGAAGCTGGCGGGGTGTTGCGACGAGTTCGGGTGCCGTAATCTGACAAAATCGGATAAATTTCAGTGCAACCTTTTTTGACAATATGCATAAATACAAGTGTTGTGATGCGTACCTGCAGCCTGGGTTGTGGAAACAATAAGGGATAAAGTGGATTTGATGTGGCGAGTTGTGTGTGGCAACTCTGTGAAACATAAGTATTAGCATAAAAAAACAGAGTGTGATACAAAATGAGAGGGAACCTACTGAGACTCTGCCAAGTGTTTGCTCCTACATCCTCTCTCTTTTCCCCTCTCTCTAAATGATCCCTCCCTCTCCCCCCTCCCCCCCTCCCCCCCAAATACGTACGTAGGGAGTACGACGACAGTACCATGCTACGCAAAACAGGAGTAACAATAACAATAATGAGTGCATATTATCAATCCCAGGTGAATGTAGACGGTTAGTATAACCAACAGTATAAACAACAGGAAAGTGGCCTAAAGGAGATTGTTAGCAAAATACTAATACGATTAACAGGCCATAACAAGTTTGACCTAATATGGACTAAATAGGTAAAGGGCAGTGTAGAGATTATGAGAGTATCTAATAGACGCGACCATGGTATACTCGTTGGGATGCGCTACTCCCATCATGTGTTAAGTATGTGGAATGTCAAGATCCAGAGTGGAGGCGCTACTTCGAGATGAGCAAAATGTACAAGAGTACCCATTGGTCTAAATGCATAACTTTGCGTGAGTCATAAGCATTCACAAATCGTAACTAGTCACATGCTATATGAAGTCATTATGCTGGCCATAGGTTGCCACGCTTACAAACTCACGGTACTGTAGCTTCGATGAGCCTGGCATGCAGAGTTTAGGAGCCCGTGTCACGAGTCGAGTAAAGTTCTATGGAGGAGGATTCCGTCGAGGCAACCGATGCCGGTCCACTGGATGATTGAAGAGTGACATGGATCTAACTGGCTCCATCTTGTTGAGTCGGGCACGTGGTCTTCCTTTTGTTGGAGAAGCCGGTCGATTGGTCCATTTCTTGCGTTGGACATTCTTCGAGAAGATGCGCCAGGACTTTCGGGTCGGTGAAGAATCTCGGGTGGCCATTTATCATAATTCTGAACTTGGTTGGTCCTGCGAAAGAGAAAGGGATGTTCTTGGATCTAAGTTTAGGGCGGAGGTCCAGGAAGCCCTTACGTACATCCACTGTGTCTTTGGAGAAGTCCTGCGTGAAGATGATCCTGTGTCCTTCCCATGTAATGGAGTGATTTTTCCTCGCATATTGGAGAATCAGATCAGCGTGCTGATATCTGAGCGGCTTGCATATCATTGGCCTGGGGCCTTTAGCATTCCTGCTCGTGAAGGTAGGGATCCTATGCGCCCTGTCGAGTTCAAGGCCATGTGGGAACTCAGTCTTGGTAATCATGGGGATCCATGATTCTAGGAAGGCCACGCAAGAATCAGCATCATTTTCCGCGTTTTCTGGTATGCCGAAAATTCTAACGTTCCCCCGTCTGTTGCGGTCCTCTAACTCCGCATTATGGCATCTGAGGGCGTCGGTGGTGTCTTCCAGGCGTTGGATCCTGGATGTTGACTGTCGCGATAGATCCTCCACATCGCTAATCCGTTGTTCTGCGGCTCCCAGGCCCGAGGTTAAAGCGCTCATGTCGGCCCTAATTGCAGTCATTTCAAGTTGCATTGAGTCCGTGTTGGCTTTGGTTGATTTGGAGATATCCGTAAGGTCTGACAGTTTCTTCAAGATCATCTCCATCGTAGCCGCCATGTCCGCTTTGTTTTTAATGGGCGAGTCGGAAATCAGAGGTTCTGGTTTCACCTTCTTAGGGTTGTTTCTGTCTTCTCTGTTAGCCATTGTGTTAGGGAAGTTTGGCACTATTGACCCCGCTGATTTTGTGTAGAAGGAGCTTGAATCAAGAGGATCCAGATGTCGAGTGCGATAAAGCAGTGGTCAGCGTCCAGTGCGTGGGCAAGAGTTGGTGGACAGGAACCTAAAGCCACACGGATACGAGGGTGGTACGTGACAGTCACCAGAAGCACAGGAGCGTGGGCAGATTATCACGTTCGTTAGCGCTGGTTTTGTGTTGGTTAGTGACCTCAACAGACAAGGAAAGAGCTAATGGAACTCACTTGTAGGGGACCGGCTCCACGTGGCAATAATAGTAGCACTCCAGCACCCATTCCTCATGTTGGCATTGGTGAGAGCAATTGCTGGTCTGAGGGCATATGCTGGACGAAGTTTTCTGCCTCTTGACTTGATTTTCGCCGACTTGTTAGGGATACCAGGGCCAATGAGGTGCTCTCCCTACTCACCCTGTACTTAGTCGTGTAGGATTGTGGTTGGTAGAGAATCCTCTATTGGTGATAAACAGCGGGGCAGTGTCCCAGTCGAAACTTGGCTAAGCGCTGGTTGGATCGCTTTATATAATGTCAGGAGAGGTGGTTGGTTACTTTCCCTCGTTTGCCTGCTCTCTAGTCGCTCGGTGAAGGCGCTCGCGTAACTGGAGGAGCCGCCATTTTAGGGTCAGGCAGGACGTGCTGAACAAACTAACGATGCGGGCGGTTAGGTGGTAATCCTCACCTTAAAAGAGGAGATCTGTGTGGCGTTGGAGCGGCTCATGTTCCCTCGGATACTTCGGTGCTGCTCTGCGGTAGTAGGGCGCGAAGACACTACGTTCCGTCAGGCGAAGCCGTCCTGACACCGAGGCGCCATTTTAACTCATACCGATGTCGGTGCGTGGAGGAGTGAAAAAACCAGCTTAAGTCCACAAGTAAGTGTCGGCCAGCCCCGTTCAGGGATCCGGAGGGTGCCACATGCCTTTAGGCAGCGAAGTCCGCGATCAGCAGTTGCAGCGAGTCCCGATAACGGTGGGAAAGGGATCGAGATCGCTCTCCTGTAGAGCGGAGCTCCAGGTTAGGCGGCCATTCCCACTGCCGTCCAAGCCACGCCCGCCCCACCACTGAATTTTAAAGCATGAATCCTCTCTCACCCCAATTGCCACGCACCACCAACCAACCAAACTGGCCGGCCTTCCTTCAACCATCCCTCCACTTTCTGTTGGTTGAGCTCTGAAGACTAGCGTGGTACAACGTGCAGCATTTTCTCAGTGCTGGGCAGTAGAGACACAAACACACACTCACCAAACCCAGTTCAAGAGGGTGAGCCAGGTGGGCAAGGCCCTCCCTAGAGAATTCTCTGGCCTGCCCAAAACCTCACGCAAGTGGAAAGGCCTCAATTTTCTTTCTATTTGTAAACACTTCACCCAGGCTTATGAGCCCCACTCTCAGCTTAACTTGCAAGATAACAAAGTATTTTTTTGGGGTTTGGAAGAACCAAGGGACAGTTGTGAAATCAGCTAGGTGGATGACAGTGTTTTCTCATATCTCCATAAAGCGCAAATGAGCAGCAGGGTATACACAGGCACACCCTTTATCCAAAACAAACAGCACTCGCCCATCACGACCTAGTTAAGTGATATAACTGAAAGAATGTTAAAAAGAAGACTAGGGAAAGTAACAAAAACATTTCAAATATTTAGAACATATGTCTTGGTAGCATTTGTATTCCTAACTTATGTCAGCATATGAACAATAAACGAAAAGTGAATGTAGGAAAGAGTCCTTTTTGCCATGGTCCCCCCCACTTTTTGCCTGGTACTTGATGTGATTTCGACTGGAAGTGCACTGGGTTCCTGCTAACCAGGTCCCCAGTGCTAGATTTATTTCCCAAAATTGTGCAATTGTTTCCCCCAATTGGAGATACCTTTAGTGCCCAGTATTGTATTTTTATTTATTTTATTTTATAGAGTTTTATGTAGCGCAAACTTGACCCAAAGGGATCGGGTATCAGAGCGCTTTACATATCTCCAGTTGCGTTACAGGAGGACACAATCATGTTAGGCACGGGGAGATTAAATTATTTGCCCGGAATCGCAGGATGTACAGCTGTTGTAGATTAACCAATATGTTGTAGATTAACCAAGTCCTCAAAAGTATATTCAGTTCCAGGATCAGGGTTTATTTGTAGTAAGTAGAACAGCTTAACAACCACAGGGACTGGCAACAAGCACAGTCAGGCTCCAACTGACCCTGCACAGAACCTCCAACATAGAACAGTAATAGAGCATTCCAAGTTGCATGCAGCTTGCATGCAAAGTAGCATACAAGTAGCATACAACAACAGCGTTGTTGCGGAGACTCAAACCCAGTTCCGTAGATTCGCGGACGACCGCTCTAGCCGTTAGGCCAACTCCTCTCCCCCTCTCCCCTCAAGTAAATGGTACCCTGGTACCTAGGGCCTAAGGTACTAAAGAGGGTCCCCAAGGGCTGCAGCATGAATTGTGCCTCCCTAAGGGATCCTTCATCAAGCTCATGCAAACTGCCATGCAGGGTGCGTGTTTTGGTGTAGACAAAAGTTAAAACACAACATGGCACACAGCCTGTGTGCCCTGCTTGTTGACACTGCATGCAGTATAAGTAAGTCATCCCTACCGCAGGCCTTGCCGCCCTAAGGCAGGGTTCACTATACTATATGTGAGGGCATAACTGCTTAAGGACCTATGCCTCCATACTGGTCAGCTCCATTACTGCCAGTACAAGTGCTCAGGGAAGGCATCATAAAAGCATGTGCTGGAGACTGATGAAAATGAGTTTCCCAGCCACAGGACGGCTTCACTGAAAATAGTGATGTTTGTTATCAGACATCTCATATTAATAAACTCACACTGATACCAGTGTCAGATTTAGTAATATATGCCCAAAGAGGGTGCCAAGAGGTGCCCACTGAAACCCTACCAGCCACTTTCATGCTGACTGACTGGTTTTTGCCAGCCTGCTACCAGAGATGACTTGCTGACCCCCAAGGGTTAGGGTCTTTTCTCTCCTGGGGCCAAGCCTGCTCGAGCAAGGAGTGTTTTGCACCATCGCCCACAGGATGACCTGCGGATTAGCATTCCATTGCCGTGGAGCTTTAAACAGGCCCACTGCTTTTGATATATGAATCTGGCTTCTCTCACAGAAGGGGAAACCAACCCTCTTTGTCCAGAGCCCTTTGGCACATGGACAGGTGGGAAAATTAGCTAGGCAAGACAAGCGTTTCCACCCTCAGGCGAGCACCACCCATGAACTGGGCTACCTGATGTGGATGCATCTTTTCAGAAGTGACAATCTTGGTACCAAATTTCGGATTCCTGGGACAGGGTTCTGCCACTTCCCCAAAAAGTGGTCTTATAGGGTGCCTATTTATCCCACGGGAAGTAGCATTGGCTACTACCCTACACTCCCCTAATGCTCCCAAATTCAGTATTTAGGAGAGCCCTTTAACCCGGAAATCAGATCCTGCTGACCAAAAGAAGAAGGATGGCCGAAGAGCAGAGAAAACAAGAACTGCAGAAGAAGCAGCTGCCTTAGCACCAGCTCTTCTGGCCTGTTCGCCACCGTGATTCCTGATCCCTGCTAAAACTTGGTCAGTTGGGCAGCATCTCAGGAGGTGGGTGGATGAGAACGGTAGGATTATGTGTAGTGCAGAGAAACAGGGTAAAAAGAGTTTGCACTAACTGAGCTTTTCACAACAGTAAATTGTAAGAACTAATGGTAAAAATGAGAACTAACAGCTCACCACTTTTGGGGTGAGACGCAGGTGGTGGACTCGTCATCCCCATAAATTGGTCGATCCTTTACCTATTTGATCTTACAACAGCCAAATGCCTAAGCAGACTGTGGCACCAGAGCCACAACTAAATAGTCACTGCTGACTCAGCACATTGAGGGCTATTGCTTGACAGAATGAGTGTTGAGGCATGCACCCAAAATGGCAAGCACAAAGAACAGGACGATTCTGCATTGCTTGTGGGCAGGAGCGCCCACTAGGTGGGTAGAAGGAGTTTGCCTTGGTTAAGCTTTACTCAAAAACAGTTTGTATTTTTCCCATTCTTGCATTTTTCTTCGTGGCCCATCCATGCTCCTTCAAGGCCTAGGGCTCACGCATGCAAGCACGCGCAATACAAGTACTGGCACACTCTGACACTCATGCACAGCATGTGATAAGTTTAGTTTATATTTAAAAAATGCTATACGAGAAGCGGCGCATAACTGCGTATGATCTCTCTGCTGCGCCTGCTCGCACGTGCGTTGATTGTCTTTAATCACCACCACAACAACTCGGCCTAGTTACAGACATGTGACCTCGTCATCTCTTTTTCGCTTTTCACAAGACAAGGCAGTCCTGGTCCGGGTCACACACCTGCAGTGTGAGTGATGGACTGTGCAGTGCCTGACTGTACCCTTCTCGGGTAATGTGACTCAGGCAGCTTTGGGAGGATTCAAATGCCCACCCAGACTGCTTTCCCGCCTCCTGCTTGACATATTACACACAGGCGCCTCTGCCACTGACGCAGACTGGGTCAGATGTACAGCCTCGTTGCTTTTCTGTAAAGCCTGGCGGGAAAAGGGACAGATTACACTTCAGCCTGCATTATCACCACAACAATAGCTATGTCTCGTCATAGATACAAAAAACACACATGTAAGCAGCCTGCTGTCAGTCTGAGATACACACGGGGCTTAATATCTGCAGGTGGTCGGCATTGGGGCTAAAGTTGGGGGACAGGGACTAACTTTATTTAGTATCAGACTGCGACTTGAAGCAAGAGTGAGCAAGACTGAAACAGGGAAAAGGAGAAGAATGAGAAAGATAGGCAAACACTGAGAAAAGGAAAGGAGAATCAAGACAAAGAAAGCGTAGTGTGGCAGAAGGAGGAGGCAACATTTGGCACCCGTAGTATTCGGAAATGCCAGCGTTCAGCAGCACCAGCGACGGTGTCCTTAAGAAAATCTTTTGGTCCTGCACTTTTTTATTTCAAATGACGCACTTTCTGCAGAGACTGGAAGCAGACCTGCATTTAATCTTCATGTTTACTCCCCTCTTAAACCCCAGCACGTTGCCAGAGTCAGCCTGCAGCTCTTTGCACCTCAGCCAAGAGGAAGTTTGTCCAGGGCTGGGCAATAAATGAATTATGTAACTCACTCACTGAGTCTTATATAAAATAGTTCTCATTGCTGGGTGGCTTCCCGTGGCCTGGGAGGTTTTGACCATTTCCTTGTATTCTTGCAACTTTACAATGTGCAGATCTATTTGTTCTGAAACACAGGAACATAAAACTCTCTGAGAGGCGAAGACAATTCATTTCCCGTGGTGTAAGCATGTATAGCGCGGCTCCAATCTCCAAACTGCAGCAGCAAAGCATTTCTTTTCAGAGTGTACCGCGGTGGGCCTGCTGGTGTCTCCTACAGGCCTGCCGCACAATGGGAGGGCTTCACTCTTTTATCCCCGTGCCCCGGCATTCTCCCACAGCCAGGAAAGGTCAGGCGAGAAGCAATGCGAGGGCCGCTGCTGATCCCCGCTCTTTTGTTCGCCTAAAATCCGTGTAATAGGCCGACAAAAACAGCACACTCAAAAAGGCAGGAGCTCTTTGACACGGTTTCTGAAGCAGGCGCCTACTGCAGGACCAGAGGGCAGGGAGCACCGGCGTGCTGAGAGACGGCCTGCGGCGCTCTTGTGCTCGCCTCAGTTGGCGGGAGAATGTCACACACTTTTGGTAACCGCGTGCCTCGAGGCTGAATAGCCTGTGTTCGTGTCAGCCCTTCCTAAGATGTAATTCAAGTCTTTGACTGAAATAAAATACTTCTGCCATTGTGCTTTGGGATGTGTGTTCCTATTTGGCACGCAGTGATCAATGGTGTTACTATGTTGTCAAGAGCAGATCGCAACACAAAAGTTTAGTGGGCCAAAGTGTCGGAAAAATGTCATAAGGAGTTTGTTCAGGGAAATACCTTTTCGGTATTTGAGATTCGTGACAAAAAGAATGAATATGAACAGAAAATGTACATTTATGTCATACAAAAATCACAGAAGTGCAAATAGGATGGGAGGCCCCATTTCCGTAATTAACTGAAATGGTAATACTCTTCTTCCATACCCACTCAACAGGTCATAGGTTATAACTCGGATTGTCAGATTTGACCGAATCATTTGTATGTGCCACAGTCAAACAAAGCAGCCCTCGCCCGTTTCAAGGTGTGTGTGCCCCCGTCGAGGTGAGCAGGTGTTGTCTTTTCCTTATACATTTTCTTGCTTTGGCCTTTGGTTAATAAATAGCACAAGCAATTTATGATTTTCACCTTATAAACGAAAAATCCCGACTCGCGTAGCTTTTGTAAAGTAAATCGGAGGAAATCAGCAAATAGTCATTTTAAGTATTTCTAAAAAAAAAAAAAGTGTGTTTAGTGTTGCATGCAGTTATATTAATTTTAAAGACAGTTGCAAGCATACATCTGAAAGAGAGGAAAAAAATTATCGGTACAGGCCGCATTGCATCTGAACCCCTCGTAAACAGCAACAAAATGGGGCAGTACAGCTTTAAAGAGCCAAAGGTGGTGTGGCTGTACTGATGCAAACATGAGCTCGCCTATTAATACCAGCCGGGGCAGGGTGGGTGGTGATTTTGACAGACGACGAGGGAAATGTAATTATTTATTACATTTTTCGTCGTGGTCGTCTGTCGAATCCCCTCCAAACGCATCCCCACTGCACCACCGCTCTTACCTGCATGGGCCGCAGCTGATGAACACGTGTGCACTATTGTGAACTAACAATCAGGCAAGGGCTTTTACCATCATTTTTAGCTTGACATGTAGGTACATGTAATCAGTCGAGGTTCCTCCGATATGGCGGAGGAGTGTCGCCCCACTGCTTTTAAGCACTGCGAAGAAGAAACATAAAATGATAATAACTTTGAGTTCTTCTAATTTTATGCTTTGTGCTGCTTTGCGGGTGGGCTGTGCTGCTTTGCTCTTGGAGCAGGGCAGGGGAGGAGTGGTTTGCCCACTCCTAAGTGCACAATGACTGTTTGGTCGATCTTCTCGGGCAAGGATCGACTCGACCGTCAACAGACTCTCCCGGGAAGTAGTACTCTTACATGCTGCATATCATAAACTCGATGGACATATCTGGTAACGCAATGCACCTTCACTTTTATGTAGGCAGCAGAACCTACTCTTCAGTAAACAAAGGTCCTCTCTATCACATTGCGTATCAATATGTGCGCTGCGTTGTATCCCTGTTCACTTGGTTCAGTCAAATTCAGGTGTGTTGTCAGTATGAATGAACGCATAGCATATGCGCTATCACCTACAGGGTAGAAGGCAATATATTACTCACTGCAATGTTTCACCATGACCAGAGAGTCAGTAAGACAGTGTTACATGCATTTACAAAGCAGGTATCCTTCGTCAAATTCACCCCCAAGGAGACGTATGAATGACACTGTGTCTGAATATGTATGAATCATGCGTACTACCTGGGAATCTTGCCACTATGTTTGTGATTATATTTTTGGCATTGAATATGACTTGGATATTCAGTGATTGATATGATTTCCTGTTCTTGTACATGCACTCCTTCACTGAGGGGGGACATATAGCTACATGCATCACATCAATGCACCCAATTACATAGGGAAAATGGGCTAGCTGATAAAAGTCCAATTTAGTTTGCTGCAATTCCTGTGGAGTTGTAGAAAACCTTATGTGGTAGTATATCGTCTGCAACATGGCGTCCGGTAGCAAATTGAAAAAGTGTTATAGTGCACTTTGGGAGACCCGCTCCTGCTGTTGCTATTACCCTCTGGAAGCTACCTGCAGTTAGGAGGTGCAGTTCTTATAAGACGTGCACATGTGTGGGTATAGCATGTGTCCGGCGAGTCTGATGCTGCTGTAATGGATCTAGTTCAGCTATCAGATCATAGATCATATTGGAACCCAACCTATATTTATCATAGATATCTTCCTCTGTCTGCCCCAACAATATAATGTGCACTCTGAAAATGCGGTCCTGTCTCTTCCTTCTTCTCTGTGCTGCTGCTGCTTGTATCCTCAGCCTCCTCGCCATGACATACAGTGCAGCCATTGTGAAACATTCTGAGGACTTCTGGGGCTGTTTAAATAGTTTGCACCTGCTTACCACCAATTGGAATTGGTGCATTAGCAAATTGCCAATGGATCATACATATGTTTGCGAATTTCAAATTGCGAATTCGCTAAAACAGATTCGCTATTTGGTATTTGCTAAATAGAAAATTGCAAATTTTGCAAGTATCTTGGTAATTCTGCTAATTCTTTTCATACATTGCTTACATCGATTTTGTATTCGCTAACAGCAGAATTTTGGGATTCGCACCGTTTGCTTCTACAAAATAGCAACTTGAAACATGTGGCTTCACAATTCTTAATGTATTTAGCGATTCCCATTGGTGTCGTAATCGACCTGCCTCGTGAATATTAATGAGGTAGGTCGCAATTTGCGGCCCACTAAGAATCGCTGCCATCACAGGTATGGTGGCCTGCTGAGGCCAGCAGACCACCATGTCTGTGATCGCTTTTTAATAAAAAAAAATTAAAAAATGCAACCGGTTTTCCTTAAATGATAATGGGATGTGTTTAAAAAAGAAAATGATACTTTAAAGTTTCATTTTTCAAGTGTATGCCATGGTCCATGGGACCACTGCCTGCTCTTAAATAATAATGTTCTCTACATTCATAAAGGGAAAGGTATCCCATGGAGACCTCTTCCTTTTTGCGAATGGTTATCACCACCATTGAGGTGTTGGTAAAAAAAATGAATGTTTGAGGCTGTAATTCAGTCACAAAACATTCATACATATCCCTGTGATTCAGTATTTGAAAGAGACACCCAATGACCAGAGCTACTGACTTTGGAGCTGGGGAACCAGTTTTGAATCTGGTATTTGCTCAAAATCCTGTGATCTGGGCAAATCACTTAATTTCTCTGTGCCTATCAAAAATGAATGTTCCTTTGTGTAATGTAACTAGTGCGCATGTAAAGTGCTCTGATACCTTTGGGTCGCGTTCGCGCTATATAAAACTGCAAAAAAAAAAAAAAATGCCCCATCCAAATACGAATTGATAAACACAAATTGCGATTCAGGAGCATGTTATCGAATCGCAATTTGCAGTCTTGTAACAACATAACATTCACGTTGAAGTTTGTTCTACATAGTCTTAACTCATAACGTCTGTACTGAAATCCGCAATCCTTAATCAGTCCTTGGAGGTATCATAATCTTAGACTGACCCCATCAATCATCTTAAGACAGCGATTATTATTATTGATTAGGCTTGAGAGGAGGTCTGTGCCTAATGATCAATAATAATGTTCCAGAAAATAATTCCCAAAATCCCAAATTCTTTTCAGGGCATAATGCTCCGTTTTAATTCTTGATCCAGAAATACATTTCAAAAGAAAAGCAGCCGACTAGTGTTTTGCCCGGTGGCCAACAGGCTGTGACCTCAATGAGATCATGTCTTACTGTACTCTGTTGGCATGCATAATATGTTGATTAACTCACAGATTTAATACAATTTCACCGGTCTGTTATTGCTGCTACTTGTAATATCGTTTAATTTTTATTTTGTTATGTTTTCTTCCTCATTTTCTCCCCAATTCCACCATTTCTTCCTCCTCTTTACTGTTGACCCTTTTAATTGCGCACTTGCACAAACCCCTGAAACCTACCCCGCGACTTTTTACTTTTTTTGTTTCTTTCCTTTTTCCCCCCTTTCGTTTCCTTTTTTTTCTTTGATTTTTCCTTTACTTTTCTCATCCACCCAAAACTGAATCAATGCATTATTTTCCTTTGTTTCGTTTAACATGATGTTTGCACTGAACATGTCAGCCTTGAAAAAAGCCCTTGGCTTGTTGGCCACCGGGCCAAACACGTGTCAGCTGTTTTTCTTTTGAAATGTATTTTTGGATTAAGAACTAAAATGATGCATTAAGCCCTGAAAAGAAGTTTACATTTTGGAAATTATTTTCCAGAACATTATTATTGATCATTGGCCACAGACCTCCTTCCAAGCCTAATCTTCTTCTCAAAACCAGTAGCTCTTGGGTGTAGCCATTTGGGAGGCATGTGCCTACTGCAATATTTGGGTCTTGATTCTTTGGCATGATGCCTAGCACCGTAAAATCCACCCATTGCCTATACATATTATTATTGGGCCACCTTTATGTCATCCCTTGCTACTGATGTTCGACCTCCATGGCCTTCTGGCCGGGACCAAGCAGCAACTGCCATGTCTGCTCTGCTCTGACCCCGTCATAGTCCCCTGTCTTCCCCTCAGAGTCCCTGCCATGAGGCATCCAAAGGACTCTCTTAGGGCAGTTCTTTTTTTACCCTAAGGTGTTATTATCTGCATTCTACTGTTGCAGTTCCCACCAAGCTGCCGGTGGGTTCTCATCCTCGACCGTAGTCATCTCCTTCCCCCCCCCATGCAAAATATCCCTAAGCAAAAGCTGTCAAGGTCCCCAAGATGTTCAGGAGGAATATATCCACCACTACCCGTGACAAATGAACCCAGTGAGACACATAGTAGGTTAATAAGGCAGCGCCTCATAAATTCCCAACCCATAGTCTTGCAGTATTTAGACATGGAAATGTTAGTTCTCCTGGACCATTCTACTGCATTGTGGCTTAGGCCCCCCTCCACTCGGGTAGCACAATTATCTCGGGCCACAGGATCTCTGCTAAGCAGACCAGTCTGGCTAAGGCTGTCAGGCTCATCTTCATTCTGTCAAAGAATTCCTGGTGCTCCTGTTCGGTGACTTCGTTGCCACACAAGTGCACCGCTATGGTCTTGAGTTTTCCATGTGTACATGGGGCAGGAGACTTGCACAGGGACAGCTCCTCCACTAGAGTGGAGGAGCGTTGCCCTACTGCTTTCTCGCAGTGCGAGAAAGCCAAAATATAACATGATAATAACTTTTGGTAAATAACATTTTATGTTCTTTCTGCATTGCGGGTGGGCGGAGCTGCCCTGGCAGGGCAGGAGAGGTTTGCCCACTCCTGAATGCGCATGACTGGTTAGGTTGGCCTGAAGCTTTTTTTTGCTTCGGATCTCCGTGATCGCATGCTTCAGATCCACTATTTTTTGTGTTGGGACCCGTCACACACTCTCCACCAAGTCAAGCTCTATACCCAGGAAAGTCAAAAAGGTTGTTGGTCCTTTGGTTTTGTCATGTGCCAAGGGCACCCCTAGCCACCTCACTAAGTCACTAAACTGGTCCAGGAGTGTGGCGCATTGTAACAAGCTCCTTCTCGACCTACGTTGGTTCTCCCTTAGTTCTGCATAGTACATGCTTTAGGCTGCCTTTTGCTTCGTGCGATACCAAAGGGGATAAGCAAATCAAACACTCACCCCCAGTCAACTGATCTGGGTTTAATCCATCACCATTCTTTAGCTCACTCCACCACCCCAGTTCAGACATGGCCATATGCAAATCAGTCTGACCCTTTTGCTTCGTGCAGCCACATATGATGCATTTGTTTTTGTGCCTCTATATTATTTTAGAAATACGCTGCACATGTTTTTTGTTATATTGTTCTCCATCCTGGGACTTCGTCTGTGCACATTTAGTACAAGGTTGAACGACATTGTGCACTGTTTCATGTGCTCTGTCAACAATGTCTTCCAACATTTTAGACACAACACAAAAGCACTGCTGCTGTTTTCCAGCATGGCACTTCTTATCATATAAACCAAGACTTGCTTTTTTGTAAACAGAGAGGAGGATTCTTGCAGAAGGCCAGGTCATGGAATGTTAATGTTATGTTATGTTAATGACATTTATTTTGCGCACAGATGCTCCAGCTAAGGAGCGTCCTGGCGCAGGGAATGGAGAACATAACACAACGCTAAAAGGAACAGAAAGGTGAATATAAAATGAATTAAAAGAGGTACGTTTTCACGGCCCTACGAAATACTAATAGATCCTCTAACAGGCGGATTTCTAAAGGGAGAGCGTTCCAAAGGGTCGCAGCTCTCACCCGAAAGGAACAACCGCCCATCCGGCTAAGCCTGGAACGCGGGACAACCGCAAGGGATTGCCTGAGAGATCTAAGAGAGCGAGTCGGGACATAGGCGGATACGAGATTATTGAGAATCTCAGGTGCCGACCCTTTTAAGATTTTAAAAACAAGGCTAAGAGCCTTAAAGTGAATTCGACTCTTGATCGGTGGCCAATGTAGGGACCGCAAAGTATTGGAAGTGGGACAGAACCTTGGCAGACCCACCACTGCTCTCGCAGCCGCGTTCTGTACGCGCTGTAAGCGAACGATCTCAGATTGGTTTACTCCCAGCAGGAGCGAGCTGGCATAGTCCAGCCGGGAGATAATCGTCGCTTGAATGACCAACTGTCTTGTCAGAGCATCAAAAAATTTGAGCACCGGCCTTAGCCCACGCAGGACACCAAAACAGCATGCCGCCACTCTCTTAGTATGGGTCGTGAAACAGAGGGTGTGATCTAACCACACTCCCAGGTTTCTAAGTTCCATCACTGGTGTAGGGGCCGGCCCTAACTCAAGAGGCCACCAGCAGTCCCCCCAGCGATCCGCTCCCCTCCCAACGATCATCACCTCAGTTTTCTTCACGTTAAGCTGGAGACAGTTGTTATTCATCCAGCTGGCCACCTCTCCAGCCCATTACGGAACCTGGGGGCATCCTGTTCGGCATCCCCGCTGATCGTAACCGCTAGCTGCGTGTCGTCGGCGTAAGAGACCATGGTTAGGCCCCACTGCCTGGCGACATCAGCCAGCGGCCGCACGTATAGGTTGAAAAGCGTGGGACTCAGCGAGGAGCCCTGAGGAACCCCCAGGTCCAACTGATGGTATTTGGACTGAAAAGGAGGGGTGGCAACGCAGAAGGAGCGATCGCTGAGGAAGGAACGGAACCACTGCAGAGCAGAGCCACAGATGCCAATGTCCTCCAGGCGGTGCAGAAGGATGCGATGGGACACCTTGTCAAAGGCAGCGCTAAGATCTAGTAAAATAAGCGCTGCCGTTTGACCTGCATCGAACACACTCCGTAGATGTTCTACCATAGCCAGAAGGGCAGTCTCCGTGCTGTGACCAGCACGGAACCCATTGTGCGTGGGATCGAGGACATTGGCCCGGGCCATATGCTCAGAGAGGGCCAGGTTGACGTGAGCCTCCATGACTTTGGCCGGCCAGGGAAGCAATGAAATGGGGCGGTAGTTTTCCGGTTTTAAAGGATCCAAAGATGGTTTTTTCAGGATCGGAGAAACCACCGCCTGCTTCCACTTGGCAGGAACAGTACCTGAGGTCAAAGAAAGGTTAATCAGCTAACACACTACAGTGCGCCCCTGAAAAGAAGGGTCTCTAAAGAGGGCAGGTCTGAGTGGGTCCGCAGGAGAACCGGACTTAACTCGCTGTGCCCACTTGACAAACTCATCCCAAGAAAGAGTAGGGAGAGAGTGTAATGCCGGGCAACTACAAGGACCGTTCAGAGGAATGGAAGGCAGCGTCATACTGGGGAACGACTGATAGATGGTCTTGACTTTCTCCAAAAAGAAAGCGGCTAAAGTCTCACAATGGGAAGTAGAACCATCCACTAACGGATCCGCTCTCTTAACCAACAGATTTTTAAGGGTTTTGAAGATAGTCTTGGATGGATTGAGGCTATTGCGGAATTCCGTCGCGTAGAACGCCGCACGGGTTCTACAAATAGCTCGATGGTAGAGCTTGACGGAAGCCAGGTACGTGTTTTTTTTAACGACATCATACGTCTTCCGCCACTCCCTTTCTGCCAGTCTACATGAGCCCTTCAAGGCGCGAAGAGCGCTGTCATACCAAGGACTCGACTGCCGGGAGCTGGATTTACTAGAGATGATGGGCACCAATGCATCAAGCCCTTGGTAATCCAGCTACAGAACTGGTCGTAGCCCAATGTAGCATTAAGTAGAGGGCCTAAGGGCACCCCATCCTTGCATAAACTGAGTTTACACTTACGATGCAGACCACCTAACTACAAAGTACCAGGTATTGGTCCAGTGCTAGTCCCAGAGATCACTGCTGTATCCCTGTGCTAACGTAGTGAGGGTAGGCTTAGACAAATATATCATTTGCCATGTTAGAGCTTTTCATTGTGTACAGTTTGCTAGTACTGTTGATTATTTTGCTTAGTTGTATATGTTTTTTAATTGCCTCATACTTGCTTCATAGTAGAACAAAATAGTTTCAATAAATATTGTAAACTTTCCTTGTGTCTTTATTTTGTTTATTATGGATATGCATGTTTGAAAAGTGAAAGATGATGGTCTGTTTACACAGTTGTCTTCAAAAGGGGGGAGAGCAGGGATCAGTGTGATCTACAGGGTGAATAATTACCACTTAAGGATGAGCAGAAGGTCCAGCCACAGTGTGTGCCCCTAACGGTAAGGTTATCAAAAGAAAACTGGGCAGTTCCTGGGGAATCTGAGTGTGAGTGGTCACTAGGGAGTGTAGAGGTGGGCTCGTTGGAGACCTACCAGTGGGTATCCAATATGTTGGATATAATGGCCTTAACACCCTTGCAGTTGTCATGCTTCATCATAGGCAATGCTCCTCGTTGGGTAGGCGGTGCAATCACCAATGGGCAACACCTCAAAGAGAGGCTCTTTAGCGGAGATCTTTTATCCAACTGCCTATGGGTGAAGTGCGGGTAAGGGGCCAGGAAAGTGTAGACGGTGTGGTGAGTTAAAATGAAGCAATAGGTACCGGAAAACAACTTTATTCTGGTGGCCCTTTGCTTCAAATAAAAACAGGAACTAGTCTGTACTGGCTGGGACTATAGGTGTCCGTGCGTAAGACAGGACTAGAATGTGAACGGTGTGGTCGACATGTTTCTCGCTATTAGTACAATGACATGCGATTCTTCAGGACATAAGTAGAGTTTACACTACTGTCTACAAAAACATGATCTAAGTAAGTATCAGTTTGACATCATCCATGTTATTTAGGAAAAAGATACCTGTTTGACACTATTTCTTGCCTAAAGGTCAGGAATTATATGTGTCAACAGTGCCCAGCGGGTCGTCCATCAGGAAAGAAGCCTCTGTATCCAAGGTTCTAGCTCCTGTGGTCGTGTGAGTGCGCCTACCCCTCTCCGCTGGGACCGTTTACACAGTTCCCTTGGGGACCAGAGTGTTGTGTTCTAGGTTACCAAAATTATCTGCTACTCTTGGAAGTTTAGGAGTTCCGATAAGGCACTGTGAGCTAGCCAGGAAATTTGCAAAACAAACAATTGATAGACAGAATGCAGAACAATTTCAAACATTAACCCCAGTACAGAGATCTGGGCCTAAATCCATCGTTTGTTTGCTCACCATGCCATTCTAGTTTGGGCCCAGCCATATGCAAATCAGTCTTGACCCCTGCGCCCAATGGGAACATTCCAGCCTGAACTGCCAGGCCAGGTCCTCCCAGAACTGGAAACAAGAATCCTAGGGCTTTCATCCCTCATCAGCCAGGATAGCTTGACTCCAGTGGCATGGAGATCACGGGACCCTCGTCTGGGCATACCCGTCCCACTCGGGGAGACAAATGCAAAAAGAACAATTGATTGACAGAATACAGAACAATGTCATACATTCATCCCAGTACAGACATCTGGACCTAAATTTATTGTTTTTTTGTTCACCATGCCATTCCAGTTAGGACCCAGCCATTTGGGCTGATAAGCAATGATGTGGCAAAAAGGCACAGTCCCAGCATTCTGTTGTGCTGTTGTCCCACGGCACAGTTCTGCAAAAGCAGAATCCCTGCAACAGGTACCCCTATGAGAAGGAAGTCATTGAGGTAGTGCAGTCTCCTCCCAAATCAGGCATATCTCTCCCAGATCCCACTCCATAAAAGTACTGAAAGCTTCAAAATCTGCGTAGGATATTGTACAGCCTAGTGGTAGGCATCAGTCATAGTAAAACAGTCCAACTAGCTGTAAACCCAGAAAGTGATAACTGTCTGGGTGCACCAGGAGAAGGCAAAAAGATGATTCGATATCCCTTGGCCATTTGTGCCCCTTTCCCAGCGTCTCGCAACATATCCACCATTTCATCCAGTGTGGTGTAAAACACTGAACACTATTCCTGGTCTAACATATCATTCACTGACTCACCTTGGGTATGAGAGATGGTGAATTAGCCTAAACTTGCCTGGATCTTCCTTGGGGACCACTCCTAGGGGGGAGACCACAAAGTCCTCCAAGGGCAGGTGCTCAAAAGGGCCTGCTCTTTGGCTATTTTCGGCCTTGTAGCCTCCATGTTGTTCCCAACCGACTTAAGGTTCTGGCTGAAGTGCTCTGTCTGGAATAAGGAAACCTTAGCCAATGCGCTTTGCTAAGATCCGTGAATCATCGTGCTTGTGATAGGTAATGAGTAATCATGTGGCTGCGTAATACGTATAGAAGCTCTTTCATTATCTCCGCCCTCCAGTAGCATTCCCCTGCTATTACTTCTGGGGGGTTCTTTTTTCTCACCGCTTACTCTTGCTATTTTTCACTCACTAGTGGGGTGGTGTCTCTGCAGTTGCCCAATGCATGTTTACATTTTCTTACTTGGCCCCACTTACAGTCTTCCTTCTCAAACTCCCAACAAGTTGTTGTTGTATGGTACCGGGCTGTCATTCCTCCCAAAAAGGAATTGCTTCGGCAGCCTTCTCTTTCCCCAGAGGCCCAAAACATAGGCTCCCGTGCATCCGACCCTTCGCACGACACTGCCATCTTATGTGTGAAGCCTGTAACATCCTGGTGATCCCAATCAATAAATTGGCCACACCTCCATCTTGGCCCCAAAACCTTCATATCTCAGCAGTGCCTCTCACCTTGTATTTATGCTGTGCCTCATGCACTTTCTGCTCATACAGAAACAGCAAAGCTGAGCTCTGTGGGAACATTTCTACAAGCACATATGCCAATGTCCTGAATGCGTGAAGCCAGTTATTAATAGACCTCTCTACTTTTTGCTGCACCTTTCTTTTCTCCTCCTCTTTTTTTCATCCTGTGTCACCAAGTCCAGCCCAACGCGCCTGGCCTCTCTAACAAGTTAAAAATATCTATAAACTCCTTGAACCAAATACTTTCTTTTACTGCTAGGGGTACTAGATCTGCTCGACCTGTCTCATGCGCTATTATAGGTGGGTCACCAGGGGATGGCTGTATGTATTCACTTCAAAAACAAGGGGGAGGTAGAGAAAAATAACAAAAAGGGCACGTCCTCTTTCATAGATATGTATTAATCAAAAAGAGCCCTTTTTGTAAAATGAAGGGATGCTTTTCTTTAAGAAAATGGTGAATTCTCCTTAATTAACCCTCACCCACCACGGTTTCCCCTTGGTGGCATGCTTCATTATTGGGTTCTTCCCGTTCCGCTGCAGAACGGGCGTGCTACAATCTGCAAGTTACGTGGAAGTCCTTATAGGTGCTAAAAGATATATTCAGATAAAGTATATGAAAAAGGGAGTGGGAGGAAATGAAAAATAACTGGCTAGTAGGAGAACATTCTTTATTTTACCTCGGTACTTCATAGAATTCTTAGCCAGCCAACAAATGTTTTGTCGCCACACTGGGCATTTGTCCCACGATTTTTTCAAGTCTAAGTAAACAAATAAAAAAGGGCCATTGTGACACCATACAAAAACTTGTGTACAACCAACACCTCAAGGGTCTCACCATGACGTAGTACGGCTCCAATCACAGATTGGAGACACATGAGCAAACATGCACAGTGTGGATCCCTCAAGCCATATTACTGAAAGTATGCAAATAGTTGGGGAAGAAAAGGTCTCATAATCAGGAAAAGGGGACCCTATACTCCCAGAATTTAGGTAATGGAGAAAACAAGGGTAGGTGAATATAAACTCATTGAAGCAGGAAAGCCCCCCATATCTCCGATATGTGTAAAACCAGAAAAGGAATGACGGAAAAATGCAATAAAATACCAATCATATCCAAAACCAGCTGAACGATGCAGGAAAGCCGACATACAATATGTATATAGAAAATATAACAAAGGGAAGACGGAAAAGTGCAATGAACACTAACCAGTTACAAACCAAATCTCGTACGTAAATAAGTGGCTTACTGGATAGCAAGGTGTTCTTTGAAATTAAACGAAGACAAAGCGGAATTAATGGTACTGGGGGATAATCCTACCCCAGTATCATCTTTGGGTTGGCCACATAGTCTAGGGCTTTGGTCAGTTCCATTCTCCCCTATAAAAAGCTTGAAGATATGGTTGGACAGCTCTCTGTCATAGAAACCCAAGCCAAAAAACTGACCAGTTAATGTTTTTTCATGTTTAGGATGCTGAGAAAAATTCTGGCGCTCCTCCCAATGTCATGCAGAACAGTGGTAGTCCAGGCCTTGATTTCCTCATGGCCGGACTACGGAAACTCCCTATATTTAGGTTCCCCTAAGTTAGTACCAAAAAAGACTACAGGTGCTGCAAAACATTACAGCCAGAATTATTTATAAAGTACCTAAAATTCCTCTGCTAAGAAAGCCTTGCCTGCTTTACACTGGCTTCCCTTGGAGCAGAGAATGAAATTCAAGGCATTGTGTCTTACATACAGGGCTATCAATGGCAAGCGCCCCATTATGGTAAGAGTTTTATGACCTGCTATGTTTCGAACAGTTCGTTAAGATCCTCTTACACTGGTCTTTTGACAAATCCATGGATTCATTAGGCCAAATGGGGTGAAAGATTGTTCTCTTACCTTTCCCCCAAACTTTGAAAATCAATGCCAGTCTGAGGACTGAGTTGGAACAAGGTCAGATTCAGAAAGCATCTTCAAACTTGGCTATACCCCCAGCATTTTCAGGTCAATTTAGTCCCATAAGTGCTGTCATGTGGCCCATGGGGACATTGTCGTCGTCCCTAAGTAAGCATGCTGCAGAATGTCCGCTGCTTTGCACACGTGACTACATGACTTTATTTTGCAAATGCCCCTTTCGATATTTTAACATCATACATATGCCAGTTGCACACCAGTTTCATATGAGAACCCACTGCTGTGTTCACACTTTGCAGGTTCCTGGGATTTGGTCTGAACATTGTGAACAAGGTTGAAAAACAATGCCCCTTGTTATTATGTTCTGGTCAGGCCCTACCACCTAGACAAAACATACAGATGCAGCTGTTGTTTGGGAATACATACTTTGATCTTATTGGAATACACAGATAGGTAGGACACACTTGGAGAGGGACCTTTCCAGGGATAAGAGCATGCCAGCACCTATGATGTAGAACTACCATCTGTACACCATGGTACGGGATCTGCAGATAACACCCAGAGATCTTCTAATATGTAATCATCCTGCATCTGTGCAAGGGGAGGGAGGTTAGGCCTCGCTGTCTCTCACAATAACAGTTCCTTTTATAATTTACAGACTGCTTGCTATGCTGACCGTATTTGTGTTATGCATTTTTCTGCTGATTGTGGCACGTATTCTGCATATTAGAGCACATTATTTAAAATAAGTATTTTAAACTTGGTCGTGTCTCTGTCAGATCTTTTTGTGGACAAGTACAAGAGTGTGAGCGAAGGGTATGTCTTGTAACCGCTATTCATGAGAGAGTCGCGAGTGTTGTGTTCTGGGGTGTCTAATCACGTGTTCCTCTGTGAGGGAGTAGGAGGGTAAGTTAGACACTAGAGCTAGTCAGTCCTGGGCTCATGGGTACTAAGGTGGTAGGATGACTCAGTCCCTATATACTAAGGTCCCATAAACCTACGCATAGTTCTTTGTTTGTGCAGAATCCCTGCAACAGTGAACGCTTGGACTCTCACAGCCCTGGGAAGCCTTAGGGTAGCTATGCGCTTTATAAGTCAAGATAAGATAAGATATACATGCTGGTGGACCGGCTGAAGGCCCTTCTGTACAACTGTCCCCTGCAAAAAAAAAACTCTGCTCTTGGCCACGTTCTACGAGCTCCCCTGGGTTGCCTCTGCACTTAGTTGTTTGAATCTAAGCTCTGTTTCAATGGAACATCAGGTGGCTGTTTATCCTACCTCAGCGACTGCTGTGGGGGCTGGGTGGGAATATAATTGCTCTAGCAACTTGATCCGAGGTTTGCCTCTGGGAACAGCACTGTTTCGTCTACTACTTGGCACATGTAAACATCTGACTTTCCATGTGGTAGGAACCTTTTATTTCGGCCTGTTATACTTGGAAATTTGTTTTTACATTACCTTAAGTTTTTAAACGGTTTTATATTTTTATATAAATTAGGCATTCTTTATGCTTTGTAGGCCGGAAAGGATTGCCGGTACTGCTTTATGAGGACGATGCAGTCCTGATCTCCAGGACCGCAGCCGGCCTACAAACTTTGTTAAAAGCTTTTCATGACTTTATGTCCTCACGGGACTTGAGTATTAACAACTCAAAGTCCTATGTCATGAAGGTAGGCATGGGGTATAAAAAATCAAATACCTTTAACGTTAATGGGGAAAAAATTCCTGTGACTAAGACATTTTCCTATCTAGGTGTCCTCTTGGACCATCAATTAAATTGGAGACCCGCTATACAGAGGAAAATGGGGGAGGTAACAAGGGCTAATGCAGCAATATTTGATTTTGCTAGGAAAATAGGAAACACCCCAGTGGCGGCACTGCTCCAACTATATAAAACGAAAAGTATATCCATTGCGTGTTATGGCAGTGAGCTATGGGGGTTCACTCCATCTAGAGGCTTGGAAGTCACTGAAAATAACTTCCTAAAACGAGTCCTGAGGGTACCAAGGGGTACTGGTAATTTCTCTGCTCACGAAGAACTGGGTATGCCATACCTAAGTGACAGTTTAGCCGTAAATCCTATACTCTGCTGGCTAAACTGCTGGGTAAATACTGAAATACCCCTTACCCAACAAATTCTAAAAGAAGCAACAACATGGGAAAATGGATCCAAAGTCCCTTGGCTGAAATATATTAGAATATGTCTAACCGAGCTAGGGCGCCCTGATCTCTTTGTAACCCCAGAACTTACTAGAAAATCTGATGTTACCTCTGTGAAGAAGTCATTTTTCTCTTCTAGGTACTTAGCCCGGGAGGAGGCTGAATGAATCTTCTACTGGCAGTACCGAGGGGGGCCCATCTAGGCCAAGTGTTGCCACCTTGCGGCTGCGACGATAAGTCTCCGCAAGATTTGGCACACTTTTTATTCATCTGCCCTTTTTATCTGGTACCTCGGAAATTATATCTAAAATCAATACTCAAACAGCTGAACTTTGCACAAATTCGACCAGCACTTTATTATCTCCAATTATTAAGTAGTGATTGCATTTTGTTTGTATGTAGCTTTTTAAAACTTGCGGTCAAATTTAGGAAAAGCATGGAGGGATAGTTGTGTTCTTGTCGTGAGTTCTTCTTTTTAACTATTTAAAAATCTTTTAAAAATTCATTTTTTCTACCGTGTAGTCTGCCTGTAAACTTTTTATTCTCATGTGATTCTGTGCAATATATGAATTATATGTATTAACTGTAATTCTATTTGAATGTGCTTTTATGGATGTTACTATGAACATTCGAATAAAGTTCTTTTGACTTTGACTTTGACTTTGACTTTATGCTTTGGGCCTTCTGAATGCTTAGATTTTAATTTGATTTTAAAGCAATTTTTTACTATACAAAGTTTTTGTTTAAAGCATTTTTTCCACAGATTTTTTATTAAGCAGTTGGTTAAGAACACTAGACATCACAATCCGTACAGTGTATTATTTAAGGGCCACTCGCAGGGGGCCGATCACATGCCAAAATACAACAGTCTATCATACCCTGTACAACTACGGAATTCCCCGCCAGCTGGAGCAGGCTACAGGCACTTCACCCCAGACCTTAAAATGGTAGATATTACCCCTCCCTTTCCCCCACTTGACCCCGGTATTGTTTCCATGGACCCCATATCTTTTTTAGTTTGCATGTGCTAGCAGAACAGTATGTTGCCTGTTCTGCTAGCTGGCCTCAATCCAGGTAATCCTTCCAATCTCTCGCTGCTGGAGGCCTATCTGCCCCCCATAACCTAGCCAAATTTCACCTCGCCACCTCAGCAGCTATGATAAGCTAAGTATTCACATGGGTGGGCCACTTCTCTTCCACCGAAACTCCCAGTAGCAGCCACGTGGCCTCAAGTGGTATAGGTTGGCCTCGTATTTCCCTCATTGTCTCTACTATTCCTGACCAAAAAGTTTGGATACGTGGGCAGGTCCAAAGTCTGTGGAAGAATGCCCACATTACCACAACCCGGGGCCACTCAGCTAATTCAATACGACTCATCTTAAATACCCTTGATCTAGAAAGGTAGGACCTATGTAGTATCCAAAGCTGCACCAGGCGACATCGAGCCCATATAGCTATCTCTCTGGGACTCTGCAATGCCTCATTCCATTCCTCATCGTCTATGGGGTCCACGTCTACCATCCATGCCTCCCTAAGCGAGGCAAGACATTCTGGCATTTTGTTTATGATCTTACTGTACATCAGGGAAACTGCCTTAGTGGGCATAGGGTCTAGCCACAGTCTTTCTTCCATGGGGGAGCAGTCTGGGAGGAGGCCCCCCTCTGGTAGATGGCATTTCAGGGCATATTGCAGCTGTCGGTACCAGAAGATCTCACCCTGTACCAACTTGTACTTGCAGTACTTCAAACTCCACTAAAGTACCTGTTCTCAAGACGTCTACCAATTTATCTATCTCTATTGTATGCCATCTTGTCTGTGCACGCAATTTTCTAACCTCCCCCAGGCAGTTGCTGTCCCGTATTGGGGTCCTATCTGCTAGTTTTCTGTCCCAACCCAGACATTTGTCTGATGCTTTTCACACCCGCAGTACTGCCTGTGTATGGGGTGGGAGTGAACCCTTCCCCACGTTTCTGTACAGGAGCACCAGGTTACCCTTTCTTCCCATGGCCGGGCGATCCACCCTATATGCTGGTTCACTCTATTCCCCAAACACCCAGTCATTCACCACTGCTAACTGGGAAGCCCAGTGGTAGGCT
Source organism: Lissotriton helveticus (assembly GCF_964261635.1). Lineage (NCBI taxonomy): Eukaryota > Metazoa > Chordata > Amphibia > Caudata > Salamandridae > Lissotriton > Lissotriton helveticus. The sequence continues at coordinate 737,328,190 of NC_136061.1, read as the reverse complement.
CGAAGGATGGGCCCCGCCAGGCCACCATCATAGACACCCCGCTGCAGTTTCGCTAGTGAAATTCAGGCCGCCCGTCCCATAACAAAAGACCTCAGGCCACCATTAATTCTGTGGAAATAGGAGTCAGGTATCCTGGATGGTGTGTTCTGAAGGATGTAGAGCAAACGTGGGAGGGTCCTCATTTTGATTAGGACTGCCCGTCCCATCAGTAAAAGGCGCAGTGTGCAGCAGTGGTTTGTGTCCGCCTGAAAGCGGTCAATCTGGGGAAGAAGGTTACGAAGCAGAAAAAGTTTATCGTCTCTGGTGATATAAATCCCCAGATTTGTGAACCCATCTGTTGCCGTTGGAGCTGGATACCAGAGTGGCAGGGACAGTGGTCTGGTGGAGAGTGGAACGATCAGAGACTTGTCCCATTTAATAGGGTAGCCGGCATAGTTCCCGAAAAGGTCAAAGATGTGCAGAATTCTCCGGATCGAGAAGCAGGGTTTTGTCACATACAGCAAGATATCATGAGCATAGAGATATCTTCTCCTCCCAATCATCTTATACTGCAAGTCCCTGGATTAATGGATCTCCTCGGACCCAGACCACTAATGGTTCAAGGGCTAGAGCAAAAACCATGGGGGACAGCGGACACCCTTGTCTTGTGCCCCATCTCAGTTGCAGGAGGTGTAGCTGTTTTCCCGCACCCTAGCTTGCGGCGCTTCATAGAGGAGATAAACCCAGGAACAGAAGTTGGGGCCGAAGCCCAGTTGGGGCAACACTGCAAAGATGTTGTTCCATTCCAGACTTTCGAAAGCTATTCTGTCAGTTGAAGTACCCATAGAGCCGTCTTAGGTTCAGGTGGGTGCTATGCTTTGGCATGAAGCCGTATTGTCAGGATGTATCGCCAATGTTTTCCCACCTGAAAGCCGATTTGCAAAGAATGTAGCAAGGACTTTGGGTTTCAAGTTGAGCAGGGATATAGAACAGTATGAGGCGCATTCTTTAATGGTTTGCCTTTTTGGGGGATTACCACTATGGTGGCAGTCCTTTGGTCTCCTGGGAGAACCCCAGCTTCCCTAGCCTCTAGGAATATGTTCAGGAGATGGGCCACTATTTTCTGAGTGGTCTTCTTGAATAATTCAAGGGGCAAACCATTTGGTCAAGGTGCTTTACCGGATTGTAATCCCTGAAGAGCCCCCACTATCTCTTCTACCATTAAGTCGCTGTCTTGTGCCTCTCATTGTTCGTCAGAGTGATCAGGGTCATGGTTTCAAGGAGTCTCATGCAGTCTGAGCTGGATCTGCCAGATTGGGAGGCATAGATGTCCTCGTGGAAGGCTGCGAATGCCTCTGCAATTTCTCTGTCACTCGTGCGCACCTCCCCTTTTAGATCCAGAACTTCCGTCACCCATCCTCTTTCCTTGTCCCTTTTGTCAAGCTGGCAATACATTTTGTGTCTTTGTCCCCTACCTCGTAGAGCCTCCTCTGTACTGATAACACATGGGCCCTTGCTGCGATTTCTGCAATATCTCACAGTTCCTGCTGTGCTATAGCTAATTGGTGTGCCAAGTTCCTCCTCTGTTCCCCCACTCTTACTAACTCAGCCTCCTGGATCACTATTTTTTGTTCAATCGCCTGATATCTTAGTCTGTCCTCTTTCTTTTTAACCCCAACTTGGGCTTGGTATTGTCCATGTATCACTGGTTTGTAGGATTCCCAGAGGGTGCAGCAGAGGTCCACCGACCCTTCGTGCTGCTGAAAGTATCTCTTGGTGCTTTCTACCAATTGTTCCACAAATTTCCTTTCAGTCAAGTGCCAGGCCACCAGCCAGGGCGGCAAGACGTTACCTACTGTCACCCCCTTAAATCAAATAACCACTGGGGAATGGTCAGAGATAACCCTTTCCAAGTGGTGTGTGTCTCGGAAGCTTCCCACATCCCTGCTACGGGTAAACAAGTAGTCTAGCCGGGACAGGCTACCATGTCGTGCCGACAGATGGGTGTATTGGTGTTCTGTCATGTTCTGAGCTCTCCATAAGTCGACCCACTCTAGCGCTTCCTCAAAGCTTCCCAGGGTCTGCTTTCACTGGCCATCTGTCTTCTGACCGGGAAATGACATCATTCATGTCCCCTCCCAGAATAAGGGATCCCAGTGGCAGCTCAAGGATTTGCATGCCAAGAGCAGATAAAGTACACCCTTGTAGCCCTGGCGCAGTGTATACGGAACCCAGATTCAAAGTTCGCCCATCCCATCCCATTTCCCCATCTGGAGTATGAAGTGCCTAGTAGGTCTCTCCACGTTTTCCCTGGGACATACGTAGCAGTGGATCTGAGAAGGAGTCCTACTACCCGGGACCCTGACGTGTATCATGCATGAGCTATCAAAGTGTACCCCTATCTATCCAGTGCTTTATAATTGTTGCCCTGTAGATGAGTCTCCTGCAGGAAGACCAAGTCTGGCTTACGTCTCTTAATAAATTGGAGTAATAGCATATGCTTTATCTTGGACCCCAAGCCATTTACATTCCAGGATATGATTTTAAGCTCATGTTGTTTATGTGTTGCCATCTCTTAATGCATCATGTGTTATGTCTGGTCTGGGTCAGAATGTCTGTTTATTGAACGGGGAGTTGTCCTCTGACAAAAACACCACCCTGAAGCACTGTGTCCCATACAACTGCAATGGTAGATACTGAAGAGTAAGCAAAACCCTAACTACCCACTCCCTTCCACCCTGCACCGGGGGACTACAACTTCCAATAATCTCAATTTGCAAAGCGCCTGTCGCCCTATATTGTAAAGTAACCATATCAGGGGGTTGGCTGCCCCAGCATTCCATCTCCATGCACCTGCCGACCCGCTAGTATCCCCCTGTACCTAGAGGATCACACCCCCACCTGGATCATTACTTTCACCTCCCCGTGACCAGGCCCAATAGTTAACGATTTGGATAAAGACCCTGGTCATCATGCGGCACCCTTTAGTCCCATGTATCTTTCTGCTTCATCCTGCCCACCGACCTCCTGGCACATTCCCCAGGTACATCTCACCACTCGTCCATTGTTCTCACTGCAGGCTGTTCAGACTGTGAGTCTCAATGTCTCTAGTGCCTTCCATCGCCCCTCTTGGAGCTATGAGGCAGACTGGGACTATTCTAAGTTCCGTTAGTCATTTTCATCACCTGAGACTTCTCCGTCACGCGTTTGATGAGGGTGAGATCTCTTCCGACTCCTGGGGTGTGAGAGCCCTTTGTGCACCACCCCTCCAGTCAGTCCTATGCCCCCGCTGGGGAGTGGAAGAGCCAGGATTTTCTTTCTTCAAGAACTTTTAGCTTGGCAGGAAATAACATAATATATTTTAAGACCTTTTCCCTAAGGGCTCTCTTCATCTCCTCAAAGCTCCTCCTGATAGATACTGAAGAGTAAGCATAACCCTAACTACCCCCTCCCTTCCACCCTGCACTGTGGGACTACAACTTCCCACAACCCCAATTTGCATAGCGCCTGTCACCCTATATTGTAAGGTAACCATATCAGGGGGGTGGTCCCCCCCTGCATTACATCTCCATGCACCTACATGACCAGCTAGTATCCCCTGTACCTGGAGAGTCACACTCCCACCTGGATCATTACTTTCACATTCCTGTGATCAAGCCCAATAGTTAACGATTTGGATAAAGACCCTGTTCATCATGCGGTACCCTTTGGAGCCATGTATCTTTCTGCTTCATCCTGCCCACCCACCTCCTGGCACATTCCCCAGGTACATCTCACCACTCATCCATTGCTCTCACTGCAGGCTGTACAGACTGTGAGTCTCAATGTCTCTAGTGCCATCAATCTCCCCTCTTAGAGCTATGAGGCAGACTGGGACTATTGAAAGTTCAGTCAGTCATTTTCATCACCCGAGGCTTCTCCGTCTCGCGTTTGATGAGGGTGAGATCTCTTCGGACCCTTGGGTTGTGAGAGCCCTTCGTGTGCTACCCCTCCAGTCAGTCTTATGACTCCGCTGGGGAGTGGAAGAACCAGGAGTTTCCTTCTGTATGAACTTTTAACTTGGCAGGAAATAACATCATATATTTGAAGACCTTTTCCCTAAGGGCTCTCTTAATGTCCTCAAAGCTCCTCCTCTGTTTCTGAACATGGAAGGTGAAGTCCGGAAAAAAGCTTATCGTGGAATTTTCGTTCTGATGGTCTCCTTGTGTTCGGGCTGCTTGCAGGATGACATCTCGATCTCGGAAGTTTAACATGCTGGCTGTTATGGTACTCAGTGGGGCCCCAGGTCTCGGATGCTGAATTGGGGTCCTATGTGCCATTTTGACTAAGAAGAATTTGGATAGTCATTTGGGCTTCAGATGTTTTGTGATCAAGTCTTCTACAAATAGGTCAAGCCATTGTGCTTTCGTTCCGTGAGGGACCCCTACTATACGTATATTATTCCACCTGGACCTCCCTTCCTGGACTCTTGCCTCCAGACCCTTTTGTAGCTTGGTTAGTTTGCACACTTGCTCCTCGAGGGACTTTGAGGAGGTCTGGAGCTCTGTTGGATTCTGCCGTGTGTACCTTGTCAGACATCTTCTGAAAGTCGGCTCTGAGGAGCCCCACTTCGATGGTGACGTGCCTATTTTGGGTTCCAGGGAGGATTGAAGACTCTGTATCGCCGCCATTATCACCCCCAGGGCAGGTTCATCCAGGGCTGCTGTACTACTGAGCAGAGTCTCCTCCTCCTGGTGAGGCTCAGGGACAGCGTACTTATCCATTTTGTTTGTTTGGGGTGGTAGGTGTCCCTTGGGCCTCACCAGCCTTATACTGCTGTTCCAATTGTTGGCAGGAACCCCCTTCACCAGGCATCTCTGCCCTCCCCAGTCTCACTGACTAGTGGTTAAGTGCTGTGGTGAGATCCTGTCCTGTAAACGTATCCCCGGGTAGTTAGGGGACCCTTGGTATGCCGCCTGGGCTTCACCCCAGGACACTTTAAGTAAAGATCTATAGCCAGTTCAGTCAAACAATTGACATAAGCAGTTCTAGGTCTAATTATAGCATGTACCCACACAACAAGTTTACTGAAAACATCACAAATAGACCAAAATAGTCACACATAAATATAAGAAATTATTTTCATTTAATTATTCAATAGTATTTTTAAATTGTAATTTTTAGTTTCATGTTTTTCTATTTCACCCATACAGATTTCATTTCAAATCGTTTTTATATATATAATTGATATCAAAAATAGTATCCATTTGTGCATTCATATATACATTTAAAATTTCAACAGCAAAAAAAACCATAGACAAGAATTGGTGGGGGCAATGCGGTAGATGTGGACTACGAGCGTTTCGGCATTGTTGCCTTCATCAGGAAACCGTCTTTTGCACTGAAATGATATTCATGTAGAGTGGACTCTAAGATGTGGATTCAATGTATGGGTTGATAGCAAGCGAAGCAAATGACCACCATTTATAGATGAACTTTTAAAACAGGGCTGTTAGAGAATGCAGCTAGTCCAAGAGAGATGTCCTAATATGGCATCAATTGTCGGCAAGCTAAAGGATGCGGGCCACCAAGAGGAATGGATAGTTCACTAAATGCAAGGTGATCCCATAAAAGATAGTTTGAAGTCTCCCAATAGCAGTTAAGTAATTAAGAATATCAGGCGTGTAATGTCTTAATGATCCTCTGGAAATGGATTACTCTAGCCTGGATGGTGTAAGTCCAGACAGTCTAGTATAGTATCAAGGACATCAGGGACATGATAACCTGAAAGTTGAAAAAACTGCGTATCCATGAAGGATTCTGCTGAGCGCCTGCCGTGCGCGTCTTATTGGGTGGGGGGGTTGAAGACTCTGTATCGCCGCCATCATCGCCCCCTGGGCAGGTTCGTCCAGGGCTGCTGTACTACTGAACAGAGTCTCCTCCTCCTGGTAAGGCTCAGGGACCGCGTACTTATCCATTTTTTTGTTTAGGGCGGTAGGTGTCCCTTGGGCCTCACCAGCCTTATACTGCTGTCCCAATTGTTGGCAGGAACCCCCTTCACCAGGCATCTCTGCCCTCCCTAGTCTCACCGACTAGTGATCCTGTCCTGTAGACGTGTCCCCGGGTAGTTAGGGGAGCCTTGGTATGCCGCCTGGGCTTCAACCCAGGACACGTCAGGTGGTCAGCGTGTAGTCCAGTGTGGTCTCCAAGGCGGGATCTATGTCACGGGTAAGTACCTCCATTCTCTGCAATTTACTATTTCTCAGCCGCGAACTGTGCGGTGTAGGCTGCAAACCCAGGTCTCACTGGGTGGGCTTCAAACTCCCGATCTTCAATTGCCCCACACCGTGGCAGCCTGCACTCCAGTAGCCCAGGGGGGCGAATGTTTTAGGATCACTCATGCCCCGTGTGTTGGCTCTGGGGCTTCCCCGCCTGCTGATTCCAGGGTACACAGGCAGGGTGGCATGTATGCTTAGTTTTAGTTCTTTGCCGGCATAAGTCGGGTCGTTAGGGATCCGGACCTTCCCTTGGTCTAAGGGTGCCTCAAAAACAGTCCCACCTCTATTTCACAGATTGCCCTGCACTCCTGGGGCGCTCGGGGGGGCCCAGGTACCCCTTCCTCCTGATCTCTAGAGTTGCCCTCATATGAGGGCCAGCATCAGGGCATTCCCCACAGTGATTGTCTGTGCTCCTGTGGTCACGGCGATTGAGCTGTGCAGCACCCCAGGGTTTCTACCTTAATCCGTGACTTTGACCTACCGCCCAGCACAAGGTGATGTCAGTGGTGTAGAGTGTTCACTCACCCACCCGGTGCCGCTGGTCTATCAGGGCCCTCATGAAGCTCCATAGTGTGTGTGCCTGCAACCAGTACAGCCGCTGCCGCAGGCTCCCTCTCGCTCTGCCTCCTCCGTTTGGGCACCCACTCAGTTGCTGTGGGGCCCAAACACAGCTCCAATTCGGCCACTGGAATTCTGCACCGGATATTTCGTAGATATATCAGGAGCACTCACCTTCCTGTGCCACCTGTTCTGATGAGCTCCCAGGCTTCTGCTATGCGGGCGGGCCTGCTGCAGTGAGGCCATAGCCGCAAGCCCGCACGTTTACGGGCGGGTCCATTCAGGCGGTAGTACGGCGACCATGGGCCTCGGATCTATGTCGGGTCTGGTAGTGGAGAGTCTGCCATACTTGCAGTACCTCCAGGAGCTTATTGGGTCGGATAAGTGGACGGATGTAGCATTGCGGGTCACCGGCTTACGGAGCTCCTTCACTATGCGCCCATCGCGATCAGCGTCAAGCCACGCCCCTAAAGCAATTTTTTCATGCAGATTTAGCATCTTTTCTTTATGCTAAGGTGTTATTAGTTCACTTGATAACTTCTTACACTACATATGTATGAGGAGTGGGTATCATATGCCCGAGTTAGGCCCCAAAGGAATTTGTGTGATTCTTGTATGTATACAATCCTTTTTCCTAAAGATTCCCTCTCTTTGTCACATTAACATTTGACACACGTTTTGCCTTCATTACGTTTGGACTGGTTTTGTAGAATCACTGACCTTGCTGACACAGAACACTTTGTGAGAATACACTGCCTTCGCAGGGTACAAGGCCTCTCACATGCATAATACAAATGTGTTTTATTATTACATCCATATGGCGACACATCTATCTGTAAAGCACAAACATTGGTTGCCTCATCACAATCTCGACCCGAGGCAAGGAGTCCATTTTCTATATATAGTCTTTTGTTTCCTAACATAATCAGAGGAGGCACTTCTGCTGATCTCGAGTGTCCCTGCATGCTAAAGCTTTTGCCTAGCAGCTAACTTACATCTCCTTGAGGAGTGTCCAGTTTGTGACCAAGACTGAGTCATACACTCTTACCCATCAAGTAAAGGGGTTAAATCATCCAGACAGGGGTTTTCTTGGCAGGCCATGCATTCACATCCTAGACACATAGGTTAGGGGTAGCATTGTAGAGACACATTTGACTGTTATGATCTATTATATGTATGGATATATAATCTGTCTCAAGAAGATGGTGGAACTCTTTGATTTATTCTCTGTGTTGACACTCTTTATGCCTTTTGCAAGTGACTGAGCAAAAGTTTTAAATCTGTCACCATGGTTCCTGAGGGAACTCGCGGTCCGCGAATTCGCGCGAAATCAAATTCGCGATCCGCATAATCCGCGAATTTGTGCGAATTTGCAGATTTTATTTTTTTTGCATGTTCGAGGGTTTTTTTGCGTATTCACGGGCCACTTGCAGCGCACTGACCGCGAAGTTACCCATGCGGTCATACATGGACGCGGCCATCTTGTGCGCGTTGCGTATTTCCGTTTCCAGGCGCTATTGGCAAGCTCGCGTTGTGTGCGGCACGCTATTACGAGTTTGCTTCTGTTTTTGCGTGCTCGCCGGGGAAATATCGCGCAAACTTACCCACGCGGCCCTCAATGGGCGCGGCCATCTTGTTTATCATTCATTGCTATGGTTCTGGGCATGGTTTTTCTATCCTCTTTCAATCTTTGCAATCCTTTGTTTCTTTGAACTTTTTTTTGCTCTTTTTTGCTCATTATCTATCTCTCTATTTGTCTACATCTATATTTTGTGTTTTTTTCAACTTTTTGTTACTTTAATAACTACTTTTTTTGTTTAGCTCTCTCTTTCATTTTCTTTATTTTTTCCCCCTATTCTTTTCTTCTTTTGCCCAGGACCATTGCAAAGGGAGCCGGGAAAAGCAAGTTGAAGGGTCCCGCACCCCGTACCCGGCTCCCATGCGGGTATTGAGGGGGGAGGATGGTAGTGGCCAGGGAGGTTTTTACTGCAGTGGAGGTGGCCGCTCTTATATTTTTTGTTCTGCGCCACCACCCTAAAACCGTGGCAGCAGGGGGCAGGCCCGGTCAAGGGTATGGATGGCCTCCGGGAGCATCGCCAGTGGTGGGATAAGGTGTGCCGGGCCATGCGGAGGGAGTCGGGGTCTGGCGCACCTATGACCAAGCGACGCACCGGTGGGCCGACATCCTCGACCGGGAACCGGACCTGCTCCACCTGCTAGGCGTGGAGATCCCTGGCCTTGGTGAGTAGCTATTTTAATAACTACTTTGTATTCTTCTGCTCTGTGTTATATTGCTAATATATATTTTTTTCCCGATGAGCAAGAATGCTGCCTATTCGATTACATTGCAGGTAAAATAGTGTTTAAATAGCTTCTGTGATTGCAGGTGCTCGCCTCCTCAGTGACGTTGCTACTATGCTTACTTGTTTGCAATTTTGTGCTCATTTTGCCTGAACATGTATGAGTGTAGTACTTTACAGAACTGTGTAGTGCTAGAGAGACTAGAGACTCAAGTCTAGTCCTTCCTTTGTACTCCTGCTACCACTAAGAAGAAGAGATAGTGATGGATTGATAGGTTGAGTATATTATGACTTGTTGTTAGTAGTAGGACATTTTTTAGTGCTCTGCAATCATGATGATGGACTGTGTCTGTCACGTCGCGTGCTGCTGAGTGCTGGCAGTCGTAGTGGAACCTTTTTGTTGTTGGATTAGTTAGTGATTTACATAACTTTCCAAGTAGACGGTCTGCGAATCCAGCAATACCGTACTAGTATCCTCCTAGTTAACCAGATCAGATAGGTCAATACATGTAGTGCAATTGTTGCTAATTTGTTTCCCCAAGATAATTTTAGATTGTGGTCAAAGAAATCAAATATTTCCAAAAAACAATCATCCATGTTTGTGTTTATTTCATGATCATCAGCACCTCCCAGGGGCAAGGCAGCAACATCCCAGACTCCAGCGGAACAGAGTGGGCAGGAACGGTCCTCTGCAGGCTCTTCTGCTGGCCCCAGTAAGTTGTTCTGTTGTTAATATAATTATACTTCCCTAACTTTTACAGCTCCTATTCATTCCAAACTGTTTCCTAATTCTATTTTTTACAAAATACTCTTTGATCTTCTTGTAGACTGTTTCTACTTTCTTATCCTGCCTCTCTACCATCACTCTCTGTGCTACTACTATTTACTATTATTTATGAGTCGGTCTGTGTAGGTAGCTAAGCTTGCCCAGTCGGCAAACGGTGTTAAACAAAACTCTGATCCAGCAATAGCTCTAGAGGCACTCAGTGCAGTCCTCTGTGTTGCCCTTGCTGTCTATTCCAGTCTTCTTAATGTTAGTGCTTTGACAATTTCCAACAACAAAATGTCAATGTCCACCAAGAATAAGCTAGTAGTTGGCTTTTTGATTTGATAGTAGCACATACCATACCGCTAGTGTTTCAGGGACTATTCTGCACATACAAAAGTATGGACAAGAGAAATAGGACATTGTTGATGATAGGTGCAGTTCGACTTTCCACATACCTCAGTCAGAAGTAACTGTGCGGGGCTCGGGAGCCCTCACCTTGTTGGAACTTCAAGTCCTCCTGGTGGTGATGAGTAGTAGTTAGTTCTGTCTGTAATTATAAAAATGTTGCACGTTAAAGAGCAAGCATTCATCAGTTGTGCCAAAAAGAGTTGCATGTTATGGCTAAGCATATAAGTTGAAATATCAACACGAGGAGTAGGGATATGGAACACTCCTATTCCCCAATTCAGTTTTCAAAACAACAAAGGAGTTATACATAAGAGAGAAAACGTTCCTCAATGTTCACGACCCTAAAGTCTGGAACAAACACCTCTACTAGGTAAGGTGTTAACTATAATACAGGGAAAGTGAAACCATGAAAACAATCATTGTTTGAAAATAAAACCCTCACTCATCAACATGGTTGATGACATGCTTCATCATGGGGTTTTATTACCAAGGAGACCAAATATCTCCTCAGTATGCTACCACGTCTGAATTGCAGCGGAGCAGATTTCAAACTAATAAATGAAGTGTAAGTGAATATTGGTGAGTGACTTAAAAAATGACGTGCTGTCCTCTAAATACGAAATTTTAATACAGAGTCAGAACATCATTATTAAAATATCGGTGGACATATATGACCTTCATTTCGAGTCAATCATGTCCTAAAAGAATAGGTCAACATATTTTATTAGTTTGAAATTTGCTCCGCTGCAATTTAGACGTGGTAGCATACTGAGGAGATATTTGGTCTCCTTGGTAATAAAACCCCATGTTGAAGCATGTCATCAACCATGTTGATGAGTGAGGGTTTTATTTTCAAACAATGATTGTTTTCATGGTTTCACTTTCCCTATATTATAGTTAACACCTTACCTAATAGAGGTGTTTGTTCCAGACTTTAGGGTCGTGAACATTGAGGAACGTTTTCTCACTTATGTATAACTCCTTTGTTGTTTTGTAAGCATATAAGTTAACACCCTCCCCAAAACTGTGCCTTCTTTTCAGTCCCAATAATTAAAAATTGTTTAACATTTTCTCTTCCATTACGAGACGAAGTTGGGGGTGGTGTATAGCATCTAAAAATATGACATGTTTTTTCTAGGCGTCACAACATCGGATGCAGCACTTGCCACCACCAGTGCCGGGGCCAGCAGCGCGGAGGGGTCCACTCAAGCGGCAGATGCGACGGCACCACCAGGAGGAGCTGAGGGGGATGGCTCAGCAGCGGCGGACGGTGGTAAGTTATTATTATACTCCTTACTTATTGACATTTTAGAGTAGGCTCGCAAAGGAGTGTATGATGTACTGTACAGTAGACAGTACACTACTACAAGTACACTGTACTGTTAAGAACAGTTACTGATTTAGAACTACATTTTTTTAGCCAATCACGGAGAAGACAGTCTCCCTTGACTTAGCAATAGCATTAGCGGCGGTAGTTCTCGAGTAAGCAATGGCCCCCTCTATTTGACTTCAAATCAGCTAGGAAACTTTTATCGTGAAGCCAAGTCATATCAGATGAACTTGAGGGATGTGATGACCGAAAAGGGAAAGAACTTAGGGTCAATGGAAGGACGAGCGAGTCGTAACATTTATGACTAAAGAATGATACATGTTTTTGAAAGCAGGCAGAGGTGGCTGATAGGAAGGAATCAGATGCATGGCTGCTTGAAGCAAGGATGGTTGGAGGAGAAAGAAAAAATGACTGCCTGTGTGGATCAATCAGAAAATTCATGTGTGGTGTGCATTGCAATATATCATTTTGGTGAAACTCAAATGCAGGTTAAGATGGTGGTTAACCAAATAAAATGAAAAGGGTGTTATTTGGTTGTTGAGAAAAAGTAAAGTTGTTACAGTTGAGACATTAAGAAGAATGATAGACGTTTACTTTGGAAGCCTGGATGGTATCTTCTTCCTCATACATAGCAGAGGTGTATGCAGAGCAGACTCTCAGTGCATGTAGAGTGTTACTTTGTTCGAACAGCATGTCCGTGCCAGAGTAGCAAAGCAGAGGAAATCCAAATACTACAAGTTGTGATTGTTCAGAAACTCTCCCTTGCCTAAAGTAACAGTACAGTAGTTTACTTTGCAAGCACAGCATATATTGTATATGTATTATATAGTTGACAATTATGTCAAGTCAAGTCCCTTTCTCCGACAATTATGGTTACCACACTCACTCCCTATGTTCATAATTTTCTTTCTGCTGTGTTAATCATGGGTGGACTATTGCTGTTGTTCACTCAATCTATCACAACAAAGCACCTAAAGTCATCCATCATATAAGCAAAGAGATCATGTGTTCGGCTGGATACATGATCAGAAATGAATAATCTTCATTTTCCTTTTGTAGTACTGAAGGCCCAGGGGGGCCAGTGCGAAATATAAATTACATTGAGCAGTAGCCCTTGATGTAACCGAGTATGGCCAGTGCCACCCCTATACAAAAGTAAGAGCTTCCCTATCCCCACCTGCATGTACTGCTTAAAGTAATGCATGCAAGTCTGCGTCATCATGGCTTGTGTCTCTTTTTCTTGGGTGCAAGCTGACTGAGCTGGCATTATGCCGGCTACCACAAGTTCACGTACAAGTAATTTCTTTCGCAAAACTAGAGAAAAAAAGAAGAATACTGGTGTACTCTCTGACTCTCTGACTATGTATTGAGTCCATAGTGCTGCCTGGTAGTAGAATTCCTGAAACTCCCACTCTTACAGGCCTACAAAGACGGCGGAAAGATACATGCCAAAATGTTATACTGTGCTTGCAAATTGCTAGTGTTACTGTGAGACAACTTTCTGTTGAACCATTTTGTGTTATTTTTAAAGAGTATTGGTTACATTATTTTTCTTTCTTTCTTCATATAGATGCTCCCAAAAAGCTCACCAGAAGGGAGATGGCTGTCCGGGCCAGGGCCCGGAAGCTGGAGGCCATTCGGGTGGAATATTGCCGGCTGTGGGCTCGGGAACAGGAGGAGGGGGCGTCAACAACCTCTTCCAGCACTGCCCCGTGTCCACCAGCCAGCAGCCCCACGCCGCCGCTCAGCTGCAAGAACACCAGCAGCTGGCCCCCACAGAGCCTGGAAGGCACGCATGCGCCGCCTAAGCCTAAGAGTGGACTACCTGGAGAGCAAGGTGGACGACCTTGAAAAACAGCTCCGGGACCTCCGCAAGGAGCGGCGGGACCGGCTGTCCAGACACTGCCGGAAGTGACCTTATCCCTTGCCCCTTTTTTAAAGACTGTTGGGGGTGGGAATCGGGAGTTGGGGTTTATTTGGGACTAGTGGACTATTTGAAATGGACAGTTGTTTGGATTAGGGAGGGGTGGGACTAGTTTATTTTTGTTAGGGGAAATATATCATTATTCATTTTACATACTTCAACATAGTGGCACGTTTGGTTTCCTCAAACTTACCAGCATGAATTATCTAAAACGTCCAAAAATGTTCAAAAGTGCCACTAACAGAGTTAGTGAATTCAATTGGCCTACTAGTACTTTACTAGTACTACTGTCAGTCTCTCCTCCGAGTCCTAGCCCATTATTCTACCTCCCCAAAATGCTTATCTTACCTGTGATTCGTGTTTGAGAATAGAGCTAGGCACAGCGCTGGCTGCATGGCAAATGGCGATTACGCCATCCCGGACCGAAAATCCGTTGTTGTGGTGTTAGTAGGAGTGGTACCACACTAGCAGTAGCAGCATATGAAAAACAAAGTAAAAAAATGAGACATTGAGTGGCCTGAGAGTATTAGAAGGAACAGTAGCCTAAGCAATGCTGAAGATAAGTATGGGGAAAAAAGAATTGCATGGATGATTATGGCTACAACAAGAACAGTGACACAGCAGTCTTCTTGACATGTAGGAGGATGATGTTGACGATGGATCCAATCGATGGTGGGCATGAAATTCTGAATTTATTTTAAAATACTTATTGTTGTTTTTTTAACCAGAATTACAATATCCTAGGATTCATCTTGCTGCCCCAAAATTGATTTGAGGAGTTTGCGTGCAACTTATCCTCCCCAGCAAGTGTGTGGAATTATTGTTGTAATTTACTCACACCTCAATGAAAACCACACAGCCCGGTGGAAGAGGGTTAGGGTTTGAAACTTGGATGGGAATGAGGTTTGTGGGGAAAGTTTTGTGGAGAGAGGAAAAAAAAACACAGCATGGACAAACAACAAATGAAGATAAACAAATCTTTGGATACAAAGCTATCCATAAATCTTTTAAGGGACATAAAGGAAGTGCATGCACTACTGCATGCATGAAGTTGTTTGCTAAATGGATAGGTTACTGAAAAGTAAGTAGCACTTTCTATAATGTACTAACTATGAAGAAACAATGTGACAGTACAGGGCTGCAGTAATTACGCAATTTCACTTGCCTATCTGCCCTCAGAGAGAAGAACCACTTAGTACATTAAATTAGTTTAAAAAATAGCAAAGAAAAAAGTATACAATGGCTGGAGGGATGAATTGAAGCAGAGAGCAAACAAATGCACAGAGTCACCCTCATAAAAGTTCACAGCAATAACATTACTTAAAAGATAAGTAGAAATGAAGATGGATACTGTAACTGTATGTTGTTGTAGTTGTCCTGTTGAATTTGGGAAGTTGCATGCATCCAGCCATTCCTCTTTTTCGCGGTACTCCTCCATTCCATCTGACGCTCCGTCGATCAATGTTGGGCACCAGAAGACACCTTGTCCACTGCCTGCCTGGTGGATGCTGAATTGCGGGCCGCTAATTGTAAGCCTGAATTCATCCTTTTTGCCATTGCACAGGGTAAAAGCCGGCCCGTAATTGTTGATGGAAAAACAGGAAGTGATATTAAAACACCACGGAGAAAAAAATATAAGGTACGCTGTGTAGTGCAAAAATAACACTTTCAGGTTTAGAGTAGACAGTATTACAATACATACAAGCATCATTTTGAAAGTGCGTACTCTGAGTCTCCTTTTCAAGGATAAATAAGTGTGGGCGAAATTTGCGGATCTTTCCCCTCAAGCTAGGTGTAAAGTGTAAACTGTGATTTTAGAACAAAATTAGACCTTCCCAGCAGTGCTCCCAGACCCCTCAACCTACCCCCAAACATCTAGAACCCCCCCAAGCAGCCCCCCCCAAAAACATGCGATACTACTACTAGGCCTAACTTTCAACCGTGCCAAAACGCTCTCGGCAACTAGGGCTAGGCCCAAACCCCCCTTTTCCACCATGGATTTTCTCCAAACCACTTGCATCCGATATTAGACCTTCCCAGCAATGCCCCCAGACCCCTCAACCCACCCGCAAAAAAGTAGAACACCCCCAAACAGGCCAAAAGCAAAAATGGAAAATGTCACACTTAGAAAATTTGAGGCCTACCTCAAAATCACTCCTAACACGCTTTGCAGCTAGGCCCTAACTCCCCTTTTCCGCCATGGATTTTCTTTAAACCACTTGCAATCAAAATTAGACTTTCCCAGCAGTGCTCCCAGACCCCCAACCAACCCCCAAAAACCTAGAAACCCCCCAAACAGCCCCCCAAAAACACGCAAGTGAGCTAAAAAAGAAAAACTTTTTCACCATGGATTTTCTCCAAACCACTTGCATCCGATATTAGACCTTCCCAGCAATGCCCCCAGACCCCTCAACCCACCCGCAAAAAAGTAGAACACCCCCAAACAGGCCAAAAGCAAAAATGGAAAATGTCACACTTAGAAAATTTAAGGCCTACCTCAAAATCACTCCAACCGCGCTCTGCAGCTAGGCCCTAACTCCCCTTTTCCACTATGGATTTTCTTCAAACCACTTGCAATCAAAATTAGACTTTCCCAGCAGTGCTCCCAGAACCCCCCAACCCACCCCCAAAAACCTAGAACCCCCCCAAACAGCCCCCCAAAAACATGCAAGTGAGCTAAAAAGGAAAAACTTTTTCATCATGGCTTTTCTCCAAACCACTTGCATCCGATATTAGACCTTCCCAGCAATGCCTCCAGACCCCTCAACCCACCCGCAAAAAAGTAGAACACCCCCAAACAGGCCAAAAGCAAAAATGGAAAATGTCACACTTAGAAAATTTGAGGCCTACCTCAAAATCACTCCAAACGCGCTCTGCAGCTAGGCCCTAACTCGCCTTTTTCACCATGGATTTTCTTCAAACCACTAGCAATCAAAATTAGACTTTCCCAGCAGTGCTCCCAGACCCCCAAACCCACCCCCAAAAACCTAGAAACCCCCAAACAGCCCCCCAAAAACACGCAAGTGAGCTAAAAAGGAAAAACTTTTTCACCATGGATTTTCTCCAAACCACTTGCATCCGATATTAGACCTTCCCAGCAATGCCCCCAGACACCTCAACCCACCCCCAAAAAAGTAGAACACCCCCAATTAGGCCAAAACCAAAAATGGAAAATCACTCCAAACGCGCTCTGCAGCTAGGCCCTAATTCCCCTTCCCAGCAGTGGTCCAAGACCCCCCGACCCACCCCCACAAATCTAGACCACCCCCAAACAGCCCCCCAAAAACATGCAATACTGGTATATCCAAAACATGGCAAGTTGCGCTGTTCACAAAAAATTGCTGTTTTCAGCACTTCCACTACTTCGATCCTCTTGAAACTTACCTGGACACTTGTTCCAGTGAATCCCAAGAATCTCAGCAAGGCAGAACAAAATCGAACCACTGCGCTCTTTGAAGAAGAAGAAGAAGAAGAAGGTCTACGACTAGTTTTCACTTTTCACCCAAACACACGTGCCTGCAAAACACCAAAAAAGGCCAACATTCTGCCAATTATGGACCAAAGAACGCCAAACCCCCCTAAAACCTTGCCAACATCATTATGAGCGAGCCTGCATCGGGCCCTGAGCCCTAGACTCAGCGGGAACCCTACCAACTTAAACCCAAAAACCCTAGTAAATCGCACTGAACCCTAAACCCTAGATATGCTTTGTCTGTCTGTGTCAAAGAGCCTAGGTATGCTACATCAGGATGCTTCACTCAGTGGTGCCTGCCTTGACCGTCTGCATGGCCCTGCCGCAAGCACGGGCCAAAAATCCGTTCCGCTCAAGAATTTGTGAATTTTCTGTAATTTCGTGAGATTTGCAAAAAAACGAAAAACAGCAAATTTCGCAAACATAACGGATGTTTGGCCCAAGCTTGAGGCAGGGCCATGCAGACGGTGAAGGCAGGCACTACTGAGTGAAGCAACCTGATGAAGCATACCTAGGCTCTTTGATTTACACTACGCTGACAGCGCTAGCATGATTTAGATGCTGGCGCCGATGTATTTTTAAAAACTTGTCACTTACCAATTTTAATATTGTTTTTGAGCACATCACTGCCAGAGCACTTTCTACCTCACAGAGGCTTCCGTCATTGTGCCGATTGTGTGGAGGGCGAGGCGCCATTTTGGGTTGTGTCCCGAAGCTAGGTTGGGCCGGAGTTAGCGGTCTAGCCTATCGGGGGAGCACATCATATAAAGCACATGTGTCCCCGTGCGCGCAGCGGACGCACGCAACGGGCGCGACGGTGGCGTGCCGAAGGTGCGCCTAAGGTAAGCCCGTCTGCGTCCGTCCGCACATCGACAGAGCACAGAGCCAGAAATGCTGGATCTAATGAGCATGGGGCTGGGGTCAACATATTAGGCTACAGCCGTGAGTCGTTGCTTATGTTTAAAAACAATTCATGTACCACCAATAAGCACTGGGATGTATTGAATTCTATGTCACGGACCTGCCCCTTTTGCCACTTTCACTTCAAGACATCACCTTCTGCCTCGCCCTCTCCCGCTCGCATTGAACAGAAGGCTAATATTCGTGCAGCGCTTATCAATGCACGCTCGCTGGCTAAACATACAGAAGATGTACATGAGCTGGTTGTGGACGAGGAGCTAGATCTCCTCTTTATTATGGAAACATGGTTACATGACTTTTGTGCACCAGTGATTGAACTTGCAACTCCATGGGGGTATAAGATCACCAGACTTGATCGCAAGTCAGGCCGAGGAGGCGGCATTGCCGTGATCTTCAGGGACAGGTGGACATTGTTAAAGGAAGGTACAGGGGAAATTCTTGAAGGGGAAGCGCTGGGGTTCTCTCTAGCCCTATCCCCGCATTTCACTTTGGGTGGAGTTCTGATCTTCCGCCTCCCTGGCCCGTCAGGCACCTTTATTAAATCCCTAGAGGAAGTCATCACCCGAGGGGCGATTAGGTTTTCAAGGTTCTTGCTGCTAGGTGACTTTAAAATTCATTTTGAGACCCCCCTGGCTCCGGGGACAAGGGATATGTCTGACCTATGTGAACTAACCCACCTTACCCAGCATGTGCGCCATCCCACCCACACTTGTGGCCACATTTTAGACTTAGTCTGCTCTAACTTTAGTCTTGATTTGGGGGATCCGCGGCCAGTGACGTGGTCAGACCACCACCTGGTCAGTTTTTCGTGGGATATTAGCAGTCCCTCCCTGCCGGGCGGGAAAACCCCGGGCCCTCCTCCAAAAAAGATTAACATCCAAGCCCTGGCCACAGCCTTGGCTCTGATATCCCCTGTCAAAGCCTCCAATTTAGAGGGTGCAGTAGAGAGATTCTCGGAATGGATTAGCAGGGCCATTAATTCTCTCCCGCAACCTTCTGTGAGTGGTCGCATACGGGACCCTCCATCGAGACCATGGTTCACCGACCACTTAAAAACATCGAAGCTAGGATGCAAAAAATTGGAACGGGCTTGGCGTCGGGAATACTGCCCCCGAGCTAAGGCTGCACTTCGCACCGCACAAAGAGTATACTATGCTGCCATTAAGGTAGCCAAAAGTAATTTTTTTGCAGAGAGAATTTCCAGAGCCAACAATAACAGTAAAGAGATCTTTGCTGTTGTTCGCAGCTTTATGTCACCGGTGGCTGAATTATCTTCTGCCCCCATCTCTGCTGAGTGGTGCGAGGAGTTGTCTACCTTCTTTATTGATAAAATTCAACACCTCCCTACTTTGTTGTCACCACATAATAACATGCCGAGTAAGCTCTTCGCACATTTTGACCGGGCCGTAGATAAGGACGTTCTGTCCATTTTGAAATCCTTAAAATCGGGGTCACCAGCAGACCCTTGCCCTGCGAGGGTTCTGAGTGGGGTTGCGGAAATAATTGCACCTGTGGTGGGGGCCTTGATTAATGAGTCACTTCAATCAGGCATGTTGCCCCTTCAATGGAAACACGCCAACTCCTGCCCCTTATCAAAAAACGTACGGGGGATCCGCTCCTACTATCCAACTACCGCCCCATTTCCCTTCTTCCAGCCCTGGCCAAGGTGTGTAAAAAGGTGGCCTTCAGACATTTGGAAAAATTTGTGGAATCTTCGGGTGCATTACACCCTTCTCAATTGGGTTTCCGAACATCCTTCAGCACCGAGACAGCGTTGGTGGAGGTTACTGAAGCCATTAGAGAGTGTCTGGATGGGGGCGGCAGAGCGGCATTGATCCTGTTGGATCCCTCTGCCGCGTTTGACACGGTACCCCACCTTCAGCTCCTCGCCAGGCTGTCAGATATTGGTATTACGGACAGAGCCCTTGCCTGGGTCAAGGCATTCTTGGAAGATCGGTCTCAACAAGTATGGATGCCCCCCTTTAACTCAACTGACAGTTAAGTGGCCACAGGGGTCCCGCAAGGGTCAACGCAGAGTCCCTTGCTATTCAACGTTTATCTGACCCCCCTTATTTATATGGCGGAGCGAATGGGGGCCAAAATTATGGCTTACGCCGATGACACCGAACTCCTCTTCACCTGGAAGGGTGATGACCTCCAGACGGCTGAGGCCAAGCGTTGTCTATCCTCAGTTTTTGCCTGGCTGGCCCAGGCTAGCCTGAAATGCAACGAGGACAAATCAGAAGTGCTACTTTATGGTCAATTTCCGATGGCATTCAGGGAATCCCTTTGGCCCAAGGGATTTCCCTGTCCCAAGGGGGACTGTGGGGTGGCGAAGAACCTGGGGATCTGGTTCGGAGCCGATCTGAGCTTCCGTGAACAGATCATGAGACTCTCAGGAGCCTGCTTTGGTACCCTGAAAGCCCTCAGGAAGTTCTTCCACCTTCTTCCTCACATTTCAAAGGAGGCTGTAGCCAGGGCGCTCATGCTCTCGCGCCTGGACTACACTAATGCCCTCTACATTGGCTCTCCTGGATTTCTCTTGGGGAAATTACAGGTTGTGCAGAACGCGGTGGTCAGGCTCCTCTTTGACATCCCGAGGAGACTAAGTGTCCGCAAGCAACTGAGCGATCTACACTGGCTCCTGGTTGTTCAGCGAGTACGCTTTAAAGCCCTGGTCCTCGCACATAAAGCTCTTAATGGCCCCTGCCCCTCCTACCTGAGTGCTAGGTTTGCGTTTTACCTCCCGACCCGTCATCTGAGCTCTGCTGCGCAAAGGCGGCTGGTAATCCCTAGGTTTAGAAGAGCCCGCCTGGGAGGTCAGTCCCTGGCGGTGAAAGCATCCACCATGTGGAATGCCCTGCCGGATGCGCTAAGACACACAAAAGAACTAACCACCTTTAAAAAACTTCTTAAAACATATCTGTTTAAACAAGTGGTGTAACCGCCCCAGTCTGCTTTGTCACTGTTTTCCCCAACGCACCAGGACACTCTTGAGTAGCAGTGAGCGATACAAATCCATATATAACATAACATAACATAACTCTAGCCTCATGTCTTTCATAGTAGAGCCCAGTTTATAGACATAATCATTTATTACCCCCCACTGCTCAGACAGACGCTGAAGCATGTAAAAGGTTGAGTTCCAACGTGTTGCCACCTCCTGGATGAGTCCTTTGACTGGCAGTCTACGTTCATGTTGAATGCTCCTCAGCTGCTTCCAGGCCTTAAAAGAATGGCTGAAATGTGTGCAGATTCTTCGGCAGGTGTCAGTAACTTGCTGACTGTGTTTTCTTTTTTCAAGAAATCTTGCACCACGATGTTAATACTGTGCGCCAAACACGGCACTCGGAAGTACTCACCATCCTGCATGGCCTTAACTATATTACCGCCATTATCCGTGGTAACATAACCAACTGTGCGAATTCTTGGATGCAGCCATTCATAGACCTTCCTATGAAACTCCTCCAAATGGTTAGGTGCAGTATGAGTTTTCTCCATGGCAAACATGGCTACTGTTGCATGTTTCCAAGTAGCTTGAATAACTGTGTCCATGTCAACACCTGCTTTTAACTGGTCTTTAACCCCTGCAAAAGAGACCCAGTGTGCAGTGATGCACATGTAATCAAGGGCTTGGCAACTGGTCCACATGTCTGTTGTCAGGTGGCTAGCGTGAACAGCACTCTTCAGAATAGCTGCGTCAATCACCTCCAGCACATCTTGATGTAGTGTGGAACAGCAACCCTGGCAAAATAGTACCGGCTAGGAACCTTCCATTTAGGGCAGACTGTTGCCACAAATTCTAGAATTACTACCCCTTCCACGAAAGAAAAAGGGGGAAGGCCCAGCGCTAGCATTTTAGCCAGCTTTGCGTTATACAGACGTGCCGTTGGGTGGTTGCGTTCAAATGGCGCATCCGACCAAAACAATCTGCTAATGGTGGTCTGGACCGTTTTCCGTGATGATGATGATGCAGACTTCTTCAAATCAGTTAGGCTCATTGATGTACTTTTTCGCATTGGTGTCTCTCCCAGACTCTTAGTGTGCCTCATACATGTCGGTCGGTTCTTGACTTCCCCCCTGCACAATCAGCCCCTCGTGAGCATCAGATGCAATGTGAATGGAAACATTTGGATCAGTGCTACTTTTGGCTTCACGGATCTTCCTTAGGTGCGCCTCCCACTGGATAGTGTGGTGTTTTTGGAGATGACTTCTCTGGCCTCCGGTACCATAGTTGGTACCAAGCTTACCCCGACTAACTAATATTTTACAAATCGAACTAACGACCATGTTTTCCGCCTTTTGGCTAAAAGTAAAGAAGTCCGAAACTGGGGACTGGAGATGTCTGCTGGTGGGGGAGGTGCTACTTTGAGTTTCAATACCAGATGAAGTGGAGGATGGGCGTGGTTGAATTCGTTTCTGTTGTTCACCTACAGCACCACTACTTGAGGCAATGGAGGTCGAGCTGGATGGAGGTCCCTGCCGGCCCTTCTGATGAACAAATATGGAAACTGTAGGTCGTGTTGGTGTTGTAGTTAACTGCGTTGGTGTTGATACCAGTGCCACGCCGTCCACATTCCGCTCAGCAGCCATTCGGGTGAAAATGTCTGTCTGCTGCATGCCCGATGGGGCTGGAGTGACGACTGTGATGACTGGGTCGTCGTCAGACTGTTAATCAGCAGCAGAAGACACCACTTCTTGTTCATCGTCATTACCCATAAGTGGAAGCCTTGCGGGAACCTTCCTTTTAGGCTTAGCTACCTTTGTCGGCTCATGGCGTGCCTCACTCTCAGACTGCATTGGTGGGTTCCAATCAAGATCAAGGTCATCAGAATGAAGGGGGCTTGAAGAAGAACTTGTAGTAGTAGTAGTAGTAGCCCTTCTTGACCTTTCTCTTGCTGAGGATCGGGAAGACAATGGATCATTATTAGGAGGAGTGGCTTCCTCGGATGATACCTCCGCTTGAATATCAATTTCCTGATGTGCCCTACTTCTGGAGGAACTAGCTTTGTAGGCAGTTGTGCCGCTCCATGAACCTCTAGTTGCACCTCTCCATGCACCTCTCCATGCGCCTCTCCTTGCCCCTCTACTTGCGCCTCTAATTGCGCCTCTACGTGTGCCTCTCCTTGCGCCTCTACTTGCACCTCTCCTTGCGCCTCTCCTTGCCCATGTACTTGCGCTTGTACTAGTTGCACCTGTAGTTGTCGTTGCAGCTGTGGTTGTTGAACACTCGTCAGCTGAGTTACACCCGGCGTTGATTGGATGGTACTTTCTTGTGATGAGCCAACATCACTGGTCGATGGTGATTGAGAAACTAAAGTGGCTGCCTCAGCAGCACTCATGGTCTTGGACCTAACTTGGCGTGGTGGCACTGAGGCCAATGAAGCGGAGGTGCTGCTTCCAGCTTGGTCCCTGGCGAACACCGCTGCTGCTGCTGTTTTTTTTTCTCCCAAAAAGGTGTCAGTGGGCCCATCAGTCTCCTTGGTAGGTGGTGCCACTTGCTTCTTCTGATCCTTCTTACTGGCAGTGGCACTGGCAACCTTTTTTGCTGAGGAGCTACGGCCACCTTTCTTTGGGCCCATCTTCTTCAGATGTCAGAACAGCAGGCCGCAGTTGCACGAGTTGCAGAGTTGTCTTGTCTGTGGCCACACGTGACGTCACGTGACATTGTGCTGCACACACCGCTGCAGGACTTCTTCCTGGCGCTGGTGGTTCTCTTGTGCACCTAAAAGCTATGGAAGCCAGAGGAACAGCAGTTAAACACCCCAAAAAGTTGAAAAACACACAAAAATCACCACAATCCAATGCCATTCATGCCCTCAATGATGTTTAAATTCAAGACACCCCACAGAAAGACTTGGTCCATGCACCACTCACTACCCCTGGGCCTAATGGAAGAAAGCAAGGCAAACTGGGTGCAGACCTGAGCACACTATCTGGCTTTAAAATGGGCCCTTGACCCCCAGCTGCATGGCCAGACCCTGCCTGGACCAGGCCTCAAAATGGCCCCCACCCACATGGCCAGGCCCCAACACCATCCCAAAAAGTCGAAAAACACACAGAAATCACTACAATCCAATGCCACCCATGCCCTTAATGATGTTTAAAATCAAGACACCCCACAGAAAGACTTGGCCCATGCACCACTCACTACCCCTGGGCCTAATGGAAGAAAGCAAGGCAAACTGGGTGCAGACCTGAGCACACTGCCTGGCTTCAAAATGGGCCCTTGACCCCCAGCTACATGGCCAGGCCCTACCTGGACCAGGCCTCAAAATGGCCCCCACCCACATGGCCAGGCCCCAACAACACCCCAAAAAGTAAAAAAACACAAAAAATCACCACAATCCAATGCCATCCATGCCCTCAATGATGTTTAAATTCAAGACACCCCACAGAAAGACTTGGTCCATGCACCACTCACTACCCCTGGGCCTAATGGAAGAAAGCAAGGCAAACTGGGTGCAGGCCTGAGCAAACTGCCTGGCTTCAAAATGGGCCCTTGACCCCCAGCTACATGGCCAGGCCTTGCATGGACCAGGCCTCAAAATGCCCCCCACCCACATGGCCAGGCCACAACACCACCCCAAAAAGTAAAAAAACACACAAAAATCACCACAATCCAATGCCATCCATTCCCTCAATGATGTTTAAATTCAAGACACCCCACAGAAAGAGTTGGTCCATGCACCACTCACTACCCCTGGGCCTAATGGAAGAAAGCAAGGCAAACTGGGTGCAGGCCTGAGCACACTGCCTGGCTTCAAAATGGGCCCTTGACCCCCAGCTACATGGCCAGGCCCTGTCTGGACCAGTCCTCAAAATTGCCCCCACCCACATGGCCAGGCCCCAACAACACCCCAAACAGTAAAAAAATACAAAAATCACCGCAATCCAATGCCATCCATGCCCTCAATGATGTTTAATTCAAGACACCCCACAGAAAGACTTGGTCCCTGCACCACTGAGTACCCCTGGGCCTAATGGATGAAAGCAAGGCAAACTGGGTGCAGACCTGAGCACACTGCCTGGCTTCAAAATGGCCCCTTGACCCCCAGCCACATGGCCAGGCCCTGCCTGGACCAAGCCTCAAAATGGCCCCCACCCACATGGCCAGGCCTCAACAACACCCCAAAAAGTCGAAAAACACACAAAAATAACCACAATCCAATGCCATCCATGCCCTCAATGATGTTTAAATTCAAGACACCTCACAGAAAGACTTGGTCCATGCACCACTGACTACCCCGGGCCTACTGGCTAGTGTGGCTTTACACGCACCCCAAAATTCAAACAAAATTCCACATATAACAGTGAGCTATTCAATTCCATGACATAAATGATATTTAAGTTCAACAAAACTCACAGAAACAGTTGTATCATGCACCCATGACTAACCCTGGGCCTACTGCATACTGTGGCTACCCACAATATATATTTTTTAAAGTTGTGAAAAAGTTTACCAATTGTAGTTGCAGCAACTGCAATGCCCCAAGCAAACAACACCAACTTACTTGTAAAATCTCAAATCCAAAAGTAATCCAAAAGTGATCCAAACAAAAAGTCCTCAAATACAAATATCCAGCAGCAGCCACAAAAAGTAATCCTTCCAGCTACAGATCCAAATGAAAAGTGACCAGGACATGGGCAAAGCACTGGGAGGAGTCTGCTGGACAGGAACAGGAAGTGGAAGACTCTGGGGCACTTCCTTCCTCCCACCGCCCCCCCAAAAATGGACTCCTTGCACAAAAAAGTGCAGTCAAATGTCAATCTGAGGATTATTCTGATCAAAATCATGATTTTCAGAATGTTTATGCTGCCTGCGGTGGATTTCTTGTGCAGAATTGCAATTTTTGCAAGTTTGGGAAAGCGAGCTGTTCAAATCTCCCGCCGGAAGTCAGCTGCGCGCCGCATCTACGTGTTCGGCATTGTTTACTCCCGCGATGCGTGATCGCGGGCCCTTATGACGCATTGTCAAACTCTCACTGTGCAAGATGGCGGACCGCGATGACGTAATTGTCGTCGAAAAACTCTCGTGCGATCACGCAGCAAGATCCAAAATGGCGCAGCACACGCAAACCGGGAGAAAACATCTCGGCGGACTCAGAATCACGGTAAGTCAACGCCGCGCGTGCGATATTGTATTTTTCAAGCGCGACCAAGCAAAAAAATCCGCAACTTGTGAATTTATGGATTTTTGGGCAAATTCGCGGGATTCGCGGACCGCGAAATTGCTAAAAATCTGAAAATTCCGCGAACGAAACGGATTTTACGCCCACGCTTAGAACAGAGTTGTCATGTGCAGTTGTTGCCAGAACTGTTCACTCCCAGTTTAGGTTTAGAGGGTCGAACAGTGGCACTGCGAGCTAGCTGGTCCAAGGGACCACATAGCCTTTGTGGGTGCATGGAATCAGTCTAGCACCATCCTAAGATTATGTTGTCCACAAACGCGCAGTTCCTACTAATTGGTGGAAACTATACCTCCAGGTGGCTTCTGTTTTACGCCACCTCCTGTATCTGTGCTGCTACTCAGGGCTAGAGCAGTCACTGCTTTTCCTTGGGCACTCTCATTTCCTTAGCTTAAAGTGGCCACCGTCCTCTTGTCCACTGCTGCTCCATTCCTATCTGCGCTGGATCCTTTCTTGCCTTCCTCCATATGTGTCAGCTTCCCTCTCACTGCTGCCAACGCCTCTGCCTTTCCCCCGCCAGGGGTGCCTAGTTACCCCATGGTCAGTACTCAGTTCTCCGCTTCTCAGACATCACATCCAGCACCTGTTCAATGAGCCATTGACGGCTGCGCTGCCCGGCCGCTTCCTCAATCTGTGTGATCAGCTGGTTCAGATCATCGTTAGTCGTGCTGGTGTAGCCAGTTGTGACTATGTTTTCTGAAGTCTCGTCACCCGGGCTCCTGGCACAGCAGTAGATGAGCTTGGTGCCAGGCCATCTCCTCAGCCCTCTCAAAGGTGAGCAAGCTTGCGGCATGACCTTTTTACCGTCATCCCGCCCACCTTGCAGGGGTGTAACCCAGGCCCCCGCAGCCCATGCGGTGCAGGGGGGCCCCAAGCGGCCCCCTCGGCACTGAACTCTGGCCAGAGAGCTCATGATTGAGCCCGGAGGGGGCCCCTCTATGTACTGTGCAGGGAGGCCCCCTCAGTTTTCGTTACGCCAGTGCCACCTTGTCTGCCACTATGCTCTTCTGTTCTGCGCTGCACGTAATGAGGACCTTCAAGTACATTAGCAAAAATGTGAAGAGAAATAAGGAATCCATCAAACAATTTCTTGCCAGCAGTGATCATTTGGTTCAGATCTGCAGAGGTGTCGATACAGTTCCTCGCTTGTATTGTCTTGGGCTACTGCATCAGGCAGTGTTTCACACTGCGGTATGTGACATGGGGATCCTCCCTTCTCTTTTATAACCCCTGGACCGCAGTAGAGTGCAACAATCATGGCAATAGATTTAGTGAGCCATCCGATCACTATTTTTATATGTTGCTATTTACACCTCGGGGCTGGGCTCAGCCTGGAGGGGATATAGGTGCGTACGCCACTTGTGGCCAGTTTATGTACCGAAACACAGAGTGTGGTGTGTCTTAATTTATACCTAAAGCTGGTAGGCCCTGTTACCCCCACCACCCTTGGGCAGTGGCAGCTCCTCCACTATGCTGGAGGAGTGCAGCCACACTGCTTTCAAGCAGTGCAACATAAAGGAAATATAAAATGATAAAAACTTTGAGTCATTATCATTTTATGTTCCGGGCGGGTGGGTGGACACGGCTGCTTGGCTCTCGGAGCAGGGCAGGGAAGGAGTGGTTGCCCACTACTAAGCATACAATAACTGTTTGGTCCGCCCTCTGGGGCCACCCAAAACAGTCATGCGCACTTTCCATGTTCTACATGAAGGCTGCTTTACAGAACATGCACAGGCCCCATTCCCTGGCTGAGAGTCGGACCAGGACTCTCAACCAATCTCAATGTTGCATTGCAGCGTTGTGATTGGCCAGGGGAGCCTGGCTGTGCTTCCTGTTCTTCGAATCAAGACAAAGAGAGCAGGAGCAGAGACGAGAGACCCACCACCCACGAGTCATGCTAGCTGCTACTGACCTTGGGGTATTACCCCTCTACAACAATGTTATGCTGCTACTCTCTGAAGCCTTATGTTGCATTCCGACCATGCCTCTTGCGCGGGGTATTGGTTACTTTGAACTCCTATGGTCAGTGCTTAAAATGGGCTGGTACTGTCTGGAACAGAGTACTGGCACTTTTTTATTTTTTGAGAGAAAGAGTATGTGCACTCAAGCAGGTACTCTGGTATAGAGTACCTCTATTTTTCCTCACTGAAAACCGTGACTTCAAGAAACGGTTCTCATCCTCTCTTTCCTCTTTTCGTTTATTTGTTCCCCTGTGAAAGGGATCCAAAAAGGAAAAATACTTTTGCTGCAAATGTCTTTTTTTGACATTATTCTATAACAAAGTACAACCTTTGGATGGAGAGAAATAAAAGGTTCAACTATAAAAAATAAATAAATAACTAAATAAAGTAAGACAGTGTTCACAAAGCGGCCAGATTGATTTTATTCACACCCAAACACATTTTTTCCCTGAATGAGGTAGTGCACCATTCCTGGAGATACTGCATTGCCAGATTGATTGGTGGATTGGAAAACAAAATGCGTACCGCGGCTCAGTGTTCATGGATCTGGGCTTTTTAAACCATACTGCTTGCGTTTTGTAAGGATATAATCAATGGACTTTGAAGCAGGTCCCTTCCGGGTCCTGTAGTCATGTCCTTAACTATTCAGGCACAAGCACTCACTGATTTCTGAATAGTGAGTGTAAATGTGTTAAGTTATCCATGTTGTTCCTGCTTACATTTCACATGCTTAACTTAATCTTGCATTCCCTATGAGTATTTTCTTTTTTCAGGATGTTAAATTTTTTTTAGGCAGCGTATTGCTCTTATCTAGTGCGTAATTGGAACTGAGTCGCATCCAGGTATTTATAGCAGGGCACAATTGGGTTGCAGTTGAAGGCTGTGTGACTGTCTCTCAGTGGGGCAGTATGGTGTTCAGTGTGGGAGAGGATGTGGCACTATGGTCAGAGCTGCTGAATTTGGAACAGGGGAACCAGGTTCAGCCTTCATGACCAGTACCCCAGACCACTCTCCCGAGGGAGCACATTCCCATGCTAGCCCTAAGAAGGCCCCGCAAGACCATAGAAGCCCTGGTTCCTTAGCAACAGCAGGTTTACCCTAGAAGTGTGGGTTAACATTGGAGTCCTGTCCACCGCAATCCATACTGAAGTTCACCTCTAGTCTTGCGGGCAGGATTATGAAGCAGCACTCCCTAGAACAACAGTGATTCTGTCACTGAGGTCACAGGACCATTTTGAGAAGTGCCAGCTATAGGTGGTGCAACCGGTGTGTTTGCACCAGGTGCCTACTTGGGTGGCAAGTATATTATGCTTTTAAAAGTGCTTGCTGCCTCTTTCCTGGCCTCCTATGAAGAACAAGGGAATCCAAATAAAGTTGGTCAGGGACCTTGGTTAATTAATAATTTCTAAAGACAGTGGTCCCTATACAAGGATCAATGAGAGCAAACAATGAATATAGACCCAATCAGTACTATATTTTACAGCTGTCCAGCCGGACAGGTGTTTTTAATATATAGTTGCTTAAAAATACACAAAATTCAGCAAGAAACAAATAAAGTGGGACACAAGCCTGTATCCAACTTAGTGGGAAGGACGTACAACATGAAACAAAAAGGCTCAGGCAGAGTAAATTGTTTGTATGAGACACATTTTGGTAGGACAAACAAATTATAGTGGAGACACCATTACACATAATAAGGATTAAATAAAGAGGTGTATATGGCGTACAACAACTCAACGGCGTTTTGATCCTTACAAAATATATAAGATCATCATCAGGACATTAACAATGGTATGCCTGTATACATTTTGTCTGCAATAAAAAGAACCGTAGGGGGGAATAAAGGATGAAAAAAGAAAAAGAGACATATGAAAGTTAGCCGGTGCAGAAAACAATTTGAAAACAACGTGGGTGCTGGTGAGGCCAGTGTATGTCAGACCAACGTAAGAGGATCACACGTGAGTACAATGATACCGGAGAAGTGAGCAGAACATATAAAATTGCTAAGCAAGAGTAAAAGAATTATGCAATAATGAGCAATGTTTGCTAAAAATCATACTCATACGCGTGCGGTGATAGAACGCGCAATACAGTAGAGAGCTCGGTGAGTGGTGAAAAACCCACGAAATTAGTGGAGTGCCAGTAAAGCAGCAGTGTTGAAAGCAAAATGGGCGTGGGATTGCGTAAAAAAAACAAGGAATAATTTAAAAAGTGGCAAATGCCTGCAGTTGTGAAGCACGTGTGAAAACAGTGCCAGTGGGTAGAGTGCTTGAGGACAGCGAGCAAAAGATAGTTAAAGTAATACCTAGATCCAGGTCAGAGTGATTTGGAGGAGGTTTGTTTCAGGCTTCTAGGCCAAGTATAAGGAGAGTAAAGGATGCAGACAGCCGCGGCCGCGGTCTGTGCAGTTGGATGCTGGGTCAGAGTCGAGCTAAATGAAAAATGGCAAGTGATGTGGATCTAAGAGAAGTTCATAGAGATTGGCGGGGTGCCGAAGGAGGAAAGGAGCTTATCTAATAAAGGCTGTAACAGCTTAAACAAGGCGTTTGAAATGTTCGCGCCGCAAAGCGGTCTGGAAATCAGAGTGGCCTAAATGAAGGAGAGTGGCCAATTAAGAAGGATGAGATCAAGGTGAAACAGTACCAATTGCAGGCGCAACAAGGCTTATTAGTAACCCAGGACACTCGTGAGAGGTTTACTGGTGTTTTAAAATTATTTTAACTGCTGCTATTTGCACATTTCTGCTTTTAACTTCACTGCTTCTTACTAATTCACGCGCGGTGCTCCTCCACCTGGTATGAGCTGTGTTCAATGCTCTGGGGGTGAGAGGGCCTTGCGCTTCACTACCGCTTTTGCACTTTAGACGCACAACGCAGCAGTCTAGTTGCTGTTCCCTGCCCCGGACAAAGCTGCATAAAAGAGCCTGATGACGCAACCGTGATCAGGCTGATTAGTAACCCAAGACACTTGTGAGAGATAGAGTGGTTTACTGGTGTTCCTCTGTTTTAAAAATTATTTTAACTGCTGCTATTTGCACATTTCTGCTTTTAACTTCACTGCTTCCTACCTGATTCATGCGCAGCGCTCCTCCAAGAGCTGTGTTCAATGCTCTGGGGGTGAGTGGGCCAGGCGCTTCACTTCTGCTTTTGCACTTTAGATGCACAGGGCAGCGGTCTAGTTGCTGTTCCTGGCACCAGCCACTGCTTTTATTCCAGGTGAACTGCTGAGAGCCACAGATACCGACATGGGTCTCTGCTCTCCACTATACCCTTCAGCAGTCCCACGTCATCTCTCAGACAGGCAAAGATCCTTCCCACTGTACATTCTGCATCTTATTTAATACAATTTCATCTCCTAACCTTTCTTTTAAATGAGACATTTTATTTCTAACTACACACATAACATGAACTGCAAAAGAATCTTCTTTTAATTAAGCAAGAAACATTAAACTTGGTAATGCACTTTTCGTGATTTTCTACTCTCACTAAAGCAAAGAATTAAATGAGGATTTGTTCAACATTTCCAGCAACTACAGAGATAAAACTCAGACTGAGGTCACAGCTGCAAATCATGCCACTGTTCTCCTCACACAGAGAGCAAAACATTCCTTTAGTTATCTTTAAGTTCGACAGAAACTAACAGAGCAAGCTGAATCACGAGCTGGTTCTATCGTGCTAATTCAAATGCAAGTTATTTTCTTTTTTTTTAAGTTCAAGTTTATTGAAGCCAACAGAAAGTACAAAAGTGGAAATGCATTACGAAATAATAATATACAAGAGAAATGGAATGTCATAATGCCAAAGAAAGAAAGCGGATTCAATAAACAACACACTCTCGTTCATGAAAAAAAGAAGGAGGGTGCAAAAAATATAAAAAGAAAAAAGGGAAATAATAAGAAGAAAATGGAGTAGAGTAGCATATGCACAAATTACATTGAATGCGAAAAAGTAAGTGATCAGATATTTACAGTTGAATGAATAAAACACTGAAATGATAGGTAAAAAGACAACGTCAAATCCTCAAGGTGGTTTACGAACTTCATCAGATGGGTTAATGGGAACAGTGGCGACTGAGGGGGGAGAGGGAGAGGAGGAGAGGTAGTCGGTGAGTGGAATCCAGAGTAGGTCACGCTTGATGGCAAGGGAAACGGGGGAAACATAGTTGGTATCAAGTCTGTGATTAAAACAGATAGCGTTCCACCAGGCAGAGTATGTAAGTTTTGAGGAATCTTCCAGTTGGAGGTAATCAAATGGAAGGCAACTGCAATAAAAAGATCCAATAACTTATAGTGAGAAGGGGATTGAGGCAGCTCTGGGGAGAGGGAGCCAAGGAAAATGGTGGAGAGGGAAAAGGGGAGTTGAAAGTGGAAGATAGTGGAAATACGCAACCAAATTGCATGCCAAAAGGAAGCAACCTTAGGACAGTGAAATAGCATATGAGAGAGGTCAGCAGAGGGGAAGGAGCAGGACCAACAGGCCGGGGAGAGATCAGGGGAGAAAGAGGATAATTTAGACGGAGAAAACAATAATCTTTGATAAACAAAATAAAGGGTTTGAGTGGTGTTGGCAGCCCGAGAGGTTTTGTGGATTTTAATCCAAAGCCTATCCCATAAAGAAACGGGCCATGTAACTGACAAATCCTGTTCCCAGGCCAATTCAGTGCGTGATTTAATGCGTTCAGAAGGTGTTATCAGGCAGGAATATATGCGCGAAGCTGAAGGTGAGGAGTGCAAAAGAGGAGATAAAAGAGGGTAGAGAGGAGAGAAGTCAGAAGAGAGTGGGAGGGAATAAAGAAAGGAGAGGAGAGCAGGGAGTAATAGGTCATACTGTTTTCTAAAGGAGTTAGGGAGAAGAAATTTAGTTTGAAGTTCAGAAAAGGAGAGGGGCACTTTATCATGAAGCAATTGCGAAATCCACTTCAAACCTTTGGAACTCCAGGATTTCCAGCAGAAGGAGCGATTCCTGATACGAAGCAGTTTGTTGTGCCAAATGGATTGATGAGATAGAGAGGTAAGGGAAGGGTAAGTAGAAGGAATAAGGGGAGCGAGGATGTGGCGCGAATGCGCGATAATAGGAGAACGTAGAAAAGAGGTGTGGGCTGAAAAGGCTAGAACTTCCAAAAAATCAAAGGGGGAAATGAGGGATTTCTCCATGGACAGCCATACAGGTGGATAGGTGAGAGGATCCAGACATAACCAACGAATAGTTTGTTTCAGGGAAAAGGAATAATGGTAAGATTTAAAGTCGGGGAATTTTAGTCCTCCGTGAGACTTATCTTTTTTAAGAAAGGAAAGCGCAATTCGTGGAGGTTTATTTTGCCAAAGAAATTTAGACAAGAGAGAGTCTAATCTTTTGAAATAATATTGAGGAATGCGGACAGGAATCATGGAGAGGGAGTATAAGATGATAGGAGCTAACATCATCTTAATTGAGTCCAATCTCCCCCACCAGGAAAGGAACAGTGGATTCCATTTAGTGATGGAGTCAGAAAGTTTCTTGGAGATATAATCAAAGTTAAATTTTAAAGTATCCGAAATGGAGGGGGAAAACCAGAGGCCCAAATATTTAATCTTGGTAGGTTGCCAAGAGAAACCAGTGTGGTCAAAATAGTGACGAAGGCAGGAGACAGTAAGGGGTAGGATCTCGCATTTATCACGATTAAGGCAATAGCCAGATACCAAGGAGAAAGCTTCGACTTGACGGAGATAGGAGGGAATAGTGGATTCAGGGTTGGAGCAGTAAAAAAGAATGTCGTCAGCGTAAACTGAGAGTTTGACTTGATTGGGACCAGGGTTATAACCAGTAATAAGACTGTCCTGTCTAATTATTGTCAGGAAGGGCTCGAGTGCAACGATAAACAGTAAGAAGGAGAGGGGGCAAACTTGGCGGACTCCTCTAGAGAGAGAGAAATAATTGGAAATAATTGGAAACTTTGCCATTGGCGAAGATAGAAGCTTTGGGTCCAGAGTATAGGAGGGCAATGAGAGAGATCAACTTTGGAGGAAAGCCGATCCAGGAAAGAGCGCGAAACATACACTCCCAGCTGATACGGTCGAATGCCTTTTCGGCATCCAGTGCAATAGCTGCCAAAGGATATTGGATGGTAGAAGCCTTACTGAGGACATTAAAGAAAACTCTCGAGTTATCTGAGGACAAGCGGCCTTTGACAAAACCGGATTGTTCCGGGCCAATAATTTCAGGTAAAATGGGATCTATACGTAGGGCAAGTAATTTGGCAAAAATGTTGTAGTCTGTATTTACAAGGGAGATGGGTCGATAGTTTTTACAATGTGTAGGATCTTTATTGTCTTGGGGGATGAGGCAGATCATTGCTTCCTGAAAGGTACCCTGGGAGGAGCCATCATCAACAAAAGAATTGAAAAGAAGAAGTAGTTGAGGTAGGAGTTGTTTGGAGAAGTGGCTATAAAATTCAATAGTAAACCCATCAGGGCCAGGGGCTTTGCCACGTTTAAGCACTGAAACCGCATGGGAGATTTCCACTAGAGTAATGTCAGAATCGAGTGGGGAAAAATCAACATGGGAAGAGGAAGGGGGAGTGAGAGAATGAAAGTAAGATGTCAAGTCATCAGGAAGAGGAGGAGATTCGGGAGTACATAGTTGTTTATAAAAGGAGACGAAATCATGGAGAATATCTTCGTCTTTAAAATGGGAAACTCCATTCACGTCAGTTATGGAGGCAATCCGAGTCCTATCTTGACGAGTTTTTAGGTAGTTGGCCAGGAGTTTGCCCATTTTGTTTTGACCCCCATAATAGCGGGCACTGCATTTCAGTAGGTAAGAGGCTTTATTAAAAGCAACTTTTGCAGAGATAAGATCTTTAAGAGAGGAATCAGAGGGGGATCTATAATATGAATATTCCAATTTTTTAATTTTTGCTAGGAGAAGGGAAGATTGACGTTCAAAACGTTTCCGTTTTTTAGAAACGTAATTAATTATAAATCCTCTAGCCGTTGCCTTGAAAGCGTCCCAGACCGAGACAGGAGAGGAATCAGGGGTGGAATTAGTAATGAAAAAGTCAGTAATGAAAGCATTGAACTGGTCGGTGAACTTGGAATCAGCCAAGAGGGAGTTATTGAATCGCCATCTGCCTGGTGAGGGAGAGAAGGGTAACAGTTCAAGGTCTACTAGGATAGGGGCATGATCGGATATGAGGATGGAGCCAATTTCAGATGCAAGGACACATTGGGTAAGGGATTTGCTAAGGAAGAGGTAGTCGATGCGGGATTGGGTTTTGTGAGGAGGGGAAAAATAACTGTATTCTTGGAGGTCAGGATGACAGAGTCTCCAAATGTCTGTTAGGGAAGTGCGTCGAATAGCAGATGTAAATTGATTATGCATTTCGAATAAAGGTAACTGGGGAGTGTCTGTCAAGGAAGGGGTCATGAATTTGATTACAATCGCCACCAAAAATGATGTAATTGTCATTGAGGGAGATTAATTTATCAGAGATAGAAGGCCAAAAGGTGTGGTCGGCAGTAACTGGAGCGTAGACATTGAAAAGAACAATAGGCCCATTATCTACAGTCAACTTTAAGATTATAAAACTGTGGTATATAAATAATTTAATACCGGATCTATTTTTCGGAATAATCAATAAACAGATAGCTCAATAAATAAGAGTCAAGATTCGAGGTAGCTGGAGTTTACAGGCTTTAATCAGACATAAAGGACAGGAACAGGACAGCCTGTACGGGAATAGGATGGCAGCTGCCGGGGGCAGGATCTGGGAGCATAAGGGAGGAAGGGATAACTTTTAGTAACAGTTCACAGTATATATATCAAAACAATTGCATTACATTCAATACAGTAGGCGTAGCAGTAGGCGTGGTTCGTAGCAGTCGCGAAAGATAAGGACAAAATGAAGTAACAAGAAGGCGTGTACAGGGCGTATACATAGACATGTGATGTAAACGTAACAGAATATGTCATAAACGGGGCGGAAACATGGAGGGGGCTACCTGAGCAGCTGGGACCTCTAACCTAGTGGTGCGCGCAAATGGGCAATGACGTGTTACCAGGGAGAACTGGGGGGCTATGACTTCTGCGCTAGAAGAGGAGACTAAAGTCTGGAGTGTCAGAGCGACATGTACCCAAGGCATATCTAGTATCTGGTGTTTAGAGTACATGTTGATAGAATCCAAAAGTTATCAGGGCAAAGGCTAATAGACTCTAAGACTGGTGCATGCATAATTCTATATGTAGTGCGTGTGCGAGGAATATTCTATGAATATTAATACAGTATTTCTCTTACATGGAGACATAAAGGCTAGACCATGACGGAAACTATTGATGCGATTCAGTAGCTTAGGAATGCAGAGAAGGAGGGCTGGACTGATAACTAGAAGCATAACATATTCTTGGCAGACTGGGAGGCAGAGCCAGGCCGGGCCGGGCACTGCGTGGCAAGAAGTAAGCTAAGGGTCAGGGATGCAGGTGGGGGCTGTATCGCTCCTCGGAGAGGGTTCAGGAAACAGGAGCTGAATCTGAGTCCGGGCCCTTTTGAGGCCTAGAAACGGGGATGATTCAATGAATTAACGTGCACACTGTAAAATGTGGCAACGTAGATTTACATAGGCCTAATATTCGTTGCTTTCACGAAGACTGGAAACTGGCATACTAGAGATGGACACAACTATAATTGCGTCTTTAATCGATCAGAGGGGAATACATGCATATCGATCATACAC
Organism: Lissotriton helveticus; assembly: GCF_964261635.1. Lineage (NCBI taxonomy): Eukaryota > Metazoa > Chordata > Amphibia > Caudata > Salamandridae > Lissotriton > Lissotriton helveticus. The sequence continues at coordinate 737,291,415 of NC_136061.1, read as the reverse complement.
ATATAACATAAGATGGGGAACACGTAGGCACATACAACATGGCAAAATTTACTTTTCCACATTCCCTCCTTGTGCCCTACGTTTCCATCAGGAAACATCAATATTCATGATACCATCTATCATTTCATATAGCATCATTTGCTCGTCTCGAATTGTCTTGGAACGGGACTTAGGACTAGGAATACAAGAGGTAGCGCACATGCCGCAAATCGCAGGGCCACATTGTATACAGAGGCAGCAACTAGATATTATCATTACTGCAATACCTAGGAATGACAATACTTTCCATCCCCAGGCAGATATAATACTCCAGAGCCAACCGGACCATGTCCAGGTGCCTGGATTCTGGTGTAACTGATGGGCAATTTTATGAAGTCTGGTTATAGCTGAATAAACAGACGGCGCGTTATTAGGAATGAAAATGCAGCAACTAGATCCGATGACTCTACATGCTCCTCCTCTATCGGCCAGTATGACGTCAAGAACGAGACGATTTTGGAGCACGACAAATCTCATAGCAGATTGCTCTTCGGTTAGGTTACCTAGAGCGGAAGTAGTCTCATTCACTACTGCTTCAAGGGTTCTGGTTAACCTACGTATTAACTTACTATTCTGGATAGGTCCTATGAAGAAGAAGAAACCTTTATTGAAGTCTTGATACTGTTCTAGAGTAGTTTCAGTTTGATCGACAATTGGGGACTCGATCTCCCTTCTATGTCTGACGTGTACTAGATGTGTGTTTCTGTGATAATCAGATGGGGCTAGAAAAACTGGTGGCAGTAGGAAGGCAATGTAACATGTTCCATCCCAATCGAGGGGCAGACGAACATATGCGGTCTGACCACACACAAAATAAGAATGACGTGAAGCTTTGAAAATAGATTTCCCACTGTCACTATACTCGACAGTAGTAATACAATCACTATGTCCTACATGTGCGGAACCATTCTTTCTGACACATAATTCGCCTTTGACTGGTAGTACTGAAATAGCAGGTAAATCTGGAGTAGTATCGGACTGAACATTCAGGACCATAAAATTCGAAGAATAATTACCTAAATCATATACTTCATTTTCTAGATCTAACCCTGTTCTATGGGAGAGACCTTGCTTGTCTGGAAAACATGTTCTATTCAGAAGGGACATATCATTTGAGGATGACGTTAACGTGGACCATGCTCCACACGAACCATTATGTGAAAACGGATAAGGAAAGAGTGGCAGAACTCCCTTCGGTGTCTGGAAAGGGGGGAGTCGACCACACACCCAACAATTAGTGGCATTGCTGGTCTGGTGTGAATAGTGTAACATTCTAATGAATGTATTATTGCGCATAGCAAGACGATAGGATAGCTCGTGAGGAGGCAGATCACTAAATGTGTGCTCTACTGTAACATTAGAAAACTTGTTTGCATGTGAACTTGGAAAACATAAATGTAATGCATAACTTGTGCAGGTAACCATTAAACTTAGAAACAATAAGAAACTTAGAAAAACGATACATCTTATAGAGTTTTGACTAACTCTCTCACTATGGGGGTCTATCTCATACATGTCAGAAACCTGTCTAACCGTTTCACCCGAGAGGGACTTAGACAATTAAACTGGCTGACTTATTTTACTAGACCGGAGCTTCAATTTATACTCCTGTTGCGGAGTTTTCTCTAACAGGGGTACTTTATGTTCAGAATCAAGTTCAGAGTCTGGTTTCAGGCAGTCTTTAGAAATGTCCTTTGAAAATGTTTTTTTACGAATTCCATGGAACTTCTTTATATGGGACAGATGGACCCACCCCTTGCGGCCCTCCAACTTCACGGCCGTGCGGGTGGTCAGGAGAACAAGTCGCGGCTCCTTCCAACGAGGCTCCAGCGGGCTTGAACGATCAAAGTTCCGTACTAGCACGAGGTTGCCTGGAATGACTTCATGCGGTTTCACCTCGGTATTGTCTGGAAATGCGGCGGCAACCTGTGAACGACAAGAGTGTAGGGCAGACATCAAGGAAGCTAGGTAATCTGTCAGCATATTACTGGAAACATCTGTAATACTGCGGGGTCTAGGTGTACCCCACATATTTGGGGGGCGGCCGAATACGACCTCATAAGGGGACAGACCTGATCTGGAATGTGCAACCATCCGCATATAGAATAAAGCAACTGGCAGGGCAACTAGCCAGTCTACACCTTTCTCTTTACATATCTTGGCAATACGGATTTTCAGGGTCTGATTATGTCTCTCTACGAGACCGGCTGCTTCAGGATGGCGCACACAATGGAACTTCCACTGGTACCCTAACAAAAGGGAAACTTGTTTCATGAGTTCAGATGAGAATGGCTGGCCGTTATCAGAATACACGACCCTAGGGAGTCCATAGCGGGGAAAGAATTCACAAACCAACTGCCTGGCAGTGGTCGCTGCTGTGTAATCTGGAACTGGATATGCTTCTGTCCACCGGGACAAAGCGCATACAACTACGAGGACATACTTGAAACCTCGACATCGCTCCATCTGAATATAATCCATCTGGAGGACTTCAAAAGGGTGGTCAGGGGGTTGGAATCCACCTTGTTCCACCGGGACACTTTTACCTGGATTGAACTGACAACATATCATACAGGTACGGACTTTCTGCTTGGCTGCAGCTCGTAAATGTTTGTTGAACCAAAGGTTCTGAATACTGTCTAACATAGCTTTCTCTCCTAGATGTGCTGGACTTTGTGCGGTATTGATAATGACTTGAACCATAGAGTCGGGGAGAAACCATGTGGCTTTTCCCTTCGTCAACCATCCTTGATCTGTCTGGACCCCTCCTTGTTCGGACCATTTCTTGATTTCACCGGGAGTAGCATGTAACTGTATGTCTATGACATCTTGTGTAGGGTCCTTTACTGTCATACATGTAGTCGGATCTGGAGTGAATGTCTGTGTCGGAATGTCTGGGGTCTGAGCTGTAAGCTTGGCTGTTCGATCTGCTAGATCATTACCTTGGGAAATGATATCAGTAACTTTCGTATGTGCTTTGCACTTCATGATAGCGATAGCTGTCGGTAAATGTATTGCATCTAACAGAGCTTGAATGAGGAGACCATGCTGAATCTTGGTTCCATGAGAAGTCATGAAACCTCTCTCCTGCCAGAGTACTCCAAAGTCGTGTACGACTCCGAATGCGTAACGTGAATCTGTGTATATGTTTACTTTCAGGTTCTTAGCACGTATGCAGGCTTGGGTCAGAGCGACTAGCTCTGCTGCTTGAGCAGACAGGGTGTCAATACGATGTGTCTCTATAACTTCTGTGTCAGTAGTCACTGCATACGCGGCTACTAGTTCTCCTGTACTTGTTCTCATACATGAACCATCCACATAAAGTGTCAGGTCGGGATTAGGTAATGCAATATCTGTCAGGTCTTGTCTTGGCTTTGTCATAGTGTTAACAACTTCCACACAGTCATGTGTGGCAGGATTTGAAGTAACGGACGGTAACAGTGTAGCAGGATTTAGAATGTTGCAGCGTCTGATTTCTATGTGTGGCTGGAACAGTGTCAGTTCATAACCTGTTAAACGTGCAATTGTCAAGTGCTGAGTCTGTGTTCGGTTTAAAATAACTTCCACGGAATGTGGAACTTGTACTGTCAGGGAATGTCCTAACACTATGGAATCACTTTGTCTGATTGCTAGAGCTGTGGCTGCAACTGACTTGAGGCACGCAGGCAACGCCTGGGCTACTGGATCTAATGTGCTTGAAAAATAAGCACAGGGCTTGTACTGTCCTGCTTGATCTTGTGTGAGAACAGATAATGCAGTACCATCACGTTCTGTGACAAAAAGTGTAAAAGGCTTACTGTAGTTCGGTGTAGCTAGAACAGGTGCTTGACATAAGGCTTTCTTTAATTCATTAAAAACAAGTGTATGTTCAGATGTCCAAGGGAGGACAGTCGATACGGCTGCCTCTTGTGTCGTTAACTGTATCAGTGGCTTGGCTAGAAATGCATACTGAGGAATCCATTGTCTGCAATAAGAAGTGAGGCCAATAAAAGCTCGTACCTCCTTCTGTGTCTTGGGCTGTAGAAGACTCGCTATTAACTGGATACGGTCTGGTGTCAACTGCCTACCCCACTTGGACAGTAAGTGGCCTAAGTAGGTCACTTGCTGGACACAGAACTGAAGCTTCGAAGGGGACACCTTGTGCCCCTGCTCGGCCAGGAAATACAGAACCGTAAGTGACGCACGCTCGCAGTCACGTTCAGAACGGGCTGTGATCAGTAGATCATCGACATACTGGAGCAGGGCAGTGTCAGTTGGCATGTGAATATTGTCTAGTTGTCTCTTAAGTGCTTGACTGTAAATACTAGGACTTTCTGTGAAACCTTGAGGAGCTCGTGTGAATTTATAGCTCCTTCCATTTAAACAAAAACCAAAAAGGTACTGGCTGTCTGGATGAATGGGGACACTGAAAAATGCGTTCTTGAGGTCGATAACAGTGAAAAATGTAGCTTCGGAATCAATGGCTGTCAATAGGGATGAAATATCTGGGACTACTGGATACTGGGGAATGATACATTTATTAAGCTCTCGAAGGTCAATCACTAATCGATATACTGGAGGTGCATTTGGATCAGTACGTTTCATGACTGGAATGATAGGAGAATTACATACATTGGAGTCAGTTTCTACAACCACTCCTTGAGCAATAAGCTCGTCAATAATTTTGGATAAGGCTGCTACAGCCTCAGGTGGCAATCTGTACTGTCTGATTCGTGGCAAAACTATACCTTGTTTGAGAGTCACACGATGGGGTGTGATGTGCATACATCCTACATCAGTTGGACCTTGCGCCCATAAATGCTGCGGGACATTCAAGAGTCTTGGATCAAAATCACGTAATACATAGTGACCTTTGAAGTCACGTAAAAACAATCGGATTCCTTCTGGGGAACAGCAAATTACTGCACCTAATTCTTTTAATGTTTTAATGCCTAACAAATTTTCTGGACATGACTTCGTAAGTAACAAATCAGTAGTTCGGGACAATGGACCAACTTCTAGAGTAACTGGTTTTGAAATCTCATTAACAATAGGCTTTCCTGAAAATCCAAGGGAAACATTTTTAGAGCCTGAGAGCGGAGCCCCTGGAACCTCGTCATGACTGATAGTAGTCCTACTTGCCCCTGTATCAATCAGAAACTTTCTGTCTTTCCCTAATACTTGACTGTGTACATAGGGACCCTCTTGATCTACAGGTATCTCGATGAGAGGCAAGCCTACCTCCCTCTCTAGGCTGTTTCATGAATACTGTTGATACTCTGGATACTCTGTCTGGGCATACTGGTACATCTGCTGTGTAACATGCTGTGTTGCAGCGATAGGCTGCGGTGCTGGAACTGTCTGTTGTGCATTCTGTGGTGACTGAGAAGTCTGTGAAACTTGTTCTTGTCTAGGCGGACGTGGTCTTTCTTTAGTTTTACCAGTGGCTATGTTGTGTTTCAGAACTGCACACTCGTTTATGAAATGACCTGGCTGTTTACAGTAATTGCATGTCCCTTTAACGGGAGCTGCAGGATGACTGGCTTGATTCGGACCCCTCTTCTGACTGTCTTGTGGAACAGATTGTGCAACTAATACTTTCATTTTCGTATCTTTCATACGTCTCCTTTCATGTTCTTGCTCTTCCCTGATTCTGTTCTGGTGATACTGGAGCATCTGGAGCATTTGTGACGGGGTATTAGCTTGCCAGGTACTTTCGACTTTCAAAACTCGATTTTTAACTTGTGGACTTGAATTCTCGACTAGTTTAGTAACAAAAAGATGAGGGTACGACTCGCTACTTGTCTTCAAACCACTGTTAATAATAAAACATTTCTCAAATCTAGAATAAAAATCACTAGTGTCTTCATCCTGTTTCTGTTTGCATGCTGAGATTGCATCCCAATCTTCCTTTTTCGTGGCTAGTAACCTTGGCAAAACTTGTATCAATAACTCGGGCAATTCTTTACATTTGTCCCCAAGACCGGTACCTGGTACTCGTATTTTATCTTCAGCTTCTAGAGCTGTCCAATCAATCTTTTTCTCTCCCACCTCCCATTCTTTTTCCTTGAGTTTTTCATATACCCCTGCGGGCAACAGGACCTTTAGCATTTTAATGATATCTGGATACGTGTATTCTCCCATACGGAGCATGTCTTTTAATTCTCGATGGAACCCTGCTGGATCTTTGTCGTGACAGGGAATTAATTTCTTCATCTCTAAGAGTTCCATCTTTGTGATAGGGGTGTAAACAAATACTCGTTGCATTTCACCACCCGCTGTCCTAACTGGGTGTACTTCTCGTAACGGATGCTGTCTATCTATGTAAAATGGTTTACTTTCTGGAGGTGAGACATGAACAAAATGCGGATTCAAAAACGTTCTATATTTGTGACGCTGTTCTAGAATGACACTAATTAAATCGGTACCTAAACCTCTCCATCTATATTGGAGTAACTCGTTCAGAACATCATGTAACGGACCTGGATCAGAATGTTGACCCTCATACAGTGTAATGAGGTGCTGAATCATATACATACCCACCAGTCGCTGCTCGGCTGGGGGCAGTTTCAGAAACATTTGTGCCACTATTTCGTCTGGAAAAGTGGTAGAATCAGTAGTCCATCGGACTGCTGATCGGGCTAATTCTTGTTCATGCATGGTACTAAGTTCACTATAACCGATTCGTGATTTCAGAATGTGATCGGTAGCTTGAAATACTTGCTCAAGAGAACCTTGTTCTGGTGTTGGAAGAGGAAAAACTTTCTTGTGTTCTAGGCATGAATGTCAGTCGGGAAGTCTAGTTTTACCTACATACGCTATTCTGGAGGGATTCTCGTCGTCTACCTCTTCAGTAGGAGAGTCGTCTTCTTTCTCGGACACTTGTGCTGCTTTGCGTTTCTCGTGTAACTTTATTATTTCCTTACGAATTTTCTTGTACATACTCTCTATACTACCTAGTGTCTTGTGTCTTCCCTCGGCTATATGATCACTCCACCTTGTCAGGACTTTCATTTCGGTTGGATCTTTAGTTGGATAATCTTGTTCCCTTATTAAACAATTAATTAGAAACTTTAATAGCATGAGCTGAGTCTCGGCTTTCCTTTGAGACATGGCTTCACCAATACTTTCTGGATCTACTCCTGTACGGATGAAACGATATATTCTGTCTAGGTCTTCTTTCATATTCGGTAGGGTGTCCAAGTACTCGGTCACCCGTCTTACACGCAATGAATATATAACCATATCATTATCACCTGGGACTGGATCATAACGGCATTCGGTAAGGGCTCGCTTGATATCTGCAACGGACTGGGGTCTGGGCGTACGCTGTAACGCACGTTCATGTAGCTCAAGTAATGACAGACGTTTGTGTTGCGGCGGGGTTCCAGGAGAACTTCCCCCCCCCGCGGCTCCTAAACTAGAATCGTCGACTGGTACCATTCGTGCTGGCAGAGTGACTGATGTAGCGGGTACTTGTACTGTGGGCTGGACCGGGGGTACCGTAACAGGTGCTGCAACGGGTGCCCCGGTGGCTGGAGGGACAGGAATTACATTATTTACAGGAGCTGGCGGAACAGTATTTGCATATTCTGGGACTGTGTCATCCAAATAGGACGAGAGAAAAATATCAGCTGCGGTCGGTTTATGACGTAGCTTAATCGGAACTAATGTCGGCGGAAAATTACATGGTGCTTCCGGGGTTGCTTTCGGCAAGAAGAGGATACATACCCTTAATAAGGGCATTTCTCTGTCTGTCGGACTGTTCGGCTTTGACTCGTTCACCTACTTCGATCAATTCCCTTTCTTGGGCTTTTTCTGAGGATTCTCTACTTAATTCTGTCTTTCTGATTTCTTTTTCTGTTCTTCTATGAGATTCTTTGCGCCATAACTCGATGGCATCTTTCTGGGACTGTCTGGATTTCTTTTTCCATAATGCTTCTTCTACTCGCATGATACACTCGGCATCCCATGTACCTGACACGGGCCATCTATATTTCTCTTCTAATTCCTTGGTGTACTCCACCCATAAGTCTAGATATAATATGGCACTTATGCCATGCTTATGGTACATAAAATGACCTGGACTGTCCCTAGGCGGGACAGGAACTGCTTCCTCGAGCAGACCTTTTCTGGTTCTTAACTGACGTAATTTCGAGAACAAAGGCATAATTTAGGCTGGAGTCTGGACACAATACAATACACGATAAACACAATAATAACTGAAAAACGAATCACTCATACCACGACATTGAAAACACATGGAATAACATTTAGAATAACAGTTCGAACAGAATATTACCTGGAATACTGAGAACAGAACCACATGAATTTCTCGAGAACAGAACTTACTAGAATGACTAGATGCACTGCTAAAACAGTACGAAACTTACCGGTCCCATAAAGAGACACGTCAGGACCCGCATCCACCTAGGTGGACACTTCGTGTTGGATCTGTGTACCCAAACCCACGGACCAGAGACAAATTACTTGACCCTGTCTAGATACTACCCCAGCAACGGTACTCACCGGGCAGCAAGAACGGAAGGCCTCGGACTGGACTGGACTGCTACGACGACGGACTGACGAACTTCGGACTTCAGTTACAGGTGGGCCTCCGGATACCTCGGACCTTGGACTCTCGGCTTGGGCTCTGGTCGGGACTCGCCGCGTTCCTCACCGCCTCGTCTGGACGCTGGACCGCAACCTCCGTCTCCTCCGTGGGCCTGAGGGATACTTGAAGCAGAAATATCTGCACGTGCACGGTATGGTTCCGTCACGGCTGCAGAGGATCAGGGGGCCTGCGTGGCTTCTCCGGCGCGTGGGGAAAGGGCAAGTCCCTGTTCGGGCGCCATTATGTGGTATATAAATAATTTAATACCGGATCTATTTTTCGGAATAATCAATAAACAGATAGCTCAATAAATAAGAGTCAAGATTCGAGGTAGCTGGAGTTTACAGGCTTTAATCAGACATAAAGGACAGGAACAGGACAGCCTGTACGGGAATAGGATGGCAGCTGCCGGGGGCAGGATCTGGGAGCATAAGGGAGGAAGGGATAACTTTTAGTAACAGTTCACAGTATATATATCAAAACAATTGCATTACATTCAATACAGTAGGCGTAGCAGTAGGCGTGGTTCGTAGCAGTCGCGAAAGATAAGGACAAAATGAAGTAACAAGAAGGCGTGTACAGGGCGTATACATAGACATGTGATGTAAACGTAACAGAATATGTCATAAACGGGGCGGAAACATGGAGGGGGCTACCTGAGCAGCTGGGACCTCTAACCTAGTGGTGCGCGCAAATGGGCAATGACGTGTTACCAGGGAGAACTGGGGGGCTATGACTTCTGCGCTAGAAGAGGAGACTAAAGTCTGGAGTGTCAGAGCGACATGTACCCAAGGCATATCTAGTATCTGGTGTTTAGAGTACATGTTGATAGAATCCAAAAGTTATCAGGGCAAAGGCTAATAGACTCTAAGACTGGTGCATGCATAATTCTATATGTAGTGCGTGTGCGAGGAATATTCTATGAATATTAATACAGTATTTCTCTTACATGGAGACATAAAGGCTAGACCATGACGGAAACTATTGATGCGATTCAGTAGCTTAGGAATGCAGAGAAGGAGGGCTGGACTGATAACTAGAAGCATAACATATTCTTGGCAGACTGGGAGGCAGAGCCAGGCCGGGCCGGGCACTGCGTGGCAAGAAGTAAGCTAAGGGTCAGGGATGCAGGTGGGGGCTGTATCGCTCCTCGGAGAGGGTTCAGGAAACAGGAGCTGAATCTGAGTCCGGGCCCTTTTGAGGCCTAGAAACGGGGATGATTCAATGAATTAACGTGCACACTGTAAAATGTGGCAACGTAGATTTACATAGGCCTAATATTCGTTGCTTTCACGAAGACTGGAAACTGGCATACTAGAGATGGACACAACTATAATTGAGTCTTTAATCGATCAGAGGGGAATACATGCATATCGATCATACACATATAACATAAGATGGGGAACACGTAGGCACATACAACATGGCAAAATTTACTTTTCCACAAAACGACCATCAGAATCAATGTCAAAATGAGTATCAGTAACAGCAAACTTTTTATGAACTAATATGACTACACCATTCTTTTTTCCCAAGGAGGGGGAGGAAAAAACATGACCGACCCAAAGTCTCTTCAATTTAGAAGATTAAATGTCGTTAAGGTGGGTCTCTTGTAACATAGCAACGTCAGTTTTTAGTTTAGCCAAATGAGCTAATACTCGTTGTCTCTTAATAGGACTATTTAACCCTTTAACATTACATGAGGTAACTCTGAATGATATACAATAGAAGTTTTAAATGTCAACATAACGCAAACAATGCAATAAAAAAGTGCAAACAGAAGAATGTGAATAGAAATAGAATACGATTTATAAAAACCAGATGTAAGAAAGAAAGAGAGAGAGAAAGATATCAAGAAGGATGAGGGAAAGGACAGGGGAAGAGGAGGAATGGAAGAAAGAAATGAGAAGAGAAGCATACGAAAGGAGAGAAGTAGATAAAATGGAGAAGGCAGCAGCTGAGAAAGGAACAAAAAAGGGGTAGGAAGCAGGAGAGAACAAAGAGAGTAAACAAAGAAAACAGAATAGAACAACCAAATAATAACATGGAATTGAGACATACCTACAAGGGGGAAGATTCAAGATACAAGGGGAGAGGAGGAGCCAGACGGACTGACGACGCGAGCAGGATCAAGCAGGGCGGGAACTGGGAGGCATCACGTGAAGGGAAGGGATGAACTGTGGAGAAAATAAGGAAATAATGGTCACAAGAGAACAACAGAGAATACATGTGGCAACAATACGACTAACGAACGCAACAAGGCGAGGAAGTCAAACAATTAAGGGAAAGAACACATAATCAGCCAGCATTGGAGGATGAGGCCTCCATGGGATCCATGTGATGAGCGTTGATGAAGCTGCGAAGGCGGAGAGGGTCCTCAAATGTCGTAGTCTTATTATTATAGGTTACTTTGAACAGGCACGGATGAAAAAGTCCATACCGAGCACCCATGTCTCGAAGAGCAGGTCTTAAGTCCAAGAAGGCCTTCCTTCTGTTTGCAGTGGCCTTGGCGTAATCCTGAGCGAAGGAAAGGGTAGAGCCGGACCAAGTAATCCGCTGGGAGGATTTCGCTGCTGAGAGGACTTTTAACAGGTCCGTGTATTCTAGGAAATACAGGATTACCCCTCTAGGCTTCTGTGAGGGGGAGGTCGATGAGGGAGGATGACCCAACCTGTGAGCTCTTTGAATATTTAGCATGGTGCCTTCTGGCATACGGAGGACCTTGGGGATGAAGGATTTGAAGAAGGTAATGGGGTCAGACCCCTCCTGTCCTTCCTCAAGGCCGTAGATACGGAGGTTGTTGCGCCTGTTGCGGTTTTCAAGTTCCTCGACTTGGCGCTGAAGGGTAGAAACTTGAGAGTGGAGGGGAGAAATCTTCGCGCAGTCAACCGTTAGTGAAGAGAGTGATTTCTCCACAGTAGTGACTCTGCCGTCGAGTTGTGACCAAGAGTCAGTGAGAACTTGAAGTTTTGCATTAGTGTCCTCCATGAAAGGACGCAGAGCTCTAATTTCCTCCAATAATAATTCCATCGAAACAAGGGAAGATGATTTTGGAGGTGAAGGAGGATTTTGTTTGAGGCGTTTAGCGAGAGATTTTCCGGTAGCTGCTGTTGAAGTCTCAGACGCCGCCATGTTGTCCTCAGGAGGGGAGGGTGGAGCAGTTTGAGTCCGGGAAAACTCGGAAAATATCTTCGAGTTTTTGATGAAAATACGCTTAGTAGGAGGAGTTGCAGATAAGGTGCCTTTAGACCGACCCATAAAAAGCGGCAAAGAGATAGAGGGCGACAAATGTCGAAAAAATGTGAGAAAGACAAAATGGCCGCCGAAGTAAAAGTTAGTCAGAGTAGGCACATAAAGTGCTCAAAAATGAACATAGAGTGAGCACAGACCTGCAAAAGCGGAAAGGATGGCGAACGTGAGAGCCAAGTCGCCACAGACTTCCAGGAAAATCATCGGTGCGATGACACAGTGCAGCTGGGGAAAATACAAAATGGCGGTCGCAAGGCAGCGACGCAGCTGAAGAACTTACATAACTCGTAATTCCAAAATGCTGCCGCCAAACGAAACACAAAGGTCGGAAAGGGAGGAGGAGATGTTCCGACGTCCTCACATCCCAAAAGTAGCGCTTGTCAAACTCAGGAAGGATGCCGTATTCCGGGCACACCGAGGAGCTTCACCCAGACGCCGCCATTCACGTCGGGCGCCAAGCCACGCCCCTGCAAGTTATTTTCTACTAATGCACATTTAACACTTTCACAAGTTAGAGTCACATTTTCATAGTGAGAACAACATCTAACTAAATACATTTAAATCAAACTATGAACTACTTGCACATGGGTTACATAAATTGCTAAATAAAAGTGTCTGGCTGAAGTCTGTGAATTTCAAGAGCTCATGTTTTCAACCTGTGGCACAGAAATGTATGTGTCACATTTCAAATGCAGTTCATTATTTCTGAAGCAAAGGCAGGGTTTCCATTAGTAAAGAAAGCACAGGTTTAGGCTCTTTCACCATTATTGAAGTGCTTATTTTTACGAAAGAGCCTGCCTCACTCTTTCTAAGAGACTGAATCCAGAAGTATTGCGTTATTTGTGGCTATGGCTGGGCACCTGAGATATATGAGCCTAATCTGTCCTGTCATAAAACACACACAAAATAATAATAATAACAGTTCACTGCAGAGGCTTAGCCATCATTAGTGTGCAGGTGCAATGGCGCAGAGCCTCAGGAATGTGAGAGGCCAGAGCACCCAAACTATGGGCCTCATTTATGAGGTTTTGCAGTAGGGAAGCGCAGAAGAAAAGGCGCAGGAATGCGCCGTATCTATAAGATACGGCGCATTCCTGTCCTTTTTTCCTGGGCTGGCGCACAATGGGCTGCCTGCGCCAACGCAGGCACCTTTGCACAATGGTGCAACGGTGCCTGAAGTTGCGGAGATGATTATTTTTGTAAAGGAAGGGAAACCTCTCTGTAAAATAATAATCACAATAGGATTTTCCTCTTTCTATGTGTGCTGCAGAATGCAACGAGGAGAAATAAAGATATTTCTCCCCGTTGCGCCTCCCTTACGCCTCCCCTGGGGATGCGTAAGCTTTTGGCACTGCCTCAGATTCATGACCTCATAAATCTGGGGCAGTGTCCAAAGGCCATTGATGTTGCTGGGAACGCCCGCAGTAACACCCATTACATGCCCCTTTAACGCAGAACACTGCGTTAAATGGCCTGATATTTATCAGGCAGCATTAAGCAAAAAAAAGTGGCTTAGTGCTGCCTGATAAATATCACGCAGGCTTCTGCGCCACGGAATGTCACAAAAAGTGACGCTCCGATGATGCCCTGTGTCTCTTTTTTACTACCCTACCAAGGAACGGGGAGGGGCATTTTCTTTCCTTGGATTAGGTCCTATGTCACGCTTGCTATGCAATGGTTTCAAAAGATTTAAGTGAAATATAAACAAGGACCAACAAATATTCAAAGCTTCAAAAATTAATAAAAAGTAGAGTAATCCTGAATCCACACTGCACCTTTCAGCTGCAGAGAGCACGATTCTTCCAGGAAGCATTTAAGGCATTCAACTTTTTACTTCACTCTTAATAATATAGTCAAACCTGTGTGCAAGGTAATTTAGCTTATGTCTTCAGAGGTTATGTGTTGTGCATGATGAGAATGTCAACAAAAATCACCTTGGAATATTCCTCTTTAAAAATTTGATAAATGAACTTTATTGGTCCTAATTATTAGTACACGGAGAGCGTATATCCATTTCCTTATTGTGTTGTCTTAAATTGTTCTGTGACTGCTTAAGAGACTATTACCAGTCGGCCAGTTTTCTGTCTGGTATTTCCTTCTCTACATTATCCACACCAGGCGTATTGGTAAAAAGGAATAAATAATCTAGGTGACAATATTTTCAGGAATGAAATACAGAAACAGCCACCTTGAAACCCTCCACACCTCTAAGAAATGAGACAACTCTCTAATAAGGGAGGTGCTTTCCAAAGTATTACCAATAGGATCAGGCTTCAGGAGAGCCTCTAGCATAAATTTGTCACACCCAGAGAGAATCAAACCACACTTTCAAGGGCACAAAACCATGTTAAGCCAGTCGAACTGCAAAGACTATTGTTTATAGCCCAACTAAGAAACCCCCTTGTTCTGTTGATAATATGAACCAGTTCCTCACGCCTCCAAAGAGGAATATCCCGAACACATCATTTTCAGTCAACCCTGATCTTCTTAAAGGCAACACACTCGAATTAAAATGATATTGCCTCACCTTCAAAGCCAAAGTCATTGACTATATGGAACAAAACCCATTCACCACAATAAACTGTCTTACTTATTGAAATTGCTCACAATTGTGAGTGGGATCGAGGGTTCAGAAGTCCAAGCTCCCTACAACTTGATATATCAAGATTTAAGCCTACTTTCCCGTGAACCTCTCCTTGATTGATGCTACAATTCCTGCTTGCAACTCTTTGAAGGTAGACATCAGAACAAAAACCGCCCATCTCACTTTAAAAAAACACCTACAAACTTAGTGCCAGATGTACACGCATTAGGAATACTGATCTCCTAATTGATATTCTCTCCAAATTGCAATTAGGAAATTGGTATTCCTAATGTATGAACCTCACTGAGTTTCATTTAGGGATTTCTTGTAGGTTGCAATTCGACCTACTTCATGCATAATAATGAGGTAGGTCACAGTTTGGATCCATTAGAAATCCCAACCATCACAAGGAGGGTGACATGCTGAGGTCAGCTGACCACCATGTCTGTGATTGTTTTTTAATAAAACTTTTTTTTTATGCAGCACATTTTCCTTAAAGGAGCACAATATGCGTTTAAAAGAAAAAAATGAAACCTTGAAGTTTCCGTGGGACCACTGCCTGCTCTTTTAAAATAATATTGCTTATATTTTGCTCCAAAACATTAATACATAACATACCGATTCAGTATTTGGATGGGACGCAATAACCACACCCCTTCCAAACACCGAATCGCAAATGTAAATTGCAATTTGGTAACAAGTTACCACATTGCACTTTGCATTTTGTAACTCTGAAAAGGCATTTTTCGGTCAAAAACTGCATGATTCTGCAAATCAGGCCATTTGAAACTGTAAAAATGCTTTGTACAACTGGCCCATAGCTCTTTCTAAGCTTATGCTTCACGTTTTATGACAAATCAGTTAAAGTGTCTTTTCACTGGATTTCATGTTTCCTTTGTTCTTGTACAAAAAGTTCTGGTGAGCTTTTCATTGGCTCTGTTGGGATTTAGGGGTCTTTAGAATCCCTTTTTCTTACCTTCTCTTCACACTGCATGTTTGACCACGTACACATGCGGTAGTTGTTAGCAGGCTGGCGGCCGGTATTTAAGACGCCACCTGCTTGGCATCATTGCTTGGTTTCTCTTCCGGTTCTGGTATCCAGAAGGTCTTCGCCAGCGGTCTCCTGCTACGTTCGTGTCTCCAAGACTGTCAGTCACCAGTGGATTCATGCATTAGGATAGTGGGACTTTGCAGCATCAAGACTCTTGTTCAGACGTTCCTTTCTTCCCCTTCTCATCCTCCGGTTATTTTCCAAATAGCGTTCTCGCCTTGAAGTCACGGATTTCAGGTCAAGAAACGCAGCTGCGTTCTCGTTTTCCCTTTCAGTAATTTCCTGCATTTGCGTAACCTATCTAGGTTGGTATGGGCATTCTCGGGTGATTTCATGAGTTGTCCTGACCGGTGGTCTAAGGGTTCTCTATTTTCTATATTATTGTTTTTTGTTTTTTTTTTTGTCTTAGTTAGCCTTTTTCCCCCTTGGGTTATTTTTTTTTTAACTAAGAAGGTGTTGTTGTTATGGTACCAAGGAAATTGGACTCTAATTCCACTTCCTCTATTACGCAAGGATATTCAGCACAGCTTCCTGGATCCAATTGTTGTGTTGAGACTTGCCCATTTCATGTGATCACCCTCTCCAGGCTATACATCTATCGGAAAGGGGTAAGAACAACATTATACCTGCAATAATGTGTACCTGATCAGGTGTGTTTGCTGTGTATACTTAGTCTCCTGCTAATCTGTGTTTTTGCTATTTTCTCCTTTGAAGGTCGACAGAACCTTCCATATATTTTTTTTTTTTTTTCTTCCATATCTGGAGCAGACAGAGAGGGAAGGTACGTCAGAGTAATGATTTTTCTTGGTTCCCTTGTTTCCCCCACCTTCTCCCGGCACCTTTGTTAGCCATCACCTTTTTTATATTCGGGTGGTGACAGCCAGGGCAAGGGCAGAGGAATAGGACTCTCTTCGCTCATGCAGTGTTGGGCAAAATCTGTGATTGATCCTCCGGATGTCTGTACCAAACTAATTGATTTGGTAGTTAAGCTGAACCACCGGTTGTCTGAAAGAAGAGGTGAGAGCAATCGATTTCAGGCATTTTGTGTAGTGGTCGTGAGAGAGGATTCAAAGGAAACTGTTGAGATGAAGCTGTAGTGTAGTTCCTATTATCCCAATAGGCTCTGCGCATTGGAATAATACCTTCAATAGTATAGGCCTAGACCAGACGTTAACTAGGTCTACTACTGTCGATATTAGACTTAAAGTTTTGGGTTTGCCAGCTAGCTCAGAGTTCACTAGAAACTTTCTCGAATGTTCAGGAAGGAATTAACTTCCCTGATTAGACAAGAAGGGATTTAGTTTCTGACAAACATAGAACATGACAACTTTGCTCTCCCCTAATCAAGAGTGTATCTCGAGAGTCGTGTGAACAAAAGGCAATTTATTTTACTCAGTCAGTACGTGCATTCTTAGTCTCATCAGATTGTAGAGAAAAGGAAGAGACGGGCGTGTTCAATAAAAGATGTTATTTATTGATCAGTCTCTTTTCTCGTACAAGAGAAATGGATCGATATTATTGCAATACTTATCGTTAAGTAAAGTGCATACATTAAAAGCAGAAGTATAAAATAATACTGTAAAAACATTGATATGGTTTCTAAGCCATATGAAGGTTTAAAATGAATAAAATATATTACATACACATATACATTTGACTAAACGTACTCAACTGGTGTTTCTAGATACGCCTACCCCGTGTACCTGACCTGAGCCTAATACGTGGGCGGGAATAGAAAGTTACAGTTTAAGTTAAGTTTGTTTTTGCCAAGTGACTGACTAAAGAATTCTCTGTGAGGGGTTATTCAGTTCTGTACCTGGAAGTTAGGATGAATGAGGGATGGTATCTCTCTCTCTGCTCTCGATATTCCAGGCTGCCTGCGAGGGTTACCCGGAAACGCCGGTGCTGGATTTCTCGGCAGGAGAAAGCAGCGCGTCTCATTCTCAGCGCGTCAGGAAGGCGGGGCTGTGCCAGCGGGGTCTGCTCTGATCTGGGCTTCGGCAAGTATGGCTGCTCCGTCTCGTCACCACCGCGTGTGTTTGCATAGGGCAATATCGGTAATATTTATACCTTTAAGGTGCCGAGATTGACGTAAGGATGGACATAGATACGTCAATAAGGATGTCACACGACCAGGTCGTTAGCACATTCTTTTGCTGAAGTTCTTGGTGAAATCAAAACAATGGCCGCAGGGGTTTTTCCCAGGTTGTCATAGGTTTGATTTGTTATGAGAACTCCGTATGCCTTATCAGGGGCTGGAGGAATATCGCTTGTCTAATTAGATCGCAAGCGTTATGACCTAATCAGATAACACGTTCCTGTGCCGTAGTGTGGCTTCGTCAGATAACGGTATCTGCATCATGGGGGTTTGCTGCCTCATGGGCTGACTGCTAGTTAACTTGTTGGTTTGTTAACCAGAATAGGGTCAGGAATAGGGGGATCGATTCAGAACCTATAGGAATACATCACACCCACTCCACGCTAACTATGGTCATATTTACTAATCTATGCATAGTAAAACATAGTACAATCTATTTATAGAGTATTGTGTATACCTTACCACCCCAAAATACATATATGCATTTTGAAATTTTCAAATATACGGAAGAAATGCAGTCATATGTATAGTATGCACTCAAGCTGTAGAATAATGCTAAAGTAATAACGCATTTGTATACATTAATGCTATTTGGTATATGAGATTTACACATGAAATGGCTCTTAATACAGAAAAAAGTTCGAGACCACTTCATCACAGTATATAATACAATGAACATACCAGCGGGCAGCTAATGTCTATAAGCTGTCTAAAAATAGAAATCTTAGTTCTCTAGGAATAGTCTCTTACTTTAAGCAGAAGATAAGTGACCCGAAAAAATTGTAAAAAATAATTTGGGGCTGCTGAAAAAATTGCTGTCCGTGAACTGGAGGGAAAGCTGTTCATGTGACTTTGTTATTAAAGTTGAAGGCCAAATTCAGGGAACGCCGTGTACGAGTTTGTTCAAAGGTCCCTATTTCTGTTCTGGTGAGAACATCATATCATTTAGGCTTTCGAAAAAGTTGTCAACAGCTTCCTGGGAGAGTTCCATTAACTCGGAAATAGGTGTAACCATGCATTCATGTGCATGATTGTCTCCATTGACATTCTGATTTGGATTGCTGACAGAAGGTTGTACCTGATCGATGCTGCTTTCATCTTGTACTTCACTACCCCTTAATCGTAGTGGTGAAGCTTCCACGAATGCTGTCATCAGGATTGGTAGCCTTTGAGGGCAGCACAAAGCATGAGCCTTGATCGGACTCAACAATGTTTCTGCATCCATTGGCGCATCCGATTGTAGCGTCAGACAGGTGTCTAACACGCATTCTTCTCCGCATAGCAGGCACCTTAATACAGGTAAAACACATCGTTGCCACATAGGTCGAAAGGATAGAAACCAAGTCATGTTCAGGTCTCTAAGCCGGGATAGTCCCAGGATTCTTGATATCCGGTCCCGGTATCCAATGGCTAGGATTGTTTCTTCCCTTGTCGCAGGTGTTTTGTCTGTGACATGGTTTGCCATAACGAAAAATAAGGACTAGGAATAGGATTCCTGCAATCAGTCCTAAAATGAGGGGGAGTCCGCCAAAAATCGAATGGACGAAGTCTGGAAAAATACCCAGTATGGCTTTGAATGGTGTTAATGCCATCGAAAATACTGTCTTAAATACTTGTGAGACCCCACTGGTATCAGAAATATTTAAGATTTCATTCAGGATTTCTGCGAAATGTATGGGGGAATTAGTTGATAACAATGAATGTATCTCTGCAGTCGTCCTTGCGACTTGTAGATCATATGTTTCTTTTGATGACGTGAGCCTGGTCGGCGTCTGAAGAAGCACTGTTTTCATTCTGCTTAAAGTATCTATTCGAATAGAAGTAATTTTCAAGTTGGGCCATGCCCTTGCCTCCCTGTCTGGAAAGGAGCTGGGGAACAATGAGTGTCCACAGCACTTGACCTTCGCAGTCGTAGTTACGAGATAAGGAGTCCCGGGCATAAGACTACAACATCTTTGATCTACAATTAGAATGTAACTCCCATTATAGAGTCTTTGAAAGAATGGTTCTATCTCTGTTGCAGGTGCGCCTTGCTGGTGACATGAAAGGTTATTTGAGTTCCCTTCACAGGCTCCGTGCAAACTAATTCCGTTACACAGAAGTGTACCGCTTAGTGACATTGCACAATTATTGCCACTAAGAAACACTTTCTGTCCTTTATTACTGACACATGCATGTGAATAGGGCAGGTCCCATGTTGTTTTAATGTACCCCTTTCCCAATTTTTCGTACATGCCAGCCTGTATATATTTTTGGCAGTATTGAAACCTGAAGGTTGAAATTGGAATATTTATTATCCCATGTATTATCCATTCACTGACAGGTCGTTCTGACATTGTCATTGGTAATCTCTCAAGTTTCTCAATGTTCAGGATTGTATAATCAGCTCCCTTTTGGGCCATACTGATTTGTCTATCAGTAAGGTTAAAGATATAGAATAGTGACGTTGTGTTGATTAAACGCCAAGGCACATAGCCTGAACGCAGATTTTGTAACGTCCAGCCAAGCTGTACAATAGAACGCAATTGGGACTGACCGTGTTGTAATAACAGTAAGTCTTGCGATAATATGTCGATTGCTGAAGACACAATGCTGTCCAAAGAAAAAATTCTGGAGGACAGAGTCATTAACCCATTGTCCACTACAGAAAGTGATTTTTCCAAATTAATACGGTCAATTTCCCGTATTCTCTCTGCTGTTTCAATTTGAGTAACCTTCCAGGCCTCATTGTATGCTGCATATACAGAGGCTGCTATGAAACGCTTTTGATGCTGTTTGCGTGGTCCCATAGTGAAATCACGCAAGTCAGCACCATCAGTAAGTAAAGTTAGGTGTTGCTTAATTTCTGCCAGTGTGGAAGTTTGTAGCCATTGAAGGCATAATTTGCCCACACTGTAGGTGGTTATTATCCCTGGGTGATGTCTTTGAGGATATCTAGGGTCTGGCCTGGTCATTTTGAACCCCTGTGTTTTGTTCAGGAATCTGTCTTGACAGTTATTAGTATCTGTGGGCCAGATCAACCACTGTTTCCAATCTGGATTTGTTCTGTTTTGGTTTAATACATAATTTACGTCTATCTCTTCTTCTGTAGAACTATTGCTGTTCATTGTTGGTTTTGGAATAGACGGTTTATTTAAGTCTTTGATTTTGGCTAGGCCAAGACAGGTGGTTTGTTGAACAGTGTCATTTAAAAATATAATTTGTTCTGGGATCATGCAGGCTCTAAACAAAGATTCTATCCCCTGTACTTGCCATTCTTTTGTACCCCAAACACTTTTCAATTCAACATTTTTGTCCCAATAATCAAAACCAAAAGTATTCATTTGTTCAAAGAATGAGTCTGAATATATCAATTTCGTGTTGGTTATCATGGTCTTCATCCCTGTCTTATTTGACAATTTGAAATAAAATGTTTCAGCATTACTTAAGTTAAAACCTGAAAAATATGAATATTTGTCGTAAACGGTTCTTGAGCTTCCTTTTGGAGGGGTTGCACAATGTTCCCATTGATTATAATTTAAAACATTTCTAGGTTGTGCAGATCTATGTAGAAAACGATTACCATAGTGGTTATAACAGTACATACTATCATAATTTGTAGAACCCTGCAAATAATCATGTTTGGTAAATTTAGCAGACATTACTAAGTCAGACATCATATTATTAATGCTTTCGAAGTCCCAATCATCAGCAAATGAGCTTGGTTTTACAAAGTCACTCAATGAGATCTTAATTTGGTGTGGATATTTCAGGATTTCGACCGGACCATAAATTTCATAGTCAGTGTTATCCCATGCTACCCCACCCGGTATAGGATTGGCTGTGAAGTTGGCTGAAGAAAGTTCTCTTTTCTCGAATTGTGAAGATGTCTGTGGTTTGAGGATCAAGTTGATTTTCTGACTAGCTGTGTCCATTTTAGCATATTTTCCCTCAATGAAGCGTCCCAAAGTTAGTACCATGATGAGCCAAAGTATGAGGATAAATGCACCAAAACCCACCCAAAATTCAAGCCATGGAGAAACCAGATATGTTTCTTTCAGTTGTTTCAAAAGTTCTTTAGCTTTATCTTTAAAGGTATTTGATGATGGCTGTGTCTTTGATTCACTGAAGCCTTCAGAGGAATCATCGAAGTTTATGAAGTAGCCGGATGCAGTTCTGTCAATTGTTCCAATTGGTTCAGGATCACTGTTTCTTGCATTTGCACTTGGTACTTCATTATAGATTGGTGTGTCTCTGCTAAATGTTTTTATTTGGGTTTTCAGAGGTCTAAGTTCCATTGCATTGTTGCATAGTCCTTGTTGTTCTTTTGTAGGCGTTTCGAATGTAATAAGCCTCTTAGTTAGGACCTCTGTACTGGTAGCAAACCTTGGTGTTCTGCTACTTATTGGGAGTCCACTTGGCCTACTATTTGTTATCGGCCACATGATTGTGGTTTTACCAGGTCGATAGATACAACTCGGTTCTCCTTTTTACCAGCAAGCGGCGGTAGTACAACTGATCTTGTCCCGTTGACAGACAAGACAGGAACTGCTTTTCTGTAAGAAGGCCCAAATTCCTTCTTTACCGCAATCTTTTCTCTGACCAGATCCCCGACTTTTGGAATCCAGACAGGTCTTGCTGGGACAGGTGGTGGTTCTTCAGTGGTTGTTGGCTGTTGTTTCAACTTTATGTTGCTCAGGTCTTTTCTTGTTTTGTTTAAGTCCTGCAAAATAGCCAAACGGTCTTTGATATCAAAGCTTTTTTCTTTCACCACTGAAGTCTGACTATCAAGGTCAGAGATCAACATCCTAGTTCCAAATAATAATTCGTACGGACTAAATCCCTTCAGAGAATTTCTTGGCAAGTTATTTAGACTACGTTGGACACTTATTAGATGTTTGACCCACCCAGCTCCCGAACCTAATACCTTTCCATTATAGATTGCTTTATGCCTTGGTTTTTTCTTTACACCATCCCGTATCCCTCAGGAAGGAAGTGAGAAGATTCCCGCTGTGCTATGCTCATTTGGCCATGTGTCCCCTCAGGCTGGAGGGCTAGAGTGAAAACAATGGTCAAACGTAGCATGCTCTTAGCGTATATGCCATTTAGACTCGCAAATCTTTGTATAACAGTCCAGACGTCAGCCGAGTGCTGGTGGTCTACATCATAAGTGGAAACTAGCCTGTATATGTTAATCGCAAGCCTTGCTTTTTACTCTTGATTTTTTCTGGAGTAAAACGACGAGGTATTAAGCTGTTTCTCTCCCCACTGCGATCTCTGTTGCAGTTTGGGCAGTTTTTTACAAACATGGTGTGATGCAGGCTCATGCCTGGCCACCAGTACCGTGATTGTAATTCTTCCAGAGAATCTTTTAGTTTGAGGTGTCCGAGACCCTCACCCATATGTGCGTCTGCGATTAACCAATTTCTCCTGTCCATGTTTGGAATCACTCTATCCCCCACTCCAGGGATTCGAGCAAAAGGGACGGAGTTTGCATCGATTATGTATGTATAATTGAGTGGATAGTTGATCGGTAGCGCTGAGCAGTCGCCTTTTAATGACGTTTTCACCGCCAGCACTGTTTCACCGTCAATGTATTTTAATGTACGCTTTTTTCGAACTACGGGAGCCGATTTAGTTGCTACCGCTGTGGCTGTGTCAGCCAATGAATTCCCTGCAACGTGAACGCCATCACGCTGATGACTCAGTGAGTGTGTCACGTGAGTCTTTGGTAGTTCTTTTTGTAAAAGAGCTATTTGTTCCCAGAGCAGTTTCTGCTTTATTGTTGCATCTGTGTCATCTTTGTAACCGTTTTGAATCCATGTCTGCAAATCGTTGTTATATGATTTGACGCAGTAATATGAATCTGACACTATAAGTGTCGGGAATTCGCGATCCGCATTATCTAGCGCCATTTTCAATGCTAATATTTCAGTTTGTTGTTCTGAATTAGTTTCTACTGAGTGTGTTTTTGTTAATAGAGGTCTTAGTTTACCTCCGCGCCACACTTCTTTTGTAATCCCACATGTGGGGTTGTATGCTTGTTCTCCCCAAACGGGGGGTTGAGCATGTCCGTCTGTATAAATTACACAGGCGTAATGTCGTAAAGGCAGAATATCGCTTGGCAGAGGGAATGTTCTTTCATATTCTAGATTTTTTAATTCCTCTAGTTCTGGATCAAAGTAGTAGTATACTTTGTCCGTTGTGATTGAATTCACCCATTGTATCCATTCCGGATTCAATGTTGTTGTTGGTAAATTACATGGTGTTGTTAATGCCTCAAAGGCTGATTCAGCTGTTCTGACTGTGATGTGTCTACCATCCGCTTGATCTTTTTCTCTAGCTATTGCGGTTTGAACTGCATGAACAATTTTTTCTTTAATGCTGAATTTCTGTTCAGCTTCTGTGTACAAGTGTGATTTGAATGCAATTGGTACCTTTTCTCCCTCATTAGAGGTCAGGTATGTGAATCCGCATCTCCCTGGGATGACTCGGATCACAAGATTGCGTGTGTTATCACGTGTTTCTAATTTTGTTTTAATTAGCATGTCTGTTTGTAAGGATCTCAATATTTCTGTGTGTATTTGAGTCCAATTAGATCTTTTAAAATCTGGTTTTATTAGATCATAAAGGGGTTTGACCCTTTCTGCGTAATTTGCAATATATGTTCTTCCGAAATTTAGGAAGCCTAGAATTGACTGTAGGTTTTTTTTAGTGTTCTAGGTGCTTGGAGTATGGCACATTTTTCTAGAAAATTGTCAGCCAGGCTTTTGCCTTCACTTGATAATTCATATCCTAAGAACAGGACTGTCAGATGGGCAATTCTGGATTTTTTAAAGTTGAATTTGTAACCCTCTGCTGCGAACCCAAGTATTATGGTGTTCACTCTCTTCAAGTGAGTCTCCAAGTCATCATCTGTTAAGTATATGTCGTCGACATATGATAATGCTTCGTCGTCATATATTTGTAGTAATTCTGTTACTCTCGCTGAGAATACTCCCGGGCTGTTCTTGTACCCCTGGGCTAACCGACAGAATTGTTTTTGAGTGCCATTTATTGAGAACGCAGACAAATATCTGCTCTCTGGTGCTATGTTTTGACAAAAGAATCCATTAGAGATGTCTAAGGTTGTTTTGTATTTTTTGCGCACTATGTTATTCATTAGTGCAGCACTATGTGAGTTTTGTACTGCAAAAGTTTTGCAACATGAGTTAAGGTGTCGGTAATCCAAAACTAGACGGTATGAATTGTCTGGTTTGGAGACCGGAAACAAAGGGTTGTTCATTTGTGAGGTGCAAGTTTCAATCACCCCCTGGTATTCTAGCTGATCTAGAATATATTTTACCTGTTTTTTTGCTTCTTGCTTAATTGGGTACTGCCTATGTGCAGTAGGTTGTGATTTTAACTGGATTTTATGAGGAGGAGAGTCCTCATCCCATCCTACGTGATTTTTATATAAAGCAGGAGCTAGAGCTACTGCCCACTTTCTAGCAAGTGTGTATTTTTTATGAATTGGGATGTGGTTTGAGAAGGCAGGCATAATTACTTCTTCGCCATGAGGGCACTCCCTGACAAATTCTGGTGGCCAGTCTTTTTCAGCTAGAAGGATGTCATAGCCCTTGGAGAGATTATCCCAAAATAGTCCCCTTATTTTTCTAGTCTTATCTCCCTCTATACGTAATGTTATTTCGTATATTTTGTGAGGTTTGCTAACTCTGGTGTCTGCAGTTTCCACTTGAAGATATTCATTCGTGTCCACTGTCTCCAGATGATTCATAAGGACTTTGCGAGCTATGCTCACTTCTGCTGCGCTGTCTAGCATTGTCTGAGCCCATTCTCCGTTTTTCAGTTGTGTCCTCAGTATTCTCGGCATTGTTAACTACCTTGATACTGGCTACCTTCTTTTTTGGAAATTGTAATTTCTTTTTTAGCTGAGCAGGTTCCTTGTCTTTGGACTTGGCGTGCTCTTCTCTTTGTTCTGATCGTCCTCTTCTTTCCGATTTCTGCGAGGAAGTCTGAAAAGATTGAGAGGGACGTGTATCAATGTCTTGATATCTATCAGGCTTTTTTATATTATCCCTATTTCTAAGGTTATATCTTTTCCCAGAGGGGTCACTCTGGGGTGACCTGTGTCTTTGGTTCGGAGATTTTTCTCTTCGCCTTGGAGACCTGCCTCTGGACTGGAATTTCTTTTCTTTAGGATTGGATTGTTTGTTTCCATCCCAGCTCTTTTTCTGTGATGTTGAATTATTATTAAAAAATATTTTTTCAGGACTTTCAATCAGTTGTTGTTTTACTGGTATTCCACCTAAACTATCTCTACCTACTTCCTCATAGGATTTTTCTATGATTCTGGCAATTTCAGCTGGTTGGTCTGCTATATCTGTCTCCTTTAACCTCTGGCGGATCGCCACGTTTGCTGCTTCTCCCTTTATGTTGGCTAATAATATAGCTGAGACCTGCTTGAAGTCTTTTAGTAATTTCATACCAAGAGTTAAAGCGGGTTCTGGACCATATTCGTCTTGAATTTGTTTTAGCACATCTGGTATTACCGAAATGGATGGAACACCGTGCGTTTTTGTGTAAATGGAAGCAAAGACTGTACCCCAAGTGTCACAGTCCTCAATGTGTGGTGCGATTCCCATTGGAAGACAGATAGTCAGAATCCTGTGTTTTTCTAACGGGGTGGTGTCAGGAAACACCGCCTCTATTTGGGTTATTTTCTGTGCCAACCAGAATGGTATTTGTTCCCGTTTAGCTGGTACTTTACCTAGGCAGGACTGTATGTTCTGTGGTGTAATTTTTTTTGTATTTCCCTGGTGAGGGGTCAGCTGTGGAATTTTAATTGCTGGCTGAATTGTAGAAGTCCGCATCACATACTGGACTAATTGTCTATGTATTTTTATTAATTGTTTTAGCTGTGTTAAAAGGTTTGCTGCAGACATCCCGTCGATGTCTGGATGTGGTGTGTATCCGGCTAGGACCGGCCACGTTGCTCCTGGTCTACCTAAGGGACCGAGCCTGGTGATGTGATTATTATGTTTTAGGGCGCCATCAAATAAGAGCAGGTGCTCTTGAAATTTGAGTGGTACTTCCACCTCCTCGAAAGGAGTGTACGTTTCAGGAGGTTCCTCTATTTTGTAATAGTGGAAGTACTTTGTTACAGCATTTGCTGCAGGAAAATGTATCCATGAATAGTATACCTCTGTCTGCCGATATTCGTGTGCCTCAATTACGAATATGACTGTACCACCTCTAGGTGTCAGTCCATTTTCTATAAGTTTTAAAGTTATAGATTTCCTTTTAATGACCGGGATGAGTATTATATCCGGGTCTGCGTCTTGCAGTGCAGTATCAGCTGCTGCGAGTTCAGTGGCTAATCTAACTGCCTCTCTTTCATCATCACTGTCTACCATTTTACCGACAGGATGGTTACTTTGTTTGTTTGCAGATCAGGTTTCTTATGGAAACAAAGATTAGATGCACAATATTTTGGAACGGTTTATCCTTCAACGTTGACTATACCAAGTACCATACATAGGAGTTTCCTCCTGCGATGTTTGGCGGATATTACCTTTCACCCACTCCAGACGTCTTTGGAGTATTATGGGAAAAAGGGGTCTGAGTGAGAAAGCACGACTGAGTTACTTTAAATGTCTTACGTTAGTTTTATCGCCCTTTCCAAACGCGTTGGGCGCCATGTAGTGTAGTTCCTATTATCCCAATAGGCTCTGCGCATTGGAATAATACCTTCAATAGTATAGGCCTAGACCAGACGTTAACTAGGTCTACTACTGTCGATATTAGACTTAAAGTTTTGGGTTTGCCAGCTAGCTCAGAGTTGACTAGAAACTTTCTCGAATGTTCAGGAAGGAATTAACTTCCCTGATTAGACAAGAAGGGATTTCGTTTCTGACAACCATAGAACATGACAACTTTGCTCTCCCCTAATCAAGAGTGTATCTTGAGAGTCGTGTGAACAAAAGGCAATTTATTTTACTCAGTCAGTACGTGCATTCTTAGTCTCATCAGATTGTAGAGAAAAGGAAGAGACGGGCGTGTTCAATAAAAGATGTTATTTATTGATCAGTCTCTTTTCTCGTACAAGAGAAATGGATCGATATTATTGCAATACTTATCGTTAAGTAAAGTGCATACATTAAAAGCAGAAGTATAAAATAATACTGTAAAAACATTGATATGGTTTCTAAGCCATATGAAGGTTTAAAATGAATAAAATATATTACATACACATATACATTTGACTAAACGTACTCAACTGGTGTTTCTAGATACGCCTACCCCGTGTACCTGACCTGAGCCTAATACGTGGGCGGGAATAGAAAGTTACAGTTTAAGTTAAGTTTGTTTTTGCCAAGTGACTGACTAAAGAATTCTCTGTGAGGGGTTATTCAGTTCTGTACCTGGAAGTTAGGATGAATGAGGGATGGTATCTCTCTCTCTGCTCTCGATATTCCAGGCTGCCTGCGAGGGCTACCCGGAAACGCCGGTGCTGGATTTCTCGGCAGGAGAAAGCAGCGCGTCTCGTTCTCAGCGCGTCAGGAAGGCGGGGCTGTGCCAGCGGGGTCTGCTCTGCTCTGGGCTTCGGCAAGTATGGCTGCTCCGTCTCGTCACCACCGCGTGTGTTTGCATAGGGCAATATCGGTAATATTTATACCTATAAGGTGCCGAGATTGACGTAAGGATGGACATAGATACGTCAATAAGGATGTCATACGACCAGGTCGTTAGCACATTCTTTTGCTGAAGTTCTTGGTGAAATCAAAACAATGGCTGCAGGGGTTTTTCCCAGGTTGTCATAGGTTTGATTTGTTATGAGAACTCCGTATGCCTTATCAGGGGCTGGAGGAATATCGTTTGTCTAATTAGATCGCAAGCGTTATGACCTAATCAGATAACACGTTCCTGTGCCGTAGTGTGGCTTCGTCAGATAACGGTATCTGCATCATGGGGGTTTGCTGCCTCATGGGCTGACTGCTAGTTAACTTGTTGGTTTGTTAACCAGAATAGGGTCAGGAATAGGGGGATCGATTCAGAACCTATAGGAATACATCACAAAGCAATTGCCTGAGCCTATGCAAATAGGTGGGGTAAGGGGTCCCTTGACAAGTGAGGAGAAGGGAAGACTGCAAGCTTAAAATTTGTGCATGTATTGTGGGAAGAGTGGTCATTATGCACGCGAATGTCCCATGAAACCTTCCAGTCTTCCCTCAAGAAAGGCAGTGGCTTTTGTTGGAAAAAATATTGGTGAGATAGCTAAGGATGACATTATTTTTAGTAACTGGCATGTGATTCCAGGGGTGGTTCAAAGGGTTCCACAACACTTTACCATTTCCGTATGTTTGGTGTTGTGTAACAGCAGCAGATCTACTTTGTCAGTATTGCTTGATTCTGGAGATACTGGGAATTTTATGGACATTCAGTTAGCTGATAAATTGAAGGTTCCGTATGTGTATAAAGAACAGCCGGAACCAGTGAGAGCAATGGATGGGACAGAACTATCTTCTTGGTCAATAATATGCCAAACTGAACTTCTTTTGTTGCTCTGTGACAATGGGCACTCAGAAACTATTAGTTTTGATCTTATAGACGCTCCTTCTTTTGGGGTTATACTCAGAGTGCCCTGGCTGCAGATACACAACCCTAGGATTGATTGGGTAAGGCGGACTGTGACGTTAGCCTCTGTACACTGTTTGCAACATTTTTATCAGTAGCAACAGATTAGGTTGTGCCTTTAACATGTGCAGCGGGCATTAGCGGAGATCCTGGTGATATTCCATCTCCTTATGTGGAATTTTGTGATGTTTTTGATAAAAAAACAAGGTAGTGTGTTACCACCACATAGGTCTTTTGACTATCGCACTGATATGCTGCCTGGTGCTACGTTATCATGCAGCCGTATCTATGCGTTGTCTGAACCGGAGGAGTGATACTTGCGGGGAGTATCGGGATGAAATGCTGGCTTCTGGATTTAAACGACCATCTTCCTAACCAGTGTATTCATCTATATTTTTCATCCCCAAGAAGGAAGGTGATCTTCACTCATGTGTTGATTATAGAGCGCTCAATAAAGTGACAATAAAAAATAAATATTCACTCTCTTTGATTCCGGTTTTACTGGATCAGTTGAGGCATCCAACCGTTTTTACGAAGCTCGATTTAAGGGGTGCTTAACATCTCATTTGTGTCTGTGAAGGAAACAAATGGAAAACCTCATTTCATACAAAATTTGGTTCATTTGAGTATTGCGTTATGCCTTTTGGGTTATGTAATGCCCCTGCTGCTTTTCAGTTCTTTATAAATGAGGTTTTGCGGGATTATCTGGATGTGAGCGTGATTGTCTATATTGATGACAATTTGATTTTTTCTAAGATGACTGTGGAGCATGAACTCCATGTATCACAGGTGTTACAAAAATTAGGAGAGCGTCGTTTGTTTGTGAAATTAGAGAAATGTAAGTTTCATGTGTCCTCTGTGAAGTTTTTGGGGTTTCTGGTTTCTGTTAATGGCATTAAAATGGAACCCTCGTAAGATTGAGGCTGTTGTTACCTGGCCTTCTCCTACCTGTGTAAAGGATGTTCAGGTTCTCTTAGGGTTTGCAAATTTTTACAGGTGGTTTATTTCTGATACTATAACGCCAATGGCAGCCCTATTGAGAAAAGGAGTGCCAAACTGCTTTAGAGCAATTGATAGCTCAGTTTACCTCTGCTCCTGTTCTTGTTCATTCAGATCCAGCCTTGCCTTTTTTGTGGAGGCTGATGCTTCCCAGTATGCAGTGGGTGGTGTATTGTCACAAAGGGATGTAGATACAGGGTTTATGCACCCTATTGCAATTTATTCTAAAACGTTGTTGCCAGCTGAGCAAAATTATACGGTGGCAGAAAGAGAGTTGCTGGCTATTAAGTTGTCTTTTGAGGAATGGCGTCATCATTTATGGGGGGCTAGACATCCAATTACAATCTACACAGACCATAAAAACCTGGACTTTTTTCTCTCTGCAAGGGCGTTAACCCCAAGACAGATGAGGTGGGTGCTATTCTTTAATGAATACGATTTTATCATCACTTATAGACCTGCTGCACAACAGGTAAATCAGTCTCGTATTCATGTGGTTCCCTTTGTTGAGTTGTTGGGTTCTGATGTTAGACTTATGATCCCAGCTGAGAAGATTGTGGGGTGTGTTTCTGAGGATGAGTTTCTGGCATTTGTGAAACAAGAAGTGGGAAATCTGGCTTTGACCCCATGGTTGACAAATCCATTGTATAAGATGCAGGATGGGTTGTTATACCATGATGGACAATTATTCATACCGCCTGAGTTGAGGAAGCAAGAACTTACATAATGTCATTCCTCTTCTCTTGTAGGACATCCTGGGATGAATAAGACCAAGGAATTTTCTTTAAGGTGGTTTTGGTGGGATATGGTAGGACATGTTGTTCAGGTGTTTGTGGCATCCTGTCCTATTTGTGCTGTTGATAAATTTACACACACATGCCTTTCTGGGTTGTTACATCCGCTACCTGTGCCTCCTACCCCTTGGCATACTGTCAGTATAGATTTTGTTATGGATCTTCCATCTGAAGCAGGGTATACTGCCACATTGGTGGCTGTATACCAAGATAGCACATTTAATTCCATTACAGAAAGTGCCTACTGCCAGGGAATTGGCTGATGATTTCATGGCAGAGGTAGTGAGGTTACATGGTGTACCCGCTGCTATTGTGTCAGATATGGGGGCGCAGTTTGTATTTCATTTTTGGACTGAGTTGTGCTCGTCGTTGAAGATGGAATTGTGTTTGTCCTCCGCTTACCATGCACAGACAGATGACAAACGAACGAACGAATCAGACGATGGAGCAGTACATGCGATATCTACTGTCCTCCTTAACATGTAGTTGGGTAACTGCACTCCCCTTGGCTGAGTTTGCGTATAACAACAGCATGCACTCAGCTTTAGGTATGACCCCTTTTTTAATTTGATGGGGTTCCATCCTAAAGCCAAACCTATTCAACCCTCTGGGCGGGCTCCTGCCGTAGATACTTTGAGTTGTATATTGGTGGGGATTTGGGAGAAGGATTCAGGAACAGTTATTGGCCACCAAGCTTAGTATGAAGAAGCAAGAAGATAAACAGAGGTGTCCTGCCCCCTCATATGCAGTGGGTGATAAGGTATGGTTGGCTACGAAGAATTTGAGACTGGATGGTCCTAGGAAGTTGCAGCCTATGTATGTGGGACCCTTTAATATCCTTAAGGTGGTGAACCCTGTAGCCATGAAACTAGCTTTACCTGATGAGTATCGCATTCATTCTGTGTTCCATACATCCTTCTTAAAACCATATAGGAGGACTACACAGGCATTGCATCACCCCCCCCCCTATGGTGGTTGATGACCACGAGGATTTTGAAGTTAATGCTATCTTGGATTCCAGGAGGTGGAGAGGGAGATTATATTATCTTGTTGATTGGAAGGCCTATACATCTGATGACCGTACCTGGGAGCCAGCTAGTAATGTGCAAGCTCCCCGGTAGGTGCGTCTGTTCCACTTACGTCATACTAGTAAGCTACGTCCGGTGGGGAGGTGTTTGGGGGGAGGTACTATTGGGATTTAGAGGTCTTTAGAATCCCTTTTTCTTACCTTCTCCTCACTCTGCATCTTTGACCAGGTGCACTTGCGGATGTTGTTAGCGGGCTGGCAGGTGGTATTTAAGACGCCGCCTGCTTGGCATCATTGCTTGGTTTCTCTTCTGGTTCTGGTATCCGGAAGGTCTTCGCCGGCGGTCTCCTGCTACATTCGTGTCTCCTAGACTGTCGTTCTCCAGTGGATTTGTGCTTGAGGATAGCGGGACTTTGCAGCATCGAGACTCTTGGTCCCCTTCTCGTCCTCCGGTTATTTTTCAAATAGCGTTCTCGCCTTGAAGTCAGGGATTTCGGGTCAAGAAACTGGACTGCGTTCCCTTTTTCCCTTTCCGTAATTTCCTGCATTTGCGTAACCTATCTAGGTTCTTATGGGCATTCTCAGGTGATTTCAGGTGTAGTCCTGAACGGTGGTCTACTGGCTCTCTATTTTCTATATTATTGTTTTTTTGGGGGGTGGGTTGTCGTGGTTAGACTTTTTGCCCTTTGGGTAATTTTATTTTGACTAAGAAGTTGTCATTTTTATGGTACCAAGGAAATTGGACACTAATTCAACTTGCTCTATTACGCAAGGATATTCAGCACAGCTTCCTGGATCCAATTTTGGTTTTGAGACTTGCCCATTTTATGTGATCACCCACTCCAGGCTACATGTCTATTGGAAAAGGGGTAAGAACAACATTATACCTGCAATAATGTGCTACTGGTCATGTGTGTTTGCTGTGTATACTTAGTCTCCTGCTAATCTGTGTTTTTGCTATTTTCTCATTTGAAGGTCGACAGAACCTTCCATATCTGGAGCAGACAGAGAGGGAAGGTACGTCAGAGTAATGATTTTTCTTGGTTCCCTTGTTTCCCCCATCTTGTCCCGGCACCTTTGTTAGCCATCACCTTTTTTATATTCGGATGGTGACAGCCAGGGCAAGGGCAGAGGATTGGGACTCTCTTCGCTCCTGCAAAATCTGTGTGGTGCCATAACAGGCTCCTATGATTCTGTAGAATCTGCAACAACAAAAAATGGATGTTGCCCAAGTCAAAGACTTCCCTGAAAGTTACTGCGTCCTTGACCAATGTTAATTGACCATCCTTTTCAGACATGTCATGAAAGCTGTTCTTTCCATTGCCTGTGAAAACATTCTGATCAGGTGAAAAAGCACTTTTAATCGTCATTATTCTAGACCTGTCTTCTTCCAACCTCACCCATGAAAGACTATACAGGGCAACCAGTTTCCAGGATATGTGGCTGGGGGAAAATATGATTACCACTCATGTCGTTGCCACCTCTGCAACAACTTTGCCACAATTAGTATTACCTTTTTAGTCTATTTTACCATTAAAATTATCTTTGCCACCACACCATCTCTAAGGGAGGGAAACTTTCCTGAGGAGAGAAACTGAGAGGAGACCTGGGGAAGTACCTACGCAGGAGGATAGGCAGTGGGGGTCAGGACAGGGTCTTATAATACTGGAAGAGACAGGGCCTAAGTGTTGCCTTTCAAGTATTGAGGACTCTTGTAACCCCCCCACTGACCTAACCCCGCGGCAGGGAACCCCCAGGGACCACTTGAAGGGATTGGCTGAGAAGAACTTGGAACACCAGCCACCAATTTATTCCCCCTTTAAGGAACAAGTAACCAAGCAACTAAACTAAGGGCGCAAGAAACATCACGCCAAGAAGAAACTAAGCCTCTATTTACAAGGGCACAAGGAACCTAAAGCGCTAAAAAGAAATTAAATCATCACAGGACTTTTGAAGAAGCAATCAGGTATTGGCGCGGTACTGACCCTGCATTTCCTGATGTCACCTGGGGACTCCTTTGCTAACCTGCTACTGGGGTGTCACCTGTCCTGTATATCTAGCGCTGCCCTTGCTGACCCTATGAAGAGCGCTAAAGTAAAGAGGGGGGTTGCTGCCTTCTGAAGCGCTATATTTGCCTGAAGTGCAGCACCCTGAACTGAATGTTATTTGGTTGTCTCATTAATGCATTTTTACAGGTGCTGTCATGAAGCAAGGCAAAGGACAGGCCTATGGATTTCTGAAAATGTATTTATCTAATATCTGATATTTATTGAGTATTTACTATTTATCTAACTAATATTTATTGATCCAATATTTAATAATTATTGATTATTTAATATCTGTTCATCCGATATTGATCGCAAGTTTTGAGACACATGTATTCTAAATGAATTTATGATTTCCCTGATCCTGCTCTATTTAACTATCTATCTTAATACAAATTACTTGTTTTTATACAAGCTTTGGAGTGGAGTCGTTTATTGCGTGCCCAGGTTCTGTCTCAGTGTGAGTGTGTGCTGCATGATCGCTTAACACATGTGCTTTCGGATGCCTACCCGCTCGTGCCATGCTACCCTAGGGGACTGGTGACCCCAGTTCCAACACCCAGCAAGTAAGTGTGTTCAGATAATCATAATCCTTTTTAACCTTCATACCCTTACCCACCATAACCCCTGACCAGTGACTTGAATTTGATGGTGCTATTACCCCTTTCGAGATCCAGGAGGCCATACGAGCCCTAGCCATGGAGAAGATGCCAGGTTCGGACAGTCATCCAACCAAATGTTATAAGGCTTCTTCCACACTTTTGGCCCCAGCATGCTGATACTGTACAATGAGGCTCTTCGGTCTGCCTGTCTGCCACCCTAGCTTCATAAGGCACTACTCCTTGCCCAAGACAGACCGTGATCACACCATCTTAGGTTCATACTGCCCTCTCACACTGCTCAACACAGACTACACATTTCTTGTTAAAATATTATTGGCCTTGCTGACCCCTCTGGTGCCTGCACTGATACACCCTGTTGGAGTATTGTTTTTGATTATTATGTACTCTTACTCTTATTCTCCCTTATGTCCGCCCTTCATTCAGCAAACCCCCACAGACCCAGCGGTGTGACATTTTCCCTTGTGAGCTCTCTCTCACCTTTCTGACTCAGAATACGAAGGGAACACTATGGCATCACTGACTTGTGTGACATGGAATGTTTG
The DNA here is from genome assembly GCF_964261635.1 of Lissotriton helveticus. Taxonomy (NCBI): domain Eukaryota; kingdom Metazoa; phylum Chordata; class Amphibia; order Caudata; family Salamandridae; genus Lissotriton; species Lissotriton helveticus. The sequence continues at coordinate 737,256,155 of NC_136061.1, read as the reverse complement.
TGGATTGAATGATAGGCATAAGGCTCGTCTCATACTGATGTACTTGCAGCAGCATGGCGCAGACATCTGCTTCCTACAGGAACTGCACCTAGCAGAACATCGATTGGTGCACCTGCGAGCGGGCTGATTAGGAAGCGATACATAGTACACTACTCAAATTATGCATGAGGGGGTGCTATACTCCTCTGGAAGGGCATACATTGGCCTAAACTCCAAACCCTCTGTGATAAACTACGTTGCTATGTGATACTTTCAGGCACCATACAAGTTCACCCACTTAAGATAATTTCTATATGTGGCCCGGAGGTGGACGATCCTTTTTTTTTTGCTTGAGTTTGGAGACTAGCGATCACTTTTACACCTGGGGCAATACTATGGGACGGAGATTTTAATGCAGTGCTTGACCCCTTGGTAGAGATGTTGAGCGACACTCAGGGGCCCCATCCTCGTGCAGCTGCCCTGTTGTACTCCATCATGGAGAATAATGACCTCACTGGCCTGTGGCGTGCCCATCACGGAGACAGACACCAGGGAACATGCGATACCCCTGCCTACCTTGCTTGGTAGTGTATTGATTATTGGCTTGTAACCTGCGATGCTGATGAGTGGACCACCAAGGGTTTCCACATGCCACGTACATTGTCAGATCATACCCCGGTTCTGCTTTTGTCCTCCCCTCCGGACTTTAAATCTTGCACTTGCGCGTGACGCCTCACGTCAGGCACATGACGCCATCAGGTGTTCCGGGAGTAGGCGATTGGTGAATTCTTTGCGCATAACTTGGGCACGTGGATTCTTGTTTCACTCTCTGGAAGGTGTTTGAAAACTGTAATCTGCGGGGTGTGTATGACCAAACAGGCTGGGTTACTTCATGCACTGCAGGGTAACCTGAAGAGCCGCGCAAAAGTAACTCCACGCCAGCTAGCATTTGAAGCAAATTGAATGACTTTGATGACCCTGCAGAGGGAAGCGCGTTATCTGAGCAGGGAGGCCCTTGGCTGGCAATAAGGTGAGAGTGACAGAGCAGGCAAAACACTTGCAAATAGACTGCATTAGCCCTGGGCTAATGATTACATCGTGGATCTGAGAACCGAGGGCGATGAGGTGGTAGCAGAGATGGCAGCAGTGCAGACGGACATGGCTAATTTCTACTCCTCACTGTACCAGACGCCTCAGACGACTGAACCCCCACTAGGGTGACCAACCGTCCGTAAATTTCACGGAGAGTCCGTAATTTCGGCCGTCTGTCCGTTATCCGTGAAGGATTCTTTAACGGACGCCATTTGTCCGTCATTTTAACAGGGCACCGGTTGCCTCACCCTAAAGCGGGCACAGCTTGCACCCACCTCCCTTCTTCACTCCGATGCTGCACCGAAGCTCCTCAGATACTCAGCAGCATTGGAGAGGCACAGCGGGATGGCAACCCTCCCACCTCCAGCCCTTGATGACCTGTTAAGAGGTGCTTCGAAGGTGACTGAGAGGGAGGGGCTGCAGGTTCAGGAGCAGCGACATCTATTCACATGCAGACAGCCCTGAATGCATCATGTCTCTGCTAATTAGAAGGGGGCTCACACATTCCATTTTTACCCAGGGCCCCAAACATCCTAGACTTGGCCAGATTACACCCCTGATTACACCGAGGCAGCATGTGCTTCTCTTCACCGAGCTTAATTACTGTCACTAAATTGTAAGCAAACCTCGGTTCTTCAAACATGCAGTCTATAATGTAATACAATAAAGAAATGGCACAATCGCACCCACACTGATTAACAAAGTATGGAGGACAATCAGTTCAATCAGTTCTCTTAGAGTATCTCCTGTAAGTACTGTACATCACAGTGGGGGATGGCATTTTGGACAGAGAGCCTGTCTTCTCGTTGTCTTGTGCAGGAGGGGGCGAGGAGCCCAAGATGATACTAGAATACTGCATGCCCACCCCTGTGCCCACCCTGGTGGATCCTGTTCCCTCTCCTGTGATGGCTCCTGTCGCCCATGTGGTGGCTCCAGTCCACCCCCCCCGTGATGGCTCCTGTCCCCCCATGTTGTGACTCCAGTCCACCCCCGCCTGTGATGGCTCTTGTCCCCCCCTGTGGTGGATCCTGTCTCCGCCCTGGGTGGCTTCTGTCCCAGTCCTGAACGGTCCCTGCAGCGAGGGTGAAGTTCTTGATGGGCCTCTTCTCAAAATGGCTCCACTCAAAATTAATATGGAAAGGTGGGCGAGTAAGTAAGTGAAGGGATGGGTGAATGGCTGGATGAATTAGTGAAAGGGTGAATGGATGAATGAAAGATTGAATAAATGGATAATGAGAGAGGATGGATGGATTGATGAGTGAGGGGAAGGATGGAGAGAAAATGTAAATAGCTGGATGTATGGGTGGAAGGGTAGCTGGATGATGGATGAGGGGAAAGATGGATGAGGGGAAGGATGATGGATGAGGAGAAGGATGGATGGATGGATGGAGGGGATGGATGGATGGAGGGGAAGGATGGATGGATGGGATGGGTGAGGGGAAGGATGGATGATGGATGAAAGGAAGGATGGATGAGGGGAAGGATGGATGGATGAGGGGAAGGATGGATGGATGAGAGGAAGGATGGATGGATGAGAGGAAGGATGGATGGATGAGAGGAAGGATGGATGGATGAGAGGAAGGATAGATGGATGAGAGGATGGATGGATGAGGGGAAGGAAGGATGGATGGATGAGGGGAAGGATGGATGGATGAGGGGAAGGATGGATGGATGAGGGGAAGGAAGGATGGATGGATGAGGGGAAGGATGAATGGATGAGGGGAAGGATGGATGGATGAGAGGATGGATGGATGGATGAGGGGAAGGATGGATGGATGAGGGGAAGGATGGATGGATGGATGAGGGGATGAATGGATGAGGGAAAGGAAGGATGGATGGATGAGGGGAAGGATGGATGGATGAGGGGAAGGATGGATGGATGAGAGGAAGGATGGATGGATGAGAGGAAGGATGGATGGATGAGAGGAAGGATGGATGGATGAGAGGAAGGATGGATCAGGGGAAGGAAGGATGGATGGATGAGGGGAAGGATGGATGGATGAGGGGAAGGATGGATGGATGAGGGGATGGATGGATGGATGAGGGGAAGGATGGATGGATGAGGGGAAGGATGGATGGATGGATGAGGGGATGAATGGATGAGGGGAAGGAAGGATGGATGGATGAGGGGAAGGATGGATGGATGAGGGGATGGATGGATGGATGAGGTGATGGATGGAGGGGAAGGATGGATGGATGGGTGGGTGAAAGGATGGATGGATGGATGATGAGGGAAAGGATGGATGGATGGATGATGAGGGGAAGGATGGATGGATGGTGAGGGGATGAGTGAAAGGATGGATGATGAGGGGAAGGGTGGATGGATGGATGATGAGGGGGTGGGTGAAAGGATGGATGGATGATGAGGGAATGGATGGATGATGAGGGGGTGGGTGAAAGGATGGATGGATGATGAGGGGGTGGGTGAAAGGATGGATGGATGATGAGGGGAAGGATGGATGGATGATGAGGGGAAGGATGGATGGATGATGAGTGGGTGGTTAGAAGGATGGATGGATGGATGAAGATGGGAAAAGGATGGATGGATGATGAGGGAAAAGGATAGATGGATGATGAGGGGAAGGATGGATGGATGATGAGGGGAAGGACGGATGGATGGATGGATGATGGGTGGGTGAAAGGATGGATGGATGGAGAGTGGGTGGGTGAAAGGATGGATGGATGGATGGATGGATGGATGATCAGTGGGTGGGTGAAAGGATGGATGGATGATGAGTGGGTGGGTGAAAGGATGGATGGATGTTGAGTGGGTGGGTGAAAGGATGGATGGATGAGTGGGTGGGTGGATGGTGGGTGGGTGAAAGGATGGATCAGTGGATTGGATGGTGGGTGGGTGAAAGGATGGATGAGTGGGTAGGTGGGTGGATGGTTGGGTGGATGATGGGTGGGTAGGTGGATGAGTGAAATGATGGATTGATAAGTGCAAGGGTGAATGAATGGACATATGAGTGAAAGGGCGGATGTAAGGATGGATGAGTGAGTGAAAGGGAGGGTAGATGGACAAAAGGATGAATAGATGTGTGAAGGAGTGAAATGATAGATGGATGAGTGATAGGGTCAATGGATTGATTCATGAGTGGATGAGTAGATGGATGGATGGGTGGGTGGATGGATGGATGGAAGGAAGGATGGCTAAGTGAAAGGGTCGATGGAGAGAGAAAGGGAGGATGGACGGATTACTAAAAGAGTGGATGGGTGGAAGGATTAGTAAGTGAAAGGATGGCTGGATTGGTGAAAGGGTACATGGCTGAATGGATGAGTGAATGGATGGATGGGATGAAGAGTGGATGGATAAGTGTACAGATGGATAGGGTGAAAGGGTGGATGGATGAATGGATAATGGAGGATGAGTGAAAGGATGGATGAGGGGATGGATGAAGGGATGGATGAGTGAAATGATAGATGAGTGAAATGATAGATGGAAGGATACATGATGGATAGGTTTGCAAATGGTTGAATATGTTTGGAAATGGCTGGGCTTACTTATATACTATTGCGCGGCCTCTGATGTGTCTGTAAAACGTACCTATTGTCCTGAAGTTTTGTCCTGAATTTTGACCTCCTGTCCTGAATTTGTGTCCTGAATTTTGACCCTTTGTCCTGAATTTTTACACTCACCATCCTGAATTTGCACCAATGCCTGTTGGTCACCCTACAGACCTTGACTCCTTTTTTGATTCGCTACAACTCCTCTGGCAAGAGATGAGCTGTTTATAGTAGAAGAAGTTGCACTCTCCCAGGAGATTGGACCCCGGGTTTATGTGGACTTACCACTGCATTCTATTAAGAGTTTTGCTCCCCTCCTAGCTCCTCATTCTCCTTGCCATGTATGAGGAGTTCCTGATGCAGGGTACTGGGTACATTACCCCCAGCCCTACTGGAATGGCTGATCATTACTATTTTAAAACCCGACAATGATCCACAGAGATGTGATTCCTATAGACTGCTATCCATGATTAACATGGATAATAAAATCAGCACCGATTAGATCGCCTCCCGGCTGCTCCCGTTGCTTCTGCTCATTGCCAGACCAGATCAGTCTGGATTCGCCCCTGGGTGCTCTACATCCCAAAATCTTTGGACCTTTTTTTGCTCTACTGCACACCATTGAGCCCAGCCTCAGTGCTGCAGCAATTTGTTTAAATTCCACTACGGCTTTTGATTTACTGTAATGGCCGTACCTCTTCGCATTGTTATCTTGGCTCACTATCAGCCCTAGATTTCTCAAACTTGTTAATCTCCTATATGCAGGTTCGGTGGCCTGCCTTTGCATTATTTGAAAGATTGCCTCCCCTTTCCCAGTAGCTAGCGGCATGCACCAGTGATGTGCCCTGTCCCCAGGGCTTGAAGTGGGATGAAAAAACTGGGGGGTCTTTCAAGGGGGCGTGGCCAAGGTAATTAACCCCTCCCATGCTGGTGACGAACCCCAGCCGTCACGCCCCACGGTGGGCGTGTGCTGATGACGGCTGGGGTTCGTCACGGCCCCGCCCTGTTAGTTTGTTTACCGCACAGCGGAAAAATCACGGCCGCAGCGAAGGGGTTAAGGGCGTGCCTTAAAAAGACTTAAACTAAAAATTTGTGCTTAGCATTGTGTGCCGCCCGACTGCTATTTTGTTGTTTCTGTCACTGCATCCAGATATGTGACACAAGTAACATCATACTTACAAGTCAGGACTATTGGCTTTGTCAATGGTTGTTAGTTGAATAAGATAAACAAGCAGCAACTGTGGCTTGTATATAATATTGAAAAAGCTTCCACTTAGAGCCCCGTGACATCACGACAATGTTGCTGCTTCTTAGTTCCGAGAAGAGAAATCCAGAGAGAAAATGACTCTCTGTAAAGGATTTCCCTTCCCCTATAGCGCTCGGAAAAAAACGGACCTCCTGTGCTAGGGCACAAAACAGAGCCCGATAGAAACCCGTTTCGAGGCCTCCTTAAAAAAACTGCCGGTGCTCAGACCCGGTGAGACCCGGCCCACTTAAAGCCCTGCCTGTCCCCCATCCTCTTTACCATTGCAATGGAATCACTCACGGCTAGACTCAATCAACACCACTCCCATCCTGGCCTGGCCTTTACGCCCAGATTGTTTTGGTCTCCATGTATGCAGGTGATGTCACCCTGTATGTCAAACACCCGCGAGATAATTTAGACCCCATGATTAGAGAATTCACCGGATTTGGGGGGCTCTCCAGATTTTCTATAATTTGGGAAAAAACAGTGATTCTTACACTCAAAACAGCAACTCAGTAGGTTGCCTCAGAGTTTCCTCTGTGTTGAGCAGGTTAAATACTTGGGGGTGTTGCTGAGCAAACAATTTGCACACTCTCTGACACTCCAACTATGGCCGACAGATGAACTGGCTGGAGGGGAGGGGGGAGATGTGGAGGAAACTCCTTCTTTCCATGGCCGGCAGGCTAGCTTTGACAAAGATGGTGATACTACCCAAATTCTTATACCTGCTCATTAACTTTTTACTCCTGTTGCCACAATACTTTAGACACCACAACCGCTCCCTTCTTGTAGCCATTACATGGGCTGGGAAGCAACCCCGAATTGCCTGGGAAAGCCTTATGCTCCCATGTGAGCAGGGCGGTCTGGAGGCACCAGATATGGATCTTTACTACTATAATGCGCAAGCTCAATTTGCACACTATTGGCTATGCCCTGCCCAATTTCTTGCTCACACAGCACCTGAACATGACCATGGAGCTCCGTGCTCCATTCGGTTGGCATAATTTATTTAATGCGATTTTATATAGCGTGAAATTTACCCGAAGGTGTCAGAGCGCTTTAATAAGAACCAGTTGCAAAACATAAGGATTTAGGATTACATGTGTTACATAAAATATACACACAGAAAAAAATTGCAAATGTACAAGATGTAAAGTCACACAAAGAAGAGACTGGTGATTATAATTATCTCTATATACATAGGGAAGGGATATGAATGGATATACTCTAAGAGTCACATAGGAATGGTAGAGAGTACAAAGGTCTACTGCATATACTAGTGATTAGAGTTATCTCTATATACATAGGGAAGGGATACGAATGGATATACTCAAGAGTCACATAGGAATGGTAGATATTACAAAGGTCTACTGCATATACTAGTGATTAGAGTTATCTCTATATACATAGGGAAGGGATACGAATGGATATACTCTAAGAGTCACATACGAATGGTAGAGAATACAAAGGTCTACTTCATATACTAGTGATTAGAGTTATTTCTATATACATAGGGAAGGGATATGAATGGATATACTCTAAGAGTCACATAGGAATGGTAGAGAATACAAAGGTCTACGACATATACTAGTGATTAGAGTTATCACTATATACATAGGGAAGGGATATGAATGGATATACTCTAAGAGTCACATAGGAATGGTAGAGAGTACAAAGGTCTACTGCATACACTAGTGATTAGAGTTATCTCTATATACAGAAAATCAGAGTTCTATTAAGTGGGGTCGGAGGGGGGATGCACTCACAGCACCAAGGGAGGGACAGAGAAGGGCAGGAAAGTGAGATAAACGAGAGAGGGAAGCAGATAGTAATAGGTAAGACAGTGAGGAGTGTGTCAGAGGCAACAGGAGAGACAAAAGAAAGGTTGCTGGGACAGAGGGGTAGGTCAGAGATCGCTAAAATGGCGGAGGAGAAAGGTAGAAGAAGAAGCGAGTCATAAAAAGAAAATGGCGGGGAGCATAAAGGTCCAAGTCCGAAAGTCCAGGAAGTGGGCTGCCATAGCCAGCACGTCCGGGGGGAAAAGGCAGTCCGCAGCAAAGTCACAGCCTCATCGTCCATGAGGAGCTGGGGCAGAGGAGTCCAATCTGGAGACCAGGGGTCAGGGAAGAAAGACCACAGACGCCAAGGCAGCTGATCGCACAACGGGAGGCAGCAAAGTCTAAAAAAAAGTTTAAAGGGAAGGAGGAGGGGGCCTCTCACCAGAGGCCAGCTAAACACGCTGTGGGTGGTGGCGTTGTGCGTGGGGGGCTCAGCGTCAGCCAAAAGCAGGCTCTCGGTGTTCCAACAGACCTGCAGTCTGCCCCCGAACCGACCCGGTGAGCCCCCGAGCTTCTCCCAGAAAATGGCACCCACCCGGTCGCTGAGCTGTTGGTGGTGGAGGAGAGAAGTTGTCTCTTGCATCCACTGCTGTCCCGCTTTGCCCGGTTCGTAGCCGGAGCTGAGAGCCTCCTCTGCCGATGTCTGAGTGAGCTGGGGGGCCTGCATCGGGCCTCCGGACCTGAGCTCCGATGTCTGGGAGGGCTGGGGTTCCTGCATCGAGCCTCCGGCCATGGCGGAAGCGAAGAGGGCATTAATAACGGGAGCCGCTGAAAAGATCAACCGCCAGCTGCGCAAGTCCGGTAGATAATTGCTGAGGCACTGAGGGAGCTCCTGCCCTGCGGGCGGTCAGAGAGCGGCAGAATTCGGCGGCTGCACAGCTCAGGATGTCCACCCTGCCTCACCCCTCACAGAGGATGCTGTTACAAGCAATAGATCACGCAAGCTGAACCTCACAACAATGGGCGACATATATCTAGAGTGCTCCTTTATCACATTATAGCAAGCTCTGCAGGGTCCAGTCATCTCCATATTAGAAACATTCTCATATTTCCAGCTGAGAGCGGCGATACCTGGACTCCATATCTTATTAACTGTGGCATCTCCCATGTTTCGAGCTTTGAGGCTTTCCAGGTGAACCCTTCCCCCGCAGGCTCATCACTAGAATACACGCTGATATGCAGGGTACTGCTCAGGTGCGTGTACCCCGCGCTAGGCAGGTGTGGGCTGATGCACTTGCCATCCCCATCTCCGAGGAGCAATGGCACTTCCGCTGCACCCAGGCTTCAGCTTTATCACCCAACTACCGGCTGAACTCAGTTCTCTTTAAATACTTACATATGCTTTCTCGCTAGGGTGACCAGCAAAAAAACTGTACATTTCACAAAAATAGAAGAAGGGCTATAAGTTTACGTCAAGTGAGCGCACAGAATGATAGCGCTCCTCAGCAGAGAATTACAAAGCAGACAGTAAGACATATATAAGATGACATTTTTAAACCCAGTACCTTACCGGTGAATTAAGTTGCTTTCTTGAAACAACTGCTAACTATCCCCACTTTGTAAAACATAAAAAACACCTCTCCTCGGTTCTAGTCGACCCGCACCAGAAACCGGGACCTGAGCTAAATTTATTGAAATCTGCCCGGACAGCTGGTGAAACAAGCATAGAAAATGCAATAAGTCTTGCCTTTGATTAAGTTAAAGCCATTTGCTTTGTAATGGTATTGTATTGTAGCTTTGCATTATTTAGTGTATATTTGTGAGATGAGCATATATTTGCATATATATGCATATATGTATATGTGTATAAATGCATATATCTATATATGCATATATACATATGTATATATACATATGCATAGATATATGTATATATATATATATAAATATAACTATATAAATATACATGTATGTATATGTATATATATGCAGATACGTTGCATATATATATATATATATATATATATATAAATATATATATATATATATATATCCAAGCTCCAAAACATCCAAGGGTATTAACCCATAAAGAAAGTAGCACTCTCAGGGGTAGTTCCACCAAAGATTTTATTTCGGGAACATTACAGCAACGACGCGTTTCGCCATAGGGCTTCTTCAAATTGTATATATATATACTAGTAGCCCGTCCCGACCTTGTCCGGGTGCAACAGGCTTCCCCGACCCCCGCCCGCCCCGACATTGTGCAGCAGCCCGTGCCCCCGCCTGCCCCGACCCCCGCCTGCCCCGACATGGGTCCCCTTACCTGAGCCGCTCCTCCCGCCTGCCCGCTGCTCGCACCGCCGCTGGCCTGTCCGCTGCTCCTCACATCACTGCTCCTCCAGCCCAGGCCCCCGCCCGGCCTGACCCCCGCCTGCCCCGACCCCCGCCTGCCCCCGACATGGGTCCCCTTACCATACCTGAGCCGCCGCTCCTCCCGCCTGTCCCCTGCTCGCACCGCCGCTGGCCTGTCCGCTGCTCCTCACGTCACCGCTCCTCACCTGCGCCATGTCCGCCGCTCCTCCCCGTGCTCCTGGACGCCGCTCCTCCCCGCGCTCCTGACGTGAGCACGCACGTCGCGGCCGGCGCTACTTCGGAGGGATCTACCTTTTTTTACCTTCAAATTTTTTAAATAATGTTTTTTTTAATTTATATAGCCTATAACCATCTACACACCATGACGATTCCAACGTTGTATCGGGTGTGTGGATTGGCGCTGTGGTTCCCGAGTTTACCCGCCACAAAGGCTGAAAGTTCTTCCTTTATTATAGTACTATAGATGAATGAGCAAATGCACTTGTGCTTTTGAAGGGACTCACCACGGCACTCCAACCATCCGGTTTTCCTGGCCCCCATGCAGCTTCACAACCTCTCATCAGGATTATTAACAGGTCCGACGCGTTTCGGGGCCAAAGCGCTCCCTCCTCATGGACTTAACAAAGAGGCATGCTAGACTCGCTTTCGTAATTTCAACACCATCTTTATTGAAATAGTCCGCCCTTATAGGGGGTGGCTTGTCTTGTTGCATCTGCCAGGATTGCTGGGAGATGTAGTCCGTGAAAGCGAATGTGAATATTATCCTTGAGTAGGTGACATGCCTTTTGTCACAGTAGTCATTAGTTCATTAAAACCTTAAGTAGGCAATGAGAAAGGTTTTGAAGCCACTAATTTTGACGGAGTGTCGCGCTGTCAGGCAAGAGAAAGTAATCTCGCCACAGTCTTCTCCCATGTAGTGCTTGTTGACAGCCGATTGACCACATGTAGAAGCGGAGCTCCCTCCCACGGTCAGAGCTAGCCATGTAATACAGCTTCACAACCTCTCATCAGGATTATTAACAGGTCGACGCGTTTCAGGGTCAAATTGCCCCCTCCTCATGGACTTAACAAAGAGGCATGCTAGACTCGCTTTCGTAATTTCAACACCATTTTTATTGAAATAGTCCGCCCTTAGTGGGTGTGGCTTGTCTTGTTGCATCTGCCAGGATTACTGGGAGATGTAGTCCTAATACAGTCATTCCTGTATTACACGGCTAGCTCTGACCGTGGGAGGGAGAGCCCCTTCAAAAGCACAAGTGCATTTGCTCATTCCTGTATTACACGGCTAGCTCTGACCATGGGAGGGAGAGCCCCTTCAAAAGCATAAGTGCATTTGCTCATTCCTGTATTACACGGCTAGCTCTGACTGTGGGAGGGAGAGCCCCTTCAAAAGCACAAGTGCATTTGCTCATTCCTGTATTACACGGCTAGCTCTGACCATGGGAGGGAGAGCCCCTTCAAAAGCACAAGTGCATTTGCTCATTCATATATATATATATATATATATATATATATATGTATATATATATATATATATATATGTATATATATATATATATATATAATTTGGTATTTCCCAAGTTGCTAAGTCCAGCAAATACGCACTCAGGGACAGAAGTCTGAAGAAAAAAGGGTGTTTATTCCCAAATTACGCTACGCGTTTCAACACAATACTGTGTCTTGCCCACATGAATTGCTTCGATGTTACCAGCATTTAAAAGACATCAACAACATAGACAAGGGCATGTTTGTATGTGAAAGTCACGTCATCATTCATGTGAATGGGTCCGTCATTTTTAAGTGGTATAAACATAGGTGAACTACCTATCTGATTACATCAACTCATGCATTGTTTAGAAGACGTAAAGTCCTTCAATGTAGCAAATAAAGTGAAACAATAATCCATAAATGTTAAGTTTATATCAAAACATGTTGCAATGCTCATAATTAATTATTTTCTTAATTATTTTCAGCAACCTGGAGTATAGACCTCATATCATATACTTTTATGATTTTATATGTTTATAGTTTTATCATTTTATAATTTTATAATTTTATAATTTTATAATTTTACATTTATAGTAAACACATTTCATTCGGTATAGTACCTGTAAATACAGTAGGATCTTCCCAGCAGTTTACAGAGATAGCGAAAACATGTATAGGCATATATGGAATACTACAAATGTAATTAAACCAGCTTTGTCTAAGGCAACCCTCATGTTATTTCCATGTCGTGCCTCATATGCCGAATTCCTTCCGACGACTAGTGCTTGAAAAAGTGCAGAATTTAAACTTACAAGGAGTGTCTTCCATCCCCCATAGATTAAAAGAAGAAGAGAGAGTTCAAAAAATAGGAAAACCAGTGTTGTGCCCAGGGTAGTGATTGAGAAGTCCCTCTCGTGTCCTAAAAAAATAATACAATATAATATTAAAATCTTATTGCACAAAAAATATACAATGATCACATTTGGAACAATGAAATTGCTGGGTACTTCAACATATCAATCACATAATAATTTTTTATATCATGTTTTTGCATGTACACATTCACCGTATTATGTACACATTTATATTTCATTATATTTTCTTATTTATTATGTTACCATGTCCTTCCTGATTTACTCATGTAAGTGGGTTGCCAGTTCCTCATCGAGGTTGTGGCCTCCAGGAAATCTAGTCTCCAGATCTAGGATCCACCTAGATTCCCGTTTCCTGAGTGCCAGTAATCGATTCCCCCCTCTTTTCCCGATATTAACTTGTTCTACTAGAAAATATCTCAACAGAGAGTTATTCGATTGCTGGCATTCAGAAAAGTGTCTTGCAATGGGATATCAAACATCTGTATGGGTAATAGCTCTAAGGTGTTCTTGTACTCTTTTCTTTGCCATACAGATTGTGCTTCCCACATATTTCTTGTGGCAAGGACATTCCAAGACATATACAACGTATGTTGAATTGCAGGTGAGAAACTGTTTAATCTCCCTAGGTTTTGGATTTCCTGGTATTTCCACTTTTTTGACCATAACTCTAGCTTTACAGGTTCGACAATGTCCGCATGGATGAAATCCTTTCAGACCTTGTATGTGTTGTTTTTTATTTTCCGTGATATCTCCTTTAACCAGGATATCACGTAGGTTCCGCCCTCTCCTATATGTAATGCGTGGTCTTTCTCCAATTAGTGGGCCTATGATGTTGTCTGACTTAAGGATGGGCCAACTGTCTGTTAGTATTTTGCGAATTTTATCAGATCCCTGATTGAATGTAGTTATTATCCTGGTACTTCCTTCCTCCTCCCCTTCGTTGTTTTTCACTTTGGGTTTCAGGGTATCTGCTCTTTCTATTTCTGAAACTTTGGAGACTGCCTTTTTCAGAACCCATTCCGGATATCCTCTCTCACGGAATCTCGATAGCATGGTAGTTTGTTCTGAAATAAAGCCTTCTGGATTACTACAATTTCTTCTTGCCCTGAGAAGTTCCCCAAATGGAATGCTCCATTTGAGCGGTTCAGGGTGAGCACTGCGGGCATGCAATAGGCTATTGCCGGCCGTCTCTTTTCTATGAAGCCTTGAGACCAGGGTCCCCTGAACAATATTTATTTCAGTATCAAGGAATTCCACATTTTCACTACTGATTTTGTGAGTGAGATGTATATTGTATCCATTGATGTTAAGTTTTTGGATAAAATTCTCAGCTTCAATGTGGGTACCATGCCATACAATAAACAGATCGTCTATATATCTGATCCAGGTGCCTACCTTTGCAAAATACTCCCTCAGATTGTCGTCACTCCTTATTTCTTCCTCCCACTTCCCTAAGAAGAGGTTGGCAAAGCTAGGAGCAAAGGCAGAACCCATAGCCACGCCCCGGGTTTGTTTGAAAATGTCCCCATCAATCATAAAATAATTGTTCCTGAGGCATATTTTCATCATTTCCATGAGCATGCTAGTGTGGTCAAGGTAACATATATTTCGGTTCTTTAAGTAGTGATAACTGGCTTCCATTCCTTGGACGTGGTCAATGATAGTATAAAGAGCACTTACGTCCAAGGTGATGAGCAGAGAGCCCTCTGTCCATTGTAAGGTGTTAATTTTATTAAGGAAGTCTGTGGTATCTTTGATATAGGAGGGTAACATACATACGTATTCTCTAAAGAAGTGATCGATATATTTCGATAGATTTTCATTGATACTTCCAATAGAGGATACTATGGGTCTACCTGGGCGTTCAAAAGGGTCCTTGTGGACCTTTGGCAAAAGGTAGAAGATAGATAATTTGGGGTAATTCTTTTTTAGAAATCTGAATTCATGCCATTTTAATACACCTTCATTCTGCCATTCAGTAAGTTTTTCCCAAGTCTCCATGATACTTTCATTGTAGGTATTGATGTTACTTCTACAGTAGAAAGCATTTTCGTCCAGTTGTCTTAGCGCTTCTTTAACATACATATCCCTTCCCCATAAAACAATGTTACCCCCCTTGTCTGAGGGTCTCAAAATAACATTGCTATCCGCTGCTAATGAAAGGATGAACTCTCTTTGTTCCTGAGACAGGTTCAATTTCTTTTGTGGGTATTTGTGCTCCATCTTAGAGTCCCTAAATCGGCACTCGAATAAACGTGCAGCAAATAAATCAATGCCCCCGAATCTTCTATACAATATACAATAGAGTGATAATGCCCACCGATGGGCTAACAAAATCACAATCAGCGCTTGAAACCAAGAAATTTACAATCATTGGTTTCAAGCGCTGATTGTGATTTTGTTAGCCCATCGGTGGGCATTATCACTCTATTGTACATTGTATAGAAGATTTGTTTATGTTGAGTCTGGAATGGATTGTAATCTGTTTAAGTCCATTTTCGATTTCCACATCAAGGAAGTGGGTGTTTAAATAACGTGTCTATACGGCACTTCGGTAAACATGGAGAAAGGTGTTTACCGAAACGCGTCTATTGTTATTGTTGTGCGAGTTTGTGGTCAATAAAAAGACTCAAACAGCCCCCGCGAGTGCTTTTCTTTATGGGATGGAAGTCCTGGATTGTATGGAGAGCGAAGCGGCAATTGATATGCGAGTGCACCCCCGCATTTGAAGCACCCCTCTGAGAGTGCCCCATTCTGGTGCTGTTGGAGCTATCATATATGCAAATGTATACACACAAATATAGTAACATATGCATATATGCATAAGTACATAGGCATTATATATTCTTATTACATTATATATAAACACCAGTTCGACACGGGCAGCACGGCACGAGTCGAATATACATAACTGCTCAATTCCATGAGCGATGTGTTTTGTCGTGCTTCGGGACAGCATGCAAATTCACACTCAGTGCAACAAATCCAAGAAGCTAAAAGCCAGCCATAGGGAACCAAAACTTGTAGAATCAGGAGAGGCTCTTTAAATGGAGTTGAAATAAGGAACACCAGGACCCAGCTAGAAAGAGCTCTGCAGATTGCATTAGTCTGGTGGGTTGTGTTATTGTATGTTGTGTTGGGACATGGCAATGTTTTGTGTCATGGCATGATGTTCTTTGGAATGGTGTAGTACATGGTACCTGAGCTGTGCACAGCAGCAGCATACCCTTAAGTGAAAAGTCAGGAGTTTGGCCCACTCAAGGCTAATTCCCATGTTCTGTCGGCTAGTGCCAGGCTTGCTTGCAACAATTGGCATATTTTCAACCATTTCACCCTAAAGATGTGTGCTTTTTGCAGTATAGTTGTGTTGCAGGGATTCTGCTCACATACAGAACTGTGCACAGAGACCCAGGACATCAGTGAATTGTGGTGGACCAAAAAACTCACCTCAGTACCTAGAACCCCTAACCGACTAGCATCAGTGTCACATTAGCTCTTCGTCCTATAGCAAAGGTACCAATGATTAGAACCCAGAACATGCGATTTAGGGTACTCTCAGGAATGGTAAGAATCAAGAACACTCTTTCGTTATATTCTCATACCAGTCCACAACATGGGTAAAGAAAGAGGCATGATAAAGGTTAAAATATTAATTTTAACGCCGTGCTCTAAGATTCAGTATTTTTGCGAAAATAAGCAGCCATATGATTTAAAATAATACGATCAGCATTGTTACAATTCCATAAAACACAAAAGGAGAAATCATATTATAATGATGGTGGGAACAGGTTATTTAGCACTTAGTATTCCACCCTCCCTAGCTAGGAACTATGTTTTTATAAAATATAGCAGGTCTCTTAGGCTTGAATGGGGAACCCCATACCTCCAGGATCAGCAGAAGTGAATCACATCAGGATCTGTCTCTCTGGAAACAGGTTTCCTTCAGAGTGTCTAAATCATGCATGCAGTGTGATATTAAAGACGCCAGGATTTCAGCTAGGTGCGTGCATGTTACGTCTAGTGCATAAGTCGATCAGCCCGAACAACACCGAACATTGTTTTGATAACCTTGGAGGCTTCAGCTGTGCAGCTGGAGCTAGGAGGACTCACTGTGCAGACTTGTAGTGTAGTTCCTATATTCCCATGTGCATTGGAATAATATATCCTATAGATGTGAGGGAGGACTTATGTCTACTAGGTCTCAATCGAATATATTAGACTTAATTGTGAGTGCCAGCTAGCTCAGAGGTCACTAGAAACTTTCTCGAATTCACAAGAAGGGATTAGTTTCTGACAACCGCATAAACATGACAACTTTGTTTCCCCAAGATAAAACGTATCTTCAGAGTCGTGGAAACAATAGATAGATATTTTGCTCAGTCATTCGTGCATGCTTCGTTTCACCAGAGGTGCAGAGAAATAGAGAGACGGGTATTTCCAATAAAAAGTATTCATTTAACAGTCTTCTTTCTCATGCAGAAGAAATTAACTGCTACAATCGTAATACTGGCTGTAAAGTATAATGCATACAGCAAGAAGAGTATTATAAAATAATACTTAAAAACATGGTATGGTTTCTAAGCCATAAAATACATACATAAATAAATAAAGACTAAAAGTACTCAACTGGTACTTCTAAAATACGCCTACCCCGATGTACCTAACCTAAGTCTAGTACGAGGGAAGAAGTAAGTGAGGTGCAGCATAAGTTTAGTATTCTTTTGCCAAGAATCTATCCAAGATTTCTCTAAGGGTCTTATCAGCTCCATACCTTGGTTTAGAATGAAGGAGGTCTGGTATCTCTCTGTATCAGGACTCAATTTCCGAACACCCTGCAAGGGGAGCTTGGAAACAATGGAGCTGGATTTCTCGACAAGAGAAAAGAAAGCGTCTCTCTCAGTGCGTCTGCTGGAGGGTCAGCTTCCTTCGGCACTTGCTGTAGCGAGATGCGTCGGGCAAGTAGATAGTCGGACTGCTCCAAACTACTGTGTGTTTGCTCGGGCAAGTGTGGGCATATTTATATCTTGAAGGTGCCGAGTTTGACGTAAAGGGGGACATAATAACGTCATCAAAGAGCCTCAGTTCTTTGAAAACTCCATGAGTTCTTGGACAAATCAATATTCAAGCAAGGGAAGTCCCTAACTGCTGAATCCGAGTTTTCCAAGAAATCCTTGTGGATTTTCAGAACTAGTGGAAGTAGCCATGCCGTATTTGGACTGCATGAGCTAGGTCTAAATATGGTTATGATTTCTATGCCTATATAAGGACAAGGTTCTCTATACCTATACAAGGGCATGAATCGGGAAAATTACACTAGGTTCCTAAAATGCTGTACAACAGACTAAGGTTGAGCTGTAAGTCTAGGGACTTTGAAAACAAGCCATTCTCATGTGAAGCAATTCACGCAGCGTAACTTACAACAACAGTTACATATAGTGTTGTGTGCAAAAGCAGCAAAAAGGTTAAAATGGCGTTTAAACTTGTAATAAGCCTATGCTAACATACAATGTGCACAAGTAAGGCCCAGCCCTCACTACAGTTGTTAGTGCCCTTCAGGTGTGTGCGCACCACGCTATAATTGTCCGACCCCTGGGGGACAGACATAAGGCACTGCCCTCTCTGGACATCTCGGCTGCGGGAGAAGGCCTCTGTGATTTAATACTCTTGTTGCACATCCCTCCGTCAGTCAGGCGGCCCTTTAAAATGGCGCGCCCCCGCACGCGCAGCAGAATGGAATGGAGCCGAGAAGAATAAATAACTGAAGCACGCCACATATCCATCTTTAATATTTGTTTATTGCCCAGCTGGATCTTCTATTAATCTGTGTTCCAACTCGCCAGACTCGTTCATACACACTCAGAAATGTATCACCCAAACGTGAACTGACTCACAAGGGTAGCAGGCACTGTATTAAACACGTGAAAAATGAAAGCTGAAAATCTGTGCGGGCGGGGGAAGAGCTGGGGGTGGTGAGCAGTCATCATCCAAATGCTTCCCTGCGCACACCCTCCCCTGCAGCTCTAGGCCTCTCCAGGGCACACGTTGACTCATTTGCATACTGGTTCTTTCTGCGCTTTTGTGGATACTGCCCTTCTTTCTTCCAAGGCAAGCTGTGATAAGCTCTAACAAGAGTAAACAAATAGAAACAAAATTAGGGCCACTTTTTTTTGTTTGTTTACTTTTGCTACAATCGCGGCATCCACGGTTTATTTTAACATGGTTAAAGGTAAAGCGCGGGTACCGCGATTGCGGCAAAAGTAAAGAAATAGAAAGAAATATCTATTTGTTTACTTTTTCAACAATAGTGGCACCCGCGCTTTACTTTAGTTAAGCGCAGGTGCTGTGATTGTTGGAAAAGTAAAGAAATAGATTTTTTTCTCGTGGAAGAGGTGTGGCACAGTGGCCAGGGTGACTGACACTGGACGCTGGGGATCATGGTTCGATCCCCAGCTCTGGAGGCAGGGGTCTGCCCAGCACCATGTGACTCTAGGCAATAGCTCGCTTAATCTTCCCGACGGCCCCCAGCGCCTTTACACCTTCGGGTATTGTTCGCGCTTTACAAATATTGGGCATTTAACCATGTTAAGCTAAAGCGCAGGTGCTGGGATTGTAGCACAAGTAAAGAAATAGATGTTTTCTTTTTCAACAATCGCGGCACCCGCGCTTCACCTTTAACCATATTAAAGTAAAGCGTGGGTGCCGCGATTGTAGCAAAAGTAAACAAATAGAAAAAATCTATTTCTTTACTTTTGATACAATCAGGGCACCCGCATTTTAGCTTAACACGGGTGAAGGTAAAGCGCGTGTGTCATCAAAGTAAACAAGATTTCAACAGATATCAAGAAAACATTAAGTTAAACATCACCCAGTAGTCGTAAATGCATCCCACACACAAGACGCATGCAATAGTAAAAAAAAAAAAGTGCAGATAGTAAATATAAAACCCACCGTCTCACGCCGCCAGTAAAACATCCAATCCCGGTGGGCGTGGCCAAAAGAGGACAGGGAAAGGCTGACTGCGCTTCTGCTGCTGCTGGCTAAGAGATGAGTGCAAGCATTGGGGGTGCCGAGAAGTTCAAAGATCTGAAGCACTGTCAAGTTAACCTAACAGCATTCTGGGAGCTGACGCCACTGAATTCGTGCCCTGAGGACATTTGGTCCCCCTTGAAGATGTACTTGAATGCGCAGGCGAGTGGTGGCAGAGATGAACTGGCGACGGTTTAGGAGATGTTATGCCTGTTGATTGTAGTGCCTTGAATGGCTGTTGTTCCGGATCTGAGAAGTCCTTCTTGTTGTGGCTGGCATTGTGCTAACAGGGCCCTGACCTGCACTGACCTCGCTGAGTAGCTGACTCTCCGCCCTCTGCTCCCCATTCCATTCCTGTACACTCACTATTATTATTAGGAGAGAACATTTGCCATTGTATGGAACCTAGAGACATGTTATGATGTCACAATCTGAATGCTGTTTAGATATTCATTGTGTTCTGCTGTGCCCTTTTACTCTCCATTTCTTTATTGGTTTGAATAAAAAAAAAAACGTTTATGGTAGATACTAAGCATGCTCTTAAACTTTATTGTTGGTCGTCACAATAAATTATAATAATATTACAGAAGGAAGGGCCATTAGCAGATTAGACTGGCCCAGCACTTGTACGTACAAACATGTTTATGTATGTATAGAATACTGCACTGCTTCATAGAATGCACTTTACAACCATATTACTGTACTATAGCTGTACTTGAAAACATCTGGTCTCCATAACCTCCCGGTCGACACGAACCCTGATATATGCAAGTTAACACAAAGCCGTGGCTCACAGAAGGGTAACAAAAACAAAGGCAGAGCTCCAAGCGCTTTGATAACATAGAGCGCTTGAATAAGATAATCACCTACTGGCAGAATAAAATGAATTCAATTACTGCCAAAGATAGCGATGATGCACGGGGGCTGAAATGCAGATAGATGACTTACGATATTCAACTCAGCAGAAATTGGGTAAAAAAAAATATCACATGATGCACAGTTTGTAGGCATTGCCTTGAGCCGGTGGCTGACCGTCAGGACTGGAACCACTGTGCCAGTTATGTAGACATTAGATAAGTGTGAACTTTGATAACCCACTCGGCGATCCATAAAAAACACATTAAAGCCACTGAATTGAATAGTTTAATCTCAAACCTTGTTTTTCCGGTTTGAAATTAAGTAATAATTACAATGCTGCCAGCCAGGAACACTTTATATCCATTGTAAAGGTTATATGGCCACACTATTTTGCAAATGATTGCAAACAGTCTGCACTTGTTTCATGCAAATATTTAGCATTTGAAATAGTTTGTTGCGTCACAATTTCAGCATCGAGTGCCATTGTGCAGTGACCTATATTCACCACACATGGTCTGCAGGCGACTGCAACTAGTGTGCAGTTTGATCGCACTCGTCACATCTCAGAGTTGCTCAGCTGGCGCTGAGGCATTTGTAATTGCAAAGGTTTTGGTCTGTTGCCTTGAATGCTAAGATTGATCTAGAAAGCCTCACCTGTCCATTTTCGTTCAGCTGCCTTGTTCGCCTCTGCATGACAGAGATTAGTGCCAGCAAGAGCTAGGTATAATGTTTCATTTGAAACCCTGGTTAGAAAGCAAAGCCTTCTTTGTGTCATGCTAATAACTACACTGGGGACATGTATTATGCATTAGTTCAAGTATCTTAGAGCCTTTGAATTTTAAAGCCTTCGAGTGTGCCTTTCTTAAACTGCCTTTGCAGAGTAAAAATAATACCAATGGGAACCAATTCACATAAAGATTGTGGTAATACATGACTTGTAGATTTCCGTCTGAAAACTGAGTAGATGTCTGCATTTTTAGGGAGTTGCACAAATCTTCAAGAGTACATTCAGAATTTATGCAAGTCGTACACTTCAAGGCATTCTCCTTTTCGGCTATACTAACTCCTACAGATTGGCACATTAATAACAATCCAAAACCTAAATATTACCGGAAACTGCATTTCCACAAGTTTTTACCCTTTTTTTCTCTACATGGAAAATATATTTACATCTGGGGAAAGGGGCTTTCCCACACTGAAAATATGGCAGTCTTTTGGGAACTTTCCAACATTTGATTGTGCACTGAGGCCCTCATTACAAATAGAGGTATTTCACCAAAAGTGATAACTCGTAGTGAAGTATCCCAAGTCATGATACCAAGATTGTCTGATAACTCTGGACCTGATAATTCCAAGCGTGAATACACTAAGGGGTATATTAACAGGCCCCTAAAGCCACCAGCATGTCACTTTTTCTGACGCTCAGGTGGCGTTGCCCTCTACCCCATATTTACAAGGTGGCGTTAAGCCACTTATCGTGTCTTAATGTTATCTTGTAAATATGCCCCTTACTGCAGCAGTACACTGCAGCAAAGGGGCGGGCAATGGGTTTTGCTGTGGGCATTCCACCGCAACAATCATTGCTTTTTTAGACTGCCTCATATTTTCAAGGATTGGGCAGCGCCAAAAACTAAGATCAGGTAAAACCTGGTCTTAGGATGGCGATACAAGGAGAAATTATTAATTACTCCTCGTATTTTGTTCTTTCTATGTATGCTACATTCTGCAGCACACATAGAAACAGCAAATCTCCTTTAAAGATTGTTTATGTGCTGAGTATGCGTAACAAGCAAAACATAATGGGAAAATACATAATATGAGACAGGGGGAGAAGGCGACAAGTGACATGGGGGTAGGTAAAACTACTCAGAGTCAATCAATCAATCAATCATTTGTAAAGCGCACTACATACCCGTGAGGGTCTCAAGGCGCTTGGGGGGGCGCTACTGATCGAACAGCCCGGTCTTGAGTATCCTCCTGAAGGTCAGCAGGTCTTGGGTCTGTCGTAGGCTCAGTGGGAGGGTGTTCCATGTCTTGGCGGTGAGGTGGGAGAAGGATCTCCCACCGGTGGTTGTTCTTCGGATGTGCGGAACGGTGGCGAGTGAGAGGTCAGCGGAGAGTAGCTAGCGGTTGGGGATGTAGAAGGAGAGCAGTCTGTTGAGGTAGGCTGGGCCAGTCTTGTGGAGTGCCTTGTATGCGTGGGTGAGGAGCTTGAAGGATATCCTCTCGTTGACGGGGAGCCAGTGCAGGTTTCTCAGGTGGGGGTGATGTGGCCGTGGCTTGGTATGTGGAGGATCAGTCGCGCCGAGGCGTTTTGGATGCATTGTAGTCGTTTGATGAGCTTGCTGGGGGCTACCACGTAGAGGGCGTTTCCGTAGTCGAGTCTGCTGCTGACGAGGGCCTTGGTGACTGTCTTTCTTGTATCTGTCGGGATCCATCTGTAGATCTTGCGGAGCATGCGGAGGGTGTTGAAGCATGAGGAGGAGACGGCGTTGGCTTGCTTAGTCATTGAGAGCGTTGAATCGAGGATGATTCCCAAGTTGCGTGCTTGGTCGGTGGGTGTCGGGGCTGCCCCCATTGCCGTGGGCCACCAGGAGTCATCCCTGGCTGAAGGGTTGGAGCCGAGGTTGAGGACCTGCGTCTTGTCCGAGTTCAGCTTCAGATAGCTGGTCTTCATCCAGTCGGCGACGGCCTTCATTCCTTCGTGGAGGTTGGCTTTGGCTGTGATGGGTTCCTTGGTGAGGGAGAGGATCAGCTGAGTGTCGGGCTGAGGGAGGATCCCTGGGGTACGCCGCAGATGATCTCGGAGGCTTTGGAACGGAATGGGGGGAAGCGGAAGCTCTGGGTTCTGCCGGAGAGGAAGTAGGTGGTCCAATCCAGAGCCTTGTCCTGAATCCCTGCGGCGTGGAGGGATGCGCGTAGTGTGCGGTGGCAGACGGTGTCGAAGGCGGCAGAGAGGTCTAGGAGGATGAGTGCTGCGGCTCGCCGTTGTCCGGCAGGGTCCTGATGTCGTCGGTGGCAGCGATGAGGGCAGTCTCGGTGCTGTGGTTGTTGCGGAACCCTGACTGGGAAGGGTCCAGGATTCTTTTTTCTTCGAGGTATCGGGTTAGCTGTCTGTTGATAGTTTTCTCGATGACCTTGGCCGAGATGGGCTGGACGTTCTTGAGGTCTCTTGGGTCTGCCTTAGGTTTTTTGAGTAGGGCGTTGATCTCGGCGTGTTTCCAGATTACTGGGAAGGTCGCGGTCTTGAGGGAGAGATTGATGACATTGCGCAGGTGGGGTGCGATGGATCTGCTTGCTCTGTTGAAGACGTGATGCGGGAATGGGTCCGACGGAGAGCCGGTGCGTATTGAGCGCATGGTCTTGATGGTGTCATCGATGCTCACGCTGGCCCAGGCTAACAGGGGGTCGTGGTCGATGGTGTGCAGAGAGTCTGTTGTGTTGCTGTCTGTTGGGGTTGTCTGGGTGTTGAAGCTGTCGTGGATGTCTGCTATCTTGTGGTGGAAGAAGGTGGCGAGGGAGTCCAACAGCGCTTGCGACGGCGGATGTCGTTGGTGTTGGAGCTGGGGTTGGAGAGTTCCTTCACGATGTTGAAGAGCTCCTTGCTATTGTGTGCTTTGTTATCGAGGTGGTCTTTGAAGGAGGTCCTCTTGGCCACCCTGATGAGGTGGGGGTGGTTGCGGATGGCGTCCTTGTGTGCTGCGTGGCTGTCTGGAGTTTGTTCACTGTGCCATTTCTTCTCTAGTTTATGGCAGGCTTGCTTGGAGGCTAGGAGTTCTGGGGTGAACCAGCTGGCTCTCTTGCTGGTGTCTCTGTGGGGGGTTTCTTCAGCGGGGCAAGGGTGCTGGCGCAGTCCTCGATCCAGCGTCTGAGGCTGTGGGCAGCGTCGTCGGTGTTGGAGGGTTCGGTGGGTGGGCTGAGAGCGAGGTTTGCGTGTAGTTGGTCTTCGGTGATTTTGCTCCAGCAGCGGCGGGGGATCTATTGAGTATGGTGGTGTGTGGTGGGTTTCTGGAAGGCAAAGTGGATGCAGCGGTGGTCGGTCCAGAGGAGTCCGGTGGTGTGTCTGATGGAGACGTATGGGCTTGAGCAGAAGACTGGGTCGAGCGTGTGGCCGGCGGAGTGGGTGGCGTTGTGACGAGTTGCTTCAGTCCGAGGTTGGCGAGGTTATCGATCAGGATTGTCGAGTTGTTGTCGTTGTTGTTCTCAAGGTGAAAGTTCAGGTCTCCGAGGAGGATGTAGTCGGTGGAGGTCAGGGCGTGCGTGCTGATCAAGTCGGCGATGGAGTTGCTGAACTGGGGGCAGGATCCGGGGTGTCGGTAGACGAGGGTGCCTCTGAGGGTGGAATTAGGGTCTGGATCTGGAAATGCATGTGTTCGGCGGTGCTGAGCGCGTCGTCGGTGCTAGTCGAGACCCTGATGCTGTTCTCGTTGATGATGGCGATTCCTCCTCCGACTCCATTGGTGCGGTCTCTGCTGGTGAGCTTGTAGCCGTCTGGGTTGACTATGGCGATGTCGGGTGTGGAGGAGTTGTTAAACCAGGTCTCTGTCAGGAAGGCGACATCCGGCATATGTCGTGTCAAGCAGGTCCCAGAGCTGGATGGCATGCTTGTGTGAGGAGCGGGTGTTCAGTAGTATGCATCGGAGGTGGTTGGGGTCTTTCTTGGCGGGTGGTTCGTCGGCTCTGAGGATGGTGTAGCTGCAGTTCCGGCAGGTGAAGGGGCCATGTGTGCGTTTCGGGGCGGCCTTGAAGCAGGTGTGGCTCTGTCCAGATGTAGGAGTGTGCAAAGTGCTGGCATCATAGTGGCGGCAAGTCGTTGTGGCGGGTGCGGGGGCCAGGGGTTCTGGCACTGGGCTCAGTCTAGGCGCGGACGGGCATAGACTGGCTTGCCTTAGGGACGCCTTCTGTGCGCCAGCGGCGCGGCTGCGCAGCAGCTGGCATATATGGGGAGGTGGGAGGGAGGAGCATTTGGAAGGCGGGGGCAGCAAATATGCAGTGGGCAGTCAGGTGGGCAGGGCCGCAGGGGACGTAGCGGCGAGGGACAACGAAGGTAACAGGAGGAAAAAGGGGCACAAAAATCAAGGGTAAAACGAGTGGCACAGAAGACAAAAGGGCACAAAAAACTAGTGGAACAGAAAGCAAAAGGGGCACAGAAATTAGGGAAAAATGAGTGGCACAGAGGTCAGAAGGGCACAAAAAAACAAGTGGAACGGAGGGCAGAAGGGCACAAAAAACGAGGGAAAAACAAGTGGAACAGAGGGCAGAAAGGCACAAACGACTAGGAAAAAAACGAGTGGAACAGAGGGCAGAAAGGCACAAAAAACGAGAGAAAAACAAGTAGAACAGAGAGCAGAAAGGCACAAAAAATGAGGGAAAAACGAGTGGAACAGAGGGCATAAAGGCATAAAAAACAAGGGAAAAATGAGTGGCACAGAGGGCAGAAGGGCACAGAAAAACAATGGAACAGAGGGCACAAGGGCACAAAAAAACGAGGGAAAAATGAGTGGAACAGAGGGCAGAAAGGCACAAAAAACGAGGGAAAAACGAGTGGAACAGAGGGCAGAAAGGCACAAGAAACAAGGGAAAAACGAGTCGAACAGAGGGCAGAAAGGCAAAAAATGAGGGAAAAACAAGTGGAACAGATGGCAGAAAGGCACCAAAACTAGGGGAAAACGAGTATAGCAGAGGGCAGAAAGGCACAAACAACGAGGGAAAAACGAGTGGCACAGAGGGCAGAAGGGCACAAAAAAACGAGTGGAACATAGGGCACAAGGGCACACAAAAACGAGGGAAAAACAAGTGAAGCAGAGGGCAGAAATGCACAAAAAGAAAGGGAAAAACGAGTGGAACAGAGGGCAGAAAGGCACAAAAACGAGGGAAAAACGAGTGGCACAGAGGGCAGAGAGGCACAAAAAACGAGGGAAAAACAAGTGGAACAGAGGGCAGAACGGGCAGAGAGGCACGGAGTCAGCGAGGGGAACAGAAGGGAAAACCGGGCAGAGAGAACACGGGGACAGTGAGGGGAACAGAGGGAAGACAAAGGGGCACAGACCACGTACAGGCAGTGGGGGAAGACAGACAACAGCAGTCACAGACACAACAATGAAAATACAGGCAATACAATAAAAGCAATAAAGCGGAAGATGAACAAACCTACCTACGGCCTACCACTAGCCACCAGGGATGAGGCGCAGGTGGCAGCCTGCGGGTGAAGTAGGGCCTCGAACGTCCTCAGCAGCGGCACCTGGGGCAGGGAGGCACAGGCAGTGCTGTGCGGAGGGGGAGCGACCTACTTGGAGGAGTCAAGGGTCGCTGCCAATAAGACAACGGCCAACGAGCTAACTCTCTTCACAAATAGGGAAGTGTGTATGGTTCAGTCCCAAATACAAGAAAACAGAAACAGGTTTCCATAAGGGCCTCAACTTCCCTAGAGACTAAAAGAATAAAACAATGCAGCTTAAGCAGCCCTCAAAGAGATCTCCATACTTCTACCTTCCAATTCAAATGTTGTTAAAGGATATTATCCGTACCTATTTATAAACCATTAATAGACTAGAGGTTTTCACATATGCAAGTACACTAGATCCGATTTTACCTGCATGTAATTTTGACCAGTAAAATAATATGAGGCTTTGGCTAGAACAGCTCAGCATCTGTTCCCGTCCTTACTCGAGCATTTTCTCATCAAACGGGAGCATGTATTGTTTACCACTGTCAGAGCACCATTTTGTCCTTGCCTCCGTAATTACTCCAACCTACCTGCCTCCACTCCTGCCCAGCCCCTGACTCTAGCTCGCATGTATCACCTCCACAGAGCACGTGGTCATTGTGAGCAAAAATTTCCCCGGAATGGGGAAAAAATCCACTTGGCTAAAACTTGGCTTTAGTTGTTAGTAATGTGCCAATCTGCAAGAGAAGAGGAGTATGCCTTGAAATGTACGACTTACATTAAACCTTTAACTTGTCATAAGCAAATACTAAACTATCATATGGGGCCAGAAGCAGCAGCATTGACCTCATTTACCCTCTGTCTTACCAAGCATTTACAAGTACAAGCTGAGCAAGGTCTCTCAAGACTTAGCTACTGCCCAAGCAGAACTGCAAGACTACATCCTTGCACCTACGCTTTTTAATGTTTAACCGGAACTCTCAGCACAGTCCTCGAAAATTTTATTTGCTACCACCTCTATTTTGATGACACCCCGCTTCACCAAAGACCCCTGCTGTCATCTCTCTCCTTAATCAAACTATTTTGAGTCCTCAGTTATTGATGATGCATCAAAACCTGAAACTCAACGATGCTGCAAAATAATTTTTGTTGATCTCATCTCCTTCTACTAAGACACTTGTCAGATGTTGACTGGATTGTTTTTCTTGTATCCAATTTCTCAATCAATGAATGAGCTTATTACCTATGGAGGCGATTCAAAAAGATTTTTTCAGCCATTAAGTTATATCTGGGGTTGAAAAATGCCTCCATATATGCTTGCCATGAAATCACAGAAGGATTCCCAGCAAGCTAAAATGGATTTACTACTGCGGATTTACTCACTGGTGCAGATAAATCGCAGTAGGAAACCCCATACAAGGGATGGGTTGTAGGTATTATGGTGTATGTCTGCTTAGTAAGTGTGAATGCCTCAAAAATGAAATCTGACAGTTTTTCACCCAGGAAGCCATCAGAAGGTTATTCCCTTCCAGAATGGGATGGTGAATGGATCGATCACACATCTGATGGGGCTGTAGGGTAAGGGCTTTCTCCACAGGGATTGCCTGTAGGAGGCTGCGTCGGCACTCCAGCCTGGATTACCACCGTTTTTATTTGGTTCTACCTTGTTTCAGAGTAATTCCAACAGGAGTCCCTCCTACTTTGAGCCAGCAGAAATGGACAAAATGGGGTGTATATTCAGTATTCACCTATTTTTGGGTTTATCCCACATACACATATGTACACCTAAACAACATATATGTGATTTACGTTAAAAAAAAATTCACTTACCTATTTCCCACCTACATGGTCCATCCATCAGTATTCTGCAGACAGGACACTACCAGGCCAACGGGAACATCCAGATCTGCTTGGTGAGACCCCACCTTCAGGGGAGCAAGGGTGGGAGGTTCGCCAGCAGAGAAGACCAACACATTGGTGGTCTTTTGTCCATCACGTATACATCTGTTTAGGGCGAATGGACTGCTGTCAGCTCAACAGTGTTTCAGAGAGCTAAGTGGCGATGAGCCGGAGGTCAGACCACCAAGATCTTGATCGGGTCCTTTATCTTTTCATTAGTTCTGGCTTGAAATTACAACTGTCTTTAATCCTATTGCTAGCAAATCCTTAAACAAGAGATAGATTTGGCTTGGGTTCTATCCAGAGAAGTATATCTTTCTGACCCTTTTCTATTGGCTGTTTGGTGTATCATTTCAGCTTCTACAGAGTGCTTGTGTTACAATGCACTAGGGACTAACTAACATACCAAAAGTACTCTGAATACTGGATATCAAGTTGCCTGTCTTATAAATTAATTGGAATCAAAGAGCAATGATTTTGATTTATTTTATTTTTATGCTGCAGCATACTTTAATAATATTTTACTCAGGACTCAAAATGCAAGCCAGGCCAATCAGTTTTCCCAAAGCATGTTTTATTTTAAATGGGTTCCAGATCAGCCTACTGAAATTAGAACCTTACTATGCACAGTTGATTTATATTGATCCCTTGTATCGTATTTCAGTTCCCATGCATGGAAAGCATGGACATTTATAGAAATAAACCCAGACAGAAGGATTATCCCTTTTAGTGCGCGTGTCAGCCTTTGGCCGACACACGCACTACCTGTCTGGTGCCTGGAACGGTCATTGACCTACACCAGGAAGGGCTTCAGAAAACAATCTGGTGCAAAGCATCGTAGGTTTTCTTTTTTTTTCTTAAATTCCTGCGGGAGACGCAGAATTGCTTCCTCATCTCTCCCTGCCTCTTTCCCACACTTCTGTGACATCAGCGCACCATGAGGCGCACTGACGTCACAGTTTCTCTACTGGAGTCATCCGAGGAGGAGGTAAGAATTCTCTCCCACTCTGATGGGGAAAGAAAGGCCAAAACTGCCTCCACAGATGCCATGAAGGCATCGATAGAAAGGGGGGAGTCTCCCCTTTCCCACAATGCTTTCCTAGCACTGTTTCCTGGCAGTGGAGTGCAATCCACAGCCTGGAAATGTACTGCAGACACCAGAGACTGTTTGTGGCGGTCAGCCCTCGTGTAAGTGAGCCACCCCCTAGGGGCATTTTTTAACAAAAAAATACATGTTTTCCCCAGGAGGGTTGATAAAATTACAATTTAAAAAAACAACACATATTGAAACTGACAAAGGGCCGGCCCTCATAAGCATTGGCCGACCATCTGTGGAGGCCTATTTTTTTTTTTCATACATGTGTGGTTTCCCTGGGGGCTGGGATTGGTCCCCAGGGAAGTCATGCATGAATAAAAAATGTGTATATATATATATATATATATTATATATATATATATATATATATATATATATATATATATATATATATATATATATATATTACCTACTGGCGGTCGCCAGTAGGTATATATAGTTAGGATTTTTTTCCTATGGGATTTTTGAAAATTCTATGTCGAATAACTTTGGCGTTTGAGGACGGAATTGGCTGAAATTTTCAGGAAAATTGAACATTTTGTTTCTGAGCATCCCCTGAAAATGTGGGGGGGTTTTGTCAATGGGGGGCCGAGAAAAAAGGGGGGTCCCAAAACGCGTTTTTCCCATGCAATTTTCCATAGGGCGGTTGGACTCACTTTTAGCTCGAACGGCTGAATGGATTTCCACGAAACTTGGCAAAATTGAAGATATTGTTTGCCCGATGTGCCTTTGCTAGGTCTCAATATATGTGCTCCAGTGGATTTTGATAAATTAACGTTCAAAAAAATATATATATCTGTAACAGCGCTCCGGTTAGCGCCCCGGTTCGCGTACCTGACGCATAACGGAACTTCGCGAAGCGAAGCTGATTGGCTCTCCGGTGTCTGTCAACATTCTAAACAGTCCGGAGCGGCCGCCATCTTGTCTCTCGGTAGGATCGAGAGACAAGAGGTGAAGAAAAACGAAGGGGGAAATTAATGAAAGGGGGCAAGGTAGACCCTTCCTGACCCCCTAGGATTGATGAGGGGGCTATTAAAGGGTCCCCCGGGGCAAAAAATAAAAAAAATAAAAATTCCTTTTTTTCACAGTAGAGGCGCTACCCGGTACGCGAACCGGGTAGCTAACCGGTAGCGTAACGGGAGTCCGCCATCTTGTGTTTCGGTCGAATTTTATTACAAGATGGAGGAAAAACAATGGGGGAAATGGGTATAAGGGGGCACGGGAGACGTATCCTGACCCCCTAGGTTTTCTAAGGGTGGCTGAGGAGGCTCATATATGTCGAAAAAGAAAAAAAATTGAATTTTTCGTGAGGTTAGCTGCCGGTACGCGAACCGGGTAGCGAACCGGAAAGCGAACAAAAGTGAAAATTAGTGAAATTTTTTTAAAGAGTAATCATAGTTAAGTTAGCTCTGAAAAGAGCTTTTGGGTTCTGTGTAAGTTCTAGGTACTTATAAGTAGGTACCAATACAAAGTCTTAAATTCAGGATGAAAATTCTGTTCCCCTCATCTGAGAAGTGAACTCCATCTCCTCTGTAGATATCTTGCATGTAGTAACACAAGTTATTGTTGTAGATGGAGCCCATTCCATGGTCTCTCATGTAAGCTGAAACAGACTTATTTACATGCTTCCTCGATTTCTCAATTTGTGGACAAAATTGGTTGGACCACCTCCATTTCTGTCTTT
The DNA here is from genome assembly GCF_964261635.1 of Lissotriton helveticus. Classification (NCBI taxonomy): domain Eukaryota; kingdom Metazoa; phylum Chordata; class Amphibia; order Caudata; family Salamandridae; genus Lissotriton; species Lissotriton helveticus. The sequence continues at coordinate 737,225,088 of NC_136061.1, read as the reverse complement.
GGCATATATTTGAATATACCAAGGCAGTTTGAGAAAAAAGTGCCATCAATTGCTCAAAGGTGTCCTTTAAAAGCATTTCCAGACCTACCCCAGTCAAAGTGCCCAAGTCATTTCCTCCACAGTGCACAATTAACAGGTCAGGTTTTGGCAAATGCAAAAAGGTTTTCACCAATGGTATCAATTGGTGACATCTTAATCCTCTGTGACCAATCCAGTTGATTTCCACATTTTGTAAATTGAGGTTGTGTAAATTTCTGTTATCAGCATACCTTTGAGCCCAGTGGATGTAACTATGTCCAACAATCCAGACAGAAAACATGGTGAGAGGAGGTTCTGCTGCAGTCAGATGAAGTGTGGGAATGAAATGGCAGTTGAAACAGTAGGAGTTTGTAATGAAAAAAAATGTGGAGTTTCTGTGCTAATGATTCAATAGCAGTGATTGGTGGATTTTGATTGCTGAAAACAGAAAGTTAGGGTGCATGGATGAGTTCTTTGAAAGATGTAATTTGAATGGTCAAGAAAAAATCATTTTATGAAAGATTGCACTGGATACGCAGGTGTACTGAGAGTTCAGAGTTCAATTGAAACATTCTTGTGTGAACTTGTAAACATGACAGGTCTTTCAGGAGGTGGTTGCTATGGAAAAAGGGCAGAGGGGGGAAGGGTGTTGATTTGAAAAAAGTGAGGGAAGAGTTTTGATTGGGTGACATGACAGATATGTGTGATGAATTACAGCATTTCTGTGCCTTTGTTGGTTGCAGCCTCTGGAGTGCATACCCTTTGCTCTGCTAAAGAAAAAAAATTGGTGTGTGTCTGAGACTGTTTTGAAACTCAAAAAGTATTTGCTACGGTGAGAAAAGATTCATTTAATTTAGATAGAGAATAGTATGCTTTAGGGAGAAAATTATGAAGAAAGTTGTGTATTTAAAATGTTGCTTTGTGTCAAGTGTTTTACAAATAGATTTAGTTTCTTTGAGTTTCATAGCCATGTTAAAAGTGACGGAAAAGTGGTGCAAGGGCCTTAAAAAAACGCTTTCATGTGTGTTAGGGCATTTTAAGTCACTTCCCCATGAATCTGGGTGAATAATTTGCTTACTTGATGTGTTTAAAAACGTTTCTAGAAGTCAATTAGGTTTCTTGATATGTGCTGCTAGAGTTTCATAGCCAGCATGGGTCATATTTAGAAGGACTTTGAGCCACTTTCAACTTATTTTCCCTATGTTAAAGGTGACGCTAAAGTGATGAAAGGGCCTTGTAAATACACTCTCATGTTTGAGCCACTTTCATGTTATTTTCCCTATGTTAAAAGTGACGCAAAAGTGGTGCAAGGGCCTTGTAAAATATGCCCTCATGTGTGTTAGGGCATTTTAAGTCACTTCACCATGAATCTGGGTGAATAATTTGCTTACTTGATGTGTTTAAGAACGTTTCTTGAAATCATTTAGGTTACTTGATATGTACTGATAGAGTTTCATAGTCAGCATGGACCATATTTACAAGGCCTTTGAGCCACGTTCACGTTATTTTCCCCACGTTAAAAGTGACTTTAAAGGTGGTGCAAGGTCCTTGTAAATACGCCCTCATGAGTGCTTTGCAAATTTAAGTCATTTCCCCTTGGTGCAAGGTCCTTGTAAATACGCCCCCATGTGTGCTTGGCAAATTTAAGTACTGACAGGGTGTGCTTGTACATAGGAGCTGTGTTGTGTTTTCAAATTATGACCAGAAAATCGTTTTTAAAAAAAAAAAATGCTTTTTACATTTATGAGAAGGTCAAATTGGTGTCTGCTTCTTTAAATATATATTTCACTTTCCACCATGAATATGGGAGAATAATTTCCTTGTTTGCCGGTTTAAAAACACGTTTCTTGAAGTCATTAAGGTTTCACAATGTGTTCTGCAAGAGTTTCATAGTCAACATGGGGGCAAATTTACAAAGCTTATGAGCCACATTCACGTCATTTTACCCACGTTAAAAGTGACTTTAAAGGTGGTGCAAGGTCCTTGTAAATAAGCCCTCATGAGTGCCTGGTAAATTTAAGTCATTTCTCCGTGGTGCAAGGCTCTTGTAAATACGCCCGCATGTGTGTTTGGCAAATTTAAGTACTGACAGGGTGTACTTGTACATAGGAGTTGTGCTGTGTTTTCAAATTATGACATGAAAATGGTTCATAAAGAAAAGGAATGGTTTTTACATTTATGACAATGACAAAAAGGTGCCTGCTTCTTTAAATAAATATATCACTTCTCACCATCAATCTGGGAGAATAATTTACTTGTTTGTCGGTTAAAAAATTGTTACTTTAAGACATTTAGGTTTCACAATATGTACTGCTAGAGTTTCATAGTCACTATGATGATAATGATATACATTTAGAACTGTGTAGGAGGCATGGAGAAACTGAGGCTTCTGTAAGTGTCAAGGGAGGTGAGTAATGTTCATTGCTCTGTTGCATACAGTCCTCATCTTCTGCGTACTCTTGGATATGCTAGACTACATCTGCACAATGAGATACCTAAGCTGAGGAAATATAGGTGATGTGATTGTGAAATGAGCAAAAATATTTGCAAGTTTTTCAATTATATCACCTGTGTTTCCTAACATTACAAATCACCTTGTGCAGATGAGGTTTAGGCCTGTCCAGGGAGACAGAGGAGATCTGGCCTTTGTTCAAGAGTGCAGTGGACATGACTCACTTCGTTGGTAGGCCTGCACATGTATTATCTCCTCTGTACTCTTCAACAAGCTTACATTTCATCTGCAACCCTGAGTAGGCCTCACCTCAAACAAACCTCTGGATAGGCCACACCTTATCGGCATCCTGAATCAATCATTTAAAATGTTAGGGGCAGATTTATGATGGCCGTGCGCCTCTTTTGCGCCGCCGTTGCGTCACTTTTGTGACGCAGCAGCGGTGCAAAAGATGCACCATGTTGCAAGATAGACCTCACTTCATCTGCAACAAGATACCGTCAGTTTAAACTGTATACATTTAGGACTGTGTAGGGGGCATGGAGAAGCTGAGGCTTCTGTAAACGTCAAATTTGTTGCATACAGTGCTCACCTTCTGCGTACTCTTTGATATGCTAGACTACATCTGCACAATGAGATACCTAAGCAAAGGAAACACAGGTGATGTGATTGTGAAATGAGCAAAAAAATTTGCAAGTTTTTCAATTACATCACCTGTGTTTCCTAACATTACGAATCACATTGTGTAGATGAGGTTTAGGCCTGTCCAGGGAGACAGAGGAGGTCTGGCCTTTGTTCAAGAGTGCAGTGGACATGACTCACTTCGTTGGTAGGCCTGCACATGTATTATCTCCTCTGTACCCTTCAACAAGCTTAAATTTCATCTGCAACCCTGAGTAGGCCCCACCTCAAACAAACCTCTGGATAGGCCACACCTTATCGGCATCCTGAACCAATCATTTAAAATGTTAGGGGCAGATTTATGATGGCCGTGCGCCTCTTTTGCGCCGCCGTTGCGTCACTTTTGTGATGCAGCAGTGGCGCAAAAGATACGCTATGTTGCGACATATTTACAACTTGATGCATCTAGGCAGATGCGTCACGCTGTAAAGTCCTGCGCCACATGAAACCTGCGTCAGGTTTCATGTGGGCGTTTTGTTGCAGGGTGGGCGTTCACTTGCATGAAAGCCCTGTAAAACTAATACAGTGAAATTTACAAGATTTCACTGAGTCACCTTTATGGCATTGCTGAATCAAATCCTTACGCCTGTTTGAAACAGGCATAAGGAGTGATGCACCATGCAATGTGTGGCTTGCCCCTGTGCATTGCAGTAGTCATGTCATGTGATTCCTGCAATGCGCCGCTTTTGCGGTACAGATGCGTGACGCATCTGTGCTGTTTTTGCCCCATGGTGCTCCGCATTGTAAATGCGGCACACCATGGGTGGCAGAGCAGCGGCGCACGTTAACTGGTGCATCCCTGGGGATGCGCCAGTTAACATAAATCTGCCCCTTTACATTTAAGTATGAGCAGGGGACACAGAGTCGGTGAGGCTTATCCAAGGTTAAGAAGAGATGAGTCCTGTTCACTGAAAACTTGGACATCCTCAGCATCGCTGGACATGGCTAAATAATATCTGCAAAATGTTACTCTTGTTAAACAATTTTACTATTATAGTCTCTGAGATTTGTCTCTTACTCTGCAACATCTCATTTTTGTTCTCTTTCTTTAAAGATAACGACAACATCAACCATGAGTGATAATGAGCAATCTGTTGATCTCGATCTTATCATTGAACTTGTCATTGAAACGTCAGTGGAAGTAGATCCCTTGGATGATTTAAATCCTGTGGATGATGAAGAATATGATGAGGATGCCGATTTGTCAGAATTGTATGACATAGGGTGGGCAGCTGACCTGCTCGAGCCTATTGAACTGTAAAGACTTTTAAAATTAAATTTAAGTTACTGGAAATGAAAAGTAACCATGTTAACCGTTTTATTTAAAATTAAATACAACTTCAAAAACAGCTTGTGTGAAGTGTCTTTAATAAAATAGTGAAATATTCTAATAAAATTAGTTCAGATTTACATATAAAAGAGCACAGGTCAAATGTAGAAGCATTCCATTTCTTTGCTACTATTTGTGAGTTTTAAATTTGTCAATGCCCTAAAAATGATTGTTTGTAGAATTGACAACTAGTGTGTTAATTTTTTGGCGACTGTTATTGATTTACTGTTTGGTAATAGTGGTTAATACCTTTTTTTTAAAAATATTTACCACAGATTCAACTGAAGATCTTTTGAAAAATTCAAAAATGCCCTGAAGGCAAAGAAAAAGAAAAGAAGCAAAGCGACTTACACCCCACCTTGGTAAACCTTTGCAGCAGTCCTCTACAATAAAAACTTGTCAAGTCACCAGAAAAACTCCGGGTAAGACAACAAAATCTTTTTTAAGAAACATTTTCAGACGAAAAAGTATCACTACAGAACATGTTTTAGTCCAGAAGAAGAGAGCCAATTTAAATGGGAAGGAAAGGCCACTCAAAAATGTTACTGCTAGAGCAGGAGATAACTCTGTGCATGGTAGTAGAAGGAAAAATATGTTTAGGGACATTCGTAGACGAATGTTCCGCAACAGGATAATTGGCAATTTGTTAAAAAATATTAAGAAAGGTCAACAGAAAGTGGCTTTTTATAAGAGAAAAAAAAATGTAGAGAAAATTATTGATCAGGCTTTCGAAATTAAGCGAAAGTTATTTATTTTGATAATCAATAGAATTAGGAAACTAAGCAAGGCAATTTATGATTTCAAATCAAATAGTAGATGGAAGAGAACAGTTAATCGTAATAATTTTTGTGAAGTTTTTTCTGGAGAATGGATGCATAGTTCAAGTTGTGAGGCATTTTTTAATGAGGAGAGTTATTTTCAGGATAATGATTTGGTGCATTCAGTTGACACCAGTGGTCAAGCATATGAGGTGAAAGATGGTTGTCCGGTTGAAAAAGAAAAACTTGTGTCAACAGAGGCAGAAGAGGTGTTAGGTGATGAAGTTTTAGGGAGACGTGCTAAGGGTCCAGTGTACACCTGGAAGTGTAGTAGTATTTGCAGTGTGCGACAGGATTCCATCAATTTGCTTTGTGATTTTGTACGGACATTTAATAAGAAAAGTTTAAAACAGAAAATGAAGTTGTTGCAGGAATTAGATCCATGCAGAGTGAGAGAAGTGACAGGTTTGCATGGTCATTCACTGGCTTGTCTTTCCAGGAGAGTATGCCAGAGTGTTTTTCATAATTTCAGGATGCTAGCAGTCCATCATAATAAAGTGAGGAAATTAGTGAGAATGTTGTATTTTGCTAAGAGTCCAGCAATTAAGCTTAAACAACTAAGCAGTGCTCTTTTGCATGGTTCTAATGTAGATGTGAAGATAATTTGTGAAGAAATTGAGTTTTGTTACTTTGCAAGTAAAGAGGAGAATGTTGAAATTGACCCAGAAGAAGAAGGTAATGTGGAAGAGAGTGTACAGGTTTCCAGTACAGATAATTTTCAGAAGGAAATTGCCACGTTTCAGGTGAAATCAAGTGAGAGGCCTAATTTCACTTGTGTGTGTTGTCGACGCACTTATTATAAGAATCAGACTAAGTTAGTGGATTTATATGCAAAAAGTGAAAGGGAAAATAATAGTGAATGGAAGGATTTCGCAACATACTTGATGGTAGAAAATTGTTTTGATTTGGGATCGGATCAACGTGTGTGTACTTATTGTTGTAACAAATTAAATCAAAACCGGATGCCTGCTAGAGCGGTTCATAATAATCTGGAATTGGTTGACATTCCTTCTGAATTGAAGGATTTAAATACTTATGAATCTATTTTGATTCAAAGTGTCCATCCCTTTCAGGCTATTGTACGAATGGAGCCAAAGACAGGGAAATTGCCTCCATCAGATTTACAGAGAGGATTAAAGGGAAGAGTTGTTTATTTGCCTCTAGATTTGAAGAAAAACATTAATACAATTGGAGTAGAGAAAGTGGAAGAGGAACCTCTGGTTATCTTAGTTAATGGGGTTCCAACAAAGAGTAAGAAAATCTGGCAAGATTTAGTGGATGTTAGGAAAGTCAAAAAGGCAACATTGTATTTGATGAAAAACAATGAGTACTACAAGAATGTATGTGTTGCAGAAGAGGAAGTAAGTGAAGAAGAGGGCAGCGATTTGTGTGTTGGACAAATTGAGAAAGTAGAAGCCTCTAAAAATGAAGAAATATATAAACATTATGGTGTTCATCCTTTGCATTCCAAGGAAGTCATGGGGAATGCTATTGAGTTGTTTCAAATGAAACAAGCCAAAGGGAGTCCCATTAGTGTTTGGGAGGAAAGTTTGGAAGCTCGGTGTTTCCCACAGCTATTTCCAACAGGTGAAGGAGGAAGATATGATGAGCGACCTGATCAAATTCCTGCTTCTGAATACCGGACTTTACGATTGTATGCAGAAGATCCTAGGTTTCATCAATGCATTCCCTATTTGTTTCATCTACTGTTTGAAAGTGATCAGTCTGGAGTGTCATATGCAGTGAACCACATCTTGAAAAGTGGTGTACAGATGCAAAATATCTTGGCAAGGGACTTTATGGATAAAGTCAATGTGCAAGACAGTATTTTGGATTCTCACCTGATTAATCTCATGGCATGTCAGCGTGGTACTTATGAGTACTGGTACCGTCGTCATGGTGATTTAAATTGTATGCTGAGGAACTTAGGAACTCCCACATGGTTCCTCACTCTCAGCTGTGCTGAGTATGGCTGGGAAGACTTACTTGAATTTCTACGAGAGTCAAATGGAAACATTGAAAATATCGAATTCAAGACACCCGGAGAACTGTGCTCGTTGGATCCAGTGAATGTATGCAGGTACTTCAATCATAGATTTGAAGCTATGATGTCTTTCATCATGAACAAGAAAAATCCACCTCTTGGAGAGGTGTTGGATTTCTTCTGGAGAAGGAGTATCAAGCAAGAGGTGCTCCTCATATACATATGCTGCTATGGATCAAAGATGCACCCAAATTTGGAACAGATCCGGATGACTTAGTGATGAGTTTCATAGAACAGTATTCTACATGTGCTGTTCCAAAGACAAAAGAAGACAAAAGCCTAAGAGAACAAGTTTTACGGTTTCAAAGCCATCGTTGTGGAAAGTATTGTCGTCGTAAATTCAGAAACAAGGACAAGTTCTACACAAAATGTCGTCTCAGCTTTCCACGACCGGTGATTTCTAAAGGAAGAGTGAACAGTTTGATGTCTTCGCTGCGACATAATGTGACGAGGAAATCACCCAAAAATACATACAATTTGAAAAGAAACGAAGAGTCCAAGTACATCAACGACTACAACCCAGTGATTTTGTCCATGTGGAATGCTAACATGGATATACAGTTTGTGGCTGATAACTGTATGGCTGTGGCTCGGTATGTGACATCTTACATCACAAAAAAAGAAAAGACAGAATTGAAGGATATGTGGGAGGACATTTCCCATGAAAAGAGCCTCAGTAAGAAGTTGTACAGTTGCAGTCTGAAGATGTTGTCGCATCGAGAAATCGGAGCTTACGAATGTTCTGACCGGTTATCTTCAGCAAGTCTCTATGCCAAATCTAGGAGTATCATTTGGGCGAGTCTTGGTCTTGCTGCAACGCGTAATCGAGTTCTGAAACCTGTACGGGAAATTGAGTATTTGGTGGAAAAGGAGCCAAACAGTACAGATATTTTGAAGACCAACATGTTGGATACATATTATCCAAATAGAAGCAGTCACCTCGAGAATGTTTGTCTGTATGAGGTTCTACAAAATTACATATTCAAGAGGAACATCAAAGAAGATATTGATAAAGGAGTGTATGCTGTAATTGGAAGTGAGGGATGTCTGGTCAAGCAAAGAAAATGCCAATTGGTAAATCATCGAAAATTGAGTGGCAAATCTCCTGAAAGAAAATAGTTTTTCTATTTAGCTCTTTTGCAACTTTTCAAGCCTTGGCGTGCAGAAGAGGAACTGCTTGGAGATTTCCTCTGTTACAAAGACTCTTTCAATGCAGCCAAGGAGACCATAGAATGTCCTGTTTTTCCAAAATATCTAGAAATGTTGAATGCGGAAATCGAGCAGGAAGCAACAATTGCAGCCGAGATTGCTAGAGACAGTTCTCAGGACAGTCAGAGTTCTGTTTCATTGAGTCAGGATCCACTAGGAGGACCAGTTATCGAAAATGAGGCTGCCACTGCCATGATTGAAGTGGAAAGAGCCATGGCACATGCTCAGGAGGATGCGGTTAACTTAGAAGATTTGGAAAGACAACTCAACGTTGAGCAGAGGAAAATATATGACGAAGTTACCAACCAAATTGATCATGGATTAAGTCATGAGAAGAAAGAGTGTTCATGTACGTCGTTGAAGCCTGTCCGACTGTACGTGAGTGGAGAAGCAGGAACTGGAAAAAGTTTCCTCATTAAAGCAATTTCATGTTATTTGCAGAAAAGGACTGAGTCATCGCTGTCTTGTGTTGTCACCGCTCCAACTGGACTGGCAGCACATAACATTAAAGGTATTACTTTGCATCGTCTACTGATGCTGCCAGTGGAGCATGATAACAAATTACAATACCACAAGTTATCTGGAGATGTTTGTTGTGAAGTTTCAAGAGTCTTGAGGAAAATGAAACTTCTTATCATTGACGAAGTAAGCATGGTTTCCAATGTCATGCTTGCCTTTGTGCATTTGAGAATGCAAGAAGTTCTTAAAACAAAGTATGATGTGTTATTTGGTGGCAAACACATCATTGTTTTCGGTGATCTTCTGCAGCTGACACCAGTGAAAGGACAACCAGTGTTTAAACTTCTTACACATGAAGATACCAGGAAGTGCCTAGGGAGCATTGGCAACGTTAATATATGGTTAAACTTCAATTATGCTGAACTGCGTGAAAATATGCGTCAAGCGAAGGATGAAGATTACAAGAATATTCTACAAGATGTTAGAATCGGGAAAGTGACCGAGCATGGGAAAGAAGCTTTACATGCACGATTACTGTCAAATTTGTATCCAGAAGAAGACGTTCTGCCAGAGAATATTTTTCGGAAAATTACTGAGAAGAAATCTGGAATATGTTTGATGCCAACTCTTGCAGAATGTGCCATCTTCAACAACAAAATGTTGAATTTAGAAAACCAAGAGATTGTGAAACTGGAAGCTATTGACAGAATAGAGCACATGGGAGCAACAATTATTTTGTCTGAGAATTTGAAATCTAAATTGGATTCATTAGAGAAGACTATATCTAAAACTGCTGGTTTTGAAAAGACTCTGAATGTGTGCTTAAATTGCCGTATCATTTTGAGAAGGAATTTACATGTTGAAAGAGGTCTGGTAAATGGATCAATGGGTAATGTTGTTGATTTTGAGAAATACAGAAATAGAGATGGAATTGAATTTTTAAAAATTAAATTTGATGGCATTGAGGAAGTACAGCTAATTGGTCGTTGCTCTGCTAGGTTTTTGCTTGTAAAAGACTTATATGTTCGCCGTAAGCAGTTTCCTGTTTGCTTGGCATATGAGGTGACAATCCATACATCGCAAGGTTTAAGTGTAGACAGTGCATTGGTGAACATTGGCAGTTCTGTGTTCAAGGAGGGTATGGCATATGTGGCATTGTCACGAGTCAGAACTTTATCGGGATTGTACTTGATTGAGTGTGATGTCACAAACATTTGTGCGGATCTAGATTGTGTTAAGGAATACAATAGGTTAAGAAGAGAGTATGCGCCACATTTGCCTCAATATCCTTTGTTTGAGAAACGTGTGGTAGGCCAGAAACGAAGAAATGTGACCAGTAGTAGGGAGGTTGTGGCAAAAAGACGAAAAGTCGATGAACCCGAAATTATAAGCAGAAAGAAAATGGATTCTGTTGAAGATGTTGTTGGTTTTCAATTTGAAAATAGTTCTGGTGTCAACTGCTATGCTAATGTAGTGGTTAATGTTGTCTTTTCTCTAGAAACTTTAAAAGAAGAGATTGTGATCAATTCAGATCAAAGTTTTTGCTGTTTATTGAATTCTGTGTTAGAGAAATGTAGCACTGATAGAACAAAAATAGAAAGTGTGTCTGAAATTCGAAATCTGTTAGACAAATGTTCAGGTCAAACGCAATTCTCTCAAAATATTCAGCAAGATTGTCAGGAGTTTTTAATGTATATGCTTGATGTATTGCAAGATGAAGGTGTAGATGTAGATCATCTGTTTGGCCTTTCTTATAAATGGCAGCATGACTGCGAGAACTGTAGGGTATCAAGTACTACTAGTGTAGACTCAGAAAGATTTATATATTTAACTTTGCCAGACAGTAAATCAGTGTCCTTTAATAAGCTAGTAAAAGCAGCCGATCACAACATGGAGTGTAGCCAATGTAAGTCTGCAATGCTGTCCACATTATTTATACGAAGATATGGCCAGTATGTCATTTTAATGTTCCAACGATGTAGGCCTGATGGAACAAAATTGACAACTTTAATGAAAAATTTTGTGGCTTCGCAGTTGTCAATATCAGGAAGGACTTTTGTAACTGCAGCAATTATATATCATGACGGTCCTTCAACAACATCAGGACATTACACAGCTTATTTGAAGTCTAGAAACGGCTGGTCATTCTGCAATGATTCTGTTTTAGCTTTCAAAAAAAGGTTGCCTTTTGACCTTAAAAATTCTTACCTGGTGTTTTTACAACCAAAATTTTAGGGAAAGAATCTCGGGATTTGTTCTGAGGAATTTCAAGAGGTTCTAATGGCTCCTACACTATTTGGCCTTGAGGATAAGTGTAGTACAGAGTGAAAAGTTATTTTTGAGTTTTAAGTAGTACCTGAAAAAAAAGAAGGTTTTCTTACAGAAAGTGGTGGGCACGGATTAGTTAAAGGACAACAGAGTATTTCCCAAAGCAAACGGTGTCATGGAAAAATAACTGCACTTTGAAAGATTTCAGAAAAACTGTTTCTTTTAATAAGCTAATTCAAGCAGCCAATCAAAACATGGAATAGAGGTAATGTAAGTCTGCAATGCTGTCCACATTATTTGTACAAACCTTTGGTTATAATGTCATTTTAAAATTCCAACTATATAAACCTGATGAAAGTAAGTTTCCAACTTTAATTAAAAATGTTGTGGCTACACAGTCGTTGATTTTAGGAAGAACATTTGTAACTGCAGCTATTATATGACATGATGGTCCTTTGACAACATCCGCTTATTACACAGCTTATTTAAAATGTAAAAAAATCTGGTGTTTCGGAAATGATTCCCATTTGACTATGAAACAATGTTGCCTTTTGACTTAAAATATTCTTACTTTGTGTTTTCAGAAGAGAGAATTTAGGGTAGGTAACTGGCCTATAATGATTCTAGGAATTGATATAATTTTATGTACTGTTTTAAATTGCTTTGTGATTAACAGTGATCAAGAGAATTAAATAATTGTAGTAGTCATAGAGGTAGTGTAATGTGCCTCATAGTAAGCAGTATCAGTGTCATAGGAAATGTGGAACATGAGTGAGCAAGAAGGGTGAGATATTACTAGTACAGGATTGTGAAAGTGATCTTGAACGTTTTCTTTCTGAAAGTTGTGGAAAAAGAAACTGACGGGATTTGCTTAGAAGAATTCCAAGAGTTATAAATGGCTCTTACACTATTTGGCCTTGAGGAGAAGTGCGGTAGAGAGCGAGAAGTCATTTATTGTATGTAACATACTTGTCAAAACGATGGAGCTTTTCTTTCAGGAAGTGGCGGGCAGAAAATAATAACAGCACAACAGAGTATAAGCTGTTCATAGGACATCCTTCGACGTCATGGAAAGTAAGTTACTTTTGAGGAGTTCTGATTTCTGATTGGTTATGTTATATGGGTTTTTTAAACACAATCATTTTGATTGTGTTTTTTTCCCCCCGCTGTTATATGATGAATACCTTCAACTCACTGTTTTTAGTGAAATTTGATATATTCTGAGAACAGCAAAAATAAACCATTTAACATGTATAATTAATTCTGTGCTTTGTATAGTGAATTTAAATGTGTACTCGTCTTGTCTCATGCTCACTCGTCTTTTACTACCTTCTATCAATCCTCTTTACATACTCACATTGACTTTTGTTTTATTCTCTTTCACCCTTGTTCTCTAACTCCACTTATCTCTCAACCTTTGTTTCCCTATTCCAACTCTACTTTTTTCTTTTCTCCCTTGCACCATTTTCCAGCTTTTAGACCTTCTGCTTCGCTTGACTTTTCCATCTTTCCTCCCTTTGTTTTCTAAATTAAATATTTTTGGGTTCTCCTTTTTTGGTGCAATCAGTTAGTATAACTCACCCTCACTCATTTATCTTTCTTTGTTGCCTCACTCAGTCTGTATCTGACACTCTTTCCTTCACTTCCTCTGTCTCCTCTCTCCCTCACTCTCTTTTCCTTATTCACCCTTTCCTTATATAGTTTACCTTACTCACTTTCTTTTAGTAGCTTACACAACTTCAATTTAGTTTTCTCTTCTATCCTTCTTTTCTGTCACTGAAAGTATCTTCCTTTTTTTCTATTAGTAATTTACTCAATTACAATTTCTTTTTGTCTCTGACTGTCTATCACCGTTTCTTTCTCTTTTTTTTCTGCATGTTTATCTCTAACTTTATTTCTTTGTAAAATTGGATGATTTTCAATCTTTTCCCTTGTCTTTTCTAATTTTTAAATGCATGTTTTAATATTTTTCAAATTTTTGTTCTTTCTTTCACAGATTGAAAGTATAAAAATAACAAGTGACTAAGTTAACGACAATTATAGGGTAAGTGTTTTGTACTCTTTTTGTTACATTTCTATCACATTTAACTTCTATTAGTTCCACTGCTTCATTTCTTTAACCCTCAGTTTCCTGCCTTTGCTACTTCCCTCATTCCTTTTTCTATTACTTACTTACTCTACTCCTTCACTCCTTTTCTCAGTCCCTCTGTTCTCATAGTTCCCCACTCCTGTTCACTCACTCCGTCTCTATTACTGTCACTGTCTCTCACTCATCACTCTTTCACTACTTCTTCATTATGCTTTCTCCCTGTAGTTCAAGCACACTATGTTATTTACATTTCTTTGCTGTTTCAATTATTCCTTTTCTGTCACTTCTTCTTTTCTGCTTTCTGTTTTTTCTCTCTGTTATTCCACATGTTTTAACCTTAGTCACTGTCATACATCTTGTTTTATTCCTATTTACTTTCACTCACTGTTTTCTTAACACTTTCCCTCAGGGTTGTTCTTTTACTCCGGTTCTATCCCTACCTCTCATTCCACATCCTTTACTGTTTTTCTTCTTAATTTGAACATTCACTCACATTCTCTAAGAAACTCTTGTTTATTATTCTTCTACTCTCCTTTTTTTCTTTCACTTCCTTATCTATGTTGTTTTTCTCAATTATACACTCTTACATCTTTTCTTTGGTAAATAGATCTATTAAATAGTATCTCTGTGTTACTCCCTGTAGCTGTTTTTCTTTTCACATTACTCTCTGTTTCCTTCCCTTATACTCACTCTTCCTTTTTTTTTTTGTTTCGCTTCCGGTTCGCGTACCGTTCATTCTAGCAATTTTTCATAAATGGGAGGTAGTTCTGAAAAGAACTTTTTTTTAATTGTTTTTGTTGTTTTATATATTTTTTTATTTTTCTGAACAATTTTTTTAATTTTTTTGTATTTTTTGAACGGTTTTATATTTTTTTTGTTTTTTTTTGGGGGGGAAACGAAAACCATTCGTTATAAAGGGCTCAACAGGAGCAACAAAAAAAAAAGATAATTTAGTTTCTGGGGCGTTTTGGACATTTATGATTGTCAATAGCTCTGTTGATTAAAGTGATGCTACTCTCCCTATAGCAAATTAATTTGCCACAAAAAATGCAGACTTGCTTCACGACCCGGAACTTCATCTGAATGTTTGGGACCGTCTCCCTCGCCTCTGGTCCCGTCACTGCCTCTTCTGTTGATGTACTGGCCACAGGAGGGGGGTTTTCCTGCAGGTCACGTACCTGCGCAGCACTATAATTTATAGGGTGTCACCTCTCCATGTGCCGATGCATGGTGTAATTACCAAAGCTGTATTTTTTATTAGTCCCTCTGGACAGAGATTTGTCACAGATGAGACATGTGGGGTGACAGACACGTGCTATAAAAGACTATAAATACATACATATATACATACATACATGTGACGTACCGGGCATTTACTTTTTTTTGGCCCCGGGGAAATGTAAAGAATTGCCAGATGTAACTATCCTTTACATGGGACCTCCTTGGCTCCTCAGGCAAAAACTGTCTCCTCCCTTGCTCCTCTTCCTCTTCTTCCTCATCTTCCTCCTCTTCATTAAGGATGACCTGAGGAGGTGGTCCTCTCTTCCTAGGAGGTGGTGGTGGTGGTGCGGGTGCACCAGCTGCAGCTACTAATGAAGCCATTTCTTATCAATCAAAATAGGTCTTCCTCTCACAAAGTTGAAAGTCAGAGTGAGAAAAAAGGTGGGGGCTTTCATCATTTGGGAAAAAAAATGTTCTAAACCAATGAAAAGTGTTATTTTTAGGTCACATGACCTAGCCTTACATCATTAGGAAACCAAAAGTGAAATGAACCAATGAAAAGTTTTATTAACAAGTCACATGACCTATTACGCTTACGTTACGTGCTCCGCGCCGCGCCCCGGATCGCTTCCGGGGCGCTGCGCTTCGCGCCTCGGTTCGCGCACCGGAGCACTTCCGGGTGCGCTAACGCGGCGCGTCATAAGACGCATTACGCGACAACGCGATACGTCGCCCTTACGCGACGCGTCACGATGTTGTTTTCTAACGCGGCAGTTGCGCAAACGGAACATTTACCGGTTCGCGGACCGGATCGCGGCACCAAATTGAGCTAACGGGAAGCTACCCGGTGCGCGGACCGGCAGCGAAACAAAAAAAATATATATATATATACATAAAAAAATTGTATTAAAAACATATAAAATATATTTTTCAATTTAAAGAAGAATACATTTTAAAGCTTTTGATATTTGCTATTAAAACACCATTGAAATTCACTGAAAAAACCATAGGTTATAGACCATATATAGTTAGGAATTAGCATTTACAAAACCTTGAAAATTCACTGAAAAAACCATAGGTTATACACCATATATAGTTAGGAATTAGCATTTACAAAACCTTATTTTACTCACACAAAACCATTGAAATTCGCATATATAGTTAGTTGCACTAACTATATATCGCGCACCCGCAATCCACTGCTGATCATGTCACATATTACATCATTCATGACATGGTCAGTGACATCACTGATGACATCACTGATGACATCTCAAATGACATCACTGATGACATCACTGATGACATCTCAAATGACATCACTGATGACATCACTGATAACAACATCCAGTGACTGTATGTTTCTGTAAAGTTAAAATATGTCTTACATATTGAAGAATGAGTGGATTTATAAGTGTCTGGATGAAGGATTTAGTAGGTGCATGACTGACTGTATGAGTGAGTGATTAAATGTGTCTCACTGAGTGCATGGGTTAGTGACTAAACTGTCTTAATTTGTGCATCATTATATCTGTTGTTCTGTAAACTGCTGCATGTGTTGATCAGTAGCTATATGAGTAACTATATGGGTTATTGATTGGTTGCCCAAGTATTTGTATGGGAGACTGAGTGTGTGTGTGGGTGGCTGGGAGGTGTATGACTCTGTGCATAGATGTGTGAGCAGTTGATTCACTAGATGTATGGGTTCAAAAGTGCATGTGGAAACAGCTGTATGGGTGGTTGACTGTGTGCATGAGTGTATTGGTGAGTGAATGGATATCTCAGTGCTACATGTCAAAGTAATTACATATGTAAAACACAGTACATTTGAGAGTTGACATATATAAATAACTGTGCATAAGAGCCAGTGAATGTGTGAGTGGCTGTATGGATCATTGTGAACTTGTATCCAGGATTGTATAAGAGAGTAAATATGTGTTAGTATATGTTTGAATAAGTAAGGTGTGTATAACTGTATAGTTGAGAAAATGGAGGTGTGATTGATTCTTTGCATGACTGACTAGGTGTGTGTGTAACTTCATGGATCAGTGACAGTCTGTGAGTGTCTGTTTACACTGAGTGTATCTAAGGTTATATTAGAGTCTGAAGAGGTACATCGTATTATCACATGAATGATGTCATCAGTGATGTGATCAGTAATGTCAAATGAGATGTCATCAGTGATGTCATCAGTGATGTCATTTGAGATGTCATCAGTGATGTCATCAGTGATGTCATTTGAGATGTCATCAGTGATGTCATCACTGATGTCACTGACCATGTCATGAATGATGTAATATGTGACATGATCAGCAGTGGATTGCGGGTGCGCGATATATAGTTAGTGCAACTAACTATATATGCGAATTTCAATGGTTTTGTGTGAGTAAAATAAGGTTTTGTAAATGCTAATTCCTAACTATATATGGTGTATAACCTATGGTTTTTTCAGTGAATTTTCAAGGTTTTGTAAATGCTAATTCCTAACTATATATGGGCTATAACCTATGGTTTTTTCAGTGAATATATATATATACATACATACATACATACATACATACATACATACATACATACATACATACATACATACATATATATGTACATATCTATATATATTCACTGAAAAAACCATAGGTTTCACCCCAGTTATAGTTAGGAATTAGCATTTAAAAAACCTAATAAATTCACTGAAAAAACCATAGGTTTTACACCAGTTATAGTTAGCTGGAAATTTTACTCGCATAAAACCATTGAAATTCCCACGTTATAGTTAGTTGGACTCACTATAACTTGCGCGTGCAATGCACTGCTGATGACGTCACATATTACATCACTCATGACATGGAAAGGAAATGGACTGAGGAAGTTATAAGGTAGACACACTAAGAGAAAAACTGAGTGAGGTGGAGTACAATGAGTGAGAAAAGGAAATGAGTAAGTGAGGAAAAAGAAGGAAAGAGAGGAGAAGACGACTAAAACAGTGGTACTGAGAAAAAATATTTTGGTGATGAAAGTAAAGAGAAGGACATTGAAAGAAAGGAAATGAAGGATAGTAATGGAACCAGAGTAAAAGAAATGGGATGAAGAACGATGAGAAAGGAGCAGTGAAGTTGTTGTAAAAGAAGTGATAGAAGGTATATAAACACAAGTGAACATAACACAAGTAGAGTGAGGCACTGAGGACATAGAAGTAGTGAATGAAAAACAGAGAGAAGAGGTCAAAAGTAAGGAGCAAACAAAGATAAGCTAAGGAGAGTGGGTGATTTATAGTGACAGAGTGCAATAATACTGCTGAGTGAGTAAACAGGAATTACTAAAAGAGCAAAGGAGGAAAATACGGAAAAGAAAAGCAGAAAGACTGAAAGCTGAAAAGTTATGCAAGGGAGAGACGGGATACACACAGTTGAAATGAAAATGAGGGATTGTCAAAGAAGTGGAGTAAGGGAACGGGGGTTACAGAGAGTGAGAGAAAGACATTATAAGTGAGTAAAAAGAGGTAAAAGAGGATGGAAAAAGGAAAGTAAATGTCAGAGAATGGAATACAATTTAATTTACACAATCCAAAGTATAAAATAACTTGTACAACATGTTACAAAGTTTATTTTTGCTGTTCTCAGAATATATTGAATTTCACTTAAAAGAGTGAGTTCAAATTACTCATCATATGACAGCGGGAAAAAAAAACACAATCTAAAAGATTGTGTTTTAAAAAACCCTTAGATACTGACAAATCACAAATCTAAGCTAATCTTAGATTTACTTACTTTTCCTTGAGGCCAAATACTGTATCATGGTGGTCCTTTTCGCGTTGGAAAGTACTTTACTGTTCACTTAAAAATCCATTTCATCGACTTTCTAGAAGAAAAGCTCCAAGAGCATCTGAAATATTTTCAATATTTTCATATACTCCTTTTTCCAGTCATGACTCTTTACTCATTCCTGCACCTTTCCATTTGGCCAAATAGTGTCAGATGTATGAGTATTTGTTCAAATTAATTCTAAGGCACTCTGAAATGATCTTTTTCCTTTTTTTCCCGACGTTCTGAATGAAAGGCTCTACAACATTTTCACAACATTTAAATATTTGTAAAACCATCTCTGACTCACTCATGTTCATCGTTTTGTATAATACTAACCTCACTTATTATGAGATCCAATTACAGTACCTATATGACAAGTCAATTTTTTATATTGCCTGGAACACTTTTACTCAGAATATATTTTTAAACAGCAAAATAACCTTTATAAACTATTCGCGTCTTCATAGTCAATTACTTTTACCTAAATTTTGGCTGTAAAAACACTAGGTATGAATTTATAAAGCCAAAAGGCAAACGTTGTTTGAAAGTCAAATGAGTGTCGTTACATTGGGTCCAATCTTTAGAAGTTTTTAAATAGCATGTGTAATGCCCTGATGTTGTAGAAGGACCATCATGAAAAATAATAGCTACAGTTGCAAAGGTTCTTCCTGATATCGATAACCTAGAAGCCACGAAATTTTTAATAGAAGTTGTCAATTTAGTTCCATCAGGTCTACATCGTTGGAACATTAAAATGACATAGTGACCATAATTTTGTAGAAATAATGTGGACAGCATTGTAGACTTACATTGGGTACACCATGTGATCAGCTGCTTTAACTAGATTATTAAAAGGCACTGATTTGCAGTCTGGTAAAGTCAAATATATAAATATTTCACTGTCTATTCTAGTAGTACTTGATGAAGCACAGTTATCACAGTCATGTTGCCATTGATAAGAAAGATTAAAAAGATTTTTTATATCTACTCCTTCATCTTCCAATACATCAAACATATACATTAAAAATTCCTGACAATCCTGCTGAATTATCTGTGAAAATTGATTTTGACCTGAACATATGTCTTCAAGATTCCTAATTTCTGAAACACTTTCTATTTTTCCTCTATCACTACTACATTTCTCTAACACAGAATTCAATGAACAGCACAATGTTTGTTCCCGATTTTCGACAATCTGTTTTTGTACATTTTGAAGAAAAAAACCAACATTAACTACTACATTAGCATAGCAGTTGACACCAGAACTGTTTTCAAACTGAAATCCAACAACATCTTCAACAGAATCATTTTTCTTTCTGCTTACAATTACAGTTTCATCTATTTTTTGTCTTTTTGCTACTACCTTACTGCAATTACTCTCATTTCTTCTTTTTCGGCCTACCACACGTTTTTCAATCAGAGGATATTGAGGCAAATGTGGAGCATACTCTCTTCTTAACCTATTGTATTCTTTAACACAATCTAGATCAGCACAAATCTTTGTTTCATCACACTCAATCAAGTACAATCCTGATAAAGTTCTTGCGTTACAACATGCAAGATATCTACAGAGGAGATTGTGTGCACTTTTCAGATGAGGGGAATAGAATATTCCTCCTGAATTTAAGACTGTGCATTGGTACCTACTTGTAGGTACCTAAATCAGCCACAGAACCCAAAAGCCCTTTTCAGGGCACCCTATCTCTGATCACTCCAAATGATTATCTTTTTCTAATTTTTTTCACTATTTTTCACCATAGTACGCTCCCCGGTACGCTTCCCGGTGCGCGTACCGGGCGCTCCCCCCCGCGAAAAATAAAAATTCTTTTTTTTGTGTGCCTATTTGGGCCTCCTAAGACCCCCTCAGAAAACCTAGAGGGTCAAGGAGTGCCTACGATGCCCCCTTATACCCATTCCCAACGTTGTTTGTCCTTCATTTTCTGTCTTAAATCTACCGAAACACAAAATGGAGGACTCCCGTAGCGCTGCCGGTACGCGTACCGGGGCGCGCACCGGTAAGCGCTCTAAAAAAATGTTAGAAGTTAATTTACATAAAAACCACTGGAGACACTTTCACCAAATATAGAATAGCTCATACTACATACCAATCCCTACCATTTTCCCAAATTCGATGGAATTCCATTGAGCCATTTAGCCTGTAGACCTCTCTAAATACCCTGAGGTAAATTACTTCACAAAATCACATCTGAAGTGTTAGAATTGACAACCAATTAAAATGTTACTTTCATTTTCTATTTTTTTTCCTGACATTTGATTGGTTATGTACATGAATATAAATGAAAAATGAGAGGGAAACACGGCCATTTTGACTACAACTACCTGAGGTACATCTTGAAAGGATTTTCGCATTATGTCTTCTTCACCTCTCTGTAAAGTAAGTTGATAATTTGTAAGGGGCACTTTAAGTTATTTTTTAAAAACGTTTTCTGATAGTTATTTACTGTCCCTCTGCTATAGTTATAGATAGAGATAGGCTCCTCTGTTATATTTATGGATTGACTTAGGCTTCTCTGCTATAATTATGAATTCACTTACGTTTCTTCACAGGCACTTTTTTATATTTCTACTTCCTGCCTGTTACCATACACTGTCCAAAGTTAACTTCACTGTTAAAAAATCTAAATTACCTGTCTGAACTTAAACCCAACAGTGCCATATTTCCACTGATTTTTCTTTTAATGCAAATTTCAGCACAAAAATGGAAGGAGAACAGAACGTTTCCTTTGAAATTGTCCTAGAGATGAACAATGAGGAAATCATTGAACTCAATGACTTGGAATTCATGGATGAATCACGGGACCATGAACTTCTACAATGTGTAGAATCTGTGGATTTGTTAATTCAATATGAGGACGTTTCTGACAGTCAAATGTTGGAAGTTATGTTCACTCAAAAAGAGGACATTTCGGACAGTCAAATGTTAGACGTTCTATCAAATTTTGAAAATGAATCTAAAAAACAAATTTATATTTAATAATTCTAAAATTGTTTGAGACATTATTCATTTTTATATGTAAATCTTGAAGTACTACCAAATTGATTATAATGTAAAGTCAAACTTATAGTATACTGTGCAACTTTTTTGTTTTACTTAGTAATTTTGCTCATAAATACTTCCTGTCTCCCACTATATTATCTCCAAAGTGTATTTGACATCTCTTTTTCATCTCCTGCCTCCATGTTCTTTATGTTTTTCTGACAGACTATGGTATGGATTCCATAGACCACAATAACTTCTATAACAACATGCAAATTATCTACAGAGTAAACGGTGTACATTGAATTTAAGACTCTGCATTGGTACCTACATGTTGGTACTTAAATCACCCACACAACACAACAACTCTATTCAGAGATACCCTACCTCTAAGCACTTTAAATTATTATTTTAGTGTTTCACTGAGTTTTCCCCATGTGTGGGGGTGGGGGAGGTGTGTGTGGGGGATGTGCGGGGTGTGTCTGTGAGGTGTGTGTGTGTGTGTGTGTGTGTGTCTGGGGGGATGAGGTGTATATCTGTGTGGGGTATGTGGGTGTGGGTGGGGATGTGGGTGTGTAAAGTGTGTGTGTGGGTGTGTGGGGTGTTTCGGTGTAGGTGGAAGTGTGGGTGTGTGAGGTGTGTGTGGGGTGTGTGTGGGTGTGGGGAGTATGTGTATAGGATGTGTGTGTATGTGTGGGATGTGTGGATGTGTCTGTGAGGTGTGCGTGTGTGTGTGGGGGGAGGTGTATGGGATGTGTGAGGTGTGTCTGTGAGGTATCTGTGTGTGCGTGTGTGTTGGGGGGTGAGGTGTGTGTGTGTGTGTCTGGGTGTGTGGGATGTGTGGTTGTGGGTGTGGATGTGTAAGGTGTCGGTGTGGGGCTGTTTGGGTGTGGGTGGAGGTGTGCGTGTGTGAGGTGTGTGTGGGGAGTGTGTGGGTGTGGGGGTGTGGGGTTGTGTGCGTGTGGGTGTGTGTGGGACGTACTTGTAGGTACCTAAAACAGCCACAGAACCCAAAAGCTCTTTTCAGAGCTACCCTACCTGTAATCACTCAAAATGATTATTTTACACTATTATTTTCACGATTTTTCACCAAAATACGCTCCCCGACTGTTTGGAATGTTTACAGACACCCGAGAGCCAATCAGCTTGCCGTGCGCAGGTCGCGTGGCGCGCCCGTAGCGCTCCCCGGTACGCGCACCGGCGCGCGCTTACAGATATATAAATTTTTTTGAACCTAAATTACTCAAAATCCTCTGGAGCACATATCTTGAGACATAGCAAAGGCACATCGAGCTACCAGTCCCTACAATTTTGCCAAGTTTGGTGAAAATCCATTCAGCCGTTCGAGCTAAAAGTGCGACAGACCGCCCTATGGAAATTAACATGGGGAAAACATGTTTTAGGACCCCCCTTTTATCTCGGCCCCCGCTTGACGAATCCCCCCCAAACTTTCTGGGAAGGAGCGGAGCGCCGCGAGGCAAGGTTGCTGAAAAATTCAGGCTGATTTCTCAACCGGCGCCAAAGTTATTCCAAATAGAATGTTGCGATTTCCCTATGGAAATCGATCCTAACTATAACTACCTACTGGCGACCGCCAGTAGGTAATATATATATTACCTACTGGCGGTCGCCAGTAGGTAGTTATAGTTAGGATTGATTTCCATAGGAAATCCGCAACATTCTATTGGGAATAACTTTGGCGCCGGTGGACGAATCTTCGCAAATTTCTCAAAGAAAATGGCCCGCTCCGCTCTGCTCCTTCCCTGAAAGTTTGGGGGGGATTTGTGAAGTGGGGGCTGAGATAAAAGGGGGGTCCCAAAACGTGTTTTCCCCATGTTAATTTCCATAGGGCGGTTGGACTCACTTTTAGCCCGAACGGCTGAATGGATTTCCACAAAACTTGGCAAAATTGTAGGGACTGGTAGCCCGATGTGCCTTTGCTATGTCTCAAGATATGTGCTCCAGTGGATTTTGAGTAATTTAGGTTCAAAAAAATATATATATCTGGGCGGAGCCTAACCACACATCTGATCTGATTGGCTGTCAGCACTTCGTCCAAGAAGTGTTGGCAGCCATCTTGGGACCAATATACATGATAGCACCTCATTTTAAAAAGCATTGTAGTTAATAGCGGGTTTTAGGACTTTAGTTACATTATAAATCATTTGTTGATGGTACCATACTCATTTTAGGAATTGTGGTGTGTTCTAAGGTGATTTTACCATGTGAAAAAGCCTTCTGCTGTGATATCATGAATCATGTTTGAAAGAAAACTAATATCTCATGATTTTCCCACAGTGGTTTGGAAGGGGATCTATAAGCTAAACTGAAAGCATATTTTCTGTAAATTCACATTATCTTTCTCAGTCATGTGAGAATGAAGTCTGACATTCTCAGTAAAACATGTACATCCAACAAGGACAGAGACTGTCAGTTGATTCCTTTGTGTTCTACTGCAGCCTCCTAGAGTGTTCTAAAGAACAACTAGAGCGCTAACAGTCCTACTTATTACAAAGGCATAGCACACCTGAAGCCATCGTGATGGGAATAAAGTGGTAACTCTTAAAACATTTAATTTAAAAAGGAACAAAATGAGGGGGTATATTATGCCATAGAAAGTATTATTAGTGCTGCAAAAAGAAAAATTAGGGCACATTTTGAGTGACTTCTCAAATCCTCTTCTAATTCATTAAAAAATTCTGACATGCAGTCTCCCAAGATGGCCACCAGAGACAAAAGAGCCCTAATGTAGCCCAAATATCACCCAGATGTAGCCCAAGTATAGCCCAATGACAGAATGTCCCAGAGTGTTCTAAAGAACAACTAGAGCGGTAACAGTCCTACTTATTACAAAGGTATGGCACACCTGAAGCCATCTTGATTGGAATAAAGTGGTAACTCTTAAAACATTTCATTTAAAAAGGAACAAAATGAGGGGGTATATTTTGCCATAGAAAGTATGATTAGTGCTGCAGAAAGAAAAAGTAGGGCACATTTTGAGTGACTTCTCAAATCCTCTTCAATTTCATTAAAGAAATTCTGACATGCAGACTGAAACATGCACTTTGAATACCAGCAGCAGACTTCCCTGGTGAGCAGTAGCTTTACTACAGTGATCTAATGAGCAACTAGAGTGCTAACATTCAGAATTTATGGGAAATGTGTGACGCATCTGAATGCCTTCTTGATGGAACCAAAGTAAACAAGCATTGAAAATGCAATAGATCTCGCCCTCGTTTAAGCTAAAGCCATTCTGTTTGTAATGAGGTGGCTTTTTTGCTTTGCTTTTATTAGTGTTTTTTAAACTTTCATGTAAATAACACGCATCTGTATGCATATATGTATATGTATGCATGCATTTATATTTGTATTTATATAGATATACAGATTATATATGTTTATATATGGATGTATATACATACACATACATATATATAAATGCATATGCATATATATGCATATATATATGTGTATATGTGTGCGTGTAGAGAGAGGTAGAGAGGTAGAGGTGTAGAGGTAGAGAGGTAGAGGTAGAGAGGTAGCGGTAGAGAGGTAGAGGCTAGTAGAGAGAGAAGTAGAGAGAGGTAGAGAGGTAGAGAGTAGAGAGTGAGTAATAGAGAGTAGAGAGTGAGTAGTAGAGAGTAGTAGAGAGCAGTAGAGGGAGTAGCAGAGAGTGAGTAGTAGAGAGTAGTAGAGTGAATAGTAGAGTGAGTAGTAGAGAGTAGTAGAGAGTGAGTAGTAGAGAGTGAGTAGTAGAGAGTAGTAGAGAGTAAGTAGTAGAGAGCAGTAGAGAGTGAGTAGTAGAGAGTAGTAAAGAGTGAGTAGTAGAGAGTAGTATAGAGTGAGTAGTAGAGAGTGAGTAGCAGAGAGTAGTAGAGAGTGGGAGAGAGAATAGTAGAGAGTAGTAGAGAGTGAGTAGTAGAGTGAGTAGTAGAGACTAGTAGAGAGAGAGTAGTAGAGAGTGAGTAGTAGAGAGTGAGTAGTAGAGTGAGTAGTAGAGAGTGAGTAGTAGAGAGAGAGTAGTAGAGAGTGAGTAGTAGAGAGTAGTAGAGAGTGAGAAGTAGAGAGTGAGTAGTAGAGAGTAGTAGAGAGTGAGTAGTAAAGAGTGAGTAGTATAGAGTGAGTAGTAGAGAGTGAGTAGTAGAGAGTAGTAGATAGTGAGTAGTAGGGAGTGAGTAGTAGAGAGAGAGTAGTAGAGAGTAGTAGAGTAGTAGAGAATGAGTAGTAGAGAGTGAGTATTTGAGAGTAGTGGAGTAGGAGAGAGTAAGTAGTAGAGAGTAGTGGAGAATATTCCAAAATTTGGCACAGCACCACTTGCACAATAAGTCCAATCAAATCATATCACTTAGAGTCCTTATTGAAGCGCTGAATCTTGGTGTATATTCAAATGCTTTTATTTTCCTTAAATTTATGTACCACAGCCAGCCGAAACGTTTCGTTCTGTACAACAGAACTTCTTCAGGGCGTTCTTATTTCCTTCAAGTTATGTCGGTATCCTGTTGTCATATAACTAGATATTTCTTCCAAATGTTAGACGAGACGTAAGTACATTCCTATTCAAAGTGACTAGGTATCAATTTTACCCACACAATTCGGGCAGACTTGAGTAATTTATAGCATCCTCAAAGTCAGTCTTTCAAAAATTCCAAAGTATAGGACATGATAATCCAAATCCAAATGTTTCTCAAGAAAAGTAATTTTCAATCGTTCGGAATATCGGTGTTTGGGCAGATATGACCCAGGGACCCCCAGTATGCAATGGGAATTAGTCCCCCCTCTGCAAACTCGCCAGTGGCCTGCGTTGCAGAGAGGTGTAAAAAGGGGCATAGCCTCATTACACCTCTGTGCAATGCAGCCCCCTGGCGCATTCTGGAGGTTCCAGGTGGGCTAGTTGGCCCCCAGGGACCCCTAGTATGCAAGGGGAATTAGTTCCCCCTCTTCAAACATGCACGGGGGCTGCGTTGCAGAGAGGTGTAAAAAAGGGTGTGGCCTCATTACACCTCTCTGCAATGCAGCCCCCTGGCGCATACTGGAGGCTCCTGGTGGGCTAGTTGACCCCCAGGGACCCCCAGTATGCAAGGGGAATTAGTTCCCCCTCTGCAAACGCGGCAGGGGGCTGCGTTGCAGAGAGGTGTAACAAGGGGCATAGCCTCATTACACCTCTGCAATGCAGCCCCTGGCGCATACTGGAGGTTCCAGGTGGGCTAGTTGGCCCCCAGGGGCCCCCAGTATGCAAGGGGAATTAGTTCCCCCTCTTCAAACATGCACGGGGGCTGCGTTACAGAGAGGTGTAAAAAGGGGCGTGGCTTCATTACACCTCTCTGCAATGCAGTCCCCTGGCGCATACTGGAGATTCCTGGAGGGCTTTCAGGTCTAATATAGTTAGGAATTAGCATTAAAAAATAGTTAGGAATTAGCATTTAAAAAACCTATGAAATTCACTGAAAAAACCATAGGTTTCACACCAGTTATAGTTAGGAATTAGCATTTAAAAAACCTATTAAATTCACTGAAAAAACCATAGGTTTCACACCAGTTATAGTTAGCTGGAAATTTTACTGACATAAAACCATTGAAATTCCCACGTTATAGTTAGTTGGACTCACTATAACTTGCGCGCCTGCAATGCACTGCTGATGACGTCACATATTACATCACTCATGACATGGTCAGTGACATCACTCATGACATCACTGATGACACCATCCTTGTGATAGAGTGACAGACCTCCTTTCAGTGTAATGTAACCCTTGAAACACATATTCAAAAATAGAAACTAAAATTTTCAAAAAAATAGAGATACCCATAACAGTTACAACAACCAATTCAGTAATACCACCATCTATATACACAACCACTCATTCACCAACAGTTCTATATAGTCACTCATACATATATTCACTCATCATATGTAGTGAAACACCTATACATCCTGTTACACACCGACAGTCATCCAAAAGTTACTCACACACATAATCACACATGCAAATAAACTATTGAACATCCATTTATTTGCATATACAGCTATACACACCCTACCACCTTACTTCTAAGGAAACTTACACATACTTACTCTCTTAAACAATCACTTATAGAAACACATATTTATTTAAACAAGAACTCTTTCAATCTCTCACTCTCACATATACTAACTTATATACATCAATACTCACATATACTAGATTAAAACATATGTAGTTACTGATAAAGACACTAGTGAGACAGTCATTCACTCACTAACACACACATATACACACTCATCCACCCATACAGTCCTGCACATATGCTGTCTTCAAAACACATACAAACAGTGAGTCAGTCATTGATGCATCTATGTGCTAAGTAACACCCCCACCAAACCATACAGACACTCATACTGATACTAAAAAAACATCTAATAACCCATATACACACACGTAGCTACTCACCAACCCATGCAACCACTTATACACAAAGTGAAACACTAATACAAACATTTAAATATTTAAACATTACTCGCTAATATATGTATTCACTAAGATACACTTAATAAGCCAGTTAACCAATCAATTTTTTTTTTTAAAAACATCCATTAAGACACTTATTTAAACATTTATTCTTCCATCGACCTTTACATATACATATATAAAACATATTTATTTTTCAGAAAGACACACATTCACTGGATGGTGTCATCAGTGATGTCATTAGTGATGTCACTGACCATGTCATGAGTGATGTAATATGTGACGTCATCAGCAGTGCATTGCAGGCGCGCAAGTTATAGTGACTCCAACTAACTATAATGTGGGAATTTCAATGGTTTTATGTCAGTAAAATTTCCAGCTAACTATAACTGGTGTCAAACCTATGGTTTTTTCAGTGAATATATATATATATACATATATATATATGTATGTATATATATATATATTCACTGAAAAAACCATTGGTTTCAGGCACATTATAGTTAGAAATTAGCATCTAAAAAACCTTAGAAATTCACTGAAAAACAATGGGTTTCAGGCACATTATAGTTAGTTGGACATTTCGCTCGTACAAAACCAGTGAAACTCAGCCATTATCGTTAGCTGAGCTAACTATAACTCGCGCCATCACAATGCAGTGCTGATGAAGTCACATATTACATCATTCATGACATGGTCAGTGACACCACTGATGACATCTCAAATGACATCACTGATGACATTATCCAGTGACTGTGTGTTTCTATAAAGTTTAAATATGTTTTATATATATGCCAAATTGTATTGAAGAATGAGTGGGAGCATGAGTGTCTGAATGGATGATTTAACAAATGCGTGGCTGACTGAATAAGTCAGTGATTAAACGTGTCTTACTGAATGCATGGGTTAGTGAATAAACTGTGTGAATGTCTGTATCAGTCTGTTAGTTGGTGTGTAAGAGGCTGCATGGGTTGGTGAGTAGCCACATGAGTGTCTATATGGGTCATTGATTGGTTGTCTGAGTATCTGTATGGCTGCCTGAGTGTGTGGCTGGGTGGGGAGTGTGTGACTCTGTGCAGAGATGTGTGATGGGTTCAAGACTGCATGTGTGAAGGGCTGTATGGGTGGGTGAGTGTGTGTATGGGTAGGTTGGTGTGCAAATGGATGTCTCAGTCGTACATGTGTGAATAACTACGTATGTGAAAGGCAATATATGTGAGTGTTGAAGTATATAAATGTCTATATGTGAGAATGAGTTATTGTGAGAGTGGCTGTATGGATGTGTGTGTGCCTGTATCATTGATTGTATAAGAGAGTAAGTATGTGTTAGTATCAGTATGAATAAGTGAGGTGGTGTGTGTACAACTGTATAGGTGAGTAAATGGGAGTGTGATTGACTCCTTGCATGACTGACTAGGTGTGTGAGTACCTCTATGGATGAGTGGCGGTGTGAGAGTGTCTGTATAGGTGTATGAGTGCATATGCTAGTGATGTATTGATGAGTGACTGCATGTATGAGTGACTGTATGGGTGAATGTGCCTCAAGAACTTCCGGCCCATCTCCCTGCTCCCGTTCCCGGCGAAGGTCATCGAGAAAACTGTCAACAAACTGCAGACCCGCTACCTAGAGGAGAACAACATCCTGAACCCGTCCCAGTCCAGTTTCCGCAGCAACCACAGCACCGTGTGTGGACATATACTACCGGTGCTTGTGATGTTGTGGACAGTGGACGCAACCATGTTACCTCAAGCAGTTGAAGAACCGGGTTTTCTTAGAACCCAGCGGCGCCAGGGACACACCCAAAGTCTTCGGGTTCTCCTGTCTTTTTTTTTTTTTTAAAACCTTTATTGCACAGAATCATAAACAATTACGGGCCTACAACCATCCGGCCGGCCTCGACATCATTCGGAGCACCGTAGCGAGCAATATGGCAACTCAGTAGCAACTTAAATCCAAATACAGGCAACCTAGGTTACATGGAAACATTTACACTACCGAGAAGCAGGAGAAATTAAGGTTTAATTTTATAATGTTCATAAAACATATGTAAATAGTAAATGTTAGAAAGGATCAAAGTTCTCACTATACATTCAAAACAAAGGTGGGCGACATCCATCAAAGAAATCCAGCGAGCATTAAAACAGAAGCAAAATGGCGGCACAGTGATATCTGAAAAGGATTGATAATCGCCTAGCATGTCGTGTGCCGATCGCTACCCACCCCTCCCCGACCCACACCATTGACCCAAGGAAAAAGGAAAAAGGAAAGGAATTGAAGAATAAAAAAAGAAAAAATAAGGCCCATAGGAACTAAAACGGACAAAACAAAGTCCCCCCACCCTACCCCCCACCCAGCACACATGCAGAGGCTACGGCCTACCCCCCCCCTATCAGCGTGCCTGTCGCCCAATAAAGAGTACCCAAAATAAAGAAAGAAGAGAAAGGAAGAAAAAGTATACATATAAAACCGGAGGAGGGCCAAAATTATGTGTCCTAAACAGCCCGTCAGGATATTCTCGGCCACCCTATCCCCGACCCCAAATTTGAAGCATAACCAACATCCAGCTCCCCCGTTTACACATCACAGTCCCAGCAAAGCAAACAACAGTAAGCAAAAATGAAAATCATTTTCAACCTTGTCCCTGACGATCCGGCGTGCCAACGAGAAGCAACAATAAAACAGCCCCCCAGAAAGAGGTAAACAGCTGCAAGGACCACGGCAGGACAGGGCGCCGTCCACAAAGAACTGTCCAACACAAAGCCATGCGGGCCACCGGTGTACAAAGAAGGGCGGTGCGCAATAGCAGTCCTCCAAAGTTAAACAGTTGAAGTAGAAGCAGTGCGCCCAGGACACAATAAGAAGAATCGCCAGCAGATCCCGAAGAAGTTGCAGGACACGGCGCCCAAAGGCGACTCCCCAGCAGCTGCGCCAGTCCAGGAGTCTCGCATCTCTCCACCGCTGTAGCAGAGAGAGTCGCAGCGGTATCCAGCTCTCGCACCCTCAGCGTCTCCATGCACCTCTGGATAGACAGCTCACCGTAATCGGGCCCAGGGTGTGGCGAAGCGCTCTGCACGTGATCTCCAGCTCGGCCAGTTAAGGATAGCGTGGACAAAATGGCATCTAATCGGCCCCCCAGGTCCCGGGCATGACCACACCAAGCAGCTCGTAAGGCAACCAGGGCACCCAGAATCTCGGCGATCTTAAGGGGCACCTCCGGAGATGAGGATGACGAAGCTCCTTGCACACAGGGCTCGACGACTAGGGGCAGTCCTCGAGTCCGTACGCCGGCATCCCCTTCCAGCAGTCCGTCGTCCCATGGGCGCCCCGACAAGCACAGCCAGGTCACGGGGACATGGGCAGCACAGTCCATACCGACTCGGCACACGGATATTGTGCGATGTCGGCAGTCGTAAGCACCCTCAGTAGTTGGTCAGGCCACCGGGTATAGTCGCCGAGCGCTCGGTTCAAAATGGCCACCTTCACAGCTCCGGAGACTGAAAGGCACCCAAAGTCGGCCAGGGGTAAGGATACAAATGTAGCACTGGCAGCTGCGAGTTCGAGCAAGTGTGGAGGTGAAAAGGAATGAAAGCGCGCTGCTGCGGAAAACTCTAAGCGACAGCCGCTATCCGCCGGTCGACTCCGCTCTGCCGTCAGTGGCCGCTGTTGTGGCGGTCGGGGCCAGCCGGCTCCGAGAACAAAGACCCGGTCGCCGCCATTAACACCGGAAAGGAAACAGGGACGTTCAATCAGTCCTGTCGCAGGGAGCACATCGGGGGGCACACCGCTTGAATCAGCATCACTTCCCGAATCCGATACCGTATCAAAAAGACCGGATAAAGTACAGAATGAGCAACGGTACGGAGGGAAGACAAGCGGGGCAGCGGAGCCGAGGGTTTAGGCGGCCATCATGTTTGCAGGCTAGGCTCCTCCTCGGGTTCTCCTGTCTTGGCAAACAGAGACACGGAATACTTATAGGTGGCGTCAGAGATCAAATTTATTAGCTACAGCTAGTAACAGTAAACCAAGCAATACAACACGGTGTACAACTCAGGAAACTGCTCAATTTACATAGAGCAGGACATCGCTTTTAATGCA
This sequence comes from Lissotriton helveticus, assembly GCF_964261635.1. NCBI lineage: Eukaryota > Metazoa > Chordata > Amphibia > Caudata > Salamandridae > Lissotriton > Lissotriton helveticus. The sequence continues at coordinate 737,193,156 of NC_136061.1, read as the reverse complement.
CAATTTCAGTTCATTCCGAATGCACACCCACTGCGGCAAATTCTGACCAATGAAATACATTTCACATACATTATTACATTCCAAAAAGCTCACTTGACATCGTACCAACCCACAAGTTAATTATTAGGAAGGTGCCAAATTCAATTTCCACAAGTCGGACAAACCCATAATTGAAAGCACTACCCATGTAATGAAAAGTCGTAAGGAAAGAAACAATTCAGATGCTGATTAGGATAAGATATGTGCAAGGAAACTAAAAGTTAACGATGTCCTGAACATTGATTGGCAATTTTAGACAAGAATCAAACCAAGGGAAATTGGCCTCGCAGAGGGCCAGTTTCAGGTGAAGAAGTCAGCGTCCTGCAGTTCACTCACAAGTCAGAAAAGGGCCTGTTAATGCATAAATGGACAATGAGGCCCATGCAACTTTGTTCGTTCGGTTACCTTCACGGCCTACGTGAGGGCAACACAAAAATGGTGTCACGAACAACTCAAACAAAATGAAGTCTGGTTCGAAATCACGGAACCTCAGCCCCTCCTTTTGCCATTACGTAGGCAATAACCTAAACTCACGTCAATCTGAATCCAGGTCTATATCTATTCTCATCAGGTCATCAAGGTGTTGCTGTAACATCATCTTATTATCCTTCACTTCTCTCGGGACAGGTCTTCTCACACAGATCGTAGCACAAAGGCCACAAATGGCGAGACCACACTGGATGCATAAGCAACACGAGAAAAGGATTGCTAAAGCCATACCAAGAAACATCAGGATCTTCCATCCCCATTTGGACAGCAATTCCCAAAACCATTCCATCAACGACCAGTTCCCTTCGTCTACATGTATAGACTCAGCTGACTTACGTAACCTCAAGATGGCTTGGTACATTGTCGGGGCGTTATCTGGTATGAAAACGCAGCAACTAGACCCGATCAATTTACATACTCCACCTCTATCTGCAAGTATAATATCTAAAACAAAGCGGTTCTGTAATGTCATAAGGCGATCCGCTTGAAGCTCAGCTGTAATATTGCTTAGAGCACCTGCAGTCTCATTGATAGTGGCCTCGACGAATGTTCCTACTATTAGCCATAGGACCCCAAAAGGATGGAAAACCCTTAAAGAAGTCCCCAACTTCTTGTGCGACAGTATCTTTCGCATCGATAACACCTCTACCATATCTTGTCTTATGGTAATTGAAAGCAGCTGTGTCCGTAGGGGGAAGCAAAAACACCACATAACATGTGCCTGAAAAATCAGAAGGCAACCATGTATATGCTCTGTCGTAACAAACAAAATACGTGCCTTTAGCTGGCACGAACGGAGGAGATTTCTGGGACGTATAAACGTATGTGTGAACACACACACTCTTACCAAGCTGAGCTCTCGGATTCTGACCATTACCTTGCAGACAAAAATGACCTCGGTGGGGTATAATCCAAATAGGAGGAGACCTTTTCTGTCTCTCTTTTTCTTTCAAACTAATACGATATCTCGTCTTGTTCCAACCAACATATGCTCGTACCTCATCTTTAGGGATAGCATTATACGTATCGATATCTCTAATCATATCTACTATTCCCTGTATTAAGGCATTATTACTCGCATTATCTTTGACAGAACGTACAGGAGATGCTTCATTCTCATAGATAAACATTGATTGGAGTGCCCATACTGACCCATTAGGCGAAAAAGGCAAAACCAAATATGGCATTCCCTTATCTGTTGTATGCGGCATAAGACCACACACCCAACAATTCGTGGTATTTACAACTAGCTGATGCTGGTTTAACATCTGTATAAACGAATTGTTCACAAATTCTGATTTTCGTGTCTGTTCATGTTCAGGCAACGTATGAAACTCGTGTGGGGAAACAGTAGAAAAAGAAAGAGCAGGTTGGGAGGTAGATGCAAGCGTCTGTTGTGTGACATAGAAAATCCAACCCACACAAGCTAACGTAATATTCAAAAGCATTAGAAAACACATTATTAAAAAACATTTGTTACGAATCAATGTACACATTTTTACTCCAAAATTAACTCTTTTAACACCCTTATCGGACTCAAGAAACTCCATCCTCTAACGTGCTGCTCACGGCTATTACCTTCTTCACTTAAGTGTGCGCCAAGATCGCACTAACGACCCTGAACCAGAGACCTTGTGTCAATACGCGGCTCACCCCTTTAGGCTGTACCGCGACCCTGCAGCTGAGTCCGGATGGTGACCCAAAGAAGATAAAAGAAAAAAAGTCTCTTGATCTGACAAGGTATAATTCACTACATAAAAAATTCCAATCTTTATTTGTCCATAGCAATAGGCTTTCTTGGCCTCAAATCGTAGCGTTCTTTACCAGGTACAGTTGGATCCTTAAATAAAAGTTCCGGATTGGTGGTGTCAATCTTTAGATGAGGAGGCACAGCAGCTTGCCGAACATCATCATCCTCGCGCTCTGATCGTGTCCATGTCAAATGAGCATCACTAAAAGGCACAAATCTAGGAACTCTCTCACAATCTAAGTCAGCTATTCCATCCCTCACCCACTGATCATACGGTAAGGGCAAAGGAACTTTTTTACAGTGGGTGGCATGCACCGAGTTATTTTTGCCAGCTACTCTAACAGCAGTTCTAGTGACCAGAAGAACTAAGTAGGGACCAGTCCATCTTGGTTCCAAATTCTTGGTGCGCTGAAAATTCTTGGTCTGAATATAGTTTCCAGGTTGAATCGTATGGCCTGGATCTGCAGTAGCTGTCAACAAAATGTCATAGACCTGTTGGTGGAGAACACGTAATTTAGCAGTCAAGTCATGTAAGTAATCCACCAACATAGGGTACTCAATACTGCTGTATTCTTTTGGACGAGGCACACCCCAAACATTCGCTGGACGACCAAAAACTATTTCGTATGGGCTAAGTCCCACACGAGAATGCACTGTCGTCCTTGTTGAAAAAAGAGCCAACGGCAAGGCATCCGGCCATGTAAGACCAGTGCTCGCTTGTACCTTAGCTAATTTCAGCTTCAAGGTACCATTGTAACATTCAACAAGTCCAGCAGACTGGGGGTGATTCGCTGCGTGGAACTTCTGCCTGATGCCCAAACCAACGCATACTTTCTTCATGATTTGACCTACGTATTCACTCCCATTGTCCGACCATACAATTCTCGGCAAACCAAATCTGGGGAAATACTCTTTGAGCAAAACCTTGGCTGTAGACAAGGCAGTATTATCCTTTAGGGGGTAGGCCTCTATCCATCTGGAAAAGGCGCAAACAACCACAAGGACATACTTCAAATTATTGCATCTCTCCATGTGTATGTAATCTAGCTGTATCACTTCAAACGGATACGTTGGAGGGGAAAAATGACCAGCTGGAGTTGGGGTTCCCTTGCCAGGATTATGCATCAAGCAAATCATACAATGCTTCACCAAATTCTCAGCACATTTAGGAATTCCAGCATTCTGCCATACCGGAGCCAACAACTTGCATATTCCTTTCGAACTAATGTGAGCCATTCCATGAGCCATAGTAACCACTGGGAGCACATACGCATAAGGCAACAACCATCGCTGGTGTTCTGACAACTCAACCCAACAACCCATCGAATCCAACATACACATACTTTCTCTCCACGTACTCACTTCCTTTTCCATAGCTTCAGCCTGAATTGACTTCACACTTTCTATTGTGTCTTCACACCTTCCACCAGCCATAACCCAATTAGCAGGGCCCGCAACATACATACAGCTCATCATATCTCTCGCCGTTTCCTTCCCAACTTCATCCGCAAATGCATTCCCTCGACCTACATCATCCACAACTTTCTTATGCGCACTACACTTCACAATTGCAATCTGCTTTGGGAGAGTAAGTGATTCCAGAAGTTCATTCACTAACTGCCCATGCTGAATTTTTGCACCATGAGAAGTAAGGAATCCTCTTTCTCTCCACAAACATCCAAAACTATGGGTAACACCAAATGCATACTGGCTATCGGTATAGACATTCACTCGCTTTCCCTCTGACAACACACACGCTCTAGTCAGTGCTATTAGCTCTGCTGCTTGAGCTGAATTCTGTGCTATGCGTGCTGTTTCAACAACTGTATGCAAAGTTGTGACAGCATATGCCGCAGTCGTCTCACCATTCGGAAGCTTGAAACACGAACCATCTACCCATAAAGTACCATCAACATTCTCAAGAGGAGTATCCTTTAGATCAACTCTAGCCTTCGTTTCTTCCTCTGTACGAAGGAAGCAATCATGCTGTTCCTGAGCATCTGTATTTACAGAAATCGGCAACAACGTAGCTGGATTCAACACATTACATCTTTTGATGTGCACATCGCTAGCCAAAAGTGTCAACTCATAACCTGACAGACGTGCACTAGTAAGGTGCTGAGACTTGGTCCGGTTCAATAAGGTATCCACTGCATGTGGGACCATCACAATCAACGTATTATCCAATACCAAACCAGCAGACTGTCGAATATAAACAGCCGCTGCCGCTGTTGCTCTCAAACAGCTCGGCAACGCTTTAGCTACCGGATCTAGCGTCGCTGAAAAATACGCACATGGGCGTTGCTTGTCTCCAAATCTCTGTGTCAATACTGACAATGCGCAACCTTCTCTCTCGTGCACATACAACGTGAAAGGCTTACTATAGTCTGGGGTACCCAACACAGGAGCCGAACACAATGCATCGCGTAATTCAGAAAAACTTTTCTGACATTCGTCAGACCAGGGAAGAGGATGCGGAGTATCTTTCAGAGTCAATGCTAACAGAGGTTTCGCTAACAATGAGAAATTGGGGATCCACTGTCTACAATACGATGTGATTCCTAAAAAGGCACGCACTTCTCTCTGTGTGGATGGCACACTCATTTGCGCAATCGCTTGGATTAGTTCTAGGGTCAACCTTCTTCCCTCCTTCGACAAGAGATGACCTAAGTAGGTTACCTCTTGTCGGCAATACTGTAACATTGAAGGTGACACTTTATGATGAAAGTCAGACAAATACCGCAACAGAGAAAGAGTAGCCTCTTTACAAATCTTTTCGTCATCAGCAGTAATCAACAAATCATCAACGTACTGAATAAGAGTAGCACCACCAGGCAACACAAAACCATCAAGCTGAGTTTTCAACGCTTGACTATAGATGGAGGGACTTTCACAATAACCTTGGGGAGCTCTCTTAAACCGGAAGCTTCGGCCTCCTAATGAGAAGCCAAAAATATCTTACTCTCCTCAGCAATAGGAATACTGAAGAAAGCATTCTTCAAGTCGATGACAAAAAACCAGGCTGCCGAAGCAGGAATCAGCGTCAACAAAGCAGTGATATCAGGGACAACAGGAAACTGTGGCACAACAATCTTGTTGACCTCTCGAAGGTCGATCACAAACCGGTACAAAGGTGGCTGAGAAACATCAGTACGCTTAAGGACAGGCAAAACCGGACTATTACACACGTTACCTCTCGTTTCTTCAATTACACCCTTCTCAACCAAATCATAAATAATTGCTAATAGAGCTCTCTCACCATCGCTCGAAATCTTGTATTGTGGAATACGAGGCAGTCTAGCATTCGACTTGAGCATAACAACATACGATGGAATCTGCAAAGACCAACATCATTTGGACCTGTAGCCCAAAGCGTATCAGGAAGCGAACGCAATTTCAGTGGCAGACAATCTTTAGACAAATACATTGGAGAAATCACTTTCTTACCAAGGGTAAGTTGTACTCCCGAAGGAGAACAATGTAATGTCGCATACAATCTTTTCAACAAGTCCAAACCCTACAGATTCTCACCACAACCAGTCGTTAAAATAAGAGGAGCTTCCAATTCACAAGGACCAATGGAAAGGGACAAAGGACCAGAGACCGGATTACGAACTGGGGCACCTGAAAATCCTACTGACACATTGGTCAAGCCAGACAAAGGTGCGCCAGGAAGTTTAGAGTGCATAATATAACTCTTCATCGCACCAGTATCCAAAGGAAAAGGTTCTGCCACACCTCATATGATCACATCAACATAAGGTCCTCTCTGGTCTACTGGAACTGACATTACTCCCTCTCTTTGCCCATGGCTGTCCTAACTATCATTATAACCAGCACTCTCACTCTCGACATAATAATCATCAGCATAGTACTGAGCAGACTGACCACTCGGAACATTCTGTCTGTCAAAATAATTCGCAGAATTCTGTAGGGGAGAGGAACGCTTATTCTGGGCTATCACACCACGTCCCCTACCCCTAGGGGCTTGCTGGAAACCACCACGATCTCTCTGACCAGACACACCATTCGCACACTGTGACAAAGCCGGGCAACTATTCTTGTAATGACCTTCCTCTCTACAATAAGCACACTGATTAGGGCCAGGAAAGAATCGCTGAACATAAGGCTCAGGCTTCTGTAACAACCTGTGAAATTGTGGAGGTTGCTGAAACTGAGGCTGATTCTGACGAGGCAGATAAGCTTGCTGCAGAAGAACCTTCGTCTTTAAATCTTTTGTTTTCTTCTCCGCTTTATCCTTCTCATCTTTATCGCTATTCTCGTAATATTGTGCAGTAGCCAATATCTGGGCCGACGAAGAAACAGCCCATGAACTCTCAGAGTCCTTTAACTTATTAGAAAGTTCGGGAAGCAAATTAAAGACAAATGTATCCATGAACAACCTTTGACCACCTTCAGTACTCATGTCCTGACCACTATGATCGATTAACGTTTCTTCAAACTTCGTGAAGAATCAGACAACTCTCGTCTTTCTTTTGCTTACACGCTGCCAACTTATCCCAATTCACTCCTAGGGGAGGCATCATAGTCTTCATCAAATTAATAATTCTACCGAGTAAATCTGCAACTAAAGGTTCAGGTTTAGCACCTCCTACCTGTCGACCATCCGCAGCAACAATATCACCTAATTCTGCAACATGATTCTCATGGTGAATTTTCACCCACAAAGGTTGCGGAACTACATTACCCATCAACATTTCAATGTCGGCTAAATTCATGACACACGCATCAACTGTCTGGGACAACTCCTTGTAATAACCAGCAGGATTCTTACGAGGGTCAGGTAAGGTCTGCTTAAGAGCCAAGACCTCTGCTCTCTTCCAAGGGACATGTACCCATACTCGCTGAAAATGAGCCGGTGCGGCCACAATACCCAAATTTACATTAGCCTGAACTGCGTCTCTCCATACGGGAGGAACTGCTCTCATAGGATACTGCTTCACTTTCCTCCTAACGAAGGAATCAGGTTCATACAATGTCTGAGGCGGAAGTTGAGATCTAAAAACAAGTATCGTCTCCATGGCATCTGTAACATCGGATTCTACTATCGTCCCTATAGCAAATTCAGACTGAACATCAAGTAGTTCCTGCGGAATCAAACCCAACTCATTATTTTCCCATTCCTGACTCAGAAACACACACATTACATCAAAAATACACCTTTGCTTAGGCGGTTCCCATTGAAAGAAAACATCCATAATCGCTTGCAAATTATACCTAGAGGCATTTGAAATCCATCTACTGATCCAGCGGCCTATAGGAAATGTGTCATAAGCAACGCTACCTAACTCTATAACCTGCTATATTAATCACTATTCTAACTCATGGACCCAACAATCAAATATGACATATTTTGACCTACTGAATCAGGTGGCCAAATTAAATTTATATACAACGTATTCACAGTTTATATACATCCGCGGTAAAAGACAACATCATTTGAACAAATCCTAACTATTTAAATGACCACCATGGCAATGGCATCTAGCTAATAGTAACCCACACTTCTGAATAATCAAGACCAGCTTGTTTCCAAAAGTAAGATTTTATTAACTAATTTATATTGATGTGAATATAATTTTATAAATGTAATTTTATTAGAATCATAGTAAGCATATTTGAAAACATTATAAGAAATTACAGTTTCAAGCAAGAAATTTAAAGTTTAGCATTTCTAAAATCCTAAGTCCCTAGCTAAGTTAAAATAAATGGAAATAAAGTAAAGTTTCTATGAGTTCTTACGTGCTCCAAGCAAAGTCCGTCAGCACGACACCCTCATCTGAAAGTTGAAAAGCAGCAGCAGCCCTAACCATAGTGCACAGATTTGTATACCTTTCTACACTAGCTAATCTAAGTAAAGGAAAATTTTCTGCAAAAGTCGATGTCCCATTGGTCCGAAAGTGACAAGTGACATGTCACCCCATATTTCCAAACTTCCATTCTGTCATATTCTTTGAGACCATTGTCTTTATTGTACGTGTTCCAAAGCTTCCTTAGTTTGCAACAAATTTGAACAAGAGTTCTCACTGGCTTCATTTTACTTCCTCGGATGCCAAGTTATCAAAATGTTCTTTCTGCCGGTTTCTGACCTTGGCCATGTCCGACAAAAATAATGACAGCGCTTCTTCATTGTTAAGTGAATGTAACTTTCATGGAAAACTTTTGGGTGGACATCGTGCTTCAGGCAGAAATTGAATTCATCTTTTAGCAAACTCGAGCAAACTAGGCCCAAAAGCAGGCAACTTATTTTTCTAGTATAAAACAAACACAAGAAAAGTATTAATGAAAGAAATATTATTTTATTCTGTTTCCACCCTTAGCTTACTAATTAATTAACCCACTCTATTAGTCTAGTGTTACCTAGCAAGAAGCAAACAAATAAAGCAGCATTTTATATCTACCAGTCTTCATAAATCCATGAAATCTTATATGCACCTATAATAGTAGAAATAACATCACATAGACAAGGAAAGCAAAACAAGCGCATACCACTTTTAAATCTGCTGCTGTTAGTAATGACAAAATTGAAAACGACAAAATTAAATTATTATTTTTGCACAAACGAAAGATGCAACAATAATGCACGTTTATGAGCACACATGTTAATATCCCCATGTGTAAAGTTTAATCTAAGTTGAGTTAGCATATCACATCACAAATCATTAATATTATTAATTTATATTATGGAAGTATGACTTCACGAGTTTAAACAAAATTTTATTTTCTATCTCGCTTCATCAACTCCCTCATCTGGTGATTAACAAATCACCACACCATCACCCAAAAATTTGAAAATTTTAGACTACTAGGAAAATGATTCAAATTCATTTGAGTTAGAATTTCTAGAAATTTGTTTCTGCAAAATCCTTGCAATTGTCATACTGTGCTCTGTGTAATTCTTGTAACTCAATTTACCTTTCTTCCTCTTTTTTAATTTTATAAATTCTTCTTTTTTCTTTCATTTGTTTCTTTCTCTTATGCAACAAACAACCAATTTTCGTCAGAACAAATATGAATATTATCACAATCAAAGGTGCCAAAATCTTGCCAAGAATTGAACTTCCAATTTCATGGAACCAATTTTTTATATTTTGAAATCTCTTTGAAAGCCTTTCTGAAAAATCTTCTTCTTCCAATGGAATTATCTCTGAATGCATTTCAGTAATATTCTTAATATACATCTCAATGTTCTTACTCTCATCAGGAATGTAAGTGCAACAATGTTGCACATGTAAAATGCCGCAGACTCCTCCCTCTTTTGCGAGGAGTATGTCCATAGCAAGGCGATCTTGAATCACCATGGATCTAATTGCAATGACCTCAACATTCACTAATTGGAAACCATCAGCTGTATCAGTTGACAATCTGTCAACAATGGTGGACAATTTTCTAATTCTCCCAGCATTCAGGGTTATACCTACTAAAGGTATCACTGCTTCAAAAATATCTCCCAAAATTTCTGTAAAAGTTTCTCTTTTAGCCCTATTTACATAATTATTAATTTTGAACAAACCTTCTGTATTTCTATCAACATGAAAAATTTTAGGGAAAACAATCCCAACATAACAAGTCCCATACCAGTGGTCAGGAAGGTTGTAGTAAGCTTTATCACCACAAACAAAATAAATCCCAGGGAAAATTGGATCTTTTCCACCTTTGAATCCCCAACCTCCAAAAATCTGATATGTGTCTTCACAATTGCTCGCACCCACAAAGTAATTATCAAAAAGTGTATTGTCTCTTCTAATGCAAAGCTTACCACTAATTGGTTTGTCTATGTGAATTGCAGCGTTATCAAACGTTTTACCATTTAACTTCTCATCCTCTTTTTGCCAGAACCTAGACTTAGTCTGCTTGACTATTTCATTTCTCTTGTAAATTGCTCTCCTCTCCTCAACTAGGTTCAAAAATTTCTTTCCTTCAACACTTAATTTACAGGTTAGATTGTTTTTGTAAGCATACTCTTCATACTCATATGTGAGCTCATTAGTAACAAGGAAAAATTCCCTCATCTGTTTAGCCTTTTCATGCTTATTTAAAGTAGCTTCAATTTTTAAATTAGCAAAAATTTCATCATAATTCGAATAATAATATTCTAAGCGTCCAGTTTGATAGAACAGACTAGCTAACACACTACATGTTACACCATATGTAAGAGGATGCATATTGTATGTCACTCCCTCAGAAACAGAAGCAGGTAATTTAACACAAACATAGCAATCTTTAGCATTCATTACTTTAACATATTCGCTCAAAAGCCTTGTAAATGTATTGCTTGAAAAATCACTAATAGATTTGTCCTGATGAATGTCAGGTTGATGATCAATAACTTTGCCTATTACACTATGTTTGTTTTGACTAATCGAAGCTTTGTTTGTCATGTTTACTTTGTGAAAATCTTTGTTAATTTCAAAAGGAATAACAACAGCTAAAATTAACCAGAGCAGAATCAAAATGAGCACACACACCAGAGTCATCTTACAGCATCTCTTAAAAATGGAACACCTTGAAGTACTCTGTTCCATGACGTAAGGCATCTTTTATTATCTTTGCCTTAAAAGAAAACAAAAAAATTTATTTTAAAAACGATCTAATTAAATAATTATATACACCCCTCTTTTTAGAAGAATTTTTTTTTTTTTTAAACCCTAACAGAGTTTCTTCGACCTTATGTCACAAACAATTTTTCTCAGCTAAACAAAATTTCTTCAACCTTATGTCACCTAACAAGATTACTTCAGCCTTTTGCCAAAAATAAAGAACTCAAAAATCCAAATTAAAATCTCTATACTTCAATCATTGTCACTAATCTCTTCAATTTCTTCTTCTTCTTGGCTGCTATCGTAAATATCAATAACAGGTGGAATCACTAGATAAGACCACTCAGGAGATTTATATTTTTGATTTGGCTTTATAACCCTCCTTGTCTTTCTTGTCACTACTTCAATTTTTCTTCCAACTCCAACTTCCTTTTCACAATCCTTTTGACTACTTATTTCTTCCACCTGCTCCTTTGGTTTTTCGATTAATCTGACTCTCAATCTTCCACCTGGCCAGAAATCTGTTTTTCTCAAGAATTTTCTTTTTGGTTCAGAAACATTTATTTCCGATTTCCAGGATCTCTTCTTTGCACTTCTACTTTCACCATCTACGTCACTTTCTCCAGAATCGTAGTCTGAAACTTCAATGATTGACTCAGGAATTTTTCTATTCGGCAGTTTCACTCTGTCAGGAACTATGCTTTGTCTTCCATCACTGGTACTCGGTAATTCGTCCTCCTCCTCTTCTTCAATTACCTCCAACTTCCCAGTTTCTGGTCTTCCGTTTCTTACTTCAGAGTTTGATTTCTGCTTTTCGATACTCTCCTGGTCAGAAATTTCAATTGGTTCAGCTTCTCTGTCTTCAATAGAATTTACTCCATTTATCTTCTTAACTGAATCTTCAGTTATCTTCCCTTTTAATAGATTCTCTTCTTCTCCAGAATCTATTTCAATAATTTCCAACTCTTTTCTTTTCAACTTTTCATTCACAGGTACATGTTCCAGATGTCGACCTCCCTGTCGATCTTAAGAATCTGGATTTGTTTCACTTTCTACTTCGGAATCAGAATCTTCCGTAGTATCACTCTCATCATCAGAATTTTCAGGAGTAGGCACTGGAATAGTATGACTAGGATGAATCCACCTTTTCAATCCTCTGCACTTTACTGCATTTGTAGTGATCAGAATAATTTGTCTAGGCTTCTGCCACCTAGGAACCAGACAATTTCTTCTTCGATGTACTTTTGTTCTGACCCAATCACCAGGTTTCAAATCATGAGTCTGAACTTTCTCATTTGATTGTGCTTCAGTTCCCACCTGATTAGACACAGAAGTTACTATATCAGATAACCTTTTACAGTAATCCAAAATAGCACTGTCATTTATACTTAACAATTTGCCTACAGGTACAAAAGCTTGTCTCATGACTCTTCCCATGAGAATTTCATGAGGACTCAAACCTGTCTTTTTATCAGGTGTACTTCTTAATGACATTAAGACAAGTGGAAGAGCATCAGTCCATTTTACACCAGTTTCTAAACACATTTTTCCAATCCTGTTTTTTATTGTTCCATTAATCTGTTCTACCACCCCAGATGCCTCTGGTCTGTATGCACAATGTATCTTCTGCTCAATATTCAATGCCTCACATATTAGTTTCATAAGTTTGTTATCAAAATGGCTTCCTCCATCACTTTCAATAGTGACTGGAAAACCGTACCTTGGGATAATTTCTCTGAGCAGCAGTTTTGCCACAGTAATTGAATCACAATGTCGTGTAGGAAAAGCTTCTACCCATCTTGAAAACAAACAAACAATCACAAGAACATATTTCAAACAATTGTGTAGAGGCATCTCAATGAAATCCATCTGCAACCTGGTAAAAGGACCACCCTCTCGACCAATTACCCCTATTCCTACAACTGATTTTCTGTTTGGGTTCATTTGTTGGCATGATAAACACCTTTGACAAAAAGATTCTGCAATAGTTCTGAATTTTGTGTTAAACCAAGTCTCTCGTAAAAGTCTGATCATAGCATCTCTTCCAAGGTGAGCTGGACCATGATATAATCTAGCCATGTCAGCAATCAAACAATTTGGTAAAACTATTCTACCATCTTTGTAAGTCCACACTCCATCCTCATCACGTGGTCTACATTCTGCTCTCAACCATAAATCTTTTTCCTCATCATCTGCTTCATTTTGTAAGTCTCTGATTTCCTGCCATGTCTCTACTGTTGTTGTTAGCATCAATGAATTTGAATCACATTCTTTACTTTTTTCCCGATTGTATGCGCGACAATTTTTCGCACAAAATTTAGCAGTTTCATCTGCATAGGCATTTCCCTTTGAAATATAATCCACTCCTTTTGTATGTGCAGCGCACTTTACAATTGCAATCTCTTTAGGCAATTGTATACCATCAATTAATCTTTTAATAAAAACTGCATTTTTAATTGGTGACCCTGCTGAAGTTAAATAGCCCCTCTGGGACCAGAGCTGTCCATAATCATGCACAACTCCGTACCCATATTGACTATCAGTAATGATGGTAACTCTTTTATCTTTAGATATTTCACAAGCACGAATCAAAGCAATTAATTCAGCCACTTGTGCTGAACGAATTCCCTCAAGACATGATGCTTCTTCAACATCTGCAACTGTACAAACTGAGTACGCTGCCTTCAAAACGCCTCCTTCTGTCCTCAGACAGGAGCCATCCACAAAATAGACGACATCTGATTCAGGCAAAGGTACATCTTTAATATCTTGCCTCGGTTTGGTGCAAAATTCCATGACATCCAAACACTCATGTTCCACTTCATTCTCATCAACAATTTCTGAATCAGGTAATAAAGTAGATGGATTTAAATTCAAGCATCTTGAAATGGAAACATTGTCTGCTCCTAGAATGATTTTCTCATATTTTGTCAACCTGCTGCTAGTTAAATGTTGAGTTTTACCTCTTGTCAGTAATATTTCAACGGAATGAGGCACAAAAACTTTCACAGGAAATCCCATTATGATTCCTTCGCTCTGTTCAAGACTAACACTAGTAGCTGCAACTGCTTTCAAACAACCTGGTAAGGCTTTAGCTACAGGATCAAGAACTGCAGAGAAATATGCAATGGGTTTCTTCAAATTCCCATGTCTCTGAATTAACACAGACAATGCACATCCCTCTCTTTCACTACAATACAGTTCAAAACCTTTCTCATAATTTGGCATGCCTAAAGCTGGAGCTTGACATAAGCTCTTTTTCAAATTCTCAAAACATTCCAACTCAGTTTCATTAAGAATAATTGGATCTTTTACATCAGACTTAGTAAGTCTCTGTAGTGGTTTTGCGATTACCGAAAATCCACTTATCCACTGTCGACAGTAGCCAACCATTCCCAAAAACATCCTAACTTGTCTCTGTGTTCTCGGTGGCTGCATTGCTTGAATCATTTTTATTCTCTCAACAGTCACCTGTCTCTTCCCTTTAGCAATTCTATGACCAAGATACTTCACTTCTTGTTTACAAAACTGCAATTTTGCTGGAGACACTTTATGTCCCTCATCTGCAAGATGGTTCAGAAGTACTATGGTGTCTGTCACACAATTTTCTCTTGTTTTAGCAGCAATCAACAAATCGTCAATATACTGCACCAACGTTGACCTGCCAGGTAAATCTAAATCTTCTAAAGATCTTTTTAACAGCTCATTAAAGATTGAAGGACTCTCTGTATACCCCTGAGGAATTCTACACCATGCGAGGGTCCTACTCTGGAATCTGAAAGCAAAAATTTCCTGACTCTCTGGATGTAAAGGAACAGTAAAGAACGCATTGCAAAGATCAATGACAGTGTACCATTCAGCATCATGTGGAATCTGATACAAAATAACTGCTGGGTTTGGAACTACAGGACAACATGGAACTACAATTTGATTAATTTTTCCCAAATCTTGAACGATTCTGTACGTTCCATTCGATTTCTTAATTCCCATGATCGGTGAATTACAAGGACTACTCCCAATTTCCTTTAAAACACCTTGTTTAATGAATTTTTCAATCACAGGTATAACTCCCTCAATTGTCTCTGCTTTCATCTTGTACTGAGGAATATTAGGAAATTCTATTCCCTGCTTCAATGAAATTTTGACTGGATCGACATGTTTCATCAGACCCATCTCATTCCCAGTCAAATCCCAAATTTCAGATTTTACAGTATTTTTGAGTTCTTCTGGCAGAATTTCTTTTTCAAAAGTGGAAAACAATTTTGATTCCTCTGATTCCATCAACATCATTGTCATTCTGTACAAGCCATCTTCTTCTATTGTTTGTAATTCAACCCCATCAGGAGAACAATATATTCTGCAATTCATTTTGCACAATATATCTCTGCCCAATAAATTTACTGGACTACTATTACAAACTACAAACCTGTGTTTGTCCTTAAAATTTCCAATTTCGACTGGTACCGGGTCAGTTAGGTCAGTCCTGATCTGTTGATTACTTACTCCGACAACTTGGATGGTTTCCCCAGAGAGAGGTAGGTTTTCAATTTCTACTGATCTAACGGTAGAACGGGTAGCACCAGTGTCCACTAGAAAAGTGATGTCTACATCATTAACTTTCCCGTTTATAAAAGGACCAGACTGGTCAACCTCAAGAGTGGCTCCAATAACACACTCTTCCCCCTCTCTCGGGCACCGTCAGAAATAATCATCAGAGCCACTTCCCTGTCCTTCAGTTAACAAAAACTGTTGTGAAGCATTTTGCACAGTTTGCCTTTGGGATTTTATTACCTGTTCATCTCCTTGAAATCCCACACCAGAATTATATTTTTGTATTCCCCCACAATTAGGAAAGGGAGGTTGTGGCAACTGATTCTGCTGTTGATTCACCTGATGCTGCAGCTGTCGCTGAAGATTTAACTCATTAATAGTCTGTTGTAACTGTAGCTGTCGCTGCAGATCAACATCATTCTGCATCTGTGGATTTAACAATGGATTTTTTAAATTTCTTGGTGGTTTCTTACATTCGTCCCTCCAGTGTCCAATCTCGCCACAATTAAAACAAGTCAGTTTCTGTTTCATTTCTTCGATCTTAGGATTACATTTTCTGATAATATTATTACCCTTAAATTTTCCTTAACTAAGATTTGAATTTGCAGTCTGAACAAAATTTGTGTTTTTATTTCCAATATTAGCAATCTGTTGTTCAGCCACTTTCACTTGAGCCCACATTGCTTTTTCCTTGAGCTTCTTCTGTCTCACTTCTAATTCATCACTACAGTATTTTGCTTTTCTTAAAATGTCATCAACAGAAAGTGCTTGCCATCCGACAATACTGTTCCTAATCATATCAGCAATTTCTGGTTTCAGTCCATAAACAAATCTATAGACGAAATGACTCATATCCTTTTCGTCTAATTTTTCATAGCCACTGTATTGTTTAAAAATCAATAGTAACCTTTCGTAAAATGAATGAACTGATTCCTTTGGTTCTTGGTTTGTTCTTTCTATTTTAACCCAATCAACCTCTTTAGGCTGAATTTTTTCTTTTAACCAGTAAATCACTTTTTCATAAAAATCCATTACAATCGGATTAGGAGCACCTGTTTCTTTTATTCGTTCAGGTTCTACTTTTGGCCAACTTATGGATATTTTGCATTCTGTCCAAAGATCCGATGGGACAACTATGTCAAAAAATCCATCCAGATCAATCCACAGAACTTTTGAGACTTTAATGAACCTGTCTACTTGTCTATACCACTCTACAGGTTTTTCTCTCAGCCTTGGAAAATCATTTGTAAACAGTAATATGTCCTGTCTTGACCATGGAACATGAACATACCCTCCACCTGCAATCTCTCTCATTGGAAATTGTTTTGACAATTTTTCTAATTTCTCATCTTCCTTCTTTCTTGTCCATTTAACTCTCCACTTACTCAACTCTCCCAATTTTTTGATATAAACAATCAAATCTTTTATATGCATTATTCTTCCCATTGAATTCAAATTCTCAATGTCGTTTTCAGAAAAGTCTAATCTGTAATGTTTTGCAAAATTCTTTTGCCTGCTTAAATCAATTTCAAGTTCTGCTGCCAGTTCATCTAACTGATCATATTTGTTTTTCGTTTTCCACTGGATACTCTTACAAATGAACAGAAGTTCATCATCTCGATAAAATTTTAAACTGTCAGGACCTATTGTACCAATTATTAATTCTTCTAAATTAGCTTTTAATTTTGCAACATCAAGTTTAGGTTTAGTCACTCTGACTTCAGAACACTCCGCATCAGATTCTGCACCCATCGGTGATTTAAGAATTGAATCTTCATTAAAAGTTAGATTAGGCATTCTTGTTTTTGAAGAATTAATTTTAGAAATATCTGAATAACAATTTTCGGCAACCCTTTGAATTTCTGCATTTAAGGGAATAGTCAATCCTGGCTTATTAATTTCTCTTTGTTCAAAAACAGGCTGAACAGGACCAATCGTTACTGGAACTGTCACAGCTTCCATGCTTTTTGTTATTTGTCGAATTAATTCTTCTTTTGATCGTAAATATTCAGAAGAATTCCCAGCTTCCACATTTTTGACTTCTCTCACAAAATTTTTGGGAGTTTTGGAGCTTCCCTTTCTCTTGGAATTAATGAAACATGTCTACCTTCAATACAGACATCTGCATTTGTTTCAGTTTCAAATTTCCTTGGAGTTTCAAAAGATTCAGAATTATTTGAATAAATCCTAGAAGAATCAATAACTGGAGGTGCACTTGGAGTGATTTCTGTAGAAACCATCGGAGTAGACCATGACCTAGGAGGTCTCAAAGGCTCATTCCTTTTATTGGAAGTATAAATTTCTTCTAAAACTGTATCTTCAGTTTCACTCTCTACAGGAGCATTATTTTTCTTTTCAGTTCTTTTTTCACCAGGAGAACCTAAAACCATCTCTCTAATTAAATAGAGTCCCTCACTCATACTTCCTTGTCTCCACATTCGCATTCTGTCTTCATGTGTCTCTCTTCTATAACTTGGAGTTTTAGGAGGTTTTTTAATTCCACTCGCTTCTCTTTGTAATTGAAACATTTCATCCTCCCATTCGACTAAAGCTTCAAATTGAGTAGGTCTCGGTTTCGGAATAAGAGCATTCATTTTCTCTCTCAAATTTCTCAAAACCTTTACGTTAAACGAACCATCATCAGGCCAAACTAAAACACCATCATCTTTAGTGTAGTGTTTCCAAATATCAAACCACAAAACAGTATGATAACCATATTCACCTTCCATATATGCTGCAGGTGTTTTGTACTTATGAAGTAATTTACCACCTCGCGTTTCGATTTTCTTGTCAGGTGAGATAAAAAAAATGTAACTTCTGAAATAACGTTGGCTTTTTCTCAACATGTTTAAAATGATAACTCATTTTTAAAATTTAAATTTAATTAAAAATCTTTGTTCGTAAAATATTTCCGGGATATTCCGCACAGCTAACCAATCCGTGCGCGAAACACACTAACAAACCAATGAGAGTTGAGCCACGTCACTATTTTGCTCAACCAATAGATGTGGAGTTTTTCCGAAAAGCCAATTAGCTTACAGCTTGTCAGAAACTCAAGAACCAATCAGAACACAGTTAGTGACGTATATCACCTCTCTCCCTCAGCGCTCACCCCTCCTTCACAAAATCTTTTCACAGCGCCATTTTAAAGCACTTTTTCGATAAAAATTAATTTTAACAATGACAAGAAAGACTCATCTGTCTGTTTCTCTAAAAAGTGATAGAATTTCAATCACTCAAATATTCTCTTTCTCGGAATAGAAGGCGCTATTCCCATAGAATACACAATTGTCAGTACAGTAATCTTTTTACTCTACCCTTCAAACAAGTAATTATGAACTCATTTCCCTCAGAACGCACAACTAAGTGACTGTTCGAAAGTTCCACTTGAACATAATTTACAAAACAACCTCGCACTTTCACACGGAAAATGTCCCTAAATTCAAATACACATGAAATCCGTACAGGACTCTCACCTGTTTATAGAAATCATGCACCGTTAGTAGAATAACGACGTTATCCGTACAGGACTTTCACCTGTTTATAGATATAAAACATGTACCCCTACAGGACTCTCACCTGTTTATAGATAATCATGCACCGACGTTACCCCACCCTTCATTCAAGCTCGAATATATACTAATACTTTTATCACAGTGAGTTTTATAACAGGCTCTCAGTCCCTATACTCATGCTGTTCAAATTTCTTATATAATCCTCACTATACAACTTTCACACCTAGCCCTAAAATGTGTTGCACGGCCACAACACTTGTGATACACGGCGATATCACTACTCTGAAACAGATCAAATGCCCTGTGGGACTACCTTTTCATCACACAATCTGTACCGGTACTACTCACATATAGCACAAGAAAAACGAACTCAACATGTGTTAAACATCGATCCTATATCTATACCATAATAAACTGGTTACCTTTAGCAACCATCAATCTCTGCTACCAGAAGAATTGATCCAGCGGCCTATAGGAAATGTGTCATAAGCAACGCTACCTAACTCTATAACATGCTATATTAATCACTATTCTAACTCATGGACCCAACAATCAAATATGACATATTTTGACCTACTGAATCAGGTGGCCAAATTAAATTTATATACAACTTATTCACAGTTTATATACATCCGCGGTAAAAGACAACATCATTTGAACAAATCCTAACTATTTAAATGACCACCATGGCAATGGCATCTAGCTAATAGTAACCCACACTTCTGAATAATCAAGACCAGCTTGTTTCCAAAAGTAAGTTTTTATTAACTAATTTATATTGATGTGAATATAATTTTATAAATGTAATTTTATTAGAATCATAGTAAGCATATTTGAAAACATTATAAGAAATTACAGTTTCAAGCAAGAAATTTAAAGTTTAGCATTTCTAAAATCCTAAGTCCCTAGCTAAGTTAAAATAAATAGAAATAAAGTAAAGTTTCTATGAGTTCTTACGTGCTCCAAGCAAAGTCCGTCAGCACGACACCCTCATCTGAAAGTTGAAAAGCAGCAGCAGCCCTAACCATAGTGCACGGATTTTTATACCTTTCTACACTAGCTAATCTAAGTAAAGGAAAATTTTCTGCAAAAGTCGATGTCCCATTGGTCCGAAAGTGACAAGTGACATGTCACCCCATATTTCAAAACTTCCATTCTGTCATATTCTTTGAGACCATTGTCTTTATTGTACGTGCTCCAAAGCTTCCTTAGTTTGCAACAAATTTGAACAAGAGTTCTCACTGGCTTCATTTTACTTCCTCGGATGCCAAGTTATCAAAATGTTCTTTCTGCCGGTTTCTGACCTTGGCCATGTCCGACAAAAATAATGACAGCGCTTCTTCATTGTTAAGTGAATGTAACTTTCATGGAAAACTTTAGGGTGGACATCGTGCTTCAGGCAGAAATTGAATTCATCTTTTAGCAAACTCGAGCAAACTAGGCCCAAAAGCAGGCAACTTATTTTTCTAGTATAAAACAAACACAAGAAAAGTATTAATGAAGGAAATATTATTTTATTCTGTTTCCACCCTTAGTTTACTAATTAATTAACCCACCCTATTAGTCTAGTGTTACCTAGCAAGAAGCAAACAAATAAAGCAGCATTTTATATCTACCAGTCTTCATAAATCCATGAAATCTTATATGCACCTATAATAGTAGAAATAACATCACATAGACAAGGAAAGCAAAACAAGCGCATACCACTTTTAAATCTGCTGCTGTTAGTAATGACAAAATTGAAAACGACAAAATTAAATTATTATTTTTGCACAAACGAAAGATGCAACAATAATGCACGTTTATGAGCACACATGTTAATATCCCCATGTGTAAAGTTTAATCTAAGTTGAGTTAGCATATCACATCACAAATCATTAATATTATTAATTTATATTATGGAAGTATGACTTCACGAGTTTAAACAAAATTTTATTTTCTATCTCGCTTCATCACTACGAGCCAACAAATCCAACACTGCCCGTTCCTCGGGACCGGGAAGCTGACTACGACTCTGCTTACATTCCGAAACAAGGGTCATATTCAATGACCCAAGCAATGGAGACAACAAATTAGAGACAGTCTCTGTCATTCGTTTTCGAACAGAAGGAGAAGAAGCAGACATAAGAACAGGAGAATAAGTATTTTGGGGCAGAGAAGGTGTAGGGATAAGAACAGTAGGAGTCGAAGATGCAGAAGTAGAAGGCAAAGGAGTTTGAGGCAAGGCTGGTAGCAAAGATGGTGACCCTAGAGTGGGTTGCACAGTAGGAGGTAAAACCATCTGTGGAGCACCGGGTGGCTGAACAACAGCAGGAGGTTGAACAACAAAGGGTGGAACAACCGGGGGTAATGGAGGCGCAGTAGCACCCTGCACATAAGGAGGTGGCAATCTCAACAAATGAGAGATCAAAGGATCTTTTTCAAGATCTTCAGTCACTTTCGGAGGAGAAAGCGGCAAGGCCGGATAACATGTATCTATGGCCATGCAACGCTGCCTATCTAAAACTTCACTCGCTCGCTCTTCTCCATCATCCCTATACTGCCTAGCAGCTTGCAGTATTGACATATTCTTATCTTTCCTATCTCTCATTGCTTGCTTAATTTCTCGCTGTTTGGCTTCCTTTCGCCAAAGGCGGAAAAAGTCAAACACTGCCGGACGGGCTTTCTTCTTAAATAGCGAAACTTCCAAATTATCTAGAATATTTGATTCAAAACTACCATGTTGGGGCCATCGTAAAACACCATCTTTTTTAGTATAGCGGACCCATACTTCATTATAAGTAATAGGACCCACTCCGTGTTTTGAATAGAGCTCATAAGTCGGAGTTCCAACCAGAGGTATCGGACACGAGTCCTCCAATCGGGAATCCCTGTTACAACCACTACTAAACCATTTCCTAATTTTGCTAAGACCAGGCATCTTATAGCTCACTAATCTAGCTTCAAACTTCAAGGGGTTATCAACTATCGATACACACGCAAATATATGAGCCCCTCGGCTTCGATTGCTGCAGCAACCGAATCAGACAAAACCAAGAACCCAAAACAAAGTCGTGGGAGCGACCCACTTATACTTAACCAAAATATCTGTCACGCCACCAGAAGACCGTCTATCGTCTCGCTTTACAAAGGATCAATCAAGGGTCCAAGACAGGGCGACAGTCAGGGCAGCAGTCCTTCGTAGCCGTTGGAAAGCGGGAAGCCTCCCAGAAAAGACCTTTGGTCCACGTCGACATGCAGGGGTCAATGAAGTGTCAGCCTTCCTCCAGAATTTCCTCACGTGGCTCCTCACGATCCTCAGGCTTGGACCGGTACCGCTGAAGTCGCCCTACGTTGGGCGTCAACTGAAAAACCAGGTTTTCTTAGAACCCAGCGGCGCCAGGGACACGCCCAAAGTCTTCGGGTTCTCCTGTCTTGGCAAACAGAGACACGGAATACTTCTAGGTGGCGTCAGAGATCAAATTTATTAGCTGCAGCTAGTAACAGTAAACCAAGCAATACAACACGGTGTACAACTCAGGAAACTGCTCAATTTTCATAGAGCAAGACATCGCTTTTTATGCACAATTTCAGTTCATTCCGAATGCACACCCATTGCGGCAAATTCTGACCTATGAAATACATTTCACATACATTATTACATTCCAAAAAGCTCACTTGACATCGTACCAACCCACAAGTTAATTATTAGGAATGTGCCAAATTCAATTTCCACAAGTCGGACAAACCCATAATTGAAAGCACTACCCATGTAATGAAAAGTCGTAAGGAAAGAAACAATTCAGATGCTGATTAGGATAAGATATGTGCAAGGAAACTAAAAGTTAACGATATCCTGAACATTGATTGTCAATTTTAGACAAGAATCAAACCAAGGGAAATTGGCCTTGCGAAGGGCCAGTTTCAGGTGAAGAGGTCAGCGTCCTGCAGTTCACTCACAAGTCAGAAAAGGGCATGTTAATGCATAAATGAACAATGAGGCCCATGAAACTTTGTTCGTTCGGTTACCTCCACGGCCGTGAGGGCAACACAAAAATGGCGTCACGAACAACTCAAACAAAATGGAGTCTGGTTCGAAATCACGGAACCTCACAGTGCGGAAGATCTCGGCCATGTAGCTGTGTTGTCCCCCCCAGTAAGCAAAGGCGGAGTGGGCTTTTCCAAGGTACGCCACTCCAGAGTAGGAGTGTGAAAAAATAGGCTGGGGATGGTTTACTTCTAAGAAGGCCAATGCGCCTGCCAGAGCAGTGGCCCTCACCCTACCACGAGGCTGCTGCCGTGAACGCTGGCCTCCTCAACACAGGCCCCCTGCGAACCCAGCGGCACTGCACCGCAGGGTTATGTCTGTACAGACCACTGCCTTCGATGTACACTGCGGACAGCAGGGCTCACAATTCAGATCGAGTCACGATTTCAGATGACGCAGTCCGTTAGGCAACAGACATTGCTATCAGTGCGGCCCGTCCGGATCACGCATCATCGCAGGCGGCGCACACGCTGAATGCTTCTGGTGCCACTAACTGTGCAGCTCACTCAACACCACGTGACTGTGGGCCCTTGCTGACCGCTGCCTCCGGTGTACACTGCGGACAGCAGGGCTCACAATTCAGATCGAATCGCGATTGCAGATGAAGCAGTCCGGTAGGCAACAGACATTGCTACCAGTGCGGCCCGCCCGGAACACGCATTATCACTGGCTGTGCACAAGCTGAGTGCTTCAGGTGACACTAAGTCAGTGCAACACAAGTCACCGCCGCATCGCCATATTGAGGCAGGATTAATTAGGTAAAAGACTTTGGGGCATATGTAGGTAGCCGTTTGTGAATCGCAAACGGCGTTTTGATAAGTAGGTGCCACTTAGCAAAATAGGGAATCGCAAAAATTGCGATTCCCTATTTTGCTTATAGCATTTAAGGAATCGCAATTTTTGCGATTCCTGAAATGCTATGTAGGAGTGCTTTCAAAATTGCGATTTTTGCATAAGGAATTGCAAAATACCACCTACTTCAAGTAGATGATATTTTGCGATTTCCTTCAAAAATGCATTTTTTTAAAAAATTCAAAGTGCCATGTGGGCACAGACATGCCCTTAGGGCATGTATGTGCACACATGTACTTACAGGCACATTCCAGGGGTGCAACAGGTGTCCTTTGGACACCCTGGTACCCTTGGAATTGCGATTCTCAAATTGCGATTTTCACACAGAAAATCGCAATTTGAGAATGTACCCCCATTCATTAAATAAATGGGACACTCATTCTTAATTGCGATTCGCAATTTGCTAATCGCAAATAAGGAATGTTAAAGATTCGCAAAAAAATAGCGAATTTCTATCTACATTCCATTTTGCTATTCTCAAATAGTGATTCCTTAAAAATAGCTATTTGGGAATCGCAAAATGGAAATTACCTACATATGCCCCATTGCTCCCAGTGAGGCCGGCCCGGACCACGCATCATTGCTGGCTGCGCACACGCTGAGTGCTTCAGGTGCCACTAACTCAGTGCACCACAAGTCACCACCACTTGGCCTTATTGAGGCAGAATTCATTAGGCAAAAGACATTGCTCCCAGTGCGGCCCGCCCGGACCAATCATCATCGCTGGCTCTGCACATGCTGACTGCTTTAGGTGCCACTAACTCAGTGCACCACAAGTCACTGCCACGTAGCCTTTTAACAGCAAAACCAAACAAAGGCTCGGATCCTGTCTCTACCTGGCCTGGACCACTCTAATATCTGTAGCAAACAAGTGACCAGATAGGTTGTTAAGCAATCATTAATCTGCACTTAGACATTCAGTTCCAAGTACTCATTATTTATTTCACATTATTTTGAAACGTTCTTCACATTATTCAAAGAAACATTTAATCATGTTATAGAAAGAGACACACATTTTTCAGTGTGACAAACTTGTGAAAACATAAACTCCATAAATATCACTGTAACCTGCAAAAAAAATCAAAATCAAAAGCTATTTACATAAACATGTAAAAGAGACATAGACACCAATCCAATTGTCATTGTCTTCCTAATATTTAAGCGGAACCAGTCCTTGTGCAACACATAGAAAACAGGTGGACCAATCACAGTTCGAGGGATCCTGCCTGAATAGTGTGCCAAAGGCAGCACGATTGTACATTAGGTAGTATAACCAATGGGAGAAAATGTCTTTGCACCAATTCCCATATGCGCCCCAGCGCTACTTCACCTTAGCCGAAATGCCTACGCGTTTCGAACCCTGACTTGGTGGAAACCTAACCCCCGAGCACGAGCTTGGCTCTACTTGGCTGGCAACCAGTGGCAACCCCAGCGGAGCATTAGGATTGCATACCAAGCCTCGGGAGAGCCAACGCTACACACGGAGCATGAGTAGCCACCGCTCCGGTTCCTACGGCACCCCCCTTCTTTACTACGGGATCCCCACAGCTTTTGCTCCAGTACCCTGGGTTCCCGCCCACTAAAATCTGGGCCACTGGCTAGCGGTAATACCGCATTGATACCTGGAAAACCTAGTCCAAGAACTTGGAATTCTCATTGTGGTATACTGCATTCTCATTCAGTGTCTACCCTCCCAGGTCATTGATCTCTGGATCAAGGAATTCTGACTGTGGGATCTCCGGAGTCCCTTCCACTGGATCCCCTAAAGCGAGCTGCTGGGTCCGTGGAGCACCGGTAAGAAACGGCCTAGAATCCTGTCTGCAAAATATTCCCAGCCCCACAGCTGGATCATTGACATACGGTGGATAGAATCTATTGAATTATGTAAGCGCAAGCAGAGTAGGAAGAGCCGGCGTATGCCAGTCAGGGATGCAACTAGAGACAAATTTCGGGGGAGGCTAATTCTGCCAGTCATAGGCAGAGTGGAGATGCAGGGGCTCTAAGAAGGGGTGAAAACACATCAAAGCCTCATTAACAGGTAAATGGTCTTTTAAAGACCTGTGAAGTACTCGGGTGCCGCGTTGAGAGCCGTGCACCCAGTGCGTTCACACTAGGGGGCCGCGCTGAGAACCGCGCACCCAGCGCATTCACACTAGAGGGTCGCACTGAGAGCCGCACACCCAGGGCGTTCACACTAAGGGTCGTGCTGAGCACCACGTTAGGATCGCCACTAAAACACTTTTCCCCAAAAAATAATGGCCCACTTCCATTAATTTATATTTGCCCTGAGGACCCCCTCCGGGGACATGCCCAATTCTTGAATGTTTTTATTAATCATTAGGAAGGGGGGCTACGTAGCCCCCATCCCTTGTCCACTTCTGGCCCCGGGGACCCCTCGCCTCTTCGTTGGGGACAACGCCCCCACGGTCCCGCCGGTTCCGTGCCTCCTGCGGAAACCGACATTGCTTTTGGGCAAGGGGAACTGCTAACATGCAGCTTCCCTTGCTCAAATGCAATCCTGCTTTGCTTCGTTGGTGCGAGAGCAGGTTTTCCTGCTCTTGCTTCAATAAAGCAAAGCAGGGTTTGCTATGACAGGACCACAGCAAACAGCAATGACCCTCTGCGCTACTCAAGGCATGTCTAGTGGCAGTTTTGACATGCCATAAAGTAGCACAGAGAGTTAATGCACCTGCTGCAAAGAACAGATCTGTATTTTCTGTGGATAAAAACATTTTAAATATATGTGAGAGAGAGGCTATGGGGAGATGAGGGATACTTTTGCTGGATGATATTGAGGGAATCAAAGAAGGAGGTCATGGGAGGGGAGGGGAGGCAAAAAAAATTGTTGCCGCACTGGGCACGCCCAGCGCAAAAGACTGTGATGGTGGGTACGAGGCAATGTGAAGTAATACTGTATTCTTTTTATACTATCTTTGGAGAACTTTCTGATTTAGGGAAGAGGACAAGGTAAGGTGACCGGCGTTATTTGCTATTGCACACATCACTCACACACACACACACACACACACACACACCAACAGTTTTAGAACAACCTATCTACTTTCTATGTAGGATAGTGTTTTAGAAGAATGGTTTTAGTCAGTAGAAAAGGTGACGTCTCAATGGATGACTGCTTCTGAGGCCCAAAATCTGGTTCTGAGATCCAGCTCTGAGGCAGGATCAGAAACTGAGACAGCAGATACTGAAACAGCATCTGATGGAGGACAATGGAGCAGAATCTGGAAGTGATGCTAAGGAACACAATGATGACAATTGTAGTGTCCCTTTGCAAACTTAGTCTGAGCAGCAGGACAACAGTAGCAGGTTAGACCAACTCAGAGAGCAGGCATGTGCAGCGACAATCACAGATGGAGTGCTCTCTTGGCAACCTCTCAATTTAGTTCAGCCCCAAATTCCACCTTTCACTGGCGACGCTGGATGTAAAGTTGATAAGGCCAATTTTTTGCCAACTGACTATGTCCACCTCTTTTTGGATGCTGACTTCCTTGAGCAAATTGTGCAGCAAATGCATTTGCATGCTGAACAATTTCTGAGGGAGCAAAGACACATTCTTGGGTCTCATTCTAGGGCACACAAGTGGACTCCCACTTCATTAGGGGAGTTGAAGACATTGTTGGGCCTTAAGCTCAAAATGGGAGTAGTGTATAAACCAACCTTACTGTCCTACTGGTCTACTCGAACAGTTTGGTTAACCCCCATTTTCACACCGCACAGGAGCAGAGATCATTTGTTGCTATTGTAGTGCATGCCTCACTTCAATGACAATTCTGCTGCCTTGACCCGAAACCATCCAGACCATGATGGGTTGTTCAAAATTTGACCTGTTGTGGTACATTTGTCTGCCATGTTTCCAGAGGTTTATACTCCTGGAAAGAATATAGTCATCGATGAGTCCTTGATCCTGTACACAGAATGGCTGCTTTTCAGGCAGTACATTGTGAGCAAAAGAGCTTGCTATGGCATCAAGCTGTACATGCTGTGTGAGAGCTCGAATGGCTATGTGTAAAGCTTGTGAGTGTATTCAGGGAAGGACTCTACTCTCAACCCTGTAGGTTACCCTCCCATGCTTTCACTATCAGGGAAGATTGGATAGGAGCTTGTCCAGCCTTGCCTTCACAAAGGTTATAACCTTTATGTGGACAATTTGTATACAGGACTTGAACTGTTCAGTGAGCTGTACAAAGGTGGCACTGTGGCCTGCAGTATAGTTAGTTGTCGCTGCAAAGGATTCCTACAGGGACTTGTTTGTAAGAAGCTCCAGAAATCCTAGTGCACTTTTTGTGTTGCAACAAACTGCTCATAGTCAAGTTCTTAGATAGGCATGATGTGTACTTGCTCACCACATTTCATGATGAGAGCACTTCCATCGTCACAGTTTGGGGACAGATGGGCGAAGTTCACAAGCCCACCTGCATACTTGATTACAAAAAGTGCTTGGGCAGAGTGGATAAGAACAAGCAGGTTCTTCAGCCATACAATGCAAGTCATAAACTTGCACTTGGTGCAAGAAACTGTTTACCCACCTGATCAAGTTGGCAATATACAATGCAGATGTTGTATACTGTCAGACAACCGCAGGAAGACTCAAGTCTTTCCTTGACTTTCTATTGTCCGTCATTGAAGGTCTTACTGCTACAGAAGCTGCAGCCTCCACTTGAGCACGTGGCAAGTCTGCAGGAATAACACTTTACTTATAGCATTCCTACAACAGCTCTTTCCATGCCAACAGTCGTCTCTTTAAAGTCTATTGTTGGCATGGAAAGAGGCAGTAGAGTTGTATTTACTGCCCCCAGTGCCCATCTCACCCAGCCCTGTGTTCTTCTGAATGGTTTATATTGTACCATGCAAAAGTGGAGTATTGGGAAATTGACTGAGGTGGAACAGCCCTTAAGTAAACCTTTCAATGGCTGTGCTTGGATACCTGCAAAAGGGACAAATGATGGAAGGAAACAATGCAAACATTCACCCATAGTCACAAACATCTGGGTTTAATCCATTGTTCTTTTGCTCACCACGACACCCCAATTTGGACCCTGCATTGGCAAATCAGTCTTGACCCTGCTTCTCATGGTAACAGTCCAGCCTGAACTGCTAAACCAGGTCCTCGCTGGACCAGAAACAAGTATCCTGGGACTGGTTTTGGAGCATCACCCCTCATCAGCCAGGCTAGCTAGAATCCAGTGGCGCAGTGAGCATAGGACCCAAGTCTGGGCATAACCTTCCCCCCTAGGGCAGGGCGAAAAAAGCAAAAGGAACACATGATGGATGGAATTCTAAACAGTACAAACATTCATCCCCAGTTACAAAGATCTAGGTTTAATCCATCATTCTTTTGTCCACCATGCCACCCCAGTTTGGACCCAGTCATGTGCAAATCGCCTTGACCCTACTCCTCATGGGAACAGTCCAGATTGAAATGCCAAGGTAGGTCCTCCCTGAATCAGAAACAAGCATCCTAGGACCGGTTTCGGGGCATCACTCCTCATCAGCCAGGTTAGCTTGAATCCAGTGGCGCAGTGAGCAGAGGACCCATGGCTGGGCATACCTTTCCCACTTAGGGCAACAAAAGCAAAAGGAACAAATGATGGATAGAATGCTGAACAATGCAAACATTCACCCCTAGTCACAAAGATCAGTGTTTAATCCATCGTTATTTTGCATGGATACCTACCTTCCATAGGCAACTACTTCACTAGGTAAGCTGCCGTAGAATTTGCGTGCCTCTACTTGAGGAAGTCATAGACTTGCTTATGGCCTGCTTGACACCTTTATCCACAATCAGAACATAGGTGTTCTGATCTCCGATTGGCAAGTGCATTATTGTCCCCATAGTGCACATAGTGGCCTCCGGAACATAAGACATTCGTTGCCACAGATTGCCCTGTGTTGCAAAATTGTAAAGGCGTGACAGATTGTGAAGTGCTTTTTTGGGAACTTATGTTTACATCACTAGGACCTCCCTGATTACCCACGAGAACCAGAGCAAGTGTAATAATTAAAGGAGATGTCCCCTATGACTTATTCAGCAAACACTGCCACTTGCTTTTTAATTGTGCAAAATCAATTAGTAACTAACCCCGGGAGGAGCAAGCGTGGTGCCTCTACACGTAGTTCCACAAAGTGGGAATAAAACTCTGTGGAACTCCGCTCCGCTCCCTCCCCCCTCCAAAAGTAATTATAAAGTAAGAAAAAAGGCACTTACCTACCGTGGCAGCTTCCTCCTCGCCACGGCCGCACTCCTTCCACATCCTCACTGTCTTTCTTCTCTGATAACCCCTATGTTGAACGTCTTGTGCGTGTGCATGCACACTCGCAAGTCACAAACTTTGGAATCGGACACCCCCAACTTGCATCCAGAAAATAGAGTGTAGCACCGTGAGTGCACTTAGGGAACATGAAAGATATGTCTTCCTGAACCTCATTTGGCTGTCATGGGAGCCATTATTAAAGGTTCGCTAGGCATGTGTTCGGTAATCTTCAGAAAGAAGGAGGCGGTTACTTGACAGGTGGTAAAATGCATTCTAACTGATTCCGTCCTGTGGGGTGTAAATGTGATGGGCCTTTGCATGGCAGTGATAAGTTGATGTGAGTGCACTGATCCGTTGGGGCGGTACCATGGCCGGTGGTACGAAAGTCTTGTGTGTGATGCGTGAATCGCATGTGAATGGACTACTAAGCAGTTGGTCCTTGATGAGGCTTTATGGCTCACCTTCTAAAGTCTTGGTTTCAATATTCAGAAACTTAGTATGAAGTATTTGTGCTTTGAAGCCATCATTTTTGGAGGGGTGCTTAAACCAACCAGGTTAAGTTGGATTAACTTTAACAAATTTGCACCAGATTTATATAATATTATAAGTTTGCTAGGATTCCCTAGGTGCCGGCTGAGCTAGGTTCCAAAATGTAGAGCTACCCACATTGGAATAAAAGAGTCTATTTTCGGTGGAAAAATGTGATGCGTCCATGATGCGTTTTGGGCCATTTCCTGATGAGGCCACTAGACCAGCCTGCAGAAGTGTAATACCATTTATATCGAGATACTTGGGGGCTGCCAGGTGGATGGGAGTTTATGGCTCTCCGCAGATGCCAGAATTTTCCACCACAAAATTGTGAACAAAATGAGTTTTTTTAGTGAAAGTTTCAGGGTTGCTAGGGATTTTGGGGGGGGAGGGGAACTGGTGAGAGCCATGCAAGTCAGCCCACGCTGGATCCCCATAGGTGGCTTATTTTGAAAAATGTACAGGCTGACTTGGTTTCCCTAGGTGCCGGCTGAGCTAGGGTCCAAAATGTAGAGCTATACACATTGGAAAAAAGGGTGAGTCTTCTGTGGAAAAATGTGCTGTGTTTATGTTGTGTTTTGGGCTGTTTCCGGACACGGGCACTAGGTCTAACCACACACGTGAGGTACCATTTTTATTGGGAGATTTGTGGGAGTATAGAATAGTAGAACATTTGTTATTACCAATTCAATTTCGCTCTATTTGTGCCCTTTAAATGTAAGCTAGTGCAGAAGAAAGATGACATTTAAAAAATTCCCTCCAAATCATATGCTACTAGGGTTACTCACAAAATTCAGAAATGTAGACATAACCCTGGCTCCGAAACTCTATATCTTATGCCCATTTCAGTAAGACTTAAGTGTCCTTGATACGCAGTTTTCACTCTGCCTATTTCGCTATAAGCTTTGGACTATACTCGGTACTCAATGACAAACCATTACACAGTGCAGCTCATTTGTTTGCTCTGGGTACCTTGGGTAGTTAAAGAAGCAAACCCTATATGTTGTTGTTGTATAGCTTTATTTCGAAATATTTCATTTCATAAAAGCATTGCAATAAAAACAAGTACAGGATAAAAACAATTATACAGTTTAAGATCAAGAGAAGAAATCATTTAAAAAATAAAATATACAACAATGCTAAAAAACGTCCATCTTGGGACAATCATAGGGACACATACTTAATCAACCTTAGGGGATGGAATGGGACACAACAGTAGGTAAGTGGGCCGATGGATTATAAATTGAAGCCATTACTGGAGGATCATCATCCTTGCGGATCTTATCCTCCAGGCCCACCCCAGGTATTTCGCCAAGCCACAAGCGAACAAGGGTTGGGGGTCTATATATCATCGCAACCAGAATGGACTAGCGGATGTAATGGAATAATAATGTTTTCAATCGGCTATCATGACGAAAAGTTACAGTTGAAAATGTTGTCACCAATTACAATTTTTTCGTATTAATTTTGAATATTTCTCTATTTCAACAGTTAGTTTCCTTGGGAAAACCTTGCGAGATCTACACAGATGACCCCTTGCTAAATTTTGAATTTTCTACTGTATGGAAATCTATAGCTTTCGTCGATCACCCATGGGTTTTACGCTGGTTCCCACAACAAACAAGCAGGTTGAGAGCACAAAATAGGCCAACTCTTAGAAAAAAAGAATTGTCGTACAAAATTTGGTTTTCTGATTCAGATCTGCATGTTCCTGAAAGCTTGGAAGATGGTGACTTTAAATCATTAAACCATTAATGGATGCCAATTCTAGGAAAAAATCTGACACTTTCATATGGAGTACTTATTCCCTATTTGATTTTAAAAAACTCAAGCTTTTGCTAAATTTTCTCTATTTTCTCAGTCCCCTCAAGGGGAATCCACAAACCCTTGGTACCTTTAGAATCCTCAGGATATTGATAAAAAAAGACGCAAATTTGGCATAGATACCTTATCTAAAAGTAATGGAACCCTAAGCGCAAACTATCCCTATTTGCCAAAAGAAGGCTGAGCACTGGTGTTGGGGGGAGGCAGCAATTTAGTGGTTAAAGGATTCAACAAACAAAACTTTGGACCAAGAGTGCTAAGTTCCTAAAACACCCTCTGTGACTGTGATGAAAACTCACAAATGGATGAGCCCTTTAAGCAGCATTATATATTTTTAAACCTATTTATTGTATTATATTGTTATTTTCACTATATAAGGGACTGACTATTTAGAATGAGATGCAGGACGGGCATTAACAATGCAACATATGGGCGCAACACTGAATGGACAGTTTGTGAAGCGAGGGCTTTGTTCTGAGCATGGAAGACTCACCCCCACGAGTGATGTGGTTTGTTTGGGAATCAAAGTGCTCTGCTCAGTTGGGGGGGTGTGGGCAGTTTTAGAATCGCCGGGCAGGGAGGCAGGGTGGGGGGTTCAGGTTAAGGGAGTCAGGGGACTTGATTGGGTATGTTATGTTTTTCTTGTTAAAGTATTTAAAAAAATTGTTGATAACTGTACAATGTGTTCATACACATGGCATGCACCTGCGTTTTGACACTACTAACAGCACCAACAGCTCTGTGACCACATATCACACACACTATGCCATGGCGTGAAGGTCTGGATGCTAGATCTTAGCAGCCACGACCACTAGGCCCTCCCCTGTCTGTTATATCGTGGAACATGAATGGACTAGGGCACAAGATCAAAAGTGGGTTGGTTCTTCAATGTCTAAAACGGAAGGGCCGTACGGTAGCATTACTCAAAGAGACACATTTAGTGAGCACGGCCTGCAAAGCGCTGGACAGTTGGGGGTTCAAAATGGTTGCCCACACGGAGTTCACATCTGGGTCCCGGAGGGGTGGGTATCCTCGTACATAGGAGCTCTCCCTTGGTGGTAAAGGAGACCAGGACTGATGACCAGGGTCGATTCGCCGCATTGTCCTGCCAATGGGAGGGACGGATGTACAACATGGTCTCGGTGTATGTCCCCCCGGCGCTTCATCAGATGGCCTTTCAGGATCTTGGGAGGTTCCTCTGGACCTTCCTGATGGTGAACTGATCATAGGCGGGAATTTTAACGCAGTAATAGACGCTACTAAGGACCGAAGACCACCCAGAGACACAAATAGGTCCAATCAGGCCCTGAGGGAATTCATAGACGCAATGGGACTGACTGATATCTAGAGAGTTAAACACCCTACAGAACACCAGTACACCTTTCACTCCGGAGTCCACAACAGTATTTCCCGAATAGACTATATACTGACTCTAGCAATAACCCCGGAGAGGGTGAGCGAAGTGGTACACTTATTAAGAGGCATTTCTGATCACTCACCTATACAATTCCTATACACCGCACATATTCCTGGAAGGAAAATAATGTTTCCGCTCCACCGGGATACCTGAAGGACCCTAAGATTGCCAAGGCCCTCGTGAAGTCCACCGATCAGTACTTTACAGAGAACGCACAGTCAGTGGATTCTCCAGGCATTTTATGGGAGGTGTACAAGTCAGTGATAAGGGGTCAAGCCATCTCGGTCATTACCAGACACAAACAAGACCACAGGAAGAACCTAGATACTCTAGAAGAAGCAGTGCAGAGGGCGGAGGAAGCACATGCCTCAAATCCTACTAATACCACAGCGCAAACCCGGACACTAGTGACCCACGAATTTAGGGCTTATGAGTGGGAAACCGTGAAAGCCAGACACTCCGATACACTACATAGGTTGTATGAACTGGGTGATAAGACTGGGAGAATGCTTGCATGGTTTGAAAGAAGGGAGAAGGCAAATAGATGGATTGCCCAACTGACGTTAGGTGACGGCACCACAACGACTGATCCCCAACTCATAGTGGAGGAGCTGGCAACATACTATGAAAAGGTTTATACACCGCGCGCTGAAGCCACAATGGAGGAAAACATACAGTTCCTCCGAGATATAAAAAGGCCTACACTACCACTGGAGGCCATGCAAGATCTGGGAGCAGACTTTACGGCAGAGGAATTAGTGGTGGCACTGGGACGTAATGGAACTAGGGAGCGGCCGCTACGGTGGAGTTCCACGCCTCCACGTAGCACCTGTGAGCCGTGCTGTGACCCCTCCCCTCCACGAGGTTGATTGCTGATGGCGGCGGGCATGGAGAGCTGGTCGCTGTTTCTACCGACGTTTGGATTCCTCCTTTGAAGCCGACGGCAAGAATGACGGCAGGAATGACGGAGCACGATTGTTGTTATTTTCCGCATCAAGCGTTCTGAAGTGCTCTGGAAACTCCGAGCGCACACAAGCTTCAAACCTCAAATATTTATTTGCGTGCATTGCCGAAGGTTTCTGCCGAGACTGCGGAGATCGTCTGGGGGAGACCAGACTGCCGAAGTGCCAAAGAAGGCGGCTGCTATTGTTGCTAACGGCCAGCTGGGACTTGATTTACTCTGATTTGGTTCGTTCTTCCTTCGGAGAGCTGGTCGCTGTTTCCTACTGCAAGCAACAAGAAACGACCAGTGTATTCGTCGTTTTTGGAGAAAAACGCACCTGGATATTACCATATATTTACTGCATATTCTGGAATGGTAACAACTGGCTCAGACACACAAAACAGTAAGCCTCTTGTTTGTTTTTTCAACTGTTTTGTAATTGGTCGTGTGAGGAACAAGCCTGTTGTGCTGCAGCCTGTAGCACTCGGTTGAACTTATTAAGGAAGTAAAGGTTTTTTTTTCGGTTCCCATCTGGTCATAACAATTCAAAGACTAACTAAAGACTCAGTTCACTATCGTCATTTAAAACTATTAGTGTGAGCACAATGGGGAAACTACTTAATGCTCGTCTTAAAGCCAAACAACGGCGACAGCAGGCAAAGGAGGCAGCAGCTAAATTAACAGAAGAAGGCTCCTTGAAGGATGATGATTCTGCACACTCATCTGAAAGCTCTGAGGTTGAGGACCTACTGACAGACAGTCTGGTTCAGTCGCAAATGGGAGATAATTTGACCAAACCCCGCCCCGATGATTTATCCCATTCTCTCGAGTCATCTCATCCATCCTTGCCGCCCCCGCCTCTTCCTTCTTCGGCTAAGCAGTTCCCCCTATTTGCAAAAAAAGTCTCACCTCTTGTGCCTAATTTGGTCCCCTCAAAGAATTCTCTGAATTTGGGCTCAACACAAAATCAATTGAATGGCACAATCGGTACAAATGATCCGAGTACTGTTGTTACTTCTTCAAACCTGGCACCACTCACTAATTCCACACGTGATCCAAAGCAGACAATGGATACTTCAGATGACAAAAAGAAAGATTTATTAAGCGCGGCAGTGGTGTCACCTCAAGTTACCGACAAGGAGTCAGGTGGGGGAGTGGCAGACCCCCTTGGGCCTCTGTTAGAGATGAACACCGAAACAGAGGGAGAGACGCGCATGTCCGTGAAAGATATGCTTAACCTGATTCTGGATGAAGTCAGAGAGATAAAAAGGTCGCAAAATGCAGAACTTTTGGCAATCCACCAGAGACTGGATCAAATGGACAAAATTGAGGAATTAGTGTCTACTTTTCCAGCCCGCCTAGTGGAAGCAGAAGAGCGGATTTCAACTTTGGAGGATCAAATGGTCGAAGTTAAAAAAAGACTCTAAAGTGACAACTAAACTACCAAGGCTCTTGAATTAAAACTAGATGAGTTGGAAAACTATAATAGGAGGTCCGATCTACGTATCGTAGGAGTCCCTGAGGGAATTGAGGGATCAGACACATTGGTATGGGTGACCTCTTTTCTCCAACAGGGGGTGATACCGGAATATAAAGGAGAGAGACCTCACTATCACAAGAGCCCATCGGTTCCTGCTCGACCATTCCCGAACTCTACCCTTCCGCGCACTATTGTACTAAATTTTGCAGATGTAAGGGTAAAGGAACAAATATTGTCTATGGCAATCCAACAAAGACAATTCCCCGTAAATGCCACGGTGAAATGCTGAATATTCTCAGATATGTCGGCTATCGCGGCCAGACGCAGGAAAGAATTTGTTAAGATGCTTCAGCTATTTAAGGCTCAAGGTGCTCAGGCGATGATAGCACAACAATCTAAACTTAATTTTGATTAAAGGCAAATTCTATCTGCTATCCGATATCGAGGAAGCACAGGATCTTCTTCAAGAGATACAAAATGTATAATGGTGACAAACTGGATTAATTTTTTTTTCTTTTCTCTCTAATTATTGTAGCAATTTGCAGTTTTTTACATATCAGCATATCTTAACGCCATCATGGCTATTGTATTTGGTTATGGGAGGGGAGGGGGGAGCACGGGTCTGGGGGTCAGGCGGTGTTTAAACACTACACCCCAAGGTTAAGGGAAGGGTTGCTGTGGCAAGCGTGGGGGAAGAGGATAGCGTTAGTAGGGTGTCACAGGCAGGGGGGAGGGTATAAAATTAAAAATGTGTTCTTGGCAGAGACTTTTTTGTTATCTTTTCTATGGTTGATGATTAATATGCTTTTCAATCAAGGAGCAGATGGTCCTAAGAAGTCTGGGGAAATAAGGGAAGAAAATTACGTTATGTGTTCTAATTATATGTTTGTACAATGTCTAAGCTTGGTCTGAAAATTATTTCTTTTAATGTTAAGGGCCTCAATAATAGGAAATAAATGCGGGCAGTAGAGGCATGGCTTTTGACAGATAACCCTGCAGTCATTATGATACAAGAAACTCATATCACAATCTCTAAAGCAGATACATTTTCTATGTTTAAAGGATGGGCTGCCTATCGAGGGTTCTCCTTTTTTTCGGAGTCACAGCGGGGGGTCACACTCTTTTTCAATAAGAAACTAGAGGCGGAAATAATTCATACTGATGCAGATAAGCAGGGTCGTTGGTGCTGGGCTAAATGTAAAATTAAGAACAGACTTTCACCTATTACTTTTGTGAGTTTTTATGCTCCCATCAACGACAGCCCTGCAATATATGAAGAAATGTTTCAGTCTCTTCTTATGGTCAACGGAGATCTGGTTATTGGAGGGAATTTTAATATATTGATGATGCCACAACTGGATTCAACTCTGGGCGGGAAAAAGCAGTCTAAACCCAAATCTCATCAGACAATATTGAATAATATTAGGACTTTTGATCTAGCTGAGTGCTGGCGGTTAATAAATCCTCATAAAAGGGAATATACATGCTGGTCGGGGAGGCACAAGTCATTTTCTCGTATAGATTTCTTTCTAATTTCCTCAATACTCAATAGTCGGGACCATAAGTTTTTACATAATGGCTTCTCCGATCATGCGATGCTTGTCTTTGAAATTGTGCTAGATGAAAAGATTAATGTTGCGAAACGTTGGGTCTTTAATAAATCCTATCTGTATGATGAACCTTGGGTTATGTCTGTCCAGGCTGAGATCAAGGAGTTTTTAGAACGAAACATGGGGACAGCCCCCGTTCATATTATATGGGACGCTTGGAAAGCGTTTATTCGGGGCATCGTTATAAGCAGGGATGCTAGGGAAGCAGCTATATTTCGAGATACAAAAAATCAGTTACAGCAAAAAATTCAGGGTTTAGTCCATCAAAAATATTATAATCCCTCTGCTGAGTTACAAAATCCATTAAGCGCCGCAAAATGTGAATTGAGTGTTCACTACTTTTTAAGAAGTGAGGAAATCTTTTGTAGGCAAGCTCAAAAAATTTATGAGCACAGTAATTTCACCGATACATTTTTGGCATGGCAAGTAAAAGAACAAGCCGCAGCTAACTTGATTCGATCTTTAAAATCCCCAATCACTGGAGTAGATACCTCCGATCAGGCTGAAATAGGGGCAATTATGCTGTCCCATTACGAGAACATCTATTCTTCCTCTCATATTATGGATCAATTCAGTTTAAATGAGTTCCTAGATAAATACTCCCTTCCTTCTCTTTCCAACACGGATCAAGAAGTAATGGCGTCTTTTTTTTCTATCAACTAATTGGAGTTGGTAGTAAAAAATCTGCCACACGGTAAGGCCTGTGGTCCAGATGGACTTCCGGACGAATTTTTCATTACATTTTTTGACTGTCTTTCTGGAGTACTTCTTTTATTAGTAAATTCGATGCTTCAGGGGGGATTGATCCCGACATCCTTCTACGATGGTACAGTGGTCAGTTTTTGGAAAAAAGAAAAAGAAGCAAAAGACCCAAACTCTTACAGGCCCATAACTTTATTAAACTCAGACTTTAAAATTATTACAAAATTGCTTTCTATCCGTTTTAATAAGGTTGCGTCACAGTTAATTCATGCAGACCAGAATGGATTCATCACCGGCCGTCAATTGCTCACTAACACACATTATTTAGCAGAGGCACTAGATTTTTTTGAAACACGTAAGGTATCGGCTTTAGTTCTTCTTTTAGACGCAGAAAAAGCTTTTGATTTAGTAGTTTGGGACACTCTTTTTTTTATTTTATATCGATTTGGTATTCCTTCTCAAGTTATTACTTTAATTAAAAATCTGTACCAGGGAGCAAAAGCCCATATTCTTATCAATAGATCGATGGTAGGGTCAATCCCAGTTCAAAGAGGAACGAGGCAAGGCTGTCCTCTTTCTCCCACTCTTTTCGCTTTTTTTATTGAGCCTTTAGCCTCTGCAATAAGAAAAAGTAAAGATATTTCTCCGCCGATAGAGGGTATGGATAAGATCAAACTGTACGCAGATGATATCATGCTTTTATTGAAATCTGAGATGCAGTCGCAAGAACAAGCTTTTTCTATTTTCACACAATTTGAAGCTTTGGGGGGGTATCGTATTAATAAAAGGAAAACTGAGATCATTATCTGTGGTAATATAAATCCGGATTTGCATCCAGATATTCAGAGATGTATCTACAATAAACCCAAAAGGTATCTAGGGGTATATTTTACATCCTCAGTACATGATTTATATATGCTGAATTTTGAACCCTTAATTCGGAAAGTGCGTGATATGCTTCTAAGATGGGAAGCACTGCCTTTATCCATTCAAGGCCGAGTGGCATTAATTAAAATGTCAATACTTCCTCTATTTAATTTTTTGTTTTCTACCATCTCCTGTTCCCTTCCAGGCTATTTTTTTTCAAGAATTGAATCTCTTTTTTCAGCCTTCGTTTGGGCTAAAAAGACTCCACGAATAGCTATAGAAACCCTGTATGCAGATAAGGAACTCGGCGGATTGGGTTTACCAAATTTGAAAGATTATTACTATGCATATTTTGCACAGTATCTCTCGAGATTTAAATATCCAGCATTTAGAGATGTATTATTTATTAATTTCTTTTTTGATTTAATTTGTAAAGAAACAAAGATTCCTTCTCCACTCGCGATTTTTAAATCACCCAAATTAGTCAGATATAAGACTTTGCGTTGGTTTCTCAAAAAGCGAGATGTTATGTTGAAAAGGTACTCACTTTCTCTAATGACCTTAGTAACTCCATTAAGAGAGGCTGTTTTTGGAATGGGGACCAGATTAGAATCTGATATTATACATACTTGGGCGAGATGTGGGTTCATTAACCTATCTACTTTTATTAAAAATGGAGCTTGGTTGACTCTTGATGAGATGTCTTTGTTAATACGTGGAAATGTTCTTCTTATGGGCTCATACGCAGTACTTTATAGGTTAATGGGTTATATAGACATAACACAGATAACCCAAATCTCTAATTTAACGAATGATCTTTTTTGGTCCCCAGTATGCAAGAGGGCGGGAGCATGGAGGAAAAGTTTGGCGCAAAGTAGGGAGGAGGATTTAAGTGCCAAAGTGATTAAAAAATGGCAACAGCATGAAAGCTTCAACTTAAAGGATACATTCTGGAAAACTCTAAATAAATTAAATTTCACGGTTCTTAGAGGTGCCAAATGGAGACGTATGCTTTTCTTTAGCAAATGGCTGTTGTATTATACGCCTGCAGTCATGTCAAAAATGTATAGTAATACGTCGCCTACTTGCTTTAGATGTACCCAACCGGATCTGGCTAATTGGTCGCATATCATTGCCTTTTGCCCCAAAATTAAGGTTTTTGGGGAAAATATGTTTTTTATATTGCCTCAATATTTACATTTTACGATTGTTAGTTATAACAATTTAATTATACTTGGGGTTGATCCAGAGCTTAATTTGGAAGATTCCTAAGTGAAGCTTTTGTATATCATTGTCGCAATTGCCAGATCTCTGATTCTTAAATATTGGAAAACAGAAATAATTCCAACAGTAGATGAGTGTTTTCAAAAAGTCAAGAGAGTTAGGAGCAGTGAATATTCGTATGCAAAAAGGATGGGAGCATTGCGTAAATTTACCAAAATCTGGAAAGATTATTTTGATTGAGAAAATGTTCTGTGCTGGATATTGGGAATATCATGTTCATGCTTAAATATAAATCCTCTGTGCGTTTTGTACTTATTTTGGGCGATTTTAATGTATCCTTGTTTATTATGTTCAGATTTAGCTGTGGGATTGTGAATTTTTTTGGGGATTTTTTGTAATTATTATGTTATTGAATCTTTGCCATG
Organism: Lissotriton helveticus; assembly: GCF_964261635.1. Classification (NCBI taxonomy): domain Eukaryota; kingdom Metazoa; phylum Chordata; class Amphibia; order Caudata; family Salamandridae; genus Lissotriton; species Lissotriton helveticus. Next base: position 737,152,083 of record NC_136061.1, on the reverse strand, counting down.
AACTCAATAAAAATATTTTCTTTTTAAAAGAAAAGGTTTATACACCGCGCGCTGAAGCCACAATGGAGGAAAACATACAGTTCCCCGGAGATATAAAAAGGCCTACACTACCACTGGAGGCCATGCAAGATCTGGAAGCAGACTTTACGGCAGAGGAATTAGTGGTGGCACTGACAGCGCTTCACACAGGGAAGGCAATGGGACCTAATGGTTTACCGGTAGAACTATACAAAAAAGTGACAGGCAAGATCACGCCCCATCTACTCAATATGTACAATGAATGCCTAGAGCAGGGGATGTTACCCAGAGACCAAAGATTAGCTACGATTGTGGCAATACACAAACCAGGTAAACCAGCAACGTCTGCCTCTTCCTACCGCCCAATATCCCTAATAAATGCACAAGCCAAGATACTGGCCAAAGCATTGGCACTCCGACTGCAGCCACACGGAGTGCTGACTCGGACACCAATGATCGAAGAAGATGCGGCCAACCTCTCATTAGACGCCACAATGCCATTTGACCTCGTGGAATGGCCGTTTCTGTTCGCAGTACTCAGAAAGTTGGGGTTTGGTCCAAAGTTCTGCGAGTGGATCAAATTATTATACACAGCAACCCTAGCACAAGTGGTAGCAAATGGAAGTATATTGCGAGAGTTCGCATTGGGGAGGGGGACGAGACAGGGTTGCCCGCTGTCTCCGCTCCTCTTCCCCCTAATGCTGGAGCCTCTTGCAGCATGGATAAGGCAGGATTTGTCGATCCATGGGATGAAATGGGAGACGGACAGGGAAGACCGGATTTCGCTTTACGCCGATGACGTGTTAATATACTTAAAATCCCCGGCAAGATCCCTAGTGTTCCTGCTGGACATTTTCACTGCAAATGGGACCATATCAGGATATACTATCAATTGGACAAAATCACTGCTCTATGTGGTGCATGATCCTACTCCCAGGCTCCCTAGAGGATGTGAGTTGTAAATTGCGACCAGAGGATTAAATATTTAGGAATATATGTTACTCCGCAGGAAACTATTTTCATGGAGGAAAATCTGATGAAGCCGCTGGCAAGACTCCGGGCGGATGTTAAACACTGGAGATCCCTTCCGTTAACGTTACTGGGGAGGGCGGCACTCTTCAAAATGCTGGCGCTGCCTAGGTTCCTCTACGCCCTTCAGAATACCCCATTCCCAGTCCCACCTCTTACTTTAAAGCAATTGAAGCCGGAGTATCCACACTGCTGTGGGACGGGAAACCGTTCCGCATAGCACAACACAAATTAGTGCGTAGCTGGTACGATGGGGGAATTGCATTACCAAATGTTCAATTATACTATTGGGCCTCACAACTAATGGTCATAAACCAGTGGCTGCATGTCCCACACGACGAACTGGCGTTCAGAATAGATAGATGCCTCTTACCCCCAGAACATCTGATGAAAGCCCTTTACACCAATAAGAGACAAAACACACTCACAGGACTGACGGCACATACGATTAAAATATGGCACACTGCACAAAGGGCGCTGGGTTGGGAAGGAGTACTGACACTAGCCACCCCCCTCTGGGAGACTCGACGTTTGGGCACCCTGGCTAACACTAAGGGATTTAGTCAATGGGATCTCATCGGTATTACTAAAATAGTTGATCTCTGGGTGAAAGGCGAGATCCTTCCCTTCGCAACACTGTGGGAAAAGTATGGGATGGCGGAGACAGAACTCTATCGATATATCCAAATTAGGCATGCGCTCCAGAGCGCTATTCCCCCAGATACCCAACTAGCGGAGTCTTCGCCCTTGGAAGACAGACTCCTCACGGACTATATGGACAAAAAGGCCATCTCACAGACGTATCGTAAGCTGGTAAATAACCAACCAGACCCCATGACGACACAGAAGGAAAGGTGGCAGGAGGACATGGAGGAGTCAGACTGGATGGACGCACTAGCGTCTTCCCGGGAGGCAGCGATCCCATCTAGGCTAAAACTCAGACAACTCAAAGTGCTACACCGTCTATATTATCAATGCACCAAAATACACAAGCTTGGGCACCCCCCCGATCAACTCTGCCTCAGTGGTTGTGGGCATACTGGAACATTTTATCATATAATATGGGACTGTCCAGGTATACAATTCTACTGGGAACAGGTGATGAATGAGATCTCGGAGGTGGGGGGAACAGAAGTCTTGTGAGATCCCAGATGCTGCCTCTTAAATGTTTGGCAACCTACTGATTTAAATTTGGCACTACAGAACTGGGCCACGCTCGGGACAACGATCGCAAAGTAAAATATAGCTAAGAACTGGGGTTCTGGAGTGTTACCTACGCATCAACAGTGGGAAAGGGACATGGATGTCACAATGGTGGCTGAAAGGGCGGTTTACACCCACAGGGGGTGTCCCAAAAAATGGTCCAGAATATGGGGAAAATGGAACGAATTCCAGGGGAATATATGTGAGCCTCCACAAACGGCCTCAACTTCTAAAGCTAGCCTGTGACAATAGGAAGGGCTGAATAGGCTGAACCATGGAAATGAATAAATTATGTTGGTTATGGGAGGGATGCTAGGAAAGTAGTGTCACCTGTTGTAGTGTAAGTTTCTACGCTGTGAATTATTTGTCGTGTATGCCATGAAATGTGCTCTGTACAATTTAACTGCAGATGGAGATGTTTATTGTTTAATGATCATATGGATGTGTATGGAAACGCAATCACAATAACATGTTTATAAAAAAAGAAAACAATGCAACATAAAGAACTCACAACTATTTAACACTGATTACATGTGCATGAATTTAAATATTATCATAATGTACCACTTTAGTGCATCTTGTGGTATTTCAAGCAAGGGATCAAGGTTTTTTTCTCTTTTGCGTCTCTTTAATAATGCCAGACAGAAATTTGCTCTCGTTATTATTATTATAAGTATTGCTGTTGTTGGTGTTTGTAGTAATTACATGGATCAAGAATGTCTATAATGAAGATTTATTCAGCAGTACAGAGACCGCCAAGGAGGAGCATCTTGCGCTGTCAACGGCTAACAGAAAACTACCACTGCTCAGTCAAGTGACTCCTAACAATCTAATAAAGAACTTATTGACATCATCGAGAAACCTATTGACGTAATAAATAATAATGAGCATCACACATCATAGGTTTGAATACTACATTATCATGACCTCCTATCTTTAAAAAAAAACAAGATAACTAAACTGCATTGCTATGAAAATTAACATAAACTTGTGTCAGGCATTTTCCAGGGAGTAGTAGCCTGAGCTGAAGGGGTGTTACAAATCTCCCTTTCACGTTTCTTCAAATCCTTCCTGAACACCATGATGACAGGGATCCGCACCCACATCACCTTCCACACAAACCCACAGGAATTGAAAAAGACCAAACTGGACTTGTTCCAGGTAGCACAGTTCCCTCATGTGATAGGTTGCATAGATTGTACGCATGTTGTCATTTGTCCACCAGCAGCAAATTAATAAATTTTCAGGAACCGTAAATCCTATCATCCTATCAATGTACAAGTAGTGTGAAATGCTAAGTATTTGATAACAGACATTGTGGCTCAATACCCTGGAAGCCCATATGACTCCTATATATTTCAACACAGTGGCATACACACCTGTCTGCTCAGGGGTGATTTTGGCGAAGGTCATCTGCTCGGTAAACACATATAATGATTCTGCACACACAAGGGCCAAATGGCAATGCATAACTGCCAAATCTTGCTTACTACCCTGTAGGTGTCAACGCATACGGCGTGCGGAACTACATATTGACACCATACCTCAACCCAGCCACCCCACATGAGCAGAGGTATAATGCAGCGCACATCACCATTCAAAATGTTAAAGAACGCACCTTTGGGCTGATGAAAAGTCGCTTTTGCGTCCTCCACAAGACTGGTGATGCCTTGCAGTACTGGCCCGAGACCTGCTGAGGATTGTGGCTGCATGTGTCATGTTGTACAATATTGCAACCAGGAGAGGCATACCCATTGAACTATCTGACAGTGAGCCTGAGGGGGACAACCAGCAACGGGCACAACTACGACCAGCGCATGGGGCTAGCTCAGCAGAAGGGCAAAGGGGACATGCAGAAATTACACAACATTATTTCTGAGGTTAGTAATAATGAGACACGACACAGTATGTTTGAACTATACTGTATTTACTTGCATGAAGCCATCTATCCACTCCGGATCTCCAACCGACCCCTGCCCTCACCACGTCTTCAACAAAGCCGACGTTGTCATCGCACCCCACCTGCGGGACATTATCAACACCTCCTTCGACAACGCCACCTTCCCTGAGAGTTAGAAGCACGCCGAACTCAGCGCCCTACTCAAGAAACCTACAGCGGACCCCACCGAACTCAAGAACTACCGTCCCATCTCGCTCCTCCCGTTCCCGGCCAAAGTCATCGAAAAGACCGTCAACAAACAGCTAGCCGCCTTCCTCGAGACAAATGGATCCCTCGACCCCTCACAGTCCGGCTTCCGAGCCAACCACAGCACCGAGACCGCCCTCCTCGCTGCCACCGATGACATCCGAACCCTGATGGACAACGGAGAAACAGCGGCCCTCATCCTCCTGGACCTCTCCGGGGCATTCGACACTGTCTGCCACCGCACCCTAGTACAGCGCCTTGGCAACATCGGAATCCAGGAGAAGGCACTGGAATGGATCGCCTCCTTCCTCGACGGAAGAACACAGAGAGTCCGCCTACCACCGTACAAGTCAGAGGCCACCGAAGTCATCTGCGGCGTCCCTCAAGGATCCTCGTTGAGTCCTACCCTCTTCAACGTCTACATGAGCCCCCTCGCGGCCATCGCACGCCAACACAACCTCAACATAATCTCCTACGCCGACGACACCCAACTGATCCTCTCCCTGACCAACGACCCCGCCGCCGCCAGAGCCAACCTGCACGAAGGGATGAGAGATGTAGCCGAGTGGATGACGACCAGCCGCCTGAAACTGAACTCAGACAAGACGGAGGTCCTCATCCTGGGCTCCTCGCCCTCCGCCTGGGACGACTCCTGGTGGCCCCCCGCCCTTGGCACCGCACCCAAACCGACGGACCACGCACGCAACCTGGGCTTCATCCTGGACTCCTCCCTCTCCATGACCAGACAAGTCAACGCTGTCTCCTCGTCATGCTTCAACATCCTGCGCATGCTACGGAAGATCTTCTGGTGGATCCCCACCGAGACCAGGAAGACTGTCACCCAGGCCCTCGTCACCAGCCGACTGGACTACGGCAACGCCCTCTACGCCGGAACCACTGCCAAACTCCAGAAGAGACTCCAGCGGATCCAGAACGCCTCAGCCAGACTCATCCTCGACATCCCACGAAACAGCCACATCTCCGGGCACCTAAGAGACCTGCACTGGCTCCCCGTCAACAAAAGAATCACCTTCCGCCTCCTCACCCACGCTCACAAAGCCCTACACGACCAAGGCCCGAGCTACCTCAACAACCGAATCAACTTCTACGCTCCCAAGCGCCACCTCAGATCAACCAGCCACGCCCTCGCCGCCGTCCCCCGCATCCGAAGAGCGACAACAGGAGGAAGGTCCTTCTCCTACCTGGCCGCCAAGACCTGGAACTCCCTCCCGACCAACCTGCGCCTGACCCAGGACCACCTCTCCTTCAGGAAGAAGCTTAAGACCTGGCTGTTCGGGCAGTAAAGGCACCCCCCCCTCCTAGCGCCTTGAGACCCTACGGGTGAGTAGTGCGCTCTATAAATGTTCTGATTGATTGATTGATTGATTAGTAGTGTTTAGGCACACATAGCAGGTGCTAAGTAGCACAGTCATTGCACGCACAAAAAGAATACAATACCTAATTTCAGGACTTGGATCTCAGTCACTAGTCGGGTATTGTTCATGGTTACCTCACCATGGTCGAATCATAATGGGCAAGTCTGTCTAGCTCTTCCTGCCATGCACCCCCAAAACGCCTTTCGCTGGCATCTGCTCCGTCCCTCATGGAGGCACCGAAAGGTGTTGTGCTCCGGGTGCTGCGCCTCCTGCAACTGGGGACTGGCACTGACAGGCTACTGAGGCTGAACGCCTTCTCACTCTCCTCTTCCCCATCACATTGCTGACCCCAGCAGTAGCAGCCTAGATTTGTTCCACAGGAGTGGTTACCTGGGCCAGTGTCCTGGTCACATCCCCACAACAATGGCCCATGTCAATCTGCATGGCCACGGACCAATGTGCCAGCAGTGCAGTGGTGGTGCAAAGGTGATTGTTAGATTTGGTATAGCCTGCTAAGCGCATCATCAACTGGTGATGCCTTCTTCTCTATGTCTCCTGGCCCTCCTGCATCACCCTGCTCAACTCCTGCATGGTTGCATTTGTCTGCCTGTTGCCTTCCACCACAGCTGTTGTGAGTTCTCTTGCACAATCACTCATGACTGTGATGTTGGTTGTCTTTCTGCAGAGATGTTCCTGCATTGACCTCATATGTTTCGCTTGCAGGCGCCGCACCCTCAGCATCAGGGCCTCCAGCCCACCCCACACATTTGGAGTTTGGTCCTCCCACGATGTGATGCTGGCCCTTGACCTGCGCCTCCGTCTTTGGATCGTGCTGTGCCGGACCTGTGATTGGGGTGTCATTGTGGGGGTACCTAGAGGCTGGCTTGTCACTGGAGCTGATTCACGCTCCAGATCAGATTCTATGGGCTGCAGTGGTGGAACTGTGGCACTCTGTTTTGTGGTGGCGGGAGCTGTGCTTTGTGGGGCCGCAGGTGTTTCTACGTCAGCCTCAGCAGGAGTCTCCTGTATGTCTCCACATTCACTGTCCTCAGTGTCTCCTTGTACTTCATCTGTAATGTTAAACAGTGCAATGTTAATTTGTTATACGGGTAATGTTGTGTCACATTAAGCATTCTTGGGTCTCATTAAATCACTTACTGTCACAGTGTTTACGTGTTTAACTTATCAATGGTGTGTTTGCCTACCCACTTGCCTGACCTGCCTGTAACTCCCATAATGCATTAGGGTGTTGAAGGAAAATGTGGACTGGAGTCTGTACACTGGAGTTGAACTGAGGGGATGTTCACATTTGATTTGTCTTATGATATGGACACTTGCATGCATCTTACCTTGTGGAGTACTGGCCGCTCTGGATGTATCCAGCTGGGTCACTACCACCACAGCTTCAGGCTTGAGTGTGGACTCAACCAGCTCCTCCAGGGGTGTATTATCAAGCAGTGTTGCTGGTCCCCTCCAGTCCGCTTTGCGACTGATGATAAAAATGCCAGTCGGTATTCACCGTCAGCTTCAAGACTTCTCTTAGTATTCAGGATTTACGTGTCAATAGAATCATCGCCAGCTAGTTCAATAATCAATTCTAAGGTTGAGTCGGCTTTGCAAAAAGCTGCACGTGAACACGCAATGGACCTCCTTATGGTATTCAGGATTCACGTGTCCAAAAGGTGGTGATCGCAAGGTAATTCTATAGTCCACTCCCAAGATTAAGTTGGCTTAGGAAAAAGAAATGCGTAATCACACAGTAGACCTCTTATTGTAGGTGGACATAATATGGCCCGTAATATTGTGTGTCGCCCAGCCTCCTGGCAAATAGGAGGAAATGCAGTAGTTCCTCAAGTCGAACATGAGCGTGGTCCCTGAATCCGGACCGATCGCTCGCGTGCTGCACTGTCCGGCGTAGATTTTCCCGAAAGCCTTTCGGGAAAATCTACGCCGGACGGTACAGCACGCCGACTCAACCTTTCAAATTGATTATTGAACTAGCTGGTGATGATTCTATTGACACGTGAATCCTGAATACTAAGAGAAGTCTTGAAGCTGACGGTGAATACCGACTTGCATTTTTATCATCGCATATACAACAATAGATTCTCTACTCTTGGAATCCAATTGTGTTTATACTGCCCTGAGGAAGCTCCCTGCATGGGAGTGAAACGCGTTGGCTGATCTCTTTTTTGTGATTTTAACAATGAATTTTTCTACAAAATTGAATAAATAAAAAAGAAATATTTTTGTATACATTCAGTATTTGTTTTGGACTTTGTTCATGTGCGCCCCCACCAAACCTGAAAAGTACCCTTTGATCTGGAATCACAGCGACGTACTCAGCAGCTGACGTCGGGGTTGGCAGCACAAAAACTGACATTTAATTTGGAACTGGGTTTAAGGTGCGGCAATTCTAAGGCCCGCTGCTGCACTCTGTTTCCCAAATCCCTGAAAATACATTACCATATTTTTTAGGCAGACCTAGGGTGTCACCTAAAGGACACGTTATCGTTTACCATAAGGTATTTTTAACAGTCCCTGCATTCAAGTATTCTAGCCAGAGAAAAAATCTTTTCTAAGAACTTCCCCAAGCCAGCTCAACTTGAGGTTGAGTCAGCCCTGGTAGTACCATCTCACCAGGGTGAGACAAGGTGGTCTATGATGAAGCATGTCACATTACGTGAGTGAGCCCCCTTCGTTCAGTTCTTGGAATTGCCAGATTTCATGATAGAGATGTTAGCAGTAGGGAGATAGGTGAAGAGAAGCATTTGCAATAATTTCCCCAAATACTCCACACCAAGTTACCGCCCCAACTTTGTGTTTTCAGTCAATGAATTCCCAACTTCTCTTTAATTAATTACAAAACCATTACAGAGTGATATCCAGTACCTTGAAATGACAAATGCATGAAAGTCTTCCTGGAACTAAGACATGCTTCGTTTGCAGCATCCACTTTTGGGATTTGTTCTGTCATGAAAAAGAGGGATGCTCACTTTCAGTTCAGTTCAGTGCAAAAAGACTTATTTGTCTGGATCCCCAAATTCAGTGGCTGCTGCATTGTTGCAGGGTTTCTGTACTCACACAGAACTGTGCACAGAGGAGTGGAACCTCGGCAAATTAGGGTGTCCCAAAACTTACCTTAGCAACCAACTCACCCCTTACCGAGCTAGCTACAGTGTCTCATTGGACATATCAAACTTCCAATGTTTAGACAAACCAGAACATGAACTTACAGTACCTCAGGGTACGTGGGACTCATGAACACTCTTTCGTTATATTATCATTACAAACCAGAACATGGAGTAAAGAAGACACATGTGCATTTGAAATGTTTATTTACTAATGCCGTCTTCTCAGGCGCAGTATCTTAGATAATACAAGTATACTTATTATCAGTAGCAAAATTATCAGCATAGTTACTAAGACATAAAAAGCGAATGGTGACAGCATGTTAACATGCTGTAATGAATAAGAGTTAACAACACTTATATCTCACCCTCCCTAACACATATATTATATTATTAGCTAAGAAGGTCTCTTTGGGTTGTTTTAGGGCGGGCCCATACCTTAGTGTCCTAGCATGAAGGAATCACATCAGCATACACCAGCTCTCTCTGCATGTGCACCGCATCAAGTGTGTTAACAAATTCTCGTGCAAAGCAATATCAATCCCGCCTCAAGCCCAAGTTGGCAAAGGCTGCACTTGTGTTATGACTATGAAGGCGTGGAGATCAGACCTCATAACAATTACTTATCGTGTTGCTCCTGAAACTTCAGCACTCTCCGTGCAGACATGGTTTATTAAACAAAACTGATATCAGAGCAATAACATATTATTCTCACATACACCACGGCAAACCACTAGGTTGAAAGCTAAGTCAACAATTAAGGGTCGTGTGCAGAAGTTGCAAGAAAGGAAAAATGGCGTTTAAATCTTAAATGTACCTATGCTAACTTAACACGATATAAGGATATATAGGAGCTATACAACACCCCCCCATGATCCGAGAACGGACTAAATAAGATAACAGAAGTGCCATCACATGAGAGCAGAATCCAACAATAAACGAGCATGAATAAAAATTCAATTATAAAAACTAATGCTAAAAAATAGCCCACAAGTATAATGTGGCTCAAGCCAATAGGCAAGCAAAAATAAAATGTCTTGACCAAAAGTCAATAAAATCAAGGAAACGCTATCAATCAGCATGTCAATTTGAGGCAGTGTTTATGATAAGACTGTATATGAAAAGTAAGCTGCAACAGCCTCCAGGAGGAAGTCACTGTCCTCATCCGAAAACAGTTCAGCCATCCAATTTAAAAGATGAAAGGAACATACGTGATCTCCCAGCACCGGATCCTCTATAACCATCAGAGGACAGCTCGGTGGGTTCTCAAGAAAACTTCGTTCCAAGAAATTTTGCGCTGCCGACAACACATCCCAGGGACCCATTAGTCCATGTGCCACCGCCAAGGCCATAATCCTTTCGTCAGAACAAACCAACTCGTGAGCAATGATAGGACTCATCAGTTGATCAAAATCGACGTCAGAAGAAATCGGTCCGCAGAGACACAAATCAATGGCCCAAAGGAAATCACAGGTCAGGCAGCGAAATACAGGCTGGACACAGGTAAAATAGGAGAACCGAAAAGATAATCCAAACGCCGTGCTTAGAGTCGCCAACGGCAGTGTGCCATAATAATCAAGCATGCGGTTGCGAAACCGCGTCAGTAGCACTTGCACGTGGTCTTGCACAGGAAGGGCATCCATATTTAAAAAGGCAGAAAACCACCAAAGCGCCAGCCGCTAATGCAAGGAAAAACGGGAATCCTCCAAACAAGGATGAAAAAATAGAATGGAAGAAGGCAGGGATGACTCCAAAAATCTTCTCAAAGGAAGTCACGAGACCACTGCTAACAACTTTAAAAAAATGTGCTAGGCCCGTTGTGGAGGATGCGTTAAAGATAGAACGAACCATGGCTCCGAAATGCAAAGGCAAATCAGTATTTAAAAGAGCCTGAACCTCCGTACGGGTGTTAGCAATGTGAAGCACGAAAGTTTCACGGGCCGAGCTCAAGGCCACCTCTTTCTGGGACAATAGAGCTCTTATTCTAGCCATGCCGCTGAATTCTGCTCCCAAGGTCGGTATCTGTGGCCAAATGGAAGACTCCCTATGTTCACGTGTGGGAGGATAAAGAACATTTCTGCAGCAAATAACTCGCTCACTTACTGTTACTATGAAAGCTATACCTTTAATTAACCCACAACAGTTTTCATTATTGAGCATTAAATAACTACCATTCTCTAACAATTTAAACGTGGGGATGATAGCAGGAACTGGCGTGCCCTGTAAAACGCAAGCCATATTCGGTCGGTCCTTGTTACATGAACCGTGTAACTGTATGTGTCTGCACATTAAAGAATGATCTGGCGTCTCAGTACACTCATCCCCTGTTAGATAAACTTCCTGTTCATCCTTGAAACATCTGTATGTGTATGGGAGTGACCAGACCTCATGAAGAAAACCGCTACCTAAGGGTTCAAAACGACCTATTGGCACATATTTCATACAATTTGAAAACTTATATAAAGCAAAAGGCAGTGTTATTAAACCGTGGATAAGCCACGTAGCAGCAGTGGCTTCTGCCACAGAAAAAGGTAAAGATTCCAACCTTTCAATATGTAGCATAGAAAAGGAAGCATCACGCATTGAAAGCAAGCGTTGTTTGACTGTCAAATTAAACGGTGCAAATAAAGAGGAAACGTTCATGTATCCCCAGGGAACTTTACCCATTTTCAGAGTCTGAAGTGTCCATGCAAACTGCATGATTGACCGTAATTGATTTTGACCATGGTATAATACTGACACTTCATCATGCACAATATCAACAACAGACGACACAATATTATCTAATGTGTAAATTCTAGAGGAAAGCACGTTAATGCTATTGTCAACAACTGCAAGCACTTTCTCAAGATTCGCCTGATCAATAGCCCTAAGGCGTGAAGCAGCCTCAATCTGTGACAGTTTCCAAATTTCATTGTAAACCCCATATAACCACCTTTTCGACCTGCCACTAGCTGGGCCTTTAATGAAATCATTCAAATCCACGTCTGCATTCAGTTTGGAAAGGTGATACTTAACCGCAGGTAAAGTTGAATGTTTCAGCCAAGCTTGACACAACTTGCCCACAGAGTAAGAGGTGACAGTATGACTCAAATCAAACCGGGGATCAGATCTAACAGTCTTAAAACCGTCAGTTATATTTAAAAATCTTTTTTGGCAAGAATCAGCACTACGGTGCCAAAGCAGCCAACCCTTAGGATTCATACTGGAAATGTTAAAGGAGGAATTAAGAAGCATAGCCTGTATATCTTTAATGGACAATTGAGTAAAATTACTCCAATCCTCATATTCCTCCAACTCCGGGAAAGACGGGGTGTTTAACCTTTTAGATGTAGCCAATCCAAAGCATGTGGTCTGGGAAATGGTTTCATTTAAAAACAACATATGATTCGGGATGAGACATGCACGGTGCAAAGCCTCAGTGCCTCGTACCTGCCAGGACCTTGAACCCCAAACCGATTTAAGGTCTATTGTTTCCTTCCATAACTCATAGCCCCCAGTAACTAATTGATCTAGGAAGGCCTTCGAATACAACAATTTTGTATCGGTAAGTCTAACCTTGGACAGTGGCTGTTTGTGAAATTTAAAATAAAAGGACTCGGGATTGGACTGATTAAAGTCAGTGAAATAAGTATACTTTTTAAGAAACGTTTCTGAACTCCCTTGTGTAGGTGCCGGGCAATGTTCCCACTGAGTAAAATTAACAGCATCCCTTCGGGAAGATGTTTTGTGTAAGAAGTGATTGCCATAATGTTGGTAACAGAACAATTCACCATAATTAGCAGATTCTAAATATAAATCCTCAGCATCAAAAGCAGCATAGTATTTCAAATCAGAAAACAAACTTTCCACAGCATTAACATCCCAATCATCAGACCGAATGTTTTGTTTCACCACATCCCCCATATTCACTCTTAGTACATTAGGAACATTAACGACTTCCGTTGGGCCATGAATCTGAAAACGAACTGCATCCCATGCGATTCCATCCAGAACAGGCCATGCTGTGATGTTAACCAAAGTCAAGTCTCTTTTTAATCTGTGTGTAGAATGTGAAGAGGAAAGTGGGGCCAAAGTTCCATTTAAATGAGTAATGCAAGTTCTCTCCTCGACATAGTGTCCATTCATAATTCGAAAAAAATAAAACACAAAACCAATTGACATAAAAAGGTAAACCGAAAAAAGGACCAGCCAAATGTATGTCCAAGGAGGTATCAAAAAATGTTTTTTAAACAGGCTAGCATATACTGCAATTTGAGAGGGTTTTTTCGAGGCAAGGGAAGCAGAGTCAAATGAAAATCTGGATTCCGTGGCTAAACGAGCTTGCAGGTCAGGCATGGACAAATCAGTGGGGTATGTATAGTCCAACTCATCAACGTTAGTTCCGGGTAAATTATTTAATAATGGACTGGAAACAGCAGGTAATTCGATGGCCACTTCAGGTTCAATATTAGAAGCAGTGGGCATAACTGAATTTCTCACAATGGAAGGACAGGAAACAGCCGGTGTCATGCTAAGAAGAATCGGCCACTCTGTGTATCTTGACATTGTCAATTGAAATAAACCTGTTTTCCTTACGACCAGGAAGTGGTGGTAAAATGACTGTTCTTGTGCCCTTCACACCAAGGACGGGAACCGGAGCTCGATAGGAAGGACCAAATTCTTTCTTGTTATCGATCTTCTCTCGAACCAGTTCGCCAACTTGAGGTAACCAGCCAGCTACCGGGATCTGCAACGCATCATCCGACGTGGAGGGCAAATGTTCCTTTGCAAGACTGTCTCTGGTCTTTTGTAGATTCTGTAAAACATTGCAATGTTCATCTGCGTCAAAGCAAGTGGCGCGAACCACCAAGTCTAGACCGTCAAGGTCAGGGACGTACATCTTGATGCCAAAGAGCATCTCGTATCGGGTCCGCCCACCCAGAGACCTTCTAGGGAGATTATTAAGAGCACGCTGCACGCCATAGAGGTGAGCCAGCCAGTTTCTGCCAGTGCCTATAACTCGGGCTGTCAAAGATTGCTTTAAATCACGGTTCATTCGTTCAACTACACTATTACCCTCAGGTCTGTAGGGTGACGAAAACTTGACTTGGACCCCCATCGAAGTCATGGCATCCTTATACGCCTTAGAGGCGAAAGCTGGACCCTGATCCGAATGGAAGGTACCACAGGCAAAAATCCCTATAAAGATACGCAAATCTCTAATGACAGTCCGTGAATCAGCGCTGCGATGTGGCCATACCCACACAAAGCGTGTGCATGAGTCAACTGCTACTAAGATGTACTTATATGCAGTATCAGATGAAAAAGGACCGCAGTGATCTAAATAAACACAGCCTAGCGGTTTATTAGAAATGTACAACTGAGTCTGTGGCGGACGCGTAGCAGTGGAAGGTTTAATCTGCTGGCATATGTCACACAGAAGGACATAATCATGCGTCTGTTTGTACAGTCCCCGCCACCAGAAACGTAGTTGTAATTGAGTTACAGTGGCCGAGACGCCCGCATGCGCAGACGCCACACCTTCATGAGCCGCTGTAATCAAGTCTGCTCTGCGATCCGAGTTGGGAATCAGCCGTTCCCCAACATCAGGAATTGACACAAAAGGAACCTTTTCGGGACTTAAGTGGATTTTATACTTCGAAGGGAATCCCGCAGGATGTTTACTTCCCTTCTCAGAGGCAGCAATCGCTGCCAAGATGTCGCTATCAATCTTGGTTTTAGACCTAGTAACTGCTGCAACTAAGTATGTAGATACTGCTGATTTCGCTGCTTCATCAGCAAGCGAGTTGCCAACAGCGTGAACTCCTACGCGCTGATGACCGAGAGTATGAATAACAAAAACGAGTGGCAACTTAGCCTTAAGCTCTGCCACTCGAACCCAGATCATTTTATGTTTTATTGTGCTACCCTTGGAATCATGAAAATCATTTTGAATCCAAAAGAACAAGTTTTCATTGTAAGACTGAACACAGTAGTAAGAATCACTTACAATCAGAGTTGTAACACTTGGATCCGCGTACTCTAACGCTAGTAATAGAGCACGAAGCTCTGCCAATTGTGCGGTGCAATCGCCCAGGGGCAACGTGTGCACCTCCCTGGAAATGAACTCATCGTTCAACATAGCACCGACCACAATGGCGCATGCGGAAACGTAGGCATGTTTAGAGCCATGCGCAACCTGCGCCGACCCATCAGTGTAAATGATGCAATGGAAGTCCTCCAAAGGTCGCATAGCCAGAGGAGCAGGATGAACGAATTCATACTGCAAGTACTCTTGCGACCGTAAGGAGGCGTCAAAAATAAACATGACATCCGTGGATGACAATGACGCAGCCCACTGAATCCACCTAGGGTGCAAAGCTTTTGAATTTGGTACACTGGCTTTCGTGACTGCCTCCAAATGAGGACAGGGTGTTACCACTAGCATGCGTTTCCCCTGAGACAGTGCTCGTTCCTTAAGAATTGCCATCTGTACAGCAGTTAAAACCTTTTCCACTGTGGGAAACCGCAACTCAGCCGAAGTGTACAAGTGCGACTTGTAAGCAATAGGTACTGTGTCACCTTCATTAAAAGTGAGGTATGTGAAACCCACCGTCCCAGGAATTATTCTTATTACTAGGTTGGTGTGGTTATCACGAGTCAGTAAATATTTAGAAGCGAGCAGATCAGCCTGCAAGGATTGCAAAATGGCTGAATGCTCAGGCAGCCAGCATGATTTTGAGAAAGTTGGTTGTATCAAAGCATACAACGGCTTGATACGCTGGGCATATTCCGGAATGTAAGTTCTGCCGAAATTCAAAAAACCCAGCAAAGACTGTAATTTTTTCAGTGTTGTAGGAGCGCGCAATTGTGCGCATTTCTCCAAGAAGTGAGGAGCCAAACCTCTACCTTCATTGTTCAGCTCATAGCCGAGGAACAACACCGTGTGTTCTGCAATGTGCGATTTTGCAAAATTAAATTTGAAACCCATATCAGCAAAGGTACAAATTATGGAATTCACTCGACACAGATGCATCCAAATCTCGTCGTCTGTGAGATAAATATCATCTACATAAGAACATGCATCTGGATCGATTCCCTCCAACAGAGTGACTATTCTGGAGGTGAAGACTCCAGGACTATTTTTGTAGCCCATTGGGAGTCGCCGGAAGCGTTTTTGCACCCCAACGGACGTAAAACTTGTCCACTGGGAGCTAAAGTCATCCAGTCTGTGGGCATAAAAACCATTGGAAATGTCAAGCGTTGTCTTGAAGCGCTTACGCACTAGACTATCCACTAGGGCAGAGCCGTGAGTATTCTGTACTGCACAGTTACGGCAATGCGAGTTCAAATGCCGGTAATCCAATACCAAACGATATGATCCGTCAGGTTTGGTCACAGTAAAAAGGGGATTATTCATTGGTGACACACACGTTTCAATAACTCCCTGATATTCCAATTGTTCAAGGAGTTCTGCGACGGCTGCTTTAGCTT
The DNA here is from genome assembly GCF_964261635.1 of Lissotriton helveticus. NCBI lineage: Eukaryota > Metazoa > Chordata > Amphibia > Caudata > Salamandridae > Lissotriton > Lissotriton helveticus. The sequence continues at coordinate 737,135,704 of NC_136061.1, read as the reverse complement.
CACGCCGTATGGGATATTGAGGCTGAGGCTGCGGCTCAGACCGCAAAGGAATTTCGTGGCAAGGGGACAATTTGTCCCAACCACATTGGTTGCGGTAGAGAGCCGGTGCAAGAGCCCGAGCCCACTCTTCTGCAAAATGCTGCGCATGCTCAGTCGAGACAGTGTGCGCGAAACTGGGAAGGATTACCTCCTCCCCTCGCGGCGCTGCGAGCACAAAAGGTGGGGGCCAGTCAGCCTCGGAAAGCAAAATGTCGTACGTAGACGAAAGGTTCTCCCAAAACACCCCTTTGACAGTACACTGTATGTCACCTTCAATTAACAGGACAATTTCAAAAAGTCTTTCAGGGGGAGCTAATCTCGTATCGGCTGTTTCTATTACAACAAACACTTCAGTCGCTGTCACCCTCAGTAGTGGACGGAGCGCCTCTCTGACTATGGTAATCTCCGCCGCGCTGTCCAGCAAGGTCAGAGCCCACGTCAGATTCCGAAGCCGCGTTCTCACTATCTGTGGCATATCTATGCGCTGTTAAGGCTGCGACTTTCTTCTTCGCAAACTGCGGACGCTTAGGCGTAGAATCCTCCTGCTTCACTGCGCCGTCCGTCTGGCGGGACTGACCACGTCCTTGTTGGCCACCACGTCCACGTCCACCCCCTCCTCCTCCACCGGTCTTCGGGGCCGATGTTTCCTGAAAGGAACGAGGAGAGCGTTGATCAGAACCCTGAAATCGATCAGGCGATTTAATCATCGCGCGATCGCGCAAATCATAAACTTTTTCTGTCGGCGCAGGTGCTTGTACTGCAGGGAAAGAATCCTGAGTCTGTGTATTCTTCTTCCCCTGTGTCTGTTTCTTAGGCCAATTTTGTTTTTTGGACTTGGGCTGGACATCTGTCACTGCAGAATGTCCCAGAGGTTGTTTTGTTCTCCTTTACTGGAAAATATTTCAGACCTCTACTTGTGCGGCCAATTGTCTTATAAGCGGCCACCACAATCTTTGCTAACTGGCGGGGTTTGTCGGCATCGGGCAGAGCAGCCAAAGCATTCGACACCTGAAAGTTAACTGCATCTCCTTTAACATTGGAGAGAATGAGATCACTTACAATCTCAAAAGAACCACACAGGCGCATACCCAATTCAACCGCTGCCTCTGGACCGTGATCATTCTGAACACGTCTAATGATTTCAGGCAGGGCAGTCATAGACGGGGTGCCGAAGCACCTTGTATAAACTGCCGCAAATGTTTTTCCCCAGCTTTCACAGTCAACAAGTTCAGGAGTTATATCCTTCGGTAGAGTAATCGTTAACATTCTATGTTTATCAGCAGGAGTAGAATTCGGAAAAACCGCCTCAAGTTGATCAAACTTCTCTGCTAGCCAGAATGGGAAGTCATCGTTGTCAACTGGACGCGCACCAAAAACCGAATTAACCATCACTGGATTGAGACGCATTCCGCCTCGATCCACGGGAGCGGCCGCACCCCCCTGGGGACCACCAGGAAGATGTCGACCGATGTATTGCACTAAAGCACGAATCACGGAAATGGAAACAACATGTAGCCTGTGAATTTCTGCTAGGGTACAAGCCCCGCGATTCGGGTGCGGGGTAAAGCCACCCAACGCAGGCCAATTCGTACCTGGAATTGAGAGCGGACCTAACCTCGCTGCGGACAAAGAGTGGGGGAGGGCGCCATCAAACCAAACTCGATGCTGCCAATGATCAATAGGTATTTCCAATGCCCTGTACGGCGTATACTCAGCCGGGACATCCGAGGCGGTGTAGGAGTGGAACAAACCAGAATTAGCGTCCACAGCCGGAAACGTAACCCAAGAGTAAAACAACTCGTAAGGAAACGCCGGATCTGCACATACCACGAAAATCACAGCCATCCCATCTACTGGGACCTGGTACGTCTGAAGATGGTTGCGAACCGCTACGCGACTATGCTGCGCAATAGCCAACGCCGCCATGACAACACTGGAAACAAGAAAACACAAAGAATACTTTGTAGCACAACTGGGTAGTAATTCAAAGAAACCGTTTAAGAAAGAATCAAGCTTGAATAAAGACCTATTTCAAAAAATAGGTAGGTTTCACCGACACCCCGTTTTCCGGAAACGGATGTGAAGGGGTTAAGGCATGAACGATAAACTACTCGAGTGTCATGATATAAGACAACCGAAACCGTTGGGCGCCATGTTGCAGGGTTTCTGTACTCACACAGAACTGTGCACAGAGGAGTGGAACCTCGGCAAATTAGGGTGTCCCAAAACTTACCTTAGCAACCAACTCACCCCTTACCGAGCTAGCTACAGTGTCTCATTGGACATATCAAACTTCCAATGTTTAGACAAACCAGAACATGAACTTACAGTACCTCAGGGTACGTGGGACTCATGAACACTCTTTCGTTATATTATCATTACAAACCAGAACATGGAGTAAAGAAGACACATGTGCATTTGAAATGTTTATTTACTAATGCCGTCTTCTCAGGCGCAGTATCTTAGATAATACAAGTATACTTATTATCAGTAGCAAAATTATCAGCATAGTTACTAAGACATAAAAAGCGAATGGTGACAGCATGTTAACATGCTGTAATGAATAAGAGTTAACAACACTTATATCTCACCCTCCCTAACACATATATTATATTATTAGCTAAGAAGGTCTCTTTGGGTTGTTTTAGGGCGGGCCCATACCTTAGTGTCCTAGCATGAAGGAATCACATCAGCATACACCAGCTCTCTCTGCATGTGCACCGCATCAAGTGTGTTAACAAATTCTCGTGCAAAGCAATATCAATCCCGCCTCAAGCCCAAGTTGGCAAAGGCTGCACTTGTGTTATGACTATGAAGGCGTGGAGATCAGACCTCATAACAATTACTTATCGTGTTGCTCCTGAAACTTCAGCACTCTCCGTGCAGACATGGTTTATTAAACAAAACTGATATCAGAGCAATAACATATTATTCTCACATACACCACGGCAAACCACTAGGTTGAAAGCTAAGTCAACAATTAAGGGTCGTGTGCAGAAGTTGCAAGAAAGGAAAAATGGCGTTTAAATCTTAAATGTACCTATGCTAACTTAACACGATATAAGGATATATAGGAGCTATACAACAGCATTACCTGGACGTATTGGATTGCCATTGCTCAGGGTGAATCAATTGCTACGGGTTGCACTTTAAAAGTGTTAGTGCTTCATTTAAAGGAGACACTTTTAACCCACACGAGAACCCACGTTCTGACAAACTGCAGATTGACTATATATGAGCAATTGATGTTCACAGCTCAAAATGTATCAATCAAAAGATGCGAGATACTGGATTCAGCTACTGTTTGCAATTGTCAAGCGATGAAATGATGATAGGGTGATTGATATTGAATATGATTGCATTGGTGTGACAGATCTGCGCAACAAGCTAACACCTGATATTAAAGATGTACCACTCGATTTGACTGATTTAGTTTTATTCGTGAATTGCTCAGAAATGTCCAGGAAAGTGTACGAGAAGCACATGCAAGTTGCATATTGACTTGTGTTATAGAGGCATCATAGAGGCATCATACATGTGCAGAGCAACCTGGGCACAAGTAGCTGAATTGAGCTTGCTGAGCTTGCTGCACAGCAGGTCTATTGAGTGTTACAATCTATACTTTTAGAACTGTTTTGGAGTGGTACATGATTTTGGCGAGTTGTGTTTCAGGACACCACCAGTTGAAAATGGCCCATGATTCTTAATTTGTTGTTGTTGCCGCCTACACAGATTACACCTTTTGCACACTTTTAGCACATGACAGACAATGCAAGACTCTACATGCAATACAAGCAAGCAAGTAAAATATGGGAATCACCGTTAAACTAGGTCTACATTTGGGTCAGCGTGTTTATGCTGTCCGGCCAATTCACCAAGTCCATTGCTGAGCAGTTTCCCCCATCAGAGAAAGGTCTCCCTTATCTCTGACACCTGGGGTCATCGTCTAGAGTCCAGTCCAGCGCTCCCCTGTTAGCCTACAGGGGACAATTCCCGACACACAATGCACCAGGTACTACAAAATACAACACTTGTGATAGTGTATAGAAGTCTAATATATGTTTAATGCACAACAGCCAGCAAGCATTCAAGATATATAAAGCAATTTGCATTTCAACTGACCAGCGCTTCACACTCAATTAGTTGGAGCATGTAACACTAAATTCCAAACACTTTGGAGCTACATTTTCACAACGCAAGTGAACAGAAGTGAGATAAGGTGAGAGAAACAAAACCTACAAAAGGCACCAATGAGCAGGTGCCAGGATTTTCCCAGAGGAAAAATGCAAGAAGACCAAATGATACAAACATTACTATCAAGATTAAAATGAATCAAAGATTATCAGCAAGAGCGTACTCTACTACTTTCTAAAATCCTTGCTGCGTTGGGCCAACTGCAGAACAATAGTACGCTTTCGTAGAATGGGTCAGTAAAAATGTGCAGCATCGTACACTACACTATATGACATGATGGAGATTGTTTTAAAATGCGTGTAAGCGATTAGCACAGCTAAATCTTTAGTAGTCTTCAGGCAGGTTGAAACATGAAAAATCAATTGATTAAGAAAATAAATGTAACAGCACATGTTAATGCACATGTATTTTCATAGTATGCAAGTACACATTAAGGCACATATGTAAATTAACTCTCTCATGGTATAATGACAATTCACTTTTTCTGCCCCAGTCACTATATGGACCATGTGTCTGCCCTCATTTACAATGCTGCTCTCTAACTTACGTTACTGACTTTTTGTAAAGTGACATTCTTGAACTCATCTCATTCACTTTCTGCACAGTGGTTCTTCCTCACTCACCCTCCTTGCTTTCAGCCCATTCTCACTTACCCCAGTCACTATAGGAATAATGCTTATTCCTCAAGTCACTGTAGGAATAATGCTTCTTCCCCATGTCACTATAGAAAAAATGCTTCTTCCCCATGTCACTGTAGGAAAAATGTTTCTTCCTTATGTGGGTCCATTCAGTGTAAGAGATAAAGAAGTATGGGGGGGTGTGGGTGTGTGTGTGTGTGTGTGTGTGTGTGTGTGTGTGTGTGTGTGTGTGTGTTTTGTGTGTGCACTTCTTCATGCTTCTGTGAGTTTATTTGTCATGTCGACCTGTAACAGGAGGTATTCAAAATGTTGTCTGGTAAGTGAATGAAAGTTGGTATGTAGATTAAATGCATGTGAGGGTGCTGAACCTCTCTATGTTGGTGTTTTCAGTTGTAGGTGTTTTCTGGCGTAACTCATTTTTATTACAGAAGTTTACATCAGTTCTAATCTTAATAAACGTCATTGTAATGTGCTTCTCCCTAATTCACCCTACTGCATAATGCTTCTTTGTCTGTGGTCCTAATGATGATGAATGGATAAGATGTGTACAGTCATTCTAATGAGAGGAAGGAGAGGCTGATTTAGAGTGTTTCTGCGTGCTTGATGAAATCGAACACAAGACATTCCTTTGTTTCAGAAAGTTTGGTCTCTTCTGTGCCACACTGCTCCTCCTTACATTATTATTTATGGATGCTGGCTCATCAAAATACTAGGAGTAGCAGAAGTATCATCATACACTTTTTGACCTTAATAACATCACAAGAAGTGACATTATATCATCTTTGATCTGGAATCTTTGCAGGAAGTGATGCCACAAGACCTTAACTCTGAAGACATAACAATAATTCACATTGTTAAAGTACCTTAATAACTGCAAGATTCATTTTACAATACAACTAAATAAAATGTCTATTTTTGATACCATCTATATTAGAGTGCGGAAATGATCTTAGTAAATGGTGGTAGTGTAATACAATACCTGCCCTAAATTGTACTGGGTGAAATGAGCGATACAAACCTTTGTCTAAGAGAGTTTGAGGGGCCTACATCAATAAGAAATGTTTTTTAAAAAGGGGTAAAATATTGCCTTTGTACAACAATTTTCACATAAGTTAAATGGCTAAAAAGCCATCCAGGCTGATGAAGGGTCCATCAACTGTGTTTTTTGCAATGGGCTCTGTAGAGGCATTATTTAAGATGTTAAGTCATTTTATGGAGAGCCAAGCTAATGAACCTGATGCTAACCAGGAGTTAGCCACATTTGCTTTTCAAAATGTGCGGTGGATGCCCCTATATGTCAAAAATACCCCAGCTAAACTGGGCCCAGCACTGTGTCATAGATGCCCCCCGATGGCATAAATTGCATACAATATGCAGGTTCCATAACTTTGTCATCCAATGTATACATTGTATTTGTATACTCATTTATCCAATGTATACCATTGGTCTGCCCAAAAATATCCTCTAATGTGTCAGATCCTGCATTTTGTCCTGGTTCCTCCGCCTCTCAGAAGCTACAGTTGTCCTCCCTGCTGCCAAGAATTTTCCCCAATGTGCTAGCACCAACATTTTTGACATGGGTGCCCGATATACTGAGAACTTCCTCAAGTATACATGTATACCAGCACCAGCATTTTCCCACAGGTGCGCATATGCCAATTAATAGCTCTAGTATGCCATTACCTGTATTTTATCACGGGTGTCCATTATGCCAATATTATTTTACAGAATGCCAGCACCAGCTATTTTACATGGGTACCCCATGTCAAGAATAAGTCCCAGGGTGCCATCACAAGACATTTTCGATGTATGTCCCAAATGCCAAGTATGACCTGTAGTATGCCAGTACGCGTATTTTGTCAAAGGTGCCTGTGATGTCAAGAATTGCCTCCAGTATGCCAGCGCAAGTATTTTGCCATGGGTGCTTTTACAAGCTAGGTTTTGTTACTAATATGCCAGGGCCAAAGGCAGATTTGTAAGCATAACACCACATTCTCATTCACATTCTTTTACATTAACTCACTTAATAATTCTCACCCATTTGCACTCATTCATTCATTCTCACTCCCTTGCACTCACTCTTTGACTCCTGCTCCCTCATTCACATTCATTCTCACTCATATTTTTCTCAGTCACGCTCACTAGCACTCACTCTTACTCTTGCCCCCTCATTCTTACTAAGTCTCACTCACTTAGTCACATTCACTATAACTCTCTCAATCATTGGTTCGCTGTTACTCACATTCATTCCTACTCTCACTCATTCATACATTATAACTATTTATCTCACTCACTGTCACTCACATTCTAACACTCTCTCACACTCATTCATATTCATTCTCACTCACTCTGACTCACTCAAATTCTCTTACTTGACATTGTTTCATTCATTCTCATTCACTACTTATCACTGTCAATCACTCACTTTCATTCATATACACTCACACAAACATATACTCTCATCTGCAAGCAAGCACATGGTATTTTTCACTTACCTCAGCTGCCAGCTAAGGTCCTAATCCAGCTCTTGGTGCTCCTTTTTATAACACTAATAGTGAATAATAGGCCTTTATTTACTAATAGTAAAAATAAACATAGACATAAAACAAGGGTGGTGGAGCCCTTAGCCACCCCATTGTTTTTGGCACAATTTTTCCTGCCGAGAGACCAGGGGTTGCAAATACAGTGCAAGGGATAGACCACTAAGGGATAGACCAGTAAGGGATAGACCAGTAGTTGCAGCTGAGAACCTTATATGAAGTCTATGTTTCTGTGTCCTTCCCTCAAAACTGGCACACCTCTGAGTAGCCAGTAGAGTAGCAATGATGCCATGGGCCCTAGTGCAAGCAAGGAAAATGGCTCCTTTGACTGCTGTTGGGGAAGTAAAATGCAGCAATTGTCAGGGTTCAATGGGCCCCACGGGGTCTAGTCCCAAGATTCACTGCACCTGCCGCACCAATGGTGGCCACTCTCTTGATCTTAGTAGAAAATCCAAGGAACAAACAAGCACAGCGTCCTTACAATTATAAAGAAGTCCATTTGTTGAACACTCGTGGGTAGTGCAAAAACCTTCCATTAATGTGTACTGGAGTCCAAAGCACTCAAGCTCGCAACCTTAAACAGTATCATTACATTTAGAGATAGCCTGGGGCTTCTCAGTTCTCAGTGTATTCTAATAAAGAGAAACTGTAAGTCACTCATATCTCACTCACTCACTGAGACACACACGCGCTCCCTAAGACGATATAAACTCACGCCCCAGCACTAACCCTGGGCGTAGTTCGCAAAGTAGCACTACGCATAGCTACGCAAAGTGCACTTCGCACTACGCGAGCTTCGCAAACTACGTATTGCACTGTGCAAAATGCTGTTCGCACTGATTGCACAGTGCTGGATGCTAGTCCGCAGTGTGCAATCAGTGCAAACTGCATCTTGCACAGTTCAAGCAGTCGTTTTCTGCCGCTCGAGTAGATTTCTACTCGAGTGGCAGCTTTATCAACGCGGACTTGTAGTTTCTCATCGCGAGTGGTCGCGACAATACATGACCACTCACAATGAGAAACCTGTCCTCCCCACGTTGAGAATCTCGCTGGGAGGTTTATTTCCTACACTTGTGATCTGCAACACGATGTTGCTGATCGCGAACGAGGAAAAAGTCTTTCCGGGATGTCATTTTGCTCGCTCACAGTCGCCAACTTGCCATTGAGGACCGCGAGCAAGCAAAAAATGACCACTGTACTACGCTAGGCTACACGTGTTTGCACTGTGCTACGTGCAATTTGCACAGTGCGAAGTAGCGCAAACTTCGCAAACTAAACGAGCATAGCCTAGTGCTTCGCCCAGGGTTACCCAGCACTACATACTAAAGCCATCTCAAATTATTTGAATGTTTCCAAAAGTTACGAAACAGGCAAATAAGCTGGGCCCCAGTTATATACCTCGAAGTAGGCCAGTCAATGTACAAAATATTTGACAAACCAATCATCAGGAAAACGTAATAATAATGGAGACATCAAATCAGCATTAAAATGAGGTCCTGACGATTAATTACAGATGCACTCAGCGTGACCTCACAAAATATTCCTCTGCATAAAATGAAATAACCAGCAAAATGTCATCAACTACTTTCCCTCCCAGAAACATGTAAACTGCAGGCACCTGACAATCAAACCAGAAATAAGGAAGAAGCAGCTGGATGTGCGGGTAGGGGCAGCTTTCACTCACTTCTGTTTCAATGGAAAGTGAAATTAAAACGTGAAACCAGACCCCAAGAGATCCCCCTTCGGAACTGCACATGAAGTGACTTTTGCTTTCCTAGAGACAATAAATACTATCAGCCTATTCACATCAATTAGCTTCTCTTTAGAATGTGGGTCATAGAGTGCTCCTAAAGTGAAGGCCTGAAGGCCCTAATTCTCAGCACACTGAGGGGTATATTATCAAGGGGTTTTATCTCCGCTTTTTTGGCTTTAAAAGCCAAGAAAGCGGAGATAAAATGATCTCCCTATTACCAAGCTGTCGCTAACACCAGTTAGCGACAGCTAATAGGAGATAGCGACCATCATGGGCCCCACTTTGCATGTCAGTGATATTTATCACTAATGATATGCAAAGTGGGCGTGCCAAGATGTTAGCGACTGGAAACAGTCGCTAACATCGCTATCTCCTATTACCAACTTTTGGAGATATTTGCGCTAAGGGCGAATATCTCCAAAAGCTAACACCTGCCCTGAGCAGTTCTTAGCCATGTTATCCAATGGGAGGTGGATAACATGGCTAAGAGCATTTGCTCGATAATGCATGAATATCGCTGACTTTTCAGCGATATTCATGCATTGCGGGCGTTTTTTATCGCATTTGCGATAAACCTTGCTAATAGCAAGGTTTATCTGCGATAAAAATCGCCGATGTGCGGCGATAATTTTTGTCTCTAAACAAGTTAGAGACAAAAATTATCGCTAGTTGTTGATAATATACCCCTGAGAGATTTGAAAGACGTTCTTCTACTTTACAAGTCACAGCTCCTAGGATTAGGCACTGCCAAAGGCAATCGATAGCTCTGACCCTAACAAGCTTGTGTAATTGTCAATTTCTTTTGTTGCAAGCATACGAAACAAAAAGAAGAGGATGGAAAAAAAAGCTTCTTCTCATTAAACGTGGCGGCCATATGCTTGAAATAAAAAATGTAAATTTAAAAAATATTGACCATTGTATATAATTTAATAGAGCAGTGCAGGTGCATCTAAGCAGGTAGTTGAGTTTAGAACAGATAATTAAACGCTTTCTAGTGTTCATGCACATCACAGAAAACATTGATTCTCATTGATGCAAATAAAATGTACTATTGGCTTTGAATTACAGCAACTGAGACCATTTGTTCAAACACATAAGAATGACTAACAAATAAAGAATAACCACTGAAAAAGATCACTCATTGGCAAAATAATCTATTTGCTCAAAAGCCCCGTCCTTGAAGTGTACTTCTTTTGAAGCAGTTGTTCACCTGTGATCAGGAAAAAAAATGCTGTCACTCGCAGTGCATGAGAGCCAAAGTCTGAAGTGAACTCATGTAATTTCTGCACTTTAAGGATGAAAACATTAAAAATAAAATAAAAATCTGGATTGCAAGACCTGGTCTGTCTGTGCTGCTGGCTCTTTGAGCCAGTAGATAATTATAGTTAGGATTGTGTTTCTATACGAGAAGCGACTTTGCAGCTGGTTGATGACCAAGAAAAGTGTGCCTGTGGTTCTTGCTGTTACAGTTTTAGGACGATCTGTCAACAGGGGGCAGAGAAAAAGTGGGGGCCAAAAAAAGTGTTTTTTCCATTGTTATTTTCCATAGACATTTTTAGACACAACTACAGCCTGAACCACTGAACAGAATTACACAAAATGTGGCTGATAGGTAACTCTTGGTCCAGAAAGAACCGTTTTTGTTATTTGGTGTAAATCCGTTCAGTAGTTTTGGAGATGCTGTCTGTGAGTATGCACTAATGCTAATGGTGCATAACTGCAGCTGGAAACATACTGAGCAGGAACATACAACTGTTCTAAAAGCATGCGATCATGCATAATGTATTTCCATGTATAAGTGTCAAAAAATTATATTCACACAAAAATAGTTAACTTTATGACCGAGCCTTGAAAGGGATTTCCACGTGTAGCGATAGGTGGCAAGAACTGTGCAGTTGACAGAGGGCTTAAACAGCAGCCCCCAGGGGTCCAGGCCTGGACTATGCAGTGTACCCACTTGTGTACAAGCTCTGTGAACACAGTGTAGTTTGTTCAACATGCTGACACTTTAGCTTCCTGGCTCTATGGTGACGGAGCTTAGCAGCTCGCGCTGAGAAGTGGCTGGCTGCCGTAGAGGCCCTAGCCACACAAATAGTGCATATCGGAAGGAATGTTTTCACCCTTCATTCAGATACTCAGACGATTATAGTGCCTTGTGTCTGGTGGATTCAGCCTATCATGCACCCGTTGTAGGGTAGTTAGGGACTAACTGTTTTCAGAGAACATGCTGCGTTCCAGAAGGAACACCACTTTTCAGACAGAGGTGGGTGACAGGCTGTATTCATGTTTGCATCACAGACTTCAGGGCACTTTTTGCTTTGAAGTTGTCGAGAAAGTTCGCCAGAATCAACGGAGGCCCAGCTGAGCATGGGTCATCGCCCACCTGGGAGAAACGCATTCAAAGGTGAAAGGCATAGACTTAGGAGGAAAAGAGATGAATGTGCACAGTGGGGAGCTCTGTTTGCAGGGTTGTATTCAGCTTACAGAATCCCAGTAGGTGTTCTGAAATTAACTTATATTGTAGCGTTCTGAAATTAACTAATATTGTTTTTTCATTTTTGGGGATTGGGGGCATGGGGGTATGGGGGCATGGACTGTCACTGTCTCCAAAGTACATACTAGTATTCCAACCCCCACAGCATTCTCTCTCTGTCTATCACTACCTGCATGTCTCTTTGAGTATGAGCACCTCTTCAGGACAGACAGCTATTTTTTGCATCTGATATACTGAAGTCTTGAGATGTTTACATTTGTTAACAGATAGTATTGGGCGCAGTTTGTGTCTGTCGATCATTTTAAGCTGCAGTTTATAACCTGTCAGAAATTCGTAGAAAGAGCAAAATAAAGGTCAGAAATCAGCAGAAAGAGGTAAAATAACAAGCTGAAAGAGCAGAGGTAGAAAAACAAGCAGAAAGAGGCAATTTTAGGGTCAGAAAAGAGCAGAAAGAGGCAAAATAAAGGTCAGAAACTGGCAGAAAGGGCAAAATGAAGGTTAGAAAGGAACAGAAAGAGGTAAAATAAAGAACAGACAAGTAGAAAAGAGGCAGAAAATGGCCAGAAAGAGACGAGATAAGGGTCAGAAAGGAGCAGAAAGAGGGGGAATATAGGTCGGAAATTAGCAAAAAGAGGCAAAATGAAGGTCAGAAACTCACTCACAGATCTACTCATACAAGCATGCACCCACACACAGACCCTCTCACATGCTCGAGTACCCACTCAGAGTCACACAGCCACTGACAAACCTACTTAGACACTCATGCACCTACTCACAGATCCATTCAAGCAGTCATGCACCCATTCACAGACCCACTGAGACTCACAGACACAATGAGACTCACATACCCACTCAGACACTCATGCACTCACCCACAGACCCACTCAGAGACCCATACACCAACTCACAGATCCACTCTGAGGCTCACACACCCACTCACAGATCCCCTCACAGACTCATTCATGCTTTCACAGACCCACTGAGAGACTCATGCACCCACTCACAGGCCAAATCAGACACTCATTATCCCATTCATAGAGCCACTCAGAGACTCATGCAACCATTCACAGACCCACTCAGAGACTCGCATACTCACTGACTGACTCACTCAGACAGCTATTCACCAATTCACGGACAACCACTCACAGACCCACTAAGACAATTATGCACTCACTCAGAAACTCATGAATCCTCTCATAGACCCTCTCAGACACTCATGCAACCAGTCACAGACCAACTCAGAGATCCATGCAGACTCACAGGCAATCACTTAGACACTAATGTACCCACTCACAGACCCACTCAGATACTCACACAATCAGTCGCAGACCTACTCAGACACTAATGCACCCACTCACAGAGACTCACACACCCACTCACAGATCCACACAGTCACTCACACTTACTCACACAGCCATGTACACACTAATACAGCCACTCACACACCCACAAAAATACTCGCATTCCTACTCAAAGACCCATATAGCCATTCACACACCCACTCACCAACCTATGCAGCAACTCACACATCCACTCTCAAAGGTTACAGGTTACAGTTAGGAAATACTTTGAAAAAATGTAGAAATCCCCTAAAAAAACAATGGTTACAACGGCACTATAATTAAGAAATAGTTCTGAATGATGTCATCAGTTATGTCCTTTGAGATGTCATCAGCGATGTCCTGAGTGAAGTTATTGACCATGTCATGAGTGATGTAATATGTGAGGTCATAAGCATTTCATTGCAGGGGAGTAATTTATAGTTCGCTCGGGTAACTATAACCGCTGAATTTCTATGGTTTTGTGCAAGTTAAATCTATAATGTCCCTGTAATCTTTTTTTAAGCGAATTTCTAAGGTTTTTGAATATTATTTCCTAACTATAATGTCACTGTAATCTTTATTTTTTTGGTGAATTTTAAAGATTTTTTAAATTCTATTTCCCAACTAGTGAAGGAAGGGGGTGGGGTCTCCCAAATGCTCTCAGCAATCCCTCTGTGTGGAACTTACTGGCAGTAACAAGAAGGGTTCTTGGCCCCTAAGGACCCTCAGCATCCAAGGGAACTTCATACCCCAACCAGTAGTGCGCCATGAGGCACATTTACGGAGTGGTGGAGAAAGGGGTTGGGGCCTTGAATAAGCTTTTTGAAATCCCGATGTGTGGGACTTAGTGAAGGTGACCAGAGGAGTTGTTGGCCCTGAAGGACCCTCAGTATCCATGGGGACTTAATCCCCCAACCAATAGTGCACCAGGAGGGGTTGGGGCTTCGGAAGAGCTCTCAGCGATTGTGATTCCCAGGCCAATATCGACCTCAGGGACACCATCCCCTGAGGCCTGGCCATTGCACTATGAAGTGGGGGCCATATTTATGTGCAGAGAAACTGAGGAAAACTCCACTTTCTGCAAGCTGGAGCTGGTTGAGAGGGAGTAACAAAATGTGCTTACCCCATGCAGCTTCCCTAGGGGAATTTAAACACAACTACTTCCAGAATCGCTAAACAGTATTACATCAAATTCGGCAGAAAGCTAGATCTTGGTCCAGAAAGAGTGCTTTTTGTAAATTAGTATAAATCGGTTCAGTAGTTAGGAGTTATTAAAAAAAAGATGTATCTATATCTAGAGACACAGTTCCACCAACTGGATCCACTGATCTATGTGCCAACAGCAATGCCATGAGTGGCTGGCTGCAACCTGCGAGAAAAGATGTGGCTACCATTTTGTGAACTTGGGACATGGTTCCCTGGGGGAGCAATAAAGTGCAAATAGCATATATAAGTGGCCAAGCTTAAGGTAGACTGACCCAGAAAACTACTCACACACTCATTTACACACTCATAAAGCCACTCACACAACCACTTACAGACCCAGAGAACCACTTATACATTTACCCACAGACCACACAGGTACTTACGCACCTCTTCAGACACTCATACACCCATGTACATACTCATACAGCTAGTGACATACCCACTTGCAGATCCACACAGCCACTTGCACATCCGCTGACACACCTGGCACATACTCACACACACTTACACCCTCACATAACCACTCAAACATCCACACACATCACCATACAGCCAGTTACACACCCATTCAGAGACCCAGAAAACCACTTGCACACCCATTTACACACCCATACAGCTACTCACACACCCACCAACAGACCCAGAGAACCACTCACACAGACCCACTCACTTCCAGACCCAGTGAACCACTCACACATCTACTTGCAGTCCTAGACAGGTACACACACACCCTCTCACACATGCAGGCATCCATGTACACACTTATAAAGCCAGTCACCACCCACTCTCAAACACACAGAGCTACTTACACACCCACTCACACACCCACTACACGCTCACACACACTTCCACACTAACACATGCACCTATACACTCACACAACCACTCACACACCCACCCACACACCCATTCAGAGACCCAGAAAACAACTTACACACAATTCACACACCTATACAGCCACTCACACACCCACTTACAGACCGAGGGAACCACATCACACACTAGGACACCCAGTTACACACCCACAAAACCATTCACACATCCACTCACACACCCATACAGCCACTTACAGACCCACACAGCCACATACACACCCACTCACAGACTTATAGATCCACATACACACCCACACAACCATTCACACACCTACGCACATTCCCATCCAGCCACATACACACCCATTCACACACCCATAGAGCCCCTCACACACCCATGTAGTTACTTACACAGCTACTCACACACCCACACACAGGCAGTGATATAGTTATATCAATTGTAATAGTATATGTTTGTATTAAATATGCAGTTGTTTAGTATTGAATGTGTGCTTTTAGTTGGGACCTGATCTGTGGATCCACCGCGGACCCACCCGCAACATAGCCAGCAGACCCCTTATTTGGCTGAGAATCTGCAGTGGATCTGTGGATTTATCAGACTTATAAAATAAATAAGTTGTTAAACACAGATATGCTTCCAAATATTAAAGTATGGATATGGTTTCTCTGATGAAAATGTTAAAATTTGTGGGGCCTGTATATGATATTTATATATTTTTTTCAATTTTATCAAATCTGCGGATCCACCATGATTTTGACACAGGAACTAATAACCATAGAGTACTTGTATGGGCTCTGTTTTTGAATTTTTAGTGGCTCTGCTGATCCATAAAATGTATACAAAAGAGAGAAAAACTTAGGGGCTCATTAGGATGGCGAACGGATTGCCCCCGCCAGGCTGGCAGTAGCCACCGCCAGCCTGACGGGGGCAATCCTCCCGCCATCCGCACCTCTATTCCACCTGCAATATTAGGATGGCGGGGTGGACCGCGGCGGACGGAAAGTCCGTCTGCCGCTTTTCAGCCGCGGTCAAGGTTTACTATGGTGGCGGTGTGTAATAGACACCGCCAGCCATATTATTATGGGCTGCTTTAGATGCCTTTCCGCGGCGGCGATGCCGCCACGGAAAGGCATGCGGTCTTCACTCTGGGGACCCCCTGCGGGCCCCCAGAGTGAAGGAGAGGTGGGGGTGCACACGGGGGGTACCTGTGGTACCCCCCTGCATTTACATAGATAAAGCGGCAGGCACCACGCGGTGCCTGCCGCTTTGTCTATGCAAATGCATTAATGCATTGTTAGCATTGTGGCGGGCGGTGCTGAGAGCACTGCCCGCCACAATGCTAACAATCCAGGATGTGCCCGCCACTGTGGCGGGCACCTCCTAATACCCACCACCGGACACCCGCCCTTATGGCGGGTGGTCCCAATCCCCATGAGGATGGCGGGCGGGCAAAGTCCGCCCGCCATCCTAATGACCCCCTTAGTGTGTTGCATTTATAGAAAGACTACTTAAGTTACCTTACCTTGATTTGCTAATGGTTACTTTAAAAATGTATAATAAGAATAAACGTGTGAATACAATGAATTTATAAGCTTGCAAAAATGCATATTACTAAATTGAACTTATAGGTGAAATTGTAGTGCCATTTATATAAACAAAATGTGAAATTCACTAAAAACACAATGTAAATGTAAATGTAAATGTGTTGGACTTGTAAAGCGCACAGCTGCCCGTAAGCGTCCCGGCGCTTGCTTAGGGAACCCGTCCTGGTATTCCCCTGTGAGAAACCCTGGCAGGGTGTCCACAAGGTGAAAGCCAGGCATCCCACCGCGAGGGGCCATAGTGGAGATTAAGCAAGCTATTGCCCAGAGTCACAGAGTGTGACCCCGTGAATTGAGTAGGCACCAGAGCGAGAATTGTCGAGTCCGTGGAATTTTGAGCCCGAGACCCGCCGAGACGGGGAATCGAACCCTGGTCCACGGTCGATCTCAGCTTCCGGGTCTGCCGCCTCTAACCACTGAGCCACACTTCTCCACAATGGTTACAGGGAGATTATAGTTAGGAAATAGCCATAAAAAACTGTCAAATTCACTGAAAAAAGCAAAGGTTATATGGATAACATAGTTAGGAAATACAATTTTAAAAACCTTAGAAATTCCCTGAAAAAACAAAGGTTACAGTGACGTTATATTTAGGCTCAGGTGTTACAGACACAAAACCATGGAAATTCAGCAGTTATAGTTACCTGAGCTAACTATAATTTATGCCCCCAAAATTCCTGATTATGACCTCACATAGTACATCACTTGTGACATGGTCAATGACATCATTGATGACATCAATGATGACATTGCAAAGAACATAACTGATTACATCATCCAGCAAAGTAAACTTCAATACACTTAATAAAATACCATTTAAATGTTTTGAAAATAATAAGACACAGGTGACAGACGTACAGCACAGACCTCACTTTAATCTTATCAACTACTACATTCACTTATCACCTAAGAGCCAGTTCTCAGTGGATTGTCCTGTCTCTTCTGAACCACTACTCTAAACACTAATGACCAAAGTAAAACAACTAACTGTATTGGCTAGTCTATTGCAAACCGCAAAAACCCCATTTGTGAACCAGGAAGGGGTTTTGGTGCCGATGTCAGATTTACACAAACCACTATACCATCCTGGAGAAAGGTGTGAGCAGAGATGTCAGTGTGTTGTTAATGTCTACTACAGTGAGCCATTACCCTAAAGAAAGGTCTTAGTGAACATATGAATTTATTGCAATCTACTACTACAGTCATTCATCACAAAGGAGCGAAGTCTAAGGAAACTGGTCTTACAACAGAACCATACTCAGGCATCATTGTGGAGTGAAGTCTCAATGAACAGCTTAGACTGCCGCAAAGCTCTACTGTACACATACATCAGGAGGGGAAAGTATCAGTGTAGAGAGTAGTATATATATATATATATGTATATATACGATGCTGCATTGTTCCAATTAAAGCGGTTCTCCTTGCTGAAATCCCCTTTGGCCTCTGATCTTTTCATTTGGAGGGATGTGGCGTAATATTTGCTGTGCCGGCCAGGGGCGCAGAACAGATGGCCCTGCTGCACAAAGCGACCTGGACTTCCTACTGGCACCACGCTGTTCACAGCGTAATTTGGCTCGGGGTACCGAGATGTCCGGAGACCACCGATTGTGAATGCGACCTGTATCAGAGATTCGAGGTATTTTACCTACATGGGGGTGCTTGATTGTCGGAGTGACGGCCCCTACTCTATTACGGTCACGGTCACATTGGTAGCAGCGGTACGAGGGGACTCAGTAAAGGTGCCGTGGATGTTGGACTTCATGTGGGGACTGGCATCACCTACCTGCAAATTTTTTACACGCCCGCACCTATGTGTTTCACTGCTCCTCATGCCGCCAACCCAGATGCATAATCATGATGCACTCTGGGACTTGTAGTTGATGTATTTGGCGCAACGAACAACAGGTGTGCAAAAACGAACTCTGATTTGGGGGAGGAGGAATCAGGGCATTTCAATGCAAACTGAGCAGAATTGGGCACATTTGAAACAGAACTCCAAGCAGATATTACGCTGAGGAAGGCTAATTGCTGAAATGCATTCGCCGATGCTGCATTGTTCCAATTAAAGCGGTTCTCCTTGCTGAAATCCCCTTTGGCCTCTGATTTTTTCATTTGGAGGGATGTGGCGTAATATATATATATATATATATATTCACTGAAAAAACCATAGGTTATAGACCATATATAGTTAGGAATTAGCATTTAAAAAACCTTATTTTACTCACACAAAACCATTGAAATTCCATATATAGTTAGTTGTACTAACTATATATCGCGCACCCGCAATCCACTGCTGATCATGTCACATATTACATTATTCATGACATGGTCAGTGACATCACTGATGACATCACTGATGACATCTCAAATGACATCACTGATGACATCACTGATGACATCTCAAATGACATCACTGATGACATCACTGATGACATCTCAAATGACATCACTGATGACATCTCAAATGACATCACTGATGACATCACTGATGACATCTCATTTGACATTACTGATCACATCACTGATGACATCTCAAATGACATCACTGATGACATCACTGATGACATCTCATTTGACATTACTGATCACATCACTGATGACATCATTCATGTGATAATACGATGAACCTCTTCAGACTCTAATATAACCTTAGATACACTCAGTGTAAACAGACACTCACAGACTGTCACTCATCCATGGAGTTACTCAGACACTTAGTCAGTCATGCAAAGAATCAATCACACCTCCATTTCCTCAACTATACAGTTATACACACCTTACTTATTCAAACATATACCAAAACATATTTACTCACTTATACAATCCTGGATACAAGTTCACAATGATCCATACAGCCACTCACACATTCACTGGCTCTTATGCACAGTTATTTATATATGTCAACTCTCACATGTACTGTATTTTACATATGTACTTACTTTGACATGTAGCACTGAGATATCCATTCACTCACCAATACACTCATGCACACAGTCAACCGCCCATACAGCTGTTTCCACATGCACTTTTGAACCCATACATCTAGTGAATCAACTGCTCACACATCTATGCAGAGAGTCATACACCTCCCAGCCACCCACACACACACTCAGTCTCCCATACAAATGCTTGGGCAACCAATCAATAACCCATATAGTTAATCATATAGCTACTGATCAACACATGCAGCAGTTTACAGAACAACAGACATAATGATGCACAAATTAAGACAGTTTAGTCACTAACCCATGCACTCAGTGAGACACATTTAATCAGTCACTCATACAGTCAGTCATGCACCTACTAAATCCTTCATCAAGACACTTATACATCCACTCATTCTTCAATATGTAAGACATATTTTAACTTTACAGAATTATACAGTCACTGGATGTAGTCATCAGTGATGTCATCAGTGATGTCATTTGAGATGTCATCAGTGATGTCATCAGTGATGTCACTGACCATGTCATGAATGATGTAATATGTGACATGACCACCTCCCCAGTTCATCAGCAACACAGAGGAGGAAGAGGATGAGCAAGAGGAAGAGGAGACAGAAGGACCACAGTTTTTAGAAGAGCAGCCCCGGGTTTCTCATCGGAAAACCAGTTTTATTTGGCAGTTTTTTTCGATCCCTGAAGGGCAGAAGAAAGTAAATGCCAGATATGTCACCTGCCTCATATGTAAGGATAAGTTATCTAGAGGCAGAGATACGTGACCAGCAGGACAACCCAACAACTCCTGTGGCCAGGTCATCATCACAGATATCTTTGACACCAGCAGAGGCACGGAAACCGTGCCAAACATTCAGGACAACTTTGTCCATATGAAGTTTACCTGCTTGTATTGTGGTGCATTATTGTCTTGTGGTAATATGAGTATTACCTTAATCAACCGAGCTTATGAAAATCACAATTGCCCTAAACGCCCCAGACAGTAATTTTTTTTGCTCCTGTTGAGCCGTTTCCAATGCCTGTTTTTTGTTGTTTCCCCTCCATCAAAAACAAAAAAAAAACATAAAACTGTTCAAAAAATACAAAAAAAACAAAAAATGTTCAGAAAAATAAAAAAAAATATAAAACAACAAAAACATAAAAAAACAGTTCTTTTCAGAACTACCTCCCCTTTCAAAAAAAATTGCTAGAATGTTTAGCACTCTGGCAAGCTCTATTTCTTTTATTTATTATTTATTTATTTAGCGATTTCTAAAGCGCCTGGTGACCCAAGGGCATCCCCGCGCTGTGAGGGTTGTGATCCTGATGAGGGGGAGGGCGAGGGGAGAGATATTTAAGGGGGGATTCTATTTAGGGAATAGATGTGCCTTCAATTTCTTGCGAAATGGCAGGTAGTTGGGTTCCAGTCTCAGGGAGCGGGGAAGAGCGTTCCATCCAGCGGCAGCTTGGACGGAAAATTGTCGTCGTCCTGTCCGAGATCGTTTGAATCTAGGAACTCTAGCCATGTTTTCATTCTGGGATCGTAAGGGTCTGGCTGCTGTATAGGGAGTGATCATTTTACTGAGGATCGCAGGGCCAGATCCGTTGATCAGCTTATGTGTAGTACACATTGCTTTAAATTGCACCCTTTGGCACACAGGGAGCCAGTGCAGGGCCTTGAGGGCCGGCTTGGCGGACATTCTGGAGGGGGTATTGGTGAGCAGGCGCGCCGCCGCGTTCTGTGTCCGCTGGAGCTTCGTCAGTGTGGCCTCAGGGGCTCCCAGGTAGACCAGGTTGCTATAGTCCAGGCGGGACAATACCAGTCCCTGGATAAGTAGTTTCCTGGAGGTAGGTGGCAGTAGGGGGAGAATCTTGCGGGTCGTGCGCATCAGCCCGAAGCAGGTACCCGAGGTTTTGGTTGCTTGAGTTATCATAGTAAGTTCTGGCTCGAGCCACACACCAAGTGTCTTAATTTCACGTTTCGGGGGAGGGATTTCCCCAAACACGTCTGGCCAAAGTGCTGGAGGGATAGTCGTCCATTGTTTTCCTAGGAGCATCACCTCCGTTTTTGACCCATTTAGTTTTAAGGATGAGTGGTTCATCCAGTTATGGATTCCTGTAAGACAGTTGGTCAGGTTTTCTGGGTGGTCGATCAGTTGGGATAAAGAGACGACCAGCTGGGTGTCGTCGGCATAGTTTACCATTTTTATGTTGAATGGTGTTACCACATCCTCAAGAGGGGCCATGTATACATTGAAAAGCGTCGGGCTCAGGGAGGAGCCCTGAGGGACACCGCTTGTGAGTGGAAGGATGGATGAGTGGTGGTTTTCATCCCACACTTGGAATGTGCGCCCTGTAAGGAAGGACTTAATCCAACTGAGTGCCATCCCGGTGAGCCCTGCATCCGCCAGTCTGTTGAGAAGGACACGGTGGTTAACCGTGTCGAAGGCTGCGCTTAGGTCCAGGAGGATCACTGCCACTGATCCTCCTGAGTCCAATATGCGCCTTGTTTCTTCAATGACGGCGAGAAGTGCGGTATCTGTACCATGGCCCGGGCGGAAACCGGTTTGGGATTGTCTGAACAGATTGTTGGTTTCAAGGAACTGGGATAATTGTGTGTTTACCAGCTTCTCTGTTATTTTGCTAATACCCGGGAGTAAGGATATTGGACGGTAGTTGGACATATCCGCTGGGTCCAGCTGAGGTTTTTTTAGAAGTGCTTTTACCACAGCTTTCTTCCAGTTGTCAGGGACAGATCCGTGGGCGAGCGAGCTGTTGATGAGTTCCGTGACAGTGGGTATGATGACTGAGGTTACGGTTTTAAGGAACCTGAGTGGTGCTGGGTCCAGAGGTGATCCGCTTTTTATTTTCGTGAAGGTTTGTTCAACTTCTAGGCTGGTTACTGGCCGGAAAGTTGATAGTATGGGTCGAGGGTTACTTTCTGCCTGGTCTAGGGGTAGGCGGCTTTCCATGTGACTGGTGGAACCAGAGGGGGGGAGGGATGTTAGGATACGAGTGATTTTGTCATTAAAGTAATTCGCTAGCTCATTACTTCTGTCGACTATAGGGGTAGTGGGAGAGGGTGTGATGGGGACTTTAAGCAGCTCCTTTACAATTAAAAAGGATTCTCTGGCTGAGTTAGCAGATTCCTGTATCCGCGTGTCGTAATGCGAGGTTTTAGCTTGTCTGATGGCCTCTTTGTAGAGTCTAACTGTGGTCTGATAGACTTTTTTGTCGGCATGCTGCCAGTTTCTCCTCCAGAGCCGCTCGGCTTTTTTGCAGTTTTTGCGTAGTATGCGGAGGTCCGCGGTGAACCATGGGGCTGACCCAGGTTTGCCATTTTTGTTTTCCCTAGTTCTAAGTGGGAGTACTAGGTCCAGGGAGGAAGTAATCCAGTCCCTGAACTTTTTGTCTGCGATGGCCGGGTCTTCTGTATAAGTAGGGGTAGTCCTTTCGAGGATATTGGCCCATTTTTCCGTGGAAAGTCTGGACCAGGTCCTGTCCTTGCTATAAGTGGGGAGTTTTTGGGGTTTCCTGAGAGTATCAGGTAATTGGAAGAGGACTAGGAAGTGGTCTGTCCAGGGGAGGGGAAGGGCCTCCTTCGCTTGCATCGCGGGGGAGCTGGTGAACACCGGGTCCAGTAGGTGACCCCTGATGTGGGTGGCTCCGGAGTTGAGTAGGTGGATGTCAAGTGCCGCCAGATCAAGGATCAGGTCGTTCGCCATCGTGTCTACCGGGTCTTCCAGATGTATATTCAGGTCACCTACTATCATAAAGTTGGATAGGGAGTTAGCCTGGGTTGTGACAGAGTCCAGGAGGGAGCTAGCGAAGGGACCTGGGGGACCGGGAGGACGGTACACAAGTATTCCTATTAGTGAGTTAGTGGGGTTCAGTTTAATATTAAAGTGGAGGCTTTCTGAGTCCGTGATCTGCGCCTCACTGGATTTACAGTGGAGATAGTCTCGATGGATAATGGCGACACCTCCGCCTCTGCCTAGCGGGCGGGGTAGGGACTGGATGCAGTAGCCCGGTGGGGTTGCTAGTGCCATGTCAGATTGTGAATGGGGGGTAATCCACGTTTCCGTGAGAAAGAGGACATCTATCTCAAGGTCTTCTATAAGATGGTTGATTTGTGTTGAATGTTTAGGAAGTGAGCGACAGTTTAGTGAGGCCAGTTTGAGGGCTGCGGGTTTGTAAGGTTTTGAAGGGAGCGAGAGCTGAACTGGCTTACATAGAGAGCAGCGGGTAAAAGGTCCATTTAGATCATGGGTGTACTCGCAAGAGGGTGAAGGGGGTCTGAGACATAGGAGCTCTCTGCGTGAGTACCTTACTTTAGGATTGGCTGCTTTGGGCAGGGGTTCTGGCCCTGTGCCCGGTCGAGCGCGGACGGGCGCAGACGGGCTTACCTTGGGCGCGCCTTCGGCGCGCAAACGGCGCTCCCGCTGCGCTCGTCCGCTGCGCTGGTATGGGCGGCACATTAGTACTCGTTGGGAGGGGGCTACCGCCTTTGGGCGTGTCCCTGTTCAGCGCGGGGTCGCTGTCTCAGGAGTGGTCGTGGCGGGCTGTAAAGCGCCTTTAGATCGGGCTTTTTTGCAGGTGAGCTCAGCGAGGTTTAAGATCAAGGTAAAGTGACACAAGTGAAATATTTAAAATACACAGAGTTGAAATACGGTTCTCCGGCTTTCCGCCTCAGAGAATAACAACACACTAGAGAGCAGCACGTCACAGGGCACTCCTTGCGGTTTTCCAGTGTAAGTCGTAGGGGGGGGACCTCGTGCAGCGTCTCACAGTGCTCCTGTCCAGGTATTCTGTGTATTCGCTATGGGCAGTCGCCGCTGCAGAGTGCAAGCGTACAGCGGTCAGTTCAGAATGGGACTTCAACCAGCAGCCGCGTTGAGGTCCCCTCAGTTAAGTCGCCAGTAATGTCTCCTCGTGATCAAACACTACAGCCCTCTCTCCTCTGCCAACCAGTGCCTCCAATCAGTTCAGTATGCAAGTGTCTGCGCCACCAATGTGGAATTCACTATATCAGGTACAGGTCCCGATGCATGTAGAGCCAGTCCGCCATGTTCCTATGCAGATTATGCCCGGGGTCAGTGCTCAGTCCAATGCGCCACATCCAGCAGCAATCGTAGCCCTCCTCAGCCACTACATGCACCGCTAACGCCTGCCAGCAGCAAACGCGATCTTACCGGGACCTAGCGAGCGGATTCCTCAGTGTGCTCAGTCAATGGCCGCACGTCACCGCGGCTGCCGAAGATGGCGCCTTAGTGTAAATCACAGCCGCACGAACCCAGCTGTCTTCAGGCAGTCGTCGCGTCCGTTGTGCAATGCACAATACATTCCGGCATTAGGCAGGTCCAGCTGCAATCATCCGTCCCGGGGCGACGTATTCCCTTGACAGTGCAGAGTTCCTCCCGCACTCCAAGTCCGCCTACAAGGTGGTGCGGCCTGCACCACACGTGTGCAGCCACGGTGTTTGCCTGACAGCCGTCCCCGGCACCAACCATCCGTCGACCACCAGCGCCAGTCCGGAGCAAACTCCGATGAGTCTAAAGTACCAGTTCCCGATGTCAGAACTGCAGGAAACTTTCACCGAGGGCAGGGAATAGTACACTCCACAATCGTACGCAGTTTTAGTCGATACTGATACCGGTTGATCAGGATAAATGCCGGATTATGTACCAGGCTACAGGAGCCTCACCGTTAGGCGGCCATTCTGCAGTGCGCCCTCTATCTTTTGGTTCGCTTCCCCGTTCGCTTCCCGGTTCGCGAACCGGGAGCGAACCAAAAACATTTTTTAAAAAAAAAGAAGAGTTAGTATAAGGGAAGTAAACAGAGAGTAATGTTAAAAGAAAGACAGCTATAGGCATTAAACCAGAGATACTGTTTAATAGATCTATTTACCGAAGAAAAGATGGAAGAGGGTATAATTGTGAAAAACAAAATAAAAAAGGAAGTGAAAGAAAAAAAAGAGAGTAGAACAATAACAAAGAAGAGTTTCTTGGAGAATGTGAGTGAATGTTCAAAATAAGATTAAAACATGTGGAATAATAGAGAGAAAAAACAGAAAACAGAAAAGAAAAAATAACAGAAAAAGATTAATTGAAACAGCAAAGAAATGTAAATAACATAGAGCCATATCATCAACATAGCCAATAAAAGTTTTGCAGCTTTTATCGGCAGAAATGTGTCGCTAAAGCCGCTTTTGCGGCAGAAAACTGCCGCTAAAACCACTTTTGCAGCAGTTTTCTGCCAATAAAAACAGCAATAATTTTATTGGCTGTGTTCATAATATGCTCCTTAGTGTGCTTCAACTACACAGAGAAAGCATTGTGAACAAGTAGTGAAAGAGTGATCAGTCAAAGACACTAAGAGTAATAGAGACGGAGTGAGTGAACAAGAGTGAGGAACTATGAGAAGAGAGGGACTGAGAAAAAGAGTGGAAGGAGTTGAGTAAGTAGGTAATAGAGAAAGGAATGAGGAAAGTAGCAAAGGCAGGAAACTGAGGGTTAAAGAAATGAAGCTGTGGAACTAATAGTAGGTGAATGTGATAGAAATGTAACAAAAAGAGTACAAAACATTTACCTTATAATTGTCGTTAACTTACTCACTTTTTATTTTTATACTTTCAATCTGTGAAAGAGAGAACAAACATTTGAAAAATATTAAAACATGTATTTAAAAACTTAGAAAAGACAAGGGAAAAGATTGAAGGACAAACAGTTTTTCAACAACTTTGACACTTACAGAAGCTTCTGCTTCTCCAGGCCCCCTACACAGTCCTAAAGATATACATTTTAAACTAACAGTATCTTGATGCAGATGAAGTGAGGCCTATCTTAAAACATGGTGCATCTTTTGCACTGCTGTTGTCTCACAAAAGTGTCGCAAGACACTAACATTTTAAATGATTGTTTCAGGATGCCAATAAGATGTGTCCTATCCAGAGGTTTGTTTGAGGTGAGGCCTACTCAGGGTTCCAAATGAAATTTCGAGTTGTTGAAGAGAACAGAGGACATAATACATCTGAAGGCCTACCAATGAAGTAAGTCATATCCACTTCACTCTTGAACAAAGGCCAGACCTCTTCTGTGTCCGTGGACAGACCTAAATTTCATCTGCACAATGTCATTCGTAAACTTAGGAAACACTGGTGATGTAATTGAAAAATGTGGAGTTTCTTTTCCTCATTTCACAATCACATCACCTGTGTTGCCTTTGGTTAGGTATCTCATAGTGCAGATGGAGTCTAGCATATCAAAGAGTACATAGAAGTTGAGCAGTATATACAACAATTTTGACATTTACAGAAGACTTAGCTTCTTATCTTGTTGGAGATGAAGTCAGGCCTGTCTTGCAACATGGTGCATCTTTTGCATCACTGCTGCATCAGTTTCATGTGGCACGGGTTTTTTACAGCATGACACATCTGCCTAGATGCATCAATTTGTAATTTTGTCACCTCATAGCAAATCTTTTGCACCGCCGCTGCATCACAAAAGTGACGCACAGTGGTGCAAAAGAGGCATACACCTATCATAAATCTGTCCCTAACATTTGAAATGATTGATTCAGGATGACGATAAGGTGTGGCCTCTCCAGAGGTTTGTTTAAGGTGAGGCCTACTCAGGATTGCATATCAAATTTATGCTTGTTGAAGAATACAGAGGAGATAATACATGTGAAGGCCTACCAATGAAGTAAGTCATATCCACTTCACTATTGAACAAGGGCCAGACCTCTTCTGTGTCCGTGGACAGACCTAAACTTCATCTGCACAATGTCATTCGTAAACTTAGGAAACACAGGTGATGTAATTGAAAAATGTGGAGTTTCTTTTCCTCATTTCACAATCACATCACCTGTGTTGCCTTTGCTTAGGTATCTCATAGTGCAGATGTAGTCCAGCATATGAAACAGTACCCAGAAGTGAAGCACTGTATGCAACAACTTTGACACTTACAGAAGCCTCACCTTCTCCATGCCTCCTACACAGTTCTACATGTACATCATAAATGCAAACAGTACAGAATTAATTATACATGTTAAATGGTTTATTTTTGCTGTTCTCAGAATGTATCAAATTTCACTAAAAACAGTGACTTGAAGGTATTCATCATATAACAGCGGGGAAAAAAAAACACAATCAAAATGATTGTGTTTAAAAAACCCATACAACATAACAAATCAGAATTCAGAACTCCTTAAAGTTAACTTACTTTCCATGACGTCGAAGGATGTCCTATGAACAGCTTACACTCTGTTGTGCTGTTATTACTTTCAGCCCGCCACTTTCTGAAAGAAAACCTCCATCGTTTTGAAAAATATGTTACATACAATAAATGACTTCTCGCTCTCTACCACACGTTTCCACAAGGCCAAATCATGTCAGAGCCATTTATAACTCTTGGAATTCTTGTAAGCCAATCCCGTCATGTTGTATTTCCGCAACTTTCAGAATTAAAATGTTGAAGATCATTTTCACAATCCTGGATTACTAATATCTTACCCTTCTTGCTCACTCATGTTCTACATTTCCTATGACACTGATACTGCTTACTATGAAGCAGACTTACACTACCTCTATGACTACTACAATTATTTAATTCTCTACATCACTTTTAATCACAAAGCAATTTAAAACAGTAGACAGCATTGCAGACTTACATTCCCTCTACTCCATGTTTTGATTGGCTGCTTGAATTAGCTTATAAAAAGAAATAGTTTTTCTGAACTCATTCAAAGTGCACTTATTTTTCCATGACGTCCAGTGTTATGGTAAGAAGTTATGTCTCTGTACTACACTTATCCTCAAGGCCAAATCGTGTAGGAGCCATTAGAACTTCTTGAAATTCCTCAGAGCACATCCCGAGATTCTTTCCCTAAAATTTTGGTTTTAAAAACACCAGGTAAGAATTTTTAAGGTCATACGGCAATTTTTTTTTGAAAATTAAAACAGAATCGTTGCAGAATGACCAGCCATTTCTAGACTTTAAATAAGCTGTGTAATGTCCTGATGTTATTGAAGGACCGTCATGATATATAATTGCTACAGTTACAAAAGTCCTTCCTGATATTGACAACTGTGAAGCCACAACATTTTTAATTAAAGTTGTCAATTTTGTTCCATCAGACCTACATCGTTGGAACATTAAAATGACATACTGGCCATATGTTCGTATAAATAAGGTTGACATCATTTCAGATTTACATTGGCTACATTCCATGTTGTGATCAGCTGCTTTTACTAGCTTATTAAAGGAGACTGATTTACTGTCTGGCAAAGTTAAATATATAAATCTTTCTGAGTCTACACTAGTAGTACTTGATACCCTACAGTTCTCGCAGTCATGATAAGAAAGCCCAAACAGGTGATCTACATCTACACCTTCAGCATGCAATACATCAAGCATATACAATAAAAACTCCTGACAATCTTGCTGAATATTTTGAGAGAATTGTGTTTGGCCTGAACATCTGTCTAACAGATTTCGAATTTCAGACACACTTTCTATTTTTGTTCTATCAGTGCTACATTTCTCTAACACAGAATTTAACAAACTGCATAATCTTTGATCAGAATTGACCACAATCTCTTCTTTTACATTTTCTAGAGAAAACAAAACATTAACCACTACATTAGCATAGCAGTTGACACCAGAAGTGTTTTCAAATTGAAAACCAACAACATCTTCAACAGAATCCTTTTTGTTTCTGCTTATAATTACAGGTTCATCGACTTTTTGTCTTTTTGCTACAACCTCCCCAGTATTGGTCACATTTCTTCGTTTCCGGCCTACCACACGTTTCTCAAACAAAAGATATTGAGGCAAATGTGGGGCATACTCTCTTCTCAACCTATTGTATTCCTTAACACAATCTAGATCCGCACAAATGTTTGTGACATCACACTCAATCAAGTACAATCCCGATAAAGTTCTAACTCTTGACAATGCCACATATGCCATACCCTCCTTGAACACAGAACTGCCAATATTCACCAATGCACTGTCTACACTGAAACCTTGCGATTTATGGATTGTCACCGCATATGCCAAGCAAACAGGAAACTGCTTACGGCGAACATATAAGTCTTTTACAAGCAAAAATCTAGCAGAACAACAACCAATTAGCTGTACTTCCTCAATGCCATCAAATTTAATTTTTAAAAATTCAATTCCATCTCTATTTCTGTATTTCACAAAATCAACAACATTACCCATTGATCCATTTACCAGACCTCTTTCAACATGTAAATTCCTTCTTAAAATTATACGGCAGTTCAAGCACACATTCAGACTCTTTTCAAAACCTGCAGTTTTAGATATAGTCTTCTCTAATGAATCCAATTTTGATTTCAAATTCTCAGACAAAATAATTGTTGATCCCATATGCTCTACTCTGTCAATAGCTTCCAGTTTCACAATCTCTTGCTTTTCTAAATGCAACATTTTGTTGTTGAAGATGGCACATTCTGCAAGAGTTGGCATCAAACATATTCCAGATTTCTTCTCAGTAATTTTCTGAAAAATATTCTCAGGCACAACATCTTGTTCTGGATATAAATTTGACAGTAATCGTGCATGTAAAGCTTCTTTCCCATGCTCGGTCACTTTTCCAATTCTAACATCTTGTAGAATATTCTTGTAAACTTCATCCTTCGCCTGACGCATATTTTCATGCAGTTCAGCATAATTGAAGTTTAACCATATATTGACGTTGCCAATGCTCCCTAGGCACTTCCTGGTATCTTCATGCGTGAGCATTTTGAACACAGGTTGCCCTTTCACTGGTGTCAGCTGCAGAAGATCTCCGAAAACAATGATGTGTTTGCCACCAAATAACACATCATACCCTGTTTTGAGAACTTCTTGCATTCTCAAATGCACAAAGGCAAGCATGACATTGGAAACCATGCTTACTTCGTCAATGATAAGAAGTTTCATTTTCCTCAAGATTCTTGAAACTTCACAACAAGCATCTCCAGATAGCTTGTGATATTGTAATTTGTTGTCATGCTCCACTGGCAGCATCAGTAAACGATGTAAAGTAATCCCTTTAATGTTATGTGCTGCCAGTCCAGTTGGAGCGGTGACAACACAAGACAGCGATGACTCAGTCCTTTCCTGCAAATAACATGAAATTGCTTTAATAAGGAAACTTTTTCCAGTTCCCGCTTCTCCACTCACGTAGAGTCGGACAGGCTTCAACGACGTACATGAGCACTCTTTCTTCTCATGACTTAATCCATGATCAATTTGAATGGTAACTTCGTCATATATTTTCCTCTGCTCAACGTTGAGTTGTCTTTCCAACTCTTCTAAGTTAACCGCATCCTCCTGAGCATGTGCCATGGCTCTTTCCACTTCATTCATAGCAGTGGCAGCTTCATTTTCGATAACAGGTCCTCCTAGTGGATCCTGACTCAATGAAGCAGAACTCTGACTGTCCTGAGAACTGTCTCTGGCAATCTCGGCTGCAATCGTTGCTTCCTGCTCGATTTCCACATTCAACATTTCTACATATTTGGGAAAAGCAGGACATTCTATGGTCTCCTTGGCGGCAGTGAAAGAGTCTTCGTAACAGAGGAAATCTCCAAGCAGTTCCTCTTCTGCACGCCAAGGCTTGAAAAGTTGTAAAAGTGCTAAATAGAAAAACTCCTTTTTTTCAGGAGATTCTCCACTCAATTTTCGATGGTTTACCAAGTGGCATTTTCTTTGCTTGACCAGACATCCCTCACTTCCAATTACAGCATACACTCCTTTCTCAGTATCTTCTTTGATATTCCTCTTGAATATGTAATTTTGAAGAACCTCATACAGACAAACATTCTCGAGGTGACTGCTTCGATTTGGATAATATGTATCCAACATGTTGGTCTTCAAAATGTCGGTACTGTTTGGCTCCTTTTCGGCCAAATACTCAATTTCCCGCACAGGTTTCAGAACTCGATTACGCGTTGCAGCAAGACCAAGACTCGCCCAAACGATACTCCTGGATTTGGCATAGAGACTTGCTGAAGACAACCGGTCAGAACATTCGTAAGCTCCGATTTCTCGATGCGACAACATCTTCAGACTGAAACTGTACAACTTCTTGCTGAGGCTCTTTTCATGGGAAATGTCCTCCCACATATCCTTCAATTCTGTCTTCTCTTTTTTGGTGATGTAAGATGTCACATACCGAGCCACAGCCATACAGTTATCAGCCACAAACTGTATATCCATGTTAGCATTCCACATGGACAAAATCACCGGGTTGTAGTCGTTGATGTACTTGGACTCTTCGTTCCTCTTCAAATTGTATGTGTTTTTAGGTGATTTCTTCATCACATTATGTCGCAGCGAAGACATCAAACTGTTTACTCTTCCTTTAGAAATCACCGGTCGTGGAAAGCCGAAACGACATTTGGTGTAGAACTTGTCCTTGTTTCGGAATTTACGACGACAGTACTTTCCACAACGATGGCTTTGGAAACGTAGAACTTTTTCTCTTAGGCTTTTCTTCTCCTTTGCGTTTGGAACAGCACACGTAGAATACTGTTGTATGAAACTCATCACTGAGTCTTCTGGATCTGTTCCAAATTTAGGTGCATCCTTGATCCACAACAGCATATGTATGTGAGGAGCACCTCTTGCTTGGTACTCCTTTCTCCAGAAGAAATCCAACACCTCTCCAAGAGGTGGATTCTTCTTATTCATGATGAAAGACATCATAGCTTCAAATCTATGATTGAAGTACCGGCATACATTGACTGGATCCAAAGAGCACAGTTCTCCGGGTGTCTTGAATTCGATGTTTTCGATGTTTCCATTTGCCTCTCGTAGAAATTCAAGTAAGTCTTCCCAGCCATACTCGGCACAGCTCAGAGTGAGGAACCATGTGGGAGTTCCTAAGTTCCTCAGCATACATTTTAAATCACCATGACGACGGTACCAGTACTCATTAGTACCACGCTGACACGCCATGAGATTAATCAGGTGAGAATCTAAAATACTGTCTTGGACATTGACTTTATCCATAAAGTCACTTGCCGAGATGTTTTGCATGTGTATACCACTTTTCAAGATGTGGTTCACTGCATATGACAGTCCAGACAGATCGCTTTCAAACAGGAGATGAAACAAATAGGGAATACATTGTCGAAACCTAGCATCTCCTGCATACAATCGCAAAGTCCGGTATTTAGAAGCAGGAATTTGATGAGGTCGCTCATCATATCTTCCTCCCTGACCTGTTGGAAAAAGCTGTGGGAAACACCGAGCTTCCAAACTTTCCTCCCAAACACTAATGGGACTCCCTTTGGCTTGTTTCATTTGAAACAACTCAATAGCATTCCCCATGACTTCCTTGGAATGCAAAGGATGAATACTATAATGTTCATATATTTCTTCACTAGTAGAGGGTTCTACTTTCTCAATTTGACCAGCACACAAATCGCTATCTTCTTCCTCACTTACTTCCTCTTCTGCAACATAAACATTCTTATAGTACTTATTATTTTTTTTCAAATACAATGTTGCCTTTTTGACTTTCCTAACATCCACTAAATCTTGCCATATTTTCTTATTCTTTGTCGGAACCCCATTAACTAAGATAACCAGAGGTTCCTCTTCCACTTTTTCTACTCCAATTGTGTTAATGTTTTTCTTCAAATCTAGAGGCAAATAAACAACTCTTCCCTTTAATCCTCTCTGTAAATCTGATGGAGGCAATTTCCCTGTCTTTGGCTCCATTCTTACAATAGCCTGAAAGGGATGGATACTTTGAATCAAAATAGATTCATAAGTATTTAAATCCTTCAATTCAGAAGGAATCTCAACCAATTCCAGATTATTATGAACTGCTCTAGCAGGCATCTGGTTTTGATTTAATTTGCTACAACAATAAGTACACACACGTTGATCCGATCCCAAATCAAAACAATTTTCTACCATCAAATATGTTGTGAAATCCTTTCATTCACTATTATTTTCCCTTTCACTTTTTGCATATAAATCCACTAACTTAGTCTGATTCTTATAATAAGTGCGTCGACAACACACACAAGTGAAATTAGGCCTCTCACTTGATTTCACCTGAAACGTCGCAATTTCCCTCTGAAAATTATCTGTACTGGAAACCTGTACACTATCTTCCACATTACCCTCTTCTTCTTGGTCAATTTCAACATTCTCCTCTTTACTTCCAAAGTAACCAAACTCAATTTCTGCACAAATATTCTTCACATCTACTTCTGAACCATGCAAAAGAGCAGCGCATAATTGTTTAAGCATAATTGCTGGACTCTTAGCATAATACAACATTCTAACTAATTTCCTCACTTTATTATGATGCACTGCTAGCATCCTGAAATGATGAAAAACACTCTGGCATACTCTCCTGGAAAGACAAGCCAGTGAATGACCATCCAAACCTGTCACTTCTCTCACTCTGCAAGGATCTAATTCTTGCAACAACTTCATTTTCTGCTTCAAACTTTTCTTATTAAATGTCCGTACAAAATCACAAAGCAAATTGATGGAATCCTGTCGCACACTGCAAATACTACTACACTTCCAGGTGTACACAGGACCCTTAGGACGTCTTCCTAAAACCTCATTACCTAACACCTCTTCTGTCTCTGTTGTCACAAGTTTTTCTTTTTCAACTGGACAACCATCTTTCACTTCATAAGCTCGACCACTGGTGTCAACTGCATGCACCAAATCATTATCCTGGAAATAACTCTCCTCATTAAAAAATGCCTCACAACTTGAACTATGCATCCATTCTCCGGAAAAAACTTCACAAAAATTACTACGATTAACTATTCTCTTCCATCTACTATTTCTTTTGAAATCACAAATTGCCTTGTTTAGCTTCCTAATTCTATTGATTATCAAAATAAATAACTTACGTTTAATTTCAAATGCCTGATCAATAACTTTCTCAACTTTTTTTTTCTCTTATAAAAAACCTCTTTCTGTTGACCTTTCTTAATATTTTTTAACAAATTGCCAATTATCCTGTTGCGGAACATTCGTTTACGAATGTCCCTAAACTGTTGTTTCCTTCTACTATCATGCACAGAGTTATCTCTTGCTCTAGCAGTAACATTTTTGATTGGCCTTTCCTTTCCGTTTAAAATGCTTCTCTTTTTCTGGACTGAAACATTTTCTGTAGTAATATTTTTTTTACTACAAATATTTCTTATAAATGTTTTTGTGCTCTTATCCGGTGCTTTCTTGGTGACTTGACAAGTTTTTTTCTTAGAGGACTGCTGCATTATATCATTTACCTGCTGTCTTTGACGTTTTGCAGCCTTTCTAAGTCTTTCTTTAGTTGGCATGCTGAAATCTTGAAATGATCTGCAGTTGAATCTGTGGTAAAATATAATAAAAAATGTTATTAACCACTATTACCAAACAGTAAATCAATAACAGTCATCAAAAACTTAACACACTACTTGACATTTTTAGTGCTTGGCAAATTTAGAATACAGAAATAGCAGAAAAGAAATGGAATTCATATTCATTTTACCTGTGCTGTTTTATATGTGAATCTGATCTAATTTTATGAGCATATTTTCATATTTTATTGAAGACACTACACATAACCTGTTTTTGAAGGTGTCTTTATTTTTAAATGAAACGGTTTACATTTTTACTTTTCATTTATTATAAATTTTTAAAAATAAATGTTTATAGTTCCATAGGCTCAAGCACGTCAGCTTCCCACCCTATGTCATACAATTCTGACAAATCTGCATCCTCATCATGTTCTTCTTCATCCTCAGGATTTAAATCATCCAAGGGATCTACTTCCACTGATGTTTCAATTACGAGTTCAATTATGAGGTCGAGATCAACTGATTGCTGATTGTCGCTCATGTTGATGTTGTCGTTATCTTTAAAGAAAGAGAACAACAATGAGATGTTGCAGAGTAAGGCACAAATCTCAGAGACTATAATAGTAAAATTGTTTAACAAGAGTAACATTTTGCAGCTATTATTTAGCCATGACCAGCGATGCTGAGGAGGTAAGGCCTATGTCCAAGTTTTCAGTGAACAGGACTCATCTCTTCTTAACCTTGGATAAGCCTCACCAACTCTGTGTCCCCTGCTCATACTTAAATGTAAAGGGGCAGATTTATGTTAACTGACGCATTCCCAGGGATGCACCAGTTAATGTACACCGCTGCTCTGCCACCCATGGTGTGCCGCATTTACAATGTGGAGCACCATTGAGTGAAAACAGCACAGATGCGTCACGCATCTGTGCCGCAAAAGCAGCACATTGCAGGAATCACGTCGTAAGCGCAACATGTCTACTGCAATGCACAGGAGCAAGCCACACATTGCATGGTGCATCACTCCTTATGCCTGTTTCAAACAGGCGTAATGATTTGATTCAGCAATGCTATAAAGCTGAGTTAGTGATATCTTCTAAATTTCACTGTGTTAGTTTTACAGGGCTTTCTTGCAAATTAATTCATACCTTGCAACAAAACACCTATATGAAAACTGATGCAGGTTTCATGTGGCACAGGACTTTACAGCATGACACATCTGCCTAGATGCATCAATTTTTTAATATGTCGCCACATAGCAAATCTTTTGCACCGCCGCTGCGTCACAAAAGTGACGCACAGCGGCACAAAAGAGGCACACGGCTATCATAAATCTGTCCCTAACATGTTAAATGATTGATTCAGGATGACGATAAGGTGTGGCCTATCCAGAGGTTTGTTTAAGGTGAGGCCTACTCAGGGTTGCAGATTAAATGGAGATGGGGCACCCCTAAGCCTTGCTGGAGCTGCATGGCAGTTGCGATGCAGCTCCAGCAATGCGCCACCTTTACGGCACAGATGCGTCACGCATCTGTGCTGTTTTTGCCCCATGGTGCGCCGCATTGTAAATGCAGCGCACCATGGGTGGCGGAACAGCGGCGCAGGATGACTGGCACATCCCTGGGGATGCACCAGTCATCATAAATCTATCCCTAAGCTTCTTATCTTGTTGGAGATGAAGTGAGGCCTGTCTTGCAACATGGTCCTACTTTTGCATCACTGCTGCATCGGTTTCATGTGGCACGTTTTTTTTTACAGCATGACACATCTGCCTAGATGCATCAATTTGTAATTTTGTCGCCACATAGCAAATCTTTTGCACCGCCACTGCGTCACAAAAGTGACGCACAGTGGCGCAAAAGAGGCATACACCTATCATAAATCTGTCCCTAGCATTTTAAATGATTAATTCAGGATGACGATAAGGTGTGGCCTATCCAGAGGTTTGTTTAAGGTGAGGCCTACCTACATTCATGGGGAAATGAATTAAAATGTCCTTAAGACACATGAAAGCGTTTTTTTAAAGCCTTTGCAGCATTTTTGGGTCACTTTTAACATGGCTATGTAACTTAAACAATCAAAATCTAAATTTGCCAAGCACAGGTGGGAGCATATTTACAAGGAATTTGCACCACGGGGAAAGGTCTTACATTAAAATGGAAAAACAACATCAGAGACACTCAAATGCCTTATAAAGAAGCATACACCATTATGTCCTAGTCATAAATGTTAAAAGCATTCCTTTTCCTCAAAAACGATTTTCAAGTCTTAATTTGAAAACACTGCACATGGGGAAATGACTTAAAATGTCCTTAAGATACATGGAAGCGTTTTTTGATTGCCTTTGCAGCATTTTAGGGTCACTTTTAACATGGCTATGTAACTCAAACATTCTAAATCTAAATTTGCCAAGCACAGGTGGGAGCATATTTACAAGGAATTTGCACCACGGGGAAAGGTGTTACATTAAAATGGGAAAAATAACATCAGAGACACTCCAATGCCTTATAAAGAAGCAGACACCATTATGTCCTTCTCATAAATGTTAAAAGCATTCCTTTACCTCAAAAACGATTTTCAAGTCATAATTTGAAAAGACTGCACATGGGGAAATGACTTAAAATGTCCTTAAGACACATGGAAGCGTTTTTTGATTGCCTTTGCAGCATTTTAGGGTCACTTTTAACATGGCTATGTAACTCAAACATTCAAAATCTAAATTTGCCAAGCACAGGTGGGAGCATATTTACAAGGAATTTGCACCACGGGGAAAGGTCTTACATTAAAATGGGAAAAATAACATCAGAGACACTCCAATGCCTTATAAAGAAGCAGACACCATTATGTCCTTCTCATAAATGTTAAAAGCATTCCTTTTCCTCAAAAACGATTTTCAAGTCATAATTTGAAAACACTGCACAGCTCCTATGCACAAAAACACCCTGTCAGTACTAATACTTCACATTTTCTCCAATTACAATTTCTCAAACAAACAAAATCTATTTGTAAAACACTTGAGGCAAAGCAACACTTTAAAAACACAACTTTCTTCATAATTTTCTCCTTAAAGCACACTATTCTCTATCTAAATTAAATAAATCTTTTCTCACCTTAGCAAATACTTTATGAGTTTCAAAACAGTCTCAGAAACACACCACTTTGTCTTTAGCAGAGCAAAAGGTATGCACTCCAGAGTCTGCAGCTATCAAAAGCACAGAAATGCTGTAATTCTTCACACATATCTCTCATGTCACCCAATCAAAACTCTTCCCTCACTTTTTTCAAATCAAAACCCTTCCCCCCTCTGCCCTCTCTGCCTTTTTTGCATAGCAACCACCTCTTGGAAGACCTCTGGTGTTTGCAAGTTCACACAACAATGTTTCAATTGAACTCTGAACTCTCAGTGCACCTGCATATCCAGTGCAATCTTTCATTTAATGATTTTTTCTTGACCACTCAAAATACATCTTTCAAAGAACTCATCCATGCACCCTAACTTTCTGTTTTCAGCAATCAAAATCCACCAATCACTGTTACTGCTTCATTAACACAGAAACTCCACAGTTTTTTTCATTTTAAACTCTTATTTTTTCAACTGCCATTTCATTGCCACACTTCATCTGACTGCAGCAGAACCTTCTCTCACCATGTTTTCTGTCTGGATTGTTGGACATAGTTACATCTACTGGGCTCAGAGGTATGCTTATAACAGAAATTTACCTAACCTCAATTTACAAGATGTGGAAATTAAGTGGTTTGGCCACAGAGGATTAAAATGTCACCAATTGATACCATTGGTGAAAACCTTTATGCATTTGCCAAAACCTGACCTGTTAATTGTGCACTGTGGAGGTAATGACTTGGGCACTTTGACTGGGGTAGGTCTGGAAATGCTTTTA
This sequence comes from Lissotriton helveticus, assembly GCF_964261635.1. Classification (NCBI taxonomy): domain Eukaryota; kingdom Metazoa; phylum Chordata; class Amphibia; order Caudata; family Salamandridae; genus Lissotriton; species Lissotriton helveticus. The sequence continues at coordinate 737,096,911 of NC_136061.1, read as the reverse complement.
AAGGACACCTTTGAGCAATTAATGGCACTTTTTCCTCAGACTGCCTTGGTATATTCAAATATATGCCAAAGACAGAAATGGAGGTGGTCGAACCAATTTTGTCCACAAATTGAGAAGTCGAGGAAGCATGTAAACAAATCTGTTTCAGCTTACATGAGAGACCATGGAATGGGCTCCTTGTACAACAATAACTTGCGTTACTACATGCAAGATATCTACAGAGGAGATGAGGGCAACAGAATTTTCATTCTGAATTTAAGACTGTGCATTGGTACCTACTTATAAGTACCTAAATGTACCATAAACCCAAAAGCTCTTCTCAGAGCTACCCTACATCTGATCACTCACAATTATTATTTTACTCTAACTTTTTTCACTAATTTTCAACAAAGTACGCTCCCCGGGGCGCTACCCGGTACGCGGACCGGAAGCTAACCTCGCGAAATTTATAAAAAAAAAGTTTTTTTTCCGCACATATGGGCCTCCTCAGCCACCCTCAGAAAACCTAGGGGGTCAAGATAAGTCTACCGTGCCCCCTTCTACCCATTCTGAACATTAGTTGCCCTCCATCTTGTATCTTAATTCGACCGAAACACAAAATGGTGGACTCCCGTAACGCTTCAGGTTCGCGTACCGGGGTGCTCGCCAGTTCGCGTACCGGGGCGCTCCCCGGGAAGCGCTCCATCAAAAAAGGTGGGAAAGTAATTTACAGAAAAACGACTGGAGACACTTTCACCAAATATAGATTAGCTCATACTACATACCAATCCCTATCATTTTCACAAATTTGATTGAAATTCCATTTAGCCATTTAGCCTGTAGACCTCTCTAAATACCGTGAGGTAAATTACTTCACAAAACACATCTGAAGTGTTGGAATTGACAACCAATGAAAATGTTACTTTCATTTTCTACTTTTTTTACCTGGCATTTGATTGGTTATATACCTGAATATATATAAAGGAAGAGAAGGAAACACAGCCATTTTGACTACTACTTCCTGGTGTACATTTCAATTGGATTTTCACTAATCACTTCAACTTCTTTGTAAAGGTAAGTTGTTATTTTAAAAACTGAAGTATATTGTGCACTATCAGTTAATATGGTAAACTTTTTCTGATAGTTATATACTATCCCTCTGTAGTAGTTATAGATTTAGATAGACTTCTCTGTTATAGTTATGGATAGAGTTAGGTTTCTCTTGTATAATTATGAATTTACTTACGTTAAATCACATACACTTTTTTATATTCCTACTTCCACTCTGATACTATACACTGCCCAAAGATAAATTCACTGATAAAAACTGCCTATCTAAAATTACTCCCAACAGTGCCCTATCTCTACTAATATATATTTTTTTTATCCAAATTTCAGGCAACATGGAAAGCGAACAGAAAGTTTCATTTCAAATTGTCCTGCAAGAGAGCAGCCAAGAATTAATTGATCCAAATTATATAGAATTTATGGATGAAACTTGGGACCAAGAACTACTGCAATGTGTGCAAGCAGTAGATGACCTCCTTCAAAATGAGGACATTTTACACACTCAGAGATTACAAGCTATGTTCAATGAAAATGACGACATTTCAGACAGTGAAATGTTAAAAATGTTATTAAATTTTGAAACACAATCACAATAATAAATGTTTGCTTAAAAAATAAAGAAATTAAAAAATAATCAACAAAACCAACAATCAATTAACATACAGTATTTTAAAAGTCTATCATTCCTTTTTCCTTATAGTACGCTCCCCAGAACGCTTCCCGGTTTGCGGACCGGGCGCTCCCCACACAAAAAAACAAAAATTATTATTTATTTTTTTTGCACTGCGGGGCCCTTTTAAAGCCTCCACATCAAACCTAGGGGGTCAGGGAGGATCTACTATGCCCCCTTATGGTCATTTCCCCCTTTGTTTTGGCCTCCTCTTGTCTCTCAATCCTACCGAGAGACAAGATGGCGGCCGCTCCGGACTGTTTAGAATGTTGACAGATGTTGAAGAATTATGACAAAAACCTTAAAATATGTTACCTGGCTAAGCTAAAGGCATATCACAGAGCTGTCTGTAGAGCTCGAGCGGACTATTATGCTCGGGAATTTCAGGCAAGCGCTAATCCATCTAAACTGATTTTTAAAGTTTTGAAGGAGCTTGCAGCTAATAGATCTTCAGCCATTGAAGTATGTTCTCAGGCCCACTGTGAGCTGCTAGCTAGCTTCTTTGTGGAAAAAGTTAATGCCATCTACCGCTCTTTCCCCAAAGTGGATCCTGAGGGTACGATTTTGACACCACGTACCTCTCAGTGTTTGGCTATTCTTCCTATACCTTCGGAACAAGAGTTTACCCTCTTGACGGCTAAGGTTAAATCAGGCTCTCCTGACGACCCTCTGAAACCAGCCCAGTTCTTGGACTCGGCGTCCATCTGCCTTCCACCTATTTTTCATCTGGTGGAGCAGTCCCTTATTACTGGGATAGTGCCACCTAGCTGGAAGGCTGCCTGTGTTAGACCCATTATTAAAAAACCAGGATTGGATCCGTTGAAGGCGGAGAGCTATCGACCAATATCTCTGCTCCCGTGGGTAGCTAAGATCGCAGAGGCCCATGTTAACAACATTCTAACTAAACATCTGGCCTCCGCACACCTACTTGATCCAACCCAGAATGGTTTTAGACCGGAACATAGTACAGAGACGGCGCTCCTTTATATGGTAGAACACCTCCGCTCTGTACTAGATGCAGGTCAAACGGCGGCGCTGGTCCTTTTGGACCTTAGTGCCGCATTTGACACTGTATCTCACACCATCTTGGTCCACAGGCTGGGCGAAGCCGGCATTACAGGTAGGGCACTTGATTGGTTCCGGTCGTTCCTCTCGGAACGATCTTTTCAGGTGGTAACGCCACCTTTCAGATCTAAGTCCCATGCCATTACCCAAGGAGTCCCGCAGGGGTCGGCGTTGAGCCCCACGCTCTTCAATCTTTATGTCCAACCGTTGGCGGAAGTTGCGAAGAGCTGGGGTCTCACTATGGTATCGTACGCCGACGATACCCAGTTGGCGGTAGCCCTCAATGGGGATTCCAACCAACCAGCATTGAATTTTGCGGCTGGTTTAAGGGCTGTTGCTAGTTGGCTAACGCTTAACTGTTTACAGCTCAACGCCCTCAAAACTGAGGTAATGGTTTTGGGAAAACATCCTGATCTGTGGGGTGACAATTGGTGGCCTGATGAGCTGGGTTCGCCACCTAAACCCATCTCGGAATTAAAAAACCTTGGTGTCTGGCTGGACTCTAAACGGACTTTTGCGTATCACACTAAGAAGGTGGCATCTACGTGCTTCGGCATTTTGCGAGGTCTAAGGCCGATCCTTAGATTTTTCGATGCCCCAACGCGTCAGATAGTAATCCAAGCCAGCGTACTATCTAGGCTGGACTACGCTAGCTCATTGCTGTTAGGTGCGAACCAGGCTGAAGTTCAGCGACTCCAACGAGTACAGAATGCGGCTGCACGTACCTTGGTGGGTCTGCCTCGCTTCTGCTCTGCTCGCACCACAATTTGTAAACTACACTGGTTACCTGTGATCAGACGTGTAGAGTTTAAGAGCCTGTGTTTCGCTTACAAAATTTTGAAAACTGATACTCCTGCCATCCTCCAGAATCTTTTGATTTTGTATATCCCATCGCGAAACCTTCGCTCTGCTGGCCTAGACCTGGCACTTGTCCCACGGTTCCAAAAATGTAGATTGGGGGGCCGTTCTTTCAGGGTGATGGCTGCTAAATTGTGGAATACCCTCCCCGTCCACATTCGCTCACTGGATACCCTCCTTGCTTTTAGGAAAGCTGTTAAGACGCACCTTTTTCCTCTGCCGTATTAGCTGCGTCTCTGTTGGTTCGTTGGTTATGTTACTTTTACAGGTATAGCGCCGGGACGCCCCTTAGCTGGGGCAGCTGTGCGCTTAAGAAATGATAATTAACATAACATAACAGACACCGGAGAGCCAATCAGCTTCGCTACGTGAAGTTCCGTTACGCGTCAGGTACGCGAACCGGAGCGCTGCCTGGAGCGCGCTTACAGATATATATCTTTTTTTGAATGTTAATTTCTCAAAATCCACTGGAGCACATATATTGAGACCTAGCAAAGGCACATCGGGCTAACAGTCCCTACAATTTTGCCAAGTTTCGTGCAAATCCATTCAGCCGTTCGGCCTAAAAGTGAGGCCAACCGCCCTATGGAAATTAACATGGGAAAAACACGTTTTGGGACCCCCCTTTTTTCTCAGCCACCCCTTGACGAACCCCCCCCAAATTTCCAGGGGCTGCTCAGAAACAAAATGTTCCATTTTCCTGAAAATTTCAGCCAATTCCGTCCACAAACGCCAAAGTTATTAGACATAGAATTTTCAAAAATCCCATAGGGAAAAAATCCTAACTATATATACCTACTGGCGACCGCCAGTAGGTTATATATATATATATATACATATATATATATATGAACACAAACAACCAACTTCCACAGAGGGATCCATGGGAGAAGACACGGACTCGAGGCAGGTAAGATACGGCATCTGTTTTATTTGATCAGATCAGCCTCAACCCCAAAATTATAAAAATGAGACGCGTTTCGGCTTACTGGAAGCCTTTGTCAATCTGATTGGCGCCATATTATCAGCAATCTTTATAGCCCATCCCACTTAAGGCATCAATAGACATAGAGAGCATACTGAGAGTCCCGAAATCACATTACAAAACACTGCAATGAATATACAGGAATTCAATGTGTGATTGTCAGCAAAGTAACAAGTAAAAAAAATCCTTCAGTGATATCCCAAATGCAATGTGCAAATATATTACCGATTTGATTTACATACATATGAAAATAGTATAGTGAACAAGCCCTCTGCCCTGGTTGGAAACTGGGTTTCATATGTATTGCGCCGCCAAACCCCCATTACGTGTCACCTGAGAAATAAAAAGCAAAATGCATTGCGTTCTTTTAAAAGATTCATGCTGTTGAGTTTTCCCCGCAAAATAATCAATTAACAGTACCATTTAACCCAACAAAATTGTCGACTCTGTGAAGGGATCTGCCAGCTGGTGGCCTCTGACCTCTGTTACAAACACAAAATTCACTTTAGCCCAGTCTTTGCAGTCTCCGATAAGAACATAACTCAGGGAAGGCATAGGGACAGGAAAATAGCAGCTGCTTCCCCGGGAGCTCACCTAAACACTTAGTGTGAATACATGACTAAAGTGTCAGCTCCCCAGCGCGTGCTTTGCCCTCAATGGGACGATCATTCCCAAAATGCAACATGCAGACACTAAAATTAGCGGAGTTTCACTGGCAGAGGACCAAAAGTAACGTTCGTTTTTTTGAAGAGCTTACAAACTCGACAGGGTACTGAAGTTGCATGGCAATGCCATGTGAATACTCAAAAAAAGGGGGGACCAAGTCTCAATGTCCTGATTGATCAGTAGCATGTAAAATTGGATTCAAACCAGGCACAAGTTGAGGGGGACTGATGAACAAAAGTTGAATTCGCAAAACATACCCTACCGCATCGCCATAGGCCATCCGCAGTGCCCAGTCACCAGGTGGCGCCGGTCTCCTGGGCAAGGCATTTCTTGCTTGGGAAATGTCGATCCCGCGCTGGCAGTCACATGAACCGCCCCGCTATGGTCCCTGGTCTCCCTCTGCAGTCATCCTTGTACAACTGTACATGTATATATGTATTTATTATATACCTACAAATATATAAATACTTCAATCCTTCCCGGCTAAGAGATGGGCAACAGCCACACCAACAGAACTAATTTCAACTTCTTTATTTTCCTGGCACAAATGAAAAAAGACATAGACACTTCATGGCAACAGGACCCTCACCCCACACTTAGCATGCATCCCGCAAATAACACACTAGACACCAGTGTAAGATTGGGAAGAAACTGCTGCAGTTTTATTTTATTACATACAACGTTATGTAATCATAGTGGGTTATCTTACAGGCAATCCAAGGGCAGGCCGCATTCTCGCCACCTGCCCGCCTGATGAGCCAGGCAGCACCGTGGCGAACCACCATGTGCTGCCCCTTATGGTAAACATTATACTCAGGCCCCTTGCGGGGCGTACTAGGCAAACCCCCGGTTGTACAGGCCCACAACCGCCCGAAGGAAAAATGGGGCGCCGACACGTGTTCCCAGAACCTCCCATGAGGCCCCAGGTCTTAGGCTCTGGCACCCCTATGTACCCGCTGAGGTCCAGAGCTGAACTTCTCTGCTTCCGGATTGCCCTGTAACTCCGCCTGCAACGAAAATTAGAACATTAAAACGTTCAAACTGTCCCCCACAAGCTGACACACAGGGTGAGACGTCGGGAGGGAAAATGTGTGTCCCCGCCACGAGGTCACACGACGCGTCCAGTGCGGCAAAGAGGTAGAGAAGATGGCGAGGGGGGCTTAAGTATCCCTCGCCCTGCCTGCCACACCGGACGTTACCACTCAGCTCCTCCTAGCTCCCCTCGGGACTCCGCCTGCCCGGGGGAGGAGAATGGCTAGTGAGGGGCGGGGGGAAGCCCTCTGTGTCTAGGGGGCCGCCCTCCTGATGGCCACTGCGTGGCCTCGGGCAGCCGCATAGACACTTCATGGCAACAGGACCCCCCACCCCACACTTAGCATGCATCCCGCAAATAACACACTAGACACCAGTGTTAGATTGGGAAGAAACTGCTGCAGGTTTATTTTATTACATACAACGTTATGTAACCATAGTGGTTTATTTTACGGGCAATCCAAGGGCAGGCCACATTCTCGCCACCTGCCCGCCTGATGGCCTGATGAGCCAGGCAGCACCGTGGCCAACCACCATGTGATGCCCCTTATGGTAAACATTATACTCACGCCCCTTGCGGGGCATACTAGGCAAACCCCCGGTTGCACAGGCCCACAACCGCCCGAAGGAAAAATGGGGCGCCGACACGTGTTCCCGGAACCTCCCATGAGGCCCCAGGTCTTAGGCTCTGGCACCTCTATGTGCCCGCTGAGGTCCAGTGCTGAACTTCTCTGCTTCCTGATTGCCCTGTTACTCCGCCACAGCCCGACCGGCGGCAACCGTCGCCGGCCGGGACACCCACTACTTAGCCTCCTTCCTACCTGCAACCTTTGTATATATGTCTTGCAATTAACCTTTCTCAGTTAGCAGTGTCCCTACTAAGGTATCTAGCATAATCTATTTTTACTATCGTAGCTTTACTTGCTTACTCGCAGCCATCAAACCTTAGCGTCCGCAATTGGCACAGCCTTTAGACCAGACTCGTCCAAAAACTCTAGTGGATTATTAGTGCATAGAGCGCGTCCATACTAAAGGGAGAAAGCTGTTGGAAGTACTGTTTTACAGGGAAAGCACTTGAAGGATTCCGCAAGAAAACATGTAGGGAAAGCTACGGGGCACGCTGTCCCAGCTACTCCATGGATTAAATGTCAGATCAGCAACATCAGATACGTGCCTCCGCCCTGACCTTTCCATCTCTCTGATACTAAGAAGTTATGGTTAGAAAACGATGCAAAATACCATGACTATCAGAAATAAAATGTTCTTTTTTCTGTGGCACATTCAAGAATGTCGGATGTCAGACTGCTGCTGGTCTTTATAGTTAGGAGACATTGCTATCTTACTCCTTAGTCTATAGGAAAAATCAGCTCACACTTGCACTCTGTTCACCTAGCAATTCTAGCCTTCTGCCATGCCACTGCGTAGAGAACCAAGTAGTGCCCAACACAAATGCTTAATAGTGAGCACAACTTCCAATAACTGGGGAGCCTAAACGCCCCTAATTGCATTTACCTGAGAAATATCCCAGAAAGTCTGCTAGATCCCCTATGGGACCCGGCAGCGGAAGCCCGCACTAGGCACGTTAGCTGCCATTTGCCGGCCTCACCAACTATCCACGATGCGAAGGACATGTTAGACAACGCAGTGCGTGTTTCCTGGAGTACTGGGATGCCGCTTTACTCATCAGACTCCTGTATCCTAGCTGCATCGCAAGATGCCATAGTTCAAGGGCACCTACGCTGTGCAAGCCTATACAGTCCAGCTGACAAGTACGGTCAGGGGGGAGATCACAAAGCCCAGAAAAGAGTGCAGCTGAGTACAGGCCACCCTGTCTTCAAACATGAAGGGCACAGGCCGCCAATACTGCCCCCACACGACAGAGGTCAGATTAGTTGTACAGCCCAAGCAATAGTTTGCCCCCAATGCCTGGTAAAAGGAGTTGGGTGAGCCACAACTTGCTTCCTTCCGGCACCTGATGCAAACGTGAAGCGCCGCGACACTATAAAATCTCCTTTACTAAGGAAGGGTCCTCCCATTGTTACCCAGAGGAAAGAGTCTGGCATGATCAGAGAATACTCCCTCCCAAAACATGCACGCGGCACTTCACTCTACGTCACACTGATTGCTATCAAGAAAGGTCCTCCCAAAGTTAACAAGGGAATTGTTCGGCACACGAAACAATACTGTCGTCGTCTACGTGATTCGGTTCTGCCTACGCAGCACTTTCTTGTAATGAGAGAATGCTAGCTAATGTCCCATAGAATGCTCCAGCTGGCCCTATGACTGCGCATAAGCAGGAGTCCGAAAACCTACAAGTACGCTGTGCGCACCTCACTAAGCGCCTCACCCGGACCGAGCAGTCATTCACAAGTCTGCTGTGCACACCACAATGCCCGTTCCATGCAACTATGCTGCACAGGCCACTCCTATAAATGCCCTCAGGCCACAGCATGCAGGGTATGTTGGATCGCGCATTGGCTACAAACATGCACTCATTCACATATATACCTCGGTCATGCAGTGTACGGCTAGCTCTGGTAGACGTCCCCTAAAGATGGGCACTCAGTCCCCTATGCAGTTAAACACATCATACAATGTCTGCATGCTGCTGACCTGAAGTACTACATGTTACCAGTACCAGCAATCAGTTATACGTTGCCTCACCATGCGGACAGCATTAATTTGGCTGTTGTACCACACATGTCCTAGAAACGGGTACCGGTCACATGTACCTCTGATCACCTCATGCATTGTTGGCCTACTGATCGTCTGTAATAACACAAATCTCTATAACATGGGCACTCAGTTACACATACACATTAGCCACGTCATACAGTTCTAACCTGCTGCTTGCCTGATGTATTACACCTCTTGCACAGGGGCACCCATTCACACGTACACATAGCGGCATCATGCAGTGTACACTAGCTGGTGGCCTGTTGTACCGCACCATAAATGCAGGTTCTCAACACATATACATAATGAGTATATCATCTTATCTTAAATGCATGCACTCTGACGCCTGAATCTACTGAGATATCATGCAATGTCGGCCTGCTGCTAGCCCAGTTGCTTCACACGCGTTGAAGCACTTCCAAGTCAGGGTACACAACCCAAATGTCATAGCCTTAGTAAACCGGAACGCTTCCGCTCAACTCCTTTCCTAAGCAACTGAGGCGTACAGTCTAATATTGAATTATGTAGTCCATGTACAATGAAATGCAACTGATGCTCCGTAAAGCGCCCTGACACCTATGGGCAAAGTTCTCGCTATATAGAACACCTTTGATACGTTGCCACAGCTCCTGCCCCGCAGCCTGAGGGAAGCATTAAACATGTTTGTATAATTGGAAACTGGATCTTCTATGACCCTCTGCCACACTGTGCTTATAGTGAAGCGCTCTGACGCCTTCAGGTAAGACCGCGCTATATGAAACGCATACATGAGTATAAGGTAAAGCGGCTGACGGAGCAGTAATGTGGCTTGTGTTAATTGAAAACTGGCTCTTTCTATGCAGCGCTCCGACACCTGTGGTAATGTTCGCGCCAAAGCTTGGTACGATTGAGTGACATGCACCCGCCACTCTTCTCTTGCAACATAGCTTAATGATCTGTTCACCTGCAAATTACTCATTCTGTGTCATTCCTGCTCCTAAAGTGAAGTGCTCTGACGCCCTGAGGTAAAGACCGCGTTACATCAGAATATACGTAAGTGGCTGACGGAGCTGGTAATGTATGCCGCAGGCACACAATTAGATACACTGTCTGTACTTCCAGCCGTGGAAGCAACAAGCCCCACACTGGCCGGCCCGCCCCAAGGTACGGGCATAGTGCAGGGGCAGAAGGCGCACCGAAGGGACGCGCCAGGGACATCCGTGGTGCGCAGCATGGCTCTGTACCACTGCCGGTATTAGGGGAACTGGAATAGCCCGGTCAGTGCACGGGCGGACAGTCCGGACGGGGGCCTAAAGAGGATGGGTGGGCAAGGGACCCCTGCAATCGCCAGGTCGAGCGCCACATTCTTCCTAAATAATGCGATAGCATCAGTGAGGTCCGCGGCCTCTGAATGTGATAACCGCTGCCTCCACACGGCCCAGGTCTAGGGTGGGCCTACTATGAGCTCAGGCAACACAAAATGTTCTTGTTCCCAGCCCTTACATATGTGAACAAAGGACGAGACACAACTACCACCAAAGCTCCTTCCCACGACAAATCCACAGGTAGCTAGGCAGAAACACTAGAAGGACTTTCCCCTCAGAAACAAACAGATACCAAAGGAGTCGTGCCAACCCGGAAAACATAATACCCCAATTCTGGAGGCGCGACACTACATATGGTGGTGGCACGTCCCCTCATCTATGACCGCCACACGGCGCATGCCGACCGAGAGCACCATGGGGCCTCACAAAACATCCCTGCTGAACCAAAAGGAGTAGCCAACCGTACTACTCAAAAGCGCTTTCATGCTATCGAGGTAACGCCGCCTATCCCATACCACACTATCATGGAGAAGGCTGAAGACTCCAGCGCCTGCCGTGACTCAACCGGAGGCATAAACACCCCGTGGTACCTTTAAACCGGCCCCCAACGCTGTCACAGACACAGCCCTGGCCGGATGTAGAACCTAGAAAGACTCAGGGGACCCCACAAGGAATCCCTTACCTGTAAGATACGGGGTGTCTGGGGACCCTAGGTGCTGACTTGGCATGACCAGTCACCGGAAAACACCAGTTGTCCCGAAATACTCGCTCACCCGCACTAGTGTAAAAATACCCTGTGCGCAGCTCCCTAACCTGGAGAAGAACCCTCCGAGCCTGCCAGCAAGCAAAACCATAGTCGGAGTAAAACAGGCACATGACATACTTCATAATCGCACCCCCGAACTACGAAGAGGAGGGATTCGACATTTGAACAGCAATGCGAAGGCGATAAACACCCCGTGAAAAATTGTAAAGCGAAACTAAGAATGGGCCAGAGCGAGCTCGACCTATCCCTTGCCATCAGCAGAAGAGTGCTGCCTGAATAAATAAACCTGAAAACAGTAAATAGCGCTTCTCGGAACACGATGCCAACTTCTGCACTCTAGGGAAGGATACTCGAGATGCAAAACGACACGCTGCCCCGAAAACAACCCGGGTCCCCTGCAGGCATTCTAAAAATTAGGGCGTCATTTTGTACAACCCGCGTGGCCCCGTAGGAAACAAGGTGGGATCTTAAGATAACAAACCCATGAACACACGCCACCAGGAGGCCGATTACTAGTACAGCCCGAGATTCCAGTCTGGCCTACCGGAGACTTATCTGGACATCGCAATGTTCCCCCATGGGCGCCCAGAGAAACCTGTACGGTGTCGGAGAACTGAAACACCACTCCCCGTCCAGCCCCTAAATAAAGGCGTGACACCGAAAATGAACTACTCTCAATGCCAGGAGTGATTAAATGTTAATAAACCCCCTGCGCTCTTACAAAACGAACTCTAGCGTGTAAGAAGACCCAACTGAGTTACGGTGCCACCCCGTAGGGTAAACGCCTTACTGCACCCCCAGTAAAGCAAGAAACGAGGGGCGGGGCAAGCCCACTAGGAGGTCGCCCCTCGGGCAGCCGCATTTCATACAATCTGATTAAGATCTGATATCGAACCCAAATGCGGGGACCGGTTCTAGATACAATTTAATTGTTTATAATGCCTGTTCTGATTCCGACAAATGCGATAAAATTAGTAAATCCCAGGTGAACTTCACGGCGGAATATAATGCAAACCTTTTGCGGCAGCCAGTGACGGGCAGGCATGCGACGGGACGAAAAAGAGCCACCCACAATAACAGACATTTAGTAAACAACACCGCACGGACACCCAGAACAATTACTCAAAACTGACCAATATGTGAGGCAACCGACTCATGCAAACATACTGAGGCGAGTAACCAGCGCCCACTGTGTTTTTTTTAGCACAAAGCAAGCATAGCACAGGCCTCCATAGAACCTACAACAGGAACCCGTCTATTCACCCAACAATCACATGGAATTGGCGCGTAATGAGTCATCCAGTTCAACAAGGGTGATTGACATTGGCTATCTGGTATAAAAGTGCCACAAGACTGGTCCCAAACACAGATCCTAAAACAGCAGTCATTTAATGAGGACCTGTGGGAGAGAAACTCAACTGGAGTGGTCCATACAGAAACATTGAGACCAACAACCATGGAACAGGGTTATCCGACAAAAAGGAACCTTCATAAGACCAGACTCTAAACAGCAAAACCTTTGCAGAACAACCAGATTGTCAGTATAATGGAAGTGCAGGACTTGATGGAAATGAACCACCCAGGGCAGCACACATATATACTACCTGTTGAGGAAGCAACCAAAATCGAAAATGCTCATAAATTAAGAGCAAGAAAAAAAAAGGAAACAGGTCTGCCCAGCAACATACTGAGTGGTCAATACCTAGTCTGAAATTGAATGGAAACCAGGAACTGGTGTATACAATACGGATGAAGCGGAGGGCAAGTCCTGCCACTACATCAACAATGCACAATACAGAACTCACCAAAGACGGGTCCACACAGAGACTCCAGTGCAGAGACACCAGATACCGGTTCATTCTGTAGAAATAAAGAAACACCCGAAGAAGACCCCTAAAGTGGACCATTGATCACAAAGCTATAAGACTGGTGTAAAAACAGTGACTTAGCACAACCCTGATGTCCCACATGCCTCCGCTCGTTCTCCAGAGCCAAGACTAAGCGGAACATGAAACTGAAACCAGTCCCCGAGGGGGGCCGATTCCCCCAATTGCCGAAACAGCACACCGACGCCAGACCAGGCCTCTGGACAAGCGACCCAAGGACACCCAAACGGCGTCAGGGCACGGGGACAGCGGCTTTCTCCGTCAATAGGTGACGTTGTTCGACATTACCGAGACACGATGTTCCAACGGGGAGTGGACTGGTCTCAGGAGGTAACACACAGGATACATAAGAATAAATCAGAGTGTGCAGCGGAATACCTATCTGACTCTTAGATAAACTGTTAGGGTAAGCTAGCCTGTTTCGTTTACTGCAAAAGACGATGCCAAAGCCCGAGTGAACAATAAATCATACATTCAATGACTGGACCGCAGACGCAGAGTATGCCCGATGCAGCGCACACGCAACCCAAACGCGGGCCCATAAACTCGGCCTGCACACCCCCATACACGCAGCCTGCACACCCCCACAAACAAGGCCTGCATGCCCCCTGAGGATACCGAGGCCTTGTACCGAGGGGCTTCCCGTTGTGCAGCTGCACCCCCGCTGTCCCCTCGCTACGGGAAACTTCGAAAGAAAGCAAGCAGGCGGATGGCGGCAAACCCAGCAAACCGCCTCCAGACAAGGGAACAAAGAGGGTCTCGACGGCGCGTCCCCCGCGAGGCAGTGGCCAGAGGGCTCGCGGCTATCCCAAGCCACAACCTCTGCCCCGCATGACCACCCGGAGCCACCGACGGAAAAGGGGAGAGACCCAAAGCTGCAGTACCCAGACGCACACTCACCGGACAAAACCCGGCGCCAAGACCAGGAACGACGCGTCACCGGGGGGAGCCAACGGCAGTAGAACAGGGAAGGACAACCGAAAATGTGCGTCCCCGCCACGAGGTCACACGACGCGTCCAGTGCGGCAAAGAGGCAGAGAAGATGGCGAGGGGGGCTTAAGTACCTGTAATGGCTTGCTGGATCATTCCACAGGAGCGTCAGGAACCAGATGAATAGTCCTCAGCCTTCCCCTACGGCCTCTCGACTCTATCAAACTCTAGAGGATCGAGTGGCACGCCAGGGGAAAACAGGGAAACAAAACAAGGAAAGATGGGGGTAAAACAAAACAGCTCTCTGACGGTGGCACCACAGCAATGGGTCTTTGTGAGTTGAACAGGCACACTGCAAAAAAGAACAGGATTATTCCTACCCTAGCTACCTAATGCTATAAGACATAAGGTGGCAAGATACTAACATGTAACCTACCACTGTGATATACTCGGCTAGTAGCTAACGTAGAAGGATGCTTGCAGAGTAGTCCTACTTGGCTTCTATGTATCAGTATACTAGGAGGGTCTCTTATAACACCAATTGGGTTCTGCGAGAAAACACCAGGGAGGACAAGTAGGCTACTGGTTATGGAATCTCTTCTTCATGAATATCTGTTTGTTCCGTGATTCAGAAGATAGAAGTCGTAAATACACACTGCACCAGGGTGTGGTCCACGCAAAGTCTTCCGGGTACAATATGTTCTTAAATCAGAGAGTGGTTGAATAACGACCACAGCCGCTAACGTGGATAACTTGTAATACTGCGCCGAGTAGCAGGAACAATTCTGGTTACCCGCCAAAGCACCAGGCAGAGAACGGGGCAATAGGAAGGCAGTGCCCGGCTGCGGGGTCGGAAGAAACGTCGACCCGACAGCGGAGCACCAGGGAAAGGAAATGGGCGTGAGTAAGGCAGCGCCCGGCTGCGGGGTCGGAAGAAGCGTCGACCCGACAGCGGAGCACCAGGGAAGTGCAAAGAAAACGAGTACCATACACCAGCACAACACCGAACGACACGAGCGTATGGAGCTCAGGGTTCACAAACGGTGAACGCTGTAGACACAGGAAACGACGAAAGCGGAAGTCAGGCAACAACACGATAGGACGGAAATGGGGCCCAGGAACTAGAACGCTAAGCACTGTTCACCGGCTATAGCGCTGTTTAATAGGAGAGGGGAATGGCTCGAGGTACGAGGCATTACAGTACCCCTCGCCCTGCCTGCCGCACCGGACGTGACCACTCAGCTCCTCCTAGCTCCCCTCGGGACTTTGCCTGCCCGGGGGAGGAGAGGGGCTAGAGAGGGGCGGGCGGAAGCCCTCTGTGTCTAGGGGGCCGCCCTCCTGATGGCCACTGCGTGGCCTCGGGCAGCCGCATTTTCCGACCTACACTGGTCTTGGTCACATGACCATAGTATCCCGGCAACAGCATTTTTTATACCACGTCACACAGGACGCGGCGGATTGAAATAAACAAAATACTTCTACACACAGTGTACATTACTTGTTTCCCTTATCGGTTAATTGATTTCATTTAGTCAAATATAAATTATATTCAAAGCAATTCATGATTTTAAGCAATATTATAAAAAAAAATCAAAAAAAAATTTTCCTCTTCTTCTTTTTACAAAATGATGTGTGCAATCATCATAGGCATAGAAACAATCCTGGCTTTCTCTGTACCTATTTGGGAAACGGCCACTACAACGCGCCCTTTTCCAGGAAAGCCTTAACCACGCATACATTACAACGCATGCGTGGTTACCACGAAAGCCTTTACCACGCATGCATGTGTGGTAAAGGGTAAAATTAGAAAAAAGGGGCTTAAGGGGTCTCCCCCCAAAAATAAAGAAACGTGGGAAAGTCATGTCGAGAAGTGCAGGCAATCAGCGTTGTTTGAGAGGAAACGGAAAGAAACTTCCGGTTCCTCTTTACGACATGCAACGTCACCACGGAAGATAGAGAGGAGACGACGTGAAGAGGTAAGGGGAAATTTAGTATTATAAAAAAAATATATATATATATATATCAAAAAATTAAGGGTTAAGGGCAGGGTTAAATATAAGAGGGATTGGGGTTTGGGAGTCACGTAAGGGTACGGGGATGAGTAAAACCTTTACCAAGAGTATGCCCTTACCATGCATACATTTACAATGAAAATCATTGTAAAGGTATGCGTGGTAAAGGAATATTCGTGGTAAAGGTTATGCGTTGAAGAAGCATTTCATTGTAACGCATGCGTGGAAAAGGCATGCGTTGCAACGGAATGCGTTGTAACAACATACAACCTACCTATGTTATACAGATAATTAGTTTAGGCTCTATCTGATGTACAACTGCATACAGTGTGTTACATGATATTGCAATAGCACTTTATATTAAAGTGTATGACATTGTAAGTGATTTATTCTCAGGATCACAACAAAATAATGGTGTAGTCCCCAATACATATCACTTCAAACAAGGATATGGCAAGATAAATGAGGGGGTGTATTGTGGGGTGTGGCAGGACATATCTTTTATTATAATATTCTGGTGCATATAAGCTTAAGTAGCTCCAACATTGCCCACAAGACCAGACAGTCCTTCTGCTATACCCACTAATAAGAAGCAAAGCTTTCCATAGTGCACGAAGATTAACTCACTAGGTGCCATTCTCCCTTGAAGCAATTAGGCAAGCCTCCCTCTATTCTGCAAAACAAGATAATATTATTATTTCAGGACCAGACAGCACACATGGTATATCTTACATCACCACAAACATAACACGGAAGAAAGAAAGAAAAAGAAAACCAATAATTCTCAGGGAACTGTGTAGATAACTGGAATTGCTGCCTACTTTCTGCAGATGTGTGTGTAGTTCTTCGTCGTTATTCATTCCATGGGGAATCAGACAACCAGCTTGGATAATAAATCTAGATTCTAATTTACTTAACGCAGAAATTACCCCCTCTGGGTGTCTAGGTACAGAGTCAATGCCGAAAAATGTTGCTTTCGTCCAGTCCCCATCATGGTAATCTCGCAAATGTTTCACTGTGCTGTAGCTCATGTCTGTGTTAGAGATTGCTCGCCAATGTTCTAGTATCTTGTTTTGTATTAGAAAAGTGGTAGAGCCAATGTACCACTTGTCACTCGGGCAAGTGATAGCATACACTACAAAGTCGGTCTTGCATGTGATGAGTTTGGGGATGGGCCATTTCTTTCTTACTTTTTCCAGTGTAACCTCCTAGACATTGGTGCTTTGTCCGCACACCTAGCAATGTCCGCACCATTTAAAGCCTTTGCTTTGGTGAAAACAATTCACACTTCTGGGTGTTATATGGCTGTGTACTAGCATGTCTTTTAAATGGAGGTTGCGCTAGAAGGTAATGTTAGGAGCATCTCCAATTCTGGCCTTCAATAAGTTGTCTTGTGTCAGTATTGCCCATCTGGTTTTTTTTATTCTTACTTACTTGTGTCGCCTGCGTATTGAACTTAGTAATGAAGTGTATGGGTTCGTTGTTAGGTTCCATGTTCTGTTCTAGCCTCTGGTGCAGTGTCTCTTCTCTCGTTTTGGAGTCTGCGTTTTCGCTTGCTTTATTAAGGGCCTTCTGAGGACATTTTCTTGCTACTAACCATTCTGCTATTTCTTCTTGGCTTTTCTATAGCTCAACTCTAAGCTACAATTCCTTTCTGCCCTTAGAAATTCACTGTACGAAATGCTCCAGCGAAAGCTGGGTGGATGGCAACTATCAGCATGCAAAATAGAGTTGCCGATTGTGTCTTTTCTGAATAATTCAGTGTGTAAGTTTCCCTAATTTATAGTCAATGTGATGTCTTAAATGTCAATGGTTTTTCTGATGTATTTCATGGTAAAATTCGTTCTCATTCAGTTTGCTAAAGGAGGATTTTACTTTAGATCAATTGTAATTCCTTCACAGATGACAAAAATATTGTCTAGGTAACGCAACGACACCCTGACATCATTGGTTCATTCACTCAGTTCACTGCCCCATATAAAAATAAAAACAAAGGTTAAACCTTTGTTATGGCTAGTTAGGAACATTTTATTTATTCTTTCTTTGCAAACCAAACCTAAACTACACAAAGTTTACAAATTCTATAAATATAGTTATACCCTAAATTTATAATTTATCGTACACCTTTAAAATACGATGACTTTATTTATTCTTTAGATTCAAACCAAACTTTAATTTATAATATACGCACCATTTTCAAATTATTTTAACTCCCTCATCTCCATACACATTGTAATGAACTTGTAACCACACTGCATTAACTATAACTCACACCTACATTAACTATATCTAAGATAGAGTGGAGTGGCGTAGTGTGGAGTGGCATATAGTGAATAGCATATAGCGGAGTGGCACAGACTGGAGTACTATAGAGTGCAATGGCATACACTGGAATAGCATATAGTGTGGTGGCATACAGTGCATTGGTGTAAAGTGGAGTGGCATACAGTGGAATAGTGTAGAGGCGAGTGGCACAGAATGGAGGGGGCATACATGAGAATAACAGAGTTGAGAGGGGTGGAGTGGAGTGTTGTAAACTGGAGAGGCATACAGTGCAGTAACATTCATTGGAGTGCCATTCAGTGAAATATCATGCAGTGGATTGGCATAGAGTGGAGTGGCATACCATGGAATATCATAGAGTGGAGTGGCATATAGTGTATGGCATCTAGTGGTGTGGAGTGAAGTGCCATACAGTGGAAGACTATAGAATGTAGTGGTGTAGAGGGTAGTGTAGCACAGTGGAATAGCATGGAGTGGAGTAGCGTAAACTGGAGTGGTGTAGAGTGTACTGCTATACAGTGGAATAGCCATTCAGTGAAGTAGCATACAGTGGATTGGCATAGAAGGGAATGGTATACAGTGGAGTAGTGTACAGCAAAATAGCATACATTGCAATTGCATAAAGTGGAGTTCCATAGAGTGCAATAGCGTAGAGTGGAGTGGTGTAGATTGTAGTGTAGTAGAATAGAATAGTATGGAGTGCAGTAGCGAACAGTGTAGTCGAGTACAGTGGAATGACAAACAATGAAATACCTAAGGTCAGCAGTGTCTTCAATTGTGTTCCAAGGGACATTCATTATTTAATTTTAACTGGAGGGAAAGGGTACATTTCTCCAAAACATTCCAGCATGACAATTCACTAACCTACAGTCCTAGAGTGTTTAGTGAAATTGTAACTTTCTCCACAATAGTCCAGGAGGGTAATTTACTAGTCCTGAAATAAACTGAGAAAATGGTAACATTCCACAATTTCGTCTACGCATTGTATGTGCGTCTGCACTGCAAGTCAGGAATGCATAATACTTCCAACACATTAATCACATTTAATGTTCCACATTTATATGCAGTTTTAAAGTATAAATGTTGTAACAGACTCGCTTGACTTGGCTGTTTTCCTTTCGCTCCTGTTGAGCTACTCGTAGCTTTTATCACATTTCATGGGCAGGGAGTGCACGTGCATCAAAGGGCCCTTCTGTCTTCTTGTAAATCAGAAAACCCTGTGAGTCAGGTTTTATCTTCATAGAGCTAGAGACTCCTTTTATTGTGACGAACTGTTTTAGCACATGCCTGAACAAAAAACAGCACATGCTGCTAAAACAAAGTATGTAAACAAAAGTAGCAGTTATAGGAGGCCGCTCCTTTTGTAAATCTGCCACTTATTCATATTTGCCCCTTTGACGTTTTGCAATGACTAACACCCTGCCACTTGATATCTGCGTTTCGAATATTTCGGATTCTGACTTTTGATGTTGAGAAGAAGCCACAACGCACTTCCCCTAATATAAACGCCTTCCTGAAACAATATTTGCCTTCGACGTGTTCCTAGTGCCTGCCATAAGTGACAGGACAGAGCTGACTTTTGTAGTGCAAAGCTGTTGACATTTAGCTCGAATGACAGTTTACAGTCCCGCCACTGTGTGCAGATATTTCACATTCGCCTGTACTGCGAGCCCCTTTCCTTGGTTTCCAAGATAACGTTGGACCATTCCAAGTACTTTTGTGAATATGTTCTTTGAGGAGTTTGCTTTCTGAAGTTCTCGTTACAGGGTTCAAATGACAAGAGCTGTAATCCCCCTGAGAAGGACTGTGCTGCCTTCTACAGCGTGTTCAGCCTGAAACAGCAAGTGCAGCTGTATCTGGTTCAGCTCCACAAGGAGTATTACAGTCCAGTGGAGCCGGTTTATTATTTATCCAGTATAACTTTAATCTAGGCTTCTGCATTGCACTGTGTCATCTCAATACCCTACAAAATTATCTTGAGTATGTTACATAACTGTGAGAGTAGTTCATGAGCACGCTTGCTTTTTAAGAATTTAACAGCTATTCCCTGGCTTCTGACGTTAAAATGGACTTAAATGTGTATTCTGTTTTTTCAACTAGAAACAAAGTATAATTCTCTTAATGTTCGTTATTTCTCATTTGCTCTGCATTTTGAGGAAAAGTTCCCAATCATTATGACTAAATATTAGTCCTGGGTAAAATGTAGATTATGCTGGAGTAATCGGAGTAATTTGGGTAATTTTGCTGTACTCTTTAACGCTGAATTACCAATAATAACACACTTACGCCCGCTCGCATAATTAAGAGTGCTTGGGGCATAAATCCTGCCGCAAGAGCACATTTAGCATGTGTGGGCAGCTGCTCACTCTTCTGTTTATGTTCTGTTGCATTTGGCTCTATTTTCTTAGTACCAAATGCATTGTCCCATCCATTTTGGATACAACAGTGTATTTTGCGCTATAATGGTAGTTGGGGGAAAATCCTACCAGAAGGGCACATTTGGCGAGAACTAGAGTGGCTGCTCGCTATTCATCTTCTTTTGTATTTAGCTCTATTTCCTACTGCAAAATGGATCCTTGCATTAATTTTGGGCACGATGGGACATTTTTGCACTAAGAAGATAGTGCTAAAGGAAGAATTAATTTTCTTGCATAATTCCGTGTAATAGCACTGAATTTTAGGGTAATTCTGTGTGATTACACCACACAGAATTACACTAGTTACACCCACCCCCTACTAAAGATATGTTAAATAGTAGGAATCTGAATGCGCCCAATGAGTGAATTCCACGGTCAAGAAGGCTACAGGTAGACACTGTTTGATTTTCCTTCTGACTTAAATCTTTTTTACCAAAATGATGCAGAAATTCTATATGTACCAAATGTATATATTATACTGGGCAGACATGCAGGTCAGTGCAAACATCTTAGTCTGAGATTTGCTATCATGTTTTAGTATGCAAGGGCCACCAGCAGACTCGCAAGCATAACATAAACGCACACACACGTACACACACAAACACTCTTGCACACATACATCCACTAACTTATACTTAAATTGTACTCCCACTCTTTTCGCACAAATTTTCTCTTACTCCCACATCATCACTCCCGCTAACTCAAACTTTAACACTCATTCACTCTCATTCTCAGTTATTCATTGTCACTCACCCAGTATCATTCAATCTCAGTCACTCTCACTCAATCTTAATCACACTCACACTCACTCATTCGCACTCAATTTGATTTATTTACACCACTTCTAAGCTCACTCAATTACACTATCGCACTTTCATTCATGCATACCCACTCTTCCTGTCACTCACTCTTACTCTCTTTCACACACTCATATCTGCTTACACATGCTCACCAATGAATGCAAACTTACACATACACTTTCACCTATCCATTTCTAACACTATTTTAGTGTGTTCCAGCTCATTAGTTACTTGTGCTGCATGGATTCTCACGGGAGGCACACAGCTCTGTCTCACATCAAGCAGTGAAATTGGAAACTGAAAGCACACTGCAATATCATGCTGAGGCCCTGCACACGCTCCAGCTTTCAGCTAGCTGCTTTGCAGCTTCTTGCTTCTTCACCTCTCCTTTACTCAACTTGTTATGTGGGGTCAGTGAGGCACCCTGTGGCAACATGGGAGCGGGTGAAATGACTGATTAATTGATGCGTATCCCCAGTAGCGGCTCGTAGTGGGAGTGTTGCGGGGAGCTGGGGCGGGGTGGGAGGTAGTAAATTCGGGCATATGGCCGACCGGAGGTAAGTACATAAATAAATCAAACAAATTACATTGCGTGCGCAGCCTTGCAAATGGCGTTGCAGCACAAGCAATGTAAGTCGTTTTATTTATTTGTTTATGTACTTACCTCCGGTCGGCCGTATGCTGGAGTTTACTACCCCCAACCCTGCCCCTCCCAGGCCCGCCCCACCACCCGCAACACTCCGCTATGAGCCGCTACTGCGTATCCCTGAGCACTACACAGACCCACCAGGATTTCGCGATTTCGCGGTTTGCAGCGAAATCGTCACTTTTGTAAAAATGCAGGGATTTTTACAAAAGTGCCCGTGAAATCTGCACTTTTGTAAAAAATTCCGCAATTTTTACAAAAGTGCCCACGAAATTGAAGGAGTGCAGGGGATAGTATCAGGGAAGACCTTTCTCCCACTATTTGTTTTCTGCAGTATTTTGCCATATTATTCTGGTAAAGTGTTTGACGGCTTTAGAGAATGATTCATTTATAGGCAACCCACATAACTTGGAAACTACTCCCATAGTGGAGGTCACATGTTATCAGCTTTCAAGTGTTGGTGATTCCCGGGGATTGATCGGGAATGGTCTAAACAACATTTCAAGCAACATTTACAGCTGCAGGATGAGCTGATTAACGCTGGAATAGAAATTTCCGCGAGAATGTGTATTAGGTGATCTACATTCAAGAACACTTTGATGGGGCCTGTAACCATAAGTATCCTGCAAACCTCTTCCATTGGTTTACTAGAATAAGCAAAGTTCCAAGACCAGAAGAGAAAGGGCATCATTTGTCGCCTGAAGTGCCTCTCTGAAAAGCAGCTGTATTACTGGACACACTGATAACAAGTAAAAACTTGAGAAGTAGAGCTACGCAATGGATTAAGATGGACTCTCAAGCATGCTTTGATGTAGTTAGAGGTCCAGTATAAGTCTAGCCCTTAAAAATCCAGATCTTTTACTTTAAGAGTTTGTATTACAATGAACAAAGGTTAACCCCTTGGGGCAGGTCTAACGCAATCTCAGCAAGTTCAGGATTAAGTATATAAAAAACTCACATCGGTGATAGCTGGAGTTGTTTTTGCTATATTATGAGCAAAGCAATACTTTCAGTTCCAATCTAAAGATAGTCGTATGCCATTGATGTATCATCCTGATAGGTTCAAATCGGCTACATAGGATGGCAATCAGCTAACAATTAGTTGTTTTTTTTTCATATATAATTGTTTCAGCACCTCATTATAGACCTGTATTTTAGTAGATAAACAATGCATGTGTTTGTGTTGTAATTTTGTAGTGTGACTGGTGCACATGTGAAGTGCTTCAATACCTTCGGGTCAAGTTGGAGCTATAATTTAAAAAACTACAGAAGAATGCACTAGGAGGTTAAAACTAAAAACAAAGTCTTAACATAAGGAAAGACAAATAGATACCCACTTACTTGCTGATTTGTACTGAGTGAAACCAGAAAATCTGGATAAAATCGTAGCTTTCATGCTGAAATTGTGTGATCTTATGCAAATATTTAATTTCACTAAGGTAATTTCTGAAATGCCGTTTCCTATGGGATGCTACCAGGCCATCTTTGATGGGCTTCTCAGAACCTACACTAAAGCAAATGGAGGATAGCCTTTCCTAGGGAAAACAGCCTTCACCTATGGGCTGCTTCCTCTGTTCCATATTCCAGGCTGCCTATTTCAAATAGGAATACTATGCTAAAACAGTTTCCATTGATTTAAGGCTGAAAATAAATGATTATGAGTAAAATATAGAGCCGCAAAAATGCCGCGAAATTTCCATATTTGTGACGCTAAATTTCCATATTTGTGCCGCAAAATTTGCTAATCCATGCCGCTATATCCTGGGGGGTCTGACTAGGATACTGCTCGAACAGCCAGGTCTTGAGCTTCTTCCTGAAGGAGAGGTGGTCTTGGGTCAGGCGCAGGTCGGTCGGGAGTGAGTTCCAGGTCTTGGCGGCCAGGTAGGAGAAGGACCTTCCTCCTGTTGTCGCTCTTCGGATGCGGGGGACGGCGGCGAGGGCGTGGCTGGTTGATCTGAGGAGGCGCTTGGGAGTGTAGAAGTTGATCCGGTTGTTGAGGTAGCTCGGGCCTTGGTCGTGTAGGGCTTTGTGCGCGTGGGTGAGGAGACGGAAGGTGATTCTCTTGTTGACCGGGAGCCAATGCAGATCTCTCAGGTGTCCGGAGATGTGGCTGCGTTGGGGGATGTCGAGGATGAGTCTGGCCGAGGCGTTCTGGATCCGCTGGAGTCTCTTCTGGAGCTTGGCGGTGGTTCCGGCGTAGAGGGCGTTGCCGTAGTCCAGTCGGCTGGTGACGAGGGCCTGGGTGACCGTCTTCCTCGTCTCGGTGGGGATCCACCGGAAGATCTTACGTAGCATGCGCAGGATGTTGAAGCAAGACGAGGAGACGGCGTTTACTTGTCTGGTCATGGAGAGGGAGGAGTCCAGGATGAAGCCCAGGTTGCGTGCGTGGTCCGTCGGTTTGGGTGCGGTGCCCAGGGCAGGGGGCCACCAGGAGTCGTCCCAGGCGGAGGGCGAGGAGCCCAGGATGAGGACCTCCGTCTTGTCCGAATTCAGTTTCAGGCGGCTGGTCGTCATCCATTCGGCTACATCTCTCATCCCTTCGTGCAGGTTGGCTCTGGCGGTGGTGGGGTCGTTGGTCAGGGAGAGGATCAGCTGGGTGTCGTCGGCGTAGGAGATTATGTTGAGGTTGTGTTGGCGTGCGATGGCCGCGAGGGGGCTCATGTAGACGTTGAAGAGGGTGGGGCTCAGTGAGGATCCTTGAGGGACGCCGCAGATGACTTTGGTGGCCTCTGACTTGTACGGTGGTAGGCGGACTCTCTGTGTTCTTCCGTCGAGGAAGGAGGTGATCCATTCCAGTGCCTTGTCCTGGATTCCGATGTTGCCGAGGCGCTGTACTAGGGTGCGGTGGCAGACAGTGTCGAAAGCCGCGGAGAGGTCCAGGAGGATGAGGGCCGCTGTTTCTCCGTTGTCCATCAGAGTTCGTATGTCATCGGTGGCAGCGATGAGGGCGGTCTCGGTGCTGTGGTTCGCTCGGAAGCCAGACTGTGAGGGGTCGAGGGATCCATTCGCCTCGAGGAAGGCGGCCAGCTGTTTGTTGACGGTCTTCTCGATGACTTTGGCCGGGAACGGGAGGAGCGAGATGGGACGGTAGTTCTTGAGGTCGGTGGGGTCTGCTGTGGGTTTCTTGAGAAGAGCGCTGAGTTCGGCGTGCTTCCAGCTCTCAGGGAAGGTGGCGGTGTCGAAGGAGGTGTTGATGATGTCCCGCAGGTGGGGTGCGATGACAGCGTCGGCCTTGTTGAAGACGTGGTGAGGGCAGGGGTCAGTCGGAGATCCGGAATGGATGGAGTTCATTGTGCGGATGGTGTCTTCGGTGCTGATCGGAGTCCAGGTGCGGAGGGTGGTGGTGGGTGGCGTTGTTGCGGTTGTGGCTTGCGTTGGTTGGTTGCTGAAGCTGTTGTGTATGTCCGCGATCTTGTTGTGGAAGTAGGACGCGAGGGAGTTGCAGAGGTCTTGCGACGGGGTGAAGTCATTGTTTCCGGCGTTGGGGTTGGAGAGCTCTTTCACGATGTTGAAGAGTTCCTTGCAGTTGTGTGCGTTGTTGTCCAGCCGGTCCTTGTATGTATTTTTCTTGGTGGCGCGGATCAGTTGGTGGTGTTTCCGGGTGGCGAGCTTGAGGGTGGTCATGTTGTCCGTAGTTGGTTCCCTTCTCCAGACTTTCTCGAGGGCTCGACAGTTCTTCTTGGAGCTCTTGAGTTCGTCGGTGAACCATGGTGTTTTTCTGCTGCAGGGTCCGCTGGGTGGGGTTCTCAGAGGGGCGAGTTCGTCTGCGCAGTTGTTGATCCACTTCGTGAGGTTGTCGGCGGCCTGGCTGGGGTTCGCTGAGCTGGCGGGAGGGTGCTGGCTCAGGGAAGCGTTGAGCTGGTCGGCTGTGATCTTGTTCCAGCTTCTTCGGGCAACCTGTTGCTGGTGGTGGTGGATCGTCGTTCTTTTGAAGGTGAAGTGGACGCAGCTGTGGTCCGTCCAGTGGAGTCCTGTTGCGTGGCTGAAGGTGACGTCTTTGCTGGATGAGAAGACGGCGTCGAGTGTGTGTCCGGCGAGGTGGGTGGGGGTGGTCACCAGTTGCTTGAGTCCGAGGTTGGCGAGGTTGTCGAGCAGGCTGATGGTGTTGCGGTCGCTGTTGTTCTCCAGGTGGAAGTTGAGGTCCCCCAGGAGGATGTAGTCGGCGGAGGGGAGGGCTGACGAAGTCGGCGATGTCCTCGCTGAATCGTGTGCGTGGTCCCGGGGGTCGGTAGATCAGACTGAAGTCTAAAGCACCCGTGCTTTTTAGGCTTCATCCTTTTAGCGCTCAGGCCTAGTTTTAGCAGTGACGTTTCAGCATGTAATAATTGAGGCCCTAATCTTGAAAAGCCTCTGAGGTTAGTGCTGCGACTTTGCCAGACCTGGACAATCTGTCTAGTAGCTGGTGCAGATGCCTTCAGGTGCATGTGGCAGGTATTAGGTAAATTCTGCCCCTTCGCAATGCATGGCCTCTGGAGCAAAACTCATGTGCTCCTGTGGCTAGAAACATACATTTGTACATTTTTTGCACTTATATTCAAATCTATCTTTATCTATTTGCTTTACAGAAAGGGCACCACAGCCCACCTCTATTACTTATGTGCGGCACATGCAATGCAAATGCCACATAGTGATGTTGGTGTGAGGAGTGCACACACTAAATTCGCACTAGATTTTTTGCAAAGGTTTTTTAGATTAATTTTAAATGATATGATTCTCTGGAAATAAAAAAGCTATTATTTAGAAATGTTTTGTGTTCTGCTGGGCTGAAACGTGAAACTACACGTAGCTGGCATATGGCTGTAGAGACTTTTTTTGCACTGGCTCAACTTCAAAATGAATCTGTATGCCATAAATGTGACAGAAAGACATTTTGGATAATACTGAACTTTTCTGGGTTTGTTTTTGGTGAAGCTAAATAATATATGGAGGTTCAAAGTGAGCAGTGATTGGGAATGTACACAGACATTGTCACTGTGTCATTAAGAGCGGAGATGAAATATTTCAAAATTGTTTAGGCCCTTGATTATGTGCAGTATGTTCAAAGACATCAAATTAAATAGTCACAAATTGATCAAAATTGATCATGTATGTACATTTGTAATGAGTTAATATTTTTCCCATCTCAAGCATCAGCATGAGGGTGGCCACAACTGTCAAAGTTCAGAAAATAATGCAGCCTACAGGTAAAATAGTAGGGCCCAAAAGAGATCATATTCATAACGCGCAAAGGGGGATATTCACAAGGAAGCGGCGGAGAGAGGTGTTAACCTTCTTGGCTTAACGCCTCTCTCCGCCACTTCGGAAACACAAGGCTGCAACATATTCACAAGGATATGATGCAGCCTTGCATTTCCCCCTGCAATGGCACTAAGTTTCAGAACTAAGCGCCAACGCAGGCACCCTTGCACCAGAGTGCAAGGGGGTCTGCGAGCAGGGAGGTTTGTTTATGTACAGGAAGGTATCCCTTCCTGCACATAAACAAACCTAAAATGCCAGTTTGTAACTTACATGTGCACTGCTTCATGCAGCACACATGCAAGTTACAAAATGGCATTTGGAAAAAAAGGTTTGTTTATGTACAGGAAGGGACACCTTCTTGTACATACACAAACCAGGGCATTTTGCTTTTTCCATGGGTGCTGCACAAGGCAGCACACATGGAAAAGCAAAAACTAGGAGAAATATACCATACCTCCTCGTTTCGCCAACTTAAGACCAGGGTTTTCCTGGCCTCAATTTTGGCACTGCCTCGCATTTACGCTTCCTTTGTGAATAGGAGCGGCGTCAAAATCAATGGGTGTTGCGGTGGAATGCCCACCACAAAACCCACTGCACGCCTCTTTCATGCAAAACACAACATGAAAGGGGGCCTTATTCACAAGGCAGTGTTAAGCCACGTTGAGTGGCTTAACGCTGCCTTGTGAATAAGGCGAGCCCCCTATGGCTACCACAACATCACTGAAAGTGACGTTGTGATGACGATAGGGACTTGTGAATATACCCCAAGGTGTGAAAGCACAATAAATCAACATAGAGCTGGAGCGCATGGATCTCATTATAGTCAAGACGACCAACTCCAGTCACTTCCACTGAACAAGAATGTAATTGCAGGAGGCATGGCTTCAGCACCACCTAGGATGGCCGCCTGACTACGTTGCACTGTTCCTGCCGGATGACTTCATGTCTCTCTCTTGAGTGACTCTACTGGTACACATCGAGCAAGCTGGTAGGGTGAGCATGGCGGCCTGGCAACTCTCCTAGCTGTGCCTTATTTTCTTCACACATTCTGGTAATGATTTACTTCACAGCGGCCGCCATCTTAGGAAATTCTAAAATCTGCTGGGCCTTTCGCACTCTCCTTGCCCAAAAATGACGGACTTTGAAGCATTCTCTCTTTGTTTTTAGGCCTGTATCCTAGAGCTTGTTGTCATGTGTTGCTCATTGCTATAGAAAACTGTCTACATTGAAAATCCTTCAGCGGTTTCTTCATTCCCCAGCCTCTACAATGTCACTTTCTTACTTTGTCTCCTCATTGCCTCATTTTATTTTTTTCTACTGCTGCTGGAGTTTTGAGGCTCTTGTACGGACAGAGTAAAGACATTCCATACCAACCCCGGGGTACTGGCATCTACAGACATAGCCGCACACTTGTTGCTTGGTAAATCTTTCACGGATAACTCTATTCCTTCTGCTGGAAAGTGTCGCAGCCTAGGATCCTCAGGGTCGTATGTTGCTCGTTATGGTCCACCTCTCGATACCACCACGGTCTGATTTTAGCATACAGACTCCATGGAGTGATCAAGCGGGGGAAGGGAAGGATGGGGACAGCGGGGAGGGAAACCTGCAAGGTAATAACAATCAGGTAACTCATAGTATAAGACACACTAGGATTTAAATATTAGTTCACAGTAATGTATCACCTTCTCTATATACCTGTAAAGAAAAATAACATCTCTTCTTTTCCTAGTCAGCATATGTTAATGATCATGTCGCTGTACATATCTAAAGAGAATGAGATAACACTTAATAATGCCCTTACAGTCCTTTCACGGTCTTTCCTTAAAGGCCTATTTCAAGAACCTTACCCATACACATAGTGCTGGGGCGTGACAGGGGTGCAGGGCTGACAGGCTTAATATGTGATCCTTGCGTAACAATATATATTCCAATTCCAATGTTAGTTAGTTTTCATTAAATGTACATTCTGAACTCCATGCTCTGATACTTCTCAAAATAATATTTGTGGTAAATATGTCACAGAACTATGTGATTATGAGCTCCAAAAATAAAAGAATACAAAGCACTGTTGTTTCTCAGTTGCTAATTAGCTCCCTGAAAACCAAGAACCAAATCTGTAGTACAATCAAGAAACTCTGCCGTTCCCGTGTTAATGTGCAAACAAATTCCATAAGTGATTGTCACAGTTAACCTCCTCAATACATGAGGGGTTGACCTCAAGCGTTTAGAGAAGGCATCCACCTCTCTATCAGATAATGTATAGCCCACGAAAAGCCATCCAAAAAAAAAACCCTGTTTGCTTTCATCAGCAAACGGGGCCCATTACCACTTTCTCGCAAGAACACTGCCAGCGGCTCGCCAACGGGAAAGCGGGAATCCGGAATAGTACAAAAACGAAAGCATGCCGCATCTGCTGAGCGGAAGAAGTAATAACAGCTCGGTGATTGCGGTGCAAGTGCACCCTTACCAGAACCTCTAAGAAAATCAAGGACTCAGCGGGAGGAGTAACCGGCGCCCAATTCTCTTCCTGCTCCACGTTTGTAATCCTTACAGAGGCGCAATGACATCATTGATGTGATCGGTGCCTGGAATCAGGGGAGTTGTGGTTCCATTCTAATGCGAACCGCGATGTCAGTGGACTGGACTGGACTGGACAACAACGCAAAAAAAAAGCAAGGAACTCTTCAACATCGTTAAAGAGCTCTCCAATCCCAACACCGGAAACAACGACATCACCCCTTCGCAAGACCTCTGCAACTCCCTCGCGTACTACTTCCACAACAAGATCGCGGACATACACAACGGCTTCAGCACTCAACCGACGCACGCCACGACCGAACCACCGCCCCCCACCACCACCCTCCGCGCCTGGACCCCGATCAGCACCGAAGACACCATCCGCACGATGAATTCCATCCACTCCGGATCTCCGACCGACCCCTGCCCTCACCACGTCTTCAACAAGGCCGACGCTGTCATCGCACCCCACCTGCGGGACACAATCAACACCTCCTTCAACACCGCTACCTTCCCGGAGAGCTGGAAGCACGCCGAACTCAGCGCCCTACTAAAGAAGCCATCAGCCAACCCCACCGACCTCAAGAACTACCGACCCATCTCACTGCTCCCGTTTCCCGCAAAAGTTATCAAGAAGACCGTCAACAAGCAGCTGGCCGCCTTCCTCGAGACGAACGGATCCCTCGACCTCTCGCAATCCGGCTTCCGAGCCAACCACAGCACCGAGACCGCCCTGATCGCAGCAACCGATGACATCCGAGCCCTGCTCGACAACGAAGAAACTGCGGCCCTCATCCTCCTAGACCTCTCCGCGGCCTTCGACACTGTCTGCCACCGTACCCTAGTACAGCGCCTCAGCAACGTCGGAATCCAGGAGAAGGCACTGGAGTGGATCACCTCCTTCCTCGCCGGAAGGACACAGAGAGTCCGCCTCCCCCGTTCAGATCAGAAGCCACCGAAGTCATCTGCGGCGTTCCTCAAGGCTCCTCGCTCAGCCCAACCCTCTTCAACGTCTACATGAGTCCCCTCGCAGCCATCGCACGCCAGCACAACCTCAACATCATCTCCTACGCCGACGACACCCAGCTGATCCTCTCCCTCACCAACGACCCCGCCACCGCCAGAGCCAACCTACGCGAAGGGATGAAAGAGGTAGCCAAATGGATGAAGAACAGCCGCCTGAAACTGAACTCGGACAAGACGGAAGTCCTCATCCTGGGCTCCTCACCCTCCGCCTGGGACGACTCCTGGTGGCCCCCCGCCCTAGGCAGCGCACCCAAACCAACAGACCACGCACGCAACCTGGGCTTCATCCTGGACTCCTCCCTCTCCATGACCAGACAAGTCAACGCCGTCTCCTCGTCGTGCTTCAACATCCTACGCATGCTACGCAAGATCTTCCGGTGGATCCCCACCGAGACCAGGAAGACGGTCACCCAGGCCCTCGTCACCAGCCGACTGGACTACGGCAACGCCCTCTATGCCGGAACCACCGCCAAACTCCAGAAGAGACTCCAGCGGATCCAGAACGCCTCGGCACGACTCATCCTGGACATCCCCCGTCGCAACCACATCTCCGGACACCTGAGAGACCTGCACTGGCTCCCGGTCAACAAGAGAATCACCTTCCGTCTCCTCACCCACGCACACAAAGCCCTGCACAACCAAGGCCCAGGATACCTCAACAGCCGCCTCAACTTCTACGCTCCCAAACGCCAGCTTTGATCGACCGGCCACGCCCTCGCTGCCATCCCCCGCATCCGAAGAGCCACCACAGGGGGAAGGTCCTTCTCCTACCTCGCCGCCAAGACTTGGAACTCCCTCCCGACCCACCTCCGCCTGACCCAGGACCACCTCGCCTTCAGGAAGCAGCTCAAGACCTGGCTGTTCGAGCAGTAGCAGACCCCCCCCCTAGCGCCTTGAGACCCTCCGGGTGAGTAGTGCGCTATACAAATGCTTTGATTGATTGATTGATTGAGTGTCTTGCATTGTGAAACCTGACAGAATGCCACACTCTGTTTCTTCTCGCTCTGCGCCTATTACTACAGGGAAATAATATATATTCTCAGCTCCCTACAAGATACTTCAACAGAACCCCCAATATCCTGAGCAGTCACCCTCTCCAATCTTAATGGAGATTTTACTAGAAGACATTAGAGTCTTCAACCTTTCATTGACGCGAAAAACAAGACAATTGGAGATGAGGGTATCAGTAGTGGAACAGCGAGTTAGTGGTTTGCAAGATGAAACAAATAAAATTGCAGTTTAGGAAAAAGAGGTCCTTCACCTAAAGAAGCACTCAGAAGAGTTAGAAAACAGAACTCACCTGAACAACCTGCATATTTATGGTCTTTCAGAAATACCATACTGATGGAGGATGATCCTGTTGCCTTTTTTTCACATTTCTTACGACAGTTAGTTGACCTGCCCCCTCCATGAACTTAAATATACAGTGAGCGCACCTATTACTACATCTCTATATGTCTACTTCACATCCCAAACCTAAAGATGTCATCATCCTATTCTTGGAGTTTACAGACCTTTTGAAAGTCCTTAATGCAGCCAACTCCAGGGGACAAATCGTGTGGTCTGGCAGGAAGATCTTCATCACATAAGATGTTTGCAGCAGAAGGAAGGAATTTCTTGACCTTCTTCTTTGGGGGCTCGCTATGACCTCTTTCACCCCTGTCTCTTTAAGGTCACCTATCAAAACAAAACTAACACCTTTGAAGATCTGTCTGAACTCAAAACCTTTCTGCACTTCCATATGCCTGATAACATGGACAATCTACACGTTGATGACTCTTATATCATCTATGTTGACTCTTCTTCTTGATTGTATTGTTCCTCATTTTTGGGGTTTTCGTCCCACAGGTTTGCACCATTTATAGGACCTTCCTTCCTCCTATTTCATCTTGTTCCATTGTGGGTGTGTGGTCCCTTTCGGATGTGCCATTTCCATTTGTGTTGTCACCACCCCGGTATTTGTTTTTGACATGTACCATGCTTCTTTCTTTTTTCTCCTGTTTTCTCTGCTGTTATTTCTTGGCTCTTTTTTACTCTCCCAATATCCATTTGACATATACTCTTTTTTATTTTTTATTACTTTTGTTCATTGTGTCCTCTCATTACTCTCTTCTAATACCTTTACCTTCCAGAAAGTCCTCCTGAATTATTCATAGTTGTATTCTACATGTTACATTCAAAGTAATTTCATGGAATGTAAAAGGATGTATTAGTCCTGTCAAACAGCAGAGAGAGTTATCTCATCTAGCCACGTTAAGTCCAGATTTAGCCCTGCTACAACAAACTCACCTTAACAATTCTGAAGCATTAAAATTGAAATGTGTGGGGTGGTCTGTTCTGTGTTAGTGTCTTCCACTTCTAATAAGAAGAATCCCAAGGAACTGATGAGGAAGGTCGATGGCTTATTGTCAATTTACTCATAAACAAAAATGTTATAACAGTTTTAGAGTAAATGCCCTAACACAACCTGATTCTATCTTTTGGCTTGCAATTTCCCAAAAATGATTGCAATATACTGAAAATAATTTTATTGTAGGTGAGGATTGTAACACAATCATGGATACTTCTCTGGACAATCTCCAGTCAAATTTATTTCTCATAAATTGCATAAACAGTTTCATTCTACTATTTCTCAAAATGCTTTACTTTATTCATGGAGGCTTTTTAACCCACTCTACGAGAATATTCTTTTTATTCTAAAACACAGTTCACTTACCAGATTAGATCACATTTTTGTTTTTAAACCCTTATTCCAGTGCCGTATACAGTCCACCATTGGTCCTATTTTACTCTCTTATCATGGCATGGTTATCACAAATCTGGACTTGGTTCCCCTTTATCCTGATACACATTGATGAAGGTTTAATAATTCCTTATTAACAGATTCCCAATTCTCCTCATCCTTTGTTTTATTTACCTCTGAATTATATTTACTTAATGAATCTATTGATATTTCCCTACAACTTTTATGGGATTGTTTTAAGGTGGCTGCTCACGGGTTTATCATTAAATAAGTATCAAATAGAAACGGGGGCGCTAGAGAGAGCGCAAGCAGAATGGCCGCACTGCTGTGAGGCTCCTGCTTCCTGGGACCGATATCCTGCATTTGTCCTAAGTAATTGGGCGTTAAATGGGCTAAATTGGAGAGCGATCTGTGGAGCTGCCCTGCGGCTACGATCAGGCTCAACAAGATTGGGTGCAGACAGCTGCGGCGGGAAATTTGAACCGTGCCGCCCACCTGAATTGAAAGGAGCTCTCACCCGGCTGGGGTGGCTGGGAAAGGCTGGGGATTCACGGGAGGCGACTAGGCGGCAACACAGTGAGTACACGCTACATTCGAAGAACAGTGCACAGCGCATAGGCGGACTACCGATACAGCAAGGCGCCGAAGCGCTATTTGTGGAGGCAGTGCTATTGGGGGAAGCTGCGCAGGCTTCCCTAAGGCCACTGCACAGGAGAATATGCCGGGAGCCGTTAAGATGCTGATGCGATATTGGTGGATGCAGTAACACTGAAGGCGGCAGCGCGAGCTTCCCTGAGACTGCAGGAGGAATTGCACATGCTCCCCCATCCCCCACTGAAATGAGATATTGTGAGCCGGAGCAGTATGTTGAGCATTCCGGGGGGCCGGGGGCCCTATGGCAACTACGGTGACTGCGCCCGTAGCAGAGAGGCCGATTCGAGGTGTGGGAACGGACTCAGAGGAAACTCGGGGTTGTGATCTCCCCCTCCCCACCTCGGCTGATGTGCTGGACTGCCTGTGTGCTGGCTGCGACGATTGAGAGGCAGGCATCGGGAGTGTAGAGGTGGCCGGCCGAGACGAGAGTGGGGTAGGTGCGCGGCCACTCGCAGACCTGTGAGGAGCACCTGAAACAGACTGAGGCAGACACGACCAGCCTCCCCGGAGCAGCAGAGCATTGTGAGATGCCTTGGTGAAGATTGTATTTTTACGACCATAGCGAATAACCCCCCATTTTGTGGGTGTTGGATGTCGCGCACTGCTGCGGGTTCCTGGAGTTAGCAGCCTGCTGCTGTTGTGTCCTGCAGGGCATTGAAAGAGGCTTGAGTAACTACGAGTAATCACCATACGATGGTGGAGAGGGGCAGCTGACGTTTATGGTGCGATGTCTCAGCGAATAGGGCATTGGGCAGGCAACTGAACCGATGTGGTGAAAACTGCTGAGAAGCACTGGGCAGAGAAGGCCGAAGCAACAACAGTGCGGGAAAGGAACAGCTGCTGAGGACGAGGAGGCCATATGACAGCTTGAACTGGCCTGGCACTTATCCCTAACCTGGTGGAAGCACACTGAGCACTCCTGGCATATACGCGGAAGGTGCCATATATTTTGCAATATGGGGAAGCCTGACACTCGGCAGCCGAAACTGAATTTTGACGCAGCAAAGAAGGGAAGCAGGTCTACTACTGACGACCAGTAGCAGGACATGACGGAGCGCGCTGGAGGTGGGGCCGCTTTTCAGGCACCGGACATGGCCAATATTCTACAGGAGATGCGGCAAGGCTTTGCAACAGTGGTGGACAAGGTGGACCGGATGTCCTCCAGGATGGATGCCATTGCACACGAAGTCCGCCTTAAAGAGGCAGAACAATGCATATCTGAATCTGATGATGTCACTGCAACGCATACAGCGCAACTCACGAGAATGGATAAACTTCTACGCGTAATAGCCGCAAAAAACGAGGACTTGGAAGCGCACAGTCGGCGCAACAACATACGCGTCATAGGCATACCAGAATCGACAAATACTGGCAGAATGGAGGACTATATAGAGAAACTATTGCTTGAGTCCATAGGCAGAGATGTCTTTTCCTCACAGTTCATAGAGGAAAGGGCGCACAAAACCCTCGGACCAC
This sequence comes from Lissotriton helveticus, assembly GCF_964261635.1. Lineage (NCBI taxonomy): Eukaryota > Metazoa > Chordata > Amphibia > Caudata > Salamandridae > Lissotriton > Lissotriton helveticus. The sequence continues at coordinate 737,061,214 of NC_136061.1, read as the reverse complement.
GCCCGTTGCCGGGAAGCCCCCCACGACCTATAATTACATGGCTACTAAACTATAGAGACCGAGACGTGGCCATCAGAGCAGCGAGGAACAAGCAGAAGTTGACATATGATGGTAACACCTTTTCCATATACCCAGACTTCACGCCCATAGTGCAGGAAGAGCGTGCAAGTTCGTGGAAGTCACGTGGAAGTTACGAGCGGAGCAAATTGATTACGCGCTCCTCTATCCGGAAAAGCTCAGAGTGGCGCATCAAGTAAAGCAGCGATTCTTCACGACTCCCCAGCAGGTAGACATTGAAGCATGCAAACCGAGGTGGAGGGCGCTCGGAAGCTTTGCAGCGGAATAATAACATGAATGAAAATGAGGACTTGGAATGACTGTTTCCAGTGGTGTGACGTGCACCTGCTCCAGAGAACTATTACGGACTGATAGGCTGTGCCAGTCAATCTAGCTGAGGCGAGGTGAGATCTTTCCAATGCGACTCAATTGCTTACATTTTATTGTGGTTCCAGGCCCGTTCCCCCCCCCTCATGACAGGGCTGGAAGCGCCATCAGATGGGAACTTAAGGGGAGCGAGGAGACTGAGTAGCTATCTAGAAAGTTCCCCCAACGGGTATTCCCCCATGGAAGTACTTGTTTTGGAATGTAAAGGGAAGGTAACGGGAGGGGTGTTCCAGCTAGGAGGGAGGGTGGGAGGGTGGACACGGGATTCTGGCAAGATTAGGTTGCTTCAGTGGGTGGGGGGAGGGAGTTCGCGATTCCTGGTGTTTAGACGCAAGTCTGTGGGGGTTCTGTTTGGAGGGGTTAATTGGTGCACATGGTTGTCAATATGCATAGCTGTTGAATTTTTTTAATTTTTGCACAAAATGGTCAATGATACTCTGAAGCTTCCTTCTTGTACTGGAGACACAAGACTTGGTCAGATATGGATCGCAGATCTGAGTCTGGGGCGCTGCTTTCAGACAGAGAACTGTAGGGATGTGGATTGCCTAACTCATGACCTCCATTGACAGCACTAAACTGAACATCATTACGTGGAACGTACAGGGGCTGGGAGATCTGCGTAAGAGACGCCAGATACTATCCTACCTCGACAGACACCAGGTACATGTAGCGATGCTGCAAGAGACACACTTTGACCCGAGACATAGCACCACATTTGCCTGTAGATGGGCGGCACACAGGATCTTCTCTTCATTCTCTTCATATGAGAGAGGTGTGGCGATTCTGGTTAAAAAATGCACGCCATTCACGCTGGCGGGAGCCACATGGGATGCCCAGGGGAGATACTGCCTGGCCTGGGGGAGGTTGGGGCATGACTCCGTTACCCTGGCCTGCTGCTATGGTCCAAATGTGGATGACCCGCAGTTCTTTAAGGAAGTATGGGCAAGGATTGTGGACATTGGATCTAACCATATCATATGGGGTGGAAACTTTAATATTGCGCGTAGTCCGGACATTGACAAGTCTCACCCTGCCCCCCATCATTACACAAAGGCCCGCGCCATGCTCCATTCCACATTCACGGACCATAATCTAATAGATGCTTGGAGACATCTGCACCCTAACGACCTGGAAGGTACCCACTTTGCTGCACAGCCAGCGACATGGGCGCGGCTAGACTATATATTCCTGAGCGTAGGGCTATGTCCGGCGATCCTACAAGTGCAACACCTAGCCAGGACCTACTCGGATCATGCACCGGTCAGGCTTACACTGTCCTCCACAGATTTTGGTCCCCCAAGAAGTAGCTTGAGGCTGCAACCTACTATTTTGTTAGACACTGTGTTCAGGGAAGAGATAAAAGACTTTTTTCTACGTAATAAGGATTCGGTCGACAGTGTAGAAATTATCTGGGAAGCATTCAAAGTAACGCTGAGAGGCTTTTGCAGAGCGAAAGGAGCTGGAGTGCTCAAGGATATTATAAATACGCTACATACGCTTGAGACTGAACTTAAATCATTAGAGGGGATATTGGCTACAAGACCAGATGGCATAACACAATCACAGTTTAGAACAAAACTCACAGACTATATGGATGAAGCTCGTAGAGAGACGAGATTTCGGGGTAAGTATTGGATGGTCCGCCGCTATGGCGAAGGGGAGAGGTCGGGGAAGGCGCTGGCAGAGACGATTAGGCGGTCACGAGGTTCTAATGTAATCCTGGAATTGGAAGGGTTGGATGGCATTATGTACAGGGACACTGCGAACATACTCAACGCCTTCGCTGAGCACTACACGGCATTGTATACAACCACGAGGACGGAGAAACTGGAAGTAGACGAATACTTGGGCGTATATCGCTGGGATGGCTGAGCGATGTGCAGCGGAAATTTCTGTGTGCCCCGTTCTAGCTCGATGAGATCAGGGAGGCCATCATGCATATACAGTCAGGTAAGGCAACAGGATCGAACAGTATCCCTGTCAAGTTTTATGAAACGTATATTGACATGATGGCTCCCATAGTGCCTGAGGTGTATGAAGATGCATTGGAGGTAGGGCATCTCCCTCCCTCCATGAGGGAAGCAGTCATTATCTCCCTTTTAAAACCAGGGAAGGCACCGCAACACTGTGATTCGTATAGACCCCTGTCACTGCTCAATTGTGATGTTAAAATATTAGCTAAGCTCATAGCTACCCGTCTCGGTCTACTCATGGAACATTTAATACTGCCTGACCAGTCGGGCTTCGTGCCCGGACGAGCAACGTCTCATAACCTGCGGACCCTATTCACAATCTTGAATAATGTATCTCCGGAATTGCCTTTGGCGGCGGTTTTCCTAGATGCCACGAAGGCCTTTGATTCCATTGAGTGGGATTATGTGTTTGGTGTAATGTCCCGTATGGGATTTCACCCCCTTTTTCTCTCTTGGATACAATTGTTGTACAGTTCACCTATAGCTAGAGTGAAGATTAATGGTAACATTTCTGAGGGTTTTTCGATAATGAGAGGTATGAGGCAGGGCTGCCCCTTATCACCCATGCTGTTCGTGATTGCTGTGGAACCACTAGTGGCTAAATTACGACAGCGACACCGTGACAGAGCACTGCGATGTAACATGAGGCAGGTATTGGTTTCCCTCTATACGGACGACATCACACTTTATATACGAGACCCCCAACAGAACTTGAATATTATCCTTCGAGAATTTATAGTCTTTGGGAGGCTCTCGGGGGTCCAGATAAACTGGGGTAAGTCTTGCATCTTTCCCCTTACTGATGCGACGAGTTGCTTTCCCCTGGACTATCCGATGGCATGGTGCGAGGGTGAACTGAAATATTTAGGTATCCGCGTGACGAGGGATAGAGATGAATTGATGCATCTTAATTACGGAACCACTATGGTGCGCATTGCAGATAATATATCAAGATGGATCACCCTCCCTCTCTCCATGGCGGGACGTGTGTCTTTGATTAAGATGGTGATATTACCACAACTACTCTACCTGTTTCTTAATATACCCTTTCACCCGGGGACATTATTTTTTAAACAACTATGATCGGAACTGAGACGATCAGTGTGGGGGGGTAAAAACCGTGAGATTACAATGGAATGTATTAACGAGGCCATATTCTCAAGGAGGATTTGGCTTACCTAACTTTGAATTGTATTATTACAGCGCACAGGCGCATTATGCCCATTATTGGGTAAATCAGCCACGATATATGCCTCAGGTCGCGGCGGAGCATTGGCTTGTTCTTCCTATCCCCATTGAAGGGGCTGTGTACACTCCGATTCCCACTCGAGATAAGACGCCGACCACGGTGAGTTGCACGGTGGATGCCTGGGCGCATATGAGTAAGATGCTGGATGCGCCTATGCTTTACTCACCACTGTTACCGCTGGTGTATCATCCCGACATGCCTCTCCTTCAGGAGGCACTCTTCCACAAGTTTAAAGATCGCACACGGATAAAAAACTGGGGGGACATGTATCACGAGGGGAAATTTCACACAGTAGCGCATATATTCCAGAATATACCACAAACGCCACTAGATACTTTCCTGTACATTCGCCTCTGGCATGGAATTCGCTCTATTACTCCTGATTTCCCTTCGGAGCCACCGACCTTTTCACCACTCCAGTTGACACTTCAGAGCGAGAAGGCTAAACAACTGATGTCTATACTATACAAGGCAGTACATACACAAAAGATTCAACTGGATGCAGGGGCGAGGGAAAAATGGGACCGCAAACTAGGTACAGCTCTGACGGACAAACAGTGGGAATTCTGTATGCTACAGACTAAAAGAAACTCAGCTAGCAGTAGGCTTCGAATTATCCACTATAGACTGTACTATACCCCAGCCCGAATGTATACATACAAATTAAGGGATACTGATTCATGTGATAGATGTCGCGCTGCAGGCGCTGACTTCCTGCACCTGGTGTGGGGCTGTTCGGAGGTGTATGAGTATTGGACACAGGTTTTTAATGCAATGTCCACTATGATAGATGCCCAGATTGACATGTCACCACTGATGGCTTTGTTGGGGTATGTGGAGCAGCTGCGGGCGGAGCATCGTAAATTTGTTGCCCTGGCATTGCTCCTAGCTAAGAGGAGAGTGGCATGCTGCTGGGGGAGAGGTAGGGCACCCAAGTTTAAGGTATGGCTTAATGATTTAATATATTGTCAGAAGCAGCTGGCGATCTATGCGGAACTTCTACAAGCTGCATCTAGGCCCAGTGATATTTGGGCACCACTGCAGTGGTATCTACTGTCACACTCTCTGAACAGTCCTACTGCAGGGGAGTGAGCCCATTGGGGAGCAATGACTGTTACACACATATGTGGGCTATCAAGGCTTGGAAATACCTGCTGATGTTCCATTGTACAGACTTGACCTGAGAGGATGATTGGGTGCTAAGTGCCTCGTTGATTGAAGCCCTCCTGTGTCGCAGTGAAGAATCCCTTTCCCCGCCTATCTTTTCTTTTTATATGACCTGTGCTCTTTCCTGGATTTTTCTTTTTCTTTAGTATTGTATATGTGCTATATTTGAACTGCTTGCCCGGTTAAAATAATGCTGACCACTGTAATGAGGAATAATCATTTTGCAGACGACAACTGATTGTATTGTTATGGAACATTAAGATGACTGTATGTGTATGACTACATATGCACCATGGTTGTGGTTGTTTCTCAGAAATCAATAAAAAGAGTTAAAAAAAAAGTATCAAACAGAAACAAGGCACGAGCCAGAGATCATAAAAATTTATTTTCTTCCATAAAAACTTTTGAACAGAAATACTATACTTCCCAATTAACTAGTGATCTTCAGAATCTCCTCAAAGTTAAACTCTAATTCAATAAACTTTTGATTGGGGAAGTCCTTTTCTCTCACACATCAGACATAATGTGTCTATATCTGGATTTCAACAAGGTGACCCTCATCTGAAATTAGCAGATGATATTGTTCTTTTTATTTCTCATCCTGAGCAGTCTCTGTCACTACGACCCACTGGTGTTGCCTCTTTTTCTCAAGTCTCCGGTTATAAAGTTAATATGGATAAGACTGACATTTTTCCTTTAAATAAATAAATCACTAAACAGTCTTTTATTACCACTGGTTTTCATTGGTCCTTCTCTCGAATAAAATATTTAGGTACATGGTTTAATTCTTCAATGCAGGATTCTGCCACTATAAGGAATGTATTACCAACACTGAAGTTTACTCTCATCATGGAACCTTTTTATAGTGGGGCCATTTAGACTCTATCTAAATGATGATTTCTCCACTTGTTCTGTACATCATTTTTATGAAGCCTGTTCGTGTTCTCAAGCTTACGTTTAAGAAAGTAGACTCTATTATTTCTAGATTACCATGGAAGAATAGTAAAGCCAGGGTTCCCCTCTCTTTACTTAAGAAATCTAAACTAGAAGGAGGAGTCAACTTTCCGGATTGTCTACAATATCTTAAAGCATTTGGATTACGTCAATCTTCACTCTGGCTTCCTCCGTCAACTTCTGCTTTTCACCCTCTGTGGTTAGATATTGAAAGGAAGTTGATTGATGTTTTATTACTTAGGAGATTCTCTCTTTCTCTTCTAAATCTTCTATTACTGCATCCCCCTTATCAGACATTCCTGTTCCATATTATGGTCATTGTATTCCCCCTTATTTTATACAAAAATACCTTGTTGGCCATGCATGTTTGGTATAATAAATCTATTAGAATAAATAATGAACCTATTTTCTGGATGTCTTGGAGAGACTAAGACATTATTTGGGCATCACAGTTATTTCAGAGGCGATCGTATTTCTTTTCCTGAACTCAGACACACAATCTTTTCACAGTCATCTTTACTTGTTTTTAATCACCATACTTTACAAGATGTTTTGCCTCCTGTACAGCATAGGTCTGAGTAACACAGAATTCTTTCTACCTACCCTAAATTTTCCTGTATTTATGAACCTATTTCACATCCAAATCCTATGTGAACCAAGTCCAGGACTGAGTGCCTCTGGGAGAATGCATTAGGGGTTATTAATAAGAATATATTTTTGGAACCAAATGTGGCTACATATTCATAAAAATTCCAGGTCCACTACTATAACCCAAACTTTATGTCCCCCCCATAGTGCAAATTCTCTACAGACAGTTCAACCCTATTATGTTCTTGTACTTTTTCCAAAAGAGATATAATCAATTTGTTATTTTGTTGTCCTAACACCTTATCTTTCTATTATACGGTTGGGCCCAACTTACACAAATATTTGAGATACATAACCCTTTTAACATCCTTACTCTCTTTTTACGAACTCTCAGCAGCAAATTGCCTTTTATCTTTTCTAAGACCAAAGTATTCAAACTATCTTTAGCATTCGCCATTCCACAAATAGCTCTTACTTGAAAATGTTTGTCTAGTCTTTCTTACAAGGCCGGCTGGGATTCTGTATCTTATCAGCATAAGATACTACTTGTATACCTTTGTGGTCTTCTCTTTATAATAGACATATTTTGTGGTTGCCTTTCAAAATGTTGAAATGTCTGCTTCTAATACTGTTAGTACAACACATGAAAATTTCCATCCACCGTGATTACTTGCTTCTCTGTTTTGCTAGTATTTCTTCAACACTATTGTTATTGAATTGTTTCTTATTATATTTTTATATTCCTCTCATGTGTTATACACGTATACACTTAGGGCCTGATTACGATGACGGTGGGACCGCCACAGACAGCCTGTTGGTGGCGGTCCCACCTCCATCATAACCATGATTACCGCCCGCCATATTACAATAGCGGGGGTGGTTGGCAGTCGGAAAGACTGATGGCCACGCAGCCGATGGCTCCTTGAGCCCGCCAGTGCATCGGAGAGGGCTGCAAACCCTACAATGATGGCGGTGCCTGCCAGGTATCGCTGTCGGGATTATTATGATGTCCCTCCCTGCCGGTCGTTTCATGGCGGTTTAACCGATTACGTGATTTTCCTAGAATCACAGGATGTTGAGGAAAAGCCAGGATTCAAACTTGGGTTCCCAGTTCCAAAGCTACAGCTCTGGCCTTTTAGGCCACACCTCCTCTGTGCCCCAGACCCTCTCATTCTACTGGCCATCTATTTGAAACCTTCCAGTCACATTCTTAAAAGCATTGTTCCCTTGGTGTAGTGTGGCCGTTTCCTCATCTCCTTCCTCAAAACTGTGCCCTGCTCCTCCCTCTTCTTTCTGCTAGGATGCGTTCTAAGAAGTAGCGTGACCTAGTTCTTCCTGAAGTGGCACCAATACGTCCCTTCACTCTCATTGAAATCAAGCCATCTGCCACTCTAGATATATCTCTTCCACCTTGACCTGTATTACAGAAATTGCCCTGGGTTGCAATGGGCTTGTGCACCCACTTTGTGCACCGCCAAGATACTTTTGAATGACAAGGGGACGCAGATGTACGAGCCCTTCTGTAATACGGATAGCACTGGCACACATGTATCACCACCGCTATCTCAAGAGGGCATTCCCAATTTACATGGGGGCATGCCCTATGCAAATGACGCACCATATTTTGGATGCAGCCACATAGGCAAACATGCCTTTAGGAGGCATACTGAAATTGTGCCACAAAAGGTGGCTCACTTTCAGTGTGCCTCATCAAGGAAGCCTTTTGGAGGGGAGAAAGGGTGTCTCATTGACCCGACCCAGACATATTCTCACTCACTGCACCCACCTGCAAGGGGTTCTCTCACCCCTCTTGAATGCGCAGGAAACTTGCCGCCTGCACTGTGAAACAGAGCGCCGCTTTTAAACAGCTGCTCCAAATTTCACTTATTTTAAACCCTCCCAATACCCAGCAGGAGGCTTTCAGTGTACCGAATAAGATTTACTTCACCCAGCTCCTCATTCCCGCCTCATCGGAAATAAATTGCGCTAATTAGCGCTGTCTATTGAAGTCAAGGTCACAAGACTCAGCAACCCTTTTTCACCTCTGCAAGAATCTCACTGAACCCAAAACATGCCCCCTCTATAGCCTTCACCAGCAGAGAAATCACATCTAATCCCCTGAGCTGACTAGTCTCTCTCACAATCCTAGTTCCACGACCTATTAACTAGTATTTCTGCCATTTGCCCTTTAGGAACTTTGAAAATGATTGGCTCGATGTTTGCTGCTGTTCTCTGCAGCCTCCTTAATCACTTAATTTTCCATTCTGGCCACTGATTCTGTTAAAACATCCTTGCATTTTGGGCTGGACTAGGAATTTCCTGATTTCTTTAGATTAGACTTACTTACTTACTAACCTGTTGTCTTTTAGGAAGGGGCTCAAGACTTGGTTATTCGGTCAATAGTTCGCCTGTGTTTTCTGGGCCACACCTCTACAGATCTGTATAGCGCCGGGACACTCTGCCCGAGTAGCCGAGCGCTCTATAAGAACCCCATTAACATAACATAACATAACATAACATTACCATAAGAGCACTCTTTGGAAAATGTAGTTCACACACCCTGTATTTCAAATATGTTTTCAGTTCTGGATTTAAAATTGTTAAAGTTACAGAAATGCAACGTGCGACATATACCCACTGTTGATCAGTAGAGGTTGTAGTCATAGGGCCACATATTTCACTCCAGTCTGAAAGAAAAATGAGAATTTAAGGGCAAAGTAGTGTGATCCCAGTTCTCTTCATTGTAATGTGTCCAAGTCACTTTCAGTCTGTATCAGAAAGAAGCATGGCTCTTTATTGGCCATTTTGATACACTTTGTCATTCTATAGCCTTAACATCAAAGCTTCCTCAACTGAAATCTTTGATCTCCCGGACTGAAGAATCGGTTTCTAAGGAGACTGCTGCCTTCGGAACCCTATTATACAATATCATCATCTCTTCTGGAAACATGGGTCAGCTCCAATAGTTAATTAAAGTAGACAATTCTAGACTATCCATCAGCTTACTGGGCCATTTACAAGTATACATTCCCTGACCACCTTCCCCATACAAGAGTATTCTCCCCATTCCACCTTGTGCATCTCCTCACCATTATTTAAAATAAAAGAATAGAATATCTTTTGCCTATCAGCAGCACTTTTATCGCACTTCCTCCTACATTTCTCTCTCTGAATGCAGCTCTCACCTCCTAATATGGATGGCTAATTGTAGCTTGACCCTTTATCACATTTTTAACAAGCAAACCCCATCAGTAAATCTGTATGAGGTAAATGGTGCAATTGAGAACTCACTCTCCTAAAACACTTGAACGAAGGATTTGAACAACACTGTTGTAGAACTATGTACCCTTCTTGCTTCGCTCACTGTAGAGCCCTCCTCCATAAAGATACACCAGCTATGCAAGATCTACTACATTACAAATATTCTACAAATAGTTTTTTTGTGTATTAGAGAAATTCACCAAAGCTAATTTCAACCATGCATGTATTAGGACCTTACAAACCTACTGTAATCATAACACAACATAACATATGGATTTGAGCTGCACACTTTCAGACCGTGGGGCATATTGTCACTGAATAACAGATGTTGATGAATACCCAGCTGAAAGGTACTCATTTTATTGACCTCCGAAGGGTGAAAGGATGAGTGGACCCATTACTGAGTACCATTCTGCAAAGCCAAATCATGAACATCTATTAGATTAACCTTTTTCCCTACAAATCTACAATTCTAGTCCCTACCAAGCCTCAACATCCTTTCAACCATCAATAAGGACAGCTCCTTCACACAGCCACTGAACAGTAAAGAAATGCGTGCTATGAATAATATCCAGCTACCTATGCACCAAAAGAAGAAGGGTGACAAAATGTAACCTCACGTAAATGCAAAATCTGGTAAATCAATCACTCAAGCTAAATGAATGTCAGCATCACACATGTTCATGTCATGCATGTGAGGTGCTGAGCCAATTGTTGCCAATGCTGGCAGCACAAATCATAATAAAGAAATATGTACATTTCTCCTTTACTATAAAGAATCCCACAAGGAGGCACAAACTACAGTCTTGCCATACAGGCTAACTGAAAAAAACTAACATATTCCGGCTTCTAAGACAACTTGGAAATATTAACATAGCCTCAGCGGATGCTTGCAAATGTGTTAATTCACAATGATGTGTGTCCAAGAAGGGCAAAGAAATCAAAACGTAATCTATAGATAACACCAAATCTAGAAATCAAAGACAAATCTGCATATAACCTGTGATCAAGAAATCAAAAGAAAAGCAAAATATAATGTGGAATCAACATCATATCATGAAAATTGAAAGACAACATGCGATCAAGAAATCAAAGACAAGTCTGTATACGTAAAGACAAATACGAATAAAGAATGTGGTAAAATACTCAAAGTTAAATCTGTTCATAATGTATGATCAGGAAACCAAAGACAAATGAGTATACAGTATACAGTCAAGAAATAAATGACAAATCTGTATTTGACTTACCTCGAGCACAAAATGTACACATCACCTGAGGAGAAAATCGAAGGACTACTTGAATATAACACGTGGTTAGCAAATCAAATACAAAACTATGTATAAAGTGTGATCAACACATCTCAGAGAAGTCTATAAATAACGTGTCGCCATAAAAGGAAAAATGTGATCTGTGAATCGCAATAAATTAGGATATTAAAGAGAAATCGGGACACAGCACTTGTCCAAGAAATGTAAGACGCTTCTGTAAATCACACCCAGTCATGAAATCAGAGGCAAATTTGAATGCAACCTGTGAGCCAGAAAGTCAAAGACGAATATGAATATCACATGTGATCTAGAAATTCAAGTTATTCTATAAATGAACACGAGAAAAAAATAAAATGACAATTAACAAATCGCTGTCGGAAAAGTATGGTGGAGAAACAGAAATAGTAAACTCCCTCGATAACTTAAATAATAACTTTTGAAATATGAATAATAATGCTCTTTTTCTTGTAACGAGGCTTCTAGTTTGATAAAAAAAAATATCGTTAAACGAAAAACGTTTGAAGGAGCTAGTTGAGCAGAATAGCATCTGAGCTCACAGTACACAAAGTCTAGTTTCATATCCGACATTTAATCAGGACATTTTCAGGGTTAAAAAAACACCACATAATGATGTCTTCATCTGAATGGAGATGTGTGGCAACATTTTCCTGGCCTCTCTTGAAAAGGATCGCACTGAAACTCGTCCACTCCCCCTCAAGTTCTGCCTCATAAATTATTTTACCTCACCCACACCTCTCGTGTATGAGCTTGTCTGTGTCCTTCTTTGATGCTGCAACCTTCACATGCAAGCAGGCCGAGCAGAGGCTGGGAAGAAGAACGTGAGAAAAGAGCAGACACCGAGAGAGAGGGAGGACAGGTTCACAGAATGTTTACAGAAATAGACCATCATGGGACCCATGGGCCAAGCTATTTTACAATCCCAACGTGATGTAGAAAACTCAAATTGCTATTCAGTAACACGTTACCGAATTGCAATTTTAGTTTTGCGAGAACATAGCGAATCAGTACTTGTAATGAGTATGTTAGAGGCATCCCTTCTAAATTCCGATTCCTTCAGTTATATATTAATTGTTTTTCGCCCAAAATTCAGTCGAAAAATATTAATATTTTACCACCAACTCAAAGGAGGTGGTAACCTATTTGCAAGCGGCAGTGGGGCGCCAAGAGATGCCTTCCCCTTGAGAACTTTTTTTAGGGGTTAGCTGTGGCCGATGGGACAACTGCCTACTCCTATAAAAAGGTTTTGTAACTTATTTTTTTTTAACACATCCCATTTGCCTTTAAGGAAAATGGCTGCAATCTAAAACAAGCATTTGCAATGTGTCTCGCATTATTAAAGTTTGAGCTATTGGCATTGCTAATAATAATGCAACACCAATAGCTCAAACTTTAATAATGCGAAACCTATTGCATTGCAAATGCTTGTTTTTAGCATGCCCGGGTACAATTTTAATCCCAATCCAACCCTGCAAGAAGGCACCATTTTAAGATCTGGAACACATGCAACTAGTAAATCCCTTTGATTACCGAAAGATCGGAGTGTTAGGTACAAGAGGGACCCATAAGTGTTGTCAGTGTCTGGACAGGAAAGCTATGCAGATGCATACTAGTATTTGCGTTGCCTGTATTGCAGGCACGGCTTTAAGTGGGATGAAAAAACTGGGGGTCTCTCAAAGGGGTGTGGCCAATGTAATTAATGGCGTGGTTTATCACACATAAGCTAAAAATCTGTGTTTGGCATAGTGTGCCGCCCGACTTGTATTTCGCTGTTTCTAATATTGCATCCAGATTTATGATCTAACAAGTAAAATCATACTTATAAGTCAGAACTATTGGCTTTGTCAATGGTTGTTAGTTGCATATGATACATAAGCAGCTACTATGGCTTCTACATAATATTGAAAAAGTTTCTCTCTTCAACCCTGGTGACACCACGATGATATTGCTGCTCCTGAGTTTCAAAAAGAGAAGGGAAATCCAGAGAGAAGATGACCCTCTTTAAAGAATTTCTCTTCCCCTACAAAGTTCACCTAGCATGATGTCATGCCGTAACTTATCCACTAGTGAGAAGTGAGCAGTGTGAGCACGTACACAACCATGTGCCTGCTGTCATTGCGGTCAAGAACAAACAAGCAAATAATTCGGAACATTTCTCACTTAAAGCCGTATTATCAGCATTTTGACAGTGGAAATGAAAGCGTCACAGCATGGGCGGACTCAGGCAGCAAAAATGAAGTATGGGATTCAAAAGTGGAGGAATTCCCTCCATCGAGACGCTGATAAAGACAGTCACAAGAAGCCGACTAGACTGATCAAAGAAATATAAAGAAGTCCGAGAGGAGACGTCTTCGCTCCTGTGGGCAAAGGCACCTATGTTAAGAGTGGAGGGGAGAGAGATTTAATGTCATTACTAGATAGCGACAGCGTGTAGAGAGCTGGCTAGATCAGTACTCTAGACAACCACTGAACCGTGCTTCTGGAGACAGCACACAGGGCAGAAAATACTGAAGAAACAGGATTTCCGATTGGGAAAATGCATGCGTAGACATGTGACAGACAAGTTCCTATATGAGTTTGCACTTTTACAGGCAGGGTGGTGTAGTGTCGCGCTCTAGCTCCGGGCACCGGCGTGATGACGCGGTACGCCGTGAACGTCTGCGCATGCGCAGAGGGGTGGAGCGAGAAGCGCGCGCAACGTGGAGGCGGCAGAAGCGACCGGAGCGAGTCATAACCAGACGCTCGGCGCTCTTGTGAATAGGAGTACCTTTTCCTAAATAAACGATCCTGTTTGAAACACTCCACTCTACAGTGTCCTCATTTGGGGGTGAAATAGCATCATTACAGTGGTGACGAGGAGTGGGATCTCCCACCGACTTCACCCCGAAACAAAAAACGGTAAATCACAGCGACAGCGACGCCTAGACCACACGCAAAGGGCAGAAATCGCTGGGGACACTGGAAAAGAGTGCACACAACAAGACAGGAAGCACGCTATTCACGAAAGAGCGTGGCAGAAGCGCACGAGTCCCAACCACACGCACCACGTGCCCCAGGGCCTACTACGAAGCACCCCAGGAGCAGCACGGTAAGGTGGTGACGACGCCCCGCTGAGGCCCTGGCAGAGAAAGGAGACAGTAGCTCGGGGGGGTGAAAAAGAACACCTCCCCAATAAGCTACAGGACAGAAACACCAGCGCACCAGGCAGCCCCAAAAGCCAGGGAGAAGGTTCGGCCCAAGGAGATTACAGCAGTGCGCCAGGCAGCCCCGAGTACCGAGGAGAAGGACCAAGGGCAGTGCCCAAGATGAGCAACCAAGCGACATCCCTCACGGCGCCAATCCCATTCCTACCAGACCTGGTGAACCCCAAATGAAATGGGAGGATTGGAGGGAATACTTCAAAAACTACGTAGAAGCCTTAGAGGATGAAAACGGGGAAGCGTTGTCTAGCGCAAGAAAGAAACGCTTATTGCTGCACAATTTAGGCCCCGAAGGGATAAGGGTGTTTGCAAATATCGTACCAGCAACGAGGCAAACAGCAGACGACGTTTTTAAGCATGCCTTGGAGGATCTCGACAATCACTACCGCCCCGGCTGTGTGTGTCTCCATTGACCGGTTCAACTTCCAGCAAAGGAAGCAAGAAGAAGGAGATTCCATAGACGATTATGTCGCAGCACTGAGACGACTGGCGATCACGTGTAAATATGGACAACTTCAAGATGACTTCATCAAAGATCAAATTGTAATGCACACCACCAACAAATCAGTGCAGGACAAATTGTGGGCACATGGCGAAGCAACACTCAAAGAGGTGATCGCAATGGTAAAGAAAGCGGAACTTTCCAAACGTTGTGCCGAAGCAGCGAAAAAGGAGAATGCCCAAAGGATTATGGTCAACAAAATTGAAGAAGCTGAGTCCCCGGGCAAGCAGAGAGAAGCAATGGGAGACGGAAGAAACGTGTCCAAATGGTCAGGGAAACCGGGACAGTCAGGAAGACAAACCGCCGACAACAAGTTTGCGTGCTATAGGTGTGGAAGTACAGCGCACACGGCCCAAGACAGACGGTGCCCCGCATTCCGCGCCAAGTGCATGTTCTGCGGCTTGATCGGACATTATGAGAAGGTGTGTCGCAAGAAAGGGAAGAAGTCAATGGTGAAGTACATTGCGCAATCCACGACAGGAGACCCAGCAGAGGAAGATCCGGAGGAAGATGACATGGTACTATGTGTCGAAGAACAAGTGTTGGAGGTATCGGGCAAACGCTCAGACAAACCACGAGCAGACATGCTAATTGGAGGAGTGAAAATCCGGATAGCAATTGACTCTGGATCACCATACTCCAGTGTACAAAGATCGGTATGGGAAGAAGAGTTCAGACCCAGTCTTGGCCCGCAATTAGAACCGCCGGACATACGACTGATATCGTACACCAATAACCTAATTCCCATGGTGGGGTACGGAGCCCTGAAGTTTGAATTCAGAGGGAGGTCGGCAGTATGCAAGCTGTACGTGGCGGAGCGAGGACCCTCAGTGCTTGGATGGAGAGATCAGGGAGACCTTGGAATAAAATTAGACCCAGGTGGCAAGGAGCAAGTGCTACTAACGGACGCTGGCAGTTGGCCAGATCTAGAGAAATTGAAACTAGACTTCCCCAAAGTATTCGGAGGCACTGTTGGTAAACTAGAGAAATTCGTACACAAGATACTTGTCAAGGAAAATGCGAGTCCAGTATCCCACAAGGTCAGAAACATACCCATTGCGGTTAGGGATGCCGTCCAACAAGAGCTACAAAGGCTGGAGGAGCAAGGAATAATTGAACCCATTGACAGCTCGGAGTGGTTGGTGCCCCTGGTGGTAGCCAGAAAACCCAACGGCAAGGTGCGTCTTTGTGTGGACCTGTGCGAGCTCAACAAATGCCTGATAGTCGAGAAATTCCCTTTGCCGAGGATTGAAGAGATTCTGGCCAAAACGAGAGGGGTGACGTGGTTCTCCACCATTGACCTCACCTCTGCGTACCATCAAATAGACTTGCACCCAGCGAGCAGGAGGCTCACCTCATTCATCACACCCTTTGGGTGTTACCAGTATCGCCGCATGCCCTTCGGGTTGGCGTCAGCGGCGGCTGTTTTCCAAAAACTCATGCACCGCCTGTTCAAAGATGTGGAAGGCGTCCAATACTTTCAGGACGACATCCTGATAATGGGGGCAAACCGAGAAGACCATGACAGGAAACTGACCAAAGTGCTGACGGTGCTACAAGAGAAGGGCCTCACCGCTGAGTGGGACAAATGCAAACTAGGTATGTCGGCAGTCACCTATCTTGGGCATGAGAAAGGGAGTCACGGAATCACCCCGAAAAAACAAAACGTGAAGGCGATCTGTGAAGCCAAAGCTCCAGTCAACAAGGATGAAGTGAGATCATTCCTGGGAATGGCTGAGTATTATAGTAAATTTGTCAGACATTTTGCCACTAAGACCCACAGGCTCAGACAACTCATAAGAGATGAGATGGCGTTCCAATGGGATGATGAAGCCCAAAATGAGTTTGAGGAATTGAAGCACAACATAAGCCAGGCGGTGCCACTGCATGGATATGATCCCTCAGGTCGCACAATCCTGACAACCGACGCTAGTGAAAGAGGTTTAGGAGCCGTACTAGCACAGGAGCGAGATGATAACACCGTGGAAACCCTGAGCTTTGCCTCCCGAGCGTTGTCGCCCACAGAGCAAAAATTCAGCGTCATTGAAAAAGAGATGTTAGCAGTGACGTGGGCCATGGGAAAATTCCAGCAGTTCCTGTGGGGCACCCGCTTCAAACTGCAAACTGACCACAAACCCTTGGTCAAGGTGCTCACCTCGAGTTTGTACCGCTTTGGCCGCCATAAGTGTGGCAGGGTATGCTCAGACGTGAGTCCCTTGCTCACTTTGCCACTGGATTCAAGCAAGCCGGGCTGAAGACGGCTGGAATGCCAGAAACCGGTCCTCGGAAGCTTGTTTCCGGTCCAGGGAAGGCATGGCTTGGCAGTTCGGGCTGGACTGTTCCCATGAGGCACAGGGTCAGACTGATTTGCATATAGCCATGTCTGAACTGGGGTGGCAGAGTGGGCTTAAGAACGGAGATGGATCAAACCCAGATCTTTTGACTGGGTGTGAGTGTTTGATTGGTTCTGATGCTCCGTCTATCACCACCCCCTTTTGTACCGCTTTGGCCACCAGAAGTGCGGCAGGGTATGCTCAGACGTGAGTCCCTTGCTCACTTTGCCACTGGATTCAAGCAAGCCGGGCTGAAGACGGCTGGAATGCCAGAAACCGGTCCTCGGAAGCTTATTCCGGTCCAGGGAAGGCATGGCTTGGCAGTTCGGTCTGGACTGTTCCCATGAGGCACAGGGTCAGACTGATTTGCATATAGCCATGTCTGAACTGGGGTGGTAGAGTGGGCTAAAGAACAGTGATGGATCAAACCCAGATCTTTTGACTGGGTGTGAGTGTTTGATTGGTTCTGATGCTCCGTCCATCACCACCCCCTTTTGTACCACCTCGAGTGGACATGATACGGCCACACCACGCATAGCCAAAATGACCCTCAAATTATTGGAATACACCTATGACGTTGAGTACTTACCGGGGACACGTAATAAAGTAGCAGATTACCTTAGTAGGGCCTCAGCCATGGAGGATGCACCCGAAATCTCACCAGGAGAGGACGAAATGGTAGCAGCAATGGAAGACTCGGAAAGAGCAATCAGCAGGCAAGAATGGGCGCAAGCCTATGAGGAGGATGGTGAGATGAAAGAAGTCAAGCACTATCTGATCACAGGCTGGCCTGAGAAGAAAAGGCTGAAAGAAACCCTGAAGAAATTCTATGAAGTGCGGGAGGAATTGTCAGTGAGTGACTCGGGAATCTTCCTGTACCGCAGCGACAAGGTGGTTCCCCCACGGCTTTGCTCCCGCTACTTCTGAGCCAGCTGCACGAAGGTCATATTGGCATCGTGAAAACGAAGCTACATTTGAAACAAATGTACTGGTGGCCTGGTATGGACATTCAAATAGAAAGGCATGTGAGAGAGTGTGACCAGTGCCAGAGACCAGCTTTGGGCACGTTTGAGCAGCCGGGCAACCCATGGGAAGACATTGCGGTGGACATCTTAGAACCAGTGTTAGACACCCGAGGAACAGCAAAATACCTATGTGTTGTAGTAGATAAATACTCCAAGTGGCCAGAGGTAGATGTACAAGAAGTATTGGACTCTGACGCAGTGTTAAAATTGCTCACCTCAGTGTTTCTACGTGAAGGGATTCCAAGGACAATCCTAAGTGACAATGGGACGCAATTTACTTCGGAAAAATGGACCAAGTATATGGCGAGGAATGGGATTAAATCGAAACACACCTCAGTGTACCATCCTGCGAGCAACGGACAAGTAGAAAGGTTCAACCGCGTCCTGATGGGATCCATACAGGCCGCAATTATGCAGGGTAAGGACTGGGAGGTGGAGATACAGAGCATGCTGTGGGCATACAGAATCACCCCTGCCTCGATGGGCTACAGCCCCTTCCAGATTTTGAGGGGTAGGCTCCCCTTTACGAGAGACAATGTTGTCTGGAGAGAGAAGACGATCACCAGTAAATGGTCACCAGCCGTTGTTCAGCACAACATGGAGAAGGCCCAGAGGGTGTACACCGACCATTACAATAAGAGACGGAATGTCAAAGACACAGATCTAGAGAGAGGGGAATAGGTGAGAGTCAAGCTCGCCACTCTCAGAAGGAAAGGAGAAGGCAAGTACAGCATACCCCTACAAGTGGAGGAGGTGTATGGAGAGCCGCATTACTCAGTGATGGAAAAGTGTGGTCCCAAGACCGCATGGCAAAAATCAACAAGATTGTGCAATGGCCCCTAGGCCAAGAGAATGACCTAGGTGATCAGAGACAAGCAAGTGGGGCAGAAGAGATGACAGCAGGAGAGGAAAGTCAAGAGGAAGGACAAATGCAAGCAGAGAGAGAAGAGAGCGAGAAAGCGAGTGTGGAGGGATCTTCAACGACAAGAAAAACCACTTCCACCGAGAATGATACTGGAACACAGAGAATGGTGAGAAGTCCCACACGTAAAGGTACCCGTGAATAATCAACTCCGGTAAGACGCACACGGGCTGGGAGAGTAGTGGTCCGATCCACTCAATTTAAAGACTTTGAAGTAAAAGACTATTGAACTGTGGGACTTATAACTTTTACATTGTTGTTGGAAAAAGAGGAGATATGTAGTGTCGCGCTCTAGCTCCGGGCACCGGCGTGATGACGCGGTATGCCGGAGCGAGAGCGTGAACGTCTGTGCATGCGCAGAGGGGTGGAGCGAGAAGCGCGCACCACGCGGAGGCGGCAGAAGCGACCGGAGCGAGTCATAACCAGACGCTCGGCACTCTTGTGAATAGGAGTACCTTTTCCTAAATAAACGATCCTGTTTGAAACGCTCCACTCTACAGTGTCCTCATTTGAGGGTGAAATAGCATCATTACAGGTGGTAATACATAATGTTGAATTTAGTGCATTGTTTAAGTCTTCATGCGACTTCAGTGCAACAATAAAGTAGGGGCAAACCACTGACTTCTGGAGTTAGAGGGACGGGGACCCTCAACCCGTGCTGAGAGACCTACACCAATAATTCTTCCCCTCCCTCCAGGCACTCACAATCCTTCCTACCCGACCCCTGCTCGCCGTTTCCAGGGACAGTGGGTAGAACAGCAAGCCGGATTCCACTACCTGCCCTGGGAAACAAGTGTGTGGGAGTCAGATCTCCTTAGTATCCTCCCACCCCCTTATACAATTTTGGTTATTGTATTCCACACTGGAATACAAGGGCTTCCATGGGGCAGGAATGCAGGAGTTGAAAAGGAGGCGGTTGGTTGTAGGAGTGGAACCAGAGCTGTGTGCAGGTACTGCTGTTACATTTCTCTCAATAAAGGAATTATTCTACGGACCTACTACTTAATAGTGGCAACGAGCAATCAGCAGGATGACAACGACCCATGTATAGACCCACATTGGACCGCGGTCTTTGCTGTTTGAACAGTGCTGCATGGCTGGGCTCCTGTTTCGGAGGTTACGGATGGCTCTTGTTCCTGAACCTCATCTCCGCACCTTGCAGCACGGTGGAATTTAGTATAGCTATCACGCTATACATGGTACTTGTCTTTAAGTGAAATGTAGCCAGAGCTGCCGACTGTCAGTAGTGATCGTAATCCCTGTCACAAGCGTAAATTGCTGGTGACCGAAGTGCTCACGCTTCCTGCCGCGAGCGGAAATTGCCAGCCATGACGTGTGCGCTCGCGCATCTGCACCGGTGTCTGCAAGCATTGCGGAAGTTCCTGATTCTATAGTTGGCAGTCTGCAGAGAGGGAGCGAGCGGCCAAGCCGTAATAAATCAAGGCGCGGTGGTGGGAGACGCCATGCGCGTGCACATCGCCTGTCCGGCGGCGGGCGCACACATGGTTTGTCTCCCTTCAGGAAGGAAAGCCGCGACAATAGAGCTCGCAGGCGAAGCAGCGCATGCGCTGCGTTCGCACGCGAGCCCTAAAGACGATCACAGGCATGGTGGTCTGCTGATTCCAACAGGCCAGCATCTCTGTGATTGTGGCCAGTTTTAGTGGGTCTCAATTTACGACCTACTTCTTGCATATTAATGAGGTAAGTCAAATTGCAACCCGCTACTATATGTATTTTGAGAAACTACGTTGGTTCGCAAAATACCATTCCATTCGGTGGAAATCGGTGCGCAAATTATAGCCACTTTTACCAAATCCATTTTAGTACATCCCAAACACAAAAATGACAATTACAAATTGTTATTAGTCACAATTTCTTATTTTGAATCTTTGTATGTGTTAAGTGATGTTAGAGTTATTAGCATAGCACACATGCTGATATTAGTGTGGCCTTGCAGTGCTGCTGGGTGTGCTCACCACTATCACATACTAACACCTTTGAGTTTAGAATATATTTTTGTCC
The DNA here is from genome assembly GCF_964261635.1 of Lissotriton helveticus. Taxonomy (NCBI): domain Eukaryota; kingdom Metazoa; phylum Chordata; class Amphibia; order Caudata; family Salamandridae; genus Lissotriton; species Lissotriton helveticus. The sequence continues at coordinate 737,040,288 of NC_136061.1, read as the reverse complement.
AAGGATCTTAAAAAAGAATCTCATACATAAGTCTCAATGACTTTGAGTAAGTTTAGCTCACAGGCACAAACTGCCATTTTTTTACAACTGTAGGACCATTGTTGGATTTACAAAATGGTATTTTGCATTTGTAAAGGACAAACCCCCACATGCATCAACCTATTTAGGAAGTGCAAACGGTGCGAATCGGTAAATTCGGCCGTTTGCACTTCCTAAATACGTTTTTGGGATGCATGAAACAGAGGCCCACATGCATCAAGCATTTTTGGAGTCGCAAACGGTGCGATTCCTTAAAATCGGCCGTTTGCGATTCCAAAAGTGCTTGTTGGGATGCATGAAGCAATTTTAGAATTCGTAACATTTTTGCGAGTTCTAAAATTGCGATTGCTTTTAAGAAGTCGCAGATGTGCGATTTCTTAAAAGCAATGCATCATTACTTTTAAAAGTGCAAAATCGCAATTAGGGTGTCAAATTTACCGAGTGTTTGAACCACTCGGTAAATTTGGAAAAAGTGTTTAAAATGCTGAAATTTTTTTTTTTTCAACATTCATGTTTCACACACACATGTCCTTAGGACATGTGTGTGTGAAACATGATGCGAAAAATACATTTCAGGGGTGCATGGGGGGGTCCTTTGGACCCCCCCCCTGCACCCATGAAATTTTCAAAGTGCCACTCGCAATTTGCTAATGCCTTCCCATTTACTCCTATGGGCCTTTTGGCCCATAGGGATCAATGGGAATTGCGAAAATTAACTTAAGAATTCGGTATTTATTTGGGATTCGGTAAAAATTGCGATTTTTACCGAATCACAAATGAATACCGAAAATAATGATGCATACCATTTTGCACTTCTTAATTTGCGAATCCTTATTTTTCGCAAATTAAGAAGTGCAAAATGTCTCAATGATGCATGTGGGCCAGAGTGTCAAAATTCGCTATTTTTTGCATTTCTTAAAAATGCGAATGCAATTAAGGAATCGCATTTGTGCGATTCCTTAAATGCAATGCATCATTTTTTTAAAAATTGGGAATTTTGAAATAGGAAGTGCAAATTAACACGAGGTGTTAATTTGCGAAATTTAAAAAAAAAAGCAAAAAAATGCATTTTTTAAACTTGCATGTTACAGACACACATGTCCTTAGGACATGTGTGTGTGAAACATGCACTTTAAAATACATTTCAGGGGTGCAGGGGGGGGGTCCTTTGGACCCCCCTCTGCACCCTTGCAATGCATCAACAAATTGCGAGTGCAAAAAAAAAAATGCAAAACGGCATTGATTCCTATGAGCCTCTAGGCCCATAGGAATCAATGTAATGCCATTCCTTAATTGCGATTCGCAATTAAGGAATCGCAATTTCCGAAAATTAAGAAATCCTAAAAACTTTCAGGATTTCTTGATGCATAGGATTTTGCATTCCCTAAATAGCGATTCCTTAATTTTCGCTATTTAGGAAATGCAAAATCCTAGATTGATGCATGTGGCCGATATGGGCCTAATATAGAGTTTGGTGGGTGCACGATAGCCACTAAAACTGGTGGGCGATTTGTCTGCCTCTTTAGAGTCTATAGAAGTCTATGCATTCTGAACAGGACAAACAAAACATCCACCATTTTTTTGACAGACGACCTACATCTGCCATACTCCAAATCAGGACCTTCTTTGTACAGGTTTTCATGTGAACAAATCTACTACCTGGATTAGGTAGTGAGCATTCCAGGAATTATGTTCACACCTAGAACATTTGACGTTTGTGGGTATTCATAAAAATTTGACTTGTTCAACTCCAGGAAAAGGTAAATGATTTACTCACGGCAAAAGTGACTTTGCAGAGTTAGGAGTTCTTGCATAAGGAAAAATGTTTTCCTTCAAGAAATTACTTTTATAATGCCATTGCACAAATGTGGTGGCATTTCCGCAATACTTAACTGTGGAAGCGGAAATGCCTCCACATGGCTGCAATTGCAAATGCATAAAAGGATTCAATGAGGGCATGCTAAAGTATAAAGTATAAAGATAAAAAATGGAAGCAAGTTGTAAAAGTTGGCACATTTCATAGTCTCAGGAGGCATTGCAGATGGTGCAGAACAAATGTGTCTGCAATGTGATCCGAAATTAGTAGACAGGTCCCTTAATGCCATGCAGTCGAGGAGATTCCTGCCGTACCTTCCACCTGAACTTTAAAGGTCATCACATTGTTGGAATACAATGATGTCGACTGAGTTCAATTGGTATTCTTAGTTAAACTGGTTAATTGTAGCCCCCCATTTGTGTAAAACATAATCCAATGTCAAAACAACAGTTTCCATTAGTGCATTTAGTAGAAGTCATTTGTAAGTGGTTCGCAAAATGTTCCCCCAGGATCAAGAACGATAATTACACCTGAATAATGTTGCAATTGCAATATGGAGGGAACTAATACAAAATGCTGTTTGTAATACCCTGGAATTGGGTGAAAGAGTTAGTTGTTTTGGCGATAGCTGCCATCCTTTCAAGCACATACCAGTTACCCTCTTCTTCAACTGTGGAGAATAACAGGAGTATAAGACCCAAGTGAAGGTACAATGAGACCTGGTAACTCTGCAACTATTGGTAAATTCATTTCACTGAATGCCAAGGACTGAAAATCTTCAGCTATCCCCTTTACTGAGAACCACTGGAATTATGTGGCAGACGAAGATTACATTATGTGGCAGGGTTGCCTAATTTATTTGTCAAAAAAAGGCTACTATGTCGCGTGATGCAGCACATTTTAGGATAGTATCACTTCATTATGTTGTCATTTTGTACACATGGAAATGCTGTTTGGGAAAGGATTTCACATTATTAGTACCAATGAAACAGGCAAAGGGCCTGCCAGTGTGCATAACACCGTCACTATTGTAACGTTTGATCCGTTTGAGCTAGAAATATATATTTTTTAAAGTCTGCAGATTATGCAGCGGATGTTTGACTATGTGTCTCATGCGCAAATCCATAATTTTGCCAAAAACGCTGCGGATGCAGAATCGCATAATTCCAGTGGCCCTGCCTGGACTTATATGTGCCAGAGATTGCATTTTATTGGTACCTGCCGTAATAGATTTGAAGCAATGAGTAAAATGTAAGAAAAGGTGAAATTAACAATGATGCTGTGCTCATTGCAGTGTTCGCCTTTAGCAGCAGTTCCTGGCAGATCATTTAGAGTTGGCTCCTGTATTGATGACAGTTGTTTAAATAAAAGTAAAACGGATTTATGCTTCAAACTGAGTGGGTCAATGAAATCTTAAGGTTGAGGAAATCAAGGAGCTTGTTATAGGCCACGCTTTCACAGGTGAACGTAAACTATAAACAACAAAATGATTCTGGAGATATATATATAATTTATGAGCTTTTGTGCATGCAGAGATAAATCATTACTGTCTCTGGACTCTATTGCTTGTCTCATTTAACAAAAAACGTGCTGCGATTAAACTCAGGTAAAAGGGCCATGAATATTAAATGGGACATACATTTCCCACTTAATGGACAATATTCACTCTACACCCGCTGAGCTACGCAGCACATCTGAAAGCGTTGTTGAATCATAGGTGAAACTTGGTTTATTCCACAGAAAGGGAATTCACTGCAGAATAGGTGCAATCTAAATATACTATTTTTATGTTACCGGTGAAAATTATGGATTCCTAATAAATGAAAAGATGGCTTCCTCAGTAGTGGGGTTTCATCCTGCAGTATCTTTTTATTTTTTAATTTTTTTTTTAATTTATTGAAGCCGGAGTTTTAAAACATAAACATATACATATTGCACCATTACACCATAAAAGAAATCCCCTCTAAGACAATGTAAACCAATTCCTAATACGTTAACACTATACGCAGCCTGGACCAATACAAACATTTACACAATAAAAACACTGATCGAATCGGGGGCGGAGCTTGCCAGCGCCGATGGTGGACGCTTGGGAGCAAAGCTCCGCGCCATCACCCACATAATCCTGCCATTAATCCTGTCATAACGGAGCCCAAGCATTTTAGACGACGGTGAACGACCCCCGGGAACCACCGACAACACCGTTGGGGGTCGCGGTCGAGCCCTGCCTGCCTGGGACCACGAAGCGGACAGACCGACGACTCGGCTGACTGGGCCGCGACGCCCCGAGCTCGATTTTCACGCTATCCGGCGTGCGTCATCTGGCATGCGGTGGAGGTTTCAACCTTTGGCCCGGAGGCACCGGAACAGAGTGTGAGTCCCGAGTCCTGGACCCTACGGCACACCAGAGGCTCCGGTGGGGGTGTGAGACACCCGGAGGCTGCTGACAACAGCGAAGGAGGCGGCAGTGTGGTCCGGCCTGCCCGGGACCAGGTGGGGTGATCCTGGCCACATCGGTGTGCTGGGCCTCAGAGCCTCGGACTAATCCTGCACGCTGCCTGGGGTGAGCTGCCGGATGCGCGGCTAGGCCTGCGCTGTCCGGCTCAAAGATAATTGCCAATTGTTGATGATGCAGAGGGAGTAGATAGGCCCGAGGGGCGCACTGTACTGCCTGCAAACTGAGGTGAATTCCCGCTTGGGCCGGAGCCCACAAGTCCTTTGCCCGACTTTCAGGATCAGCCGGGAGCGGCCCTCTATTTGCGGGCGACTGCGGTGCACTGCGGCCGCCGGGACATGCACACCTGCGGCCAGTAAACCCAGCGATTCAGACCTCATGGGAGAGACTACGGAGACCGTGCCACTACCGGTCATCTGCCCCCCCCCCCCTCCTGGCCCAACTGCAACGAGTCGGCGGCACTGTGCCCACTGAGCCTGGAGTGCCGGGAGTAAGCACTGAAGAGTCCTTGGCGCCAAATCGTTTTGCACACACTGTGTGGAGTACTGCGGAGCATTGTGATGAGGGGGCGAACCTGACGTCCTTGGCCACTTGAAGCGGCCCCTCTGAGTAAATATTGGGCGCTTTGGGGTCTGGCTGGTGAGAACATTACTATCTGCCCTGACTCCCCCCCCCCTCTGTCTGGGCGGCGGGGCGAGGAGACGGCACACAACCTCTGGAGTGGGAACCCTGCACGACAGCCGGACACAGCTCACTGCTACGTGCCCCTGTCTGACCCAGTTTCCAGTTTGGGGGGGCCCCTAATAGGCCCGGCGGCGTGACCAGGGGGTAAGCACGTCGAGGGAGCATTGCACCGAGTCTAGATCCCTGCGGTGAATTGAGTGGAGCGCTGTCCCCGCGGCCTACCCTAGCATCATGGGCAAAGGAGACTAGACGCAAACCAAGCTCCCCTTCGAACAGCGCCGAGCGAAGGCCCCAGACCCACAAGAGCCGGAAACTGCGCAGCGAAACAGGAACCCGGAGAGCTCCATATACTCGGATATCAAGGAGTTGCTGGTCACTATGGAAAAGGGTTTGCAGGACAGTATGACGTCGATAGGGACAGAGATTGACACTCTCTCTTATCGCATGGACCGGATGTCAGAAAGAGTGGACAAGCACGCGGAGCGTCTGGATAAGTCGGAGAGACGACTGTCCGAAGTTGAGGAGGCGCAAATGGAACTTGACAAGGATCGTAAGCAAATGGGCAAGCTCCTCCAGGTGATAAAGGATAAGTCAGAAGATTTGGAAGCCCGCTCAGCGATCTAATATACGTATCACGGGAGTTTCGGAGACGACACAAACCGGGAAAATTGAGCTATTTGTAGAGAAGCTGCTGACCACTCTCCTGGGTGATGAGATCTTTTCCCCCATGTTCATAGTTGAGAGGGCACATCGTACGCTGGGACCGCGCCCCCGCCTAGGGCCCCCCCGAGGCCAATAATTGCAAAACTCCTAAACTACAGGGACAGAGACACTGCGTTGCGGGTGGCCAGAGAGAAGGGTCAGCTCCAGTTTGATGGTGCGGCCGTCTCCTTGTACCCAGACTTCACAGCGAGGGTGCAGGAGGAACGCCGGCACTTTGCTCCATATAAACAACAACTCCGAGACTTAGGGTTGGATTATGCAATGCTGTACCCGACAAAGCTAAGGATTAACCGACAAGGCCACTCTCACTTTTTCACCGACCCGAAAGAACTGCAAAAGGCCCTCAAGGCGTGGACTAAGGAGCAAAGGAACAGTCCCAGAAGCCAAATGGGAGAACAGGACAGCGCCAGTCACAAGGATGAGCAGGATTAAGACCACTGTCCCAGTATTGCAGCCTCGACGCCGGAGCTGATGTGTAGAGGCTGGAGCAAGGACTGTGTGCTAGGCACTGGATGGCTGGGCTCTCGGCCTGTCTGTCTGTAGACAGTGGAGCGGACTGAAAGTGCCGGCGAGAGCCCGGAGGCCCCGGGACCTGGTGAGACCTTTCCCTGTTATCTTTTTCTATACTCGCTCTTGTGATTGTACTGAGTGGGCACTGTGTAGACTTATGCTTCCTTAGATACAATGCCGACATGGGATGTGCCAGTCTACAAATTGGGGGGGCGGGAGCCTCTGTGGTTGAAGGTCACTCAAAGCAACGCAATGGCTCATTGATCCTGGCTCACGTTAAATTCCACGATAGGGGTGATGACGCTGGGGGCGAACCTGAGATTCATTTCACTCTGCACTTGTTGCCTGTTCTAATTCTGGCTATCTCTGCCCTGGCGCTTTATGCACCAATGGTTCCTGCGGGGACCCGCGAGGGTTTCTTGGAAAGTCACGGGAGGGAAAGAATTTTCATGCTAGGCCAAGTTGGGGTTGGTCTGCTGTGGGAGGGGGGGTAAAGTTATGGGAAGGGAAATTATTTGTTGTGTAAGAAGGTATGCACTGTGCTTCATGTATCCACGTCCACAATTGGCTCACCACAGGATGGCCCACGTTCGCTACACACACGGCTCCCAAGACTGGTGCGCTGGTTTGGTCCTCTTCTGGGGGCCTTGCGCCTTTCACAATATGCGAGTCACATCCTGATGACTGACAGGTCAGGGGAGCAGGATAATACACAGCCAGCCATCGTTCACGCTCTCACGTGGAATGTCAGGGGTCTGAAGGACTTCAGAAAGTTAAGGAAAGTCTTGAGCTATTTAAAGAGACATAATATTGACATAGCGCTGCTACAGGAAACTCACTTGCCACTCACTAGCAGGATGTTACATAGCAGAGGACTGGAGGGGAACATAGCGGTAGATGGGTTTACAACACATGCCAGGGGGGTCATCACATGGGTCAACCCGGGATCGAAACTCTTGTTACAGACACTAAGTACGGATCCAGAGGGCAGGTATGTCATTGCGTCCTGTAAGGGCATGGGGTTCGATTTGCTGGTAGTAAATGCTTACGGTCCCAATTATGACACCCCAGAATTTTAAGACTCGCTAGCTGCTAAGATCTACGCATACAGCACGCCACACATAATCTAGGGTGGAAATTTTAACCTAACAATTAACCCAGACTTGGATAGGTCTACTGGCCCACCTCGCAAGCCTTCGGCAGCGGCGCAGATGCTCTCAGCTAGGCTGCTTGGGCTGGATATGGTAGATGTATGGAGGAGTAGAAATGCGGGCTCGGGAGGGTACACACACTACTCGGCCTACCACGGAGTGCACACTAGAATAGACTATTGGTTTGCCACCTCGGGTGAGTACCGTAGTACTAGACAATGTGAGGTGCTACCGTGCACGCTGTCCGACCATTCCCCCATACTGCTGACACTGGAGGTCCCGGTTAGGAGAATCCCCCCTTTCACATGGCGCTTTCCCCCCTACTCTCTTCTGGACCCAGTTTTTCACGGAGAACTGGCAGAGGCGATTGAACTATTTTGTTTAAAGAATGTCGGATTGGTGTACAACTTTCGGACGGTGAGGGAGGCGTTCAAAGTTTACATACGGGGCATTGCGATGTCAAAGCATTCCAGTGTCCTGAAGGCGATACGACGCCACTTGACGGAGCTGGAAAACCAGCTGCACATCCTTGAGGCACAGCAGCAGAACCGACCGAATGAGGACTCGGAGGAGCGAATTAAACACCTCCTAGTAGAGTACCACGAGGAAGCGGACAGGGAGGTTAAACATCTGGGCAAATATGCCACTGCCCGCACCTATGGAGAATGGGGAAAGGCCGGGATCCGTACTAGCCAGCATCGTTAAGGGTAGGAGAGGGAAACCACTGGTCTCGGAAATGAAGAATGCTGCGGGACAAAGCACCACAGATGAGGCGGAAATAGCTACCATCTTCAGAGATTTCTACTCGGACTTATACTCCTCGAAGAGTGGAGAGCTATCAGCTGAAATCCAGGATTACCTGGAGCATATAAAACTCCCGTCCCTCACTAATTCCCAAAGGGAATTTCTCATGCAGCCTATACAACGAGATGAAATTAGGGATGCACTGGCCTCAATGCGCTCGGGTAGCGCACCTGGCATCGATGGACTAATGGTAGATTTTTACAAAACATTCCAGGAACAACTACTCCCGCACATTTCCACTTTGATGAGCGACATCTGTATTCAGGGCAGCATGCCGGGTTCCATGAGAGAGGCAATGATAGTCACTATTGTCAAACCGGATAAGGCACATGATGAGTGCAGCTCATACCGACCGTTGTCACTACTGAATGTAGACACTAAGTTATATGCAAAAGTACTAGCGACTAGATTAGCACTGCTGGCCCCTGAATTAGTTGCCCCAGAACAGGCAGGGTTTATACCCAGCAGAAATTTGACATACAATATAAGAACGGTACTTGGCACTATCCAACATGTTAGGCAGGATGGGCGGGCAGTGGCTATATTCCTTGATATGGAGAAGGCCTTCGACTCGGTGGAATGACCGTTTCTACTCCAGGTCTTGCGGCGTATGGGACTCGGGGAGCCCTTCCTACAAATGATTGGCGCCCTTTACAAAGAGCCCTCGGCTAGAGTGCGAGTTGGCAATGCGGTCTCGCAACCCCTTTACATTGGCAGGGGAACCCGCCAGGGGTGCCCCCGATCCCCATTGCTCTATGCACTAGCAGCAGAATCTTTGGCCTGCACACTGAGAAAATACCACGGCCACGAGGGCATACGATTCCCGACCTACAAAATAGTAGTGTCCATGTACGCTGACGACACGTTGCTCTATGTGCACGACCCTGCGACGAATCTTCCCCGCTGCTGAGAGAGGTGGTCCACTTTGGTGCGCTTTCCGGCCTTAAAGTCAACTGGGTGAAATCCATTGTTTTCCCTCTCACACCTGTGACTGGGCAGGTAGAAATGGAATATCCCCTTCAATGGTCTGAGGACCCGATTCGGTATCTTGGAATTCAGCCCCACACAGACCCGGACCTGCTCATCAGCCAAAACTACGGGAGAGTGATCAACCGGCTGGAAGATAATATAGCGCTCTGGAGCAAACTGCCTCTTAATTTGATGGGCCGCATTGCTATTATGAAGATGGTGGTTTTGCCGAGGTTCCTTTTTATTTTTAATTCTCTTCCAATAGTGCTGTCTAGGGCCTTTTTGCAGAGGCTGACGAGTCTCATGATTAGCCTAGCATGGGCGGGAAAGCAGCCCGGGGTCCAATGGTCTACTCTACCCTACAACATGGGAGGCCTCTCGGCCCCTGATCTTGAACTTTATTACAGAATAGCCCAGGCGTCGCACCTGCACACTTGGATACACGGAGACAAGATGATGCCGCACGTTCGAATGGAGCGACTCTTTGCGCACCCGAAGCCGTTGCCGGCTACGATTTGCAAGCCTTCAGATCGCAGAACGGGAGTCCTGGACTCCATTTCTGCTACCACTCACGCATGGCACTCGCTCCTGCATCAGGGAGGTGCGTTGTTATATTCACCAGAGATGCCACTGGAGTGGATGCTTTGGCTTCCACCTATGGGTGAGAAGGGTGTCACTAAAGAACTGGCGAAACTGGGTCTTCATCGAGCAGGCGATCTTTTCCAGGATGGCGTAGCCAAAACCTGGGAACAAGTACAAGTACGTGGCGATCATGGAGAGTTCCCTTTGCTGCAACGCTTCCAATTCCACAGGACGCCTAGTGCATTAATGGAACTGCTTGGCCCCGACATGGCAGAGCCCCCAGACGTCCTTGAATTGACATATGTCATCAAGGCTAAGGAACCACGGAAGCTCCTTACAAATTTGTATAGGATTGCTAAGTCGCAAGGTGAACATCAGCTCATGAAGGCAAGACTGGCATTGCAAAAAGACCTGGAGACCACGCTAGATGATGCGATATGGCGGTACTGCTGTGAAAGTACGAAGAGGATATCGCTTAATGGACGGCACAGGTTGATTCACTTCAAGTTTCTGCAGAGGGTGTACTACACTCCGGAGAGACTCCATAGATATGGTCTGAGGCAAACAGTAGACTGCGAACGGTGCCATGCTGCTAACGCTGACTTCCTGCACTTGGCGTGGAGCTGTCCCGGTATCCAGTCTTTCTGGTGTGATATCTTTGAGGAAATGAGCAAAATCCTGGAGGTGGACATGCCCCCGGAACCGGGTTTGGCGCTCATTGGCAATTCCAAGCGGCTTCCAGTCGCAATACGCAGACTCACGGATATGGGGATGCTAATGGCTAAGAGAGTAGTAGCACTTTGTTGGATGAGAGGACCGCTCCCAACCAGAGCCAGGTGGGCACGAGATATGTTGTACTGTAGCACTCAAGAGGAGAATTATAGTGAGTTGCTGTCCCCCAAGAGTCGTCCCAAAAATTTCTGGGCACTGTACCGAACTTACCTTAATGGAAGGGAGCAGGAGGAATCTAATAGTCAGGAGACACATAATTCAGGGACGGCATCAGGGATCCTGTCTGGGGAGCAGTGTGAAGTGGGTATTGGCTAGATGTGCGAAGTGGCAACGCGGAAATACTGTTTACACTTTGGCTGGCTGAGAGATCGCAACTGAGACAGACATTCTAGCTGGGACAGCTTAGATGAGGCGCAGACGAAGCCCTGGAGCGCAATTGGAGCATGTGTAGCTGGGATGTGGGACAAGGCATCATTATAGCACTTGCACCTTCACTATACACAGTGCACATAAGGGGGGAGGGGTTGGGGGGGTAGGACCGTTACTTGTGTTGGGAGTTAACATTGGTTAAGTTATGACGCTAACGCATTTGTCTCCTACTTACGCTATAGCACTGAGGGGAGGGAGGGTGGAGACGAACTGATGGCGTAAAGGAGAAAAACGCACATGACAACTGCACCCTGCTCTCTTGGCAGTGAAATCTGTGAATTTACTAGCTCCTTCAAGGAATACGCCGCCGGACCCCCGGGTTGTCGGCTGATGGGCTGTGTCTACAAATGTCTATTGTTTACATGGAATGTGTATAACGCGGCCGGCGCCAGAGGTTGTAGGCTTGGAGCTGTGTAACTGAAGTGCGTGGCAATAAAATAAATAAAAAATAAAAAAAACACTGATCGAATCTAACACCGCAACCCATCCCACCACAACATAAAAAACCCCCATAGCTTTAGTCAAAATAGGTACCACATATTTTATTAAATTTCTTAGTGCTTCCCATCCGTAGTGCAAAAATGTATTCACTTTTCTTAACTAATTTCATCTTCTGACCCCACTCCAGGACCGAAGGAATCAAGTCCGTGCGCCATTTTTGCAATAGCAGCAACCTTGCTACTGCCATTGCTATATACAAAATTTTTATCATTGGGTCCGTAAAACAGAGGTCATGATCAAAACCAAAAGAAATTAGTCTATCATTCACTTCCAGCTGGATATTACATTCCTGTTCCAAATGGGCAAATAGATCTACCCAATACTCATAAACTTTTGGACAACTCAACATAATATGCAACCAATTGGCAGATGGATGGTTTATACAACGAAAACATTGAGAAGACTGGTTAGCATACATCTTCGACAAAGAGTAAGGAGTTCGATACAATAACCATTTGTTAAACAACAACATCCTACGCCAATTTGCCCCTCTCAATGAGCTAAAATTGAGCCTATTGATGGTTGACCAGATGTGGGATGACATATCACAATTCTCATGTTCTGCCCATTTTTTTATTGCTTTTAACTCGAGATCCACACCCTTTATAGAAGCTAGGTATTTCTTCAAAGCACCTGGTTTCTTATCCGATGCTCTAACTAATAATTCATCATCTAACTGATTCTGATCCATTAGAGAAGAAGCATCTATTTCTACAAAATATTTATATAAAATACTGTATGAATTAGTTAAAATAAAGTCATTTGAGATAAATTGTGACATTTCAGCTACTGTCACCCAATTGCCATTCTTCAAAAAATCTGACACTTTAGTATACCCAGCTGCCACCCATTTTGACGCCAGATGGAAAGGCTGTCTTACTCCTGCCAAGGGCAGGATTCCTTCTAATAGAGTAGCTGAATTAATTGCTTGGATGGAATACTTTTTGAAGAAAGCCTGTCGTTTTTTAAAAAAACAGTGAAGGCACTTATAGCGTACCAACTTCGGGGATCTAAACATCAGTAAGGGAGTGTGGATTTGGCTGTCTTTACACATGAAGTTCATGAAGTTATTGCAATAAAAGTGTGGTTGCGGTGAAAGTTTAAATCTGGACAAATATTGTGCAAAATACGCATCATAGTAATCTCTAAGGTTTGGAAAGGCTAACCCTCCCTGATCCAAATCTTCATATAAAGTGCTGAGTGCTATACGTGGGTTTTTTTTTGCTCAGAGGAAAGCTGTAAACATAGACTCTACCTGAGTGAAAAAGGAACCTGAGAAAGTGCATGGTATTGAAAAAAACAAAAAATTAAATAATGGAAGGACAGACATTTTAATTAAAGCAACTCGTCCCAAGATAGACAGAGGGAGCATACTCCACCGAGAAAACAACCCCTGAACTTTCTTAATAAGAGGAACAAAATTCAATTGATATAAATCGTCGACAGACTCAGAATAAAAAATCCCCAGATATCTCTTTGGGTTGATATTGACAGAATTATAAATGTCAGGGTGCAGATCTAAAGCTACCCTCCCCCGTTGTAACACTTCGGTCTTTACTTTATTTATCCGATAGCCCCTTAATGCTTCAAAGTCTTCAACCAACTCGAAGACTTTGTCTTGAACCGCAACTGTTGGTTTAATTATGAGCATGATGTCATCTGCATACAGTTTTAATTTTGGCATTGATGAAATCGGGGGGCGAATATCGGCACAGTTCCGAATGGCTATTGCCAAGGGTTTGATGAAAAAAGCAAACAGAACTGGCGATAAAGGGCACCCTTGCCTTGTGCCTCGTTTAATTTTCAATGACCCTGCCACAGCCGCATTGATAACTACATTAGCTACGGCATTTGCATACAAATTACGGATCAAAGATATAATCTGCGATGGAATATTGAAAGACTGCAAGATCGTAAACAGTGTCTCCCAAACCACAAGGTCAATAGCCTTTTTGGCATCCAATAGTAAAACTAAGGCAGTTATCTTCTGTATCTTGCAGTAATCCAAGGTCTCTGGCAGAAAGTGGGTATTAGTAGCCAACTGTCTGCCAGCTATAAACCCATTTTGATCCGCATGGATCAACTTCGCCGCATATTTATTAAACCTGAGAGATAAAAGTTTGGTGACAATTTTGTAATCAGAATTAAGCAACGTGATTGGGCGATAAGAATTAGGGTCCCTCTTATTCTTGCCCTTCTTCACAAAACTCACTATGTTCCCCTGTCTAAAGGATTCAGGAACTACCCCTCCTTCAAACAAGGAATTAATCAAAAGAAGAAAAAATTCTGAGAATGAGTCAAAGAAAACTTTATAAAATTCAGATGGGAGCCCATCTGGGCCACAAGCCTTTCCATTAGGTAGGCTCTTCACTACGTCCTTCAACTCTTTCAATGAAAAGGGATTGACCATAGAACCTTTCTTCATTTCCGAAAGTATTGGAGGTGGATTTTCATGTAGGAATTTTTCAAGTAAATGGTCATCCACCATCTGAGGTTTACCATAAATGGCCTCATAGTGAGTAAGCATAATGTCCCCATTTTTCACCGGGTCCTCAGTGCACGCTGCAGTCAAAGGACAGTCTAGTGACTTAATTTGGTTTGCAGCCGCCTGCTCTTTGGCCTGCCATGCCAAGAGTCTGCCCGTGAAATTACTTTCTTCATACATCTTCTGATGAAACTGTTGGTAAAAGGTTTCACTTTGAGTATAATACACAGAGCAAAGCTCACGCTTGGCCTGCTCAAGCTGTGTTTTAATAAGAACAGAGGGGCTTTATAAAAATGCTTCATGGAGTGCTTGGATCTTATCTTTCAGTTTTGCATTATCAGACCTAGCTTTTTTTGCTATTGCTGCGTCGTTTCCCATTATTAACCCCGAACAAACGCTTAAGTGAGTCCCATACTACATATGAAGCGGCGGACTGAATATTATGAATTAAGAATTCTTTAATCTCCGAACCCATAAACCTCACCCACTTCGCATCATTTAAGTATTGTTTATTAAAAACCCACCGCTTCGGAAGTCTCAAACCTGCCCCTAAATGGATTTCCAGTGGCAGCATTGCATGATCAGAAAATCCGTTGTAAAAAATTTTTTGTTGAAAAAAATGTAAACACAGCGAAATCCCCCAAAAAATCAATACGAGAAGAGGAGCAAAACCGGCCTGACCCGCACATGAATTTACTTTCCGAGGGGAACGCTGCTCGCCAGGTGTCGCCCAGATTTAACATTGCTCCATAATTTTGCAGAACCTTAAAAGACTTAGGTTTTATCTGAATTTTCACTGAGGAATCTATAAGGGGATTCATCAAGATAATAAAATCCTCCCCCACAATTATTTCTCCCGGAACCTGAGTCAACGATTGGCATAGCTCCTCATATACTTTAGCATTATCCTCCACAGGTGCATAAAAACTCACAAATGTCAAAGGGCTGAACTTTGATCTAAAAGAACACTCTACCCAACACCACCTCCCCTGTTGGTCTTTATCAGAGATACCATAATCTGTTTGTAAATTTTTGTGTAAAAATATGGCAGTTCCTCTATGGGAGGCAGAGGACGACGAAAATCCCCTATAGGCTGCCCAAGATTTAAACATAGAGAATTCGGGGAGTTTCGTAGTCGAAATGTGGGTTTCTTGCAGAAGAATTACCCCAGGATTTTCAGTTTTTAACCACATTTAAATAGCACACATTTTTCTCTGATAATTCAGCCCATTTACAATAAATGAAACAACTTTTAACATTAACATGTTAGCCATATGTGAAAGAAGTCAACAACCTAAACCCACCCCTCATCTGCCTTGAGTCACTCAGGCATAGATGCAAAAAAACAACATATCATTGAAAAACAACCAGCTTCATTTTTCCCCTTTTTATAGTGTGACCCCCCTCCCTGAAAAGTGGACCTTCCCCCTCCACCACATCCTCCACTTCTCCCTCCCCCAATTCAACCCGGGTGTCATGTTATTACACCCTGGTGATCCCATCCTCTTCCCCCCAGCAATGTGGCTACCTTTCTCTCATAATACCTTACACAAAACCCTGACGATAAGACCTTCTATTTAATCTCCCCATCTGATCTCATAACAATAGAAATCAAGCCATTCCATACCACCCTAAGATTTTTGCAGGGGATCTATATTGCCTTTACTCCCACCCAAAAAACATAGAAGCAGAGCTGAATCCTGTTAATCATACAGGGGCTAAAATTAACCCTTCTAGCCCTTCGAAGCCTGAGAGATCTCTTTTAGAAATTCCTCAGCCTCATCTACATCCGTGAACATAAAGAAATTCCCGTTCACCAGGACTCTCAACTTGGATTGCTGGGCGATTGAGGCTTGTGCCCCCTTTGCCTTGAATAGGTGAAGGATTTTAACAAACTCCTTCCTGCGGCGAGCTGCAGCAGCTGTCATGTCCGAAAAAATTCGACACTTAGTTGTCTCATTTACCACAAATTGCCGCTGTTGAATAGCTTTCATTAAGATTGTCTCTTTTATCCGAAAGTCAGCAAAATTAATCAGTATGGTACGTGGAAGTGACGAGTTAGGAAATGGATGAGCCGGGACACGATGGGCCCTCGTGATTGTAAGGTCCCCCTGAAAGTCAGGAATGACTCTTTGTTTTATAAAGGTATTCACCCAATTCAGGGTTTGGGACCCTTCCACTCCCTCTGGCAAACCTATTATAGGTTCGATCTTCGAGAATGGCTCTCCAACTGATCCATTTTATTCTCCAGCATAATTTTGCTTTTGGCAGCTGCTTCAACTTCCTTCCTGACAGGGGACAACTGATCTTCTAAGGCTGATATCCTTTCTTTGGCCTCCTGAAGTTTAACTGGAAAGCTTCCCATTGTACTTTCAATCTTCTCTAGACGTAGATTGAGAGAGGCCAGCTCCGCCTTTCTGTGTTTTTTTCAAGTCCCGGACCTCTTCTAGGATCAGATTTAACATATCCTTAATGCTCATTTGAAAGCACCCCCCTGAATCAGCCAGTAGGTTAGGATTGAGGTCGAAATCGAAGTTCGTATTGGTGCTGGCGGAACTATGGTTGGAGATAAAACTCTTCGCCCTTCGCCTTCCTCCTGTTGATGGGCTATAGACTGAGCCATATTTATCGGTACTCTCCCTAGACCCGTCAAGGAGTCCTGATCGCCTACTTGCACATTTCCAAGATTTGACGGATTTGCCGCAGACACCCCGCTCTGATTAGCGGGAGCTAGAGCAGTCTCTCTGTCAAGATGGAAGAAATCTGATAGGTCAGGCAATTCAGTGTTAATGGTGGAATCAGCTTTTTTAAGAGGTGTTTGTGGTTTGTCTTGTGGTCCCTCACCCCCAAAATCTGGTACACCAATCCTATCTGCGGTTCCGGCGGTTCCCGCAGTTCCGGCGTTTCCGGAAGGTTCCTTGATGTTCTGTGCACACAAATTGGGGCTAGGAGAGGAAGCCGGCGGCATAGGTTTTTTAAGAAATAGTGAGAATTGTTTGAGTCTTTTCGTGGCGCTCACTTTCTTTTGTATATCCGGTTCTCCTTCTTCTTGAAAGCTTAATGGAGGACTGGTGGTAGCTCCATCCTTTCCATGGTCTTCCCCTAGCTGAACTGGCTCTTGAATAACTGCCGCTGCAGCAACTAAGTTTCCCTCCTCTCCCTCCAAACTTTCAAATGTAGAGTCGAAGCTACGGGCATTAGGGGTACTTTCCAACCCAGCCAGACGAGCTAGCTCTCTCAGTTCCTTAGCTATAAGCCGCCGGGTCTTAACTTTAGCAGGGAGAGAGATTAATATCTTCCCCATTTTTGGAAGTTCAAGGATACCAAGGATACCAAGGATACCAGTCTTTATCAGCTCAAAATATGTATCACAAGAGGGGCTTGCGTGGACGGACTTGCGGCCACTAAGGAGATGATCACCCACCTCCAGACCTCCCAGGCTCACCTCGAGCCTCCAGCTCACCTCTTCCGCCTCACCTCCTCGAGCCTCTGCCTCCTCTAATGGTGTTTAGTTCGGAATGTCCCAGTCTGACAAACTCAGGGGCAGACAGTAGCTTGGGCTACATACAGAGAGTCGCCGAGAGGCAGCAGCGCGGCTGCAGAGAGACAGCTTTGCCTTGGCGTTTCAGAGAGCGAGCTCCTACCTCCGCCTCTGCCTCGCCTCCTCGAAACAAAGCAGCTGACATAAGCGGCCCGCAGTACAGCAACCGCCGACTGCCTCTAGCAGCATACGGGTCCCGGACTCCTTTCCTCCTTTCCTCCTCAAAAGCAAATCACCTCCACAACCAGGGCAAACAGGGCAGTCGACACGAGCCGCAGCAGCACAGATACCGCCAACCGCCTCCGCTAGCGGCACGAGGGTCCCGCATTATCTCTCTCTCCAGTAGTTGCAAGGATTCCGCTTGAACAAAAACCAAACAGAAATCGGCGAATCGCCAAAATTACCAACACGCCATCAGCCAGGTACGCACCGCCATTGCTAGGGGTGGAGCAGTGGGGTCACCTGTGGCTACTCGGAGGCGTGGTTCTCCGTAGCCATCCCCCATCATGCAGTATCTTTGTTAACGTTTGCGGGCCCAATTCACAAAAGTAATCTGAGACAAAATCCTAACTTTATGACTTTCGGTATTCACAAAGGGCATTTAGGAGTAGTAAAGTTAGGAATCCTAAGTTTCCTACTCCCGAATGCCCTTTGTGAACACCGAAAGTCATAAAGTTAGGATTTTGTCTCAGATACTTTTACGGAAAGTCGTAAAGTTAGGATTTTGTCTCAGTTAAACTTACATTTTGGTCCTCAGTTAAACTTAAGACCAAAACTTACGTTTAACTGAGACAAAATCCTAACTTTACGACTTTCGGTATTCACAAAGGGCATTTAGGAGTAGTAAAGTTAGGATTCCTAACTTTACTACTCCTAAATGCCCTTTGTGAATACTGAAAGTCGTAAAGTTAGGATTTTGTCTCAGATTACTTTTGTGAATCGGGCCCTGCATTCCAAACTAAGCTAATGTGAACTGGCAGAATGCACCCGCTAAGAGCATTATCACCTCCGATTATGTTCGTGAATGATGTCTTGTTGCTAAAATTATAATGGAGCTTGTAATTGCAAATATAATGTTTTAGACAAAAGTCATTCACTCACTCCCAGCTTGTTTTTAAATAGATGATCCGGGCCAGACCTGCCTGGCATTTCATTTATTAGCAGAAGCTAATGTTAAGCATTTGTCTCACATACGTGATAGTGCACACAATAATTGGTGGTTGTTAGACCTGTCAGCCCTTTGGGTGGTCCCTTCTAATTATTATTTATTTTGGTCCCTTTTTGCCTCCTAAGTCTTTTTCCCTTTTTATCCACTGGAATTGTTGGCGTTGTCCTAGGGGGTAGGTGCTACCTTGCCCCTCAGTTTTTTATTAGGTCCAGGCTGCCCCTACAAAATGGTGGCTTGTAACTGTCACAAATTTTTACCTCAGGAACTGATGCCATAGGAGTGCATGGAGAAGTTCTAGAACCTTCTAGCTGGTTCTGGTGGCCAGTAGCCAGTCTATAAAAGGGCCAGAACCAGGGCGGCCATTTTGAGAAGAGTGACCAGACAGCTGGGGTAGGACCTGGTTCAATGAGGAGTGAGGCGGTAGCGTGGGGAGGAAGGCACTTAGGGGAGCCAGATTGACCTGTGGGCCGGCGACTCTTTCCTGATTGATGTGACCCCCTATCTACCGACCAAGCCCTACCTGGGAAATTTCCTCTAACTCCCTACAGCATTTATGGGCTCCTGAGTAGCTGTTCCCAAGCGAACTCGGAGAGCTGAAAGTGGCTGGCTTGAGAGAAATCAGAGGCAATCGCCTTTAACAGGACACTGAGGAAATCAGAGATACAAGGATTTTCCTCAGGCAACCTGCGACGCTGTGCCTAGCGGAGTTGTGAACCTGGCTGAGGCGGAAAGCAGAGTGGCGGTCCCATCGGCGGAGAATCTCACTCACCATGGGGGAGATCCCGGCGCACTGTGTGGAGGACCTTGTGAAGAGGCTGCCACCCTTTCTGCACCGCAGTTTGCCTGCTGCGCATTCCCTCCGCGAAGGTGGTGAGAGGAGAGCCAGCGGATGCAGTAGAGAAGCAGAGCGGTGGCTGGAGTACTCCGTCGGCAGGTTCGTGGTGAAGGAAGAGGCAGAGAGAAGCAGACAGAGGCCGGCTGTGGGCGGAGTCCGTCGGACGTGAGGAGAGCACGCCGGAAGATCCGACTGACGGCTCGTCGATCAGCGGTGAGAAAGCGGCCTCCAGATAGTGAAGCGAGTGAATGCAAAGGGAAGTGGAAGCCTTCCCCCCAGTCCGTAGGTAACGGTGCGGACATCAGACCTGAAGCAGACTGGCAATGATATCAAGACCAAGTAAGCAGGGAAACTAGATGGGCGGGTGGTGAGACTCATAATCAGTCCTGATCGCCTCGAACCTACTGAACTGCACAAGGAACAGTGCGTGATAAATGCCTGACTGACTCACCCCAACTATTTCCATACCTGAGCATATCGGCCCTGCGGGGAAAGTCACTGATTGTAGGTAGCTGCCTGCGGAAGGAGTTCAGGGTCACGTAGTGAGCTCAGGAGAGAGGAGGTGTGACAGGAATGTATTAAGGGCACCTATTCCTGTAGTTCGTTTGGGGCTGATAAGTATTACTGAATTACAATCTGTCAAACAAATGGTGTCATAGAACTGACGAACTGTCCGTGAACCCTGACCAAGTAATCTGCTTACTTCTATGTAGATAATCAGCTATCTGAAACCACTTACATGTATACCAGTGGGGGGGGGGGAGAAGGGGGTTGCTGAGCAGCTGTAATCCCTAATTAATATGGATATTGTGACTCCACGGGCAAGGTATCTGTTGGTGTTGATTTAAAAGTGATTTATTCTTGCTGATTACCCTAATTTGAAAACTGTGTAACCCTTGAAGCGAGAGATAAGTTGCAGATGCTTTCGCTGATTCTCTCTCAACAAGGGACAATAAGAAGTAATGATAAATGTCTTGAAGAGCCTTGTGGAAGCCAATGAGTGAATGTAAATACATTTATTGAACTGAATTTATACACTGCTAGAAGACGAAGAGATATCCAAAAGATTTTATAAAGCAGTCATATTTTTCTAAACTGGTGTAGTGTCATTTTTAGTGGATGGACGCTGTCTTACTGCATGAATGTGACGCAAATACAACACAAATGTCTTTGAGAATAGTCCTTACCACTTGTGTCAGGCTACCCTAGGTGGACCGGTGACCCCGGGTCCAACAGTGGTCCTCCGGTGAGCCCCACTTTCAACACTCTCACTGCCTCAGTCTCTATCTTCTAACCTTGATCTGTTGTCTGTCCCCTAAGTCTTTGTTCTAAGAGTCTATCCTCTCACCTCTCTAATTGTTTTCTATCATCTTTGTCACACCTGGTGCGTTACCTTATTCCCTGTATTTCTGAATTGCCCTCTATTCATTCTAGCCCTGCCCTTTTTCCTCTTTACTTTTATCCATGCTCTGCTCTCTCTCTCTCCGATCTTGGCTCTTTACTATCACTCTTTTAGCACTGATTAGCTGTGTCTCCGTTTTATCATTTGTCCTCTTTTTTTCCTCTGTCCTGTCCTCAACATCCTTTCATTATATCTTCTCTCTTCTTAATGCTCTTTTCTTCATATCATGGCTGCATTCTCTTTGTATCTGATTTTCTCTCCTTTTCTTCTACTTAGCTACATCTTATCTCTCTCCTCTCCTGTTGTTTATTTCTCCTCTTTACTCCTGCTCACTCGCTCATATATATAACACTGCTGCTGCCTGTGACCCCTGCTGTCAGCCCGTACATGTCCCTGCTATTTTGAACACTGCATTTTCCTGTTGTCATTCCTAAAGTGGAAGATGGTGTGTTTTACTTTCTTACCTACACTGAGTGCAAAAACAAAATGTATACCAAATGAAAATGCTTTTTTTTGCATATGCGGTATGACTGGGTTTATTGCGGAACAGACGGCTGATCGAGCACAGCAGATGATGTCACTGCTAGTGCTGCCTGTAATTAGTAGGCCCAGGGATGGCGACGGCATCGGCATCCACTGCTCAGCTTGCAGTGACCCTGCCTGCTACAGCAGAGGCATTGTCCCCAGCCATAATCCTGCCAATGCCGGTAAGTATGTCTGTGGTGCCTACTAGACTCATGCACTCTCAGCAATTACCATGCTGCGGTGCAGCGCACAGATTCTACAGGTGACGCCATGGTGCACAAAAGTTGTGTTGGTCCACAGCTGCATCGAGCACGTTGAGGTTAGCAGCAATGCAGGGCTGCAGGATATGCTACTCTGGCTACACTGCAAGTGGAAAGTCCACACTTACTTAGTTTATTCTTCCTCAAGATCCCTCACTCCCAAGTTCCAATGTGCTCTTGCAGCTTCCTTGCCTCAACTCCCTCATGAGCCAGCCCCCAGCTACAATTATCCAATGGGAGGCTTAGGCTCAGGCAGTGGCAGGGTGCAGCAGACTCTGGGGGATAGAATGTAAGCCACAGTTTGTCGATGACTTCTTGGATTTGTGATTGGCGTGAGTACATAATCACTAACGTGGTGATACACAATCACGCCTGCCTGGACAGGTGTATGCTGGCCTGTCTATGAACAGTTACCAGACAGTCACCATGAAATGTATGTTATTCTTTTTATTTTGAATTTGAACAATTAATATTGCTACCACCACCTGCAGGGTCAGAAATTGTAGCCCCGGCCCTGTGAAAGAAGTGTCAGTGCTAAGCACCTGAAAGCACCTGCTCAAATTAAGCACTACTCTCCACCCAACTGTCTTAGACAGCTGGGTGGAGACCAAGCACAGGCCTACAGGACCTGAAGGAGCATCTAACCAGCTCGCTCCATCCAAATCCTAACACTGCTCCCATGCTGGTTAAGAGCAGTATCTGGATTGCTTAGAAAAGTTACCTCTCCTACTCGTGCCCATCGGAGTCACAGAATGCAAAGGAGACAGAGGACACAGCCTCCGTAAGCGCATTCAATTTATTTTGAATGGTATTGTAATGTATGCAAGTGTTTTTATTTTGCATGCTTGTTTTATGTATGTGTTTTGGGATACAGTGGGGCACTTCGCTCTCCCCACTACTTTCATATGTTACCAGCCACCCCTGGCAGGTACTCTGCTAGCAACCTCTGTGATCCACTCCTCCCAGGGGTACGGGGTGAGCCATTTCCCAGACAACTCGCCTTTAGCATGACGAATAGCAAGTACTCACCTCAAAGCATGACAAAATCCTGGCATCTTACAAACAGCACAAATTGGAGCACACCCTTCCAGCAGCTTCAAGGCTACTGCAGGCTCATACCCACATAGATATCCTCTTACCTAGTGTGATGCCCGCCCCTCAGGGAGACTGCCAAGCCAGATTTAAAGTGCCAGAAGAGGCCACCACATCACACCTCTGTGCTCGAGGATCTTTCATGCTTATCTTTATCACAGCAGTTGAGTCCGGCAGTCTATGAACGCCTACTCATTGGTCAAAAAATCTTTCAAATGATGTAGAAGAAGCTGTCTGACTCTACGTGCCTGCTCTTCTACATATGCAATAGGATGACTACATTCTATGTCAAGAGCAGAAGGCTGCCTTCCTACTATACCTGTGGTGCAAAATACATAGCAGGAATGATGTGGTAGAAAGTTGTTTTACTCCTATGCCTATAGTAGAGTTGGCAAGATGTGCTTTGGTGAAGATTACCAGCCCCAAAAATATATGTTTGCTTTTAGCATTTTTTTTTTATTGGTGAGGGCCAGGCAACTCCTTCAAAAATAAAAATTTACAAAAATCATTATAGGAAAGTGAATGGAGGTGGGGGGTATTCACCTTCAGCTAGTAATAATACCACAATCACTAATAGATTCAGTCAAGTCTTAATACATTAATCCTTGCTCAACCCTTGGTAGCTTGGCAAATGAGCAGTCAGGCTTGACTTAGGAGACAGGTATGTGTAAAGCTTTTAATATCACCAAAACAGTAAGTAAGTAAAAGACACAACCCAATAACCCACTGATACAGATAGTGAATATTTTTATCTTTAAAATGGCACCAAATCGACATAACTTCAATGTAGAAAACCAGACATATGAATTTTTAAAAATTAAATAAAAAAGTGTGCGTTCTAGAGCCAAAAAGCTTAAAGAGCCACTTGTGGCTATCTAGTCACGCTGGACCAGGACGTTTTAGGCCGACCGCGATTGAGTGCGGGTGAATAGTCTAAGGTGCTACGTCCATAATAAAAAGTTTACCTTTGGACTTAGGGGCTTATTTATGAGAGCCCAGCATCAATTTTGTATCACGTAAAGTGGTACATGCAGGGCAGGGCTCTCAATACGATTCATGAAGCCACGCAAAGCCATACCGCATGGCTTTGAGTGGGCTCATAAATCATAAGTAAGGCAATGCAGCAAAAGGTCTGTGTGGCCTTAATCTGCGCCCAGGAGGTGATCCATGGGCATTGCAGTGGGTTTTCCCATGCAGCCCCAATGAATTTGACGCAGCCCCAGATTTAAAAAATCATGAAAACCTGGAGAAACGCAAAATCTGTATGCCTGCCGAGGTGTGGTGTAACAAGGAGAAATATGCAACAGAGGCAACCATGCACCATTGTGTAAGGATGCCTATGTTGGCATTAGGCTGCCGAAATGGTGCCAGCGCAGGGAGAAAGGACAGGAATGCACGGTACTGCAGAAATACAGTGCATTCCTGCCCTTTCCCTTTGGTGAAGGGCAATGCAGCAAGGTGCCTTTTCTCTTGTCAATGAACTCGTTGGTGGGTCCTCTGGCTTCTCAGATCCAAAGTTCAATTCAATGACGGCGGCCTGCAGCAGCTCAATGCCTCAGTGAGTCTCTAGAACTCTTTGTCCTCGACGTCGATGACAAAGAGCTCGTGAGCTGTGAGTTGGACAAACCAGTGTGATCAGGCCAATTCGCAAACATACGTCGGCGGCTTGACTCTCGATGTCATGCTGGTCTCTTCATGGAGCTTTTCTGCAAAACTTTGCAAAAGTTTCTTTCTTTGCAGATCTTGTAGTTTCTTGGTTCGTTTGGGTAATATGAGTGTCCATTAGGTCAGCCCAGGGTTCAGAGACTCTAGAGAACCACTTGGGGGATAGGACTCAATTTCCCATGGGTCACCTGCACTGTCCAGGAAATATCCGGTTGCAACAGGTCTACTTGGTTGACCTTCTCTTTGGAATTGCAGGTGTCTTCTTCCAGCTCTGTTGTACCTGTTGCTAATCAGGAAGTCCACTCTTTTTCCTTTCAGTCGGGCAAAGTGCTTTCTTTCTGGAGCCTTGAGAGTGCAGCAGGTGCAGTCCTTTTAAGTATTAGCCTTCTGTGGTGCAGTTCAAGGGTCCAACTGGGCAGTTCTTCTTTTGTTCCAAGCAATGTTCTGAGGAGCTCCTGCAGCTTCCCCATAGTTATTCTTCATTCTGGCTGGCAAGTTCGGGGACACCCTCATGAATAGAGGTGAAGCTTTTTATTTTTTATTTCGAAATTGGCATTTGAACTGAAACCATAATAACACCAGTCCTAAAAACAGGCCCTGAGGAAAACACTGAGGGTGAGGAAATGGGAAGGGCAAACACCACACAAGCAATAAATTACACAGTTGTAGTGGTCTTAATTCTCATAACCCCACGTCCCCCATGTCCCCAGGCAGTTCAGTCAGACAGACAGTAACAACCCATGTTGGGAGTGCTCCTTCAGGCGGGCCGCAGAGTGTCTGAGGGAAAAAGTCACAATTCAAGGTGATTATTCCTTAAGGCGGGGACCCACTGGAAGCCAATCCCCCTGAAGCAAGAGGTACATCCGGATTTAAGACTTGGGGGTCCATTATGATATCGGGTGGATTGCCTCCGCCAGGCTGGCGGTAGCTACCGCCAGCCTGGCCGAGGCAATCTGCCCGATATCATCACCAGATTTCCCCCCCGCCATATTAGGATGTCTGGTTATCAGTGCCTTTCCGCGGCGGCGATGCAGCCACGGAAATTCAAGCGGTCTTCACTCTGGGGGCCCCCTGCGAGCCCCCAGAGTGAAGTACAGATGGGGGGTGCACATGGGAGGTACCTGTGGTACCCCCCTTCATTGTCATTTACAAAGCGGCAGGCACCACGCGGTGCCTGCCGCTTTGAAAATGACAATGTGAAAGTGCATTTTCAGCATTGTTGTGGGCGATGCAGAGAGCACCGACCGCCACAATGCTGAAAATACAGGATTATGGCGGGCGGTCCCGATTTACGATGGGATGACGGGTGGGCAAAGTCCGCCCATCATCCTAATGAGGCCCTTGGTGTCTCGGTTAACCTCCATTGTAGGCAAGGGGGAGAATCTCTCTGTCTGAGAAAAGTGAAGAAGGGATCCCAAATGTCCTTGGGGCGAGGCCGTGTCGGCATAAGTTCCCAGAAATGAGAACTTTTTTTTGACAGAACATCACTTCCATTAACCAAGCCTCGACAGGGGGAGCAGGCCGCCGTCCCCAGTGTATTTCAAGCCTACGCTTACCTAAAAGGAGTAGCATAGCAGTAAGTTTGTGATTTCATGCTGGTATGTCACATACATAACCCAATAAGCCCACCAGCGGGCTACACATGAGGTAGTGGCCAGTTATGGCCTGTATAGTGGAGGACAGTATGGACCAGAAAATCCTCACCTGTGTACACTCCCAGTGAGATGTAAGGAGGAGGCCTGGGGCACTTAAAACCGAAGACAATGTGCATTGGAGGCCAGCCCTATCCGCAATAGCTGTAATGGAGTGCAATATAGTTGATGGAGGAATTTGAAGTGGATGAAGCGCAATCTGTAATTAGGAGAGAAAGTCGCCATTTGGCTACAGCAGTAGGACCACTGCCACCAGTTATTGGTGGGTCTGTGTCAGCCTCCCACTTGATGCGAGCTGATGGCGTACTGACAGCAGCTGTGGCTTGCATGAAAGAGTAAAGGAGCATAATTAATTTTCATGGGGATGGATTAGTGAGTATGTGCTGCACTGCTGAAAGGGAGTGAGGGGGACAGGGAATGTGTAGTATAGCACATGGCAGGTGGCTCGAAGTTGATGGTACAGGAGAAGCTCAAGTGTGCCAGGAACCGTCAGTTCGGAACCCTCAAAGGGGCGCATGAAGTGATCATCTGGCTAGAAGTATGAAAACAGGACTAAATCGCGTCCAAGCAGCCTCACCCTGGTGCCTAATTCTGCAAGGCGGCACAAGGGGATTGCACCCAAGAGGTATAGAGGAAGCATATAGACACCTGACTCCTGCACATTTCCTCTGACCATCCCACACTCATCTCACACATTCTGCAGTGTCAATCACTTTTAGTGAGGGTATATAAGGTAGGTACAATGCTGTGTTCAAGGGGCACGGCAGAGCATGATCCACCTCGATGGCTGTGTGTGGTTGAATTGCGTAGGGTAGAGCCAAAAGTGTACACATTATGCTTGCGTGCAGAGTTCATATAAGGTCATGTCAGGTGCTCCCAACCCACCCTGTTCAAGGGGCAAGGTAAGGACTTCCTATGGAAGCGTGGGATCCTTTGCCTACTCAAGTCAGTGCAATCAGGCTGGACTTTAATTGCCAGAGGAAATGAGCTGCAAGAGGTACCGGAATATTAAGAAAGAGGTAAGAAAAATTGGGAAGAACAACCATCTTGGTGATTGCAATCAATCCCGCTACAGATAGTGGTAAGCAGTAACAGCTGCTACCGGCCAGGAGTGGTGGGGTGTGGCAGGGTCAGGGGGTGGGGGGAAGGAAATGAAAACAAATAAAACACTTGCCTGGGTCAGCCAGCCACTGTCTCTCCTCATGCCTCTTCCTACTTCCTGTCTCCGACAGCTGCAGGAAGCAACCGGGCTCCCAGCTTCCCCAAGCCAATTACAATGCTGCAATGCAGCATTGTGATTGGTATGAGCGCCATGGTTCGGTGCTCAGACGGGGACTCAGAGGCTTTGCATGTTCCTCACCAGGCTGTGAAATGTAGCCTGGTGGAGAACATGCAAAGTGTACATGACTGTTTGGCCGTCCTAAGAGTGCCGGCCAAGAAGTAATCCGCACTTATCAATACGTTATTATCATTTTATTTTTTATTTTGAGCAGTTCAACGACACTCCTTAGCCTTAGTGGAGGAGCCACCACTAGTGGTAATCGAGACCACATTGGGACTCTCTCCTCCAGCCATGCTATGGCACAGCTGTAGTTGGCCCTCCAAAGCATGTCTAGGCCATGGCTTAGCCAGACTCCAAGGCAACAAACTCAGTCTGATGCCCATCGGGTGGATACTCTTGGGAAAAGGGCGTGCTGCAATTGGCGAAGATGTAGAATATTGATTTGAACCAATTAACCTTTATGCCTGAGAAACCGTCAAAATGTATTACCTCTTGATTTATCGAGGCTCAGTTCTGAGCAGGTCTGCAAATGTATAAGGTAATATTGTTTGCGTATAGGGAGACTACTAGACCTCGCTCTGTGAAGCTAAGACCCCGATGGGAATGATGTTGCCGGAGGTGCGCCGCAATGTGCTCCATTGCCACTGCAAAAAGAAGCAGGGATAAAGGGCATCCCTGGCGTGTCCCTCACAATAGAGGAAATGGGTCTGAAAACATACAGTTCAGCCGAATTCTGGCAGTAGTTACTGTATATAGAAGTTGTATTTGTTGAATAAATCATGGGCCGCAACCCAGATGGCCTAATTATGGAAACAGAAAGGGCAGGTTGAGAGAATCAAAAGCCTTAGTGGCATCAAGAAGTGCAGCAGTAGCAGGTAGTTTAGGGTTAAGTTTATACATGAGCGCGAAAATCGTGCAGAGATTGTGAGATGTTGGGAGGCCTGGTACGAAGCCAGATTGCTCACGCCGCATGATAGAGGGCAACAATGGAAGGATATGAGTTGCCAGTAGCTTAGCATATGTTTTAATGTCAAAATTAATCACTGATAGCAGTTGATAAAAGTCACATTTGTTAGCCGGTTTGCAGGTTTGAGGAGCGTCATATTGACCTCCTTGTGGAGAGAAGGGTGGGAGAGTTCCATACTCCAGGGATTCCTTAAACATGGCAAAAACAAGATGATGATGGACAGAGCGCTGAAACTTTTTAGACCCTCACTCCCAGTCACAGATCTAGGTTGAATCCATCATCCTTCCTTAGCTCACTTCGCCACCCCAGTTCAGACCCAGCTATATGCAAATCAGTCTTGACCCTGTGCCTCATGTGAACAGTCCAGCCTGAACTGCCAAGCAAGGTCTTTCCTGGACTGGAAACAAGTATCATGGGACCAGTTTCGGGGTAACACCCTTCATCAGCCAGGCTAGCTTGAATCCAGTGGCAAAGTGAGCAAGGGACCCACGTCTAGGCATACCCTGCCAACTTAGTGCAACCAAAGCAAACACAAGGAGATGACGGACGGAGAGCTGAAACCTTTCGCACACTCACCCCCAGTCACAGATCTGGTTTGAATTCATTCACGTTCTTTAGCTCACTTCGCCACCCCAGTTCAGACCCAGCTATATGCAAATCAGTCTTGACACTGTGATTCATTGGAACAGTCCAGCCTGAGCTGCCAAGCCAGGTCTTCCCTGGACCGGAAACAAGCATCCTGGGACCGGTTTCGGGGTATTGTGTTTGATTCCCTAAATATGGCCAGCAATTAAGGGGCCAGTTATGGTGCAAACTCCTTAAAGAAGAAGGAAGATAGCCCATCTAGTCCAGATGCTTTATCCTTTGGGAGACTCTCGATGACTTGTATTATTTCCTCCACTGTGATGGGGGAATCCAAATATGACTGGTGGGTGCTTTCTAGCCTAGTACCTGGATAGAGTAGAGGTACACTGGGTGTACCACGGTAGCTGAGTAAAGTTTGGAATAGAAGGATGTCATAGTGTGCAAAAGCCCAGTGGGTGTGATTTGGAGTTTTTATTCATCATCCAGCAGCTTGACTACATACATGTAGGTCCTGGGACTGTGAGGCATGCCTGCAAGTGTCTTGCCGGGGCAGTCATTTTCCCCATATCTGCGCGACCTCACGTCCTGCTCAAGGAATCTTATCTCTCGGACACCCTCCTCACTGAACTCGGTTGGCTTGCCCCAATGGGTGACAATTATGGGCGCATTTTTCAAAGCAAAGTATTTTAATTCTCGTGATCTAATTTCTCGTTCCAGGTTGGTGTGCTGTTCACGGATTTCCCTAAGGATGCCAAATTGTTTAGCAATGCAGACACCCTAGGACATCACTTTAAACGCCTCCCATAGAGTTGATGGAGAGGACACCAAGTATTTGTTATGTTTGAAATGGTCCGCAATTGCCCTGTGTACTTCATCTCAAAAGACAGAATCTCATAGCACCGAGGGTAGGCACCAGGCTAAGATTCGAGGGACCGCCTGTGGTATATTCAGCTCCAATAGGACCATAGTGAGGTCTGAGAGGGTGCGGGGCAGATATGCTATTTGTGTGACCCAGGTTCGAGCTTCCTGTGAGATCAAACAGAAATCAATGCGTGACAATGTGTTCAATAGAGATAAAGTTATCTACCCCTGCTATGACCCCTTCCTGCAAAGTGTGCCATATTTTCAACCCAGAATGTGCTTTTCTCACAAAAATCAACATGGAGAAAATCTTTGCTTAGCGTGGTGTCTGTGTGACCCAGCCCAACGAAGTGGTTAACATCTCACTACAATCCCCTTCCCGCCCCTCTCCTAATCTAATTAGGGGGGCTCCCATCTAGCTGGGGGTGCGAGTCTCAGTCCTGTGACATCTGTTCTCTTGCCTTTGAAGTCCAGCTTATCTCCCCAGCCGCCTTCCTCTCCTTGGCTTCCCCAGGAAGCAAATCTCCTCCCACCAAATGGGTGTATTGATTCAGACCCAGGCCTCATAATACCTACAGAGGGAGCATCTTGTCTCAGGTTGTCAAAGTCTAACCAATCAGAAGAGACAGGGCTGCTTTAGGTAATGTCAGGATAGTACATTCTAAAACCACTTTCCTGTAATAGCTATAATAAATCTGACCTTGGCAAGGTGTTGGATTTATTGTAACCATTACTTTGATACTTTGAATGAAATTGCCAGCTAGAGCCCAAGCAAAGATAGACTTTATGAAGTGTAATGAAGCCTTCCCATGTTTGTCTATAAGGCTAGCAGCACTACAAAAGGGAAAAATGACTTGGGCTGTTTTTCCATGCCAGGGCACATAAATCAACTTTTATACTGTTCCTGCTTTTCATAACAATAGCTGCTTTTCATAACATACCTGCTTTTCATAACAATCCACCCTACCCTTAGTGGAGAAGTGTGGCTCAATGGTTAGAGCGGCAGACCCTGATGCAGAGATCTAGCCCGGGACCAGGGTTCAATTCCCTGCCTCGGCGGGTCTTGGGCTCAAAAAGTTCCACGGACCTGATAATTCTCGCCTCCGTGCCTATTCCAAACATGGAGTCTCACTCTGCAACTCTGGGTAATAGCTTGCTTAATCTCCACAACGGCCCCCACAACGCTAAGGATGCCTGGCCTCCACCTTGGGCGTGTCCAGGAGTGGACACCACACAGGGAAAGCCAGGATGAGTTCCACAGTGGTATTCGTACAAGTGCCTTGAGACCCTTGCGGGTGAGTAGTGCGCTATACAAGTATCAATTTTACATTTACATTTACCCTTAGGGCAACTATGGCAGACCTTAAGGGTGACTTAATAAAAGGAAGAAGTATTGGCCTTTGGAAGTACTTTTGAATCAAAAATCGAATTTGGAATTTTTTTGTTTTAAAACCAGTCTAGGCAGGCCTAGCTTTAAAATTACACCAGACACTCCACCAGTGCACACTTAAGTGCATTAGACCCACTGGGGTCTCTAAACCTAAATGCCCTATCATATACTAGGGACTTACCGGTAGATTGTCTTTGCCAACTAGAATTATACCAATTATCATAGACCCTTAGAGGGCAGAGCACTGGCCCTGGTTAGCCTATCCCAGGGTACTTTCAGAGTCAGCAACTACCAGCATCAGTCAGAAAATAGGGTTGATTTGGGCAAAAAAGGATGACATTCCTACAACCATTACAAAACAAAAGAAGACTTGAGAAAGCCAAAAGGCTGGCAGCCAATGTCGCAACTATTGGATTTGCCAATACTTTTTATACCCCAGCAGTAGAAGCACTTTGTGTGCCAATATGCTTCTTGTAAAAAAGCAGAATGCCATCACTCATAGTGTAGTGAGCCAGTGGCTAAAGTGGACTGACCTACAGCCCAATGCTGTAGTGAGCAGAAGAAAAAGTAAATTACATCAACTGACCAATGGTTAAGTGGTCTGGGAGAAAGTCCTAGCATAAGTAAATATATTATACCTATAAGTTTAGTGAAATCAGAAGGTCTTTGCTATCACCATTCCTAAAGATGCAGCAGTGTCCTGTCTGGGTCTGCACTCACATGCAGGGCTTTAAAAGAAAAATAAATCATTTCACTACCATGCTGGAACTTGGCTGTGCCTAAAATCGTCAAAGGTTTACAAAGATTCCTCACATTCCATCCCCTTTGACCCACAGGCTAAGCTTGCATAACGTTCAGTGGGTTGGGAGAGCTTTGAATACATTGAAAATATGGCAAATTCTGATTTCATCCAATTATTAGGAAGACCTGCACAAATGCAACAGGATCAGTTACAAAGTAACTAGGACATGCTTCAGTCACGTATCAGCAGCCTCCTTAATCCAATTTCATCTTCCTTGTCCCAGTCCTTCAGAAGTGAGGTGTGTGCACCTCCCAAAGACAACCCACTGGCCACATTAAATGCAAAAAACACCCTGTTCCTACCCTGACTGAGACTCCTTCTCCTCCTCAGGTACTAGAAACCAGGACCCAAGAATTCTCATTTCATGAGTGTCATACCCAAGTCATAGGACCATTCAAGGAGGGAAGGGTGTAAGGCATGGAACAAGGAAGATGGACTCGAAGTAATTATGTTACGGGTAAATAATCAAAGCATTACCTCTTTATCCACTTCATCAGTACAGATTGGAGGATATACCAAATAAGACATATGTGTCATTAAATAGCTCCATTAAGCTAATGAGTCTGATGCAAAACACAGATTTATATCCAGATAATCAAGCATTCACTGAGCATCATAGCAGTACTAATGACAACACAGGTGCATCAAATGTTCTCTTTTCTATCAAAACCCTTAAATAGCTGATAGCGAGCAACAAAGTAGGAAAAGACCAGTTTGAAGCTGTCCACGTATCGCGAGAGGTTCCCCCATTACTTCTACCTAGGATTCCTCTGGAAGAACAACCCAACACCTTCTCTCGAAAGAGCAGATTGGCCACTTTATATGCTCTAGGAATTACAGAACACAGACAGAGTAGGCAACAATGGCCTGATTCAAATCGGTAAACTTACACTAATGTGTAGGTTTACAATGGTTTGCTATTCGCAAAGAGATTTATGAATCTTGCAGAGTCTCCGCACATAAAAAATCTATCTTTTTATGTGCAGAAACTCCGCAACCATAAAAATACTACTTGTAAATTCCTTTGTGAATAGCAAACAACTGTAAACTTACACAAAGTGTAAATTTGTAGTTGTGAATCAGCCCACAGGTTTTAAGGGCATATCTTGCAGAACCAAAATATACATACCAGATACCACGTTGTCTAAATTCGTCAGCGCTTTTGAAATCGCCGACCACTACTCTATGAACCTTCAAAGAGTGAAGACAGAGGAGGCATTCTGTAAAAAAGAGGAAGAATAATCTCATTTGAGGAATGAAAATTAGAACTGACCTTCAACCCAAAAACTGAACAATGACCAAGCACCAATTGATCTGTAAAGACTTGGATGTGAGGGCCAAGGAGCATTGTTCTCTAATGAACATAACTCATCCAGTGTATGGGCTGGCAAGGCAGCCACTAAAAACAGGAATTTTAACAAAAGACTCCAAAGGCAACAAATTGACAGAGGCTTAAGAGGTGAGTTTTTCGTTGCTTCCACAACAATGGCTGAATCCAAGACAGGAACAGGAGAATTTAAAAGAAGGTCAGAAGCAGAAAAGGCCTCTAGAACGATGGAAAATAAATGGTCCAATATTCCCTGATGTTTCTCAGAGTTTATAAAGAGCCTGAATGGCTATTGCTTGAACCATGAGTATTGATGAAGCAAGCCCTAAATGGAAACTGTTTTCGAAAATGATTAAAAAAAAGTAGGATCATAACCCTTGTCACACCAGAAACTGAAAGATTTCTAATGGTGCTCGTATCATATCGAGGTTATAGGACATTCCAATACTTGAATGGTGAAAGTAAG
Organism: Lissotriton helveticus; assembly: GCF_964261635.1. Taxonomy (NCBI): domain Eukaryota; kingdom Metazoa; phylum Chordata; class Amphibia; order Caudata; family Salamandridae; genus Lissotriton; species Lissotriton helveticus. The sequence continues at coordinate 737,006,588 of NC_136061.1, read as the reverse complement.
ATCTTGGGGCAAATTTACTTGCTGTAGCCCCAACCTTACAGCTTCTGGACAGAGAGGCAAATCCATTTGGAGATTGCCAGAAGAATAGAAAAAACTAATTGGGTATGGGGCAAAGGAAGAACCCATTCCTTGTCAATTTCTAACTGGTGAACAATATTCCATTAAAGAACTACTAAAATAATCTCTAACCTCCCTCTCAGATATCCAACACTTGGGGAATAAGCTGGAAATGAAGCAACCTACAGAAAAGATTTGAAGGCCAAGGACACAGCTAGGTATCCACCCCATTCCTGTGTTTTGTGAACTGACTGCAGAACCAAACAGAAGCAAGGCATTGGCTCTTGGAGCAAAGAAGTCCAAAAATGGGTGCCAGAATGAGTACTTAAAGCAGCAAACATCTCTAGGGATAAGCAGAATTTCTGAGAAGAGGGAACAATTAGACTCGGAGAATCTGCCACACTGTTTTCTACAAACCTGAGATAAACTTCCATTAGAGAAAGAAGGCAAAAGTCTGCCCATGCACACATCTGAATTGATACTGCTTCTAGGAATCAGGATTTGATACGCCAGTAGCAGTTCACATATGTTTTTGATGTGTCAATCCTCACAAATGCTGAGTCAGAGCAAACGTCTTGAGAGCTGCAAGATTTTCTGCTACTTCCTTCCAGTTTGATGACTTCTGATAGTTCTTTTTGGACTAAGTTCTCCCGAGTTGAGAATTCTGCTAGAGTTCCTCCACAACCCAGACCTGAAGCATCCATGCTGAGAATGACTGCTTTTTTCAAAACTAATGGAACACTTGCAGTTAGTTGTCACTATAATTCCTTGTTAATGTCTAGAGAGATAAGGATGTGAGCTTCCATCTAGAGACTTGTTGGGCCCCAGTGTTACAGGAAGTGAGATGACCCATGCCCAGTGTTAGAAATTGGGTTTCTGGTTGCCAGATGCTCTGATGGAGAGCCAATGAAGGTTCCTTAATGCCGGTTTAGCAGATTGTCTGCGGGGAATCTGAAGAAGCAGACGAGCTGCACAATTATGGATGATCTGGAGCATATAGAAGGTGGACAGAGGGGCTCCCAGATAAAGAGTATTTCCATAATCCCGGCGAGAGAGGATGAGGGCCTGGCCCAGTATTCTTCTCACCTGAAATTGGAGAAGGGGAGGATCTTGCGGAGCATCCACAGCAGGCCAAAGTAGGAGGCTGAGAGCTTATTAGCCTGATAGTTGAAGCTAATGGAGTGGTCCAGCAACATGCCAAGACTCTTGATCTGGTCCTTGGGTTCTGGAGCTAGGCTGAGACAGGGAGGCCATAGCAGTGCAGGGTTGAAGGAGGGGGAGTTGCTGAGAAGCATTAGCTCCGTTTTATCTCAGTTCAGTTTGAGACAGGAGAGTTCAATCCACTTGGCAACCTCCTCTAGGCAGGGGCCTAGGGTGCTAGTTGACCGCTCGGGATGATTTAGTGCTACCACGAGTTGCGTGTCATCTGCATAGGTGATGATCTATATGCCAAATGGATGGACAATCTCCGCCAGGGGTCTCATATAGATGTTAAAAAGTGTGGGGCTTAGGAAGGAGCCTGGGGAACCCCACAACTGAGCGGCAGCCGATTGGAGACAACATCTCCTTCAAAAACCTGGAAGAAGCGGTCACGGAGGAAGGACTGGAACCATGCTAGTGCAGTGCCGGATACTCCTAAGCTCTTAAGACGGAGGATCAAGATGTTATGATTGACAGTGTCGAAACCTGGAGCAAATCTGAGACAGTAAAATTGTCTGAGATGGACATGAGGATGAACATCCTTCAAGTCAGGAGATGTCATGAATTTTCTGGCAGATATAGGGGGTGATGTGTCATTTCATATCATAACCATCTTGAAGTGAATCGTAGCAATGGACATGTTGACCCATTGTAAACTGATTATTAAACATAATTCTACTGTATTCCTGTTCTTTTTTCGAAGTGAGGTTTGGGGGACAACATGGTGGAGGCGTGTGGGTGGAAGCATCACAAAGGACACAAGTGGGGAAAACATCACAAAGAATGCTGGTGTGGAAACACCACAGAGAGCAGGGTAGGAGGCAATACAGAGGATGCGTGGAACAGAAACAACATGGAGGGTGGTATGGGGAAGATGCTGCGGCTGAGACAAAGCAACATAGACCATTTGCGGAAGAAGCACATGCCTAAGAAAGCAATGCACGCCAATATCTGCTTTAGGGCAGTGCAACTGGTGCCACTGCTCTAGACGCCAAGCTCGAAGGTGCACTGAGACATAGAGTCAATAATTCAGAGGGCTCAGGCTCTGCAGCTTGTACTGCGAGGCAGATGCTCACATTTAAAATTTTGGTGTTAGTCTGGCTAGGTTTTATTTTATGAATTGTAACAAACTATATATCAGTGGTAAGCAAAGGGTGGCAACTTAGCGCTGCCAGTACGGGACACAGCGAGACCTGTGAATAATATAGCTCTGGGGTCTTTCTGTCCTGGTCTGGTCGCCATGCCCTGTTTAACCTTCACTTGTAGCTCTTTGTAATTGTTAAGCTTTAGGGGAGGTTTAAATGATAATTTAAGCTCCTGAAATGTCTATTAATGATCCATGATTTGTCAGCCTGAGAGGTGGCTGGAGGAGGGGACTGATTACAGAAGCTCAACACTCACCACAGCACACAAAAGGTAAGAACTGTCTGAGGTGAGATGCAAGATAATAAACTATGCTGCATGTTTGGAGAGCGATCCGTGCTTTTGTATGCCCGAACAGCTCTCCCTGAGATGCATTTCCCAGCAGGTAGGCATAGAATAGCTTTAGGACTTTCCCATAATTTGAACAAATTGCAATGCAAACATGCAGCATAATTTATTACCTGCAGTATCATAAAAGTACATTGGAAATTGTGTGCCCTTGTTTTCATGTCACTCAAAATACTCAGTATTGCAATGCGAATCCTAATAACAAAGGTGCATGTGAGAGGCCATCCGCAGCTCACATTCCCTTTCACATTCTATAAACAGGTTTGGAATTCTGAAATTGTGCCTATTCATTTTAAGCACTGCGTTAGTTTTAATAATTTCCTGCAGAACTGAGGCATCCATTGGTGCTGGAACAACTTTCAGAGTGCTGCCATCAATGTTACATCACAGAAGTCATAGGGATTGTGAAAATTCAAGCATCACACAAAGAACAAAAATAGCAAGTGACCTACCCCGTTTAGCAGGAAAGTGGGAAGAGTGTAAACATTTTTTATGATGGTGCCTTTTAGAGCACACTGTCGCAATTATAGCACTAAAGCATTGTGTGGTAGTGCTCTGTCATTTACAGACGTCACATGTTCGATTAAAATGGCCACTAGATTGGCAGCGACGTACAGTTGGACTGATAAAACTATGCAGCGCATAAAAAGGAATGCGTGGAAATCGGGTTTCAGTGAATGTTTATCATGTGGCCAGAACAAAGTAAAACGTCTTTATTGTTTCGATCCTATTAAAATCTTTGTTTCAATCACACTTCAGAATTAAAACTGTGCTTCATTTTTGCTTTTCATGCTGCTTATACATTTTAAAATAGTGGTACAGATCATTTACATGTATTTACATGGATGTATCTACAGCCTTTCACACTCCTTGCACCCCAGGAAGATCAAATAGTTCACATTACAAAATCCTCTCACTTTACAGGCAGAAAAAAGTAAACACCAATATCCCTTTAAAAAGAATAAGCAGGGGGCGTGGCCGAGACAGCGATGTGACCTGACGTGTCTCGAGCGAGCTCCGTCGCCCCGCTGCATTAATCAGCCTGTTACAGCGTAGTTCTTGGGGGGCATCCGCTCCTGGGGACCCCCCTGCTATCCTGACCCTGCTGGTGCTCTTTCTGGCGGCGATCCACGGCTGTAAGCACGCCCGCGGCCCCTGTTCCAAGCTCCGGGGCTCCCGGGCTCAACTGTTGGCCGCCATCTTTTAGCAGGATCCTCTGCCGAGCCGCCTGACCTACCCGCCAAGAGAGAGATCACTGCTGCGGACTGGGTGGGGCTCTTCATCGCTCCTCTACCTCCGGCGGCTGCACTCCATCGGCGGACCGCGACTGCGAGCACGCCCGAGGCCCCTGCCCCGAGCTCCGGGGCTCCCGTGCTCGACTGTTGGCCGCCATCTTTGAGCCGGGCCCTCTGCCGCGCCGCCTGACCTGCCTGCCAGCCACGAGAGGGACCGCTGCAGCGGGCTGGGTGAGGCACCACACCGCTGCTACCCCTCCGGCGGCTACACCACATCGGCGGAGCCCGGTTGACGCCGGCGGAGCTGTGCCGGAACTGCCGGGGTTGGGCGATCGCCGGCGGGACACACCATCAGCGGCCTGGATACCGCACCTACGCGAGCCCCCGGCTTTGGAGGCGACGACGGGCCCCCGACCGGAGGGGTTGCTGAAGATCCCCCTGCCCGCGAACCTGGGCCACGACTCCCCCGCCCACCGCTGGACGCCCTGGTGTACCGAGGTGAGACGCCCCCCCTCCCCTGCCGCCTCCCTGCGGGGGCCCGGCGCCTGCGGGGCCTACCTACTGACCGGCCCGCCATTTTGCCCTTCTGGTGGGGGGCAGCTTCCCGCGCTTTGGCGGCCGCTGCTTGAGCACTCCCTGCAGCCTGGGGCGCGCGGGCGGAGACCTGGGGAGTGACCCTGAAGCTGCGTGTGGGTCAGTCTGGTACTCTGGGGGCCCGAACTTTGTTGGACACATCCCCTGGCCGCCCTGCCACCCCAGCCCAGAAGATCCGACTGAGCGCCAGCGAGGACACTAGGGGCTCCCGCCTTCTGCCCCCCCTGGCCCTGGGCTCTTCGCTGCTGGACGACTCGGGGGGACTCGCCTGGACACGGCCACCTGGACGTCGCGCTGGGGGCGGATCCTAGCCCCGGTGGGACCACGAGACTGTGCCGGGCCGCGGCCCTTCGGGGGCCCTCCGCTTGTGGGATCTCCACCCGACCTGCCGTGGAGCACCCGCGACCGTCACCTCCTTGACGCCTCCCCGGCCTACGCACCACCTTGTCCTCCGGGCTGAGCCTCATCACGGCCCGGATCTCTGCTGGACAATAATTGCTTACACGCGCCCCGTGCCCTGTCGGAGAACACACCGCCGACCCCAGCCCTGGGGTCTTGTGCTACTGACCGTGGAACCCGGGCTTGATCACCGAGGCGCCAGCACACCCTCCCCTGCACTACCCCACGCCACCGACCAAGAGTTGTACACAGCGGCAGACGCAGGCCCCCGCTGCCCTTCGACGCCCTGAGTGGACCATGACCCGCGGCAAGGGGAACAAACCGGACCCCCCATCCACGACGACCAGGAGGGCGTCGGTGGCCTCCATGTGGAGCAAGGCGGGCTCGCCATCCTCCTCCGGGGGCCCCCCGTCGACATCCGAGGGGAAACCCCCAACGCAGGCTGACTCCCCCCCGGTGACGCAGGCCTTCATGTCCTCCTTCATGGCCGATCTGAAAACCGAGATTGGATCCCTCAGGACGGAGGTCCATACGTGCGTCAAAGAGCTACGCAGAGAAGTCACCGACCTTGGCGACCGGGTCGACGGCCTGGAAAAAACAGTGGATTCCCGCACCGAGGACCTGGAGCAGATCTGGCGGAGAGTGGCGACCCTTGAAGAGCAGCACATCCAGCTCCAGATTAAGCAGGAGGACTTGGAAAACAGAGGACGCCGCAACAACCTCCGCATTCGGGGCGTGCCACTCGGAGAAGAGGGGACTAATACCATGGCCTACGTGGCCCTACTCCTGCAGGAGGTGTGGGGCGAGGAAGACGCCCCCCCGCCGCGCCTTGACCGCGCGCACCGAGTCTTTGGAGCGGGAGGGAAAGCGGGCCTCCTTCCCGACATCGTCACTAGACTGCATTATTTTACTGAAAAAGAGGCCATCCTGAAGGCGGCTAGAGACAACCCTGACTTGCAGTACGAGGGTCACAAGATCCAGATCTTCCAGGATCTGGCCCCCACCACACTCCACAGGCGGAGGGTCTTCCGTCCGATCACAGAGAAGCTCCGGTCCCTGAACATTTCGTACCAGTGGGGCCACCCCTTCGCGCTCATCTTCAAGTGGGAGGGCAAGCGCAGGGCCCTCCGGTCCTACCGAGAGGCGGCACAAATACTAGGCATGCCGGAATCCCCGGACCACAGCCCGGCTCGTCCTCCCCGCTCGGGGAAAGCACCTCCACACCCGGAATGGTCCACGGTGCGCAGAAGTCGACGATCTCCTCCGGTGGACGCACTCTCTGTCTCGCAGGCCAAGCAGGACATCATCGCCCACATCCGCTCCCTTGAGGGCGACCGCGAGGGGCAGGCCTCCCAGCTCCTCGCTTCTGGCTCGGAGGGTGGGGATCGCCCCTCAACGCCGGATGGCTGCTGATCGCTGCTGTTGTGTCACGTGCTACCCTGGGCGTTCGCTTGCCAACTGGGCGCTTGGTCTCACCCTCTTCCATCACGGTGGCCTGATCCCACTGCCCTAGACATGGACAACGCTTTTCGCTTCTTCCAGGCCGAGCACCACATCGCCGAGCTCCAGCGCCCTGTGGGTGCCTGACCGGGCCGAATGGACCCCACGGCCCGGCGCAACCCCCCCGAACTACCTTGAAGCAGCGGGGTAGACGGGCTCTGAGACGACTTGTTTGAACACTACTTTCCCAGATCTCCGCTCCCTCCCTTTGTCCCGTAGGAAGTGACATTCCTGAGTTCATCCTAACCCTCGGGTGGAGGATGTCCGATACCTGGGACACTGTACACTGGGCCCGTTGGCCTGTTTTGGTTCTCTTCCCCCTCTGCACCTTTTCTTCTTTCTTTCTCTCCTCTCTTCCTACTTCCCCCTTACACATCCCCCTCTTCCTGTTCCTTCCCCGCGCTTGCGGAGGGGTGGCAGGGTGGGTCCTGCGGGAGTTGCCGCGCTTGCGACGAGTTGCCGCTTCTGCTGTCCCGCTCGCGGGGAGGTCTGCTAGGCCGGGACCTGTGCGACTCCAAACCCCCTTAGCGCTATGACAGCAAACATCCCTGCACCCTTGAAGGTCCTTTCCCTTAACGTCAAGGGGCTCAACTCTCCCAACAAGCGAAGACAGGTATGGCGCTATCTCCTGCACCACTCCCCCGACATTGTTCTCCTCCAGGAGACACACCTCCTCAGGGGAGACGTCAAACGCATGACACACCCTAGATACCCCACACAGTTCTGGGCATCCTCTGACACCAAGACGGCGGGGGTGGCGATCCTCTGTAGGGCTGGCATTAGGCGGGGACCCGTGAAACCCTTTAAAAGCACTGACGGGCGCTTCCTCCGAACCACGGTACAGATAGGCTGTGCACAGTTCACTCTGGGGTGTGTGTACGCACCCAACCAGTCGCAGGACAAGTACCTCCAGACATTATTGCGGGACCACTTCCCAATGGGCGACGCTAATACAATACTGGGCGGTGACTTCAATCTTGTTTGGGACCCCGAGCTGGACCGCGCGGGCGCCCCCTTTAATGGCGCGGGAGCGATGTCTTCTACCCTCAAGGCGTAGCTTTTGGACCTGGGCCTCGTGGACATATGGCGCTACCATAACCCGGGGTCCCGAGATTACTCCTTCTACTCGCATTCCCACCGGACGTACTCCCGTATTGACTATCTGTTTACCTCTCTTGAACTGACCCGAGACTCCTTAGCTGCTGCTATATCCGACATCTCCCTGTCGGACCACGCCCACGTGGAGCTGTTACTACAGGACCCCCAGGCTCGGGCCGCTCGCGAACGCAGGTGGGTGCTCCCGCCGGGAGTCCTTCGAGATCCGGATGACGTTGCCAGCATCCGTGACGCCATAGACTCGTATTTCACCGTTAACGACACCCCTGACATGCCCTTTCACACAGTGTGGGACGCCTTCAAGGCCACCATTCGGGGCCACATCACTTCCTTGGCGGCGGCACGGAGGAAAGAGGTGTTCAAGTTGGAAACTGACCTGGCCAGCGAGATCAAGCTGGCGGAGGCCCAGGATCGGGACGCCCCCACTCGGGCGACAAAGAGAGCCCTTGCCAATCTTAGGGGACAACTTCGCGCCCTGCGCACTAACAAGGCGGAATTCTCCCTGCTGGCGCTCAAGCAACGGTATTATGAGGGAGGGGACAAGGTGGGTCGCCTGCTGGCAGGCAGACTGCGGGCGCGAGCCGCTAGGGCCCACATCGCTAATGTCAGGCGGCAGGATGGCACTCGTGTCACCTCTGAGAGGGCCAAACAGGATGCGTTCCTTGAGTATTACTCCTCACTATACGCCGAGGAACCCACTTCTGCGGAGGCGCGGGAGGCCGTGCTCGCGAACTTTGAGGGATCCCCACTGTCCCCGGCGTGTGCAGCCGCGATGGAGGACCCCCTGCTGGAGGAGGAAGTGACAGAGGCCATAGGGGACCTCCCCGTGGGGAAAACCCCGGGGCCGGATGGCCTGCCATTGGCCTTCTATCGCCTGTTCCTGACCCAGCTCCGCCCACATTTACTGCGCCTTTATGGATCCTTCTCTGATGCTATCGGCCCGTCCCCCGATATGGGCATGGCGGAAATAGCCTTGATCCCCAAACCTGGGAAGGACCCCGACTTGTGTGCTTCTTATCGCCCCATCGCCCTCCTTAACACTGATCTTAAGATTTACACTAAGATCCTGGCCAAGCGGCTGGATCCACATATGCCGGGCCTGGTGAACCCGGACCAGGTGGGTTTTATACGAGACCGCCAGGGGGCCGATAATGTTCGCAGGTTGGCACACTTGGTAGGAAAGGTACACCATTGGAAAATCCCGGCCTGCCTCCTCTCGCTAGACGCGGAAAAGGCCTTCGACCGGGTCGACTGGACCTTCCTGAGGGCGGTCCTTGAGAAACTGGGCCTTGGCCCTACCATGATCTCCAGGTGCATGGCCCCATACATTGGACCACAGGCTAGAATCCGGGTCAACGGCCAACTGACACCGCCGCTCTCGATCCACAGGGGTACGAGGCAGGGATGCCCGCTCTCGCCGCTCCTGTTCGCCCTGGCGGTCGAGCCACTGGCGGAGTTGATTAGGCGTACCCCTGACATCCATGGCATCCCCCACGGGGGGCGTGCTAACAAAGTAGCGCTGTTTGCGGACGACCTGATCCTTACTCTCACGAACCCTCGAGTCTCGCTCCCAGCGGTACACGACGCCCTCACACTGTTCGAGCGGGCGTCTGGCCTTAAAATTAACCACACCAAATCTTGGGCGCTTAACCTCACCATCCCCGAGGAGGAGGTCTGCCTGCTGAGGGAGGACACGCCTTACCGTTGGGCGGATGACCACATCAAATACCTGGGTCTGGACCTCACTCCTCGCCTCGACTCGTGGTCCTCAAAAAACTGGGCTGCTTGCCGAAAGGATGTCCTGGCGGACCTGCGGAAATGGAAACCCCTGATGATCTCCTGGTTAGGGCGGCTCAACGCGGTCAAGATGTCGATCCTCCCCCGCATTCTATATGTCTTCCAGTGCCTCCCCACCCCGATACCAACTCACTGCATCAAGACCCTCCAACGCGACCTCACGTCTTTCATATGGGGAGGCAAACGACCCCGGTTCTCACAAAAAGTCCTCATGGAGCCGAGGGACAGGGGCGGCCTAGCCTGCCCGAATCTTCTCCACTACTACTGGGCGGCGCATCTCCGGTTCGTGATAGAATGGGGTGCACGCGAAAGCGACAAGCACTGGTTCCACATGGACCGAATGGTTACGGGGCGCACCATATGGGACCTGCCCTGGTTGCCGCGGGTGGCGCGCTCCAGAAGTGCGTACATGGCGGTCCCCACGAGGACGGTTCTTGAAGTATGGGACAGAGTGGCAGTGTCCAAAGGGCTGACCACGTTCCCCTCTCCGCATACCCCCATTGCCGGCAATCCGCACTTTCCCCCTGCTGCTCAGACCCGGGCGTTCGAGAGCTGGACTCTAGGAGACTGCAGGGTTGCAGGAGATCTTTTTCTTTGTGGGTCGCCTAAATCGTGGCTGGACTGCAAAGAGGAGTTCAACCTCCCCTCGACTGCTAGCTTGCAGTACGCGCAGCTGCGCCACTGGACCTCGGGAGATGACGTGTATCAGGCCGCCTCCAGGGCGCACACCCCATTTGAAAAGTTGGCACGCTCCCTCGGGGGATTGAAACGACTCATCTCCCAAATCTACAACATCTTGCAGCATCCCACCACTCCGCCTGCGCATCCCTACCAAAGGCAGTGGCAGACGGCAACTGGCACTGAGATCACGCCATCTCAGTGGTCTAGGCTCTGGAACGACATCCCCAAATCCTACCGCAGCATCCCGCAGAGGGAAAATGCATACAAGATGTTAACACAATGGTACTACACCCCCCTGCGTCTAAGCAAAATGTTCCCTGCCTCCTCACCGCTGTGCTGGAGGTGCGGCACTGCGACTGGCGATTTCATACACATCTGGTGGTCGTGTCCTGCCCTGGCTGTCTTTTGGAAGGAGGTCCTCAGTCACATTAAGGAGGTGTTGGGTTTTCCCCTCCCTGAGGAGGTTTGCACACTATTGCTGGGTATACGACCCCCCACACTTAAAGCACTCATGCGCAGCGACTGGATCCTCACCCTCCACATGCTAGGCGCTGCCAAACAACTCATTGCACTATATTGGAAGCGGACTGAGGCACCGCCGATAGCTTCCTGGTTCGTGCGCCTCTGGCAGGTCCTGACCATGGAGCTGCTCACGGCACGATACAATCAAGGGGGGTGCGATTCAAGGCAGTGTGGGAACCCCTCGTGCGTCACCTGTGCTCCATAAGCTATGCCCGCCACATGCCCACCAGGCTCCGCGCTCTGCAATTGTTCGAGGATGCCCTCATCCCCGCCGACCCAAGCAGACTAGGCTCATAGTCACTTCCCTCAGTGCCGGTTTGCGTCTTCTGCCTCTTGTGGGCGACCGCAGATACACCTCCCTGGCCCCTCTCCACCTCACCCCTGCTTTTCCTCTTCCGACTTTCTCTTTTTCCTTGCCTTGCCACTCTGGCTTTCGCCCCACTTTTGGGGCAGTTTGGCCCCTGTTGGGCCTTTGTTAATGTGACACCGCTGCTCTCCTTTCCATACGCGCCTCCCCCGTACTAAGGCACACTGCCAGCACATGGCCACCTCTTGCTTTCTACTCCCTTAGGCCACGCGGCCGGCCCCTTGGGGGTTGTAGGCAAGGCGCTGTGTTTAAGGATTCCACCCCACCTGGTTACCTACTCCTATTATTGATTTCTATCTGCGCGGCCGGCCCCGAGGAGGGGTTGTAGGCTTACCGCTGTGTTCACAATAAAAACAGATTTGAAGAAAAAGAATAAGCAGCAATTTGTTAGAAAACATAGACCGACATTTGACTCCTGTCTTTAAAAGCATTGCAAGTGCCGCACGATATAAACAGCATCTTTATTGGTAGGTCACCTTCCTAATTACAGCGTGGTTATTTTGGGGGGTTCTGCAGCACCCATACGTCCAGCGACTATGTATGTATCATGGCCACACAATACAGCAGATTTCACATAGCAATTGGATCTCTGGAACTCATTGTTGTTGAACTGGCTGGAGAAATCTTTTTTTTGTCTAGTCACAGCTAATCACAGTGAACCAAAGCACGTAACATGCAGATCACAAATGTGTATTTTATGTAGATGGCTCAGTGGGCTGCTGCTTTTGTCACAGAATTCCCTTTGTTACTTGCGGTTCATAAGTTGCAATCCTTTTCATATAGCACAGGGAGCTAAAGACCTACATTAATGGGCTGCATGCAAACTGCAATGCACAGCTTTAGAACCTTATTGTGTTTTTTTTCTCCATCTTTCATCATTTTAAGGTTGCTAAAAGAGTTCCTTGGGTACTAATGGAGTCTTAGTATTATTAGTCTTATTATTATAGACAACTCCAACCACTGCACTGCAATTTACATCTTGAATTTGTGTTTCCCAGACCAAGCACCATTAGCGTACAATGCTTACCAATATGTATGACATGTGACGCCTACACCTTGCAGCCCCATTGTCTTATGTACCATTTTCTATACATTGATTAACACAATTGGATAACATGTCTCTATATAATATGTGTGTTTGATTGTAAAGCACTCTGACAATAGACTCTGCAATGAGTAGCACTGTAAAAGAATTTCAATAAATGTGAGAGGGGGTCTATGGAGAGTTGAGGGAAACCAACAGAGGGTGGTACTAAGGGAATCCATAGAGAAGGAGGTCTTTGGGCGACAACAAGAAAGATCACTGCACTGTGCACCACCATCACTAAAGCCAAGCACAATATGGATGGGGTGGGGGTGAAGCACACGCACAAGAAAGAGGAACATGGAATGGAGTCGGAGGAGAGAAGTACATGAGGGACACAGCTCGCAAAACCATGCTCTCTCATGGAATGCTGAATCCAAAAGAAAAGCTGCTTGTGGAAGAACACGGGTTTGTTCCAGAGGAGGGACAAACACAAGAGAAAGGAAGGTCCGCAACAGCTAACAAACAACAAACATTTGCAATGCAATAGGTCTTGCATTTGTGAGAGTGTAAGCTATTGGCATTGTAAATGACAATGCCTTTTATTTATCTGTTTTGCTAATTAACACATAAATAAAGGGCATTGTCATTTACAAGCTCAAACTCTTGTAAATGCGAGACCTATTCAAAGAAGCGGCCGCCATTGTCCAAGGCTACTCGGAAAGTGAACGCACGCATGACGTGCTGAATGTTGCAGGAAAGCATGCTGTGCCCGCAATAGGAGAAACTCATTAAAAAAAACAACTGACTAAAAAAGACGTACCATGTAACAACTGAAGTAAAAGGGCCAGTCCTCATGGGAGGTTACAAATAAGACAAGGAGGGACTAAGAAGCCTATTAACGAATCAGGAGCCAGCATTTAGGAAGGGCAATGACACAAGCCAATGACAAATATGGGCGGAGAGTGGGCGGGGGTTCAATTCCATACTTCACAACAGCATGCCTCAGAGCAGCACATGCGCTGCCCAGGCTCAACCTAAAAAGCCAGCAAATGAGAGTGGCAGTAAACCCAACCCATGATAAGCAATGGGGGAGGCAAATCATGCTGTAGACTCGCAAAAGGCTGAGAAACAGTAAAAGTTGGAAGTTATGGTTAGGATAGTGGCTCATAACTTGCACAACAACCTTGCAAGTAACTAACTTCGAAGTGAGAAATCAAATTCTGTATTTCCGGTATTTGCGACATTGAACAATAATGCATGTAATTACACCACATTATTATTGGAGAAATTATATTGCAATTTTCATTAGACATAATTGAAAGCAGAAACATCATTAACACATGCAGTTTAGTAATCAACATAATAGAAATTATGGAAAGATATCACATATTTTTCCGTTTCATACTTTGAAGGCATGTGAAATGGAGTGTTATGAGCTATAATGTAATTTCGTGAAAGTTTCAGAGCAAATATGTCCAAAGTTTGCCCATGTATGCAACATACGCGACATGAACTTGAATGTTATGTGATATAATGTACTTAATGTGACAATTTAAGCTCAAATGAGTATTTGCCACATTCATTCAAACAACCTAGGTGCTCGTGTTGAATGTACCATCCCTTTACACAGGTAGACCTATCCGCTACGCAGGTGCATGAATGTTTTAAGTTTGGATATATTATATGTAATACATATAATTGGGCCCGTTTTAAATTATTGTTGTTGTGGCTTGTTTTCTGTTTTTCTCCTTTCACGTCTACTTTGTGCAGATTCACAGTTGAGCATTAGATATGTAAAACTATGTCACAGTTTCTTTTTTAAGGTAATAAGATAGCATAAGCCAATTTAAAATGTCATCTTTGCCCTGATGAAGATGGACAGGTAACCCGTGTAGGCAAATGTAAATGTTCAATGACAATCCAGAAAATATTGTCTACACAAAAATGATATGATTAATTGTCATTGATATCTACATACAAAGTATTATACACTTACATTTTTATTGAAATGCAATAATAATAATATTTTTGAACGAAACAATCTGTAAGACACTACGTCATTCAAAATCCGAAGGAATGACTCAATAAAACATGTAACTTATAGCTATTAAATGCAAACAGATTCCACAACTGGATGTTCATTTTTTTAATGTTTCTTTGCAGATTGAAGGGCACCAAAGTAATTAAGAACAACAACAAAAATGCCATTTCAGAGGTAACTGCGGCTTAACCATACCCACAGAGGTACTATTGCTACCTTTGTACATAATATATACATGAGAAATGGAAACCCCTGATTAGTTCCCAAGTCTTAGGTGGAGAGCAGCTCCTTTAAATAGAGCCATGCATGGCAATGTCTGGGGTGGCGGAGTGAGCTAAAGAATGATGATGGATTAAACTCAAAACAGTTGACTGGGGGTGAGTGCTTGCAATGCTCCCCTTTGGTTTTGCTTTGGTCGTCCTAAGTTGGCAGTGTTTGCCCAGACGTGGGTCCCTTGATCACTTTGTCACTGGATTCAAGGTAGCCTGGCTGATGATGGCTGATTAGCCAGAAACCGGTCCCAGGATGCTTGTTTCCGGTCCGGGGAAGACATGGCTTGGCAGTTCGGGTTGGTCTGTTCCCATGAGGCACAGGGTCAGACTGATTTGCATGTGGCCATGTCTGAACTGGGGTGCCGGAGTGAGCTAAAGAATGAAGATGGATTAAACCCAGATCAGTTGACTGGGGGTGAGTGCTTGCAATGTTCAACACTCTGTCCATCATCCCCTTTGGTTTTGCTTTGGCAATGTCTTTAAGCATATATTTAGTAAGTTTTAATAAGCCTGAAAAGGCTTGTTTTGATTTATACTTTGTGCTTCTTTAATGAAACACATGTCAGTAGCTGCTTTTACTTATTTCAAATTAGCTTGAAAGGTACTGTAATACTGTGGTGACGCTTTTTGTCAATAAAAGGGCTTATAAAATGGATTGGATCGATGTGTGAATCCCAGAAATGAGAGCCCTTGATATGAATTACAAGGAACCCAGAGAACCGACATAGGACAAGGTTCAAATGCAAACAATGAAGGTTTATTTTATTTAAAATGTGGAAATCAATAGAAAAGGTAGAAAGGCAATAGTTAGTCAATTCAATTCAAAATACTCAAATGCAAATAAATGTGAGTCAGCATAGCCAGTGGAAGCTGAGCCCTACTTTAGTCAATAGCCAGAAACAAATACTTTGTTGCACAAGGCAAATTATAAATCAAAGAACAAACAGTCATAGGGTCTGCTCAGTATAAAGGAAGGAGAGAATAATGAAAAATCTCAAAGTATTAACTCAAAAAGAAGATTGACATGGAGTCTGTATCTAAGGAAAGCAAGAGAAAGACATTTAGAAATCTCTAAGTATGAAACCTAGTTACAGTGGCTGTTCGAGCAGTAGCGGACCCCCTCCCCCCAGCGCCTTGAGACCCTCCGGGTGAGTAGTGCGCTATATAAATGCTATGATTGATTGATTGATTGACAGTATGACATGAAGCCTGCTCATCTAGCAAAGGGAAAATGCATTGGCATGATTTAGAAATTACTCTATGTAAAACAAACTCACTCCAGAAACCCTCCCAAAATGAATAGTCTATGAGTCCCTTTGCCCTACATACAGGTGGAAATGACATCACATCACTAAACAATAGCTGCTTGAAAATATGAATAGGCCATGTTCTACCAACAAGATGGCAATCTTAAATGTATAAACATTGTATGCATGCTCCTCCATCAGCATGCAGTGAGCTTGTAAACTGTTACCACTAGAAGAAAGATTACCACTTTACAGAGCACATTTCGACTATTTAACAAATAGAGGAAAACACTGAACAAAAGCGGTGCACCGTACAACTTTTAAAAGCTAAGGGCCTTATTTATTATGAGGCCTTGCGACAGTTTTGCGCTTCTGTTGAGTCACTTTTTGTGACGCATCGGTGGCGTAAAACATGCCTCCTGTTGCACCATATTTACAAAGTGACGCATCTAAGATGCGTCACTTTGTAAACCCTTGTGCTACATTATACCTGCGTCAGGTATAATGTATGCAGGGTGGGCGTTCCCACGTAAGTGAGCCTCGTAGAAGTGACGCAGTGAAATCTACCAGATTTTATTGCGCCACTTTTAGGGTGCAAATGCGTCAATAACTTATACCTGCCTCACAGCAGGCGTAAGACTGACGCAGGCCCTTTAACATGGTGCTTGCCCCATGTGAAAGGACACATTGCTGGAGTTGCGTCATTTTTGTGACACACTCCAGCAATGCGTCACTTTTGCGCCATTCAGATACGTCAGAAATACTGATGTATCTGTAACTCCTTGTGACATGATGCGTCATACAGTACATATGACGCATCCAGCATGTCGCAACGAGGGCGCACTGAGAAGTGACGCATCCCTGCTTTCGCGCAGCGATGTGTCACTTCTCATAAATGAGGCCCTATGTTTTTAGTGCAATCAGCCTAAATCCCAATATTGGGTTTGATGCCTACTGCTGTTAAGGAAAGCACACAATGTATTCAATATTGAAGGAGATTTTAACTCCCAGTGCACAGACGGGGAAGCGAGAAGGCCCATTCAGAAAGTGAAGTTTATGACACTGCAAATAAATCTAAAGCATTGTCATGTCAACTTTAAAACTTTGTCATGGTAAATGCAGCGCATGCATTGCATTTGCATCTTATTCAGGTTAATTAAACACACATAATTATTCATTTCTTTAGCTTCATCAAACGACAAAAGCATTTTCATTTTTTGACTTGGCGTGGACAGCATCTGCTAATTCTAGGCTTAAAGACGGTGCCAAAAATAGCAAAAGGCTTTAACAAATATTTAGCTCAGGGTAGATGCCATCGGGCTTCACCTATGCTTAGATATTCTGGCAGAAAAACAGATTTTTTTTTTTAGGTGAGCAGATTTAGACTGTTGGTGGTGTGGATATAATTGAGCTGCACTCCACCCACAACCTAGGATCTACCAAGGGTTCCCAAATTCTCATTTGCATAATGTTTGTGCGTATCGGTAAACAGACTCTTGAGCCTCTGAGGTGATGAATTGCCTGCTTGGAAACGTTGTTAATTGTTAAGGGGATAATTTGAAGCACGTCTGACACAATATGAATTAAATTATAGACGTGAACAAATCAGGACAATTTGATGCATTAAGGGGAGGACTTTCAAGATTATTATGGATGCATACACTGCCATTCTGAAGCAAATACGTTCAGTTAATGATAACTGCTATTTATTGAAAAACAATGTGATGTCATTTCGTCTATGATGAGTAAACACCCGAGCAAAAATGTACCGACATGAGTAGCACCAAGTTAAGGCTCACAATTCAAAAGCTGCTTGGCTGGTGGGTCCCATGAGCAATACACATTTCAGCTGAACAATTGTAACCAGTGGAAGGAAAAGGTGGTCACCTACAATGACAACCAATGTGAGCTAAAAGTACAATACCAGTAAATACAAATATAGAAGTAATATAAGGACAAAAGTAGATTTGACTATTGTCACATAGAGCACGTATCTCAATATTCTGTCTTTTTGTAAGCATCTATGGCCACTTGGGGATGACTAAACATTTAATTTCAGATATACTGTATTTTTAGGGAAAGTAACTTACGGCTTTAAAGTTATTGTAATACATGTGTCAGTCATCTGTGTGCCTCTTCGAGCATGCACTCCGAACTCTTGCTATTTAGGCTTGGTTTTGTAGTTGGGATCATATTAAAAGAAGGACATCGCCAGGTATTGCTTATCGTTGATGGAGGATATACGGGTTCCCTGTTTAAGCAATTGTATTGCATTTCTTCACCCCAACCTCCAATATATACTGTGTACCAAGCCACTTCGAGGCCACCACATGGTGGATAGCAGTGCTTTACAAAAACCCCAAGGAAATACTAAAAATCACATGATTATTATTGAATGTCATATTTCCTTCTGTGTAGCATTCATATGTTATTGGATACTGTTTCGTCATGGAAAAAATTGTTCTTATCGTTGTGAAAAAGTGCACATTTGTCTTGGGGCTAACTTACGCCTATGCAGTCTTCTCCGCTATTCAAAAACCCTGCACAGTGGGAAGAGGACCAGGTGCACAACGCCCATTGGGCTCAAAGGGCTTCAGCCCTCCCACCCGTCGTGTGTGGCAGCCCGGGCAGAGACAGCTTCACGGGCACACACACAGCCGCACCTAAGTACTTCACAGGCATTTAAAAGACCATTTGCTTGTTAATGAGGCTTTGTTGTTTTTCAGCCCTTCTTAGTGCCCCTGCATCTCCAATCAATGGCTGGAAAAATTAGCTCCCCCCCCCCCCGGAAATTTGGCTCTGGAGAAGATCCAGAACTACACCCGGAAACCTACATCTGGCACTTAAGCTCCCAATCTAAGTAGGGCGGATAGTGATAGAATATTTACTATACCCACTAAACACCGACACTCTATGTGAGGTATTTAGCAGATGTGATAAAAACCTGCCAGTCCGAGTTTTCCATTACACTACGAAGCATACAGCTTCACACTCCACAAGTACCAGTATTTATTGAGGGTTGATCTGGCCAAATCTAATCAATCAATCAATCAAACCTGGGTGTAACTGTGTGAGTGCAGTAAGGACCACGGTATTTGGAACTCCTACATGTGCAGTAACAGTAATAACCACACACATCTGTATTTAACACCCACTCATGATTTGAACCTTAGATGTATATACATTTACATCATGTGGCTAATCTAAAAACCTGGCCTGGATACAGCCCATCAAGGGTTACGCTGGACACCCATGTTGTGGCTGGCCCGTTCACCCCTTGAACTATCCCTAATGCAATTCTTGGCCATTGATAACAGCGGTGTACTACTCATATAGAGCCTCGAGACACTATATTGTGGGCAGGTCACGACTCCCCTTTCAATAAAGCTCTTCCAGTTGCTAAAACGCACAGTAATGTTCCTTTTCGACAGCATGATGTAGGATCAGCAGGTCTGCTCTCCCTTATCAAACAGCACTTTAACATGGATGCAGGTGAGACTGAGCTGTGCTTTAAAAATGCATCACTGTACTTGGACACCATTGTAAGCTGTAAGTGCACCGACCTCTCTGCTGGCCTCTTCTGTTTCCTCTCACTTCTTCAGTGTATTAGGTTGCACCATAGTTCCAATCGCGGCGGTTCAGCTTGCTAGCTTCCGCCGCGCCCCTGAAACAACGGGAAACTGCGCACAGAGCTATCCTCCAGCTAAAGAAATCCAGCACAATTAAAGAGAGCTGAGGTGAAACGTCATGCATGCCAATATACCCGATTCAGACGGGAGACTCACAACTTTTAAAGCTAAATATGGCCTTGTGATACCTGTCTATCACCTGAAATTGCCTTTGCTTCAATAGAAGTCAGTGGGAGAAATACATTTTCCCAATTCATTTTTTTATCTCCCATTTTCCTCTTCTAAAATGTTGGCACGTATGTAATATGGTTTAACGCGAACTCTGTAATCTATAGTGGAGTATATTGTGCGCAGAACGCGCAGTTGCAGGCGACCATGAAATTCACAAGAACACTTCGGATTAGATGGAAAACACTAACGTCATGGACAATCCTGTTTCTGTAAATCGCGGGATGAGACATCTATGCATAGATACAGTTACAGCAGACTGACAAATAGAAATGAAAAGATAATATTCAAGTCACAATATTCCCTAAAGCCAAAGTACATTGTTCTCTTTTGAAACTGTAGAATGCTTCGGAAAGCTGAACTACTTGTTGCAATATGCAGGATGTGCCCCAACAGATTACTCTGTTTCTACAACATATTAAAAACTGTTTCTCTGGGCTTTTTGACCCACTTATCAGATGGCACCCCGAGGGCTGCACGGTGCCTCGCATTTTTAAGACAAGAACTACGTATAATGTTTCTCTCCTGTCCAGTTCAAGCGAATCTGGTACACTTCTCCAGAAGCTATAGCACTGAATTTTTACTAACACTCAATTTACTTGAAGTTTAGGTCTCAGAATAATATAAAACAAGGGCCCCTCCATCTGTGTAGAGTTTATCCGGCTTTAAGAAACAGAGGAATGTGTTTGTGGATGAAAGGATGCACAGCACAGACTCCAACCCACCCGCAAAGTGAATGAGCAAAAGTTCAGCTTCTCTGTGGCCAGAGGTTCAGTAATAGCTGGCTGGAAGCAAAAGATGGCTGTCTGTGATATGGACCCAAATTCCCAAAAAATGCCAGGGATAATTTAAGCTCTGATGACATCCATCGGTTAACCCCCTGCCCTACAGCCTTCTCTTCAATATCTGTCTGGTTGGTGTGAGGCACCGGGATAAGTGCACAGAGCGTAAACTACAGAAAGTAAACATTTCTCCTAGCAATAAAGGTATTTTCTGTTTCTTTTGCTACCTTCATAACCCATCATATAATAGGTAGCAATTGCTATCGCTTGCTCTCCCTACGTGACTTCTAGAGTCTACGACAGCAGAGCTCTATACCTCCGCCAGCTTTCAATATCAGGAGTATAGGACTATGTTCCACTTGCGTTGAAAGGAAAACATGGCTCAGCCCATACGCTTTAAAATATGTGTATGCAGATCCTGTAGCATGGGCCATATCATTACCAAATGAAGCTCAGCACTTCCAAGTCACAAAAGATCCCTCTCACTTATGGAGTCCCATAGAGTTGCCTACTAACTCCTCTCATCTTCAACCTTTACATGGAACCACTTGGTTCTCTACTCACAGGTAATGGCATCAATTCTCTCCAAAATACAGATGATGCACAACTCTCCTAGAAAGTCTCCTCTGCTTCAGACATCCAGCCTCAAACATGTATTGCACGTCATCCAAATTAGATGTCTAGCACCTATCTAAAGCTCAAACCACTCAAGATAGAATTCCTGTTATTTTCCTAGAACAACTAACAAGATGCATTTCAAGCCTGTTTCACTGACATCAATCTTGGTGTCTTCAAACCCCGATGTTCACTCAATGCCAAGTCACTTGGATTCACCCTGGATGCCAAGTTCACCCTCAAGGAACACTTGCCAAAAAAGACAAAGATGTGCTGGAAGTCAAATCATTTCTTCCAGAAAGTGACTTCAGATCTGCTGTTCAAGTTCTCTACTCTCACATCTGTATGGAGGTAATGCTCCATTTCATGGCAATCAAAACTCCATACTGGCATACATCAGGGGCAATCTACCCACTGCAGCACGTATCATCCAGGGCCTGAAGATCACTATCGTCAAAACCAGCTGCATCATTTACAAAGTAATCACAACCAACACACCCTTTATCTTGAAGAAAAGCTCACCATCTTTGGTGGATTTGGGCACACTTGCAGCCAAGACACCACCAGGCTTCAGTCTTAGAAGTGTAAAATGAAAAAAATAAGGCCGGCTTTTCCTTCTGTGCACCCAGGATCTGGAAAAACCTATTCATCAGGGCTGCTTCAATTTAGGAAATAATTTAAGAGTCACTCCTTAAAGTATATCTCATCATAATTCATTAACCAGTCTCCTCTCCTATTACTCATTGACTTTAAGCTTGTCATTGTTCTTGTACAGTGCTCAACTGCCTTTTAGCTAACTTCACACTACAGAAATGCTATATACAAACATACATGAGTAAATAAACTAATGAATGAATAAATAAACATGTATTAGAAAGACAATTCTAGACTGCAGCATTTGACCCAGTAATCAGTGCTTACTTTTGTCCACCGGTTGCTGGTGATTGGCAGCAACACTTATTTTTGGGGAGAAGGACTTATTTGTAATCATCAAACCTCAACGCCAAGTAAGAGAGAGGCAGACGAGAGAAAGCAGGGTGGAAAAAGAAACTACACTGGTGAGATAAAGATACGGAAAATGTACAATGATGGACGAAGGAGGCATGACGTAGAATCAAGACTAGGTAGATTTTGTATTTGGCAACACCGGCATTCAGCCAAAACATTTTTGGTCTCTTCAACTTATCTTTTTAAAAATCAAGCACCGGCTGTGGGGTGCAAAATAGCCCATGAAAGCATGAAGTATATCACGTGGAATGGGGGGGTGAGAATGTCACTTGACGAAGGCTTTGATTATCAGTAAAAAGCAAAATTCAAAACAGAAACAGAAGTTTGGTCAGGAACTAATATTTTGAATTTTGCAGTAAATACCACACCTCCAATGATTTTCCTGCGCTTCATTTTTTTCTGGAGGAAAACATCTGACAAAACATGTGGAATTTGGTGTGTTAAATACTGATTTAGAACATTATACCTGATGTCCAAGCAAGAAGCTTGGAATCAAATGCATTTGTGCATCTGGAAAAGGTGGTAAACTCAGAGCGCCTTTCCCGGTTGAGAAGGGGGTGAGACAAAGCTGTGTACTTGCACCTACACTCTTCTCCCTCTTTCTCAATGCTTTAATCGAGGATTTGCTAGCAGTAAGGGACATAGATTCCCCAAAACTCGCTAACCGCAAATTTTCCGCGCTGATGTTCGCGGATGACACACTGCTCCTCCCTAAAACACCTATGGGGATGCAGCATGTCCTTGCAGCATTCAGCCTGTTTTGCAAGAAAAGAAATCTGGAGGTTAACATAAATAAAACAAAATACATGGTCTTCCATGCTGACTCCACTAACTGTGCTCACCCCAACTTGGACTCTAAGCCCCTAGAGAGGGTCCCAGTATTCGACTATCTGGGGCTTACTATCAATGACAAAATGGAATGGGGGCCGCAGATTACTAAGGAAAACCTAAAACTCACCCAAGCTAGTGGGGGCATCCTAAAAGTCCACAGAAGCTGCGCTGTAAAAGTGATTGGCCCTCCAGTAGAAATTTATAAGGTTCAAGCAAGGGGGGCCACTGTCTACGGAGCGGAACTTTGGGGCCACTGCCCTAGTAAATCCTTGACTGTGACGGAAAACAACTTCCTATGGCAGCTTTTGGGTCTTCATCAAAAGGCTTGATTTGGGTGGTTATTTCCATTGCTGACCTGATTGCTCCACTCCAGTACTGGCGACGGCTCTGGAGCACGCCAGAACTGGGAAACTTTAAAGAGGAGTTAAAATCAGTCATGTTAATTAGGGGGGCAGGGAAGGGCCCTTGGTTAATTTTCATTCGGGATTCGCTTAGAAACATAGGGAGAAATGATTTATGGATGGAACCCGAACAGGCCTGTTCAGCTAATTCAAAACAATCCCTAACTCTGGCCTGGACTGGATATAGAATGGAGCGTCTAATCCAGTCTATAGACTCCTCCTGCTTAACTGCTAGATTTTTGGATGTTAAACAGTGTTACAGCTTGGAGCCCGCTCTTGACATCATCCAGCCCCTAGCAGCTAAGAAATAGTTCCTCCAATTCAGGCAAGGGACACTTCCGCTCTACGCCTTTACGAACAAGTGGACGGAAGGGAAAAAGCTGCTATGCCCGGCTGTAAAAGTGTAGAGGAGACCGAGATCCATGTGATCTTTTTCTGTCCTGCATACAGGATGGCCAGAACCAAATGGATCCTCCAACTTTGTCGGAATCTGGGCATAAAAAGTCTCAATGTGGCCTACAGGATATTTAAATACGACTCATGCCAAGTTTTTGTTGTTGCTATCGCCAAATTTCTATTTGCAATGTGGTGCAAACATAGGTGCCATGTCTTAGACTGAATGGAGAACTTCAATGCTCCCTAATCATGACAAGTTTGTTTATTTAGATCTACAAAGCCCTTCGTACCTTTCGATCCTTTCTAGGTTCCTTAGTGTAATTTATTTATTATTTTAATAGGCCATTTTAACTGAATATGACAAATAAATTGCTGCTATGGATGCCCGAAAGCGTAATAACAACTGTATGTACAAAGCCCCTATGCCGTATCTTAGCCAGGGGGCTTGCTGTTGCTCCACTGTTACGGAGCGGGGATAGCACTTGACAATTAAAATTTTAATATACCCTAGTGCTTTTTAGGTTTTCTTAATTCTTTTAATTCTGCAATTCCTTAATTGTTATTTTTATGATGAAGCTGATGTATTAATATCATATTGTATTATGTACTTTTATGGCTGTAACCTGCCGAAATAAAGTGGTATCGACTGACTGGCATGGAGTTAACATTTCACACCGAGGTAATTAAATTCACCAGTTGATGTACATATGTCACCCTTTACCAGCCAACACATAATCAGGCCCCAGAGTGTCTTAAATCTTGGCACCAGATGTCTACATAATGGCTGCTGACTTTCTGAGGTAAAAAAAAAACATACAGAGACAAGGAATGAGTGGCATATATATATATCTGCTTGATAAAGAAATGTATCCTAGAGCCCTGCTGAGGAACATCTGTAGGATGGCTTTGCCCATCAAGAAAAGGAGTGATCAAATAAGAAGGGACATTGGAGAGTGCAAGAAAGAGGTATGCAATGGCGGAGCATTGTGAACAGCACCAACGTCTGAGTTACTAACATCTTAGGCCAGCTCACATAAAGCAAGCAATGGGAGTGCTAAATTAAGACTCAGTTTTTGCCACATTTCGGGCTCTCTGGTTTTATAAGAAGATGAAGATCTCTTGCAGTGTTATTTTACCACCTTAGACAGCTGTAAATGGCTGCTTGTCACACGAATGTTCAAGGAATGTGCTGCTTTTGGCTTAAAACATTGCAGTATTTGCTGACATATGTAAAGTAAACAATGGGAAACAACACAAAAACATGCACAGAGGAACACTGCAACACAATTAAAACTTAACAAGGTACATTAAAATAAAACACAGCATAACAACTGCAGTACAGCACTAGAATCACATTACAGTAATTGATCACAAAAACACAGCAGCAAAAAAACAACAGAACATATATCACCAGCACAACAAAATACCAAACACCACCTCCATAATCCCGTTTTCATAATCAGTAGTAAAAGTTGCTTGGAGAAAACACCACCTTAAAATAGCGCCAGTCAAAAATGTTTAGTAACCCAGTCCCTTAAATTATTTTGAAGAAAAATGCACAGGCATGTGTACACCTGAAAGGAAACATTTTCTGGCTATAACATTGTTTTCAAATGAAGAACTAACTGTACACAGAAACTCCCTTTATTATCACTCTTTCGCAATGAACGACCACAAACCACAGAGTGTGAAATTGGAAAGGAATTCACAAAACATATTTGTTTTTCTACGGCAACAAAATAAAACTGCTGCCTTACCTAACGCCTTTTTTATTCCTAAGAGACGTAACCACTTATGCAAGACTATCAACAAACAACCACTCACGTTGCCATTCATGGGTTCAAATCGTGTTCTTACCTTAAGCTTTTTCCCAGTTTCTTCTTGCTAAGACAGTAACCATCCACAACTCAGTATCCTCTCCTATTATTCTTTGAATTTATGGTTGTCTTTGTCCACGTACATTGCTCCACTGCCTTTTGGCTGACTTCACACTATAGATATACTATATACATAACATACATTAGTAAATAATGAATGAATAAACATGCAGTGCTTCTGTTTAAGCAAGACAATTCTAAACAGTAGCATTTGACCAAGTAGTCAGTGCTAACTTTGTGCCGTGTAAGATGGCGCTATTTGATACAGAGACACTTCGACAATACAAAGCCTTTTACAGTAATTATAAAATTTCATACACTGGCCCTCCAGATGCCTTGACTAGTGGCCTGTTAATGGATTCTCCCTTCCAGTGGGGATCTGTTAATGTACCAAGGTAAAGAAGGTTTCTGCTAACTCTAATGACAACTTCAGTTGTATGATGTTAAGTGTCCTCTCCATGTGCATGAGATTTGTTTGCTGCTTGAATTGGCTAAGATAAATATTTCATTAATCTCAGAGCCCTGGCTCAGGGACTCCTCTGGCCAGTCATTGAGATACCTATGGGTTTGGTATAGTTTGTAAGCATTGCAAGTATCAGGAGTCGTGAAAGAGGGGTGAATTCACAATCATTTATTGTGTTTCTTCACGTCTGACCCTTCTAGAGTACCCTTCATCTGAACCAGCTGACTAACAGTTCCTTCAGTTCACCCATAGAGCCTTTTTCTTTGGTTGTCTCGTATCTATATATTTCATATATCGTCTCTCTTGACTTGATCTGACCCTAGCTTTAGAACTGTCATTGCAGTGTTTATGGCACGCTAAGTGCTTAATATACAAATATTATGATACTGGGGGATTTCAGTGTTTGTCTTTGAGAAGACTGGAAGACTTAAAGGGGCATATTATCAAGCCCTAGAAATAATTATCGCTGAACGCGCTTAGCGCGCTTTTTATTATCGCTGGCTATCGCTGGAATATATCACTAAGCTAGCGCTGTATTATCAACGCTTAGCGCTATGGTGATAAATATTCCAGCGATAGTGGGAAAATGGCCAAACATCGCTGAGAAACCAGCGATGTCCCTTTTAAAACGGCGATAAACTTGGGGAAAAGCCCTGTGGCCTTAACCCCATAATCCACCTCCCATGTTAGGTATGTCTTAGTCAGGAATTTAGCAGACGTTAAATTCCTGCGTTAAGTCAGAGTTAGCGCGATTGTGATTATCGCTATGCCTCGTTGTTAATATCGTGAAACTGCCTTAGCGATATTTTCCTGTGTTGTTTTGACAGCCACGCCTACATTGCATCTCATTATCCATGCGATGCGAGTCGTGACAAAAATGGGAGCTAAATCAAGGAAACACGCGCTGGCGTGTCCTTGTTAATAATGCGATTACATTATCGTCGCTTCTCGCCCGAAAACAGACGCTAAAGCGGCGATAATTCTATGCCAGCCCTTGATAATGTGCCCCAAAGGGTTTTTGCAGTCAGGAAACAATTCTTTCTAAATGTGGTAATTCCAATGTCTCAAGTTTCTACTGGTAAGTAGATTGTAAACATATTAAACCTATTACATTATCCCTTGTCCTCCCACTTGGAGAACTAAACCAATGAAGGATGTGCATGTTATTCTTCAAATAAATCCTAACCATACACCTGATAAACCAAAACATCATTTCCAACTGGCAGGAAAAGGCACTCTATTTGTATGTTTCTAAAATGCTTATATTGGACCGATCTGTATCAAAGAGCAGCACGGGCAATGGAAAAGAGCACCACCAGCTGAAGCACAATGCTCACATTATCCATCGAAATAGCCAGCATTTTACCAGATTTAAAGCCAGTAGGCAATGCTCTAGTCTAAGCCACTGCTGTTGTTTAAAGTGTATGATTTGGCGTCACAACTTGGAAAAAAAATGTAGTTCTCAAGGCAGGGCATCAAGCTGTGGAATGCATAACCGATACAAACTCTTCTTGTGAGATCATATCGTTGATGCATGCATTCTACTTGGTTATTGCCTGACTCTTGTCCTATCCATTTGGAGAAATAAAAAAGATTGCAAAATTGCCCAATTATAATCGCAGGGCCCGTTTTCCAAAACAGGATGTGATTGGGAGATCTTCCTTAGGACATAAAATCCTGCATCTGCAAATAAGAACAGAACGCAGGTTTAGGATGAGAAAACTACAAATTAAGCTTTTAGTAATGTTGTGCAGCACCAATTGTACAAATAACAGCTTCTGCCATTATCTCACATGATTTCTTGTTGAATGAGGCAGGTAGGAGATGATTGTTCCAGAGTAGAACATCGCTAGATATTCTGGGTAGATCAAAAAGAGGCGTAACCTTCGAAACAATCTTATATACAGGTAATGTTTTCAGTTTCACACGAGGAACCATGCAAAAAGACTGTAACTAGAATGGGAGTGCAGCTCTCTCACTGCATATGACGTGAAAGATATGGGAGCCGGCAGTAGATTCTGATATACCCAATAGTCCCATATGAAGCTGACTCTCATCTACTAAAGGAGAATATGGAATATAAACTTCACTTGGCCTAAATGAGTACGGTCATTTTGATAGGATTAGCATTTAACTATATTGCATTGTCCAGTAGTGGACACGGGTAACCTCACCCATAAATATGACACACTGCTTCAGTGGAGGGTCATGATTAGTATGGATGAGATTCTAGATGTGTGGAGCAACACCCAGGTACGTAGCTTGAGAAACTCTCTCTTGGAGCTTATCATTAACATTTAGATTCCCTGGGTTGAAGTCCGGTGGGTGGGAGATGATGGGTTGGATGATTCTATAGCCATGATGGTGCTTGCTTCTATCACTATTTGTCCATGATTTGCCGCTGCTCACTGCTGTGCAATGTTATGGAGCTGGTTGTGAATTTTTCTTTCAATAAAAAGATTTTTAAAAAAACAAAAACATTTAGGGTCTGTGATGGCCTCCACAATCGACACCTTAGTTGTATTTTTAAATATTATTGCCACACCTTTAACACAGCATGACTGATTTGTGCAGACATAGTCATCAACCCATTTTTTTGTTTTCATGATCTCTTCCCATTCCTTCTTCAGTAAGTGCGTCTCCTGAAGAATTATTTTCTCGCACTTTTTTAATGTATTCCGAGATTTTTTTGTCTTCTATTCCTAACTCTTAATCCGTTTACATTCCAAGTCATCTTGTTTTCCATTTCAGGGGGTATGTTCCTGTTTTGCTTCTGCCTAGTGATCCTCGGTAGTCCCGACCGGACTCTCTAGCCGGCCGCCATGTTTCCTCCTCCAGAGAAAATCTTCTTGGATGAGTTCTAAAAGTCCGCAATATGGGAATGTGGGAATGTCCAAACCTTCTGCATATTCTGAGTGACAAGATACAGCCTTTGCTCCCCAAAAGCATGAATCTTAAAATGCCTTTTTGATGATCATGGACCTAGCCACCAACAAATCTTTTAAGTGAGCCTAAATTTGAAATAACGGATCAAGATTCTGAGACTTTAGAAATGGCCTAAGCTCTAAATCAAATGTCAAATGGACTTATATTACTGAATTAATTCTTGTTTTGAGAAGCACTGTTTCTAAAGTGAATTCAAAGTAAGTCTGGAAACTATTTTGACTGTGGTACACTAAAGGATAGATGTAGGTATGAATATTAAGTAGGGGTGGGTGAAAAATTCCATTCCGCTGGCAGAGTTCACAGAGTTTTGCCCTTTTTGCTTTCTGCTTGTATCGCAGAGTTCCAGCAAACTCTGCCAACAACCACATGGCAGAATTTGTTCTCGTGTGTGGCTTGCCAACATTAAGTTGGAGAGCGTGAGCAAGATTTGGCATGCCCTCTGCGATTTTCAGGTGCTAGAATACCACCTGGAGAGATTTGCTCAATGCAGGCAGTCGCGATTGATACAATTTGAATCCTAGCTGATCACTGTAGTCTTCATTAAGGATCTTTGAGAACATAGGTTTCCGGCAGGTGTAAGCGAACGTTACAACAACAGCCATTAATTGATGAGACTAAGGGAGCGAAGATTTAGTATGTGAGCATATACACAGATCAAAGCCAATTAGAATGGGGAGGGTCACAATTATGGTCATAATCAGATCCTGAAAGTAGGATCGTCAATGTTGGGGCTGCATATTGAACATAGAGTCAGATGCAATCCCCATACTTGGACTCGGTTTGAGTAATTACCATCTACCTTGAGTGACTGCATTTAAATGAGAAATATGCTGTTGACCAGATAATATACCTCATTCATGCAAAACATATCAATGTGTTCTATGTAAACAGAGTAAAATCAATGTTGCCACGTTTTATTTCAATCTCCGTTACGAAATAGCAAACAGAAGGATAAATGTTAAGGTTCCTCTGACACAGATCTTTAGAGTGATACCTTCCTTAACTTCACTTTTTTGCCGCCTTTCAAAGCCTCCCTACTAAACATCATACTGGTAAAACTTAAATCTCCGACCACATAAACCCTCTTAACTCCCTATACATCTGTGTCCTGTGAACAAAATAATCAAACATGTTATTTGTTTGTTCATTCCTCTGAAATCAGAGTACTCTGACAGTGCTATATTGCATAATGGTGACATGCATAATTTGGATGTTTGTCTATCTGTTTTTCTATTTTTAGGAATTCATTTTCTTTCAGTCGAGTGTTAAGAATTCTGACACTCACGAAAACTACACAAATGGTGTGAGTACTTATATGTTTTGTATGTCCTGACAAATGCTCTATAGACCCGGCTGGGCCCAAAGAGCAGAAACATGTCGACCGTTTTGCAATAGATATGAGGTGATCCAGTAACTTGATTGACTATCATATCGATACTTATTTTAACCAACACTACCTCTCCTTTTATATTAAAATTTTTGTTTTTTATGAAAAGAAAAACTATTTTTTTTCGATTTTTTCTCCACTTTTTCTGCACCTTCTCTCTGGGAGAGTCCTCCAATTTCTAGACACTGCTACCCAGACCAGAGGTTGCCTCAGGTTGAGGCCGGCATATAGCACAAAATTGAACACCCGATGACTATGCCATAACGCTGATAATGGGCGGATAACAGATATACACCGCATTGAATATCGTAGCGTTTATGAGGGTGTTTCAATTATAACCAATGGTTATGAAGCTACAAGTGTCCATTCTTCACTTTTTGATAAATCTGACAGATAATGTACCTATCACAACACCCCCATATTGAGACATTACGAGTCAAGTAGGCTATATTCCGACCCAGCCGCGGTCGGTAGGGGAGTACCTGCCAGGGCGGTGACGTGGGGAGAGGGAGGGGCAGAGTGGGGGTTAGTAATGTATGGATAATGGAGGTTTGCAGGTAAGTAAACATTTAAATAAATCAAACGAATTTTGTTGCGCGCACTGCATTGCATTTGGGGATGCAGTGCGGGCAACGAAATTCGTTTGATATATTTAAATGTTTACTTACCTGCAAACCTCCATTATTCATACATTACTAACCCCCACCCTGCCCCTCCCCCTCCCCACGTCACCGCCCCGGCAGGTACTCCCCTACCGACCAAGGCTGCTCCGACCCCTTTCAGAAGAGGCTTATCTTGGTAGGCAATATTGTTTCCTACAGACTATATCTGACTGCACACTCTGAAGCTTCTTTTTATTCACTCTAATGTTAAACCACTGAGGCCATGCCTTTACCCATATCATCTTCCACGTTCACACTGTCATTGCATCTTTGTTGACAGAAAAGTAACCTCTCACTGAAAGTTGTCTTGGCAGACCCTTTTTACATTCTCTGTTTCAAGACCCCTTGCCACCCATTTCCACATCCCACCCACACCATCCCCACTTACATGCAGCCTCTCGTCACACGACCCACGCCCTCCTGAGGGAATCACCCCTATAGCAGGCTGCATTCAAACAAGCTGCCTACAGAGCCCTTATGTGCATACCACTGCCCATCACTGACATGCACTCTAATGCCACCTTTACCAATCACTTTGGTTACTACCAAACTATACCCATGAAATAGGAATTATATTATGATGTAATAAAAAGATAGACATATAAAGAAAAAACCCATAGGGGCTGCAAAGAATAGACCTGACGTGTATTTTACAGCCTTTGGTCACAGTATAATCTTATTCTACATCAGAAAATATACTCTCTTGACCCTAAACCTGGCTCTTACTTTGTCACTGCTGTAGTAATTACTGTGCTTGTAATGGTGAAGTAACAATCTGTATTTTATTCCTGTAAATAATCTTCAGTTTGTGAGCTACTGAAGGTATACAGTTGCCCCATCCTTCCAGCCTTCTTAAGGGGGTCAATGAGTTGCCTTAGGCACTACCAACATTCATTTGCATCTTTGTTGCGGTCACAGCATGCAAACAATGTAATAGTACCAACTGTAATTGGTGAATTTGACAAGCCCATAAATAGACCATTTGCAATAAATGTAAATATCCAATGCCTCTAGATTTGTTCTGGGTGTTTTTTTTCTAAGCTTTCTAAATGAAAAATGGTGGGTGCAGAGTTCCTTCAGGGTAAAATCCCAGTGGGTGACCTCTGTAGATTCCTGTGTAAGTAGATCAAGCACAAACAGTTTGCGTTTCGGCTATGTCAAGCAATGCGAGAATATTTGTCTTCTAGTTTGCAATGAATATCAGAGAACTGCTAATCAAGTGTTACTGTACCTGTGACATGGACTGTGCTTCCTCTATTTCTATAAAACGCCATTCCAGGGGAGAGATTTTTGACAGGATTCTTTCACATTCTTAGCTACAGTTTCTTTGCAACTAAATGTTTCTAGTAGCAGAACTCACAGCATGGAAATATTTACAAGAGTCTTGACCATGGGCCCGATTCACAAAGGTAAACTTGCACTTTTGTGGCAGCTTAATACTTTTCGGTATTCACAAAGGCAAACTTCGACCAAAAGCCTAACTTTACTTCTTTTCGGTATTCACAAAGGTAAATTTCTACTAGTAAAGTTAAACTTTTGGTCTAACTTTACCTTTATGAATACTGAAAAGGAGTAAACTTACACAAAACTGTAAATGTTTTTAAGAAATGCTGCTAAATTAGAAAGCATTCAACGGGCTTTCATCTGGTCAAGCGTTGTATAACATGTGAGTCAGCCAGAGGGTAAATGGCTTCGCTGTCTCCCCCGACAAACTCTGGATTTTCAAAAATGCGACATTAAATATTTTTCAACGTTTAAGCCATTTCTCATTACTTTTTTCCTACTAAAAGATAACTGAAATTGGTTTTGATTTAATCTTTTGTGCAAGTATTCAATCACTTGTATGATAAACGGTAACAACTTCCTTTAAATGCCTATATTAATATATGTCTAGCGAAGAACCTACAGTAAATAAATATTACCTGAAGTTTGTTCTTTATTATGCTGAACATATGATGGCAAAGAGCAGAAAGTCTAAAATGGATTATATGTGTTATAATGGAAGTGTGCGCATTTTAGGATGAGCCTTTTCAAAGTCTGAAGTAATATCTGCTTTCTATTTAGTGCCTCAGAAGTGTGTTTTCAGCGTGCTCTTGGATAAGCCCCTGGGTCACCCCATAAGTCGCCGTAGGCGCTGTGTTTCATATTTCCTTTGCCAGACAGCTTACAGGTGCCTGTCATTCAGACTTCACTTCCCTGGTAATCTGCCTGACCGACAACCGTGAGCACATGTACAAAAGAACCATCAAGTGAAGAAATATGAACAAAACGCCTTCAGTTGGAACAAGATCAAGCTGAGCTTTTCTTTTGTTGCATTAAGACCCTCCAGAAACGTCCTCGCTGTAAGATCGTCTGATTACAAGCTCAAAACATGAAGCGAGAGGTGCTCACCGACGGACTGCACTACAAGGTGTGTCCTTGGAAAACATCTAAAGCTGCGGCAAAGAAAGAGTGATGTACAAGAACAAAGGGTCACAGCTGACATTTGACCTGTGCGTTCACAGGGCTTGGAGTGGAAACTACAGAACGTTAATTGGGCTTTCTTTCATGACCCCTGTGACAACGGGCAGTAAAAGCAATGATGGGGATAGCAAAGTACAAGTTAGTGTTACCTGCTGAGACCAGGGACGAATTTAGGGCAGTGCGACCTGTGCGGCCGCACAGGGAGCTGACCTGGAGGGGAGGCTCTGTGTTGAGCAATAACTTACCATTGAAAAGCAGCTAATGCAGAGTTCCTTGTGCGTCCAGATTTCAGGCAGCAATACAAATGATAAGATAACTCTTGCGATTAATGCTCCTGGTAGGGAGACAGTTTGGAGTTTTGTCTAGTGGCAGTTTTGACTCACCATAAAGTAGCACAAAGGGTTAATATGCCTGCTGCAAAGAACAGAGATGTAGTTAAAGTGGATAGCTGAGCGGATTAGCAAAGCCAGCCTTTACCAGCACTTTAAAACAAATTACATTTATGCGCGAGAGGGCCTATGATGGAGAGATGAGGAGCAGTGGTAGTCAGGGAATCAGAGGAGGAAGTCATGGGGGGGGGGGGGGGCGCTAAAAAAGATTGTCGCACTGAGCACCACCAGCACTAAAGCCGGCCATGGCTGATACTCTTGGCAGACCCTCTGACACCCCGGTTAGTTGCACCTCGTCATGTTGCCTTTCAGCAACTTTAGAATTGTACTGTATCAGAAGCAAAAATTTTCAAAAATTCCAGGCAGTGGGGGTTAAGTCTGAAGAGGGTCTGGGGTTGTCTCTGGTGAGAAGGGGCTTTGAACTGCATCTATGAGACAGGTGCAGATTCCTCATCAATGAAGAGGGGACCCTATCTTCCCCTGAAATAGAGACAGAGTGATTCTGCCATCACACTGCAGATTCTGAAGATGTGTTTTTAGCTCCTCATGGGAAGTGGATAGTATTCAGTTCAGTAATGCAGCGGTGGACTGAAAATCCTGGGGCAGATGGGAAACCTGAAGCAGTCTGGGTGTCATGTCCATAAAGCTGCCTTGGCAGGATAGTCCAACATGATTATGAAGTAAGAAGAAGTGCTTGGAATGGCCAGCATTTGTTTACAAAGTAACTGGGAGGTAGTTGCAGAAGCACAAAAATGTCCTGCTAAATACAAATTTAGGGAGACATTTTCCCTTTAGACATGTTGATGAGAAGCAATGTGAAGCAGCTCTGAACCAGGAGGGGAGTGGCCCCACGACCTATAATGCAGCTGAGCTTGTCTGACATTTACTATATCGAGTTATTGGTCAGTCCGCACATGCATGGAGTAAGGGCACTCAAAAGATTTGGGCCCAAACCTCAATTGCTGGGTATGCTCCTGTTTACTGTAAATCAGGTCATTATACGCTAACGCAAAAGAAAAGGGGAGGTCCCCTAACTAATCCAATGAGGGACGAGGGGGAGATAAACAGAAATAATAAAAGTCCCAGTGACAAAGGAACTAATATCCTCAAACTGAACAAGAATATAGAGAGAAGTTAGTGCCACAATAATCAATACCCCACTGTGCATATAACATAGTACATGAAAAAAGATTAAAAATAAGGTAATAAAATATATCCTTCATTTTATTCTGTACAATATACATCGATTTTCAAATGATTAAACATCATAAATACACATAATAAAAACACATTTCCTGTAGAGTTACAACATTCGAGAAGTGGTTGTCGACACAGCGTTTCGGTTTTAAGGATAAAAACACCTTTCTCAGGACAAATTCTCAAACACACGATTTTCAAAAAGTACCCCAGACGTATCTTGGTTTGGGTTTCAAATGATTACGTCATCAGAATCCAACTGGAAATATGTGGATACTGCTTCTCACGCCTAGGTATACGTCCTTAGATCGTGACTAGAGATTTCTTTCGCGTACAGAGGAGCCACCGATATTTTATATGGGCATCAAGGTGTACTCTAAAAAATCATATATACATGTGTTTTTATTATGTGTATTTGTATTTATGATGTTTGATCATTTGAAAATCAATGTATATTGTACTGAATAAAATGAAGAATATATTTTAATACGTTATTTTTAATCTTTTTTTCATTACTGTTATATGCATTATACGCTAACCACATGCCACATTTTGATTGGCCCCTGGTTGATTGATATCTTTCCAAGAGGGTCATAGTAAGTACCTGAGACAAGCCCTGTTACAGAATCAATGCACTTCCCATTATAACTTCTACCCTTAACAGCTGCTTATGAAGAGCAAAGAGTTCTAATAAAGAACATAAAGTGCTCACAGAGCTCAAAATGTGCCCGTACTGGGAGACATGCTGCTGGGTAAGACAGACTTGGATTAATTTATTTTACTGTTCAGAAGACTAAATGGTATAATGGAAATAGTCCTCATCTCAGCTTCTACACGCTCCTGAAATCAGTGCCCGCAAAAACCTTTCTTTTCATGTGTTGTCCTATATATTTAAGGTGTGCGTAGACTGTAAAACGCGTGTAGTCCATGGCACTGGTAACTGCATTTTAAAATAATATCGTCATTATTGTGTCTTATTTAAATATTGCATATTTTATATTTTGTATTTATCAGTTACCTTTGAACATAGGTGCTCATAAGTTACACAGACAGATATTTTTTAAATGTGTTTTATTATTTCTTTTTATTTGCACTAAATAATAATGATTTAGAAGCCAGTGCATGTTTGTCAAGGAGATACAGCTACAGAGGAATAGCTACCAAATGGGCAGCAGATGCAGTTTTACCAGGGCCCTGGTGTGTGTGTGTGGAGCCTGTTGGTCCTCAAATATAGGTGCTTTTACGAACATACCTAAGGTTGGTGGACCGAATTTTATTGTTTGCATTCTGGCCCATGGTGCTTTTGCTATGCCACTGTGCAACTACTGACAAAATGAAGTGGGAGAAGTAAAAACAAAAATGAAAGGTCTAAACAGCAACTTAAACATGGATCTCACAATCTGTAGGAGCATCCCCCCCCCCCCGAAAGGCTTTATATTCAAGCAGCAAGGCATTTTATATTGTCTCCCATCTATCATGCCTATGGAATGTTTACATTATAGTTGTTCATGACATCTCTGGAGTGAAGCTACAATAGAATCCTGGAGAATCAACTGACAGTATGCCGCTGCTGTTAGAAGGACACGTTTAGCTCAGGATGGCAGACTTTTTCCTTACATATATGAGAAAAATATTTGTGAATGTATAGAATATGTGTCATTATTTTAGTTTCCGGTGCACTAACCATAATTCCTATGACAAAATTAAGTTTGTGGAATTTTAGTTCGTGTACTGAACATCATCTACGCCATCTTGCAGACTCACGTATGAGCATACACGACAGCCATTTTAGGTACCATGGTCTCCCTGTTCACGATCGCCCGTCAGCACACTTCCCTGAACCTTGCAAGCCTTCCCCGCGCACCCTGGCTGCCCCCGCACTCACATGCACAAGTCATGAACCCTCCCCTCCCATGACTCTGTCTCAGGGAATCACACCCCGCGCCTGACCAACACCTCCTTTCCGTCCATGAATACCCCTCCTTTGATGACCCCTTCCTCTGAGCCCGACTGTCTGTACGAACCGCTGGTCATCCTTTAGCCCGAGGATACAGTTTATTGCCCACTACTGTATGCACTCGCTTTTCCTGAAAGAAGCCACTATTGATCACGACCTCCCCACCCCCTGAGATTCGATCAGGCGCACACATTCCAAAGGAATCGGCAGAACACTCAGCTGCGTGATAGCCCCCTCCCAATCATATGAGAGGAAAGGGCCTCTACTGTTGTCATGTGTTGGAAGGGGCCGGAACTGGGGGGTGCCGGGAATGTCGTTCTCATACTT
Organism: Lissotriton helveticus; assembly: GCF_964261635.1. NCBI lineage: Eukaryota > Metazoa > Chordata > Amphibia > Caudata > Salamandridae > Lissotriton > Lissotriton helveticus. The sequence continues at coordinate 736,969,484 of NC_136061.1, read as the reverse complement.
CACAATGTCTTTGTTGTAATAAAGAGCGTCCACATGTCTTGAACCAGTGTATAAAAGACCAGGTCTCGGAGAGGTTTGAGAGAGCACCTTGAGACGATACCTTGTTGTCTGATCTGATGTGTTCTACTCCGTCGGAATAAAACTTGTTTCCTGTCTTCCTGTCTCCAGCGCCTGCCTCTTTATTGGATAACTTCGTATGGTATTAGAGGCGTTTTACGCCGGGCAAATTTAACTTAGGAAACATCAACTAAATCGCCTGACCATTTTGAATTGATCTTTATCAATTGGCGTCCCAAACGCGGGGCCCATCAGCGACACGTGGATCCAGCGGGAGAGGTCCCGACGACAGAGTGAACGACTGCAACGATCGGGAGAGCTCCTGTCCGATAGACCCTCGTCTGACAGCCGATCATCTGAACTTCACTGATTCCGAGCAGACCTCTCCCGAGTGATCTACGGTCCTGACTGGGAACCACCAGGAGTGCCGCGATAGCAACAGAGAGTAGAGGATGATCGGGCGCTGGAAGCGGAAGACGAGAAACTGTCCATGCGGTCCGGGTAAGGTCGTGACACACGACAAATTGCGAAATTGATTGATTGATTGTTTGAAAATACTAGTATTACTTATTGCCTGTTTCTGAGAGATTCTCTATTTGCAAACAAGCACAGAATCGCCATACTCTGTTTAGTCTTTGCAGATAGTGAAGGATAGGTAACGCGGACTTTTGTCCCCCATTGTAATCTGCCGTGCCTATTTTTCTCCCCATTGATTGATTCATTGAATTGAGCATTGAATTGTTCGAAGTTGGTTCTCTTAAGGATCTTCTCTGCCTACAAACGGGGAAGAATAGGAATATTCTCTCTCCCTTTGCAGATAGTGAAGGGTAGGTAACGCAAACCTTTAACACGTCGTGCCTATTTCGTTCCTCATTGATTGATTGTTTGTCCAAACATTGACTGTTTGGAATTGGTTCTTTCTGGAGGTATTCTCTATTTACAAACAGCATAGAATAGAATATTCTGTCCAGTCTTTGCAAGTAGTGAAAAGATAGGTAGTGCAGGCTTTTGCCCCCATTGTAATCCGTCATGCCTATCTTCTCCCCATTGGTTAATAGTTGGGTCAACCCGGACCGCTTATTAGAGATGAACCATCCAGCTCCACTGGAAGGCACCCCTAATAAGGACATGTTTACTAAGCAAGGACTAGTCGCCATAGCTTATAGTAAGTTATGGCATAAATATACAAAAAAGGATCCTGAAAGTCAGTGGCCACTGATAGGTTCTTTTGATGAAAATAAAATAAAAACACTAGAAGCAGCTGTAAAAATAAATAAGGTAACGCCCACTATGCTCGATAGTATTGGCATGTGGCGCAAAGAAGCAGAACAGCGAAGGAAAAGAGAAGAAGCAAAAACAGTGAAAGAATTACGAAATGCAGCCCATCTGGCCGCAAAAGAACTAGATGAAGAAATAAGAAGAAGAGAGGAAGTTAAACAAACACAAGAATCAGGACTGGCATGCCAATGCCCTGTCAGGACCGCCCCTACGCTCTACCCGGAGATGCCCTCCAAACAGCGGGCAAATGACGAGTTACTGCTCGGTCCTCCAATTATCTACATGCCTCCTCCATATGCTCCCTGCCAACCTCTAGCACAACACTCACCAGTTCAAAGTGCAGGCGTGGGTGACTCTAGCGCTAGTGCCCCGGCTCTTACGGCCTTCGCACCAGCCGCATCGGTAACAACACCAGATGAACTCGAGACTGGCAAACAGCTAACAGCCAGACCAAATAGGTTGAGCAAAGATGAGCGGGATGGAATCGACCAGATAGCAAAGACCCTGGTAGAACGGAAGGAGAGCGAAGAATATACGATGAATATGCATAATTCACATGCCGGTAGTCACAGACGGCATTTCATTTTACGGTTCAGCTACCACACCCTGAACGCATATGAGGATAGGTACCAGAATAAGGGTCCTGCAAAACTGACGACTCTATATAGAAGGGTCAATGTTGGAGATGGGACTGAGAGCGATGTGACGGACCTCTTCATGCAAACGCTTGAGGTTTTCCGCCACCTCGCGGAACAGAAACCAGAGGTCAAGATCACAGTCCCTGAGACGATTGAGCCCTCATTAGAAGCAGCCAACACTATGATGCCTATCAGAGAAGCCGCCCCCTACTGGGTTCCCCCAAGAGGTCAGGGAACAAACGATGATATCAACCACGCAGATGCAAAAGGGAGGGTTGTGTACAACTGGGTTTACCAACCATGGGATCGGCAAGATATTTTAACTTTTAGGCAAACCCTGCCCGATTTAAGAAAGAACCCTACAGCATTTTATACCGAACTAGGCACAGCCTTGGGCTCAACCATAATGACTCTATCGGACATTGATTTGTTTTTCGGGTTGTGTCTACCGGCTGATGTGTGGAAGCAAATCCGGAAAGCCGACCACACAGATCTGTTCGGACACACCTGGAAACAACTCAATGAACTAGATAGGCAACGAGAGCCCGGAAAGAAACCTGTAAAAGACATACTGGAACTCCCCGACAAAATAGTGCAAAAGCTAAAGACGTTGATCCCAGAAAAGAAGGTAGACTGGTCGGTAGTCACGGCTTGCCGCCAGAAACCTCAGGAGGACGTATCAGAATACTTCTCCCGATTTGAGACGGTTTTCTCCGACTACAGTGGCCAAGACATGACCACCGCAACCGGACAACACCTATTCGTGCAAAACTACGTAAAAGGGCTATCGCAAGAGGTCTACCAAAAGTTACAGACGAGCGAGAGTAGTTGGGGAGCCTCCAAACCTGCAGCTATCCTCCAGATGGCTCAGTATTATGAGCACCAAAAGAACGAGAACGAGAGGGCGAATGAGAAAAAGAAAAAGGACTTAAAGGAACGAGTGATGATTGCTCAATTACATGAAGTGACTACAGGAAGGGAACGGTATAGGGGAAACTACCAGTCGAATGCCCCTAGGAATTCGCCCCCTAGAGGCCGCAACCCCACACCTGGTGCTCCACGAACCGACCTCGATGAGAACCAGTGTGCATTTTACAAAGAATTTGGACATTGGAAGTCCCAATGCCCGGCCCTTCGGGAAATGATTAAAAATAAAGAGACAAGGGACATGACAAATGGCCCAAAAACTGGAGGGCAGGGACGAGGGCAGACCTACGACACCACCAATGACAGACCTGGCAGACCAAACACATTTGACCGCCCCCGACAGAATCAGTGCCAACAGTCCGACTGCAACAATGCTCACGACTCTGCATAGGACTGCCAGGGGCAAGGGAGGGATCCAGTCGAGCTCTGTGTTGACCAGCAAGGTCCTTACGTCACTGCTAAGGTCCTGGGTACAAAGTCTCCATTTTTGGTAGACACTGGAGCGACACGTAGTGTATTATCAAAACGACTGATTCCAAGGGCACCCTTGTCTGGCTCACACATTACCTCGATAGGTTTCGATGGAACACCCTCCACTAATCCCCTGTCTGTACCTATCTCCTTTGACCTAGGAAACAATCCCACTGACACCACGTTTCTGCTCTCCTCCAACTCCCCTGACGCCATTATGGGTATTGATTTACTGAAACATTTCCGAGCTACTATTAGGTGTTCCCCGGATGGAGTCCGAGTCATCCTGTACGACAACCCGAGCATGTCCAGACCCTACCCCGCACGACATATGTACGCCATAACAGATGCTGACCTATCCTTGCTCGATACCCTACCCCTGTACCTATGGGCCAGAAACGATTCGGATGTAGGACGAATGATGATCGATCCTGTACACATAACTGTTCGACCAGATGCAATACTCCCGAAACTCCCACAGTACCGGATATCGCCCGAAGGCGAGAAGGCATTGGTAGCGATTATTCAGTCCTTGGTAGATGCAGGAGTGGTAGAGGAAGTGGTTAGTAATGTCTGCAATAGCCCTATCCTACCCATTGTTAAGAAGCAAGGTGAGGGAGATGAGAAAGCGTACCGCTTCATCATCGACCTGCGAGAAGTCAACAAAGTGGTGGTGCCACAGTACCCCGTAGTCTCAGACATCGCCACCATTCTGACTCTCATCCCGTCCACTGCCACCACCTTCACCGTTATTGATCTTAAAAATGCATTTTTCTCTATCCCCATCCATCCAGACAGCCGTTATCTCTTCGGCTTCACTTTAAAAAACCGTTCATACCGATTTTGTAGAGCTCCCCAGGGCTACACTGAAAGTCCCAGCATTTACAGCCAGGCCCTCAAAAGACAGCTGGACGCCGTCCAGCTACCAGATGGAGTAGTGTTGATCCAATATGTCGATGATATCCTTTTGGCGGCCGACACCACTCCACTTGCAATCACAGCCACTATCCAACTCTTGCACTTTCTTGCGGAGAATTGCCACAAAGTCTCCAAAAAGAAACTGCAGTTCTGCCAGCCCCAAGTAACATACCTAGGCCATCTCCTGTCCAAAGAAGGGAGGAAACTTACGCCCGACCGAATCCAAACCATCCTAGACACCCCCATTCCAAAAACACAGAAGCAAGTCCGTTCATTAGTGGGCCTTACTTCTTTCTGCCGACAATGGTTACCAAATTTCAGTCTCATTATAAAACCCCTACTTTCCCTGTTGGCCAAAGATGTTCCGTTCCCACTCCCTTGGACTCCCGAATGCCAAGCATCCTTTAAGGAGTTGCGGGATGCCCTTTGCTCGGCACCTGTTCTAGGAACACCAGATTACTCCAAGCCCTTCTCCCTCTTCACTCACGAAAGGGAGGGATGCGCATTGTCTGTTCTAACTCAGCCCATCGGCGCCAAACAACGCCCTTGTGCCTACTTCTCTGCCACTCTTGATCCAGTCGCCAGAGCTCTACCTGCCTGCCTTCGAGCAGTAGCCGCTGCTGCTGTCTCTATCCGCCAGAGTGAGGGAATTGTGCTTTCGAACTCTCTCACGGTATTAGTGCCCCATGCAGTTGACACCCTTTTGAACCAGACCAAGACTCAACACCTGACTAGTGCACGACTGACAGGGTACGAATTGACTCTACTTGCACCCCACATCACCCTGAAGAGATGCACGACATTGAATCCTGCTACACTGTTACCCTTGCCCGAAAATGACCCCGATGTGCCCCCTATACATGACTGTGTGACCCTCACGGACGAACAGACTGGGAGTAGAATTGACCTCCGAGACATTGCTTTTACAGATCCTGATGGAGAACTATGGGTAGATGGCTCTTGTATCAAACTCCCAGACGGCACCACTTCTGCTGCCTATGCGGTGACGACAGCTCGAACAGTAGTTGAAACAGCTCGCATCACACAACGATCCGCACAGGCAGCAGAACTAATTGCCCTCACACGAGCATGTATCATAGCAGCAGGAACCACGGCAAACATTTACACGGACAGCCAGTACGCCTTCGGGGTGGTTCATCATTTTGGGCTTCTGTGGAGGGAAAGGGGATTCCTGACGTCCCACGGTACGCCCATCCTTCACGGAGATTTAGTCTCCGCCCTGATTGAAGCAGTTCTTCTCCCCAAACAATTAGCAGTGATCAAATGCCAGGCACACAAGAAGGTGACAGATTTAGTTGGACAGGGAAACGCACTAGCCGACATCACTGCCCGAACCACAGCTGAGAATAGGACAACGACACGCATGTATGTGACCAGGTCACAAGCAGAAAAATGGACCGACGCTAGGGAAACAATTAGGGACATCCAGTCGGCTAGCACACCTCTCGAACTGACTGAATGGGCACGGGTGGGTCTAAGGGACGATGAAGGCTGCTGGCGGACAAAAGACACGAACAAATGGTTGCTGCCTGATGCATATTTGATCCCCATGCTGACAATGGCACACTCCCCTGCACACATAGGCTCTGCCCCCATGATTGAACTCATTTCCAAAGTCTGGCACAACAACAAGATCCCCGACTCGGCCAAACGCCTAGTCCAGCAGTGCCTTATCTGCCTACAACACAACCCCGGGAAAGGAACTGTGGTACCCCGGGGAGGGTTTGGGATCCCCGACCACCCCTTTGAGGTCCTCCAGATGGGTTACATCCAATTAGAGAGGTGCCAAGGCTTGAAGTACGTATTAGTCATTGTATGTGCCTTCAGCAAATGGGTGGAAGCCTATCCGACCCGTGATAACACTGCCATGACTACTGCCAAAGTACTACTGAAAGAGTTTTTCCCTCGCTATGGCCTTTGTCGAATTTTATGGAGCGACAATGGCCCCCACTTCATAGCTGAAGTTATCCAACTAATCCTGAAGGGGTTGGGGGTAAAACAGAGGTTCCATGCAGTCTTCCACCCCCAATCCGCTGGCCTGGTTGAACGACACAACGCTACACTGAAACTGAAACTGTCAAAAATAGTGGCCACCACAGGACATAAATGGCCAGATGCCCTTCCACTGGCATTACTATCGATGCGCTCCACTCCCACTAAGCACCACTTGACCCCCTACGAAGTTGTGTTTGGGCGGCCTATGAACCTCTGGACTGCCCCCAAACCGACCTCCATTCACGACGTCCCCGACGTCCTGCTGTCAGATTATCTGTACAAATTAACTAAAACATTGTCTGTCATTCATCAACAGGTGCAGCAGGCCATCCCCGATGCTTCCAGGGGTCCCGGTCACGATATCCAACCGGGGGACTACATCCTAGTCCGGAACTTTCAACGAGCAAAGAGTCTGGAACCCCGGTGGACGGGCCCCTGGCAAGTACTGATCACCACTCGGACGGCTCTTCGAGTGGAGGGGAAAAAGAACTGGCTGCACGCACACCACTGCAAGAAAGTTTCCTCGACCCTGGCCACGACAGACAACGTCAGCACCCAAGAAGAGCTCCTGAACAAAGACCGACCATCACTGAACTGCTATCCTGATACCGAGGCACTTGAACTTGCAAAACACTCTGATCCCACTGTGCCTTCCCGAGAAGGGTATTTCCTGCGTCGAAAGGAGGGAGCTTCGGCTAAGTAGGCCACTGACTAAGTTAAAAATCTCAGAACGGTGACCCAAAGCAACCAAGGGTTACCCGGAGAGAAGCTAAACAAAGTCTGTGGTTCTGCCCACTACCGAGCACCTTGAAGATGAAGATGATGGAAGCGCCAGATAAGAAGATGATGGAAGCGCCAGATAAGAAGACGTCGGAAGCAACAGGAAATACCCACTACAGGAACCCAAAGACTGATAAGGTGCACAAATCAAAGACAATCGCTATCTTCATTGTCTTCCTCTTTTGCCTCCTCCTCATGACTTCCTTCTGGATCTTGGAGGACAGCACACCCGCTCACCAGACATTGCAGGCCACTGTACAGCCAACCACCATGAAAGAGCACCACCTGATCACCCTTTCACCTCAGCTCCGAGAAAGGCGTAAGGAGTTCTGGAACAATTCCTTCGTGCAACTGCTGCACCAGCAGAACCTTGCTGCAAATGCCACGAACTGCTGGATCTGTGGGTTGCTCCCACATGCTACCGGACACTCCATCCCCTTCATCCCTTCTCCTTTCTCAGTCCACGGCTCCTGCCTCGCCTGGTTGATCCTCATGCAGGAAAGTCACAAGGACAACGCCGCTTCTGGTCAAACAGTGTCACACTTCTACTATGGGTTCTGGCTGAACAAAACAGGAAAGACGTCTGCTCCCTTTTGTCCTGCAATTTCAGGTTCAACCTTCCTTACGAACATCCCTGCCAAAGAAAGGGTCGAAATGCAAGTGCTCCACAATCCAGCCAGACCCACCTTCTCCCACCTGCGGAAACAAACGGCTGCCACCCTGACCGTGGCCCTGTCTGTCATCAATGTCACAGGACTCGTATGCCTCGAAGGACAAGGAACGCAGCTGGTGGGTCACAGTTCTTGTCGCATCACCAAAACATTGGTCTCAGCTGACCCCCCCTCCTTTGTTGCTTCCCCGAATATGTACTTTGTTTGTGGCACCAAAGCTTATACTTGGCTCCCAAAAGGCTGGAGGGGTACGTGCTACATCGCCTTCATTCTTCCTCCCACATATGTGGCTTCAGCCTACCACCACCGGCAAAAGCGCGCCGGAGATGTTGAACAAGCCGACTCCACCGGAGCACAGTTCCTGGATGCAGCAAAGGGACTTGTTCCTCTGTGGGGACCAATGGCAAATAGCCGCGCTATCCGACACCTGACTCAGGCAGTAGAAACAACCATTAACATCACCGCTGGCATCCTTGCTAACAACACGGCTGAGCTTCAGGCGGTCCGCCTGGTGGCTCTTCAAAACCGCCTTGTTCTAGACGTGGTTCTGGCTGACCGTGGAGGTGCATGCCGCATCATCGGCTCCAGCTGTTGCACCTACGTGCCAGATAACTCACCTTCAGTCTACAAAGCAATCGAACACCTCCACAGACTGTCCTCGGAGGTTCACCAGGAGCAGGAAGGATGGTCGCTTGGAGGCTGGTTCTGGGACACTTTGAAGAACTGGGGATGGAGATTGTTCACGTTTTTATTGATACCAATCATGATACTATGTGGGTGTTGCTTAGGTATTCAATGTTTACCACCTTTATGTGCACTCATTTCCAACTGTATGTGCCCAAAGACTTTGAACTTTAAAACTGAGCACATGAGTCCCCTATACGAGATAGAGGTGCGTGGTCTCATGGGGATTGATCCGAACTGACAAGCTGGCGAGACATGTTAAAGGGAGGACTGTGGAATTTTAGTTCGTGTACTGAACATCATCTGCGCCATCTTGCAGACTCACGTATGAGCATACACGACAGCCATTTTAGGTACCATGGTCTCCCTGTTCACGATCGCCCGTCAGCACACTTCCCTGAACCTTGCAAGCCTTCCCCGCTCACCCTGGCTGCCCCCGCACTCACATGCACAAGTCATGAACCCTCCCCTCCCATGACTCTGTCTCAGGGAATCACACCCCGCGCCTGACCAACACCTCCTTTCCGTCCATGAATACCCCTCCTTTGATGACCCCTTCCTCTGAGCCCGACTGCCTGTACGAACCGCTGGTCATCCTTTAGCCCGAGGATACAGTTTATTGCCCACTACTGTATGCACTCGCTTTTCCTGAAAGAAGCCACTATTGATCACGACCTCCCCACACCCTGAGATTCGATCAGGCGCACACATTCCAAAGGAATCGGCAGAACACTCAGCTGCGTGATAGCCCCCTCCCAATCATATGAGGGGAAAGGGCCTCTACTGTTGTCATGTGTTGGAAGGGGCCGGAACTGGGGGGTGCCGGGGATGTCGTTCTCATACTTCACAATGTCTTTGTTGTAATAAAGAGCGTCCACATGTCTTGAACCAGTGTATAAAAGACCAGGTCTCGGAGAGGTTTGAGAGAGCACCTCGAGACGATACCTTGTTGTCTGATCTGATGTGTTCTACTCCGTCGGAATAAAACTTGTTTCCTGTCTTCCTGTCTCCAGCGCCTGCCTCTTTATTGGATAACCTCGTATGGTATTAGAGGCGTTTTACGCCGGGCAAATTTAACTTAGGAAACATCAACTAAATCGCCTGACCATTTTGAATTGATCTTTATCATGTTCATTTACTGTTGTCTCCTCCTAGGGAATACTTCCAATTATCCAGCTCCAATTACATCCAGCAGCATTGAATTTAGAAGAGCTTCATAGTTGTCATGAATATAGAATGTTAGCACTCCAGTTGGTAATTAGAACTCGGGTGAAGCTGCTGCTGTGGGAGGTATATATTTTATTGACCATGTCAGACATTTTTCTCACATGAGTGATTAAGATATTAACTACACATAATTTCAATCAGAAAGTCATGTGGGAAAATGCATATTGCTCAAAGATGGTTCATAAAATCAATTTTTCACAGGGGAAAATCACTTTAGAATTAATCATAGTTCCTAAAATTAGTAAGGCACCATCAATGATTGATTTATATTTTGACAAGCATGTGTTATCTTTATGCTCGTTCTATGACCCTCAAAACTATATATTACAGATACTATAATGCATTTCAACAGCGTAAAATTTACTGAGCCTTATCAGCAAAAACGACATCAGGTAATCGTCTTTTAACCTTCCACATAAATAGTTTCAACACCATCTAACAAACAGTTGTAAATCAGGTAGCCACACAAATCCAAAATGCTGGAGTTCGATTGGCTCCTAGCTGGTCGAAATCTACCAAGGTGATTCATAGACATGATTCGTTGGATGAATTGAATTTGTTGAAAGCAGATTTCCTATACTGAAGATCTAAACATAGATCACAATTCGCATTGGTTCCTTAAGAGTGATCTGAAGGTTCAATTAGATCTCCAAGAACTTGAAAATCTTATAGGGGATTTGATGAAGATGTATGCTCCCCCCAGTTTAAATGCCCCCAATTGAATCCGTCAGTTAAGGCTCAAACGTTGTAGATCTACTTCAGCTGGGCCACACTAATGATCATTTCCCAAGTAATCCACTAGCAGGTAAAACATTTATAATGAAAAGAGCAGGTACCCAATTGAGTTTGTATTGGATTCCCCTGAATGTTTCACATTCTGTAGAAATTTTTTTCTAAGTGACCATTTTGATAGTCACCGCCTCTCTATGCCATTGTTCTTGCTGGGTGGTGCTGTTTCAAACAAAATATTAAATTTACAACTACCAATGGTCTTTCCTAAGCATCTCACTACGAGGTATCCTCTGTATGCATTCCAGAATTTTTATTCACTCAACAATTGGAGGAAGGTATGAATTCCTTACACTAGTATGAGCTACTAATATCAAAAGTTGCTGAATGCTTCCAGAAACTTCTTAAAGATCTAGGGCCAAATTTACTAACTTTATACACAATGCAACGCTGTATCAAGGGCAGAAAAACTTTCTACTAAAATATGGTGACGTTTTTCTCTCTCTCACCACTGGCACACTTTAGGCTGCCATGCACCAACACACACACACCCTTCCATTTAGTGCAAGGGTGTGTGTGTTCTGTCAAGCACAGCTTTTGTACTGGAAGGGTACACTCCTAATACAAACACTATGCTTTGACATAGTTTAATATTTTTTACAATTAGGGCCCCATTAGGATGGCAGGCGGTCCGCCGCTTTTCCGCCCAGTCGACTTATTTGGATGAGGGCTGAAACATGCCTTTCTGGCATGCAGAGTCAGCTTGCGGGGGCCCGTTGCGGGCCCCCAGGGACTCTGACGGGAGTGGGGGATGCACATGGGAGGTCAATTCCATGCACAACATGGCAGGCACCGCGCGGTGCCTGCCATGTTGTGCATGGAACTGCACATCATGCCTTCCTGGCATTGTGGCGGCCGGTGCTGAGTGCACCGCCTGCCGCAATGTCTGGAATGCAGGATGTGCCCGCCTGTGTGGCGGGCGCATCCTAATGTATGCAACGGGACCCCCACACCGATGACGGGCGGTCCCATTCCACGCGAGGATGGCAGGCGGACAAAGTCCGCCCGCCATCCTAATGACCCCCTAAGTATGTGTACTGTATAGTAGAGTAAATAAGCATAGATGGAAAAACGTGGAGGGTTTTGAACTTGCCCCACTGTAACGCCTACCTCTAGGAGATAATGTTTTTGGTGAAAATTCTGTTTATAGATAGGGATTTGCATCAAAAAACCATAGTTGGCTGTATGAAGGGCCGTACTAAGACAGATAATATTGGGCACCAAAATAAAAGTGGCAGCTATTAATAAATTAGATTGCTTAAAAAGGTGGTCCATGTTTGCAAATTGGGGCAGTTTGAACTTGAAAAGACACACTGTATCAGTGGTTTGAAAAGTATGGAATACTACATGGATTTGAACTTGCTGCATGAACTTTTTGTTTTATTATCAGAAAGAACAACAGTAAAAGCTGGCCCATCAGACCATAAAACAGGCCTACAAAAAACCTAAAAACTAGACCACAAACTCACCTGTCTGACTAGCCTGTTGGGCACTACCTGATTGCCCTATAAGCCAGTTCAACCTTGACTGCATGGAAATGCCTTTGTACCACCCATGCGATGCCCCCTTATTGCAACGTAGCTCCAAGTGCTAGTTTGCATTACTTTAGGCAACTTTCCTACCAAAATCATTATTTGTGTTGGAAAGTAATCCCAAAACAGCACTGTGGTACAAACTCGGTGCAACATGTTATTACATTTCCCTCCAATGTAGAGACTGGCAAAGGGGCTCTTCCCTAGTTCAATAAAGAAATTAAAGTCCTAAAAAGGAGGAAAAAAAACCTGTTGACTATTATTAATCGAAAAGCTGATTTAAATTTACTATAATATAAGAACAAAACAGTGGTATCTCCAATTGTTGAAATAAAAAAATGTGGCTTCTACCATAACAACAGGGAAGAGATGCTAAATATTATTCAATTAGAAACTCCTCACTGATTTTGGTGTAAAGTAAATATGGGTTTGAAAACATGTTACCATTTACTGACATGTAGCATTTCTGAATCCTTGCAGTCCGAATACCTTCCTGGTTGCAGCACTGAAGCGGCTGTCGTATTATCCCTGGATGAGCTGTGCAGCAGTGAACATTTTGATCTCTCTGCTGCCCTGATTCTGTCGTAGATTTTGATCTTTCTGCTGCCCTGATTCTGTTAGACCTATCAGCAGCGTTCAAAGTGTTGCTTCACCACCAGGCGTGCCCACTGGGCTGAAAGGGCCTCAATTCCACTGAACTCACCCCCCACCCCCTGTCGTGTCTTAGCCCGGCCTGCTGCAGCTTCCAGAATGCACACATTTCTTTAGCTGATGTGTTCTGAGTTGTGCTGCAGATGTGGCCTCAATGACAGCCTCAGACACATTATTTTGCAAATGATTCAGAAATTGAAGTGCACAAAAAAAAAGAAAGTATGCAACCGTGATCCTCAGTGCTATGGGGGTGATATCAGAGATGTGGCTAAAAGAGAACAAAATATTCTGTAACAATTTTGTTTGCCTTTCACCTTCAGGTAAATGCATATATAATGCAATGAGCACACTTTAAGTGAAAAATAAATGCAAGTTAAAGTGATTGGTGGAAAATGTCGGTGTGTGTAACATGTTACAAAACTGAGCCCTGGTTAGTCCAATGGGGAATAGTGTCATTATAGTACTCCGAGGATCCAGCCTGTCCATGAGAGCCCAAAACGAGCTGAGCTTTCATGTGCACTCAAAACTCATTTGTCAAGAATTAAAGGCAAAGCAGTAACCTTTGATGTAAAACATGAGAGAGGAAAAAATACCCATTTTGTGGCTGAAATGCACAACGTGAAGCCAGAAAACCTGATCCCAGCTTTCCCACTGCATCAAATCATTTTATCCTAGGCATATGATTTATTTCACTGTGTCTCCTTTTTCTTCATCATGGCATATGAAAGCACTTTGAAATATACAAGTTCAGGATGTGAGCTGTGCAAAAAACTCTCTTGCGTTTGGTTTAATACACTATATTATTTCTCTATGTATAATAAGAATCTACGCCACGTTTCGGTTCAACATGACAACTGGCTTGCCTCTTAGTTCAATACTGGCATTGGTCTCAGGCCAGGGGGGCATAAAAGTTTCTGAGTTCCTGTTTAAAAGCTGTCAATATTAATAAATGTGTCTGAATGCATAGACATAATCTGTTGTACACTCCACTTTGCCTAAAGAGCCTATTATGAACCAGGACTCACGCTGCGTGTGTGTTTGCTTCCAAATCTAAGCAATCCCTTCATTTTGGATCTTCCCTCCTGCTATTAGTCCCCCTATTCAGAAAGTGATGGTGGGCCAGGTTGCAGAGATGGATGTTCCTTCTCGTTTGTTGCTTCCTCTATTTGGAATGCACTTGTCTTGGCCTGTGAAAAATGGAGAACGATTCTGTGTTTCGGAAGTCTCTAAGAACTCATGTATTTTATTGAATATTTTATATCCTTTCTGATGTTGTCAGTCAGTTCAGTTTTAGGGTATTCATTGCACTTTATAAGTATCAACTCAACTCATATCTTGGTGATGGGACATTGCCATTTGGGAGAAAGCATCTGACCTATGGGTAGACCGAGAGATAGCTCAGCTGTGTGATTCCTGAACATATGATTTATGTCTAACCAGGGGTATGCCTCAGCTGCCTAAAGCAAATACACGCCTCAATGCTCTGCTTCTCAGCCTGCATAGTAAGACAGGTGTAGAATTTGCTTTAACGTATGCCTTGTTAGGACTTTCTCTGGGATGATGTCTGTTAAGAGGAAGTACACCAGCACTGTCATTGTGTAACCATTGAATAGCTGTGTCCTGCCTCTTCAAAATGTTTGGTAGCACAATGCTTGTGAAACCTAATTCTGTGTCAAACTAAGCCTGGGTCTGTCAAAAGCAGCATAATGTAGATGTAGATATTCTGTATAATAGGTTAATAAAGGTTAATAAAGCAAAGAAAATGCACAATTAAAACACCAGTCCATGCACTACTCTTAGAGTGTTAAAATGACAAACTAGTAACCATGTTGTCTGCCTGGTGTCTTTCTTATGCACCATTCAGGGTTTTAACCAGGCCAGGCTAAGCGCTTAAGGTGAACATGGTCATTCTTCTCAAAAGAATTTTGGAGAAATTTGTAACAAACATTGCATTTTGTAATGCACATTGCCACTGATGAATGAAAAGCAACATTGCCTCTTAGTGGTTTAACAGTTGGTGCTTCAGAACATAATTAAAAGCATAAATGTTCTTAACCGCATCGCTGCGGCGGCTATTCCGCCGCAGCGCTAAGGGGCGGGGCGGCCGCATGCTGGTGACGGAACTGCTCCGTCACCAGCCGCGGTTGCGCTGTGCTCATGACGGAGCGGTTCAATCAGCGCCGCGCAGGCGCGTCGGGCGGGCCATGACGGAACCGCTCCGTCATCAGCACAGCGCCACCGCAGCTGATGACGGAGCGGTTCCGTCATCAGCATAGAAAGGGTTAACATATGCATTAAGAGATATAATAACTGTTGTAGTGACCTCTTTACAAGACATTGCCCATAAGCCACACATTCTATGTGTAACTTTGCATGCTAGAACCCAACATGTCGCAAAACTATTTCGAGGCAACAACCTTTTTAAAAAAAACAAATCTTGGTACTTGTGGATGTGGTTCTGCTCCATGTGAGCTGCTAACAACAACGATTTTATTTTGATTTAAAATAACGCAGTTTTCAGGAAAGGTTATTAACAGTTGTTAATATTGTAATCTGAATATCACTCATATACTCAATCACGGAAGGAATGAAAGATGCCTTAGAGCACAAACCTGAGACTTGCCAGACAGACATCCCAAAATCGGGTAGGTTAACCCACGAAGATCAATATTCTAAGACCTGTACATGTGTGAGGCATTTATGAGCAGACTGACAATGTACCTTTGGTCAGCAGTCAGATAGGAGGGGTCATCTGAAGGTGGGATGAAAAATACTTCACGAGCTCATTGTCATTTCGCATAAGGAATTTATCTGGACTTGTCAAAAATAGCCATCGTCTTGTAATAACATGGACAAAACTGAATCTAAAGTTCTTTATATTGTAAACTGTAGAAGCTGCTTTCTAATTGTCAAATCACTCCCTTTTTCATGATCTCTGTCCGTAAAAAACATTGTCAAATCCACTAAAAGATGATTACTGTTATCCTATCAGGTTTTACCTTTGCTGTTTAAAATGCACACTGTATGAATCCGTTTTCTTGTACTGGCTCTAAGGATAGCTCTGCTCATTGTTTTCATTGTTAGCCCCGCCTCCAAAGTTGGTCCCCTGATCATCACATATTCCTCAGCAGACAGAGTTGGAAATCAGGGACAGTGCACGCATCTGGGGCTCCAGTTTTCTTTCTGGAAAGATCCTTACAGATGCCACTTTTTGTCATTTAGTTCGTCAATCAGAACCCTAAATTGTGAGGTCCCTGAGAGATCTATTCAATTGACAAGACAGAGGGTACTTTGTCCAGTTCGTCCCTCTCATTTCTGGGACCTCTCTTTCTGGCTTTCGTCTTTGTGTTTAAAAGAGGTATTTTCCACCTGCCTAAAAATGTGGGTATGCAAATGGACTCAATATCAAGGGGTGTAAAATTGGACCCAATGTCTGGGGCTGACTTTCACCTCCAAACTCTCCTGGAAAAGACATTGGAGGAACACTAAGGCAAAGATTTCCAGCACATTGGCAGCACTAATAATTTGACAATATATATATCGGGGTTCATCTATTTCACTTTAAAAGCAAGCACTGGTAACATTGAATCAATGATTTTATATGGAATCTGAATTGTTATTGTTGGATGGGCAGCTACAGTCTTCAGAAGTAAAAGAAATGATAAGAAAAAAAGCCTTTTCTCTCATCGGGCTTGCCAATGTTACAAGCTATTAGAGTAGAGCTGTGTAGAAAGCTGGCTTTCTATAGAGTGTACTAATATGAAGTACACCTTGCAGAGAGTCCAGTGGGTCCCCAATTAGTTTACAGATGGTAAAGTATATGATACTAGCACTCTCTTTTGTGGTAGTGTGGGCAAGCATTTAGGCTTACCAGGGGTCAGAGATAAGCACAGAGGCAATAAATGAGACACACACTCAAAGAATAAATCCGTGATCAATTTAGAAAAATAACTCTTCTTTTTATTTATGTTTCAAACTTAAGAACTTCGTTTCTGGGTAAGTACAGTTTTTGATAAAAAAATATGCACAGGTAAGTAAACGTTTCATACCTGTGCACTTTTATGCACAAATGGGCCAAGGTTCAAAGTGTTACCAGAAGTTCTTCGGGAACTGCCCAGGTTCTACCGGAGGCGTGGTGCAGGTGAGGCTGGCAGCTGGCATGGCACGAAGAAGGGAGGCCACCTGTAAAGAGAATGCACAGGGGGACCTGTGGGCATGTCCGAGGGCTCCCAGATGGGGGCTCAGGTTTCAAGGGGTCCTGGAGCATTGGGTCATAGTCAGTTCATTGGGACCCGGGCCGGAGAGCTCGGGAGCAGAGTGGTTTGGTTGATTGGGCTGGTGTGCAAATGTGCACCTTGCTGTCATGGACAAACAGCTGGAAGAGGAGAAATCAAGGCAGCTGGGCCACTCTTGAAGTGGGTCTCACTGGTGCTGATGTCCCTCGATGATTACTTGGTCCTGGTGCAGCGAGAGTCTGGACTGGACACTCCCTGTCGGTGATTAGTGTAGGGTGTCCGGTACCCCAGGGGTTGGTACTGCATGGCTCTGGTTGGTCCTGTTTCCTTCACACTTGGTGGGTCGACAGATCTGACATTCCAGAGTACGAGTACCTTCTATTGGTCGTCTGTAGCATCAGTCAGGCCAAGGAGCTGCAAGGTGGTGTACCAGACTCTGCATGGAAGTGCCTCCACACTCAGGGAAAAAGCTCTTCCACTCCAAGGGTGACTTTCTGTGAAATGCTGGAAGGCTTCCCAAGGCTTTGGTAGTTCTCCAGCTTACAGGAAGAGTCACTCTGTTGCAATTGTTGAGAGAGGGCTGAGGATGGCAGGGTTTCATGCCAAAGTCTAAAGTTCTGCTGCAGTTATCGCCAGGCAGTAACTGTTCTTTACCCTTCTTCTGTTAATCCATCTAATCTGAAGTACAGGGTTGAGGGGTGCCACCTAAATACTTAATTTAGGGGTGTTAATGGGAGTGCCATGTAATATCCAATGGGTTGCCTATCAGTAGTGCGACTACACCCTCTATATGACCACTTCCTGTGGGAAGTGGGTATAACCAGAACCTAATAGGCTAATTCTCCCTAACACAGGATGGAGAATTCTGAAAAGTGGGGTCCACATTGGCTGGCCCGCCCTAGGGGTGGTGTAAGCTGAATGTGGGCACCCCTCCTAATCTAATTCTCACACCTGTCTTGCCACCATAAAGTGCGATAAGGACAGGGGGGCGGGCAACTCCACCATCTGGAGAGGCCCGGCATTGCATATGAAAGGCGTCCGGGCCTTTGAAGCTTCCCGTCCTGGAATGCCAATCCTGCTTGGACAAGGTGTGAACACCTCTGCCCAGAGAGAAGGCTATTACCTCAGGAGGTCAGAAGCTTGTCTAGGGTGGCTCGCTGGTCGAGACCAGTCAGTCAACACACCAGTAGCCAGTAGGTTTTGAGGGGGCACCTCTAAGGTGCTTTCGGGGTACATCTATTAATAAATCCAGCACTGGCATCAGTGTGGGTTTAAGATGAAGTGATTTGTTTGAAACACTTTCTGGTACAGTGAAGCCATCATGTAGCTGGGGAACCCAAAATGACTGGCGTCCGGCCCATGTGCTCATTATGGCTTCCCTGCACACTCGTAATATCTAAGGGAGAACTTAAATATCATTAGGACACTTCCACACGGATAAATATGACCACACATGGGTATAATGCATCCTGCCTTTGGGCTATAATGCCTGTTGTAGGGTGACTTACCTATACCACATGCAGTGCTTTTGCATATCGACTCTTCGGTTTTCGCTGCACCAAGACATGCAGGCTGCAATGGCAGTTTACATGAGCTAGGTGAGGGTTCACTTTGGGTGGCCCACTTTGTGCTGCAGCCCTTAGGGTCCTTCTTAAGTTCCCGAGGCACTAGGTACCAGGGGTACCACTTACTACTGACTTAAAAGGTTCAATTGTGGAACAATGGCACAGTTGAGGTAAAGAACTCTGGTGCTGGGTACCTGGTTAGCAGGAATCCAGAAACTCTTGGTCAAGGTGCATCAGATACAAGGTACTTATCACGGCGGGTTCAGGGCCATGAAAACTGTAGTGGTAATTTAATTATGTAAAGTTTATTGATTATTTATAATAGTTAATAATTTTTATTTGAATTTTTCATTTTTAGTTCTGTAGCGGGTTGTGGGTTTATGGGGTAATAGGGTGGTAAGGTATTTAACTATATAAAATGTATTGAATAATTTGTATTTATTAATATGTATTTAATTGTAATGTTATAGTGTTAAATGTATGAATGAATGTATTAATAGTTGTGTAATAATTAGTTGTTAATTAATTTAGATTAATTAGCTAGTAAATTATTATGGTAATTGTGTAATTAATTTTAGGTCTGCGTTGTGGTGTTTATAGGTATAAATGTGGTGAAGGGTGGGTAGTAATTTATTTTTATTGAGGAATTATTAATTAGTTGTTAATTAATTTGACATAATTAATTAGTAATTAATTATGGTACTCGTGTAATAAATTGTAGGTGTGTGTTGTGGATATTATAGTGTTAAAGAATGTGTACTCAATGAAAGTGTATTATGTTGTTTATTAATACTATATTTTAAATTCATGTTAATTATAGAACATAAATTGAAGTACAAATGTTGATGTCTTTCTTATTTGTGTGGTGTTAAAGGGTGAGCAATAAAATAAATACATTAATGTTTTGAATATTTTGTTTGTTTGTTAATATTTGCTCCTTTTAAATTAATATTGTTTATAAATGTATTTATTAATTTATTTTGTATAATATTTGCACCATTTTGTTATATGTAATTAATATTGTATGTGTTCTTTTTATATGGTTAATATATATAATTGTATATTTTTAAAATATTGTTTATTTATTTTTAAGATTTTTTTATTGTTTAAATGTTATATTAGTAATGTTTGTTTCACTGCTACACAACACTTTTTGTACTGTTGCACCCACTGGAGTGGGAATAGTAATTTTTACCCCTCCGCTATCCAATACATTCGCTACTGTTGCACTCACTGGAGTGGGAATAGTAATTTTTACCCCTCTGCTATCCAAAACTTTCCCTACTGGTGCACTCATTGGAGTGGGAATAGTAATTTATATCCCTCCGCTATCCAATACTTTCACTACTGTTGCACTCACTGGAGTGGGAATAGTAATTTTTACCCCTCCATTTTCCAGCACTTTCCCTATTGTTGTAATCACTGGAATGGGAACAGTAATTTGTACCCCTCTGCTATCTAATACTTTCCTTACTGTTGCACTCACTGGAGTGGAAATAGTTATTTTTACCCCTCTGAAATTCAACAATGTCCCTACTGTTGCACTCTTTGAAGTGGGAATTGTCATTTCTACCCCTTCGCTAGCCAGCACTTTCCCTACTGTTGCAATCACTGGAGTGGGAATAGTCATGTTTACGCCTACGCTATCCAATACTTTCACTACTGTTGCCACTCACTGGAGTTGGAATATTCATTTTTACCACTCAGCTATCCAACACTTCCTCTACTGTTGCACTCTTTGTAGTGGGGATAGTAATTTTTACCCCTTCGCTATCCAGCACTTTCCCTACTGTTACAATCACTGGAGTGGGAATAGTTATTTTTACCCCACTGCTATCTAACACTTTTGCTACTGTGGTACTCACTGGAGTGGGAATAGTAATTTTTCCCCTCGGCTATCCAACACATTTTCCTACTGTTGCACTCACTGGAGTGGGAATAGTAATTGTTACCCCTCCGCTATCCAACATTTTCCCTACTGTTGCACTCATTGCAGTTGGAATAGTAAATGTAATTATTTTGCTGTCCAACATTTCCCGTATTCTTGTATTTATTGCATTTCGAAATGTTTGTTTGAATTTTTTATTAATAGTTTGTTTTAATTAATTATAGAATGTGTTTTTTTAATTTTAAATGATTCATATATGTATATATTTAATTTTGTATATAATTTATAAAAGTAAAAATAAATATAATAGTAAATTATTTTAAAGTAGATATATACATATGTATAAATTATTATGTTTGCATATTTATATTTTTTAATTAATTATTATATTTGGTTAAAATGTTTATTAAATGTCATTTATTTTGTTAAACATATCAATATTTTATACATTTAATATATATTATTTTATTTTACTCTATATTTTTTACATCTATTTTTTTTAACTTTGATATTTTTATACTTAGGTGTTTAAGTATAGGGAGTCGATATTTTTACAATCTATATTTTTTTTCTCGATAATTTTACCATCGATATTCTATCAGTGAACCGTTTGGTGATCCATCAGACCGCCGAACTCAGAATCAGGCCTTAAGGGGGTCATTAGGATGGCGGGCAGACTTTGCCCGCCCGCCATCCTCGTGCAAAATGGGACCACCCGCGATAGCAGCGGCGGTCCCGCCTTGAGCATTAAGATGCGCCCGCCACACAGGCGGGGGCATCCTGTATTTTTACCAATGCGGCGGGCGGTGCTGAAAGCGCCGCCAGCCGCAATGGTAAAAATGCACGTTGTGCATTTCAAAGCACAACATGACAGGCACCGCCTGTCATGTTGCCCTTTGAAATGCGGGGGGGTACCATAGGTACCCCCCATGTGCACCCCACACTCCCCGGACTCCCAGGGGGCCCGCAACGGGCCCCCGCAGGGAGTCTCCGCATGCGGAAAAGCATCAGGAAGGGCATCCTATTATGGCTGGCGGTGTCTGATAGACACCGCCACCATATTATTCCTTTTTCGCCACGGCCGCAAGGCGACCGGGGCAGAAAAGCGGCTGACGGTTCGCGGAGGTCCCCCCCGCCATCCTAATATGGCGGGGTGTCTTTAGTGCAACGATGTCGGGCGGATTCCCCCCGCCAGGCTGGCGGTGGCTACCACCAGCCTGGCGGGGGCAATCCGCCCGACATCGGAATGGGCCCCTTAGTTCGAATAAAGAACTATAGTGCTTTCATAGCTCACAAAAGATGGCAAAACCTGCTTTGTCTACCTACATTTTACTATTTTAAAATTAGGGATTAAATGACAGCGAACACGGGTAGTCTGAGTAAAAGGGTGTCTGTAGGAAGAAAACCCTTTTGGGGGAAAGACATAATCAGACAGTAACATGCATAGGTAAGCACATATAACGTAGTGGGATTTCAATCAATTTAAAATGTGGTGACCATACTTTCTGATTTAGCTTGCAAGAATGGCACTGGTACACCCTGGTGCAATATTCTTTGGCTGTAAGAAGCTTCAAATGAATGTCATTATTAATGGTATACAGAGGTAGGTTTAGAGGTTGCAAAGCATTTCATTTTTGCATCCAACTAAACACGTTTCTGACTTTACGGATGCTGAACAGTTTTCAAAATAATATGTTTAACATTCATTTTTTCATATTTACATTTTATGTTGTTGTTGATGAACTTTATTCAGAGTGAAACGTTTTAGGCATCACCATTTGACACCTAATGATCTTTTGAAATGAAGGGATCTAGAAGGAACCTAGCTTTAGCAGATGGGTGTGATTTGAATGGATCGTCTGAACTGCTGAAGTACTGTAACCTTCAACCCCAATGCGTGTCTCCTGCTGACAAAAAAGAGATAACCATTGTCAATTGTATTGAAGGATGAAAACAGGTTTTGAAAACCCAAGGTCCAGCTATTCCCTAAGTCGTTGCCAGAGAGAGGTTCTTCTCTACTGTTCATCAAGGTGTTTTCAGTACCTCTCTAAGGTCTGAAGCAAGACTGAAGGCGACAAGTAACCTACTTATTCACTCACTCACCCTTTCTTACTATTTCATGTACATTATTTGCATAGACTTCAACAACGGTGCTTAAAAGACCTAAACCTTCACATATGTATACTTACATATTATTTGTATGATAGAAATGTATCCGTTTACAAACTATATAGGTTTCATCTATTCATAATATATGTAATCAGAGTAAACAATTATGAGCCTAAAACATTATAATATAACTTCTGTTGAAGATTCATTATTAAAAACATGTCTATTCCCAATGATGTATGACATAAACCCTGCAGAATGATGGAGCCCATGCATGCTCTTTAGTAGTAAACTTATCACAGAAATATTCTCCAAACGAATTTCTTGTGGCAGACATAAACGGATCCAAACAGTGAGGAATGTTGTGGAAGAAGTCTGACAGTTGGTGCCACTTTGCTATTGCACTAATTTTTATCGGTTTCTCTAACTCCTCTAATTGGTGGTAGAAAACAGTTGTAACAGGTGTATTCTATTTATTTTAGTGTCACGGCAATAGGTCTTGCTAAGAGTGTACTGTCTCAGATAGTATTTGCATAAATTAGGCTTCTGCTAATCCCTGGTTTCCACTGCCCTCCCCTGCTTTCCTCTGGGACACATTATTTGCTGGTACACCTTATTATCCTTCCTAACCTGGCAACATCTGTCAAGGAATAACACAAAAACTATACTAGAGACACTATATTTACTGATGCCATTCCCTCTCTGTGTCAATATTTATTTAGTGGGAAGGGGAGACTCTCCTGTTCACCACGAGGCTCTTGACAATGTTCTATAAAATAAATGTCATCTTTGTTATGTAAATGAGATAGTCTACTGTGGTTGGTCAATGTCTGTGAGGACAGGAGGCTTTCATAATAATTTTCTACTTTATAAAAAAGAAATACTGCCATAAATTATTGCTTTCATTCTGACAGAGTAGGTTGAGTGACCTAGATCTATGATAATGCATTTAAATTGCTTGGCAGAATTTTTCTAATCAGTATCAAATAATTAAGATGGGCAATTTCCTCTTGCTAATTACTGTTTTAGCTTCCTCGGATCTTGAAAGGTCTCCTTCTGACTTGCCATCATCAATATCATAAAACTGAAATTATTGTCTTGTAGCACAGAATATGAAAGCCAAAGCTGACTGACAAATTCCATCCTACTTCTACCAAAGAGTAAGGAATCTAGGGTTAGAAATTGATGCTGACTAACAGACTAGGGGTGTGCTCAGGTCCAGGTAGAACACGACCAGTGTTCAAAGTTCTCCTTTAGGAACAACATGGGGATTGAGGGCAATTATAAATTCCACAACAGCCTCAATTGTGGGATTTGTTAGTGTTCCCTTTACCTGCTGCATGTAAAGCAGGGATCATGATCTTCCATGGCCTACAGGACAGGGATATGTATGTCTGAGGTTTTGTTTTTGGGCTCTCATTTGACTGCCATTGGAAATCAGAACTAATATCAAAGTAGCCTCTTTGGAATCAATTATTTGCATGTGCCAACCTACTCCTAACTGATAAAATCAACTCTTGCAGTCCTTCCAGGGATCTTATCCCAGGGAACTTAATGGGGACCAAGCCATCAATTCCCAATTGGAGTAAAAAAAGAAGACAGCTATCTGAAACTGCTTCAGAATCTTTGCACCTTCCAGATACAACGTAAGTCCTGGTTATTTCAGATATTGGTGTCAACAGCACTTAGAAATGGTGTATTGTTTCAGTAAGGTGTCCTGTAGATATGCAGTTTCTCTTTCATTCACATGAGAGAAACCGTCATGAAGGAAGCTAAGATAGATCACGATTGATACTATTCCAGATAGGGTCATTTGTTTAAATGTACTTGTCAGTTAATGTACATACGATGGCCTTAAGCTGATGACATATAAAAGTATGATGAGGACCATGTCAATAAGTCATACAAAGTACACAATGAAACTAAGAACAACATTGACTAAAGCAATTCTAGGTGTGTACATAACTTTTCAATAATTTATAAAGTTCACACTGCAAAAAATAATTTTATGATAATCAGTTTTATCTGCTTCAGTCTGCCCCATGAACCTTTCCTTCTATCTTTAACCAAATATATGGTAGTTATACCGGCCACATATGTGGCAGAATATATGGCTACTAGGAGCACCGCTGTGCTCTAGATGGACTGCAGTTTGAAGGCAATGCAGTAACACATGGCAAACAAAATAGCATTTGCTATGTAGGAAAACCTACTTTATATATTAATATGTCATCCCTTAACCCGTTGACCGGGGCGTGAATTCCGCAGCGGTGCGGGCGAAATAATGAGTGGGTGGATATCAGACAGCCACCCGCTGTCCTCCGCACACGTCCACTGTGATGTCGGACAGCCGGGATGTCCGACAAATAGAAAGGGTTAAACTTGCCTTGTATGCACTAAATGGGGTGGCATGGTGAGCAAAAGAATGATGAATTTAACCCAGATCTCTTGACTGGGGGTGACATTTTTGATTTGTTCTGCATTCAGCCCATCAATTTTGTGTCTCTTGCTTTCTGACCCTAAGTATGCCGGGTATGCCCAGACATGAGTCCCGGCTCACTGTGCCACTGGAATCAAGTTATCCTGGCTGATGAGGGGTGAAACCCCGAAACCGGTCCTACGATGCTTGTTTCCAGTCCAGGGAGGACGTGGCTTGGCAGTTCGGACTGGACTGTTCGCATGAAGCACAGGGTCAAGACTGATTTGCATATAGCCAGGCCTAAACTGGGGTGGCATATTGAGCAAAAGAATGATGGATTTAACCGAGATCTCTTGACTGGGGGTGAGTGTTTTGATTTGTTCTGCATTCCGTCCATCAATTGTGTGTCTTTTGCTTTCTTGCCCTAAGTGCGCCGGGTATGCCCAAACGTGGGTCCTAGGTTCAATGTGCCACTAGAATCAATCTATCCTGGCTGATGAGGGATGAAACCCCAAAACCGGTCCTAGGATGCTTATTTCCGGTCCAGGGAGGACCTGGCTTGGCAGTTCGGGCTGGACTGTTCCCATGAGGCACAGGGTCAAGACTGATTTGTATATGGCCAGGTCTAAACTAGGGTGGCATGGTGAGCAAAAGAATGAGTGCTTTAACCCAGATCTCTTGACTAGGGGTGAATGTTTTGATTGTTCTGCATTCCGTCTATCAGTTGTGTGTCTCTTGCTTTCTCGCCCTAAGTGCGCCGAGTATGCCCAGACATGGGTCCCGGGCTCACTGTGCCACAGTACTCAAGTTATCCTGGCTGATGAGGGGTGAAACCCCAAAACCTGTCTTGGATGCTTGTTTCCAGTCCAGGGAGGACCTGGCTTGGCAGTTCGGGCTGGACTGTTCCCATGAGGCACTGGGTCAAGACTGATTTGCATATGTCCAGGTGTAAACTGGGGTGGTATGGTGAGCAAAAGAATGATGGATTTAACCCAGATCTCTTGACTGCGGGTGAATGTTTTAATTAGTTCTGCATTCCGTACATCAATTGTGTGTCTTTTGAATGCCCAGAAGGCAGGATGCCTACAAAAATAATGGCATCCAACATATTAAGAAAGTTTGCCCTCACAGTGACTGAACACCCATATTCAAATTCAATGTGTAGATTCAGCTGTCTTTTCCAATGGGCAGGCCTAGTTGTGATTAAAACATTTAATTCTATATTAACACCTGGAAAAATGCAAGCTACAAAGTTATTTCCTACATGATATTCAAAATCTGGTATAATTGTGAATTTAGTAACCATACAAAAGTACACTTTAGGCTGCCTGTGCCAGAACTAGATTTAAAACCATTTCTGCCATTCATTACACCTCCATCTGGGAGAGTTAACAAATCTGGCTAAGAAGACAATGTCCTGTTTCTGAGACCTGGAAGGACAAAGTGATGTTAGCGGCTGACCACGTATCAGGCATTAGCTAACCAGGGGTGAACACCAACAGTTGTAGGAAAAAATAATGTTCAGCACTAATGGCCTGATTACAAATTTGGCGGGCTGCCACGCCAGTGCCCCGCTGCAAGACTGGCACATTATGAGTTAATCCTGTGAAGGGGGTCCTGCGGTGGAGGTCCCACTGCGGTGCCTTTGTAAGGCTCAATGGAGAACCATAGAAAATCAATGCAGTTGGAGTGCCAAAGCGAATTCCTGCATAGGACGAAATGCACTATGCTGTGAATTTCTTTTTGTGCAGGAACTGGGGGTGCTAACATACAGGGAGGCACACCATATGCCTCCCTGTATGGACCCTGTGCACAGAGGTGACAAGATGCTGTATAAGGGACCCCTGACTTGCCTCACTGCCACGCTTTCCATGGTGGGCTCATCGCCATGGATAGGATCGCAGTGAGCACACTCGTATTTTGCTCAGCGGTGCCGCATCAGACCCACCAGCATATGGCTGCCTCAGACAGTTATGCCACTGCTGCAGGATCAGGGATCCCCGGCAGTTGCAGCGGTCCTGTGGTGCTACTCATAATAAAGTGGGTGGACTGTCAGTCTGGTGGTCCACGGACCACCACCGCAAATCAGGCCCTAACTCTTTTGACTTTGGGAAGCTGAGCTCCAGTCACAGTGAGAGAGAGAGAACCACTTTAGACCCTGCCAGGTCAGAGGAGACTCATCTAAATAAGGGAGTTGCTAAGAAGCTGAATACAGGCCTCCTTAGTTGCAGAAGGGTTCTACCGTATTGAAATAGAGGATTCTGGGTAATTTTACAGCAAGGCACAGAAATGCTAATGGAGGTAGGGGTACTGTTAGAACATAGATTTGGGTGGCACCATTTCTCCAATCATTGGCTAGTGCACAGGATAAATCTGGTACCTCAACAGCCACCTCTTCAGAACATTTGTGGACCTGAAAAGACACCACTCAAATAAGGTCCAGCTTGAAGACGACTCCTGACTGCTTCTGTAAAAAGGGGACTCATTCAAAGAATCAAGGCTCAAGTGGTTGTCATCCTGTTTGCCTACTTCAGGGACACAGAAATCAGAAGAACTCTTGACTCCAAGTGGGTCCATCTGACCACAAAGGACTAGATCCTGCAGGAGACCTGACTGAACCTAGTTCCTTGAAGCTTGAAGGAGAGAATATCAACTCACTAAAATAGTGCCAAAATAATATTGATTACCGAAAATATTGCCATACTATACTTAACCAAAAATAACACAAATATCGATAACAAAAATATTGCTGTCAAAAATAACAACACATATCTATAAGTGCAATAACATACTACCACAAACTGTAGTTAGGCCTACCAATGCAACATAATCAACCCTACCAAATAAAACTAATGCCACAACCCACAGTAACTAGACCTGCCCAAATCATCCACCTCTAAAACGCTAAATAAAACTTACTTTGTCTGTCAAACAACAACAGTGAGTCGCAATAGACGCAAACAAAATCCACATCAAAATTACACTAATAGAGAACAAAATACAGTTATTGGTAAAAGAAAATTACCTCGAAATGAAAATAAGATATCAACTAAAGTATAAATTAAACATTAATAGAAGCTCACAGGGTATGGGGTAACAATGACTGCAACTATCCCCTAATTAGGTTACAGTTATATGTTCGGGTGGCAAGGATCAGGGACGCAATACCCTTACATCCCCTATGGAACACTCCATAAAAACAATAATATACTCACAATGATCCGGCACTCCAACCAGTAATATAAACTCTTATAATAAACACATGTTCAGAGATGAATCAGCAGGTCGTGGTGTAACTTCTTTATTCAATGTTCTTTTCTTTCTTTAAAAATTATGACACGGAGTAGCCAACGCGTTTCGTCCTTACGGACTTCTTCAGGGCAAAATTGTTCTTGTAATGTCCTGTATCAGGTTGTACTTGGCGTTTTCTTTTTTTATGTACGGGAGATGGTTGTAGGTAATACAAAATTTCAAATGCTTCCGTAAGATCCCTCAGTGGAAATGATGTAACGATTAAATCCAATGTGCTCTGGTAGAGAGCTCCAAAGTATAGTATTGGTATAATATTTACACCTATCCAGATTTGTGTGACGGCTCCATATTAGCAAAAAATGTCTCGGCCGAATTCCGCTTGCCACGGAATCCGGCCGAGGCGTTCTTTGCTGATAAATATTACTCCAATCTAAGCCATTTTGTGGATGGTGTTGAATACATTTACTATTCCCACTCAAATCTAAACAATTTTGAGGAAGGTTTTAGATATTAAAGGGGTTAGATTTACTATTTCCACATCAATCTAACCCATTTTGAGGAAGGTTTTGGACATTAAAGAGCCTAAATTTACAATTTACATTGAAGAAGAAGTTTGACTCTTAAGGGGTTATGTTTACTATCCCCACTTGAATATAAACCTTTTTGAGAAAGGCATTAGACACTAATAAGGTTACATTTACTCTTTCAACTCGATTGTAACCCATTTTGGAGAAGGTGTTGGATACAAAAGGAGTTACATTTACTATTTGCACTCCAATCTAAACCATTGTTGAATGGTACGTGAATAACCTTTAATATATTAAGTCAAATTTTTATAAACCACATTTTAATTGTCCACGCCACCTTAACTAGCAATATGATAATCATACAAATGTGAAGATAATAAGAATTTAATTTATATTTCTATAAATTAGATAAAGTATCAATTTTTAAAAACAAAAATAAAGGATTAAAAAACATAAATTAATGTAATACATGCATAAAATAAATATACATGTATAAAAGTAAAATATAATTTAAAAATATCAATCAAAAACTGAAAGTTAATGTAACATTAACAATGTTAAATAATTCTTCTAAAATTATAATTGAAATTCTAAAACAAAATGCATGCAATAATAAAAAGTAAAACATTAACTACTATATAACTACTTCAAAATTCTTCTCTCCATATTCATTTAAAACCCCTATTTTCCACTAATAAAAATATTATTACAAAATGTATTTAAAGAAGAATAAAATGATCTAAAAATCGTGTGTACTCAAATATATTATAAATCCAGTTTTAATTAGAAAAAAACTGAATCAAAGTTGAAATAAAAAATAAACATAATAATTGTAATCAAAACAGAATGAAATAGTAAAATAATAAATTCATATATTTTTGTCAAGTCAAGTCAAAATAGGCTTTATTTCGATAAAAAAACTTATCTTAAAAAGCAATACATACAACAAGATAAAAAGGTTAAAAGCCAAACAAATACAAGCAAGCATAACTATATGTAAATAGAATGGCATCAATAAATTACCTAAGACAGTCTAACATAAAGACCAAAATTAAACAATTTCATTAAGCTTTTTAGACCTGATCACCCATGCCCAACCTAAAAACTTTGCCATGCCACATACAAACAAGGGGCGGGTATCAGACTTCAAAATTCGCATAGCCACAATATAATCTCTGGTACCCAGCTCCTTGCACAAGGGTTTCAGCCACCTGGATCGGGGGACTTTATAGGCGGGGCATTCAAATAAAAGGTGGGCAACTGACTCAATTCTAGAGCAAAAAGGAGTAGTTTGGGCCGGGATTTTCTAGCGCGCGGTCAATTCCCCCACTGGAAGTACTCCTATTCTAAATTTAAAATACAAAGCCCTATCACTAGGTTTCAAAATTATGTTGAGATACGGTTCTCGGAGGGCCACTTCCTTCACCAGGATAAATTCGCTAGAGGATCTACATAGGTTAGAAACAGTGATTCTCCTGTCCGCTACCCAATTCCAGTAGACTCTCTTCAGGACAGACTTAGGGGGGGCAGTTCTAGTCTCCCAAACCTCCCCTAGTCCCACCTCCCCAAGCAGGGTTTTAACGTCCCTCAGCCACCTTATTTTAGACCAGCCGGGCAGCGGTAGAACCTCCTTCAGCCCATCCGCATAACTGGAAAGTTCAGGGACTCTCCAAAGACAGGCCCAAAGTAGAAGAGGGCACAATTTTGCCTGATCTTTAATTGGGCGGCAACCCATGTCCAAAAGCAAGGGCAGTGTAGGGGTGCTCTGTGGGAGAACCATCAGGTCCTTCAGAAATTTGTTCTCAGAGCAGGCTAGCTGATCTACATTCAGGGAACCCCAAAGCTCAGCCCCGTAAAGAGCCGCACTAACACCTCTTGCCATATAAATATCCAGCACAGGTGCAATGGGCTTAAAGGAAGATGACCGCTGTTCCTTAAGAAGAGCCCCCCACCACCCTTTTGTGACTCAATAACATCTTTTGGATGTGGGAATCCCACCGCATAGTATCACTAAGACGGATACCTAAGTAGTCAAACTCCTTGACCCTTTCCAAGGGCACTGAGTTTAATAAAAGTGCCCGACCAAGCTTTTTCGGGGGGTTCAGGACCAAATATTTGGTCTTTTCTGTATTAATTTTTAACCCCCTATTCACGCAAAAAGATTGGAAGCTGTTAAGGAGGATCTGTAAACCCATCGGAGATTTTGAGATCAGGAGGGTGTCGTCGGCAAATAATAAAGTGGGTATCTTCCTGCCTGCCAGGGATGGTGCATCAGCGGGATGTTTCAAGAGGTGCTCCACCACTCCGTTCACATATAATGAGAACAGAGTGGGGGCAAGGACACATCCCTGGTGGACGCCCCTGTTCACAGGGATTCTATCAGTCTTTTGGCCCTGCTTACCCCACCTTACCTGCGCAAAATTCTCTGAATGGAGTTTCATCAATAGGGATAAAAGATAAGCGGGCATTCCCAAATCGGACATTACCTTCCACAGGCAACCACGGGGTACTAGGTCGAAAGCAGTCCGTAAATCAATAAAAGCAAGATACAGACTGCCTTTGCCTAGTACAACCACTTTCCAATAGAGGAGCAGGAGTCTGAAAGTCTGCTCAATGGTCCCGGTGCCTGATCTAAATCCTGCCTGAAAATCAGAAAGAATTTGATTGTCCTCTACCCACTGGAGCACTCTCCCAAGGACCACCTTTCCTGCCACCTTTTGCGAAGAGTCAAATAAACTTAAGGGGCGGCAGTTTACTGGGTCGTCCCTAGCCCCCTTTTTAAAGATTGGGCCGACCTCAGCACCCATCCAGGAATCAGGGAGAGTGGCACCAAGGTAAGATGCATTAAGGAGTGAAGAAACAATTTTCCCCCATTCAGTCAAGTTGAGGCGTAACAAATCCCCCGGTAGCCCGTCAGGGCCTGCTGCTTTGTTAGGGACAAGGGCTTTAATCACGTTCTCCACTTCCTTAGCCGAAAAGGCTAAATCCTCACTCAACCCAGGGGAACCCAGAAATGGAAAATCGGACAGCCCCATCCTATCGTCCTGGGTGGAAGTATAAAGGAGGGAGAAGTGGTTATGCCATGCCACCTCTGGGATGTTATATGTTATTAGGGTCTCAACTGGCCTATTCCTGGACCTGACTAGGTCCCAGAAGCCCCTGGGATCCCTCCTGGCACTGGCCTCTTTCAAATTACACCAAAACTGGTTATCCCATTCTTTTTTGGCTATGCTGATAGCATGCCTATACTCCTTCCTGGCAAGACAGATCTGCTCACATCCCTTGCTTTTAACTGCTTCAATAAGGACCCTTTTCGCCCTCCGGCAATTCAATGGGAACCACCCAAGGTCACCCTTAGGTCGCCGGCGATCATTAACAGGAGGATCCCGGCTACGTGTTAGAAACAGCTCGCCCAGGGCTTTGGTAGAGTCACCAAACAGAGAGGATACCTCAGAATATTCCAAACTGATGGTTTCTAACCTACTCAGAGCTTTGGCCATGATTGATCCTATTTCATGGACCTTCCCCTCATCCAGGGCAACATTATACCAATTCAGGCGCCTGCCACAATTCGAGGGACAAACTTCTCCAGTTGTCTGTAAGACAGACATTTCCTGAGATCCTCTGGACGCCAGCCACTTTGAGGACAGAGACGGAGAAAGTGGATTGTGGTCACTGTCCGTGGAGGGGAGTACTGCCATATCCCGCAACAGGGCCCAGAGCTTAAAGTCCAGCAAGATGTAATCTATTCCAGATGTATGGTCTACTCTGTTGTACATATGGGCTCCACAAAGGTCCGAAGGAGTTCTTCCATTCACCGCCCTCAGACCAAATTCCAATGTTAGGGCATTAAGCTGCATTACCCGTTGGGACCACTTCTTGATGGGAGGGGGGAATACCCCTCCTTGCGTCCTCGTCCGAAGTACCAAGAATGTCATCTGCCGCTAGGGGCTTAAAGGTGCAATTAAAGTTACCAGCGAGCATGATGTACATATCCGGGCTGCACAGAGTAAGTTCTTCTTCAAGCCCTAATAGGGTTGGGGATGGCAAACTCCCTTTGGAGCCTCTAACATAGATATTGAAGATGTCTAGAAACCGCCCTCTAAGAGACCCTCTGACTGATACTCTTAACAAGTCAGGAGATTTAAAATCTCAGTTTTTGATCTGAAGGCCCAGGGAAATACTTATCCAAATGAGCAGACCGCCAGAAGGGCGACTTCTCCCTGTAGGGGAAGCGATAGCTGGAATAAAGTAAGTTATATAACCAACTTTATAACAAGGCTCCAGACACCAGGTCTCTTGGAAAATACATATTCCAAAAGACTCGACAAAACTATTCCAGTCTGGGAGGTCTAAATTTCTGAAGATACCCCGCAATATTCCAGCTAACAATCCTCAAGTCATCGTTCATTAAAGTTTGCCCTCCTAAGATTCGTGGTGAAGACGTACTAGGACCAGGGCGCGGGTCCATTGGTAGGCCCACCGACGTCCCCAAGGTGCAATGTTTGGCAGTAAGGGAGTAGCCGGGTAATACCCCTTGTAGGACACCAAGCGGAGGAAGAGTAGTGGGTATCAACAAGGGGATAGGCCCGGGTGTACCCTCAAACATAGTCAAATTACAACTCCTATAGTTGGCAGCTGAAACAGGAAGCGTCTTGGCTGGATGATGATCATCAGGTCAACAGCCCCACCCCGGCCAGTAGGAGCTTGGGCCAGAATTCTGGCTAAACGCTCTTGAAAGGGGAGAGTCATAATGAGAATATCTGTTATCCCTGATCCCCCAGGTTGAAGGACTGGGAAACCATGGGTTTGCTGGGTGGGGATTGAAGTAGCTAAGGTCACGGGTGCTAATGCCAGAACTACCCTCATTAAAGTATTGACTGCAAATAAACCTAGCTACCCTGGCATCTTTAAAATTAACCAGAATACAATCTCCCTTTAAGTCCTTCGGCCTAGTGCCAACCCAACTAACCCGTCTTACATGAAGAACCTGACCGTCAAAGGAACTGGGCAGAGGTCTATTTTCCCTAAGCCAAAACATAGTTCTGTTCTTAAGTTTATTGTACGTTTCGTGTTTACCCGGCTTAAGCAAGGGAACCCCAGTAAGTATAGCTACAAAGGGCTGGCAGTCAGGGGGTAAATTAACAACGGGAATACTAAATGCACCCCTCTCCTCCGCTTCTGCAATTTTGGTGGGGGAGTTAAGTTGTCATTCCTGACCCTTTTTCCTCCCTTGCTACTATTTAAGCTCTTGGTTTGAGACGAACGCCTATTGGCGGGACCTATAGGCCCTTTGACCAAGTTTGCGTTGTTCTTGCAATTCGATTGGGCTATTAGTTGAACAGAAGAACCCAAATCAGCAGACCCTGGACTCCCATGTTCCCTATGTGTACCCTCTGTAAGTGGGGTGGGAGCATTCGGCACTAACATTCCCGAGATTTCCCATAGTGTGTCATTGTTATCTAAGGGTGTCGCCTGATGGAAAGAGTTCCCCGAAGGCCCAACATCCCTGATTTTAGAATGGAGCTTGATTAGGGACCTGAGAGAGAAAAATTGTCCAGAGTGGCCTGCTCGAATCTGTCAAGCCGCTCCGACACCCCCTTCACTCTCTCAAGCACCGGGAGAATTAAGGATTTCATTAGTTGTTCAATTTGGGCAAGAGAGGGAACCTCAGGTGGGGTACCTACAGTGAGAGTAGGTTGATATTTGGCATTCGTCTGCTTGGGGCCTGAAATAGTCTGCCTTGCCCCCTACCCTGGCCCCCTAAATTTTGCACACTCCTTAATGCAGTTTAATCTCGACTTCTTGGGGGGTTTAAATAGACTACCCTTACAGGGACTTATGGTGCGCTTCCTTTTAGAGGGAACCACTCCAACTGCTTTGCAACTGCCGCCCCCATGAGGGGAAGGGGTCCCTCTTGGGTAGCAGCAGAGCACAGGAGAGCAGGGGAGACTGATGTCTCAGCAGGCAATAGATCAGACGGACGAATTACGCGCCCACACGGCTCTATGGTGGAGAGCCTATCAATACTAGCCCTTATGGCATTTACCCTTAGGCAATCAGAGCCAGGAGTAACAGAGACAGATGGGACAGTAATATGTTCTGGGGATGAAACTAAAGCTAAGTGCCCCAAGGATGATCGTCTATGTACAAGAAGTTCGCGTGAAACGCGACGTTCCGTAAGGGCAATCTCCTTCTCTAGGACCGAAAAGGCACGAGTAATGAACTGGTCCATGGTGCCACTTACGGAACCCCCCCTCATGGTTTTACCAGATAGTGTTGTCATTGGCATAGGGAATCCCACTGATAGATAAAACTAACCAACTGCCGGACATACAAGTAACTATCAACAGTGAATGCGTAGTGAGCAAGTCCAAGTCCAAGTGGGGCAAACCTTAGGGGGGGCCCCAGCCCAGCCCCGTTCGGCCCCGGACAGCCACAGACGGTCCCACCCTTCTCCCAGGCTTCTCCCGGGACGCCCCGCACGCTCCCGCATTGCGGTGGTCAAGGTCTATTAAATAGTACCTGAGGTGGACGAGGGCGGGGCTTCCAGCCGAACGCATGACCAGCTGTGTCGGGTCAGGCAGGGACTCCTGGTACTTGGAGTCCCTGCAGCGTTCGGCGCGTTCTTCAAGCTAGTCCTCTCGCCCCCAGTGAGCACACAATACTCCCAGAACAACAGCGGCTCCCTCCGATGTCCAAAACCGCAAAGCGGCGAGGTGTAGGTCCAAAACACCTCTCACTGTGGCAGCAAATACAAAGGGCATCACCCGGTCACAAAGTCACAAAGAGTCCCAATTGTGGTGGTGAGCAGGGGAGATTTAACGGTGCTGTGCAAGCGGGGCTTCCAGCCGAACGCGTGACCAGCTGTGTCGGGTCAGGCATGGACTCCTGGTACTTGGAGTCCCTGCAGCGTTCGGCGCGTTCTTCAAGCTAGCCCTCTCGCCCCCAGTGAGCACACACAACTCCCAGAACAACAGCGGCTCCCTCCGATGTCCAAAACCGCAAAGCGGCACCCGCGAAGCGGGTGCGGCGAGATGTAGGTCCAAAACACCTCTCACTGTGGCAGCAAATACAAAGGGCTTCAGCCGGTCACAAAGTCACAAAGAGTCCCCTTTTTTTGTAATATTGCACTTGTAACCGTCACGGCCACAAAGTCACCTAAAGTTACATAACTTAAATATGACATTAAAAAACTAAGAAATACATTAAACACATTTTACAAGTAAAAAATGAAATAAAAATATATAACTTAAAATTTAAAACAATGATTAACATTCAAACATTATCGAAAACAAAAAATAAAATAGTTTTATTTATATATATATATATTTAAAAATGTAAGCTTTAAAATTGTTAAATTACTAAACAAAAACTGAATAAATACTTTAAAAATCTTTCTACCCTTTTCCTATGTAGACTCAAAATCTCTCTAGTAAAAATGTTATTAAACATATAATTTCATTTAAAATTTAGAAAAAATACATTTTCAAAATTAAATACAGTAATGATTAAAAACAACTTTTTGAAATAAATATATATATAACATCAAACCATTTTAAAATTAAATACATAAAATTAGTTTCACAAGAAGCACAACTATTTAACAAAACTATCATTAAATACAACAATATTTTAGTAAACAATATATTTTTCAATATTAAAAACAGTACTAAATATGATATGCTTACCTTTGATATTGATGGGCATGATATTTTTGACATCATAATATTCCTGAAAGGATTGTTCTGTATGACAATAATTGTTTTCAATATTCTGTTCAAACACCTCTTAGAAGTCAGCCTTGGGGAGATGGTGAGTGCAGGGTTGACAAGAAGGAACTTTCCCAGCAGTGTAAGCAAATTGGAAAATAATAAATGTTTTCACCTCTGGGGTACAGGTATAAAGGGCTGAGACTTGCCCAAGAAGGTTGCTCCAAAGGGGACATATTTATCAAAATGTCAATCAATGCAACGCAGCAAGCCACCTTGCTGCTATGCATGAGATGAGAGAACAAGAATGTGCCATATTTAACATTACGCAGTGCTTTTGTGTTCTCTGGCCGTGTTGGCACACAAATTGCTGCTTAGCACCCATGCCGGGACCTTTGCACCATGGTGCAAGAGCGACTTCGTTATAGCTAGGATTGTTTTTTGTGCAAGAAGTGTCACCTGCCTGCACAAAAACATTCTAATGAGGATTTGTCCTCCTTCTATGTGTGCTGCAGAACGTGTGGGAACACCCATGCTCCACCCATGGAACACCTTCCTAGGACTAATAATGCAAGGCAGCAACTTGTGCTACCTTACGTTACTCCACATTTACCAAGCCACACAGTGCCAAGCAAGGTGACTTTGTATTGCATGGTAAATATCATTCTAGATTTCGAGTCACCCTGGAGCCCTTTTGCATGGCGCAAGGGTGACTCAGAGCCATGATAAATATGGCCTTAGGTGAACAAGAAAAGTAGATTTGTCCTGCTCAGAGTGTTTGCCATGCAGAAATTATGTTCAGCGAGACCCCACTGAAAAGGTATTTGGCTTCATAGAGCCCCCACCCCTCTCCAGTTTCTAGCCATGTCCCATTGAAGGATATTGACTTGCAAAAATGCCAAAAGCCAAACCTTTGGAGCAAGAGTTAAATGTCAACATAAGTGACTTTGAGGAGCCACAGCCTAGAACTTTGTCCTACTGGAAGATTTTGACTCCTATTTCAGAAGGTAAAAGCTTTGACTTGGACGACTTGCTTGGTGTAACTGACCTCCATTCCATTTTGGCCAGGCTGAAATCACACCTAGGTCCCGATCAACAGCAAGCTGCTGTTTTCAATGGCACTTTAGGCTGCCTAGGTGTTTTTTGTCTTAAAACTTTAAAAAGTCATATCTCTAGTTCCCCGTATCCTCTTTAATTGATCTTGGTGTCTTTTGCTGATTATATTTTTTCTAATTTTAAATCGCATTGGGAATTTTATTGTGCTGTTTCTTTAACTCTGTTGATACGTCTTGAACTTAGCTTCTCGGTGGATTGCCTTCTGTTTATTCTATAATTAACAGGAGTCGAGCAGAGATTCTCTCAGAGAAATAGTTGTTGACTTAATCAGATTGTGGTTTTGGTGGAAGTCGGCAATGGTCATCCTCTGCCAAATTAATGCCTCAATTTCTGACAGTAAATATGAGTAACTTTCTCATGCACATAATGGTATGAGCATAGTAACCCTGGGCTTAGTTCGAGAAGTAGCGCTACGCGTAGCTATGCGAAGTGCACTTCGCACTACGCGAGCTACGCGTAGCCACTACGCGAACTGCGTAGTACCCTGCCGCTCGAGTTTTCAGCCGCTACTCGAGCGGCAGAAAACTACAGCTCGCACTGTGCAAGATGCTGTTTTCAATAACTGCACAGTGCAGACAAGCATCCGGCACTGTGCAATCATTGAAAATAGCATCTTGCACAGTGCGAGCTGTAGTTTTCTGCCGCTCGAGTAGATTTTTACTCGAGCGGCAGCTTCCTCAATGCGGACTGGTAGTTTCTCATGGCCAGCAGTCGCGAGCATACGCGACCACTCGCAATGAGAAACCTGACCTCCCCGCGCTGTGAATCTCGCCGGGCAGTTTATTTTCCACGCTCGCGATTGGCAACTTGATGTTGCTGAAGGGAACGAGGAAAAAGTCTCGCCGGGATGTTATTCTGCTTGCTCGAAATCGCCAACTTGACGTTGAGGACCACGCGCAAGCAAAAAATTACCGCTGCACTATTCTACGATACGCGTGTTTGCACTGTGCTACGTGCAATTCCCGTAGTGCGAAGTAGCGGAAACTTTGCATAGCATAGTGCTTTGCCCAGGGTTAGAGCATAGTACTCAATAGCATCTTGTTCATGAGCAACGTGCTTTTTGTGCTCACAGCAGGCTTATCAAATGTGAATTGACCATACACAAATTTTCCTCATTTTTAGCACATTATTAATGGGTATGTGCATATTTTGTGCTATTTGCACACATTGCATATAAGGTATTCAAAATGTGTTAACAATCATAAATTTGCACACTAGGGCAGGTGCAAAAGAGTACCTGCTGCACTTTTCTTTTAATCTATTTTTATTGAGTCAGACGCACTGTATTTAATTTTTAAAGTTGCAAGATCTGACTATGCACAGATACAAAATCTATAGTATGGCTTCCTCTCTAGTACATTCATATTTACACCATCATTTGTTCAATAAGGATAGAGCATCGAGGGAGGCGCTAGAGATTCCATCTGCAAGATGGCCGCCACATGGCGAGGCTCGGCCGACTGTAGAATTATTCTTGATCATCTCTCTGCTGCATGGGGGCGAACCCTCCATTCTTGACTTGTTTTCAATGAGTGCTCGCTACCGCTTGGATACCATTTTGCCTGACTGGAGATCCATCTTCGGGGGAAATCAGTGGATTGCCACAAGGCCCAGGCCACAGCTTGCATAGGAGTTAGGCTGCAAAGTGAGCTTATTTGTACGGCATGTCTGGCTGGCCAACTGCCCCACTCCTGTGAGATCTCCACTGGCTCGGGCATGTGAATAGGCTAACTGAGTCAGGTGGGACCAGACTCAGCTGTGGCCGCTGGGACGGGTGAGGTGAGTGGCAAGGCCGGAGTGGCCAGAACACCTGAGCTAGGTGAGAGGAGGGCTAAGCTACAGGACGGGCCAGGTGTGGATGTGCAGGCACTTGGGGACACAGCCTCGCTAATAGAGGTGCGACATCTGCCGCCAGCGGGGGAGGCAATGGAGGGATTGCCTCCCCCCCCCCGCCCCCCACTGGGTCTGTTGAAGAGTGGATTGGTGGAAGTACTATCTTGAAGCCAACTTCTGCCTGGAGCGAGATGCCGCAGGTAGAGTACCCACGTGGAAGGCCTGGTGCATAGTGACATAGCCTACACTCCAGCCCAGTCCTCTCGGGGTGCGGAGAGACCCCACAACGTAATGGATGCCCAGAAGGCAGCTGTCTGATCCAATGCTGCTGATGTGCTGAGTATGTGGTAGGCCTGAGCAACATGGGAATCACTAACAAGATAATGTGCCCCAAAATAATTCGGACCTGCTTATGCCCCCTGAAGGTGCCATGGTGAGGCAGGGCCCCAGAGGCAGAATGTCCTTCCTCTGGAAAGGCTAAACCTAAACACTCCTTTGACAAACGTGGCACTTCAATCAGGGTGAATAGCCAAAGGTTTGTAATTTCCAATATTAAAAATGTATTTTCCAAACGATTGATACGTACTACTTCATATCAATATCTTTTTATCATTGTTTTTCTATAATCCAAAAGAAAAAAGGACGTATACAATTCTACTGTTGAGTCACAGCATTCTGAGCGTGTTCGACTCAACAGTAGAATTGTATACTTCTAGAGAAGGCCCTAGTGCCTGTTCCAGGAGCTCAGAACACCTGCGAAGCTGACACGTCCATTTGTCTCATGGCTGAACAAACGAGATATTGCTGTGCACAATCCGAAGCACTCTCCTCCACTTATAAACTTAGATGAATTCATTTTAACACCAAACATATCGCCCATTGGTTCTACCGCATCGACTGGGTCTCATGGAAGCGACATGCTGCTTGTGCTGCGCAGCCCGGATATAGGAGGATGCTGATCAGCTGTTTATAAAGTTAAAACGTTGATACTCCCTGAGGCTAGGTGGTTGACCGCAATGCTGCTTCTTCTAGCTAAGCATAGTGTAGCCATACACTGAGTCAGACGCCCGCCCCCCCCCCCCAGAATAAAGATTGGCTACAGGATGTGGCCTACTGGCAGGAGCAGCTCGCAGCCTATTGGAAACTCATGCCGACACCATCATATCATGGCCCAAAGATGTTTGGGGACTCTGACCACCTATCCGGCACTATACACCACAGCAGAAGTTTAACAGCCAGCATCAATCTGGGCTGACCCTGAGGGAACCTACCCAAATGTTGAGTCCTCATTCATGTGATCGCAGACACTTTTGAACAACGATAGTCACAAGAGCGCCCTTCCAGTCTATGGAGGCCACTGCACTGCAGTCCCATGAAACTTTGCAGTGGGCTGGCACGTCGCCACGTGTTTCACACTAATAACTTAATTCTGTAACCCCAAAGTTGCTCCCTATGTATCACATTGAACTATGTACCCTATGTGCAAGTTTTGTTCCCAGATTCTTTTACTTCTCCTCCCTGTTTTGTTCCATTACTATATGCTAAAAAGTTTTTCAACAAAGAAATTTATGGGGGGAAAAATGGACGGAACATCACTGTTATTTTGCAAATTGGTCTTCTTATTGGAGTGTGGAACTACTCCTTTATGTAATGATATTCGTATACTTCAAACATACTTGTGCCAATATTATCCATAGGTTCCAATGTGTCAGTTTGCATTACTGTGCGCCTTTCAGAAGGCGCGCCAGGCACTCTCTGTGCTAGTGTGCCTATTATCATGAATATATTGCCCTCAAGGAGCCCCTTTCACCACCCCAGAGGGCTGCCCTCAGGGGCCGCACTGACAGTGTCCCATCTCTTTATGGTGCACTGTCAGTGTATCTCCGAAAGGCCTGTTTGCCTTTGTGCCCACATTCACAATAGGGTGCAGGAGCAAAGGCAAGTGATTACCTCATTTGCTTGGGACCACTTACTTACTTATGCCTACACCCCTTCTGGCTTATAGGCCATCAACCACGACTCTCCAAGGGGCGTGGTTTCGGCGCTGATGGGGACGGCGGCGTGAGCCGGGAGCTCCGTGCCTGACCCCACCATTTGATTGCTCAATTATCCTGCCCGCAGCTTGCAGCACCGGTGGATGTGCAGGAATTCCGGGGGTACACCCCAGGGTACTCGCGACGTCCGCGGAGGGCTCCCCCAGGGTGCCGGAGCCCTGAGACGTGTTTGTGGCGATCAGCGAGATGGCGGACGCTGTCGGGGGATGGTAATGTCCCGAGGCCGGAGAACCAGCTGACGCGGACCCGGGGCCCAAGACTTGGGCGCTGCTAGAGTGAGTCGGCTAGTGGCTGAGACCCGGGCTGCCGAACGGGGGAACCACCCCGACGGGAGGTGAGGGACTGGAGATCGCCGGAGTGCGAGTGGCTCGAGAGCGGAACCAAAATGGCGACCATCCGTGGACCCTGGTCGGGTATGCTGCCCTGAACTCTGGCCCCGGAGGGCCCTGCGGGGGGCGGCGGCTGAGCGCGGCTGCCGCTGTGCAAGTGCGGTGATTGTGCGGCGCTCGTCTCGGGGCTGCTGAAAAGTCTGAGTTGCCGCCGGGGGACCGAACAAAACCGTGTCGTCGCCTTGGGCTGCCCGCTTGGCGGGCGCCGTCCGCCTGCAGCGACCCGGAGCTGAGGGGCAGCGCTGTGGGGTGTGACGACCCTGACGGACGGCAGGGACACATGAGGCTCCTGTGACTCCGATGAGTGAGCCGATAGGATCCTGAGCCTGGGATACTGCCGGGAAGGGCTGCAGCGGGCACACGGCAATATTTGCACTATAAGAGCAGCCACAAGGCATGGTGCATTGCTTCATAGAGACCGGCTGGATTGC
The DNA here is from genome assembly GCF_964261635.1 of Lissotriton helveticus. Lineage (NCBI taxonomy): Eukaryota > Metazoa > Chordata > Amphibia > Caudata > Salamandridae > Lissotriton > Lissotriton helveticus. The sequence continues at coordinate 736,927,315 of NC_136061.1, read as the reverse complement.
CGTCCCTTCTCCTGAATGGGCTATAGAGGGAAGATGGGCACTATGGTGCGGCGACGGTGGGGGCGACTGCGGAGGGGCTGCTGACCGTCTGATGCCCCGCCGCGCTCTTGCAAGCAGCGCTTTGTGAACATGGTGATTGCACAACTGGTGGCGGACGGCGCTGTGGGGAGCTGCGCGGCGGAGTAGACGCTGGGGGACGGCCGGTTTGTACAGTGGAGCTGTCCCTGAACTGCCTCGGAGCACTGAGGAACGAAGGACTCGCTGGGAAGGCGCGGCGGTCGGGCAGATTGTGAGCTGCTGGTGGAATCCGTTCTGTGCTCCTTGTGAACTCGCTGGGCCCGTTCGAACTATAGGGTGCTGCTGCTCATGGACCCCAGTGGTGGGAAGCAGCGTAGTGAGGACAGGAGCTGAAGGAGGCAACTAGTGGACGGAGTGGGCCCAAGGGGTCAGCTGGGACCTGAGCGCTTTGTCAATAGGGTGGAAGTAGCCGGAGGGGACCTGAAGATTCCCTGCCCATGGGCAAGAGCCGAGGCGAGTCTCCTGAGGGTCCTGCGAGCTGAAGGGACGACCGAACTGTGGAACACTGTTACACATGGGATTGTGAGCGCTAGTGGAGGCTGAAGGTCGCTGTGGACTGTATAGGCCTGAACGATCGCAGAGCGCCCCTGGGAGCGTGAGCGGCTCTTCCCTGTGGGGTGAACGGGCTTTATAGTCCATAATGAAGCCGAAGGCCGGGGCGGGGGACTCTGGGGCAAAGGCTGACGCACAAGACGGCAGTGGAAGTGATGGAGGCTCCTGTTGTGGAACGTAGGCTGAATGAACGGCTGGATAAAATTCTGGAGGCAATCACGGCATCAAAGGAGTCCTTACATAATGACATCTCGCAGGTTGCGACAGGGCTGGGGCTGCTGAGGGCCGACCACTCGAAGTTGGTAGACAGGGTGAAAGAGACGGAGTCGGTGATTCAAGACCTGAAACCGGCAGTGGTGACGGTGGAACGCAAATTGGAGGATGCCCTGCAGCGCCTGACGACACTAGAGAAGAGGACCGAGGATGCGGAAATTCGTACTCGGCGGAATAATGTGAGAGTGGTCGGCTTGCCGGAGAAAGTGGAGGGGACGGACATGGTGGCATACCTGAAGAACTGGTTCTGAACGCAGGTTGCTCCGGAGGGCCTTTCCCCCTTTTTCACGTTAGAACGGGCCCACAGGATCCCGACCAGGCCGCCCTCACCGGGCCGACCACCTCAACCCGTGGTCGCTAGAGTCCTTCATTTTAGGGATAGGGACCTGCTGATTCAGAAAGCGCGCTCGACGGGACCCTTTAAGGTGGAAAATGGCACTGTCATGCTTTTCCCGGATTATACGCAGGACGTACAGCGCCATAGGGCCTCTTTCTTAGCCGTCAAGAAGGAACTAAGGGGAGAAGGGATCCAATACTCGCTGTTGTTCCCAGCTAAACTGCGAGTCATCCTGGATGGGTCGACCTACTTCTTCCTGACCCCTGACGACGCCTGGACGTGGCTGGAATCGTACAGGGCGGGCACTGATCGCAGGGGCAGAGGGGATCAAAGTCACCCGAAACCGCAGAGAGTACGCAAATCGCAACGCATCCGGAAGCTAAACAAGAATCAGCAGGCCCTTCTGCAGGCGCAGCTGGCGGCTGACAAAGAGGGTGCGCTGGCGGCAACGGCTGCGATAACAGGTTCGCAGAAAGAGGACTCGAACAAAGACTCCGACTCGGACGAGGACAAACGGCAATCGGGAGCTGAAGTGTCGGATGTGGACAGTATCATGGGGCCGGAGGTGACGCCGAGGTCGGCGGATGATTTGTAGGCAAGCTATTCTACCGTATGTTTATGGACTGCATTCTGAGGGGTAGGAGCCCCTGGTAATGTATCAGATTGCTATAGCTGCACATGCTGCTGTTTGGGGTTGTAGGGCTGGAGACTGGGGCAGGAGCTGCTGCCCATCGGGGTTGAGCCATATACCCACCGCCCTTAAGGCGACCTGTAGTGACTACTGCAGGGTAATACGGTGTGTTTGTGGGGACTGTTTGGATTAGGTCTGATTCTTTGGGTCCTGTCCTGGGGGGGGAGGGAATGAAGGGGCGTTATAGGGTGTTGAGTTTCTGGGGGCTGGCATTGGTGTGGGGGCTGCTATTGTGGTGGGGAAGAGGGGGCAGAACTACAGTGATGGGGACGTTACGTGAATTAAAATGCATCACTTGGAATGTGAGAGGCCTACATACTATGACTAGACGGCATAAGGTCCATGCTTATTTATTGCGAAGGGGGGTGCACATAGCACTGTTGCAGGAAACCCATCTTACCAAGGCAGAGGGCCAGGCATTACAAAGGAGGTGGAGGGGCCAAGTCTTCAGCACAGCTTACTCTGCGTTTGCTAGGGGGGTGCTCATATGGGTACGGGCAGGGGTACCGTTCCAGGTCGCTAGGCAGATGTTGGATCAGGAGGGGCGCTTTGTAGCTGTAGAGGGCAAGTTATACGGGAGAGATGTTGTTTTGTGCAGTGTATATGCCCCGAACACTGAGCAGGCTCGCTTCCTGGCTTCACTGTCTGGGAAGCTGGCGCCCCTGCTGGCTGGCCCGGCCATTGTGGGAGGGGATTTTAATGCTATTTCAGATGTGGACATGGATAGGTCGCACCCTCCTCTGACGGCTGCTCCGGCTAGGACATTGGCTAAAGCTAGATCCAATTGGCAGGACAATTGGGGATTTATTGATGTGTGGCGGGCTCAGCACCCTCATGATAGGTACTATTCGTTTTTCTCGTCTGTACATGACCTACATGTACGGATTGACGCTATACTGTGTTCCCCCCTGTTGGCTCCTATGGCAATACGCACCGAATACCTGGCTCAGACTATCTCAGACCACAACCCGCTGTTGTTGTCGATGGACTGGCAGAGGGCGAGAACGGCGATCCCGACGTGGCGCCTTCGCCCTGAGACTCTGGAGGACCAGATGTTTCGGACAGAGGTGGGTGAGGGTGTTGGCAACTACTTTCTGGAGAATTGGGGCACGGCAAGCTCGAGGGCGGTGGAATGGGACGCCTTTAAGGTGGTTGTGAGGGGGATATGCATCAGTAAGTATTCGGGAGCCAGGAAAACAGTAGTGGATGACGTAGCGAGGGCGGACGAGGCCTTGAGAGAACTAGAGCGGAGGAGGCCCGAGTTACCATCCCTACAGGAGCAACTGCTGGAGGCAAAAGAGAAAGTGGCTGCTGAAATGGAGCGGCTGCGATGCTTTGATCAGAAAGAGTACCAGGCGAGAGTGCATGCGGCGGGGGATAAGGTTGGCACACTGTTGGCTAAACTGGCGGACCCGGTGCAGCGGAGTGGGCCAGTTATGCAGATAGCGCTGGATGATGGCGCCCTGACCCACTCACAGGAGATGGTGTTATCCCGCTTTGCTACTTATTATGAGGCGCTATACAGCAGTAGGAGGGGGGAACCGGTTACGGATATAGAGGAGTATCTAGAGGACCTTCGCCTGCCGTGCTTGGCAGAAGAGGACGCTGATGGGCTGGGTCAGGGCGTCACACTGTCTGAAATACGGGTGGCAATTAAACATATGGCCCGGAATAAAACGCCGGGGCCAGATGGGCTGCCCATGGAATTCTATGCTCATTATATTGATGTACTGGCCCCCGCCTTGTTGGAGGTCTATCAGGAGGCGATGACAGTTGGTCACCTGCCGGGATCGATGCGCGAGGCCTTGACAATCCCACTTCTGAAGCCTGGACGGCCGGAGGCGGATGTGGCCTCATACCGGCCCTTATCCATGCTGTCGGTGGATTACAAAATCCTGAGCCCTATACTGGCGTCCCGGTTACTACCACACATGACGTCGCTGGTCCACGAGGACCAGGCGGGCTTTATCCCCACGAGGTGTACAGCATCAAACATTCGTCGACTTCTTAGAGTCATGGCGGATAATCAGACCGATGAGAGTTGAGCAGCGGTGCTCTCGATGGATATAGAAAAGGCTTTTGACAGCCTGGAATGGGCTTTCCTTGGTAAAGTCTTGGATAGATTCGGACTGGGCGAAGGATTTGTAAAATGGACGAAGGTGTTATGTGCGTCGGCCACGGCTAGGGTGAGACTGGGCGAGGTGATATCGGGCCAATACTCGATTCAGAGGGGCACCAGACAGGGATGCTCATTGTCGCCCCTGTTGTTTGCATTGGTGATCGAACCCTTGGCGGCACAGGCGAGGCTGGGGCGATTCTATGACGGATTACTGCACCGGGGCGACCCGCACTACATCTCCTTATATGCTGATGATCTGCTTCTATTTCTCCGGGAGGCCGAGCAGGACTTAAGCTGGGCGACCTCTACCTCTTTCCGGTGCGGCGGAATCTCTCCTCTCGCCCCCCGCTGAGCTGGGTACCATTAAATGGGAACCGGCGTGCATCACTTACTTGGGGGTCTGGATTTATCATGCAGACCTGGACCTCCTGGAGGGCAATGTAGGCCGGGGTATTAGAGCTCTGAAAAAATGCATGGAGTTCTGGGCGACGCTTCCTCTGTCGGTCATGGGGAGAATTGCACTGCTTAAAATGGTGGCGCTACCCAGACTCCTGTACTACTTCCGTACACTGCCAATATGGATTCCAACGAGAATCTTCAGGGAACTGAGGTCGTTAATGGGGGGTTTCATCTGGGGTGGTGGCAGGCGGCGCATAGCCCTGGCAACACTGATGAGGCCCAGATCGGAGGGGGGCCTGGCGGTGCCGGACTTTGAACGCTATTATTTGACGGCCCAACTGCAGGTATTAACACAGAATGTAGCGAAGGAATATCGGGGTCCGGAGAGTAGTTGGGGAAAGGGAATCCCTCGTCATATGCAAGCCTACATAGTTCTGCAACAAAAGTTGGACCTGAGGGATTTGACGGGGGAAGAACGGACCCTCAGACTTTGCTGGAATAGGATGCAAAGACTAGCGGGGAGCCCCCATCCGAACGCACCGGAGATACTGTTGGGCATGCTGACAGCATTGCCGCATGGAGGGGACTGGGCCCCGTTGGCGGACTGGGAACAGATGGGGGTTCAGGTAGTGGGAGACTTGTATGTGAACCAGGAGTTGGTGCCTTTCTCGGTGCTGCAGGACGCGTTTGGGCTGCCGGACGGGGACTTCTTGCTGCATGCTGCGATCACGACTGCCATACAAAAGCACTGGAAAACCGGGAAAATGGAACCAGTGGAAAACCTTGCCTGCCAATATGTAGTGATGGCGGCGGGGACGGTTAAGGCAGTGACCTGCATCCAATCCCGGCTGCTCCGTGAAGGCATGCGTCCTCTGGATGCCCTTATAGCGAGATCGGAAGAAAATATAGGTCGGCAGATACCGGATACCGCTTGGGCCCAAACCCTTAAAAGGGCGTGGAAATGCACGAGAAACGCGCGCTTCCAGTTCATCCAGTACTGTGTGTTACATAGGGCCTATCTGACACCGGGGAAGGTTCGGAGATACTTCCAGGTCCAGGATGCAGCATGCCCAAGATGTCTGGAAGAGGATGCTGAGCTAGAGCATATGCTATGGCTTTGCCCACGCATGGGGGGCTACTGGGAAGAAGTGGGGGAGCTGCTGACCATGATCACAGATAGACAAATAGAGTATGACATGGCCGCTTGCTTGCTGCACTGGTTCCCACATACGGCCAAGACCAAGGTAACCAGCAAATGTATTGACTTAGGGCTTTTGCTGGGGAAACGTGAAATAACATGGCATTGAAAAGCGAAGGAGTGCCCGTCCTTTGAGAGATGGAGAAGGGAGTTCTGTAAATGGGCCAGCTGCGAGAGTGTGGTGCGGCTCCGACAGGCTACCTGCTCGGGTAACGAGAAAGCTCTGGAGGTTTTTCTCTTTAAAAAAATTCAGTATTCCTCATATACCATAATTGGAAATCTTGATGGGAGACTGGCAACCTCTACGCTGTTGGCCATCCTGGTCCAGCCCTACTTCTATTGGCCAGTAGCGGGTTGGTAAGCCTGATCCCTCAAGTAGCCACTGCCTTCCCACCTCTACTCCATTTCACACCATAGTTAGCACCCCGTGTTACTTTGGAGTCAAGGGAACCAGCAGGGCCCCAGATAAATCATTGGACAACCAGTCATTTGTCTTGCCATGCCACTAGGGCAGCCCATGTTCTAACCAAAGTTGTGTGATCACATGCCATATCTGATTTGCTTGTAAAAATAATATGTCTTAAGCAATTTGAAAACGTAGGAGGTATTGGATCCTTCCAGGCTCTGCAGATTTCTCGCCTTGCAAGGAGCATAACATAAAAAACAAATCTAGTGTAGGGGTCATTTGTATTATAGTCTAAACACAACCCGAATAGAATAGTTTCTGTGGTAACCTCCAGGGGTCTTTGGAGGACGTCTTCCAGAAAACCTTGAATCTTAACCCAGTAATCTTTTATTTCTGGGCAATCTGCGAACATATGGACATCGTCCACCTCGGGATGCCTGCATCTCGGACAATGGTATTCAAGGTTGGAAAATTTTGCTAGTTTTTTTAGGGGTTATGTACGCCCTATACATAGTATACAAATGGTTTCTTTTTAGCGTAGCAGGCTTATCTACTGCTTGCAAGATGGAAAAGGAATCAAACCACAAGTCCACAGCATTCCCACTGTTCAAGTCTAAAGAATTACCCCAAAGTTTTTGTATCTCTGGTTCTGTCACTTTTTCAACGTCAAGCATGGCTGAGTACCAATATGAGATTTGATTTTTCCACCTCCCACTTCTGGTTACTAAATCAAACTTCGGGTTTGAATTGTTAAAATTCCAAGCTCTAGTTGACCACCATCCAGCTAGTTGGTAATATTTGAATCTGGTAAGTGTGCCCATAGTCAAATTAGAGAGAACTTCCCAACTCAAGAGCTGGGCATCCACCTGTAGGTCCCCCCAACGTTCTAGCCCGGCCAACCTCAGAGGCCGGGATAACTGATCGTCCAGACAGGCTTGGGTCCCTGGAGAGTCCCATATCGGGGCCTGCATTGCGTAATATGGAACATTTAGCCTTTTCCTGACGAATGGCCAGTTTCTTAAAGCTGTCCCCAAAATCTTGAGTCTCGCTTTTTAAAAAAATTTAGTGTCTCCAAATTTAAACAGAAAAGAGTCTTGTCCCTGTGGGATGTCCTGTAACAATGCTGAGAAAAGTAAACCCATAGAAGATTGATCAGTTCTCCCAGCCAATACTCTAAAGCTTTTGAAGTGAAATGCATGGCAATAGACGAATAGCTCTGGGAAAGCCAACCCCCCCCGTTTTCAAACTTCTCCTGAGCTTTTTCCAGGCAATTCGTGGGGACTTTGAATTCCAAATAAAAGATACTAGTTTCCCCTGTAGTTTTCTAATAGCCAGTGTGTGAAATGATAAAGGGATAGAATTGAATAAAAACGTTATCTTTGGAAGGATAATCATCTTGATTAGATTGACTCTCCCGAAGATGTTTAAGGGGAGAGACGACCATCTCTGGAGTAGGGTACAAACATCTTTGGTTACTCTATCTAGGTTAAGTTTTGGAATATCCTCAATCTTTTTATTGAGATGTACACCTAGATATCTCATTCGTGTTTTTGATCCTATCGTCCCTACCTCTTGATTCCAATCCATAATCTCGGTCTTATCTTTATTAATTGTATACCCTGAAATCTCTCCAAAGTTTGCTGCCAACTCTATCAATCTTGGCAGAGCTTCAGCCGGATTTGAAGTATACATCAATAAATCATCCGCGTATAACGCAAATTTTAACTCTAGGTTAGAAATCATAAAGGGTTTAATTATTGGATCAGACCTCAACAGACAAACGAAAGGCTCAATATATTATTTAAACAAAAGAGGCGACAGAGGACAGCCCTGCCTAGTTCCACAGGCGATAGGTATCCACTCCGTGAGAGACCCATTCACTAAAATTTTAACACACAGTGTACTGTAGAGAGATTTTATAGCTGTTACAAAGATGTTTGGGACCCAAAAGCCGGCCAGTGCTATCCATAGATATGACCATTCTACTTGATCAAATGCCTTAGCGGCGTCAACCGCTACCAGGGTCAGAGGCAGATTTTTTTCTATGGCTATATCTATTGCAGCAATAACTTGAAAAGTTAGCTCGTTAAGTTGTCTATCGGGAATGAAGCCCCTCTGATCGCTATGGACAATAGTTTTAACCACCCTGGCAAGTCTCGCCGCTAATATTCCTGCAAAAATCTTGTAGTCTGCATTTAATAAGGAAATTGGTCTGTAGGACTCAATCTTTACTGGGTCTTTGTTTGGCTTTGGTATTAATGTGACAGTAGCTTCCGACCACGACTTTGGAGCCTGCTCTCCCCCTATAAGAATTCCATTAAACAGTAGTGTTAAATCAGAAATTATTTGATCAAGGACTATCCTGTACAGCTCTACGGGGAGCCCATCGGGGCCAGCTGCTTTTCCTTTGGCCATTTTCAAAATTTGGGTTCTCACTTCGCCCTCCCTAATCTCAGAACTGAGAAAAGACCTATCTTCTTCTGACAAACTAGGAAGCTGTATCTTACCTAGCCAGTTTTCAGCCTGCTGTGTGCAGTGGCTAGAGTTGGTTCTATATAGATTTTTCATATAGGTCTTCGCTTCTTCCCTAATAAGATCGTAATCGTGGGTGGTAACCCCTGTACTAGCAAGGGATAGACAGTTTATCTGGTTTCTGGTCTTATCTGCACGGGCTTTCCATGCAACTAGGTGACCACATTTCTCCCCATACGAAAAGTTTTGGAGCTTGCTAGCGTCCCATCTGTTTTTTAAAACCTTACCTAAATTTGCTTGGTACTCTGCCAGTAGAGTATCAAGTTCTTTTTGTAGTCGAGGTCTAGTATCCAACTTATCTATTGATGCTCTCTGTAACTCTTGTTCTTTTAGTTTAAGCTTGAGGAGACATTCTTCTTACTCTACCTTCATCCGCTTATTTCTCCTGATCATTAAGGTAGTCAAAGAGCCTCTAATAAAAGCCTTGAACGTTTCCCATACCAACTGTTTACTTGTAGAACTGTTGTTAAGCCTAAAAAACTCCTCCGTCTGTGTTACCAGATCCAGCCTAACCTCCTCCTGAGATAGGAGGGTTCTATCTAGGGTCCACCTCCTCTGCTGTATCTTCTGTTTAAGATGAATTACAAGTTCTACAATTGATTGGTCAGACACGATCGCCGTGATAAAGGATGTAGAGTCTACCGCTGAAAAGAGTTTTTTATCCAATAGAAAAAAGTCTATTCTGGAGTGATGTCCATATCTTTTACTGTAAAAGGAGTAATTCCTTTTCCCTTCATTCTTAGCTCTCCAGATATCAATAAGGTTACATTCTCTCATTATATTCTTGAGCTCTATTCGGGACCTTTGAGGAGGTGTAAATCTAACCCTAGAGGTACGTTCCAATTTTTCATCGAAAATCAAATTAAAATCACTCCCTAAGATTACTGGTCCAACGGTTTCCACTAAGCTAGCTTTAAGCTTTATGAGGGATCCCGGAGCGTCTTGATTGGGCCCATAGTAGACGGCACATGTGAAGGGGACCTGACCACTTATTAGGAATGCCACCAACCATCTCCCAGAATGATCTGTCTCAGATTTTACCAGCCGATCCCAACATTTGATCTAATCAATATTGCCACCCCTCTCGTACTACCACTTTCCTCTGAACAGAGGGTATCTTGGACCCACCCACATCTGCTAAATGCGGACTTAAGCTCTTGAGTCTCTAGATGTGTCTCCTCAAGCAGGCAGATATAGGCCCCCGAGTTATACAGATAATCTTTTACCCTATGCATCTTCTTCTTATCCCTTAAGCCATTCACATTCCAACTGATGAATTTTATTTTACCTGTCATCCTGGCCATACGAACCTTACTTTGAAAGTTGCACTGGTAGGTACATGAGGATATTTTTTTCCATTTTTTACCCCTGCCACCCAACTAACTACCCACCTCCCATGAGGAACCCCCCCCATACCTATCTTGGCTATCTTGACGCCTGTTGGAAGCCCCTTGGTGTCTGATCGGGATTTTTCCCCTCTTATGAAACGGAGAGTAGGTACCAGAAAATGTGATCTCTAGTGTGTTTTGTTATTTTATTACTATTTATCATTATTTATTTATTTATTTATTTATTTATTCATTATATATATATATATATATATATATATATATATATTTTTTTTTTTTTTTTTTCATGTGTATTCTCCCCTATGTTTTCTTTTATTAGTTCAAAGTTTCCCGCCCCTTATGTGTACACGCATTTATCTCTTTTTTTTTTTTTTTACAGTTCACCCCTTATGCTCCTCAACTGATCGCCCCTTCCCCTGTTTTGATCTAAATTCCTAGGAGGGGGTGATTTCTCTCAGTTCTTTTTGGGTCCTTTTCAATTGTCAAAATGTCAGAGCATCGAAATATAGGAATGACATAATGCCTAGGTGCGGAGATAACAAACAGATAAGGCTCCACTAAGAGCTCTCTCTCATTAGGGTTAGGAACGTGTCCACTTCTTGAGGTGATAGAAAGTTATGTGTTTTATTTCTCCAGACCACTTTTAAAAAGGCTGGAAATTTCATCTGGACCTGTGCACCCATACTCCTCAAATCTGGCATCCTATTTCCTAGTTCCCATTGTCGTTGCGCTGTTGCCTTCCCCACATCAGAACGAATCAAGTACTTAGCTGAGTCTATTCGGAGTGTTGTATCTGACAAAGCTCTTCCCAAAATTAACTCCTTTACGGTGTATGTATGAAAATTTACCAAAATCTTTCTAGGGGCTTTTCTCTCAGTGTGCAGTCTGAAGGGGTCCCTATGGGCCCTTTGGATTTCTGACTCTAGGTCTATATCAGGTCTGTCTTTAAGGACACCCTCTCTGAGAAGTTTGCATATGAATGCCTTAACATCCCCATTCTCTGCCCCCTCCGGGATTTTTAAAAATTTCAAATTTTTCTCCTGGACTGAATTTCTAGTCTCTCAATGTCCATCTGGAGAGTCCTCATTTGAGATCTAAGAGTCTCAATGTCTCTATCATGTCGTTTTGAAGCCCCCACCAACAGAGTAACTTCTTCTTCCAGGATACCCGTCCGCTTGCAGACATCATCTAGTTTAGCCTCTAAATTAGAGCACTGTTTTTGAATACTCTTCTAGTTCGCCTCCGATATATCGAATTTAGACAATAGGTCGCCTCTCAAGTTATGTAGGAATGACTCCACCTGTGAGAGCCCCCCATCTAGTACAGTCTTGCTGCTTCTACCATCCTGGACTAATCGGACTTCAGCAGATGCCACAGGGGAGGATAAACCATGAGCTGCCTGTGGAAAATTTTGACTGCATATATCCCCCTCACGCAGCGTCTGCTCCTCCGGATCAGGGTCAGATGTTAACACAGTATACCTGTTCTCTAAAATTACGGATTGAGACCCTACATCTGCTAGTTGTTTATCTGGAGTGGTAATAGTGAGAGTGGGAATGGGAGTAGGGGATAGTGTCGACGATAGTGCAGAAGGCTCTCCCCTCTTGGGCTCTGCCATTTGCTCCATAATTTTAAAGTATGACTTTAAAGAGGGTGTAGGTTTTGATTTCAGCTGAGGCCGGGCGTTTTTTATTTAACAGTCTCTGCTTCCTAGTCTCCCCTCCTCTTAAGGTTTTATCTTTTTTTTCCTTCTTCCTCCCTTTTGGGGTAAGCGGCACAACCTCTGACCCTGGGGCACTCAAATAACCAAACCCGGTCTTCTGTAGGTCTAAATTGGACCTAAGTTGGTACCTATTTCTAGTAGGTGCACTAGGGACTACAGAAACTACAGGAAAAATAGTGGGTATAGGTGCCAGTACCTCTTCTCTTTCTCTCCCTTGCTCTTTCTCAGGGTCAGTAGGTAGAGCTGCTTTTCCTTCTTCTCTGGGGTAAGCAGATTTCAATTGAGTTAATGCAGTTTTTAATGCAGTTTTTGTAGCTAAGTCCATCCCCCTGTGTTGTACCAATTTAGGGCTGCCAGGGATGCCAGGGACTGTGTAAGCAGTATCTGCACCTAGCGCCTTTCGGTATGGATAGTCTAAATGCTTAACCCTTACCAGATTCACATTGAATGTGTTACCTCTGATGACTCGCTGCCTGCCGCCTCGCTCTCCTTTAGCTGGTCTTGCAGCGTTGTACACGTCGTAAACTTGGTTGAAAGGGGAGCGAAGGCTAATCTTTGCCAGCATCAGCCTTGACCTCCGCCATTTACTCACCCAAGACTCCCACTGAGGCTCCTGTCCACTGGAGCTAACACCACTCTCTGATTCTGCTGCCCCGTCCGCGGAAGCCGGGATAGACGCCACTCCCATCTAAGGCACACTCTTTCTCGCTCTGGCTCTCCGAGGCTCCGCAGGCACCGAAGCTCCTACAGGGTCCTAGCACCGGGCGCCGAACAAACGCCAGCCAGGCTCACCCCGTCCGTAGGAAAACGAGAATAGATAAAAATGAAAAAAGAAATTAGCTCATACAAGTGGGGTTAACAGCGGTCTGATGTACCCGCTCACCGTTCAGTAACTGCTTATTCCATCCTCGTACGGGGAAAAATCCGCTTTCAGACCGGAGCTCCCGCAGCAGACGTCAGCCTGCCGCCATGTTCCTCCAACCCGCCCCAACCATAGGTTGTTGTTGCTGATGGTGTTTAACCAGTGGATTTGAAGGATTTTACTCAGGCAGATGTGGATGAAGGTCTGGACTTTGTTGGTGGTGGTCACTGTTGTCTTCCATGTTTTTGCCCCACAACCATGCAAATGAGGGGAAACCTTCTCAGAATTGTGCTGGTGCTACATATGTGCCAGCGCTATCAGTATTACAGATTGGGGTGCACAATCAACGGCGGCCCCTACTGTAACATCATAGTGCAGCTGGTGCACATAAATTGGGTGTCCAGTTACATTGTACCCCTCGAAGCCTCAGAAGAGTGACAAGACTAATGGTGCAGTACTTAAACCAGCAGAGAGGGTAGTCAAATATTTCTGATGTATCTGGCTGAGCAGAAATGTTTCAGCATGGAACGTGCTGGCCAGTAGCTTACCAAAATGTTGTAACATATTGTTCAAGCAGATTGGATGAACACAAAGTAACAATTCATAATCCCTATTCTTTTTTTTTAGGTGTGGTAAGCCGATCAATGAGCCATAAAATGTCAGCTTATCACGGGAAATAGCCTTCACAATGCATGGCATTATATAGCATGCCGTTGCAAAGAAAATGTGTGCAGCAGTGGGTAAAAGGTGTTGGATTTAACTCCAACATCTTCTCTACTATTGCACACACTGGAGTTGAGATAGAAAATGAATATATTCCAACTTCCAGCGCTCCCCCGACAGAAAGTCAGGGTTAAGTTTGACGTTGCATTGGCATTCGATGTAATGGCATGCGTTGTAACGTCACATATTCCTAATCACATCACTCAAAAATAGAAATTAGTGAGCAAGTGGAAAATGATGGGCATTTCTTCATGCTATGTCTATGGAGCAAGGCACATGATTTTGGAAGTTCCATGCTGTTACCAACAAGTGCAGACATGTCCATGTGGTCAGATGGTCGGATGATGCTTCCAATCTGTTCTGCCAGATACAGTAGATAATGATATCAGTCATTCATCAGTGGGCTCTGAAGTAAGGTAAATTTTCCCTGACATGGCTTACCTGGAGCATGGTAGAGCTCCTCACACGCTCTGTCAAGTATTACTGGAGGCTTGCAGACAGCAGGTATCTTGGATTGGTCAGACAGAGGTGTATTGAAATGCTGCAAGACACTAGGGGCCTAATTACAATGTCAAACGGACTCACGTAGGCCGGACACTGTATCTGTCTAGAACCGCGCAACATTAAGTCAGCCAATGCCGCTCATTCCAAGCATCCCTAGAAATCTCAGCTTTGCCCAACTGGCCCTTGCCACTGTTCCACATATCCGCAATACCAAGGATGGAGGAACATCCTTCTAATACCTCGCAATACAGACCTGGAACACCCTGCCTTTCCACCTCAGGCAATCACCGTCACTGCCTCAATTCATGAATGAGCTCAAGACCTGTCTCTTTGACAGAACCGTAGTGCCTTTGATGAATCAGCAGTGCCCCCCCCAGTGCCTGAGACCCTTATGGGTGAGTAGTTGTGCTTTATAAGACACTTGATTGACTGACCCTCATTTTCTAAAAACATGGGCAGCCTGTGAACTCTCTGAAGGAATGTCACCCTTATAAAGTTGTCTAGCGCTCTGTAGTGGCCACACACCTCAGCATGAGTAATCAAGTATTAGCTTTTTCTTTTCTTGGATACACAAAATCACTATTAAATTCTACACTCATCCCCTAATGTACGGACTTCTACTCATCGTCGCTAGATTAGTGATTATATTCCATTGATGCCCACAACTTGGAATCTCTCCATCTTGTCCCTTAATGTAAACAGGCTTACAAGCTTTGTTAAATGGAAAAAGTACTCTCTTACCTCAGATCTAAGAAGCAGGCTATAGTCCTTTTAGAGGAGACACACATCATTAGTAAAATCTGATATACTGAGATGAGATTGGGTGGGTAAAGTAATAGGTGCATCAGATACTACCAACACAGAAGCATTGACTGCATCAAAAACCTGATGCTGCAGAAAGAAGGGTGTTGCCATTTTAATCTGTAAGAACTTGTGCAAAGAATTCTACAAATCTGGTCCGATTGCTATATATTCACCAAAATATCATTCCAAAGACTTTTTCTGAGAATCAGGTATATGTATGCCTCCAATACCAGGAAAAACCTCTTTCTTCACCACTCTGAATAGAGTTAATATTGAAATCAACCACATGGAAATAATAATCGGGGGCATCTGGAATTTAGCCATAGTCCAAGTACCTTATCGCTCAGGGCAACCTGCCCATCAAGACGGTGCTGATAAAGGTCTGCTTCCAGGCCTAATGGCTGACAGCTCCCTTGTCGATCTTCGGAGAAACCTGTATCCCAGAAATTGCAGGTACACTTTCCATTCCTGTATTCATGGCACTGGATCCAGAAAAGACTATTTTCCAGCTCACACTAGTATTCTTCCTAAAAATTTTAGGTGTGCAATTGGGACCAGCTATGTATCTGATCATGCTCCAGTCAACCTACAGTTGGACATGCATCGTCTAACCACAAGGAACAAAACTTGGAGTATGGAAACTTTATGGTACAGACTGTCAGACAGCAAGAACAAATTATTGAGCTACTTTAGAGACTACTTATACCTTAATACAGAATCCGTCTCCTCTTCTCATGCTCTTTTGGGAGTACGAAAGATCTACATACAGGGCCCACTTAAGCAGGATACCACCATACCAGGCAAAAAGCAGCGGATGGAGAAAAGAGATAAATTTAGAAATTAGTTTAGATCCCAACTATGCTGACCAAGTTGTAGCAATAGATGTATGAGAAATGGAATAATGGAAATAGGGATTCCCAGAAGTCTTTCCAGGAGAAACTGAGCAGGTTAAAGTGCTTCTCACATTGCATCATTTTATGTTAACAGGCTGTACCTAAGGTGCACAAGGTAAGAAGTTTTCTGCTTTATTTATGAGAGTATCTAAAGAATGAGTTGTATAGACTATATGAGGAGGAAGCTATTGATCCATTAGAATCTTCTGATTATTTGAGCCCAATAATATGGAAACAAAAGTTGACTGCTAAAATCCATATGCGCATAAACCTATGGAATTTGAATAGCTATAATTGAGAGAATCGCTAAACCAAAATAAATCAAAATGATTTATCAAAGGCTTATCATCAGATTCAGCTACACCCAGAGAGCAGTGATTTGATGTCATATATCACCACAGACAGGGTTTATAGATATTGAAGAATGCCTCTTGGATTGGAATCTGTTTAGGCAGTATTTCAACGAGTTATAAAAACAGTAATGGTGGGTATTGAACAAGTAGCTTTGTTCCTGGATGATTTCCTAGTTTCTGCTAAAAATACACAGGCTCAGAATAGGATTTTGAGACAGTATTGTAAAGGTTAACGGAGTATTGCCCTTCCATTGGAGTGGAAAAGTGCATATCTGCAGCTGTATTGAGGGCATATTGTGAGTAGGGATGCCATAAGACCCAAACGAAAGTTTATAGATTCCATTGATTATATGTTGTGTGAGGCAAATAAGGAACAGCTGAAATCTTTTTCTGGTCTTGCTGAATATCATAGCAAATTTGTAAATAACTATGCAAAGAAAACTTGCCCCATTAGAGTGTTATTGTATAAATGTGGGAAACGTCCTTGTTCCAAAGAATGTGCCCCTATTTGGAACTTCTTCGATTCCTGTTACAAAACAAGGATTGTTACAGATGTTTGTGTGGTTCTTTTACAATAAAGTCAAAGTCAAGAGAGGGTGGTAGCTTTTGCAACTTGGACCCTAAAGCATGCTGAAAGTAGTTCTTCAGTCATCAAAAAGAAGGCATTAGTTTGTTGGTGGGGTATCTATCATTTTAAAATATATTTCTGAGGTACAGGATTTGAGTCTAGGACCGAACAGAAGTCCCCGATTGTTGCATTTTCCAAAAAGAGCCACAATCATCTATTACAAAGTGGTTATTCAGATTGCAGGAACATTCATTTAGCACAAAATATGTCCTGGGAGTCAGGAAAATCAATGTTTGTCCTAAAGGCTGGGCTCATGTGCAATTGTGTTTCGCCAAATACTTTAATAAAGGTGGACTTGAACATACATGCAAGACTCCTGAGAAATTTAATTGAATATGGGCACACTTCAATATTGCATCTTTTTGTTATTGATTCTAAAATGCTTTAAATTTGAGCTATATTTCAGATACACTGTATGCTCCTTTTCATTGGTTTGATTTGCCCTTGAATGTGCCAAGTAAAGTTGAGGGGGAAGCTTGGGTTTTTGCCATTCCAGGGGGGCAATGGGTGAGAATTAATGGAAGCATGAAATAGTTAGAGATGCAGAACTTGAGAGTATTAAAGAACATGTGTCCCAAAGGTGGAGCAAGGAGTTTTCTGATGATGCGTAATTAAGAGGATATAAATTAGTTTGATTGGAATTGTCTGTGTTAATGGAGTGATTTTGAGAGGCAATAGATTGGTTGTACCAATATTGTTATGCCAGAGGGTCATGATGCTGCTTCATGAGAGCCACAGAGGTATTTCAGTCATGAAGAAGAAGGCTTGCATGAACTTATGGTGGCCTGGCATGGATCATAATTTAGGGAGTTGTGTCAAGGATCATGCAAATTGTATGTAATGTAATATATATCATATATGGTAAACGTCCTCTGTTGCTCCCCTCCCATTTAAAATAAATACATCGGACCCCAGGGAATGAGGTCCCCAGGGCCTTTAAATGGCTTGTGGAGGGGGCACGTGCCGCTCTGCTAAAATCAACTATGTGTTGACCACCTGGGAGGGCTTTTAATTCAAAATGGCAGTACCCTACCCATTTAAAAAAAACATTTACCATGGTACCTCAGTACTACCACAGAAAAGCGGCAACGTTATGGAATATTTTCCAATTTTGGCACTCTGTGGACCCCACAAAATATAGGGGGTCAGAATATCCCTACCCTGCACCCCAATATGTTGTTTTTCTTTTTATTTAGAACTGAATCCTAAAATGTCTGTCAAACCTCTTTCTTGAGCAGATCATTTATTTTAATCTGTCAGTCCCACTGTAGTATAACAGCCTGCTATATCTAGACAAATTTGGTGTAATTTCGCTCAGCAGTTTTAGCTTTAGCTGTGTCTAAAGTTCCATGTGAAATTGCATAGGGATAACCCCCTCTTTTTTTCTGCTATTGTTTGATAAATCGCCTGAAACTTTTCAGGATAGAGCTGAGGTGAATGAACTTAATTTTGGAAAGTTATGTGAAGATTAATCAAACAGCGCCAAAGTTATTAGTAAACCCAAAAAATCAATTTCCTTTGGAAACACGGTCCTAACTATAACTACACTGTGGCAATATACAGATAGATAGATATATTCACTGAAAAAAACATAGGTTTGCCTCTTTTTTATTATTTTTTACATTTTATTTTAACAGGAGGGGGGCCACAAGGCCCCCTTCCCTTGGCCACTTTTGCCCCCGCGGTCCCAGCCGGCTCCCTGGCTCCTGCAGGAGCTGGCATTAACTTAGACATGCAGCTCCCTTTCCCCAAAAGCAATTTTGCTTTGCTTCTTGGAAGCAAGAGCAGGTTTCCTGCTCTCGCTTCCATGAAGCAAAGCAGTGTTTGCTATGGCAGGGCGGGAGCACTGATCCTGCCCTGCCATAGCAAACTGCAGTGTCCCAGGGGTGGGCACCCTAGGATATTGATGGAGCCGGCCCTGGGGGATGGCGATTGCCAGGGCCAAGGAGGGCTCCAGGAGGGGAAGCCTGCTTCTTTTGGAGAGAAAAGTTATTGCGAAGAATATATCTATATATATATATATATATATATATGCAAAGAAATAGAGTTGCCCTCATGAAGATGCCACACACATCGGGGTTAAAAACAAATCACGGCAGGCAGCAGTGTAGTCAGCAGGCTGCAGGCGTTTCGTTGGCCATACGCGTTTCGAGCTGCCTTCAGCTCTTGATCACTGGCGGCAATGAAGCAAAAAGCGGGCTTGTAAGAACAACAGATTTATTGAGATTAGAGTACCGCCCACCATGGGCGTCACACACAGTAGCATGCTGGTCCTGATAGTCCATATACTGCCACCTAAGACTCACAGTTCTTTGACCCAGGGGTGTCCGCTCCTGCTTCAATGAAAATGAACTCCCTGTCGGACGAAAAGCAATGTCAGCGCTGCTTTCCTCTGCTCATATATTCCTGCGGCTGAGGCCCCCTCTGTCCACAAGCGCTCGTGTGAACAAGCACTCCTGGTCCGCTTAATAAGCGTCGGGGCATCTTCGCGGCTGGGCTAGCCGCATGTATATGCAAAGAAAGAGAGTTGCTCTCATGAAGATGCCACACACATCGGGGTTAAAACACAAAATCACGGCAGGCAGCAGTGTAGTCAGCAGGCTGCAGGCGTTTCGTTGGCCATACGCGTTTCGAGCTGCCTTCAGCTCTTGATCACTGGCGGCAATGAGGCAAAAAGCGGGCTTGTAAGAACAACAGATTTATTGAGATTAGAGTCCTGCCCACCATGGGCGTCACACACAGTAGCATGCTGGTCCTGATAGTCCATATACTGCCACCTAAGACTCACAGTTCTTTTACTTTTACTCTGTTGTTCTTACAAGCCCGCTTTTTGCTTCATTGCCGCCAGTGATCAAGAGCTAAAGGCAGCTCGAAACGCGTATGACCAACGAAACGCCTGCAGCCTGCTGACTACACTGCTGCCTGCCGTGATTTGTGTTTTAACCCCGATGTGTGTGGCATCTTCATGAGGGCAAATCTCTTTCTTTGCATATACATGCGGCTAGCCCAGCCGCGAAGATGCCCCGACGCTTTTTAAGCGGAACCGGAGTGCTTGTTCACACGAGCGCTTGTGGACAGAGGGGGCCTCAGCCGCAGGAATATATGAGCAGAGGAAAGCAGCGCTGACATTGCTTTTCGCCCGACAGGGAGTTCATTTTCATTGAAGCAGGAGCGGACACCACTGGGTCAAAGAACTGTGAGTCTTAGGTGGCAGTATATGGACTATCAGGACCAGCATGCTACTGTGTGACGCCCATGGTGGGCGGGACTCTAATCTCAATAAATCTGTTGTTCTTACAAGCCCGCTTTTTGCTTCTTTGCCGCCAGTGATCAAGAGCTGAAGGCAGCTCGAAACGCGTATGGCCAACGAAACCAGCCTGCTGACTACACTGCTGCCTGCCGTGATTTGTGTTTTAACCCCGATGTGTGTGGCATCTTCATGAGGGCAACTCTCTTTCTTTGCATATACATGCGGCTAGCCCAGCCGCGAAGATGCCCCGACGCTTATTAAGCGGACCCGGAGTGCTTGTTCACACGAGCGCTTGTGGACAGAGGGGGCCTCAGCCGCAGGAATATATGAGCAGAGGAAAGCAGCGCTGACATTGCTTTTCGCCCGACAGGGAGTTCATTTTCATTGAAGCAGGAGCGGACACCACTGGGTCAAAGAACTGTGAGTCTTAGGTGGCAGTATATGGTCTATCAGGACCAGCATGCTACTGTGTGTGACGCCCATGGTGGGCGGGACTCTAATCTCAATAAATCTGTTGTTCTTACAAGCCCGCTTTTTGCTTCATTGCCGCCAGTGATCAAGAGCTGAAGGCAGCTCGAAACGCGTATGGCCAACGAAACGCCTGCAGCCTGCTGACTACACTGCTGCCTGCCGTGATTTGTGTTTTAACCCCGATGTGTGTGGCATCTTCATGAGGGCAACTCTCTTTCTTTGCATATACATGCGGCTAGCCCAGCCGCGAAGATGCCCCGACGCTTATTAAGCGGACCCGGAGTGCTTGTTCACACGAGCGCTTGTGGACAGAGGGGGCCTCAGCCGCAGGAATATATGAGCAGAGGAAAGCAGCGCTGACATTGCTTTTCGCCCGACAGGGAGTTCATTTTCATTGAAGCAGGAGCGGACACCACTGGGTCAAAGAACTGTGAGTCTTAGGTGGCAGTATATGGTCTATCAGGACCAGCATGCTACTGTGTGTGACGCCCATGGTGGGCGGGACTCTAATCTCAATAAATCTGTTGTTCTTACAAGCCCGCTTTTTGCTTCATTGCCGCCAGTGATCAAGAGCTGAAGGCAGCTCGAAACGCGTATGGCCAACGAAACGCCTGCAGCCTGCTGACTACACTGCTGCCTGCCGTGATTTGTGTTTTAACCCCGATGTGTGTGGCATCTTCATGAGGGCAACTCTCTTTCTTTGCATATACATGCGGCTAGCCCAGCCGCGAAGATGCCCCGACGCTTATTAAACGGACCCGGAGTGCTTGTTCACACGAGCGCTTGTGGACAGAGGGGGCCTCAGCCGCAGGAATATATGAGCAGAGGAAAGCAGCGCTGACATTGCTTTTCGCCCGACAGGGAGTTCATTTTCATTGAAGCAGGAGCGGACACCACTGGGTCAAAGAGCTGTGAGTCTTAGGTGGCAGTATATGGACTATCAGGACCAGCATGCTACTGTGTGTGACGCCCATGGTGGGCGGGACTCTAATCTCAATAAATCTGTTGTTCTTACAAGCCCGCTTTTTGCTTCATTGCCGCCAGTGATCAAGAGCTGAAGGCAGCTCGAAACGCGTATGGCCAACGAAACGCCTGCAGCCTGCTGACTACACTGTTGCCTGCCGTGATTTGTGTTTTCACCCCGATGTGTGTGGCATCTTCATGAGGGCAACTCTCTTTCTTTGCATATACATGCGGCTAGCCCAGCCGCGAAGATGCCCCGACGCTTATTAAGCGGACCCGGAGTGCTTGTTCACACGAGCGCTTTTGGACATAGGGGGCCTCAGCCGCAGGAATATATGAGCAGAGGAAAGCAGCGCTGACATTGCTTTTCGCCCGACAGGGAGTTCATTTGCATTGAAGCAGGAGCGGACACCACTGGGTCAAAGAACTTTGAGTCTTAGGTGGCAGTATATGGACTATCAGGACCAGCATGCTACTGTGTGTGACGCCCATGGTGGGCGGGACTCTAATCTCAATAAATCTGTTGTTCTTACAAGCCCGCTTTTTGCTTCATTGCCGCCAGTGATCAAGAGCTGAAGGCAGCTCGAAACGCGTATGGCCAACGAAACGCCTGCAGCCTGCTGACTACACTGTTGCCTGCCGTGATTTGTGTTTTAACCCCGATGTGTGTGGCATCTTCATGAGGGCAACTCTCTTTCTTTGCATATACATGCGGCTAGCCCAGCCGCGAAGATGCCCCGACGCTTATTAAGCGGACCCGGAGTGCTTGTTCACACGAGCGCTTTTGGACAGAGGGGGCCTCAGCCGCAGGAATATATGAGCAGAGGAAAGCAGCGCTGACATTGCTTTTCGCCCGACAGGGAGTTCATTTTCATTGAAGCAGGAGCGGACACCACTGGGTCAAAGAACTGTGAGTCTTAGGTGGCAGTATATGGACTATCAGGACCAGCATGCTACTGTGTGTGACGCCCATGGTGGGCGGGACTCTAATCTCAATAAATCTGTTGTACTTACAAGCCCGCTTTTTGCTTCATTGCCGCCAGTGATCAAGAGCTGAAGGCAGCTCGAAACGCGTATGGCCAACGAAACGCCGCAGCCTGCTGACTACAATGCTGCCTGCCGTGATTTGTGTTTTAACCCTGATGTGTGTGGCATCTTCATGAGGGCAACTCTCTTTCTTTGCATATATATATATATATATATATATATATATATATATATATATATATATATATGTATGTATATATATATATATATATATATATATATATATATACATATATATATTACCTACTGGCGGTCGCCAGTAGGTATATATAGTTAGGATTTTTTCTCTATGGGTTTTTTGAAAATTCTATGTCTAATAACTTTGGCGTTTGTGGACGGAATTGGCTGAAATTTTCAGGAAAATGGCACATTTTGTTTCTGAGCAGCCCTTGAAAATTTGGGGGGGGTTCGTCCAGTGGGGGCCGAGAAAAAAGGGGGGTCCCAAAACGTGTTTTTAACATTGAGTTTTCCATAGGGCGGTTGGCCTCACTTTTAGCCCGAACGGCTGAATGGATTTGCACGAAACTTGGCAAAATTGTAGGGACTGGTAGCCCGATGTGCCTTTTGTAGGTCTCAATATATGTGCTCCAGTGGATTTTGAGAAATTAACGTTTAAAAAAAGATATATATCTGTAACAGCGGACCGGGCAGCGCACTGGTTCGCGGACTTTTCGCGCAACGGAGCTTTGTGAAGCGAAGCTGATTGGTTCTCCGGCGTCTGTCAACATTCCAAACAGTCCGTAGCGGCCGCCATCTTGTCTCTCGGTAGGATC
Organism: Lissotriton helveticus; assembly: GCF_964261635.1. Lineage (NCBI taxonomy): Eukaryota > Metazoa > Chordata > Amphibia > Caudata > Salamandridae > Lissotriton > Lissotriton helveticus. The sequence goes on along the minus strand of NC_136061.1, from coordinate 736,904,387 downwards.
GAGAGACAAGAGGAGGTCAAAACAAAGGGGGAAATAACTATAAGGGGGCATAGTAGATCCTCGCTGACCCCCTAGGTTTGATGTGGAGGTTTTAAAAGGGCCCCGCGGGGCAAAAAAAAAAAATAATAATAATAATTGAACGGCTGAATGGATTTGCACGAAACTTGGCAAAATATTAGGGACTGGTAGCCCGATGTGCCTTTGCTAGGTCTCAATATATGTGCTCCAGTGGATTTTGAGAAATTAACGTTCAAAAAAAGATATATATCTGTAACAGCGCTCCGCTTCGCGTAACGGAGGTTTGCGAAGCTGATTGGTCATTCTGTCACTGGGCTATAGTTGGGCTACATCTGGCTGATATTTGGGCTACATTTGTTTTTTTGTGTGTCTGGCGGCCATCTTTGGGCTACATTGGGCTACATTGGGCTTCATTGGGCTACATTCGGCTAATTAGCAAATAGCTCATCGCAAACTAGGAATGGTAAAGAATCGCTATTTATTCCTTAAAGTTCGCTATTTAGGAAATGCAAATAACTTTGATGATACATATGGCGGTTCATCTCTAACAAGATAAGAAGCATAGGGATACATTTATGATGACTGGCGCATCACCAGGGATGTGTTAGTCATTCTGTGCCGCTGTTCCGTCACCTATGGTGTGCTGCATTTACAATGCGGCGCATCATGGGGCAAAAACAGCACAGATGCGTGATGTATCTGTGCCGTAAAGGTGGCGCATTGCTGGAGTTGTATCGCAAGTGTGATGAAGCTCCAGCAAGGGTCGGGGGTGCCCCTGTCGCAGGGTTTCTGTTCTCACACAGAACTGTGGACAGAGGATTGGAACCTCGGCGAATGCATTGCTGGAGTTGTATCGCAAGTGTGATGAAGCTCCAGCAAGGGTCGGGGGTGCCCCTGTCGCAGGGTTTCTGTTCTCACACAGAACTGTGGACAGAGGATTGGAACCTCGGCGAATTAGGGTGTCCCAAAACTCACGTTAGTAATCAAAAACTCCTTAGCAAGCTAGGTACAGTGTCACATTGGATATAACAAACTCTCAATGTTTAGACAATCCAGAATATGAACTTATAGTACCTCAGGATACGTGGAACTCATGAACAGTCGGTCGTTATAGATTTCTTAGAAACCAGAACATGGAGTTAAGAAGAACAGATGTGTATTTGAAATGTTTATTTACTAATGCCGTCTTCTCAGGCGTAGTACCTTAGATAATAAAAGTACACATATTATCAGTAGCAAAATTACCAGCAGTTACTAGTACATAAAAAGTGAATGGTGATAGTATGTTAACATGCTGTAAATGAATAAGAGTTAGCAACACTTATAAGCAGCCGCGGGCCGTGGAGGGAGTTACGGTGAGGCAGGGAGGCGGGGAGGGGGAGAAGCAGGGTGGAGAATACAAGTACACATATTATCAGTAGCAAAATTACCAGCATAGTTACTAGTACATAAAAAGCGAATGGTGACAGTATGTTAACATGCTGTAAATGAATAAGAGTTAGCAACACTTATAAGCAGCCGCGGGCCGTGGAGGGAGTTACGGTGGGGCAGGGAGGCGGGGAGGGGGAGGGGCAAGGTAGAGAGGGCTCCACCCTGCTTCTCCCCCTCCCCGCCTCCCTGCCCCATCGTAACTCCCTCCACGGCCCGCGGTTGCTTATATCTCACCCTCCCTAATACACATATTATATTATTTGCTAAGAAGGTCTCTTTGTGTTGGTTTAGGGCGTGCCCATACTTTAGTGTCTTAGATTTGAAGGAATCACATCAGCATACACCAGCTCTCTCTTCATGTGAACCGCATCAACTGTTGTGTATGTGTGTTCGGCAAAGCAATATAAAACCCGCCTCATGCCCAGAATTGGCAGAAGTTGCACTTATGTTATGAGTATGAAGTCGTGGAGATCAGACCTCATAACAATTCTGCATCGTGTTGTTCTTGAAACTTTAGCACTCGCTGTACAGATATAGTTTAACAAGTAAAGCAGATAGTAGACCAATAACATATTATTCTCATGTAAACCACGATGAACTACTAGGTGGAAAGCTAAAGCAACAACTAAGTGTCGTGTGCAGAAGTTGCAAAAAAGGAAAAATGGCGTTTAAACCGGTAATGAGCCCATGCTAACTTAACACGGTGTAAAGATATCCAGGACCTAGATGACACCTCCTCATGATCCGGAAACGAACTGAATAAGATAATAGAAGTGCCATCTCATGAGAGCAGATTGCAAGTTTATATGTGGACGGTCCGCAAGGTAAAGCATTAAAAACTAGGAAAATTTAATGCTAAAGAAAAATAAAACAGCCAAGTACTTTATCGAGTCTTAAGCCAATAGGCAAGGTAAATAATAAAAACTTGACAAATAAGTCAATGAATTGTCAATGAAATGCTAGTACTCAGCATATCAAACATGAAAAAGGTCTATGACATAACTGTGTATGCAAAATAAGCTGCAACAGCCTCCAATAGGAAGTCACCGTCTTCATCCGAAAACAGTTCAGCCATCCAATTTAAAAGCGGAAAAGAACATACGTGCTCTCCCAGCACCGGATCCTCTATCACCATCAGAGGACAGCTCAGTGGGTTTTCAAGAAAGCTCTGTTCCAAGAAAGACTGTGCTGCCGCCAGTAAATTCCAGGGACCAAGTAGTCCATGCATCAATGCCACAGCCATAATCCTTTCGCCAGGACAAACCAACTCGTGAGTAATGATAGGAGTCATCAGCTGATTAAAGTCGACGTCAGGAGAAACCGGTCCGCAGAGACACAAATCAATGGCCCAATCGAAATCACAGGTCAGGCAGTGAAATACAGGCTGGACACAGGTGAAGTAGGAGAACCGAAAAGATAATCCATATGCCGTGCTTAATATCGCCAACGGCATTGTGCCATAATATTCTAGCATGCGATTGCGGAACAGTGTCAGCAGCTGCAGGGTCGGAGGTTGCATAGGAGGGACATCCATATTTAAAAATGTAAAAAAGCACAAGAGCGTCCGCTGGTAATGCAAGTAAAAATGCCAATCCACGAACCAGAGTGCAGAAAATACAATGAAAGGAAGCAGGGATGACTCCAAAGATTTTCTCAAATGAAGTCACGAGACCACTGGTAACAACTTTAAAAAAGTGCACCAGGGACTTTGTGGAGGATGCGTTAAAGATAGTCGGAAACATGTTGCTGAAATTGAAAGGCAAATGTTAATTGAAAAAGGTTTTGCACCTCTGTATGGGTGTTCGCTATGTGAAGTACGAAAGTTTCACGGGCCGAACTCAAGGCCACCTCTCTCTGAGACAAAAGAGCTCTTATTCTTGCCATGCCGTTGAAACGTGTCTCAAGGTTGGTATTTGTGGCCAGATTGAAAACTCCCTATGTTCATGTGTGGGAGGAAATAGAACATTTCTGCAGCAAATAACCCGTTCACTTACTGTTACGATAAAAGGAATACTTTTAATTAACTCAGAACAATCTTCATTATTGAGCATCAAATAACTACCATTTTCCAACAACTTGAACGTGGGGATGATAGCAGGAACTGGCGTGCCTTGCAACACGCAAGCCATATTTGGTCGGTGTTTGTTGCATGAACCGTGTAACTGTATGTGCCTACACATTAGTGAATGATCTGGCGTCTCAGTGCATTCCTCTCCATTCAGATAAACTTCTTGATCATCTTTGAAACATCTGTATGTGTATGGAAGCGACCAGACCTCATGAAGGAAAGCACTACCTAAAGGTTCATAACGACCTATTGGTATATATTTCATACAATTTGAAAACTTATATAAAGCAAAAGGCAGCGTTATTAAACCGTGGATAAGGCATGTTGCCAAAAAACCCGCAATCCTCTGCTGATGATGTCACTGAGCATGTCATGAATGATGTAATATGTGACATCATCAGCAGTGGATTACGGGTAATGGTATCTCTAGTTTACTCCCTTATAGCTGTCTTTCTTTTAACATAAGTGTCTGTTTCCTTCCCTTATACTTACTGTTTTTGGGTCGCTTCCGGTTCGCGTACCCGCGAGCGAACTGGGAAGCGAACTAAGAGAAATAGAGGTTGGCACAGTTCCAAATATTGTACCAATTTTTTAATAACGGGGAGGTAGTTCTGAAAAGAACTTTTTTTTTTATTTTTCTGAACATTTTTTTACTGTTTTTGAATTTTTCGGAACAGTTTTATATTTTTTTGGGTTTTTCTTGGAGGGGGCAATGAAAACGATTCATTGTAAAGGGCTCAACAGGAGCAACAAAACAAAAAAAAGAAGTATTTATTATTTTGGGCGTTTCGGACAAACTTGCATATGATAGTCAATAGCTCTGTTGATCAGAGTGATGCTTTTTTCTCCGTAGGAAATGAATCCATCGCAAAATGCGCAGATGTGTTTTACATCACCAAATCTCATTTGTATATTTGGCACCATCTCCCTGCTCTCTGGTCCCGTTACTTCCGGTACAACAGATCTTCTGGCCATAATAGGGAGATTATCTAGGTCGTTCCGAAACTGTGCAGCACTGTAGTTGTTAGGATGCCACCTAGTCATATGGCGATGCATTGTGTAGTTTCCGAAACTGTATTTTTTGTCGGTCCCTCTGGACAGTCTATCTTGACATATAAGGCAAGTTACGTATCTTGCATTTACTTTTTTCTGACCTTTGGGAATTTTAAAAAATTGCCAAATGAAGTTTTCTTTCCGGTGAGACGTCCTGGGCTGCTCAGGCAAAAACTGCCTCTCTTCGTGCTCGTCCTCCTGTTCCTCTTCTTCTTCTTCTTGTTGAATTACAACTTGAGCAGGTGGTCCACTCTTCCTTGGATGTGGTGGAGGTGGTGGGGAAGCACCAGCTGAAGCTACTAAAGAAGCCATTGCTCAGTGATCACAAAGGGTCTTTCTCTCACAATGATGAAAGTCAGAGTGAGGAAAGAAGGAGGGATTTTCATCATTTGGGAAAAACAAGAGTTCTCAACCAATCAAAAGTGTTCATTTTAGATTATATGACCTAGTCTTACATCATTAGGAAACCAAAAGTGAAATGAACCAATGAAAAGTGTTATTACCAAGTCACATGACTTGCTGTGTTTACGTTAAGCGCTTTGCAGGGCCTCCCGGTTTGCTTCCAGAAACCTGCGCTTTGCGACTCGCTTCGCGTACCAGTTCGCTAAGGTAGCACGTCATATGACGTATCACGCGACAACGTGAAACGTCATGCGGACGGGAGGCGTCACGATGTTGTTTTCTAACGCGGCACTTGCGGTAAAGAAACGTTTACCGGCTCGCGGTCTATTTCGCGGCATCAAGGTCAGCTAACGGGAAGCTTCCCGATTCGCGAAGCGGGAACGAAGAAAAAAAAATATTTAAAAAAAAAATTATTCATAAACATATAAAATATATTTTTGGATTTAAAGAAGAATACATTTTACAGCTACAGATATTAGCTGTTAAAAAACCAATGAAATTCACAGAAAAAACCATAGGTTATAGACCATATATAGTTAGGAATTAGCATTTACAAAACCTTGAAAATTCACTGAAAAAACCATAGGTTATAGACCATATATAGTTAGGAATTAGCATTTAGAAAACCTTATTTTACTCACACAAAACCATTGAAATTCCATATATAGTTAGTTGCACTAACTATATATCGCGCACCCGCAATCCACTGCTGATGATGTCACATATTACATCATTCATGACATGGTCAGTGACATCACTGATGACATCACTGATGACATCTCAAATGACATCACTGATGACAACATCCAGTGACTGTATGTTTCTGTAAAGTTAAAATATGTCTTAGATATTGAAGAATGAGTGGATGTATAAGTGTCTGGATGAAGGATTTAGTAGGTGCGTGACTGACTGTATGAGTGAGTGATTAAATGTGTCTCACTGAATGCATGGGTTAGTGACTAAACTGTCTTAATTTGTGCATCATTATGTCTGTTGTGATGTAAACTGCTGCATGTGTTGATCATTAGCTATACGAGAGGCTATATGTGTTATTAATTGGTTGCCCAAGTATTTCTATGGGAGATTGAGTTTGTGTGGGGGTGGCTGGAAGGTGTGTGACTCTGTGCATAGATGTGTGAGCAGTTTATTCACTAGGTGTATGAGTTCAAGAGTGCATGTGGAAACAGCTACATGGGCAGTTGACTGTGTGCATGAGTGTATTGATGAGTGAATGGATATCTCAATGCTACATGTCATAGTAAGTACATATGTAAAACACAGTACATGTGAGAGTTGGCATATATAAATAACTGTGCATGAGAGCCACTGAGTGAGTGGTTGTATCGATCATTGTGAACTTGTATCAGGGATTGTATAAGAGAGTAAATATGTGTTAGTATATGTTTCAATAAGTAAGGTGTGTATAACTGTATAGTTGAAGAAATGGAGGTGAGATTGTTTCTTTGCATGACTGACTGGGTGTGTGAGTAACTCCATGGATGAGTGACAGTGTGTGAGTGTCTGTATACACTGAGTGTATCTAAGGTTATATTAGAGTCTGAAGAGGTTTATCGTATTAGCACAAGAATGATGCCAAATGAGACGTCATCAGTGATGTCATCAGTGATGTCATTTGAGATGTCATCAGTGATGTCATCAGTGATGTCACTGACCATGTCATGAATGATGTAATATGTGACATCATCAGCAGTGGATTGCGGGTGCGCGATATATAGTTAGTGCAACTAACTATATATAGAATTTCAATGGTTTTGTGTGAGTAAAATAAGGTTTTCTAAATGCTAATTCCTAACTATATATGGTCTATAACCTATGGTTTTTTCAGTGAATTTTCAAGGTTTTGTAAATGCTAATTCCTAACTATATATGGTCTATAACCTATGGTTTTTTCTGTGAATATATATATGTATATATATATATATATATATATATATATATATATATATATATATATATACATATATATATATATATATATTCTTCGCAATAACTTTTCTCTCCAAAAGAAGCAGACTCGAGCCAAAATTCATAAAGCGTGAAGATTTATTCAAAATTGCCAAAAACACCCGACACACTTTGGTCAAGGGTAACTTTGGTTCATACATTCGTGAATTTTAAAGTGTTCAAATAATAAACATAAAAGTAGGACTACTCGTCCCAACACAAGTCAGTAACTACCCTTGTTTAGCGGCTATCTTGTAATGTCTTCCGAAAGTAAACATGTGTTGACCGCATAGTTTACAAATCAATATCACAGCGTGCAACCTAATGATGTGATTGGATTTGTCACATCAGCATTATTTACAATTGCGCCCCAGTGGGCACGATTACTTTTAATCCAATTAATGCAGCGGATAATACTGTTGCCCATTTTTCATTTAATTATGAAAGATAACGGCATACACAGACCCTCCATGAATATTACGTCTTATTAAGCTCATCACAAATACATTGCGTACAATTCTGCCCCTGTGGGCTTGTTCACGCCTAGCGTGACAATAAAGCATTTTGATACAATTTCAAATGAAATCCATGAAAGGGTTCAAGTTGCTTATTTCATTCTGCATACAAGTACAAAAGTCACTTGCCAATTCTGCCCAAGTGGGCTCATATCATGGAGGCCACCTTCAACAAAACATATCTCAACCAGATCGTTGCAACAGGGTTTTTCATTACACATGGTTAACAATTCTCATTTGTTCGTCTTATTTGGCTGCTCATGAATCCTCATCCATATTGTGTGCGGACTATATGTCTCCTACGGAAAATAGAAATGTGAAATCACTAAAATATAAGTGCATATTAAAAACCAAATGATAGCTTCAAATCATTACAGAATTCAAATGCATTTCATAACAAAGATTGGCATGGATACATGCAGACAACAGTTCAACCTAGATGAATAGACATCTCCTCACCTTTGTTTAACCCCATTGGTTGTACTGTGTCATATTTGATTATTAGTCTTGACTCGAGTTGATGTAACTGTCTAGTTCTATCCCCTCCCCGCTCAGATATTGGGATCCTATCGAGGGCACAGAATTGTAGTAAGCTGAAATTTTTTGGGTGGAAGTCCTTAAAGTGTTTGGCTATGGGGTAATTTTTGTCCTCATTGGTAATCGCCCTAGTATGTTCCAGGACTCGTTTTTTTACCTGGTGTATTGTACTGCCGATATATACAAGTGGGCAAGGGCAACGCAACGCATAGACACAGAAATCTGACTTACACGTCAAGTGTTTCTGTATTGCAAATGGTTTCTGATTATTTGATAGAATAACTTCCTTCCTGTTCACACTATTCCTGCAGGCTTTACAAGCCTTGCATGTAAAAAAGCCCTTGATTGCTCTTGCATCTTTCTTTTCTTTTATAGTGTTACTACAGAGCATATCTTTTAATGCCGTGCACTTTCTAAAAGTGATCTTGGGTTGGCTCCCTACTGCATTTTTCAATGTAGGATCAGGATTTAGCACATGCCAGTATTTTTTTAGACTTCTTCTCACCTGCCATGATTGATCAGAGTATGCTGTAATGAACCTTATAGGTCCACTATCCTCGGATTTAGGAGATCATTCCTCGAAATTGTTTTTACTTTTGCACAGGCTTGTTCTACCACTTTTTTCGAGTACCCTCTCTCCTGAAATCTTTCTTTCATGTTAACCATTTCTCTCTCAAATTCTGTTGTTGTGCCACAGTTTCTTTTTGCATGCAATAGTTCACCAAATGGTAGACTGCAAATCAAATTTTTGGGGTGGCAACTTGCAGCATGGAGCAAGCTGTTACCTGCTGTAGGTTTTCGAAACAGCTTGCTTTTGAGTCGGTCTTTTTCAACGGACACCACCACATCCAAAAATTCAACAGACTGTTTGTCTATAGTACACGTAAATTTAAGATTGCAGTCATTTAAATATAAATCAGTGACAAATTGCATTGCATCCTCTCTGCTCCCCTTCCAGATACAGAACACTATATATATCTATATATATATATATATATAGATATATATATATACTAGCAGCCGGTCCCGACGTTGTCAGGGTATGAAATAGAATGTGTGTAATGTGTGTATTTGGCAAGGGCAATTTATTTTAAAATCTCGTGGTAGACAAAAAATTTTGTTTCATTAGAATAGGGACGGAGAAGGGCCAGCTGCAGCCCTGGTTGATGTTAGCAGGCACGTGTAATTGGTGTAGTGATCCGCCGCCTGAACCCGGCTACAGCCCTGGTTGATGTTAGCAGGCGCAGGTAATGTCGTTGAATGAGAGAGTTATCAGCCGCGGGTAAATCCGTTTATTGAGAGAGTTCAGTGACAGCGAGTAGGAGAGGCTGCAGTAATTGTCCCCGCAGACACGCTCATTTGAGTGTTCTCCCGCTTGAGGCCCAGATGCAGGCCTGTTTGATGTTAGCAGGCGCATGTTCCCCCGCTTGAGGCCCAGCTGCAGCCCTGGTTGATGTTATCAGGCGCGTGTAATTAGTGTACTGATCCGCCACCTGAGCCCGGCTAGAGCCCTGGTTGATGGTAGCAGGCGCGTCTAATTTCGTTGAATGAGAGATTTCACTAACATCACGCAGGAGAGGGTGCAGTAATGTTACTTGCGTTCACATGGCATGAAGGCCAGACACATGCCCCCAGCGTTTCTCACGCCCCCAGCGTGTCACGCCCCCAGCATGCCCCTTGATGCTGCGCAGCAACATAATTGGCGCTTGTATGTACGACTCACATGGCATGAAGGGCGGACACATGCTCCCAGCGTTTGTCACGCCCCCAGCACACGCCCACAGCCCACGATGTGATGGCCGTACCACACACCCCCAGCGTTAGTCACGCCCCCAGCTCACGCCCACAGCACAACACAGACACCCCCACAAGGGACTACTTTGCTGGCACGGTTCTTTTACCTTTTAAATGTATATGGTGTCCTACGGTACAATTGTATGTCTTGCACTGTATGATTGTGATGAACACCACTGTTTCTTGAAAAGTTAATAATAACAATTTTAAAAAAAATAAAAAAAATATATATGGTGGCCGTCTGCATAGCCTATGTCCTTCTGCTGCAACTGCCCTTTCCAACGCTGTATTGGGAGTTGTGATTGGTGCTGTGGTTACTGAGATTACCCGCCTCAAAGGTTTGGGCTCTCTCTTTATAATATTAGTATGGATATATATATGTATATATATATATTACCTACTGGCGGTCGCCAGTAGGTATATATAGTTAGGATTTTTTCTCTATGGGATTTTTGAAAATTCTATGTCTAATAACTTTGGCGTTTGTGGACGGAATTGGCTGAAATTTTCTGGAAAATGGAACATTTTGTTTCTGAGCAGCCCCTGGAAATTTGGGGGGGGGTTCGTCAAGGGGGGGCCGAGAAAAAAGGGGGGTCCCAAAACGTGTTTTTAACATTGAGTTTTCCATAGGGCGGTTGGCCTCACTTTTAGCCCGAACGGCTGAATGGATTTCCACGAAACTTGGCAAAATTGTAGGGACTGGTAGCCCGATGTGCCTTTGCTAGGTCTCAATATATGTGCTTCAGTGGATTTTGAGAAATTAACGTTTAAAAAAAGATATATATCTGTAAGCGCGCTCTGGGCAGCGCTCCGGTTCGCGGACTTTACGCGTAACGGAACTTCGCGAAGCGAAGCTGATTGGCTCTCTGGTGTCTGTCAACATTCTAAACAGTCCGGAGCGGCCGCCATCTTGTCTCTCGGTAGGATCGAGAGACAAGAGGAGGCCAAAACAAAGGGGGAAATGACCATAAGGGGGCATAGTAGATCCTCCCTGACCCCCTAGGTTTAATGTGGAGGCTTTAAAAGGGCCGTGGGTAGCGCCCGGTTCGCGAACCGGGAAGCGTTCTGGGCAGCGTACTATAAGGAAAAAAGAATGATAGACTTTTCAAATACTGTATGTTAATTGATTGTTGGTTTTGTTGATTATTTTTTTATTTTTTTTATTTTTTAAGCAATTATTTATTATTGTGATTGTGTTTGAAAATTTTATAACATTTCTAACATTTAACTAGTTTATGAATTACATATAAAAATGATTAAAGACTCAAACAATTTTTTAATATTACATACAATTTTATTTTTCGGATTGTTTTTCAAAATTTAATAGAACGTCTAGCATTTGACTGTCCGATATGTCCTCTTGTTGAGTGAACATAAGTTCCCACATTTGACCGTCATCATAATGAAGTAAATGATCCACAGATTCTACACATTGAACTAATTCATGGTCCCGTGATTCATCTATGAAATCTGAGTCATCATTGTCCTCAATATCTTTTTCTGTGTTGGTCTCCAGAACAATTTCGAAGGAAACATTCTGCTCACCTTCCATTTTATTGCTGTAATTTGCATAAAAAATAAATATATCAGTAGAGATAGGGCACTGTTGGGTTTAAGTTCAGACAGGTACTTGTGAGTTTATAACAGAGAAGTAATCTATGGGCACTGTATGGTTTCAGGCGTGAAGTAGTACTATTAAAAAGTGCCTGTGAAGAAGCCTAAGTAAATTCATAATTATACCACAGAAACCTAAATCAATCCATAATTATAATAAAGAAGCCTTTCTCAATGTCTAACTCTTACAGAGGGATAATATATAACTATCTGAAAATGTTTTCAAATTTATAAAATAATATCTCACCTTCTAAAAAGAAGTTTAAGTTGTGAGTGAAAATGATCTTGCAATGTAGTTCAGGAAGTAGTAGTCAAAATGGCTGTGTTTCTCTCTCTTCCTTTATATATATTCAGGTACATAGCCAATCAAATGTCAGGTAAAAAAAGTAGAAAATGAAAGTAACATTTTAATTGGTTGTCAATTCCAACACTTCAGATGTGTTTTGTGAAGTAATTTACCTCAGGGTATTTAGAGAGGTCTACAGGCTAAATGGTTAAATGGAATTTCAATCAAATTTGTGAAAATGGTAGGCATTGGTATGTAGTATGAGCTAATCTATATTTGGTGAAATTGTCTCCAGTCGCTTTTCTGTAAACTACTTTCCCACCTTTTTTGATGGTGCGCTTCCCAGGGAGCGACCCGGTACGCGAACTGGTGAGCGCCCCGGTTCGCGAACCTTAAGCGTTACGGGAGTCCACCATTTTGTGTTTCGGGCGAATTAAGATACAAGATGGAGGGCAAATAATGTTCAGAATGGGTAGAAGGGGGCACGGTAGACTTATCTTGACCCCCTAGGTTTTCTGAGGGTGGCTGAGGAGGCCCATATGTGCGGAAAAAAATTTTTTTTTTTTAAATTTAGCGAGGTTAGCTCCCGGTTCGCGTACCGGGTAGCGCCCCAGGGAGCGTACTTTGTTGAAAATTAGTGAAAAATGTTAGAGTAAAATAATAATTGTGAGTGATCAGATGTAGGGTAGCTCTGAGAAGAGCTTTTGGGTTTATGGTACATTTAGGTACTTATAAGTAGGTACCAATGCACAGTCTTAAATTCAGAATGAAAATTCTGTTGCCCTCATCTGAGAAGTGAACTCCATCTCCTCTGTAGATATCTTGCATGTAGTAACACAAGTTATTGTTGTACAGGGAGCCCATTCCATGGTCTCTCATGTAAGCTGAAACAGATTTGTTTACATGCTTCCTCGACTTCTCAATTTGTGGACAAAATTGGTTTGACCACCTCCATTTCTGTCTTTGGCATATATTTGAATATACCAAGGCAGTCTGAGGAAAAAGTGCCATCAATTGCTCAAAGGTGTCCTTTAAAAGCATTTCCAGACCTACCCCAGTCAAAGTGCCCAAATCATTACCTCCACAGTGCACAATTAACAGGTCAGGTTTTGGCAAATGCATAAAGGTTTTCACCAATGGTATCAATTGGTGACATTTTAATCCTCTGTGGCCAAACCACTTAATTTCCACATCTTGTAGATTGAGGTTAGGTAAATTCCTGTTCTCAGCATACCTCTGAGCCCAATAGATGTAACTATGTCCAACAATCCAGACAGAAAACATGGTGAGAGAAGCTTCTCCTGCAGTCAGATGAAGTGTGGCAATGAAATGGCAGTTGAAAAAATAAGAGTTTAAAATGAAAAAAACTGTGGAGTTTCTGTGTTAATGAAGCAGTAACAGTGATTGGTGGATTTTGATTGCTGAAAACAGAAAGTTAGGGTGCATGGATGAGTTGTTTGAAAGATGCATTTTGAGTGGTCAAGAAAAAATCATTAAATGAAAGAATGCACTGGATATGAGGTGCACTGAGAGTTCAGAGTTCAATTGCAACATTGTTGTGTGAACTTGCAAACACCAGAGGTCTTCCAAGAGGTGGTTGCCATGCAGAAAAGGCATGAAATGGCAGAGGGGGGAAGGGTTTTGATTTGAAAAAAGTGAGGGAAGAGTTTTGATTGGGTGACATGAGAGATATGTGTGAAGAATTACAGCATTTCTGTGCTTTTGATAGCTGCAGACTCTGGAGTGCATACCTTTTGCTCTGCTGAAGACACATTGGTGTGTTTCTGAGACTGTTTTGAAACTCAAAGTATTTGCTAAGGTGAGAAAAGATTTCTTTAATTTAGATAGAGAATAGTGTGCTTTAAGGAGAAAATTATGAAGAAAGTTGTGTTCTTCAAATGTTGCTTTGTCTCAAGTGTTTTACAAATAGATTTTGTTTCTTTGAGAAAATGTAATTGGAGAAAATGTGAAGTATTAGTACTGACAGGGTGTTATTGTGCATAGGAGCTGTGGAGTCTTTTCAAATTATGATTTGAAAATCGTTTTTGAGGAAAATGAATGGTTATAATATTTATGACAAGGACATAATGGTGTATGCTTCATTATAAGGCAATTGAGTGTCTCTGATGTTATTTTTCCCATTTTAATGTAAGACCTTTCTCTGTGGAGCATATTGCTTGTAAATATGCTCCCACCTGTGCATGGCAAATTTAGATTTTGAATGATTGTGTTACATAGCTATGTTAAAAGTGACCCAACCATGCTGCAAAGGCAATCAAAAAACGCTTTTATGTGTCTTAAGGACATTTTAAGTCATTTCCCTATGTGTAGTGTTTTCAAATTATGATTTGAAAATCGTTTTTGGGGAAAAGGAATGGTTTGTAAATTTATGACAAGGATATAATGGTGTATGCTTCTTTATAAGGCATTTCAGTGTCTCTGATGTCATTTTTTCCCATATTACATTAAAAGACCTTTCCCCGTGGGGCACATTCCTTGTAAATATGGTCCCACCTGTGCATGGTAAATTTAGATTTTGACTGTTTGAGTTACATAGCCATGTTAAAAGTGACCCAGGGGCGTGGCCAGGACAACGATGTGAGCAGACGTGTCTCGTTTGAGCTCCGTCGCCCCGCTGCACTGTAGAGCTTGTTTCAGCGTAGTTTCGGGGGTCACCCGTTCCTGAGGACCCCCGGTGCATTGCCGAGCCTGCTGGCGATCCATCTTGGAGGCGAATCGCGCCTGTGAGGACTCCCGCGGACATAGCGCAAGGCCCTGGGGTCTCCGGCTCGGCCGCTAGCCGCCATCTTGCCGCAGGGCCCGCTGCCGAGATATCTTGACTAGCTCCTGAAGCGGAGGCCGGCGCAGCGTCCTGGGTGAGGCGCCGGAACACTCCTGGCCCAGCCTGCGGCTCCGATCCATCAGCGGAGCCGGCCTGACACCGGCTGGGGTGCGCTGACGCTGTCTGCTCCGGGCTGCCACCGGCGGGGTGCGCAGCGGCTACCTGGACACCGCACCTACGAGAGCCCCCGGCTTTGGCGGGAGCTGCAGGCCCAGACCGGAGGAGTCGCCGGAGGCCCCCTGCCCGTGGGGCCTGGCCAAGATCCCATCGCTGGACAACACCCGGTGAGCTGCAGCGCGCCGCCCTTCCCCCCCCTTCCTCAACTCCCGGGGGGATCCGGCGACAGCGGGCCTCGACCGCGGGCCTACCCGCCATCTTGCACTCTGGGTCCCGCCTGTGCAGACGGCCCCCATCTAGGCGCTCCCCGCTGCCCCGGACGCCTGCTGCGGCGGCCCCTTGCCCGTGGGGCCTGACCACGACCCCATCGCTGGACGCGCCCGGTGAGTTGCAGTGCGCCGCCCTTCCCCCCCTTCCCCAAGTCCCGGGGGGGATCCGGCGACAGCGGGCCTCAACCGCGGGCCTACCCGCCATCTTGCACTCTGGGTCCCACCTGTGCAGACAGCTCCTATCTAGGCGCTCCCCGCTGCCCCGGACGCCTGCCGCAGCGCTTTGGAGAACTGATACTGCTTGCTGGCGCTGCCTGAGCCTCGGTGGGCCCCCACCCCACAGGACACTTCCCCTGCCTGCCTATCCACCGCAACCCGGCCCTGTCGAGCCTGGTGAGCTGCGGCTCGGACGACCACCTTACCACGAGCGGGCGGATCCGCCATCTTCTACCCCCGGACACGGGGTCTCCTGCTGCTGGGGGACGGGGACACTGGAGAGGACCCCCTGACCGCTCCTCGGCTGTCGCTGCAGAGCCGGCTGGGGGTCGCGCTGGGGACTGGCCCTGGCACAGTCGAGACTGGGAGGCTGCGCTGCTCCACGCCACGCCACGAGCCATGGGAGGCTCTTCACCTGTAGGCCCCGGGTCCTACCTGTTGTGGAGCACCTACTGCCACCACCCCCCTGACGCCTCCTCTACCTCCACGCTGCCTTGCCTCCCCGGCTGTGCCATCTACCTCCGCTCCTGCGGCCACTCTACGGCCTGGCCTTCATTTGCCTGAGCGCGCTCTGCGCCCTGTTGACGGACCGTATAGGCTTTGGACTCGGGAGGGCCAAGGCGTGCGCTGCCCTCTCTAGCCTCATGGACTTGAACCCCTGATCGTGAGACCCGGACGGCTGGAACGCGGGGCACCAGTGCGGCCTCCCACAGCAAATCCCCCGCCGCTAACCAGAGGTCGTCCACAGCAACTGGCCCTGCCCCCCACTGCCCCTTGCTGCCTTGAGTGGACCATGACACGCGGCAGGGGGACCAAATCAGACCCCCCGCCCACGACGACCAGAGGAACATCAGTGGCTTCCATGTGGGGCAAGGCGGGCTCGCCGTCGTCCTCCGGGGGACCCTCAGCGTCTTCAGGGGGGAAACCCCCACCGCCAGCCGACTCCCCGCCGGTGACGCAGGCCTTCATGTCCTCCTTCATGGCTGATCTGAAGACTGAGATTGGCTCCCTCAGGTCGGAGGTCCACACATGCGTCAAGGAACTTCGCAAGGAAGTCACCGACCTTGGCGACCGGGTCGACGGCCTGGAAAAGACGGTCGATTCCCGCACCGAAGACCTGGAGCAGATCTGGCGGAGGGTGGCGAACCTCGAAGAACAACACATCCATCTCCAGGTCAAGCAGGAGGACTTGGAAAATAGGGGACGCCGCAACAACCTCCGCATACGGGGTGTGCCACTTGGAGAAGAGGGGACTGACACCATGGCCTATGTGGCCCTACTCCTGCAAGCGGTGTGGGGCGAGGAGGACGCACCCCCACCGCGCCTCGACCGTGCGCACCGAGTCTTTGGAGCGGGAGGGAAAGCGGGTCTCCTGCCCGACATCGTCACCAGGCTTCACTATTTCACTGAGAAGGAGGCCATTTTGAAGGCGGCTAGAGACAACCCGGACCTGAAGTACGAAGGCCACAAGATCCAGATCTTTCAGGACCTGGCCCCCTCCACCCTCTACAGACGAAAGGTCTTCCGCCCGATCACGGAGAGGCTCCGGACCCTCAACATCCCTTACCAGTGGGGCCACCCCTTCGCGCTCATCTTCAGGTGGGAGAACAAGCGCAGGGTGCTCAGGTCCTATCAGGAAGCGGCGCAACTGCTAGGCATGCCGGAGTCCCCGGATCACAGTCCAGCCCGACCTCCCCACCTGGAGAAGGCCCCTCCACACTCGGAATGGTCCACTGTGCGCAAACGTCGACGATCCCCTCCGGTGGATGCACTCTCTGCCTCACAGACCAAACAGGACATCATCGCGCACATCCGCTCTCTTGAGGGCGACCGCGAGGACCAGGCCTCCCAGCTCCTCGCTTCTGGATCCGAGAGCGGAGATCGCCCCCCGACTACGGAAGAACACTGATCATTGCTTTTGTGCTCACAGATGCCCTGGGCATGCGCTCACCCATTGGGCGCCCCGATGTGTCCTCATGCATCATGGAGATTCCACCCCACTCTTCTTGGAAGAGGGGCACTCCCCCTCTCACTGGCAGGCCACATCCGTGGCTCTCTCCCCCCCCCGCCTGCGGGGGTCTGCAGGACTGGACGATACCTTTTGCCTCCTCCAGGCCATGTACTACATCGAGGAGCCCCAGCGCCCAATTGGCGCCTGCATGGACCAAGTGGCCCCGCGGCCCGACACGCCCCCGAACTACCTTGGAGCAGCGGGGTGGACGGGCTCTGAGACGACTTAATCTCGCTCCACTTACCTGGCTCTTCGCTCCCCCCCTTTGTCCCATAGGAAGTGACATTCCTGAGTTCATCCAAACCCTCGGGTAGAGGATGTCCGGTATCCGGGACAATGTACGCTGGCCCTGTTGGCCTGTTTTGGTTCTACTTCTTCTCTGCACCTTTTCTCTTTTTCCTCTCTCTCCTCTTCCTACTTTACCCCTCACTACCCTCTCTTATCACTCCTCCCCCGCGCCTGCGAAGGGG
The DNA here is from genome assembly GCF_964261635.1 of Lissotriton helveticus. NCBI lineage: Eukaryota > Metazoa > Chordata > Amphibia > Caudata > Salamandridae > Lissotriton > Lissotriton helveticus. The sequence continues at coordinate 736,886,779 of NC_136061.1, read as the reverse complement.
TGGCGGGGTGGGTCCTGCGGGGGTTGGCGAGCTGGGGGCGAGATGAGGCTGCCGCTGTCCTGTCTGCGGGTGGGTCTGCTATGCTGGGTCATGCGCGACTCCACACCCCCTTAGTGCTATGGCAGCGAACATCCCTACGCCCTTGAAGGTCCTCTCCCTCAACGTCAAAGGGCTCAACTCCCCCAACAAGCGCAAGCAGATATGGCGCTACCTCCTACACCATTCCCCCGACATCATTCTCCTTCAGGAGACACACCTTCTCAGGGGAGACACCACCCGCATGGCGCACCCCAGATACCCTACACAGTTCTGGGCATCCTCTGACACCAAGACAGCGGGGGTGGCGATCCTCTGTAGGGCTGGCATTAGGCGGGGACCCGTGAAACCCTTCAAAAGCGCTGACGGGCGTTTCCTCCGAGCCACGGTACAGATGGGTCGAGCACAGTTCACTCTAGGATGTGTATACGCACCCAACCAGTCGCAGGACAAATACCTCCAGGCGCTTCTGCGGGAAAAGTTCCCATCGGGCGACAGTAATGTGATCCTGGGCGGCGACTTCAATCTGGTCTGGGACCCTGAGCTAGATCGGGCGGGAACCCCCTTCAACGGCGCGGGAGCAATGTCCTCTGCCCTTAGAGCACAGCTTACTGACCTGGGACTAGTCGACGTGTGGCGCTACCACAACCCGGGGACCCGGGACTATTCCTTCTATTCCCATTCCCATCGGACGTACTCTAGAATCGACTACCTCTTCACCTCCCTTGAATTGGCCCGAGACTCCCTGGCCGCCACTATCTCCGACATTTCCCTGTCGGACCACGCTCACGTGGAGCTTTTGTTGCAGGACCCCCTGACCTGTGCCACTCGTGAGCGCAGGTGGACGCTCCCGCCGAGGATCCTCCGGGACCCGGATGACGTCGCCAGCATCCGAGCCGCCATAGACTCTTACTTTGCTATCAATGACACCCCCGACCTGCCCTTTCACACGATCTGGGATGCCTTCAAGGCCACCATTCGGGACCATATCACCTCCCTGGCGGCGGCGCGGAGGAAGGAAGCGTTCCGGATGGAAACCGACCTGGCTAGCGAGATCAAACAGGCGGAGGCTCGGGATCGAGACTCCCCTTCACGGGCGTCAAAGAGAGCTCTCGCCATTCTCAGGGGACAACTCCGCGCCCTGCGCACCAACAAGGCGGAACACTCCCTATTAGCGCTCAAGCAACGGTATTACGAGGGAGGGGACAAGGTTGGTCGTCTATTAGCCGGCAGGCTGCGGGCGCGCGCAGCTAGGGCCCACATTGCCAGTGTCAAGCGGCAGGATGGCACCAGTGCCACTTCAGAGAAGACCAAACAGGCCGCGTTTGTCGATTACTACTCCTCCCTGTATGCTGAGGAGCCCACCTCTGCGGAGGCGCGTGAGGCCGTCCTCGCGGACTTCGGGGGGTCTTCACTGTCCCCTGCTTGTGCGGCCACGCTGGAGGAGCCCCTACAGGAGGAGGAAATAACAGAAGCGGTCAAAGACCTCCCTGTGGGGAAAACCCCGGGAAAGGACGGCCTGCCGTTGACCTTCTATCGCCTGTTCTTGACCCAACTCCGCCCGCATCTGCTGCGGCTCTACAGCTCCTTCTCCGATACCGTCGGCCCATCCCCTGATATGGGCCTGGCGGAAATTGCCCTGATCCCCAAGCCTGGGAAGGACCCTGTCCTGTGTGCCTCCTACCGCCCCATCGCCCTCCTTAACACTGATCTCAAGATCTACACTAAGATCTTGGCCAAGCGGCTGGACCCGCATATGCCGGGATTAGTCAACCCGGATCAGGTGGGATTTATACGGGACCGTCAGGGAGCCGACAACGTTCGCAAGCTGGCACACTTAGTGGGAAAAGTGCACCATTGGAAAATCCCGGCCTGCCTCCTTTCGCTGGACGCAGAAAAGGCCTTCGACCGGGTCGACTGGACCTTCCTACGGGCGGTCCTCGCGAAACTTGGTCTTGGCCCTACCATGATCTCCAGGTGCATGGCCCCTTACCTTGGGCCGCAAGCCAGAATTCGGGTTAACGGTCAGCTGACATCGCCGCTCTCGATTCACAGGGGCACGAGGCAGGGATGCCCGCTTTCGCCGCTCCTGTTCGCTCTTGCGGTCGAGCCATTGGCGGAGCTGATTAGGCGCACCCCTGACATTCATGGTATCCCCCACGGAGGACGCTCTAACAAGGTAGCGCTATTTGCGGACGACCTGATTCTTACCCTAACGAATCCCCGGGTCTCCCTCCCAGCGGTGCACGGAGCCCTCTCACTGTTTGAGCAGGCGTCCGGCCTTAAAATTAACCACACCAAATCTTGGGCACTTAACCTCACCATCCCCGAAGAGGAGGTCTCCCTCCTGAAGGGGGTCACACCCTACCGTTGGGCGGATGACCACATTCAATATCTGGGTCTCGACCTCACACCTCACCTCGACTCGTGGTCCCCGAGGAACTGGGCCTCTTGCCGCAAGGAAGTCCTGGCAGGTCTGCGAAAAAGGAAACCCTTGATGATTTCCTGGCTGGGGCGGCTCAACGCTGTCAAGATGTCGATCCTCCCCCGCATCCTGTACGTTTTCCAGTGCCTCCCCACCCCGATCCCGATTCATTGCATCAGGACCCTCCAACGCGACCTCACGTCCTTCGTATGGGGGGGCAAACGGCCCCGGTTCTCACAGAAAGTCCTAATGGAGCCGAGAGACAGGGGTGGACTGGCCTGCCCGAATCTCCTCCACTATTATTGGGCGGCGCACCTTCGGTTCGTGATCGAATGGGGTGCACGCGAAAGCGACAAGCACTGGTTCCACATGGACCGAGTGGTCACGGGACGCACCATATGGGACCTACCATGGCTACCGCGTGTGGCGCGCTCCAGAAGTGCGTATATGGCGGTCCCCACGAAGACGGTTCTTGAAGTATGGGACAGAGTGGCAGTGCCCAAGGGTCTCACCACGTTCCCCTCTCCACACACCCCCATTGCAGGTAACCCGCACTTTCCCCCCGCTGCCCAGACCCGAGCCTTCGAGAGTTGGGTACAAGGAGACTGCAGGGTCGCAGGAGATCTTTTTCTTGGTGGGTCGCCTAAATCGTGGCGGGACTGCAGAGACGAATTCGGCCTTCCTCTCACCGCTAGCTTACAGTATGCGCAGCTACGCCACTGGCTCTCGGGAGACGACATGTATCAGGCTGCTACCAGGGCATATACCCCGTTTGAGAAGTTGGCGCGCTCCCTCGGGGGACTGAAACGGCTCATCTCCCAGATCTACAACATCTTGCAACACCCAGTCGCCCCGCCTACACATCCTTATCAGAGGCAGTGGCAGGCGGTGGCAGGCGCTGATATCACGCCATCTCAATGGACTCGGCTCTGGAACGACATCCCCAAAATCTACCGCAGCATACCACAGAGGGAAAACGCGTACAAGATGCTAACACAATGGTACTACACTCCCTTGAGACTCAGCAAAATGTTCCCCGCTTCCTCGCCGCTGTGCTGGAGGTGTGGCACTGCGACTGGTGACTTCGTGCACATCTGGTGGTCGTGCCCTATCTTAGCTGTCTTTTGGAAGGAGGTCCTTAGTCACATTAAGAAGGTGCTGGGTTTTCCCCTCCCTGAAGAGGTTTGCACACTCCTGCTGGGCATTCGACCCCCCACACTTAGGGCCCTCACGCGCAGCGACTGGATCCTCTCCCTCCACATGTTGGGTGCAGCTAGGCAACTCATTGCTCTATACTGGAAGCGGGCTGAGGCACCGCCGATAGCCTCTTGGTTCGTGCGCCTCTGGCACGTCCTGACCATGGAGCTACTCACGGCGCGGATACAGTCACGGGGGGTACGCTTCAAGGCAGTGTGGGAACCTCTCGTGCGATACCTGTGCTCCATCAGCTATGCCCGCCACATGCCCCCCAGGCTCCGCGCCCTGCAATTGTTTGAGGATGCCCTCGTCCCTGCTGACCCGACCAGACTAGCCGCCTAGTCGCCTCCCACAGTGTCAATTTGCGCTCTCCATCTCATATTGGCGACTGCAGCCGCGCACCCTGGACCCCTCTCCACCCCGCTACAGCTCACTCCTCCTCTGACTTTTCTTCTTTCCTACTTGCCACTCTGGCTTCCACCCCTCTTTGGGGCAGTTCGGCCCCTGTTGGGCCTTTGAAAACTGTGGCACCATTGCTCTCCCTTACATACGCACCTCCCCCGTGCACTGATGCATTACCGTCATCTGACCACCTCTTGTTGCTCTATCCCCTAAGCCACGCGGCCGGCCCCCCCAGGGGTTGTAGGCAGAACGCTGTGTTAATGGTTCCACCTCCCCCGGTTACTACTACCCACTGATTTTTCCTTTTATATCTGCGCGGCCGGCCCTGAAATGGGGTTGTAGGCTTATCGCTGTGTTCACAATAAAAACAGATTTGAACAAAAGTGACCCAAAAACTTGCAAAGGCTTTAAAAAAACACTTTCATGTGTCTTAAGGACATTTTAAGTCATTTCCCCCCGGGTGCAGTGTTTTCAAATTATGACTTGAAAATCGTTTTTGACGTAAAGGAATGTTGTTAAAATTTATGTGTGCCATATGCCCCCAAATTTCTTTTTGAGGGGTGCAGCAGGGTGTTTTTGAGACACCCCTGCACCCTTGGAAAAATTCCTAATTTGCGATGAGCTAATTGCTAATCGCAAATTGCACCTTCATTCCTATGGGCCTCCTGGCCCATGGAAATGAATGAGTAATTTGCAATTAGCAATTTGCTCATTGCAAATTAGGAATGGTAAAGAATCGCTATTTATTCCTTAAAATTCGCTATTTAGGAAATGCAAAATAGTTTGATGATACATATGGCGGTTCATCTCTAACAAGATAAGAAGCTCAGGGATACATTTATGATGACTGGCGCAATGAAGTGGACATCACTTACTTCATTGGTAGAGCTTTACATGTATTATCTCCTCTGTATTCTTCATCAAGCGTAACTTTCATCTGCAATCCTGAGTAGGCCTCACCTTAAACAAACCTCTGGATAGGCCACACCTTATCGTCATCCTGAATTAATCATTTAAAATGCTAGGGACAGATTTATGATAGGTGTATGCCTCTTTTGCGCCACTTACAAAACACTGCCCACGGGGAAATGACTTAAAATGTCCTTAAGACACATGAAAGTGTTTTTTTTAAGCCTTTGCAACTTTTTTGGGTCACTTTTAACATGGCTATGTAACTCAAACAGTCAAAATCTAAATTTACCATGCACAGGTGGGAGCATATTTACAAGGAATGTGCTCCACGGGGAAAGGTCTTTTAATGTAATATGGGAAAAATGACATCAGAGACACTGAAATGCCTTATAAAGAAGCATACACCATTATGTCCTTGTCATAAATTTACAAACCATTCCTTTTCCCTAAAAACGATTTTCAAATCATAATTTGAAAACACTGTACATGGGGAAATGACTTAAAATGTCCTTAATTCAAAATTTGCTATTCCTTATTTTGCGATTGCATTGAAGGATTTGCAAATTTTGCGATTCCTTAAATGCAATGTATCAAACAAAAAATATGCAAAAAATGCCATTAAGGATTTGCAAATTACCACCAACTTCTAGTTGGTGGTAATTTGCCAATTCTTTTCAAAAAGCTTTTTTTCCAAAAAACAAAAGGTGACATATGACGCCCATACATGCCCTTAGGGCATGTATGTGCGCCATATGCCCCCAAATTTCTTTTTCAGGGGTGCAGCAGGGTGTTCTTGAGACACCCCTGCACCCTTGGAAAAATTCCTAATTTGCGATGAGCTAATTGCTAATCGCAAATTGCACCTTCATTCCTATGGGCCTCCTGGCCCATGCAAATGAATGGGTAATTTGCAATTAGCAATTTGCTCATTGCAAATTAGGAATGGTAAAGAATCGCTATTTATTCCTTAAAATTCGCTATTTAGGAAATGCAAAATAGTTTGATGATACATATGGCGGTTCATCTGTAACAAGATAAGAAGCTTAGGGATACATTTATGATGACTGGCGCAATAAAGTGGACATTACTTACTTCATTGGTAGGCCTTTACATGTATTATCTCCTCTGTATTCTTCATCAAGCGTAACTTTAATCTGCAATCCTGAGTAGGCCTCACCTTAAACAAACCTCGGGATAGGCCCCACCTTATCGTCATCCTGAATTAATCATTTAAAATGCTAGGGACAGATTTATGATAGGTGTATGCCTCTTTTGCGCCACTGTGCGTCACTTTTGTGATGCAGCGGTGGTGCAAAAGATTTGCTATGAGGCGACAAAATTACAAATTGATGCATTTAGGCAGATGTGTCATGGTGTAAAAAAAACGTGCCACATGAAACCGATGCAGCAGTGATGCAAAAGATGCACCATGTTGCAAGACAGGCCTCACTTGGGGCCATATGTATCAAGCTAATTACCATTCGGAAAGGTCAAAATTCTGCGAATTTCGGCCTTTGCGAATGCTAATTAGACAAATGGTATGTATCAAACAAGTTTGATGCAAAATAAGGAATAGCAAAATTTGCTATTACTTATTTTGCGAATGCACTGAAGGATTTGCAAATTTTGCGATTCCTTAAATGCAATGTATCAAACAAAAAATATGCAAAAAATGCCATTAAGGATTTGCAAACTACCACCAACTTCTAGTTGGTGGTAATTTGCGAATTCTTTTCAAAAAGCTTTTTTTCCAAAAAACAAAAGGTGCCATATGACGCCCATACATGCCCTTAGGGCATGTATGTGCGCCATATGCCCCCAAATTTCTTTTTCAGGGGTGCAGCAGGGTGTTCTTGAGACACCCCTGCACCTTTGGAAAAATTCCTAATTTGTGATGAGCTAATTGCTAATCGCAAATTGCACCTTCATTCCTATGGGCCTCCTGGCCCATGGAAATGAATGGGTAATTTGCAATTAGCAATTTGCTCATCGCAAATTAGGAATGGTAAAGAATCGCTATTTATCCCTTAAAATTCGCTATTTAGGAAATGCAAAATAGTTTGATGATACATATGGCGGTTCATCTGTAACAAGATAAGAAGCTTAGGGATAGATTTATGATGACTGGCGCATCACCAGGGATGTGCCAGTCACCCTGCGCCACTGTTCCGCCACCCATGGTGTGCTGCATTTACAATGCGGCGCAGCATGGGGCAAAAATGGCACAGATGCGTGACGCATCTGTGCCGTAAAGGTGGCGCATTGCTGGAGTTGTATCGCAAGTGCGATGCAGCTCCAGCAAGGCTCAGGGGTGACCCATCTCCACAATATTGTGTCAAGACCTATGCCTGCTTAAAGCAGGCGCAGGGTTTTGACGCAGCTTTTTCCTATCTGATTGTAAATGCGGCACACCATGGGTGGCAGAGCAGTGGTGCACGTTAACTGGTGCATGCCTGGGGATGTGCCATTTAACATAAATCTGCCCCTTTACATTTAAGTATGTGCAGGGGACACAGAGTCGGTGAGGCTTATCCAAGGTTAAGAAGAGATGAGTCCTGTTCACTGAAAAATTAGACATAGGCTTCACCTGCTCAGCATCGCTGGACATGGCTAAATAATAGCTGCAAAATGTTACTCTTGTTAAACAATTTTACTATTATAATCTCTGAGATTTGTCTCTTACTCTGCAACATCTCATTGTTGTTATCTTTCTTTAAAGATAAAGACAACATCAACATGAGCGACAATCAGCAATCAGTTGATTTCGACCTCATCATTGAACTCGTAATTGAAACATCAGTGGATGTTGATCCCTTGGATGATTTAAATCCTGAGGATGAAGAAGAACGTGATGAGGATGCAGATTTGTCCGAATTATATGACATAGGGTGGGAAGCTGACCTGCTTGAGCCTATGGAACTATAAACATTTATTTTTTAAATTTACAATAAATGAAAAGTAAAAATGTAAACTGTTTAATTTTAAATTAAACACACCTTCAAAAACAGGTTATGTGTAGTGTCTTCAATAAAATATTAAAATATGCTCATAAAATTAGATCAGATTCACATATAAAACAGGACAGGTAAATGAAGAAGAATTCCATTTCTTTTCTGCTATTTCTGTATTCTAAATTTGCCAAAGCACTAAAAAATATTATATGTAAAAATGTTAAGTAGTGTGTTAAGTTTTTGTTGACTGTTATTGATTTACTGTTTGGTAATAGTGGTTAATAACATTTTTTATTATATTTTACCACAGATTCAACTGCAGATAATTTCAAATTTTGAGAATGCCAACTAAGGAGAGAATGAGAAAGGCTACAAAACGTCAAAGACAGCAGGTCCATCATTTACAGCAGCAGTCCTCTACAAAAAAAAATCGTCAAGTCACCAAGAAAGCACCGGGTAAGAGTACAAAAACATTCATAAGAAATATTTGTAGTAAAAAAAATATTACTACAGAAAATGTTTCAGTCCAGAAAAAGAGAAGCAATTCAAACGGAAAGGAAAGGCCAATCAAAAATGTTACTGCTAGAGCAAGAGATAACTCTGTGCATGATAGTAGAAGGAAACAACAGTTTAGGGACATTCGTAAACGAATGTTCCGCAACAGGATAATTGGCAATTTGTTAAAAAATATTAAGAAAGGTCAACAGAAAGTGCTTTTTTATAAGAGAAAAAAAAAAGTTGAGAAAGTTATTGATCAGGCATTTGAAATTAAACGTAAGTTATTTATTTTGATAATCAATAGAATTAGGAAGCTAAACAAGGCAATTTATGATTTCAAAAGAAATAGTAGATGGAAGAGAATAGTTAATCGTAGTAATTTTTGTGAAGTTTTTTCTGGAGAATGGATGCATAGTTCAAGCTGTGAGGCATTTTTTAATGAGGAGAGTTATTTCCAGGATAATGATTTGGTGCATTCAGTTGACACCAGTGGTCGTGCTTATGAAGTGAAAGATGGTTGTCCAGTTGAAAAAGAAAAACTTGTGACAACAGAGGCAGAAGAGGTGTTAGGTAATGAGGTTTTAGGAAGACGTGCTAAGGGTCCTGTGTACACCTGGAAGTGTAGTAGTATTTGCAGTGTGCGACAGGATTCCATCAATTTGCTTTGTGATTTTGTACGGTCATTTAATAAGAAAAGTTTGAAGCAGAAAATTAGGTTGTTGCAAGAATTAGATCCTTGCAGAGTGAGAGAAGTGACAGGTTTGCATGGTCATTCACTGGCTTGTCTTTCCAGGAGAGTATGCCAGAGTGTTTTTCATCATTTCAGGATGCTAGCAGTGCATCATAATAAAGTGAGGAAATTAGTTAGAATGTTGTATTATGCTAAGAGTCCAGCAATTATGCTTAAACAATTATGCGCTGCTCTTTTGCATGGTTCTGAAATAGATGTGAAGAATATATGTGAAGAAATTGAGTTTTGTTACTTTGGAAGTAAAGAGGAGAATGTTGAAATTGACCAAGAAGAAGCGGGTAATGTGGAAGATAGTGTACAGGTTTCCAGTACAGATAATTTCCAGAGGGAAATTGCGACGTTTCAGGTCAAATCAAGTGAGAGGCCAAATTTCACTTGTGTGTGTTATCGACGCACTTATTATAAGAATCAGACTAAGTTAGTGGATTTATATGCAAAAAGTGAAAGGGAAAATAATAGTGAATGGAAGGATTTCACAACATACTTGATGGTAGAAAATTGTTTTGATTTGGGATTGGATCAACGTGTGTGTACTTATTGTTGTTGCAAATTAAATCAAAACCAGATGCCTGCTAGAGCAGTTCATAATAATCTGGAATTGGTTGAGATTCCTTCTGAATTGAAGGCTTTAAATACTTATGAATCTATTTTGATTCAAAGTATCCATCCCTTTCAGGCTATTGTAAGAATGGAGCCAAAGACAGGGAAATTGCCTCCATCAGATTTACAGAGAGGATTAAAGGGAAGAGTTGTTTATTTGCCTCTAGATTTGAAGAAAAGCATTAACACAATTGGAGTAGAAAAAGTGGAAGAGGAACCTCTGGTTATCTTAGTTAATGGGGTTCCGACAAAGAATAAGAAAATATGGCAAGATTTAGTGGATGTTAGGAAAGTTAAAAAGGCAACATTGTATTTGAAAAAAAATAATAAATACTATAAGAATGTATATGTTGCAGAAGAGGAAGTAAGTGAGGAAGAGGATAGCGATTTGTGTGCTGGTCAAATTGAGAAAGTAGAACCCTCTACTAGTGAAGAAATATATGAACATTATAGTGTTCATCCTTTGCATTCCAAGGAAGTCATGGGGAATGCTATTGAGTTGTTTCAAATGAAACAAGCCAAAGGGAGTCCCATTAGTGTTTGGGAGGAAAGTTTGGAAGCTCGGTGTTTCCCACAGCTTTTTCCAACAGGTCAGGGAGGAAGATATGATGAGCGACCTCATCAAATTCCTGCTTCTGAATACCGGACTTTGCGATTGTATGCAGGAGATGCTAGGTTTCGACAATGCATTCCCTATTTGTTTCATCTCCTGTTTGAAAGCGATCTGTCTGGACTGTCATATGCAGTGAACCACATCTTGAAAAGTGGTATACACATGCAAAACATCTCGGCAAGTGACTTTATGGATAAAGTCAATGTCCAAGACAGTATTTTGGATTCTCACCTGATTAATCTCATGGCGTGTCAGCGTGGTACTAATGAGTACTGGTACCGTCGTCATGGTGATTTAAAATGTATGCTGAGGAACTTAGGAACTCCCACATGGTTCCTCACTCTGAGCTGTGCCGAGTATGGCTGGGAAGACTTACTTGAATTTCTACGAGAGGCAAATGCTAACGTAGAAAACATCGAATTCAAGACACCCGGAGAACTGTGCTCTTTGGATCCAGTCAATGTATGTAGGTACTTCAATCATAGATTTGAAGCTATGATGTCTTTCATCATGAATAAGAAGAATCCACCTCTTGGAGAGGTGTTGGATTTCTTCTGGAGAAAGGAGTACCAAGCAAGAGGTGCTCCTCATATACATATGTTGCTGTGGATCAAGGATGCACCTAAATTTGGAACGGATCCAGAAGACTCAGTGATGAGTTTTATACAAGAGTATTCTACGTGTGCTGTTCCAAACGCAAAGGAGAAGAAAAGCCTAAGAGAAAAAGTTCTGCGTTTCCAAAGCCATCGATGTGGAAAGTACTGTCGTCGTAAATTCCGAAACAAGGACAAGTCCTACACCAAATGTCGTTTCGGCTTTCCACGACCGGTGATTTCTAAAGGAAGAGTAAACAGTTTGATGTCTTCGCTGCGACATAATGTGATGAAGAAATCACCTAAAAACACATACAATTTGAAGAGGAACGAAGAGTCCAAGTACATCAACGACTACAACCCGGTGATTTTGTCCATGTGGAATGCTAACATGGATATACAGTTTGTGGCTGATAACTGTATGGCTGTGGCTCGGTATGTGACGTCTTACATCACCAAAAAAGAGAAGACAGAATTGAAGGATATGTGGGAGGACATTTCCCATGAAAAGAGCCTCAGCAAGAAGTTGTACAGTTTCAGTCCGAAGATGTTGTCGCATCGAGAAATTGGAGCGTACGAATGTTCTGACCGGTTGTCTTCAGCAAGTCTCTATGCCAAGTCCAGGAGTATCATTTGGGCGAGTCTTGGTCTTGCTGCAACGCGTAATCGAGTTCTCAAACCTGTGCGGGAAATTGAGTATTTGGCGGAAAAGGAGCCAAACAGTACCGACATTTTGAAGACCAACATGTTGGATACATATTATCCAAATCGAAGCATTCACCTCGAGAATGTTTGTTTATATGAGGTTCTTCAAAATTACATATTCAAGAGGAACATCAAAGAAGATACTGAGAAAGGAGTGTATGCTGTAATAGGAAGTGAGGGATGTCTGGTCAAGCAAAGAAAATGCCACTTGATAAACCATCGAAAATTGAGTGGCGAATCTCCTGAAAAAAAGGAGTTTTTCTATTTAGCACTTTAGCAACTTTTCAAGCCTTGGCGTGCAGAAGAGGAACTGCTTGGAGATTTTCTCTGTTACGAAGACTCTTTCAATGCCGCCAAGGAGACCATAGAATGTCCTGCTTTTCCCAAATATGTAGAAATGTTGAATGTGGAAATTGAGCAGGAAGCAATGATTGCAGCCGAGATTGCCAAAGACAGTTCTCAGGACAGTCAGAGTTCTGCTTCATTGAGTCAGGATCCACTAGGAGGACCTGTTATCGAAAATGAAGCTGCCACTGCTATGAATGAAGTGGAAAGAGCCATGGCACATGCTCAGGAGGATGCGGTTAACTTAGAAGAGTTGGAAAGACAACTCAACGTTGAGCAGAGGAAAATATATGACGAAGTTACCATGCAAATTGATCATGGATTAAGTCATGACAAGAAAGAGTGCTCATGTACGTCGTTGAAGCCTGTCCGACTGTACGTGAGTGGAGAAGCGGGAACTGGAAAAAGTTTCCTTATTAAAGTAATTTCATGTTATTTGCATGAAAGGACAGAGTCATCGCTGTCTTGTGTTGTCACCGCTCCAACTGGACTGGCAGCACATAACATTAAAGGGATTACTTTACATCGTTTACTGATGCTGCCAGTGGAGCATGACAACAAATTACAATATCACAAGCTATCTGGAGATGCTTGTTTTGAAGTTTCAAGAATCTTGAGGAAAATGAAACTTCTTATCATTGACGAAGTAAGCATGGTTTCCAATGTCATGCTTGCCTTTGTGCATTTGAGAATGCAAGAAGTTCTCAAAACAGAGTATGATGTGTTATTTGGTGGCAAACACATCATTGTTTTCGGAGATCTTCTGCAGCTGACACCAGTGAAAGGGCAACCTGTGTTCAAAATGCTCACGCATGAAGATACCAGGAAGTGCCTAGGCAGCATTGGCAACGTCAATATATGGTTAAACTTCAATTATGCTGAACTGCATGAAAATATGCGTCAGGCGAAGGATGAAGTTTACAAGACTATTCTACAAGATGTTAGAATTGGAAAAGTGACCGAGCATGGGAAAGAAGCTTTACATGCACGATTACTGTCAAATTTATATCCAGAACAAGATGATGTGCCTGAGAATATTTTTCAGAAAATTACTGAGAAGAAATCTGGAATATGTTTGATGCCAACTCTTGCAGAATGTGCCAAATTCAACAACAAAATGTTGCATTTAGAAAAGCAAGAGATTGTGAAACTAGAAGCTATTGACAGAGTAGAGCATATGGGATCAACAATTATTTTGTCTGAGAATCTGAAAACAAAATTGGATTCATTAGAGAAGAGTATATCTAAAACTGCAGGTTTTGAAAAGACTCTGAATGTGTGCTTGAACTGCCGTATAATTTTAAGAAGGAATTTACATGTTGAAAGAGGTCTGGTAAATGGATCAATGGGTAATGTTGATTTTGTGAAATACAGAAATAGAGATGGAATTGAATTTTTAAAAATTAAATTTGATGGCATTGAGGAAGTACAGCTAATTGGTCGTTGTTCTGCTAGATTTTTGCTTGTAAAAGACTTATATGTTCGCCGTAAGCAGTTTCCTGTTTGCTTGGCATATGCGGTGACAATCCATAAATCGCAAGGTTTAAGTGTAGACAGTGCATTGGTGAATATTGGCAGTTCTGTGTTCAAGGAGGGTATGGCATATGTGGCATTGTCACGAGTTAGAACTTTATCGGGATTGTACTTGATTGAGTGTGATGTCACAAACATTTGTGCGGATCTAGATTGTGTTAAGGAATACAATAGGTTAAGAAGAGAGTATGCGCCACATTTGCCTCAATATCCATTGTTTGAGAAACGTGTGGTAGGCCGGAAACGAAGAAATGTGACCAATACTAGGGAGGTTGTAGCAAAAAGACGAAAAGTCGATGAACCTGAAATTATAAGCAGAAACAAAAAGGATTCTGTTGAAGATGTTGTTGGTTTTCAATTTGAAAACAGTTCTGGTGTCAACTGCTATGCTAATGTAGTGGTTAATGTTTTGTTTTCTCTAGAAAATGTAAAAGAAGAGATTGTGGTCAATTCTGATCAAAGATTTTGCAGTTTGTTAAATTCTGTCTTAGAAAAATGTAGCACTGATAGAACAAACATAGAAAGTGTGTCTGAAATTCGAAATCTGTTAGACAGATGTTCAGGCCAAACACAATTCTCTCAAAATATTCAGCAAGATTGTCAGGAGTTTTTAATGTATATGCTTGATGTATTGCATGCTGAAGGTGTAGATGTAGATCAGCTGTTTGGGCTTTCTTATCAATGGCAGCATGACTGCGAGAACTGTATGGTATCAAGTACTACTAGTGTAGACTCAGAAAGATTTATATATTTAACTTTGCCAGACAGTAAATCAGTCTCCTTTAATAAGCTAGTAAAAGCAGCTGATCACAACATGGAGTGTAGCCAATGTAAATCTGAAATGATGTCCACATTATTTATACAAACATATGGCCAGTATGTCATTTTAATGTTCCAACGATGTAGGCCTGATGGAACAAAATTGACAACTTTAATTAAAAATTTTGTGGCTTCGCAGTTGTCAATATCAGGAAGGACTTTTGTAACTGCAGCAATTATATATCATGACGGTCCTTCAATAACATCAGGACATTACACAGCTTATTTAAAGTCTAGAAATGGCTGGTCATTCTGCAATGATTCTGTTTTAATTTTCAAAAAAAAATTGCCGTATGACCTTAAAAACTCTTACCTGGTGTTTTTAAAACCAAACTTTTAGGGAAAGAATCTCGGGATGTGCTCTGAGGAATTTCAAGAAGTTCTAATGGCTCCTACACGATTTGGCCTTGAGGATAAGTGTAGTTCAGAGACATAACTTCTAACCATAAGACTGGACGTCATGGAGAAATAAGTGCACTTTGAATGAGTTCAGAAAAACTATTTCTTTTTATAAGCTAATTGAAGCAGCCAATCAAAACATAGAGTAGAGGGAATGTAAGTCTGCAATGCTGTCTACTGTTTTACATTGCTTTGCGATTAAAAGTGATGTAGAGAATTAAATAATTGTAGTAGTCATAGAGGTAGTGTAAGTCTGCTTCATAGTAAGCAGTATCAGTGTCATAGGAAATGTAGAACATGACTGAGGAAGAAGGGGAAGATATTACTAGTCCAGGATTGTGAAAATGATCTTCAACATTTTAATTCTGAAAGTTGCGGAAATGCCAAATGACGGGATTGGCTTACAAGAAATCCAAGAGTTATAAATGGCTCTGACAAGATTTGGCCTTGTGGAAACTTGTGGTAGAGAGCAAGAAGTCATTTATTGTATGTAACATGTTTTTCAAAACGATGGAGGTTTTCTTTCAGAAAGTGGCGGGCTGAAAGTAATAACAGCACAACAGAGTGTAAGCTGCTCATAGGACATCCTTTGACGTCATGGAAAGTAAGTTAACTTTAAGGAGTTCTGAATTCTGATTTGTTATGTTGTATGGGTTTTTTAAACACAATCATTTTGATTGTGTTTTTTTCCCCGCTGTTATATGATGAATACCTTCAAGTCACTGTTTTTAGTGAAATTTGATACATTCTGAGAACAGCAAAAAGAAACCATGTAACATGTATAATTAATTCTGTACTGTTTCCATTTATGATGTACATTTAGAACTGTGTAGGAGGGATGGAGAAGGAGAGGCTTCTGTAAGTGTCAAAGTTCTTGCATACAGTGCTCATATTCTACGTAGTCTTTCATATGATAGACTACATTTCCACAATGAGATACCTAAGCAAAGGAAACACAGGTCATATGATTGTGGAATGAGCAAAAAAATGTGCATGTTTTTCAATTATATTACCTGTGTTTCCTAACATTACACACCACATTGTGTAGATGAGGTTTAGGCCTGTTCCTGGAGACAGAGGAGGTCTGACATTTGTTCAAGAGTGCAGTGGACATTAATCAATTCGTTGGTAGGCCTCCACATGTATTATATCCTCTGTTCTCTTCAAACAATTCGAAATTTCATTTGGAACCCTGAGTAGGTCTCACCTCAAACAAACCTCTGGATAGGACACATCTTATTGGCATCCTGAAGCAATCATTTAAAATGTTAGTGTCTTGCGACACTTTTCTGAGACAACAGCAGTGCAAAAGATGCACCATGTTTTAAGATAGGCCTCACTTCATCTGCATCAAGATACTGTTAGTTTAAAATGTATATCTTTAGGACTGTGTAGGGGGCCTGGAGAAGCAGAAGCTTCTGTCAGTGTCAAAGTTGTTGAAAAACTGTTTGTCCTTCAATCTTTCCCCTTGTCTTTTGTAATTTTTAAATACATGTTTTAATATTTTTCAAATGTCTGTTCTCTCTTTCACAGATTGAAAGTATAAAAACAAAAAGTGAGTAATTTAACGACAATTATAAGGTAAATGTTTTGTATTCTTTTCGTTACATTTCTATCACATTCACCTACTATTAGTTCCACAGCTTTATTTCTTTAACCCTCAGTTTCCTGCCTTTGCTACTTTCCTCATTCCTTTCTCTTTTACCTACTTACTCAACTCCTTCCACTCCTTGTCTCAGTCCCTCTCTTCTCATAGTTCCTCACTCTTGTTCACTCACTCCGTCTCTATTACTCTTAGTGTCTTTGACTGATCACTTTTTCACTACTTGTTCATAATGCTTTCTCTGTGTAGTTGAAGCACACTAAGGGGCATATTATGAACACAGCCAATAAAATTATTGCTGTTTTTATTGGCAGAAAACTGGTGCAAAAGTGGTTTTAGCGGCAGTTTTCTGCCGCAAAAGCGGCTTTGGTGACATATTTCTGCCGATAAAAGCTGCAAAACTTTTATTGCCTATGTTGATGATATGGCTCTATGTTATTTACATTTCTTTGCTGTTTCAATTAATCTTTTTCTGTTATTTTTTGTTTTCTGTTTTCTATTTTTTCTCTCTGTTATTCCCCATGTTTTAATCTTATTTTGAACATTCACTCACATTCTCCAAGAAACTCTTCTTTGTTATTGTTCTACTCTCTTTTTTTTCTTTCACTTCCTTATCTATTTTGTTTTCCACAATTATACCCTCTTCCGTCTTTTCTTCGGTAAATATATCTATTAAACAGTATCTCTGGTTTACTCCCTATAGCTGTCTTTCTTTTAACATCACTCTCTGTTTACTTTCCTTATACTTACTCTTCTTTTTTTTTTTTTTTTTTTTTTTTGGTTCGCTCCTGGTTCGCGAACCGGGAAGCGAACTGGGAGCGAACTAAAAGAAATAGAGCTTGCTAGAGTGCTAAACATTCTAGCAATTTTTTTTGAAAGGGGAGGTAGTTCTGAAAAGAACTTTTTTTTTAATGTTTTTGTTGTTTTATATTTTTTTTTATTTTTTGAACATTTTTTGTTTTTTTTGTATTTTTTGAACAAGTTTATATTTTTTTTGGTTTTTGGGGGGGGGAAACAACAAAAAACAGGCATTGAAAAGGGCTCAACAGGAGCAAAAAAAATTACTGTGTGGGGCGGTTAGGGCAATTATGATTGTTGTAAGCTAGGTTTATTGAATTGATACTCATGTTGCCACATGATATCAATGCACCGCAGTGCAGACAAGTAAACTTCATATGCCCAAAATTATCCTGGATGTTTGGCACGGTTTCCCGTGCCTCTGCTGCTGTCAAAGAAATCAACGAAGTTGACCTTGCCACAGGAGTTGCTGTTGGGTTCTGTTCCATGTCTCGTATTTCCGCCCGGCTGTAATTGAGTGGATGCCACCTGCTCATGTGCCTATGCATGGTATAGTTCCCATAGCTATACTTTTTATCAGTCCCTCTTGATAATTTTTCTTTGCAAATGAGGCAGGTGACATACCTCGCATTCACTTTCTTCTGGCCTGGAGGCATTGAAAAAAACTGCCAAATGAAACTGGCTTTCCTATGGGAAACCCGGGGCACCTCTTCCAAGAACTGTGGTCCTTCTCTCTCCTCTTCCTCTATTTCTTCCTCTTCCTCCTCTGTGTTGGTGATGACCTGGGGAGGTGGTCCTCTCTTCCCATGAGGAGGTGGTGGTGGTGGTGGGGTCCACCAGCTGAAGCTACCATTGAAGCCATTGCTCTAGTATGAAATAAGGTCTTCCTCTCACAATGATGAAAGTCAGAGTGAGGAAAGAAGGAGGGGTTTTCATCATTTGGGAAAAACAATAGTTCTAAACCAATGAAAAGTGTTATTTTTAGGTCACCTGACCTAGCCTTACATGATTATGAAACCAAAAGTTAAATGAACCAATGAAAAGTTTTATTAACAAGTCACATGACCTCTCACGCTTATGTTACGCGCTGCGGAACGCGCCCCGGATCGCTTCCGGGTCGCTGCGCTTCGCGCCTCGGTTCGCGTACCGGAGCACTTCCGGGTGCGCTAACGCAGCGCGTCATAAGACGCATTACGCGACAACGTGATACGTCGCGCTTCCGCGACGCGTCACGATGTTGATTTCTAACGCGGCAGTTGCGCTAACGGAACGTTTACCGGTTCACGGACTGGGTCGCGCCATCAAATTGAGCTAACGGAAAGCTTCCCGGTTCGCGAACCGGGAGCGAAACAAAAAAAATATTTTAAAAAAAATTATTAATAAACATATAAAATATATTTTTGGATTTAAAGAAGAATACATTTTACAGCTATAGATATTAGCTTTTAAAAAACCAATGAAATTCACTGAAAAAAACCATAGGTTATAGACCATATATAGTTAGGAATTAGCATTTACAAAACCTTGAAAATTCACTGAAAAAAACATAGATTATAGACCATATATAGTTAGGAATTAGCATTTAAAAAACCTTATTTTACTCACACAAAACCATTGAAATTCCATATATAGTTAGTTGTACTAACTATATATCGCGCACCCGCAATCCACTGCTGATCATGTCACATATTACATCATTCATCACATGGTCAGTGACATCACTGATGACATCACTGATGACATCTCAAATGACATCACTGATGACATCACTGATGACATCTCAAATGACATCACTGATGACATCACTGATGACATCTCAAATGACATCACTGATGACATCTCATTTGACATTACTGATCACATCACTGATGACATCATTCATGTGATAATACGATGAACCTCTTCAGACTCTAATATAACCTTAGATACAATCAGTGTAAACAGAAACTCATAGACTGTCACTCATCCATGGAGTTACTCAGACACTTAGTCAGTCATACAAAGAATCAATCACACCTCCATTTCCTCAACTATACAGTTATACACACCTTACTTATTCAAACATATACTAAAACATATTTACTCACTTATACAATCCTGGATACAAGTTCACAATGATCCATACAGCCACTCACACATTCACTGGCTCTTATGCACAGTTATTTATATATGTCAACTCTCACATGTACTGTATTTTACATATGTACTTACTTTAACATGTAGCACTGAGATATCCATTCACTCACCAATACACTCATGCACACAGTCAACTGCCCATACAGCTGTTTTTACACATGCACTTTTGAACCCATACATCTAGTCAATCAACTGCTCACACATCTATGCAGAGAGTCATACACCTCCCAGCCACCCACACACACACTCAGTCTCCCATACAAATGCTTGGGCAACCAATCAATAACCCATATAGTTAATCATAAAGCTACTGATCAACACATGCAGCAGTTTACAGAACAACAGACATAATGATGCACAAATTAAGACAGTTTAGTCACTAACCCATGCACTCAGTGAGACACATTTAATCAGTCACTCATACAGTCAGTCATGCCCCTACTAAATCCTTCATCCAGACACTTATACATCCACTCAAGACATATTTTAACTTTACAGAAAAATACAGTCACTGGATGTTGTCATCAGTGATGTCATCAGTGATGTCATTTGAGATGTCATCAGTGATGTCATCAGTGATGTCATTTGAGATGTCATCAGTGAGGTCATCAGTGATGTCATTTGAGATGTCATCAGTGATGTCACTGACCATGTCATGAATGATGTAATATGTGACATGATCAGCAGTGGATTGCGGGTGCGCGATATATAGTTAGTACAACTAACTATATATGGAATTTCAATGGTTTTGTGTGAGTAAAATAAAGTTTTTTAAATGCTAATTCCTAACTATATATGGTCTATAACCTATGGTTTTTTCAGTGAATTTTCAAGGTTTTGTAAATGCTAATTCCTAACTATATATGGTCTATAACCTATGGTTTTTTCAGTGAATATATATATATATATATATATATATATATATATATATATATATATATATATATATATATATATATATATATATATATATGCAGACTGGCTCTGCATATGAAAAAAAGCAAATTGTTATCAAGATTCCTGAGTGCATCGTACCTTGATTTGACAAATAATAATACTAGGCCTTACGTGTGCACCCACTGCTGAGCGCGTCGAATGGGACCACATTGTTCTATATATACACACACACACTACATATTGGTGGTAGCCACCCCATAGTTACAGTTAGGGTTACCAAAGACAGGATTTCCTCAGATTTTTCACCATTAATAACTTTGCACTCATTTGACAAATCTCCACAATACTTTGCAGACCTATTCTTCCTTGTACATTGGCAGATAATGCAGAGTATTGCAGTGATTGGTCAAGTGGATGCAAAGATATACGGGGGGTCCCATAACATGTTTATCCACCAATGCATTTTCCATAGAATTTTGTATCTTGTGTAGCGTGAAAACGGCTGAACGGATTTAAATGAAAATTGGCAGGATCAGACATTATGGTGTATAGATGACCCTTCTGTCTACTACAGGTAAGTAGGGTAAGTAGTTTATAAGCATTTTACCTGAGTGTTTTCTGTGTTCACTGTATTCTTGAAAAATGTTGCAGTATTTCACAGAAGTACCACATTACATATCGATAACCAGTCATTATGTGATTGGCAAATGACTGCCTGTACAAATGTTAAAGTCAGCCATGTTGTTTTTAAATACACTTTGCCTGTAGTCTGCGTTTTGTCCTTAGATATAGGCAAGTATTAAGTTTGATATTTTCAACTACCTTTTACCACTTTGTTATACCACCAGGAGTTATTACATAGGGAGGTGTGTCTGCCAAAGATCAGTACTTCAGTTTTGTCGGTGTTAAGTTTCAGCAGTTGTTCTCTTTTTTCTTAATTTTTTTTTTTTTTAAGTAGTACAGTAATTTATAGATATTATTGTGGTACTTCGTGGACTTTTTACTGAAGATTTGGATATGTTAAAAATTGAAAATAAACTGTAGTACCATATATTTGCAAAACATAGGGTGTTGCACTGTATTTGTAATTTTTTAACATATTTTTTTTAAAAAATGCATTTTTGGAACCGTGGTACTGACTCAGGAGTACATTTTAAATCAAAAATTAACTGTAGTACCCTATATTTGCTAAATGTAGTGTACTACACTTTATTTTTTAAAAAGATTAACATATTTTTTTTAAATTAATTTTGGTACCATGGTACTGCTTCAGGAGTAAGTTTTTTTAAATATATAGAAACTTATAAATATTTTTTCCCCTACCTATTACCACTTTATTAAAGTGGTAAAAGGGTGGAGAAAACATATTTATTGGTAAGTGGTAATAGGAAGGGGATAAAATATTTATAGGTGTTTATATATATTTTTTCAATTTATTTTTTATTTTTATTTATTATACTCCTGAGGCAGGACAACAGTACCAAAAATAAATTAGAAAAAGATATGTTAAGAAATTAAAAAAAACAGTGTAGTACCCTATATTTTGCAAATATATGGTACCACAGTGTAATTTTGATATTAACATATCTAAATCTTCAGTAAATGTCTACGAAGTACCACCATTATAACTACAAATTTTGGCTCCACGTAAAAAACAAAACATGTTTTTAAATGTACAGTGCTCCCTAAACTGCTGTAAAAACATAGAGAAAATGATAAATACATTTCTCCATCTATTAACACTTAAATAAAGTGGTAATAGGTAGGGAATAATAAAACCTACTACTACTTACCTACTTCTAAGACCCTAGATCTAAGACCCTAACCCACAATGCTCTGAAACACAGAATGCAGACAAAATGTGCTGAAAAGAACATGGCTGCCTTTTACCCTTGGTAAACATAGCAAATTTGCCAATCACATACTACCTTACCATGATTATATACTGTGGTATATCAACCAATCAATCAAGAGATACTTATATAGCGCAGCTTATCACCCAAGAGGGTATCCAGGCACTGTGCTGCGATGTTAGTCAAAGAGCAAGGACTGAGTCCCTTCCTAAAGAGAGTTAATAAGGGTGAAGTATGGGAGGGGAAGGGTGTTCTAAGGACTTAGCAGTGATAGGGAGAAGGAACGTCCACTGGTGCGGCGGATATGTGGTATCAGTATGACGGCGAGGTGAGCGTACTGGAGGTTGCTGGGAAATAGGTGGAGCTTCAGGCGGGGGTACCTGCATAGACTTTGTTGCCGTAATCCAAATGTCTGGTGATGAGTGCCAGCGTCACAGTTTTCCTGGTTCTGATGGGGAGTCTCTCAAAGACTTTGTGGAGCGTGAGGAGAGTGTGGAAGCAGGCTGAGGAGACAGTGTTGGTTTAACATTTCATGGAGAGTTTGTTGACCAGGATGATGCCAAGGTTGCGGGCGTGGTTGTCCAGGGCACGGGTAGGTCCGAGTTCTGCTGGCCGCTAGGAGTCGTACCAGAGGGAGGTATGTCTGCCAAAGATCAGTACTTTAGTTTTGTCTGTGAGGGTTTCAGGCAGTTGTTCTTTTTTTGGGGGGGAGTTTGATATAGCGCAAACCCGACCTTAAGGTATCAGAGTACTTTACATGAGCACCAGTTGCATTACAGACAGACACATTCATTTTGTTAGGTGCAAGTGATTTGCTCAGTGTTAGAAATAATGGTCTCTAGTTGACAGAGGTAGGTACCTTTGTCCAAATAGGGACCCTTGCTTCTAGTCAGGGTAAGGGGATACACTTCTAAAGTAACCCCTGATCACCTCCTTGGTAGCTTAGCATGAGCAGACAGGTTTATCTCTGAGGCAGTGTCTAAATCATTTGCGAACACATCCAGTAATACAGTAAAAACACTACAAATGGACACCACACCATTTCAGAAAAATAACTAATCTTTATCTAAACCAAAATAAGACCATATGACAAAAATCCACACTACAGTAATAAGAATATGACTTTCAGATGGTGGAAATAGTTTAGTTCAAAGCAAATTGTAGATGCAACACTTTTCTCACAAAGTACCTAGGATGTGTCACGCAAACAAACAATACGGGCCGCACGGAAGGTGATGCGTCAGTTCTTTACACTCAGGGGAGGTGATGCGTCGGTTCCTTACTGCAGCGCAGGGGAGGTGATAAGTCGGTTCCTACCGGAGAGGAGGTGATGCATCGGTTTCTTACTGCGTGGGGAGGTGATGGCTAGGTTTGTTACTGCGTCCCCCAACGATGTGACAAACTTGGCACCTCGATTCGAATCGACAATCCGGGACAATGCGTGAACTCTTTGTAGCTGCACAGCAGGCCTTGCGTCGATCTCGATGCTATGATGTCAGACTTCGGAGATTGGTGCACTCGATGTGGAGTGCAGCGATTTCTCGAGCAGCAATTGGGCGATTTCTTCGGCGATGCATCGAAAACAGGTGCTGATGTGTCTTGCTTCTTTGAATTTGCGTTACATCTTTAGCTCCCATTGGAAAACAGTCTCTAGAGGTCCAAAACAACATCAGGCACCTCTTTTCAGGTTAGAATTCCCAGCAAGGAAATCCAGAGGAGATGGTGGTGAAGTCTTTGTGTCCCTGAGACTTCAGAACAGGAGGCAAGCTCAGTTTCAAGCCCTTGGAGATCATTTCCTCTAGCAGGTGACAAAGCAAACAGAAAAGTATTTTTGTCCTTTCCTTGGCAGCAAGTAGCCAACGCAGGCCGGCCCCGGATGGCAAACAGTACAGGGACAGTATTCCTTCTCAGCTTCTCTGGCCCTAACCCTTGGCAAAGGTTTTTCTTTATTCACAGAAGTGATCTACAAGTCTGGGCCCCTCTTTTTATACACAAAAATCCTATGTTCTCTGAAGGCAGAGAGTGTCAGTACCCAGCCAAAACCAGTTCTGTCCTCACTGGTGCAGCTTCCTGGCAGGGGGTGCAGACAGTATTGTTGAAGCCAGACCCGGCCCATTCAGGTGAAAGGAAATCTCCTCCCCCTACTCTAAATGCAGCCCAGGTCTATTCAGCCCAGGCCTGCCTCATCAGGCTCTCGGGAGCCACTGCTCCTCTCCAGCCCCCTGTCATCCAAAGCCAGACATGCAATACACAAACCTAGCAGAGTCACCCTGGATGGCTAAGCAAGAAAATAACTACTTTCTAAAAGTGGTATTTTCAAGCACAGAATGTAAAAATCACTCTCACTAAAAGTTGTATTTTAACATTCTAAGTTCAGGCATATCAAACTTTATTTTCCTTCCTTGTTTCCAGGGGCAGTTATGTTTTTAAGATGTTTTAAACAAACTCCCCATTCTATCCTAGGGGAACAGGTAGCCTTGCAATAGTAAACAACAAAATTGGCAGTATTTCACTAGCAGGACATGCCACACACATAAGGGCATGTCCTGCTTTTCACATATAATGCATCCTGCCCACAGGGGTACCTTGGGCCTACCTTAGGGTTGACTAACATATAAGAAAAGGGCAGATTAGAGGATGGCAAGTGTGTGCACTTGCCAAGTCGACATGGCAGTCCCAGATCTGCAATGGCAGGCCAGAGTTACATTTAACAGGTTGCTTCTGTGGGTGGCACAATCAGTGCTGCAGCCCACTAGCAGCATTTGATTTACAGGCCCTGGGCACACGCAGTGCACTGTACTAGGGTCTGACTAGTACATCAAATATGCCAATCATGGAATAACTAATCCACAAAAATAGTTTACAAAGGGAGCATTTGCACTTTGGCACTGAACAGCAGTGGCAAAGTGCCCAAAGCCTTTAGACCAGCAAAACAAAGTCCAAAACACAGCAAAAACACATGAGGCAAAGGCATAAAAGGCAGGGGAGACCCACGTCAATTGTGCCAGGTCTAACACCCAGAATCACAGCAAGTAAAAGGGCAGGAATGTACCGTATTTATGCAATATGGCGAATTCCTTTCCTTTCTCCCTGTGCTGGCACCATTTCGGCAGCCTATCGCCAACATAGGAACCCTTGCACCATAGTGCAGGGGTGCCTCCTTTACATGCAGGATGTTTTGGTTCGGGAAGGGAAACCTTCCTGCACAAAAACAGTCCATAGATATGTTTTCCTCTTTCTATGTGTGCTTCACAAATAGAAAAAGGAAATAACGAGGAGAAATACACATATTTCTCCTATTATCGCCTCACCTTGAGATGCGTACAGATTTGGCGGTTCACCAGGTTTACATGATTTTGAAAACCTGGGGCAGAGTCAAAATCCATGGGTGTTGCATGGGGAAACCGACTGCAATGCCCATGGAACACCTTCAGGGCACAGGGTAAGATGGTTCAGCAGTGTAACCTGCGTTGCCTTACTCAAGGTTGATGAGGCCACTCAAAGCCATGCAGGGTGGTTTTGCCATGTAACAAAATCGGCCCCCAGGGGCTCAAAAACGGCCCCCACCCTTGCGGCACACCGGGGGATTGCCCGGTGCCCGCTATGGCCAGTCCGGGCCTGCTATTCACACTTAATACCATACATTACCATTTACACCAAATCTACGACAGTCCAGTGCACACTATTACACTGCACATCACTACACTCAATGCTATTCCAGTGTATGACACTCCATTCTATGACACTTTACTCTATGCTATTGCACAGTACACAATAACACAAAACTCCCCTACAGCCTAGCACACTACACTATCCCATTATACTCTACAACACTCCACTCTGCTGTATTTGACTCTACAACACTCCACTCTACATCACTACTCTATACAGCACTTCAATCAATCCCACTCTAGTCTAGGCTACTCCACTGCACCCCACTAGACTGTAATTCACTACTCTCTACACCACTTAACTCGATGTTACTACACTGTATGCAACTCCACTCCTCGCTATTAGACTCTATGCATCTCCACTCTACGCCACTCCACTCTACCCAACTGTAGTGTACACTATTACACTGTATGACACTCCAACAAACCCCACTCAACTCTACAACAGTCCACTCTACAACACTCCACTGTATGTCAGTACTCTCTATGACACTCCAGTCTACGACACTCCACTATACGCTATTCCACTCTACTTCACTGCACTCAATGTAACTCCTCTCTTCGCTACTCCACATTACACTATTCTACTGTCCGCCACTCCACTGTACCATACTCCACTCTATGCTATTCCACTTTACGCCACTCCACTGTTCTGCACACCACTGTACCATACTCCACTCTACACCACTCCACTGTATACCACTGTACGATACGCTATTCCACTGTACACCACTACACTGTACCGCATTTCACTGTACTCCACTACACTTTACTCCACTCTATTACACTATATCACAGTAATCTTTACAACACTATTCCCCTCTCTACTATACCACATTCCCCTTAAAGACAGTAAACTCTACATTTAAAAAACTATTTTATTTAAAAAAAGTAATTCAATACAAAAAACAAAGGTTAAACCTTCGTTATAATTAGGAAAATGTATTCTTTCTATACAAACGAAACTTAAAATACATAAACATTAGAAATTCTTTCGTTATAGATATACCTTAAATTTAGATTTTACTGACCACCTTTAAATCAATATTACTTTATTTATTCTTTAGGCACAAACATTGGTTAAAGTACACAAAAATGTATATTTCTAGACTTATACCTTTCATTTATAATTTACCCAACACCTTCATACTATTATGACTCACACGCCTCCATTCACAGTGTATCCTACTAGGTAGTCAAATTACATTAACTATAACTTGCCACTCTACCATGCACTGTGTTCTTACAAAAGATTTGATTGGCGATGTCATAAGTGTTCTTGTAAATACTGTTATTTTACATGGTATAAGTGAGATAATATAAAACGGTATAAGCAGTGCATGGAGAAGGAATATGTAGTGTGGCTACCAAGTTGAACAGCAATATCGAGAAAATGGCAGAATGGAATTACACTTACATTGCAGAAAGCTACATCTTGGAACAGAAAGCATGCTTTTTGCAATTTGGTGACAATTCATTCAGTAGTTTTTAAAAAATGAGGGTAAAAAACATTGTAACTATAACTCACGTTTATGCTAAGCACTGCTTGTGGCCTCACATATTACATCACTACTGCAATGTTCTATTATATAATTGATAAAATCACTGCAACATCTGAAATGACATCATTGATGAAAACACTGTGCATGGCGGAGGTGTGAGTTATAGTTACTTTAGGGCATGTGAGTTATAGTTACTTTAGGGCATGAACTTGAGATTACTATAACCGGTAAATGTCATTGGTTTTGTTCCATTAAAACTGTATGTTTTAACTGACATTATCTCCAAACTATAACATTAACAGCCTGATTCATGAAGGTAAATGCGCTCGCAAAAGGGCCAGATTCTCAGAATCTGGCCCTTTGCGAGTGCAATTTTTGCATTTGGGATTCATCATCCCAAATGCAAAAATCGCTAATAAAGAATTAGCAAATATGCGAGGATTAGCATTTAAGGAATCTCTATTAGAGATTCCTTAAATGCTATTCATGACACATTTAAAAATTGCGAATTAGCAATTTTGGGCCGCTATTTACCGAGAGGTCATACCTCTCGGTAAATAGCAAAAACTTAGAAAAATGCTTTTAAAAGCATTTTTCTAAGTTGCATGTTGCACACACACATGTCCCTTGGACATGTGTGTGCGCAACACCTGTTTCAATTAGCATTTCAGGGGTGCTACAGGGTGTCCTTTGGACACCCCTGGCACCCTTAAAATCGCTATCTTATTTGCGAGTAGCAAATTGCTACTCGCAAATAAGGGATACTCCACATTCATTTCTATGGGCCTTTTGGCCCATAGGAATGAATGGGGAGTTATTCCTTATTTGCGAGTAGCAATTTGCTACTCGCAAATAGAGAATATGTAGGAATCGCTATTTATTTAGCAATTCCTACATGAATACCGTTTTGCGAGTCCTCAATAGCGATTCGCTATGAATCGCTATTAGAGACTCGCAAAACGGTACCTTGATGAATCAGGCTGATAGAGCCATCCAAGAAGAGCTAAGAAAATGAAAAAAAAATTCTCACATAAAGTATGCAAAGGAAAGCAGGAAACCCTGGCTAGTTCCCAAGTTTTAGTTAAAGAGCAGTTCCCTTATATGGAACACTCTTCAACACCACCGACACTCCAAGTAAGTATAGGATTGGCACAGTGCAATCCACACTGAGCTAGAAAGTGAGAACCTTTTTAAAAATGTTTCAAACAGTTTCTAGTTTTACCTTTTTAAAAAATGTTCAGTGATTCAAAGAAATTAGCACAGTATAATCCACACTGAGCTACAAAGTGTACAAAGTGAGAACCTTTTCTTAATTTTTCAAACGTTTTTTGTTTTACCTTTTTTTAAAATGTTCAGTGATTCAAAGAAAAACATGAAAAAGGGCATACAAATTTTTTGCACACCTGGTTGTGTGCAGTCAAGTAACCTCACTAAGGAGCGTTAACCTACCTGAGAAAACCCATTTATTCAGCCATTTACTGTCCAGTGGGTCAATTGTCTTTCTTTAGGACCAGGTTAGCATGACAATCCCTATGTGGTGTGGTTGCTAATTCTAGCCAATATTACATGCATTGGTGTATAGCTTTGTTAAGCATGCACTCAACTATACAGACCAGTAAAATGACTTTTTCCTTGTAATGGTCTTTTTAAAGGAGATCATATATATAGTTTAGCATTGCACTGTGTTGCTCTTGACAGTGTGTGACTACAGAGAGCATCTTACCCCCTGACCCTATGATGCCTAACAGATATGTAGGCCACATAGATGCACATGCAAAGTCTTCTTCCACTATTCTCACCAATTTCGTGTTTGTATGTTGTACACTGTTTTTAAACTTATTTTGTACAATTTGATTTATCTTTCGCCTAATGTGCCTTTTCAATGTATATATATGTACAGACATTATTATACATACATGATCATGAGAAATGTATAAGTGCAATGCTGAACGAGATACATACTGAGGGAGTCTTACACGTTTGTGCATGTTTCTCAGCACATAAAAGGGATACTATGCTTGATCATGAAAAATGTATACGTTTTTAACCTTGCCAAAGGACACGAGTAAATAAGAAGCAAGGATCTGGCAGGCAATTTTAAATCACTTTTAATCCCTAGGCCGTAGTTTAAGTGTGCCGCTTACAAAAATGTTGAGTCCACCTGCTCACACTAGGTGTGGGACCAATGATGAAGCTGGTGGGACCTGTGGGTGAAGACCCAACAAAATATCCCAGAGATGTGCTGATCACACCGATTTACCAGGGTGTAGATCTTATACTCTGAAGAGACATATTATGGGCCAGGCAGCTGTCTTGTGGAATAAACAGGGGGGCAGATTTACAACAAAGTAACGCAGAACGGTGCAGCAAATCATTTTGCTGCGCCGTGCTGCGTTAGTTTGGAAATCACAGGGATGCGACATATTTACAAGAATATGTCGCATCTCTGTGCTTCCCCTGCGCTGGTGCACAAACTGCAGCCATGCGCCGGCACAGGCAGCCTTACACTATGGTGCAAGGATGCCTGCGTGGTCGGGAGATTGTTTTTGTGCAGGAAGGGATACCTCCCTGCACAAAAACAATCACAAGAGGCTTTTTCCTCTTTCAATGCGTGCTGTAGAATGCAGCACACATTGAAAGAGGAAAAAACGAGGAGAAATCAAAACATTTCTCCTCGTTGTGCCTCGCTATGCCACCTCTAGGGTGGTGTAGCCTTCAACGCATCTCCAGATTTACGATATCTCGTAAATCTGAAGATGTGTCTTGTTCCATGGGTGTTGCATGGGAACACCCACAGCAACACCAATGGCCCGCCCCTTCCACGCACAGTGCTGCGTGTGAAGTAGAGGTGGCTTTTCCTCTACTTGTAAATATGGAGGAGCCCCCTGCGCCACCAGTACATCACAAAAAGTGACGTAGTGGTGGCGCAGGGGGCTTGTAAATCTGCCCCAGGATTTCTAAGTTAGGTTAACCCTCCTTATTGCGGTAACTTCAGTTAGCTTGGGAGATTGAGGGTTTGACCTAAACATACTTCACACTCCTTCATAGTGTTTGTTCTGTGTGCAGTCAAGAACTTGTCCCTCGCTAGGACACTTTGTCCCCATGCTGATATAAATGTTCCACAATCCATGCAGAAAAGAGGGATGTGGTCGCACAAGTGGTTCGAGTCATTGCGAGGGTGGCTGCAACATAAAAAAGAGCACTGCCACCAGCTACGTCCCGTGGAGGGCGTTTCGGTGGGGCAGAAAGGCAGGGCGGGGGAGGGGCAGGGCGGGTGGTGCTAAAAACCGGAATATGGATAATTGGAGGTAAGTAAACAATTTAATAAATAAAACGAATTTCGAAGCGCGCCATGCATCACATTGTGTGATGCATGGCGCGATACGAAATTCATCTTATTTATTAAATTGTTTACTTACCTCCAATTATGATACGAAATTCATCTTATTTATTAAATTGTTTACTTACCTCCAATTATCCATATTCCGGTTTTTAGCACCCCCAGCCCTGCCTTTCTGCCCACCGGAACTCCCTCCACGGGCCGCTGCTGACTGCCACCTCCTTGCACAATGACTACTGGAGCACTTGATGCTGAGGCTTCTTCGTCCTCCTGCCCCTTCCTCTTTGCAGCATTGAGCTGCCTGTTGACCACAAGTAGAAATATTTATGAGTGCAAGGTCACCATTAGTTAGTATCCTGCTTTGTAAACCGAACCAATGTGAATTAGGCCCTCTGTTTTCAAATGAATAACATACATTGTAGGGTTAGAGCTATTTGTCAGTAGCTAGTAGGGGGCAGGAGTTCTATTTTAGATAAAGAAAAACACCCACAATACTTCTTGTATTTTAGGTTTCTGATATTGGGATTATTTAGACACCAGAGTAATTCCAACAATTTGGAAATACATTTAGAACCGATGCCCCATGCCTTTCCTCTTCTCTCCTCAAACCCCCAGGCCTTGACACGTGGGGTTCTTCTCCTAATATCATTTGACATAGTTGAACATATTCACGTTTGCCCCTTTGTGACAAATAGAATGAATGATGGGTATCATTTTCCAAATATGCTAACATTATACCACTCAAACTAGGCTACTCGTTAATGTTTCCTAAGTAGAAAAAACATAAAGCTTTCGATTTGGTATCAAGTTAATAGAAATCAGAATGCATTTGTCTGACATACACACTATTGATAGTTTTAAAATATACTGTCTGGAGATGCCTTCCTTTAATGAGGCAGGAAACCCAATAATTGCATTTTCTTGCTGGACGGGCAGGAGGGAGGCTTTATTCAAAAATATAAATGACACCACTGTGACCTGATTGCTATCAACTTGGGAAAGCTTGGGCCAGCTCATTTGAAACGGAAGCTCTCGCTTTCCTTTTACAAGATCCTCCCTTGTAAGACAATGCAAGACAATGTCCCACCTCAGTGCTCGCCGGTGAATGCAGATCTGACAATTTCAGAGATAAGGCCATCAGGCTAGCTTGTTCTTTGGGGTGGCTATTGTCCTAAATGCACATATTATAGCCACAGTTCCTGTGCCTGATGATAGCTGTGCCTTCACACCGCAGACAGCTCATTGAAAGCATTGCAATACAAACTTCGTCCTGTCTTCGGCTGGAGCGTGGCTCGTTTACATTTCTGTGTCTTCCCTGGATGCAGAAATCTATACTCTTGGTGGGAAAAGCATCTCCCTGGAGGCACTTTGTTCCACTGCTTTATCTTGGGATAATGTCGCTGGGAATGAGTGTGAGGATATTCATGGTCAGAGACACTACCCGTGACAAAACAAAAACAAGCATTTGCAATGCAATCGGTCTCGCCTTTGGGACCTTATATGCATTTAGCCATGCAGTACATTATCTTGGGTGCTGAAACATCTACTGTTCTTTAACATGGAGAGAAAGTAAGCACCAAACTGCGTGACTCGCCAGGTATGGGAATATTGCCTTTCAGCCGGAAATGGTATGGTCCAAAGCTCTGTTTTTAATATAAAATCAGGGCCTTCGGTGGTCATATCACTGAAAATATAAGATTTGAAAAAATATTATTGTCTACGGGTGTTCGTGGAAGACAATTTCTATGGACTGGAATCTAGCGAATGCTAAAGTGATTCTGGTATTTTACTGACCTCTGCTGGTCGTTTTCTATCAAGAAAGTTAAATAGAGGCAGTTGGCAGAAAAAGAAAAAAAAAAAATTGTGTCTCAGTAGAAAGCAATTCTGGTACTTTACTGACCTCTGCTGGTCGTTTTCTATCAAGACAGTAAAATGGAGGCAGTTGAACAGAAAAAAAAAGTCCCTAAGCGGAAGCAGACAAGTCCTAGGGATAATCTCCAGAGCCCACAAAGTACATAAACATATCAGCACATAATAAGTATATACTAAAGTATATACAAGAAGTCTCAAATGCTCGACCTAAAAAGCAAGACTCTGGGAACATTCCCCCCTCAACTCACACATTCCACTCCAGAAATTGCACTTACAGTCTCTTCTTTCCATTCATCAATACAGATAGTAAACAAAAATAGCAATGGGCATTATCATTGACACAACAATATAAATACAAATATTAGCAACAAGACAAGATCTGCTCATGGGACACCGGCTGTTCACCAAGATTGTAAAACATTGGAAACCCTTTCAAAACCTAAAATAAAAATACAAAGAAACACAGACCTATTCCATGACAACTGGTAAACTTAACAGTGTGACATGGTAGGAAATATTCCTGGAAAAATGATCACATAAGCAATACACAACCAACCTGAAGGATATTAACAGAATTAGACTGATTAGCTGATAGTCCTTAGACCATATTTAACTTGGGGGCAGGTAGTGCAATGATTGGGTACCATGCATGAAAGACCTTAATGTTTATTCTCGACTTTGGCCACAAGGGCCTTATAAGGGGCTGAGGTAATTACGCTAGCCTGGGCAGGAAAGAAACCAGATTTGCAATCTGCAGCAGGAAGAGCTCCAGCATTGATGACCATGTATGAAAAATGCTTCACTCCTTGTGTGCTTACACCTCTCCACTTATATATGAGCAGTGGTTACTGATAATTCCAGCAGGAGGGGGCTGGTGGGCCACACGCATACACCCACCCATTGATATGCACACTCACTCACAACCATGCATTTACAAGCGTGAACACAAACACCAACAACTCACAAGCACAAATAAACATAGAATCTCATTCACTGCATGTACTCATGCAGAAATGCACATACATTCATACACACAATCGCATGTACAAACACCAAACATTAAAAAAAGTTACTGGCTGCAGCAATGAACTCAGGTGGAAGGAGGGAATCGTCCACTTTTCCTTGAGGGTTGGTACTGCTGCCTCCTCTAGGAGGCAGTAGTCACTTACTCATCACAGAGAGGGATGGGGTCAATGAAAGTTGCTGACCCCACTCTGTGAAGAGGTGTCACTGATTGACACTCCGCCCTGGGCAATTTAGGTCTTAAAACTGAAGCACCCTGGTCCAACTTTATCAGTGATGCTCCCTCTCATCGTGAAGGGGAGGTCTTTGCAGCGCTCTGTCAGGCTGAGGAGCCCACACTCACAGGACTGTGAAATCCTTAGCCTGACCTGAACATAAAGAGCGTCTGTCAGGCTTTCGTTTTCTCAGCCTGACAGAAACTCTTCATGTCTACAAAAGCTGAGGTCAGGGGCCCTCTGCCCTCAAGGACGGGCTGCTATTGTATACTCACAGTATTTCAATGTATCCATACCGTTATCAGGTTTTCTGGATACACAAAAGTCCAAAAACCCATCATGTTGACCTTACACTCAAGCATACCCCTACTCTATACTTTCACACTGCCCTACTCGCTGCTGATCCCATTTGATCTTCAGTGAACACCCACTTTGTTTACACTTTTTGTATGAAGAAGTTAGACCGAAAGCAAAGACAACAAGGGAAGACTGTAATGATATAGCACCCTGATTATTCTGAAATTTGAAGGGGTGCACCATATTCCCGAGTAGTCAGCACCCGCATATTTAGAGGACTGTATTAACATGTGATTATTAGAAATGTAGAACTAATCGAGTGTATTGCAAAATGTAGAAGTGTGCTCATATCATTTGAAGACTATTGTAGTGTTTTGATCAAGAATATGCCTTATGTAATGCAGAAATTATTGCTTCATGTGTAAAATGTTGCATTAGGCTTAACGTGCCATATTAAAGTTGCACGTGTAGGTTGCCTATTAATGAAATGCATAATGTTCTAACACATGTAAAAGTGATGCTTTAGAAATGAAATGAAATAATGCCTTTAGAATGACTTAGAATGTAATGCTTATGATGTTATGTTAGAAGTGCATAAAAAACATGTAAAGGCCTGAGAAATGAAAATGCTAGTAAAGGCCTAACTGTATTTCCTAAGCTTGACTATACTCAGTAGATTTTAAATGTATTTTCCTTGGGAAGGCTCCAATCTCAGTTGAATTTCGAATTGCAATATTGTGTGTGTGCAAGGTTGCTTTCTCACATGTTTCTATTGCATGTGCAGGTGCAAGGACATTTGCTTCGTTAAGGTAGAATAACCCTTTGTTTTGGAGTTAGGTTGGTAGAAATGAGTACAGAGGGAGTGAATCGAAATGCAGAGATGTTACATTTGGCGGAGAAGGTGCCTGGGACCCAAGGACACAGCAACGGTTTTTGGACGGAGTTGGAGCCTGGTGGAAAAATCCAGAAGCAAGCACCTGCCTAAAGGGGTGTGTTTAAGGCGTGTCTACTGTTTTGGGGGTTTTGTAGTAGGGACAGCACCCCGAGGGTGGAGGGCAGTCTTGGAGTGGGCAGAACAGAGATGAGAGCAGATTAGCAGGTCCGAGGAGGGGGAAGCAAGAAGAAGCATCTTAGAACGAGCTCGGTAGTTTAAGCTACTTGCCTGAGGAAAGTGAATGTGCTTCTCAGGAAGCCTTCCACTGCTGACACCATTCCTCTTGCCTGGAACGGATGCTAAGCAGGGATGTCACCTTGGAGTTAGAGTAGGGACAGACTAACCTATTTTTTCTTCTGAGTAAACGCAGTCAAGGCTCCAAGCAGGAACTGTCATCGTATACCTGATGCTTTTGGAGCATACGCGTGTTCTTCATATTGAGTCGTCTGAGACTCTTGTGTATGATTATGTTTGTATTAGTGCCAGTCTATTTCTTAAACCTCTTGCTGAGATGTTTGTATGTTCAGTTATTTCTGGCTTAGTAATACATCTTTTGAACTTTTATTTCATAGTCAATGATCC
Organism: Lissotriton helveticus; assembly: GCF_964261635.1. Lineage (NCBI taxonomy): Eukaryota > Metazoa > Chordata > Amphibia > Caudata > Salamandridae > Lissotriton > Lissotriton helveticus. Next base: position 736,851,277 of record NC_136061.1, on the reverse strand, counting down.
TTTGAGATTGGATTGATTTGGTCATTTACAAAATTGTCGTGAGTTATGAATTTGGTAATCTCCCCTGTACACTTCTTAGCAGACAACAAAGATCTAGCCGACCGTGGATTCTAAGGATTGGTAAGGTAAAAATCCAGATAGGAATCCGGCTCCAACATTAGGTAGGAAGCCGCGGGTGTACCAAGATGCTTGAACTATTCAAGTCTCAATATATGCTAAAACCTTTGAACACCGTCTAATTATAGGTACATAAAAAGAAGGGGCATGGCCAAGATGGCGGTGAGTGCAGACATGCTGTAAACAGCTCCGCATTAGGCAGGTCAAAAAATACTGAAATATATGCTTTAAAGCCTACCTTAAAAGCCATCCAATGCAATATGTCGCCACCAGTAGTGAAAAAACCCTAGCACACTGTAAATGCTGGCTCCTGAGCTGAACGGGCGAGGCAAGTGAGGCGGAGGCCCAGCGACTCAGAAATTGGCTGGTTGGGGCTCGGCCTTGGGTATCCCACTGCCGGAGGGAGGAACCATGATCACCTACACCAGCGAGGCTCCACTACTGGTGGAACCCTCTGCAAACTGGGAACACCAGTATCAGAGCAGCATGAGGACGGCTGTTGAGATGGTGGGCCACCGAAACTGCGGCCGATTGGATGGGGCCCGAACTAACGTGGTCTACAGCCGTAATGTGACTGGGCGCTCAACTGCATCGGTGAGCGTTCACTTCGGGCAGAATCCTCGGCTTGGGCACATCTGTGCTTCAAGCGAGGGAGCCGAGACACCCTTCCACCATTAACTGAGCTCGGGGCGCTGTGCCGGGAGTAGTGTGCTGCTCCCCCGGTGGCACTAGGGACACATGTGGACCCTCAGGAGACAATGAACGGGGGCCTGGATGCTTGGCAGCCTACCCCGTCTTAACCTGCGGCCGCCAGGGATGTAAGACAGGACCCCTGCAAACTGACGTGGATCCCATACACCACCCAGCTAAGGTATACGGGAAGAGGAGAATGCTGAGGCCGCAACTGAGGTGGAGATGGTGAATGCCCAAAGCCCTGCGTTCAAATGACTGCAGAGGTGCACCGGATGATGAGCTGTGCGAGTATTATGCTCGTATTGTAAATTCATAAGGACAGTTTCTCATTTTGCTGCTATATGCCTAGAAGCGGGCTGTCCAGGATACTGCAAGAAAGTCTGCATATAGCTCCATTGGCTCAGCTCGCCACTCGACTGCTGCCTGTCCTGTCAGAGCGGAGACCGGTGTCAAGCCCAAACAAAAATTCCCCACCCCACTGCCCTCAGCCTTTGAAAGTGATAACGGTCCAAATGTGCCTGTGAAAGTCACTAGGTGGCTTGGACTGCGTGGTGCATATCTGTGTGCTTGGCCTGTCGCTTTCTATCCCTGGCCTGGCGTTGAACGCTTACAGGAGTTGTCCATTAAGCCTTCTGCGTAAGATATCTTGGGCAATGGTGCAACATGCCGGCTGATGCGCAGTCAAGAATCACCAGAATTCACCCAGGACATGTTGGCCACTTATTGGGCAACGGTAAAAGCCCGTCACCATAGTGAAATTGCACACTTAATATACAGGGTTCGAGTGACACTCAGTGCACACGTCTGCGAGTGGTTGCACTCTTACTACCAGGTGAATAACACATATCGGCACACCTGAATCACGGCCTTCCTGGTCCCCTTGCTGACACCACACTCTTAGCCACTGCCTATTGGCACCTAGTATGTTACAACTCGATGAGATACCTATAACCCGCTAACGATACTGGTCCCCACAGAAATCGCCCAATAAGCTCAGTACACCCTGGTATGCCCGGATTTCTACTACCACGATAGGGGGTCCTCCACCTCCCATGCAAAAGCTGTAAGGGAACTGCCAGTCATACACACACCTTAATAAAGGATGGACATCCACATTGCTCTGGGGGGGGTTTAAATGCCAGTGATACTTATTGTGTATTCTACAACTTAATATACTGCCATACAATGGGAAAACTAAGAATAGATAAAACGCACTCAAAGATGGTTGAAGTATAACCTCATACATCTGGCGCAGTGGCCCCCGCGCAGACAACGGCCTTGAAACCCGTGAATCAAGTTGACCCCTCACATTGATTTGACAAGTTAATGGCGGCGATACTAGATATCAAGTCCACATTGGGTCCCAAAATAGGCTCGCTCTATATCGAAATGGGATTCCTATGTGAGGATCACAAGAAACTAAAGGACAGAGTAGAGGAATCGGAGCTGGCATTGGCAAACCTGCGGCCCACCATGTTAACAGCTACAGACCAGATCAGGTCCCTCCAAAAACAGGTGGAACATCTAAAAAGCTGGGCGGCAAATCAGGATAGATCTTGCAGAAAAGCGTTTACATAGTGAGCCTACCGGAATGAATAGAAGGCCAAAGCATAGAGCTGTACCAAGAGACATGGTTCGCTACGGACATCCTTGATGGCAAATTCTCAGTTATTCTCAGTTGAACGGGCGTACAGAGTGCCGGTTGGTCCTCCCAATCCGGTAAGCACCCCCTCAGACCAGTGATAGCCAGATTGTTCAATTACTGGGATAGGGACCATATCCTTCAAGTGACAAAGGCCTGTGGCCCGTGGCAAATTGAAAACGCCACGGTGTACAATTATCCAGACTTCACATTGACGGTGCAGCGCCACAGATCACATATGGAAGTTAAAAAATGCCTACGCGAGCATGAAATCCAATACTCACTACAATATTCCCCTAATCTGCGCATCAGGCATAATGGCAATAATTTCCTCTATCCTACTACCGAATAGGCTTGGTCCTGGATGGACTAGAATGGGTTTACACCTGCCCCGAGTGTATTCTCATCGGACTCTTGTCAACCATGGAGATCCTCAGGCACACGCAGAAACCGCTGCAAAGGGCGAGCACCATGCCCGTCCAAAATCCAGCCAGCAATGGAACGGGAACAAGATATTAAACAGGTGGAACACCTTGGCAACTCCACACCCATCCTGAAGATCTGAGTCAGACTCGGATGCAAATATAGACCAAACATCCCAGCTGACAGACACACAACATCAGCGCTGATGAAGGGTGACCCGATAGTCACCCCGCAAACAGGGAGTTGGGTATTACAAATGTTTATTGCAGTCTGTCTCTTCCGCTATACTTCACAACATGCACATTATGCACAAGCTAGCTGTACCAATATTAAGGGGTTAGGCGCAAGGTAACATGTTGGCCGTCTCTGGGTGCAGTCGGGGGCAGGAGAATTTTTTCACTCTCAGGTACTGACACTAATGACGATAGGAAATAATTATCTCTTGATAACCAGGAACTTTCAAGGCCTAGCTGGCTGGGTTAAATGTCAAAAGGCTTACCAATACTTGCGAAGCCAAGATCACACTAGCATTGATCCAGGACACTCACCTCACTGCACAAAACCTTACATCACTACACAAGCGCTGGAGAGGCACAGTAATAGGCACCACATACTCAGGTTATGCCATGGGCACCCTAATTTGCATAGCGTCGGGAACACCCCTGCAGATATGACATACCTGGGTAGAACAAGATGGTCGCTATGCGATTCTGGAGGGACTTCTAGATGGCTCCCCACTGACTTTAGTCTCATTATATGCCCCAAACTCAAGACAAGCCTTATTCTTACAAACATTGAAGCCATCACTGCTTAGAGACCTAACAGCACCAATATACTGGGGGGGAGCTATAATTGCGTATCCAATCTGGTTCTAGATTGCTTGCGCCCACTTATCCCGGGAGCGCAATTCATTGCCCTAGCACAGCATTTTTAAGACTGGATCAACAACATGCAAGTCAGTTAAGCCTGGCACAACATGCATCCCACATCACGTATTTATTCACACTAAATATACACTCCCTGCACACAAGGATAGATGCCATTTAGTGCTCCGAGACGGCCATAGCGAGGGTGTCACTGGCAGAGTATTTAGCTTGCACGATATCAGATCATAGTCAGCTACAGTTACAATTGCTATGGGGTACACATAAAACTAGCATCAAGAAGACGCAACTTTACGAGCACTAATAACACAATCTATAGATGCATACTTTCAAATGAACGCGGGCTCTGCCTCCCATGCTGGCATTGAATGGGACGCATTCAAGACTGTTCTTCATGGACAGGTGACTGAGGCAGTTTACGGCTCTCATGTGCCTCTCACGAAAGAACTCCAAGGCTGTGAGTCGGAAATACACCACTGCGAACGACTCTCCCCAGCAGACCCAAAGATTGCACCCACGTTGGCCAAGGCTCGCCTAGGAATGAGACAAAGCGGGCAGGATCCTGCATGGTTGTTAAAAACCGATGCCTTGCAGCCCCCATCATGGCAATATATACCTCTGATGGCCTAGTGGTGAATACGCAAGAAAGGAACAATGACTCTTTTTTTTAATACTATGCTTCTATTTATAAAGCCCCGGACCTTGGTGATCCTTTGCACACTCAACAGTTCTTGTCCCAAGTAAACCTCCAGCAGATAACGCAAGACCAATACCAATTGCTAGAGGCCCCTATATCAACAGATGAGGTCTCTGAAACCATCAAACAATTAGCCACAGGCAAGGCCCCAAGGGCAGATTGATGGCCTCCGGAATTCTATTCAACCTACTCTAAACAGCTTAGCCTGAGCTATCCACAATATATGGGGAAGTATTTGAATGGCGGAGCTACTGCCTTCACTGAGGTAAGCGGTGCTGGTCATAGTACCAAAACCAGGCAGAGACCCACTCCAAATGAGCTCTTACCGCCCACTCTCATTACTGAATTCCGATTACAAAATCTTGGGCAAGATATTAGCCAACAGGTTAATTGATGCAGTACAAACACTGGTGCATGATGACCAGAATGAGTTCATCCCAGGGAGGAACACCGGCTTGAACTTACATCGACTTTTTAAATTGCTAGAGTAGGCCTGAACAGAAACAGACTTGCCATGGATAGCGGCACTAGATATTGAGAAAGCATTTGACACCCTGAGTTGGCAATACCTAATAACTGTGTTGGCAGGCTTTGGCATGGGTCCTAATTTTTTGAGATGGGTGAGGATATTGTATATAAAACCGCAAGCCAGAGTCAAGCTGGGCCGCATTATTTCTTCCTCTTTTGTGTAGGACATGGAACAAGACAGAAACGCCCCTTATCGCCCATCATTTTTGCGCTGGCCATGGAACCTTTGGCGTGCAGATTATGCTGCCACATTCTAGACTGGGTCATTCGAGCGTATAAGCAGTGGTACATTGTCTCTCTTTGCGGAGACGACGTGTTAATCTATCTGCGAGTCCACAATACAGTTCTGCAAAAGCTCATGGAGCTACTATACGAACACACCCGAATATTTGGCCTAAGAATTAACTGGTCTAAATCAGTGGTATTCCCAATGAAACTCCTGACCTTGGAGAAAAGACACAACCTACCTAGTACTCCACTTACTTGGGCCTTTAAGTATCTGGGGTACCAATCTACCACCCTCAGAAAGACATACTGGTATGTAATCTGGGAAAGGCGGTCACTAGAGCCCGAGCTACTCTCCCATTCTGGATGAGTCTGCCTTTATCTCCTATGGGGCGGATTGCTATCTCTAAGATGCTCTTACTCTCTCGACTTTTTTACTTTTTCTCTGGCCTCCTATACAAACTACTGCAGAGTTTTTTTAAAGACTTACAATCACTCCTGGTGTCCCTGATTTGGTGCAGCTCCAGACCTAGGGTGGCACTTCAGAAATTACTCCGAACACTATTATGCAGCAGCACAATTACAATGGCCTATGAAGTGGCTCATGAGTTGCAATCTAGCTGAGTTAGACCCCAGGGCGGTAGCCCTACAGCAGTTACCCCTGTTGGAATGGCTGTCAGGCTTCAAATCCTCACTGCAAAAAACACAGGGCAATATTCTAATGTTGGCAGCTAGATGCAGCTGGCTGAAATGTTTGCTACCATGTGGTCAGCCTGCGCCATATGCTCCTAATCTTACCCTTGAAGTACTCCCCGGCCCCTATACTTGTCACAGCACTCCGAACTTGAAACCTGGTATGCGGCTCGGCAAGATATATGGGGGGACCTATTTGCAGACTCAAAACTATGTGACTTCACGAAGTTCAAAGATGACAACGGTATATCGCCAGGGTCTTTCCTACTGTACAAAACATTGACGCAACAATGTTTCCAGATATGCCCAAGGTGTCTAGCCACTGATGCCACCTTCCCTCACATGGTATGGACTTGCCCCTGTCTCCGGACATTCTGGAATGATGTGGCTGGGACGTTGACAGATGCAGTGGGCAGCCCCATAGTAGCCCAGGGCCAACATTTTCTGTTAGGAATAACAGAGCGCAAAGCCCAAACGCAGGAACCTTAATAAGTTTGTGGACTTGGCGCTGGGATTGGCAAAACGCAGGCTTGCTATGCCATGGAAATCGCCAGCGGGCCCCACAGTATGCACATGGCTCCTAGACCTTCGTAGTGCCCTTATAGCAGAACACGAGTGCCAAATGGTCAGCGTGTACCGGCAGCTACCATCAACTAATCCCGTGCAATGGTTAGATTACCTTACCATCTTAGAAGCAAAATTGAGTGCAATAACCCCAGCTGCAACTCAAAATATACTGTTGTTTTATACTCCCTGGACACAGTGTTGCACCTACAAAGCATATGGTGCATTCACCTGCCCACTGTGCACATGATACCAGATTAGGAAATAGTGCTCAAGGGGCTCAACCCTATAGGTGACTGACTTTTTATATAAATAAGAACTGCTGGTGCAATCTATGTATGATGATCAATGTAATTATTATGGTTTTATCAATTTCACGTTCTTCTCAAATCTAGAACTGGTTTATTTTGCTGTTAGCTTGGACCAGTGGTGGGGGGGGGCCTGTTTATTCCTTCTGATTTATATGTACTATGAAATGTGTAATAAAGAATATATTTTTAAGCAAGAGAACAACAGTCTCTTCTCAAATTCGGATTTAGAAACTTTTTCAAATTTCCGCACTACTAAGCCCGAACACTGCCAATCTACTCCGAAGGATGAGAGGACGAGGAAATTCACTCGAATTCAGACCTGTAACTGCAGATTCAACACAGATTTCTGCAGCAAGCATACAACTTAATGACCTATATTTTCAACAGTGCATGCAAGATAAGCAACAATTGCTCTCCAGACAGTGTCTTCTCACCTTGAAGCACATACTGCATGACCAAATCCACCATTGATCGCAGAAGCCAATGTATGCAGCCTCGCCATCTAGTCAGTTGCTTCTTATCAAGATGGATAAGTAACATTGGCACTGACACATGTCACTCTACCCAGAAATGTATCCAGAGACATGCAAACTACATCTCCCATGCTGACAAGCATTAGGGACCTCAACTTGATTTCCTACCCATGAAGCAAAGCATGTTGTCCACCAATTAATTTGTTTTCTCTTGTTAGACTGACAAGCATACGTACACTAACTATTCTTTGTAGCTACTAATATCTTAGTTAGATATATGTAAACCATATATGCTGCATTATCAGCCACATTCTTGATTTCATACTCTTGAAGTATCAACCTACCCTTAGGTCAGTGTCTTCAGAACAGAATTCCTAATCATGATTAGAACCACCGATGCTCATGCCAACAGATTACATTCCATATGGGGACATTTTAACTCTTGTCCTCTTTGTTTCCATCCAGCCAGGCAACATTACTGCCCATTCAGTACCATCTACTTTTGAAGGAAGCCAAGAAACAGCATCTTCACAGCTATGTCTGTCAAACTCTTGATTTCCAGCCATTACAGTACCACTTAACAGCCACTATTACCTTCTCACGACCCATGCAGCATCAATATGGCAGTGATTGTCTCATGTGTGAGTAACATCTGCCTTTCCATCTAGTAGACACCCTTTAACTCTCAAGTCAACATTTTGCCCCTGGATCTGGTGCCCTACTTTTCTTAAAACGTTAAAATACTGTCAGTACAATAATGGAACAATGTGTAACAAGGATATTACCGATTGGCCTGTAGTCTACCAGTGATGTGCACTTTTATATGTAGAAGAAATCATTGAAGGTACAATGTCTGCTCACCTGGGGTAAGCAAGTATACTTATGTTGAGCATTACATGCTCCTTGACCGTCCATTATATAAGGCATATTCGATATTGGCGATTTCAACTTGGCCTCCATATTTTCCATTGTTTTACACTATTTAAAAGGTTCTAAATCTATGTTGTGTTATCTCAAATGTGTATCTGAAGACAGAGTCTGACACTGACAATGTATATGGAACCAATTTCACCAGGATTTGAATACAGTATATTTGTGTACAAAGTATTTCCTTTTTAGTTGCGAGAGATTTTCCAGACTCTTTGGTGCAACCAAATAAAGGTTATGCGTCAGATGCCCCTGAATCAAAAAACGGTGTCACGTCAATTCCTGTGATACCATAGGGCCCAAAGGTAACATGATGTGACTTCCAGTTTTGTCATCCGATCAAAAGTCTTGTGATGTCCTTTCCTGTGACATCATTGGGGGGCGCTCAAAGGGTATGTGATGTCACTTCCGCTACCCCTGGCATTTTGGTGAATCAATGTCCATGAATATTAACCTCATAAAGGAGAAAAATAAGGCTTCAGTAAAAACCACACAAGAGGTAGGGAGTGGAAGTTCTAGGATGTGGTTTGCCTGTCATGTTTCTTTGCACGCATCTGCAAATTCAAGACCTTGGTGCTACTCCAAATCTCCTTCCGATTACTACCGATCCTGGAATTTGGAACAACCCCAAAATTGGTGGAGGTGCACGGAAAGAAGTTTCTAAATGGGCAAAAGTATGTTCCCTGTTCCAAAAATAGATCAAAGACTGAGTCACAGCACAATTATAATGGCAGTTCAGCACAGCAAGTGGACAAGTGGAATTGCCTTGCTAGATGTGAAAACTGTAATTTGCAACGTTTTCCTGGGAATATGTCTGTAAATGTGTGACTGTTGTGGTTGTCCCTGCCTAAAAAGTTTTGAGAATTTTGCAATGTAATAAATCTGAAAAATTCACACATTTATGATTTGATCTTTTGGTGTTAATTTGGACAAGAATTTATAGTTATCTTGTCGTCAAGTGATCAAATACATATGCTGCCCAACAAAGGAAAAAGATCCCAGAATACAGAGAAGACAAAATTATCAAATATTATTTTTTAATGATAATACTTTTTGTACATGGACAACTAGCCAGTACCAAAGTTCTGATGTCTCACTGGTCACCCCGCTGGTGTCACTAATATTAGAATCATAATCCTGGAAGGTTTGAAGCACCTCCAAGTATTGTCCACGAGACAGCGAGAAAACGACTGAACCAGTGGTAGAAGTGGGCGGGATCGGAAGGGCACGGTGTGCCCCTACTTTTTTAATTTAAAACAGACCGTTCCCCTTCTTCTTTATTTTTAAAATGCGTCCCACGACGGCAGGGATGGTCCGAACTTAAAAATATGATGTGATCATCCAGCCCTGTGGGCGCACATTGACGAAGGCCTCTGCAGTGCCCACGACCTCCTCCCCCTTCCCCTCTGTATCTGTGGGCAGGGGCCTGCCCAGCAACTCTGTATGAGCAATCAATCAGCACGCAAAAACTGCTTCTTTTGATGTTCCTGCTGCTACGGTGTGATTTATACTTCATTTAGTGAGGAGGCCCCTGCCTGCCACCACCGTGACCAATACAATGGTCACATCAGCATCAGGATGCATTGAGGCCCCACCCTTGACCTCATCTGCGCTTTATTTTCAGGCTCACCCAGACTGACTCCACGAGGAAAGGCAGAGCACTCCACTGTGGAATGTGTGGCAGTCGGTGCCCAAACACACTTTAAAAAAAATAATTGTATAAAAGATTTAGGGCTAGATGTAGGTAATCTGAATTTACCGATTCTTAAATACTGAATTTTACCGATTCGGTATTCAAATATCGGTAAATGAGATATAGGAGAAAATTCGGTATTTTTTACCGAATCGGTAAAATTCGGCATCGGACTTTTGGAAAATACCGAATCGGTAATTACCGATTCGGTATATTTCCCATTCATCCCTATGGGCCTTTTGGCCCATAGGAATGCATTGGAAATACCAATTCGGTAAATACCGAATCGGTAAATACCGATTCGGGACAGCAAGCAAAAGTGAAACTGAACACAACAGCCAATCAGGTGCAACCACCCTCCCCCTTCCTACCAGGAAGTGGCTACACAGGCAGCTGCAACTAATTAGAAGGTTCTGGAGAGGCAGTTGGAGCAGAGAGACTGGGACCAGCAGCAGACAGAGTTTGTGCTCTTTTAAAATTTAAACATGGCAAGCAGCAAGGACACAGAGCAGACAGAAAGAAAAAGAAAGCTCAAATTCAGCAGCATGGAGCTCCAGGTCCTTGTGGAGGAGGTGGTAAAGGTGCACCACAGACTGTTTGGAAGGCATTCCCTTACTGTTCCTGAATCAGCAAAAAGGAAGCTTTGGCTTGAAATCCTAGAGAAAGTCAATGCAGTGGGAGTGACCACCAGAGTCACTGAAGATTTAAAAAAGAGGTTTTATGACCTAAGGAGCCTCACAATAAAGAAAACAGCTGACCGCCACAAACAGGCCTCGCAAACAGGTGGAGGAAAGAACACAGCACCCCCCCTCACCGACCTGGAGGAGATGGTAGCCACAACCTTGGAGCCTGAAAGCGTCCATGGACTGGGAGAAGTGGACAGCTCGGCGAAAGCTGCAACTAGAAAAGGTAAGATGCATGCACAGCAATCCCCCTCACACCCTCATCCATCCCTCACCCCTTGCAGCTAAGTTACCCCAGTCCCAGTGTGTCTGTGCAAAACAGTAGCAATGCATCATGGTACATGTAGTCAGTTAATGAAAGAGCATGTCACACAGCACTGTAACCACCAAGTTAGGCAAATGAATGCAGACATAATGAAGGGCAGGCAGCATGTAATAAGTGCAATGTCATAAGTTTAATTGTAGTGGCTGTGAGACATTTGCACCTAGCTGATATGTGCTCATATGTCCACAGGTCACACATCCAGAAGGCAGTCTCACGAGGCAGAAGGCACGGCACCCGAGAGGGATGGCAGTCATGAGCCAGGTCCCAGTGCATCACAGGACACAGGTGTTCCGAGTGTGCAGCCACCTTCCCAAGAACCTGACATCAGTGAAGAAATGCAGGCCTCCCCAAGAACTTCACAGTCCCCACTATTGGTTTCGTCACCCGAAATGCCAGAATCCTTTGAAATTGAAACACCTGCTGCACACCCTAGCAGGAGGCATGTCGTTTCCCCACTGATGGAAATGGAGACAGCTGCTGGTGAAATGGCGGGTGAAGAGTCACACAACTTGCCTGAGGCTGACATCTCTGCCACACTGCAGCCCAGCACAGAGCCTGTACCAAGTACCACTAGACACCGCACAGTACAAGGAAGGAGTGTAGGTGCACGTGGGGAGGGGTCCAGTGTCTTCCAAGGCCTGGAGGGATCCATGGTCAGGATTCAGAGGATGTAGGGCAAGGGCATCATGTCCTGTTAAAGACAAATGCGCAACCTCAACATCAACATGCAGGAAATTGGTAAGGGCATCAGGGAACTGGTGGAAGTTAACAAGAGCATGGCAACAGGCATACATGACATGACCCAATCCATGCAGCAACTGGGCACAAAACTGGACTCTGAAATAACATCAAGGCGCAGGGAGAAGCAGCGTGCAGAGAGAACTGAGAAATCTATCCACCGCCTGGCAACAGCCACATCCCTGCTATGCAGCCGTAGCATGAATAGTCAGGAAGTCCTGACTCAAAACAGCAATCAGCTGACAAGGGGCATAGCCGGAATGACCGGTGCGCTGGAGGCTCTACTCAATGCTCAAACTGCACAAACTGCTGCTATTGACGTGCCGGACACTGAAGGTAGCACCAGTAGGAGCAGCACGGCAAGCCCCCATGTCGTAGAGACAAGGAGGAGCAGCAGGCGACAGGGTTAGGCTACAGGCCAAACGCCCAGTGAACAGGGTGAGCCACATACACCTGCCAGTGCAAAGCGTGGCCGCAAATGAACAGTTAATACTATGACCTACTGCCATTGGACATTCAATTTATAGATAATAATGTTTTTGTTGCACATTTGTGCCATTTAAACCTGCCTAGTGACAATATACAACTACGGTGGGTGGATTCAACACCTGTCTGTGTGTGTTTGCTCACTGTGAGCATTGCAGTGAAATGCATACTGTTGCACTTTTGTTCTTTAACATACCTAGAAATATACTAAATAAAACAAATTCTCGTGCTTTCAATATAGGTCTCAGTCTCATCACTTACTAAGAAATAGTTGCGTGTTATTTCCTCAAGTCTGTATCTGCCATCACTTGGTGTTGACACTCCAGCAGGTTGTGTTTCAGGCACAGCAATGTCGTCGTCATGATCCTCATAGTCTGACAACTCCACCTCAGTACCCCTCTTCACAGCAAGATTGTGCAACATAGCACAGGCTTTTTTTGTGGCCACCTTATGTACCATGGACGTGGAGTCCCTTTATACAAATATCCCCTAGATTGCAGCTTTACGAGTGATCCAGAAAACTCTAGACACGCGCCCACGGCCCCATGCTATGCCGACCTCTTTCATTCTGCAACTTCTCGAACTTTGCTTGACGAGGAATTTTTTCACCTTCAATGGTCTCTTTTATCAACAAATCAAGGGGACCTCCATGGGCGCTATTTTTGCCCCAAATCTAGCCATATTGTTTATGGACGAGATAGAAAGACAGGTGATCCTAGTACCATCAAATCCCTTCTACCCTGGGATTATCATGTGGCGTAGATACATCGATGATATCTTCATGCTATGGAGGTATGGTATCGATGATCTACGCCACTTGCTGCATTGGATGAACAACAATTGCTCTGGCCTCAACTTCACAATCTCATCTGACAAATCCTCCATAGATTTTTTGGATCTTACTATTTTCCATCATGAAGGAGAACTTTTGACTCAACTATTTAGGAAACCAACCGAGCGGAACACATTGTTAGAGTACTTGAGTAATCACCCTAGAGCTCTACGTGATTCCCTCCCCTACTCCCAATTCCTTAGAATTCGGAGAAACTGCTCATGCAGGAAGGATTATTTTAGAGAAAGTGCCATCCTATCCACCAAACTCAAGAACAGAGGCTATCCCAGAAAAATTGTCAAAAACGCCCTCAAACGGGCTTGGTATAGACCACGTGAGACCTTACTAAACCCTACACCCAAGAAGGATCAGGAAAGAAAAGCCTGTGTAACAACTTTTTCTCCAGTGTCGAATCAGATCAGAAAGATGATCCTTCACCATTGGCCAATTATCAATGCAGGGACGGTGGAGATAGAGCGTCCTCTATTCGCTTTCAAAAAAAGCAAAAATGTAAAGGATCATTTGGTCCGGGCAGCTCTCCCTAGTCCCTCTAATCCTTCTACACTAGAAGCCTTGTGGGGTCTGTCCCCCATTGTTGGACATGTGAAATGCGGTGGATGCAGTGTATGTGATTTGACTATTGAAGGTAATTGTATGACTTTTAACAATGTAACCTTTAAAAGTAACATCCTTTCGAATTGCAATACATGTAACGTTATATATCTGATCCAGTGTCCTTGTGGAAAAATCTATGTTGGACAAACGTCACAAAAGGTCAAGACACGCATCTGCCAACATAGGAGCCGCATCAGGTGCCAGACCCTTAACGCCCCTTTAGTGGAACATTTCATTCAGGCCAACCACAACGAGGATGACATTCGTTGGACGATACTGAAAGCCCTGAAATTGCCACCCGAGGTGGGAATATGGCACAATTACTGAACAAGGAGGAACTCAGATGCATAATTTTGCTGGACTCAATTGAGAGCGGGCTTAATCGCACAGAGGATTGGGCTGGTCTGCTCTGATTCTAATTGTTCCCTGTGTTCCTATGAATTACTTGAAAGACAACGTATTTCCAAACTGAAAAGTTTGAGTGGCTGTCTGAACACTATTTCCTGATGAACTAAGCTGCACTATGAAATGCCAATTGGTTTTAACAGTATATAGTATATTAGCTAAATTCAGTATTTATTGTGTATTTGCCTCACTGGGCCACCCACACGCATGATCTTTACCATCACTTGTTCACTTGCCCATTCACAATACTGCAAGGCACTTCACCCACCACCAATGGATCCAAATGCATGTTAGTGTTCGCATCACGATCCTTTCCCAACATGGCCGCCTTGGACAACACACGTTAGTCCATTTTCGCTGTCCATTGACTGCTGAATTAATACTTCCGGCCTCCCAGACACCCCACAGCGGATTTCCGTATTGGCGGCACTAGCGACCACCGAGTCCACTGACGCCTAGGAGGGAGCCCGATTGCGGAGCTTCGTTATCACGCCCAAAACCAACAACAGGTAAGCGTTGGGGTAATTACAAGGAGACTCCGCGCAGTCTCACACCTCCGTAGTTGTCCTCCCTGACTACCCCCCTTCATTGTCTTTTTAGTATTAACTGAACCAACATCGCCCACGTTGACCGTACCATCAACGGGCCAATTCCCCCCACGAGGAGAAATTGGAGAAGGAATCTCACACACACTCGTGTCCTAACACGACCACGAGAGGTAACCTAACCGCGGAACCGCCTGTTCATATGTATAATTAACTCCCCGACTGGATAGTAGTTATAATTTTAATTAACTCCTCAGATATCACCGCAGCGGACCAAGGGCCGTATTGTCTGAACCCTTCTCCGTTCAATCTTGGAATCTTCCAGGTCAGTTTATTCTTACGACCACGGGCACCGGGACCACGCTGTCGCACACACGCAACCTCCGTGTTCCATTCACAATTCACGAGCACTCGGCCACCCCCACATTGAAACCACCTAGTCCTATTGTCCCGATCACGCGAGCACTCGGCAGCCTCCCAATTGAAATCACTCAGCCCTAATGTCTTGCACGCCAGGACATCACTGGCTATAGCCATAGCCACAACTCAACACCGGTCACAATGCACCGCGCACAGTGACTGCTGAATGAAACACTAATGGGTGTCACCCGAATATAAGGAAAGAGGCATGTTTAGTAGTAGTCCTATTGAGATTGCCTCCAATTTTAATTGTAAATAGCTCTGGCATTTGAGACAAAAAGTATTGCATGTGGAAAACTACGATTGAAGCATGACATAAGAAGTACGTTTTCTGTAATTATGAATTATGGTAGCAAATGTTGATTTCGCCTTCTTTTTCCCATTTCTTCTACAGGAGCTTTGATATTTACAACAGGCAACTAAATTTAAGTCCTGATGATGGTCCCGGTTCATTAGGAGCCAGGGGACCGAAACGTCGACCGTCTAAACAACCCTGTAATATATCTATTAAGATTAATTTTTATAGAGGTTGTGTGTCTGAACTTGCTTTAACAGTCATTTAAGTAGCAAGAGACAATTGGCTCCCTTGTTTGTCTTTGCCTGGTATTGTTTGTTTTCTCTTATCTCTATCCCTTTCCTTATTGTTTGTTCACTCACTCCTAGATAGGTGCAGGCTTGTACCCTATCCAATACCTGTATTTGACCCCTTGTGTGGTCACAAAATTGTTAAAATATTGAATAAAACTTCTTGTCCCGGCTGGGTACTGGAAAACGAAATATAGGACTGATTCAAGACTATATTCTTATTGTATATGTCATACACTTTTTCCTTAGGACCTCTGTTTTCGAGAATACATAGCACAGGCAGCAATGATCTTACAGCAGGTGATGGGGGTATACTGCCTTGCACCTCCGCTCTTGTGCAAGCATCTAAACCTGCTTTTCCAGATACCAAATGTTCGCTCTACAACATTCCGTGTGCTCTTGTGTGCCCGGTTATATCTCCTTTGGCTGGGTGTTGAGGGGTTGAGGTAGGGGGTGAGTATGAAGGAGCGGAGGGCATATGCACTGTCTCCTAAAAGGAAATGGGAATACATTACTCACATGCATACATGTACTTCTTACTGCAATAGGTGCTATAGGGGTAGCACACTGTGTCTTACCTAGGAGGTATCCTTCACCAAATTCCCCTGCAGTCAGCCCTGCATAGATGCCACTGTTTTGAAATATATAGGAGTCGTGGGTACTCCCAGGGAATTTTGCCACAAGGTCAGTAATGGCGAACTTTGCATTGCAGATCACCTGCACATTGATGGTGTGGGTGGACTTCCTATTCCTGTATATATATTCGGTGGCAGCAGGGGGACAAATGGGAATGTGTGTGCCATCAATGCAGCCAATTATATTGGGGAAACGTGTCATCTGGTAGAAGTCAGATTTTGTTTGGACCAGTTCAGCATGGGTTGCAGGAAAAGATATATAATGCTCCATCCTCTGTAACATGGCGTCAAGGAATTTGTGGAAAAACCTTGACAGGCTGCTCTGGGTCACCCCACCTACCGCAGCAACCACATTCTGGTAGCTCCCAGACGCAAGCAGGTGTAGGCTGCACAGCACCTGCACGTGGGGAGGAATAGCGTGTGCCCTTGGGGTAGTATGCTCCAACAGTGGGTGAAGGTCCCTGATGAGTTCCGTGATGGTGTCTGGGGCCAACCTGTACCTCTGGAGTATCTCTGCCTCTGTGAGCATGAACAGGGTTATCCTCTGTCTGTAGACCTGCTCCTCTCTCTGCCATTCCCTCTCTCCTTCCTCCTGTAGACGTAGCCGTCTTGCAATGACATAAAATGCCGCCATTGTGCAAGAAGAATTGCATTTTGGGTCCATTTTTATAGGTTGCACCTGTTTACCACCTGATTCCAATCCATGGTAAATACCGACTCTTAAATACCGAATTTCAAGCAAATTCGGTATTTCAGAGCTTCCCTTCATCTCAATATCCATTTTTACCACTTCTTATTTACCGAATCGGTATTTTACCGATTCGGTAACTTTACCGATTTGGTAAATTTACCTAATCGCAAACCGTTGCGATTCGGTAAATTTACCGATTCGGTAATATTTCCGATTCTGTATTTTTCCGAATCGGTAACTTTACCGATTCGGTAAATTTACCGATTTGGACGATTTTCGGTCTCCTACATCCCGAAAGCTCAATACCGGTCGGTAACGGCCGAAAATACAGATTTTCGGCCGTTACCGACCGGTAAAGGGCTTCCTACATCTAGCCCTCAATGTCTTATCAGCTGTTTTCCTTATTTTATTTGATAAAATGTGTGCTTCTGCTCTGTCTGTGTTCAAGGATGTGGACTTTTTAAAAATACTGTTTACTTGTTTCAGGATATGACATAAAAGCAGCCCTTCTGTGACACCTAAGCTCCCAAGCCCCTTGTGTACCCCATCAAGGGTCAGACAGTGAAAACAAATAGGTGCAGGCACCAAGGCAGGACTGACGTAATGGACATCGGGCAGAGGCTGGAGGGGTGGAAGGCTGGTTTTGTTACAGGGAGCTGCAAAACCGGCCCCCAGTAACAAAACCAGCTGGACTGTCCAGCACAATGACTCACTTCTCACTCTCAAAAATAAATAAATCACTGCAGAGTTCCTTGTAAACCCAACAGTTTTCAGGCAAAAATAAAAGAGTCAAGATTGAGGTCTCGGATGGTTGATCTTCCTGGTGGAGAGAGATCGGAATATTGACTATTGAAAGTTTTGACTCATATACTGTAGTTCCGAGGGTTAATATGCCTGCTACCAAGAACGTGTACCATACAGATGACAGAACTGTATTTAATGTGCATAGCTCAGTGGGTTTCTGCTTTTGTCAATGAGATCCTTTAGTTACTTGCAATGCATAACTTACAATCGCAATAAATCTAGCACCTTGAGCTATGATCTGCCATCAAAGAGCTGCATGTAAACTGCATGGTGCTGTTTTGGAAGTTATGTTTTTTTCCCCAGTCTTTCATTATCCTAATACTGCTAAAATGGGTTTGTTGGGTAGGTATACATTCTTATTAGTAAATCCAACCATTGTGTTACGTTTTGAATCCTGGGTTGGTGCTTCTCCAGAGCTTTACAAATGCCTACCAGAATTGATGGCATGTGAATCCTACACCTTGTAGTATCTTTTGTCTTGCATTACATTTTCTAAACATTGATTTACACGGGTATGATTCATTGTCTCTATATGTGTGCATGATGTAAAGTGCTCCAAGTCCCTACACTGGTATGAGAGGCGCTATAAAACAAATGGAACACATGTGAGAGGGGCTAAGGAGAGATATGGGGCAGTGTTCGGTGCTGATAGTGAGGCAAGAGCCCAAACAAGATTGTCGTATCCTGGTGCGCCGTAAGGTGATCATTTACTGTGCTCTAAAAGCTAATAAAACCCAGTATTTGTAAAGCGTGACCTAATCACCCCTAAGGGTCTCAAGGTGCTGTGGGCCGTTGGGAAGATTAAGCGAGCTATTGCCCAGAGTCACATGGTGCTGGACTGAGCTGGTGCCGGAGATTGAACCGTGAGCCCAGTGCCCCAGTGTCAGCCGCCCTTGCCGCTGTGCCACACCTCTAATACAATTGAATATATAGTAAACTGTTTTGTAGAATACACCATTTATGTAATTTTTTCCAAACTTTTCTCGGGGAGAGAACACCCTCTCCCCATAACCCCTTTGTAGTGGTCAGGCTCGCTTGCTGCATTTGTTCGCGACACACCCTACAAGGGATGGACAAAATTTGCCAGGGCTGCTTTGGGTTCCCAGTTCGGCCCTGTCTGGCACCAAATTAAAAGTGCCCCATTTAGCAAATGAGATCTCTAAACAAGCATTGGCAAAACCAATTGGTCTTGCTTATGGGACCTCTTAGGTTTGTGAAGTTTTTTGAGTGACTCTTTACAGTGTCACTAACATACTATTGTGTCACCAAGAAAAATAAAGTTGGATGTATCCTTCACTTCCCGAATAAAAATATAATTTTGCCTTTTACTCTCGGGCCCCTCCAAGTTTTTTATGGGTAGGAGAGTTAGCCAAGCCAGAGAGTTCAAAAGATATCCTTTGCAGGACACTTGAATACATAATGTCAATGTTTGAGCAGTTGACTGGCTGCCATAAATGTGAAGGTTTCTGTGAGTCAGATCAGATTTTCCTGAAGAGTCCCTTTATCTTTTGAGCCCTGCTTAACCCCTTCCTTGCTGTCCACGAGTGCAACAAAGGCACACCTGTGTACAGGAAGAGACAAGTATTCTTGTCCTTAATGTTTGAGAAAAAAACACTTATTTATTTCTGAAAAATGAGTGTAAAAGCCTTAAGGTAACCATGTTGTTCCCGCTTATATTTTGCACGCTTTACATATCTTGCATTGCCTATGAGAGTTTGCTTTTTCCATGATGTTGTTACTTTTTTCAGGCTGTGCATAATTTGAATTGAGTCACATCCTGGAGTTTATAACGGGGCACAATTTGGTTGTAGCTTAAGTCAGTGCAAGTTTCTCTCAGTGGGGCAGAAAGATGTTATGGGGGGACAGGATGTGGCACTATGGCCAGAGCTGCTGAATTTGGAACTGAGGAACCAGGATCAGGCTTCATGACCAGTCAACCAGACCACTCTCCTGAGGGAGTACATTCCCCAATAGACCATAGAAGCCCCGGTGGCCAGTGAGGGTTAACCTTAAATCCCTGTCCACCACAATCCATACTAAAGTTCACATCCACTCTTGTGGGCAGGCCTAAGAAGCAGCACACCCTTGATCAACAGTGACTTTGTCACTGAGGTCCCAAACAAAAAAGAGTGTACACTGTTCCCCTAGGGTTAAACAAGTAATAAGGTCTCTCTCACAGCTAGCTGCAAGTCAGCTAGAGGGTGTGGGGGTGCCGGGTAGTCAGCAAGTTCCTTGACGGAACTAAGGAAGCCTCACACAACTGATGAGCTGGATGACATGTCTCATTCAGCCTACTAGGGATGTTGTTTATATCATCGGCTTCCTGCTCCTGCGTCGGGCCGGCGCTGCAATGCCCGACGGGTAACAACAAGTGTCACACTTTTGCGGAGGTCTTTTGTTCCTTGCCGTGATAAGTAGAAACTTGTGAGGCTTAAAAAGTGAGGTAGTGAGCAAAACGGTGAAAAATTGTTAAAAAAAGTTGGATAATCCACAGGGAAGTCTTTATTCAGGTGGTTAGCCACTTTATTAAAAGGTATAGGGAGGGGTACTGAGGACCGACGTAGCTATTGGTGTGGCCTCGTATCGACCCTCCATTTGGTCCAAATACATACTAACAGTCTCTGCAAAGCTTTTGCCTCATTAATACCAGTTTAGCATACAAGTGCAACAGTGAGAACGGTGGCCAGTCAACCTTAGTAAAGTTCCCTCCACTTCACAGCAACACAAGTTACACTGTTTTGATCTGTTTGAGCTTCAAACAATTGTTTAGTTAAAACCATCAGATTATGCCTCAGGTGATGTATCATGTGGCAAATATGGCAGAACTATAATTATGTCAAAAACATTTGCAAACTAGGATATGTTGCCATTCCTGTTTGAATTTCTCTCATGCAGTCTCTGTGGGTGGTATTTCTAGACATCTACAGTTCTGGTGAGGAGACAAAGTATGAAGGTGTCTAATAGTGATTGCGGAGGATAGTAGGCTGAAGAGGAGAAAATAACTGATTGAGATAATCCAAGGACCACTACCTATTTCTGACTCTACCAATGTTTGAGTCTCATAACTTCAGATTCGATACATTTGCAATTCCCATTGCTAACTAACTTGAGTAGTAATTACCCAAACTACTAATATAATAGTTGTATCTCATTCATCTGATATAGCTAAAAGCAAATGTAAAACCAACAGGTCTAGGTTGTTTTAGGTGTATATATTCATTTTTGAGTGATATTTCTAGATACAAAAACAGGAAACTAAGATGCAGCTAATGCTGGCTTCATGGCATGTTGCTTGAAGCATATAACAAATGTAGGACTACAATTTTGCATTGACCGAGGGGCACAAAATGATGAAATCAACAGTACTCCCCAATACATGGGGCCTCCTGTCATAGAATTTAAACCCACATTTTGTGTTCAGAAATTGTTAGAAAAAGGGAGGAGAAGTACTAATGAAAGAAACTGCATGGCTCGGAGACAAATGGCTTCTGATTTTGCTTAGAAGCGTAGTTGGGAAATTATGTGTTTGAAAACCTATCCCACATTGTGAATGTATTTTAATGTCAATAACTCATGTACTAAACCTCAAATAAACGTGTATCCATTGGTTGTATTAAATAATGTTATAAGCTGTAACTGGTCAGTGAAATACCAAACATACTAACAACTAGTATGTTATGCTCCTTCTAGCCACACCTCTGACTCCGCCCATTGGCCCAATCCTCTGGTCATTCCCACCACCTGATGCTCCGCTCACAGTTCCCCTACTATTTTTTCCCCAATTCGACCACTAGATTGAACACAACCGCAAATGAAAAGACTATTACAGCCAAAATAAAAGATAGCATCAATTATGAATCTCTGAGCTTGTACCATAGATAAGCCGTAATTTGCACCTAGTGTGTCCGTAAACCTGCAATGAAGTAGTTGGCATATTGTCATCATTATGGCCCCAATTACAGCTAGCCTGGTAATGGTGCAATATTTATCACGCCCAATATATTCCAACACAGCAGGATTGGAATTTATCATGTGCCAAAAATGGCACCCAATAACAATTATTGTCTGAAATATGGGGCATAACATTCACCTTTTGGTGCTTACTGAATTTTTCTCCCAGTGCATTTTGGAGGTTTTCTCTGCTGAAATGTACAGAGGAAAATGTGGGTGTGGTGCTCATCACACAGATCTTAAGTACAAGATTGACCCAAGTGCAACTGGGCATTAGTAAATGAGGGAGTTGATGCATCGAGCCCTTTACGGTAAATCTGCGCCCTAGCCACTGCTACCACAAAACACCAATCTATGTGAAAGAGCAAGACTGGTACTTAGTAAACCAGCAGACGCAGATTTGTTCGTTTCCCGTTTAGTTAACGTCAGAATTGTTGACTTTCCTTGTCGTCAATTGCACTCATAGGGGTCGATTCACAAAATAATTTTTGAGTACGGAAAGAAGTACTGCAGGATCACGTGATTACTACTCTTACATCCCTTTGTGAATTGGCCCAGATGTGTTAAACCCCCCCCCCCCCCGTTAACAAAAGTGCAGATATGGTATTATCCTTTACATTTGTACTAATTATATATGATTATGCCCACTTGATTGTTATTTTAGACGTTTTGCCACCAACTCACAAAGGTGTGTAAGAAGAGTATGTAAAATAGTTCTATGGAGTACTATTTTATGTACTTGAAAATTCCTCTGGGAATTGGCGCCAAAGATTGTAGCAGTGTCATTGTCAAATTATTAAATGCATTTGCTGCTCATCTTTTTCCTCCTCGGTATAATGCTACGAAAAAGGTACCAAATATTCTTTTTTAAATAAAATGCTTAAAAAAAACAGGTCTATTTCATATTTTTGACTACAAAAATCCAAGTGACACCATTTTTGTGATTATACTGGGGTGAAGCAAAATACAATTCACGCAGGGGAAAATAGCAGGAAGAGTGATTTTAGAAAGACTCCAGGATTGGGCGGAAGAAAGAGGTATTTTATCCGACCTTCAATTCGGATTTAGAAAAGGACTAGGTACTGTGGAACAAGCCCTAAACCTATCAATAATCTTCGGGAAATATGTGCATGCAAAGAAAGCAAAACTTTATATGACCTATGTAGATCTGTCCGCGGCTTTCGACTGCGTCTCCCACATAAAATTGTGGTCCCTCCTAGCACAGATGGGGGTAGACCCACCACTCCTGAACTTTCTAAGGGAACTCTATTCCAATCCATCCGCAAGAGTTCGCTACGGGATAAAGGGAGAACTGACGGCGTCCTTCACAGTAGAGCGAGGAGTCAGACAGGGATGTGTCCTGGCGCCCTTTCTTTTCTCCCTCTATACCAACAACTTGGAGGTTGAGCTATTAAAGGGTGCCCGTGACCTCCCACTGGCCAAACACCGCCCGATCCCCGCCCTGCTGTACGCGGATGACGCCGTCCTTCTCGCACAAACTCCCCGTGAACTCCAAAGGTCCCTTAACAGATATTCCCAGTTTATGAGAACTCTTGACCTCCACATAAACGTGAAAAAGACTTTCGTAATGAAGGCTGGGGTCGGGAATAAACAACAAAAATCCATCTACCTCGAAAGTCAAAAAATTGACCCAACAAACGAATACTGTTATTTGGGGGTCATGATAGACAACAAACTCTCCTGGAAACCAGCAGTAGAAGCCAGAAAACATTGCTTCAAAAGAGCACTAGCCGCATTGGTCTCGTTTTCTCAAAAATTAGGAAAACGTCCACCCAGGGAACTGTTAACCATATATAAAGCCAAGTGCCAATCTACAGCTTTATATGGAGCAGGACTATGGGGATACACGGACGTTACCTCCCTGCAAATTGCAGAAAACAAGTTTTTTAGATTCATCCTATCTGCACCCAAAACTTCCTCTGTTTACGCCTGCCACTTAGAACTGGGGGCACCGTATATTGAAGATCTTGCTAAAATCCAACCGCTTCTTCTTTGGCGACGTATTTGGATGTCAGATAAAAACGACCTCACAAAAACAATAATGGCGGATGCAATGTCTCTGGACTACGTTTCTAAAATTAAATGGCTGGCCTATATTCGGTCCTTTCTTTGCGACCTTGGAATGGAAAAATATTATCTTAATCCCGAAAAAATTGGAGAACTCGCACATGAAAATCTAAAAAAGCGAGCGTTGGATCACCTGTCCAAATTGAGACTCCAGGTAGAAGATGGGAAACAGTCAGTGCAGCATGCCATGCTGGTCCAATCTACTCTCTCAATGCAGCCCTATTTAAACCTTGATATTGGTACCTTCGAACGATTTCTCCTGATAAGATTCAGACTGAACACATTTCACAGACTGGTGGTCTTCCCAACACCAAATGTTTGGGATTTAAACTCACCTCCATGTCCATGTGATGGGATATCAGGTCAATCCACTATTCATACAGTTCTGTTCTGTAAATTTTATCAGGAACACCGCAAACTCTGGCTACTGACCCTTTTGAAATCTTGGGGTCTCAGACAATGTAGAACAGCCATGTTGAGCTTGCAGCTTTTGGACACTGAAGCCACATGTTACCATGTCCTTAATTTTTTGAAATGTATATACAGACATCGGAAAAACCTCTAAACTTTTAAATTAATAGTACTGTATACACTGTCGAAATTCCTTTTCGCTGCTCTTAAGTATTTTGTTAAATCAGATTTCATTGAAAATCTTCTTAATTGTAATGCTTTTATGGATCGTAATAATCCGAATAAAGTTATATTTGATTTGAATTCACGCAGTGGTGTGTTGTGGCAGGACAGAATAAGGCCGATCCCTTGAACTGAGACCACGGTCCCATTTTAAATGAATGGGAAACAGGGCTCGCCGGAGACACAAAAGAAACATATCAATCAGTACATTCCTACAATAGACTGGAAAATGGCGATTTATAAAAACAGATGCTGCACTAATCAGGATTAAACTCTATGGACCGCCACCAGTTCATCCACTGTCAAACTGAGACAATCACTAGGCAGACATGCTCCAAAGTCGCCCCTGCCTGAGTGTGTCCGCGCCCAAACATCACCAGATGGCCACCAAAAAAACACTTAATCAGCTTATTTCACAATAGATCCCAAATTTTTCATCTGTCCAACAGAAATTGGATTAGTTATGGATCCTGTCACATGGCAGGTGGCACGTTAGGTCCGACCTTCAATCCTTCACAGCCTGCACGTGAGATGCTAGAAGTCGACCTGCCTGTTCGAATGTTTGGAATACAGAGCACACATTTCTATAAGTGTGTGTTTTAATACCATATATGCAAATGTTTCAAGTACGAAAAGGCCTTCTTTCCCGTTTTAATGTATTCCAAGCGCACTTTTTTTTACATTCATCAGAGTTTGGACCTTATTTCAAGTTGGGTGGTAAATGAGAATCCATCAAATGGTGTGGATGCTGTATATGCTCTTTTGGAGGGGTTGTCTTCCACCGGTGGAGAAATCTTCACCGGAGGATTTACCACTTTCCTCTCAAACTGGAGAATTTTCCGTTATAACTCAACTGAAATGCGGCCCTCGTTGCTGTTTTTCTTTTAAGCATTGTTGCTTCTGATTCCTGGTCAAGTTATAGTCAGTGTTTGCAAAAATAGTATTGATATTTTTATCCGTGACGAGTGTGATAACAAAAGGCTCAAATGAAAAACAGAATTTCATCAAGGTGGGACTAGAATTACGAGGAAATGTCCTGAACTTTGACCCCTGCCGGATTTGTCTCATAGTAGAGATAAGTCATGAGCCGCTTTTCAAATCCTCTTAGGTCTGATGCCTCCCTCCTTGCCCGCACTCCCTGCCAATGTCATTCGAATAAAACAAGCTCCCTGTAGACCCTGAACTTTTTCCAAGAAAAGCTGCTTCGTTCAGGGTTCGCGGCTAACCTTGACTGGGGCGATAAGTGCTGGCTGCGCGCGCATGCATGCTGGTCAGCCTCGTCACAATATTCAAGTAAATACAAATTTGCTATCTCCTGCAAAAGATGATTTGCCGTTGCAGTCTCCTCTCTGTTATACAGATGTTGCAGTTAACATCATTTCTTTACAATGATCTACACTGTCTATTTCCAACTACACCTTGCGCCATGGAGCACTGTATGGTAAATACAGCGAATCCATGGTGGCGTAAGGACATTTGGCCCTGTCACAAGGAAACTAACGCATCTATGCAGAAGTGTCAGTTCCTTGTAAATCTACCCCACGGTGTCCAAAGTGAGCATCTGCGGGGAGGACACAAGGGGCAGGGATAGAGCTGGAAAAGACATGCACTGTCATGGAGTTCTTAGTCAAGAAGAACAAAGTAAGTCTCTAAAAGTGAGCAGTTTAAGAGCACAAGTCAACCAAATCAAAAGTGAGGTGAGATACAGACACATGATGACACAAGATGGACAAGGCAAGCCATTGACTAAGAAACAAGGAAATTATAGTTGCAATAAAGCCTTTTTCTCACACTTACGGTTTCAGTAGTCATGTGGAATGCTCTGTTTCACTCAATTATGTTTTAGGAAAAACAGGTAAGTATTGCCCTTTTGCAATCTATGTGATTGCTGCTTGCTCTTAAGTACTTCCGGAGCGTGTTCCAGAGCTTGTCATGCCTGTTTAGAGGAGAATCTTTTACCCAATCTGGTTCTTGTAAAAAGGAGGGTTGCTGAAGAACAGTAGCTTTACCAAAGGGCTCAGTGGTTTATGGTCTTTACAGCACTACTTCAGTTTGCAATGTGTGCTAGGCAAACGATTAATGTTGATCCTCTCTCACCAACTCACCAACTGTTTATTCTGTAGCATGGAGTAGTGATGGCCATATCTATCAGGCAAATATTTACAGTGCCTGTCCAAATAATTATTCTCTGCTGCTACATAACGGGTGGACTAGGGAAGAAGCACCACAGCAGATGATTTCTGGTTTAGTGGACGTGCTGAGTGTTCCTACTCTGAACTCTGCTTACTCCTTATGACTTAAGCAAACTTTTCCCAGACGTGGGTCGCTTACTCACTCTACCACTCGATTCAAGATAGCCAGGCTGATGAGGATTATGATTCCGAAACCGGTCCCAGGATGCTTGTTTCCGGTCAAGGGACGATATGGCTTGGCAGTTCGGGCTGGACTGTTCCCATGAGGCACAGTGTCAAGACTGATTTGCCTATGGCCATGTCTGAACTGGGATGGTGGAGTGAGCTAAAGAATGATGATGGATTAAACCCAGGTCAGTTGACTGGGGGTGAGTGTTTGATTGGCCTCAAGCACTCCGTCAATCATCCCCTTTGGTATCGCTTTGTCCGCCCTTAGTTGGCAGGGTATGCCAAGACGTGGATCCTTGGCTCACTCTACCACTGGATTCAAGATAGCCTGGCTGATGAGGATTAAGAATCTGAAATCGTTCCCAGGATGCTTCTTTCCAGTCCAGGGAAGACATGGCTTGGCAGTTCGGGCTTGACTATACCCTTGAGGCACAGGGTCAGACTGATTTTCATATGGCCATGTCTGAACTGGATTGGTGGAGTGATCTAAAGAACGATGATGGATTAAACCCAGATCAGTTGACTGGGGGTGAGTGTTTGATTTGCTCAAGTACTCCGTCCATCAACCCTTTTTGGTATTGCTTTGTTCGCCCTGGGTTGGCAGGGTATGCCCAGACGTGGGTCCCTTGCTCACTCTACCATTGGATTCAAGATAGCCTGGCTGATGAGGATTATGAATCCGAAACCGGTCCCAGGATGCTTGTTTCCAGTCCAGGGAAGACATGGCTTGGCAGTTCGGGCTAGACTGTTCCCATGAGGCACAGGGTCAGACTGATTTGCATAAGGCCATGTCTGAACTGGGGTGGTGGAGTGAGCTAAAGAATGATGATGGATTAAACCCAGATCAGTTGACTGGGGGTGAGTTTTTGATTTGCTCAAGCGCTCCGTCCATCATCCCCTTTGGTATCGCTTCAGCAAACTTTGGGCATTTTTTGTTAAATGGAAGATTACTTTCTGTGTTCCAGTTCCACAGCCTCCAAGCCTCCTTCTGCTGCCACCGGACTGATCTAGACCCCAGCCTTTCCCCAGACTTCTAAACTTCTCCTTGGGAATGTTCTTCCCCTCTCCATGACACCCCCCCCCACCCCCAGACCACACAGCTCAGTAGACAGGTAGCTGAAGCCAGTTTGTTCCTGTTTCCCAATCCACAAGAACTCCTATGACCATGTGAATGGCAGTGCAGTGGGCATCATTCTGTTAATTCTATCCTCTGACTTCCTTCCCACACACTGCTCACAGCTCCTTCCTCCTCACCGGCTTCCCACAGCTCCCTCCTTCTGACATTCATGGCTTCCCACAATACTCTTCTGCTACCTGCCGGTGCCAATGCAACCAGCCTGGAGGATCATGGAGATATGAGTGTGACCAGATTCCCCTTACCTCCACACACACCACATAACTTGAGAAGGAGGACCAAGCACAGACATTGCGACGTTGAATGTTTAGGTGCTGGCAGGTGAGTGTCATTGGCATGTTTGAGTGCATGTGCATGTCATCTGTATGTGTGAGAGTCATCTGAATGTGTGAGTTTCTGGATGCCTGAAT
The DNA here is from genome assembly GCF_964261635.1 of Lissotriton helveticus. Classification (NCBI taxonomy): domain Eukaryota; kingdom Metazoa; phylum Chordata; class Amphibia; order Caudata; family Salamandridae; genus Lissotriton; species Lissotriton helveticus. The sequence continues at coordinate 736,823,066 of NC_136061.1, read as the reverse complement.
GAATGTCTGACTTTGTGTCAAACCTATGTTGTATGGTTGTGCAAGAGAGGTGGGGAGTATCTCTCGCAGATGGGGCAACCTGTTGGCTGCCCTGGTATAAAGAGGCACCACCTTGACATAGTGGTCATCCTCAGCAGAATACTTGATGCCCTATACATAATGGTGCACCACCTAGTGACCCAGTGAAGGTGCTGGGCAGCATGCTGGCTGACTCTCCTTTTCAGAACGGGGCAATGCCTTAACACAGTGGACATACTCTGTCACTTCTGACGGTCCCTTGCTTAATGGAACATGCATTTTAAGTAGTGGGGAAACCTCCTGGCTGTCGCTTGCATAAAGGGACACCTTTTTATCCTGTGGGCATGCTTGGCAACGTTGTGGCTATCCCTTGCACGTGGAAGCACCTCATTTGAATAGCCAAATTCCTGGCAATATTTTGATTCCCCTGGCATAATGATGTTACAACATTGCCATTTGATCATTAGATGGTTTTTCCTGCTATTGCTTGAATTAGCTAAGTAAGCATAAAAGGCAGATTCTCTCTCCATGTGTGAGAGTAATCCATGTGCTTGCTAAGTGGAAGTTACAAACTGTGGAGTTTCTTGACCTAATAATTTATTTTCAGGTTTGGTTTTAGTGTTTGAACTTTTCGTCTGAAATGCGACTTTAGCATTTCACAATGATATGCCCGTGCTTTAATAAGAGTTCAAAATTATGTTTCAGGCAACATTTTTTTCAGAATTAGCTTTAAAGCTAATATTTAAAGAGTACATTTATGCACAGTTCAGAGGGCTTGATGCTGGTCTTGGAAGCTTAGAACTAGAGGACATTTCATTGTTTATGTTGGAAAACATTTCTGTGAGATCTCTACAGCTCTGTGGGGCCTGTGCATGTGTTATTGCTGCAACTTGTCTCTTCGCTGATTCTGTACGCGCTATGAAATTGATTAGTATCATTTACAATCCTGAAGGATTTGACTAACTATGTTGTCAATGGTATGTGGTTGTGAAATGTTAAGAATTTACATTTTTCTACCCCTGTCCCTTTCAGAGAGGTTCACAGGACCTACTTGTAAGGGCAGGATGCAAGAAATAAGTTAAGAATGATGCTAAATAAATGTGATAGTAGATGACCAACCCCGTACGATGCCAAAAAAACGGCTAGTTTTATTAATACATTTCCAACATACACAAACCAAACTCTTTCTAAACTGATGTATTACGCTTTTTTTAAGTGTATAAACTTTCTAAACATAGATCTTATATTTTAAGAAACACAAGTACTACACAATTACCATTTCTAGTCATAACACACTCATACACCTTACACTCTGCTTCTGAAAATTAGAAGCAATCTACAATTAACTCACACACAACTTATTTTAAACTGAACATACAAAAATGAAATTAATCTAAGGCTACTCATCTCATCAGGAGCAGCATTTAAAAGAGGCAAAACGTTCCATACTAGAGAATTTTGATGGTTCTTTATTGTTCCTATTTTGGATTGTTGTGATAGTGTTCTTTAATGGGAGCTTCTGAGGAGTGGCATAATAAAGGAGATAATGCATAATATTAGCCTCCAGTTTTGTAATGAAATCCATTTTTTTACCACAATGTTCTTCAAAGACGTCTTGGGGAGGGCACGTTGAATAAAACCTGAGAAAGGTAAGGGTGGCCTGACACCATAAAATTGTTGCCCTAATCTTTTAATGTCCCATTAAAGCCTCTGGGGTTTCGGCCCATTTATGAAAAACTGTGCTGGAAAACTCACCATATGGCACTGTATTTTTTCAGTATTGTAAAACATGTTACAAATGGGGGTGGGGTCGCACACTACTCACACACCAGCGGGATCGCCCCTAAGGACTGTGGTAAGTGTAGTTCGTGTTCCGCGATGCATCTTCTTTCAATTCTCTGCTATCTTCGCCATCCCTGGACACGTGTTTCGGGGTATTTACCCCTCATCAGCAGGGATTAGGCCGTGTTCTGGGGTTGCCGGTGGCTGCCAAATATTGCCAGGTTTAGTACCACTCAGGCGCGCAGGTGCGGGGTCCCAGGCTCGTCAGCCAACTGCTCGAGGGAGCTTTAACATTACAAATGGGGGTGGGGTCGCACACTACTCACACACCAGCGGGATCGCCCCTAAGGACTGTGGTAAGTGTAGTTCGTGTTCTGCAATGCATCTTCTTTCGATTCTCTGCTATCTTCGCCATCCCTGGACACGTGTTTCGGGGTATTTACCCCTCATCAGCAGGGATTAGGCCGTGTTCTGGGGTTGCCGGTGGCTGCCAAATATTGCCAGGTTTAGTACCACTCAGGCGCGCAGGTGCGGGGTCCCAGGCTCGTCAGCCAACTGCTCGAGGGAGCTTTAACATTACAAATGGGGGTGGGGTCGCACACTACTCACACACCAGCGGGATCGCCCCTAAGGACTGTGGTAAGTGTAGTTCGTGTTCCGCGTATCAACATCTTCAGCCTACGCAGCACCCCTACATATATGCCTATTCCCTGCTGACGGGAGGTAACAACCTCGAAACACGTGTCCAGGGATGGCCAACGCAACAGTGATTTTTGCTCAAGACTCTGGCAGAGGCACACCCGCTGATGCTTACTTCATGGACCACAATGCTTTGGGGCAACACGCTGATAGGACAAGCAGTGTGCGACCAATTGGACTTACTTTTATATTCAAGCTCCCTTGAGCTGGTGGGGCTGACGAGCCCGGGTTACGCACCTGCGTGCCACGAGTGGTACCGGACCTGAGCATATTTTTTGGCAGCCTACGCAGCACCCCTACATATATGCCTATTCCCTGCTGACGAGAGGTAACAACCTCGAAACACGTGTCCAGGGATGGCCAACGCAACAGTGATTTTTGCTCAAGACTCTGGCAGAGGCACACCCGCTGATGCTTACTTCATGGACCACAATGCTTTGGGGCAACACGCTGATAGGACAAGCAGTGTGCGACCAATTGGACTTACTTTTATATTCAAGCTCCCTTGAGCTGGTGGGGCTGACGAGCCCGGGTTATGCACCTGCGTGCCACGAGTGGTACCGGACCTGAGAATATTTTTTGGCAGCCTACGCAGCACCCCTACATATATGCCTATTCCCTGCTGACGAGAGGTAACAACCTCGAAACACGTGTCCAGGGATGGCCAACGCGACAGTGATTTTTGCTCAAGACTCTGGCAGAGGCACACCCGCTGATGCTTACTTCATGGACCACAATGCTTTGGGGCAACACGCTGATAGGACAAGCAGTGTGCGACCAATTGGACTTACTTTTATATTCAAGCTCCCTTGAGCTGGGGGGCTGACGAGCCCGGGTTACGCACCTGCGTGCCACGAGTGGTATCGGACCTGAGAATATTTTTTGGCAGCCTATGCAGCACCCCTACATATATGCCTATTCCCTGCTGACGAGAGGTAACAACCTCGAAACACGTGTCCAGGGATGGCCAACGCGACAGTGATTTTTGCTCAAGACTCTGGCAGAGGCACACCCGCTGATGCTTACTTCATGGACCACAATGCTTTGGGGCAACACGCTGATAGGACAAGCAGTGTGCGACCAATTGGACTTACTTGTAAAACATGTTAGTCTGGAGGACTTCCAAGCATGTTGTATTTTATTCTTAACAGTTGGAGCATATGGCACTGGGAATCGCCTCAACAGATGGAAGGCAGAGAAGTGCTGGACCAGGCTTCACATGCAGACCCCAGATGCCAGACATACAGAAACATTTCTCCAGATGAACTGGGGTTGAGAACAGCCCAAAGCCAGACCTGATGAGCTCGAAATGAACCAAAAGTTTAGCTAAAGTCTAACTGCCCATGCTTACTTATTTATGCCTACTAACCCAACCAGGGTTTAGGCCATCAACCAGGATTCTCCAGCCGTTTCTGTCCTGGGCTTTTCTTTCAATCTGACTCCAGGTGTAAGCCATCACCATGCAGTGATCCTCAAGGCCTCTGCACCATGTGTTTTTTTGGCCTTCCTCTTTTCGCTTTTCCTTGAGGGTTCCAGGTCAAGGCTTGACTGGTGTGTTTGATGTGGGCTTGCAGAGGGTGTGACCTATCGAGACCCAGCGTCTTTTTGTGATTTCTTCATGAGCAGGGAGTTGGAAAGTCTGCTGCCATAGGTCATTATTGCTGATGGTGTTTGGCCCGCAGATTTGTAGGGTTTTACTCAGACAGGTATTGATGAAGGTCTGTACTTTGTTGGTGGTGGTCACTGTTGTCCTCCAAGTTTCTGCTCCATACAGAAGGACTGGTTTTACATTGGTGTTAAAAATCCTGATCTTGGTTTGCAGCATTGGTCCTTAATGCTCTAGATCTTCTTTGGCTGAATGAAGGCAGCCCTTGCTTTGCCGATTCTTGTATTACCCTGCTTGTCTAAGATACTTTTCAGGTAGGTGAAGGTCTCAAACTCTTCCAGTGTATCGCCTGCAAGAGTGACTGCAGGTGATGCCTTCAGGATCTTGTTTTTTCTTCTGAGGATGTTGAGGTCAAGTTGCTCTGATGTGCTTTGCCATATTGTCGGTCTTCTCTTCCATCTGCAGATGGGTATGTGAGAATAGGGCTAGGTTGTCTGCAAAGTCCAGATCATCTAGCTGCGTCCTTGGTGTCCACTGGATCCAATTTCATCCTTTGCTGTCTATGTCTATTTTTCTCCTCCCTTTCCTGGGCAAGCTTTTGAAGAAACATATAAATATCCATCTCTCCAACCATGTCGAATGGACAGGCAGCCTGAATTCATCTCAATCAGGCTTTCACCCAAAACACAGCACAGAATCAGTCCTACTAGAGGTAACCGATAACATGAGGATGACCCTAGATAGAGGCCACTCCACGGTTCTGGTGCTGTTGGATCTGTCCGCCGCGAATGACACGGTTTCCCATAGGATCTTACTCAGGAGATTGGAGGAGGTTGGACTTAGAGATTTGGCTCTTCAGTGGTTGATGAGTTTTCTTTCCTCTCGCTCCCTGGCGGTTAACCTTGGTCCATATCGATCAGTTGCAACAGAAGTGTCCAAGGGAGTCCCACTGGGCTCTTGTTTGAGCCCTACTCTGTTTAAAATCTATGTGGCTCCCTTGGCCAATCTGTTGAGGAACAGTGGGTTTATCCCTGTTTCTTACGCGGATGATACCCAACTGCTTTTTCCATTTGCAAAGTTTACTCTATCAGTGCAGGTCGCCTTCTCCCTGGGAATGAGAAACGTCTCCCAGTGGATGAGGAACAACTTTCTTCGGTGCAATGTGGGGAAGACGGAAATAATGCTTTTTGGGGAAGCTCAATCACTGTGGACACCTGACTGGTGGCCCTCAGACCTAGGTACCCCCCCAAAAACCTCTGTGAAAAACGTAGGTGTTCGCCTTGAACAGACCCTCACAATGAAAGAGCATGCTACTCAGACAGTTGGATCATGCTTTCACGTGTTGGGCCTACTGCGCCGTATCCTCCCCCTGCTTCCTGACTCATCTAGGAAGACGCTAACCCAGGCACTTATAACAAGCCGTCTGGATTATTGCAATAGCCTTCTGCTGTCCGCCAATGAGGCCGCCCTTGACAGACTTCAGGATGTCCAGAACACGGCAGCTCGTCTGTTTCTGAATGCTCCACCAAGGACGGCTTCTCGGCCTTTGCTTTGCCAGCTTCATTGGCTCCCGATACGGAAGCGCGTACAATTTAAGGTGTACTGTATCATTCACAAAGCCTGGTATAACTCCGGCCCTAGTTATCTGGCAGATAAATGTATTCACTACATCCCTCAGCGGTCCCTCCGCTCACAATCTAAGCACCTGCTGACAGTACCTAGAATCAAACAGTCCAGGCAAGGTGGGAGGGCCCTTTCTTATTTGGGCCCATGCCAATGAAACAGGCTTTCTGTACAACTAAGACAATGCACGGAACATCTCCTTTTCAGGAAACAGCTTAAGACCTTTCTGTTTACCCCTGATCCTTAGGTGCTAGGTCTCTTCTCACTAGGCCCGTCTATAGCGCAGAGATACCCCTTCGGGGGTCGAATCTGTAGCTCTATAAATAAATATGGCCAGAAAAAAGGGAAAAGGCAAGATCAAACAACCGTGGCAGACTCTAGTCATCACTTGGAAGTCTTCTGTGACTTGTCCTCCATGGATTATCTTGCAGGTCATTCCCTGGTAAGCATTCCTGATTATTCTTATAAGTTGATCTGGCACATCTGACGAATGCCTTCTCATAGTCGATGAAGTTGACATTGAGGTGGGAGTTCCATTCCATCGACTGCTTAATGATGATGCACAGTATTTCAATCTGGTCTGTGCACGATCTATTTTTGTGGAAACTAGCTTGCTGGTCTTGCAACAGAGGATCGACTTATTCCTTCATTCTGTTTAGGATGGCTTTGTGGAACACTTTACATCGGGTTGATAGAAGAGCTATCCCTCTGTAGTTTGTACAGTTACCCTGGTGGCATTTATTGGGGAAATTGATGAGATATCCCTCCTTCCAGTTTGGTGGCAACTTTCGCAGATCCTTCTAAACATGGGGTAGAGCATGTCTACTGATGTATCAATGTCTGCCATCAGGGCCTCTACAGGAATGTTATCAAGTCCTGCTGCCTTTCTATTTCTCTGATGGTTGCTGTCTTATCATATTTATTTCTAGGGTAGTCTGCTGCTGGTAATTGGCAAGTCCTTGTCAGCTGGCTGAATGTTTGATGGAAACTATAGCACGGGCTAGTTCAGCAGTTCCTCAAAGTGCTGCACCCACCTTTGTTGTTGTTCTTTGTTGCCCATGAATGTCATCCCAGTTTTATCATTAAAGAGGCTTTCTGGCTTGCTGCATCTGCCAGAGAGTTTCCTTGATAGGAACCAACACTTTAGTTAAAGTCTAACTTCCCTTACTGTGCTATGTTTGCTTTCTTTAAATGACATATTATTTTGTGGACACAGATGTTTTCCAATTAGGAGATGCCATGGATCTTAAATCCATTGGCTACGTAGGTCTGCAAGAAATCCAGCTAACAAAAAATGAGTATGAATGGGAATCCATGGTTGGGAGCGAGTCAGCTCTATAATAGTGCAGTAATAGGGAAGAAAGGCAAGAGGAGCACAGGACCTGAAGCACAGACCCTTGAAGGATGAATACGTATGAGAGTTGGGATTCCTTCTTGAGCAGCGAGTGCAAAGTAAAGCGCCTCGAGGCGCTCTCCGGTCCTGGTCCTGCTTGAAGGGGGATGGGCGAGGAGCGCGCGCTCTTTGCCTGTGTGCTTGGAAGATGGATTAAAAGGCATGATGTTGCGCCTTAAAGCTATTTACTTAAAGACCCTAAAAACCCGCCCACTTCCTTCAGCAGCTACACGCACCCTGCCTAAAAGACCCAGCCTTGCACTGAGTCATATTTAGGAGGACCGAGCGAGCTGGGAGGGAAAACAAAGCTGGCGCTTGTTTATCACACACAGGAAGCCTGAAAATGGCGCACGGGGTTGAGGAGTTTACAGTGAATGCAGCAAGTGCGTTCGCGTGCGCGTGATCGTTTCGAATCGCCTCCAAGGCGATGCGCGCGGCCAGGAATGTCTCCTGGAAAGGAGACACGGCCACAATAAGTTCTCGGCGGAGGCGCGCTTCCGCGCGTTCAGCCGAGCCCTATAAAGTGCCTATCTGTATATTGTCTCTTGATAGTAAGTATAAGTGACATCGCTGCAAGTCGCTTAGCATTAAAAACCTCAAAAACCTCTCCTTTAATTCTCACTGCATGTCGATAGACTGAGTCAATATTTCGACTCAATTAGTTCCTCATTGTACTTTTGATCCTATGATCCACTGCATTTTTGCTCCCTTTAGTGATAAACGTGAACTTTTGTTTAGCCTAACATCCTGAAGGATGGGACATAAACTTTCAGTTGAATTGTACTCTAAATCTTAAATTGCCAGCATGAAGTGAGTAAAGCAGTTATGTTCCATGATTACACTGAACTGCTTTCACAGGAACCATCCACGTTCTGGTCCAAAAGAGCCAATGATGTCTGGTTCATCTCTTTGATGGAACCCATAAATGTGAAGATCAAGCATCAGAAGGAACTACCTTGAATACCCCAGTACCCTCTAAAATCAAAATTGGAGGAAGGGTTCTGCTCTGTGATAGCAGATCTACTCATGCAAAAGACACACAGCTGATGGACAGAATGCAGAACAAATCAAACATTCATCTCCAGTCAATAGATCTGGGTTAAATCCATCATTCTTTTGCTCACTATGCCACCTCAGTTTAGACACAGCTATATGCAAATCAGTCTAGACCCTGTGGCTCATGGGAACAGTCTAGACCGAACTGCCAAGCCAGGTCATCCCTGGACCGGAAACAAGCATCCTGGGACTGGTTTCAGGGCATCACCCCTCATCAGCCAGGCGCGCTTGAATCCAGTGACACAGTGAGCCAGGGACCCACGTCTGGGCATACCTAGCGCACTTAGGGGGAGAAAGCAAATGACACACAGATGATGGATGGAAAGCAGAGCAAATCAAACATTTACCCCCAGTCAATTGATCTGGGTTAGATCCATTGTTCTTTTGCTCACCATGCCACCCCAGTTTACACCCAGCCATATGCAAATCAGTCTAGACCCTGTGCCTCATGTGAACAATCCAGAGCAAACTGCCAAGCCAGGTCCTCCTGGACCAGAAACATGCATCTTGGGACCAGTTTCAGGGAATCACCCCTCATCAGCCAGGCTAGCTTTAATCCAGTGTCACAGTGAACCCAGGACTGGCGTCTGGTCATACCCGGCGCTCTTAGGGAGAGAAAGCAAAAGACATACAGATGATGGATGGAATGCAGAGCAAATCACCCCCAGTCAATAGATCTGGGTTAAACCCATTGTTCTTTTGCTCACCATGCCACTCCAGTGTTCACCCAGCCATATGCAAATCAGTCTAGACTGTGTGTCTCATGGGAACAGACCAGATGGAACTGCCAAGCGGGTCCGACCTGGACCGAAAAAAAGCATCCTGGGACCGGTGATGGGCATCACCCCTCATCAGCCAGTCTAGCTTGAATCTAGTGGCACAGTGAGCCCGGGACCCACGTCTGGCAAAACCAGCACACTTGGGGCAAGAAGGCAAAGACACAAATATGATGGACGGTATGTAGAGCAAATCCAACATTCACCCCCAGTCAATAGATCTGGGTTACATCCATTGTTCTTTTCCTCACCATGCCACCCCATTTTACAGCAAGCCATATGCAAATCAGGCCAGACCCTGTGCCTCCTGGGAACAGTCCAGACTGAAATGCCAAGCCAGGTCTTCCCTGGACCGGAAACAAGCATCCTGGGATTAGTTTCGGGGCATCACCCCTCATCAGCCAGGCTAGATTGAATCCAGTGGCATAGTGAGCCTGATACCCACATCTGGGCATAACCAGCGCACTTAGTGCGAGAAAGCAGAAGACACACAGATGATGCAGAGCAAATCAAACAGTCAATAGATCTGGGTAAAATCCATCATTCTAAACCGGTCCTAGAATGCTTGTTTCAGGTCCAGGGAGGACCTGGCCTGGTAGTTCGGGCTGGACTGCTCCCACTGGGCGCAGGATCAAGACTGAGTTCCATATGGCTGGGTTCAAACTGGAATGGCATGGGGAGCAAAAAAACAACGGATTTAGGCCCAAATCTCTGTACTAGGGTGAATGTATGACATTGTTCTGCATTCTGTCCATCAATTGTTCTTTAGCAGATCTACTTAAGCAAGGAGTTTTAGTACATGTTCTTAGTAGTTTCAATACCCTGATTCTCTGATATGCAATGTAGGAAGATCCAATGTGTACAGGTTTGTACAGAAGCTTAGGGCCATTAATATTTGTGGTTGTCCCAAGCTTCACTGTGGTTCCTTACCCTGCCATCATCCTTTCTTGTATCCACCCTAATACCTAATAGTTCTCTGAGAATATTCTTTGCTCCACGTTCCTCTTTATTTCCATGTCTGAGGAGAGTTAGTATCTCTCCTCATTCCTAATCTGAGGGACTCATACTTCAAGGAACCACCTTTGTCAAGGAATTACAGAATCTTGCGCAATCTTTTCCCGGGGCCCTCAAGAATGACCAAAACATGTTGGTTTTCCCCTGGCATTATACTTTGGTCCAATATGTTAATGACATTTAAATGGTAATACCTGTTTAAAACATGAAAAATGCTGCTTTATCTATAATCTCAGATGTGGCTTTGTATGTGGTAAAATCTGATTTATTCCCTGGACCAATCTTAAAAGATTGCATTAGCAAGCTTCCAAAAGTGAAAAACAGTCCTGGATCAAGTAGAAATGCAAAAGAGATCCTGCTGGAGTGTGAAGAGAAGGTGCATATATCAATAAGTCGTACACAACATGCTCTATAAAGAATACATCTTTAAATCAGTCACAATAATTCAATTTATTTACAGCATTTATAAAACATATATCAGCGTATCTAAATAGGAAATAAGAAAAACTGCCAGGTGCAGTAAGTGTGTAAAAAGTAAGTGCTTTGTTGACGCACCCTGTCCACCATGGAACACAGTTGTTAACTTTGGCGTCTTGTTGTTAACTTTGGCGTCTTTTCCCCGGTTCTTGGAATACGGAATCCTATCACACGGAATCAATTTGTACTGGGAGTGCCTCAGCAAGACAGAGCCTTTTGCCCTTGCGGATTGAAGTATGGTCTCGCTACCTCCTCCTGACATTGTGCCTCGAGTCGGTTAGTGTTTGGATTACCTTTTGGAATTCATTTCTTTATGGCGGAATTTTTAAATTGAATTCTCTAACTACATTGAGACATTCACTGGATCTATTTCGGGCACACCACTGACGTGTCGCCCTCATTCATTGCCTGGACGTGCCTTTCACATTGCAACCTTGGTATATCCCCGTCCCCCCTTTTTCCAGTCCTGAAGAAGACCCACAGCAGAGGTGTTAATCCTCCCCCAATTGCGCCAGGGTCGAAACGTCAACAGTTTTTTCCCTGTTATTTTGAGGCCTGCACCCTGTTCCCCTGCCCCGTCCCCCTGTCCCCTCCTAAACTACATGTCTGCATATGTGCAGTTATGACTCCTAGTTAATTGCTGTATATAATTACGTGCGGGTAGGCCTCTCTGTTGTTCAACTAGAAGAATTGAATTTTAGTTGAACCTAAATTTGTGAATTCTCTTTTGTGAACTCCTTCCCTTCTCATTTCACTTGAGCACTTACTTTTTACACACTTACTGCACCTGGCAGTTTTCCCTATTTCCTATTTAGATACGCTGATATATGTTTTATAAATGCTGTAAATGAATTGAATTATTGTGACTGATTTAAAGATTTATTCTTTATAGAGCATGTTGGGTACGACTTATTGATATATGCATCTGGCTGTTCAACATTTTTTATCTCCTTTCTCTATAGGATTTATCTCCACAAACGAAATTAATAATTCATGTATTAATTTGTGCCTTAAGATATGTCTAGGACCATTTTGTTTCTCTATACCAATTGATGCCCAGGTCCTTTGACTTATTGGGTTTACCCCATTGATTTAATGGAGTGTGAAGAGAAGGCATTGGGTGTATGGGTAAATCAAAATATCTACTCTCCAACCTCACCAGGTTGTATCATGGAGCAGCCCATGTGGGTATGAATGGCATGATTCACATACCCACCCATGTTGATAGAGTATACACCCTTCGTCTCTTCCCTTGCCCAGAGTTATTGATAGTCCTTTGTCATCTGCATCTTACACAATGTCAGAAAAAGGATTAATGCCACCCCTGATGCACACCCTCCCTTTTGTGGGCCCTTTATGTATATCCAGATGTACTTTATTCAAATACCTAAATCTGTAAATTGAGCATACATCATAAGTATAGTGTACCCCTCTGCCCATGCAGATGCCTTTACAGTACACAGAATGTATTCATCGGTTCGTAGACCCATATCCGATCGCAAGTGGCTGCGGGATACATTTTGTGTCACAGCATTGCAGGCAGTCTGCAATTCTTTGGGGGGGCAGACCAGAATTTCCTCTGTGCATATCACCCAGAATTAGTGGGCACGATTGAAAGGAGTAACAGTATCCTCAAGAGCAAGATAGCACAGACATGCTTAGAAACAGATAATATGGCCTGATGCCTTGACATTAGCAGTATGATCCCTCGAAACGATTCTTTCACCTATGACAAAATTGAGCCTGTATGAAATAATCATGCGACCCATGTTGCTTCCCTCAAATTCCGCAGTTTCTGCTGCCAAGTTGGATTTATAATTGAATAACGATGCAGTCTAACAATATTGTAGCTACCTTACACAAAGTCTATACAATGTCCGTTCTCAGGTGCAATCAAGCTTACCTGGGTGTCCGACCAAAGCCTGCTACTATCTTCAACTTAGTGGCTGTACACCTGAGGAAGCAAGCACTACAACCTCTTTGCCATGAACCCTATAAGATAATTCTGTGTATCACAAACACAGTTATCAAGGAAATACAAGGTGGTGGCTGTGTATCCATAAGATGCTCCTTCTTTTCGCTCTGACCCAAGAGGCTCTTTCCTCTGCTCGAGGCAGCAATAGCAAAACCCTCCCATTGTCTCTGACCTATCCTGTTCTTCTTGCTGGCTTTGGTATACCTGGTATATCGATGCCAGCATCGTCATAGCAGAGACACAAATTACTGCTGCCACTGAGCACACCCACTCTATAAGACTTGGAAAGCAGAGAGACCCTCGCATGGAGCCACAGGCAGTGTTCTGTGAGATGGAAGAGAGTCCTTCAGGGAGCCCATTCCAATTAGCCCAGAATGCTGCAGAGGGCAGTAGTAGTGGTAAATTCAGAGAAGCTCATACAAAGACTTCGATTTGGGTCTATTTTGCAGCTGACTGATGCCAAACTGTGAATACAGCGTTGTGAGAAACTAGAAGTGCTAGTTTAGGTGGGTGAGGACCCAACTTAAACAATATCTGCAATCCTTGCCAGGGTGGACCACTAAAGTTACCAAATTTACCTGAGCTCAACCCATTGGTAGCTATAACACAGAGAACACAGGCTTAACTTAGAGGCAATATGTAAAGTATTTATGTTGAGTCAAAACAGTAATTAAGTTAAAACGCAACTCAAGAACAATCACAAACTAATTTAGACCAATATAGTAAATTCTAATAATAAAATGACACCAAACAGACAATAATCCAATAAGTGGAACCAGAGATATGAATTGTTTAATCTTAAAGTTCAAATTAGTGCCAAAAAGCATTGAGCAGCCACTGAGGTCAACTAGTCACAGTAGACCGTGATTTAGGTGCGATTTTAGGTCGACCACAATGGAGCTCGGGTTGGATACAGAAACCAGGTTTGAACTGTTCGGAAGTTCTACCTTTGTACTTTGTTGCTGGAGTGGAAATGAAAAGGGGGGTCTTCATACCACTGGATAGCCACTGAACAAAGTCTTGGTGAAGCTGTTGACTTTTGGAGGTAAAGCTCTGAGCGGGAGAAATTTGAATTCTAAGTTCAGAGAAGGTTCCTTCGTTTGCCCAATACTTTTGGTGCCTTCACCGGAGGAAGATTTCTACAATCGAAACATAGGCACTTTTTTGGAGATTGGATTCTACCAGCTTGGTAAGGCTGTAGCCAAACAGGACTTTTAGGGGCTAGATACTTTAACCACAATGCCCGCTGAATCGGATTTGCTGCTGTAGAAAAAGCTCTGAGTGGGAGCAACTTGAATCTTCAGCCCATGCAATGCACATTTGTTGGATCAGCTTTACCGGTTGGGCCAAGTCCCCTGGAAGTCTTTGAATCCAAAACGTTCCTAAGTCCCAGGTTTCAGCAAGTTTTAGAGGGAGTACACTTTAACACAGTCATGCTTTCCAGGACCTCAGGAATAGCACTTGGGGTCAAGACTCACTCTATCAGAAGCCATCAGCAGGGCCCAGGCCACGTCCAATTGGAACTGGTCACCTAGTAAGTTGCAGGAAAGGTTTATCATTGCTTGTTAGGTTCCGGTAGCTTAAACGGAGGGCAGCCTTATGCCCATTGTGGTCCACTTCTTTGTTCTGGTACAAGAGGGAGGGCAGGCAGGTACAATTCTTAAGGCTCTACACAGGTGTCATATTCAGTCATCTTCTTATCTTAATAGGTCCAGTCATTTTCTAAGGAGAATACTGTGGTTGTCACATTTATGCCTAACACCAGCCTATGGGTAGAGGTGACTCCTGGCCCCTCCCTAACCAATGGGGTAAATGTTCTCAGAGGAAACCCTACCCATAGTTGCAGCATTTTCTGTGTGCCCCACTACAAACAATCCCACAGTGCCCCTCTCTACCTAAAACTAAGATTGCAGAGCCATTCCTCCTTTGTGCAGTCCACCTCCCGGGGGGTGGGGGGGTGGCATAGAGGGGGACAATGGAAGGGCCTACCCAGATGTTAGTTAACATTTGGTTGTGGCAGTGTAGGCATCTTTAAAGTTAATCAAGTTTCTGGGGACAGCCCACTGGCTATCCTGTCAAGGGTACGACACCTCTCCAAAATCAAGGCTTTTTCCTGCTCTGGAATTTTTTTTTACATTTATTTTTAGAGAGTTTTATATAGCACGAACTAGACCCGAGATATTGGGTATCAGAGCGCTTTACATTAGCACCAGTTTCGTTACAGAAGGACACATTCATTTTTTTAGGCACGGGGAGATTAAGTGATTTGCCCAGAATCACAGGATGTTGAGCGTCATTGCCAAGACTCGAACCCGGATCCCCAGCTTCGAGGTTGACCGCTCTAGCCGTAAGGCTATATCCTCTCCCCAGTGAATTGTTTTCACATGTCATCAAGCGGGCTATTCTGCTGCCAGGTGACAGTTGGAGCTCATGCAGATGGGTCTCCAGAGGCGTTAGCCAGGTAAAATATTCTTAAAGTATATTTTCTTTAAAAGTTATTGAATATTCAATTTTAACATTAAATTGGATATTAAATAGCGATTATAGAGAGTCTTTGAAATATATTTCAAGCTGTTTCCTAACCAAAATCAGCATTATTATATGTAATAATGTAACCTAGTGGTTTCCTATAGAACAGCCAGCTTTGCTACAGTGAAAATAGCTTTGGGTGCTTTTTCTCTTTCTCACATTAAACATTTACAGGTCCTACTTTAAAATACCATGCACCCTGCCAAATGGACAATTACGCCAAATTAAGAGTGACTCATAAATATTTAAAATTACGTTTCTGACCTGTTAAAAGGGTTTATTTTGACGGGTCAAATTTGCAGGTTAAAACAGCAACAGCCAGGAAACAAATGGTAGGCCTGTAATCATGTTGGCACTGTCACTGTAATGGATGGCACAATGGGTGCTGCAGTCCACTAGTGGCATTTAACTTACTGACACTTTGTACCCTATACTGGAGTCTTAAAGGTAAGTTAAATATGCTGGTTAGGGATATGCACATCTTTTCATGTTGAAAGTGCGAGTACAGGAACTTTACACCGCGTTAGAAAGGGTAACGTGTAAAAATTTCTACAGCCAGCAAAAACAGCAGGGGCAAAACCTTTGGGGTACATGATTGAAATTATGGTCGTATCCTACAAGCGTGACCACCCAGTATAACAATGACAGTGTCAGAAGTGTTTATAAAGCCATCTCTTCAGCACGACTCTGCTTCCTTTGTACCTTCTCCACAGACAGCAGCTAACAGCAAGTAAGTTCAAGCTGTCTCTGATCCTACCGAAGAAGCCCCAACAATTTATCTGGCAATCCCCTCCCAGAACCAACATGACCAGGCTGTACAGAACACAGTTTTGTTTAAATGGAAATGCTAATTCTGCAATATTCTCAGCACTCCTAGTCACACAGGGTGAGATTTAAACATTGCAGTGTTTGACTCTCAATCAAAGCTCGGTACGAATCTTGTGCATGCTGCGGAATGTAGTTCACTATACCCTATAGTGGTTCCACTAGCAGCCTAACTACTCCCCAATGTAGAGGACATAAATAAACACATTGAACCTGCAACGCAAGAGTACATAAAATGAAATTCGGGAAAGCGCTAACCTGGCTCATTCCAACTCTAAAGATATAACTATCGTAATGCGTTCTTCAAAGGCTTGAGACATCGAGACTCGGTCTGGTACTGGAGCTGCTGGGTTAATAAGTGCTGTGAGTCAGGTAAATAAAGATCAAGATCTGTGGGCACAGTTTTTCTCATTATCAGATTTTTTTCGGAAAGCAGTAATTTAACTGAGACCAACAGTGATGTTCAGAAGTCTGGAAACTCTGAGCGGCTGGCATAAACAGTTTGTAAAAAATACAATCGGAGTGATACCCTAATCTTGCCGGGCTATGTGACACAGCATCACTAGACAGGATTATTCTGAAACTTGGCTGACACAAGACCTTCCACCAATTGTGAATGTGCAAGAAAACATTACTGAAAGCTAGCAACCACCAACATTGACATTTTTTATTAATTAATAACAGCTCACAAGGCGGAAACTCAATGTAATAATCAGAGAGCACAAACTGCCGCCCATAAACCCTAGGGTGCTATATGCAAGATGGCAAAGGTATGCACAAAGGTTGGTGAATAACTGAAAGAACCAGAGGGGTGTCTGCTGGAACCAGGGACTGGTATCAATCACAAACATGAGCACATGTCAGGACAGGAAGCTCACATTTCAGATGTTTATTGCAAGCTGAAAGATTTTGAGAACAGACAATGAGATGATCATCTCAGAATTCTAGGCATTCCAGAGGGGGCAGAAGGCAAAGACACTTGAGCATTTATTATTCAAATGTTAGACCAAGAATTCCCGGAACTATGCAAATGGGACTGGGAACAACAGATTCTTCCTATGCATCCTTTTCCATTAAGGTCAAGAGTACCTAGCACTGGGTAAATACAAAGGCCTAGAGCAATCCTGGTTTTATTTGGTAACTTTCTTTTATGGCAAAAAATCGACAAAAAAAAACACCTAGAGAGTAAAATGGAAGTCAATTACTACACTTTTTTTGCCAGACCAGATTTTTTTGCCTTGTAAGAGTAAAAAGAAGATGTAACGCTACCAGATTATTAGTTCTTTACAAGCAAATGACTGTCAAGCCTAGCTAATTGCCCACATCTAAAGTTATAAAAGACTCTACAAATTACATATTTGCCTCAGAGATTAACTCACACGCTTTTTTTTAGAGTTCTTCCATTGAAAATCAGAGGCCATGAATGATAGGAGGGTCAAACATATGTGCAAATACAGTGATGTATAGCTGAAAGTTAAAAGAACAAGTATTGACATAGCCAATAGGTCTCGCCTTTGTGACATTATAAGTGTTTAGTTATGCAGTACAATATTCTTGGTGCAACAACATCAGCTGTTGCTTGGCTAAACACTTATAATGTCCCAAAGGCGAGACCTATCGGCTATGCCAATGCTTGTTCTTTTAAGGTGTGAGTGGTATTTTATATGCAGTAACCTGAAGGTGAATGAACAACAACATATTTACACAATACTTAGTTATTTTTAGCCATGTCTTTTTTTACCCTGTAAACACATTCACTGATCCCCACCTCCACGGCACTCAGCATCACAGTTCCCAAGTTTACCACTGTACAGTAAGACAGCCTGGAGATGATACAAATAAACAAAATCGCGCTTTCAGGCCATCTGTATTTACAAGTACTTGCAGAAGCATTTGCAACCCCTCCGGGAATACAATCACGGACCCCCAGTGGAGCATGCCCCAAGGTTTGAAGACCTTTGCCCTAGGCCATGACACCTTGGAGAGCTGACACAGACAGAACAATTGTTCAAGACCTGATCACAAATATATTCAAAGCTTTGAATGTGACTCATGAGATAGTTTACTTATTTATGCATCTCAATTGTGGCACGAAACCCAGCTTTAAGGTGGTTGACGAAAACCTTGAAATGCCTACAACACAAGAATACTTTGTGTAAAATAATTATGAATTGGTACTTATCACCCAGTAACGGTCGGTCGTGGGAATTTTGTTGCGTGCACTGCATCGCATTTGGTGATGCAGTGCGAGCAACGCATTTGGCAATGCAGTGCGCACAACGAAATTTGTTTTTTTTATTTTTATGTTTACTTACCTGTAATCGGCGGTAATCCATAGTTTACTACCCCCCACCCTGCCCCTCCCACGTCACCGCCCGGCAGCACTCCCACGACCGACGGCTACTGTTATCACCTAGCAGTGAAACCAAAAAAGGCTTGGGTCTGGTTGGTACCTGGCCTAGACCACTCTAACGGAATAAACAAAAAATATGACCAGGTTAATAAATTCAATATATTGACACCACACCTAGCCAATAATCCTAAGCGGGCAACATTTTCATTCTGATCATTTTTACTTATTTACATGTATTTTTTCAATTCAATATGTGCGAAAGCAAGACACTGTTGTCAAAAACATTATACACCATCAATACAAACACATATTACAGACAATGAAAATGAAAAACATTCATATAGACACCATATATAAACAGAAAGGGGGATGCCTCCAAATATTACATTCATCGGGCACCAGTCCTAATATCTTATATACAAAAACAAGCGGCCAATCAATAATTTCTAAGGGCCTGCTTGTCAACTACACTGGAAGCTGTTTTTTGTCAGGGTCTGATTGCAGGAGAAATTATTTAAACTGCATTCCTGCAACACCCATTTTGATTCATGTTCCAGTGTACGCTGCAATCAGACCCTGACAAAAAACAGCTTCCAGTGTTATTTTTGTAAACTAAATATGAGGCTAGCAGGGCATGTTGGGTAAAAAAAAGCAGCGAGAGCCTTGCAAGTCATTCACCCTTGTACTCCCCCTTTGTCTACTACTCAAAAATTTAAAGGTTTGCCTAGGTGATGATTGAGCTATGGCAAAAAGTCCCCTGCTACCCATTTTGACATAAAAAATATCTTACAAAAGGTCATTAAATCAAAAAAAATATAAATCTAACACTAATTTGTTGAAGCTAATCCACCACCCCTCAAGTCTCAATAACCACTGTCTCTCAGATTCATTTAGTTTTATAGCAACACTCACACCAGTGTACGGTGTCAGAGCACTTTACACCACACACACACATTGCACAGAGACATTTGTACATCAGTTTATAGGAAATGCTACATCAGACAGGATATGATGTAGTGTAGCAGTAACATGCCATCTATACTGGCAGACAATATAGTTTGAGTCCTTATTCTGGGAAAGCACAAATCCAGATTTTAAAACGTACCATCATTGTTAGAGGTTCTCTTTCATAATAAGAATTATTTTCTACCCAAATGAACACCTTTTCACTAGTTTAAGATGATGAAAGACTAGGCAAAAAAACATAAAGCTCTAACATAGCCATTGAAGTTTACATGCAGCATTAGTATGACTGTTGAGCCCAATAAAAGCATGAAAAAAGGGCACAGACGCAGTAACCCACTAACCTCTTTACATATGCACTTTGCTATGTGCAGACCTATGGCTCTCCTAGAAGCCGATGGTGGACCCCACATAAATGCCTATATTTTCCTATATACATATTTTCATCGTTGCCCCCACAGGGGGTCGGCCACTGGCAGAAGGACCGACCCCCTGCCAATATCACTACCATTTCTCTTTTACTTTTCTAAATATTTTTTCAATATTTAAGGGGCGATCTCGCCCCCACTAAAATCCAGGTACATTAATTATCAAGTATGCCCCCATACTTGATTGCATGTACCCCATAGGGGGTCGGCCACTGATCAGAAGGACCGAACCCCTGCCAATATCACTACCATTTTTCTTTTACTTTTAAAACTTTTTTTTATATTTGGGGGGCGATCGCGCCCCCAGGGAAAGCCAGGTACACCAGTTGTCAAGTATGCCCCCATACTTGATTGTCTGTCCCCCACAGGTGGTCGGCCACTGATCAGAAGGACCGAACCCCTGCCAATATCACTACCATTTTTCTTTTACTTTTAAAATATTTTTTTTTAATATTTGGGGGTGATCGCGCCCCCCAGGGAAAGCCTGGTACATCAGTTATCAAGTATGCCCCCATACTTGATTGTATGTCCCCCACAGGGGGTCGGCCACTGATCAGAAGGACTGACCCCTGCCAATATCACTACCATTTTTATTTTACTTTTAAAACGTTTTTTTTTAAATATTTGGGGGACAATCGCGCCCCCCAGGGAAAGCCAGGTACATCAGTTAACAAGTATGCCCCCATACTTCATTGTATGTCCCCCACAGGGGGTCAGCCACTGATCAGAAGGACCAACCCCCTGCCAATATCGCCGCCATTTTGTAAAGAAAATAGGGCATACAATGATCATACATATGTTTTTTTAAACTTTTTGGTGGACGATCGCACCCCCCAGGGAAAGCCTAATTAATTCATTTTAAAATGTGCTCCAGGGGGGGCGACCATTCACCACAAAGGCCGACCCCCCCCAAAGACATCCTTGGTGTCTAGTGGGGTTTCCTGGCCGTGGATCCCAGCACTGCTCCGATCCACGGCCAGGAAACCCTTTCAGGAAGGCCTTGTTTGAAAGGGGAGACTCTCCCCTTTCAAACAAGGCTTCCCTGAAACCTGGGGAGGCCGTTTCCAGCCAGATTTCCCCATCGGAGTCGAGCCCGGCCTTACCTGCTGCTGTCCTCGGCTCAGGTGGTGAAATCAGTGACGTCAGAGCACCTCTCAGTGCGCTGACGTCATAGATGGGCTGGAGGTGGGGCGGGGAAGATGCTGAAGGCTTTCCGCATCTCCCCCAGTAAAAATAAAAAATAAAAAATTTAAAACTCTGGTGCAATGCACCTGACATTTTATTACTGCCCTCCCCGGTGACGTCCAATGGACGTGCGCAGCACCAGGGAGGAAGTGCTTGTGTCGGCCATTGGCCGACGCAAGCATATATAATAAACTTATATTCTAAAGGTATCAAACTATATATCATACATCAAAAATAATACCAAAATTTGCATTTATCAAGGAAGAACTAAACTGTTAAAAAAAATCAAACTAAAACAACCAATTAAATAAAACTATACATAACTTTAACCAATAAATAAAAAAAACACTTAAATCAACACTATAAAAGGCACACTAATTAAAACAATTAACAACTTTGAAAACGACAAATGCTGCAATATGAGAAAACTTAGACGGATTTTCTCACCAAACAATTAAAATACATTTCATGTATAATGTACATTTCAACAGCTATCTCACAAAGGGCCTAATAGGATAGCGATCAAGTCGGATCACCAGGGGTCCCACTGCTGCATTTCAAGGCGACCTCTGGGCTGGCGCTCAGAAAGTGTTAATTTACAGTGACTTGTACTGCAGCCCAGCAAAAGGGATGCAGCACAAGCCGCAGAGTAAATTAGCACTTTTTGCACATCCATGCACTGTGTTCTGTGCACCAAGTGGTGCATGACACACAAATCATGGAAGTGCGTGGAGGCACCACATGTGCCCTATGGGCCACTTAACAATGGACCACGATGGACGGGGGCACTGTTTAGGGCCCTCAAAGTCCCTTTCTGACAGCCATTTCATGGCGGTCTATCCTACATGAAAGGGCTGTCAGAAAGGGGTATCATGACCCCGATGGCTGTGCATTCGAGGGCCCCTTTCTCCTGCCTCTTTCTGTACCTCTCTTGCCTCTTTGTACACCTCTCCTACCTTTTAATGCACCCCTCTTGCCTCTTTGTGCACCTCTGTTGGTTCTTTCTGTACTGCTCTTGCTTCTTTCTGCACCTCACTTGCCTTTTTCTGCACTTCTCTTGCTTCTTTCTACACCTCTGTTACTTCTTTCAGCAATTTTCTTGTCTCTTTCTGCTCTTCTCTTTCTTCTTTCTGCACCTTTCTTGCCTCTTTCTGCACCCCTCTTTTCTCGTTCTGCACCTTAATTGCCTCTTTCTGCACTTCTCTTGCCTCTTTCTGTACCCCTCTAGCCTCTTTTTTCATCTCTGTTGGTTCTTTCTGCACTGCTCTTACTTCTTTCTGCACCTCACTTGCCTCTTCCTGCACTTCTCTTGCTTCTTTCTACACCTCTGTTGCTTGTTTCAGTAATTTTCATGCCTCTTGCTGCACTTCTCTCGCTTGTTTCTGCACCTCTCCTGCATCTTTCTGCACCTCTGTTGCCTCTTTTTGCACCTCTCTTGCTTCTTTCTGCACCCTTCCTGCCTTTCTGTACTTCCCTTGCTTCTTTCTATACCTCTCTTGCCTCTTTCTGCTCCTCTCTTGCCACTTTGTGCATTTTTCTTGCCTGTTTCTGCACTGCTCTTGCTTCTTTCTGTACCTCACTTGCCACTTTCTGCACTTCTCATGCTTCTTTCGACACCTCTGTTGCTTCTTTCAGCAATTCTTTTGTCTCTTTCTGCATTTCTCTTCATTCTTTCTGCATCACTCCTGCCTCTTTTTGTATCTCTTTTCTCTCTTTGTTAACCTCTCCTACCGTTTTCTGCACTCCTCTTGCCTCTTTCATCACCTCTGTTACTTCATTCTGCATTTCTCTTGCTTCTTCTGCACCCTTCATGCCTCTTTCAGCACATCTGGGGCTTCTTTCTGAACTTTTCTTCATTTTCTCTGCACCCCTCCTGCTTCTGTCTGTACCTCTCGTGCCTCTTTGTGCACCTCTCTGACCTTTTTCTGCCCCTTGCCTCTTTTTGGACCTCTGTTGGTTCTTTATGCACTGCTCTTGCTTCTTTTGCACCTCATTTGCCTCTTTCTGAACTTTTCTTGCTTCTTTCTACACCTCTGTTGCTTCTTTCAGCAATTTTATTGCCTCTTTCTGCACTTCTCTTCCTTCTTTCTGCATCCCTCCTGCTTTGTTCTGTACTTCTCTTGCTTCTTTCTGCACCTCTCCTTCCTCTTTCAAGCACTCCTCTTGTCTCTTTTTACACCTCTGTTGGTTCATTCTGCACTGCTCTTGCTTTTTTTCTGTACCCCTTTGCCGCTTTCTGTACCCTCTTTTCTCTTTCTGCACCTCTCTTGCCTCTTTCTGTACCCCTGTTGGTTCTTTCTGCTCCTTACTTGCTTCTTTCAGCAGTTCTCTTGTCTCTTTCTGCACCTCTGACTTAGAGGTAGTTTTAATTCCCCTGCCCTATTATGTACTAAGGCCTAACAGGGGAGGTCATGCCAATCACATGGGTATCACAACCCATAGTGTACCCTAATGTATGTAGGTGTGTTCACTGTATTCTAAGTGTCGTTCAGCATAGCACTGGCTCCGGGCCTGGTTAGTCTAAGTCAGTTACCACCAGTACCAGTCAGCAAAAAGTTGGGGACACAGGATAACTTTGCAACAAGGCCTATGTCTGCACCTCTGTTGTTTTTTTCGGCATATCTCTTGCTTCTTTCTGCACCTTTCTTCGTCTTTGTGGACTTTTGTTGCCACTTTCTGCATTTCTTTTCCTTTTTTCTGTGCGTTTCTTCCTCTTTCTGCACATGTCCTACCTCTGTAGGCATAGTTAGAAATTAGCATTTAACAAACCTTTGAGATTCACTGAAAAAAACATAGGTTTTAGGGATGTTATAGTTAGGAATTGGCATTTAAAAAACCTTTGGAATTCACTGAAAAAACCACAGGCTTCAGGGACATTATAGTTAGAAATTAGCATTTAAAAAACCTTTGAAATTCACTGAAAAACCACAGGTTTCAGGAACGTTATAGTTAGTTGGATATTTCACTCGTACAAAACCAGAGAAATTTGGCAGATATAGTTAGTAGAGCTAACAATAGCTCACGCCCCCGCAATGCACTGCTGATGACGTAACATAATACATCACTCATGACATGGTCAGTGACATCACTGATGACATCTCAAATTACATCGCTGTTTTTGCATCGCGGATGTTTAAAACGCTTGTATATTGTATGCCATTGGAGCCCTGAAGAAGCCCATGTTTTGGGTGAAACACATTGGCTGATGCACATCAAGCGTACTTGAAATAAAGCAACATAAAGACTTCAACAAACGACTTTTTGATTGTTTATAAAATTGTTTGTATCGTATTAGTTTTTGTGCTCTCCTAACATTGCCACCCAAATACACCAATCCCCATACCTGGCCAAGACCTTCTCTGATCACTGCCCTTTAGAGGTCACCCTTACATGGGGCAGGGTGCAAACCCCAGTCCTACCTGGAAACTATGGTCCGAACTGCTGGAGTATGCCCCCTTTCGCACCGTGTTATCTGCAACTATCACAAACTATTTTTCTGAGAACTTGAACACAGCTTCCTCCAATCTAATAGAATGGGACGCACTCAAGGTGGTCATGAGGTTCGCGGCGATTGGGTCGACAGTGGGGGCTCAGCAGGAGGTACATAGGAACCTTATCCATATAGAAAACCGAATGGCCGAGCTGGAACGCGCAGGAGTGAGTGACCCAGACACACAGGCCCCTCTATGGGACGCACGCATTCAGCATGCTGAGCTCCTTGAAACTCTCCGGGTTATTGACTATCGGGCATTTACACAATTGAAACACACTGAGGCTGATAAGTCAGGAGCGCTACTGGCCCAGACATTGCGGGCAACCCAACCCCTCCCATCATCGTCCGGATTAATGTACCTAACAAGGGCATGGTCCACACTCAACTAGAGATAAGTGCTGCCTTTTGTAAATGTTACGTGTTAGACCTGGCACCTTGGCGTGAGTCTCCCTTCCACTTTTTGCTGATGTGCCTCAGATGTTTGGCTGGTATTAGCTGCTCAGAGCACTGTACCACTGCCAATCAGTGACACAGTGCAAGTGCTCCCTATGAAAAGTGTATACATTGATTGGTTTCCATGATTGGCTTATTTGGTTTACTGTCAGTCCCCGTAAAGTGC
Source organism: Lissotriton helveticus (assembly GCF_964261635.1). Classification (NCBI taxonomy): domain Eukaryota; kingdom Metazoa; phylum Chordata; class Amphibia; order Caudata; family Salamandridae; genus Lissotriton; species Lissotriton helveticus. The sequence continues at coordinate 736,798,252 of NC_136061.1, read as the reverse complement.
ACCAGGAGTGCCAGGGCTTGTAAATACAAATGCTGCTGGTGGGCCTGCAGCACTGGTTGTGCCACCCACAGAAGCAGCCTAGTAAAATGTGTCTAAGGTCTGCCACTGCAGAACCTGCGTGCAGTCTGGTACTGTCATGCTGACTGCGCAAGCACACCTACTTGCCAGTCCCTAAACCTTTCCTTAACTTCATATTAGTCACCTTATAGTATGCCCAAGGGCAGGGTGCATTGTAAGCACAAGCCCTGATGTGTGTGGCATGTCCTAATAGTGAATTACAGCCATTTCCGTTTTTCACTATTGTAAGGCTACCTGTTCTCATAGGCCAGAATGGGCTGCTGGAATGATTACACTCTATAATCCCAGCAGGCTCAGGGATAATGGTACAAAGTCAAGTTTAGTATGCCTGAACTCAGAATAATAAAATACTTCTTTTAGTAAAGTTTATTTTAGTATCCTGTGTTTGTAAATGCTACTTTTAGAAAGTTAGCATTTGCTTGCCTGACCATTTCAGCCCACCTCTGCTAGGATGTGTATCTGCTGTCTGGTTTGTGTGAGTGACAGGGCTGGGGAATTCCAGGAGACAGTCTGGGCTGCCAGGTGGTGAATAGAAGGATTACCCCCAGGATAGGTGGGAGGAGTGCCCTTTGACTCTGAATAGGGCTGTGCTCTGCCACCACAATGCTGGCACTACCTCCTGCGGAGCATCCAATGTCTCTGCCCTGTACCCTGAAAGAATAAGGCAGCTTCCTGTCAACAAAGTGCTCCAAAACTTAGTTGAACCAGGCTCAGGCCCCCTGGCCTGTAAAGACAAAAGAAATGGTGTATAAAAGTAGGAGCCCTGCTCCCAAGAAATTAGATGCTGTTTACGCCAAAAAGAAACTCTGCCAGAAGAGAAGGACCTGGGAAAGCTGCATAGAGGACTACTGTCTCTAGTCTGAGAAACTGGCCTGTGGTGAGTGCCTTGCTGCAAGAAGGAGAAAGGAAAAGGACTGAGAAAGACTTTAATTCAACTTGTGCATTTTTGTGAACAATCTCCAAGGGCTTGCTTGTGAACTTGCCCCCTGAACTGTGCCCCAGGAACATTGGGCGCTACCCCCCTGAAGAAGGAAGCTGCTGCTGGTGTTGTCTTCCCTTGCAGAGCTGACCCGGAGACCTGAGTGTGCTGAGAAGTTGTCCCGCACTCTGAGAGCCTGTGCACTCCCGTCCCGCCGAGCAACGCGACTCCTGAACAATCGCGCCGCAACTCGCACAGTAAAGTCCAGCCCCGCCTGGCCTGAGCACCGTGACTGCTGCTACATCGAGCCGGAGCTTGCAACGCAAGAACGGAAAGTCCGGTCCAAGCATCGTGAACCTGTGGCCCCCGAGCCGTAGCTCACACAGTAAAGACGGACTGCGCCTGGGCTCGTCCCTCCGTGAAGACGCCCTGCTGAAAGCGCCTCGCAGCTGGAATCACCTCAAGCCGCTGCCCCCGCTTCAGGACCGGGACGGACGCCGAGATCAAGAGCCCCCCAACACATCGCTGCCCTCCGAGAGCGGAGACTACTGAGCCATCGAGCCGTAGCTCGCAACAAATGAGGAAGGCACCACGACGTGGGACTTCAGATCTACGCCTGCATTGTCCGCACCGAACCCCCAAGAACAAAGGTACTGTAAACGGCATCGCCGTACAAGTCGCACTACCACTCTACGACTCGCACTGCCTGTATGTACTAAGGCAACCTGAACGCCTCGAGCTGCACGCTGTGCCCCGCTTCTCATTGTGAACGCGCGTGTCCTAACACCGAGGTACGAGTCGCACAAGCGTAGTACGATTCGTACCCCTTGTTTACATCGGCCGCGTCATACGCGTCTAACACGAGGCGCGTGAGGTCTAGTGGGGCCTTTCCTTTGGTAATCGTACAAAGCGTACAGGAGCGCTACGAAGCGCTCAGGCCTTAACAAACAGCTCAACAACGCTTTAGACATTGCCTGAAGTACTGGTAAGCCGTTTTGAGAGTCTTTTAAACCATTCTAAGTATTGAACATTTCCTTTAGAGCTGTGGCATCATTTTGAAAGTTACTGGAACCATTCTGAAAGTATTAAGTCTGTACCTAAAGCCTGCTTAACCGTTTTGATATAAAGAGTATATTTTTTTACAAAAGAACAGTCTTGTGTCTCTGTGTAGTGGGTTGGTAAATTACTGTGTGGGAAATGTGGGATATTACAAGTGCTTAACCATATGTACTCCAGAGATTAGCCTTGTCTGCTCGCGCCACGCCGCCTAGAGGGTGAGCAGGAGTTATTTATGGGAGTAGTCCTTTGCCCTGACTTGAGGAGAGGGTCCCTGTTTGTCACAAGTGCATACCTGTGCCAACCAGAGACCCACAATTCTAACATTATGTCTCCAAGTCTTAATGCAGACACACAAAAGGTGCTCTCAGGCCCAATTACTAATCACGAAATACGGGCTGCTTTCAAAGGCCTAAAGCGTAACAAGGTCCCGGTACTCGACGGCCTGCCCATAGAAATATTTGCAACTTACTCAAATGCTCTCATTCCTAAGTTAGAGGAGCTATACAAGACTGCCTTGGAGTCCAGTCCATACCCCATTCTACCATGCAAGCCTTAGTCATTTCACTCCCCAAACCGGGACGAGACAGCACTGACTTATCTAGTTACCAGCCCTTGTCTCTATTAGCAACTGAATATAAGGTCCTCAGTAAAGTCTTAACTAACTGACTCCTGCCCTACCTCACAACCGTAATTAACCAGGATCAATGTGGGGTTCTCCCCGCATGCAGCACTTCCCGAAACCTCAGGGGCTTGCACCATACCATGATGGCTACCCGGAGGAATATGACAAAGCTGGTTGCGTAGCATTAGACCTACGCCAGGCTTCCGACTCCATTACATGGCTGTACATGTTCGTGGCCCTGCGACGCTTTGGTCTTCCCCCAGAATATCTTAAATGGGTGTGTCTGCTGTATATGGGCCCCACTGCAAGAGCTCACACCGGAATTCATATTTCACAAGAATACTCTTACCCTTGCCCTTGAGCAATTAGTGATAGCATTGAGGCACATAGCTGAACACCTGGGGATACCAATAGACGGCACCACACACTTAATCTCAATCTACACCTTTGACATAATCCTCTACTTACGCGACCTCTCTGCCCAGGCGGAGCCCCTCCCCTCCATTTTTCTACCTTTGAACGTATCTCAGGACTTGCCATTAAGGAAGGGAAATCGAACGCTTTCTACCTCCTTGATGGTCCTCATCCAAACATGCTACATTTTGGCACATATACCCTGCCAGTTACACACCACACATTTAAGTACCTAGAAATCCAGATACACAGATCAAAGGCGGATCAACTTGATGGTAATCTGTCCAAGGCAGTTACTGCAATACGCTCAAGTGTATCCTTTTGGACATCCCTGCCACTGTCGGCAATGGGGCGGGTTGCCATCTCTAAGATGGCGGTGCTCCCCGACTCTTATATTTTGTTTCTGAATTTACCTCTAGTGATTCCTCAGTCCACCTTTCGCACACTCAACCCAATCCTACAAGAGCTTATTTGGGGGACAGGCCGATGCAGGGTGAGCCTCAAGAAATTGCAGTTATAACCCCACAAGGGCGGATTGGGGGTACCTGCCTTTAGGGACTATTATTATGCTTGTCAGCTTCAATGGTTATCGTATTGGATAGCAGGCAGGAACCAGCAGGAAGAGACCCAAAGGAGAATTACATACCCTGTTATTGCCAAAAGTGAAAAATCCCCCCGCAGTGCCTCCACTACTTAAAATGGTACTTCACTGCTGGATGAGGGCTCTGCTTTACACTTCAGATGCAATCCCATACACTGAGGTACTGGGTTTTTAAGAAGCGGTACAGAACCGGTAACCCAGCGGTGCCAGGGGATCAACACACCAGAGACCTCGGGTTCTCCTGAGTCAGACCGACAGAAACTTCAGAGTCTTTCAGGTGAAGTCAAAGATTTGTTTTATTGGCTGCAACCAAGGTGACAGGATCCTAGAAGTACGATACAAGTATATTCAGGAGACTGCACACTTTCACAAAGTTAGGCTTCTCTTCTTATACACAATATTCACCCTTTGGCAAAACATTCCTTGGGTGCGTGGTATTTCATTTATGGTTACTGTTTTACAAAAGAAAGCAGAGTCATGATGACATGTACATATTTCACGTCGTGCTGCCCATAACAAATCATCCGGCAAGGCCCAACATTTCATCAGATATCGCTGTACCCCTAATAAAAATGGTCACCTCCCCATCATAAAGCAAGTGAGGAGAAGGAGTGGAGAAAGATGTGAGCGAGATATGGCAGGTGTGCGCGCTGAAATGGTTTTATGGCTGGTTGAGCCTAGATGCTATCTTGCTCGGCCACTGGGAGGGAACTGACCTAACGAGCTCGGCCTGGGGCAATGGTTCTAACTTGTACTGGGGTCAGGAAGAAGTCGATTAAGGAGTATGTGTCCTTGTGGAATCAAATTCAACTGGATTAAGGGCAACATGCAGCTAAGGGTTCAGAAGGAAAATGACGATTTCGAGGTGAAATCATCACTCGAATATGCCGAAAATACATGTACTTGATGTACTCGTCATTCTCGGTCCTATTTCGACGAAGTTTTTATTCTCGAGTCCAGTACTATTATATGAATCCAGATTTTTCAGAACCACAGACCCTCCTTTTGCCCTTACATAGGCAATTAATCTATCCTCATGTTAATCTGAGTCCAGATCTATATTCCTAAAGTCATTGAGATGTTGCTGCAACATCATTCTCGTGCTGAGCTCATGTCTTGACACAGGCTTCCTTACACATGATGTAACACAGAAGCCACATATTGCAGGAGCACACTGTATGCATAGACAGAACAGGAAAAGAATGGCTAAGACCATCCCAATGACCATCAGAATTTTCCATCCCCAGGCAGATATCAGTTCCCAGAACCATCCCATTAATGACCAATCTCCTTTATCCACATGAATAGATTCGGAAATCTTATGTAGTTTGGAGATGGCCCCGTACACTGTTGGAGCATTATCTGGAATAAAAATGCAACAACTGGACTGGATCAATTTGCATACTCCACCCCGGTCCGCAAGTATTATATCCAAGGTGACCCGGTTCTGAAGGGTCATCAGTCGATCCGACTGGAGCTCAGCAGTCAGGTTACTAAGGGCACCAGCAGTTTCGATCACGGTGGATTCAACTACCCTTGTCAATTGCCTTATGTTTCTGCTGTTAACCATGGCTCCCCAGAACGGCAGAACACCCATTGCAAAGTCACCAAATTCTTGCCCCGCAGTGTCTTCTTTACTCAAAACACCTCGAACTATCCTTGTCCGATGGTAATCCGCCGCTGCTGTGTAGGTGGGAGGTAACAGGAATGAAACAAAACATGAGCCCGAGAAGTCAGGGGGCAACCATGTATAGGCTCTATCATGGCAGATAAAATAAGTACCCTTTGCGGCTAAAAAGGCAGGGGAAGTCTGAGATCCAAAAACATATGTTTCTGTACAGACACTCTTCCCTAGCTGAGCTCTGGGATTCCTACCAATACCTTGCAGACACAGGCGACCTTGATGGGGTACGATCCAGATAGGGGACGATCTCTTGGCTTGCTGTTTCTCACTTAATGCAGTGCCATATCCGGTCACATTCCAACCTACATATGCAAGTATCTCATCATCCGTGGTATCTTCGTAAGAAGTTACTACCTTGATCATGTCAACTATACCCTTGACTAGGGCGCTAGTCTTGAGGTTGTCTTTTACAGAACGTAGGGGTTGGATTTCTCGTGCATATATGAACATTGTCCTATATGCCCATACTGACCCATTGCGACTAAATGGCAGGACCAAATAGGGGATACCTCTATCCGTGGTGTGGGGCATGAGACCACACACCCAACAGTTGGTTGTGTTCATTACAAGTTGGTGTTGGTGTAATAGCTGAACGAAGGAGTTATTAATGAACTCTAATCTCCTACTTGATTCGTGGTCAGGCAAAGAGTGGAAAGAATGAGAGGAAACAGTAGGGGGAGGTATGGGTGATGTAGTGGGCGTAAATGTCACACGAAAAGAGAATAAAACATAGCTTATCAAAAAGACCATTACGCTAAATAGCATAAAAATACACATTATTATAAAAATTTTCTTTCTCATTGTTTTCAAAAGTCTCTGCTTAAAGTTCATTTGTTTGGCAGTTCTCTCCACATCAGGAAACTCCATCCTCTCTAAGTTGCTGCCCGCGGCGGTAGGTTGTTTCTGCTAAAGGATGCTTCCGTCAGTCTAGGGTGGCTCCCTTCGACCAACTGGAACCAGCAACCTATTGTTGTCAGCTGCACCCAAAAGTCTTTAATCAACCGCGACCCTAGCAGCGGAACCCGGATGGCGGTTCGAAAAAAAAACAAAAATAAGCAAGTTACCTAGATGGGAGAATCTGCACTTTCAAAAATAGGATTTGGGAAAAAAAACGTATTTTATTAGTCCATAGGTTTTTCTCTCGGTTCATAAAAATAAATCACTTTTACTTTTAGTCTGTTTTTCTCGGTCGCAAATTATAGCGTCTTTTCCCGGGTACTGTCTGGTCCAGGAATAGTAGTTCAGGTTCCACAGAGTTCAATTGTTCTGATGGCGGCGTAGTTTCTTGAAAAATGTTCTCACTGTCACAATCACGCTTAGCTTCTTTTACACGTTCATCAGTTGTGCGCTCTGAGTCAGTGTCTCCTGTTCGGACCCATTGGTCATGTGGCAGAGGGAAAGGTATTTTCTTACAATGGATCCCGTGGACCCAATTGGCCTTCCCCTCCACTTTAACGGTCGACCTCGTAGACAGGAGGACGAGGTGAGGTCCGGTCCATCTGGGCTGGTCGTTTCTTGTCCTCTGGAAATTCTTGACCAACACCCAGGAGCCAGGGTCAATGGAGTGACCTGGTGTCTCAGAGATCGGAGGCAAGGTGTTGTGGACCTGTTGATATAAAACACGCAATTTAGCCGTCAATTCATACAGATAGTCAAGCAAAATGGGGTGTTGCAGCTCGCTAAACTTCGTGGGCCTAGGCACTCCCCATATGTTGGCTGGTCGACCAAAGACTATTTCATAGGGGCTGAGTTTCATTCGCGAATGCACAGTCATTCTGGTGGATAGGAGTGCTAAGGGTAGAGCGTCGGGCCATTTAAGACCCGTGCTCGCTTGGATTTTGGCCAATTTAAGTTTAAGCGTGCCATTGTAACATTCCACTAATCCAGCTGATTGGGGGTGATTTGCAGCGTGGAACTTCTGCCTAATGCCTAGCCCTTCACACACTCGTTTCATCACACAACCCACAAATTCACTTCCGTTGTCCGACCAGACCATTCTAGGCATTCCGAACCTGGGGAAGAACTCTTTCACAAGGGCTTTCGCTGTGGACAAGGCAGTATTGTCCCTTAGGGGATAGGCTTCTACCCACCTTGAGAAGGCGCAAACAACCACGAGCACATATTTTAAGTTGTTGCACCTCTCCATGTGTATGAAATCTAGCTGCAAAACCTCGAACGGATACGTAGGAGGTGCAAAATGACCAGCTGGAGTTGGAGTTCCCCTACCAGGATTGTGCTTCAGACATACCATGCAATTCTTGACAACATTCTCTGCACACTTGGGAATCCCTGAATTCTTCCACACTGGGGCCAACAACTCGCAAATCCCTTTCGCGCTGATATGGGCCATCCCATGAGCCATTGTAACCACTGCAGGCACATATGCATCGGGTAACAACCATCTCTGTTGCTCTGTCGATTCAATCCAACAACCATTTGCATCCGTTCTCCCTGTACTTTCTCTCCACATGCTTAACTCTTTCTCCGTGGCCTCAGCTTGGATGGACTTCACACTTTCTATCGTGTCTTCACATATTCCAACATCACCAGTCCATCTTTCTGGGCTCGCAACATACATTCGGCTCATCACATTCTTTGCCGTTTCCTTAGCAGTTTCATCAGCAAATGCATTTCCACGACCAACATCATCAATCACTTTCTTGTGTGCACTACATTTTACGATCGCTATTTTCAGGGGCAACGTCAGTGATTCAAGAAGCTCATTCACCAACTGACCATGCTGAATCTTAGCTCCATGCGAAGTCAGGAACCCACGTTCTCTCCACAGTCGTCCAAAACTGTGAGCCACTCCAAAAGCATACTGACTGTCGGTATAGACAGTCACTTTCATTCCTTTTGATAACACACATGCTCTCGTTAACGCCACGAGTTCGGCGGCTTGAGCTGAACCATGTGGTATTCGCGCAGTTTCAACGATTGTGTGCAGAGTTGTGACAGCATACGCTGTAGTCACGTTACCATTTGGGAGTTTAAAGCATGAACCATCCACCCATAATGTACCATCACATTCAACGAGAGGAGTATCGAATAGATCAACTCTCCCTTTCGTCTCTTCCTCCGTTCTGAGGAAGCAATCGTGCTGTTCTGAAGCATCCGATTCCTCAGCAATTGGTAACAATGTGGCTATGTTCAGGCTACTGCACCTTTTGATGTGCACATGGCTTGCTAGTAGCGTCAATTCATAACTGGACAGTCGAGCACTAGTTAAGTGCTGTGTCTTGGTCCTATTTAACAATGTGTCTACTGCATGCGGGACCATCACGATTAGTGTATTATTCATTACTAGACCTGCAGACTGTCGAATAGAAACAGCTGCTGCTGCTGTGGCCCTTAGACAACTTGGCAATGCTCGTGCTACCAGATCCAAAGTTGACGAAAAATAGGCGCATGGCCGTTGTCTATCTCCGTATAACTGAGTCAGCACAGACAATGCACAACCCTCCTTCTCGTGGACATATAATTTGAAAGGTTTACTGTAGTTGGGGTTACCTAACACAGGGGCCGAACATAATGCTGTGCGTAATTCGAGAAAACTTTTCTGACACTCATCAGACCAAGGAATGGGATTGGGTGTATTTGTGCACGTTAGTGCCAATAAGGGTTTGGCTAATAACGAAAAATTTGGAATCCACTGTCTACAGTACGATGTAATGCCCAAGAAAGCGCGTACTTCTCTCTGCGTTCTTGGCACATTCAATTTAGCTATTGCCTGAATTCTTTCTGGGGTCAGTTTCCTTCCCTCCTTCGATAAGAGATGACCTAGGTAGGTCACTTCTTGTCGGCAATATTGGAGCTTGGAAAGTGACACCTTGTGATGTAGATCACATAGATGACGCAGTAATTCCAACGTGGCCATTTTACATATTTTCTCAGTATCCGCGGCTATGAGCAAATCGTCCACGTACTGTACGAGAGTGGAACCTTTGGGCAAAACCATTGTGTCAAGCTGACTTTTCAGAGCTTGACTGTATATTGAATGGCTTTCACAGTAGCCTTGAGGAGCGCGTTTAAAGCGGAAGCTGCGACCACCTAAACTGAAGGAAAAAATATCCCTGCTTTCCTCAGCAATCGGGATACTGAAGAAAGCATTCTTCAGGTCAATCACCGAAAACCAGGATGCAGAGGCTGGAATCATAGTCAATAATGTTGTATTGTCGGGGACAACTGGGAATTGTGGCACCACTATCTTATTTACTTCCCTAAGATCAATCACGAATCTATACACAGGTGGCTGAGAAGGGTCAGTTCGTTTTAAAACAGGCAGAACAGGACTATTGCAAACATTTCCTCGTGTTTCCTCAATTACGTCTTTCTCAATTAACTCGTAAACAATCGCTAGCAAAGCTTTTTCGCCCTCATTGGATATTCTGTATTGGGGAATTCGTGGCATTTTGACATTCGACTTCAATGTTACAACATATGGTGGGATTTCTAAAAGACCTACATCATTCGGACCAGTAGCCCAAAGAATATCCGGAAGGAGTCCCAATTCTGCTGGAAGCGTATTTCTCGACAAATACATGGGAGATACCACTTTCTTACCTAAAGTCAGTTGTACTCCTGAGGGAGAACAGTACAAAGTCGCATACAATCTTTTTAGCAAATCTAATCCTAGCAAATTTTCACCACAACCTGTTGTCAAAATAAGGGGTGCTTCGAATTCACAAGGACCAACAGAAAGAGATAAAGGGTCAGAAATCGGATTTCTAACCGGGGCGCCAGAAAAACCTATGGAAACGTTCATTTCGCCAGACAAAGGTGCGCCAGGGAGTTTGGAGTGCATAATAGAACTCTTTGTAGCACCAGTATCCAAAAGAAAAGGTTCCGACACACCCGATGTAATCACCTCAACGTAAGGTCCACTCTGATCTACTGGAACTGAAACAACTCCCTCTCCTTGTCTAAGGCTGTCCTAGCAATCGTTATTCTCCCACTGCTCATTTTCTGTGTAATTCTCATCGACGTAGTATTGCGCTGTCCTGTCAGATACGTTATTTTGCTGGTCAAACCTGTTCATAGAGTTTTGTGGTGGAAGGGGACGTGCGTCCTGAGGGGTGTTTCCACGCCCTCTACCTCTGGGCGCTTGCTGACTACCACGACCTCTTACACCAGGAAATTCGTTTGTTCGTTGTGGCAGGGCAGGACAGTCATATTTGTAATGACCCTCTTGTTTGCAGTATAAACACTGGTTGGGACCTACGCGGTTTTGATTGTAATCGAATCTCTGCAAGTTTCTCTGAGGCTGCTGAAAAGTGTTCCGGTAGTGATTCGGACCATTATTATTTCTGTTACCACCACCACGTGGAGGATAGGCTTGCTGTAGCAAATCCTTCGTTTTGAGTTCTCTAGTTTTCTTCTCTACTTTATCTTTCTCATCCTTGTCTCTATTCTCGTAGTACTGTGCGGTAGCTAATATCTGGGCTGAAGATGAGACTGCCCAAGAACTTTCCGAATCTTTCAATTTTCTACACAAGTCTGGAAGTAGATTGTGCACAAATTTATCGACAAACAATCTCTGACCACCTTCTGTAGTCATATCTTGACCGCTGTGGTCAATGAATGTTTCTTCAAATCTGGTGAAGAAATCTGAAACAGTTTCTTCTTTCTTTTGCTTGCATGCAGATAACTTATCCCAATTTACGCGTATTGCAGGCATTATTGTCTTCATGTAATCTACTATCCTACCAGGTAGTTCCGCTATCAGGGGTTCAGGCTTGGCACCACCAACTTGTCGTGCATCTGCAACAGTAATATTAGCCCACGTGTCACCTAATTCCTGGTCATAATCTATATGACGAATTTTTCCCCATAAAGGCTGTGGAACAACGTTCCCGAATAACATATCGATATCGGCCAAATTCATAATACATGACCCAGCAGTTTGCGACAATTCTTTATAGTACCCTGCAGGATTTTTACGCGGATCTGGTAGTGTTTGTTTGAGTGCTAAAACTTCGGCTCGCTTCCATGGAACATGTACCCATACTCGGTGAAAGTGGGGCAGGACAGGTGGGACAGCTGTCGCGTCACCCTCTCTCCATTGTGGGGGAACTTCTCTCATAGGGTATTGTCGTGCCTTTTTCCTACTAGATGCACTATATTCCGATGGTGACCCAGAACTACTTCCCTTACTTCGATATGATAATAGAATTTCAACTGCTTCTTCTACATCGGGACCTACAATCATACCCAGACTAAACTTAAACCTTATACGACACATCTCTTGTGGGAGGCAATCCTGATCATTGTCTTCTAAATCTTCGCAAAGAAAAACACACATCTGTTCGAACACATATCTCTGTGTCGCTGTTTCCCATTGATGGAAAACTTCCATGACAGACTGTAAATCATATTTTGCAGTGTCCATGACCCATTTCCGAGCTAAACTATTCAGGGAATCTCTCTCTTGATAATCGGGCAGGTGACTTCGCAACTGTCTTCTTCCTATGTTAGGGGTCGTAGCAGGCGACCCGAAAAGGGGTAAAAGAAGATTAGTAACAGTACTGGCCATTTTCTGCCGAAGGGAAGGTGAAACGGAAGAACAAACAGATGGAAAAACGGGGTGAGATAAGGTGGGTGCAGAGACGGCAGAAGAGGTATGAGGAATAATAGATGTGGTACTAGGCAAAATCATAGAGGGGGCATTAGGAGATGTAGTAAGCACAGTAGGCAAAATCGTAGAAGACATAGATGAAGCAGAAGTGGTCGGTGGGCCTGAAGGAGGCTGCACCGAAGAAGTAGGAGCCAGCTGAAGAACAGCTGGTGGGTGCTGTGGAAGAGCCAGAGGCGCAGCTTGCGCAACTAAAGGTTGCGGGGGTGCTGTAGCATTCTGCGCATAGGGCGGTGGTGAAGTTAATAATTGCCACATTAATTGGTCTTTTTCACGCTCTTTTCCTGTCCCTTGCTGAAGAGACGGCAAAACTGGATAGCACTTATCTATTGCCATTTTACGTTGCCTGTGCAATTGTTCATTTATCTGCTCTTCCTCATTATCTTTAAACTGCACGGCAGCTTGCATTACTGAAAGTCCCTCTTCTCTCTTATTTTTCTTAGCTAATTTAATTTCTTTTTGTTTGGCTTCTTTGCGCCATATGCGGAAAGAGTCAAACATCGCCGGCCGGGCTTTCTTTTTGAAGAGTTTAACTTCAAGGTTGTCTAAGATCTCAGAATCAAAGCTACCATATTGGGGCCATTTTAAAACACCGTCTTTCCTAGTGTATTTAATCCATACCTCGTTGTAAACGATGGGGCCTACCCCATGTTTAACGTACAGCTCGTAAGTCGGAGTTCCAACTGGAGGAACCGGACATGAGTCCTCCAATCGGGAGTCCCTATTATTATTACCAAGACAAAACCAATTCCCGAGTCTAAGACTAGGCATCCTTTCTCTCTAGTCTAGTTCCACAACTTCAAAGGAGTTATCGATTACGATATTGCTCGTGAAAACACGAGTCCTTCGGTTATGGTGCTTGCAAGAACCAATAAAAACCTTTATGTATCTCTAAGATACCACAAAGTAAGTCCAACTAAGGACTAGGAGACGCTCCACTTATACTTAACTGAAAAATATCGATGGCTTCACCAGAAAACTCGTCTCAGCGTTTCGCTCTCCTGAAAATTTCAAGGGTCCAACATCAGGGCGATAGCCAGGGCAGCAGTCCTTGTAGCCGTCGAGAAGCGGGGAACCTCGCAGTAAAGACCTTCGGACCACGTCGACATGCAGGGGTCGATGAGGTGGTGGGCCCTCCTCCGGAATTTTCACACGAAGCTCCTCACGATCTTCAGGCTGATTGGTACCACTGGAATCGCCCCAACGCTGGGCGCCAAATGAGGTACTGGGTTTTTAAGAACCGGTACAGAACCGGTAACCCAGCGGTGCCAGGGGATCAACACACCAGAGACCTCGGGTTCTCCTGAGTCAGACCGACAGAAACTTCAGAGTCTTTCAGGTGAAGTCAAAGATTCGTTTTATTGGCTGCAACCAAGGTGACAGGGTCCTAGAAGTACGATACAAGTATATTCAGGAGACTGCACACTTTCACAAAGTTAGGCTTCTCTTCTTATACACAATATTCACCCTTTGGCAAAACATTCCTTGGGTGCGTGGTATTTCATTTATGGTTACTGTTTTACAAAAGAAAGCAGAGTCATGATGACATGTACATATTTCACGTCGTGCTGCCCATAACAAATCATCCGGCAAGGCCCAACATTTCATCAGATATCGCTGTACCCCTAATAAAAATGGTCACCTCCCCATCATAAAGCAAGTGAGGAGAAGGAGTGGAGAAAGATGTGAGCGAGATATGGCAGGTGTGCGCGCTGAAATGGTTTTATGGCTGGTTGAGCCTAGATGCTATCTTGCTCGGCCACTGGGAGGGAACTGACCTAACGAGCTCGGCCTGGGGCAATGGTTCTAACTTGTACTGGGGTCAGGAAGAAGTCGATTAAGGAGTATGTGTCCTTGTGGAATCAAATTCAACTGGATTAAGGCCTATGTAGAGGGCAACATGCAGCTAAGGGTTCAGAAGGAAAATGACGATTTCGAGGTGAAATCGTCACTCGAATATGCCGAAAATACATGTACTTGATGTACTCGTCATTCTCGGTCTTTTGATACCAAATTCGTCCTATTTCGACGAAGTTTTTATTCGCGAGTCCAGTACTATTATATGAATCCAGATTTTTCAGAACCACAACACCAGTAATGTTCCCCTGTTGGGAATACCAACCACTGGTGGCAGGCTCACAAAGGCTCGGCTACGAGTCTGAGCGGACGCTGGCGTAGAGGAGGTGGGGTTGTTGTTTGGCGATAGAACCCTCCTTGATCATGACGCCTTTGTACAGGCCACTGGTGTACCTGATTGTCTTAACTTAACTCACACAGCAGTGTCTCAATATGTTAGGAAGACTTGGGCACCTCAACGTAATGAACCTGCGCAACAGAAACTGGTACGATCTCACTATTACATGGGGGAGGGCAGCCATCTTATTAGATGGTTATACATTGGTATTCGGTCACAAGTTTCCATCCCACTCACTTACCTTAGGACAAAATGGTCCGAGACAAATGAAGCTGCACTGACTGGTAAAGCATGGGCGAGTATTCTTGAACACCCCAAGCGTGTGTCCACAATGTCAAATTTAAATTCATACAATGCATGGTGTTACACAGATCCTACTTAACCCCCAAAAAAATTCATCGCATGTTCCCCGACCCGCAACATCACTGCCCATGTTGCAGGTCCGAAGAGGCGGGCTTTACCCACATGCTATGGGCTTGCTCTCATCTGCGTGACAACTGGGGGGGTACGAACTACACTTGGGGAGATCACACATTTACCACTCACGGACAATATACTGGAGTGTCTGCTGGGTCTCCGCAAGCACACAAGAGCTTTGAAAGTTCAACTGTGTTTCCTCGACCTTGCTCTCATATTGGCCATATGAGCGATCACCATGAGATGGAAATCCCCTAGATGCCCTACTCTATTTGCGTGGCAGGAGGAGGTGGTACGGTGGTGCGGTGCCAAAGGTGCGACACTTAGACGCGAAGAGGCTTGCGGACTACGTAAACACCCCATCTCAATGTAGTGGGACCTTATGCTGGAAGGTTTTAAAACACTAGGGGCCGGATTCACAGAACTAACTTACAACAAAATCCTAAACCGCTGCGGTCTGGAGCTTACACTCCGGGTGCGGAAATTCAGGTCCGAGTGTGGACGTAAACTTAGGACAGTCGTAAGTGCATTCTGTGAATACCATGAGTAGTAAGTTTAGGATTTTGTCGTAAGTTAGTTCTGTGAATTGGGCCTTAGATCTTCACCCCACTCATTTCACCCCTACCCCATAATGTCTCCAGTTGTATGCGGTCCTTGATTCCAAGAGCTGGTGAAGGTCATGTTCCCATTTTAACTGCTCACTAGGAGTGACTCGCAGCAAGTACTATATACACACACACACTAGGTCATATGGCACATAGGAACCGACAGCCCAGGAGGGAGGGTGGGGGTCATACATTAACGGGGTTGTTTAGGTATATATTACATATTGTACCGAATGGTACTTGTATCTTATGTATGCACTCATCTTTCTTTTTTGCCTTTGATTAGTCACAAGATTGTCTTATTTATTTTGACAAATGCAAGAAGATCCTTCATCTCCACAAAGGAAATTTGTGATGCGATAAACAAAAAAAAGAAAATGTCATGTTATATCTGTTATGACAACTTGAAATCCCTTTGTGGTGCTTAATAAAGTTTCTTTAAAAAAATAGTATCTATTGCCTCTCACCTATCTTTTATGAATGTTCTATTTGTGGTCAAGTGGCAGCTGACCATCTGAGGCAGGCAATACTTATACATCACATGACTGATCTAGGTAGTGCAGTTGTCTATAACCCAGCTGCTTCCCTGTTTGCTGATTCTGAAATGAAGGTTATCCACAACAAGTGCAGAGTTTCAAAGGGCAGAAGCCTAAACCCTAAGCCAATGTCCAAAACAATGTAGATACTTTGGTTCAGTAGTCACTGACCGAAAGCAGCTAGGATGCCTATGATAGGAGATCAATACTCTCAGCACTTTAGTTTTAACAAGCATCTTTTTTTTCTAGGAGGATGGGATAATTTCGGAGGTTTGGCTGAGCTGAGGGGATGAATGCTTGGAAATGGGTGGTGACACCCAAAGGTGAAGTAACAGTGTGCGCAATCAAAACGACAAAGGTGAGGTGGAGTTTTTCAAAGGTAAAAGAGAATCATAATTTCAAAAATTGTGATCCACACTTTTTCTTTTTTCACATCTTAGTTTAACAACCACACTTGTGGTATAGATAACTACATTCTTTAAAGTGCACTAAACAATGATCAAGACGGAAAAGGATATCCAGATACTCAAAATACCTTCTTTTATGTAAAATAAAGATAAGTTTTGCAAGAACCGTCAACCTGTTTTAACACACAAACCCAAGTTTAGCGATATGTTCAAGATTGTGATTTCTGTATTGTGTGCTGCTTTGCTCGGGTGTAACTCAAGAGCTGTGCTGGTTGCAGTAGATGCTTCTTACCCAGTGCTGGAGACAAAGGCCTCCTTTTACTGGAGCTCTCCGAAGTGGAGGCAATTGGCAACCTCTAAGTAAAGCTTTTTAAGAGGTTTCCTCTGAGTTGGCAGCTGTAGAGAGCCCTTTCACAGCTTCGGAGCACATTGTGGGGGTCAAGAAAAGGGAATCAGTGTTCACAAGCCATGTATTCATTGAGGCATGACACAATGTTCATAAGACAAACTAATGCAAACTTCGACAAACCTTCTCACAGGCAAAAAGTGAGGGATTCCCTTCAAGAGTCTGCCTAAAATAGGACATGTCACAGGCCATACAATGGTGAATAAGGTGAGTAGGAGGCAGGGTTCTTAAACTTCTATACTTCTTGTAAATATGTAATTTTTATAAAGTTTTCAAATGTGTAATACAACATAACACGATGAACAATTAGCACAGTCAGAATATCATTAAAAGGAGTAGATTTTCTGATTATCATGATTGCTAAGCATCTGTCACCTTTTCCAACTTACCCTTATTTATCTACCTCCCTCCTCCTTAGACCCCAAATTTATGTAAACTGATGTGTGAATTTGAGTTTGCTTTGAAGAAAGGTAGCTATCATGCGTGTTCTACAACTCTTCGGCCCCTTGGCCACCCCCAAAACGAGAGGGTGCTCCCTAAGGATATTCTCAGTAAGTGAAAAGGCTCAGAGCTCATAGTCGTGGGGTACACCAGAGTTTCAGGAGGTTGTGCATGCTGCGGGAGCTGTGTCGAAATCGCCTCACACTCTCTCAGCCAAGAAGGGCCACTGGGCTCTTCGGTACGACTGGAACATCTTTATCCATTCTTAACACGCTAACACTGGGTAAACATCTAGGACACCGCATGTCCATATTTTCAAGCTCCTGACAATTTGGGGGCATATTAACAAGAACCACGTTAAAATTATTGCCGGTTTAGCGGCAGAAAACTGCAGCTAAAGCGGCGATAATGGGCTTGATAATATGCCTTGAAGAATTCCAATAGAAACCCAGGTTCACACCAGAAATGTACTTCTATTGAAATTCTCAAGGGCATATAATCAAGCCCATTATCGCCGCTTTAGATGCAGTTTTCTGCCGCTAAACCGGGCGATCATTTTTAACGAAGTACTTGATAATATGCCACTTGGTTTCTTTCGACACGTTGCTTGCTTTACGTTTCTTTCCCTTATTCCCTGAGACGGTCAGTTTGGTAATGGCTCATGTTGCTGTAACACAGACTTTCAGGAGCACTTTTATGTTGGTACGCAGGATAAAAATATTGTTATATCTGCTGACTGGGCACAACTTTCAGAAGGTTTTTATTACAAACCATAGGCTTACTCTTAGTGGAAAGTTGTAAATTTATTTTCAACAAACATGATAGGAGTCTTCAGTCTTGTCATTTAAGGCAGATATAAATAGTAAAGTCCTGATTTTATTAAAGACACAGAGTCGAGCATCATCCCTCTTCGGTCTTTGTTGTTCAGGATTCATTGTTTCCCACCCTTTTCCCAAAACTTGTTATATTTTTCTGCATCTGTTTGTCTCCAGTTTCGGTTGTCTCTGCACCAAGTGTCACTCGAGGATCCCCTCATTGGTAATGAAGACAATATTCTGCTGGTCCTTCTAAACATCTTCCTGTTGATGGTCTATCTTATCAAAAAAGGGGAGTTCGAGACTACAGATGGCCCTTTTATAGACTTATGATGGGCATTACGTGTTTTTCCTCACTTCCCTTATGTTATAGTCTGTACCAGATGATTGATGGGAAGTGGAGTGTTTATTTCTTTAGCTGCGTTTAAAAGAGTGTCAGGATTGGAAGTATAATACTCACTTCTGTGTCTGTAATAAAAGGAGGACTTTCCTTCACTATTTAGCCAGGGAAGTCTCCTGTTTTTATATTTCCAGAACCTACTCGAGACATTTGTTTCCTTTCTATACATTTATGGGGACTTTTCTGCTGATATATTTGCTGGTTAAGGATTCTCAGTATCATAAATCTTGTTGTAGTTTGTTGCTTGTTTGACTGTTTTAATTATCGACAAATTTAAAGATGCCGTGATATTGTTGGCTTCAATTCTAGGCATGGCTATCATAAGTTCAGCACGTGTAGTTGGATGAGAGCCTGGAGTCTGGTGATGCTCAGAGAAGGAGTGCACATCAATGTCTCAAAGTCAGTCAGAGACAAGTGCAGGGCCGGTGGTGAATGTGTTGAGAGTAGCCACAGAGAACCTAGCTGAAGTAGTTCTATGTGCAGACTCTGAACCTGGAGAAGTGACAAGCAGTGTGAGCAGAGGGGAGCCAAGAAATAAAGGATTGACCAAGGAGGGAAGAAATACAGAGAGTATCCTTGTGGACCAGAGAGCAAAATGGCAGTGGCATTTAATGGTCAGTAGTCAGAAGATTGAGAAGAACAAGGGTACCTCATCATAGGTACTCATCTCCTAAATGAGCCTATTTTGCTGAAAATGAATCTGACTTGAGAAGCCGTGAGACTGAGGACCAGCAGATTGTTTTTGATAAGCCAACTTTATTAAAGCTGACACATTTTGACTTTGAACCAATTTTAAGTTTGATTGATCTGAAGTCAACTGAAATGTCTTCAGTAATAAACCTTTAGACTGAATTTTGTGATGACTGTTAGGGCCCAGGCTCCAGTAGAAGAGTAGGGGGTGCCATTTGAGAAGAAGACTGTCTTAGGGTTAGTGATTGACTTTGAAGCATCTGATCTTGATATTCATTGCAAATAAGTCAACAGTGTTGCCAATTTGCAAAGTTGAAGCAGCCAGCAGAAATTTCTGTCTCATGTTAATTATGAGCCTTTTTCCTTTTTGATTCATGAGAAACCATGTTGATTCTTTCACTAAACCAGTGTAAAGCAATAGTGGTCACAGTATTTGTCATTTCTATCATGATGATATGGGCAGTAGCACATTTAAGCTCCCCTGCAGAGAAAGTTACTCCTAAGGATAAAATTGACCCTATAAAAGAGCAACCTAGTTTTGATTTGAAGCTATGGCATAGAGATCGTTCTGAGGGAAAATTCACAAGAAATTTGCTTTTCTAACTCTTGTAGGAGTATTTTTGATTAATGCATGCAAAGGGCTGTTATGTTTGTACCCATCTGCCCACATCTGCATTGGTGGTTATGACATATCATCATATTCGCCTTACCTACAGCAATTCCTGTAGCATAAGTTTGAGTCTTTTGTATCATCAGGGCCATTTCAAATATTTTGTTTTGAATTATGATTTAGTTCTTTCAAAACTGCCCATGTATAACCAATTCTAATGTTAAGTATATAGATACAGTGTGGCACTTTTTCAGGTCACATGTTAAGTTTGACACCGCCCGAGCCCATGGACAAAATTTTATTAAAGTTAAAAGGGATTTTATTGGTGATTTGGAAGAAAGAATAAAGAGATTGCATTGAAGGCAAGAAAATGAGGAGATGAATCAAAAGCTACAACCAGAACCAGAACCAGAAAGAGCAGTGTTGTCCTAAGAGCAACCGCACTAGTGTCAATTTCAGTAGTATTACACACTGGTGCTCAACCTCCTACAGTCCCACTGCTCAGAAACTGTTAGAATTAGTACAAAATCTTTTTTGAAGAGGTAACACTCAACACAACCACCTGACAGCTCCCCCTACCTACACAAAATATTGCACATTCATAGTAATATTAATGTTGCACATTAAGTGCACTGTAGCACTTACTTCATGAAACACCTAAAAGTGGGAGTCACAACCATTGCCCCATACCTATTGTACATGTATTTCTAATTAAGAAAACATTTCCCACATTAATTCTCAACATTTTACAAATCTAAGACATGTCAAAAACAAAAAACGTTAAGGAAACAGAAGTAGGCTTGAAGTACTGACATGTGTCTATATATTTGTTTATTTGACGTAGGATTCCTTTTGAGAGGTAGGCAAATATGGCTTCAGCTGAGGATGTAGACCTAATTTATTGTTGCCTATCGTCCAAGATGTTGTCTGATGTATCCCTTCCTTCCATGTTGTGAAAGTCTGCAAGTGATTATGTGATCACTAACATGAAAAAACTGAGTAAGGACTTATATGCAATGTTTCTGACATCATGTCAGCCTATGATTAGAACAATGGAATAACGTGTTATTAGCCCATTTGTATGTATGTATTGTTGTGACATGGTAATGATCCTGAGTTGGACATTGTTTACATAAAACATACCCATGCTTCCAGAAGTACCTAGATTTTGACATTGGAAAGTTCACATACTAGTACATTCACATTGTTATACATGAGATTACAAACTGGAGACAATGATTTGGTGACATGTGTTTTTGATGAAGTGAACAAAGATAAGACCATGAAATTTGCGAAAAATTACCCAGTGAAAACCAGAAGTGAAGTAGAGTCCAAATTGTCTGGTGTCCAAAATACTTCTCCCATCAGATGAGGAAAAACGGGCAGGAATAGTCCACAAAGTGTATGTGTAGCACACACAAGAGAACAATAGAGACAAGGTTTCTTACTGGTGGTGGTGGGTGTCTTGCCATCCCTAACTTCTGGAATCTTGCATGGACGTCCCCTCTTTCTGACAGAGGAGGGATCCACAGCTTCTGAAACTGGGGCATGTGCAGGTGTGTCCTCCTCTGACAGGGTCTCCCTTCCAGTGGCTGCGACATATGTTGATGGCCTAGATGGACTTTGACCTCAGAAAGGGGGATATGCTGGTGGAAAAGCCCTGCAGAGGGTGGTGTTGATGTCCCACAGCAACCCAACCAGGGAGGCCATTTTGGTGTTGATGCCGGCCACATCGGTGTGTATACTGACAACCTCCTGGTATGTGCCCCTCTGCAGCTGTTTCATTTCCCGGATTTCAGTCAATACCTGGCCATCATACTTTGGGAGTTCTGGTAGACTCCCAGGAATTGTGTGATGGCAGCCTGGGAGTCAACGGTTCCAGTGGGCTCACTCTGAGGGCCCACAATTACCCTCCAACAACCCCTAAGGGCCTATGCCCTTGGCACAGACTGCACCCTTCCACTGGGTCCTGGTTCCTCAGTGACTGGGGTAGTGATAGATGCCTCAGAATCCAGTACTAGGGTCAACAGGATGGTACTGACTGTGCTCGGTACACTGGTTGGGGGTGCAGTGGTTGGCTGTGAAAAGGGGCAAAAGGAGTCTAGCATCTTGGTTGGAGTTGCAGTCACAGGCCTCATGGTAGTTGTAGTCACTTCAATCTCACTTTACCAGCACTTGACTATCGGTTAATGTACCATACCTATTGGCAACATGCATATGGGATGGACCATACATTTAAAATTTAACAGATATCATGGGTCCTGTAACAATATTTTTATAGTTATCTACTTACAGACAACATTGCAACATGTGCCATGTCATGGAATTGGATACATGTGCGCTTATAAACACATTGACACAGACAAATCAACATCTTAGATACTTTGAGTACTGCATGTAGGAAAGTAGATAAAGAACACAATAGCAAAAGAAGAGTTGAGAGCAAACAAGACATTGTGATATTGTGTCAGTTATTGAAGTGTAACTTACCAGAGTCCACTCACCCAGCTGTTCACGTCAAGCCCTTAGAATGCAGGATGTCTAAGTCTTTCTTCTTCCAGGGAAACAATTGCAAAGGAACGCTGGGCGGGCCGTTGCAAGTGCTCTGGACCTCCAGATGGTGGTTGTTGTACTGGGTACGCACTCTCACCCTAAGGTCAGTTCACCTCCTCTTGATGTCATTCTCTGTGTGCAGGGTGGTACCAACAGCATTCACTCTGTTGACTATCCTGTCCCACATTTCTGTTTTCCAACTGAGAGGAGTATGATGGACTTGTGAACCAAAAAGTTGGGGCTCTACTTTAATGACTTCATCCACCATGGCTGTCAACTCAGCCTCGTGAAGCATGTGTTTTTTTTTGGTGAGGCATGATGAAAAAATAAAATGTGAGCACTATTAGGGCTGGGCGGAGTTCCACAAGCGGCGGAGTGAGGTAGGTTTCGCAGATTTTTAGTGCCAGGCATTTGTCCTGTGCCGCAAAATCAGCAGGAAAGGCACCACACGCAGCGCAAGAGGGTGCAGCTTCTTTCTGCCACTTGAGTAGTTGTTCTACTCCTCAACGTGAGTGGCAGGTTTCTCAACTTGAGTCGGAGCGACCTGCCGCGACAGAACACGTTGAGAAATCTCACCTGGAAGTGGTCTAGCGATGGATTTTCCTCACTCACGCTCAGCAACTTGATGTTGGCAAGCCACGAAAGAGGAAACACTGCACTCCGTGCCACTCTGCAGAGTTTTTCAGAACTCTGTGCTCTACGCAAAGTGGAAAAAATCTGCAAACTCTGCAAACGGAGCTGCCTAGGTCTAGTGACTATATGAAAGGTAAAACAAGCAAGAGATACAGGTAAAAAGGTGCAAAACAAAAATTACAGGTGGTGGAGAATGCTAAATGGGAATATGAAAAAAGGGCTGCGTCATCTCAAATTGCACAAAATGGTGGTGCCTGTCTTGTGAGCCACATTTGGGAAGCAAATGATTCTGGTCAGGTATGGGGCGTGTTTTATTGTGTTATTTACAGGTGAGTCCACTTGGCCAAAGCACATAAGCTGTGTAGTTTTTAAATCCATCCAGTGATCACTTTTAAATCCATCCAGTGGTCACTGTTGTGGTGCTTTTTTGCAGTCGAACCACGGCTGTCTACCCCTACTGGGTAACTGCCGCCGGGAGACTTCCAGTAAGACTGTGGAGTAATAATAGGCTTGGTGGGTACACCGCAGACCAGACGGCATCAGAGGAGGCAACGCCAACATTGCAGACTGCCGCGTTCCTGGTGGGAAGATCGCTGTGGCTGCGGTCAGCGTTTCAGACAGCACAAGTTGTATAACGACAGGCTGGGGACCACGGGTGTTGCGGCATACTACAGGATGTGGACACAGCGGTCAGGCATTTGGACTGCCAAACTCCTAATCAGGGCCTTTATCTGAGATCAACACCCTGGTAGATATGGAATAGAGCACAGAGGCTTAACGTAGAGTAATGTATAAAGTATTTATGCATCACAAAAACAGCAATAAAATAAACATATAAAACAATAAAAATCTCAGACCAAATTAGAAAGATAGTGTAAAAATTAATAAACAAGTAAGGGATACCAAGAATATGCATTTTTAAAGGTTTAAGTAGAAATGGCGTCAAAAAAGCAGAAGGCATCAATCATGGTCTATGATAGCGGCAGACCAGGACCTAGGCACAATTTGAATTTGATCATGATAGCGTGGGTGTCAGATACACCAACTGGTTTTGTCCTGGTCAAAGATTTTACCTTCTAACTTGGTCCCTGATTTAGTCTTTGGCGGATGGGATACTCTGTCTCAAATGTGACTTAGCCTTTTATAACCCTATCCACCACAGGAGTACAATTCTAAAGACTCCCTCAATCACCCCAGGACCTCAGGGGAGGCACTCAGATATTCAATTGGTGTTAGGTAGAGGCCCACAGCACAATCCAGTCCAAGTCTATTTGCTAATGTTCAGTTGAGGTAAATCCAAGAAACGGCCTCTTGCAGCTTGTTATTGCCTTGCGGCTTGACCAAGAGGTCAGCCAACAGACCCTTCCAATGGAATCCACTTCTTTGTCCTGGTTACAAAAGTGTGTAAGTCCAGTCTTTCAGGGTTCCTCTCAGGTCTCAGGCAGCAGGTCCAGTCCAATTCTGTTCTTACACAAGTCCAGGAAGTATCCTGAAGTGGGTGCCTGGATGTGCCATATTTGTGCTTGGCACTAACTAGTGGGTGGCAATGGCTCCTGGGCACATGCTAAACAATGGGATAAAATTTCCATGGGCCAACCATACGCACTTTGGGCATTTTCAACATGGCAAAAGTCTTCAACCATACTAAACTGGGGCTCTGAAGGCTGTCAGTGTGTGTGGAGAGAGTACTGTGTTAGTCCTTGTATCCTCCAACATCTAGCACTTAAATCCAGTTTGAGGCAGCTGCAGTACCCACAATAAATCCAGTAACAGAAGCATGGGAGGGCAAAAGAGTCCTTTCAAACCAGACAGTAAATCAACAGTATTTGTCTTGGCATCCTGTTTTCTACCCTTTCCAGTGTACCCCAGCTTTTATGTCTGAACCCAGTACATCTGCCAAGCAGGATTTGAGATTTGAGCTGAATTTGAAAATGTAGTGTCAAAAAGGACGTCCATACCCCCACCCTGCATATTCTATGGCGTTCAGAGGAATCACCTCTGCCCATTAAGGTCAGTAAGTCTACTGTTTGCTCCTGGGCGGTATTTCACACTTATTCACACCACTTCAAGGGCTGTTTATTGACTGGGAGAAGCTGGCCAGCCAATGCAAATTAGCCTCCTGGAACCTCAGGCAGGTAAAAAGGTAACTTTCTAAAAGTTATTTTCCATAATATTTATTGAAAATCTGACTTCACCTTTGAATTGGATTTTTAGTAACTATTAAAAGAAGATGTTAATTATTTGTCTAGGTGTTCTAATTCCCGAGATACAGGATTAGTATTTTAATCTATACTTTCGTTTTCTACATAGGACAGCAAGGCCTACCACAGCAAAAATTGCTTTTCTGTATTAGTCACTGTAAGGAAATGTTAACATTAATTTTCAACATGTTTTACTTTTAAATACCATGCACCCTGCCTGGGCTACAAGGCCTACATAGAGGTGACTTATTAATATTTATAAGTGAAGTTTTTATCTGTCAAATGGTTTATTTTGAAAGGTCCAATTGCAGTTTTTACACTGCTAACGACAGACTACAATGCAAGAAAGGTTTGTTATTAAGGTCTCCAGGGCTCCTCTCCCCATCTTCCTTTTTCCAAAATATGATATGTCTGTCAGGCTGCGTAAAGGTAAGCCTAATATACACTCACAACATCAGGGTCAGGCAGCCAAGCATTTTTCATGCGTTAATGTGCAGGCACCTGGTAGATTTAGTTATACTTTGCCAGGCTAAGGATTTCACAGCCCTGAGAGCATGACCTTATCAGCCCAGAAAATTCCTTTGAGATTCCCCCCCATAACGAGGGAGAGTGTTACTGATAGAATCGCTCCTGGGAGCTTCATATTTAAGCCCTGAAGTGCCCAGGGATGATTGTCTTTCAATGACACCTCATCACAGAGTGGCGTGGGTTTAGCAAGTCTCACTGACCCACCCTACTCTGTGAGGAGTTGGGGAAGGTCCTCCCCTCATTGGCTGAACCCAAATAAGAAGAGGTGGTGGGTTCCTCAGCCCTCTCTTTCTTCTTTGAAGCTTCTAGGAAACAAGGCATTTCTGCTTTTCCTTCCCACCTCCTGATGTCAACGCCGAAGCCCAGTAAGTGCTTGTTGAATGTTGGATGCATTTGTGTATATATATGTGTACTAGTGTGTGCGTACTCTGAAAGGGTGCATTCACATGTATGTGCTTGTGCATGGTGGGTGTATGTGGGCTCGCTTGTGAATGGATGGGTTTGAATGTGCATGTAGATGGGTGTGAGCATGTTTGTACTTTTGTGAGTGTATGGGATGGAGAGAGTAAGGATCCGGAAGACTAACACAAGGCATATTGAGAAGCAGTGGTTTTGTCCCCAGAATACCACATGCTCTATACCACAGGTACTCATAGTACGGCCCGTGGGCCACCAGCGGCCCCGCAAACTGGGAAGCTGTCTCAGCCAGGGCACACGTAGGCAAGGTGAGATGACAGAGGGAGGAGGGAAAGGGAGGGAGACAGAGGTAGAGGGAAACAGAGGGAGAGGGAGGGTGGCAAAGGGAGTTAGAGAAAGGGAGGGAGAGAAAGGCAGGGAGGGAAAGGGAGGGAAAGAGAGGGATGGAGGGAATGGGAGGGAGGGAGAGGGAGGTAGAGAAAGGGCGGGAGAGAAAGGGAGGGAGAGAAAGGGAGGGAGGGAAAGGGAGGGAGACAGAGAAAGGGAGGGAGAAAAGGAAGGGAGGGAAAGCGAGGGAGACAGAGAAAGGGAGAGGGAGACAGAGGGACGAGGGAGACAGAGGGTGACAGACAGAGGGTGACAGACAGAGAGAGAGGGAGAGGGAGACAGACAGACAGAGAGAGGGAGAGGGAGAGAGAGACAGACAGAGGGAGAGGGAGAGGGAGAGGGAGAGGGAGAGGGAGAGGGGGAGAGGGAGAGGGAGACAGAGAAAGAGGGAGAGAGTGAGAGGGAGAGAGGGAGATAGAATGAGGGAGACAGAGTGAGGGAGACAGAGTGAGGGAGAGAGAAGGAGAGAGAGGGAGACAGAGAGAGAGAGGGAGTGAGGCAGTCAAAGTGAGTCAGACTGAGAGAGAGATGGAGAGACAGGGAGAGAGAGAGGAAGAGACAGGGAGATAGGGCGAGACAGGGAGAGAGAGGGAGAGGGAGACAGAGGGAGAGAGACAGAGGGAGAGAGACAGTAGGAGAGAGGGAGACGGAGGGGGATTGAGGGAGGGAGAGAGAGGGAGAGAGACACAGAGAGAGGGAGAGAGAGGGAGAGAGACAGAGGGAGAGAGAGGGAGAGAGACAGTGGGAGAGAGAGGGAGACAGAGGGAGGGAGACAGAGGGAGGAAGAGACAGGGATGGGACAGAGAGGGGGACAGATGGAGAGAGAGGGAGAGACAGGGAGAGAGAGGGAGGGAGACAGAGGGAGGGAGACAGAGGGAGAGCCAGGGAGAGACATAGAGGGAGATAGAGTAAGACAGAGGGAGGGAGACAGAGAGAGGGAGACAGGGAGAGACAGGGAGGGAGACAGAGGGAGACAGAGGGAGACAGGGAGGGAGACAGAGTGAGACAGAGGGAGAGAGACAGGGGGAGAGAGAGTGAGAGAGATAGAGAGGGAGACAGAGAGAGGGAGACAGAGAGAGGGACACAGAGGGAGACAGACAGAGAGATAGAGAGATAGAGAGAGGGAGGGAGACAAAGAGAGAGAGAGCTAGAGAGAGAGAGAAAGAGAGAGAGATGTGTGTATGCAGAGGTCTGGTGGCTCAGAGGATGAAGGCGTCCGCTTCCGAGACCTATGTTCAACCTCATGGTCACAGTTTTTGTTTTGTTGCTCTAGCCCCGCCCCTCCCCCACTGAGCCCGCCCCCACCAGTGTGGCCCTCAGACACAAACCACACTGTAAATTTGGCCCCCGAGAGAAAGCTTGTGAGTACTCATGCTCTATACAGTTGTTTTTATTCGTGAAATCAAATATCCGAAGAGGAGACAAATATTGGCTTATATTCGTTTGTTGATGAATATGAGGTAACTTTCCCCCGACTTTAAAGATGGCCTATGAGGAGGCTGTAAAGTTGTGGTTTCCCCCAATGAGGACACTGCAGCGTTTGTGGTTTAACTGGTATATTTATTAATTACATGTGCCCTAAAGAGCACCGAGCCGCAGCTGCTCTCTGTCGGCTTATCGCGCTTCTGAATCTCGCTGCGCGCGCATCCCTAAACATGGCGGCCGCACGTCACGTCTGTACGTAACGTGCATCAACTAGACAGCGCCAGTACATATCTCCCCTTTTTCCCAAACAAACATTTAACTCACTGTCCGTCGCTCATATCAAAGTCTCAAAATCTTGCGGGCTTAATCACCTCCCTACCACTCCGTGTGAGTCTCGGGGGGTCAGGCGGGATCACTCTTTCCTGTGTCTCTTCGCTCCTTCCTCCACCTTCAAGCGCGATCGCGCCTCCGTCTCGCCTGTTCATTCCGGCTTCACTAACTGATCCCTCATCACCATTGTCCATTCTCTCTCCTCGCTGTTCTCCTCTGCTCACCTCCAACTCTCCATCTGATCGTTCTTGTTCCTGAGACCCTTCTTCTCCATTTTCTGGGTCTTCTCCACCTTGGTCCCATCCTTGCACTCCGTTGCATCTGGCCATGCGATCCAGTGACCTCACGTTACCGTCACTCAGTAAAGCCGCTCTGCCCATCACTTCCTTGACTTGCAAGAGCTTGCTGTATTTACTCTCTCCTTTCCTCCTTAGGGTGGCCAATTTTACTCGTACCCATTCCCCTTTCTCCAACTCTGTCTCCTTCACATTTCTCCGGGCATTGTAGTGTCTAGAGTAAATGGCTTGTGCTTTCTCCAGGTTGGCTCGCACTACCGCGGGGGACCATTCACTTGATTTGATTTTTTCCTTCCACATGCGGTTTTCCCGGGTGAATGGTTCGCGGCCTCTCAGTATTTGAAAAGGGCTGTACCCTGTCCCTGTGGGGGTGATCCTGTATGCCCACACCATGCGTTCAATCTCTCTTTCCCAGTCCTTGTTGTTGGAGATGGCTGCCTGCACGGAGCCCATCACCACTCTGTTAAATCGCTCCACAAGTCCGTTCCCAGCCGGGTGGTATATGGACGTGTGCTTTGCTATAATTCTATTTCTTTGCAGAAAGTTGCTCCATTTCTCTGATCTGAATTGGGGGCCATTGTCACTTAGGATGGACTTCGGGATACCTTCCCTCACGAACGTGTCCGCCAGGAACTTTATGATGGTCTCTGTATCCATCGCCTCGTCTATTTTCAGCTCAGGCCATTTTGAGTACCTATCCACCATGACACACACGTACTTCTGGACTCCATGCACATCCAGGATAGGGCCCAGTATATCCACTGACAACTCCTCCCACGGATTCCTCGGGGGGTCAAATTTGCCCAGGGCTGGGCGGAGTGGTTTGAGCGTCTTGTCTGCCCCTTGGCACTGTGGGCAGTCTCTGACATGCCTCTCGGCCCTTACGTCCATCCCTGGCCACCAGTAGTTTTGCTTGGCCCTTAGTTTCAGTTTTCCTATTCCCAAGTGTCCCTCGTGGAGCATGTCCAATAGTTTGGGGATGATTTCTGCTGGGGGGATGACCTTCTCCCCTCTGTATACAAACACTCCTTGGTCGTCCATTGACAACTCTTCTCTGACTTCGAAGTACGGGTTGAGGCCTCCACGGGTTAGTCTCTTATCCGGCCACCCCCCTGTGATGTATGATTTTACTTCCCCCAGGACCGGATCCTTTTCATAAGCCTGCCTCCATTCCTGGTGTCCAATGGTTTGTTTTCTCTTGATCTTCCATGAGTGCCACCATTTCTTCTGCTCCTGCTTGGTCTTCTCCACTCTGATCCATGGCTGCCGCTCTACTCAGGTAGTCTGCCACCCTGTTCCTGCTGCCAGGGATGTGTTCTACGTCGTACCTAAATTCTAGCAGTTTGAGGGTCATCTTTGAGATCCGCGGCGTGGCACTTGCATGTCCGCTGGACGTTAGTACCTTCAGTAAGGGTTTGTGATCTGTCTTTAACAAGAACCGTGTGCCCCACAAGAACTGTCTGAACCTGGTCATGGCCCACACGACCGCCAGCATCTCCTTTTCAATTACACTGTACTTCTTCTCGGTCTCACTGAGCGTGCGGGATGCAAAACTGATCGTTTCCATTCTCCCTTGACCTCGATCTTGCATAAGGACGGCACCCAGCCCCTTGTCGCTGGCGTCCGTGGTTAGTACTGTGTTTCCTTGGGGGTCATATCCTTGGAGTGGAACTGCTCCAGCCACCTCTCTCTTGATGATGTCAAATTCACCTTGCGCTCCCTCCGACCAGCAGAATTCCGTGTTGTCTCGTGTCAGCTGCCTCATGTGATGGGTTTTGGATGCAAAGTGCTGCACAAACTTACTATAATATTCCGCCATTCCGAGGAATGAACGGACTTCTTCTTTGGTGGAAGGCGGTGGCGCCTCGCAGATGGCTCTCACATTGTCTGCTTTCGGGGTAACCCCCCGCACCCCTATCTCATGTCCCAGGTAAGTCACGGACTCCATTCCTATCCGACATTTGGTCCATTCGGCTGTGAGGCCCTTACTCTCGAGGATCTTTAGCACCTTTCCTAGCTTGCTGTCGTGATCCAGTCTGTCACGTCCCATTACCAGGTTATCGTCCTGGAAATATTGGACTCCATCGGTGTCTTTAAACAGCTGGTGCATCAACTTTTGGAACACCGCAGCCGCCGAGGCTAGCCCGAACGGCATGCGGCGGAACTGGTAGCACCCAAATGGGGTGATGAAGGAAGTGAGTTTTCGGCTTTCCGGATGCAGGGCTATCTGGTGGTAGGCGGAGGTCAGGTCTATGGTGGAATACCATTTGACTCCCCTGGTCCTGGCCAGCATTTCCTCGATCCGGGGCAAGGGGAACTTTTCCACCACTATGCTTTTGTTCAACTCGCGTAGGTCGACGCACAGCCTGATCTTCCCGCTTGGCTTCTTCACCACCACTAGGGGCGCGAGCCACTCCGCGCACGTGATGGGTTCGATGATCCCTTTCCTTTCCAGATCCTGTAGTTCTTCTTGCACTGCGTCTCTCACCGCCAAAGGTACATTTCTCACTTTGTGGGCGACCGGTACCGCATCGTCCTTCAAGACTATCTTGTGCGCGAATTTCTCCATCCTTCCGACTGTGCCTCCGAATACCTTGGGGTACTCTTCTTTCCATTTGTCTAGGTCAGGCCAGGTTCCCGGTTCAGTGAGCAGTATTTGTTCCTTGCCCCCAGGGTCCAGCTTGATGCCCAGGTCGCCTTGGTCGAGCCATCCTAGGACCGAGGGTCCTCTCTCAGAGATGTACAGTTTGCAGAACGCTGACTGGCCTCTGAACTCAAAATTTAATGGTCTGAATCCTGCCATAGGAATGCGGTCCCCGTTGTACGTCACTGGGCGGATGTCCAACCTCTCCAGCTCAGGGCCTAGGTGTGGTGCAAAACTCTCCTCCCACACCGCTCTTTGGATGATGGTGTAGGGCGAGCCGGTGTCAGCCACAACCTTTATCGGTATTTCACCAATCAGCATCTCCAGGACCGGTTTCATCGTTCTTTTGCCTTCAACGTTCAACACCGGGCCGTCTACGCTCAGTGCTTGATCTTCTATGTAAATGACTGTGACCACGTCTTCCTCTGCGCCCTCTTCTTGCTCTTCGCTGTCCTGTCCGACGTACTTTACCATGCTCTTCGAGGACTTCCTCCGACACACCTTCTCATAGTGGCCCACTATGCCGCAGTACAAACATTTGGCGCGGAATGCAGGGCACTTCCTGTTGTGTGCCTCGTGCGACCAGCTCCCGCACCGATAGCATGGTTTCTTGCTGCTTCCCGCTTGTTTCCCTGGAGGGCCTGGATTACCTTGCCATTTGTTAGGCCCCTTCGCCGCCGAACCCTTGTTCTTGTAGTCCCTGCGGGGCTCCTCCTCGTCTATTCTGTTCACCATGGCGTTGGTGGTTGTTTCTTTCCTCGTTGCTACTGCACACCTGCGCGCCAGTTCTGCCCTTTTGACGATTACCATCACCTCCTTCAGGGTGGTGTCGCCTCTGGCCCACAACTTGTCCTGCACCGCTGTGCTCGTGGTGTGCATCACCACCTGGTCTTTGATGAACTCCTCTTCCCAATTATCGTACCTGCACGTGGACGCTAGTCTCTTCAAGGCCGCAACATATTCCTCTACTGTCTCTCCCGGGCGTTGTTTCCTTTGCTGGAAATTGAACCTGTCCACTGAGACACACACCGCTGGCCTGTTGTGTTCGTTCAGGTCTTCGATGGCATGGGCATACACATCCACGTCGGTGCTTCCTCTTTCTTTTGGCACTAGGCTTTTGTAAATTCTCAGGCCTTCTGGGCCCAGGTTGAGCAACAATATGCGTTTCTTCCTCTTGGGATTGAATTGTTCTTCATTCTCATCCTCCAAGACTCCTATGAAATTATCAATGTATTCCCTCCAGTCTTCCCACTTCATAAGTGGTTCTCCTGGTCTGGGCAGGAACTGCACTGGCGCCATCGCATACCCCGCCTGCGCACTCATTTTCTCGCTCTTGATCGCGGGATGCGCGCTCGCTTGGCCTCTGGGACTTCCTGGCGTGTTGTCCTGTTCTTCCTTGCCTGTTTGCGCTTGGGGACTACCTTCGTCCGCCCCCTCAATCTTGCCTGGGGGATCCAGCGCGGTACTCCCTGTCTGGTGGGTCGTCGCGTGCTCAGGCGCACTTTGCTTTGCGTCTCTGGGGCTTGGGCTACCCCTTCGGGCTGGTGAGCACCTCTCCTGGACTGTGCTGAGCTCTGCCACACTCTTTAGGGTGTAGTACCTGTGTGGGGGCTGCTGGTCACTTCTCGCCCGTCTGCTCCTCCTGGCACCAGGTTTCTCGTGGTCCTGTTCGTCGCTACGTGCCCTCTAGCCCCCGGTGGGTGCTGTTTCCTCGGTGGTCTGGTTCTGTGCAGGGGGCAGGGGGTCTAGTATCCCATCCTCGTCGCCATTGTAAAGTTGTGGTTTCCCCCAATGAGGACACTGCAGCGTTTGTGGTTTAACTGGTATATTTATTAATTACATGTGCCCTAAAGAGCGCCGAGCCGCAGCTGCTCTCTGTCGGCTTATCGCGCTTCTGAATCGCGCTGCGCGCGCATCCCTAAACATGGCGGCCGCACGTCACGTCTGTACGTGACGTGCATCAACTAGACAGCGCCACTACAGAGGCTTTCTGATGCAAACGAGCAAAACATCATGGAATACACAAATACTTTTTACAAACATAAGCATTGGTCATTTTCATTTCGTTCCATGTTAAATTGCAGAGGCTCTTAAATCAAATCGAATCTTGTTCAACATCGCCCTCTGCTGGCAGTGTCATGTATTTTGCATGCGTTTTAGGTGAGTTTAATCGTTAAGGTGGTGGAATAACAAGATTCACCGCTTTCCTCCCTCCCTCCCTCTCCACTCGTCTCCTTCTTTTTGTCCCAGCCCCCCAGCAGGTGTGACATCGTATGTAGATACGCATTTTTCCATAATTGTCTAATTTTGTTTTTGAATGGCGCAACCAGCCTCAGTCTCTCTCCAGTGAGTGAGTTTAAAGTTACCATCACTTCATTCTTTCAGTTATGGCTAAATACGAATGGGATAGAAGTTTACAAGTACTTCGACTTTTGGAAATACATTTTCAAAGAAACACGTGTGCTCTCTATTTTCTGATGCGTGTGATTATGCATGGCTGAATGCTCCAACAAGCACCATTAACAGGATGTGTCCCAACAAGACATTCAGTCACATATAAACTGCACAGAATATATAATATTGTCAGAAGTTCTCTGGTGTGGTATTATATATCAACCTAGAGACAGTATGAATAGATACAAATTAAGTGTAACTTTCCAAGGATATATGACAGAATATCTCCGAGTTCTACCAAATGTAATAGCGGCCATAAGGGGCGTGTCTTAATAGCAGCTGCAGTAGATTGGAAATGGTAGAACATATGAAGCATCAAGGTCAGATAGGATCATTGGAGGCACCCAAGCGATTCAGACTGGAGTCAGACTAAGGGAAAGGAACTGATAATTGTCCAGATAGCGCAGGATATTCAGTGAGAAAAGAAGATCAGCTCTGCGGCCCGTTAAAAAAAAAAAAAAAAAAAACCTTCACACATGGAAGCAAAAGTGGTGATATATTGAAGTTAAGTGATTGAAGGCCTCACAGCTTGACAGGCAACTTATTTTCATAGGAAGACACTGCAACGATAATGCCTTGTCAGACGGCTCCGTTTCTGCAGATGCAGTGGGTGACTAGCAGGAGGCTGCAGTGTGTAGGTGGACAACATCAGGGCCGGCTTTAAGGCAGTTCAACGGGTGCAGCAGCACTGGGCGCTGACGTGCGGAGGGGCACTGATCTCAGGGTAGAGGGCTGTGTTTAGCAATAATTTATGATTGGAGGGATGAAGGGCACATTTGCCCGGTGGTAGTGAGAGAATCCGAGGAGGAGATCATGGGGTGTGGGGGTGTCAAAAATGGCTGTCACCCTGGGCGCCACCAGTACTAAAGCCGGCGCTGGCAGACATCACTGAACTAAATCTATCTTCGTACCGAGAAATGCAGAGCCAGTGTCAGTATCGGTGACAGCAGTAATGAGGTTGAGGATGTTGGCTGAATGTGTGGAGAAGGAAGTGACAGGTCAGATTTTTACCAGTACTGCGCTATCTCGCACCTTTTTGCACTGGCACCACAGGCTCTCCCTTTCAAGGTTTGTTTCATACTGTGAAGTCAGTGGAGCAGCATCATTTTGATTCCACCCTAAGATACTGCCAGAATGTATTATAATCATTTGTAGTCAGCACTCGAATATATTCTGTGCAATTAATGTTACTAAGAGAAAATGGGATATTATCAGGGCCACTGGAATTATAGTGCGGGCGCTGCGATTTTTACATAAATATAGATTTGCCGTACTTGCACCTAATCCATCATTCACTGCATAATCAACAGATTAAAAAAAAAAATGTTTCTCGCTCATAAGGTTGAAAAGTTACAAAAAGTCTAGAGACACATGTTGCCACGTAGTCAAAGGCCCTGTGCAAAGCTGGACTTGTCACCTTTTGTGGCTTATTGCTATATTTGGGTATTAAAATGGCACTAATAAGGTCAACCAATGCACACACAGTGTTACCAAGTTTAAAAATGTCAAAATAATGAAGTAATAATATTACAAAATGTGCTGCATTATGCCACATGATTTGGATTTTCTAGCAGCATAATTTACTTAACCCTGCCACATGATTTGGCCCTCTCCTGCCGCATAATTCCAGTGGCCCTGAGTATTGCATATTTAAAGTACTCCATATGAAAACTAATGACGTTTATAAATGGTGCGCCTAGAAATGTGACTAATAGGAATTCATGCAATACTTATATGTTAATATTTTAAGAGGAAGTTAAAGCTTATAACATGTCTCATTGTGAAGTTCATGGTATGAGACACGTGTAGACTAATGTTAGACATTTATACATGTAGCAAGAAAATATTTTCATATTTGCGTATTTTGAAACAACACCTTTTACGTAGTCTTTCTAATTTATTCATTAGTTAAGAAACTGCATTTGCTATGTGTTGAGTAATGTGCACGTATTTGTAACCCTGTGAACTTTTACGTTAACATGATTTTGTGGCCTATAGTATAGTTTCAGAACAAGCTCACATTGAAGTCCAGCATTTAATTCATATTTGACCTTCAATGTACAATGTGTTACTTGCATGTTTTTGTTTCTACTGCGGGTGCAAAGAAAACTTCATTATTTAGTAAAGGAGGGTTTGTGCTTTAGTAAGATAGTGGGGTATGTGAAGACAGATTATGGCAAGGAAAAACATGGTGACGAGGAAGGAGGCTAGTTCCCATGGAGGAGGAGAAGAATGGCCAAGGAAAAATTAAGTAGCAACTTATCGATGTGGGAAAGGTGGTGCCAGTAGCCAATTTGTGCCTGAATCGTGGAATGTTACCAGAGCTGATCATGTGATTTGCCTTGAATACAGACTATCTTATGCTGTAACATAGTGAGGTTTAGAGTGACATCTTAGGATTTCGGGCCAAATGTAGGTAATCACATATTACCGATTCCTAAATACCGAATTTTACCGATTCGGTATTTAGGAATCGGCAAATGTGATGTAGTTAATGATTCGGTAAATTTTACCGAATCGGTAAAATTCAGTATTTACCGATTCGGTATTTACCGAATCTGTAATTCCCATTCATTCCTATGGGCCTGGAGGCCCATAGGAATGAATGGGAATTACAGATTCGGTAAATACCGAATCGGTAATAGGGGGAAGACTTACAAGGGTGGCAGGGTGTCACATTGACACCCTGGGGCACCCCTGACTAGTGCATGGGTGCACATGTGGCACCCATACATGCCCTAAGGGCATGTATGCCTACCACATGCCCTAAGGGTATGTATGTCTGCCACATGGCACTGTTAAAAAAGCACAAAATTGCTTTTTTAACGGTTTTCAATATTTACCACCAACTTGTAGTTGGTGGTAAATAATGAATCCTTAAATGGGAAATGCACTCACTTGAGTGCTCCCTACATTCAGAATTTGGTAAATTACTGATTCGGTATCTTAAGGATTCGGTAATTTACCAATTCCTTAAATTACCGATTTGGTAAATTACCGAATCCTTCAATTTGGCCTCCTACATCTAAAAAGCCTAATACCGGTCGGTAACGGCCGAAATTCGGTAATTTCGGACGTTACCGACCCGTATTAGGCTACCTACATCTGGCCCTTCATGAGGTACAGACCTCTCCTTCTGCTTTGTGTGGCTTCATTCTACATTACCCTTGGTTGGAGTTTCTTCTACTGAAGACTCTGATAGCGACATCTTTGATATTATTCATACTTCGCCAATGCTTCTTCATTTAGGATTGTTCCTTTTAAGGTAGTGTAGCGAGACGTGTGCTCAATCTTACATCTGATAATCAGTTCAAGCAACCTAACATTCAATTCTTTTCCTTTAATATTTGCATCGTCATAACTCAACACTCAACACTCTGAGTTGAATGTAGATAAAAGTGAAGGTCCTAATCTAAGAATGTCCAAAATATCAAGGGTGCCATGTCGGAGGTATTCTTTTCCTAAGTGGACTTATCTTATTACAAATAATAGTAAGGGCGAATTTTGGAGACTCTGGAATAATGTTATCTTATGTTATAAAAATGCTTATAAAGAGCTCGAATGCTGAGGCATCTTGGCGCTGATGTGCGTAAGTGGAGCAGAGCAAAGAGTTAGGTTGACAGCTACCCGGCATTAAACAGCCAGGATTTTAAGATTTTCCTGAACGATGAAAGGTTCAGCTGAAGTCTCAGGGCCACTGGCAGTTTGTTCCACAATTGGGCTGCACAACTAGAAAGTAAACAGCCCCCCCCCCCCATCTAGCACGTCTGTACCTAGGCTTACAAATAAAGCCAAGATTGGATGACCGTAGGTCTCGTGAGGGGGTGTAGAGCCTGAACCTATTCTGACAGTCCTCAGAACCACCCCATAATGTGCCTTGTGCACCAAGCAGAGTGCCTTGAACTCAATTCTCTGCTAGCCGGGGAGCCAGTGTAGTGCCCGTCTACCCTGAGTAGTGGGATGGCCCTTCGGAAGCTTTAAAATCACTCGAATGGCAGCATTCTGCAGTTATTGAAGTTTGCTAATCTGATGCTTATCGATGCCCAAAAACAACGCATTTCAATAGTCCAGTCTGGACATAAAAAGGGCGGCCATAACTGTTTTCTGAAGTGCCATGGGAATGAAAGGGAAGATTTTACGCAGGGTCTTGAGTAAGAAAAAGTAAGCTGACGTTAGGCTATTCACCTGAGCTGACATATTCAGTTTTTTATCAAAAATGACCCCAAGGTTCCTCACTTTCTTTACTGGTAAAGGGCATTCCCCGGCTTCCAGCGGCCACCACAGATTGCTCCAGATTGGTGATCCGTTCCCAAATTCAATCACTTCTGTTTTCTCAGTATTAATTTTCAGAAAACTCCAACTCATCCATTCAATTACTTCCTTCCGACAGGCATGGACTCCTTCTGCTGTTAGCTCCGGCCTGTCTGAGATGGATACCACCAGTTGCAAGTCGTCCGCATACGACACAAGGGTAAAGCCATGCTTCCTTACAAGCCTGGCCAGCGGCTTCACATAAACATTAAACATTGTTGGGGACAAAGCTGAACCTTGCGTAACCCCGCAAGGCAGATTAAAACTATCCGATTGTAGACCCTCCCAGTTCTGGCTTTGTTTCCTATTGTCTAGAAACGAGGAGAGGAGGGCAAGAGCCAGGCAGTTGATTTCAATCTCCTGTAGTCGCCGCACCAAAACCGTGTGATTCACGGTGTCAAATGCACCCGACAAATCCAGGAGAACATCAACTACTGTCCGAATCCCCTCAGCTGCGGCAATCAAGGCAGATGCAGTGGAGTGTCTTGGGCAAAAGCCGTGCTGGGATGGGTTCAGAAGCCTATAACTGTCCAAGTATTCAGTTAACATTTTATTAATCGATTTTTCCAGGATCTTGGCTACTAATGGCAGACCCGAGATTGGCCGATAATTTCTACATTCAGTAGGCTCCAAGGTGGGTTTCTTCAGGATCGTCCTGATACTAGCTGTCTTCCAGGCTACAGGGTAGATGCCGGATATCAGGACTTGATTAATCAAAGAGGTAAGGGTTTCGCTAATCCTCTCCGCCGCCAGGTGCATGATGGCTGGTAGGCAAGGGTCGCGGGACGAACCAGATTTAATAGATTTTAAAATATTTGTTACTACATCTTCTGATAGGGGGTTGAAACATAGCAATGTACATAGCACTATCTCCTCCTCCGGGGGTGGTTGATATGTACCCAACAGAAAATTTGATGAGTTAGCCAAGTCATTATATATTGTTTGCACCTTATTCTGGAATTAAACCGTCAGCTGATTGCAGAACGCCTGGTCAGGTTTAAACATGCTGCCCTGCTGAGGTTTAATCAAAGAAGACACAGATTTAAACAGCTCTTTTGCAGAGTTTCCAGCTTCCTGGATTTTCGAGGTGAAATACACACTCTTAGCAGGCAGAATGGCCTCCTTATATCTATTCAAGGCCTGATTATAAGCATCTTTACTAATCCTACTATAATCCACTCTCCAAAGACGCTCGAACCTTCTGAATTCAACTTTTAGTCGTTTAAGTTCAGTGCCATACCGCGGTGTCCCCGAAGGGCGCCTATTTGCTGTGGCGGTCTGCTGAGGGGCAACACAATTTACCGCTCTTCTAATCCATTCATTAAACTGAGTAGCAGCCACTTCATTATCCTTATCTAAAATTGGAGGGGAATGGTCAAGAGCAGCCTCTAGGCAATTACTTGTTATCTTACTCCAGCGACGGACCGTCACCTTAGTAGCTTTATGAGAAGAGCACCTCCCCGGTTTCCTGGCCCTAAGCTCGAAGAATACTGCTTTGTGGTTCATCCAAGGGAGTGCCTCTACACAGCCCAGTGAGATATCCGGGTGGTTAGAAAAAAGCCCATCTAAAATATGGCCCCCTTGTTGCTTGGGTTCAGACACTAGCTGATGCAAGCCGTGTGCTTCCATAAGATCTAGAAGTATAACCGTATCTGAGTTAGTGGGCAGCTTAAAAGTGATAGTTGAAATCACCTAGAATTGTAAAAAATTCGTAGTTAATGCAGGATTCCATATAGGACATAAGAGGCGTTGAAAAAACGGCTCTAGTGCCCGGCGGCCGATAGACCAATAGGCCATGAAGTGCAGTCCCGTCCTTGAGCCCAACACAAAATTGCATTACTTCGGCCTGGAGGTCAACCACTACTTCCGTCTGCACCTTCAGGCCATCCTTGTAGATAATGGCGATGCTCCCCCTCTACTGCCTAGTCTGTCTTGATTAGATAGTGCATAACCCAAAGGCAAGGCAACATTTCAATCAGGGGTTGAAGTTATATCCGTCCAAGTCTCCGTTAAAAAGACCATGTCAGGGCTATATGCGTTCAGTAGTATTTCCAACTCATACTTATGTTTGACTAAGGAACGTGTGTTCAGGAGAATTCACAAGAGCCTGTTTGCTGAGGTGATTCAGCTGAGACTTGCGGAACTTGATCTTTATTTTCTTTTCTCTTTTAAACTTCCTTACCCGACAAGCCATAGTCGTTTTCAATTCTGAACGGCTGATAAAGATGGAGCCGGTCGGAATTGAAACAAGCCAGTCATTCCCGCTGGCTTCCAACAGGCTCAAGGAGTCAGTCGGCCAGTCAGAACCGGTATCGTTACGATGCACGGTGGCCCGGAGCGACATGGACACAGTGTCGGAAAGCATGTTTGGGGGGGCCCCTGCAGGCCCCCTTGGGTGCGTTGTCTGTGGTTGGTGACCTATGGTGCCTCTCTGTTGATCCCCACACACAAAAGGGCCCCCTTCTCAGATTACTTGTAATATAATTTCACATAGGGCCAAATAAACAAATTCATTAAATTTGGTCCGGTATATTTATTTATACCTCTTAGTCATATGCTTTTATACAAAAAATCTTTCTAATGCCAGAAAGGAATACACAATACAAAAAATTACTTACAGTACTATTCAATCAACATTTAACATAAAACATTACAAAAATATCCAAGAAAATAACATCAACAAAACATCCAACAAATAATGCAAATATCAATTGATCGGTTTTAAAATACAATGCACCACTTTTATAGTCACAATTATTTTTCTTAAAAAAAACTGATTCTTAACAAGAGCAACAAAACATGTATCACTTTATGCACAAGGCACTAGATGTAATAATTAGCTCTTGACTGGTTTGATCTCTGTTAATCCCGGCACCCCGTGGCAGGCAACTTGAGGTGCCTGCCACTGGGTGCAGGGATGAACAACACCTCCCATTTCCCTATGGGAGCATGTATTATGGCCGGTTTACGGCCGCAATGCATGCTCCCACATGGAAATGTAGGAATGTGATCGAACAGTGTTTGGTCGCATCCTAATTAGGTGGTCGGACTGCCGACCGTGTGTTGGACATTGCCATGACTGAGTCAGTGTCAGGCGGAAGCAATTCTGCCCGACATTGAAATCAGTTCCTAAGTGCCTTGAGACACCTAGTACTGAATGAAGCTCAATTTCCATATCTGGATTCAGAGGAATTTCCTGTGCTTGTTGATAGACTGAAAATAATAATACTAGATATGTTCATTAAAAAACTTGGGGGCATATTAGCAAGAACCTCGTTCAAATTATCGCCGTTTTAGCGGCAGGATACTGCCGCTAAAATGGAGATAATGGGCTTGCTAATATGCGTTATAGAATTCCATTAGAAGCCCAGGTTAGATGTCCTGCACATCTAACCTGGGCTTCTATTGGACATGTGTTCTCACTTACATTGAAAATAAATTCTTAAATCAAGTAGAGGATAAATATAGAGCAGTGAAGACTAATGCAACTAAAGAAACTCACTTTCCCATTTGGTCACACGAAGAGAAAGATCACCAGGCAGCAGGGAACGCTGGAGCATTGACATTAGATTGGCAGCACCAAGGAAAGCTGTACACACAAAATGTCAAGAATTAATATGATACTACCTTTGTGGGTAAGATTGAATGTGAAAATCAAAAAAACATGAGAGGAGTACCACCATGAAGAACTAAACTGGAGTTCTGGGTGGGATATCTATGGCAGAAAGAAAAGAATTTTTCTTTTATATAAAAACCCCTCACTCACCAACCTGGTTGGTGACATGCTTCATCATTGGGGTCCACCCTGACAGCCGAGTGCCATCAGGGTGTGCTTCGACACCTGGACTACAGTGGAGCTGGTGTTTGTGCAAGTGGTGCGAAAAAGTGGTGTAAAAATTGTCCTGGTATCACTTATGTGCAAATGAATTTATTCAAAAGCTACTGGACAATATCAAAAAAGGTGTGTAGATACATATAAGGTTATTATGACCGTGTGTATCTATGTGTGATTGGTCTACATGTTTCAACCTGTGGATGGTAATTTCCAGGTTTTCGTTAGGACCAGAGGAAAGTGGGTGGTCAGCGCTCACTAACGCGCAGCCAGTCCTAAATTCCTAGAACCTACTACCAAAAATCTGTAGTAGGCAACAACCTTGAACCTAAATTGGGCGAGGAAAAAGAGCAAAAAGACCTGTGGGAGGAAGAGAAGAAGGCAGTCACAAAGAAACCAGTTACGTGCCTATAACGTAGTGTAGTGCTGGCTCTCACGTGTCAGATCGCTCCGTGTGCATCCCATTCAGAACTTGTGCGTACTAGCAATGTGCTAGAAAACCATGCAAATTTTGCCGGATTTTAAAGTGCTGGTATTAGGTGGGCTAACATATACTAAGACAAAGCCCTTTATGGCTCACACGGGCACACAGATCTATTGTGGTGTGCTTGGTGAAGAACAATCGTATTTATATCGATCTCACACACTCCATTAATATAGGTGCGTGACTCAATTCAACTCTCAGACATTAGCGTGAGTTAAAACGATGTGCAGAGTATTTTAAACATTTTTAACACACAGGACAAACACACATAAAAAGACCACAAAAGACAGGGCTTAGTCCTAGTCTGGGTCTTAAGGCTTCACGGGGGCAGAGGGAAGGCTAGCCTCAATGGTGGACATATTCTAATGGAGAAAAGGAAAAGTGATTCAGACTTGCGGTGTACCGAGCGAGGAAGTGCTCTGATACAATTGGTGGCCGTTTAGGAGGGGGCTGCGTGTCTCTCGAAGAGCTCGAGTACTGGCTTAAGCTGATTACTTACAGTTAGGCTGAGTCATTGTGGCCATTCACCTACACGCCTCTCGATGCCGTCCTGTCTTTTGTGGTCTTTTTATGTGTGCAATGTGCATCTCGGTGCCCATTAATGTGAGGAATAACTATTGTATTATCCCGGGATTTCAGCCTGGAGGGTGCACAGGTGCTTTGACCCCTGAACTATCTTACCAATAAGAAAGACTTGCTTCCACACCATAATCAAAGACTGCCGTGCCGTTTTTAAGATGCCAATGAATTTCTGTGCCACATTACATCATTGACATATCAGTGCATGCTGTGAGTGCAGATACCGTGCACCTCAAATGGTGTGATTTGCAGATTGTTCATTCATCCATTCATCCATGCGTTGCACGAATGTATGAATGTATGACAAGGCCTCTCGACATTACCGCTTTCACCCGCTGAACCGAGCACTCTGCTTCCGTGGCAAATCAATGGCTGAAACAATAAGATCATTTTCAAAGCGGCCTCCATCGAAATGGATTGTGAATCCAATCAGAGAAATAAAACTAAATGAAGCAGTTTCCAGTGATAATAATTGTTCGCAGAATGCTGTGCGTTGTGAAGAGTGCTGGAAAAATGCTGTCGGAAAGCCAATATTTGCCGAAGGTCAGACAATAGACATGCCAGTACAACATCAGGTACGTTTTTGCAAGCTGAATCAATAAGGATGGTTCCAAATTTCGAAAAATACAATTAAACCCGGTGCTACTATTATACTTACAAAAATGATTTATTAACAAAGTCCAGGTAGTTTATGCCAGGATTTTTCTCCAGTCATTCGGGTGTGAGAAGATCAGAACAATTTCGAAGAGGAAATCTACTATTTATTTTCTTATAGAGCCAAGATGTTGCATGCTAATACTTTAATAATCCCTTCTCCTTCAAGACTGTCCTTTGGGAGCTGTGGTTGAGCAGTAAAGACTTATTTGGAAAATATGGTGTAAAGGTTGTTTTCAGATACAATATAACTCACCTAATAAAGGTCAATGGTATATATATATAACATGAAGTTATATATTAAAGTTCTAAACAACAAAAAGCAGACATACACCAGTTATAGTTAGCAGCCCTAACTATAACTAGCGGCCCCCAATGCACTGCTTATGATCTCACATATGACATCACTCGCAACATGTTCTACGACATTGTTTATGACATATCTCTGCTAATGCAATAGGTCTCGCATATGCAAGCAATTAAGCTATTGCCAATATAAATGACAATGCCATTTATTTAGGGATACAAAAAAAAAAAATAATGAGCAATGCCAA
Organism: Lissotriton helveticus; assembly: GCF_964261635.1. Taxonomy (NCBI): domain Eukaryota; kingdom Metazoa; phylum Chordata; class Amphibia; order Caudata; family Salamandridae; genus Lissotriton; species Lissotriton helveticus. The sequence goes on along the minus strand of NC_136061.1, from coordinate 736,754,441 downwards.
TAGCTCTACCTATAATATTGCCGAGACCATTGCATTGTAAATGCTTGTTAAATAATGGGACTATCTCTGCGCCCAGCCAAGTACGGGGCACCGCCATGCCTCTCAGGATCGCGTTAAAGAGGATTTGAAAATATGGACCCCATATTTGCGGTTCCTGACTGAAAAGGTCACCCGGGAGTTTGTCTAAACCTGGGACTTTGCCTATGGCAAGCTTAGAGATTGCATTACAAACTTCCGTCGACGTCAAATCTAACACCTCAGATTGTGAGATAAAAGCTGGATGTATCAATATACTTTCAAGAGTATCTGTAAGATCCTCGATGGAGTACAGAGCCTGGAAATGGTCTTCCCAGGCCTCTGCTGCTATATTTGGTTCAATGGCGGCTTTCAATTCTCCGCAGCCATTGTTAATTATGGACCAAAATTTCCGGGAGTCTTTAGTTGCTAGTGCAGAGGATAAACTAGACCACTTATCATGATCCCACTCTTCCTTCGCACATTTAGTCAGCCATTTATAATGTGCTCTTCTAGATTTGATTTCAAGTTTATTATTATTTTCCTTTAAAGCCTGTACAAGCTCTGACTTTGCCTTCCTACAAGCTGCATTATACCAGGTGCATTGTCGGACCCCTTTGTTCTTCTTGGCCACCCGAGGATTAAGTACCTCTGCCAGGTGAGATAGTAGATCCACATGAAGAGCCTGCAGCTTAGTGTGATACTCAGGGGGAAATGGTTGGATGTTTAACACATCAACCTCTGCAAGCAACGGAACTATCCGGCTATATAATTTCCAAAGTTCTTCCGGGTGTTCCATAAACTTATGCCATCTGACTCTACGTCTGTCATTGGACAGAGTAAGCCTAGCATCTGGATCCCCAGCGACTAGAGTGCTATTCCTACTGGTACTAAGCGGGCTCAGCTCTAAGACTAAGACATTATGGTCACTCTCAGCTCTTGTGATAACGTTTAGATCTATAACCTTTGGCCATGACCGTGTTTTGACCAGGATGTAGTCAAGACGTGACATGTGCCCAGGCTTATTAAAGGTACACTTAGCTGGGGTATCCGAAGGAGTGCGGCCATTACATGCACGTCCCCAATCACTAAATCGGTGATGCCGGTCTGGGATGGGGTGGCAATAACAAAGAAATGTACAACTTTTCCTTCTCCTCTGACTCCACTGTTCGGGAACAGCGAGTTCGCACCTGGCCTGGATGATAAATCTTACCAAGCTTGGCGGCACACCTCCTGCCGTTCCGTGGGGCATCTATTTGACCTCTCTGGAGTCCTCTCATTAGCCCAGGTGAAGCTTGACTATGGAATCTCTGAGGCCGAGCAATTGCGCTATTGGCAACTTCGGCACTGGGTACTTAAACCAGAGGTGAGGGAACAGGGGGGCAGTCGACTAACTAAATATGAGAAATGGCTTATTACTAAACTTACTGATAAGGGGCTGATCTCCAAACTGTACGACATGGTGAGACACAACCCCCTGTTGCAAGCCACGCTGAGCCAGAGGAGACGGGGGGGAGAACTAGGGGGGACCTCAAACAGAAGGACTGGGAAGGGATTTATTATAGGGCAAAGCATACAGCCCGGAATTTAGCTAGTATAGAAACAGCTGTGAAAATAGCCACGTATTGGTACCACACGCCTGCGCGTTTACATAGAGGTAATCCGCAACTGAGCCCCACTTGCTGGCATGGCTGAGATGCCAAGGTAACACTTTTACATTTATTAAGGGAGTGCCCACTGCTGTCTAGCTATTGGACCACGATCCTAGACCAGATAGATGAGCCATTCGATACACATATCCGGAGGCTTCCCGTCTATGTGGTTTTAGGCCTTCCTAATCTAATTACCTATCCACTTAAAAGCACGAGAGAATGGGAGATGGGGCGGGCACTAGGGGCAGCATTGCAAAACATCCTATCACATTGGGGATCCTCCACTTCTCCAACACACACAGGTTGGCTACATAGGCTTTGGTACATCCTGGGGATGGAGCGTATCTCAGCTACTCTACACATTGTACTGCCTCCTTTCAGAAAATCTGGTGTCCATTCCTAAAACTGCTTTCGTCAGAATTCAATGAGATCACACAGCCCAAATAGTGTTACGACTTTCAGATCTTTGGAAGAACCCACCAATCCAACCTACTGACTAGCTTGCACTGCTCCAGATGTAGAAATGGAACTTGACCAATGTGTTGCAGGGGCTACCGGACGGGGGAGGGGGTAATGTTTTTGGTTTCCAAAAGGGACAGAGCAATTCATTTTGCCCTCCACTCACTGCTATGCATATGCTTTCTCTATTTGGTATTTTATGATGTCGATATTCTATTCCTGCAATGAGATCAGCTATGGAATGTATATAATTTTATTCTGTGTTTTCAACCCTGCCTATGTATGCTTTCTTATTTGTGGGAAACTCAATAAATACATTTAAACTTAAATAACTGAATTCATTTTCAAGTAAAAAGCAGCATACATTCCATCTAAGGACATTGCTTGAGTCAACAAGAAAACAGATACAAATGACATCACAGATATTACATATACAAACATACAATGACAGGACTATGCTACAAGATGCCACACAGCTTCCCCTCACACAATGAGAGATTGCACCCACCAACACAACAATAAACAACACACAAAAATGCAAACCAGATATAAACAGCCTACTAACAATAATAACTTTAATCTAGATGGCTACAGGGAATCGTTCTTGTGCAGTCACTTCTGCGGACCTACTGACTTTGAGCTTGTCCTACAGATTTCTTATATCCCAGATCTTGGCCCATTCCATCTTCCGCAATACATGCACTAATCTGTGATTCATATCTTTGTTGTCAGAGAATTTCAAATCAAACAACACAAGAAGCATTCCACCATTGGCCATCAGATGTTTGTATAGCATTGCCTCGCACCTCACCGATGTGTACAGGTTTTCTAAACTTTGACAAACCTCTTCTTAACAACAAAGGATCTTTCATGCATTACCCAATCACCCACACACAACTTGGGGCTTAATATATTCTCACAAGTACACCATACAGCATTTATTGCTTCGCTATTGTGAGAGACTATTTTCTGTCAAAGAAATGAGTATTACAACTGAGCTTATGCTAACATTAGATTGTGTTTACACTGCCCTCCATCTTGCCTCAACATACAGTATATCACTTGATTACTGCTGCTGATTCCTGATTTCAATCAAGCTTGTATAGTTTTCACTCGAGTAAGCAGAAAGTGTTCTCAGATAAATTTTCTTGTTGTAAAACAATGCATCAGTTTAACTGTACAGCTGTACAGCTAAGCAGAGAGAATCTGCTAATGTATTCTGTAGGATCAAATGTTTCCAGTAACATTTTTTCTATTGGTCCAAACCCTAAGAACCATCGATTCCTACTGAATGCATGAACGTTTTTGTTTAAAGCCCCATACACGTATGTGGATTTCTGTAACTGGAGAGACCCCCTTTACCCAACTTAGATGGTGAATCTATGCCGGATTTCATTTAGATCTGTACAGAATTCTTTGTACTCATGTTTTACACGTTTTGCTGCTAACTTGATTATGGCACCTTAATTGTAATTTACCTATTAATTCATTATATAAAGCATTGAAAAGCAAATCCTTATCTGTATATCTTATGCAACTGTCTCAGTATGATTACATGGGTTCCCCTAACTATAAAAGTGATGGTTCCAGTCGGCAAGCATCAAAGTACGTATTAGGACTACCCTGCTCCGGACTTAGCAGTTGGCGCGACCCCTGAGCTAGAAGTTGGGACAGATGTGCACCAACACTATTGCGCTTAGCACTACAACTGAAAACCTGAACTTTAACCTCATGAATCCTGACCTCAATCATCCAAAATGGTGAAAGACTTGATGCCACTCTTCTCTGTTTCATCAGTTCAAATGGAATTTCTCCAGTGATCAAATGCAGTGTGGAATGATACGCCCCAACCGTTGGCTGATGGCTTCAGCACAGTCCTTTCTGGAGCTGAGGGCACTCGTAACAAATTGTACCAAATCTTAATTACAACTTTCCAGTTTACCATTGATTTGAGTGTAAGAGTGTGAGAATGTTTAATACTGCACATGTCAAGGAAAGCTGTAATGACCACAGAAGTGACTTGGACGCCATTGGCTATCATAACTTAACTCGGTACACCTTCTTTAGTGAAAACATCTTTAAAGAAACTAATGACACTGTCAGTAGTAGGTTCAGATACCCTCTTCACTTCTACCCAGTGGGAAAGAAGGTCAATCAAAGCAATGGAATATACCAGGTTATACCAGGTACCTGGTTAATACATGAAATGGTAAAAAATCAACTGCCACTATCTGCCACACCCTTGCCGGACTCGGAGATAAAGATGCTATAGGAATGACTGTCACAAGATGTTTGTTACCATCAGCACCCTGCCCACAGCTTCTCACTAAGTCCTCAACATTCCCGTCAATGCGAGCCCACCAAAAATGATTCCGTAGCCTGTGCTTGGTGGCATATATACCTAAATGGCCAGAATGTTCTGTCTCAAGAATGCCCTGACTAAAACACTATGGTGGCATGAGTTTGTCACACCTCACCAAAATAACATTTTCTAAAGACAGCTGTTCAGCAACATTGCAGAAAGACTGGCAACTAGTCATCTGTATTTTTTCTTTTGGCCACCCACCAATGACCCCCCCAAAAATCTTTCAGTTCATCATCCAACTCCAGCTCTTTGTGCAAATCCTGCATGTTGGAACAACGGAACAAATCCTCGTCTTTGACAAAAATGCGTTATTCAACTTCATCCTCCAAGAAGTCCTGTTGTTCATCTATTTGTAATCTTAATAAATGATCTACTTTAACATTCTTCCTACCTGCAATATGCGATACCTCAAAATTCTATTCTAACAATTTTGTAGACAACCTGGACAAAAAAGTAGTTGATTTTGCTGCCAGACAATATGTTCACCAAGAGTCAATTATCAGTGCATAGACAAAATGCTTTACCGCACAAATAAGGTTTGAATTTCTCCACATCAGATATGCATGAAAGCATCTCCTTTTCAATCACAGAATATCAAGTTTCTGCTTCCCTCAAATGTCTAGATGCATAGCACACTATCACCTCACTAAAGCCATCCTTTGGGACAGAATTCCCAAACACCAGTGGTAGCTCCTCTGCTGAGGTGGAGGATGGTCACAAACTGGCTTGACGCAGCAAAACAAAGGAAAAAATAAAATGATAGCAACAAAGTGTTATTATCATTTTATGTTGTCAGTCTGCTACGGCAGCTTGCACGTGGGGGTGGGTGGAGCAGCCAAGTAGTGGTTTGCCCCCACTCCTAAGTGAGCAATGACTGCTTGGCTGGCCCTCTCTGGCTGCCCAAAACAGTCATGAGCACTTTCCCTGTTCTCTATGCATGCTGCATTACAGCCTGCTTGGAGAACATGCCCACCCAACCAGCACCAGGCTGAGCGCCATGTCATGACCAATTGCAACTCTGCATTGCAGTGTTGTGATTGGCTGCGGGGAGCTTAGGAGCCCTGGTACTTTCTGCTTCCTGTTTCCCCCAAGAAGCCAGGAAGAGGATGCAGGAGAGGCTGTGGCAGTCGGCCAGGTGTTTGGCCGGGATATAAGTGATTTTTTTTTTTACCTGACACCTCCCTGCTCCTTCCCCCCCACAAGCCCCTCTGCTGTTTCTAGGTAGCAGCCACGACTGCCCAAAACCATACATGCTGGCATCCGCAGTAAACAATGATTTGCGATTTTAAGCATATCGTGGTAAAGCAGGAGAAGAAACAATAGCCTGTTCGATCAGTTCAAGCTTTTCCTGGCATAACTGTGACCATACGAAATCAGAGTAGCATTTCAATACATTCCTACATTTGGCAAAAGTTTTCATAATTTTGGAATTAAGTTCTCACATTTTTTGAAAAGAACAATGTTCTTTTTGTTACAGTAGGGTGTCAAGCTTTCTACAAGCCCTCATTTTAGTTTAAAATAGTCAGCAAATAGCACGGTGTTTTCACAAAATATCAGAGAAACAATATTGTGTAGACAAATTATTGTGTCAAGAGTCGAGGCCAAAAATATTGTGAAGGTACATATATGTAACTTGAATATATATATACATCTTCAAGGTATGTAGATCTAGAGTTTAGAATGGTAACTCTATACTTATCTCTTTGTATATTCCTTCTCTTCGTCTTGTCTAAGTGTAACAACTCCATAGTCTAACAACACATTAAGAATGTTATTCAAGACAGCATCATGCTCTTCTAGTGTCTAAGCAAAAATTAATATATCTTCACCCCCACACCCGCATAATACAACTCCTCCTGAGATGCCTTGGCACAAGAGCCTCCACCCTATTTATAACCATTAAAGGTACATACCAGATACACCGCGACCCATACCCGCAGCACAGCACACAGAGACAGGACAAAAGGCTGGCCACCCTGTCTTCATTTGAGACCAGTACCCTTCTCCCCTGTACCCCAGCTGTTCTCCCTCCCCCACCCCGTCCCCTCTTTCCCCCATACCCATCCTCTTATTGCACCACTCAGTGTTGTGAACCACTACTGCATTTCGTTTGCATTGACACCCTGTTGTATGCTCCTATTTCAACTTTAATTAAAAAATTACAACATGAAAACAAACATAATATGTTGCATTGAAACACAAGCACTTTTCAAATTCCTTGCAACATCCTAGTCATGACCGTCTGGAATACAGATGCTGCTGAGGCCAATCCAAATGGCATCCTGCAAACTGTAACGTACTATTAGGTATTAATGGTAGTGCGGTGGCGTGAACCCTTGTCCAATTCCACCCGATGGTAAGCTGCCCACATGTCAGAATTGGTGAACCATTTGGATTGACCCATGAATGTTATTAAAAGTAAAGTAAAGTCCACATTTGTAAAGCGCACAATCACCCGTAAGGGTCTCTAGGCGCTGGGGGGCCGTCGGGAAGATTAAGCGAGCTATTGCCCAGAGTTACATGGTGCTGGGCTAACCTGCCGCCGGAGCCGGGGATCGAACCGTGGTCCCCAGATTCCAGCGTCAGTCGCCCTGGCCGAATCCTCAGTGAGAGGAAGTGGAACATTTTTAACCCAAATATTGCTGTTAAGACATCCGAGGTCTATGCATGAATGCAACTCTACATTTTTTTTGTCTAAAACAAATGGTGAAAGCCGTAACGTGGCATTCACCACTTCTATTTTACCATTTTCCTGCATTTTAGTAAGAGTTGGTGTGAGTTCCTCTCTTACACTCAAATGGACATTGCATAGTTTATGTTTAACAAGGACACATCCCTCTTTCAATTTATTCTTGTGTAAAGTGTTTGATAAAAAACAATCTCTTCTTTGAATACACCACTAAATATTGACATCCATTGATGGCTAGTACAAAAAGTAACTGCTGAGTTCTAAGAATGATCTTCAAGAGTCAACTGACTTTTGCTTCCAGGTCTGATCACCATGCCACAATCTGCTTGAGGCCACCACCCCAATGCATTAATGCCTTTTTGAACCGCATAAACGTTGCACATTATAATCCTACCCTGAAATCCAATATATGCCCAAACGACTTCCAGGTAAATCAATTCTAGTACCTTTATTTAAAGCAGTAGCAATAAAATCATGAGGTGATAGTTCTTCATTAAGCCATTTATCTTGTACTTATCTACAGCTATGATAGTAATTATCGCTCCTGATTCATGCAGTATGTGTAACCCATCAATAGAAATATTGATAAATGGATCACTATTGACCTTAACCTTGTTGTCAAAATTGCTAATTCCCATCACTTCAATGGACAAAACCACTTCATCAATTTTATTTTCAACAATACTTATATCATCAGACACAGCTTCAACCAACTTGACATTGTTACACTTCCTCCATCTCATACTTTTCCAAAATATTCCACCTTGTTACATTTCCACCACTCTTGGTTAGCAGCCAGGCAATTTTTGAAATTAGAGAAATGAAGAGGTGAACCACATCTAAAACACACTGTTTCTGATCCTAAAGGATTTACAATGTTCCCTTTTGTTTTTACTGTAATTATCTTTAATGGGTGCCTTGTTGCAACTGCTAACCTTGGCAGCTTGATTAAAATGAGAATCTAGTTGCTTGAGATCATTCAATACTTTTGGCCATTTCAACTGCTTCATCTAAACTTGGATTATTACAAGTCAAAAGTCTTTGTTGAACCTTTTTTGAATTGCATCTTGAATCTATTTGGTCCTTGATCAATTGCAAAGTAAAATTTTCAAACTCACAAACTCACAACAAGAAGCTATCACATTTAGGTCTGTCACCTGAGGATTTATTTGGACCTTGCACTCTGGTGAAAATGTTATGTCTGTGTACAACAAGATCACCTTTGACTTTAAAGTAATTTTCCAGTTGTTTGACTGCAACCTGAAAATGCATCTAAACATCATGATCATCACCAGGTTCAAAGTCTGGAGGATGATCATAAATGTTCTGTCCTTCCACTCCAACATAGTAATATTAGGATTCTTTTGCAATCAGGTTTAAATTTAGCAACATCAATAACCCCAAGATGAGCATTGAATCACCTGAACCAAATGTGACACTTCAAGGGATCTTCACTAGTTTTCCGAGGAAATGAAGAGGGGTTAGAGGAGAGAATGAATGGGTTTGCAATCACACATGATGGATGGAGAGGTCTTTTCTGCGAAGGGTCGGACTGAGACAGAACATAGGCCATGGCACCAAATAAAAAATGGCCCCCATTAGTGTATTAGATAGCTAAAGAAGGGGTCCATGTTTGCAAATTGTGGCAGTTTTTAAACTTGTAAAGCCCCTCTGTGCTGTATAAGTGTTTTGCAAGATAAGGAAGAGTGCATGGATTTGAGTTTGCTGCAGTAAATGTTTCTTAATATCAGGGAAATCAACAGCAAAAACTGTTCCAGCAGACCATAAAACAGGGCCACAAACAGCCACAAAACGACTTACACACTGACCTGTCAGACCAGCCCTTCAGGCACTGACTGGTTGCTCCATAGGCCAGTCCGACACTGTTTGTGCATATCAATGGACTGTCGGGCATGAGATTAAATGCCTCAAGATGATAAAGGTTTGCCTTTCGTGCCAGTGCAAACACTCAGCAGACAGAAAGTAGGAAAAAGAACAGGAAGGAAGCAGGCAAATTAATAAAACAACCTACTGCGAATCAACTTTGAATATATCAAGACCCCCTAAGAAGGTTAAGAAAGCAAACTATTTTAATCATATCTGGTAGAAACAACATGACAGTGTCCATGAAAAAAACACAACGTTTTTTAATCATATGGAACATTTTCTATTGTTGGCTGAGGCAGTCGATATGGCTCAGAGACCTATGGTCTCATTAGTGACTTTTGTATGTGATCTTCATCCACGAGTAAGGCAGCATATTGTTTAAATTCGACTAGTGAAATCACATACAATTTACTCGTTTGCAGCTTCATGAAGTTCTGAAATTTGCAGACTTTGCACAATTTCACTGGTAAATGACATTTCCCCAACAAACTTTTGTTGAAAGTGAGCCATGCAAATTCTTTTTTTTGTGCTGAAGAATAAAATTGGTTAACTGTAACTTGTTAGACCTGTCAACCTTAGGGTGGTCTTCCCCCAAACCTTTTGCTGATCTTGTTTTTGCTGCATTAGGACTCTGCAAACTTTACCACTGCTAACCAGTGCTAAAGGGCATGTGTTCACTCCTTAAAAAAATGGTAACATTGACTTAGCCCCAATTGGCATACTTAATTCACTTGTAAGTCCCTAGTAAAGTGGCACTACAAATGCCCAGGGTCTCTAAATTGTATGCTACTAATTGGCCTGCAGCACTGATTGTGCCACCCACTTAAGTATACCTCTAAACACGTCTCAGGCTTGCCATTGTATCCTGTGTGTGCAATTTTTAAACTGCCAGTACGACCTGCCCAAATAAACCTTTTTCCAGGCCCAAACCTTCCTTTTTAATACATTTAAGTCATCCCTAGGGTAGGCCTTACGCAGCCCTCAGAGCACGGTGAAATGTATATTAAGAGTAAGGCATGTCATTTTAAAGTTGACATGTCTTGTTAGTGACAAACTCAGAAATGTAATTTTCACTACGACAAGGCCTATATCTCCAATAGGATATCGTTGGAATTACCTTATTACATTTAATAAGCTGTTATTTCTAATGGGGGCAGGTGCCCAGTTCATGTTTGGCGTCTTTGGATTTGTAACGAAAAATCCTAAATTATGGTGAAGTCGGATTTTAATTTACAATTTTGAAAATGCGACTTTTAGAAAGTTGACATTTTCCTACCTTAGGGCCTGATTACAAACTTGGCGGACAAGTTTACTCCGCACAAACGTGGTGGATATCCCGTCCGCCAATTTACAGTTCCATTCTATTCTGAGGAGCTTGTAACATGGCGGATGGGATATCCATCACATTTGTGATAGAGTATCCCATCCGCCAAGATTGTAATGAGGCCCTTAGTCCTTTAGTTCCTGTAGCCTAGTCCTGGGTCACATAACTGGGTGCAGTTGACAGGTGTGGTTTGTATATTCCTCCTAGACAGCCACATACAATAGAGATTATTTGGTGTGCCTGTATGGGCCATTACTGCAGTCAATGCAATGTGTGCAAACTGACAAAGAAGAGTAACAAAATTACATTAAAAAATGGAACAAAGTGGGAACAACGTAGCATCACCACATGCAACACCAAGAATGTGGTGTATATGATCACTTGTCCATGCCAGAAGGAATATGTGGGCATGACAACACGCCCCATAAAGATTAGGATTGGGAAACTCAAAAGCAACATCAAATGTAAGAGAAGCACCACTAAGATGACTTCACATTTCCTGGAAAAGGCCATAAAATCGAAGATATGACCTGGACAATATTCAAACAAGTGAAAATCGAGAGGTTCCTATTTGAAAAGGAACAACGCTGGGTGTTCCATCTAAAGACACATGAGACAGGTCTCAAGGATGATATTCCCTGGGGTCAATTCTACAGTGAACAAAGGGACTCTAGCAAGCACTAGACAACCTCTTTTTAATATCATCACCTTTCTCCGTAACTATATGAAGGTGCTTCAAACTAGCCGCATAATATAGCACTTGAGATAATCCCAGTATCATATAAGCATCTCAGTGCTAAAATAACAAATACAAAACATATAACCCTTAAATGAGCTGTATCACCATGCATGAGGAAGCATGATGAAGTTGTTTAAATTTAAACATTACGCACCAGCACCGGCAATTATTACAAAATGATAATACAGGTACTGGTAAACTTCATATACGGCTAAAAAGGGCCATCTCTTTTAGAATTTTTGAGACTGGCTGGAAGCATGCTCGATATTCACAGCACACTTGCGAGATGCCATAATTGAGTAACTGTTACAACACAGGAAGCGTATTAAACTCCTTAAGGGATTGACACATGCAGGGCCGCAATTTTACGGCGGTTCTAGTTCTAGCCTTCCGCCTCTTTTTTACGCGCGCATTCATCCTTGAAGCACTTAAATAGAAGCTTTGACCACTCAGACAACATTCCACAGAGCCACAAAGAGGTACTACCCTGGTGAGCGTGCAACCTTGATGACGTGAGTAATGACCAGACTGGCCTCAAAGCCACTATCCTTTTACACTAACAACCACGTATGTGGTCTAACCGCTTAAAATCTTGTTCTCCCCACAGTGTCTGACTATAGGGCGCCCTCCCCTCCCATGCATATCTCATGAGGCTATAGTTATTCCTGAGTAATGTATGTCAAACTTGTGATTTCGCAAACTGCAACAACATAATGAGTGTGAGATAGATGTGCATGCTACATACCTTACGGCGACAACATAATGAGTGTGAGATAGATGTGCATGCTACACATTTTGCTAACAGAGTGTTTTACTACAAGTTTGTGTGCAAGTGTGTGCAATTTTAAAGTGACTTTATAAAGATGATACAACACTCGCCTTCGGCAGCACAGCACCCACTACCAGATATAAGGGTGGTGCACCTCAATTTTGGAGAAAAATTTATCACAGTGGAATATTCCACCAAACTTCCTAATTATTCCACGTGATGGTGATGTGTTTACTACAGCCGATTCTGTTTCTTTTTGTGTTTTCTCTTTTACAGATTAGTAATTTGGAAACAGATACCAAGTAGGTATCATTGTGTGTCCATTATTGACCAGCATGTACCAAAGCTTACATTGATAGGCACATAATATTTATTATTAATTTATACTTGAGGGGATTAGGGATCGTTCACGGTCCTTACGAGAAAGCCAAGGGGATGTCTTTCGAAACATGTTGACCTATGAGGTGATATCTCATTACAATATATCACCTCCATTCCCCTTTTTAGTGCTTCCAGCTAGGGAAAGCAATAAATAATTTTTTCTACTAGCCAGGTAACTTTTAACTAGCACCACTAATCCTTTTGACCCTACCACTCTCACATCTGCACCACACAGTCTTTTCACAAAAAAGTGTTGCCGCGTCTACGTTGGTCTCAGAACCCGATGATGAAGCATGACACCGAATGAACATTTGGTGGCCCATTAGGATGACGGGCGGAAAACCACCCCGACTGCCATGGAGGCGGGAAACAACCGCTCGCCGGGACTGTGGAGAAACCGGTGGTCAAATTAGGAACAACCGCCCAAAAAAAACGACCGCAGCGGTAGCGGGCTAACCAAAACCTCCCAACGGGGGTGGTGACGTGCAGAAACCGACCGGGCGGTCGGAAACGCAGCGGGAAAGCTACAACCCGTCGCAAGCATAACAGAGACTCTGCATGGGAAATTAGTATATCCCCGATGGTCCCGCGGTACGATCCGCTGTTTCTGACCGCTGCTGGAGTGAATGTGAGAGACAGCGGAAGAGCTGCAGCATAGCTACCGGAGCGGACGATACATGAAAAAAATGGTGGTCTGAAGCAAAATCACCGCCGCAATGCCAATAATTGCAAAAACCAAAGTAGCCATGCCCCCCAAATACACAAAACACAACCAAATGAAAAGGAAAAATGCCAAACAGAAGCATACAATTCCCAGGACAACCCCTACAACACATCTGACAGCAAAATCCCATGTGGACAGACCCACACAGCTGTGTATAAATCCAGCCCCTTCACTGACCGCAATCCTTTGCAACACTCCAGAAGATAAGGCTATCCACCAGATCTGACAGGAGAGGCAAGAGAACACAGCACACCCACCACCACCACCACCATCACACCACCACCAACAATCCCCCAGCACATAATACACCTCACACAAAAACACCACACCTACCACCCACAAACACTTCAAACACCACACACCATGGCATCACAGAAAATGCCCAAATTCACAGAGAGTGAGTTGACAGTCATGATAAATGAGATAGTCAGAGTCGAACCACAACTGTTTGGTAGCCTGGTCCAACAGACACCATTAGCCACAAGGACTCAAATGTGGGAAAGGATAGTACAAAGGGTCAATGAAGTAGGGTCCACCTCACGATCTAAGAAGGAGATCATGAAGCGGTGGCATGATATCAAGAGGGTTGTCAAAGAGAGGAGGAGCAAGAACTGGGAGCTGGCTAACCGGACTGGCAGTGGCCCTCCCATCCCATAGAAAACATTCACACCATGGGAGGAGAGGGTGCTTGCCATACTGCATCCTGGCAGTCTCACAGGAGTATCCGGGGGAGTGGAGGCTGGTAAGTACAAACAAATGTCAACCAACACACTGATATGTACTGTTTTGCACATCCAAAAACACACACCACACCAGACAAATCACATACATCTGCACCACACACACACAAAAACCTGTCTCACAGATCCAACAGACAACCACTCCCATGTACCGTAACCGTAGCTAGCAATATACCCATGGGAGCATGAGCACAGTCAGCCTGCACTACTATTCCCACCATGCCCCCTGTCCCACCTCCCAGCGGCATGGAGCACTCCCCCCACACCACCAGGAGCACCTGGAAGCCACTGCATTCTTCACCCTCACCTTACAGGTAGGTAGCCATCTTGTTTGGGAGGCCTGTATGTGGGAGGGAGGCATGTACTCCAACTCCCACCATGCCCCCTGTCCCACACCTCAGCAGCATGGAGCACTCCCTTCCTACCACAAGAACTGTGAAGCCATTGCATTGTTCACCAAACAAACGTACAGGTAGGTAGCCTTCTTGCTTGGGAGGCCTGTATGTGGGAGGGAGGACTGCACTACTACTCCCACCATGCCCCCTGTCCCACACCCCAGCAAGATGGAGCCCTCCCCCACACCACCCAGGAGCATCTGGAAGCCATTGCATTGTTCACCAAACAAACTTACAGATAGGTAGCTATCTTGCTTGGGAGGCCTGTATGTGGGAGGGAGGCCTGCACTACTACTCCCACCATGCCCCCTGTCCCACACCCCAGCAAGATGGAGCCCCCCGCCCACAACACCCAGGAGCACCTGGAAGCCATTGCATGGTTCACCACACAAACTAGCAGGTAGGAAGCCATCTTGCTAGGGAGGCCTGTATGTGGGAGGGAGGCCTGCACTACTACTCCCACTATGCCCCCGTCCTACACCTCAGCAAGATGGAGCCCTCCCCACACCACCCAGAAGCACATGGAAGCCATTGCATTGTTCACCAAACAAACTTATAGCTAGGTATCCATCTTCACTGGGAGGCCTCTATGTGGGAGGGAGGCCTGTACTCCAACTCCCACCATGCCCCCTGTCCTACAACCCAGCAAAATGGAGCACTCCCTCCCTCCCACAAGCACTGTGAAGCCATTGCATTGTATACCAAACAAACTAACAGGTAGGTAGCCGTCTTCCCTGGGCTGGCTGTTTGTGGGTGGGAGACCTGCATCACTACACACAGCACCAATTGCATGCAAAAATAGTAATGAACTGTCAATTGTGTAGTGTACAGACAGTGGATGACACACAGCTAACAGAATTCTTGCACAGTACACAACACTGACCATTCCCCATCTAATCCACAGGTGACCAAGAACTCACTGCTGAGGATGACAACAACGACCAGCAGAGCCAGTCTCCACCCCCAGTACATGGGCTCTCGGATGTAGACTCCCCAGGATTCTCTGGACGATGAGCTCCAGGCTGGGCCCACCACCACGTCTGCTGCAACAACAACGGCACAGCAGACCCCTGCAGTTATGGCCTCTGCCTCCACCGCTGCCACCACCAGCACCGCCACCACCACCACCAGTGCCACATGCAGCACCCTCCCTGTCCCAGGGGATGACCAGCCCACACCAACAACTGTGTATGACAGGGAGAGTGTGCGTGGACCCACAGTGGCGAGGCAACAGGTCCGTGGCAGCAGGGCAGGTGGGAGGGCCAGGGTCACCCCCAGATCGCGGGAGGTTGGGACACCATCCCTGGACCACTTCACCAGAGTCATCGGGACCTACGAACAGGTCCAGGGTCAAAGTGTCCGATCTGAAGAACTATTACGCGAGCTCATCCTGCTGATGAGGTCCATCAACACCCGCATGGGAAAAATGGTGGACCGCAAGGGCCAGCAAGTGGCGTTACTGAGGGACAGGCCTGCGTCCCAAACAACACCTCCGCCCCCCTCGGTTGTGCTGCAGGATGACAGTGCACCATCTCCTCTGCGGCCACAGAGAGGGGTGAGTCCTCAGACGCCGCTGGCCATGCTGCAGGGCCCCTCCCACCCAAGCGATCAAGGGGACGTCCAAAGAAGAGCCTGGGAGTCTCTGGAGGCAAAGCACCAGCCAAACGCCAGTCATGGAGCCAGCCGTGATGGCAACCCTCTTCCCCACTACATTGACTTTTTGGACTGTCATTCCCCACACTGCCTTGTGAATGGCACCTGTCTGTTGGACTGGGTCACCACATGGATGTGGTGTCTACTCTTACATCTCATTTACCATGACTGTCAACTCACTGCTACATCTCCACCTTCATGTAAATCTGCCTGCACCCCTCACCTGTCAACTTTGTAAATAAAATACCTTACACACTTCAATTGGTTCAGCTTCGTCTTTAGTTCAATATTTACAGTGTTCAAAATGTTCATAAAGTATCCAAAAGATGGACAGTATGTAGGCATGGATAATTTCAAGGCACCTAGGGATACACAACAGAACAGTCACTGGTGTGAGTGTGGCATCACAGACAGTACACTACACCAACCATCTACATGAGTCAACAGGCAGACAACACAATGTGCAACAAGTGTCAACAAACTGAGTCCATTATATGTTCACAGATGACATGTCACTGCCACATTTCCACACACAGGTGACTTTACATGTGCCTGTCTGTACCATCCACACATAGCCCTTCACGACCACAGCAATCACACCATACATAGTACAAGTTGTACCTCGTCACCCACCTTCAAGTGAAGTAGCGGGTGATGAGCTGTTGACGCATGTCAACTCCTTCCTCCTCTCCACTGTCCTTGTGAGTGGCCATGTTGTGGAGCATACAGCATGCCACAACAATCTTACAGAAGATCCCAGGCGAGTATGACAGTGCACCTCCAGTCCTGTCAAGGAAGCGGAATCTTGACTTGAGCAGGCCAAAAGTCCGCTCAATGACACAACGGGTCGTGCCATGGACCTCATAGTACCTGATATCAGCCGGGGTCCTGGGATTACATAGTGGGCTCAGCAGCCATGGAAGGCTGGGATATGCAGAGACACCTAGGAATGACAAACACACATTGCAATGTTGCACAGGCAGAGGGCAGCAGGTCACACACTCAGCACGTCATATTACTAGGCATACTCACCCACAATCCAAGCATGTTCGGGAAGCAGATTTGCCATCATCCGGGGCACAATGCTGTTCCTCAGGATGTACAAGTCATGGGCCGAGCCGGGGATTCTGGCACACACATGCGAAATGGTCACGTCTGCCAGGCACACCACCTGCACATTGATCGAGTGATAATGTTTATGATTGCGTAAAATGTGCTCACTCGTTGTGTTTGATTGGTTCAGATGCTCCGTCCATCACCACCCTCTTTTGTACCGCTTTGTTTGCCATAAGTTGGCAGGGTATGCTCAGACGTGAGTCCCTTGCTCACTTTGCCACTGGATTCAAGCAAGCCTGGCTGAAGACGGCTGAAATGCCAGAAACCGACCTAGGAAGCTTGTTTCCGCTCCAGGGAAGGCATGGCTTGGCAGTTCGGGCTGGACTGTTCCCATGAAGCACAGGGTCAGACTGATTTGCATATGGCCATGTCTGAACTGGGGTGGCAGAGTGGGCCAAAGAACGGTGATGGATTAAACCCAGATCTGTTGACTGGGTGTGAGTGTTTGATTGGTTCAGATGCTCCGTCCATCACCACCCTCTTTTGTACTACTCGTCTGTGATGGCACCAGACTGACATGTGTGCAATCAATGGCACCAACAACATGGGGGATGTTCCCAAGTGGAGAGAAGTCTCCCTTCACAACAGCCAATTCTGCTCCCCTGGGGAAATGTATGTATCTGTCCTTATAGATCATCATGGCTGCAAGAACATCCCTCAGCACCAGGCTGAACGTGGGTTGAGACATCCCTGCAGTGCTGGCCACGGTATCCTGGAAGGAACCAGTTGGAAAAAAATGGAGGGCTGCCATCACTTTGTTCGTTGGTGTGAAAGCTGTGGGGTAATGGCGACGAGGCTGCAGGTTGGGCGCCAACAGATCACAAAGGGTCTTCAGGGTGGGTCTGTCGAGGCGGAATTTGCAAATGATCGCAACATCCTCCATGTCCTCCAGCAGTTTCAAGTGATGTAGGAGATTAGACCTCCTCCTAGTTGAGATGAAAATGGACACATGTCAATGACAACCATCATGAGATGGCCACAGCACATCCCGTTAAGGATGTCACGGAAAAACAAAGACTGCCCTGAGAAATGCGTGACACACCAGGTTACATGGGTGGACGTTTGAGCCACACAGAGGACACATATCTCAATTTGTCATACAAAAGTGCCTCAAACAACACATAGGTCAATGTGAATGCACACATACTAAACCCCACATTTCACATATGCACGCCTTGCAGTGTACCATCAAGCCAATGTGTGTAAAATGAACATAAATGTCTCATATTCATCTGCTGTACCTGTCACACCTCAATGCATCATGTAAACTTGGCACACATCCATAACACAATGATCGCAGTAGTCCGCGAACTGTCAATTGTGTGTATGAGCAGATTTAAAAGCATAAGTAAGTAACAACATCATACAGTGAGACAACTCTTGCCACGGTCATCACTGACCCACAACACATTGATTAGTGCACACATTGTTGAATCCACTTCAACACTGTCACGCTTCATCAACCATCAAATGCATAGTTGACATGGCAGGGACTACAGACCAATGTACGTCACACATACCCAATCATGGCAGGTGCGGGCACCTGTGGATTCAATGGAATAATGGCATTGTGTGGACGATGATGTGTCCTTCACCATGTTGCCACTGTGTACGTGTTCAACTGTTCCTGATGGACATTGCCATTGCATGCCACCCTACTCGCGGAAGCTACCGCCTGGCCCTGGCGGTGTGTCACCAGCACCACCACTTACACAAGTGCGGTAGTCATTTGCATGGAGACATGCGAAGATGGCAGTGGCCATGCTCCACCACCGTACTCGCGGTAGCTGAGAGATGATTGCTGTGGCATGATGCAGTTTAGAAAATCGCGGAAGGCGTGCTCCGCCACCACGGAGGCGGTCATTGGATGCTTTTGAACAGTGCACCATCGCGGTAGCGCACCCCGGGCCCCTGCAGTGCATCACCGCCATGGAGCATTGACTTTAACCAATGGGAGCGATGATTGCGGTGGCATGATGCAGTTTTGAAAATCGCGGTAGGTGTGTTCCGCTACCGTGGAGGCGGTCATTGGATGCTTTTGAACGATACACCATTATTGCAGCTTGGCACCTAAGAAACGACCCCCAGGGGCTATAAATCTATGGGAGTGAGCGTTACATTTCCACTGCTCACAGAGCCTGCTGCCTGGGACCCTCTCCTGCTGCTGCCTACAGAGCCTGCTGCCTGTGACCCTCTCCTGCTGCTGCCTACAAAACCTGCTGCTTGGGACCCTCTCCTGCTGCTGTCTACTCAGCCTGCTGCCTGAGATCCTCTCCTGCTGCTGCCTACAGAGCCTGCTGCCTGGGACCCCTCACCACCCACTTCCACCACAGGTGTTCCATGTCCACAGGGATGGCAAGGGCAGAGAAGATCCGTGCCAGTCCATTCACAAGCGAGGAGCTGGAGGTCCTGGTGGACGAGGTGCTCGCACAGTACCCAAGGCTGTATGGTACCCCCAATGTTGTGGTAAGTAATTGTAAAGGGAGGTGTAGGGCAGGGGGGGCAGACATGTAGTTATACTGCTGTAGTATATGCCTGAGGGTGTGGGGTGGCATCATACACTGACAAACATGCTGTCTCCGGTTTTTCCCTGCCTGCAGTTGTATGTCTGAGTGGAGTGTGTTACATTGTCAGCCATACAGAGCCACAGGATGTTGGACATGCAGGTGCCAGGACAGTAATTGCTCGGCTGATTGTCTCTGTGTGCCCATGTTGTCCGACTCAGTGTCAACCCAGAGGCTATGCCCAGTGCCCGCACACCAAGATGTGATCACATCTCTGCACTTACTGTGCCCTTACTTTTGTTCATTCACACTGAAATAGAAATATGCACTATCTCAGCCCTGTATAATTGCACACGACCACACTTGTGTAGATGGATATTTAGTTGGTGAGTCTGTGTACCCCGATGCCACACACATAACATAAACATATGTACATCGGACATGCTTATTGAATGCTGCCCAGTCATGCACACAGTCATTCTACGCACATACACAAGTCGATATGTAATGTATGTAGTGGCTAGACATGAATAGGACTGGAGATGTGTGAAAGCCACAGAGGGGGTTCAGTACAGTCATCCTGCATGTGTGTGAGATTACAGGGTCCCTGCCGTGCAGGGACCCTGTACGCCCTCATAAATGCATGCAATCACATCTGCTTGGCCCATGCAGAGTGCCCTTGTGAGGTGCATCCCAGTTTGGAATGGAGGGAGATTACATTTGGTAATGCGTCTGTGTCTTGCAACTGTACTGATAGATGTTGGTACATGACACTGTGTCACTGATCATTCCCCCTTCTTTTCTCCCATGCCTGCAGGTCAAGGTACACCAGCGTAAGGCCGTGTGGAGGGCCATTGCAGCAAAGGTGCGAGCCCTGGGGGTATCTAACCGAAGACGCACCCACTGCCACAAGAGGTGGGACAACATCAGCCGGCTGGCAAAGAACGTGGCAGAGATGACCTTGGGGCTGCTACTACGCACTGGGCATTTGGCACAGTGCAGCATGACACCACTGATGCGCCGCATCTTGGCTGTGACTCATCCTGAGCCGGATGCACGCCTGAAGGAGCGTCGGCAGCAAGGCAGGGGTGAGTATTTGGGGAGGGTGACTTTGGCTGGGAGTGGATGCATGTGTACAGGGCCTGTGGCAGCTGTGGGCCCATGTGATGTTCGTGGGGTGGAGCTGTGCTGTGTCATGTGAGTGTCTGCTGGGATTGGTGCCAGTGTCATGCATTGGCCCAAACTGGCCTTACAAAGGTGATCCTTCCTGCTGTGCATTCTCATAGCCAGATGTGTTAGTATCTACATGGTCATTCAGCATTGGGATAGTGTGAGGAATCTATTAGGGGGTGAACAGCAGTGTCCACTATCTGAGTGTGACTTCATGTATGCCTACTTTGCATGCACCATGATCGTTAAGGCCCACACATCTGACAACAATGTGCCCCAGAGTACCAGATGGTATTTGTTATGGGCTACTTGACATTGTGGACTGTCAGGTCCTAATAGGTGTGTGTGTTGTCCCCTCCTGTTCCCTCAAGGTCTGTCAGTGGTAATAAGTGATCTCCCCACATCATGTCCCTAGGTGTGGGCAGAGCAAGTTGTGTGTCTGCTACACTTCATCCACGCACAGGGTGTTGTGCTGTGTGGCCTTGACATGGCTCAGTTGTGGCAGATATTCAGGGTTACAGGCACTGTTGTGGTCTATGTAGTGTATTGCTGCAATGTGATTGCAGGGTATGGTGGTCACCATGTTGATTTGGGCATCTCCTGTACTGCACTGATTGAATTGCTTTGTCCTGCTGATGACACTAACACAACCCTGCATCTCTCTCTCTCATGCAGAATCGCCAGTGGACACGGAGGAACAGGAGCCGTAAACCAGTGGTGGCGGGAGTAGCACTACAGCTGCACCGGAGCCTAGTGACACAGAGCTCACCAGCGCATCTGAGGGGGGCCGTAGTATGCAGGAGGAATCCCTGCCTGAGACACAAAGTACTACATCATCTGATGCCAGCGGTGATACATCCATGTTGGCAGGCATAGGGAATGGTGACTCTGCATCATCTTCTACGATACAGCGGCCAGTGGCCAGCCTCCCATCCACTTCCTCTGGTGCTGCCGGTGTCCGTGCCAGTAAGAGGGGACGAGTTAGATTTACGCCTGGCACCGCTGAGCCTGTACCTGTCCCCCCTGCTGCCCTCAGTGCTGAGTCTGTAGAGCTCGTGTGCCAGCTTTGTGTGGGCCAGACAGCCCTGCTCAATGCCTTCAGTGACCATGACAAAAAATTAGGCCAGGTGGTTGCCTACATGGAGGGCATACACTCTGACGTTGGTGGGCTACACTGTATAGTCCAGGCTTTGTCGTCCACAGTGACGTCTGCCCTTCAACAGGCACATACTCCCATTCCTGCTCCAGTGCCTTTGTCCACCCCCCAGTCAGTGGCCACATCGGATGATAGTGACCATGGTTCCCATGCGTCACAGTCACGATACAGCACAAGAAGCACCCAGCAGAAATAACCCAAGCGGGCCCGCCCACAGACACCATCCCAACAGAAGAGCAGAGCCACCCCAGAATGCAAAGACAAGAGCCCATCAGGGAAGAGCACGGCCGAAAAAGCCATGAAGCAGATATCAGGCTCACATGCCTCAGAGGCATCACCAGCGAAGGACTCTCCTGTCCCTGAAACTTCACGCAGAGCTAGGCGTGCAGTGTCTATGCCCACTGAGGAGGTGTTGTATGGCAAGGGTGCACCTGGGAAGGGCTCAGGGCCACATTCCCCTGCCACATCAACTCCAATTCCAAGCCCAGTGAAGCAGGTGAAGGAGGGCACTGGTGGGGCTACCCCTGGCAAACAGGCAAAGGAGGGCACTTTAGGGGCTAACCCTGGCAAACAGGCAAAGGAGGGCACTGTAGGGGGGGACACCTGGCAAACAGGCAAAGGAGGGCACTGTAGGGGGGACCCCTGGCAAACAGGGGAAGGAGGGCATGGTAGGGGGTACACCTGGCAAACAGGGGAAGGTGGTCCAGAGGCGTAGCCAGACAAAGCGTTCCGCAGGATCCAGCACGTCACCAGAGGGAGTGCCAGTGTCTGCACCTGATGCGGCTCAATTGGTGTGTGTGCCTGTTGTGTCCACACCAGTTCCCAATAACCCCAGTACAGGAAAGCCATTTTGAATTCCCAAGAAGTGGAAAGGCAAACCTCTCCCACCCACACTATGTCACAGGTCTGCATGACTCTGCCTCCACGTGCCACTAAAACACCTGGTCCAAACAGCCCTCCAGCTTGCCAAGCCACCGATAGCCCTACATCACCTGGGCCTCTGTTTCCCCAGTCAAGTGGTCCACACACAGCCAGCTCCAAGTCCACCTGACATCCAAGAGTGAGTGGTAGTCCCCCTCATACACCTGTCTCTCATACAGATGTGCTAGTACTGCCCATTGTTTACCACATGGATGTGTTGCTGGCCATGGTAGGGTCCAGTCAAATACACTCACTGTGCAGCTTCACATGTCCTGACTCTGCACTTTGCCATGCCCACTGGCCTTGTCATTCACTGCTGTTCTGGCCTTGCCTGTGCAGCTTCTCATGTCCTGACTCTGCACTTTGCCATGCCCACTGACCTTGCTGTTCTGGTCTTGCCTGTGCAGCTTCTCATGTCCTGACACTGCACTTTGCCATGCTCACTGACTTTCCTGTTCTGGCCTGGCCTGTGCAGCTTCTCATGTCCTGACACTGCACTTTGCCATGCTCACTGACTTTCCTGTTCTGGCCTGGCCTGTGCAGCTTCTCATGTCATGACTCTGCACTTTGCCATGCCCACTGGCCCAGTTGCTCTGCTGTGTTGGAGTCTCCCCTGTGCAGCCTCTCATCTACTTGCTGTGCAACCTGCCATGGACACTGGCCCTGTTGCTCTGCTGTGTTGTACTCTCACCTGTGCCATGGACACTGGCCCTGTTGCTCTGCTGTGTTGTACTCTCACCTGTGCCATAGATACTGGCCGTTGCTCTGCTGTGTTGTACTCTCACCTGTGCCCTGGACACTGGCCCTGTTGCTCTGCTGTGTTAGAGTCTCCCCTGTGCAGCCTCTCATGTACTTGCTGTGCCACCTGCCATGGACACTAGGCCTGTTGCTCTGCTGTGTTGTACGCTCAACTGTGCCCTGGACACTGGCCCTTTTGCTCTGCTGTGTTGGAGTCTCCCCTGTACAGCCTCTCATTTACTTGCTGTGCCACCTGCCATGGACACTGGCCCTGTTGCTCTGCTGTGTTGGAGTCTCCCCTGTGCCCTGGACACTGGCCCTGTTGCTCTGCTGTGTTGGAGTCTCCCCTGTGCCCTGGACACTGGCCCAGTTGCTCTGCTGTGTTGGAGTCTCCTCTGTGCCCTGGACACTGGCCCTGTTGCTCTGCTGTGTTGGAGTCTCCCCTGTGCAACCTCTCATATACTTGCTGTGCCACCTGCCATGGACACTGGCCTTCCTGTTTGGATTTTGCCTGTGCAGGTTATTTATTTATTTATTTATTTATTGATTTCTAGAGCGCATGGCTGCCCGTGAGCGTCCCAGCGCTAGTGAAAGAGCTGGAGAGGACGGGAGAGGGAAGTTAAGGGAACAGCCAGGTTTTCAGGAGTTTGCGAAAGGACAAAAGATTGGGCTGAGCACGAATGTCTATTGGAAGAGAGTTCCACAATTTGGAGGCATTATATGCAAAAAGACGGCCTCCAGATCGAGCCCTTTTGATCCTGGGAAATGAAGCCAGATGGAGATGTGTGGACCGAAGGGCTCTGTTGATTTTGTAAGGGGAAATAAGTTATTTCAAGATAGGGGAGCCTTACCATGAAGATATTTTTTATCTTGCATATGATTAGCATTTTGTGCCTTGCTCTTGTCTACTGTTGTTCTACTGTCACATCTATGCAATATGTGAATAAATACAGTTACTCCTGTTGTCTGTTTTGTCAGTGTCCTTGCTGATTAAAGTTCTTTTGGTGTGTGCATTTAGTTGCCTGTGCCCCATGCTCTATGTGTCACTTAAGCATTGCCAAGCTCTTTGGCCACATCACATTTTTAAACAGTGGTGACAGGGTCTTCAGTCCATTCAGACACTGATACTGGTGTTATCTGTGATGGCTATTTTGCCTGTCATGCAGTTTTCTTTTTAGTGGTTTGCTATTGTTGGCTACATTGTTCACATGTCAGGTTGGGGGACACTGCCAGCACAGGGTGTGATGCTGTGCACAGGGTTGCATACAGGCTGGGCAATGTCATGATGTATGTGTGTTATTCCTTTATGTGTGCCCAACTATGTATGTTGTTGGTCATCTTGTGTTGGCTCTTAGTCCTGGTCCCATGGCCTACATGAGATGTGTGCTCTTGGGTAGTCAAGAGGTGTGCAGTTTGAAGGGTGTGACTTTGTAGGGGGAGTGGATGTGTGTGTGCCTCTGGATTGTGAAAGACACACATGTGTCACCCAGGAGTTGTGTGCCTGTTGTTTGGATTGTTCTGCCCTGTGGATATGTTATGTTATGTTATGTTATGTTATTTATTCTTTTGTATAGCGCAACGGTTACTCAAAAAGAGTGTCCCGGCGCTTTAGGTAAGGAGAATTAATTCAGAGTAACATAACACAGTTAAAAAGAGTAAAAAGCAAACAGACAAAAAAGAGGGACTGCTAGGGAACCTACTGGGTAAACAGCCAAGTTTTGAGATATGGTTCTATGCACATGTGTAAGTTGTCTGTTGTGCACTGTGCAGTGTGTTGGTGTGTCCGTGCTTCAGAGTAACATAACACAGTTAAAAAGAGTAAAAAGCAAACAGACAAAAAAGAGGGACTGCTAGGGAACCTACTGGGTAAACAGCCAAGTTTTGAGATATGGTTCTATGCACATGTGTAAGTTGTCTGTTGTGCACTGTGCAGTGTGTTGGTGTGTCCGTGCTGTTCTGTCTGACTCCTCCTTGTTGTTTTAGTCACTTATGTGTGTGCAAAGTGTGTGACTTGCACATCAGTGTTGTGTTTGTTTGTTCATCCATGTGTCTTGAGTTTGTTTATGTAGACTGTGTAGCCCTGCTGCTCCACACTGCCATTGTGGTTGTTTTCTCATGCATTGCAGGCACATGGTGCCTTTCTATCCTCCTGTATGGCATGGTGTGTGGTGTAATTCTATCCTCTATGTGTGCCACTTATGCCTACCCATTGTGGGTCTGCACTCCCTCTATTTGTGTACTACTGACATGCAAGTCAGTTAACTTTGATGTCAACTGTCCCCTTGGTTTACATGTGTGTGTGTGCCTCCCCATCACTTCATTTGTGACACTGTGCTTTGTGGTGCAGTTCTTGAGCCAGGACAAATATTCCACTCTGGACATTGCCCCAATGGTTTATGTGTGGTGTTCTTGTGCTATTAATCAGTGAGGATTGCTCATGTGCACTTCAGTTGTGTGTGCTGCCCAGTGCTCTGGTCAAGATGGTTCTGCTCTTGTATCACAGAGTGGTGCATCTGTTGTTGTTGTGTTGGATGTATGTGTGTTGGCTGTGGTATTGCTTTACTTCCTGGGTGTGCTGTTGTGTTTGTGCTGTGCTGATTTGTGTTGTGTGTGTTGAGGTTGTGTCAATCATGTCTGTGTGTGACTGTTCTGCTTGGTGTGCACACTGCTTGTTGTGGATACAGTGCTGTGTTTACGTGGCCTTGGCATTGCCTGATGTGCATCCCCTGATGTCCAGTACTGTTTGTTCAGTTTTCAGTTTTGGTTTCATGTGCATCTGTGGTTGGTTTCATGTGGCAGTGTAGTTCTGTGATGGTGCACTTCTTGTGTGATTTGTGGTATGTTGTGTGTGTTTTGTTCCTGAGTGATGGGGTTGTGCACTCCTGTTGTGTCTGTGCTCCCATTACCTTTCCACAGTTTGGCTGACAGGGTATGTCTGTTTCTGATGGGGTTCTGTGTGTGTGTCTGTAGTGTTTGTGTGTTGCTTTTAGGCAGGCATCTGTTCAGGCATCCCTGAGTGTGTGTTATGTTTGTGGCTACACCCAGGGTGTGTGTTTGTTTGTGTGTTTATGTACTGGCAAGTATTTGAAGCCTTCAGTGTGTGTGGCACTGGTGTTGTGTGTTCCTTGTCAGCCACTCCTGCAGTGGCTGTCTCCCTTGTTGTTTTTTGTGTGGTTCAGGGTGTGGATTGTGCTTGCTTGTTGCTGTGTTTGTTGCTTGTTGCTGTGCATTGGGGTGCACAGGATGGGCACCTGGCCTGTGACTTGATGGGGTGTGTTAATGTGTGGTTGGAGGTGGTGTGTCCCTGTGGTCTTTGTGCCCTGTCAATGCCTTGGACTGGCCCAGCCTTCTGCATTGTGTGCATGTGTTGACCGCTGCGATGACGTGACCAGGATCGGGGCCTTGCTGCAAGTTCCGGGTCCATGTGTGCCCAGGATGCAGTGGGGTGACTTGGTGGCAGGTGGATCATGTGTGGGTGCCCTTGTGGATGTGTTGTTGCCCCCAGTAGGGTGTCTGTTGTGGAATTGTACCCTGTGTCAGCCTGTGTGTTGTGTGTTGTATTTGTGTAGTTGCGTACCTGTGGCATCGTCCGCGGCGCCCATTAGATGATAGTGCTGTAGCAGGTACAGCACCGGATACACATGTAGAGCTGGGTCCATGGCGGTCGTGACCGGATGGTGTGGACCGGGTCCCTGTTTGGGCCATCCTAATTCGTGGAGCGGGCGGACGTCATTCTGTACGGCGGAGAGTCTCCATTGGCTCCCACCGCCACGGTAGCAGGTGCACTTTGATGGCGGTGTACGTCGCTCCGCAGCGGACGGGATTTGACCTATGTTTTGCTATACTAATATGGCGGACGTGTTACCCGCTGCTCGTGGGCAGACAAAAGGCATTTTTCGGCCCCGCCAGCACCGCGGTGGTGCCTCCGCACGCCATCCTAATGACCCCATACTGTTTCCCTGGCCATGCATTGGGTTACACTCACTCCCACCATCGATCTATATATAAGAGTTTCAGATTAGGAAGGATATATTAACGTTAGTAGTAAAAGGTAGAATCTTTTTGGTTGTTTTACATATTTTGGAGGAGGGCGATTCGACTTTTTTCCCCTCTTCACTCCCTCTTTTGTTTTTTGGTTTCCACATAATAATAATGAAGGGCTGCATGCCCCTTATAGTTAGTCAGGAGGCAGGGCAGGGAAGGTAGAGTGCCTGGGGACTTCAAAGAGGAACTTCTAGAAGACTCTCCCCACTTCAGAGGCACAACTGGGGATTTAACACTGGACCTCAGACACCACAATTTCACTACACTTATGAACCCTGCAAATACTCTACAAGGAAGGTGACTTTTGTGCTGGCGAAATAACTGGCTCTCTTTCTGGAATGCTGCTTGAAGGAACTGCTACCCTGCTGTGATGACCTGCTGTCTGCTGCCCTCTGCTTGGGTGAGAAGAACTGGACTTGCACCTCTTGAACACAGGACTCCCAGAGTGACTCCAAGCGCTAGTGTTCTGGTTTCCTCTTCTGAGCCACAGGGACATTACAGGTTTCCAACCACCTGTACCAGTACCCATATCCAGCTGGAGCATGCGTTTGAGTCCAAAGTGGTGCCCTCAGGTCCTGGACCCTTTGTGTGACCTCAGACAGGCTAAACTGAAGTTTTTGGGCTCTTCATGACTGCAATCGGGCCTAGTGGGGCCAAATCCTTGACAGTCACACAGCCCTGCTGTGGGAAGTTCCATCAGCCCATTCCTTCCCACTACTACATCGACAGTTCACGTGGAGCGGTTCCATTAAGCACCGACCCGACTGTTTGCAACGACTACAGGATCCTTGCGCTGCATCGACAACCATCCACTTCCTTGCTCCTTGTAGCCCCCTCCACCACCAACTGGAGGGAATCTTTGTGGGGTACTAAGAAGGTAACTTTTCAGTGGGGCTAACCTGGTCCCTGTATCCAACCTACGCTCCATCGCAGTTGGCCTGTTTTTGTGACATTCTATCTGTCTCCCACGACCAGATACCTGGGGTTGCCGCTTTGTGTTTTTTGGTGCAATTTTATCCTAAAATCTTTCAAAATTCATAGCTCTGGTTCTACAAATTGGATTTTTGTCATTTTGGTCTTGTTTTATCTATAACATATTGCACTATTTTTCTAAACTGGTGTAGGATCCTTTAGTGGTGGGTTTTCACTGTGTTACTCTTTGAAGCGATGCACAAATACCCTAAACATTGCATCTGAGTTGCGACTGACTGCTCTGTGTCAAGCTACTCATGTTTAATTTAGGGTTTGCTTGTGACTTCATCCTGTCAAGAATTGTGGTTGCTGCTTGACCAGGGCTCACAGCCCAGTCAACCAAAAACCCAATTTCCTATACAGCTCGTCTTACTTGCAGTGCTTAAAAACTGCAAACATTATGCTATGAAGTGCCAAGTCAATAGAACAAGTAAGTGTGTCAAGGATGGGTAGATGGTACTTGTTTAGATATTCTGCATCCTTATCAATGAGTGACTATCACATTTCATCTTTTGACAATTGTCATTTGGTGAGCTTGTCTTATTGAGCATACTGTTGCTGTCAGAGTTACCACCAGTGTCAGAATAAAAGGGAGATCCTGCCGGATCTCAGTTCTGACAGGCATTTTTCAACAGGGTCTCGGATCTGGCTAACTCAGAGTAATTTGCTGAATTTGTCCTGGTATAACCTTCAGACACTGGGACACAGTTCAGCAGTGCCCATGTGGCCATCTGCTTTCTATCTGGAGCAGCAACCTGCAGGCTGCCAGAGGTCTTCCTAATTTTCACTTCCAGCTGAACCAAAAAAAGTCTGAATTTAAGGCCCTTTAGCCCTTCTTCTGTTCAAGTATAATCCTAGCTAGGAACTATCTGGAGCCTAACACCTAGACACCAATGCAATGGAAGGAAACAAAGGCACAGACAGAGCTTATCACTTGACAAGTATTTTAGAGAAACAATGACATGGAGTCAGGTTTGTGATTTTGTTCAAAACCCCTCCACCATGGATGAGATGTGTGTATGAGTATTTACATAAATAACAATCTAAAGTGTACTTAGTAGTTTATTCCGTTGCCTTTCTTACATTCTTTTAAATGACTACTCCTCCCGATGTAGGGTGTCCGAGCAGTTTACATCACACACAGAGAGAATATAAATCATACAAGTGTGAAAGTCAATGGACAGGAAATGTTACCTAAAACAATGAGGATTATGAGATGTAGGGGCAACATATTATCCATACTTGTAAACATTATATGATAAAAGTGCGTAGTATAAAGGAAGGCAATGTCAGCATTTTAAACATAACTGGGACTTTATTACTACCAAAAGGGACACTTCTTTGTAACCTTCTATTCAAAACAGATTGAGGAAAAAACAATAAGGGTCTAAACCCAATGACTTGCAGTTTGCATGCAGATCCTTGATGTCAGTTCATGGATCACTGTGCTATAGTAAAAGGATTTTAACTTATGAACTGGATGTAACAAAAAATACTCTGTGCCAAAAGCAATAACCCACTTACCTATCTACATAAAATACAAATCTTTGATCTGCATGCTACACAACATGCTCTGCAGCAGGCACGTTAGTCGTCAGTCAAAACTGTGACTGGACAAAACACAGAATTCTATCAGAACTGCATAAAACACCAGAGTTATGTAACCGTTAGTTTAGCTTTTTTATATTCTCCTGAAGATGTCTGTGCACACAAAGATCTCTGCATTGCGTCTTAACCCTCTGAGTTATTTTAAAATAAGCCTCTTTGTGACCAATTAAGGAAGCTAGGACAGGCTTAATGGCACATTTATCCTTCCAATTACTTAGCAGCAGATTTTTTTTTAAAACATGTAAGAGTTGATTGTCAGACTCCCCATTTCATGTCTCTGCACTCCACCCGCTATCCTCATAACAAACTGACCCCCAATGTATGGGTTGCAGTAGTACATGTTTTCAATTCCAGCACTGGTTATCACAAATTCCATTCATACTATAAGATGGCCACCTTTTCTTCTGCTGTCACTGGCACTTGACAACCTCCTTTGCTCTTATTTCTTAAGACAAAGCTGTGTCATCCATTTTTAAGAACGGAAGCCATGTGATGTAGAGAGATTTGTTGTTTTTCCTCTAGGTAGAGGCCACATGTCATGCCATAAGAATAATAGGACCCTACAGAGTACATGTACAGAGTCCTCCCAAGACACTGAACACCACTTCCTGCCTCCAGATCTGGATAGGGAGTGTGGGAAGGAGGTGGGCATTTCAGTGCAGGACAGCGTAGGGGCAGCATGGGTGGAGACAAGGTTCTCCAGAAGTAGAGGACTATGTGATAGCGAGGAAACAACTGATAAAGGATGTGTCCATGTGATTTACGCAATGTGCATCTTCCACCAAGAGAAGACACAAAAGACGCAAGTTGATGCAGCAATTGAGTGGTGTGGGAGCACTGCCCAGCAAGTGTTAAACTAAGAGAGAGAAAATGAGAGGATAGGAGAGATAGGCTTAAAGTAACATCTAATAGCAGGGGAGGGGGAGTGATAACTGAACATCGTCGATGTGACATCACCTATCGAATGTCAGACCAGGGCTATTGATTCAGTCGCATGAAGCGTGGGTACGTTTCAGGGAGTATGTAAGTATATGCAAACCAATGTAATTTCATGCAACCATGTGCCAAGTCCATAAGTGGGAGTGAATGTGGCTATCGGGGTCATTTGTTAGGAGTGTCATACATATAGTAGTTCATGATTCGAAGAGGCCAAGGTCACTAAACCACCTCAGCATCGTAGAGCTGCTGTGCCAAATGTGCACGGAAAGCTAGGGCTGAGCCTGCATAAACCGAGACTATATACTAAGGCATTCTGTGTTTAAGATACTAGTGTCAGTGCCTGATTCACAAAAGTAAGCTTACACGTTTGTTTAAGTTTATACTTGCTGCAGTAACCTTACTACTTTTTGTAATTCACAAACTACAAGTGTAATGTTACTTGAAACAAAAGAGACAGTGGAACCTTCTTGATCACAGCACCTAACCTGAGTAACTCTTCATCATAACATTCCCTTTCTATTAGCATAGGGACTTGTGTGCACACTGGTTGGCACCCACCATCACATTGCCAGTTCAGAAAGAACTTTGACAATATACAAAAAAGCACATGTGCACAACACAATAACAAGAATCTAATACATTCAAGCTATAATAATAGTAGAGTTCCTCAATTTTGATTTCTTTTATTCCAAAATGTGGTAGTACAGCCGACGCGTTTCAGGGCTGTATTAAACACAAACACATAAACATACAATTAAAAACATGACCAATGCTCAGCCGAGCATTAAGACATGTCTGTCTTAATGCTCGGCTGAGCATTGGTCATTTTGGAATAAAAGAAATCAAAATTGAGGAACTCTACTCCTGTGATTATTATAGCTTGAATTTATTACATTCTTGTTATTGTGTTGTGCACCAGTGCTTTTTTGTACAAGTGTAATGTTACTACTGATAAAATTACTAGTAGTAAAATTACACTCGTAATTTGTAAACCCCAAAACAGTAGTAAACTTACTACAAAGTGTAGCTTTTTCTTTGGGATTTATGGGCCTGATTTACAAAGTAAAGTTAGACTTTTGTGCAAGTTCACATTGTCTGCAGAGATAAAGATCCAGTATGGTGTACAACATATTAGCTTTGTCAATCTTCTTGTAAACAATGCGTTCACAGTGGGCTGTTCATTGGAGGTCTAGTTGCTGTTCATCTAGTTTGGTCACTGTGGTTCGCAGTCAGTGTCTTGAGGTGCAGATCTTAGCCACAGCCAGGAAGGCTGCCACTGATGTATGTATGAGGTGTGACATCCCACTCCTATC
The DNA here is from genome assembly GCF_964261635.1 of Lissotriton helveticus. Lineage (NCBI taxonomy): Eukaryota > Metazoa > Chordata > Amphibia > Caudata > Salamandridae > Lissotriton > Lissotriton helveticus. Next base: position 736,722,168 of record NC_136061.1, on the reverse strand, counting down.
ACAAACATCTTGTAGCGGGGCCAGGCGCGAGGATCGGGGTAAATTGGACATTTGCAATAGAGGCATCCCTTGAGTCTAGCATCCAGTAGCATGCTGTGAAGCCAGGCGTCCCTAGAAGATATGCACCAAGTCACAATGGTCCTATAAATTCCAGATACTGAGTCCTGCAGCAATCCCCATTGTTACAAATGTTGTGTGGTGGGTAATTTATCAAGAGGCTATAAACAAACTGTAGTGGCTATGCAGGCAATGCAAAAGCTGATGATCCCCCCTGTGACCTAATTTGTGTAAATTTAATTTTGAGAGCAGGTCTTGAAACGCGTTGAGTGTTTCATCAATTTACAACTTGTCGATAGAGAGAATTCCTTTTTCTGATCTCCTTCCTACTTGAGTACCTCTGTACCTGCATTGTGCCACATGGGTTCCGCTGGTGAATCAACAGTCATCGGCATGTTAATTTTCCTTGCGGCAAACATGGACCAAAAGATCAGGAGATCAGCTGTCGATGGTAGGGTTTTACATGTATAAGGCGGAAGGACACCTAGCTGAGCAATCTAGTATGGCCTGTTCAATTTGGAGCCCACGCTGGGGGTTCTGAGGCATATGGCAGAAAGCAAGACAACTGTGATAAGTGTTGCACTAAGTGGTAGCTGGTCATTTGAGGGAAAATGAAACCGCCAAACCTGGCATGTGCCAGCAAGTTCTGGTATTCAGTCTGGGTTTCCTCTCATCTCAGATGTAGAATTCAGGGTCCGAAACAATCTGAGCAAGGAATGATTCAGGGGATGTAATTATATCTGGTGCGACAGTAATATTTATTAACTGCTTGAATTATGCCCCACATTGATAGGTTGAGATGGCCCAGCAAGTCCTTTTTAGTTTTGGCCACAAGTGGGTTAAGTTGTCCTCTAACATCCACTCTAAAATCATAATAATATGAACCCTCACATAACAGCAGTAGGCGATAGCGAGCGGTTTGGGGCCCGCTTTGCATGTCAGCGATATTTATCGCTAATGGCATGCAAAGTGGGCGTACCCAACCTGTTAGCGACTATCGCTATCGCCTATTACCAACACAGGCGTAGCGATGGAAATATTCGCGCTAAGCGCGAATATCTCCAAAAACTAACGCCTGCTCAGACCAGTTCTTAGCCATTATATCCAATGGGAGGTGGATATAATGGCTAAGACCCTGTTAGCAATAATGCGTGAATATCGCTGTATTCTCAGCGATATTCACGCATTTTGCCGCTATAGTCGGGAATTTTATCGCTTTTGAGATAAATGTTGCTAATAGCACGTTATCTCAGCGATAAAATCCAGTGATGCGCGGCGATAAAAAAATTGCCGCTAAGCCTACTTAGCGATAAATATCGCTATTTGTTGGTAATATGCCCCTTACTCATTACGGTATTCACAGAAGTTCGGAGTCCTAACTTTAGGACTCCTAAATGCCTTCTGTGAATACCGAAAGTCTTAAAGTTAGGATTTTTCTCAGTTTAGGAGCAGTAAAGTTAGGACTCCTAATTTTAGGACTCCTAACTTCCCCAACGTAGACACCCTTGCACTATGGTGCAAGGGTGCCTGCATTGGCGCTAGGCAGCTGAACTCAGTGCCAAAGCTAGTGGAAACACAGGGAAATATGGCACAGCCCCGCATTTTCAGAATGGAGAAGTGTGGCATTAGTTATGTTTGCTTAATGCCGCAATTCTCCATTCTGTTGTAAATATCCCCCAGTGGTGTCTGTCGTGTCAAGGGGATGTCTGAATAAATGATTCTTCTCAGAGCTGATGGCTGAAATGTAGGTCTGCGATATCCTTTGATGTAGGTTTTCTGCCTACAACCTACCTGCATTGTCCCCAAGTTCATAGTGTCTCTGTTTGAGCAACCTTTCTGCTCTCTATGTAAAGAAGGTATTCAGTGAGATGTTCCCCTTTTCCAGCTAGCATCTTACATTAGGGGAGGGGTCTCTTTGATGGTGTAACACCAGTTCTCTGGTTTTCTCTTCAAGAGATGCTTGTTCTGCCTTATTCTTCTTCTAGGTAAGGGCTGAGTCTCTCATCATGAGTCCTCTTAATGTGTCTCTTGCCGCTGTCCATATTATCCTTGCAACATTTTGGATTATATAAGTATGTATCTACTTAAAAAGTAAAACATTAAATAAAATATAAACCTAATAACAAACACTTCAAAAATGTCCTCACCTAATTCCCATATAAATCGTAACTCAAATTAAACAAAACAACAATTAGAAACACATAACATAACACTGTAATAAACATATATATTAAATACACATTCATTGTTTAAAAACAAATTCAAATGAAAATTTAAAAATGTTAATGAATTTATAATTTAAAATGACATTTTAATAAAAGTTACATTAATATATTATTACATTTTACTTCTCATTAACACAAAATATCCATAAAATAATGTCACATCAACAGAAAACTAAATAATTTAATTATATAAATTGAAGAAATAAGAAAAATTATAGCATACATTTATAAGTTAAATGTAATGTATTTTAAATGAAAAAATAATTAACAGCAATAAAATGTATTTTATAATTTTACATATATACTTAAAAATTTTAATTAAAATGTTTTTAAATGATTTAATGAATAAATTAGAAAAATATTTACACATACTTCACACCGTTTTACCCTATACCCTGCTATTAAAACTTTTAATAAACAAATATATGTGTTTAAAAATTGCTAAAATAAAAACAGTTTAAAATTAAATTTAATAAACATTGCAATAACTTTTAAAAATAAATATAAATAACATCAAAAATATTTTAAATTAAATACAGAAAATAAATTTCACAGCTATAACAACAGCCGCGGCCAGTGCAGGTAAGAGCGGTGGGTCCCTGTGTGTGGGGAGTGGGGGAGATTTTGACGCACGATGATGAGGGGAAATTAAATAAATAATATATTTTCCCTCGCCGTCGTGATCTGTCTAAATCCCCTCCCACCAGGCCCCACCAAACTTACCTATACGAGCCGCAACTGATATGCAATGATATTTGGGTAAACAATATTTTACGATTATATTAAAAACAAGACTAAAAATTACGGGGCAGATTTACGAGAAAGTGACTGAGTGCATTCCGCAAGCCATTTGGCTGCGCCGCACTGTGTCACTTTCAGAGCACAAGAATGCAACATATTTACAATGATATGTCGTAGTTCCATGCTCTCCCCTACACTGGCGCACAAACAGCTGCCATGCACCGGCGCAGGCAGCCTTGCACCATGCTGTAGAATTCAGCATGCATTGAAAGAGGAAAAAAGAGGAGAAATTAAAAAATGTCTCCTCGTTGCGCCCTCCCTACGTCTTCACCGGTGATGCGTAGCATTCACACGCATTTCCAGATTAACAATTCCTTGTAAATATGGAAATGTGTCTGGTTCCATGGGTGTTGCTTGGGAACACCCACAGCAACAACCATGGAACGCCCCTTTCACGCAAAGTGCTGCGTGTAAAGGGGCCATATTTACAAGGACAGGAAAAGCCACACAGGGTGGCTTTTCCTGCCCTTGTAAATATGGAGCAGTGAAATACGTCACCGGTACGTCACAAAAAGTGACGTACTGGTGGCGCAGGGGGCTTGTAAATCTGCCTTGAAGTACGTATGTATGGAGAAGAAATAACAAAATGTGGCTATCTGTGATAGGCACTCTTAAAATCATCAGAGAAAGGACAAGAAAGGGAGAAATCGCAGATTGTTGTTGCCTTAAAACAAGTTTCGCAGGATTCAGTTCTTCCGATTACTACATTACAGATTCAGAAAACTAAAAAGGACTCAGTATAATTGGAATTCTAGGCATGCTTGACAGCCATGTTGTCTGTACTTTTGTATTTGTGGTCTAGTAGATCAGACTGCAGTTATGGGCATCATTGTGGTGACTATTTAAACACATTTTGAACATAGCTCAGTGCTTTCCAAATGTTGTTGCTGTGCTAGCTGCCGAAAGAGGAATCTGCAATCTCTGCCATTCCTGGTATTCTGTTTCAAGGATTCTTGCCTGCCATCTAGAAGAAAACGGGTGTTGTCTTTCTTTTGTGTTCATCTTGCATGAAGAGTTCTAACTCAAAAAGAGATTCCAGCACAAGTTGATTATATTGTTTTTAATTAAGGACCAACATTGCCATCTAGTGACCAAAACCAGAATTGCTGTTGGAATGAAGTCATTGAACTTAAAAAGCTGTTTTTTTGGTCCTATTTGTTTCAATGAAGAAACTATATCAGAATGTGAAGTAAAAGGGGCGTGGCTTGGACGGCAATGAGGACGGTCGTCTGAGTCCGTCAGCTCCGCAGTCCCGAGGCCAACAACGGTGAGTTTCACCAGCCAAACAGAACAGTAACAAGCACCGACAGCCAGCTTCCGACGTCGGAACCCACAGGCAACAAGCAGAGCCGGAAGAAAACCAAGGAAAAGCAGCCAAGGCAGAAATACAGCCATTTAACTCTCCGAGTGGGAGACTGAGACGAGGGGCAAAATGGTGCCCAAATGCCCGTGGCGGGAGACATAGCCAGAAGCAACGAAGGGGGAGTGGAGGTGAGCTTGCAGCAGAATCCCCGCGCAGCACATCCCTAGAGCTCCCCACGCAAGCTAGCATAATAGAACACCGCAGCTAACGCCTAAGAAGGCAGGAGGGCTAAATTGGAAATCAACCCCCGCCAGAGCTTACGCGGTGAAGAGAGAAACAGGAGGGGTGCGGCAACATTCAAAGGAAGCACCGAAATAACAGCAGGCATAGACCAAATTTAAGCCGAACAACATTTACCGTCAGGGTGAGAAGCAGCGAGGCGAGATCGCGCTGGCGGCACTAATGAAAGTGAAACCGCTCCTCTCACAGGGCGCCGCCATTTGCAACCGCCATCCCCGGAAGGAGTCATCAGGGCACAAACAAAGGAGCGGGAAGTGGGAAGCAGATAAGTGAAGAAGCTCACACAGCAGCAACATCGCACCCACGCTAAACGCTCCAAGCCGCACAAGCACCGGGGAAGTAGCACGAACTGAGAGACTGAGCCACCGGGACGTCTGTGTGGAAGCGCTACTGCAGCGGCGGACACGGCCGAGGCAGAGGAGGCAGCCGGACAAGCGGTACGTCACCGCACACTGACCGCAAGCGAAGCGGTGGCAGCAGGCGAGCGAGCAGAGGGGTGGAATCTGCATACACGACGCAGAGGCAGCACAGCAACCGTAACCGCCCTGAATGAAAGCGCTACCACCATAGCGGTGACAAGACCGCACACAGGCCAGTGGCACATAAAGTGAGATAGCAAGGCAGGCGAGGGCACTGCAGCGGTGGCAGAGACGGAGACGAACGGAAACCCAACAAACTCGCCACAAGAGGCAGCGCCTACCCTAACCACAGCGAGCCCAAGGAAACTAGCGAAGTGAGGGCAAAGGGTATGTTATGTTAAGGCCGTACTTTTAGAGCGCACGGCTACCCCAAGGGGTGTCCCGGCGCTTTGGCAAAGAGGCCTAAGATCCAAAAACACAAAGGCAGAAACGCTACAGTCACAGTGATTACACGGAAAAGAGCATGGTCTTCAGCTCTTTCCTGAAAACTAGGAGGCTATTGGCTTTGCGGAGGGAGAGAGGGAGCTCATTCCAAAGGCAAGCTGCCATATATTGGAAGGACCGTCCTCCCATCCGAACTCGTTTGACAGTGGGCACCTCCATTTTAGCCAAATCGGCTGACCGCAACATCCTCCGTGGCACATAGAAAGCAGTACGCTTTCTAATGTAGTTAGGACCAACAAAGGGAAGGGCTTTGAACGCCAGAGTGAGAATTTTAAACCTGATTCTTTTAGAAATAGGTAGCCAATGCAACCTATTTAAAAGCAGAGAAGCACTGGCTCTCCTTGGCAGGCCAAATATGGCTCTGGCCGCCGAGTTTTGGACAATTTGCAGTCTAGCCAGAAGATACTTGGGCAAACCTGCAAAAAGCCCGTTCGCGCAATCTAACTGTGACCCCACTAGCGCCTGGACTACAGTCTTTCGATATTGCAGGGAAAGCAGTGGAAGAAATTTCCTCAGCATTTTAAGAATGCCGAAGCATTTCCCTGCTAGCCCCATAATATGGGGTCGGAAAGATAGGTCGTCATCAAATACCACCCCAAGATTTTTCACTTGGGAGGATGACCTCTCAGGAGGGAACATGTCCTGGGGCCACCATGACTTCCAGCTCGGATCAGGGGCACAGCCAAAGAAAAGCAACTCAGACTTATCCGAGTTGCATTTCAGGCTGTGCTGCTGAAACCACGCAAAGACTGCACTCAGACAGTCTTTGATCCTGTCGCCGTCAAAGACCTCTCCTTTGCTGCACGTAAACAAGAGCTGGGTGTCATCAGCGTATGAGATGACCCGGGCCCCATAAGCCTCCGCTACCATCGCCAGAGGGGCCATATAGATGTTAAAAATGGTGGGGCTCAGGATGGACCCTTGAGGAACCCCGACCTCTAGCGATGGCATTTCAGCGGAGAACGGTGGAGCCCAGATCACCTGTCGGCGGCCCGATAGGAAGGATTGAAACCAATCCAACACCGTCCCCCGCAGTCCGATCTCCCTGAGTCTTAAAAGGAGACCATCATGAGGGACGGTGTTGAAAGCCGCCGACAAGTCCAGCATGACTAACATCGCCTTTCCCCCTCGATCGAGCGTCTCCCTGATGGCGTCGGTCACCTCCACAAGGGCTGTCTCCGTGCTATAATTAGCACGGAAACCCGATTGAGAATCATGGAGAATGTTGTTATTCTCAATAAAGGTGGTAAGTGTATACTGAACATGCTTCTCAACCACCTTCGCCAGAGCAGGGAGGAGGGAGATCGGTCTGTAGTTAGCCAGCAGCAAAGGATCTAACAGAGGTTTTTTGATCAGCGGCAGAATGAGTGCGTATTTCCATTCCCTGGGCACCACTCCAGAGCTCAAAGACAAATTGAGCAGGGGGTTCAGCAAGCTGTTTACTGCCGATGCCACCTTGCCCAAACACTTTGCTGGACATGCATCCAGGGGTGAGTCAGATTGAAGCCGAGACAGTAGCTCCAGCGACGTTCCACAGGACACCTGCGGAAAGACCGATAATGTAGGTCTGGGCTCTGCCTCTAAGGATGGTACCGGGCTCCATATACGACCTAAGTCGTCAGCATCAGTGGCAGAATCCACGGGGGGGAAGGAATCTTGAATAGTTTTAATTTTTGTGACAAAAAAGTCAGCCAGCTGCCTAATCCACCCTTCTGTATGAGAGTGTGAGAGGGCACCTGCGGCAGGATCAACAAACTCTTTAACAATTCTGAAAAGTTCCCTACTCATGTTGTCCGCCCGGTCTATTCTATGCTCAAGATATTCCTTTTTGGCATCGGAGATGTGTTTGTGGTACTGTTTTATGGCATCATGGTACTTTAATTTCTCCACTGGGTCGTATTTGCGACGCCAGAGTCTTTCCGCCTTTTTGCAGTCTTGGCGCATTTTCCGTAGTGTGGAGGTAAACCAAGGAGCGGATTCATGGCAGGGGGCTGTTCTAGTTGACTTCCCTGGAGCAAGCTCCTCAAATCTTGTTTGCAGCCATTTCTGAACCAAAGTCAGATCAGCCTCTAAGTTCCCTATAAGTTTACATGGGTGTTGGCAGAGAGCATCCGATAGCATATCTGCTGTCACTAAATGAAACGCTCTGGACTGATGAAACACATCCTTCTGTGTTCTATGGCTAGTCCTAAACTCATATGAGATAGCAAAATTTATTAAAAAATGATCAGACCAAAGGACTGGAAGCGGCAGGGACACCTCGATCGACACCGTAGAAAAGATTAGATCTAACGTGTGGCCTTTGACGTGGGTAGGACTGTCAATAAAAGGGGCAAGCCCCAACAGTGCAGTAATATCCCGCAACTTGGATGTATCAGCATCCAATATCGAGTCCATATGTAAATTTAGATCACCCAACAGCATACAGTGCGCTGATCGCATGCAGGGTACGGAAAGAGCCGCCTGCAGGTCTTCGAAAAAGGAACCAATGGGCCCAGGTGGTCTATAAACGAGAATCCCTGTGCATGTCTGAGAGGCAGAAAGACTAAGTGAAAAGCCTAAAGCTTCACATCCTACAATGTTCTCCACCGGGAAAGAAGAACACCCCAAGGCCACCCCTCCACCTCTGCCCCCAATTCTATCTTTCCTTAAGATGGTATAATTAGAGGGAAGGGCACAGGCAACATCCGGTTCAGAACCTGCCCCCAACCAAGTCTCAGTTAAAAATAGACATGATATATTGGAATCTGCAAGAAGATTCCAGATGTCCATAGAGTGGCGGGCCAGGGACCTGGTGTTCAATAAGGCACAGTGATAGTGCTGAATGGGAGATGGGAGAGCAGGAGTTGGCGAGGCCGTTGGGCGCCAACCACACGCAGGACAGCCTTTTCCCAAAAGGCGTCCACCGGGGAAAAGATATTTGCATCCCAAAGGATGAGACCGCAAAGCTAACAGAACATCCGCGCTGTAGGTAAACATCCCGTAAGGTAGCAAATAACACGAAGCTCCAAAAAAAATGAAACGCCCCTGGTCAGTATGTGAGCCGATAGCCAGAGTCCCGCCTCACACACCTCCGAGACGCTGACAAGCGCAGACGGGCAGGACTCTGGCACGACTCAGGCGCAGGGAGGGCGCGACCGCTGCGCGTCACCGCTGCGCTCTACAGGCGAGCTTTAAATCGCGTCGTCTCGGCGTCCCAGGTCACCTGGACGCTCCAAGATGGCGCTCGCGCTTCTACCCCAAGCCAAGATGGCGCTGACACCACAACCTCCCGGTAACCCGGACCCGCCAAACAGCGGTGGTGATTCCACAAATTACAGTGCAGGTGAGGGCCAGGACCCAGTTAAGACCAGGGGAGAAGGCAGTAGTTAAAAATAAATTAAATCCAAAAACGGGGATTTTTAAAATTTACAAAGAGCAAACGAGCGCGCGACCAGCACGACCAGCGCGACCAGCAGCGAGGCGCCGAAGTGATTCTCGGCCTCAGGAACCTAAACAGGCTCACCTCACGACCAGCTCGCCCTAAATAGCGTCGTCTCGGCGTCCCAGGTCACCTGGACGCTCCAAGATGGCGCTCGCGCTTCTACCCCAAGCCAAGATGGCGCTGACACCACAACCTCCCGGTAACCCGGACCCGCCAAACAGCGGTGGTGATTCCACAAATTACAGTGCAGGTGAGGGCCAGGACCCAGTTAAGACCAGGGGAGAAGGCAGTAATTAAAAATAAATTAAATCCAAAAACGGGGATTTTTAAAATTTACAAAGAGCAAACGAGCGCGCGACCAGCGCGACCAGCAGCGAGGCGCCGAAGTGATTCTCGGCCTCAGGAACCTAAACAGGTATAACCGGAGCGAGTTACTCCTGGTCACACGCAAGAGGAAGGGCAAATCGCAGCACAAGCTGAAAGGCCCGATCCGCTGCCAAAAGCGCCAAAGAACGTTAGCCAAGCGCAGCAAACGCCTGCCATAGAAACAAAGGCAACCAAGCACGATAACCCACAAGTACGGTACAACACGGTAGATCTCAGCGCAACAGACCCAAATACAGGAAGCCAACGAATACGAATCGGAGGCACAGCGCCACGACCACGTAGCAATCAGGCCAATCCCAACCAGGGCAAATACTACCCCAGCTCACGCGGAAGCGAACGAGGCAAAGCACGCGCTGGCAGGGGCAAAATCAAAAACAAGAACCAGAAACATAAGAGAACCCGCAAGGTACCGTACATACAACATAATACCGGCACAAAAGAGAGACTCGGCCAAAGCCCTGTCCTCAACCCAGGAAGGAAGACTAAGCAGCCTCCAAACAAGGAGAGGCCTCAGCGCAATGGCTGGACAAGATGGGAAAACGGCCGGAGACCAGAAAAAGCCCAGGAAAGATAATTCTGAGTCGCCAATGAAGCTCAAAAGTGAGACGATCACTCTAGAAACAATCCTCAAAAGAGTCAACGAAGGGAACGTAGTGGCGAAAGAAATAAAACTCACTATTGACAATATGCAGCTGGAACTAGCAGCGATAAGAGCAGACCTGCACAGCACCAATACAAAGATAGAAGCCGCGGAAAAACGTATAAGCGACATCGAGGACGTTACCATCACAAACTCCAGAACCCTAGCACAGTGCTCAAAGACTACAAAAGCCATGCAGAAGCAGCTCGCGGAACAAGAAGACAAAGCTCGAAGAGGCAATATAAGGATCCTGGGCGTCCCAGAGGGCACTGAGGACCCAGCTGGCACCTGCGCAGCCCTGCTGGAGGATATGCTACCCTAGCTGACGAGCCTGAAATTTGAAAGACCATTTGAGGTTGATAGAGCATACCGAGTACCAGCAGGAAAACCAGCACACGGGAAGCCCCTCAGACCGATAATCTGCTGCCCACTAAGATCTACCCATACCGAGGCCATTTTTGCCTTTGCCCGTAAAAACCAAAACCTGACATGGGCTAGCAGCAAGATAGTACTGACACAGGACTACTCCAAACCAACAGTTGAAACTAGGAAAGGGTTTCTAGCACTAAGAGATGCCCTGCGAAGGAGGAAGCTCAACTTCAGCTTCACCGGCCCAGCACGCTTCAAAGTAACGGACAACTGGAGAACAATGGTATTTGAAGATCCAGAAGACCAAAGGAGATACCTACAGGGACCGCCAACGGAAGAAATGGAAACCAAAACCAAGAGCCCTGGAGCGGCAAAAAGAAGTGCATCACCGGACAATGCAGGAAAATCGGAATGAAAGGTGCTGAAAAAGGAATTACACCGCATCTACCTCACTAGAATCTACCTCACATATGGGACAGAGGTCCCCTCAACCGAAGAACAAGGATCTATGGCAATCACCAGACGATGCGGGAAAATCGGAATGAACGGTGCTGAAAAAAGAAATTTCACCGCAACTACCTCACTAGAATCTACCTCACATATGGGACAGTGGTCCCCTCAGCCAAAGAACAATGATCTATGGCAAACGACAGCGACCTACCTCTATGACAGTAACTACCCCAAGATAAGAGACGCGGAAGGAGGCAGGAGAGTAACAATGGCAAAAGTGATTGATGCAGAACAATATCCCTCGAAGTTTAACGAGCATTGGATGGATCAAGGCTGTTTATGAACAAGTGAACGACTGATCATAAGCCTCAGGGACGATGGCGGAGCAAAGGGAACTTTGTTGTCGCACACCCACTCAGCAAGTAAGAGGGGGAGGGGGAGGGCGGGGAGGGGGGCGGGGGCAAGGGGTGGCGCGGGGTGCACATACATGGGTTGGCTTTGTTTCTGTTTCTTTCTCAATTTCTATCCTTCTATCTCTTATCCCTATCTATCCAGTGGAACTTGAAGCACAGGAGGGAGAGTAGGCAGATACCGACATGCAGAGACAGGCAAAGACAGCCAGGGAAATGGCCAGATATACACCATATAGGATGACAACCAACCAACACAAGCACATCACCACTGACATCAAGGTAGTGTCTATGAATGTCAAGGGTCTGGACCACCCAGGTAAGAGAAGGAAAATCTTGGACCACCTGGCGAAACTCAAAAGTGATATATATGTACTACAGGAAACTAGACTAGAAGAGGGGGACATAAGCCGCTTCAAGGCCAGCTGGATAAGGGAAGTCATAGGATCACCGGCACAAAACAAAAAAAACGGGGTAATCACAATACTGAGCAAGAAATCCAAGCTAGTACTGACAAGCTCACAGGCAGACACAGAGGGCAGAATGCTAGTGACCAGTCTCGCAAGAGGAGACGAACCCATACATGTAGCGAACATCTACGGCCCCAACACGGATGACAGGTCCTTCTGGGACATGGTCGGAGTGCAGCTAGACACCCTACCGCTGGGGGAACTCCTCATGGTGGCTGGTGACATGAATCAGGTCTTAGACCCGGCCACGGATAGACACCCACAAAGATCGAGTCAGACAGCACACAGAGGGAATATTCTGAAGAATCTCTGTATAAAACTCAACCTCAAAGACCCATGGCGACTGCAGAACCCGGACGGCAGAGAGTACACGTTCTACTCAACCCCACACAATTCCTACAGCAGGATAGACTATATACTGATCTCAGACGCGCACACCCACCTAATTGACCATACAGAAATAGGCCCGCGAACGATCTCGGATCACTCACACATCAGCCTTGTGCTGACAGGTAAACACAATGAAAAGCCAACACGCAGGTGGAGATTTGATGACGACCTGCTTAAAAACACCGCAGCCAAAGCGGAAATAGAGACGGCAATAAAAGAATACCTAGCAATCAATGATACTCCCGACATAGACAGGAACTCCCTATGGGACGCCCTAAAGGCCACTATCAGAGGCATAATACTCACCATTAAAGGCAGGCTAAACAGAGATAGGAACAAAAAGATCTCAGACCTAGAGCAGGAGATAAAAAACTTAGAAACAGGACATATAGCCAACCTAGAAGACAGAAACACCCTCACTACCTTAACAAAAAAGAAATACGAACTGAATAGAATTCTCAGTGAAAGGGCGGGGAACTGGATAAACAAATACAAGGCCATAAATCTATGTACCGCCAACAGAGATGGGAAAGCACTAGCGTCCTACCTCAAGGGCAAACAGAAACAACACTCAATAGCCGCAGTCAGAGACAGCAAAGGCAAATCCCAGACAGCAAACAAGGAGATACTCAATGCGTTTAGAGATTTCTATGCGCAACTCTACAAAAGAGACACCACCCTAGGCGGCGACGGAGGCAAGGAACTCCTGGAACGCATCACAACTCCCGCACTGAATGACACCTAGCGAGAAATGCTAGAAACAAACATCACAGGTGACGAGATAGAAAGAGCAGTAGCCAGCCTCAAAGACAACAAAGCTCCAGGCCCGGACGGATTTACAGCTAGGTTCTTCAAACAGTTTCTACCACTACTCAAGCCTACGCTGATAGACGTACTCACAAACTGCGTTCACAAAGGCAGCATGACACCAACAATGGCAGAAGCCAACATCATAGTTATACCCAAGGAAGGCAAAGATATCCAGCACCCCAAAAACTACAGGCCGATATCACTTATTAATGTAGATTGCAAGATCTATGCGAAAATCCTGGCGACCAGACTAAACACATACCTACCTAAGCTCATACATTGCTCACAGGTAGGCTACCTTAAAAATAGAGTATCACACAACAACACCAGACTGCTCTGTCACATAATAAACCACGCAGGCAAAAGCAACAACGCGGCTGTTATGATAGCCTTGGATGCAGAAAAGGCATTTGACAGAGTGTCCTGGCCATTCCTAGAACATTGCATGGAGAAATTTGGACTAGGACCAAACTACAGGAAGATGGTCCTGGCTCCATACAACGACCCGAAAGCACGCGTAGTGGTTAACGGGGGGCATCTGAACTACTCTGCTTAGATCGAGGAACCAGACAGGGATGCTCACTTTCACCAGCCCTCTTCCTCCTAGCAATAGAGCCACTGCTACACATGATAAGAACAAACACAGACATATCGGGGATACCCATAGAAGGAGAAACATTCAAACTAGCTGCCTACGCGGATGACGTCCTAATAATAACGGAAAAACCAGAAGAGTCAATAAAAGCCCTCATGGACACCATAGAACAGTATGCACACGTATCAGGGTATAAGCTGAATAGGGAAAAATCAGAGTGCAAACCAGTAAATATCCATACCACGAAGACAGTACTAGGTACATCAGGGCTCACATGGCAAAAAAAGTCCATCAAATACTTAGGCATCCTCTTCTAGAAGGACCTCAGGTCCACACTAGATCAGAACGAACAAGCAACACTACGTAAAATCAAAGAACGGACAGAGGGGTGGTCACCCAAATTCACCACATGGTGGGGAAGGGTGGAAACGGTCAAGATGATGCTCACACCAATAGTGAACTACATGCTTAATATGCTCCCGTTGATCAACACAGCGGACTTCCATAAAAAAAACTAGACAAACTGCTCAACACCTTCCTGTGGAAGGGCAAGAAGCCTAGACTTAGCCTACAGAAACTCAGACTAGCCAAGGGCCTGTGAGGCCTCAATATAACAACTTTAAGATATTCCAAACAGCATGTATAGCGAAACAAGGACTACACTGGCTGACCCCACAACAAGAATACACCCCGGCATGGCTCTCACTAGAGAGGAAGCTACTAGGAGGCATGGAACCCATCGCACTACTCACTTCAACCAAACACCCCGCAATCAGACATAACCCTATACTAAGGAACACAAGGAAGGCCCTCCTTAGGATAGACAGGCTTCTAGACACAAGTGTCAGGAACTCACAGCTTGAGTCCATATGGCACAACCCTAGAATCAAATACAGAGACAGAACACTAGACATACACTCTTGGTACAAACATGGCATCTCCACAGTTAACCAACTACATCAACACGGTCAACACACCACGTTTGACACACTCAAAGATGAACACAAACTGGACAACATCGAACTATACAACTTCCCAAAGATCAAAGTGGCGATTAGCAAGGCAGGCCTTAACAAACACACACCCTCAATCCTGCAATACGCTACCAACCTAAACAAACTGGGGCACCAGGTAGCGCACCTGTACAAATTCCTAAGCCCCAAGTCCACAAAACTTAACAACAAGGTCACATCATACTGGGAAACACTCATAGGCAGAGAGCTTAGCGAGGGAGAGAGGACCGAACTCTGGACATCCACGTCGAGTAAGAAAGTAACAACCACCCTAGACCAAACTAAATTCTGGCTGATACACAAAGCTTACTGGACCCCCGCCCGCCTAGCTTCCATAGGAATTAGAGAAAGCGACTCCTGCTGGAATTGTAACAAGCAAACAGGAGATCTAGCACACCTCCTGTTCCACTGCACGAAGGTCAAGAAGTTCTGGAACATGATAGGCACACTGATAAATGACATAACAGGCGCCTCACTCCAACTTGAGTTCCACAGTCTGGCCATAGGCTTCATGGCTCCCTCAATCAAAACCAAAGAAGACAGGGACCTGATTGACCTACTGCTGACAGCAGCAGCTAAGACGATACTGAACAACTGGAAGGATACAGCGAAAGCCACTTTTAAGGCATGGTTCAACTGGGTTACATTCCTAAGGGGGGCAGACACCATAACGGCCAAACACACACAGACACCCCACAATAAATGCGAAATGTGGCGATCACTGGACAACTACCTGTCCTCACACAAACCGCCGTAGTAACGGCAACAAGCAACGCAGCCACAGGAGCCTCAACTGAGTCATAGACACCGCCCATGCACAGCACCATAAAATACTACCCCTACCGGTAGCTTCTCCACTCTCTCTTCTTCTCTTTCTTTTCTTTCTCGGCCTCGGGGACCAGGGGAGTGGGCAATCAACAAACGTGCGAGAGTCTATCGAAAGGACATCAGGGAGCGGTGGAGGGCAAACTAAGAATATTGATACTAGGGCACGAACTAACGGAACACACTGCCAGGAACTGCACAGCCACAGTCAGATGTGCCAAGATGATGGACTCGTGATGCATCCCTGTAACCCCCCCACACCCCCCCACACCCTCCCCCAGGGCATTTTATATCTGTTTTCTCTGTAAATTACCTCCCATGTATACGTGACGCACCATGTAAATATAATTTTCAATACAAATGTTACTGAAATAAAAAGAATGTGAAGTAAAAGTCCTGTAATTATTGTAGACATGAAAGAAAGCTCATGGACTCAGATCATTATATTCTAATCACCGGGTAACCATACCCAAGAATTATCGTACACGTGCTATGACTGAGTAAATAAATGTCATACTCACATTCTAACTTTTTGATTAATTTTGTTTTCTAGATATATAAATGTACATACACGTCATTACAGACAGGCAGACAGCCAAGAAAGAGTGTGTAAACCAATAGGTGGGTTTCATTCTACGTATATATGACCACTACAAACATACAGAAGCATTAATGAGAGTTTATCTCCTCGTTAGGTATTGACCATTGGATCCTTACTGGCTGTTGTCTTTCTATCCCTTTCTCCCTTGGGGGTCTGTGCTCTCTAAAATAGTTATTGGAGATTGAGATTCAGTGGGACAAGTTGTGAATAGTCTTCAGCACTCCATGATATCCCTGAAGTGGAATTCAGGTACAACAGTATCTATATGTTGTGACAACCCACCTTTGATATTTAAGTCCAAAATATGTTTGACTTTATGAAGTTCCTCAAACTATATTTTTGTAGCACTACATATTTTTTTCAATATACTGTCCAAATACTATTTGAGAGGCAGTAGTGTTTTTCCGCACGATTTTTGTGAGAAGTCGTGTGAGAAACACACTTTCATGAAAGACAAAAATAGCAATTTCCAAAAGCAGCCTAAGATTGTAAAACTTAATAAGGCATTAGTAATGCAGTGGTGTACGAGCCCATATTTTGGAGAGACCTATGAAATATGCAAAATATTTCAAAGGTCCTTATGGAATATGGAAAATATTTCAAGAGGCCTTGTGGTATATCAGTTTCAACCTCACAATGACAACTCTAAACCACTCTTCACAGCTTTAGTGATGTCCATTATTTAACCACTTGAGTTCTAGGAATTCCACCCCCGTGCTCAGCCATCTATTTATATTTGGAGTAATTCACACCTAAATCATCATAAACACTTTTGTACAAAGGTTAGTAATGCCAAATGTGAGACCTATTGTATAACAGCACCGGGATGCCACATGTACCAAGGAATTGTAGATTTCCCTGGTGGGAACCGAGAAAATAGCCACAATCTAGCTAAATTCAGTTTTTGGGGAGTTGCGGTGGGTGGGGGAGTGTGGGGGGTGTGTTGGGGAATAGATAGACATGCTCCACAGAAAAACGTGTTTTTTTCTATAAATAGCATCAGAAAAGCTTTCATGTGCTAGGATCACCAGCGTCCCAGCTTTCAATTACAGTTCTACAAAAAAACAATTTTTCACCACAGTTTTTAGGTCAAGCCATGCTGTATTGGATTATGGACTTGAAGCCCCGCCCAATTTCCGCCCATATTTTTCTTTGGTTTTTGTCCTTGTCCACTGTAAACTGTGGCTGTTCATTGGTGAAAAGCCTTAATAGTCCCGCCTTAGTACCGCCTTGTCATATTTTGTGACCTCCCATGGCGACACCCCCGTTACATGCATTGTTGCTTGGGAGAATTTAATTACCGCCTCCGAGCACTATTTCGAATGTTTTAACTTGCCTGCTGCAGGGAGGTCTTTCCGCTTCCCTGGCATCAGCAGTGATGACGTTCCAAAAAGTGCCCAGAAACTGCATAAAAAAGCCCTATTACAAAAGAGCCACTGCGATAAATTAAAGCGCAGAAGCCTCGTGCGACATAAACAGCCAGCCCCATTGCAGCAGCGTAAGCGTTCTCTAAGGACACTTATACTTTAGAGATAACTCTAATCACTAGTATATGCAGTAGACCTTTGTACTATCTACCATTCCTATGTGACTCTTAGAGTATATCCATTTGTATCTCCTCCTTGTGTGACTTTACATCTTGTACATTTGCAATTTGTTTCTGTTTGTATCCCTTATGTAACGCATGTAATCCTAAATCCTTATGTTTTTTAACTGGTTCTTATGTAAAGCGCTCTGACACCTTCGGGTAAAGTTCGCGCTATATAAAATCGCATAAACAAATAAATAAATTAATTAATTAATTAATGGCGGCCGCACACCTTACCTTAAATGAGCCAAGTCTGAGGAAATAGCGTCAACTATTAAAGTAAAAGCGAGGCATGGGGCGCTTTTACAAAAAAAAAGCATTTGTTTATCACTTGACAAAATGATGTGAGGGAACAGCTCCCAGTGGTGATCTGAAGCAGTGTGCTAGGACAGGCCTTGATTACTTTGCCGGATAGAACGACCGAAACCAAGAATGGTCACTGCCCTTCGAAGGCCTCACTGTACCAGAACAGTTTTAGCTGCAGCAAGCTTTTTATGTTTATTTTTGAAGGCTGTGTAAACATCAAAAGTAAATTCTAGAAAGCCGCGAGTATTGAGAATTTTCAGCTTCCCACACTCCTAAAGAGGAATTCAGTTGCTAATTAAGGTTTTTTTATTTTAAATCTTTGGATGGGAAGATTTCTTCACATGAGCCAAGCTAAGCATAACAGCAATTCTCAGGAATATTACACATATTTTAAAATCTTGAAAAGCAAAATGAAAAGACAAGTAAAATAATAAATTGACGTTCCCTGCCTCGGCTCAGTAAAACTGAGTGACAAATTGTCTTCCATGCCCTCTTCTGTGTCTTACCCCAGAAGTAACTCTTTTAAAGTGGAGATTCAGCACTTGCCAGCCCTCTTTACTCATGGAGTTGAAGCCCTCTTCAAACCTGTACCCACCCATCGCACCTTTCAGCGACCGAAAATGAAGTGGCAGAAAGAAATGGAGGGGCATATTATCTAGGATGTAGCGGTGAGAGGCGATAGCCTCTTTGGCTTAACGCCTCTCGTCACCAATTCGGAAGCGCCAGGCTGCACCATATTTTACAAGGATATGGTGCAGCCTGGCGTTTCCTTCTGCAATGGCGCTAATTCTGATGACTTAACCACAACGCAAGCACCCTTGAACCAGAGTGCAAGGGTGTCTGCGAGCAGGGAGGTTTGTCTATGTACAGGAAGGTGTTCCTTCCTGTACATAAACAAACCTTGGCATTTTGCTTTTTCCATGTGTGCTGCACAAGGCAGCACACATGGAAAAAAAACGAGGAGAAATCAAGCATTTCTCCTCGTTTCGCTCCCTTAAGACCAGAATTTTCCTGGTCTTAAGTTCGGCGCTCCCACCTATTATCGCCTCTCTTGATAATAAGTGGCAGCGTCGAAGTGAATGGGTGTTACGGTGAAACGCCCACCGCAAAACACAAAATCCAGCACTAGGGACAGTGTTCATCTTGACCTAGAGAGAGGTGGTCACCCCAATACAACCATTAAACACAAACTACACTACGGGCTGGCCGTGGCCATCAGCACCACCTCCGCGGCCTCCCCTCCCGGCAAGCCGTTGTACTCGACCCCCTCGCCGGTGGAGAACACGCCGCATGGTGGAGCTGCGCGGAGCCAAGGTGGCCTCGTTCACGGTGGAGGGCTGCGAGCTCATCTGCCTCCCGCAGGCCTTCGACCTCTTCCTCAAGCACCTCGTGGGCGGCCTTCACACCGTCTACACGAAGCTCAAGCGCCTGGATATCACGCCGGTGGTGTGCAACGTGGAGCAGGTGCGTATCCTGCGCGGGCTGGGGGCCATCCAGCCCGGTGTCAATCGCTGCAAGCTCATCTCCCGCCACGACTTCGAGACGCTCTACAACGACTGCACAAAAGCCAGCACTAAATGAGGGTATACGAGTCCACGCGCTGCTCCAGCTTACAGATTGGCGGTTCTGGGGCTGCACTCTGGACAACAAAGTTCCCTACCGGAAGCGAACTGCTAGGAGCACCTCTGGAGAGTCTTTGCCTGCCTCTGTGTCCCTCGGTTGGGGCTGTTTTTCCCGGTGGTTGGCGAGATGCGGTGATCTTCAACATGGCGGCCATTACTTTGCCGAGAACGCCGTCGGCGGAGAGCGGCTCCGGGAGGTAGGCTCGCTGTTAGAACGCTATCGCCCCTCAAAGACTCCCGCTGCCCATTTCTGACCCGGGGGCGTATTGAGCAGCTTCATCCTGGCGGCGACTCTCCTTTGGGTCTTTCTGCCCGGAGCCCGCCTGACCCCAAGACGGCGCCCGCAGGCGCACCACGGCCGCAGATCGAGACCTTTCCTGGCTCTTGGAACCCCTGCACCGGCTCCTTGCTCAAGCTTTGAACCACTCCTGCATCTCTGACCTGCTGCATGCGCTGCCAGTCAACGGGGGCCTTTTCCACTGCGAATCTGCTGAGGGGCCCTATGGAGGACACTGTGGACCCACCTCCGGACCTGCCATGACGGTGCCCATACCATAACCGCGACAGTGTGTGTACTAGAGTGGCCCCAGGCCTGCTCATGCCATGATGCCAAAGACCACTGACGGCGGGTCTCGGTGCCCGCTTTTGATCGTGCGGCCATTGCACTCTGACACAATTAGAAGGGCCACAGACTATATTACCCTCCACCGGTCTTTCAGCACTGCGTGCCCACCTACCGGGCTTTAATGGCGGCGGCTGACCGAGATACATGTCACACGAGGCCTGCATAGATGGGAGAACAAATAGCCTTCCTGAGAACGACACCTGGAGGTCTAGAAGGTGCGCATCTCAACTTTGATGCGTCCCTGCGTGTACACCACCCCTGCTGCGAGATCCAATGCTGCAAACTCATCTAGGCTGCACACAAAGATCCACTCCAGCCTGCAAAATGGGGTAACCAAAAATCACTCAGAACCTGACTGTACCTGAGATTGCACCGGAGAATCAGCAGAGTACCCGCACATTGGCTAAGCTGGCAACTATTGCCCACCAGATCCATGGGAACTTCTTGCTGACCTACCTTCCCCCTACCCCTCCTCGCGCTACTCCTCTCCACTTTCCTGCTATTGACCTCTGCCTTCACCTGTCCTGGCCCTAGTCCTCACCCGGTTTATCTCCTCGCTCTACTCCTCTCCACTTTCCTGCTGCTGACCTCTGCCTTCACCTGTCCTGACCCTTAGTCCCCACCCTGTCTATCTGCGAACTTTCCCTTGTCCTTTGAGATCTAGCTATTTTGTCTGATGCCCGATGGAGCTACCTGGTTTAGCTATAGGGGAGACAGGTCGGGGATTCCCTCCTTGGACGTCACCTACCCAGTCGGTCTTCAGCCAGACTTCCTTTCGTCTCTCCTGTCGTCGCTTACCGCATCCTCCCTCTATTTTTGTCTCTCCTCTCTCAGTGTATTGAGACTGAACTATTTTGTCCAATGCCCGATGGAGCTACCTGGTTTAGCTGTAGGGGAGAAGGGCCGTGGACTCCCTCCTTGGTCGTCACCTACCCGGTCGGCCTTTAGACAGACTTTTTTAGTCTCTCCCTGTTGTCTCTTCCCCAATCCCCCCTTCTCTCCTTCCATGCCCCCTCCCCTCTACGCTCCATTTATTTTGCCCTCCATGTTTCTTTAATTGTTTTTCCCATTGAGACCGAGCTCTTTGGCCAATGCCCAGTGGAGCTACCTGATAGCTATAGAGAAGAT
This sequence comes from Lissotriton helveticus, assembly GCF_964261635.1. Classification (NCBI taxonomy): domain Eukaryota; kingdom Metazoa; phylum Chordata; class Amphibia; order Caudata; family Salamandridae; genus Lissotriton; species Lissotriton helveticus. Next base: position 736,700,966 of record NC_136061.1, on the reverse strand, counting down.
GGGTTTTGGGACTCCCCTCGACCGTCACCTACCCAGCCGGACTTTGGACAGACTTTCCTTTTGTCTCTCTGCCGTATCTCCCTCCTAGCCCTATACCCTTACCCCTTCCCCTCTACACTTCATTTATCTCGTCTTCTATGCTCTTGCAATTGTTTTGTCTAGCAACTGATGTAAATTGGAACTGATTTAATCTTGTAATGTAATTTTTGTTGAACCTCATGTAAAGCGCTCTGATACCTCCGGGTCTAGCCAGCGCTATATAAAACTCTTGAATAAATAAATACATAAATAAACCCATTAGAAGGAACAATAAACTGAGGTTTAAATCTCTCTTGACCACGTTGTTATCTGGTCAGGAAGTGCGCACTGTCGAAAACGATCTAGTAAATGGATGCGTGACGCTCTATGGTTCAGGAAGTTGGTGGGCACCGTACTGTCCAGGAGGTCTGCTCGTGATCCATCAAAAAGAGCGTCTGGAAACCTGCCTGCTGCCGTCCCGGAGAGAGGACTAGCACAGAGCAAAATAACCTTTGACCAAAGTGCACTGTCTACTGGCTTCAGCAGGCTTCCTGCTGAGTACCCACATTTATTTATTTTGATAGGAGAGTACCTGCACTTCGAGGAACAAACAGGTACTCAGAATAATGAGTACCTGCATTTCTATATTTCCATTTAAAGCACTGCTCCCAGTGATGGGGAGAGGAATGGAGTGGTTTTTCGGATTATGTTCAAGAGGCTGGCTATCTGAGCGCCAACATCATTCACATAAAAAATGTCGGACGGGCCTGTAGGGCAATCGGGTAGTGCCCGATTAGCTGGACTGGCAGGTGCAGTGTGGGCCATTTTTGGCTGTTTGTGGATCTGTTTTATGGTCCAGTCTTTGCTGTTTTTCTCTGCTATCACCAAAAACACTGCACGCAGGTCTGGAATGGTCATAGCGGGCACCAGGCGTTTCCCCGGTAGGCCACTAGGGTGGGGGCCGGTTCCGTTTTTGTTACCGGGGGTCGGCAATATCGCCCTGTTACCAAATCGGCAGCAACTGGCCCTCGCAAACTGCTCAGCTGCACTCCCCTTCACCCCAGGAAGGGGGTCAGCTGAGCAGTTTGCCAAGGCCGGTTTCTGTTCGCAGTCCGGCCCTGACTGCACGAAGCAAGTTCATGAACATGCCCTCTCCTAAAACCTTGCAAAACACTTATATATAATATATATTATATATATATATATGAGTATATATATATATATATATCACATATAAACATCAACTGCAGCCTTGGCACATACATCCACAATTGGAAACATCAATTATGAAATCAGTGACAATGAGTCACTTACTAGCGGACCCACCTCTGATGATGATGTCAGCAGTGCTTGTGAAACCAACTCGGGGATTTTAGACCTTGGTGAGGAGGTCGATTTTTTATCCCTGGAGCGGATAAAAACATTAAGGCCTTGGAACAAGCAACAAACAAAGGGACAACAGCAGCAGCTAAACGCATCAGAAACAACAAAAGGCGTGGTGAGCGCCGGAAAAAACATAAAGTCGCCCAAAAAACCAAAGCGGCAATACTGGCGCAAAAACAAGTAAGTGACAATACTATAATCAACTTGTCCACTATTGATCTAACCGTAGCTGAAAAACAACTGTTAAGTCTTGGACTCTCATATTGTCCAACTACTGACTTCAATTATGCCAAGACACGTGTGGATGTATATATGTATATTAGAAAACTTAAACTCAAAAAGTTTTTTGACATCAAGGAGGGTCTGAGCAATAAAACAACACAAGTAGTGGATAGCGCAATCAGCGCTATTTCAAATGTGCCCACACTTCCGGCAAGAGACACGAAAATGTTACTAACACTCCATAATCTTGTATCGGCTGATGCATCAACCAGTTACTGTGCATCCACACAAGAGGAATTAAGAGCAGCATCCATTTCCCAGATAGGAGCTAAGATCAGCCCCTTTAAACCTGCGTCAAAATTCAATCCTACCATGCCCAGAGACTCTATTGACGTTTTCCAGGACGTGGTAGTGGAAGATTTAAAGCATTTACTTCATCAGATCAAACATAAAAAACGGTACAAGAGCAAACAAGAAACCAATTATTATTCACTGGTCAAAAAGCTGGGGAATGACCACAACATTATTGTAACCACTGCAGACAAAGGTGGTAATGTGGTCATATGGCCCCAGGATGCCTATATCAAGGAAGCTAAGAGACAACTGAGTGATGATGCCTGCTACTCCATTGCCAACGCAAGACACTTTGAAGCCTGCAAAGATGTTTTAAAAAAGTTACTGTTCAAGTACAAAAGGGAGGGCATGATTTCATTACAGGAATTTGAATTCCTCCATGTTGAATTTCCTGTGTTGCCCAAACTGTATTTACTTCCTAAGATTCACAAGTTGACAAGACCGGTCCCGGGTCGACCAATTATTTCGGCTATCGCAGGGGTGGCTGAACATGTCACCGAATACATAGATTATTTCCTGCAAGCCCTAGTCCAGGACCTGCCTACATATGTGAGAGACACAGGCGATTTTCTTGCTAAAATACAAAACACAACATGGAATAATGATATGCTCATGATTACACTTGACATTGAGTCGCTCTATACGAGCATAGAGCACAGTTCTGGGCTGAAGGCACTGGAATTCTTTCTCGGCAAAAGGCCCATGAACTGTTACCAACACAACAAAGTCCTCATTGAACTAACATCTTGGTGTCTCAACAATAATTTCTTTCTATTTGGCAGTGATTTGTATTTGCAGAAGCGTGGGGTTGCTATGGGGGCCTGCTTCTCTCCCAGCTACGCGTGTTTACACGTGGGCTGGTGGGAGGAGCAGGTCCTCAGGGGACAGCATGCTGGAGTTTTTTCTGATCATGTTTTGCTTTGGCTCCGTTATATTGATGACGTTTTTGTGTTATGGCAAGGTGATCGTGACAGTGCAGAAATGTTTATTAATTTAATTAACACCAACAAGGAAAATCTTAAGTTCACGAGTTCTATCAGCAACAGCGAGGCAGACTTTTTAGATGTTAAAGTCTTTATCAATAATGGCCAGCTAGCTACCAAACTACATCGGAAAAGCACTGCTGGCAACAGCATTCTTCATGCCAGCAGTGCACATCCTCGACATGTAGTCGATAACATTCCTTTGGGTGAGCTCTTAAGAATTAAGAGAATTTGCAGTACAGATTCTGATCTTAAAATCTGTACTGATGAAGCACTGAATAGGTTTCGAGACAGAGGTTATCGTGAATCAGTGTTAAAAGTAGCAGTGGATAAGACCAAATGTAGATCCCGTGTCTCTTTATTGGAGACAATTAACACTGGTAGACGTTCAGAAACGTTGGATGGTAATGCCACGGCGCCCAGGTTCATAACCTCATACAGCAGGCAGGCCAGACAGATAAGATCTATTGTAACCAAGAGATGGCCAGTCCTTAAAACTGATCCTGTTCTCAAACCTCAACTTGCGGATGTCCCTGTGGTGACCTTCAGGAAGGGCCCTTCACTGAAGTCCCATATTTGCCATGATTTTCCAGAACTCAGGAAAAAACAGGAATGGATGAAATCCAGATCAGGCTTTAAACGCTGCACCTCCTGCAGGGCCTGCAAATTTGGTAAAAGTACACAGCAGTATTATACGCCTTTTAGTCCTGACCCAATTCAGATCATGGGTCAATACAACTGTAAAACGGAATTTGCTATCTATGTTCTCACTTGTACATGCTCGTTGAGATATGTCGGCAGTACACGACAGCCAGTGCATGTGAGAATCCTCCAGCATTTACGAGCGATCGTAAATAATGACCCAGCCTACCCGGTGGCCAGGCACTTCAAGGCTGTTCATAACAACAATTTGGAGTGCCTGTTCTACTATGTTATCTCTGCAATAGAAAAACCAAGAAGGGGCGGAGATAGGGAGAAGATGCTAAGGAAGTTGGAATCCCAATATATTCTTGAGTTAGATAGCAGATCCCCTAATGGACTGAATAATACAGATGACTTACATGTGTTTCTGTAATTTAGTCCTGTACTGGCCTGTCTTTATAACTGTTTTACATTGGAGCCGCGGCGGGCTGCCGCCCACCCTCACACACTATTTTAAATCTCCTTAGTTGGGTCCTGCACTTAAATCTTTTTCTCTTATTGTGATTCATGGTGATTTATTATTATATAATTGTATTATTTTTGCATTACTATTTCTTTTGGGTTAGCACTGTTTTTTTCGAGGACATAGACAATAGGCATTTATGTTTACCCAAAATATATTCCGCATTTGCAATGTTCATAATTTGTGACTTTTTTATATTATGTAGTCCTTGCCCTATTACTATGCTGCTATGAGTCATATGTTTACATATAGCGTTAATTTGCACATATTATGACGAGATGCAATAAGTGATGTTTACAATACTGCGTATTTTGCACATGCGTATTTTTGCACATACATCTGATATTTTATTGCCTCTACATGGATATTTTAAACCATGCATCAAGCACTTTATTGCGTAGTTTTGCACTTTGATATATGCTAGGGCATCAACTGCTAGTATTGGATATAAAGGAATGTAGGCATTTTAGGCTTTAATTTCCCTTCCATTATTTCTATGAACTGTATATATGTATATATTTATATATGTATGTATCTCTTCAATGTCACAATTTGTTTGGATTTTATCCTTACATTTTACCTTTACTTTGGGTTACCAATTTGCAATTGTTTGGAAAACAGACTATAATGTGCAGTATTGATAGTTTGTCCTCTATGTCAGTCATCACGTGGTACTGAACAAAAAAATGAGAAAAAAATGCACTTTCACTGTGGGGCATAGGATATTTAAATGTGGCCATTCCCAACACTGACTGTCTGTGAGCAAGGGCGGATGCCCGAAACGCGTCAGATTGTTTGGTTCAGCTCGTAAATAAACTTGTGCCTACAACAAAACTGTGTTGGATCCGCGTGATTTTCCTGGGTCGCTACGGTTGGAGCCTGGGAGGTTGCACTTGTTTGGATATATATATATATATATATATATATATATATATATATATATATATATATATATATATATATATATATACACGCACACACACATATATAATGCAAAGTAGTAGTAGATGCTGTGTAGTTATACGTGCTCCAGAGTTGCCATAGGAAGAGCATCTTTGTTTTGCTAATAACTTTGGCACAAAACTTTAACTAAAAAGTTTCATCCACCTCAGACTCTTCTTGGAGAGTTTTGTAGTGATCTGTCAAGTAGGGGCAGAGAAACAGTGGGTGCCCCAAAACACTTTTTTTCCACAGGCAATTACCATGGAGAAAATGCTACAATAATATAGGAAACAACGCTGAACATAATTAAATCAAACTTTATAGATATTTTTCGAGAATGAGTGCTTTTTGTGATTTTGTGTAAATCTATTCAGCAGTTTCAAAGAAATTAAGGTGTAAAAAATAACAATATCTGTTGCTGTAGGCCTCCATTACAGGACTTGGGGAACTCGGTCCCAGAGTCCAGTAAAATATTTAAATAAAAATAGAAGGGTGGCAGCGGTGGATATTCTGACCTAGTCATGGGGGTTTGTGGCCAAAAAACAAAAACTTTTGTGGGGTTTGTTGAGGTTTTGTAGGACTCCTGCGGGAGCCAGCACAGCCCACCCCCATGACATACTCAGATCAGTTACGTATAACTGGTGAATTCCTCAGCTTTTCTGGTTCTAAGACTGTAGTTATTATTAGACGACCTATTTATAGCTCCACATTAACCTTTGTTTTTTTCAGGGAAAATACAAATATATGTGTGTGTGTGTGCATGTGTATATATAAATCACATTTACAGCGCGGGGTTCTTACCGCGTCAGGATGCACCATGTTCTGTCACCGTGCAGCAGGGAATGGACAGAAGAGACTGCGGATTGAAACGCTTTCAATCTGCCCAGTGTGTGAAGCCGGATACAATGATATCGCCACAACTCCTGGGACCCCCACTCAGGGACATAAAAATTCTCTAATCAAGTATGTAACTTTGAACTTACTGAAAGGAATAATGTTGGCTTGCACACAAACATTACATCTCCCAGCATGCAACTGAACTGAACACGAACGAAGTGTAGCCCATGGCGGGCAGGGAACCAATGGAAATCATGCTTTAAATTGAAATAAAAAGAAAAAAAGAGCCTTTCAACATTGCATACTGAGCCGCCTATGATTAAGGGGCAGCAGGTCCTGAAACGCGTCAGGCACTACAACTTACCTGGGATTTGTCGGAGATAAGGATCCAATTAAGCCGGATGGCAGGCCGAACACGAGTGTGTCCTGGAAAGCTTAAGGGCATTTGCTAAATCATATACATATATATATATATATTCAAAAAAGAAGGAGAGAACTCTGGGTAGGTCTCAGTTTAGGTGGAAAGCAGCTCCTCTTAGAGCACTCTCAACACCAGCGACACTCTAGATCTGCTCACCTCAAATGTCTGTTTTTCTATCAAAGTTTTTAAGCATAGGATTAGCACAGTGCTATCCATGCCGAGATATCCATGCCGATGCTAGTAGAGCGAAACGCGTCTGTCTGGGGTGAAGGGGGTTTGCAATAAACAATCTTTGAAATCGGACACCAGTGTGCTTACCATTTTTCAACTGGATGAAGTTGACTCGTGTTGCGATATATAGATATATATATATTTTTTTTTTTTAAACAAACGCCCTTGAGCTCCCAGGACGCACACAACAGCTTGCCCGCCTTACGGCTTCCATTATCAGCTTGCCTTTACCATCTGGTGTAATGATTACGGCCTGACGCGTTTCGTGGCTGGAACGCCACTTCCTCAGAGGCCCATTGTCATTTGCACAGGGAATCGGGTTCCTTTATATAAATGCCTTTAATTGGTTCACGGACCCCAGTGGGCTTTACTGGTTGATTACAAGTTCATGCGGCATGTTGGGACATGTAGTTTAGTCCTTTAAGCAAAGTTCAATTCAGGCCGCAATCATTACACCAGTTGGTAAAGGCAAGCTGATAATGGAAGCCGTAAGGCGGGCAAGCTGTCGGGTGCGTCCTGGGATAAACGCGTCAATTCACTTGTTCCTCTGGTGATGAGCAGGAGGGCAAGTGAGACCCTAAAGCTAGTCAGACTCAGGCTCATGGTACTGAGGTGTTATGGTGACTCAGTCCCTATCTACTAATGTTCTATGGTCCCAAGCATAGTTCTGTTCCTGAGCAGAATCTCTGTGACATTGTACATAGTTTTTTTACTTTTGTATTTTCGTAGTATATACTTGTAATTAATATAATAAAAACAATGACAGCATCTTGCAAAAAAACAGCCCTATTTTCTTTTCCTATGCTTGTTATTTAGGCCCACATGTACTAACTCTTTTTCCCTTAGACACACAAAATGAACCATTTGATACATCAGGTCCTTAGTGTGACCTCGCAGTTTTACGCTCCTGAGAATTATTTGAAAACGCTACATTAGAATGTCTTCTCTACATGTTTGTGTACCTAATATACAATTTGAGTATTCTTTTGTCTTTTAATATTTCCCTGATTGCAATATCGCGTCTTATTCAGCAGAGTCATTTCATGAGTGAAAAACACTGCCATGTCATGCAAATTAGATATTATGCGGTACATTAATGTCAAATGGCGTGCTGGGGTGTCTTATCTGCTCTTCCTTTAACAGAACACAGAGAAAAATGTAACCCTCCCCTGGGTGGGGGAAGCTGGAATAGACAGTACAATTCACCCTAACTATGCTCAAGTAGATAATGTGTAGAGGCAGGCACACATTATGCAAAAATCATGGCCGACCTATCTACTAATTTTTCCACAATGGTTTCAGATGATGCATAAAAACCTTTGACAGCCAATAGGGTTTTTTTTTAAAGTGCAACGAAACTGTACCTGCAACATTTTAGGACCCAGGGATAGGTAGTGTGTTTTTGAAGCATTTTAAAAAACACAAAACGCATCGTTGGCATAGGCCGTTGAAATATGTTCGATCTGTCAAACAATGTATGTTGCAGCGTACACCCTGTCCTTTCAGATTGCTTAATGCTTCTATAAATAGCAGCGCACGTCTGTGGTGACTCATATCTGTACTGAATCAGTGCTGTGTGGATGACGTGTCAGAGACTTCCTTTCACAAACATCAAAGCTCAAACCTATTTGAAATGTATGTTATGGTGGATATACTCTTTGCAGCTCTTTAATATACATTGCAACCAAAGGCAACATTTTGAATGTTCTGCGTTCTGAAATAACCAGTTTTTTACATTTGTGGTGTCGATGCAATGTGTACCATGCGGTTTGGAACTTGTAATACCATGTCAGTAAAATTATTTCATCAAGTATTACCTCTTGTGTAGTAGAAGTAATAATAATAATTATATATCAGTAAACATAAAAAACAACATTTTGTGTTTGTGTTGGCGGTTAGCAGAATGAAAGTATGCATGTTCATATACCAAGCTTAGTAGGTAAAAGTGTCACATCGTTTATCAATAATGTTAAAGGCCCCATGTGATGAATGATGTCACAATAGGTTTCGAAACCTCAGGTGGCACAATCAAACAAAGGAACATTCTGGAATGCCTTTTGTTACTGACTGTTATAGATGCAGGGCTTCCCACAACTAAGGGGCATATTTACAAGGGCCCATGGCCACAGGAACGTCACAATTTTTTTGACATTCCTGTGGCGATATACCTTTTGCCCTATTTACAAGAAAACATAGCCTAACACCACCTTGTAAATAAGTCCCCCTTTCACACTACACTTAGCATGAAAGTGGCAGGTAATGGGTGATGCGGTGGGCGTTCTGCTGCAACACCCACTGATTTTGACGCTGCTCTGTGCAGGAAGGTTTACCTTCTTGCACATAAACAAGTATTAAAAAAATTGCGTTTTGCAGCTTCTTTGTGTGCTGCACAATACATAAACAATAATTCCCTCACGCAGGCACCCTTGCACTATTGTGCAAGGGTGCCTGCACTGGCGCTAAGTAGCTAAGTTTAGTGCCAGCGCAGGGGGAAACGCAGAGATGTCCGGACCATTGTAAATACGGCGCATCCCTGAGTTTTCCAAATTGCGGAGTGCGCCGTTAGCTATTCTGGTGTATGCCACGCTCTGTCATTCAATTGTAAAAATGCCACTAGGTGTATTTTCACTCTACACTGGCTGCTCCTTGTTACACACACATTTTTGGAAAAGCACTGAATCATCGTGACACGTGCTGTGTGGACCCATTCGACATGTAGATATTTGAACTAATGACAGAACTATTCTAGAGATAGTAACATTTACGACCATATAGAAACACCAGAGCTCTCTCTGTTTAAAAGAACCCCAGGCTTTCCCAAAACAGATCATGGGGCCAGACTTAAAGTATCAGAGCACAAGAGGATTATGTGATGTGCTTTCCCCCTACAAAATCTATACCCAGCTGCTAATTTAATAAAACGCCGCCAGAAACAGAGCCAGACAATTAACAAGGTCACAGCCATCTTTTGTCAGCGTTTTGCCATAAAAGCATATCAAAACATCCAAAATAAACAGTGCCAATTGTTAAAATGGTTATCAGAAAATTACATCAGTAAAACAGTACCTTTGATATCATTCTAAAAATCTGTTCTTAACAATAATTAAACAATTCAATCAGAAAACAGAGACTTTTGCAAAAACACATTCATTAGAGGGTTACAAGTTCATAACTTAATTGTAGCGCACTCCTAATACAATTTAAAAATGCAGTGAATACATCCATAGAAGATAATATTTGTAAAAACGCCATTGCTGTCAGATCTTGCGTAATCTCTGGCTGACGTGACAATGGTTGCTTTGTTCGCCCTAAATTGGCAAGTTATGCTCAGACGTTGGTCCCTTGCTCACTTTGCCACTGGATTCAAGCTAGCCTGGCTGATGATGGCTGATTAGCCAGAAACCGGTCCCAGAATGCTTGTTTCCGATTCAGGGAAGACATGGCTTGGGAGTTTGGGCTGGACTGTTCCCATGAGGCACAGGGTCAGACTGATTTGCATATGGCCATGTCTGAACTGGGGTGGTGAGTGAGCTAAAGAATGATGATGGATTGAACCCAGATCAGTTGACTGGGGGTGAGTGCTTGCATTGTTGAACACTCCGTCCATCATCCTCTTTGGTTTAGCGACGTAACAATGATGCCAGGAAAGCAACTCTTTGCCCTGAATATAAAGGGTAGAATAAAGTAAAGTGAACGTGGTCTGCTTTGTAACATTGTTACAGTTACATGGAGATAATTCATGCTGCCATATACATTTTATTGGAAAAGCAACTTAAAAATGAATTAAATTTAGTCTAAAATACGTTAAAAATGATCAATAAATTGTGTTCTCCTTTTCATTAATCATCACAAAGACGGGACCTTCAAATACATGAATTCAGGCTTTGCACTGTACAAAACAAAGTTGGCCCATCTATAATTTAACGTAGGCCACATATGGGTACGCATGACTTGCCTTTTAGTTCACTAACAAGATCGTCTTTTGGGTGGAAGTGGTGGGGGAGCAGGAACAATTCTCTGTTCATGTTTAATAAATACTTCTTACATAATCAGATGTACCGAGATGAGGTGCTTCTGAAGACCTACTATAGTCTAACATAATCTGTGCTGCATGATTGACATGCCATGTGTTTTCAAGGCTTGGCTTGTGTATGGGTTCTTAAGAGCCAGAGCAGACCCTTTGCTCAGCTGTCCCAGTTAATTTGTTGGCTTGTCCACCTTTGCCTTCTGCCATAGTCCTTGCCACTGGAATTATGCGTCAGGAGAGGACCAAGTTATGCAGCAGGGTTGAATTACGCAGCAAGAAAAGTTATGCAGCATAATGTTGTACATTCTTTTGATAGTATTACTTTATTATTTTGACATTTCACACATGCTAATACAAACTGGGCAAATGTGTCACCTCATTAGTACCAATTTAACACTCAAATACAACAATAAGCGACATAAAGGTACCTAATCAACCTTTGTGAAGAGTCTTCCACTTCACAGCAATACTTGTAGACCCGGTTTTAGTAATGGTTTATCCATTCAAGCTGGAAGCAATTTTTGGGGATTAAAATCTGCAAATTATACAGCATATGATGGATTATGTGGCACATTTGACAAATCCATACACATGCAGAAAATGCCACGGACGCAAAATCTTATAATTCCAGTGCCTGACCTTAGAACAAGGATGTGAGCATTCTGTCAAGCATAGGTTGTGTACTGGAATGAGATCCTTCCATTACAAAAAAATATCCATTAAGACATCTCTCACTGTATGTGTGCTGTGAAGTGTATCACTCTTGCAAAGTTAAAAAAATATGGAGACTTTCAAAAGTTACTCCACTGGTACGCCTGCATCATTTTTGGGCTCAATTCCACATAAATGTTTTAAGATAGGGATTTGCCTCAAAACCCATGGGTGGTTGCATGGAAATGCCCATGTACCACCTTTGGTATGCCCCCGATGCAAAGTAACACAATTTAGTGCATAGTGCTACTTTGCGTTACTGTGGGAAACTTTCCTACAAAAATCTTGATTTGCCTTGGAAAGTAAATCCAACCACAACACTAGGTGCTGGGTTTGTGTCACTTTTGTGATGCAAACTCAGCGCAAAGAGTTAATAAATCTGGATCAGAATCTCTAAACAGGTACTTGTCAATATTATGAGGACGATTTGTGTTCTTACTGCAAGCTAATATAAGGTTACCAAATGACCAATGTAGAGCAAATTATGCTTTACTGTGCAAAATCAGAAGGCAATGAAAATGCCACAGAGAAGGGGCCAAGGAAGCATGAGAGAAAAATGGTTTGCTTATGACATTGAGCATGCCACATTTCTGTACACAGGTTCTGGATTGGAAGAGAAAAGGGTTTTGGAAAGTAAGAAAAGGTACTGGATAGGAAAGTAGAAACGTAGGAAGGACAGAAATAATAGAGAGATGGAGATGAAAGATGATTTGGGAGTGTGAGAGAGAGGGGAGATTTGAGTGTAGATAGAAAAGTAAACATGTATGGAGCGGATAAGACATGGAAGAGAGAAAGCAAGAAAGGGAGAGGAAAAGAAAGAATGGGGAGTGACACATAGAAAGGAACGGAAAAAGGTAGAGAAAGAAAGATGGAAAAAATGATAAAACCACCTAAAGGGGAGAGGTAGACCAAATGGTGGCATATAAGGAAGTCGGAGCCAAGGATAGGAACAAAATGAGAGAGAAGAATAGTCAGGATATAGATTTGACAGAGTAAGAGTGGAATGAGAGATAACAGGGAGATTAGAGAGACTTTGTGGCAGAAAGACGAGTAGGACATAGATTAAAGAGAGGAGACAGAATGAGGGAAAGTGGAGCAGAGTGGAAACAGAGAAAGAAAAGTGGGATTGTAAGAAAGAGCAAGGAGAGAGAAAAAAGCTATAAAAAAGGGCAGAAGGTGGTAAGGACAGGATAGAAGATAGAGTGCTAGTTGATAGGGATAAGAAAAGGTGCGTGGAGGAGATAAAAGTGGGATGGAGATAGCAAATAGAGAGGAATTATATGTAGAATGATTATGACACAAGATGCAGTGGCAACCATGTCCGGGGGTCTAAGGAGCCCTCTGCACCCTAGTAATGGATGTCATTTAATACCAACCCAAAGGAGTGTGTGAGTGTGTGGGGATGTTCCTTCTTTTCTGCTTTGCATTGTGGCCCATGGAACCCTTGCTATGCCACTGATTTTGGTAGCTTGTACACAGCACATGATTGTATATTAAGTTGCTACTTATCTTCAGTGCATGTAGTCTTATCTGCAGTGCATGAAGCACCTTTACTGCCACACATAGAGAAAAACAAATAGAGGGAACATTGTCTGCCACAGGTGTAAATCGGAATGACTATGGGAATAGGATGCATGACGGCCCTCACCCTCCTAAACCTTTCCTCAGCATAGATCTCCTCCTTCCTAACTGGAAAGGCTCAGTCAGTCTGCCTGGCACCAAACACCTCGAACTCCCGCAACCTCATCTGCAGAGTTCTTCAAGGATCCTCCCTTAGCCCAACCCTCTTTAATACATATATGATCCATCTACCAAGCATCATCTTCTCTCACAACATCTACATCCTCTCCTATGTGAACATGCAACTCATTCTCTCCCTTATGGACAAGACGACCAGTACCCACGTCAAGTTCAATGCCTGCATGACTGAAATCGCCCACTTGATTAAGACCAACTGTCTAAATCTGAGCATTGACAAGACCGAAATAGTGATCTGCGGGAAGAGCTCATCACTGTTGGACTCCACCTGGCAGGCAACAGAGTGAGCACTGACAACGTGCTCCCACCACCTACGCAAAAACCTCAGGATCATCATCGATAGCAAAAACGTCATAACCAACCAAGTCAATGTAATCACCGTCTCATGCTTCCATACCCTAAATATGCAGAGGAAGATTTTCAAATGGCTTCCGGAAAACTTTTATGCACACCTTGGTCACAAGTAAGCTGGACTACGGGACCACCCTCAATGCCGAGATTGTAGGAGAGTAGGGTCTGCTATCCTATGGTCACCCCAAATTTTTGCTTTTTGCTTCACTGGTTTTCGACTACTGAGGCTGTGGGCCTGCTGATCAGACCCCCAGCCTGCTGTTCTCTCACTAAATTAATGACACATGTGCTATAGGCACATACCACAATTGGAAATGGACTCCTTGTCAGCCCCTGTATAATGCACTATAGGTGCCCAGGGCATAGGGGCCACCAAGGCCTACCAGGGGCTGCAGCATATCTTTTGCCACCCCTGGCTGGTTCTTAAATTGACACAACTGGCTGATCACTCAGCTGGGGTAAGGTGGTGTAATCACCCCTTGCTTAGATATAGTATACCTATATCTAAACCTATATCTGGACACATGTAAACCTGTGAGCCACTCCTATGGAAGGCCTCATCAATCCTGGAGGCTGAGTGCGTGGTTTTATGTGAGATGGAGCTCTAGCATGAGCTGAGCCTGTCTGCAGCTGTCGGGAACAACTCCCTAAGCTGTTTCAGGATAATGCCATACCATATACTCTTAAGTGCCTTATAATCCTCGCGGTTAAATAGCAAATTTGGTTTGGCTTTATCAAAACATGTCGTATAAGGTGTCATACGATTTGGAATACTATCCCCTCGCCAGTTCTGGCGACGGGGATAGCATTCCACCCCTCTAGAGGGGTAAGACATGTTACTTCACTTAAATGCGGTTAATTTCTCCAAAGACCTTAAGATCCACAAAATGGATGCCTCTGCCACAGACAAATGTCTGGACCCCTGCAGCTGACCGAAACTCGGCCAAATGGGGCCTGGACAAAGAGTTTCCTGTCACAGGAGGGTGTCACCGCCCTCCAGACAGGAGATAGTGGATTGTAGCAGGGAGGTTTGAAAGAAACCAGACACTGCCTGGGGCGCACAAGGCTGCCCCTTGCATAATCTGGCCAAACCGGTTCTGGGGCACTCCAGCCCTCGTGCCAGGGCGGCCTGGATCAAAGGAAGGGGGTGTATCCACCCACTTCCTGGGTCCCACCCATAGGGGGGGACCTAGCAGGTAATCACGCCCCCCAGATTCGAATAAGAGTGGGAGCAGTGCCAATGCACATCAGATTTCCTGGAAGAAACATTAGAAACGAAACTCTGGACCCTTGGACCTCCATCTCAACGTGGAAGCCCGAAGAATCTCCCTTGTGGTCAAGGAGTGACCACCCTGCAGCAGCAGGCACCATCCAGCCCTCGACGTCTACTTAGTTGCAGTTCCCGCCGGAACTCGAGCGACTGAGATCGACGAGATCAAGCTTGCCTGCCTTCCAACAGCCCGATCCACAGTCCCTGCAGAGCTGAGACCCGTGGAGGTGACCGGAAGCGTGGGGCACGCCATCTTGAATTGACCACGAGACGCTGACCGTGCAGCCCACGAGTGACCCTTGAAGCTGTGCACCGGGGTTTGAGAAGCCCCCACCCTGAGCTACTCTTGAACCGAAGTTCAGCCCTCCACACTCGACGAGTGCTGCGTGGGGCCCTTCTGCTCTATTTGGCTCAATGCGTTGGCCCGGTCACTTGCCAGCCGGCTAGTGGTCCCTGTGCCGACGAAACTACAAAGAAGACTCGTGAATCTGGTTGCTCCAGATCCACACCAGCTCCCCTGAAAAGGAGCCCCGACTCTGACCTCCCTGGTCCGAGTGAGAAGCAATCTTCCGATTCCGCGTGGATTGCTCTTGCCAAGTGTTGTTTGCTCCAAACTTGAAGCCGACAGTGCCGACGGCGAGAGCCTGCGTGGGACAGATCGTGACCTGCTCCTGGACGTCGCAGATGCCCCAGAGCCCACGTGACAGCAGAGAGAAGCTCCTCGACGACCACCTGATTGCGCCCGACATTGCCTGGTTCCGTCCTGGTTCCACCCTGGTCACTGCTGAGTGACCCAGACTCTGTCCCCTCTGCTTTCAGGTACTCTTCGACTTGAGTCCACCCTTGGACTCCACCGGACACTTCATCTTCAACCCGCCTGCAGCCCTTTCAGCTTCAAGCACCAAGAGCCTGCGTGTCAAAACCCGACGCCACTTCGACCCTGTGCACCCACTTCCTGTGGGTGAGGTAACTTTGCTCCGCCGGTGTTCCCACACTGGTGCACACCTCTAGGGTCTGTGTCTTAAGTTTTGTTCCTCTAGGTTCAGCGGAAGTGTCCTAAAACTCTAACTTTACACTTTTTACGCACCATTGGTTAACATTGGTGCATGCGTGCGCTTTCCGCACTGCTCCCGAATCCCGAGGGCCATTCCCGACTTCAGCATTGCTTGTCCTGACTGCTCCCAGCGATTCCCTAGGCCCTAGGCCTAACCACTGCTCGAGTGGCATCTCTTATACCACTTGTTTAGTATATGGTTTGAGTGGCCCCCTGCCCTCATCCATAATTGTGCAACTTGTATGTTTAAACAGTGCTTTTGATTTAACGCTTGTGCCCCTTTATTCATAAAGAATACTGGGGATTGTTTTTAGTAATAAACACATATATTTTTATAATATATACTTGTGTGGTGTCCTTTCATTTGATATTACAGGATTGTATGTGGTAAAATAGCTCGCTTAACACGACCTCTTAAGTTAAGCCTTTAGGCTGCTTAGTCCATGCTACCCCTAGGATAGCTTGTCTAATAAGGTTGACTTACAACCAGACACCATAAGGGATTGTTTGGTCTGATAATAGGTGGTTCCAGAATTGGAAACATCCCCTATCAGGCCAACTTCTCACATTGGTGAGCAGCGGTGCGGATTTGAGCTTGCTGTTGTTTTACCATTGCAATCTTTGTATCAAATTGAAAGATCACATCAAGTACCTCTAGGTACATATAAATCAAAAGCTTAGCATATTAAGTTCTACTGAACTTAGTAGTTGTAGATTAAAGGGATTAGCACACCCTGACTACAACTCACTAGTAAGGTACAGTAGGAAAACACTTAGTGTAGGTAGGTGCATTACTTACACCACACTAGAGTCATGTCTGACACAGGAAAAGCCTCAGGGTCTACTCCTGTGACAGTTGACCTTACCCAGGCAACTTTCAGCTATGACAAACTAACCCGAAAAGACTTGGTTGCCTTGTGCAAATCAAGAGGGTTAAAAAGGGGCAGAAGTCCCACCTGCCAAATCCTGGTAGCCATCCTAGAGCAGGATGACTTAGAAAGGGCAAAGGAAGCTTCCCTAGAGACAGGAAATGGAGGGAACCCCCCTGTAACTGATCCCCCTCAGGAGGAGGACGAGGAAGAAGAAGAGGAGGAGGAGGACTCAGAAGTTGAGGACCCAGAAGATCAGGATCAGAGGGGTAGCCAGGTCCAAGTTGCCAGGCTTAACCAGGCCAACTTAGACCTACTGGGGAATGGAGAAGGCCAGCACCTCCCCAGATCCCAAAATGTTATTCTCCCAGGCAACAGAAGAGTGAGATCTCCCTCAGGGGACTCTCATATTTCTAGTGCCTCCAGAGAATCACAGAGAGGCATGACTGCTTCTCAAAAGCTAGAGCATAGGGCCAGAATGAGGGCTTTCAAACTCCAGATAGAGAGGGAGGAGGTAGCCTTGGCTCAAGCTAGACTTGCCTTGGCAAGAGAGCAGAAATTAAGTGGCTTAGATGTCACTGGTGGCAGCAATTTTCCAAGAGAAAAAGACAGGGGCTATGACAATAGAAACCTGACAAAAATTGTGCCCCCCTTTAAAGAAGGGGATGACATCCACAAATGGATGACTGCTCTTGAGAGAGCCTGCATGGTACAGCAGGTTCCTCAGGATCAGTGGGCTGCAATTTTATGGTACTCCTTTTCTGAGAAAGGGAGGGACAGGCTCCTCACAGTTAGACCTGAGGATGCCAAAAACTACACTGTCTTGAAGAGTGCTCTTATTGAAGGGTTTGGCCTAACCACTGAGCAATACAGGTTGTTGTTCAGAGACACCCAAAAAGCACAGACTCAAGACTGGACTGATTTCGTTGAGTGTGCCACTAAGGCTTTGGAGGGTTGGTTGCAGGGAAGTAAAGTTTCAGACTATACAGGATTGTACAATCTTATGATGAGAGAACAGATCCTTAATAACTGTACAAACCAGCTGTTGCATCAATACCTTATTGACTCTGATCTGACCTCTCCCCAAGAATTGGGAAAGAAGGCAGACAAATGGGTCAGAACAAGGATTAAGCAGAAACCCCAGAACCAAGGTGGTGACCAGAAGAAAACAGACCAGAAGGGTGGTAATCAGAAAGATAAAGAAAAAGACCAGAAGTCTTCAGGCCCCCAAACTAATAGTAAGGAGGGTGGTTCCCAAAATGGAAACAAGAAGAAGAAGAACAAAGGTCCAAAGACACCTTGGTGTAATACCTGCAAATCAGTTTCACACTGGGGCAGTGAGTGCACCAAGGCAAATCCAGTCCCCACCACTCCAGCTCCTAAAGCAACTGCAACCCCAAGTACAGTAAGCAGTGGTGGAACACAGTCCAAGGGTGTAGCTGGGTTGACCCTGGGTATTGAAGTAGGATCTGGCCTAGTCAGAATCCCTACACAGGCAGTTCTCCTGTATGATGTGGACATTGAGTTGCCCACTGCAGTAAGCCCCAGTAACCTGGGCAAATACAGGCAGACTCCCTTAATTAATGAGAAACTGGCTCAAGCCTACAGGGACACATGTGCCAGTGTCACAATGGTGACACCTGACTTTGTGGACCCTGGACAGATTGTACTAGGTGAGAGCTACCTAGTGACCAATGCAAGCAACTCCACTACTTCCCATAGTGTGGCAGTTGTGAACTTCTCCTGGGGAGGGGTAGATGGCCTAAAGAAAGTTGTTGTGAGTGCAGACCTACCAGTAGACTGTCTGCTAGGCAATGATCTTGAAAGCTCAGCATGGTCAGAAGTGGAGTACAGGACTCATGCAGAAATGCTAGGGATTTCAGAGCATGTCCTTGCCATGACAAGGGCTCAGGCTAAGAAGTGCCTTCCTGAACCAGTGGTGGATCTTGAAACAATAGACCAACCACAACCCAAGAGGAGGAGCAAGAGAGGAAAGGCTGAGCCTTCCAACTTGCCCCAGGTTGAGGATCAAGTTTCAGAGGAAACTGATTCTGCAGTCCAAGAGGAGACTGTCTCTGAGGAACTTGAACCTGACCAGGTTGAGTTTCTGGGGACAGGGGGACCCTCAAGGGCAGACCTGAGGCAGGCTCAATTAGATTGCCCTTCACTTGAACCCCTCAGACAGCAGGCTGCTGCTGAGGCTGCTGGGGATGCCCAAGGTACCCATACTGTGTATTGAGATGATGGACTCCTTTACTCAGAGGCTAGAGACCCCAAGCCTGGCATGACCAGGAGGTTGGTCATACCTCTGCAGTTTAGGGGGTTCCTTCTTACCTTGGCCCATGATATTCCCCTTGCAGGACACTTAGGCCAGAACAAGACGTGGGACAGGCTTGTTTCACACTTTCACTGGCCTCACATGTCAGAGGATGTCAAGGAGTTTTGTCGCTCCTGTGTCACTTGCCAAGCCAGTGGTAAGTCAGGTGGCACAACAAAGGCCCCCCTAATACCACTACCTGTGGTGGGGGTCCCCTTTGAAAGAGTTGGAATTAATATTGTGGGTCCAATGGACCCCCAAACAGCATCTGGGAACAGATTTATACTGGTGGTAGTGGATCATGCCACCAGGTATCCAGAGGCTATTCCCCTGAGGACCACCACAGCACCTGTGGTGGCAAAAGCCCTCATTGCAGTTTTCTCAAGAGTGGGCTTCCCAAAGGAGGTGTTATCAGATAGGGGCACCAATTTTATGTCCAGCTATCTGAAAGCAATGTGGAAGGAGTGTGGAGTAAACTACAAGTTTACCACCCCCTACCATCCACAATGCAATGGGCTTGTGGAGAGATTTAACAAGACCCTTAAAGGCATGATAAAAGGATTACCAGAGAAGCTCAGGCGGAAATGGGACATTCTTTTACCCTGCCTGCTCTTTGCTTACAGAGAGGTCCCACAGAAGGGGGTTGGCTACAGCCCTTTTGAACTTTTGTTTGGCCACCCTGTGAGGGGTCCATTGTGTTTGGTAAAGGAAGGATGGGAGTTACCTCTCAAAAAGCCCAAACTAGACATAGTGGACTATGTACTTGGTCTCCGCTCCAGGATGGCTGAATACATGGAAAGAGCATCCAAAAACCTGGAGGCCAGCCAAGAATTGCAGAAAGCTTGGCATGACCAAAAGGCTGTACTGGTAGAGTTCCAACCAGGACAGAAGGTGTGGGTACTGGAGTCAGTCGCTCCAGCAGCACTCCAGGACAAATGGAGTGGACCCTATCCTATCATTGAAAAGAAGGGAGAAGTCACCTACTTGGTGGACTTTGGAACACCCAGGAGCCCTCACAGGATAATCCATGTGAATCGCTTGAAAGCATTTGTGGACAGGGAGGACATGAGCTTGCTCATGGCCACAGATGAGGATCAGGAGGAAGAGAGTGACCCTCTCCCAGACCTGCTTTCTCAGAACCCTGATGATGGTTCAGTTGATGGAGTAGCCTTGGCAGGCAGCCTCACTGACCAGCAACAGATGGACTGCAGACAGGTTTTGCAGGCCCACAGGCATTTGTTTTCACTCACACCCAGCCAGACTGACTGGTGTACCCATGTAGTGGACACTGGTGACAGTCTGCCTGTGAAGAATAAGATCTACAGGCAACCTGACCATGTCAGGGATTGCATCAAGGCTGAGGTGCAAAAGATGTTGGAGCTTGGAGTGATTGAGCCATCAGAGAGCCCATGGGCCAGCCCAGTAGTCCTGGTGCCAAAACCTCATACCCAAGATGGAAAGAGAGAAATGAGGTTTTGCGTGGACTACAGGGGTCCCAATGCTGTCACTAGGACAGATGCTCACCCCATTCCAAGAGCAGATGAGCTCATTGACAGATTGGCTTCTGCCAAGTTTCTGAGCACATTCGATCTGACAGCTGGCTACTGGCAAATCAGACTAGCTGAGGAGTCAAAAGCCAAAACAGCATTCTCTACCCCTAGTGGACATTATCAGTTTGTGGTAATGCCCTTTGGTTTGAAGAATGCACCTGCCACTTTCCAAAGGTTGGTGAACCAAGTCCTTACTGGGTTGGATGACTTTTGTGCAGCATATCTAGATGATATTGCTGTCTTTAGCTCCACCTGGGAGGATCACCTGATCCACCTGAAGAAAGTTTTGGAGGCCCTGCAAAAGGCAGGCCTAACTATCAAGGCCACTAAGTGCCAGATAGGGCAGAGTAAGGTTGTATACCTGGGCCACCTAGTAGGTGGAGGCCAGGTTCAGCCACTGGAGAGCAAAATCCAGGCCATACAGGACTGGGCTCCTCCAGTTACCCAGACACAAGTCAGAGCCTTCTTGGGCCTGACTGGGTATTACAGGAAGTTTGTGAAAAACTATGGGTCTATAGTGACACCATTAAATGACTTGACATCCAAGAAGATGCCAAAAAAGGTTCAGTGGACAGTTAGCTGTCAGAAGGCATTTGATGACCTGAAGAAGGCCATGTGCTCTGCACCTATCCTGAAGAGTCCTGACTACTCCAAACAGTTCATTGTACAGACAGATGCTTCTGAGTTGGGGGTGGGAGCTGTGCTCTCACAACTTAATCAAGAGGGTCAAGACCAGCCTATTGCTTTCATTAGCAGGAGGCTGACTCCCAGAGAGAAACGTTGGTCAGCCATTGAGAGGGAGGCCTTTGCTGTGGTTTGGGCACTAAAGAAGTTGAGGTCCTACTTGTTTGGAACTCACTTCCTAGTGCAGACAGATCACAAGCCCCTCTTGTGGCTCAATCAGATGAAGGGTGAAAATCCCAAACTGCTCAGGTGGTCCATTTCCCTACAGGGGATGGACTTTACAGTGGAGCACCGCCCAGGGACTGACCATGGTAATGCAGATGGTCTCTCCAGGTACTTCCATCTAGAACATGAAGACTTATCTGGTCAAGGTTAGTTTAATGTCCCTGCGTTTGGGGGGGGGGGTTGTGTAGGAGAGTAGGGTCTGCTATCCTATGGTCACCCCAAATTTTTGCTTTTTGCTTCACTGGTTTTCGACTACTGAGGCTGTGGGCCTGCTGATCAGACCCCCAGCCTGCTGTTCTCTCACTAAATTAATGACACATGTGCTATAGGCACATACCACAATTGGAAATGGACTCCTTGTCAGCCCCTGTATAATGCACTATAGGTGCCCAGGGCATAGGGGCCACCAAGGCCTACCAGGGGCTGCAGCATATCTTTTGCCACCCCTGGCTGGTTCTTAAATTGACACAACTGGCTGATCACTCAGCTGGGGTAAGGTGGTGTAATCACCCCTTGCTTAGATATAGTATACCTATATCTAAACCTATATCTGGACACATGTAAACCTGTGAGCCACTCCTATGGAAGGCCTCATCAATCCTGGAGGCTGAGTGCGTGGTTTTATGTGAGATGGAGCTCTAGCATGAGCTGAGCCTGTCTGCAGCTGTCGGGAACAACTCCCTAAGCTGTTTCAGGATAATGCCATACCATATACTCTTAAGTGCCTTATAATCCTCGCGGTTAAATAGCAACTTTGGTTTGGCTTTATCAAAACATGTCGTGTAAGGTGTCATACGATTTGGAATACTATCCCCTCACCAGTTCTGGCGACGGGGATAGCATTCCACCCCTCTAGAGGGGTAAGACATGTTACTTCACTTAAATGCGGTTAATTTCTCCAAAGACCTTAAGATCCACAAAATGGATGCCTCTGCCACAGACAAATGTCTGGACCCCTGCAGCTGACCGAAACTCGGCCAAATGGGGCCTGGACAAAGAGTTTCCTGTCACAGGAGGGTGTCACCGCCCTCCAGACAGGAGATAGTGGATTGTAGCAGGGAGGTTTGAAAGAAACCAGACACTGCCTGGGGCGCACAAGGCTGCCCCTTGCATAATCCGGCCAAACCGGTTCTGGGGCACTCCAGCCCTCATGCCAGGGCGGCCTGGATCAAAGGAAGGGGGTGTATCCACCCACTTCCTGGGTCCCACCCATAGGGGGGGACCTAGCAGGTAATCACGCCCCCCAGATTCGAATAAGAGTGGGAGCAGTGCCAATGCACATCAGATTTCCTGGAAGAAACATTAGAAACGAAACTCTGGACCCTTGGACCTCCATCTCAACGTGGAAGCCCGAAGAATCTCCCTTGTGGTCAAGGAGTGACCACCCTGCAGCAGCAGGCACCATCCAGCCCTCGACGTCTACTTAGTTGCAGTTCCCGCCGGAACTCGAGCGACTGAGATCAACGAGATCAAGCTTGCCTGCCTTCCAACAGCCCGATCCACAGTCCCTGCAGAGCTGAGACCCGTGGAGGCGACCGGAAGCGTGGGGCACGCCATCTTGAATTGACCACGAGACGCTGACCGTGCAGCCCACGAGTGACCCTCGAAGCTGTGCACCGGGGTTTGAGAAGCCCCCACCCTGAGCTACTCTTGAACCGAAGTTCAGCCCTCCACACTTGACGAGTGCTGCGTGGGGCCCTTCTGCTCTATTTGGCTCAACGCGTTGGCCCAGTCACTTGCCAGCCGGCTAGTGGTCCCTGTGCCGACGAAACTACAAAGAAGACTCGTGAATCTGGTTGCTCCAGATCCACACCAGCTCCCCTGAAAAGGAGCCCCGACTCTGACCTCCCTGGTCCGAGTGAGAAGCAATCTTCCGATTCCGTGTGGATTGCTCTTGCCAAGTGTTGTTTGCTCCAAACTTGAAGCCGACAGTGCCGACGGCGAGAGCCTGCGTGGGACAGATCGTGACCTGCTCCTGGACGTCGCAGATGCCCCAGAGCCCACGTGACAGCGGAGAGAAGCTCCTCGATGACCACCTGATTGCGCCCGACATTGCCTGGTTCCGTCCTGGTTCCACCCTGGTCACTGCTGAGTGACCCAGACTCTGTCCCCTCTGCTTTCAGGTACTCTTCGACTTGAGTCCACCCTTGGACTCCACCGGACACTTCATCTTCAACCCGCCTGCAGCCCTTTCAGCTTCAAGCACCAAGAGCCTGCGTGTCAAAACCCGACGCCACTTCGACCCTGTGCACCCACTTCCTGTGGGTGAGGTAACTTTGCTCCGCCGGTGTTCCCACACTGGTGCACACCTCTAGGGTCTGTGTCTTAAGTTTTGTTCCTCTAGGTTCAGCGGAAGTGTCCTAAAACTCTAACTTTACACTTTTTACGCACCATTGGTTAACATTGGTGCATGCGTGCACTTTCCGCACTGCTCCCGAATCCCGAGGGCCATTCCCGACTTCAGCATTGCTTGTCCTGACTGCTCCCAGCGATTCCCTAGGCCCTAGGCCTAACCACTGCTCGAGTGGCATCTCTTATACCACTTGTTTAGTATATGGTTTGAGTGGCCCCCTGCCCTCATCCATAATTGTGCAACTTGTATGTTTAAACAGTGCTTTTGATTTAACGCTTGTGCCCCTTTATTCATAAAGAATACTGGGGATTGTTTTTAGTAATAAACACATATATTTTTATAATATATACTTGTGTGGTGTCCTTTCATTTGATATTACAGGATTGTATGTGGTAAAACAGCTCGCTTAACACGACCTCTTAAGTTAAGCCTTTAGGCTGCTTAGTCCATGCTACCCCTAGGATAGCTTGTCTAATAAGGTTGACTTACAACCAGACACCATAAGGGATTGTTTGGTCTGATAATAGGTGGTTCCAGAATTGGAAACATCACCTATCAGGCCAACTTCTCACAGAGATCAACATAAAAAACTCTCCAGAAGGCTGCAGACCATACAGAACTCGGCGTCCAGAATCATCCTCAACCTCCCATGCTGCTCTAACATCACACCACACTGAAAGAGCTAAACTGGCCACAAGTTCACAAATGAACACAATTCAAACTCCTCACCCACACATTCAAGGCACTACATAACACTTACCCAGAATATCTCAACAATCGCATCTGCTTTCACAAACCTTCCAGGCACCTCTCCTCATCTGGGCTCCTACTTGCACACATCCGTCACATACAGCAAACCAGATCTGGCAAGTGAGTCTTCTTCTATATCACTCCTAAAGCAGAAGAGCATCCTCACTTTTTGAATTTCACAAGAAGCTGGAGACCTGGCTGTTTGACTAGTTCCACTAGGCTCTAGGTGTGGCTAGGCTCATCAGCTCTAGGATGCCCTCTTGGGATATAGTGTGCTTTACAAATCTCTATAGCATAACACAACATACACCCCAAATTTGATGCATACCCTGTGGGCATGTAGGGCACACAATATAATGCAGACTCAAAGACTCACAGAACTGAGAAAACCCGAAGAGTACAACAAAAGTGGGTTGTTTCCCCCTAATCTGAAGCTTATAATGTGTGAAGAAGGTTTGAGGGGAAGCATGGATTCCTCTATGACTGTGGTGAACACAAGAGAAGTGATAGAAAATGTCAGACAAAAGGGGCCAGAGCCACAATAACCAGATGTAAATGCACGATCAACATCTATTCTTCTTCCATATCAGATGAAGGAAGTGGATAGAAGTATGGTAGGACAATGTCATGTTCACACTTAAAAGTCTAAATGGACCATTTATGTATGTCTCTGGGTGTATGGTTATGACCTAAATCTAGATAGGAAGCAACATCGCACTAATCAGAAGGGGGACAGCTATGGTACATTTTGGAAAATTTACGGTATGACAGAGAATGTAAGGTACCAGGATGTTGAGTTTTAACCCCTTCGCCGTGGCGAACATTACGCCAGGGTGTGGCTGAATCCAATGCGTGTGCAGAACGGTTGGCTCTCGGCCGTCAGACGCCCATGCCCAACGTGACGTCGGACGGCCAGGGGCCGTCCGACGCATCAAAATGGTTAAATAATGTATTACAGTGAAATCATAGTTTAAATTTCATGAGAGCAAATATACTGTGAGTCAAAATGTTGTTGGTAAATATATGATTTATTCAGATCTGTAAATAATATTGTAGGTAAAAATACAGCTTACACAAATATTGTGGCATTTAATGAGCTTGTGCATGCATGTAGTGATGTCTACTTTTTATTTTTAGTTTGTACATATTTGAACAATATTTTTAGTATGTGATAATGTTCAGGATATTTTAGTGACTGTATTTTTATCAATCACATTTCTGTATTTTGTAGTACTTTATGTTAAAATTTATACTGTTTGGTTTGTGGGTTCTTGTTGGGGTTAGGATGAGTAGTGTTATAATTGAAAAAGTTCTGTACATTTTGGAGGGTTCATGTTTTTTGAATGGGGTTATGTGTGTGAACGCTTTTAGTTAATAAATTGAAAAGATTGAAATGTAGGACAATGTCTGTGTGAGTCCCTTAAGGTGATGGCGCTGTGCAAATACAGGAAATCTTCACAGGGCAAAATTTAGTGTCAAAACTATAAAGGTTTATTCAATATCAAGCATCATTATGTGCAAAAGGTGTATAGTCAAATTAAAATCAGGATCTATAATGCACTAAATAATGCAAATGCAAGCGAAATCAACAATTCTCCAAAGCAAGTAAATGGTCAGAACCAAAGTATAGTTCATCAGAAGGTCTAACATGAAAATCTGCTCAAATTGTTTAAGTATTAAGGGGCCGATGTAGGTAATCCCAGATTACCGATTCTTAAATACCGAATCATACCGATTCGGTATTTAAGAACAGGCAAATGGGATGTAGGTAATTTTACTGAAAAAATTACCGAATCTGTACGTTTCGGTAATTACCGAATCGGTAAATCCCTATTCGGTAATTGCCATTTATTCCTATATGCCAATTACCGAATCGGTATTTACCGATTCGGTGAAAGGGGGAAACATTGAAGGGTGTCACTTTGACACCCTGTTGCATCCCTCAAATGTGTATGGGTGCAAATGTTGCAGACATACATGACCTAAGAGCATGTATGTCTGCAACATGGCACAGTTGGAAAAGCACAAAGAATGCTTTTTCTAAGGTTTTCATTATTTACCACCAACTTCTAGTTGGTGGTAAATAACGAAACCTAAGATGGGAAAAGCACTAATTTGAGTGCTCCCTACATTTCAGATTCGGTAATTTACTAATTCGGTATTTTTAAGAATCGGTAAATTACCGAATCTGAAATGAAGCCACCTACATATGAAAAGCCTAATTCCGGTCGGTAACGGCCGAAATTCGGTAAGTTCGGCCGTTACCGACCGGAATTACGCTTCCTACATCTGGCCCTAAGTCAATATACAGACAAGCTCAGAGTCTGCTCAGTTAGAAAGGCAAACTAGTTCTAGGTAAGAGAGAGACTGATTTAGAGTCTGCCTTTGGGGAAGTAATCAAAAAGTCTAAGTTTAAATCAACAAGCAGAACCGCATAGAGACTGCACAGTTTGAAAGGCACGAAAAGTGTGACACATAGCCCAAAAAGGGTACATTTTATAGGTTTCAGGTATGAAAGGCACACACTTGACAGGGTGAGATCTGACATAATAGGGCTGTGCTAATGAAGTTATAATCACATAAACCAATAGTCAGAAACATTTTAAAACACCTATGTTCATGCATAATAACAATAAGGAGTACATAGGAAATGAGGGAAATAGCATGGCATTTGTGCAACAAATAAATACAATAAACAGTACAACTTTCATGGCAGAATTGGGTGGGCTTGATTTGTTTTGCTTTATTTTCTTCTTTCACCACTTAGTCATATGGTAATCTGATGTATAGCCAAGGGAATCAGTGCATAGCTTCTTGCGATGCATTCTGTGGTGTCGTTTGCCTTACCTTTGTTGGGGATGTTGGTCCAGTCATGCTTCTCTGTGGCATGCTCATGTAGCCTTCTTTTCTCTGTACTGCTGCTTCCAGCTGTTTTTTTTTGCGCTGCAGCTTCCCTTGTATTTCTTCTTGAACCCTTCCAACCCTATTGTTCTTGTTGCCTAGGTTCTGTGTGCCTGCTGTTCAACATTTATTTGGGGTTGTTGTCCCTTTGATTTTTTCCTTGTCTACCAGGATTTTACATTGGTTTTAGCTTCTCAAGATGTTCTTGTATGACTTATGGCATCTGTGGGCTTGAGGTCTCTGATTATGTGCTATTTGCTGGTTCTTCCTTTGATTGGGCCTGCCTTTTGCTAGCTGTTGCTGGGTTCCTTCTCTGCTTTTGCTTCGGGGCAGCCATAGGCTGGTTTCCACTCCTAATTTTACTGACCCTGGTGTGATTGTTGAGACTGCAGTACCACTTGGTTTTTGGACCCCTATTTCCTAGTAGTCTTTTTCTTTTCCTCCAACTTTTAGGACTGGACGTTGTCTTTCTCTCCTATTTCCAATTGCTGTCTCAGCAAGGACCAGCACTGCTGGCTCTGGTTTGTTTTTATGTCTTGGAAGCTCAGACTGTTGTGCCCTCCAGTTGCGAGATATGTTAGAGATACTTGCCTTAATGTACCCCTGCTGAATCTACTAGATTGTTTTGGTAGGCTTGGTTGGCCTTCCTCACCCCACAGCTTGTTGTCTCACTCAGGTGCTAGAAGGTGGTCTCTTATTCATTAGACATGTCATGTGGGCTTGCTTTTGGGTATGTTTGTTCTTTGGGTTCTCTTCTGTTCTACCTTCTTATTTAATGTGCTTCTTACGGGGTTTATTCATACCTGTTTCTTTGGGCTGTTGTATAAGTTTTTTTCATGTGGAAAGGGCCCTTAGGCTCTGGGGGTTTGGCACTCTTTGCTGAGCTAGGTTCTGGTGTGGGCTATACCATGCTGGATCTGCCTTTCTCTCCTGTATTGGGGATGCCTTATTTGTCTTACATCTGCCTGTCTCTGTCATTGGTGCTTGTGCGTCAGGGCCTGTTTCCCATATGCTGGTCAATCCTTTGAACTGTTGCTTATTCCTTCCTTGTGTTGGGTCTTTTCACGAGACTGCTCTTTGTTTCTGCATCTTGGTTCTGGCTTTTGTCTCTCGTTCTTAGGGGATTACCTGCCAATGGGTGATAGGTGCGTTGTTTCCTTTTCAATTACATTCCTTGCTCTGATTGGAGGGTTCTCAGGATGTATGTGGGCTTCAGTTGACTAGGTATTACTCACTGTTCTCTTCATTGTTGATGTAGGTGGTCCTTATTACCAATCCAAATCCAATCCAAAAATTCTTTATTTCGGCCCGTTTAGACCATAAAAGATACAGTAAAAAACATCAGCATAAAAACATCCACATACAGTAAAAAGACACTAATATACATTTCGTAAAAATTCATTTCCTAGGAGAATCTGGATGAGGGTAGGAGTTAACATTGCAGTTCATATCAGTATTCAGTCTTTTATTAATTTTCTCCTTATCTGCCACATAGCCATTGTAAACTTGGCAACTGTGAAGACTATGTGGGGCAAGGTACTTGTTTTCAATATTCTGTATGAATGTAAATGGTCCCTTATGCCCAAGTTCCTACATAATGGCGCTAGCCAATATTTCCTTGGTCTATGGTAAGCTGGGCAGAAAAACAGAGCGTGAATCTCCTCCTCATCGTGGTTGCTGCACCCTGGACAAATTCTGTTGTCCCTCATTGTCCATTTACAAGTAAAGGTTTTGAGGGGCAGGGTGCCTAGCCTCCATTGGATAAACAATTTTCTTGCTAAAATGGGGAAAATAATATCCATAAAACCTTCGAATTGGTAAGAATTTTTGGAGTCCAAGAATTGTTCAGTTAAAATGCCGTTATTGGGTGCACACACCAGGGAAACTAGACTGTTCTCCTTATGTACTTCGACCAATCTTTTGCGAGGGACCCTTTGACAGCCTTGTTCAGGAAACTCCCATAGCTCAGGGAGTCCCAGGCGGTACAGTTCTCTCTTTATAGAGGCCAACCACGGGATACTATCACGCTGGTTCAGATTCATTACATGGATAAGGTCTTGCCTATAGTGTGCAAGCTCGCCGGTGGTCCATAGCCTGTGCCAAAATCTTAACGGTTTTAGTTTCAAGTCCTCGCCTATCGAGGGGAGAGCTACAT
The DNA here is from genome assembly GCF_964261635.1 of Lissotriton helveticus. Classification (NCBI taxonomy): domain Eukaryota; kingdom Metazoa; phylum Chordata; class Amphibia; order Caudata; family Salamandridae; genus Lissotriton; species Lissotriton helveticus. Next base: position 736,671,435 of record NC_136061.1, on the reverse strand, counting down.
CTAGTCTTAAAGGGAGCAGGGGTGTGCCACGGGGGAGGGCCAGGGGACGTCTGAGAAAGTTGTTTTCTACTCTGACAAGTTCTGTCCCAGCTTTACACCCCCATAACTCACCACCATAGGAAGCAGCGGCTTTTGCTTGGGTTTTATATATCTCTACTGCCGGGCTGATGGGTTTGAAGGTGGAAGTGTTTACGACCTTCAAAATCGCCCCCAACAATTGGGACAACTTTAACCCGGATCTAGCTATCTGGGGGTCCCAGGATAAGTTCTCATGTAAGGTTACCCCCAGATACTGGAACGTTTTTACCCTTTCCAGTCTTGCAGAACCCAGTGTTGGATTAGGTCTGGTTTTAGGGGAGGGGTTGAATATCATGAATTTGGTCTTCTCTGTATTGATCTCTAGACCATGCTGTCTACAGAAAAGACCAAACCCATTTAATATCCGTTGGATCCCCATCGGGGATTTGGAGAGCAGGAGGGTATCGTCGGCAAACATGATAGCCGGTACCCTCCTGCCTGCCAACAAAGGAGCGTCATTGTCCGTGACATTGTCGAGATGGGATATGACACTCTTAATGAAAAGGCAGAACAGGGTTGGCGCCAAAACGCAACCCTGTCTCACCCCTCTTAAGACCGGGAACCTAGATGACAACGCTCCATCCCTCCCACACCTAACCTGAGCAAAGTTGCTGTCATGAAGCCTAATTATAGCATGTAGTCAATGGGTAGGAACACCCAGCTCCCTTAGGACCTCCCATAATTTCTTAGGGGGAACCAAATCAAAGGCGGACCTCAGGTCCACGAACACCATGTACAGCCTCCCCCTCTCTATCCTCACAGTTTTCCAGTAGAGGAGAACGAGACGGAAAATCTGATCCATGGTGGACGTGTTTTTCCTGAAGCCCGCCTGGAGGGGACTCAGGATCTCGTTTTCCTCCATCCAATCTAGAAGGTGGTCCCGAAGAAGGCGAGAAAATAACTTTTGGGGGACATCTATAAGGCTGATCGGCCTGTAGTTGGCTGGGAGCAGAGGAGAGCCCTTTTTAAAAATAGGTACTATTTCTTCCCCCAGCCAAGTACAGGGGATCTCCATACCTCCCGCGATGGAATTGAAGAGAATAAGGAGGTATGGGCCCCAGATCTCTGGATGATATCTAAAAAGGTCGCCAGGCAATCTGTCGAGTCCCGGGGCCTTCCCCAACGCCAGTCTCTCTATTGCACTAAGTACCTCACCCAGGGGGAATTCTAGTCAACTACAGGGTCAGGTGGGACATCAGTGGCCACGTCATTAGCAAATTCAGGGGTATCTTGGTACAATTTGCTAAAATGGGCTTCCCAAACGGAGGCTGCTATGTTTGGCTCCACAGCAGTTTTTCCTTCTCCTGAACTGGTATTACCCAAGGACCAAAACTTTCTAGAATCCCTCGCTTCTATTGCCAGGGAGAGATCCTGCCATCTATTCCAGTCCCAATCAGATTTTGCTTATGCCATGGCTTCCCTGTATTTCCGCCTGAGCTCAGCTACCTTACCCTATTAGTACCTGCTTTTATTGTGGCTATTAGCTCTGTCTTTATCTTTTTATAAGAGGAATTGTACCAGGTTGAGGTTCGAGTCTTTTTCTTCCTTGGGACTACAACCGGGTAGAAAACCTCTCCTAGGGTGCCCACTAAGTCTATATGGATTTGGGCTAGTTTCTCGTTAAAATCTGGGGGTCTAGGCTGGTTGATTAATCCGTCCATTTCATTTAGCTTGGGAAGTGCTAGTTCATAAATCTTACTTATAGTCTCTTTTGAGTTTACCAGATTCCCCCATCTTACCCTACGTCTGTTGGAACTAAGAACCAGATTCCCTGGGTCTTCGCTGGGATCGGTGGACAATGACCCAGCAGCAGGTGAAGGGTGCACCATATCTAGTAAAAGTGCGTTGTGATCACTGTCTGTTCTTTGGATGGCCCTGAAATCCTGTACCTTGGACCACAGGCCTGTGTCTACGAAAATGTAGTCCAGGCGCGATTCATGGTCCTTCCTATTGAAGGTGCACGATGAAGGGGTGTCAAAAGGAGTACGCCCATTACAAGCCCTTAGCGCAAAATTTAGTGTTAGCGACATAATTTGCACTGCAAGGGGGAACCAAGATTTGGGATGGGGGGATTGGCATGGCGGGACCCCCCAATAATCGTCTTCATCAGTTAGGGCACCCTCCTTTAAACCTTCCAAGGGTTCAAAGTGACAATTAAAATCTCCACCCATCACTATCTTACAATCGATGGGAAGTTGACCCAGGAATGACGAAAGATCGTCGAGTGTAAGAGATTCCATGGACGCACTAACTGGGCGAGAATAGACGTTAATAATTGCCAAATTGAAGGCATTGGGCCATTTAAGTAAAACACATTGTATGTCTTGAGAAAAGTAGGTACGTTCTCTGCATTACACCCAATGTGACTGGCTACCCAGACCGCCAAACCACCCAAAGGCCTCCCTTTACCACTCCACTTAGCTTTAATTTCAAAAATTGCGTATCCTGCTCTACACAGGGGTTCCCTGGCCCAGGTCTCTTGGAAGAGACAGATATCGCTGCTGCCTACTAAGGAATCCTAGTCATTTGTAACTAGTTTATTGGCAATACCCGCCACATTCCAGGAGAGGACCTTCAAGGTTCCAACTGGAATCTTTGATCCCAACCCCCTGGTTACCTCGGGTGCGATGTCCGTTGATGCAACTTCAGGCCCTTGCAATGTTGTTTCCAAGGTGGATGGAACTACGGGTGCTAGATTGGGATCAGGTGGGCTCGGAAGTAGGTTATTTGTTTGGCCCCGTGGGCCGATAGAGATTAAGCTCTCGCGATGAGATGCATCAGACTCTCGAATGCAAGTGTCGATTACGCCTCTCCCTGTCCCCTGTCCTACAGATTCACCAGAGATGCTTTGGGTGTCCCTGGAAGATGCACCCTTCTCGAGTCAATCCACCTGGTCAAGGCAACTGAATCTGTTGGAATGTGCATAGTTGCCATGAACATGGATATCATTCCGGGTGGGCCTGTATCTTGACCCATCAACAGCAAAACCCACCCTTGTCCAACCATCGTCCCTCCTCATAGTCAGGTCTCGTGCATTGGGGTGAAAGTACGACAGAGGGACCAATTCAATGGATGTATTTCCAGATCTCCCAAGCCAGTTACAAATGTACGTAGCAACCAGTGGGCTCTGAAAGCTTACAATTATACAATCCCCCACACTTTTCTTGACAGTGTACCCAACCCATGGGACCCTTCTAACCATAAGTACTTCTCCTCTTAGGTTGGGTGGTAGGGGCCTTTGAATGTTTAACCAGCTGATAACTTTATTGCGTAGGGAATCGTAAGATTCCACCACATTGCTGGAAAGCTCCGGTACCCCCATCAGAATCACAGTATAGGCCGCCGCTTCGGGGGGCAGGTTAACTGCCTTCCGCTGGTTGAAGGAGCTAGCTGACCGATTAGGGCAACTAGCTGTTTCATTAGATGGTTTTTCCTGTCCAGAAGAACTGGCTGAAGCAGGTGGCTTCGACCTCCTGGCAGTTGGTACCGGTGGCAGTCGGCTTGGAAGGGGGACAGGGACAGGTTGTTGTGAAGGGACTGTGAAGGTATTCTCCCGGGGAGGGGCTATTGATAGAATAGGAGCCGCAGTAACTATAGCAGTAGGGGAGGAAAGAATCCCAACACTGGCCCCGTTAGCTCCATGTATACTTACTCGTGGCCCTTGCTGGTCGCCACCGCTACCACTTGACCTTTCTAAAGCTAGAAGTCTAGCCTCGATAGAATCTAGTTTAAGGGAGAGAGGATCCAAAAGACTTTTAAAAATATCAGTAAGTGAGCAGATAATATGCTCTGAGTTGTTAGAAGGACCCCCTCCAGAAATAAATGGGCCGGTGTGCGTGAGTATGGGGTTGGCGTTGAGTAGTGGAGGACTCCCCATATCCATGACATTCCCTATGGTGGAAGTTCCGGGGGCATCCGTACTATCTTTAATAGCGTTTGTTGTGCGGTCAACCTTAGCCCTTTTAGCACCTATGGACTTCCCAGATCTTTTCCTTTTCGGGGCAACAACTTCTCTATCGCCCATATGTTCTGTTACAGTCAAACTGTCCCCTAGAGCCCTAGGTAAAACTAACTCTGCAATAGGGGATGATCCCACCTCATCAGTAGTATGTACTGAGTCTCTATCCCTGTGTGAGTTTAAGGGTCCTTAGCTGTTGTAGGACAGACTCTATGGTTTGATCAATACTGTCCATAAGTGATAAATGCGTGGCGTCAAGCAATAGTGATGATCTAACATTAGATGATGACCCCGGAGAAGCCAGGTGCGAGTTTTCTATACCTTCAGCAATTTGCTTTTCTAACACTGTGAGCCCCTTATTTACCACTGTATTTGCCCTAGCCAAAAACTTGTCCAAAGTACCTGAGACCATGGAAGCGGCCTTGCTTCTTGTTTCTCTCGTAGCCATTGTGTTAAGTCCGAGCCTCTAAGTAGCCAAGCGGGCGGGTACAGGAAGCCTAAATAGCGATTTGTTAGGGGGGTGGCCCGGTCCGGTCTCTGCCGTTCTCTAACGGCCTCGAACGTCCCGCCCTTTGCCCGGGCTTCGCCCCGGTCGTCGCCCCGCGCGCGTCCCGCGTGCGCGGGGATAGGAGGAGTTAAGTAAGAAGGGGCGGGGCGGGGAAGAGGCTCCAGCTGCGGCGATTGCCTGGCCGCCTGGAATGCTGGGCCTCGCAGTCCCGGCCCCGTCCTCAATGTCAAGAATGTCCGCGCTCCTCGCCTCCCAATAGCGCCGCCAGTACACGCTGGTACAGTTGCTCCTTTAGGGGGGACAGATAGCTCCCAAAAATGCAGGCAAGATAGGTCCACACTTCAAAGCGGCTAGTGAGCGGCACCGGCTTCCATATCAAATGAGAGCACAGGTATCTGTATAGCTGTAGTCTTGGGGCGGGCACTATTTCCCTGACCCCCACACCCCGCTCTTCACTCGGGGACCGACACAGGCGGCCAAAGAGCTAGCCACACCCCTGTTCAAAGGTTCCGCCGTAAAAAAACGTCCTTATTTGCCTGTGCTGTCATTTGGTCACTGTTCTCCTGGTGGGCATTCAACGTCTGCTCTTGCTTCGCCTGGATCATGGCTTTTATTTGTTTGGGGTTGTGGGCTGTCACCTGATTTGGAGCCTTCTTTCCCAGTGGTCCCTTTGGTGCTTTAGCGTTGTGGCTTTTTTGCCACTGTTGTAGCTTTGGGTCCACTGACGTATGTTTCTTTCTTTGGTTTTCCTCAAAGTGTGGAATGAGTCAAGGAAGAGGCACATAGAGGTCATGCCTCGGTTACTTAGTGGTAATCTTCATTACTCTGGGCCTCCTCCCCTTTGTTCAAGTCGTTACAGCACAACCACGTTCCATGTTCTATTTGGTATCCAGTGATGCTGTGAATATTTCAGGTGGATACTTGGAATATCAGTTCTATTTATTGTTCCCAGTAAGGGGAAAGGAGAATATATTTTTGGTATGTGCAAACTGGAGTTTCTTGTTGAAAGATATTTGGAGATGGGGAGATCTCATACATAAGGAGGACTGGGATGAGGAAGAGCAGGACTAGGTATAATAAAAATGACTGGTAAGTAATTGCGACTCTATTGCTAATAGAGACTCCCCTCAATGAAATGCAGGGGAGACAGCCATGACAACGCGGGCTTTACACCGCGCTGCCATTACGACGCTGCCATCGCAACGCAAGTCGTTACAACGACTTGCACTGGAGGGCGCTCTTGGTAAAGGAATAGTTTTATTTTCTATTCCAACACCTTCCCTACTGTTACGTGGGCTGTAGTTGGAATAGAAAATTAAACTATTCCACAATCCAGCGCCTGCAGCGCAAGTCGTTGTAATGGATGCATCGTAATGGCAGCGCGGGGTAAAGCTCACGTTGTCATGACATACATCCAAATGCAGGACCCGGGAAAACACAGTTGCTTTCCTGTGGCTGTTTATATACATCGGATGTAAATAAATAAACCTATCTGCAAACTGTTCCTAGTTTATAAAGATTGCACTTACCATGGGCAATTTTGCTCCAGAGCAATTGCAAAGTTGCACTATCAGTTGTGCCATTTGTCTGGTGCAAGACTTTATTTTTACATAGGTCAGTTATTTGTGCAGCACACGATCAGTGCAAATCATAATGCAAAATTGCACCAAAACACTGAGTGGCTCTCTTTAAGTATATTGACATGATGCACAAAGCCTAGCTAAACTTTGGAGGTTGAAATGGGTGCATTATGATGAAGAGTTCAGGGCTTATTTGGCAGAAGATGCAGAATGGATTTGGGGTCAAGGAGACAATGAGCTGTTCCTACAGACCGTGGCCCCAGAATGGCCAGGTCCTATGGCGTGGACGGCCAGCGGATGGCCCTTGCTTTGCAAGCCCTTTGAGGATCGTCCCACCCAGCGTTGGTAGCTATGGCAGGGCGCTGGTTGGACAGTCGGGCTTTGCAAGGTCTTTAATAAGGTGATTTGCAATATGGAGCATTGCTGCTTCCGTTGGCTCAAAGTGGTGTAGTGTGGCCCACAACCTGTTGTTGCAGTGGGTGTGGGAGAACAAGGTGGTAATTGCCAAGGTCAGGCTGACAGATGAAGGGGGAGAGGTGCTCAGAGTATGGGCAAAAGCTCATACATCACATGGAGTGGAATGCTTGAGGCACTAGGTTGGGGTTTTGGGGAGCACAGTGTTTAGACAAAATATCGGCGACAAAATATTGCGTGGACAAAATATTGTGTCAAGAACATCAAGGACAAAAATATTGTGAAGGTAAGTTTATATAGGTCAACAAAATGTTACTATATATAACTCCACACATATGTACAATAACCCCCTGTGATTCTGGGCAAATCACTTAATCTCCCCGTGCCTAAAAAAAAAAAAAATGAAAGTTTGTCCTCATGTAACGTAACTGGTGCTATGTAAAGCGCTCTGATAACTGATTCAGTTCGGTTCTAGTTCGCGCTATATAAAACTCCCAAAAATAAAAAATAAAAAAAATAAAAATATGTACCTTGATGATATCTATATATTTAAGCTATGTAGATGTGAAATTAAGAATAGTAAATCTATATTCACCTATTTGCACTTACCTTCTCGGGCCCCGATTCACAAATAGACTCCCCACTCATCGTGGAGTATCCTCAGTTATGGCAGGGCCTCTGCACTCGTGATGGGATCTCGCACTGCAGTTTCACATTGCGTAGATCCTGCCATGACTGAGGAGCCTCCATATTTTGGTCCTTAACTTTTTCTGTCCATTCAAGATTTTTGTCTCTGATATTCTGTCAGTGATATGAGGAGCTCAGCGGCAAACTTATCCCTGATTCATGGAATTGAGTTTGGGTTCAGACTGGATTACGACAGGCCTAAAGTGAGATGGTGAGCCGAGAATTTGCGACCAATAAGTGGGCATGAAGCAATGGTTCAAGCCAAATTGTTGAAAGAGGTAACCTTGGTGGTTTGGAGGATATGTAGGGTGTCTGCGAGGAAGATGGAAGCGGATCGTAGGTGTCTGGTAGGTTGATGGCAGGTCAGACGTTTGTTGATGTATGCAGATCCCTCATTGTGTAGGGCTTTGAATGCGTGGGTTAGCTTCTTGAACTGGGATCTCTTCTGTTTCAGGAACCAGTGTATCTTCTTGAAGTGGTGTGTGATGTAGGTCCTTCTGGGGAGGTCGAGAATGAGTCTTGCGTCTGAGTTTTGTATTGTTTGTAGTCTCTTCAGGAGGCGTGTGGAGATTCCTACATAATAATAAATAATAATAATCCACACTTGTATAGCGCACAATCACCCGTTAGGGTCTCTAGGCGCTGGGGGCCGTCGGGAAGATTAAGCAAGCTATTGCCCAGAGTCGCATGGTGCTGGGCTAACCTGCCGCCGGAGCCGGGGATCGAACCCTGACCCCCAGATTACATAGAGTGTGTTCCCTTAGTCTAGTCTGCTGGTGACGGGTGCCTGGGTGACTGTCCTTCTGGTGTTGCCTGGGAGCCACCTGAAGATCATGTGGAGCCTGCAAAGGGTGTGGATGCAAGATGAGACTCTGTTGACCTGTTTCTTCATAGAAAGCTTGCTGTCTAGGATGATGCCAAGGTTGCGGGCGTGGTTTGTCAGAGCAGGGGGATGTCTGAGTTCCATGGGCCACAATGCATCATTCCATGGCGTATTGAGTTTGAGAAAGTTTTCCTTCATCCAGTCAGTGAAGTTCCTCCAACATTTCCTCTCAAAAAGAATAGATCTTTGTTATCATGAAACTTCAAGGGACTCCATCAATTAACTTATATTTGCAGATTAACCAATTGCACACATTTACGTTGCTTTCAGATCGCTGGCATCCTGGCAGGAAGCCTTTTTTCTTCTTCAGCTCTCTGTCCTTCTCTCAGCTTCACAAAGCCAGAGACCCTATCCCTTTCAGCTGCGGCATCTCAACTGTTGAAGTTAACCATCCCTGGACAGTCATCCCTTAACAAAAAGGAGGGGAACTTTTTTTTTTTAAATAAAAAAAGTATGGGCATGTTGTTCTCCACATATCCCACCCACATCCTCTGATGACAATGGACCACTCTACACGAGATATAGCAGTGCTTAAGGTGCCAGTGATGTAAATTGTGGTCTTGCTGCCATAGGTGTAGACTTTAGTGCGGGCTGGTTTTGTCATGTGCTTCTCACACGGCCCATTGTTGTTTTATGTATGTTAGCCTTATCATGCACATTGTAGGCAACTTTAGTTTATGCATATGTTGCTAAATATCATGCTTGCCTTCGTGCCACGTTATATTTTCACGCAGAACTAGCACATTTTTTGCATTTGATTAGTTTTCTGTGATTTAGTCTGAACAGCCTAAGCAAGGTCCAACAACATTGCCCCTTATTATTTTTATATGCTTACAAACTAACCTAGTCATAATACGAGAATGCAGCTGCGGTTTTTAATACACATATCATGTCATATAGCTAGGGACAGGGTTTTGGAAAACAAGATACACACAGAGTGAAGGTCCTGAGACAAGAGTTCTGCATAAGTTGAGATATAGAATATTCACCTATGTATGCTAAGGTACGGGGTCCTCCACTAAACCCAGAGATCTATATAACAACTGAGCTTCAGTTGTATGGGGGGGTTTAGACAGATCTGTCAGATAACATGACAGGGCTCTTTTGTATATGGTTTATTAAGCATGCTGATGACATTATTAGTATGTATTTCTTTTATAATTGTGGTGTAATTATTGCATCTTAAAACATAGTTTAAATAAACATTGCAAATTTCCTTTATGTCTCTTTTTTATCTTCTTGTTGACAAGTACGAGCGAGAGAGCGAAAGGGTGTGTCCTGTTTCCGCGATCTCTTAGAGGGCCGAGAGTGTTATATTCTGGTGTGCCAAATCACGAGTCTCCCCGTAAAGGTTATGAGGGCAAGTGAGGCATTATAGCTAGTCGGACTAGGGCTCATAGATACTGATGTGATCTGGAGACTCATTGCCTCACATACTGATGTTCTATGGTCCCGAGCATACCTCTATTCCTGAGCAGAATCCTGCAACAGTTTGAGTGTTGGCCGGGGTTGCAGGGATGCTTAGTCTGGCCATGACAACTAACACACTGTGGAATCTGTGTCAATTATGCAACTGATCACAATCTGTCTGATATTCAGCAGGCATCTTTCCTGTGTTTGTGTCTTGCATTCGCCATAGTTCTCGGGTGCTAGGATGAGGTGAACATGTTCTTCCCCTGACTTGGATTCTTGTCTAACAAATTTGTCTCGTGGTTAATGACTTGTCTTGAGGTCGTTTACCATCTACTTGGTCTGATGATTCTGGGTGAGTGTCTGCAATAAATTATTACTTGTTGACCAACAGATATTGGTGAAATGGTTTGTCTTCCCACATACTGGGTTTTTCATTCACTGGGTAGGGGTATTATGGTGTGAGGGTCTGCCTGAGATGTGCATCAAATGCAGTGCCAGCCCTAAATCGAATTGAACGGGACAGCACCCTGGGCGGAAAACCATTTGGTATTTGTTGTGGGTGTAGGGGGTCATTGATGTGTGACGTTAGGAGGTTGAGGAAAATGGGTGGAGGACAGAGGGTTGATGGGTGCTAACAACGGCGCTGAGGTACTTTAAGGGCTGATCACAAAGGCTTTAACAGGAGCCGATTGATACCAATTGGGATCGACGAGCTGCTGTTTGCATGACATTAAGTCAGGCAGCTTCCTGCTGCTCCCCTTGGAATATTAAATACACTGAAGAGTACCTGGATTCCCACTTTTTGTTTTTCAGAACACCACACTACATTCTTTTTGTGGTTAGGTTATTTTATTCAACCTTTTCTTTATTGTTTTAAATATTTTCTCTGAGTAGGAAATCTCTTCTGTTCTCAGAAGGACATACAGTTTATACCATGAAAACACTTTACATACATACATCTACACATCTCTTTAAGCAAAATCAATTTGAAAAAATAAACACCCTTATATACAACAATTGCTCCAAAATTGCAACATTCAAAATTGCAACATTCAATAAACAGCACTATTTTCAATTTATACGTGCGTGGCCAAATTTCTCAATTCAAAAGAAAATGCTGCTCAATATAATTCATCACCAAAAGCAACATTGCCAATATTTGCCTATTTGTAAAACACTATGCAAAATTTTTCATTAATTCCTTCAATTTAAGAATATGCCAATGCGTTTCCAGCCACGTTTAAATTCTTCGCGGGCTTTCATCAGGGCTTCTTATTATTGGCACAAAGGAGTAATCTATGAAGCAAATGAAAAATAAAATGACAACTAATCAGCAATAGTACCTCTGACCTACCCTTCGCAGCCTTTATCTATATCTGATGGCTACACTTCATACCTTCTAGAAGATTCTTAAATTGTAGACGTTTAGTGTTTTTCAAAACATGGGTAGCGGCCATACGCGTAATCAATCTGTAAAAAATAATTATCTGGTTCAGTGTTCGTATCTCTTGTGTTCAATTTCGTGGTTCTAATAGCGAGCACTATGAACGAGCCTACCTTGCATCTAACTCTGATTCGTGCAAGCGGTCAATCTTTCCCAACGCTTAGTTTAACTGGGGAACATGGGCTGGGGTCAGCTCTGTAGGAAAGAGAGTATATATCGTTGCGACATACTCCCATCTAACATAATTTTCGACCTCACATATAGCTGTTATTGCGGCATACCTGTATCTAATTAAAGCGGCATTTCGGACACGGCTATCCTCTTCTTTTTGCCGATCCTGTTACAAAACAAGGCCAATGCCCAAATTAGTAAGCATTCTGTATCTACAACTGCGGAAGTGTTAAACAACTACCGCAGTGTATTCTCACCTCTACACTTCTGTAATATCCATGCCCCCGCGTTACTTCTTGGCTATGTTAGGCTCCTCCGGAATCTACTTCCGTCGTGTGTATCCCCCATACTATAACAAACCGGAGTTGTAATTACTCTCGGGCTCACGGATCCCAATACGGCATTTGCAATCAATTGTAAGACTGTCAGAACCGCTAATCTCGCTACTGACATTTGCGGGATATGTTCGTCAAGGAAAGATCAGGTAATTCCTAGTGGAAATACTTGGACTAGTCTAGTCCGCAAGAGGAGATTCGAGATGGCACCCAAAATGGCCACTGAAGGTAAAACGGCGGTGAGCGGTCTAGTTGATAGGCTCACAGCTGCGGAGGAGTAGAGGAGCAGCGCGAGCGCCTTCATGACGACGCACTTCACCAACGAACTTCGTCAGGAAGGTTGCCATATCCTGTTCCCCCTAGAGTATCTTGGCCCGTATTTTAAGTGTAAGGAATTCCAGTCATTTTGAGGAGAAAGGTATTGAAATACGCAATTCGTTCCTCAGAGCCCGACCGGAGTTTGCTGCCGTGCAGAATTTCAGAGCCGTGACGCGGAGAGCACGGAACGCATCTGAGGCGGAGGTTTCCAGCTGTCAGTCGTGTGAAGAATACAAGGAGGTCTCGAGCACAGAGCTAAGTGGCAATATTTTTCAGAATTACTGGATTAAAGGAAACGAACTTCCTAGGAGCGAGGCCCATAATGTTGTAGTATTGTCAAAATCAAAAGACATTAGCGCTAAGGCATTCAAACATTTTCTATGGAATTGAAAGTACTTTTGAAGGTCAGAAAATACATACCTAAAGCAGTTTTTCACAGTTGATAGAAGAAACCCTGCAATAGGAGAAACGAGAAAAGACATTAATTGTAGTTCTAAAATTCTAATGTTGTGAATAATGTACATAGTTCTCAGAGCAATATAAGAATACAAATAAGATCTGTGAGACAAGAACAGATTAAAAGAAAAGAAGACTAAGAGAATATTAGTGAAAGAGCTGAATTAAAAAAGGAAACAACAGAACCCCGCTTAAAACATCTCTCAACAGTTAGTGAAGTAAGTGCTTTTAAAATAAAATAAAAGATAGACAGATAAAAGAAAAGGCAGAGAAATTAATATCTATTCTTTCTTATTTAGTAACAACTAGCTGACGAGAAGACAAAATCAACCAACCAGAAGAGAGGCAAGGTTCAGGAGATCAAGGGTGGGTTAAATACACAGTAGAGTATACAAGAGTAGAGTAGAAGCATAGGTAGTAATGATATTTTAAATTTCAGGTTCCGCTGAGAGAAAGAAGGCGAAGGTGTTGCCAAGAGCTGACAGATGGACCCTTTCCGGACCAGTCTCTTCTTTGTTTAATATTTTATCCAATTCCCCCGTAACCCATGGTAATGGTCAGGAGGTTCTTTACAAGACCTACTGGCATTGCTTAGTGGGACTAGGGATCTAGCATCTCTGTTCCTGTGCAAGAACTGGTAAGACATTCAAGTGAGTAATTGAGTTCTGACAGAGTGAAGTGCCCACGTTGCCTTCGCACCTGAACAGAGATGGCGGAGGGAATTGACGTACAGTCCCTGGGAACAATTTTAGATGCAATACAAAAGGAGTTAGGAGCAGTCAGGGAAGAAAATCGAAACCTGAGGCAAGAAGTAGTTAGTGCCAGGAAGGAAACTGCAGAATTAGCATTAAGACTTAGGTCCTCCAGTAGTTTGGAAAGGGAAGCTATGAATCCAGTGTTAGAAGCCACCAATAGATCGACCACTCAGGTGATTCATTCCCTATCCCCTGTTATTCCACTTGCGGCTTCAGAAAGATTTAACGGGGATCCCCAGAAGGCGCAAATATTTTTTTCCCAATGCTCCTTGCACTTTATGTGCCGCCCTTCGATTTTCCCTGATGCGCAGTCCAAGGTAGCTTTCATACTCTCGTATTTAAGCGGAGACGCAGCCTCTTGGTCAGTGCCGCTCGTCTCCCGGGATGATCCTCTACTGAGGAACTTTGAAGGTTTCAAACAAGACTTTCTCCGAATCTTTGACAGGAGGCGGATTTCCCAGGTGGTGGATAACGAATTGCTCGACTTGCGACAAGGAAACTGAGACCTGATAGCGTACCTGGCCCAGTTCAACACACTGGTGGTCGAGACTGACTGGCCAGAAAGCAAAAGGGCTGCAGTATTTTATTGTGGGCTGAGAGATGAACTGAAAGATACATTGGCTCAAATTCCAAATCGACCCACAGAGATTTCGGCACTAATAGACCTAGTTTTGGAGATAGACTTTCGCCAGGGAGAAAGAAGAGGAGAAAAGAAGAAGGACTATAGAACAACAATTCCAAGATTTGATAGAGCTCGACCAGAGGGCACAAGAAGTGCGGAGACACAACAAGGAATAGAACCAATGCAGATTGGAACAATTAGAGGTCCTCTATCTAAGGAGGAGAAGGACAAAAGGAGAGTTGGTAATTTATGTATGTACTGTGGATCCGGAGGGCATTTCGTTAGAAATTGTCCAAAAAAGCCAAAGAGCACATACAAGCCGAAGGAAAACTAATGGCACCACCCGTGGGGGGAGTGGAACGGGTGGATGCGAATCAAGAAAAGACTCCAACTGAACACCGAGTTGCAAACACCTTGCAGTCGGCGGCTCCACATCTGAATCTGTCCATGGAAGCGAGATTTAGAGAAATCATTCTGACGGAAGTGTCAGTAATGATCGACTCCGGCGCCACAGGAAATTTCTGCGACTTACGATTTGCAGCTAAGGTGGGGATCCAAGCGATTAAGAAGAGTAAAAGTGAGCCCGTCCGAGCAGTAGATGGAACCAATCTCTCGTCAGGACCAATCGTGAGTCACACAGAGACAATCCAATTGATTTCAGGAGATGGTCACAATGAAAAGATCCAATTTAACCTAATAGATGCCCCACAATTTCAATTAATATTAGGTCTTCCGTGGCTTACCGAACACAATCCAACAATTGACTGGAGTTCAAGGACAATAGAGATGAACTCGATGTATTGCCATGAGAATTGTTTTGGTGCTGAGGAGAAATCCTTAGAAAATAATCCAGCTTTATCCTTGTGTTCCACCGGACATTCCATGTGTGTTATAGATATTACTGAAATTCCTGGAGATTATCAAGAGTTCCAAGACGTGTTTAACGAAGTGGAGGCCGAACAGCTACCCCCACATCGATTGTATGACTGCAAGATAGATCTGGAGCCAGGTTCCAACTTACCATGCAGTCGTGTCTATGCCCTGACTGAAAAAGAGAACCAGCATTTAAAAGAATACTTGGATAAGTATTTAGCGAATGGTTTCATTTGACCTTCTCAGTCCCCCGTCTCATCTCCCTTATTTTTCGTGCCGAAGAAGGAGGGAGATCTGAGGACGTGTATAGACTATAGAGCAATCAATAAGATCACTAAGAAAAATCGATACCCCTTGCCACTGATTTCAGTACTTCTGGACCAAGTCAAAGGAGCCAAGATTTATACTAAACTAGACCTGAGAGGGGCCTACCATCTAGTCCGAATGCGTGAAGGTGACGAGTGGAAGACCGCATTTCGGACTAGGTTTGGGCTTTTTGAATATCAAGTAATGCCTTATGGTTTGTGTAATGCCCCGGCTGCCTTTCAGCACTTCATTAATGACATCTTGAAGGAATTCATAGATCAATGTGCAATCGTGTACATTGATGACATTCTAATTTACTCATCTGATGTGTCAAGACACCACGAGCAAGTAAGAGGAGTTTTGAGGAAACTGCAAGAGCACAAATTATTTGTGAAACTGGAAAAATGCGCCTTTGATGTGTCACAAGTGGAGTTTTTGGGGTTTGTCCTTTCGCCTTCTGGAATATTGATGGACCAGAAAAAAGTAGAAGCAGTAATGAGTTGGAAAGCTCCTGCAAGCGTAAAAGAAATCCAGAGCTTCATTGGATTTGCCAATTTTTACCGGAGATTTATTAGTGAATTCTCCAGGAAGATTCTTCCCCTTACCAAATTACTGAGAAAAGGAATCAAGTTCGAATGGACAAAGGAAGCCGAGGAAGCATTTCAATCCTTGAAGACGAATTTCACCACAGCACCGGTCCTGTTGCATGTGGATCCAGCGGAACCCTTCTATGTTGAGACAGATGCGTCAGACCAAGCTGTGGGTGGAGTACTGTCTCAACGACACAAAACTACGGGTCAGTTGCACCCGGTTGCCTATCGTTCCAGAAAATTAACCTCGGCTGAGATGAATTATACCATCACGGAGAAGGAGTTATTAGCCATCAAAGATGCCTTTAAGGAGTGGCGGCATTATCTGATGGGGGCCAAATACGTAGTGACCGTGTTTACAGATCATCGTAATCTAAAGTTTTTAAAAACTGCCAGGACCCTAACACCAAGACAGTTGAGATGGTCCTTATATTTTGCGGACTATGATTTCGTGATCACCTATCGCCCTGGAGCTCAAAATGAAAAAGCGGACGCGTTGTCCAGAATCGGCACTGAAGCACAGAAAACCCTTACGGAGGATCAACCAATCATTCCAAGTGCAAGGATTATTGGGACCACCACTTCCATTAGTGTTGAGGAAGATGTCGCTAAGGTCATGAGACCAGAAGCCATGCAGGAGTGGGCCAAAGAAGGTCCAGATAGAGAGATAATCCAGCAATTACCCTATTATCAAAAGGCCTTGTATATTCCCACAGAAGAATTGCAACAACAAGTAATGCGAGAATGCCACGATGATCGACTAGCTGGTCACAAAGGAGAAGCCAAAACCGAAGAGTTAAT
Source organism: Lissotriton helveticus (assembly GCF_964261635.1). Classification (NCBI taxonomy): domain Eukaryota; kingdom Metazoa; phylum Chordata; class Amphibia; order Caudata; family Salamandridae; genus Lissotriton; species Lissotriton helveticus. The sequence goes on along the minus strand of NC_136061.1, from coordinate 736,655,243 downwards.
CAAGAGGCACTATTGGTGGCCGAAGATGGCTTCGGACATTGAGAGGTATGTTAAGTCCTGTGAGATCTGCGCTCAGGGAAAATCAGAACGGCAGGCCCCGAGAGGGCTTTTACAACCACTCCCCACTCCTCCGTACCCTTGGCATACTGTCACTTTAGACCTTATTACAGACTTACCGAACAGTCAGGGGTTTAATACAATTCTAGTAGTGGTAGATGCCTTTTCTAAGATGGCCCATTTTACAGCCTTAAAAGGGGTTCCCACTGCCAAACAGCTAGCCACCAATTTCAGCTCCCAGATTGTAAGAATACATGGAATACCGAAGATAGTGATTTCGGACAGAGGTTCCCAGTTTGTGTCTCACTTCTGGAGAGCCTTTATGGAAGGGTTAGGAACAGAAGTTATATTCTCCACTAGTTATCACCCAGAAACTGATGGGCAGACCGAGAGGGTGAACCAAGAATTAGAACAGTATCTACGACTGTTTCTTCTAAAAGAAGAAGGAAATTGGCCAGATTATTTGTGGACGGCTGAGTTCGCCCACAATAATGCCAAGAACAGTTCGACAGGTTATTCTCCCTTTTATTTGAATTATGGTAGGCACCCAAATGCTACTATTAGGCAAACTGAGATCTCAGTTCCAGCGGTGAAAGAAGTAGTTTCGCATTTACATCAGACACAACTACAGGCAGTAGATAATCTTGCAAGGGCTAAGGAAAAATACAAGGGCTATGCTGATAGAAAAAGGAGAGAAGGACCAACTCTGAATATCGGAGACCCAGTCTGGTTGAGCACTAAGAATTTGAGGTTAAAAGGTAATCGAAAATTTCAGCCCCGATTCATTGGTCCCTATCCGGTTGAGGAAAAGATTATTCAGGTCACCTATCGGATAAAATTACCAGCTAAGCTAAAAATCCATCCAGTATTCCATGTTTCATTGTTAAAGAAAGCTTCCACAAACCTTAGAACTGAAACCCCTCCAAAACCCATTCAGTTAGAGACAGGAACTGAGTTTGAGGTGAAAGAAATTTTAGACTCTAAAAGGTCTAAGGGAAAACTGTACTACCTAATTGATTGGAAGGGCTATGGTCCTGAGGAGCGGTCTTGGGAAGTGGAGGAGGACGTCCATGCTCCCAGGTTAATTAGGTTGTTTCATCAACGATTTCCCTCAAAGCCAAGAAGGCAAAGAACTGCCTTGTTGGGGGGTACTGTCAGAACCGCTAATCTCACTACTGACATTTGCGGGAGTATACAAGAGTAGAGTAGAAGCATAGGTAGTAATGATATTTTAAATGTCAGGTTCCGCTGAGAGAAAGAAGGCGAAGGTGTTGCCAAGAGCTGACAGACTGACCCTTTCCGGACCAGTCTCTTCTTTGTTTATTATTTTATCCAATTCCCCCGTCCCCCATGGTAATGGTCAGGAGGTTCTTTACAAGACTTACTGGCATTGCTTAGTGGGACTAGGGATCTAGCATCTCTGTTCCTGTGCAAGAACTGGTAAGACATTCAAGTGAGTAATTGAGTTCTGACAAAGACCCTTTCTTACCTATTCCCTTTCGTTTCTGACAACACCCCTGGAGTCTTCACTGCAGGCTACCGCTATTCGTTTACCCAGAAGCGGTGCTTTGTTAGTCTATTCAAAATGCCTCTAAGGATGCTGGGGGTTGTAGTCCTCGGTATATTCGTGACGTTCAAATGAATCTATATGCCATGTTTAATATGCATTCTATGCCTTAATCCATACTCACTTCAATGAATCTTTAAGTTGTTGCTGCCACATTATCGCGTAATAAATACATATGCCAATAGTCCCAATGTACAAACGCTATTCACAGAAATATGCTTAGCCAACTACCCTCTTATGCTCATTCTCCAGCTGTTCTCTATGCTCGCTATATGCTCGGGTCTATACTCATAAAAGAACCAATTCCGGGCCTTCTACATGCAGATCGATTCCACTATGATTGCACCATTGTGGTGTTTCAAGAATCATAAACTACCCACAGCTTAGTCTCACCAAGTCCGTGGTTACCCCATACTTGGTCAATTCCAATCTTATATCCCCCTCCAGATAAATGTTTGTGACTTGAGAGCATTTTAATGGAAGAGCTTAAACTACTCTGGATAACTCAGACATTTCATTAAGGCCCGTTAGAATGCTATTAAATTTCATGATCAGGTACGCTTCTTTAGTCAATAGTACAGAGTCGATGTCTGTAGTGAGTCTAGATCTATTTACCACCATCAGAACTGTCCATTTAAAATCATGTTCTGAATGATTTTCTGTCAAAAAATGTTCAATCATCGGGGCTGTACACACCTTCTTTTTAATTCTAGAACGATATTGTGTGATTCTGTGGTTAATTAGTTGGTTGGTTTTGCCAATGTAAATTTTTTGGCATGGGCAGACCACCGCATATATGACATTTTTCGTCTTGCAGTTCGAGAATGTGGAATGCTTCCATTTGACATTTTCATGATTGAATTCTGTTCCCTCTATTGTACTTTCACAGGCAACACAATTCCCACATTTGTGGTGACCCTCAACTGGTTTTAACCCCCATTGTGCAAGTAGATCTTTTTTTACTTGCCTAGTGAAGATGTCAGCTCTTACCAATTCCTGCCCAATGCTTTTGCTTTTCCGCATTGCAAACATAGGACGCAGTAATTTAACCTCCATGTTTTCCAAAAGGTGCCAATTTCGAGTTATTATTTGTTTGAATTTGTTGGTCTGTGGTCCAAATGTGGTCACGCAGACCAACTTATCCAATGGTGGCTTCTCTCTTTTTTCTAACAATATCTCTCTTGGAGTATTCCATGCACGTTTCTTAGCATGCTTGAGCATTTTTTCGGGTATTCCCTTCTTAGCATCTGGTCACAGAATACATCTGCATGGTGGTCAAAATCATCTCTACATGAACAATTCCTGTGAATACGCAGTAGTTGGCCATAAGGGAGGTTTTCTTTTAAATTTTTGGGGTGTGAACTCCCAAAGTGTAGGGTAGTATTTTTGTCTGTCAGGCGCCCTTCCTTGGGGGCCACATCTACATCTAAAAATGTCAATTTCGTCTGACTTTTAGAGCAACAGAATTTAATGTCGCTATGTCTACAATTTAACCAATCAAAGAAGTGGTCTAATTCATCACCCGTGCCAGTCCGCTTGGAATATTGGCACCCCCGGCCTGGGCCCATCTCGCCCACGCCCAAAGCTGGCCCTGATGAGACCAAAACATTAGATATGAAGAAAAGAAAGCGGACCACCCCTCCAGCTATCGCCACATCTGTTTGTGCACACGGGGCTAAGTCATCTATCGGTGGGCCTGCAGCACTGCAGTGAAATTCAGCGTTTGCTTTCAAACACATATGGAGATCCAAGTGGATGGCACACCCCAGGGGCGAGGAAGGTGCTCACCACTGTTGGTTCAGCACCTCCCCATCGCCAGATTGTTGTGTTGTAGGACAGTCTAAGAAGGAATGACTCTCACATAGTGAAAGCGCTGTAACTATAGCTCCAGGCATGCTCATCACCTTTATTTAACAATCCTATATCACTTGGGCCAAACCAAATGGGCATTTCTCACAGGAAGAAAACACTGTGTAAATGATCTTGCCCCTTGTGCACATATATGTATATGTGGGGCATGGGCATAACTGGTGGTGAGCGGCTAATTGCTGGCCACACTGACAAGTTATTGAGAGACGCAGTTCCCTCTGGAACAGAAACTGTTGGTGGCAGCATAAGGATGCTGTGAGCCACACAGGCACGATGGCATGTCCCACAGAGAGGCACACACTGCCCGGCAGTGTGAAACATGCATTGAGTTAGACAAAGCCCACACCAGGAACCTGACGCTTGCACCGTCATCAAGGGACTCAAAAAAGATGGTGAACAGCGCCCAAACACATCCCACTTAACCACATTAAAGCAATTAAAGTAACTGCCAAGTCACCTTCTGGAATTAAATAGCAACCAATGCATACGAAAATATTGAAACTCATTTAGCAAACAGAAAAATAATATCTGTCAATGTAGTTTTGCCTACAGACTCCGAAAATACTAATTCCTGAGTACAACTGTTTTTTTTAAACAATTTACGTCTCTCATACAAGGGCGTGAACGCTCAGGAAATTACACAAGTGAAAAGGATAATGAGAACGCATAAAAACATGATATCTGAAGTAAATGTGTTTGATCATAATACTTTCCTGTCAGGACAGGTTGGTATTTTAACTCCAGTTCTCTAATAGTCAGCTCAATTTACATATAAACCTTGACAGTACATTTGATTTGTGGGTTACTCTTTGATTGTTTTGACTGCAGCCCTCCCTGAGGCAAATGGCTAAACTTAAGTATAGACGATATATGATTAAATTCGCTCTTAGAATTTCTCTCTGAGATGTAGATGAAATTGCATACCGAGTCCCATAATACAGTGTATAGTCACTGCACCACACGGCCTCAAACAAAATTGCAGCAATGTCCTCCTACCCTAGTGCCTGTTTCTGGCAGAAATTCATTGTATTTTTTCCAAGGAACGAATGGTTGTCCCATGCCTGCCACGCCACCATAAGCACTTCACCGTTTATGCTCCGGACCTGGTCCATTTATGGCAGACTCTAGTCTAATAGGTCTGCAAAGTCCAGTATGTTTCGGCCACTGGTGAATAGTCTGTGTTAGTCCAAAATGAAAAAACTCAAGTTTTGGTATTTGGGCCAGGCAAGGTGCACCTGAACTGCATTCCAGTAAATGAAAAGTGGTGGCAAAGTGACAGAGATTACAATGTAGTTCAGGGTGTATTTTTTTTATAATATGCTACTTGGTACTGGGTTACAGTTTTACAAAAGTTGGCGTTAAGACTACCATTTCGGTGCAATTTCAGAAAGTCATTTTCCTTCACTGAGATCAGTAAGCAATCATATTTCCAAAGAGGGACAATTCTAACTTAACAAAAGCAGCTCATTCATCTCTTATCGACGACACAGTACAAAAATTCGATCTCCCTACCTCTGGCAGTAACGCAGGCACATTAGTTAGGTTTCACAATAAAGCCTGCATTAAACTGGAGCCATCTATTACCGGAAAGAAGACAAGACTGCTAGTTGTGACTTCGGCGACCTGGGGCAGAGCATCAAGTGAGCCTATCTCCCTTTCTTTAATCAGTGTATGCTAAACACATTGGGGCAATTTACATAAGGCATCTTCTGCTGTATCTAAAAATATCTTCATTTATGCCTCCTAGGAATTCACAAAAGGACTGTTACAGGTGTAAATAACTGCGTAGTATCCCACCATGTGTAAATGTGCAGTGGTAACTCCCGTACAAGGGGTGGGAATTGGACAGATATGGTTAACCTTGTAACTTTGTGAGCAGCTGCAAACTTGTACATTTGTGACAATTCACAAATTCAAACCCAAACCTTTCCCACCCTGGAGATGATTAGAGATTTACCCCACCAAAGAGCTTGAATAACTCCCCTTACATGATGGAAGGAGAACACATCACTCCAAACATGGACACCAAAGAACTTGAGTAACTCCCCTTACATGATGGAAGGGGGAACACATCACTCCAAACATAAAAGCAATGTAGCGGAAGACGTTTCTCCACAAAATAACTATTTTCCTCATTGAGAAAAAATGAATACAATAATGTGCATTTGGTCATCAGGGACCAGCTCCCCTGTGCTTAAATCTATGCTGTATAAAATTACACAATGGGAAAATAGTTCAGCCTGGGAATATTTCACATGGCATTCATGGGAATACAGAATAACAGCGTCCACTGATAGAGCCTAACCCCCTCAGCTCAGCAGATGCCCCTATAAGCAGGGGTTGTTTAAAATGATTCAACTTCAATTCAATTTGCGTATGATATATTTATCATGCCAAGGCAGTATTCATTTTTTATCCATCTTGTCGCAAATCATATACATTCAACAAAACATATTCTTCTCATGATAAATTTTATCCATGAAAACATATATTGCATTATCCCATCCCAATACATTTCGGGCCGTGGCCCTTCGTCAGGGGATATCAGTTCTGTAAAACATATAATAATCCATGGGGAAACTGGTCTCTATCTCTTAGGCTGTCTACAATATCAAAATGGTGATGTGACCGGACCTATGGTTCTCACGTGATAACGTAAAAGGTGACTCCAAACTCATGTGTGTCAGTAAATTAAAGCTCTTTCAGGCACATGCATCATTGTTGCCGAAAATTAAGGAATCGCAATTAAGGAATCGCAAACGGCAATGCATCAAAAATTCACAATTTTTTTAGCGATTCCTTATTTTTCCTTAATTGCGATTCACAATTTGCGAATCGCAATTAAGGAATCCCTTCCCATTGATTCCTATGGGCCAAAAGACCCTTAGGAATAAATGGGAAGACAATCTCAATTTGCGATTCGCAATTAGCTAATCGCAAATTGAGATTGCGATTTCAAGGGTGCAGGGGTGTCCAAAGGACACCCTGTTGCACCCCTGAAATCAATCTATGCACACACATGCCCTAACAACATGACAGTTTGAAAAATGCACAAAATTGCATTTTTCAGATTTTTTGGACCTCATGGTAATTTTTTCCTCCTAATTGCGAATTTGCCATTTTGTTAGGTGTCATGCATTGCATTTAATGAATTGCAAATAGCGATTCCTTAAATGCAATCGCATTTTTAGAAATTGCAAAAAATAGCGATTTCTTGTTTTTTTGATTGATGCATCCCAAATAGTGATTTAGGAATCGCAAACGGCCGATTTTTGCGATTCGCACCGTTTGCGATTCCTAAATCACTTGATGCATGTGGCTGTTAATCGTTTCCGTGTGTATCCCATTGAATTAAAAAAACAAAAAAATCACTGTGCCTCTCATGTAAATTTCACATAATAACCATAACATCAGGTGCAGGTGAATAAGTTATAACTCCTAATAATCTTCGTGTGCATTTTACCATCGAGCACTGTTTAAAACAAACCGACGTGCCTCTTGAAAACAGCTGAATGCATAGCATGCAACAACGGACTAACATGCAGTGGTGGGGAACATCTTGCAAGCTATCTCTAAGACTTGTTGTAGATGTTCAAAATATGAATGTTCAGTGTTGCTACTAAATGAAAACAGGCTAACCACATAATACACTAAGTGACATGTTAATACGCGAAATTCTACGTCCTGGGTAAACAATGATAAAAGATGATGAAAGATAATAGGGAGAACATGATCAAAAAAAGGTTGAACAAGGCAACTAGAAAATGACACAGCCTAATGATCCGGATATCACCCGCTGTTAAGCATCTTAGTAATCACTGTTAACAGGTATATTTCATCCTATCATTATCATGCAATGGTAGGGGCCATCTTGTGAGCTACCTCATGCCAGAGGACCGTCTGGTAAGTGTTCCATTTATCCATGTTCAATGTAATCTAAAAACACATAGTCCCACAGACTGGGTGACAAAATAATACACAAAATATGCATCCTGTGTGAACAATAAAACATGAAAAATAACAAAAATTAAAACGGAGACATGTAAATAACACAGCCCGGAATTCCTGTTGTTGACCCTTGTTATGCACTTTACTAATCACAAGTAACACATATATTCCATTCTATCATTGAGGCCATTGAGTCTTAATGCGTCCAAACGCTTAATCCAGAAGTTCTCTCTCTGTAACAGGCATTTGTTATTATCTTTTCCGTCCTTTTTCTCAACAATTTCCAAAATGAGAAATTTTAATGGACAAATGTTATGACCATGGTCTAAGGAGTGGCTGGTTATAACAGATTTCATGTTTTTAGTGTGAATGTTACTTTTATGTTCATTGAACCTGGTTTTCATCTTTCTTTCAGTTTTTCCAACGTATACCAACCCACACGGGCATTGTAACAGATATATTATGTTCTTACTGTCACAGTTAGCGGAAACTCTTAGGTTAATCCTGTTCCCTTTCATAGGGTGTATAATCCATGCTCCTTTAATGATACTATTTCACTTGTTGCCATTTGAACAAGGGATTGTCCCTTAATATAGGATGGTTTCCGTGTTGATGTTAACGTGTAAGTACCTCTTTAACGTTCTTTCCTCTCTGGTAAGCAAATAATGGATTTTCTGAAAAAATACCTTTGAAATCAGATGCGGTTGTGAGCATTGGCCAACGCTGTAGAATAGATTTCCTTAACTGAAAGCTCATTGTGGAATATTTGGAGATTAAAACCATACTTTTACTTTGTTTTCTCTCCTGTGTGGCTTTCAACAATTCCTGTTTCATTTTCTTAGCGAAGCGTTCTTTTGCCTGATCCAAAACCTTGTTTTCCTTGGTATCCTCTATCTCTGAATTTATCTAACATTTTCTCAATTTGGTCAATAGTAGTTTCTGAATAGGATACAATTCTTTTTTAATTCTTAGAAGTTGCGAGTATGGTAAATGATTCTTCAAAGATTTTTTATGAAAACTGTAATAATGTAACATGTTTTCACTATCTGTTGCTTTTTTGTATGTTAGTTCCCAGCTTGTTATGCATCCTTGAAACATGAACATCCATAAATGTGATATTTGTGTCATTAATATCGTAGGTATATGGTTAAGTGTCATTAATATCGTAGGTACATGGTTAGGTCTGATGGTGTCAGAGGGCTATTTGTTTTCAAGGAAACGCCAATGCGGGTCTAATTGCGGACAGGGGATAGGCGGTCATAATGTGCATAAGCCCAAAGTTGGGAGAGTTAGAGCGAACAGAATCCTCTCAAGAAGCGGAAGAGTTATTATTTGGAGGAGGAATGGTAAAATACCTAGGCAAATGTCTCCACTTTTACAGCTTCGGATAAAGCGTAAACTTCAGTGAGAAAGGTTTTATGGGGAGGAAATGTATGTGGTAGGGCCGTAAAGAGAAGGCAAACTTTCAGCCGAGCAAATTACAGAGTCCAATATAATTCAAAAAAGGGACTTTACAGAGGAAGCCAGTCAGGAGGATGAGAGCGAACATCAAGAGGGAGAGGTCAACAAGCTACAAATTCACACGGTGAGTATGAGGATTATCACTGGTTTTATCCAGAAAAAGGTGGGAGGAAGGTTATGACATTTCTCAGAGGAGTGGAACTTACTCACACAAGATCCTTGGGTGATTGCTGCAATGCAAACATATGTGATGGAATTCGAATCAGAACGTTTTCAGGGAAGAGAACCTAGGATGTTGGTGTTCAATCAAAAACAGATTGTAGCAAAAGAAATAAGCCTTTTATTAGACAAATACACTATTGTAAACGTAGTAGAAAAAGAAAAAAGTTTGTATGTATCCTTTTTTGGTAAAGAACAGTTGGAGACAAGTGATACATTTAAGGGAATTGAATCACTATATAACTTACCATCATTTCAAAATGGAGGGAGTACACATGTTGTTAGACATTTAACATGAGTTGTATTGGATAGTGAAGCAGGATCTGAAAGATGCCTATTTTACAGTTCCAATAGATAAGGAAAGTCAACGTTTTCGTCTGGTGGGAAGGTCAGTTGTACCAATTCCATTGTCTTCCTTTTTGGCTTTTGTCTACACTCTGGTGCTTCATAAAGATTTAAAAAACCTGTGGTAGGAATTTCATGAGAACAGGGTGTGAGATTGACTATATATATATGGTCGACATTCTTATCCTGGGTCAGAGTGTAGAGATGATATGAGTACATTTGTCTATTGTGAAAGAGTTACTGAAGAGATTGGGGTTTTTGGTCAATCCGGAGGAATCGATTCTTTAACCTTCTCAAAGAAAGGAATTTTTAGGCTTTGCAATAGATACAGTAAAAGTTCAATGAGAGTTGCCAGAGAGAAAGATAGGCATGATAAAGAAGGAGGTACGTCAATTAAGGAAAAGGAAGTAGGTTACATTGAGAGACCTTGCTTGTGTAACTGAATTTCTGTCTTCTTTAATACAGGCAGTTTTTCCAGGTCAGCTGCATTACAGGGCTTTGCAGTGTTTAAAGATGAACGGATTAGCATGGGGTCTGCGGTATTCCGACAAGGTAAAGAAGCAGTGGTGGCTCCTCCGCTCAAACCGAGGAGCATCGTCCCACTGCTTTTCAGCAATGTAAAAAAATGAAAAATAAAATGATAACAACAAGATGTTATATCATTTTATTTTTCCCTGCTGAAGCAGTTTTGCGGGGCGAGGCTGGGCTGCTCTGCTCACAGACCAGGCAGCGGAGTGGTGATCGCACTCTGTCAGCGCACATGACAGTTTGGCTGGCTGTCTTGGGCTGGCCAAACAGTAATGTTCACTGCCTATATTCTCCACCGGCTGTAATGCACAGCCAGGGTGGAGAACATACACAGGCTCGCAGCCCCTATCTGAGCACCCAACCGTTGGCTCAGACCAATCACAACGCTGGCTGGCTTAGGGGAGCGTGTGTGCTTCCTGCTTCCGGTCCGGCCAGAAGAGATGACAGTGGAGAGACGTACCCTGTACCCTTCAAATCAGAAAGTTAGTCTTCAATTTGTCTAAACAGGGAACACACAGACTTCTATTGTGACTTTATTTTGAAGTCAGCATCTCCATCATGGGTCTGAATTGCTAGTTCATTTTGCAATAAAGATCCTTTTCCAGTAAATTAACAGGACCTGTATCACATATTATGAACTTATGGGTGCCTTTACCAGCGCCAATCTTTACAGACACATTTGCTGAAACTTAATAGGTTATATGTCTATTCAAGTTTCCTAAACTTGGATTTATTTTCCCTAGAGGGGTAGAGTTGGAAGCTCGATTGGACAAACTGTGGAGCTGATGGCATCTATATCGATCAAAATGATACTGGGTGGCCATTCACTTCACCTTCTACATATAGGTGACTACAGCCGCGGTGCGTCCATTGGGGTGTAGGGGCGTAGCCCCACTAAGCTTGCCCTGGACGCACCGAGGCATTGTCAAATAAAATGTAATAATTCCAGGGCTGAATAATTCAATGTCTTCTTTCTTGAAACAATCAACTTTCCGAGGCAGCGATAATTTATTATGGTGCGGGCGGCCCGGTCCGGACTCGGAGTGCGCAGGGGGTGGGGTCGGGTCTGCCAGCTGCTGTGAGTGAGTGACAGTCAGTCTGTCTCTGCTGTCTCTGACTGCAGCAGGCAGGTACTTTGCGCATGTGAAATATTGGGCTTTGACTTTCCCGAGCATGCGCAGTAGATGTGACAACAGTGTGAGGCATTACCAGGCATACTAGAGGGGCCAGGGTGCTGTTTCAGCCGGGCCCCGGGTTTTGTAAGGGCCGCCAGGGCGAGTAAACAATGTGCCCCCCTAGCCAATCCTGGTGCTGCATGCAGCGCCAGGATTGGCTGGTCCACCGCGCAACATCCATTATTGGATGCCGCGCGTGGGTGGGGGCAGATGCTCAGTGGAGATCTGTGGCCAATCACTGTGTGACTTCAGCATGAAGCCAGCAGTGATTGGCCATTCTGCGCCATCGTGGGAGCAGGCTTTGGGGGGCATGGAACTGTGACTAAGACTGGACCCAGGGCAGTGGCAGGACGGCGGGCTGAGGGGACCCGGGTCGGCGCCAAGGAGGTAGGTCCCGGACTCATTGTGTATAGGCGAGGTGCACTGCAGCATCCCTCCCTCCCCTGTCCGCAGTGCTCGTGCCATGCCATTCATTGTGAATCCCTGAGCAGAGGGGGGCAACAAAAGGTCAGCGGTGTGCAGGGGTCGCCCGGCATGCACAAGGGGCCCTGTGGCAGCAGCGTGCACTGAGAAAGGCCATTTTGGGCACCCAGTGGAGGGGCTGGCATGGCTGGGGGGTGTTGTTTACTCAGCCCTCCCGTTCACCCTGCTGCGGCAGTGCTGTTGTCGGTGGCATTGTGTGGTGTGCACGTGGACCGTCGCAGGTCAGTAGTGTGTGAGCCCCTCAGGGCAGAACCTGTGCCTGTTGGCTGTGAATGCAGGGCATTGTGTCCAGCTGCACTGTGCGCCAAGTTGAATGAAATACCCCTCACTGTAGACTCATTGGTGCATTATACTACAGTAACAGAGCAAAGGCGAATGTTGGTAGCTTTGACTCCAGCACAGTATTAACCAAATATGCAACCGCTTATTGTTATTCCCGGTAGTAATACTTTTGGGAAATTTGAGTAGGATAGTTGATATGTGCGAGCAGTAGGCTAACATGCTGAAGTAATTGTGTGTTATAGATTGAAAATGAATTCGTGCAAGTAATAATGTGGTGCTGTAGGCATGTGCTGAAAGAAGGCAGGTCTTTGGAGGAGATTGGATGCCATGCATGTCATGTTGTACGTAGTTATGTTGCTCACGTAATGTCAGGGGTATGGCTTCATAGCGCTGTGATAGAACGCAGGTTCCTTCTTGCGCTGATTTAGAGAATTTTAGCACAGGCAAAAAGCCTGGTGTACAATACGTGTGTTTTAACAATGTGCAGAAAGTCATTAGGTTACTCGGCTTCATGGATTAGAGCAGTGCAACATTGTGGGACTACTGACTGCCAGGATCACAAATAAAGGAGACCCTGTGGCTATGCGGCGCGAGACACGTGTGCAGCAGCTTTACTTCACATGTGCGCTTATATCGTAAACTCAGTTTGTATTGGCGCATTGTAAGGAGCGTGGCATGGTCCTGCTGCGGCAGTCTGACTTCTAATTCTGGAATTTTGACTGACGCGTGTGCAGTATTTTTACGATTGTACCTCATTGTCTTGTATAGATGGGGCCACTGGGAAATACTGGGGGGAGGAGGGGGCTGTGTGCGTTTGTTGCACAGGTTAGGGATGCTGCTGTAAACACGTGTACAATATTGCCCCGTGGTGTCGCGTTTTTGCAGTAATAAATAAAGACATTTTAGAATAACGTGGCTGTTGAAAACTTGAATGAATGTGTGACATTGATCCACATTCTGTCCATCATTGTTGTGTTTGCAGTTACCGCTCTAAGTGTACTGGGGATGCTCAGACGTGAGTCCCAGACACTCCACACCACTGGAATCAAGCTAGCCGGGCTGATGAGAGGTGTTACCTCGAAACCGGGCCGGTCCTCGGATGCTTGTTTCCGTTCTGGGAAGGACATGGCTTTTGTAGTTCGGACTGGACTGTTCCCATGGGGCAACAGGGTCAGCGCTGATTTGCATATCGCCATTGTCTAACCCAGGGTGGTGTGGAGTGGAAAAACGATGGATTTGGGCCCAGATCTTTTGACTGGGGTGAATGTGTGACATTGATCCACATTCTGTCCATCATTGTTGTGTTTGCAGTTGAAAACTTGAGACATGGCTGCTGGATTTATTTTTTCACTTTCGTGCCATGCTCGTTTTCATTGTTGTCATGAGAGGGGTGTGCAGCAGTGTTATCATAGGCTCCTACTATCTGATGCCGATGTACTGTAGGATTATCATCCCATGTATGACAAGAACTCTAGGCAGCTTGGGGGAGTCGGTCGAGGGCTTTCACCAAAACACCGTCTTTTAATAAAAACAGTTTATTGTTGGACGCTGCATTTCTTGGAATCCAGTGGCCCTAGCTAAGAGTAGCCATGAGAAAGACTGTTGAAATGTATAAGATGCATGCACATGCGCGGCTTCTGCTTGACCAAGTCGGCCCTCGTCTACGACGAGCACAGGTGCTGTTTTTTGAACTGTTACCTCAGCATAAACACACCACTTTACTATAAGCGTGGTACACTTGGTTCTGCTTTTCTCAACACATCTCAAATCTGTTTCTTTCATAATATGTTTTTCAGTATTTATGTAGAGCTAAATGTACACAGTCAGAGCATAATACAGCAGTGTCGAAATGTTGGGGTTCCGGTAGACGAGTAACTTAGACGGCTAACCCTCCAACCAAGAAAATTTGTTTGAATTCCATTTTTTTAACCAAAAGAGCAGTTCAGTTCTGGGGAAATCACGGTCGCTTTGTGCCTCACATTGTTAGCTGTGTAATATGTAACGGGGATATGGTAAAAGTTAAAAAGTAATACTGCAGTCTATTGGCAAACCCAGTCCCAATGATATGGTCTCTTGCCTCTCTCCATCACACTTTGGTTCCTATTATCGGGTCTGAGCGGGATCCTGCACATCATATCGTTCTATGTGCTGCACCTTTCACGCACGTCTGCGCTGTAGTATAAAACATGGTCCGCAATAACTTCATTTTTGAGCCATTAGATGCCATCCCTTAAACATATTTTAGCAGAGCCTGTAATGCTTTAGGACCTGGTTAGGCCAACTGTTATCACAGGCTTGGAGGAAATGATCTTGCACTTTTAATAACTTGGAGCCCAGCGGGCTTTCTGTGAGCATACTGGCTATTGCTGCGCCATTTCACGTACGAGGAGCTGTGCAGCCATTTGCTCTGCTTGCAGAAGAGTTATCAGTCTCTTGAACTGGAATACTCCGGCGATAAAACCTTTGGAAATGCAAAGCTTGCTTTGTACGATTGTTACAGTGGCTGCGCCACACAAGTACATTTTGTTTCACCTTAACACTATGATCTGTGTGGAAAGACATGCGTGATAGTCGCATGCGTTCTAATGGTATAGGTAAGGCGTGGTTCCCAATGCTTTGTGAAGGCTGTTTCCCAACTGCTGTGCAACTTCTTCTACTCTTAGAGCTGAGATTTTCATGAAAGTCTTATAGTCTGAATTCAGCACCTGAGCGTAATAGGACGGAATGTATGAAGTTCTGTGGGTATACTGAATAAGCAGCTACCTATGTCATGCCATCTATTAATGTAATAACTGCACTTTCACAATTGCTTTCTTAACCTTCCTGCTTTCTCAATTTTGCTTGAAAATGCACGATTTTTCTTCTTTTTTCTCAAAATTTTCTTGGGGGGGTGAATCCCCCCAACCCCCCTTTTGGGGTTCGGGCTCGCTCGCTCGCTACGGTGCTGTATGCAAATCACTTTGCGCCCCACCACTTTCAAATGTCACCCACCGCCTCTGGGTGACTACCTCCAGGACTGCACCATGAATTAAATTCTCCTCTACCCTCAGGCACCATCATTGTTACTGATTGGAGCCAAGCCCAGTAGGCCTTTCAGAGGCTGCTAAAAACAGAAAAAAACATTGATTATTAAAAGACAATGCTGAAATCAAGGATTTTTTATTTCTTTAATACTTTATTTTGCATGTTTTGCTGCATCATTGGGACTTGTGGCATTTTTGCATTAGGAGGCCTCTGATTCTGCATATTTTACACAGGGGGATAGTTGGGCTGGGGTGCTCACTGCATCGCCCTATTCTGACACAAAACATTTATGTTCTGAAATTTGGAATTCGTCTGAGCATCATTCTTAACTCTGTTATGACTTAATCCACAGTTCCACTTACAAAGCCCTATCTTAATGCAAATATGGCATGGTGTGTCCATTTTCAAGGCGCTATTGCTCATATTTGTATTGGAATTGTCATCAAAACCTTCTCCTCCATGAACAACATATGTTGTTGACGCATACAGAACACTACCTTAAATATTGATTTCTTGTGCACCCATGTGCATTCCTGAAACAGAATCTGAAGTCAGATCTATCAGGGAAGAACTCCTATGCCCACTTCTCTGAGCCAACATTGTCTGTGCCTATATATTCCTTTCCTTTCTTTGCTTGGCCTCTTAAGTATCACCATAATACTTTGCAAACTTCAAGATCTTATCCACAGATTGTGTCTGCCAGTACATCACATTTTGCTACATTTAAGAACTAAGCTTTGGGTGCAACGCAATCACAAACGCTGAACTGAAACTATTATGGCCTTTGAGAGCTGAGTCTTCTATTCCGCTGTTCTGCCTGTGAATCTGCATTACCCTCTCATAATAAGCATGTAGTGATTCCTTGAATTCTTGTGTTGCCCTCATAATTTTGGACCCATTCACCTCTTAATGGGGTATCTTCATTTTGAAATGCTCACTCACCACCCTATAATTTGACATGACATTGGACGATGGACCATTTTGGGCTATTATGTGGGCCAATTCATGATGCCTTTGTTCTCTATCCACAAATCCCTGGGAACAGCAACCTCGATCAACATACCCAAATCTTTCAAATGCACCTTTGACACAGTTACAATCCTTTCTACTTCCTTATACCATCTCCCCGGCTACACTTGCAGCTTGGGGAACATCTTTGTGAATGACAGAAGAGAAGATCGGCTCCAAGGCACATGCACATACACTCCTCCATGTACTTCTCTCAAGGAGAATTCATTGGTCACCGTAGTCTCAATTTCACTGGCACTGGTTTGACACTCTGCTTCACTTGCTGCCTTTTTCTTTTTTTTGTCTTGGCTCCTTCTTTCTTTGCATCTGTCTGTATATTTCTCTAGTTCCTGCCAACCTTTGGTGCTACATTTTAACTCCTGGATGTGCTCTCTGCTCAGGGTTCCCATTTTTTTATATCTCTTCATCACTCATTACCATTCTGAAATTCACTCACAAGTGGTTCTTCTGATTTAACTTAATCTCATATTATTCAGCCAAACTTTCCAATTTCTCATGTTCCTCTTGAGCAATCCTACCTGCTTCTTTGCCCAAATATCTAAACTCAGCTTCATCATAAATGTTCAATTTCTCTAAATCATTTGTACCCTTCAAAATCTCTTCAAATTAAATTTTTTATTTTAAGACACTAATTTCCTTGAACATTGTTTCTCTGGGTGGATGCTGTGAATCTGTTACTGCAACAGGGTAACAGTAGTTATGATATTTCCAGGGGTAGATGCACCTGATACAACAACACAAGAGACTTCTCCTTTGGTGCGGGCAGTGGATACATTTACACCATCTATCACACCACCCCTTGGTTTTCAAGTCCTGAGTTCCTGTGCTCTTGACCCCTCAGGAAGGGGTATCCACAATACCAGTAGCTCACGGATACCAGAAATCAATCCAGCCCTATGGAGGGAATGAGAGGAAACGTCTTTCCGGCTAAGTCTCACTTCAACAAAGGTATCCTTTATATTTTATCATTAGCCCGGAAGCTACACTGGGATATCTCACACAACCAAGTGAATCTTGACCCCCGTCGTTTAACAAGACCATAGTGTTGTTTGATAGAACCTCACACACCCTATTGGTTTCGCGTTTCACCATTGGGTCTCATCCTAGTCCCCAAGGGCCTGAGGAATATCTCCTTATGGATGAGCAAAAAATGCGCTGAACCTCAACGGCAATAAAACCGAGGTCCTGGTCTTGGGTAATAACCCTGATCTCTGGGGTCCTAGACACTGGCAGGATTGCCTTGGGCACATAGCCACCCTGCCTACTAAGATCAAGAATCTCGGTTTTATTATTGACTAGCTATACCCGGCCATGCGTTGCTGTGGCTCAGTCTGGTTAAATGAAGAGAAAGAAAAGAGTAAGCGCACGTTTCCAATATATATCTCTATGCGTCCCTTGTAGTTGTTACGCAGCAAGGAAATCGATAGGGTCTGTTCGGCCTTTCGATTAAAAACACGCGCATATTGTACACACGCGTATTTGAATCCAACGTTGTGTATCTATAAACACGCACTAATTTTTCAAAGTGAACCAACTCCTCCCCCCTCCCTCCATTCATGTCCTGGTCTGCCATCCTAAGACCAACTGTACATCCTAATATATGTAGACTAGTGTCTCTATGCGTCCCTTGTAGTTGTTGCTCAGCAACCAAATGAATAGGGTCTGTTCTGCCTTTCGATTAAAAACACGCGCGTATTGGACACGCGCGTATTCTAATCCAACGGTGTGTATATATAGACACACGCTTAATCGAATCCAACGTTGTGTCAAAATTTCTTAGCAATCTGTGAACAACTTTCGGAGATTTAAGATTTTGAACAAACGAACCTTGACATTTGTATGTGTCTGTTCGGGATTTCAATTAAAAACAAACGTGTATTCGACACGCGGGTATTGGAATCCAACGTTGTGTGTATAAAAACATGCACGTATTCGAATCCAACGTTGTGTCAAAATTTCAAAGCAATTGGTGAAGTACTTTCCGAGATTTGCGATTTTGAACAAACGAACATTTACATTTTTAATTATATAGATGATGATAAACTTTCCTTGAAGCCACAGGTGTCTAAGTTCACTGCTGCCTATTTTTCAGTCCTCCAGTGGCTGAAAAAGATCCTTTGGTTAATTCCCTAAGCGGTTCTTATAACTGTCATTCAGGCACTGGTTATATCAAGACTGGATTATGACAATGTGCTGTACCTGGGCGCGTATAAGACCTTGATTCAATGGCTACAGACTAATCAGAATAAGGCTGTCCAGTTACTTTTTTTGGCTACCAAGGCATGCCTCAGTCCCTCCTCTGCTTCAGCAACAACACTGGCTTAAGATCTCGAAATGCATCGAATTTAAGGCATTGTGCTATATGTTCAAGGCCAAACATTGCCTAGCTCCCTTATTCTTCCAAGGACTGATGACTCCTTATGTGCCTACACAACTGCTGAGATCCTCTAGCCTCTCGCTGTTCGCTACGCCCAGGTGTCGACTAAGAACCAGGATGGGCTCTATCATGGCCATAAGTTCCAGGGCTTTCATCAGGACTAGTTACCAGTGGGGAGGGGGAGAGCGGAACAGGTAGGTGGGAAAGGTGACATGATACCCTTGATGAATGTGTGAATATAGGGACATGTCACGTACTCCTCCCATGTAGCCTATTGGCTTAACAGTTAGGAGACACAAGATTGGAACCCCAATGGAAAAAGGGTAACTTTGTCATTTTTGTTGTTAGTTTGACATCACTGACACAGTTCTCGGTCAAAGTGCCTAGTCCTGATGAAAGCCCTGGATTCAATGTCCACTGCATCTAAGGGCTGAAACATGTTGACTTATACATAGGCTTTAAGATCATTATCTCTATAGACCCCCCTGTAAGTATTCAGAATCATACCAGAAATACTGTTAGTAAAGGGATACCTAGGTTTTCAGAGGTATTTGTCTCCTAAGACTATGGCAGAAAAATGTCCCAAGACCTCCATGGAATATAGTTGAACCCATCCTGGTTTTTAGGGAGCAGGATGAGACAGGTTCATGAAGCATGACACCATTTAGGGTGTGTGAGGGTCTATCAAACAACACTATGGTCTTGTTAAATGATGAGGGTTAAGCTTTACTTAGTTGTGTGAGATATCCCGGTATGTCTACCGGGCTAATGATCAAACACATAGGATACCTTTGTTGGAGTGAGTCTTACACAAAAGGGGGCACAACATGATATGGCAGTCGTGATTTTAATAAATAATCTAAGAATCCCTCTTCTTCATCATCATCTGACCATTTCTGTCTGTTGCTCTTTAACCTAATTCTCTTTTTTTGTTTGGCATTTCCTACTCATCCTTTCTCACCATTGCAGGATAAACACCCACACCTTTAATTATGCGTTCATGCCATGCACACTGTCTTAAAATAAAATGTGCATCCAACCAATTACTAACAGAAGAAACAAATCTGAATCTTCATTCTTTTGCTCTCCTTCTGATGTGCAGCATGCTCCGATGCATAAAAATGCCTCAAACTGGGCAGGTCTAGGTTGGGGTTTCATTTCATACACCACTCGTCTCAGATTCTCAAGCTTTCATACATTAAAGGTACCATGTAAAGGAAACTGCATGTTCACGTCATCAAGTGCTATCGTTTGTTTTTAATTGAAATCCCGAACAGACACATACAAATGTCAAGGTTCGTTTGTTCAAAATCTTAAATCTCCGAAAGTTGTTCACAGATTGCTAAGAAATTTTGACACAACGTTGGATTCGATTAAGCGTGTGTCTATATATACACACCGTTGGATTAGAATACGCGCGTGTCCAATACGCGCGTGTTTTTAATCGAAAGGCAGAACAGACCCTATTCATTTGGTTGCTGAGCAACAACTACAAGGGACGCATAGAGACAATAGTCTACATATATTAGGATGTACAGTTGGTCTTAGGATGGCAGACCAGGACATGAATGGAGGGAGGGGGGAGGAGTTGGTTCACTTTGCAACATTAGTGCGTGTTTATAGATACACATTCCAAACATTTATCGAAGATAAACAAGCAAGTGTGTAAACCCTTATAAAGAGCAGCTATGCCTTCAGATGCAATTTTTTCTCACTCACAAGAGAGAATGGTAGGTTTAGTAATCACAATTCCCATTTTCCTGTGCTGAACTCACATTGTACAATCATGTATTGCAAGCAAACAGCGATCTACCAATCTGAACAGCATCAGCAAAAGCTAACCAACTCTAGAGTGGCACAAAATAATGCAATCAGCCCACCACACCACAACTCACAGCACAATCAACCATTTGCAGTGCGTCCTGTTCAAAAGTTAACCAATCCCAGCGTGTCTCTGCGTGTCACCCTACTACAACCAATAAATCATATAGCGGCTTGCCGCAATGTAAACATCTGAATTCAACACATTTAAAATAACAAATAACAATTCCTTGTCTGCATTATTTAAAATTAAATAAAATGAAAATCGATCTCGCTTGTGAGTGCAAAACAACTCTGGTACCCGTGAAGGTACTGTCAATCACTTAAAACCCTCTCCAAGGGGCGTATTATCAAGCAGGGCGTTAACATTATCGCCTTTTTAGCTGCAGAAACTTCCGCTAAAGGGGTGATAATGGGCTTCAATCAATCAATCAATCATGCCATTTGTGTAGCGCACTACTCACCCGGGAGGGTCTCAAGGCGCTTGGGGGGAGGGGTATGCTACTGCTCGAACAGCCAGGTCTTGAGTTGTTTCCTGAAGGGGAGATGGTCCTGGGTCAGCCGAAGGTGGATGGACAGGGAGTTCCAAGTCTTGGCAGCCAGGTAAGAGAAGGATCTTCCTCCGGCGGTGGCTCTTCGGATGCGTGGTACGGCTGCGAGGGCGAGGCTGGTGGACCGTAGCTGGCGGGTGGGCGTGTAGAGACAATAGTCTACATATATTAGGATGTACAGTTGGTCTTAGGATGGCAGACCAGGACATGAATATGCCCTGGAGAATTCCAATATAAACGCCCATGTTCACACCAGAACATGGGTTTCTATTGGAATTCACAAGGCCATATTATCAAGCCCATTATCGCCACTTCAGCAGCAGTTTTCTGCCGCTAAAACGGCGATAATTTTTAATGCCCTGCTTGATAATATGCCCCCAAGTTCCTTACGGACCTCGAGACTTGGCTCTTCGACGAATCACCATGAACATCCAGCACCGCAGAGGCTTGGATATGCGCGTTCCCGCCCACCCCTTGAGACCCCTCCGGGTGAGTAGCTGAGCTCCACAACCCATGATTGATTGATTAATTGATTTGATCAATTCGTTTACTCCTGTGCTCAAAGAGATGAACAAGAACCAATCTGAATTAATACAAAACAAGCATGGTACTATCCTGGTAACCCCGATTCAAGAAGAACAATTATACAATATGCCTATATATAAACTCTCTGGTAAATGACTGTAGATGATTAACGGGGAAGCTTAGGGGAAACCAGAGTGATATCAAAATCAATTGGGAATCACCCTGCATTAAACTAATTTATTTTCCCCTTTTTGGATATCGGTAATTATGAGAATAATCATACAAATACCAATCCTGGCTTTTAACCTTCTTTACCCAATTGGTTGCTGATTTTCTTTTGCATGTGATATATATACATCGTGGGGTGATTACATGGAACAAACCCCTTGCACATATAACATTTAACAGAGACAACAGATCAAGACATATGTACAATATATTAATAAAAAAGCTATCTAGAAAGTTCACAAATGAATAAAAAATCAATTGATATATAGAAAGCCCTTGTCAAAATGTCAATGGGTAGAGACCAGTATATTGAATTCCTGCTGGTACAATCAAAGGAAAGCCTGTACATGACTCTGATGAACTCTTTCAATCAGACCTTAATTCTCGAACACCCCATAGCTAAATACATTTATCCATCACCATTTAGAAGGTGGGCTCCGATCAGACAATGTTGACGCGCTACACATAGTGTCCCCTTCTAAAGATCAGGGCAGAGGCATAGCTTGGTCAATAAGAGTGGGGGGAGGAGGGGGGAGTTTTAGCTTCAGATTTTCCAACAATGGAGCGGCCATAAAATGTAAAAATACCTTATATGACAAGCAGGTTGAATGAGAGGGACTAAAGGAGCAATGGAAATGGAGACAAATGTGGATTGGTAGGGGTACAAAGTGAGAGAAAATACATTATTTTGACAAATAACCAACATTGTTGAAAGCTTTCAAAACAGAGAGGGGGAAGTGTTTTTGAATGTGTGCTGTTAAAAATTCCTATTGAAATTCGACAGACTCCCCACTATACCTGACTGAAAGCTCCTGTACTCAACTATTTAACAGAAAATACATTTATTAGGCGGGTGTCACACCCCAAACACCCCCTCCCCACCAAAGCTACACCCCCTGGATCAAGGAAGTATGAGTTCACAACACTGATAGTATAGCCTCTTTTACAAGAAATCAAGGTTAAGCGATTATGAGAATCACATTGTGGTCCCAAAACGTAAGATCTTGGGAACCATTCACTATGCTAACACACAACAAGAAAACGAAACTTAAGAATGAAGCATCATGCTTTAAATGGAAAAGTAACATCATGATTCAAAACATTATTTACAGAGTTGCCTAAATGTTCTGTGATTATGGTGAGAAAGGAAATAGAGAGGACTGTGTGCTGAAAAAGATGACTGCAGACAGCAACAAACATTTGAGATTAAAGGCCTACATTATCCAGTATTACAATAAATACAACTTCTCAACAGAATATCTCAGATTCATTATGTGTTGATCACATTGTGTTAATGCAATTTTACATTTTATTAAAACCCCTACATCAGCCTCATAGTTGTATTAATGTATTTGTAAATGTAGAGTCTTGTATAGCTCTCGCCCCATCCAGAGCACTTTAATATGCCAACAGCCCACAAGTTAGAGCTCCCTATTCATGTGTATAACTCTGCCCTAATCACTGTTATCTTCCTTACCGTTCACATGCATGTTCCTCTTTGAAGCGATGACGGGTACTATTGCACTTGGCTCCAGTGATTCTACACAGGACAGTGAACAATATTCCTATTCAAATTACAGGAAAGAGAGGGAATCCAGAGGGTCTGCCAAACAGTCAACGCCCTTAGCAGTGGGCAAGGCACTCCTCCCCTGCCCTGAAGCAGACCCACCTGCCCCCAACCAAACACTTCTTTCTCGCAGTGCGAGAAGCAGAAACATACAATTGGTAGTTTTAGCATTTTGTGTTTCTGCATCTCGCACTGCGAGAAAGCAGTGGGGCGACACTCCTCCATGCTAGTGGAGGAGCCGCCCTTGGTAACATCACAGAAAGTGACATCACAGGACTATTGATCATCACTGAAGAGACCTAACATGGCTATCCGTAACATGGACAGAAAGATAAATATACAAATAAAATAGGTCCATATATTTTAAAACTGTATTAAATGGATTACATTTGTCACATTGGATGGAAAAGCTAGGAGCAGGTCTCATAAAGATGTATATTATTTACTCCTTGTTAACTGATTGTTTCCATATGAGTGCATTATACAATTTCCAGTTCTACCACATTAAGGGGGAGATCCTGTTGAGGTAATGAGGGGCGGGATCTTTCAAAATATAAAATGACAGAAGAGAAAACCTCTCATACCATGGATATATTTGCAAATTTCCAAAGGCTACCTTATCTGTCTGTGCCTTTATTGTGCTACCTTGGGATGACATTAATACTTCATAATTTATTAAACATAAATCCTCTCATCAGTATCCAACACGCACATGCTAAAAGGACAATCTTTTTTTTGTGTATGCTCTTTACTCGCCAGAATTATGTTAAGTGCAAAAACACAACACATGTAGTACAAAATTACAAGACACCATTGCAAACAAATAAAGACTGTACATGAATAAAAAAAGACTTAGACTAACCGAGACCACTGCTAAATCATAAATTGACTTGAAGGTATGCTTCAGATTCAAGGGGTTTTCAAATCAACGTTTTTGATTTTGTGTTAGAACTGTAGGAAG
This sequence comes from Lissotriton helveticus, assembly GCF_964261635.1. NCBI lineage: Eukaryota > Metazoa > Chordata > Amphibia > Caudata > Salamandridae > Lissotriton > Lissotriton helveticus. The sequence continues at coordinate 736,631,226 of NC_136061.1, read as the reverse complement.
TAGAAGTGGCAACCTTTAGCGCTGGTGGAGACCTGTGCGACAATGTTGGTGCCCCCCCAATGACTTGCTCTGCCACGGATTCCCTCACTACCACCCTTTAACAGTGGCCCTCAAGTCTCCATAACCACATTCTCGCTCAGATGCATTTAATTTGATTTACAGCGCCACTTATACCAGGGTAGGGTGTCAGAGAACTTTATATCACACATTACACAAATGACAATCAATCATATGTGTGTAAATCACAATAAGTAATGTTACATAAGACAAAGGAATAGGAGTCACATGACAATCATTCTTGTAGGCAGTATAGTTTAATAGTGATTGGTCTAGAGAAGCACAACCTCTGAATTTTGAAATGAACCCTTTTTGCAACATTTGGATAATCGAAGGCTGGGGAAAAAAACATAACGCTGTAATTTATACCTTGCAGTTTGCATGCAGCTCTTAGATGACAATTAATAGCTCATTGTTCTATGATAGGATTTTGACTTATAAATTGCAAGTAACAATAGGATCTCTCTGACAAAAGCAGTAACCCACTGGCCGATTAACATTATTTGGGTGGACTTAGTGATCTGCATGGTACATGTTCTTTGCAGCAGACACATTAACCCTCTGCGCTACCTTTCCTCAAGTCAAAACTTCCACTTGCCAAAACTCCATCTCTCTCTAAGAGGAACATTAATCACCGGAGTTATCATGCCATTTGTATTGTTTCTGAAAATTGCTGGAGGCCAGGAAGGAGGCAGCAAGTTATTTTAGAAACATAATATACTTGCAAACATGACGCCCCGACCCAAAGTCAACGCTCAGGGCGATCTCATCGGTCACACCGCCCTAGAGCCTTTCTGCTCAAGGGTCCTGTGACCTCAGTGACAGAGTCACTGTTGCTCCAGGGTGTTCTGCTTCGTAGGCCTGCCCAAAAGACTTGTGGTGAGCTACAATAGGGGTTGTAGTGGACAGGCCTTCAAGGTTAATCCACCCTCCCCAGGGCGCGGCGTTGAGCCCGCTCCTCATCAATGTCTATTTGACCCCCCTGGCAGAGCTGATCTCCAAAACTGGGATCAAAGTTACATCTTACGCGGATGATACCCTGCTCTTGTTCACCTTTAGTGATGTGTCAGTTTCCATCTTTGACCTGCTAAAAGATTGTCTTAAGAACATTGCCAACTGGATGAACCGCAATTTTCTAAAACTTAATGCATATAAGACTGAGGTCTTGTTTTTTAATCAACCCTCCCCCCTCCCATTGCATGGTGGCCTCCTGGATGAACCGCAATTTTCTAAAACTTAATGCATATAAGACTGAGGTCTTGTTTTTTAATCAACCCTCCCCCCTCCCATTGCATGGTGGCCTCCTGAACTGGGTATTGCAACTTCACTGGCTGCCAATAGCTAAATGGATCGAATTCAAGGCCTTGACATTCGCATTTCGGGCATATAAAGGGAGAGGCCCTGCCTATCTAAGGAGAAGACTCCGACCTTATCAACAATCCGGATCTTTAGGATCTAACAATAAACACTTTCTTGTCACCCCGCGGTTTGCAAAAGCTAGAATGTGAGGCAGATCATTTGAGGTGGGCACCACCAAATGTTGGAAGAACCTACCCCCCCCCCATTTACGCATAACACAGTCTGAACAGGAGTTCTGCAAGTCTTTGAAAACTTGGCTCTTTAGTAGGAACGACTAGCTTCGGCGCGATGCATCTCCCTGCCCTCTGTCTGCCATAGCGCCAGGACACCCAGCTGAGGGTAGCTGCGCGCTTAACAAATGCCATCATTATTATTATTATTACTTGCCACCGCTATGGTCCACCTGCTGGTGCTCAGACACCATTCTTCTAAGGTCTTTCGGGCCTTCTAAGGTCTAGTATGGAAATGTGCTCTCTCAGGAGAGTGGTCTGGTGAACTGGTCATGAAGGCTGAACCTGGTTCCCTAGTTCCAAATTCAGCAGCTCTGACCATTGTGCCACATCCACTCCCCCACTGAACACTATACTGCCCCACTGAGAGAAACTCGCACTGCCTTCAACTACAACCCAATTGCTCCCTGCTAAACACCTGGAGGGAACTCAATTCAAATTAGGCACAAGACAAGAGCAATATGCTGTCTAAAAAAAATAAGTGACAACATCCTGGAAAAAACAAACACTCATAAAGAATGTAAGATTAAGTAAAAGCACCTGAAATGTAAGCAGGAACAACATGGTTACCTTAACGCTTTTGCGCTTATTATTCAGAAATCAATGAGTGCTTTTGCATGAAAAGTTAAGGCCATGACTACAGGGCCGGAAGGGACTAGTTTCAATGTCCATTGCTTATATCCTTACAAAACGTAAGCAATATGGTTTAACAAGACTACATTCATGAATACAGAGCTGCGGTAAGCATTTTGTTTTTTTAATCCGCCCATCAAGCAGGTTTTGCAGTACATCCAGGAATGGTGCACTTCCCCACCCGGGGAATATACTGCTGTTCAGGGAAAAACAAGAAAACAAAAGTAGTGCTTCACTGGCAAACTCTGTAAAGTGGCACTAATGTGTTTTGGGTGTGAATAAAATCAATCTGGCTCCTTTTCGACCCACTCTGTCTTGTTTTAGTTATTTTTTACATTTTGAACATTTTATTTCTCCCCATCCCAAGGCTGCCTTTTCACAGGGGAACAAATAAAGGGAAGGAAAGAGGGAGTACAGGCTACAAGGCCTTGAAGGGGGCCCAGACACCTGGACCTTGCAGCTTGCTCTAGTGCTTAGAGGCCCAGGGAAAGGGGGCCCCTCCCCTGGGCCTTCGAAGCGGTAACAAGGCATTTCGTAAAACAATGCCCCAGCACTGATGCAAAAGTTAACAGAAGCCAGTTGATCTGGCTACTCCCTCCTCCCCTCACCCACCTCACCTTACCTGTGTCTGGCTGGTCCTGGAAACAAAGGGGCCTTCTGTCACCTAGCAACAAAGTGCAGAAAGGGAATGGCTGGTACTTAAGAGAGGTGCTGTTCCGCCCCTCACACTCTGAGCCATAATTGCTGGCCTGGCTGCTGTGCCTTCTCCACTCTGTTTATACCTTCCCCCCACCTCTGCACCCCCAGGAATACCACGACGACCAGCAAGGTCGACTTGAGACATCTCGCATGTGTATTGTGATAGTGTAGGGCAGGGTGCCTCAGAGGAGCAGGTGGGCTAACTGTGAAAGTGTGGCCTTTCACACGGAAGCGGGTCCCCTGTTTTTCAGCTGAGCGTGAGGTCCTGGGCAGCTGCCCACACTGCCCATGCCTAGCGCCAGCCCGGCCCAGCACTGCTGCTTTTGTTACTGGGGGCATATATTGCAGCATTGCTGCAAAACCGGCCCCATTGTTCACGCCTTTTAGGCAACTGCCCGATGCCCGCTACCGCTGACACATGCTGGTTTAAAGAAGGTTAGGCTGCTATTACGGGTATTTAAAGGCATCTGTAGCATTATTTTAGCTTCTGGAGAAGTTGGTGTTTGAAAGTTGAAATGGATTCTCTAGCATTGTTAGAGACGATTGGGATGGGGAAACACTCACAACAAGCATTTACAATGCAATAGGTCTCTCATTATTAAAGTTTGAGCTATTGGCATTGTAAATGACAATGCCTTTAATTCATTTGTTTTTAAAACCTGCAATCGGTGCATCAACACGCACTTTGAACGTATAGTCCTTGCTTACGATGAGCATGGCTGGCAGTAAAAGAGACTGCTAGCCTTGATTCTCATAAGCATGGACTATAAGTACAAAGTGCTTTTTTACGCACTGATGCAAAGGAATAAAAGGCATTGTTATTTACAAGGCCAATAGCTCAAACTTTAGTAATTGCGAGAACTATTGCATTGAAGTTGTCTCTGGCGTGTTGGAATTTGGGGCCCGATCGAAAGGAAAAGGTATATTTATTAAAGCAGAGGCGGACGTGCCTGGCAGACCTGTCTGTCAGGAAATGGAAGCGGTTAGTGTGTCCCTTTCCGGTGTCTGCCGGGCCCTGTTTTAATCATCAGGGATGCCAGACCCACTCTCATGGCCTTGCTTGCCACTTTGGATGACGGGAGGTAGCTCAGCGAGCTGTGCACTTGCGTCCAAGATGTGTGAGGAACCTGAAGAGGCTCCGCATTTCATTTTCAGAGCCCGATGAAAGCAATGCGATTGGCTACTAATATCGTCATTTTTCTGCGCTTAGAAGCTTGAATGGTATGTAGTGTCCTATCTGACACTGTTAAGGGTTAACCATGTATGCCTACACTGAACACCCACCCACCACTGATGTCACGACATCACGTGACACAGTTAATAAAAGGAGCCGAGCGCACGTGCTCGAGGCTCACTAACCCACGATACCTCTGGTGTGTGTGTCGCAGTTCTTCCACCATGTGGGCCTAGGGCCCCACACTATTACAATGGCGACGAGGGAGTAGCTCGAACTCCACGCGACGCAGCCACTGCTAAAAAGGGGGAGAGAATCCTGCCCGAGCGAAGGGCACCCCCAGAGGAAGCAGCGCCGGCCGCCGAGTGCCCACGGGGCGTGCACCGGGCCCCGGGCCTAGCCTGTGATAAGGAGGTGATCTGGAGCTGACCCCGCACCTCTCCGGCCCCGCCGACTGCTGCTGTGCTGAGGGAGGCGTTCCTGCGCTAAGCGGACCGTGCGGTGCCCACCCGCATCAGCCGCGACTGCCCCGGTGAGGAGAGACCGGACGGAGCCCACCCGCCGCGGCCGGAGCCCGACTGCAAGGCCCGTAGGCCGGAGGTGAGCCGACGAGCTGTGCATGGCCCGGAGGGGTCGCGTATGCCAGAAGCGACCCCCCCTCATCGATTGCGCAAAGCGGAGCTCACCCGCATGCCCAGAGCGCGAGACGGCCGACAATGAACTTTTGAACAAGGCAAGACCAGCGGAGCCCACCCGCGGCCTGCCTGAGCTGACCCCCGTTCAACAATGACTTCAGCAATGCCAGCGGAGCCCACCCGCGGCCTGCAGCAGCGTCTGCCCTCCCTCGCCGCGCCGCATGTGTGAAGAGCGGTGAAAGGAAAATCCAAAAGAGACACGCCCGTAATAAAGCACGACTCGCGGAGCCCACCCGCGGCCTGCTTCCAGCGTCCCCCGCCGTGCAGAGTGAGTGAAGTGCGGCGGCGGGGTGAAGAGATTGCCCGGGAGAGCTGCCGGTCCCAGAAAGTAAAGCAGAGCCTACCCGCATGAGGGAGAGCGACAGAAGAACCAGCGTCTGGTCTGCAGCTGGCAGAAGCAGTGTCGGCAGCCCAAGTGAAGTGACACTCGCCGCCGAGAGAGCGAATGAAGAAAGAGGAGCCCCGGTGTCTTCTCCCCTGCGCAGCGTGAACATTGAACGGCTGCTGCGAGCAAGGACAGAGGGGGAAGACAAGCGTGAGACGGCCGGCGGCCGTTCTGAACAGTCATAGTGCAATAGTGCCCCCCCTCCCTCCAAAAGAAAGTGCAATCTGCCATTTTCAAACACAAAGAACAAGAAAAATGCCTGCACACGCCAGAGTCTTTTTTTCCACCCCCTTCTCAAGACAAGCACTGTAACACTGGTGCCCCAAAAAAGTTGAGACTTACCTGTGAGGAGGTGGTGTCCTGCTCCAGACCACGGGGATCAGCAGTGGACTTCAGCTTCTATGCAGGTCGAGGGAAACAAGTCCTGCAAGCACAGAGAAACCACAGGGGAAGAAAGTAAGCAGCTGCTGAAGGGAATTCAGCCCACACTGCCATCTAGTGGACTTTGGTGAGCAGTGCACCCAAAAGAAGCCACAAGAACAAAACAAGCACAAGTAAGCACAAGGGACCGCCTACAGGGAAAGCAAGCCTGCAGCGACGCGGATCAAGACGGAGCCCTAACACCGCGGCAGAAGTGACGCCTGTGGCCACAGGTGATCACCGCAATCGCAGAAGACAACCTCACGCTGGACGTCGAGGGAAAGTCGGAAACGTCTACCGCAAGCAGCAAGATTCAAAGGCAACCGATGAAAGAGCGCCAGTGTACCCCGGACGCGGACAGTACAAGACAGCGCCTGAAAGTAAGGAAGCCACACCCAAAGCACCAGAAGACGTGCGAAGCAAGTACCCAAGTGTGAAGTAGAAAAGTGCGACACGCAAGTGGAAAAGCGACAACGCCAAAGAACCAAATGAACCGCAAGGAACAAAGCTACACTGAAGATGTATCACGACGGTACCAAGTGAAGCAAGAACTTGCCACTACACTGCACACTGACGTGCACCGGAAGAGTAACGCAAAGTTACCCCGCAGCCAGAAGGAGGCGAAACAACCAAGCAAGGTGAACGCCCCAAGAAGCTAAAGAACCTCACCGGAAGCGAGCACGAGAAGTGCATCCACCGGAGAAGGTCCAGGGAGAGGTGAAGCCAACCCTCCGGAAAAGCACAGCACACGAAGAGCGCAGGAAAAACTGCGCCAACGCAAAAGCACTGCAGCAGAACCAACAGCGATCCCAACGGTCGCGGATAGCAAGAAGACTCACGAAGAGCAAGCTGTCCACCCCATCTGGTAGCAAAGAAGATCGCCCAGGAAAAAGGATGATCCGACAAGCCAGAGGGGCGCCCAAACAAAAGCCGATCACCCAAAATGATCGCCAGAAATGAAAGAAGAAATTCTGCCAAGTCAGGATGAATATGTCCTGCCAGAAGACGTCCGTGTACCGAGAGATCAGAAGACCCGGAGAGACGGACGCAACATCAAGAGTAACTAGAAGTAATCGGAGACAAGAGAGAAGATCGTAATGACCGGTCCAGTCACCGAAGAGTGGAGAGAAGACAGTGTCCTAAAGACAGGACAAGACCAGATGGAAACAGGCGGAGTGCACGCGGCTTTGAAGAAGCCTGGTCAGCAAGACAAAGGAAGAAAGGTGACCGCACTGTGTCGTGAAAAGGAGAAGAGTGGCACGAGGCCATGAAGAAGAGAACTGAAGTAAGAAGTCATGTGGCACGACGCCATCATCAACAACTTCTGGAAAAGGTGAAGAAAGGTGTAACAAGTCCACACACCTACAAGAAGAAGAAGAGGTGACACACCACAACATCGTGCACAGCGACCCGCACGTCCTGGAGAACACTGATAGCGCCAAGAACAGAACAGGCACCTATTCACAAGACCCCGACGACCCGTGGACGGTAGGAGAGCACAGGCCGGACCATTGGCAACACCCACCTTTGGGATTGAGCGGAAGTCTGGAAGCTGAGGGAGCTCAGATGTCCTTAACAAGGAGAACTGACCAATCCACACCAGCCCGTGGAAATCCAAGGGGCAAAGGCCTCAGGGACACCGGTGGCAGAGGGTCCCAACACGAGAGATGAGTCCATCGCCGTCTAACCTGCACGTCCCAGGAAGATGAGGAACTTGTGCGCAAAGGCAAGAGTCAACAACTACCCTTCAGGTGGAGCTACGGACTTTGCGAGGTAGTACCCCATCGACTCCTCCATTCACACGCAGACTGTGGAGTTGGAGCAACGCTGTGGAATAATACCCGGCCCAGTGGAAACCTGGTAAAAGGGCCTCCGGTGATATCTCGTGGCAGGAGAACACCCGCGAGAGGGGCGTCCTAGTGAGAAGAATGTCTTTCGAACACTCCACCCTTTGAAAAGTAAAGCCAAGCTGCCTACAGTGAAGAAACCGATGGACCAGCTGAAGACAACCACATCCAAGTCTAATTTCTGGTCATCCGGTTTGACGTCATCCTCAAAAGCAAGATCTCCGTGGACTGACCACCACACGTCCACGGCGCAAGCAAAGAAGAACACGCCCACCGAGAACCAGGACGTAGAGCCAAGAAGAAATAAAGTCTCAGCAGCAATTTCCATCACCATCATCAAGCAAGCAGCTGAAGAGACTCACTGTAAATTTGTAATTACTGTATATTTATGTACTTCCTCCCACAGGCTCGGACTTTTTGCCGTTCCTTAATTTTTATTAAAGTTTGGGAGGAATGTAGTGTCCTATCTGACACTGTTAAGGGTTAACCATGTATGCCTACACTGAACACCCACCCACCACTGATGTCACGACATCACGTGACACAGTTAATAAAAGGAGCCGAGCGCACGTGCTCGAGGCTCACTAACCCACGATACCTCTGGTGTGTGTGTCGCAGTTCTTCCACCATGTGGGCCTAGGGCCCCACACTATTACATGGTAAAGCGTTATGCAACTATTTGATTATCAATGTGATCAGTAAGGGCCTTAAACCTTCCAGGGGGCGTTCACCGAGAGTGCATCTTCCCTTAACATTTTGGTTTTATGTTCAGACCCCTCCCCCAACCCTTACAATCCTCCAAACAGAAACTGCAACATGATCTAATCCCCCCAAAAAATGAAAATTAGGGGCGCATTCACGGTGGCAAGAGCACGTGTTCCAGACGGCTGCCTGAAACCAGACGCGGGAAGTGGGGATAAGAACAGGGGCTCTGAGGGGCGGTGGGTGCCACTGTGTTTTACTGTTCATTCCTGGAATGCCTTCGTTTTGCGAGGCTCTATATTTAGGCACCGGGGCCGAGAGGGCAGGGTAATGTAATGCAATGTAATCCATGTGTTTTTTTATACTTTTTTATAAATTTGGATGCCTCTTTAGCCTATTTCAATAAAGTTTTTAGTGTAACGATTTCCCAACCGTGCTCATGTTATCCGCAAAATCACTTGTTCCTCTATATATATATATATACATATCTTGTATGTGTAAATTGTGTTTTATGTATCTTTTATGGCTCTACTGTGGCGAAATAAAGATTATAAATGAAATTAAATGAATGAATGAATGCTGAGTTGTAAAGTCAGAAATAGGTAGTTGATCAGCTTATAATTTCTTGGCCTAGGTGGGCAGTGCCAACTCAAATGTGCAGCACCAGCTGTGGTGCATATGCAGGAAGTCATGCCACACCACCTGAGCGCCTCACAATGTTCTGTGTGTAGCCCGTCACATGGAAATCTCGGAGGCTAGGAGCTCAAATGTCAGTGGCCAAGAATTGCCAAAGATAGGAACAAATCTGCAAGAACTGCATTGTGTGAAAAAAGCAATTCACGGTGTACCACACTTATTAGAAATACACAACTTGCTTTTTGTCCTATGTTTGGTCTTGTTTTTATGTTTGACAAGCATTCTGCGCAAATCAAGGATGTGATGCCAGGCGTTGCGTGGAATCATAAGGGTTTAACACTGTTCCCACCCCACTACACTCACACTGCATGAATCATGTGGTATTTGGTACAAGTAGACGCAAAGACATTAAGAGCTGCGCTTGCGTCAGTTGTCCATGCACATTTTTTTTCTTTTTTTATACTTATTTTTGTTATAATACTGCATTGTTAATCACAGGAATTGGTACATTCTACATTTCTCGTCATCTGCCCATGGGGTCATTAACAGGGATTACATTGCGATATGCATAGGGCATCAGGGTTTGCTCACCCGATCACCATTTGTGTTTACAATCCACATGCAGTAATTACAGTGGTAAGAATCATACAATATGTATGGGGAAAACAAAACCTGTAACATTATGCAGCAGTGGACGGTGATGCAAAAAACTTTAACGCAGAAAAGTGATCAAGGTTGTTTGCCCCGCTTGGCGTAGTCAGGCGCCCTTTGTGTCTCACAAACTCCGACTCCAAATCTTGATAAATCTGTAGCAGTCTGTCATGCATGTGTGACCTTTATGCTGCAAATGTTTCACTTCCTGAAGATGCCTCTGCTTACATTTGTGTGAAAGTCTGCGCCTAGCGTAACCACTCTTTCTGTGGGAGAATGGCTGAAAGGTGAAAAGGGGATATATTCCACACATGAATGGAAGCGCTCCAACAAATGGCACGCATTAAGCACAATAACCCAGTCCCACTCTCGGAGTTGGGAACCAGGACTCGGTAATGGAGGGGCGTGCACCAAAAATATTTTAAGCAGTGATTATACGTCCATCATACATGCAAATCACCCCTTTAAGGAGTGCAGAGAACAGAGTGGACATTTACTGTTGGGTAAAGACTTCTGAGCACAAACAGCTGGAATTTAAGGACGTATCTTCGAACTTGCTCAGTGATACAAGCTCATTCAAGGACAGCTGTGCAGCGCCGCTATTGATAAATAATGGGAAACAAATTATCTTACCACAAGCAAGTACCAATTCTAATAAATAACAAAAAAAGAGACAGCAGCTACCGCAGCGAGCACGGAAGACCACTATTGACAACAAGCTCAGTATACGGGCTGGGAGGGCGGGGGCTGCCCGCGCATGCGCGTCATTCCTAACTTTCGATATGAGGAGCGAGCCCCGGTGCCAAAGCGAAGTACGGCAGCTGAAGTCCCGGGTCCCAGGAGGGGGCCAGGGTGAAGACCAGTGGATAGCACTGCGGGGCTCCCATGCCTAAGGGGAGAGCCCCGCGTCGTGCTGGCAGAGGAGCTCGAGTGCTCTGCGGGGCTCCCATGAAAAGCCCTGTGTGTGCCAGGTGATGCAGAGATGACACCAGCGCAGCGACAAGAGCCCGGTGAGGTAAGGGGGGGAGGGGTGGGTGGGTGTGTGTGTGTGCATGTGTGTGTGCATGCGTGTGTGTGTGTGTGCGCGTGTGTGTGTGTTTGTGTGTGTGCATGCATGAGTGTGGTTGTGTGTGTGCACGTGCAATTGCGAGAGGCTGACTTGCTGGGAATGTGGGACAGGAGATGTGCACGGCGCAGAGCTGTACATGCGCGTCCACACGCTGAAATCGCCGAGGGCTTACTCGTGCCCATCCCCTGTCCAACATTCCCAGCAAGTGGATAACATAAGGTCTTTCGCTGGATTCAGCGCTTCGCACTGCTAACACCAGCTCGACCTAAAAAATGAAGGCATTGATCTCCCTCGTCTTCGCCATTTAATGCTAACAGTTATTCTCATTTACATTCCCTAGGAAAAGGAGACCGGGAAAGGAGGACAGACTGAAGCAAATACTTTTGGAAACTGTATCCACCTTAAAGAAAAAGAAAGGAGGATCACAATCTGTAGTAGAACATGATTTTTACTCCGAATTTACCAGCTCTAATTCTTCAGACGAGTCTTCTCGGGCTCAACGGAACATAAGGGAAAATCTGTTTCAAAGGACATGTTGCTGGATATTCTTACCCCTGTTGGAGAAAATATGGGGTTTCCTGAGGAGGATGTTTCAAGTACATCTAAGGATTTTGTCTTGTCACAAGTTAAAAAACAATTGAGCACAACTTTGCCCATTCATCAGTTTGTTATGGACGTTCTGCTGAAAGAATAGAAAGATCTTTAATGCATCAATATGCCTCGCTTCATGGCAAAACTTTATCCATAGGAGGGGATGGAAGACAAACTGCCAGAATAAGTTCATGTGGAATCGATTGTGACCAGTTTGGTGGGCCGACCTTCAATGGCAGAAGAGAACATTCTTAAGTTGAAGAAGGAGTATGCAGACTCCCATTTGGCCCTTCGCTCTGGAGTTTCTCGGGCAAATGTGACACAATCATTACTTTGTTCAAGACAATACAAGAAGTTGGCCAGTGTCCGGATCTTATGAAGTCTATGGAAAAAGAGGGTGAATTCCTGTCTGATAATGCTTTTGATTGCATCAGGGCATCGGCTTTGTCCTGTGACACCTCTATTGCAGTCAGACATAACCTAAACCTGAAGGGTTGCAACACTGATTCTGCACAACGTTCCTGGCTGTGAGAATGTCATTTACAGGACCACAATTGTTTGGTAAGGACCTTGAAGACAACTCCATAAGGTATTCAAGGAATGGAAACATAAATTTTCATTCCAGAAACACTAGTAGAATAAACAACCATTCTTCACTGCTTTTACTAAATCGTTTCCTCAATCATCACATAGCCAACAGACCACGGAGGGAAGTCAGAAGTTTCATTTGAAAGATTTCCAAGGAAAATTCCAGAAGAAAAACCGACATCTATGGCATAGTAGTCAGCTTTCCTGAATATGCCGCATCAAAGGTTCCAACTGATGCTAGAGGTAGGCTTTATCATTTCCTGGGAAGCTGGTGTCTCACGAAAACCGAAAAATGGGTACTACCATTATGGAGCGGGGTTACCAGATCGAGCTCTTGTCCCTTCCACCATCATCAGGGACTGTTCATGTGCACTTTCCAAAGGATCCACTCAGATGGAAAGTTTTGAAAAATGGGATTTGATCCCTTCTGCTGAAGAAGGCGATTGTTTCGGTACCACAGAAACAACAAGGACAAGGGGTTTATTCAATTATATTCCGAGTCCCGAAGTAGACTAAAGTTTTCAGGATTGTGATCAACCTCAAATCTCTAAGCAACTTTGTTCAGAAAATTCAGTTCAAAATGGAGACCTTTCAACCCATCATTCCGTTGATCTAGGCTGGATATGATGACACCGGATCTCATTGATGCATATTTCCATGTTCTCATGGCACCAGGTTTTCAACAGTACCTATGGTTCTCTGTACAGGGGCGCCATTGCAAGTATTGTGTTCTACCATTCGGCCTAAGCCATCACCAAGGGTTTTCACCCTTAGTGGCTCACTTGCATCTTCAGGGGAGTTCAGTATTCACATATCTCATATATCAACTGGTTTCTCCAGGCTCCATCTGTCCAAGTAATGCAATAACATCTGGAACAGACCATAGTTATGCTATAGATTCATGGGTGTATTTTAAACATTGCAATTCTCTTGTGAGCGAGGTCTTCTTTCCTCAGTCCAGGATCTAGCGTTTACAATTTTGACATCTCTATTGTTTCAGAAGACAGCTACATTCTTTCAGTGAATGGAAGTAGAGGGGCATATGGTGGCCTCTGCGTTGACAGTGCAGTGGACCAGATTACATCTACGGCCGTTATTGTGGCACCTTCACAGATTTGTGACATTTCTTATTCAGGATATGGCCATGGAGAATCCAGTTTCTCCAGAAATTGTTCACAGTCTACAGTGGAGGTTGGGCCCGACCATCCTCACCAGGAAAAGTGTGATTCATCATTCACCTCCAACAGTGGTGATGATCGACACCAGTGCCCTGGGTTGGGGTTCCACGATATGACAGTTGTCGGTCCAGATTCCATGGGATCAATCGGAGACCTTGCAGTTTTCCATTTAGAAAGAACTTTCATCAGTGGAGAGATCCCTCAGGTTTTTGGGTCCCACCTGATTGATTGCAATGTTCTCATAAGCTTGGACAACACAGTGTTGGTGACAAACATCAACCCTCAAGGCATCACTCATAGCCAGGCACTCAATCAGGTGGCTTCTTTGATAGCGCAATGTGCTAACTCTATCTCCAATCCCTATCTACTCAGCAAATCAGGGACTTGGACAATGTTGTGGCGAGGATGTGAGCCACAAGTTCCTGTCTGTGAGAAAACAGCTGCAAGTTCCAGTCTGTGAGAGAACAGGGTTTTTTGCTTTGTCCACCCACTTTTCGCCCCAATTTGTGACTTATATTGGTGTTTAATGACTTTGATTGTGCCCTGAGCCTTGCAAACCAGGGCCAGGGCCAGTGTTCTGCCAAAAGATATATGGTAATTAGGTATACTTATCATTGGTTCCGACATCCTACCTGTAAGCTCCTAGTATATGGTAGTTCATGTAGGTTTAGAGGCCTAGTGGATCTTATGGACTCAAGTGTGCACAGCTGTGGCGCCTGCTGTCATTTTAGAAGCCAGCCCTGCCTTGTAGACTGCTTTTAAAATAAAACTATGTCCAAACTCGACTTTGTAATTAAAAGTACTGCTAAAGTCTTAAACTACCTTATTTTTCACCTACAAGTCACCCCTAAAGTCTGCCCTAGGTGTCCAAAGTACACACAGGTGTTAAAGTAAGCAGGGACATTATACTTTTTTTATATGCCATGGTGAAGGAGAAACTGCCAATTTAGTTTTTCCCCCATTGTACTGTATAAGCGCCAAAGGCTAACATAGGATGGCTTTATTTAACATTCAAAAAAGTTTAACAATTTACAGAGTGAGCTGAAATATTAATTCAAAGTGTTACATTGATAGAATAAATCCCACAATTTGCAAAGGTTGGATTTATTATACCTATGGCAGAAAAGAAGTTATAGAACATGCTTTTCTGGTGTGCCTGAAGCGAGCTCTGGAGCAGCCTCTCCGTATTGTCCCCAGCCATTGATGGACTGAGCCAAGCTGCCTTAATGAGGTGTGAAGTGGCTTATGCTGTAACAAATGAGGCATCTGGAGGGAGGAGATCTGCTGTCTGCAGATGCCAGAAAAGGAAGGGGGCTAGGCTAGTAGCCAAACTTGTCTTCAAAGGGAAAAAGACAGTGAGGACAGGTACTAGGCCCCCTCCTCCTGCACCCCCAGCCAGATAGGAGCCCTGTAATTGAATTAGTAGAGGGACTGGAAGGGGAGTGTAGGGGAAAGATTTTTTCATAAATACATTTGTATTGTTTTCCACTGGTTACAACAAATTGAAAACTAACAAGATGATCACAGTTATAATTATGACAGCAGGCAACATTGTATACCCAGAGAATGACATCAGGTTCAGCACAACATTTTCACAATGAGTCCAAACCCACCACCCCAAAACATTTACTCCAAATTTTAGTATATTTAGCAGGACATCCCTGTGCCTCGTGCACTGGTTTCTCTTGCTGGACACACCAGTGTATTCTATGCCACCAATGTGACATCATCTGGGCTTGGAGGCCTTTCAGTTAGCCACAATGTCATATTCGGCTACCATCAGTGCCGTCTGCAAAAGTGTTCGGTCTGCACGTGTCCCCCTGCACACTCAAGGACACCTCATAGAATCAATAACAGGGAAAGTTCTATCCCAAAGCCTAAAAAATCAGATAGTTCGATGATCACCAATTCCGAGTATCTTGCTAGTCTAGGACAGGACTATGTCATATGAAATAAATCAGCTGGAACATGGTAGCATCAAAAGACTGTGGGGCTGAGAAGTGGGCATGCTTTGTACAGCCTGTCAGGTGGGAGGTATGCAGCGTGTAAGTAGTACGTATGCACCAAACCAAGCCTTGATGACATAGTGAGCACTTTAGGGGGCCATCAGAGCATCTCGCCAATCCGCATCATCCCCGGGTCCCAGCTAACACTCAGAATGAACTCTAAGGGCCATCAATTTGTCTCGGGCATTAATGATCAATGTGGGGTCAATTTTGGAGACCCTTCCTTTACTCAATGCTCCCATCATGATCTTTGCCTCAATGGAGTTGAACTCTGGGATCAAAGTGTTAGGAGGAACAAGCACCCTTAATGCATGTCGCAGTTGGAAATACTTGTGGAATTGTGTTCCAGACCGGGAGTAAGCCCACTGGAGTTCCTGAAAGGAAGATAGAAAAAAGCGGAACCCCAGGGGTAAAGTAGCCTGAATCCACAGCCAGAGGTCCAAGTGTGGATTAATCCAATATTAATCAAAGGTTGAAATCCTGGTCGATTCACAATTTGAATTTATGCAATCATCATGATTAGTCAATCATCAAATTTTAGGATTCATCATGTGCTATATCATAACAACACAAAGGCTTGTATAAATCATGCTTGCCAGACCCAATGCATTTCGGGCAAACAAAGCCCTTCATCAGCGGAGATTGCATCTGAACATAATAAAGCAAAAAGCCCTCTGGTCAGTCAAAGTTATTCAGGTGGTGAGTTCCCAAAGAGAAAATTCTAGTGATGCATGAAGTGTGATAAAATTGAAGAGAGCTTAATGCGGTACAAGAAAGAAAGATGGTGGTGAGAATCAAAAAGTGAAAAAGCATAACCCAAAGAAAAACCGGTGCATCAAATGTTGGAATACATGCAAGACCGGTTCAAAAAAGGTAAAAGATTTAAACATGCCCAGTGACATTCATGTGTGAAATGCGCTGAAGTGAAACAAACTGAAAGGCTCTTGAGGACAGGGTGAATATTCACGGTTAGAAAGTGCAAGGTGGGCGTGGCCAATCGGTCCATCATGGCGATGCGACTTAGCCCAGCGATTAAAACTTCCTGGCTAGGACTCTATCGACATCGCTAGTGCCCAGGAACAAGATACTGCCAAAGAATACCGGCCAGGAGACCGCATAGGTAGCTCGGCTGCACCGACGTCAGGCCGCAGTCGCCGGTATTCGACATAAAGGGCACAAGCGCAGAGCCAGCAGCCTGACGAGCAGGACGGAGGTCTATGATCGCCGCCGTGGCCTTTGTCTATCCTGAGAGTTGAAGGCCACTGGGGTGCGCAGACAGGACTGGAGCTGGGCTGATTAGAGGGCCTGTGCAGCACTGGTCCTGGCTCGACCCCTCCCAGAAATGCCATATTAGAGTTGGGCGTGAAGTGGCAGAGCCCAGGGTCACGGACTCTGAAGACGCGGTTGGTGCCAGGGACCAAGATCAGGTTCCACAGTTGCTGCCCAGAAGGCACAATATACGTGGCAGCACTGAGCATGGGCTGTGAATGGACCCAAGCCGTGCACGGAGGGAGCGAGCACCATGCAATTGACCCAACGAATGCGGACCTGTGCGTTCAGGGGAAGGGGTAATGGTACCTCATTACCCCTTCCTGAGATGCCATCTTGAGGGCGGGCGTGGCGAGGATAGATTGAGGACTGCATCAAAGATAGTGGACATGGCTGGCCTGCTGCAGGGTGAGACTACATGGTGAGAGTGGACATTGGGGTAGCATACACCATGTGAGAGCCCATCGTCCATTGAGAGCCTGCAAACGATCCTAACAGCCAGACGGGGCCTGTGCGGTGGCTTTCCTGTGCCCACTTATCTACTGGTGTAATAGAGGCCTCTATTAAAGACATTGTAGCTGGGCATTGAATCATTGTCTAGACGTTGGTGGCTGGGCTAAACTTTCCCTGCTCTGTAGTGAAGCTAAACTGGACCAAGAATAGCACCCGTTCGAGGGTGCCGGGGTAATACCTTGCCTGCGGAGGCAGCTGGGCTAGGCCTCGGTATGGCATGTGGGATGGGGAGACCCCCGAGTGACAAATACCCTTACAACACGCATCCTCAGAAATTGCAAACTATAGCTCCCTTGGTACGGGACATTGCACATTCTACTGGTAGCAGATCCAATCTACATGCTCAACATGTCCAAAGGCCCGTCCGCCGGCCCTGCAACGAAACGGTGCACCATGGACCAATTTACCTTTTGTAGTACAATTACTGTAGCCTCAAATGACAACCCCCATGTGGGAACAGACACTGCTGCAATCCTTGCTGCGATAACACAGTCACAAGATACGCTTGATGTTCAAAATGGTGCGGTAGGAGCAGATGTCATGCTCTTATGAGAAGATCTGCGTAATGTTGCAAAACGTGTGACACAGACAGAGGCCTGCATTTCTGGAACAGAAGATAATATCACTACACTGCAACAGCGTGTTACGACCCTTGAGGCGCTCACTTAAGGCCTTGCTTCTTGAGTGGAGGATGCGGAGGGGAGAGCCAGCTGTAATAGCTTGTGTTTTGTGGGATTTCCAGAGGTGTGTGAGGGTACTAACATATGTGAATTCCTGGAACACTGCCTTAAACCTGGATCCCAGACGGGAAATTATTCTCCTGCTTCATACTGGAGTGCGCCCACCAATCCCTCACCTCCAAGCCTTAACCGGGCTCCCATCCTCGGCCTCTGATTGCACGGATACTAAATTATCACGACCGAGATGTTATCCTGCGCAGAAATCTCTTGCCTATGACTCTCATCCAATCATGATTTTTTCGGATTACACTGAACTGGTTCAGCAGCAGATGCAATCCTGTACAGCCTTCATCCCCTGTTGGGATGGGAGCTTTTCAATCTCTGCAATAGATGCTTCATTGTTTCTGAAGGTATTGGGGTGGGTTAGGGTGGAAAAGGGTGGGAGAAGGCTAATAAAGTTTTAAAATGTTATATGTTTATGGTTGTCCTCATGCAATATTGGGGTGTCCTATACCTCGCACTCTTGGCCATCACACAACATGACAACACACGCTAATAATTTAAACCAGTTAGGGACTGTTACTGTGGTTACTTGGAATGTTATAGGAATTTTAGACACAATTCATCGTGGAGCTGTGCTTAGAAATGCAAAACACTTAGAGGCGGATGGTCCATTCCTACAAGAAACACATTTTCTTTCTATGATCTAAGATGCCATGCCTGGCCTGATTTGGCTATGTACATGTTTTCCATGCTGGTTTCACAAAAGGCTCGAGGGGGGTGGCTGTCTTGATTCATCGCAGACTTTCCTTTACACATATACAAACATGGGCTGACACCTTTGGCACATTCTTAGTCATACTTGCTGTGATTAACTGGGAGCCAGTAGTTCTAGGTAGTATATGTGCCCCCCTAACCTCTCAGTCATACGATCATTGAATTTTTTTTGATATATGGAGTTCAATGCCGGACGTCCTAGTATTGATTGGGGGAGACTGGTATGATGTCATGAACCCTACCCTAGACAGATGCGGGTTTGCAACACGCACCATACACTTAGGGAGTCCCACATAAGACCTATGGTGAATGCATTAGAATAAACCGACACGTGCCAGGTATTACACCCAGGCACAGATGGGTACACTTCCGTTTTCCAGAATAGATTATATCTTTATCACTTGTGAATACATACATCGACTGACAAGAGCAGACTTCCTACCAAGAGGTTTATCTGATGATTCCCTTGTACAACTACAATATGAGATTGCCCACCAACGATCACCAATGCACTGGCACCTTTCACCCTGGCACCTACATAATGCGAGCCATAAAAATACCCTGTATAAAGCCCAGACAGAATATTTCCTGTTAAATGAGGCAACAGCTGGTTCCACTACCACTTTATGAGAGGCCATGAAGCCTACCATTCGGGGCTTTGATATTAGTCACAACACCGCGCCAAATAGGAAAAACAGCAGACATTAGTACAGCTTGAAGCCCAGATCATGCGCATGCTAGAACGAACAGGTGACAGTGCCCATCAACAATTGGGAGCATTACAACAACAATACCAAAGCATTCAACTAGATGACGTAAAACGAATATGGCAAGCCATGCAAAGTAGGATATATCAATGGGGAGATAAGTCCAGAAACCTCCTGCACAGATTATGTCAAAGTGCCTTAAAACCAGTTCACATACCCACGATTACATCACATACAGGAGACGTGATCACTGATCCCACCTGCATATTGCAGGTCTTTACTATCAGACTTTATACACTAAGAGTGAAGTCCTCACTGAGTCGCAAATAGAGGACTTCTTCAAAGACATCCCACCTAAGGTGTTACCCACAGCCCCACGAGAGGCGCTAGATTTGCCCATCACGTAGTAGGAATTAGACATGGCCACAGTGGATATGGCATCGGGTGATTCCCCTGGACCAAATGGATTCCCTATTGAAATTTTCAAAATGCATGCACAAAACTGGGCTCTCGATACCTGGCTACAATTAATAACGCCCTAGAGAATAAATGCATGCCCCCGAATTGGAGACACGCAGAGATTGTGGTCTTCCTAAAACCTGGACAGCCACCAGAATTATGTTCCTCGTATCACCCTATTTCACTTTTCAATATAGAAGCCAAAATTCTTTCCAAATTATTAGCGAATAGGCTAAAACCACACCTTTTTGACTTAATTCACACGGATCAGGGGGACTTTATGTCCCATAGAGCTACAAGGCATAATATACGTTGTGTACATAATGCTATTGCGTTGGTGGACAGACTGGAGAGGCCAGCAGCAGTTCTTCTTGTTGATATGGACAAAGCTTTTGACCCCTACTATTTGATTTTGCCATAGAGCCTCTAGCGGTATGGGTCATGCAAGGTTTTGAGTAGACTCCCGAAATTTTAGGTCGCATTGCATTATATGATGACAATATCCAGTTTTTTCCAACAGATCCTGTTGGACCCGGCCTCGTGGCGTGGTCCTACCCCTCCCGCATGGCGGGCCCCGGACGACATCGGCCCTCCATCCAGCCCGGGTCGGTCTCGGGCCCACCTCTGCACGCCCTCCAAACCACCAGATCCGCCACCCGGCGGCCCACAACCACCGACACGGCACACTCGGGCCGCCCAAGCATTACCGGTCCGGTGCCCACCCCGGACCCACATTCCAGGCCCAACGCCATCTTGGGCCCATCACGTCACAGACACGTGGTCCCGGCCCAGCCGCGGCCACGGCCCCAGCGAGCCCGCCATCGAGGCACCAAGAACCCTCCGGGTGGTAGAGTGGCCACTCAACCAGAGACAAGGAAAGGGGAGTTTCGATGGCTCTCCAACCGTCCCCGGATGCCTTGTTTCGATTGACCTCCGGCCTCCCTGAGCGCTGGCCCCAACCCCTGCTGGGTGTCTGGACACCATCATCCCGGCCCCTCTGACCCCCAGGCGAGAGGGTCCGGACATCAAAGGACTCCAGACCTATATCTGGGCCAGCCCCGGAGTAGGACGGCAGTTGTATCCCGGAGTCGAGAAGCCCTGCTGACGCTGTCGCGGCTGACCCTGAGACAAACTCCTTTTGCTGCTCTACCTGGAACCTGCTGGCGCTGCCGCGGTCCATCTTCGCTGTAACCACCTTGGAGCCTGCTGGCGCTGCCGCGGTCCATCTTTGCTGTAACCATCTTGGAGCCTGCTGGCGCTGCCGCGGCCCACACTTGCTGAACCACCTTGGAGCCTGCTGGCGCTGCCGCGGTCCATCTTTGCTGTAACCATCTTGGAGCCTGCTGGCGCTGCCATGTCCATCTTTGCTGTAACCATCTTGGAGCCTGCTGGCGCTGCCGCGGTCCACACTCGCTGAACCATCTTGGAACCTGCTGTCGCTGCCGCGGTCCACACTCGCTGAACCATCTTGGAACCTGCTGGCGCTGCCGCGGTCCACACTCGCTGAACCATCTTGGAGCCTGCTGGCGCTGCCGCGGCCCAACCTTCCGGAACCCCCCAGCTCGAGGATTGAGAGCTGTGCGTAGGGTCTCCTTGAAACCGACCATCTATAAGACTGTCCCGCTACCTTGCCCCTTGCCACGAGACTTTCCAGATCCCGGGATCTGCTGTATATATTGAAACGATACTAATTGCCCGATAAAGATTGAAAACTCTATCTACGTGTGGTGTATATTTGTAGTGGTGTGGTTACTCTGCTGTACGATTCTAGGAGAGGGCCCTCCCGTCGGAGGCCTCTCGACATCGCTCGGTCCCTTCTCTGAAGGAGGGGTAGACCTAGGGGTGGTCAGTCAGACACCTTCTGCCTCCCCCGGGTTCGCCTTTCTAACATTGGTGGCAGGCGCTGCGATCCGAGCCAACGCAAAATGTACAGAGAGTGATCTACCCGCTACGACGGAAAAACACAGAGAGACCATGACGACCCAAGGAACCAACCTACCTGCCGAATTCCAGAAAGAGAAGATAGAAGAATACAGCCACAAAGAACTAAAACAATTCTGTAAAGACATGGGTATCGCTACCACTGGCCTGAGCACAAAAGAGGACTTCAAATCGGCCCTACAAGCCTGGGTGGAAACCCGAGACAGACCACCCCAAGAGGAGAATGGCCCGAACGGGCAACAGGAAACCAGCGCACCCCCAACGGGGGAAAGAACCGCAACACTAAACGCGGACCTCATCTATGAAGACGCTCGAGAACGAGAGCGCGACCGGCTACACGAAGTGGAGCTTGCACGACTCCGGCTAGACGGAGAACTCCAGCTAGCGGAGAAAAAGATAGCCCTCGAGCAACTACGGCTGGAGGGGGATCTAGAAGAGAAACGGAGACAACGTGACCTCGAAGAAAAACGACTAGCATATGAACACGAACGAGGCCTGAGAGAACTAGAAATCAAGGCCAAGATCAACGAAGATAGCGCGGCCGGAGCCAAGACCTCGGCCCCTCCCGTGGACACCAAGGTTCACCTACCGAAAGATGTAGTCAAAGAATACTACAAGAACGATGATATCCAACAATGGTTCAAAGCCTACGAGGTGGCCATGACCGCTAATCATGAGCGCAAAATCCGTTACGCTCGCGGATTTTGCGAATTTTCGGTAAATTAGCGATCCGCGAACTCCCGCGAATTTACCACGAATTCGCAAATCCGCGAGCGGCGGATTCCGAGGGCAAAAGTTCAAGCCTGTTGTAACTATTTTACGATGGCGCCGGCAAGCTGCCAGCCCCATCCTAAAATAGTTACTAAATTAGCTTCAACAGGAAGCACTAATAGATAAAATAAAGCAGCTGCTCATGCATCTGCTTTATTTTATCTATTCGAGCTTCCTGTTGAAGCTAATTTAGTAACTAGTGTAGGATGGCGCTGGCAGCTTGCCGGCGCCATCGTAAAATAGTAACAACAGGCCAGGCAGGTGTGCCTTCTTCCCAAATCTACCATCGAAAATCAGCTGTGATGCTGGACAGAGGCCTTTGCATCCTTGACTTTCACGAGCGCAATCCTCGTGCTGTTCCTGTGGCCAGGAGCTTCTGTATCTTCATCTGCTGGTGTGATCGGTCTCTGACCTTTAATACACACAAGAGGCATGTGCACTCGCATGGAAGCCCCGCACGTTTGGCCCCGCTCACACACTCACGGTGGGCACCGTCTAGTTGAAGCTTAAATTCAGTGACTCATTCATCGGCCCAAAAAACATTCGTGAGCGTTGTCAAGGCTGGGCAGGTGTGCCTTCTTCCCAAATATACCATCGAAAATCAGCTGTGATGCTGGACAGAGGCCTTTGCATCCTTGACTTTCACGAGCGCAATCCTCGTGCTGTTCCTGTGTCCAGGAGCTTCTGTATCTTCATCTGCTGGTCTGATCGGTCTCTGACCTTTAATACACACAAGATGCATGTGCACTCGCATGGAAGCCCCGCCCCAAATCCGCCGATACGCAAATCCGCTAAATCCGCGGATTTTGCGGATCCACGATCCGTGAACACGCAAATCCGTGAATCGTGGATCCGCAAAATCCGCCCATGCTTAATGACCGCCCATCGGGTGCCCCTGAAGGATTGGGGCGCCGGCCTGTGGGGGAGGTTCGTCAACGAAGGGAGGGACGCCCTGCTGGAACTCCCTGACACTGAAATGACCTCCTATGAACACATGAAAACGGCCCTACTCACGCGCTACGGACTCACCCCCGAAATGTACCGGCAGAGGTTCCGAGACTGTAAAAAAATCCCTGGTACCACTTGGGTAGAATATGTGAACTTTTTTAGCAGAGCCTTCGAGAGGTGGGTCAAAGGCAGTCAGGTCACTATCTACCAGCAGTTGGTCGACCTGATGTTATGGGAGCACCTCTCCAACAACTGCTTCATTGAACTACGACAGCACCTCCTCGACAGCAAGTTGACCGAGCCGCGAAAGCTAGCGGTCGAAGCAGATCAGTGGGCGAGCAACCGCGTCCACCGGAACACCACAGGAGAATACGGACGAGGGTCCCCGGGGAACCACCGGCCGCGAGGCGGCGGGTCTGGCATCAGCCGAGGCCGAGACCTCCCGCTGGGGTCTTCGCCCGCCTCCTCTACACCAGCCTCCAGCCCGAGGGGGGCCCATCCAGCCCGACCGGGGCCACGCCCCAACGTTACGTGCCACAGATGCCAGCGGCTGGGTCGCTATGCCAATGATCCTCTCTGCCCCATGAACCAGCGGCCCGGCACCACCAGGCCACCCGGTCGACAAATCACTGCAGCTGCTCTGAGCGAAGAAAAGGATGAAGAAGAAGAGGTCCCTATGGAACCAGAAGAATGGGAGTCCGCGGCCATGTGCCACGCCTCCCTGGGCGACAAAGACATGATCCCCCGAGACCAGATTCCGATCAACACCCAGAAGTACCGCCAGTGGGTCACCATCAACGGACGCCGGGCCGAGGCTCTCCGTGACACGGGGGCCAGCATAACCGCCGTCCGCTGCCATCTGGTGACCCCAGAACAAATCTTGCCCCACGTTCTGTGCCCTGTCCGGTCAGCGGACAATTCCGAGAGCCTGTGCCAGATGGCTCGCATCCCCTTCGAGTGGGGAGGAGTGTCCGGCATGCTGAAAGTCACCGTCCGAGACGATGCCCCGGTGGACTGCCTCCTAGGGAACGACCTGGAAAGTTCCCCCTGGGCACAGATCGAGCGAAGAGAGCATCTGGGGATGCTAGGCCTTCCTGAAAGGGTTTGCGTAACGACCCGATCCATGTCCACCCGGGACGCCGTCCCAACCGAAGACAATCTGCCCGAAGAACCTGAATGGCCGGCACCTCCGCCACCCGCCACTGCCACGGCCGAACCCGAACTGGGGCCGCAGGGCCCCAGCCATGAAGAACTTCCCGAGCTCGGGCCCCTTCCCGAACTAGCCCAGTGGCGCCAAGAAGGGGGCCCCACCCGCGAGCAGTTCCGTCGGGAACAAAAGACATGTCCTTCCCTTGAGGGACTCCGACAACAAGCCGCCACGCAAGCCACAGGAGACTCCTCGGGGTCCCACTGGATCTATTGGGACCAGGACCTCCTGTACAGTGAACAAAAGATCGCCGAGCTGGGGGCCGGCCGAGTGCTAGTCGTCCCCCTCCACTTCAGAGACTTTCTCTTAAACCTGGCACATAATGTGCCCCTCGCCGGGCACCTGGGGCAGGACAAAACCTACAGCCGCCTGGTGACCCACTTTTATTGGCCGAAGATGCGCCGCGATGTGTACAACCACTGCCGAACCTGTCCGACCTGCCAAGCCAGCGGAAAGAGTGGGGGGAAAATCAAGGCCCCACTCCAACCGTTTCCCGTGGTGACCACTCCCTTCCAGCGAGTAGGGATCGACATCGTGGGGCCCCTGGATCCTCCAACCTCTCAGGGGCACCGCTTCATCCTCGTCCTGGTGGACCATGCCACCCGCTACCCAGAAGCTATCCCCCTCCGGACTATCACAGCCCCCGTAGTGGGTCGGGCGCTAATGGGGATCTTCTCCAGAGTCGGCTTCCCCGAGAGGTCGACAGTGATCGGGGCACAAACTTTATATCGAAATATATGCGGTCCTTGTGGCAACAGTGCGGGGTCGCGTATAAGTTCACCACCCCGTATCACCCTCAAGGGAATGGACTAGTGGAGCGATTTAATAGGACCCTGAAAGGAATGATCAAGGGCCTAGAAGAGCCCCTCTGGCGCAAATGGGACGTCCTGCTGCCATGCCTCCTGTTCGCCTAGCGGGAGGTACCCCAGAAGTCCCTGGGGTTCAGCCCCTTTGAACTATTATATGGACACCCGGTGCGAGGTCCCCTCAGCCTGGTCAAGGAAGGCTGGGAGCTGGCCGCCTCCGATACTCCGCCCGATGTTTTCCGATACCTCTTGACTCTCCGCAACCAGACTCGGAAGTTCCGGGAACTGGCCGAAACCAACCTGAAGGCCAGTCAAGAGGAGATGAAGCGCTGGTATGATGAAAATGCCTCGTCCATTGAATTCGAACCGGGCCAGCAGGTCTGGGTCATGTCCCCGGTCGACCCCGGTGCCCTCCAGGACAAATGGACGGGGCCCTTCAACGTGGTGGAGCGCAAGTGCCCCGTCACCTACCTAGTGGACATGGAGTCCCCCCGGAACCCCCTCCGGGTCCTACACGCCAATCTGCTCAAGCCCCACTTTGTCCGCACCGAACTGAGCCTGTTGCTGGCTACCGATGACGGAGCAGAGGACGACTCCGAGCCTCTACCAGACCTCCTGAGCACCTCCGAGAAAGATGGCTCCGTCGAGGGAGTCTCCCTCTCTCCCGCGCTGACACCCAAACAGCGCCAGGACTGCCAGAAACTGCTGGGTCAATTTGCGAACTTATTTTCCCTCACCCCCGGAGTCACCCAGTGGTGTGTTCACGACATCGACACTGGGGACAGTCCGCCCGTGCGGCACCGAGCCTACCGAGTCCCCGACCGAGTCCGGGCCTGCATCCAAGCCGTAGTTTCCAAGATGCTAGCCCTAGGGGTAGTCGAGCCCTCAAACAGTCCATGGGCCAGTCCCGTCGTCCTGGTCCCTAAGGCCGCCGCCCCCGGGGTGCCCCCGGAGCTGCGGTTCTGTGTCGACTACCGGGGACTGAATGCCGTCACCAGGACCGACGCCCATCCCATTCCCCGAGCGGATGAACTGATCGATCGCCTGGGAGCCGCCAGGTACCTCAGCACCTTCGACCTCACGGCCGGATACTGGCAAATCGGCCTCACGCCAGGGGCACAAGAACGATCCGCTTTCTCGACCGCCGATGGCCACTTCCACTTCAACCTGATGCCCTTCGGCATGAAGAATGCTCCGGGCACCTTCCAGAGGCTAGTGAATCGGGTGCTGGCAGGGCTGGAAGAGTTCAGTGCCGCCTATCTGGACGATATTGCAGTGTACAGCCTCTGTTGGGACGAGCACCTGACCCACCTCTGGAAGGTCCTGACGGCCCTCCAACGGGCCGGACTAACAATAAAAGCCAGCAAGTGCCAGATCGGTCAAGGGTCCGTGACCTATCTGGGACACCAAGTGGGGAGCGGCCAAGTGGCTCCCCTTCAACCCAAGATCGACGCCATCCAGGCCTGGGAGCCCCCCGTCACCCAGACCGCCGTCCGAGCCTTCCTGGGGCTCACTGGATACTATTGGCGGTTCATAAAGGACTATGGGAGCATTGTGGGACCCCTCACAGAACTAACCTCCAAGAGACTACCCCCGAAGGTGCACTGGACCCCCGAGTGCCAAGTAGCCTTTGAGACACTAAAGACTGCCATGTGCACCGCCCCGGTGCTCCAGGCCCCCTGACTACAGCCGAGAGTTCATCGTCCAAACTGACGCCTCGGAACACGGCATTGGGGCCGTACTGTCCCAAAGGAACTCTGACGGAGTTGACCTTCCTGTGGCCTTCATCAGCCAGCGCCTGCTGGCCCGAGAACAACGATGAAGCACCATCGAGAGGGAAGCCTTCGCCGTCGTATGGGCCTTAAAGAAGCTCCGGCCCTATCTCTTCGGCACCCACTTCCGAGTACAGACCGACCACCGGCCCCTGCGGTGGTTGATGCAGATGCGGGGCGAGAACCCGAAGTTGCTACGTTGGTCCATCTCCCTCCAAGGGATGAACTTCACCGTGGAGCATCGCCCTGGCAACGACCACGCCAACGCTGACGGCCTCTCCAGATTCTTCCGCCTTGGCGAGGAGAATCCCCAAGAAGATGGGTGACTCTCCCCCGCCTTCAGCTGGAGGGGACGTGTGTTGGACCCGGCCTCGTGACGTGGTCCTACCCCTCCCGCATGGCGGGCCCCGGATGACATCGGCCCTCCATCCAGCCCGGGTCGGTCTCGGGCCTACCTCTGCACGCCCTCCAAACCACCAGACCCGCCACCCGGCGGCCCACAACCACCGACACGGCACACTCGGGCCGCCCCAGCATTACCGGTCCGGTGCCCACCCCGGACCCACATTCCAGGCCCAACGCCATCTTGGGCCCATCACGTCACAGACACGTGGTCCCGGCCCAGCCGCGGCTACGGCCCCAGCGAGCCCACCATCGAGGCACCAAGAACCCTCCGGGTGGTAGAGTGGCCACTCAACCAGAGACAAGGAAAGGGGAGTTTCGATGGCTCTCCAACCGTCCCCGGATGCCTGGTTTCGATCGACCTCCGGCCTCCCTGAGCGCTGGCCCCAACCCCTGCTGGGTGTCTGGACACCATCATCCCGGCCCCTCTGACCCCCAGGCGAGAGGGTCCGGACATCAAAGGACTCCAGACCTATATCTGGGCCAGCCCCGGAGTAGGACGGCAGTTGTATCCCGGAGTCGAGAAGCCCTGCTGACGCTGTCGCGGCTGACCCTGAGACGAACTCCTTTTGCTGCTCTACCTGGAACCTGCTGGCGCTGCCGCGGTCCATCTTCGCTGTAACCACCTTGGAGCCTGCTGGCGCTGCCGCGGTCCATCTTTGCTGTAACCATCTTGGAGCCTGCTGGCGCTGCCGCGGCCCACACTCGCTGAACCACCTTGGAACCTGCTGGCGCTGCCGCGGTCCACACTCGCTGAATCATCTTGGAGCCTGCTGGCGCTGCCGCGGTCCATCTTTGCTGTAACCATCTTGGAGCCTGCTGGCGCTGCCGCGGTCCATCTTTGCTGTAACCATCTTGGAGCCTGCTGGCGCTGCCGCGGTCCACACTCGCTGAACCATCTTGGAACCTGCTGGCGCTGCCGCGGTCCACACTCGCTGAATCATCTTGGAACCTGCTGGCGCTGGCGCGGTCCACACTCGCTGAACCATCTTGGAGCCTGCTGGCGCTGCCGCGGCCCAACCTTCCGGAACCCCCCAGCTCGAGGATTGAGAGCTGTGCGTAGGGTCTCCTTGCAACCGACCATCTATAAGACTGTCCCGCTACCTTGCCCCTTGCCACGAGACTTTCCACATCCCGGGATCTGCTGTATATATTGAAACGATACTAATTGCCCGATAAAGATTGAAAACTCTATCTACGTGTGGTGTATATTTGTAGTGGTGTGGTTACTCTGCTGTACGATTCTAGGAGAGGGCCCTCCCGTCGGAGGCCTCTCGACATCGCTCGGTCCCTTCTCTGAAGGAGGGGTAGACCTAGGGGTGGTCAGTCAGACACCTTCTGCCTCCCCCGGGTTCGCCTTTCTAACAGATCCCCATAGATGATGCCTAAGAATACTCCAAATAATATGCATATTTGGCAAGACATCGGGTCTTTATATGAATGCCTCTAAATCATTGTTATGGCCTCTCAAAGGATCCATGGAAAGCGGCCGAGGGGCAGAAGACCTTACCATGGTGACACATGTCTTCACTTAACTCGGCATACATATATCCGATAATCAAACCTTGTCCTGGCATCATAACATTGAGGCTGCAACCGATAAAGTTAGGATGGACGTGAAAAAATGGTCAACTCTCCCATATCCCTCTACGACAGATCAGCCATATTTAAGATGGGCTCCCTACCATGCCTATTACATCCACTCCTATCATGTCCATATTTAATTCCAGTGTCATAGTTCCATCAAATAAATGCCATCATGGTGCATTTCTTATACCGGGGCAGCATCGCTTGTGTCGCCATACGCTGTATTGCCGCAGCTGATATACAATCATATCACGCTGCAGCACACCTCCAGATACTGAATAAGTGGTGATATGGGTTTAGAGAAGACCCAGCTTTTAAAGTGGAACAATGGCTTATGGGAGATTCCTCAGCATATTCTCTCATCTATAGTAGGAATGACCCCAAGGGCCTCGACCAGGTGGGAAAAGTATAAGTTGTGACATGAAGACAAGCTCCACGTCGAATGGGCTTACATGCGCAATACCGCTATGGCGAAATCGTCTTCTTCCACAGGTTGCGGACCTTGCTGGATTCCTCGGTTGGGACCGTATAGGTATTTTAACCTTGGGGGACATCATTCAGGGGACAGCTCTGAAATCATTTGAAGATTTACGCAAATAATTTTTCATACCCCACTCCCAGTTCTACAAATACTTACTGCTGCAGCATGCTCTTCACCTGTATATTTGAGACCTGACAGGGGTCCAGAATTCAGCCTATTGGAAGACAAACTTCTCAGGAAGAGCTCGGGGAGCAAAAAGTGTCCCAAATATACCAAACACTAGTGAACAACAGCCCCAAAAATATTGACTCCCTGAGGGCCATCTGGGACGCTGACGTGGGCCTGATCGACAATGATGACTGGACAGAGGCTCTATCATCCCCACATGAGGCGGCAATTTTCAGTTCAATTATCTGCACAGGGTATATTTCACTA
The DNA here is from genome assembly GCF_964261635.1 of Lissotriton helveticus. Taxonomy (NCBI): domain Eukaryota; kingdom Metazoa; phylum Chordata; class Amphibia; order Caudata; family Salamandridae; genus Lissotriton; species Lissotriton helveticus. The sequence continues at coordinate 736,601,551 of NC_136061.1, read as the reverse complement.
GGCAAAGACTTTGGAAGGCAGGATTGATTACATCTCATTGCTTGTGGTGTCAATCGGAGGAGGGCACCTTTATACACATTGTCAGGACATGCCCTGTTCTGCACCCTTTCTGGCGGGGAGTACTGATATGACTGATATGTCTTAAGGAGGTGTTAACATGGGAACGTCCGAGATCCCCCAAATTGGGGATAAACAGGTACAAAAGACATCTTCTTTTAGTAGATCTCACTTTGGCTAAACGAGACATTGCCCAATATTGGAAAGCAGTTAATGCTCCCCGTGTATCACTCTGGCATGGACTATGCAATGGACCTAGAATTTCCACTATTTGTGGCAAGAGGCTGCCCTCAAAAACATACCAAGATTTGGACCAGGTTGGCCACCTTCAGTGGCATCCCCATGGAAATATACGAGGTCACGAATGGCCAGTCAGAAGGTGAGGCATCAAGAAAAGTGTAAAGCTGCAATAACTGTTCATCTAATGGGACACGATAACTTTGATGAAGATTACAATTGTACATGTTATATGAGCCGAGACACTGCTTGTTATGGATTAATAGTTGGGTTGTGGTATAATGTTTCATGTGTTCACTCTGAAATATTAGAGAAAAAAATGGGTGTTTGCTATACAATTGAATTTTTGTCAGCTGAAATTGTATGCCACATGTAATTGGAACACTTGGAACCTTTATAAAATCAATAAAATGTGTTAAAAAAAAGAAAGTGCATGGCGAGTCAAAGATATACATAATACTGGCAACAGTGCACAAGCAGTAACATGGTCAGGTGTAAAAATTTTACAGCAGTGGGTAAACAAACGAAGTTCCGACATCTTAGTCCACGATTGTTGAAAAATTAAATGAACACCTGTAGTAGTTCGGGAGTAAACTATAAACAATTAAAAGATGGACAAAGTGGGCGGGAGGAAAAGCGAGTGAAAGGTGAATGCTATTTTGGAATGGGGAATGGAACAGACAGTGGTGATAATATAAAAGCTGAGGGATTAGTATATTAAACAGTAGTATGTAATCAAATGGCACAGGAAAAATCAAGTTTTAGAATTAGTGTGAGGGACAGACCATTTGGGGAATTATCAATAACAGAAATAAAAATGAAAAAGGGCAAAGTGTAGAGGAATAAAAATTGGAAGAATGAAAGACAAGAAAATGTAGATTATGGAAAGTGATGGCCATCAATAGATAAACGCCCGCCTTTGGCAGAAAACGTTTTGAATCAAATGTAACATAAATTATGAAAAACCTTTCACATCAAACAAAACATAAATTATAAGAAAAAACTGCATTCCAGGCAATCATTGAGCCCATTAGGTATAGGGTATCCAATTATTTTATTAAATGAATGTCTCTCTGTAAGAGATATTTGTGGTTATTTCTACCTTACCATGAAATCACAGTCTCTGACATCATGAAGCGGAGCTGGCTGAAGTTGTGCTTCAATGTCAAGAAGTGTGAGGCTATAACCAATTTTAAATTGTTGGTCCTGATATTTTTTTGTGTTCTTTCAATCTGGTCTTAATTAGTGATTTTAGGTTTGGATGTAGATTTCTTTGATGTTTTTGCTGCGTATTTAATCAAACAAAGGAGATTCAACAAAAACACCCTTGAAATCTGGTACCATTTGTATTATTGGCCAATGTTTTAGAAATAACCTTTTGAACTTTGCATGGAAAATTTTGACACTAAGACAGTATGATTCTCTTTCTCCTATTTCTTGGTTGGCATCAATCGCTGTTCACGCGATTTGGTTGTAAAGCACTGTCCAATATTCTGGAGGGACAACCTCTGTCACTGAATCTTTGGACCATGTCTCCTGTGTTTATAGAGAGTCTATCAGTATCGGATACATTCTTTTGACACACAATAGTTGAGAGTAAGGCAAATGATCTTTTATAGAAGATTGATGGAAGCTGTTGTAGTGCAATAAATTATTGTGGTCAATTTCTTTCCTATATATATCAGTTTCCAATCTGTTTCCAATTCTAGAGACAGATACATCCAAAAAGCTAACCGTAGCATCACTGAAATTAACTATGAATTACATGCGATGGAATTCAAATGCTCAATGGCTAGAGATAACTCTTGTGTGGATCCTTTCCATAACATGAAAATGTTGTCAATGCATCTTACGAACATCACAAGGTTGTTACTCCACTAGCCATTCATCAAAATGTGACAGATTTCAAACTTGTGCATAAAAAGATTAGCGTAACAAGGTGCTGCACATTTGTCCATAGAAGTCCTAGAGAGTTGCAAGAAGTACTTGTTTTCCCAACAAAAGTAGTTTGGGTAGAAATATTTTTAAATCCTCATCCAACTCAGTCTTGGTGAGAAAATATTCAACTGCTTCCAAGCTTAGATCGTGTGGCATAGATGTATACAGTGACTTGACATCTATTGTACTCAACAGGATATTATGGTTGTCATCAATGTCGATGGTTGGAAGTTTCAATATACAATCAGAAGTATCTTTGATGTAGGCTGTCATTTGTTGTACCAGAGGTTGCAAATAAAAATCTCGGTATTTGACGATGGGTTCATGGATAGATCGACGTGAGGACACGATCGGTCTGAAGGGAGGTTTGACAAATTCATTAAGGGATTGTTGTCAAGTTTCACATAAGTCAAAGGATCAAACACATGTTTGTTGACATTTTGTAGGTGGAATGATGAATCCATAATCACCAATGCTACTCCCGTGTTTGATGATGATCTCAAAAGAATAAAAAAATGTGGGACTTATTGGGGCCATGTATGTACTCTTAAGTTTCAATCGTTTTAAAGTACCTTTGTTTCTGGGTGGTTCATTGTCCATTATATTTGTGAAGAAATATCTGAGGCAGAGGGCACGTATAAATCCCTCCACCTCAGACATTTCTCATCTGAGACCATCCCTTTAATTTGCACTCTGGGCGTTGGATTGGAGTAAAGGACTCAAACCAGATATCAGAATTGTGATCCGAACTCCACCCTCTCTATTACTACAGCCAGATACCCCAGTCTATGGTATCAATTGGTTTCTCAAAATCTATCAGTAGCAGCACTAACTGAGGTGTTAAGAGATGATGAAGTGCAGGCATCTCAAACAGTGTCTCCTGCTCCTGGTGGGCATATAACTGCAGTGGTCATGGTGGGTTAGGGACTAAAGGACCTGTCGATGGTGTGAGGCCAGGATGGTTGCAAAGATTTTTACCTCTCCATTGATAAGGAAGATGGGGCAATAGTCAGAATAGAAAACAATGGTGGGAGCATCATCGCTATGACCACTAACATGGCTTGATCTAACCCTTCCACTGTAATAGGTTTTACTAACTCCCGGTGTTCAGCATCAGGGAGGTGAGGCAGTTGCACCTCAGCGAGGCACAATACAGCTAACTCCGCTGCTGGATGCGGGGAAGCCGCATAAAGCGACGCGTAATAATCTGCAAAAAGTTGAGCGATAGCAGGAGAGGTGCAATGGGCGATGCCATCGCTTTCTATTACATCTGGAATACCCCTACTGTTGCAGGGATTCTGCCCAAGAACAGACAGAACTATGCATAGGATAATGGGACCTTAGTGAACAGGGACTGAGTACCACCTGAGTGCCCATAAGCACATGACCTACTCACTCACAGAGAAACAAGTGAGAAGACACCCCAGAACACAACACTCCCGAATCTCTCACGACTTTCGGTTGCAAGAGACACCCTTTCGCTTACACTCTTGTCCATGTCCACAATAAGATCTGATAGAGACATGAAACAGTTTAAAATATTTATTTTAACTAGCATGACCTAACATGCAGTATATGTGCCACAATAAGTAGGAGCATGCATAATACAAATACAATCAGCATCGCAACTAGTCCGTAAATCATAAAGGGAGATGTCATCTTAAAAAGACAATGGAGCCTAACCTCCCTCCACTTGCTAAGAAGCGGTATTATTATATATCAGAAGATCTTTGTGTTTTTGCTGCAGACCCCATACCTCAGACTATAGATGGTAGTTCTACATCATAGGTGCTGTCTCACTCTTCTCCCTCGAAAGGTCCCTCTCCAAGTGTGTGCTCCCTATGCATGTATCCCCATAATACCAAAGTATGAATTCCAAACAACAGCTGCAATGGTATGTTTTGTCCAGGTGCTAGGGTCTGACCAGAACAAAATTACAAGGGGTATTGTTTATCGACCTTGATCAGAATGTTCAGACTAAATCCTAGGAACTGACAGAGAATGCACACAGCAGACAGTTCTCATGTGAAAGGTACAAACAAAGTCATTGCAAAAATATAGCCATTTACTAACGTGGGCAAAGCTGCATAATGGCTGCAGAGCTCATGCTAACTTAGTGAAGATGACAATGTCCTAAGCGGCCACGTGACACCCTCCCATTGGGCAGGTCAGTAGCTCCGAGGCAAACAGAACGCACAAGTAAGCAGAAACAAAGCAGCTGGTGAAAGGCTAAATTGTCTAAAAAATTCAAGATACAAATATGAAGTGCGCAAAACAGGGAGATTTTTTTTCATAATTATTCAAAGAATATTTGATTTGATTTGATTTGATTTTGGGTTTTATAGAGCGCATAGCTACCCTAGGGCTTCCCAGCGCTAGTGACCACTGTCCTGTGGGGTAAGGAGACAGGATGGAGGGCTCAGGGGAAGAGTAGGGTCTTTAGTTGTTTCCTGAACCTGAGGTGATTGTGTTCTTGCCTCAGGGAGAGAGGAAGGGCATTCCATAGTCTGGGGGCATTGTACGAGAACAGGCGACCGCCTTTGCAATGTTTTCCAGAGGTCTTTTACAGAGGCCCCTCTGATTCAAAAAGATCACATGCACAGTGGAATGCCATTAGATCCAATAGGCCATAAGTACCTTCCATCGTAAAGAGGACCACCATCCAATTAAGCAAATCAACGGAGCAGACATGCTTCTTATATCCGTATGCTGCCTGGAGCATTTCCGAGCAACCTACGTGATATTTGATGAAACTCTAATACATGAGGCGTTGTGCACGAGCACAGGTACTCAAGCCTACTGAAGCTCCAATTGTAGGACCATACACAAAGCGCCTGTCTTCCGAATAGTCCTGGTCATGGGACCTCAACAGTTCCAAATCCAGTAGAGCGTGTGATGTATTGGAGAGGCAGACTTCCAGCGCCCAATCAAAGGGGCACCGGCGACAGTAGAACACACGTTGCACACAGGTGATGTAGGCGCAAAGGAAGGTAAGCCCATAGCTAATGCTAAGAGGCGCCAATGGTAGGAAAGCAAAGATTTGCTGCATTCGTTCACGGCACAGCCGCCATTGGCCTGGGCTGAAGCACAGGACGGGCAGCCATTACAGAGTGGTAAAAGAAGTACAAGCACACCGCAAACCAGAAGGAGCAGCAAGGGAAACTCTCCGAAGGCACTGGAAAAAATGGAATGAATATAGGCAGGGATAACAGCAAAAATAGTATGAAACTAAGTCACAAGGCCGGATCCCGCAAGCTTAAAATGGGATAGGCCCTCGGTATCAGACGCATTAAATATTTGGTGATTAGTTCTCCCAATGTAGTGGGAGATTTGTATTCATCACTGAATAAATCTTGCTGGCTGTTCTAGCCACCTGTAATTCGAAGGTCTCACGAGCTGAATTGAGAGCTACTTCTTGTTGAAACAATAGCGGTTTAAGTCTGCTTAGCTTATTGAAATCTGTTTTAAAAGTTGGAATGAAAGGCCACAATTAACTATCTACAATCTCATGTGGGGGTGGAAAAAGAACATTGCGGCAACATGTAACACGTTGTGAAACTGTTACCATATGTGAAATGCCTGCCAGAAAGCTGCAGCAGTTGTGGTTATTTAGGATAAGATAACTCCCATTAGAAGGTAGAGTGAGCGTGGTAATAATAGCAGGGACAGGCATCCCTTTAAGAAAACAAGCTAAATTAAGGGCCAAAATGTTTACAAACTAAAGAATGACCTACTGTTGAATCACAGTCCTCTCCTGTACGAAAACTTCCTTCTCCTCACGTTGACAGCGAAATGTATAGGGTAAGGGCCATAATTCATCAATAAAACTACTTCCAAGAGGGTTATATCTACTTATCGGAAATAGGCAATGAGATAACCCATTGTATTAACCATACTGAAGACTCAGTCCCCGCTATCAAGAATGGTAACTGTTCTAACTTTTCAATGTGTAACATAGTGTATGTAGCGTCTTTCATTGAAATACGTTTCTGTTTATCAGTCAAATTAAATGGTAAAAACAGGGTGGAAGCATTCAAATAATCCCATGGCACTTTCTCACTTTTTAGCATCTGCAATGTCCAACCAAATTGCATAACAGAGCGCAATTGATTCTGACCATGATACGTTACAGATGCATCATTCTGTACTATGTCAATAACGGATGAAACAATGTTATTAAAAGTGTAAATACTAGAAGACAAAGTGTTAATATTGTTATTAACAATGTCAAGAACCTTTTTCAAATTATCTTGATCAATTTGCCGTAGGCGTACTGTAGCTTTCATCTGGAAAAGTATCCAAAATTCATTATATGCAGCATATTCAAAACGTTTAGTGCGAGGGGATTTTGGACCTAAAAGGAAATCAGCTAGATCAATGTCACCTGACAAAAAAAACAGGTGGTCTTTCACTGATGACAGTGTGGAATGTTCCAACCATCTCTGACACAATTTACCTACGGAATATGTAGTAACTGTATGAGAATGAGCAAAACGTCGGTCAGATCTACTGAGTGTATACCCACTGGAGGCATTGGAAAAGCGTAATTGACAAGCATTGGTACTAATTGGCCATATTAACCAATCTAATGGATCCGGAATTAAGAGTACCATTTTGAAACATTTCGATCAAGGCATGAAGAGAATAATTAGTGTGTGTCTGCCAAGTGGCATAGGCAGCCAAAGACGGAATTGAGGGAGAATTTCATTTTTTAGCAGTGGCCAAACCAAAACATGTAGTCTGTTGAACAGTCTGATTTAAAAATATCATCTCTGATGGTATTAAACATGCACAATGTAATTATTGAGTACCCTCCACCTGCCAATCGTTGGTACCCCATACTACTTTTAAATCAATCATATCCTTCCTATAATCATAACCTTTTAAGGATAAGGTAGTTGTGAATGATGTAGAATATACCAATTTAGTATGGGTCAGCATGAATTTTGTGCGTGTAGGCGAATTAAATCTATAGTAATATGACTGTGGGTCATAAACATTATGACCAGAGAAATATACAAACTTATTTTTCTGTGTCTGTGAACTCCCCTGGAATGGTGTTGGACGGTGCTCCCATTGTGTATAGTTAAAAGGAGGTCTTACAGTGTTGAATTTGTGTAAAAAATGATGACCATAATGTTGAAAGCAGAATAAATCAGCATAGCTTGCAGAATTTAAATACAGATCTTCTGTTTTAAAAGCAGTATCATATTTTAAATCCGAACACCGTCATCGGAATGTATTCCTGGGATGATGACATAACCTAAAGAAACACAAAGGACTTATGGAATTTGCATTGGTTCGGTTGAACCATAGACTTCGAATGGCACTTTATCCCAAACTATACCATCAACAACTGGAAACGCTGAAATATTAACCAGGGTTTGATCCCTTTTCATTTTATGAGACGAAGTGTGTGGGGCCAATGCTCCGTCTACCAGGTGAACAGCAGAGCGTTCAAGAAAGTAATGGCCATTTATTAGTACGAAGAAGACTGTCACAAAACCAAACAACATGAAGAGGAACACCATAGTGAGCAGCAGCCAGATATATGTCCAAGGGGGAACAAGGTAGGTTCTTTTAAACCAGGATATGAAAATGCAAACACGAGTCTTGGACTCTGCACATTGAAAGATGAAGAAGAATCCAAAGAAAAGTTATCTCTGTCCATATAATAACCATTAGAACTCAGATGAAATAATGGGGGCTTATCTCCATTGGACGATAAATGGATTTCAGTATCCGGAATGTCAAATATAAGCTGGACTGGTGGAGAGGCATAATCATGCACCACAGTAGTTGAAGTTGACGGCAAAACTGGCAACAAATCGATTGTAGTCTTCATCTCCCCTTTCTGTTGATGTGGAGTTGTCGGGGAGACAGAATACATTGGACTCAGCGAAACATCCCTCCGGAGAATACTTCTAGGCATACTATTTAGTATCGCCATGTGGTGTAATTTGACATGCTTGATTGAAGTTAATTGATTCTCTTTGCGACCAGGCAGCTGAGATAAAATCACAGTACGGGTACTCTTCAATCGAAGCCCTGGCACTGGAGAACGGTATTAAGGACCAAATTATTTTTTGTTCTCTACTTTCTCTTAGACCAGATCTCCAACTTTAGGAACCCAGCTAGAAACAGGAATCAGCACCGCTGCTTCAGTTGACAAGGGTAAATGATCTTTTGCCAGAGTGTCGTTAGTCTTTTGTAGATTCTGTAACATAGCACAATGGTTATCTATGTCAGATATTGCAGCAGCCGCCACAAAGTCTAGACCATCAAGGTCTGGCACAAACATTTTAATGCCAAAGAGCAATTTGTATGGGGTCCGCCCACCCAGAGATCTTCTTGGGCGATTATTAAGTGCACGTTGGACTCCATAAAGATGATTCAGTCAACCCCTGTCAATGCCTAATTCCCTTGCTGTTAAAGATTGCTTTAAGTAACGGTTTATCTGCTTTACAACAGAATTGCCCTTAGGCCGAAATGAGATGAGAATTGCACCTGCACCCCCAAAGACTTCATCACAACCCAGTAAGCCTGAGAGGCAAATGCAGGACTTTGGTCAGAATGGAAGCAAATGCCCCTACAAAGACACGCAAATCTTTTATAACAGTTCGAGTGTCAGCACCGCTTTGCGGCCAAACCCAAATGAATCTTGTGCACAAATCCACTGCAACCAGTAGTCAGAAGTCAAAGGACCGCAGTGATCAAGATAAATGGCTGATTAGAAATGTAAAGTTGAGTATGTGGTGGACGTGCAACAGTAGAAGGCTTAATCTGTTGACAAATGTCACAAGAAAGAACATATTTACTGGCTTGCTGATATAAACCACGCCACCAGAAACGTTGCTGTAAAAGTGAAATTGTCATTGTAGTAATTCCCAAGACCCAGCCACCCTCTCCAGCTTGCGCACACTACTGCCCAATCTCGTTAATTAATACGGAGATAAAGATATACGCCACGATCCTAGCCCAGCGGCTCCGCCCCCTTCTACACAAGTTGGTTTACCCGGACCAGTGTGGCTTCATGCAAGGACGTAGCACCAGACACTGCCTGAGGTGCCTCCATCTGGCCATTGCTCATCACCAGCTCCTTACACCCTACCTCGCGCTCCTTCTTGTCGATTTTGAAAAAGCTTTCAACACGGTAGACTGGCGCTACCTGGATGACGTCTTGCAGATGATGGGCTTTGGACAACAATTCCGACACCTGGTCCAAGTTCTATATCCTAACCCTAGAGCCAGAGAACTTACCAATGGACCCTTTCAGAGGCGTTCCCGAATCAGAGATGCTCAAGGCAGGGGTGTCCTCTCTTGCACCTTCTATTTGCATTGGCAATGGAGCCCTTGGCCTGTCGGATTTGGTCTGATCACCTGATCCAGGGCTGGGCTTGGGAAAGTCACCACACCAATAAAATCACCCTTTACACGGACAACATCCTGCTCTTCCTAGCAGACGACCCAGCCAACTCTGGTCCGAGATGCCTCGAGGCACTCCAGGCCTTCGAGAATGTCTTGGGCCTCCGCTTCAACCTGGCAAAATCAACCCTGGTGCCCCTCCAGCTCTCCAGGGAATGTTTTGACTGGCAAACTACCATCCCATCAGTTGACGGTTATTCAAATACTTAGGGATATGGATCACTCTGCTCCCAGAGTTAAAATGGGCATCAAACATTACCCCACTGAGAAATAGACAGTGTGATCAGAAGGTTTCTGTGGAGAGGAGCGAGACCGCGTATCACCCTCTACCGTTGCCGGATCTCACCCTTTGACGGCGGCATCGATATGACCGATCTCCACCTATACTACCTAGCCACTCGGCTCCTTGTGATTCACGATTGGTTCAATGGAGGCTGGTCTGATCCGGACTACGAATCAGAGCTCAAGGACCTGGAGTTCCCCCAAATACAGGCATACCTACATGGGAGCCCAATACCTACAGCGATACAACCGATAATCAGAGCAGTCTTGGTAGCATGGCGCATGGTGAGGTATGGCCCTTTCTCGTGATGACAAGATAAGGGCACTTATGTGCTTTTAAAATACCCCTCACACACTAAGAAGCCCCTTAGTGTCATGCTTCATCATCGGGGTCTTCCCGTCCCTCTACGGGGCGGGGCGGGCTACGGCCTACGAACTACGTGGGAGCACTGATAGTTGTGACGATAGGCTATGTGTGGTGCAGTGGATTACAGTGAAGTGTAGGGACCTATTAAAGTGAATGCTAAAAATTAAAAATTCCCTGGCTAGTAGAAAAATAGAATTTATTAGGTTCTCTAGCTGGGAACGTTAAAAAGGGGTTTTGTGAAGGTAGAGCAAATTGCTTGCTACCTGGTCGACATGTTTCGTAAGTAATCCCCTACTACTTACTCATCAGGACTTCTGATGGTCCCTACAAAAAGGTAAAACTCAATTTGATAGTCTAAAAGGTATATGCCTATAGTCCTATAACTGAGTAGCAAAAATCAGCTACCTAGTTATGCTTCCGGGCTTGAGTGGGCCCCGTGGAAGCGTTGAAAAATCTGACCGGATGTGGTCTCTGTAAAGAGAGAAGGGAAAAAAAGCAACGAGAACATGTAAAACAATGTTACATTTGTCTATTCCATTGATACTTGATGTCTATTTTCACAGATATAATTTTGTCATAGAGTGACCATATCGGGCATCCGCTGGCTTGATCGAACATCAGGACACAGAAAGTAATTGTGTCCATCGATGTGGAAAAATTCGTCATGTAGTTCATATATATTTATAGATTATCAGCCACAGATTTTGTGGAACAACCCAACCCATCTCAAAACATCCACTCACGCCTCAATGCACCCAAATGTATATACCAGACAAGAGAGAGCAAGCGAATAAACTGCCAGTGGTAGTAATACTGGTGTAATTACTCATGCAAAAAAAGGGGGGTTTTACAAAGACACACATTCACTCCCTTTCAATCGCTAGTTGTTAGCGTGGTTCTAAGTGCATAATCAGGATTTCGATTAAACGTGCGGCGAAATCGAACAGTTATATACATACTGATTAAACACTGTTAGCGTGCCTCATGAGCTGGCAGAACGAAGGGTATTATCCGCGGTGTACTGAAACGAGAAACCGCATTTTACAGTCACTCCCGATGTCGGTGAGTAGTTATTACCTTGGTGGAGCTGCGTGACCAGTGCATTAAAGACTTGTGGTCAGAGTCTATTACTTACATGTCCGCTACTTGGAGCAATGCCTTATTCCTACCCTTGTGCCACTCGGATGAACAGTGGGGCTGTGTTCATGCCGTCTATTTCACTGAGCGGAAGGAAATGATAAGTCATTCCTTGCTTGTTGCTAGCACCATCGAAACTAGAACGCTCACCTAAAATGGCCGCCGCCGGTAGCACAGTAGTATGAAAAACGACTTGTTTTTAGTCTTTTTTCTGTTTTTATGGAAAGCGATTGAGGCACTGAGAATTAGTATTGTGGTGGTTTATTGACTAATGTTAATTGTAAAGTTCTTTTTGGAGTAAAAAATATATCGGAGGCGGATAGTTCTCATGTGTCTAGTTAGAAACAAGGCAATAAACAAACAGTACAAATTGGCTCAGGATGTTGTTTAGGAGTGTTGATCGTTATCATAGTGTCTTAACCCTGAAGTTACAAGGGAGGTTGTACCTTTTTTTTGGACCATGTAAAGGTATAGGTGAACACATATTAGACTTGTCCCCAAGGGATTCCATCATTCAGGCCAGTTTTGTTTGAGTTGATGTGGAATACCCATCTCTGCTCTTTCTCTAGGAGGAATCTTTCGTGGGTCACTGACTCAATAATTGTCCAGGAGATGTCCTCAGGTTTGTGACCGCTCTCTAGGAAGTGGTTAGTCAACTTTGTGCTGGATTTCTTGCACTTTATTGTACTTTTGTGTTCTCCTATTCTGGTTTTTATAGCCCTGCTGGTCATCCCCACGTATTCCAAATTACAGGGACAGGTTATGAGGTACACCACATTGGTACTGTTACAGTTGGTGAAAGCTCTTTGCTCCCAGGTGGCCCCATTTCGGAAAGACAGTTTTGTGCTTTTTTTGGTTAAACAGCAAACCTTACAATTTCCACATGGGTGATGTCCTTGTACGAAATTAGGGTTTTTGTTGGTTTTAACAGCTTTGGGTCTTGTGTGGACTAGTATGTCCCTTATACTTCGCCCTTTCCTGTGTGAGAAGATGGGTTTGGGTATCTGGAGCCCTCCACTGTTCAGGATTTTCCAATTCTTATTCAGGATTTTTGTGACCTCGTTGGAACTGGTGTTGTAAGTGGTTATACAGATAGGTCTCCGTTCCTCCTCTTTTGGTACTTTCTCTTCCAGGAGGCTTTCTCTGCAGTTATTTCTCGCCCGTTTGTAAGCCTGGTTGATGATCCTCTCCGGGTACTGGCAGATTTCCAATTTTTTCTTAAGTTCTTTTGACTGGAGTTTAAAGTTCTCAATTTCAGTACAGTTTCTACGCAAGCGTAGAAATTGGCCATAAGGTAAATTGGCTCGCAGGTGTTTAGGATGGAAACTTTGGTACATTAGGAGGCAGTTCTTTGAGGTGTTTTTAAAATGGGTGGTGGTCATCAGTCTACCATTTTTGGAGAAAATGTTCAAGTCGAGGAATACCAGGTTGCTGTTTGAGCAGGTGCTAGTGAAGTTGAGGAAATCATCCTGTAGGTTTAGCCAAGTTACAAATTGTTGGGCAGTTTTTTCATCGCCATCCCAGATAATAAGAATGTCATCAATGTACCTCTTCCAGGTCCTGATGTTGTCTCTGAAGGGATTCCTGGGGTTTAGTATTCTCGTAACCTCTAGATGGTGCACGTAGAGGCCCGCTATACTAGGAGCAAACGTGCTTCCCATGCTGGTCCCGTGTTGTTGCAAGTATAGAGTGCCATTGTATTCAAAAAAGTTTTCTTTTAGCGCCAGGGAGCAGCATTCCATTATCACATTTCTTGGTGTCTGGTTCTCCCATTCATCTTCAAACAGGACATCTTCAATGATGTTCAGTGTTGCATCGTGTGGGAGGCTAGTATATAAACTTTCCACGTCACAGCTCATTAGGAGCTGGGTTTTAGGGTCAAAAGTTAGGTTCTCCAGAAGGTTGAGTACATCTTTTGTGTCCCTGAGGTAAGTCGATGTCCGTTGTACCATTGGTCTTAGGAAGGCATCGGCGAACTTCGAGACCGGTTCCAGAACAGAGCCAATCCCGAACACAATGGGACGTCCGGGAGGGTTGTACAAACGTTTGTGTATTTTTAGTAAAGTATACATAAAAGGAGTTCTAGGATCTTTTTGACATAGGAATTCGCCTTCTTTCTTGGTTATCCAATTATGTGCTAGAGCTTCCTCTACCATTGTGTTTATCTTCACCTTGATGCTCTCAGTGGGGTCTGTTTCTAGAATTTAGTAGTTCCGTTGGTCCTGTAAGAGTCGCATACACTCATTGTCATACTGTGTTTTCGTCTGTATAACCGTCGCCCCACCTTTGTCAGCTGGTTTTATTACTATTTTGTTGTTGTTACTCATCTCTTGTAATGCTTTCCGTTCTTCACTTGAAACATTTTGAAATACTCGTTTGTTCAATGGATCAAGTTCTTCAAGATCTCTCATAACCGCCTTTTCAAAGGCAAGAAGTTCAATGGGAAATGTGTTGTCCAAAGGAGTGAATTTTGATTTTGGTTTTAATCCAGTGTCTCCTTGGTCGTTGGTGATTTCCTTGTCTTTGAAGAAGATTTGGAGTTTCAGGCGTCTCATGAAATCCTGCACTTCTTTACAGAGCAGGAATTTATCCATGTTGGCAGTCGGGACATATCCTAGGCCTTTCTCCAGGACATTTTTCTGAGCTTCAGATAATTCCATATCAGTGAGGTTGACCACCAGACTCATTTCTGGTTCTTTGACGCTCCCGTCATGCTTCTTGTGGACACTCTTGGAGGTTCCTCCTCTTCAGTGCTCCAATGTACATTCGCTCCCCTTCGGTTTCTTCCTCTGCTCCGTCCTTGGCGTGTGCCTAAAAAAGGCGGTTGGTCGAAGAAGCCATAGTCCTGTTGTTGATAACCCCATGGTGGGTATGGCCCTTGTGGGTGCTGGAATGGCATTGGGCCATACTGTTGTGGATACATCATTTGGGGTGGATAATTGTTCCATCCTCTTGTGCCACGATAGTTTTGGCCTAGGAAGTTCCGTCTTGTGCCTTGGTATCTGGGATTCCTGCCCCTGCTGGAGTCAGAGCCGCTCGATCCTGTATCTGATGCGTCATCATCCGTAGCATTGTCGCGTGATGATTTGTAATCATCCTTGATGTAGGGGTAAATTCTTTCCTTTGTCCAGCGACTCGTGTCTTTTTTCAATTTTTCATATTTGCTGTTTTTCAGTGATGTCTCAAAATCATTGAGTGTTTTGTTTAGTTCATCTAGATGTTTTTTGAGGCTGGTAGGTGATGGTCACGCTATGACAAAATGATATCTGTGCAAATAGACATCAAGTATCTATGGAATAGATAAATGTAACATTGTTTTACATGTTCTCGTTGCTTTTTTTCCCTTCTCCCTTTACAGAGACCACATCCGGTCAGATTTTTCAATGCTTCCACGGGGCCCACTCAAGCCCGGAAGCATAACTAGGTAGCTGATTTTTGCTACTCAGTTATAGGACTATAGGCATATACCTTTTAGACTATCAAATTGAGTTTTACCTTTTTGTAGGGACCATCAGAGGTCCTGATGAGTAAGTAGTAGGGGACTACTTACGAAACATGTCACCAGTTAGCAAGCAATTTGCTCTACCTTCACAAAACCCCTTTTTAACGTTCCCAGCTAGAGAACCTAATAAATTCTATTTTTCTACTAGCCAGGGAATTTTTAATTTTTAGCATTCACTTTAATAGGCCCCTACACTTCACTGGAATCCACTGCACCACACATAGCCTATCGTCACAACTATCAGTGCTCCCACGTAGTTCGTAGGTCGTAGCACGCCCCGCCCCGTAGAGGGACGGGAAGACCCCGATGATGAAGCATGACACTAAAGGGCTTCTTAGTGTGTGAGGGGTATTTTAAAAGCACATAAGTGCCCTTATCTTGTCATCACGAGAAAGGGTCATACCTCACCTTTAGACCCACTATTATCAGGATTAAGTTTATTTACTTATGCACATTGATAGAATCCCATTGTTTGAATAGTTCAGTAAGGAGGGTTATTCTATCACCACCTCTACACTTCCTCTATTGTTGTTTTGGAGCATGGCGCATGGCCCTGAGGCACACACGCTGGGACAAACAACTAAGTCAACACACAACTCTCTGGCAGGGTATGTGGTTAAGAGAAGTAGCAGCACTCACGGTGTTCAGACAATGGGACCACATAGGTATATCACTGCTGGGCGACATTTGGGTGGGCGACCAAATTAGGGCGTTCTAAGACCTACAGGAGTGCTACACCCTCCACGCCTCCCAATTTTACAAATATCTGCAGCTCTGTCATGCCATTAACGCACACATCTCAACAGGCACGTCGCTCCCAGAATTTCACCCCATTAGAAGCTCAGGCCATGAGCAGAACCTGGGAGGGGTGGGGTGTCCCAAATATATTGCACCCTTGTCAATAATGGCCCGGCCACACTTGACCCGCTCTGGACCCGCTGGGTGGCAAGGGTGGGTCCCCTGGAGGAGGAGGACTGGCGAGATGCCCTTATCTTGCCCAAAACCATCATGACCTCAGTCAGGCTTCATCTAATTCAATTATACTCTTTGCATGCTGCCTACCTCACCCAAGAACGCCTTCATAGGGCGGGGCTGCTCCCCTCTCCAAACTGCACGCGATGCGGCCATGACCCGGCTGACTTCTATCACATGATTTGGACATGCCCTAATCTTGCCTCGTATTGGTCAGTTATAGAGTCTGAACTCACACAGGTCGTGGGCTGGCAGGTTCCCTATGACTCCATTTGTGTCATCCTGGGGGTAATGGAGGCCTGAACCGTTCTCGATCAGACAAGCTTCTCCTTGGACAGCAGTTGCGGTGGCCAAACGTGATATTGCAGCTACCTGGGCGCAAGCTAAATCCCCCAGTATTGCCAGATGGAGCCGGGGAATGGACTGGTGTGGCGCACTGGAAAAACCCTTTTTTGAGACCCGGGGATGCTCGTCCAAATACAACAAGGTCTGGGGCAAATGGTTAAATCAGCTGGTCTAATCGAACCAAAGTTCACTTCTGTGCACAAATGTAGTGTTTTTGCGTCATGGTTGTGCTCCCAACCAGTTAGTTACATACAGTCACAGCCATCACCAGTAGTGGTGTTTTGTAAAATTGTCCAAATGTCTTGTGCTGTTCATTTTGATGTGTTTGAGTTTAAAATCAATAAAGTTGATTGTAAAAAAAAAAAAAGTGAAATTGTCTTAGTCGCTCCGGCATGGGCAGATGCTACGCCTTTATGTGCAGCAATGATAAGTGAAAGTCTGCTATCCTCATTGGGAATCAGCCAATCCCCAACGGACGGGATTGTCACAAATCGGACTTGATCAGAAGACAAGTGATATGTGTAACATCAAGGGAAACCTTGGGGAAACTGCGTTCCCTCCTTCGTAGCAGCTATAGCCGCAAGAATATCATCATCAATTTTAGTCATAGACCTAGTGATTGCTGCTACCGGACATGTGGCTACTGCAGATTTGGCTGCCTCATCAGCCATAGAATTACCACCAGCTTGTGCACCCACACGCTGATGTCCTAATGTATGAATAACATGTGTGAGCTGCAAACGTTCCTTAAGAGCAGTCACTCGGACGCAAAGCATTTTAAGCTTTATTGCGCTACCTTTAGAATCACAATAATAATTTTGTGACCAAAAGAACAAGTTGTCATTGAAGGATTGTACACAGTAAAAGGACTCTCACACTATAAGCATGGAATCTCAGGATCAGCGAATTACAGAGCCAAAACCAAAGCATGTAACTTGGCTAGCTGAGCCGTACAATCACCAATGGATTGTGGGTGCACTAAGAAGGATTTAAAATCACCATTAACAATCAGGCCTGCCACAATTGCGCAGGCAGCTGAATAATCATGCTTAGAACCAATGGCCGGTTGAAAAGAACCATCGGTGTAAATAATACATTTGCACTGATCAAGAGGAAGTAAAGACAATGGAGAAGGATGATCATGTTCAGATTGTAAAAACTCCTACGTCTGCAAATAAGGGTCAAAGATAAAATTGACATCAGCCGATGTCAATGAACTAGCCCATTGAATCCAAAGCCAAAGAATTCGGAATATTCGCCTCACATTGCTGCACGACACACTGCTGCACGCCACACACTACTGCGTGCCACACATTACTGCACGCCACACACTGCTGCACGCCTCACACTGCTGCATGCTGCACACTGCTGTATTACTCACACTGCTGATTGCTGCACACTGCCGCATGCCTCACACTTCTGCACGGCTCACACTGCTGCACACCTCACACTGCTGCACGCCTCACACTGCTGCACACCTCACACTGTAGCATGCCTCACACTGCTGCAAGCCTCACAATGCCGCACGCCTCACACTGCCGCACGCCTCACACTGCTGCATGCTGCACACTGCTGCACGATACACTGCTGCACACCACACACTGCCGCACGCTTCACACTGCCGCACGCCTCACACTGCTGCACGCCTCACACTGCCGCACGCCTCACACTGCTGCATGCCTCACACTGCTGCACGCCTCACACTGTTGCACGCCACACACTGCTGCACGCCACACACTGCTGCAAGCCACACACTGCTGCACACCACACACTGCTGCACGCCACACACTGCTGCACGCCTCACACTTCTGCACACTGCTGCATTATTCACACTGCTGCATGCTGCACACTGCCGCACGCCTCACACTGCTGCACGCCTCACACTGCTGCATGCTGCACACTGCTCCACGCCACACACTGCTGCACGCCACACGCTGCTGCACACCACAAACTGCTGCACCCCTCACACTGCTGCACACCTCAAACTGCTGCACGCCTCACACTGCTGCATGCTGCACACTGCTGCATGACACACTGCTGTATGACACACTGCTGCACGCCACACACTGCTGCACGCCTTACACTGCTCCACGCCTCACACTGCAAACTGCTGCATTACTCACACTGCTGCATGCTGCACACTGCCGCATGCCTCACACTGCTGCACGCCTCACACTGCCGCATGCCTCACACTGCCGCACGCCTCACCCTGCTGCATGCTGCACACTAATGCACGCCACACACTGCTGCACGACTCACACTGCTGCACGCCTCACACTGCTGCATGCCTCACACTGCTGTACCCTGCTGCATTACTCACACTGCTGCATGCTGCACACTATGCATGCCTCACACTGCTGCACACCTCACACTGCTGCACGACACACTGCTGCATGCCACACACTGCTGCACGCCACACACTGCTGCACACCACACACTGATGCATGCCACACACTGCTTCACACCTCACACTGCTCCACGCCTCACACTGCTGCACGACACACTGCTGCAGGCCACAAACTGCTGCACGCCACACACTGCTGCAAGCCTCACACTGCTGCATGCCTCACACTGCTGCACGCATCACACTGCGGCACGCTACACACTGCTGCACGCCTCACACTGCTGCACAATGCTGCATTACTCACACTGCTGCATGGTGCACACTGCTGCACGCCACACACTGCTGCATGCCTCACACTGCTGCATGCCTCACACTGCTGCACGCCTCACACTGCTGCATGCCTTACACTGCTGCACGCCTCACACTGCTGCACGTCACACACTGCTAAACACCTCAAACTGCTGCACGCCACACACTGCTGCACGCCACACACTGCTGCACGCCGCACACTGCTGCACGCTGCAAACTGCTGCATTACTCAATCTGTTGTATGCTGCACACTGCCGCACGCCTCACACTGCTGCATGCTGCACACTGCTGCACGTCACACACTGCTGCACGCCTCACACTGCTGCACGCTTCACACTGCTGCACGCCTCACACTGCTACAAGCCTCACACTGCTGCACGCCTCACACTGCTGCACGCCACACTGCTGCATGCCTCACACTGCTGCACGCCTCACAGTGCTGCACACCTCACACTGCTGCATGCCACACACTCCTGCACGCCTCACACTGCTGCACGCTGCACACTGCTGCATTACTCACACTGTTGCATGCTGCACACTGCCGCACGCCTCACACTGCTGCACGCCTCACTCAGCTGCACGCCTCACACTGCTGCACGCCTCACACTGCTGCACACCTCACCCTGCTGCACACTGCTGCATTACTCACACTGCTGCATGCTGCACACTGCTGCACGCCTCACACTGCTGCATGCCTCACACTGCTGCAAGCCTCACACTGCTGCACGCCTCACACTGCTGCACGCCACACTGATGCAAGTCTCACACTGCTGCACGCCTCACAATGCTGCACACCTAAAACTGCTGCACACCACACAATGCTGCACACCACACACTGCTAAATGCATCACACTGCTGTACGCCTCACACTGCTGCACGCCTCACACTGCTGCACGCCTCACACTTCTGCACGCCTCACACTGCTGCACGCTGCACACTGCTGCATTCCTCACACTGCTGCACGCCGCACACTGCTACACGCCTCACACTGCTGCACGCCTCACACTGCTGCATGCCTCACACTGCTGCATGCTGCACACTGCTGCATGACCCACTGCTGCACGACACACTGCTGCACGCCACACACTGCTGCATGCCACACACTACTGCACGCCACACACTGCTGCACGCCTCACACTGCTGCACGCCTCACACTGCTGCATGCCTCACACTGCCTCACGCTGCACACTGCTGCATTACTCACACTGCTGCATGCTGCACACTGCCGCACGCCTCACACTGCCGCACGTCTCACACTGCCGCACGCCTCACACTGCTGCACACCTCACACTGCTGCACACTGCTGCATCACTCACACTGCTGCACGTCACACACTGCTGCATGCCACACACTGCTGCACACTGCTGAATCACTCACACTGCTGCACGCCACACACTGCTGCATGCCTCACACTGCTGCACGCCTCACACTGCTGCACGCCTCACACTGCTGCACGCATCACACTGCTGCACGCCACACATTGCTGCACGCCACACACTGCTGCATGCCTCACACTGCCTCATGCCACATACTGCTGCGGCCACACACTACGGCACTCCACACACTGCTGCACGCCACACACCGATAAATGCCTCACACTGCTGCACGCCTCACACTGCTGCACACCTCACACTGTTGCACACCTCACACTGCTGCACGCTGCACACTGCTGCACTCTACACACTGCTGCATGCCTCACACTGCTGCACGCCTCACACTGCTGCACGCCTCACACTGCTGCACGCATCACACTGCTGCACGCCACACATTGCTGCACGCCACACACTGCTGCACGCCTCACACTGCCTCATGCCACATACTGCTGCGGCCACACACTGCGGCACTCCACACACTGCTGCACGTCACACACCGATAAATGCCTCACACTGCTGCACGCCTCACACTGCTGCACACCTCACACTGCTGCACACCTCACACTGCTGCACGCTGCACACTGCTGCACTCTACACACTGCTGCATGCCTCACACTGCTGCACGCCTCACACTGCTGCATGCCTCACACTGCTGCACGTCACATACTGCTGCACGCCACATACTGCTAAACGCCTCACACTGCTGCACGCCTCACACTGCTGCATGCCTCACACTGCTGCATGCCTCACACTGCTGCAAGCCTCACACTGCTGCAAGCCTCACACTTCTGCACGCCTCACACTGCTGCACGCCTCACACTGCTGCACGCCACACTGCTGCATGCCTCACACTGCTGCACGCCTCACAGTGCTGCACACCTCACACTGCTGCATGCCACACACTCCTGCACGCCTCACACTGCTGCACGCTGCACACTGCTGCATTACTCACACTGTTGCATGCTGCACACTGCCGCACGCCTCACACTGCTGCACGCCTCACTCAGCTGCACGCCTCACACCGCTGCACGCCTCACACTGCTGCACACCTCACCCTGCTGCACACTGCTGCATTACTCACACTGCTGCATGCTGCACACTGCTGCACGCCACACACTGCTGCACGCCTCACACTGCTGCATGCCTCACACTGCTGCAAGCCTCACACTGCTGCACGCCTCACACTGCTGCACGCCACACTGATGCAAGTCTCACACTGCTGCACGCCTCACAATGCTGCACACCTCACACTGCTGCACACCACACACTGCTGCACACCACACACTGCTAAACGCATCACACTGCTGTACGCCTCACACTGCTGCACGCCTCACACTGCTGCACGCCTCACACTGCTGCACACCTCACACTGCTGCACGCTGCACACTGCTGCATCCTCACACTGCTGCACGCCGCACACTGCTACACGCCTCACACTGCTGCACGCCTCACACTGCTGCATGCCTCACACTGCTGCATGCTGCACACTGCTGCATGACCCACTGCTGCACGACACACTGCTGCATGCCACACACTGATGCATGCCACACACTACTGCACGCCACACACTGCTGCACGCCTCACACTGCTGCACGCCTCACACTGCCTCACGCTGCACACTGCTGCATTACTCACACTGCTGCATGCTGCCGCACGCCTCACACTGCCGCACGTCTCACACTGCCGCACGCCTCACACTGCTGCACGCCTCACACTGCTGCACACTGCTGCATCACTCACACTGCTGCATGCCACACACTGCTGCACACTGCTGCATCACTCACACTGCTGCACGCCACACACTGCTGCATGCCTCACACTGCTGCACGCCTCACACTGCTGCACGCCTCACACTGCTGCACGCCTCACACTGCTGCACGCCTCACACTGCTGCATGCATCACACTGCTGCACGCCACACATTGCTGCACACCACACACTGCTGCACGCCTCACACTGCCTCACGCCACATACTGCTGCGGCCACACACTGCGGCACTCCACACACTGCTTCACGCCACACACCGATAAATGCCTCACACTGCTGCACGCCTCACACTGCTGCACACCTCACACTGCTGCACGCCTCACACTGCTGCACGCTGCACACTGCTGCACTCTACAGACTGCTGCACACCTCACACTGCTGCACGCCTCACACTGCTGCACGCCTCACACTGCTGCATGCCTCACACTGCTGCACGTCACATACTGCTGCACGCCACACACTGCTAAACGCCTCACACTGCTGCACGCCTCACACTGCTGCATGCCTCACACTGCTGCACGCCACACACTGCTGCATGCCTCACACTGCTGCACGCCTCACACTGCTGCACACTACTGCATTACTCACACTGTTGCATGCTGCACACTGCCGCACGCCTCACACTGCTGCACACTGCTGCATTACTCACACTGCTGCATGCTGCACACTGCTGCAAGCCACACACTGCTGCACGCCACACACTGCTGCACGCCTCACACTGCTGCACGCCTCACACTGATGCACGCCTCACACTGCTCCACGCCACACTGCTACACGCCTCACACTGCTGCACGCCACACACTGCGGCACGCTACACACTGCTGCATTCCACACACTGCTGCACGCCACACTGCTGCACACTGCTGCATTACTCATATTGCTGCATGCTGCACACTACTGCACAACACAATGCTGCATGCCTCACACTGCTGCACGCCACACACTGCTGCACGCAGCACACTGCCGCACGCCTTACACTGCTGCACGCCTCACACTGCTGCATGCCCCACAATGCTGCACGCCACACACTTCTGCATGCTGCACACTGCTGCATTCTGCATACTGCTGCATGACTCACACTGCTGCACGTCTCACACTGCTGCACGCCTCACACTACTGCACGCCTCACACTGCTGCACGCCTCACACTGCTGCATGCCTCACACTGCTTCACGCCTCACACTGCTGCACGCCTCTCACTGCTGCACACTGCTGTATTACTCACACTGTTGCATGCTGGATACTGCCGCACGCCTCACAGTGCTGCACGCCTCACACTGCTGCACGCCACACTGCTACACGCCTCACACTGCTGCATGCCACACACTGCTGCACGCTACACACTGCTGCTCGCCACACTGCTGCACGCCACACTGCTGCACACTGCTGCATTACTCATACTGCTGCATGCTGCACACTGCTGCATGCTGCACACTGCTGCACGCCACACACTGTTGCACGCCTCACACTGCTGTACGCCTCACACTGCTGCACGCCTCACACTGCTGCACTCACACTGCTACACGCCTCACACTGCTGCATGCCACACACTGCTGCACGCTACACACTGCTGCACGCCACACACTGATGCGCGCCACACTGCTGCACACTGCTGCTTTACTCATACTGCTGCATGCTGCACACTGCTGCACAACACAATGCTGCATGCCTCACACTGCTGCACGCCACACACTGCTGCACGCCTTACACTGCTGCACGCCTCGCAGAGTGGGCTAAAGAACGGTGATGGATTCAACCCAGATCTTTTGACTGGGTGTGAGTGTTTGATTGGTTCAGATGCTCCGTCCATCACCACCCCCTTTTGTACCAGCCTCACACTGCTGCAGGCCACACACTGCTGCACGCCACACACTTCTAAACGCCTCACACTGCTGCACGCCTCACACTGCTGCACACCTCACACTGATGCATGCCTCACACTGCTGCACGCCTCACACTGCTGCATTACTCACACGGTTGCATGCTGCACACTGCCGCATGCCTCACACTGCTGCACGCCTCACACTGCTGCACACTGCTTTACTCACACTGCTGCATGCCACACACTGCTGCACGCCACACACTGTTGCACGCCTCACACTGCTGCACGCCTCACACTGCTGCACGCCTCACACTGCTGCACGCCACACTGCTACATGCCTCACACTGCTGCACGCCACACACTGCTGCACGCTACACACTGCTGCATTCTGCATACTGCTGCACGACTCACACTGCTGCACGTCTCACACTGCTGCACGCCTCACACTGCTGCACGCCTCACACTGCTGCACGCCACAAACTGCTGCACGCCACACACTGCTAAACGCCTCACACTGCTGCACGCCTCACACTGCTGCACGCCACAAACTGCTGCACGCCACACACTGCTAAACGCCTCACACTGCTGCACACCTCACACTGCTGAATGCCTCACACTGCTGCACACCTCACACTGCTGCACGCCTCACACTGCTGCACACTGCTGCATTACTCACACTGTTGCATGCTGCACAGTGCCGCACACCTCACACTGCTGCACGCCTCACACTGCTGCACACTGCTGCATTACTCACACTGCTGCATGCTGCACACTGCTGCATGCCACACACTGCTGCACGCCACACACTGTTGCACGCCTCACACTGCTGCACGCCTCACACTGCTGCACGCCTCACACTGCTGCACGCCACACTGCTACATGCCTCACACTGCTGCACGCCACACACTGCTGCACGCTACACACTGCTGCACGCCACACACCGCTGCACGCCACACTGCTGCACACTGCTGCATTACTCATACGCTGCATGCTGCACATTGCTGCACAACACAATGCTGCACGCCTCACACTGCTGCACGCCACACACTGCTGCACGCCACACACTGCTGCACGCCTCACACTGCTGCACGCCTCACACTGCTGCATGCTGCACACTGCTGCATTCTGCATACTGCTGCACGACTCATACTGCTGCACGTCTCACACTGCTGCACGCCTCACACAGCTGCACGCCTCACACAGCTGCACGCCGCACACTGCTGCATGCCACACACTGCTGCACTCCTCACACTGCTGCACGCCTCACACTGCTGCACGTCTCACACTGCTGCACGCCTCACACTGCCTAACGCCACACAACACCACCACATCACTCAGGGACACCACCATATCACTCTGTGACACCACCACATCACTCTAATACACCACCACATGACTCAGTCCAACCACATCATCACTCAGCACCACAACAGCATCACTCAGCACCACAACAGCACTGTCCTAGCTTGCTACCAAGAAGCATTGCCATAGCCAATAGGACTTGCATTAGGAAAGTGTAAGCTATTGTCTTTGTGAATAACAATGCTATTAATTTATATATTTTCAAAGCCAACACATATTTAAAAAATTGTCATTTACATAGCCAATAGCTCACTCATTAATAATGTGAGAGCTATTGCATTGCAAATGCTTGTAATAATGAGCCATATATCTATTTTACCCTCTATTTAAACATGGTTTTAGGGAAATTTTTAAGTGTAAACTGTATTGGCTGTGTATTTATGATGCTCTATTGCCTTGCTCTAATAATTGCTCTTGGTGTATTTATTTTGGGCTTTTATTAGCCAAATAAAGAATCTTTGACTGACTGACTGAACTATAATTGTGGGAAAAAGGAAACTTCAAAGCTGTGAAACCGACTTTTGCTACAGAGTCGTTAACTCAGAGGTTGTGTAGCTGGTATAAGAACTTGCTTCCTGGACGTTCGAATCTGATCGCTGCAGTGAGAACTTTAAATAATTGCTGAGATAAAATTCCTGAATCTACAGGTAACGCGCTTCTCAGCAGCAAATATACGAACCGAAGCTCATGACAGCACAGAACCCTTAAGCAAGATGGCGGATAGGAGATTCCTTGTTCCTGCTGCGTCACGTGATAACTGCGCTATGCCCTCACCCCTCCCGCCGGGATTCTCGGTCTACAAATAAAGGATAAAGCAGATAGTGATGCAACTGAAATGCAGGTAGCTCCTCCGCAGTTGCGGATTGGCTAGGGCGCACCAAGAGCGCACCCTGATTGGCGGACTTTTTCCCTGGGTCATCGGTGAACGTCATTGGCTGAAAAGTAGGTTAGTGGTGCGACATTTAGTGAAGGCAGAAAGTAGGTCAGGGATGGGGCTGCTGTTTACAGCCTCGCGGTGTGTTACATAGATCCAGGGAGCGCGGGCTGTCACTGGAGCTGCTGCTGGTGAGTACCCCAGCCTTGCTCGTCTGGCACGTTTTGCAGGACTTACTAGGGTGAAGCCGGCTCTTTCCGGGTAGGAGAGTGGGATTGACTTTGAAAGGTGTGTAGGGTGCGAGTTTTAATTATACAAGACTGATTCAGGGATGGTGGCTTGAATGCGGATATGGGGGAAGCGCAGATGTGGAATCACTGCTGAGACAGGTGCAACTCAGAGCTGTCAGGCAAATCTCCCCGAACAGGGACTAGCCGAGTCCTAACCCGGCGGTGTCAGCTGCTGGTGGTTGCGGGATGCTGCTGCCGCACTTCTGTGCCCTGTGTCGCACAGCTGGTGCGATTAAGAGGCTGACATTGAGGGCCGAGCGTGGCCGACGCGGTGAGCGGCAGGTTGTGATCCTGAGGAGGGGTGCGTCTCACTCCAGGTGAGGAGACATTTGGGTATCCAGCAGAGGATTTACATGAGCTACTTCTGAGACAGGGACGGGCACGAAAAGCAGAGATGGCAATTTAAGGCATCATCTCCCTTAATGTGGCATGCTACTGGAGGTGGTCGAGGCACTGACAAGTCGAGCCAAGTGCCTGGCTCGGTTCGAGATCCTCTTGGAACTTCAAGTCTAACCGGACTTTCACGGGAGGACATATGGCTGTGGTTACTACTGGCCCTGCAACATGGGCAACCAGGCTCGAATCCTGGCGAACTTCCATGTCCCGAAAAAGGGTAACAGGTAGTCTATTCCTCATTGTTGAGCAAGATTCGCCTATCTAAAAGTGCCAAAAATAATGTTCTGCCCGTTACTTAGCCTCTAATCTCATCCTTCAAGAATTAAGGTGGAAGTATTAGAATTTGTTGTGCGAAAGAGATACTCGTCTAGTGGCTGAATTGCACAGTGTAAAACCAGTGGCATAATGCAACTTCCCTCCTTCCTGCACAATGTGATGATGTGCCCCTTGGGCTAATGGTTGCGGCTGCAGGGTTGTGGCCTCCCTGTGCAGCAGTGACTGCAAGAGTCTGCATTATACCCCTGCATTAAACTAGAAATCTGGGATCAATCCCATCTTTTTTGCTTGGTTGAATTGTGTGATCCTAGGCAAATACTTTATTGCACCGAACTCCCTCTTTGCTGATTATCAAGCGCACATTCAAATACTTAAGTTGTTCATTATAGATATGATGGTTCATTCAAATGATGCGTCCAGGATATGTACTGTACAAAAACCTCTCTTCTGGTGAGTTAATAGCCGATAATTTTGCTCTATCTAAAGTAAGAATCCAGTCCATATACAGGGTACACAAGGCAACTAACTTACCTCTTACTGCACTGTTAGCATTGTCATCAGCGTGTTTTAAATAACTCTCACGTGTAATATTTATCAATGCTGAGATATAATCTGATGTGCTAAGGTGAGATGCTTCCACGTGTAAAAAATGCACTATTTTTTAATGCTGAAGACAATTTATCATACTCTGACTTGGTGTTTATTACATGATTTACTTGCCAAATATTATCAAGGCTAGGCTTTTACTCGGGCTCTTGGACCCATGGCCGACCCTTGGCTTGGCTCTTCCTTTTAATTTCTTGTCTAGCCCTCCTCTTGATGGTTCAAGCAGCAAACGAGACCAGAATTCTTAAGGGGAAAATGTTGTGGTCCAAATGAGGGCCAGGCACCAATTAAACTGCTTTGAAGCCGCAATTTGTATTGACCGGGCATTAGTGAAAAATCATTCGGAAAATGATTTCTGAGTTGCTCGTCGATTCGAAGAGAATCAATATGGCATTTTATGTCTTTGATTAAAACATCGTTGTTTATGAACACAAGTAATAAGTACGGTTCCGGCTCTGTGTGTATTTACCCTTTTCTTTCAGACCATGCTTTGGGTTTGCACAAGAGCCCACTTTTCCACCTTCTGGGTACCTTTTTTGATGCTAGGGCAGCATTCTTTCGTCTTCTGTAGACACATCTGCATGAATCTGCATCATATCCACTCTTATTCGTTTGCTCACTGACTTTCTGACTGTGCAGAAGGATGATCGTACTGCAAAAGCCGTGATTTGATTCTCTCTACTCATACCAGCCCTCTCATCCCTTGCGCTCCAGCAGGCTGTATACATCACACCTGTTCCCTTCCCACGCGGCATCTACACCTTGTCACAGCACCCCTTCCCGTGCGCTCGGTCTTTTTACCTCCATACCTGCTCCCTGGCCGCCTCAGCATCACGTCACTCCGCCCCCTTCCTAGTGCTGTTGCCTTGTGACCATCACACAAGTGTGTGACCCCTTTCCTGACCCTCTCTGCTACTCGCCACACGTCTCTCGTTTATCGGGTGACCCTTTCTTCGCCTCCAGGTTGCTTCACGTCACACTGTCTCCGCTCTTTGCAATCAATGCTCGGACGTCAGCGTTCCCAGTCTCTTAGATACCGCGCTGCTGGTTTTCACAAACCACTGCCGCGAGACACATTATGGTCTGATTGGAGACCCCAGCTACAGCCAGATGAAGCCGCCTACATTTTTATTGTAAAGTGCGTGTTTTGAGCGAACCTGCAGCCGATTTTCTTGCGCAACATAAACTGACACGTCTCAGTTGATCACAGTATAGTGGCTAAACATCTGCACATTAACACTCCATCCTGAATCGAGTATAATAATTATTTTTTGTCACTGCTCTCCTGTAAATGTAAGTTGTCGTATTTGTTCTCACTTGTTTTTTTTCCTCCATGTTGGACAAAATGTGTCAAAGCTAATATTTTCAATTCACAATGTCTGAAATGCAGAATCTGTCATACATCATTTTTGGTGCAATCAGTACGAACTTTTGTCATAAGGAGAAACAAGCGCTTTTGGGACCTCATACATTTTTGAAAATGGTTTAATTCCTTTTCTGTGGATCTGTTTTGTGAAAACCGTTTACACTTACATATTCATTTGCACCGAATACATGGAGTGTGGACAGCTACCTGGTTTTGTGAAAAATGAAAATGTGTCTGCCTTTTATAAATACTTTTCATAAACGCAACCTTTTATACATACTTTTCATAAACGCAACTTGGTTTGGTGATAAGCAGCCAGCACTTCTGTTTTTAGCTTACAGATAAGGTGTTTTCTAAGCACATCCATGAAACAGCTGTTCTCATTAAACAGGGAGAAGGTTGAGGTAGTCCATGAACTGCATCGGGGCCTTGCCACATACCACAAACTCAGCGCTCTAAAACGTAGAAGAAGATATGGCAACAAGAGATATGTCTGTTTACGCCCCACTGCCAACTGTGTGAAGTAAACGTGAAGGACTAATACCCAACATATTTCCCACCCCACCAGCAGCCCTGCCATGATTTCTCTCTATTCAGCGCCGTGATATCCCTTGGGATGAATGATGCGCTCTATAAATAAATAAATAAATAAATAAATAAATGTACGGCCATGGCAATATTATTGCCTTGGTTTTAGAGTGTTATACAGATCCTTCCTTCAAATGAATTCCTCCCAGTAATATCCCAAAAGGTTATAAGCACGGCTACTGACATTACATTACAGTGGAGAACCAGATTATGCTGTTAAAGAAAGGAAAATGATGTGCCAATTTGCGCAGTATTATTCAATTAGAGGCAAGTAATGAAGGATAACATGGCATGTGTACTTCAGGTTGACCCATCGGGGATTGTTGGTGTTCAACAATCAATTTTATTGTTATCCAACATATTGATACTCATTCTATCAATCTCAGACAAATGAAAGGCTCAGCCGACCTACCAAGATTAGTACCTGTGAACAAGAGGCCTATTCCAGCTCCCTGAAATGGTTTCATTGGTTCATTGACCTACCTTATCCCACATATCAACCTATCTTCATATTTTAGCGCCCTTTGATACCACAGGTGAACCCAATGCTAAATAAAATACGTAGATTTATTAAGAAAGACAACTAAACTCATTCGCCAGACTCTATTCCAAGCGTTATCCCATAACAAATAATCACAGGATTAACTTTAATTGTTATGGGATAACGCATTGTTATGGAGTAAGGCTTGGAATAGAGACTGACGAATGAGTTTAGCTGTCTTTTGAATGCGTTTAGTTGTCTTTCTGTGACACAGAAACAGTTTTTATTAGTATTTGTATTTTTGAGCTTCCAGAGTAAAATAATTTGTGTAAAGCAGTCACTCACTGTGTTGCCTCGATCAGAAACACGCATGTGCAAGCTGTGAGAAAGTGGCTCTATATATACTGGACTAGAATGAAGTACAGTGTGTATAGAGTCTACCAACCCCAGAGGTATAACAGAGGTTAAAGTCAGAACTTACCTTACTCTCCAAAGTGGTAGCTTGGTCGAGAAGTAAGGCAGTACCAGAGCACAGTGTAAAGCATTTGTTGTACACACTCAG
This sequence comes from Lissotriton helveticus, assembly GCF_964261635.1. Taxonomy (NCBI): domain Eukaryota; kingdom Metazoa; phylum Chordata; class Amphibia; order Caudata; family Salamandridae; genus Lissotriton; species Lissotriton helveticus. The sequence continues at coordinate 736,570,875 of NC_136061.1, read as the reverse complement.
TCAGCAAAAGGTTTCACACACTCAAGGACTGAACTCCAGGCCAATTTTTTTTATATCCACAGATATATGTGTTTTATTTTTAGAGCCAACAATTATTAAAAATATACTTTTCTTGTTATGAGTTCTCTCATGTAATTACTTTGCAAAGGAGCAATAAAGTTCATGCACACAATTAATACAGTATTGACAGTAAGCAACACAATCCTAAAACACACTATAGCATTGAGCTCAATGGGTTTTCCACATGTAAGTACAGTTGATTACTAATTAGAATACTTTAGTAGTCCCAGGACTAGATCTTAGATTCAGTCCTGGGGTCTAAGCTGAAACCAGATTAGCAAAAACGTTTTAGTTACTGTAGTGAATTTTCATGAATATAAAGCTGTTTTAAAAGTTCACACTTAGAAACTTTTCAATGGAAATCTGACAATGTTATTCAATGGGAGAAAATTCAGGTTGCAGGTAAAGTACCCTCACATTACTTTTGTAACCCAGCACTGGTCTCCTAGGGCCAGCACTGGGGTCTTAACTCAAAACAGGTAGGTAATTGTGTTTCAGTATTTCGTGTGATTTTTAAAGAATATTTCCAGTTTTCAAAAGTAGACACTTAGAAGAAATTTAATAGAAAAGTAGAAAATGGGTTCATATGGAGAAAATACAGATTACTAGTAACCCCGCTAGGGATTACTTTTGCGGTTCAGTACTGGGCTGAAAGGTACAGCACTGGCTTCTCCCCTGATCACAGGTGAGTACTTCGGAATTCGGACTTTGGCTGATTTTATGTGAATATTTTCAGATTTCAAAACTTCACACTTAATGAGTAAATGTTATCCAATGGCAGGTAAGTAAATTACCGGTTTCCAGGTGAGTACTTGGTTTGTGAAGTTAAGGTTCTGGGCATAGACTCAGGGGTCCCCCAGGGTCAAGTAAGTACAGTTAGTTCACTCCCAGCGGCACAGGGGCGGCCGGGTGCAGAGGTAGGTAGGCCCAATGATATCCAATGAGGGGGCCTTCGGTTGGTGGCTGCTGGCAAGCAGGCCACGGGGCTGTGGCAGCTGGGCTCCTGGTCACTTGCTCAGGGCAAGGGGAGAAGTAGGATAGGACACAGGGGTCACAGCCAGCGGCACTCGGACGGCTGGGTGCAGGGTGCATTTGAGCCGTCGGGCGCTCAATGTTATCCAACGGGAAAGGTCAAAAAGGAACAAAGGCTGCAGGCTCGGGGACGGAGACTCTCCAGGGGCGACCAGTACTTCGAGAGGTAAGTTGGGATCTTGGAGCACAGGTAGTTACCCCAAAGGGAGGCACAGGGGGCTGTAGGGCGCCGGGTGCAGGGGTGTCTTTGGGTGTCGGAAAAGCGTACCCTCGGCTGGTCACGGTTGGGGGGAGCCTGGTTCTGAGTCTGCAGGCGTCGGCTGGTTCAATGAGGAGGGTCTTTGGGCACTGGACTTCGGGTCCCAGTCGCCGGGGGGACGTCCTCGTGGTCTTGGTTCGGTTGGGCCCGGCCCGGGCTCGGCGGGTGCACAGTGGGCTGGTCCGGAGCTTCCTGGTTGGCACCAGGTGGGTTGTTGCAGCAGAGCCTCTGCTGATGGGAGGCCCAGTCTTCAAGAGGGTCAAGGCAGGCAGGTCCTCCGGGTGTCCCAAGGTTGCTGTCCGCAGGAGTCGCTGGGATTAAGCAGGAGCAGTTTCCAGGATCGACAGGCCGGTAGGGCTGGGGCCAAGTCAGTTGTTGTCATCCTGTTGTTAGCAGCTGGACGGCGGGTCTTCTTCTTGATCTTCTTTCTTCTTTTCGTATCGGGATCTGAGGAAGAAAGCTTCAGGGAGCCCCTAAATACTGAATTTAGGGGCGTTACAGGTAGGGTAAGGACAGGGACCAATGGGTCCCTGCCCTGGGGTGAGTACACCCCCTAGCCTGCTCCTCTCCTGTGGGAGGGGGGCAGGGGCCTAGCTGTGATTGGGCAGGGCTCCCCATCTTCAAGATGGCCAGAGCCCGGGGTCGTGCTTCACCTCGTCTCCCCCACCTGAGGGGTGGGGTTGGCATAGGCTGGCACCCCCCCCCTTCCTGACGTAGTTTTTCCCGTCAGTCTTCCCGCCAGAGTGGGGTGCAGGACTGGTGGGGGCTGGTTGCTGGGTACAGCAAATGGTCTGGAGAAGCTCACAGAGGCGGCATGCCTTTGAAGCTTCCCCCTGCCCATCCTGGGGGAGAAGACATAGCACCTCGCCCAGGATGTGCATTGTTGCAGGCCCAGGAGAGGGGGGTTCTCCTACCTAGGGGTCCAGCAACATGTCTGCTGTGTGGCAGCCTCTGCAGCCACTCAGCCAGACGTGGATTGTAGGTTAGGTTTTCAGGGGGCATCTCTAAGATGCCCTCTGGTACATTTTACATTAAATCTCTCACTGGCATCAGTGCGGGTTTAATGTGCTGAGAAGTTTGGTACCAAACTTGTCAGTCTTCAGTGTAGCCATTATGGTACTGTGGAGTTCGTAATGAAAACCTCCCAGTACCATATACTCTTAATGGCATCACTGCACTTACAGTGCCCAGGAATGGCCCTGGGTACTGTAGGGGCACAGGGATCATGCACCTGGGCCCACACCACTGGCATAGGGCACCCAGCTAGAGGGGTGACTGATGTATGCCAGGGCAGTGGGATTGTGGGCATGGCATACAGGTATGTGTGCCATGTCGACTCTTTGTTTAGTTTTGTACCTAGGCACTCACCCTGCCAAGGGCAGTGTGTGGGTACCCAGGTACAGGGCCCCTAAGGGTGGCACAATACGTGCTGCAGCCCTTAGGGGTCTTCTCTGGTCACCATGCCCTGGGTACCTAGGGTACCATTTACTAGGGGCTGATAGGTGGCCGGAGATGCCAATTGGGTTTTGTTTCAACACAGTTTTTAGGGAAGGAACACAGGCCCTGGGCACCTGGTTGGCAGGAGCCCAGGGAACACTCAGTCAAAGCACATCAGCAGTCAGAAAAAAGTGAGGGCATACCAATGCAAGAAAGATGGCACTTTCTCACACAAGCTGTCTCTTTTTTTAATGAAAGACTTTTCTTTCGAATTCTCTGGACCCCACTGAAAACGTGGCAGAAGTTTCTGGTTTACTCTGTGCTCACTACGTAGGGCCTCTGTAAGCAGACAAAAGGCCCTACACAATGGAGTTTTTTTGTACATTACATATCAATTATATACCTGTTTCTTCACAAGGCTCTTACTGATTAACAGTGTAGGACTTTAAAAAGGAATAAAACATGTTTGGGACTTAATCTTCTTAACTTGAGTGCCATGAGGAAATAACCGGTACTTGGAGAACACTGGGTTGTAAACGTACGTTGGCATGAATGATGAAACAAACAGTTTCAGCGAATCTTTCTTTCCAATTGGATTTGCACTTAAGGTCGTAGTTTGTTGCTGTGAAACAAAGCTCCAGCCAATCAGTCCCCCCCAACACATATTAAAGTGAGATCATATTAAGGTAATCAAATTGGTTTGTCTAGGGTGTGTCTACATTGCATGGTGTAGTTGCATTGATTATTGTAGCCATAGCATCCTTCATGACATGGTTGGCATGACTCTGTTGTGTATTCGAGGACTACTGTCTGGTTTGTGACACGTTGAACCGAGCCATATTGTGGATAGGGAAACTAAACACTCATGTGATTGGGTGTTTCCAGAACTTTAGTGTTAGTGCTAAATAAATTGCACTATAAAGCTTTGGGCCAAATCAGGCTGTGAAATAACTTGATGGGAACAAGTTTGTAGTGTGAAAGGGGCGAGCAACAAGGTTTCGTTCCCGTCTCCGTCTGTGTGATCCGAAGCTCTGCCGTTTTAGTATCAGTTTGGTTAATGCTAAGCAATTTTTATGGACATATGACTCTACCTATTGTACTGTATCCTTATGCAAATGAAATTCGATTCCAAGACAGAACACCTACCGGCCTCCAGCAAGCTCTAGATAAATTGTTGCACCACACAGTGTGTCATTCCGTGGTTGTTATCCTCATTAATGCCCAGGTAATGTGCTTTGCAGGGCGCCCACTAATCAGAATTGGTTCCGTAAAAGACACTTAATTGTAAGGAGTTACCAAATATATATATTTCGGTGAAACAATTAATCAGGAGCCTGGATTACCTGATAAACAAGCATTTGCAATGCAATAGGTCTCGCATTAGGAAAGTTTGAGCTATTGGTATTGTATTGACAAATATTTTATTTATGTGTTGGTTTTGAAAATAGCGAAATTAATAGCTTTGTCATTTACAATGCCAATAGTTTTAACTTTCACAAATGGGACACCTATAGCATTTGTAATGCAATATGTGTTGTACTGGGGGAGGGGGCGGGGGGCTGGTGGTCGGAGGATCATTGGAAGAGCCAGGTCATGAGTCCCTCCCTGAAGTGGTTCAGCTACGCTGATCGCCAGAGGTGCGAGTTAGTCAAACCAGTGTGGGTTAGAGCAAGGCTATTTGTGAATGCCCAAACTGGTGTGAAGGCGCGCCAGATGTGTGGGCGCTTGACGGGTGCATCCACATCTGGAACAAGATGAAGTGTGGTGGATGAGTACGTAAAACCACTCCTAGGCCAATTGTGGTGCTGCCTAGAAGATGCCTCAATAACAATAGCTGACTTACTTTAATGTCGTGCTGGCCACGCCCCCCTCCTCACAGACACAGATAAAATGGGGTCGCATCGGAAGAGAGCCCTCGCCTCCGTTCTGACTCTCAACTCTCAAGGCTGCGGCCTTCGGAGCCTCAAACTGATTTAATGGAATTTGTATGTCTGAATGAAGATAATTTAATTGTGTTTTCAGTTCTCGTCCCCCGCCTTCCACCCGGCATGGAGTGGGAAGCTCTGGCGAGCTGTCGGTTCGGATTGGGGAGGACGGTAGGCCGCTCCCCGAATCATTTTGTCCCTTTGCCGGGGTTGTCACCACTGACAGGCCTCATGTTTATTTCATGGAGCGTCGCGGCTGTCTCCTTCCCCCGATCCCCCGATGTCATTAACGTGCAGAGAGAAAACCCTGCAGCGCCGGCCTTAATGAATCCGGCCGCGGCGGCCCGGCCGGCCTCCCTACCTCGTTACCAAAAGCTCACCGCGTCAAATTAAAGCAAGGAGGAGGGGGAAAAATAATAATCACAAGATGAAAAACAAGCCGTGAGCGTGCACTCTCCCGAACTTCCGGTCTTGGGATGTGCACGCTCACGGCAGTCGTGGGGCGGGACTTCCGACTTTGCGAGAAGCCCGCGCCCACAGAGTGGATGGCAGCAGAAGTAAGGAGAGGCGGCTGAGGCGGTAAGTGGGGCTTGGCACCTGTGTGTGAGCGTGTGTGTATGCAGTGTGTGTGTGTGTGCGATGGCGGCGGCGGGGGGAGGGGAGGTCTTTGTATGTGTGCGTGCGTGCGTGAGTGTAGGTGCGCTGGTGTGTGTGTGGGGGGGTCTCTGTGTGTGCGTGTAGGTGCGCTAGTGTGTGTGTAGGTGCGGCGAGGGGGGTGTGTGTGTGTGAGTGTGCGTCTGGCTGTGTATGCGTGTGGCTGTGATGTGCGCATGCGTGAGTGTGCGTGCGCATGCACGCAGTGAAATCCAGCCGGAGAGCGCGTGGCACTTTCTTGTCCTTCATTCCCCCGAGTCAGCTAGCTATAGTTCTCCACCTGGACCGCATCCTTCGGATGCGTGTATTCCAGGCTCGACCTAAAAATGAGCATCACCCTAAATATGCTCTGTAGTTTTTATAGCAACTACAAGGATATTTTTCTGGGGGCAATTTTCAAAACGTAAAGATTGTCACTCGTACCTCCCATAACTTATGGTGCTGTAGAATGGCTTTGTCACAGCAGGCTTTGTGTTCTACTTGCATGAGGTAGGAATGTGGAACCCAGGACCGCATTCTACATTCCTATGAACGCAGTGGGGATTCAAAAACGGGCAGTTGGAGCTTGGCTAGCAGGGAAAGAACTGCCGGCTGTCGCAAGACGAGTCCTGTACATTAATAAACCTGTTCATGAACTTACCGCCGAGTTGACTCTTCATCTGGCTTCAAGACTTTCCAGGGCCAAGTTGGAAACTGCTCTCTGGCCATTTTTAGCTCGAGCCTGGGCAGCGCATGCACTGCTCTGTGCTCCATGCTGTATTGGAGTATGGATCTGAAGCCCTGCCCACTCTCCGCCAATATTTGTCATTGGCTTGTGCCATTATCATTCGTAAATGCTGGCCTCTGATTCGTTATTAGGCTTGTTAGCCCCTCCTTGGTACCGCCTTGTCTTCCTTTGCAACCTCCCATGAGAACTGGCCCCTTTACTTCTATTGTTACATGGTACGTCTTATTTACTCTGTAAGCACTATTTTCTTTAATGGTTTCGCCTACTGCAGGCGCTACATGCTTTCCTGCAACATTCAATGTGTCAAGCGTGCTTTCATGGGGCGCTTTTCCAAAAAAAGCAGTTTGTCAACTTGACAAACAAATGCTTTTTTGGTAAAAGCGCCCATTAACGCGCTTTTCACTTTAATAGAGGCAACAGGCTTTTCTTTAGACACGGCTCGTCTAAAGAAAGGAGCGTGGCCTTCATTAACGGGAAAGCACATCATGGGACGCCTGTAAACAACCAGCATTTGCAATCCAATAGGTCTTGCATTTTAGAAACTTTGACTTATTGGTATTGTAAATGACAATGCATTTTTTTAATTGCAGATGAATACAAGGCATTGTCATTTACAATGCCAATAGCTCAAAATCTCGCAATTGCGAGATTTATTGCATTACAAACGCTTGTTTCAGATTTATCAGTGTCTCCTCGTTGAAGGTGATCAGTATATGTTCTGCACAGTATGCAAGTATTAATATTTGTCTTCAAAGCATCTGCGGCTAATAGTAAAGTGCTCCCTGTGCTAATCTACACAGAACGTGTTGCTCAAAGAAGTCGAGAGGTCAACGGTTGTCTTCTTTTGTATGGACTGGATCACAATACTTAACTGCATTGCCATTTTTATGATACTAACTCAATCCTCCATCGATTTATGGGTGGGATTAAACATCAGTTAATCTAATTTAATCTAATTTGCATCCATGGCAGAAAATCAGATTATTATCAGGAAAAAATCATACACTTTATTTGTCACTATGAGCGAAACTGTCTTTTAAGCATTTTCGTTGTATTAGTAACAATTGTTCCTTCGGATTCAATTACATAAGAAATGAGCACAGCACTGTTTAACTCTGCTTCAGGTAACACCTGAGTTGCACGTTTTGGAGATCAGTCTAAAGAAAAACATGGTAATAGTTAAGTCAAGCAAAGCAGAGTTTTTTTGGAAACCTAAATTATAGTTTGCAACTATACCCAGTAAAGTTGCTACAAAAGAGTGATGATGCAGTGCATAAACCTGATTCAAATTTGTCTGAATCAAATGGTAGTACAGCACAAATCTTTGGATGCCAGAGTACAAATTTGAAGAAATGTGGACGCCAAGTTGTTAATTAAGTAATGGTCCATTTGTTTAAAGGGATTGTTGTGTAAATTAACTTGCCCTTCCTTAGTGTTTAGGCTGTTTGTAGTAAGGTGTCCTGTGCGCTCTCATGGGGGCACAGAATGTTTACATATAATGTCTTGTCCACATTCTGCTTTTGCCATTCTGGGTGTTCTGTCAAACAGTTACCGTTGGACCGAAACACTGGGAACACGAGAGGAGCGGTCCTGGGCTCTTGTACTCTACGGAGCATCTTTAATAAATTGCTTGCTTCAGAACCTGCACGGCTCCCATTATCTTTCACGTACTAGGGATCCTACTTGTTACAATCCAAACTTTGGGCCTGATTACAATGTCAGATGGACTGCCACCGACAGGCCGCTGGTGGCGCTCCACCCAACAGGCTATTGGTCTGACCGGTGCATTTCAATGCAGGCGGTTGGACCACAGAGGTCTTGTGGAAAGACCGCAGCCCTCCTACAGGATCTAGGCAATTGGATTTGTATCCCTTACATGAACGAGATGCCTAAGCAGGCACTGCCGTTGGGGTTACGATGTCCCTCTGTGACAGCCTTTTCTGGCAGTCTAACCACCATGAAACGGCTGTCAGAAACAGACGTTAGGGGCCCCAAGCAGGGCCCCTATCACCTGTGACCACTGTAAAGTGACCCCACTCATCCATGCAGAATGTGACAGGCATCACATGGTGCCTTGCACACGGTGCACGGATGTGCACAAAGGGCTTTTTTCCTCTGAGGCTTCTGCTTTAGCCCTTTTTCTGGACCGCAGTGGGAAAAAGCCTTTCCGACCGCCACCACAGCAGTCAGATCGTAATATGGCATGGATCTCTTGACCGCCGCAACAACGGTCACCGGTCCGACTGCCCGATATTGTAATCTGCCCCTTTCTTTTTTATCAATGTTTCAACCTATAAAGCAAAAGATACCATGCTGGGTCCTCATCAAGTCTGAGGAAATAGGGACTGCTGAGTCAAGCTCCACCTTCAGGTGATATAGTAGCTATTTTGCAAGTGTGCACGTATCTCTTGACGAATCTGCATGAGAGAGGATACTTGGTTTAATGATCACTTTTAATTTAAGGACGCTCATACCTAGTAACATCAAGACACTACAAAGGAATTGCTTGTCTCGTATGCAGCATAATATTGTTTCTCTGTCTGCTTTACAGGTTGAATGTTACCAACATATTGCAAATTCTTTTAAACCATAAGTGCATTATTTATTTTCAAATGCGAGTTGCCTTCTAAGCTTCTTAAACTAATGCTTGGATTGGAATCTTAAGCGATAGCATATAATGGTAAATTCTTTAGATGACAGATAAAGTCAAATCACAATCTTTGCTACATGCCTGCCATCAAGTAATTATAAAAATATGTTTATTACGACTATATCTAGTATATTAAACTGTGAGATATTATTTAATTTCAAATAATCATTAGACATTTAAACATTTACAAATCTTCCTCTGCGTAATAGTCAAGAAAAACCTACGGACCACCCACATTACATAAAAAAATGTGCATATTAAATAAGAAACCTTATTTTTTACATCCTTGTCTTTATTCCATATTTAAATAGAACAGGCTTAAAAAATAAATGCCTTGATGATTTAAAATATATACAATGCATGTACATTAGAACAGCTCAGTCTTAGCCCACAGCCACAGTTCCTATCTCCATCGAGGAGAGCTTTCACTCTGCCTCAACGAGCAAAAAATGCGTTTAGCCCAATTCGGAATTTTAATTATACCTTTTGCACTGAGGAATTGAGTAACCCTAAAAAATATGGGTACATGGTTTTAATCCTGCCAGAACTCTCTTAAAAAGAAGGTGGAAGTCTTTGAGGCCTGGTAACTTGGGTCTCTAAGCCTGGATTCAATAGATCAATTTTAATTTAATCCCGTCTTAAATAAAAGCAGGGGATCATCTGTCTTATTATCTTTTATCTTACAATATTTGAATATGCAGTAAAGCCGTTCCTTACATGCCCCACCCACCTTAATTTGTTCAGGTAAATCCCATTGTTGCAAAGGGTTGACACTTTGATTTAGTTGCTCTTAACTATCGGTGCTAAAATCGTATACTTGGGTTCATCGCCTTACTGTTCCATGATTTCCAATTGGCTTCGATTCTTACAGCTTGAACCCTGGCACATAAGGGGAATCCTAGGAGAATTGAAAGAGATTTACCTTCAGTTTTCTCCCAATTAAGCTATGACTTAAAGTATAAAATGGCAGCACCAAATATTTGTGGTGGGACTATCACTTTATATTCCGCAAGCACAGGATCTAAAGAACGATCACCAAAATCCCTTTTGAATTTCTTTAGCCCTCCAATCATGGTCAGTTCCCAAGTCAGTCAGTCAGTCAGTCAGTCAAAAAGCTTTTATTCGATATGCAAGATATCTTATAAGCGTACACAAAATACAGTAAATACAAGAATAAAAAGACATTATTTAAAAAAAAAAACCACCAGTATTTAGATGTACCTTTAAAATGGATAAAAGGACGTGTAATGTCAAGATAAATTAGCTAAAAATGAATTAAACCGCAATTGACAATCTCTTGCATCGGATCAGCCAAGACTGCTTTAAAAATTTAGCTACACCGCAAACAATGGAGGGGGATGTGTCCGTCATTAGGATGCGCATGGCTACCAGATAACTACTCGTGCCCATATTGCGACAGAGGGGCTTAAGCCAAAAACTCCTAGACTTAGCATAGTCGGGACACTCGAACAGGATATGCGTAATGGATTCTATCCTGGTGGGACAGCATGCACAAAAAGGAGACGTGTGAGCACATGATTTCCACTTAGACACCAGTGCACCGACTGGGAGGGAGCCCACTCTAAATTTAAAATACAATGCTCGATCAAATGGTAGAGTAATAAGGTCCAGATACGGCTCGTAAACCACAGTATCCTTTACTATTAAAAAGGCAGCTGTGGATTTACAATGTCCAGAGTTTGTAACTAGCTGGTCCTTAACCCAATTCCAGTACAGTCTTTTCAGGACCTCTTTAGGTGGAGCCGATCTAGACAACCAAAAATTCCCCAGACCCAGATCCTCCAAAAGTTTTTTGACGTCTCTCAGCCACTTGATTTTTGCCCAACCACCCAAGCTCATTATCTCAGCCAACCCTTCAGCATACGATTTTAACTCTTCGCCCCTCCAGATGCGTGCCCATAAGAGCAGTGGGCGAAGGCGGGCTTGGTCTTTTATGTTCTTACATCCTGTGTCCAGCAGCACAGGCACTGTTGGCGTACTTGATGGGATGGCGATTAGGGATTTCAGGAGCTTACTCTCTGCTGTTGCCAAGGAGTCCAGACAGCAATTCCCCCACAGTTCAGCCCCATACAAGGCTGATGTTACTACCTTAGCCTTGTAGATGTCGATTACTGGGGCAAGCGACCTCCTGGGTGATGCCCGGAATTCCCTCAGGAGGGCACCTCCCACTCTCTTATGGTTCAATACCATCTTAGCAATGTGGGGCGTCCAGTTCATGCTGTCCGTGATCCGAATTCCAAGGTAGTCAAATTCGGATACTTTTTCCAAGGCGACAGAGTTGAGAGTGGGGGGGCGGCCCAGTTTCCTTGGAGGATTTAGAACTAGAAACTTAGTTTTGTCCACGTTGATTACTAAGCCTTTTGCACCGCAGAAGTCCTGGAAACGAGTTAACAGTTTCTGCAGGCCTTGCGGAGTCTTTGATATCAAGAGCGTGTCATCCGCAAAGAGCAGGGTGGGGATCCTCACTCCTCCGAGACAGGGGGCGTCGGCTGGTTCTTGCTGGAGATATTCCACCACCCCATTCACATATAAGGAGAAAAGGGTGGGGGCCAAAACACATCCCTGTCTCACACCCCTAGACACTGGGATTTTCTCTGTTAGTTCTCCATTTCTTCCCCAGCGGACCTGAGCAAAGGTATGAGCAAAAAGGCTTATGAGGAGGGACAGGATGTAAGGAGGCAATCCCAGCCCATGAAGCACCCTCCATAGCTCCTCCCGGGGAACTAGGTCAAAGGCAGTCCTCAGGTCTATAAAGGCCAGATATAGGCTGCCCTTGCCTAGTTCCACCACCTTCCACCCAAGGAGTGCCAACCTAAACGCCTGCTCAATCGTCCCCATTCCTGCCCTGAAACCTGCCTGAAAGTCTGATAATATTTTATTTTCCTCCACCCAATGAAGGATCCTCCCAAGTATGGCTTTTCCTGCTATCTTTTGGGTGGAGTCTATAAGGCTAATGGGGCGGTAGTTTCCCGGGATTTCTCTGCATCCTTTTTTATAAATCGGGACCACCACCGCCCCCTTCCAGGAATCGGGCACTCACCCTCCCATCATAATGTCATTGAGGAGTGCTGCAATAACCCTTCCCCATACCACTGGATTTGCCCGCATAAGATCCCCCGGTAGACCATCTGGGCCTGCTGCCTTGAGGGGGGCTACCGACCCTATTACCTTTTCAATCTCTAAAGGTGTAAAGAGGTTATAGGTATGGGGACCAGATACCACTGGGAAGGTTGCCCTTTCACTTAATTCCCCATCCGCCGGGAGGTATAAAGCCCCAAAATGGTTTACCCAGCTTTGAGGGGGAATACTACATGGTCTCATAGATTCCTCTGGCCTATTCCGGGAGCCTACTAGGTTCCAGAATTCCCTAGAGTCTTTATTTTTGCTAGCACGGAGTAGGTCCTCCCAAAATTTCTCTTCCCACTCCATCCTGGCACTTTTAAGGGAACTATTGTAAGCCTTCCTTGCTTCCAGTATAGCACTGTGGGATTTATGTTTCAGTGCCTCTACGAGCAATGTTTTGTGTACCCTACATGTTTGCGTGTACCATCCATTACCCTGCTTTTTTCCTCGTTTATTTCCTAACTTAACAGAGGGGATAGTAAACACATTGGTCAAGGCCTCTACTAATGAGACAAAAACCCCACTAGCCATACCCACCCCTGTCGGGAAGGACCCCAGATTTGACTCAGCTTGATTTAAGAGGGTTGAGATTTCTCCAACTTTTTCCTCGGAGAGGACCAGTTTAGCCCATTTTAGGCGCCTACCACAGAGAGAGACCACAGACTCGTCAGGGGGAGCTACTGCGGCATTAAAGGGACCCTTTTTAAGAGAGCACCACCACTGGGCCAAGGTCAAGGAAAGTGGGTTGTGGTCACTATCAATCGTTGGGACCACCACCATGTCCCTCGCTTGGCTCCAGAGATACACCTCTAGTAAGATATAATCTATTCTAGAGGTGTGACCTGGTCTATTGTATGTATGAGCCCCCACCCTGTCTGAAGCTGTCCTTCCGTTCACTGCTCTTAGATTTGATTCTAGGGTCAGGGAATATAATTGTAGCGCCACTTCTGTCCATCTCCTGATTGGTGGAATCTCTAAAACAGGGATCCCTAGTCTAGCATCCTCCTCGTCCTGGTCTAGGGCGACATCCGAGCCCAGAGGCTCGAACGTGCAGTTCATGTCTCCCGCTACTAGGATACATGACTTGTGTGGAGTTATGTTCAATAGTGACTCCAGGAGAGATAATACAGAGGACTTCCTCCCGCCCTTAGTTCCTCTAGCATACACATTGTAGACATTCAGTATAATTCGTCCCCTACGGTCTCTTAAACTAATATTTTGAATGTCCGGGGAACCTGTCTGTGTTTCCTCTATTTTGCAGTCTAGGGAGGCTGCTACCCATATGAGCAGACCACCCGAAGGACGTCCTCTCCCTGATTCAGAGGATAGGGCAGGCACATAATGGGAAGAGAATCCCACCCTATGTACCGGCTCCAAACTCCAGGTCTCTTGAAAAATGCATAAGGAATGCTCATCCACCAGGGCATTCCAATCTGGAAGGGCCAACTTTCTTGCGATCCCTGCGATATTCCAGCTGAGAACCTTAAAGACCTGGTCCGTCACAGTTGGTATATCGCCGGTCGCAAGAACACTACTGGCCGGGGACCTCACAGAAGGAACATGCAAATTACACTCAAGAGGGGTTGGCAGAGAGACTACCGACCCACTGTTGCTTACTAATGAGTGAAAGGGTGTTCGTGGTGGTGACCCTACCCTAGGGCCTATTCTGTTAACTGATACCACATCTGTAACTGCAATTACCCTCATGTCGCCCTACTGCAGTCAACAGCTTCCTGGGCCCTGCGGGTTCAACCCGTTGGCACCAGGACCCCCAGCCCTTTGTGGGTCAAAAATTTGGCAAAAGCCAAAAGTACTAGGACCCTCCCAAGGCGGCGTGGCAATTTGCCTGGGGTAGAAAAAAGTTAAGTCCACTACTTTGACCCCTTGAGAATCCATGCTTTGTATAGGGCCACAGATTGAGCTCACTACTCTAGAATCTTGGAAGTTTATTATTACACAGTCCCCCTCCTGTGTTTTTTTCCCTTGCCCTATCCACCCCACTCTGCGAACCCTTTTTTTTTTTTTTTTTTTTTTTTCTTTTTTTTTTTTGTAAGACCTTTATTGACACAAAGCAGAGTACACAGCATGAACCTACAACCCCGAGGCCGGTTCGCTATCACAATGCAAACAGAGTGTAGTTATCAAGCGGTATATGAAGCAAAGCGTGTAATCTGTTGGTACTACCACCCCCATCATCTTATATATGGCTCATTTCTGTCAAGCGTAGTGAGTCTTACATTTTAACCTTTTATATAGAGGAAAACAAGGAAAACAAAAACATACCCCAACTGAAGACCTGACATTATCCTTTCATACGACCTAGATGTCTATTCCCCCATAACTTCAGTGCTCCCCCTATGTACACCTTTGGCCAGTCTGTACCCGTGCCTTAATCAACCCACCCATGAGGCGAAACAGTTGGGTAACTAATCCTCCTCACTGTCCTGCAGTGAAGTAAGGTAGTCTGTCAAAAAACACCACATATCCTTCGGTCTGGATCTCACCGGCAATTGCTCCTCATATGTTTGTAGTCTGTCCCGGCAGATGGACATATCATGCAGCCATGTTGTCTTCGTCGGTACCTTTCGGCTATGCCAACATTGCGCCACCTGTCTCTTCGCCATCAATAAAGCAATTGCACAAAACTTACGCTTCAATGCACGGAATTGAGGAACTATGCCCAGTAAGCAGATCTTAGGTGTGCATTGTACCTCTTCCTCTAACATACCAGCAAGGGCGGTAGTCACCTCCCCCCAATATCCCGCCACTTTCTCGCAATCCCAAGCCAGATGTGCAAAATCCGCCCCCTCCCTATTGCACCTCTTGCATCTGTCTTCCTCCTGTAGGCCAAACCTTCGCAGCTTGGTCGGCGTGTAGTAGATCTGGTGTATAAATTTAAAATGTATTATTCTTAAGTTGCCGTTAGGCGTTAAAATCTGTGTTAACGCGCAAGTGTTATTCCATTCTTCATCTGTTAGTGGATTCTCTAGTAGTGCATCCCACCACCCCTTAGCTTTCTGAGTGTGTCCCGCCAGTTCTGATTGTGCCGCTGAGTATAATCTAGACACTAGATGTGAAAGATCAGTAGTAGTAATCAGGAGTTGTAGTGTTGCAAGACAATCTGGTTCTGTCGGGAATGTTGGGTAATGTTCCCTCAACGCCCTAGTTAGTCTATAGTACGTGAAGTGGAACATGGGAGTCTGGTGTTGGATGTAATTCAATTGGTCCAGGCTTACAAACGTACCGTCTTGAAACACATCACCCAGCTTGTCAATGCCTGCCCTACTCAGCAAGGACATTCCAACCTTCTCACCAGTGACTGACAGCGCCTGGTGATGCTGTAAAGGCATGTCTGGAGCGTATAGTGGAGTCTTGTGGGCCAGCTGTCCAAGCCTGTGCCATGCTTTGACCGTGGTGTCCACCGTGTTGATGTCCATTGCATGCAGCGGTGGCCTCGTGTGTGATATTATCGCAGATAGGGGGATGGGATGAGCATCACCCTCCTCAACGGCCGTATGTGCGAGATATGGGACATTGTGGTACCAATACGCCGCATACTGCGCCTGTGCGCAAAGGTAATAGAGGAGAAAATCAGGCACACTAAAGCCGCCTTTCGCGAATGGAAGCGTTAGGGTCTGCAGATCAATCCGAGCCTGTTTGCCTGCCCAAATCAATGTCCGCACCATGGATTTTATGCGGCGGAAGATCTCACGCGTCGGCGTTATTGGGACGTTGTTAAACAGGTACAATAGCTTGGGCAACACGTTCATCTTTACGATTGCGATTCTGTCGGCTAATGATAGTGGCAATCGAATCCAACGTTGGATCTTATCTTCAAGCTTAGAGAGTACCACCCCGTAATTGGCCCGCAGGACCTCTTCCGGATCTCTGTGGAACATGACCCCTAAGTATCGGATCGGGTCCCTCTGCCAGTCCAATGGAAAATCCACGTCGAAGGGCATGGTGGCGTCGGTCAGAGGTATTATGGATGATTTGGACCAGTTAATCTCCAGCCCTGAATGTCCGCCGAAGCGGATGTATTCTCTGAGCAGTGGGTTCAGATGGATTTCAGGGTCGCGGACGTATAAGAGCATATCGTCCGCGTAGAGTGATATGTGAAGAGGCCTGGCTGCAAACTGCAATGCCGACTCTTTGTAGTTCTGTCGAATTATACACGCAAGGGGCTCTAGAGCCAGCGCAAATAACAAAGGGGAGAGTGGGCAGCCTTGTCTGGTGCCACGCTCAATGTCAAACGGATCCGATATGTAGCCATTGATCCGAACCCTAGCGCGCGGTTCTGTGTAGAGCAAGGTGACCCACTGTACAAACCGTTTAGGGAAACCCATCCGGTGTAAGACAATGATTATATACCGCCACTCAATGGAATCGAACGCCTTCGCGGCGTCGAGCATGACCGCCGCAGCTTTAATCGATGGTTGGAGATAGTGTGCAAGAGCGAACAAAGATCTAGTGTTGTGTGACGTGGATCTGGTGGGTACAAAGCCCGACTGATCTGGAAGGACCAGACTAGTCATCAATGGAGACAGGCGGCATGCTATCAGCTTTGCGAGGATTTTTGAGTCCACATTGATCAGGGATAGCGGTCTGTAGGAATCGCATTCCTCCGGATCTTTGGACGGCTTCAGGAGCGCAATGATCATGGCTTCTCGCAGAGTGGGGGGAGTAACGAATTCTCGAAGGCAGCGCCATACATGTCTACTAAATAGGGTGCGAGAATATCCACAAATTGCTTGTAGAATTCAGAGGTGTACCCGTCAGGGCCGGGCGCCTTGCCATTCGGAAGCGAGGCGATCACTTCCGTCACTTCCTCAACTGTGATGGGCCTAGCCAAGTATTCCCTGTGTGCATCCGATAGCCAGCCAATTGCTACATCGCGCAAATAGTCATACGTGTCCTCCGCTGGGGCAGTGGGTTGCGACTGGTATAGCGTGCCAAAGGTGTCAACAAAACATTTCAAGACGTCTTCAGAGTGCGTTTGTGGTATACCCTCTTTAGAGTTAACCCTAAGTATCGCTTTTTGTCCTCGTCCCTCACAGATTTTACGCGCCAGCACCCCCCCTGGCCTACCTCCCTCCCCGAAAGCTCTAGCCACTTGCGGGCGATCTAAGTACTTTATTTCGGACTCCAAAAAGTCTGCATGCTCCGTATGTAGTGCACGCAAGCCTTGTAAATGTGAAACATCCTGCGTGGTCTCATACAACAGTTCCAAGTCCCTCATTTGCTTCTCACAACGACTAATTTGGCCCCTTATGTCCCTGAGTACCCCTACGGTGGTGCTTAGGCAGACTCCCCTGATCGTAGCTTTGAACGCCTCCCAGAGAAGGCACGGGTCATCCGTCGATTGCGCATTATTATCAAAGTAGTCTTTGATAGCTTTCGTTATTGTGTCAACATAGACTGTGTCCGAGAGGGCACGGGCATTGAATCTCCACTGGAAGGGGGGAGGTGAGTATCGGGGCAACTCCACCCGCAGTAGTACAGGATTGTGGTCCGATAGCGTTCGGGGTAGCACCTGCAACTTACGAACCCACAGCGCCATGTCCCTAGAGCCTAGCCAGTAGTCCAGCCTGGACCAACTATTGTGTGATGATGTGATGTGAGTAGCGCCCGGCATATCAGTGTGCTGCAACCTCCATAGATCTGCTAAGACCAGATCATTCATCATGTGACCCACCATTTGCCTTGATTGCTTGTGTTGTTCTAGCGATTGGGAGGAGCGGTCCAGTCCATCCTGCAACGTGACGTTCCAATCCCCCCCGCAGAGTATGTGTGCGCTAGCATGTGCTTGTAAGTGTCCCCATATTTCCCGGAAAAATTCGGGAGCATCAGTATTTGGCCCATATACGTTCAGGAGTGTCAGTCTTTGGCCTCTCAGTGTGCCTGTCACCAATACATATCTGCCATCTGGATCACAAAGAACGTGTCGCTCCTCAAAGTTAATCCCTTTCTTGATCAAAATAATCACCCCGCGTGAGTAGGAAGAATACGAGGCTCTATACACTGATTCAGCCCACCTCCCACCCAAATGTGCATGAGTGTGCGGTGCGAGGTGCGTTTCCTGTATGAACGCTACATCCACGTTCCATCTGTTAAGACTAGCAAAAACCTGCCTGACCTTTTGAGGCCTAGAGAACCCCCTGATGTTCCACGTAAGAACGTTCAAGCACAATCTACCCTCCTCCCCAGAACCCATTGATATCTGCAAATATAACAAACACCATCTCTTCACATGCTACTCCCTCAGGTGGTATCCACCCGCCAGTGATGCAAAGAATGATCACTTCAATGACAGCATAGTACGATGTGGAACACAACAAGCAGTACATATTCAAGGTTGTCGGTCTTAGTAAACTGGCAAACATACCCCCACCCCGAATCCCACCCACTCCAGCAACCCCAACCTGCCGAAGCCATGTCCCCTCAGAGCACAATTCCCACAAACATAGAACCATCAAAACATTGCCCATAATTAGAACACTTCGTGGGTAATACCCTTACGGAGGTCCGCTAGGAGCACAACTCTACACCCGGTGCTCGGGTTCCGGCGATACTGCAAGCAACTGTATATATGCATAAGACAAGTGATCGAACCTCCCGCCCCCACCCTCCACCTCTCCAGTACCTCGGCTACATGTCACAATGGGTCTCAGTGCCATAAGAGCATCACCGCGACATCCCGGCACCTATCGATGTCCGTTGCCGACAACAAAGTCAATCCGCCCCCTGTACCCGACGCCACCCTTATGAAGTGCGGCGCAGCCAGGGGGCATCTTCGCCAACGTTACAATTGAATGCGTTGCCAACAGCTGGAGTCTGTGCCGCAAGTCGGTGCATCCTCACTTGTGAGAGTCTCGCACGCTTCTAGCGGCCTTGTTACTCCGCAGTGTTAGAAGTTATTGTTAATGCAAGAGGCGAGAGCCCGTCAGCCCCAACAGCCATCCGCCACTGCAGCAGCCTGTTCCGGCCTCGTGAATAAATGCATCGTGGGATGGAGAATGTAGCATGGGGCAGCTACAGGGGAAAGTAACCATCAAGAGGAAAAAAGAAAAAACAGAGTTGTTCTGTAGCCCCCATCGTGTCATCGGACGACTGCCCCAGTGATAAAGTGCAAGTGTTGTATAGCTACATTGACCTCCCCAAGGAGGATGACCCTGGACGGAGCCGTCCACTACAACCAAAAGTGGTCCAGTGGTCATTCACGTCGTGGAACAGTATAACAAAACTCACCGCTGCATGATGATAGACAGCTTCAATGGCATTATTCCGAGTCTCTGTGCTGGTCACGTTGCGAGTCCTCTCTCGACTCACGCTGCGCTCTTTTAATAAAGTCCTGGGCTGCCCTCGGTGTTGTCAGCACGATTGCTTTCTCCTTCCACATCACTCGAAGCCGCGCTGGATAAAGCATGGAGTAGACAACGTTCATTTCCCGTAACTTGGCCTTCACGGAGGAGTATTCCTTACGTGCCTGTTGAACTGCGACCGTGTGATCTGGGTAAAACTCCAGGGAGTTGCCTTGATGGTTGATTTTGCCCTTTTCCCGCGCAAGCCTGAGGATCGTGTCCCTGTCTCGATAGTTGAGAATCCTCGCCACAATAGGTCTTGGTGTGGCGCCAGGTGGCGGCCTGGGGACTAGCGATCTATGGGCACGTTCCACTATGAAGACCGATGACAGGGCCTCCGCTCCAAAGAGATCTTTGCATAGGTTTTCAACAAATTGCTCCATCCTCCCAGTGTTGGTCGTCTCCGGCAGGCCCGCTATTCTGACGTTATTGCGCCTCGAGCGCGCCTCCAAATCCTCCTCCTTTGCCTTGATCACTTCTAGGAGACGTTCCATTCCCGTGCATTTTGTGGTGGAGGTCCTTGCCTCGTCCTCGACTGCGGAAATCCTGGTCTCCGCCTCATCCAGCCGTTCACCATGTTTCTCCTGACGTGCGGTCATACTATCCATTCTGCATGTGAGGTTATCAAGCTTACCGTTGATGTCCTGCAGATTCGACTGTATCGCCAGCAGTATCTTCTCCATGTTGGTACTGGGTGGTGGGTCGGCCGCACCGCCCTCTTCCACCGCCCCGTCCACTAGTCTCGTCGCCTTTTTGGAGTCGAAAGAGATCTTTGGCTGTTGTTTATCAGGTTTCCCCATGGTAGTGGAGGGGGAAGTCACCTTCCTGAGGATGGCCCCAGATGCCCTCGTGGCCCTCGCCGCTGCCGCCGTGATGCCTCCGTGCAGACGTGTAGCAATCTCGCGCGAAAACGTCCCAGAGCTCGGGCTCACCTCATCAGACCGCACAGTACTAGAGGGGGGGACGCGGCTTGCGTAATCTGTCCTCTGCGTGTACTGGTGTTGTCAGCGACCGTCTGCAGCCCCGTCCTGGGCCCTGCAAAAGGCAGCAAGACGCGGGATCGCCTCCCACCGCGTGTGCCCCACCGTGTCTGGGTCGCGTATCCTGGCCGGTCGGGCTTGCGCCCACGCGGCAGTGCTGGTGATGTTAGCAACTTTGGCCAGGACAGACCGCACCCAGGAGTGTACAGCGGTCCGCAGTGTGCCAGCGCATCCCCGGAGCTCACAGACCCGTGCAGCAGTTATAGCGCGTTTTGGCGCGAAGGCAGCAGACTCGGCGCTCCGGAGCCTCCCGCCGCCATATTGTCAGGCATTTGCGTCCGGACGTCTGCAAAGTCCTGTGGCCGTTTTATGAAGTGAAGGGCAACGCCACACATTTGCACAGTCCCTGAACGCTAACCCTCACCTCCGCTTGCGTTGATCAGTACAGGAGGGCGAGTTTAAGCCGGGTTGCGTCTCGTTACGGGGATCCGCTGTCCGACGGCGGCCATATTGTCAGGCAAGCAAGCGAGCTCCGTATCCAAAACGGTGAAAAGTTGTTTTTACCGGAGATTTAGCTGAAGCATCCCCTCGTCGCCGACGTACCTCATCTTCCCACGAGTGATGTTGGCCTTGGAGAGCGGAATAACGGGGTGAGGGCGGAAATCGACCACCTAGCTGATGATCGCCCGGCGGAGCTGCGGTTCAGGCAGCCATTCCGCTGTGCGCCCCCTAGCGCCTCCCACTCTGCGAACACTTAAAATAAGCCCATCCACTCCAGTCGAAATAGGCTTGTTTAATTTTAACCAGTGGATGCACTTGTTTTTAAGTGACTCGTGGTTTTCCAGTTGACCTTCCTTCAGTGGGGGAACATTTACCAGTACTGCAACAAAAGGTTGGCAATCTGGGGGGAGGTTTATGGGGGGGATCTGTCGTCGTGAGTTAGGGCGGACCGCTGTGGTAACAGCTGGGGTTGTAATTAAGGTTGCAGTTTTGGCAACCATTCCTGACACTGATCCCTTAAATTTGTCTTGTTTACCATGTATTTGACTTTCTTTAGGTTTATCCTTACTTGCCAAGGGCTACCTTTGTGGAGTTTGCTTATGTGTAGATTTTGCAACCACTATGGGCGTTGTCTTTCCCTTAGGGTGAGGCCCTGCTACAGGTGGGGTAGAAATTTTAGGGACTTGGGCTCGCACTCTGCTAGGTTCAGACTTATTTGACCTGGTAAGGGAATTAGAGTCTACCTGTGGTGACGAGGAAGCTAGAGGAACTACCTGGGGCGCAGTCCCCTCTAGGCCAATATCCTGGCTGTTACTTACTCTATTTAGATGTTTGAAAGTGGTTTTAAGTGAGTGAAAACCATCTAGGGTTGATTGCTCCAGCTTGTCTATTCTAGCCCCCAAGCCCTTAACCTGAGTCAGCAAGGGCATCAAGAGACTATTTACCCTCTCCAGAATGGAATCAATAGTCATGGAGACAATAACTGCAGGGGCATTATCAGTACTATTGCAAGGGGGCGTGCAGTTATTTGAACCCATTTGAGAGGCTACAGTATCCCCACCCACCTCTGTCTTATCCTCTTGCACCAGCCCCATTGCATTGTTCCCGCCCTGACCAGAAGGCTTTTTTGTTTGTTTAAAGAACACGGCCTGTCTCACCTGCCTCTTCTTATTAGAATTGGCTGCCTTTTTAGTTTTGTCCCTTTTCTTTTGCTTACTTGCCTTGTGCGTCAATGGCGCCACTTCTAAATTTACTGTGGTAGGGACTGGGGCTATGGATAACGGTGAATGGGTTGCACCATTATTTGGAGGCATAGGTGATACAGGTAACGGTGGTACAAATAAGCTACCCTCCTCCTCAATGCCACTAGGAGGAAGCGTGGCCGAATACTCCAACCTGTCTGTGTTTTGCCCTAATTCGTGCAGCGAAGGGGGGTCAATGGGGCAACTCTGGACAGCAACATGGAGGGCACGTTGGTCTCGCTCACAAGCCGGTGTCAATGCCTGTGCTAAGGCCCCCAAGGATGAGCGTCTAGAAGGAAGATAGACCTCAGAGAGACGACGTTCGGAGATAGCAATTTCCTTGTCTATGACTGCCGCCACTCTAGTTATGAAGCGGTCCATGGTTCCAATTACTGGGCTCCCACCGGCAACTCCCCTTTCGCACTCGCTCCTGAGTAATTTACCTGAGCGGGTAGACATGATGAAGGGCAGAAAACCCTAGTGAGCCACGCAACCCGCCTGTACTCGGGGACGGATGACAGAGATGTGGCCCAGCCCTGCCTCCTCCTGCCCCGGACGGCCACAGACGGCCCGCCCTTTGCTCGGGCTTCGCTCGGCGTCCCGCTCGCGTCCCGCTGAGCGTCAGGCCGCTGATTTTCAGAGAGACGTTGCGGGCGGGGGGTGTGTCCTGCTGGGGGCGCGGCCGAGCACACCTGTGCTGCGCAGGGACTCCTGGTATTCTGAGTCCCTGCGGCGCGCGCTCGCCTCAGCCTCACGAAGCACCCTCCTCCTCTCTCACGCAGGGCAGTCCTCCTTGAGCCTCAACCCCACACCTCACGCCGCGCAGCGGCACCCGCGAAGCGGGTGCTGCAAGCAGTAAACAAGCAGCGGCAGAGGCGGTCAATCCCACCAGGGACACAGGGAGGCCAAGTCACTGGAAATCGGCGTGTTCGACAGCAAAACACCCAGGTCGGTCAGAGCAGAATCCCACTGCCAGTTAACAAGCTCCTTCTTTTAATCAACTGGTCGGGCGGGGGGTGTGTCCTGCTGGGGGCGCGGCCGAGCACACCTGTGCTGCGCAGGGACTCCTGGTATTCTGAGTCCCTGCGGCGCGCGCTCGCCTCAGCCTCACGAAGCACCCTCCTCCTCTCTCACGCAGGGCAGTCCTCCTTGAGCCTCAACCCCACACCTCACGCCGCGCAGCGGCACCCGCGAAGCGGGTGCTGCAAGCAGTAAACAAGCAGCGGCAGAGGCGGTCAATCCCACCAGGGACACAGGGAGGCCAAGTCACTGGAAATCGGCGTGTTCCACAGCAAAACACCCAGGTCGGTCAGAGCAGAATCCCCAGTTCCCAAGGTTTTTAAGGTGTTGAGATGCATTTTCCAATCTAATTTCTTATTAAAAGTAATTCCTAGGTATTTATAGGGAGACGTTTCTTCTACTATCCCCTTCCCGGTCGAAAAATTAAAAAGTTTACATTTTTCCCTATCACTAAGACTTTTGTTTTCTTCAAATTAATTATTAAAAGCTTTCCTCACAATCTTTATTAAGCAGCTCCATTTGCTTTATGTCCATAATTGCTAGATCATCTACACATAGTAAGCAAGGGACATGCCTCCCCCAATCCCCATTCTTGGGGCAAGAAGCACATACTTTCTATAGAGTCACGGGAGGGTCAGCAAGGTGTACAACATGCAAATAAAATGTGAGCTAGAATACATCCCAGTAGGAGGCCCTTCTCCATTGGGAGTTTGTGTTATGACGCTTATCTATTTCAACCGTGGCCCAGTTCCCCCTATAAAGTGCTCTCAACACTTCTAGTAGACTTCTGGATATATTTATGCCTCTTAGTTTTCCTCACAGGGTCTCCTGGTTTACTAAATCAAAGGTAGAGCGGAAATCCATTAAGCAACAGAATAGATTACCCTGTGTTTCCATTGCTTTCTGGCCCATCGCTCATAGGCTAGAACAATGCTTAATTGTTGAATGCTTCTCTTTGAAAACACCTTGCTTGATAGTAACCTGAGCGATACAATCTATCCAATCCTTCGTTTATTAAAGTATTGCTTTTGATCAGTTTTGCACCTACATTTATCAGATTAATTAGTTGGTAACTTTTGGGGTCAGAGGGACCGTTATTCAAGATTGGCTTAATTACCGCATCTTCCGAATTTATGGTAAATGTCCTGCAGTAGTACTTGATTGGAATACTTTAGTGATTAACCTAGACCACCAGGCTGTATTTCTCAACCTACTCACTTTTTTGCATTTAACCTGGTACGCATAGCTAAGGGTTACTCCAAAACTCAAAGCACACATTATATAACCTAATTATCATCCGTGGTTTTCAGGCAACTGCTAGAATATAAAAAAAGCACAGAAACTGCAAAGTCTTTCTGAAAAATATAATCAGTATCCGTGTTGGTCCCGGGAACTAACCTGTTGAAACTGTGGTGATAGTTTGATGTGATTGGTTTAAGTTACCTATTTGTTTTTTGTACAGTGCCAGTATGCTGCCCACTGGCAGGTTCAATGCACCTTCTCCAATACATGTAGGCCTAGGACAAATGCAAGAGATTTTGGGGCAGATTTATGAAGGCCTTGCGCCGCCGGTGCGTCATTTTTAACATGGGAAAAAGTGACACACCGGCGGCGCAAGGCCTTCATAAATCTGCCCCTTTATATGTACGCTTACACAATCTATATTGTTTACAGACATGTATGCAGTAAACCTTGTAACTGCATCCAATGCATGTGGAACGATTCTTGATGGAGGGCTGGAATATGGAAGGCTCGAAGCCTGACATGCAAATAGTTTTTATGCCATATGTGCCCGTATTCAGAGAATGGTGGAGTGTGTCATGGTGCGACTATAAATTGTATTTCCTGTCTGGTTTGCAAGGATGCCATCATTACTCTCCCTTTAATATAATGTGTTTCAATGGCCTAGAGGTTTTCCACTTTAAAAAATAAAGTCAGAACTGTCCCTGCTCCGATTGCAAACAGCTGTATCTGAAAACTGCTGTACTTTGCCCACATCCCTCCATGTGCATAATAACTATGCATCCCTCTTAAAAAAAAAGGTAGAGTGACTAAGTGCGTAGCAGACACATCAAAGTAAATTGAGTTTTGACTTTTTTAATATTGGACATTATCACTGACAAGTTCAGAGATAGCTGAGCTGTCCCTCCCACTGTTGCAATCTGTGACCTACAATTTGCACACAAATACCTGTAGGAGACAAACTAATCAAATGAGCTGCTCTGTGCCAGGCATACTGACCATGTACAAAATCTAGGTAGGATTGGAATCCAGTGTCCATTGAGATGGAGTACGGATTGGAGCTCACCACCCCTTGGCCCATTACTTCTCTTTATCTTTCAGTGGTATCATCCTTACTCCCAGTATCGTACTGAACGCCCTCACAAATGAAGGTTCAAAGTTAAAAACGCCTGTGATATCCATGACCTCATCCTACATAAGTGCACCCACTTCCTGTCAATCACTGAGCCTTGGTTAAATAATTCCACAGTCTCTGGCCTAGTCATCCTCCGTCCACTGAATAACAGCATTCTTTGTTTTTAAATACGCATAATTGCACATGTTTATTTCAATATCTTCTGACCAAGATTTCACAAGCACACTGTGAGAAATTGTGTTGTTGGTTGAGTGAGGGGGAAAACCTGCTTAAGCAACAACTACAATCGCTGTAGGGTGAGCCACTAAAGTCTCTCAATTTACTTGTGCTTAGCCCTCTGGTAGCTTGGCACAAAAGCAGTCAGGCTTAACTTAGAGGCAATGTGTAAAGTATTTGTGCAGCACACAATCAGTAATAAAGTCAAAACACAACACAAGAAAAATCCAACACCAATTTAGAAAAACAGACAAATGTTTAATAAATTATTTAACAACAAAATAACAAAAATCCAATCAGTAGAACCAGCATTATTAATATTTAAAGTTTTTATGAAGAAAACTAGTGACTACAATTTCAAAACACCAACCACGGATATCTAGTTATGCGAGACCTTGGCAAAGTCGAAAGTTATGGCCGACTGCAATGAAGCGCGGTCAGATATAAAGAGTGGACTGGGCCTGGTCTAGGCTTACCTTCAGGCTTAGAAGAAATGTAATGTAAAAATGTCTGATAAGATAAAGTTCAGCAGAGCAAGGATGCAGGCTCTGTCCGATGGGTAGTAGTGGTCAGGGAGCCACTGGAAAAAGTAGTGGTGAAGATTTCTACATTTAGGGCTTAGTTTCTTTTTTGGGAGTAGAAAATATCCAGCTGGACTACGCCGCAGGCTGTAGACAACGAAGGATTCACAAGGGGAAATAACCCTTTTTGGAAGACCCACTGAACAGAATTTGCTGCTACAGAGAAGAACTTAGTAGGAGCTGCCGTGAAGTCAGGCCTACCAGCGATGCACCTTGGGCCGATCGATGAGCAGTTAGGTCCCTGTCTCCTTTCGGTTCTAGGCCCACTAGTAGCATTTTATTTTCAGGCCCTCGGCATATGGTATACCACTTTACTAGGGACTTATAAGAAAATTAAAAATGCTGATCAGGTGTAAGACAATTTGATTATGTTTTAGGGATGAGCACAAACACTGTAGCACTGGTTAGCATTGGTACAGTGCACAGAGCCCTACAGCCAGCAAAAAGGAATTCAGAAAAATAGGAGGGTGAAAGCAAAAAAAATGGGGGAGGACTGCCCTAAGGCTGACAGGTCTAACACTACCTGTTGCCTTGGTCGGTGTGACCTTCTGCCATCGACCCAAGAAATGCCTTTCTACTTTCCAGTTTCATTACCTACACCTTGCACGTCATATTTTAACTGTCTCGGGCCGATATTGTATTCTGGGTGATCTGAAAACCTGTGCTTATGATCCATCAGCCAGGGCATTTTGAACATGTGGACTTCCTTGACTTAGCCCAACTGGTTAACAAACCCATCTTGTGTCTCCCTATTGACACGAAGACATTAGAAACTGCTGCCAGCTGCCCTCTCAGCTGAATTAAATTACTTAAGTGGCAGCCAGTCAGGCTTCAGGCCCCACAAGGGCACATAGAGCACTCTACTAAATATTAGGGAAAAAAGCTGTACTTCCCAGGGCAGGGCTAACCCAATGCACAGATCTTTAAGACCCCTCTGCTGCTTTTGATACCATTAACTACCAGGTGCTAATTAATCAACTGTCCACATTGCCTGGCATACTTGGAACAACATTTCCATGGTTTGCTTTATTACTGCAAAATTGAGCTCATCAAGTCAGATTCAGTCTATTGCTCTCCATAACATTCAAAATAAAATGTAGCATTCCTCAGGACTCAACCTTGTCACCAGCTTAAATTAAACTCTTTCTTGCAACCGCCGTTTCCCCCATCTGCCATCTTAGACTCTTAGATGATAGGAAATCACATGTGGAAGATAATCAAGTCCACCTCAAGCTTTCAAATTATCCTGACAACCTCTGCACCTTATCTCAATGCCTTTCTTAGGTATATCTGTGGATGGAGAATAATAGATTCTGCCTAAACAGCATACAAACTGAAACTCTGCTTGAAGACCCTGTCTGTCCAGTCCCATTGCCCTCTTCTGTAAATAGAGGTACTGGAAACACCCCTTCAATTCCTACTGATAAAGCACACAATGTAGACCTGCTATATGATAGTGATCTATTCTTTTTTGCAGCAGAAAGTGTGATTGTCAAAACAGTTTTCTATAATCTGCGCCTGCTAAATGGAGTTCTGGAACTATTCCGCTGCTTTCAGAAAATTGTCCTAATCCTAGGTGTGGTCATGCCACACGTGGGTTACAGGAAAAGCTTACATATTGGTCTCCCTGCATATCTCTTTAAAACTGTTTGCCTCAAATCACACTACTGTTACACATCTGCCTTTAATGTCTCCTAGTGAAACAGATGTGTCAAAAAAGCAGTTACCAGAGTGCTTCTGGCTTCTCTAATTTAAAAAAAAGTCTGAGGTAACCCAAGTCACTAGATGGAAGCCCCACTGGAACTGTTGAATTTAAGTAACACCAGTTCCAGAAGGAAGAATCCATATAGAAAACAAGTGCTGGCAGGAGTGCTGAAATAAATAAACTGAAGCGAGGAGCATCAGGACAACTTGCAGGAGTGAGAAACATCAGGAAGACAGGTTGGAGTGAGTTGAGACACTGAAAAGCAGCAAAGGAGACCTTTTATGCTGGATGCAGAAGAAACAGTTGTGAAGCGACTTCTTAGAGGGCGAACACATTTTTGTAGTTCTCAGTACCTAATGCATGCATACTGAGAGTTATTAGGAACACTTCTCTTTAAAGTATACACAATGCAGATTTGTGTAGAAGAGACGCTACTCCTTGTCGCTTGTGAAATAGATACCTAAATAATTTCTGTGCACATGGTGTTTTATGATAATGCCATGATCAACCTCATGGATAGATTTACAATATTTTAAATAAAGAAGAATTTGTGGTAGAAATTGGTTTAATATTAAAGGAGGTTAATTTCCGGATCAAACGTAAGAAGTCTGGTGAGTTTATGCATCCAAGTCTCAATCTTTGTAACATTCCTTAGTAATGGCCTAATTATGAGTTTGGCGGTCCATCGGACCGCCAAACTCAGTGTGGAGGTGCGGTGGCGGTTGGGGACTGCCACACCAGCGGTTCAACTGCCGTATTACAACTATGGCGGTCGGAACGCCATAGGACTACCACAACTTCCAGGGATGTGCTATCCCTGGCGGTGTTGCGTGGCTGTCTAAAGCTGCAATATGCTTGGCAGTGCCACAGCGGCACCACCAAGCATATTACAAATTTCCTCACCACCAGAGTCTCATGACGGTGCTCACACCATGAAAATGCTGGCGGTGAGGAAATGAAGGGGGCCCTACAGGGCCCCCTGTTGCCTCAGGGCCTGGGAATACTTCTGCACGGCATTGACTGAAAAGTCCATGCCATGCAGGATCTTGCTTTGGCACTCCTTCGGCACTGCAGCTCAAAGCCTCACATCTGAGCATGTGAACTGCACCGCTGCAGGACTGCCGCACCGCCCACCCACGAGACCACAAAACGACTGGAGGGTGGGCGGGGGTCGACTTTGGCGGTGTGGAAGTGGGGTGCTGGCATGGAGACCCGCTCCCACACCACCAAAGTCGAAATCAGTCCCTAATTCTCTTCATTGGCTCCAACTATATTAAACATCTTGGGCCTTACAAACTGATTAAAAGCCTCAATTCTTCTAACAGGTGCCTTTTGTCATCCCGATTTTTCAGATACAGTAGATTTAGTGACTGACCCCTCCGCATTCTGTGCTCCTTCCTGTGAACCTCCCTACCTCTTCATTTGAGACTAGAAAATGACCACCTCAAATTCTGCATATTTGATATTTGATATTTATGGGATTTGTAAAGCGCGACTATCGCTCCGGGAGGAGCATCTTGGCGCTGAGCGTGCAGGAAAGGAGACGTGGTGATAAACAGATCAAATGGCAGCGAAGACTGAGGAGTCGGATTGCTGGAATACCCAGGTTTTCAAGAGTTTCCTGAAGTGGCTCTCAGTGGCAGCTAGTCTGAGATTGACGGGGAGGTTGTTCCAGGCTCTAGATGCCAGGAAAGAAAAAGTCTTCCCTCCGCGCGTTTTTAACCTGAATCTAGGGATAACGACAAGGTGGGTTCCCGAAGATCTCAGGCAGCGCGTAGGAGTGTAGTACGTAAAGCGCTTGGTAAAGTACAGGGGACCAGTTTTCCTGGTGGCTTTAAATACAGTGAATAAGAGTTTAAACAGGATTCTCTTGTGAAGAGGTAACCAGTGAAGGGTGTTGAGGGCAGCTGAGGCTGAGGACCTTCTGGGGAGTTTGAGAACGAGTCTAGCAGCCGCATGCTGAACACTTTGCAATTTCTTCAAGGTGGACTTCTTCACTCCTGCCATTAATCCGTTGCAATAATCGAGTCGGGAGAGGACTAAGGCAACCACGACTGACTTTCTGGCGGAGATGGGGAGGAAGTCGAAGAATTTCTTCAGAGTTCTAATAAGGCTAAAGCAGCACCCTGCGGTGATGCAAACATGGTCATCAAAGCTGAGGGATGCGTCAAATTGGATGCCGAGATTGCGTGCCGAGGAGACAGCGCTAGGAGGGGCATCTGAGTTTTCTGGCCACCAGTCTTTTGGGGAGAAGGACAAGTCTTTCCCTAGGGGTATAATCTCAGTCTTGGCGCTATTGCATCTGAGGTGGTTGCTATTTAGCCATAGAAAGACCTCGGAGAGACAGGTCTTAAATCTAAAGATTGCGTCCGTACATTTTTTATCGATGGAAACGACAAGCTGGGTGTCGTCCGCATACGATGTAACGAGGATTCCGTGGGATTCTATCAGTACGAGGAGGGGGGTCATATAAATATTAAAAAAAAGAGGGCTGAGTATGGACCCCTGGGGGACTCCTGATGTGATTGGTCTTTCTGTGGAGGAGTAGGGGCCTAGTGAAACTGTTTGGGATCTATTGGAAAGGAACGATATGATCCATGTCAGTACAGTATCTGTCACACCAATCTCGCGCATTCTGTTAATAAGAATGACGTGCGAGATGGTGTCAAATGCTGCAGTTAGGTCAAGCAGAATGAGTACAGCCTGTCTCCCCTCATCCTGCAAGAACTTGATAGAGTCGGATAGTTCAATCAAGGCGGTTTCAGTGGAGTGGCCCGGACGGAATCCTGATTGTTGGGGATGCAGAAGGTGGTTGTTCTCTACGAAGGTTTTTAACTCGCCATATACTAGCAGCTCCGTGATTTTGCCGAGCGCAGGTAGTAGCGAGATTGGACGCATGTTAGTGAGGTCAGTAGGGGATTTGTTTTGTTTCTTCATTAGGGGCTTAACTATGGCCTTTTTCCAGTCATCGGGAACGATGCCTGATTCAAGGGATTCATTAATGACGGCATTAATCGTGGGATTTACAGTTTCAATGAGATGATGAAGAATGTTAGGGGGGGCAGGGGTCAGTGGGGGCTCCTGATTTGCAGGCCAGGATGGCCTTATGGGTTTGTTGAAGGGAAACAGACTGGAAACTGCCGAGGGTAGAGGGAATTGTAATGGCGTCGTGGGTGGTGGTGAGGGGTTGGGGGAAATCTTTTTGAATGTTGACAATTTTGTCTATGAAGAAATCAGCAATTTGGTTGCATAAAGATTGGGATGGAGGGATTTCAGGTAGGAGGGCTTTGGGATGTGTGAAGGACTTAACTATGGAGAAGATCGTTTGCTGTTTCTGCTGGGCTTCCTCTATGGCTTTGGTGAAGTACTCCCTTTTGGCCGTTTTAATGTTAGAGAGATAGAGTTTCCTCTGTAGGGTATAGAGACGCCTGGGGGCTTCATCGTAGGTTTTTCTCCAGGTCCTTTCTAGGATCCTGCATTGGAGGTGGCTGTCAGTGAGGGACTGGGTATACCAGGGGGCGTTGGGCTTTTTTTTCCGGCGGGATGGTTGTCGGCGGGTCGGGCTGGAGTTGTCAGAGACAATTTTACCAATCCAGGTGTCGAAGTTACGGGAGTCGGACACGACATCTCCGACTGTAGTGGGGGGCGGGACCAAAGGCTGAAGGACTGACTTGATACGTTCAGCCACCTTCTTCCAATTAGTCGAAAAAGGAGGGAGGAGGCGCTTGGCGCTTGAAGACATGGAGGGATTTACCTTGATAACAAAGGGGATAAGGCAGTGATCGGTCCATACTTGCGGAATCGGGGGGAGTGTTGTCATAGTTGTCAGATTGGAGCAAATGCCGTCTAACGTGTGCCCAGCCCTATGTGTCGGGGAGGAAACAAGTTGGGAGAGGCCGAAGATACTGAGAGATTGCTGGAAGCAAATGGTGTGAGGGTCTGTGCCTGATTCCAAGTGCAGGTTCAGGTCGCCTAGAAGAGTGAAAGTGGAATAATGTGTCAGGAGTGATCCGAGGGCGTCGTCAAGGGAGTTCAGGAAGGGGGTAGCATTTCCAGGTGGGCGGTAGATGAGCCCCCCTGAGAAGGAGACGGAAGCGCTGATTTTGATGGTGAAGCCTATGCCCTCACAATCCTTAAGGTGGCTTAGGTCGAAAGTATGGCAGATGAAGGATTTCTTAATGGCAAAGGCTACCCCCCCTCCCCGGCCAATAGGCCATACCCTTGATGACTCACTTCTTTACCATAGGATTTGCATAATTGTATCCTCTCCACAGCTGCCTCTCGAGCTTGATCCCACGTCCTGCTAGTCAGGTGCCTAAGATCAGCTTTGCCTCCTCATAGGGGCTCTCAGGACTCTGTCTCTGAAGGCTCTGTCATCTGCTGGATATACATTCGAAGTTGGGCTATCTCTGCTGCTTTCTGAATGATATAACCTGAAACTAAAACCTTGGCAGAATTGGAGGCTATGACCAGCTTCCAGTTGGCTCAATGAAGAAGTGTGGCTCAATGGTTAGAGCAGCAGACCCTGATGCAGAGGTCTAGCCGAGGACCAGGGTTCAATTCCCCGCCTTGGCGGGTCTTGGGCTCAAAATTCCACGGACCTGATAATTCTCACCTTGGTGCCTATTCCAATCATGGAGTCCCACTCTGCAACTCTGGGCAATAGCTTGCTTAATCTCCACAACGGCCCCCACAATGCTAAGGATGCCTGGCCTCCACCTTGGGGGTGCCCAGGAGTGGACACCTCACAGGGAAAGCCAGGATGGGTTCCACAGCGGTATTTGTACAAGCGCCTTGAGACCCTTGCGGGTGAGTAGTGCGCTATACAAGTATCAATTTACATTTACCAGTTGCAAACAGTTCTCGTCATGAAAGACATTAAAAACCATTTTGGGCCAGTGAATTGCTCTCTCCGAGCTGTGTCACAATGGAATTGGATCCTGTGCTTCTAGATAGTTCTTGTGGTTGCTGTACCAACTGTAGCTGACCTGGAGTGATTTATCTGTAACCCTCGTTTTATACATAGGACTTGCAGCAATCATATTAAACTGATAATCAATTTATCTGGTAATGGAACCATCAACGTGCACCAGGGATGACGGCGGACTTTCAGCTTGTATGTAGGGCGCTTAGAGGGTAAACACGGACACTTTTTTTTTGCATGACATTGAGCAGTACAGTAATGCCAAACAGATTCCCTTTATCCAGGACCCTGCTCTGCACTCTGTTTATCTACTCTTCTTCTCATCCCATCTTGTGCCCTGGATTTTAATTTTCACCTGACCGATCTCTGTGGATGAGTGAAATGGAGGCCTTGTAGCATGCGATATAGCTCCACATACAGACGAGAATTGCCATGGCAACAGGCATTCGGCAGGATCATTCGTACTGAATGCTTACTCTTCGCAAAACAAATATCACTTTTATCGCGAAGTGCTCTATCCATCTCCACGTAAAACTCACACTCGTGGCAAGTGCAGAACTTTAAAAATAACAAAAATCAACAAACTATCCAACTGATAGTAAAATAATCTTTTAACTTAATATATCACAGAATACTTCAATAATCCACATCCCTAACATATAAACATGCACGTGTGCTTTTAATGATATAAAAATACGTGTATTATCTGTGTCAGGGCTTGTTTTCATCGTTAAATCTGCAAGAGCTGAATATGTCTTCAAAGCTAACGCAAATCATAAATGTATTTCAGATTCCAAAATAGGAAAATGCTTGTTGTGACATCAGAGAACCTTAAATTGCAGTGAGTGGAACACAGTTCAAACAAATGTCGCAAATTTTTCTTCAAGCTAAGGCTTTCTCGGGTCTGGTTCAGAATGCCTTGGGCAGGGGCTAGCTAGACCTATGTAACACGTAAGGAGGGGAACGGGGGGTGGCTACATATGCTAAGAAGTCAACTCGTAGAAGTGCCATGTTGATGGATCACTGCGCAGTCAAATGTTGCAGAAACCATAGGTTTGCTGGAACAGGTCAATGTTCAGGGCTTTTCTAATTCTCAAGAACTATTTTGAGGTAGAGGTTTATTTATTTTATTTATTTTATTTTATTTTTGACATTTCTAAAGCGCAACAAATACCCGTGGGCGTCTCGGCGCTAAACTGCACTTACTTTAAAGAGGAGAGCTTAAACCATTGATGAGGAGTCATTGGTCAAACAGCCAAGTTTTTAGAAGTTTACGGAAATGAAAGAGGGAAGGACTTTGCCGGATATTTTGGGGAAGAGTATTCCACAAAGGTTGACAGAGGTTGAGTGGAAGCGCGTTTCAGTGGAGAAGCTTTGCACTTGTAGTGTTTCACTCCCAAAACATTTGCACGTCGTCTGGTATAGGCATGGTCTGATTTGTCTCAAAGTCTTTACGCACCTGGAATGGATTTGCACATTTGGAGAGGTAGGAGGAGGCTGCAATGTAATAGACTTTATCCAAGAGGGACAGAGTCTTGCATTCAACTTGTTGCTTTGTTGAGAACAAACACCTCAACTCTAGGATGACATAGGGCTTCATGATTTTGACTTTTTGCAGTATTGGCAATGCTTTGGCAAAGAGTCTAACCCACATTCCATTACAGTGATTAATTCTGTACAGTAGCACTGTTAAAACAAGAGAAAACGTTTCAGATGGAAGAGTCACAATTTCAGAGGTCAAATAATAATTGGTAGAACATGATTTTAGGGACGTTCACCTGTGATGGTATGGTATCAATTGACTCCCAGGTTGTGGACCTTTGAGTCAAAGAATGTCGAAGTACTAAAGAGGGAGGAAAGTCATTTGAAAACATGGTAGGATATCACTCAATGTTAGAAGCAGGATCTGTATTTTTGATTCATTGAGCCAGAACCTTTTGATTTTCTATTTTTGGACAAGTTAGGCAGTCAATGTGACATATTCATGATCCGCAGAGTTAATGTGCATCTGACGGATATTGGCTTACATATGTTAGTTAACATATAATGAATAAAGGATGTTTGAGAGGGTTGCAATTTTATGTGTTAACCCTTATAGGAATGGTGGAAGTGGGTAGACACGAGTCAAATGTTTACCATGTGAGGCCTGTTGTACAGAACGGAGAACATGTATTTAAAGTCTGTTCACCTGATGCCAAATTGTCATTAGTGCTGTTCTCGGAGCGGTTTGTGATGTATTCAATCAATCAATCAATCATGCCATTTGTATAGCGCACTACTCACCCGGGAGGGTCTCAAGGCGCTTGGGGGGAGGGGTATGCTACTGCTCGAACAGCCAGGTCTTGAGTTGTTTCCTGAAGGCGAGATGGTCCTGGGTCAGCCGAAGGTGGATGGGGAGGGAGTTCCAAGTCTTGGCAGCCAGGTAAGAGAAGGATCTTCCTCCGGCGGTGGCTCTTCGGATGCGTGGTACGGCTGCGAGGGCGAGGCTGGTGGACCGTAGCTGGCGGGTGGGCGTGTAGAAGGTCAGGCGGTCGTTGAGGTACTTGGGGCCCAGGTCGTGGAGATACTTGTGTGCGTGGGTGAGGAGCCGGAACGTGATCCTCTTGTCGACGGGGAGCCAGTGCAGGTTCCTCAGGTGGCTGGAGATGTGGCTGCGTCGGGGGACATCCAGGATGAGTCGGGCGGAGGCATTCTGGATACGCTGGAGTCTTTTCTGTAGCTTGGCTGTGGTTCCGGCGTAGAGGGCGTTTCTGTAGTCCAGTCGGCTGGTGACGAGTGCCTGGGTGACAGTCTTCCTGGCTCGGTGGGGATCCAGCGGAAGATCTTGCGAAGAATACGCAGGGTGTTGAAGCACGATGAGGAGACGGTGTTGACTTGTCTGGTCATCGAGAGGGAGGGGTCCAGGATGAAGCCCAGGTTGCGTGCGTGGTCGGTTGGCTTGGGTGCGGTGCCCAGGGCTGGGGGCCACCAGGAGTCGTCCCAGGCGGAGGGCGAAGATCCCAGGATGAGGACTTCCGTCTTGTCCGAGTTCAGTTTCAGGCAGCTGTCCTTCATCCACTCGGCGACTTCTTTCATCCCTTCGTGTAGGCAGGTTCTGGCGGTGTCGGGGTCTCTGGTGAGGGAGAGGATAAGCTGGGTGTCGTCGGCGTAAGAGATGATGTTGAGGTTGTGCTGGCGTGCGATGGCTGCGAGAGGTTTCATGTAGATGTTGAAGAGGGTGGGGCTGAGTGAAGATCCTTGCGGGACGCCGCAGATGACTTCGGTGGCCTCGGAGCGAAACGGGGGGAGGCGGACTCTTTGTGTTCTTCCGACGAGGAACAAGATGATCCACTCCAGTGCCTTCTCTTGGATACCGATGTTGCTGAGGCGCTGGACTAGGGTGCGGTGGCAGACCGTGTTGAACGCAGCGGTCCAGCTGGATGAGGGCCACTGTTTCCCCCTTGTCGAGCAGGGTCCGGATGTCGTCGGTGGCTGCGATGAGGGCGGTCTCGGTGCTGTGGTTGGCTCTGAAGCCGGACTGCGAGGGGTTGAGGGATCCGTTCGTCTCGAGGAAGGCGGTCAGCTGTCTGTTGACGATCTTCTCGATGACTTTAGCAGGAAAAGGGAGGAGCGAGATGGGGCGGAAGTTTTTGAGATCGGTGGGGTCCGCTGTAGGTTTCTTCAGGAGGGCGCTGATCTCGGCGTGCTTCCAGCTCTCCGGGAAGGTGGCGGTGTTGAAGGAGGCGTTGATGATGTTCCGGAGTTGGGGTGCGATGGTGGAGTCGGCCTTGTTGAAGACGTGGTGTGGGCAGGGGTCGGTCGGTGATCCGGAGTTTATGGTGTTCATCGTGCGGGCTGTGTCTTCGGTGGTCACCGTGGTCCAGGTGCGAAGGGTGGCGGTGGGGGGCATTGGTTCGACGGTTGGGTGCGTGGGTGGGGCGCCGAAGCTGTTGTGGATGTCGGCGATCTTGCGGTGGAAGAACGAGGCAAGGGAGTTGCAGAGGTCTTGTGACGGAGTGATGTCGGTGGTGCCGGTGCTGGGGTTGGAGAACTCCTTGACGATAGTGAAGAGCTCTTTGCTGTCGTGGGCGTTGCTGTCCAGTCGTTCCTTCAGGGATTTCTTCTTGGTGGTGCGGATGAGCTGGTGGTGCTTGCGGGTAGCGTGTTTGAGGGCGGTCATGTTGTCGGTGGTCCGGTCGAGGAGCCAGGCTTTCTCGAGGGTGCGGCAGGTCTTCTTGGAGTCCTTGAGGTCGTCGGTGAACCAGGATGCCTTCATGCTTCTGGGTCTGCTAGGAGGATTCTTTAGTGGCGCGAGGTCGTCGGCGCAGGCAGTCAGCCACTGTGTGAAGTTGCGGGCTGCTTCGTTGGGGTCCGTTGTGTTGGCGGGTGGGCTCTGGCTGAGGAAGGTGGTGAGCTGGTCTGCGGTGATCTTGCTCCAATTCCTGTGAGGTACCTGTTGCGGGTGGTGGTGGGTCGTGGATCTTTTGAAGCTGAACTGGACGCAGCTGTGGTCGGTCCAGTGGAGTCCGGTGGCGTGGCTGAAGGTGATATACTTGCTGGAAGAGAAGACGGGATCAAGTGTGTGGCCGGCGTAGTGGGTGGGGGTGTTGACCAGTTGCTTGAGTCCGAGGTTGGCGAGGTTTTCCAGCAGGGCGGTGGTGTTGCGGTCCTTGTTGTTCTCCAGGTGGAATTTGAGGTCCCCGAGGAGGATGTAGTCAGTGGAGGGGAGGGCGTGCGGGCTGATGAAGTCTGTGATGTCTTCGCTGAATTGTGTGCGTGGTCCCGGGGGTCTGTAGACGAGGGTGCCTCTGAGGGTCGTCTTAGGGTCGGTGTGAATCTGGAAGTGGAGATGTTCGGCTGCGGCGAAGGAGTCGTTGACGTCGGTCGTGATGCGGATGGTGTTCCTGTGGAGGTGTAGCGCTTCAACAGAAATTCTTTATAATTGACATCACTATCTACTACCACACTTACCAATCAAAACCAGGCCCATAAGAAACAACAGAGCAGCTGAAACATGAGGCAATTGGATCTAATATGTTGTTTTTAAACTCTTTTCAATAAACAAGACCAGCTTGTCATTTTAAAGGTTTAATTTAAAATTCTCAAAATTGCATACATTCAATTAGCTTTTTATTAATATCAGCATTTATTTTTAATAAGTAAGCTTTATTGCATTAATTATTGGTTCAAAAACTGACAGTTTAACTCAGCATAAAATAATGAATTAAAGAAAACATAGCCCTAGACCCTAAGTTAGCTTTCTGACCTGAAAGGGAAAATAAATGAATAATCAGTTGAATGCTTACAAGTCCATGGGAAATCGAACAGCACTTCGCCCTCAGGAATCAGTCAATCCCGATCCCTACAAGAGGCCAATTTTTATACCCTATTTGCTCGCTAATCTAACTAAAATGTAATTCTTTCTAAAAGTTCAGCACTCTGATTGGTTGCTGTCTGTCAGTCCACCAAAATCACTACGTCCAGGGTGTGAGCGTCACCATGCCATTGTCCATTGACATAGAGTGACATCAGCTTCCGAGTGTCTTTGCAACAAATTAAAAAGTTGCTTCTCTTGACTTCCACCAGAGCTCGGCAAAATCATCCCTGTCATTTCCTTGGCCTTGAGAAAAGAACATCCTGAGCAGTCCGTGAACAAGTTCCATTGTCAGAGGAACCACAGTTTTTTTAAATTTTCAGAGCCACAGTCTTTTCAACGAAATAAACAAAATAAAACTCTCCATGGAAAGTTTCCAAGATGACTGCACTTGGCTCCAACTCTGCTCACGTACAGGCCGACCAACTTCTCTTCAGAATCAGAACCAAAGCTAGGCCTCAAATCACTTTTAGGCCTATTATTTAAACAAACACAAAAAGAGTGATTAATTCAGGTAAAACAAACCCTTCTGTTACCCACCCTTCCCTGCTAGTAATTAACCCATTAATTAAATGACAACTAGCAGAAGCAAACAAATAAAGCAATACATAAAATATCTACCATTCTTCATATAGTCCAGCTTTATGTTTCTGAAAGAGTAAAAGATGATTAAATGTTTCACAGACAGACAAATCACAACATAGGACAAACATATAAGCACATATAATGAAGCACATGCCTTGAATGATCAGCCGCATATTAATAGTGACAAAGACAATAGGACAGACATGACAAACAAAACAATATTAATCATGTGTTACAAAACAGACTTGCAAATGCAACAAGAGCACATGTTATTAGTTCCCTCGTGTTCATGTGTGGTGCAAACTTAATCTAGGTTGGATTAATCAAATATATCATGCAACAATTCATTAATTGATTAGTTCATGTTATAGGGAATTGAATCCACAAGTCAGAATAAAATATTTTCTGAAGCCCGCTCCATCAACTCCCTCATCTGGTGATTTTAAAATCACCAAACAACACCCAAACATTTTAGCAAAAATTTTATCTAAGATGAACATGATTCAATTTCACCTGTGTTAGTATTTCTAAAGACTTTTCTCATCAGTTTGCCTACAACTCCCATATTCAGTTTTACAAATTCCCTCTAGATCTATTTCTTTCTTTTGTGTAACATGCAATTGATCTTCAACAAAAGTGTTGCAAAAACTATAACTAATAAAAGTGTCAGTATTACACTATGTTTGTCTTGACTAGCTGAAGCTTTGCTTGTCATATTGACCTTAAACATCTCCTTGATAATTTCTAAAAGAAAAATAACAACCTAAATCAACCAAAGCAGAATTATTAGGAGCATATATATCAGAGACATCTTACCAAATTTATTTAAAATTAAGCATCTTGAATTGCTTTTACAAAAACATGAAAGTAATCTCAATAAGCTTGCAAGGAAAAATAAAACAAAAATTTTAAAAATTTGTCTAAATTTTCTAAAAATTTCTAACACCCCCCTTTTTCAAATCTTTTTTTTATTTTTTTTTTTATACTTAAACCTTCTAACAGTTTTTTCTTCGACCTAATGTCATAAATTAATTTTTCAGCTAACAGAATTTCTTCGACCTTATGTCATCTAACACATTTTCTTCAGCCTTATGCCAAAAACAGAAACCTAAAATTGTTAACAGGTATGTACCTCAATCATTGTCACTTTTGTTTTCAATCTCTTTCTGACTGTGACTATTTACCTCCATTACAGGTATCACTTCTATTTTCTTTCCTGTCTCACTTTTCTTTTCAGAATCTTTTTGACTTGATATCTCATCAATCTGTTTCATTGACCTGTATCTCAATTTGAATTTTAGGCCTTCATTTTCTCCTGGCCAGTTATCACTTTTTCTTGGTAATTTCTTCTTTGACTTTATCACATTATTTTCTGTTCTCCAAGCTCCTTTTCTCAATTTTCTTATTTGAGAATCTTCATTATTTTCATCAGTTTCAGTGTCAGAAATTTCAACTTCAGACTCAGGTACTTCTTTACTCGGCAGCTTCACTCCGTTAGGAACGTCATCTTTGTAACTGGTACTTGGCAATTCATTTTCTTCTTTTTCTTCAATTACCTTCAACTTCCCAGTTTCAGAATTCTTGTTCCTGCATTCAGAGCTACTTTTCTGCTTTTCAATACTCTCCTGGTCTTGAATCACAATCTGATCACATTCTTCTTCTGCTTCTTTTTCTAGCAGATCTTCATAAATTTCTGAGTCTTCAGTCACAATTTTCAAGTCTTTTTCATTCAAGGCTTGTTTTTCAATTAAAAACTCTCCAGATGTCGACCAACCTGTCGATCTTCAAGATCTGGATTTCTTTCAGAATCTTCTTTAGAATCTGAATCAGTAGTTGTGACACTATCCTCATCAGGATTTTCAGGTGTAGATACACGAAAAGTATGGCCAGTGTCAATCCACCTCTTCAGTCTTTTACACCTCACTGCATTTGTTGTGACAAGACTGACTGGCCTCCCTTTCTGCCACCTTGGCACTAGACAATTTCTTTTTAGACGAACCTTTTTCCTAACCTTTTCACTTGTTTGTTCTTTTTGCACTTCAGTTTCATCTTCTTCAGAAACAGAAATCATTTCATCTGATAAATTCCTGCAGTACTCCAAATTGATGCTATCATTGATAGTCATCATTCTTTTCTCTGGTATGAATGCCTGTCTCATGACCTTGTCCATCACAATATTATGTAAACCTAAATATGTCTTTTTATCAGTAGTACTTCTCAGAAAAATCAAAACAAGTGGAAGAACATCTGTCCACTTTATACCTGTAGCTAGGCACATTTTTGTATCTCTGTTCTTTATAGTACCATTCTTTTGCTCCTCAACATCTGAAATTTCTAGTCTGTCTGTACAGTATAGCAGTCTGTTTTCAATATGTTTTCTGCCATCTGATAACTTTACAACAGTAATTGCTTCATTATGTAGTGTAAGAAATGCTTCAACCCATCTTGAAAACAAACAGACAATCATAAAAACATAGTACAATTTGTTATGCAGTTCCATCTCAATGAAATCCATTTGTAATCTGGTCAATGAACCACTTTCCTGTCTTTCTGTTTCCATTCCCACAATTGTTTTCTTAACTTTGTTCACTTTCTGGCAACACAGCTTGACCATTAAATCTTTTCCAATATGTTCCAAACTATGGTACATTTTAGCCATGTCATCAATCATGCTGTTTGGTAAAACTATTCTGTCATCTCTGTGTGTCCAAATCTCATCCTCATCTCCCTGCTTACATTCTGCTCTCAACCATGTGTTTTTCTCCTCATGAGTTACTTCATCTTGTAAATCTTTGACTCCCTGCCATATTTCAACTACAGAAGTTAGTATTAGTGAACTCAAAGCATGTTCATCATTCTTTGTGTATGCTGCACATTTCACGTCAGCAATCCTTTCCGCCAATTGAATGCCATCAATCAATTCTTTAGTTAATTTTACATTTCTGATAGGTGAACCTGTAGGAATAAATGTTTTAATCTGTTGATCAATTTTATCTGTTACTTGGATGTTTTCACTTAAAAGACCATTATATTCATTCCAGGATACTGGAAGTTCACTTATTCCTTGTGATCTGTATTCCTGTTCCTTATTAACAAAATTTTGCAATGGCGGTAAAGCCATCTCATTCTGCTGAATCATCACCTGTCGCTGTATTTGTAACTGTTCATTCAGCTCATTTATTTTAGACTCCTTTTCCTTTGACCATAATGTTGACTCATCAGGCTGTGTCAATTCAATCAGATCAATATCAAAATTCTCACTTGTTAGAACTGGAGTCATCACTCTTTCTTGCTGAGCTGTAATCATTATTAATTCAATTTCAAGTACAATAGAATAACGTTTTTCAGTAAAATTTTCAATTTCAGAATTAAATGGGACCATTAAAGCTATGGGACTAATTTCATCCTTTCCAAGCACAGGAACTGTCTTTGTTTCCATAATTTTCATGGACTCCTTTAAATCATTTGATGAATTCACATGATCAGGAATATTAATTCCAGAAGTACCAGACATTTCATCATGCTTTTCTGTCACATCAATTTGAGAAAAAGTTTGAGATGGGACTCTTTTAATCTGATCTGGTATTTTTGGCGTTACATTAATCTGTTCTGGGAGTCTTCTTGAATTCCTGTTCTGATCAATATTTACAACATCAATTTTACATTGATCAATATTTTCTACTCTGATACCTTTATTATTTAATTTCGCTAATTTGGGAATCATTAATTTACTCTCACATTTGACAACAACCCTTTTCATTTTCTTATACAAGGAAGTCATTTTCTGCTTCTTTAGATAATTTGGTAAATACTCTCTCAAAATTTGCCTTGCAGCGTTTGCTAATTAATTAATTAATTAATTTAACACTATCAGGTGTATAATAATCTTATAACTTGGTCAATCACATTTTTCTCTTAATTTACCTGTATCACTAATTTTAATAAACCTGGAAAGAAAAACATTGATTTGCAAAAACACAATGTAAAATTTTTAATTTACAACAACAAAGATTTAAATGTTATTCAGTAATTTTTAAATTGTATTTATTTGCACTTACACACCTTACTGTAGGATCCTCCGTGTTTTTCCCTCTGTCAACCAGCAACAAATTAGTTTCCCTAGAACTTATTTAAACCCCATAAATCACTAAGTCCATTTATGTCACAACACTTGCTGGTGCAGCAACACGAGTCAGCTATAACACGCACTTTTTAAAGGAAAAGAAACCATGCGATCTATATTTTCTAATTATAGAACAGAATGTTTCAGCAAAAGCTTTCCTTCACGCTCTCTCCACACGATGTTAGTGGCATAGCATGTATTTCAGCACGAGCCTCTCTCCACACTTGGCTGAATACAATGTTTACTTTCAAGGATCCTTGCAGTGATAAAATCACTTTCAACAGTCAACTACCAGCTAAAGCCTATCATTTGCAGCAAAGCATGAAAAGAGCAATGAAAAAGCACAGTTATTTATTATCCACTGTAAAAGCTACCGTCAGGGAGTGTGAGAAAGACCATTGAGCACATGCGCTTCACTGACAGAACATCTGGTAACACCTGTCTAATTGAACCAAACACTGCCCTGTTCCCACGCTGATGTGAAACTATGAGAGGACTGCATGAAAGAAAAGTAAAATGCACTAGAATGTGTCTTTAAAATCTGTGCTTAATATTGCACACTCACTTGTAAGAATAACTGCAGATACTAGGCATAAACGACAGACAAGGTCTGTACTGACAAATATAATATAGCGCTAGAGTAAAAATAAACAAACAACACACATCAACCATTTGCAGCCCCTCAGCCAATCACAACACGGCACTCCAGCCAATCAGAACGCGGCTTTCGCGAGCTCAACCAATCACAGCACGGCTGTAGCTATAACGTTACTGCTGCTGCTATAGTCTCTCTCCCCTCGCGCTCATCGTCTTATTTGTAATATTAGCTCACCACTTAATATGAGGAACACTATGACTCATAATATCGTGCCATTAATTCTAAAACAGCACGCAACACTCGTCGTCAGCTATACACAAATCAGCTGTGACACGCAATGAATCAGCCGTGACACACTTTCCTTTCTTTGAATTAATAGCCTAATCTATGAGGAGAATGTTGACACTTACAAACATACATATCACAGGCAATTACTTTTAATTATTAAAATGCTTCTAATACAGTCAAGGAACTAAAACGGGGATCTTTATTATTTATACAACTAACTCGGAAATTAAGCAAATCACAGCGTTACTTTGCTGTGACGTTATGAAAGCCTCAGCCAAATCAGAGCCCATCCTCGCTCTGACGCTTCTAAAACCTCAACCAATTCGGTCGCGGCTCCTCTATGACGCTG
Organism: Lissotriton helveticus; assembly: GCF_964261635.1. NCBI lineage: Eukaryota > Metazoa > Chordata > Amphibia > Caudata > Salamandridae > Lissotriton > Lissotriton helveticus. Next base: position 736,526,785 of record NC_136061.1, on the reverse strand, counting down.
CGCATCATCAGCCAATGGGTGCGCAGCTCTTCTATGAAGAGTCGGGACTTGAGCCAATAGAAAGGCGGCTCCTTCGTTCCCAACTCCGTTTTTATTTCAATCTTTTCCCTTCTAAACAATAGCGCGGTAAGCTGACAATCTCTCTCTCTTTCTTGCACTTTAACCAGTCCCTTCTAAAATAAGATTACTTTTGAAATACAGTGCGCAATATTCGTCATACTCATTCGTTTGCAACGCGCTTTGTTTTATATAAATAGCGCGAATTTTGGAAAGATACCAAAACGGGGACTTTTATAAACTAAAACAATTTGGCAGTTCCACCCAATCACAGCACAGCTTAGCTGTGACACTCCGAATACATCAACTAATTAGAGCGAAGCCCTGCCCTGACTCTCAGGCACTCCAACCAATGAGAACACGGCGGCTGTGACGTGAAAAGCCGCTGCAGATGACAGCTCTCCCCTTACACTCAGTCTCCCCTTCACAAAATGCAAATTTAACACAACGCGCTACAGTTACTACACGCATCAGTTGTCAGAAGCTTCTTCTTTTAAATCATTAACACGACGATGAAGAGGGCCAAAGCGGTGTTTTATTTTTATATTCAAGTGTCTTTTCTTTAATATACAATACATTTGAGGACACTTCCTCGGCAGGCAGTGATGACTCACATCAGATAATTACGCGCAACCACTTTTTAGCATTAAAACGCTCTACAGCGAATCACAGCGCTGCTTTTCACAACGCCTTAACCAATAACGTTGCGACTTTCCCATTGACATTGCACATCATTAGCCAATGGGTGCGCAATTCCTCTGTGACGCGTCAGGCTCATCAGTCAATGTGTGCTCTCCTTCTCTGTGACGCGTCGGGACTTGAACCAATAGAAGGACTGCTCCCTCGCTCACAATGTGGCTTTTCTACAATCTTTTTCCCTCGCTTATAGCTTCTCTTTTATAAATGCGCGCAATGCTTGTTATATATCAGTTATAACACACTTGAAACTATAGCAATGAACAAAAACTGTACGTGGACAATTTTAAATCATAAATAACTATTTTGAGCAGACAACACGCTTCAGCCAATTAGAGTGTTATTTCTCTCTGATACTCCGGACGCCTCAGCGAATCAGAGCGCGGCTGTTCTGACACACACGGCAGCTGCAGTTCCAAGCTTTCTCCCTTCGCGCTCTCACTCATAAAACAGCCCCTCCCTTTTAATATGCGTTGAAAACAATTTTCGCCAGCCTTTATTATAATTTAGAAGTGACACGCACGGCATAAAATGAAGTAAAGAACTAAATCGAACACACTTTCAAAATAGAGATAATTCATTTAGCTATGATACTGGCATTATTTTCTTGCGTAATTACTTTCAAATAAGAAATTTAGAAACGGGGACACTTGAATTTATAAACAATTTGGATGACTGTGGTGGTGCACATCAACTAATTATTGCACGACCACTTAAATCAATATAATGCTCTCACTGCTTTGTTGTGAGGCTTTGGCTTTTTAACCAATCGGAGCTTAGCTTTACTATGACACTCCGGATGCCTTACCCAATCAGAGCGCGGCAACTCTGACGCATGCAGCTGCTGCAGCTTCAGTCTCTCCTTACACGATCTCACTCACAAAAATAGCCCCTCCTTCACAATTTTCGATCGGGGCACTTTTTAATGAATTTAAACAGCGCGCAATGCTTTTAAATGGATTTAAATAGCGCAAAACACCCTTTAATGCTTTTAAACAGCGCAGACTTTACCTAAAGGCTTCAAAGCGCTTTACAATATTTTAAAATAGCGCATTCTTTACCATGAAGGCTCCAAAAAACGCTTTCCTATTACTTTTTGAACGCAATTAATAACTACATAAAGGAAACCATTTGTCTGCTTCCCTAACAAAGAGATAGTTTTATATATATTCATTCAAGTATTCTCAGCGTGGAATAGACGACGCTATTCTCACAGAATAATCTCATTCACTAGTAAGGCAATTCTTACCCTACCCTTCTAACAGGTAATAATCAAAAGAGCCTCATTTAAAAACAGACACCTAGATCCAGCAAGTTCAAACTTAACCCAGTTGACATTACAAATCATTCACGCACTTTCACACAGAAAACCCTGATCATACACACACGAATTCTTGGCAGGACTTGAACCAACCACAGAAAAACGTCAGGCGTTGATAAGAATAGACGACGCTATCTCACCCTTCTCTCAAGCTTGAATAACTCCTACTACTCTTTTCACAGAAAGTTTTAAAACAGGCAACAAGTCCCTATGCTTAATGCTACAATTTCATAGGCAATCCTCACTATACATTCAATCTAATGTCCCTAAATTTGTGTTGTACATCCACAACACGTGATATTTTCTATACCATAAATTTGAAACAGACAAATGCACTTGTGTAATTTTCTAACTACACTACTCTTGCCATGGCAAACCAGGAGTTTTTCAAATCTAGAAAAACCCTTTAAGATTACATATTACACATAACAATCTGACAAAATCAAAAACTCAACATTTGTTAAACATCAATCCTATGAATATACCTACATATATGTAACATGCATGTCAAAAACAACATATAACCGTCTGAATGCTACCAAATTGGTGTAGCGCTTCAACAGAAATTCTTTATAATTGACATCACTATCTACTACCACACTTACCAATCAAAACCAGGCCCATGAGAAACAACAGAGCAGCTGAAACATGAGGCAATTGGATCTAATATGTTGTTTTTAAACTCTTTTCAATAAACAAGACCAGCTTGTCATTTTAAAGGTTTAATTTAAAATTCTCAAAATTGCATAAATTCAATTAGCTTTTTATTAATATCAGCATTTATTTTTAATAAGTAAGCTTTATTGCATTAATTATTGGTTCAAAAACTGACAGTTTAACTCAGCATAAAATAATGAATTAAAGAAAACATAGCCCTAGACCCTAAGTTAGCTTTCTGACCTGAAAGGGAAAATAAATGAATAATCAGTTGAATGCTTACAAGTCCATGGGAAATCGAACAGCACTTCGCCCTCAGGAATCAGTCAATCCCGATCCCTACAAGAGGCCAATTTTTATACCCTATTTGCTCGCTAATCTAACTAAAATGTAATTCTTTCTAAAAGTTCAGCACTCTGATTGGTTGCTGTCTGTCAGTCCACCAAAATCACTACGTCCAGGGTGTGAGCGTCACCATGCCATTGTCCATTGACATAGAGTGACATCAGCTTCCGAGTGTCTTTGCAACAAATTAAAAAGTTGCTTCTCTTGACTTCCACCAGAGCTGGCAAAATCATCCCTGTCATTTCCTTGGCCTTGAGAAAAGAACATCCTGAGCAGTCCGTGAACAAGTTCCATTGTCAGAGGAACCACAGTTTTTTTTAATTTTCAGAGCCACAGTCTTTTCAACGAAATAAACAAAATAAAACTCTCCATGGAAAGTTTCCAAGATGACTGCACTTGGCTCCAACTCTGCTCACGTACAGGCCGACTAACTTCTCTTCAGAATCAGAACCAAAGCTAGGCCTCAAATCACTTTTAGGCCTATTATTTAAACAAACACAAAAAGAGTGATTAATTCAGGTAAAACAAACCCTTCTGTTACCCACCCTTCCCTGCTAGTAATTAACCCATTAATTAAATGACAACTAGCAGAAGCAAACAAATAAAGCAATACATAAAATATCTACCATTCTTCATATAGTCCAGCTTTATGTTTCTGAAAGAGTAAAAGATGATTAAATGTTTCACAGACAGACAAATCACAACATAGGACAAACATATAAGCACATATAATGAAGCACATGCCTTGAATGATCAGCCGCATATTAATAGTGACAAAGACAATAGGACAGACATGACAAACAAAACAATATTAATCATGTGTTACAAAACAGACTTGCAAATGCAACAAGAGCACATGTTATTAGTTCCCTCGTGTTCATGTGTGGTGCAAACTTAATCTAGGTTGGATTAATCAAATATATCATGCAACAATTCATTAATTGATTAGTTCATGTTATAGGGAATTGAATCCACAAGTCAGAATAAAATATTTTCTGAAGCCCGCTCCATCAGTCCCGGGGGTCTGTAGACGAGGGTGCCTCTGAGGGTCGTCTTAGGGTCGGTGTGAATCTGGAAGTGGAGATGTTCGGCTGCGGCGAAGGAGTCGTTGACGTCGTTCGTGATGCGGATGGTGTTCCTGTGGACGATGGCGATGCCACCTCCGGTCTGGTTGATGCGGTCCCTCCTGATGATCTTGTACCCGTCCGGGATGGCGATGGCGATGTCGGGTGCAGAGGAGGCGTTCATCCAGGTTTCCGTGAGGAACGCGACGTCCGGTGATGTAGCGTCGAGGAGGTTCCAGAGTTCCACGGCGTGTCTGTGGACGGAGCGGGTGTTGATCAGAATGCACTTGAGGTGTTTGCTGCTGGTGTTTGTCTTGGCGGGTGCGGGGCAGGTTCGGAGGCAAGTGAACTTGCAGGTGCAGCAGGTGAAGGGTCCGTGGGTGCATCTCGGGGTGGCTCGGCAGCAGGCGTGTATTGTGCCAAAGACTGATGAAAGGCAGAGGAGAGTTTACACACAGGCCTGATCATGGTTTAAAAGTGTGGGTAATTTGTCTTTGTTTTTCGGCAAGGTCTCTATCTATCACCAGTTATCAAACCTAGATTGGGTGTTGATAAGGAGGAAATGCTATTAATACTGTTTGAGGTGGGCAGAGAGCTTTTCACCATCAGCCTGGATTTTTGGTCAGTAGCGTAGACTAAAGATGTTCTGGCTGGTGCATTCTTAAATTTCTAGGGTTTAAGTGATCCATTAATGAGCTTTGTTCTGTGGTGAGGCCTTCGGTTTCAGTCATTAATTTAGCTCAAGTAATTGTATCTGATCTTTAAAACGATGGTGGTAGCAGTGTTATTCAACAAATAGTTGTTTCCTCAGAGTTATCTTGGATGAGGACAACTAAATGATTGCCAGTTCCTGGAATGCCCTTCAAAGCTGTTGATGATTATGATGATTGATTTATAAAGTGTGCAAATACCCAAAGGTCTCCTGGCACTTTTAGAGGTAGCAACAAAAGTAGGCGCAAGAGTAGCAGTTATAAGGTAAAGAGATGGGTCTTCAGTAATTTACAAAATAGAATTTGATTTAGTTTGGAAATGTAATTTGAGAGGGAGACTGTTCCAGGTGCAAGCAGTGATTATAGAAAAAGCTCAATCTCCAATGCAGGTTTTTTCTGAAACGAGGAATAGACACTGAGAAGGACCTAAGAGTACGGGTGGGTATGAAGAAGGCAAACAAAGAGGACATGTAGGTTTTAAGTTGGAGAGGGAACAGTGCCTTAAGATGCATTTAGTGTCTTGAAGATGATACGTTATGAAAATGGGAGCCGGTGCAGAGATTGTAGATTTGGATTGTTTAGTGGTTGTAAAGATAAGACTTGCAGCAGCTTTTTTGTATGAGTTTGAGTTTGTGAATTGAAGATGCTGCGAAACCAATGTATAGAGATTTGCAGTTTGTTTAGCCTGCTCAATATTGGGGACAAGACTAAGATCTTCCTGGAAGCAAGAGGAAGAAGGGGAGTTATTTTCCCTAATACATTGATGTTGAAAACAATACCTGAGGTGGTGAGCTTGAATATACGAGCTCTGAAAAAGAGGCTGGAATCCAAGATCCCTCCCAGATTGTGAGTTGATTCATCTGGGGTGGGAGGTGTGCGAGACGAGCTAGACCACCAGCAGAAAGACAAGTCATGTTTAACGAAAACCATTACTTCAGTTGTATCGCTATTCAGTCAAAGGTAATTATCCTTTATTCAGGCTGCCAAAGTTAGCAGACAGGATTAGGAGTGTGTCTGCATCAACAAGGAAACCTTTAACCTTAATCATAATTGGGTGTCGTCAACATGAACTAAAAACGACAGTCCAAATGATGCTACAAGTTTTACCAGAGTAACGATATAAAGATTAAAAAATAGTGAGACTAAGGGATGATCCTGGAGGCTCACCGCAGAAATCAGGTTTGACGGCAGAGTGTGAGGCAGCCAGGGAAACAGCTCGTGTTTGTCTATTTGTAAAGGAGCCAAACCAATGACGCACTGTTTAGCCTCCCCGAATACCTATCTCTCCCTCATCTTTGTTAACTGATATTATTGGAAACCATGCCAAAAGCAGCAAAATGGTGAAGGTGGAGGACAATGGCACGGCTGCTCTTTTCCCAGCACAAGACTGATGACGTGTGTTGCCACGGTCAACACTGTCTTGGTGCTAAGACCAGAATGACTTGTTGATATGAATTGATCAGGGAGTGGAATTCCAGGATCTTAGAAAGGGATGACAATAAGGAGATTAACTCGTAGTTGGATAGTTGAAGAGGGTCGAATGTGGACTTTTTTAGAAGAGGAATGAAAATTGTCAATTTTCTGGAATCTGGAAATTGACCAAATGTCTGAGACTTGGAAGAGCGGGGTGGAGGGATTAAGTTTTTACCAAATTTCAAGGAATTACTTCTGAGGGAGTGCTGGGTGAAATTGCAGTGAGGTGACTTGATGTCGGCCAAAGTAATCTCTTCAAAGGAAGTCCATTTTGATAAGGTGATTAGGTCGGTTACAACCCTTGGTAGGGAGGAATGTATGGTTGGATTGATTGCTATTTTGTTGTGGAAAAAGTCTGAAAGTTTGTTACAAAATGTTCAGAAGAGTGTGTGTTGTAACAAGAACCTTGGGGTATGCAAGATATCTAAAAATTAGAATCTTCTTAGAGGAGTTATTTGAGTTACGAATCTGGGTGTGGTAGTATTGGGAACTAGAGTGTGCAATTAGTTCTCATTTGTATTCTTGTGTGGCAGACTTACAGTTTAAGATGCTCTCCCGGTTCCTGCAATACTTTTTTGGTGTCTGAGGGTCCGTTGTATCATGGGGCCCAAGGCATGCTTCTGTGACACGGTGTTAGCTTAAGCGAGGCAGTAAGCTCAAGGACATTCTTAATTCATAGATTAAATTGGTCTGTCACTGTTGCCAGAAAGGGTGGATCCGGTTGATTGAAGTCAGTGTGTGAACCTTGTGGCATTAAGTTTGGCTCAGTTAGAAGTCAAAGTAGATACTTAAGGGCAGGGAAAATGTGTCCTCATTGGAGATGTAGTCCTGGGAAAACAGGCTCTTGTGGTCAGTCCATGAAAATTCAGATGCCTCTACTAGTGAGACCAGATCTTCATGGACAAACACGTTATCAAGGCTGTGATCTCTTTTTTGTGTATGTGTGTTAAAAGATGGCTTGTGACAAGTGTACTGGGTTGCATATATCAATACGTTTTTTATCCTAATTATTGTTAGGATTATTAAGGTGTAAGTTAAAATCTCCCAGAAGCATTAAACTAGTGGAGAGGACAAAATGGACAGACACAAGTTCTTAAAGTGAGTAAAGCAAGTTTTTAATCATACTGCTTGAAGGGTGGTGTACCAACAAAACTCACCAGGTGAATTGATGATTAAACAATTGTCAAGGCTAGGGATTCGGAATACCGGTGAGGAGTGATTTCCCAATTGGCCACTAGCGGAAAGGATTTAAAAACAAAGGTTATTCCTCCTCCTGATTTAGAAGATCGACTAGTTTGATAAACGAAATCATCTGAAGACCAAGCTAGAGCAATGTCCCGGGAGAACTGTTCTTTTAACCATGTTTCTCCATCTGCAATGAAATCCAAGTTGTAGTCCCTTAGAAGTGCCCTGAAATCTATTGTATCCGTAACAAGGGATTAGCAAACCAAGTAAGTAACTGTAGGCCTGCACATGATGTCAGAAATGGAAGACGAACAATAATCAGGAAGTAGGGCGGAAAAAATGTTCCCCGCGGTTCTGCAGACCGGAGAGTAAGGTGCAAATACTAAATCAGATCAACATGTAGCCTCTAACCAAAAAACCAGTTCAGTGCCTGCCAAGTATTTTAAAATCGGTATACAATGATATAAACAGGTAGAAACAGTGGTCCAAGTTGTTGTCTTCAGATCTGCAATTTTTGAATGGTTACTTGTGTCCAGTGAAAAATGTTTGAACTCTCTGATAGTTGCAACTTGCTATGCAGACTGCAATGAGATTACACTCCTCCCACTATCTTTCCAGCGCTCTGCTTGATATACCAGACTGGGTAGTGCTTCAAAGAGCCCTCAATTATTTTCTGACTTTACAGATTACACTGTTTTGATCTAGATGGTATTATTTCCATTAAGGCTTGTAATATATGTGATTGAGTGCAAGTACTCATGTGGCTGATATCTGCCATAGTTTGGAGAATTGTTTTCCATATTATTGCTAATCGTATTTCTGGACCATATTCTAGCAGGTCTGATCAGCAACTTAAGATTTACCACAGGACTGTACCAGGAAAGTGGTATTTGGTATGATGTGACTAGATTTGGATTCAGGAAAAAAAGTTTGTAGCGATATTTTCCTTATGGGTAGGGCTTTTTTAAAAATAACTTGAAAGTAGAGTAGGCTGTCAGAATTCTCAATTACTATTGGATAGCACAAATTGGAGGGGTCATACTCCGAGGTGCCCAACTAAGAGGAGCGAGCACTTCAAATTAATCGTGTGTGTGTGTGTGTTGGTTCAAATATAATCTCTGTGTACGGTGCTGATAGAATCATTCTTGGTGAGTGGTATTCCCCAGCTGAGACAAAGGTGAGCTATGGTCTATAGATATACTTGATAAACAGGCACTTAAAAACATGGGACGGGGTTCCTCACGTCCTTGGTTTCTGATTTAGCATTGAGGGGTATGTATTGAATTAGGTACACAGTCAAAATATCGAGTAGAAAATATCGAATGGACATAATATCGAGTCCAAAATAAAGAATGGACAAAATATCGAATGGACAGAATGTAGACATCAAAAATATCGTTTTTAAGGTAAGTAATGTAATATCGAATGTTAAAAATATAGAAAGTTAAAATATCGAAGTATATAATATAGGTAATTAAAAATATCGAATTTTTAATAATATCGAATTTTTTAAAGTGTTTTTTATGTTATTATATGTGTGAAAAGTGTGTATTTATGTTCTAATTTATTTTAACTAATGAATTATGATTTTTTTAATTTTTGCGTAATTTAATTCTGTAGCGGGTTGTGGGTTTATAGGGGAATAGGGTGGGAAGTAATTTAATTATAATTAATTAAATATGTAAATGTATTTATTGGTATTAATTTTTTAATTAATTGTTAATTAATTTATATTTGGTAATTAATTATTTTTTAATTGGCAGTTAATTTTAATTAATTGATTAATTGCTAATTATGTTAATTTTACTAATTTATTTTCTGTAGCGGGTTGTGGGTTTATAGGGGAATTGGGTGGGAAGTAATTTATTTATAATTAATTAAATATGTAAAATTATTTATTGGTATTTGTTTAGAATTAATAGTTAATTAATTTTTTATGGGTAATTAATTGAATATTAATTGCCAATTAATTGTATTTAACTGATTAATTGCTAATTATGTTAATTTAACTAATTTATTTTCTGTTGTGGGTTGTGGGTTTATAGGGGAATAGGGTGGGAAGTAATTTATTGATAATTAATTGAATAATTCTATTTATTTAATTGTATTTGATTTGAATTAATTGTTAATTAATTTTTAATTGTTAATTTGTAATTAATTTGTATTAATAGGTAACTAATTGTAATAATTAACTTTAATTTGTATTTTTAATAGATTCATTCTATTATATTAAATTGGTAATTACTTTTAATTATTATTTTTTTATATTAATTTATATTTTTTTCAATAATATATGAAGTATTTACTTTCCCTACTGTTGCACTCTCTGGAGTGGGAATAGTAATTTTTACCCTTACGCTATCCAACGCTTTCCCTACTGTTGCACTCTTTGGAGTGGGAATAGTAATTTTAACCCCTACGCTATCCAATGCTTTCCCTACTGTTGCACTCTTTGGAGTGGGAATAGTAATTTTTACCCCTACGCTATCCAACGCTTTCCCTACTGTTGCACTCACTGGAGTGGGAATAGTAATTTTTACCCCTACGCTATCCAACGTTTTCCCTACAGTTGCACTCACTGGAGTGGGAATAGTAATTTTTACCCCTAAGCTATCCAACGTTTTCCCTACTGTTGCACTCACTGGAGTGGGAATAGTAATTTTTACCCCTACGCTATCCAACGCTTTCCCTACTGTTGCACTCACTGGAGTGGGAATAGTAATTTTAACCCCTACGCTATCCAACGCTTTCCCTACTGTTGCACCCACTGGAGTGGGAATAGTAATATTTACCCCTACGCTATCCAACGTTTTCCCTACTGTTGCACTCTTTGGAGTGGGAATAGTAATTTTAACCCCTACGCTATCCAACGCTTTCCCTACTGTTGCACTCACTGGAGTGGGAATAGTAATTTTTACCTCTACGCTATCCAACGCTTTCCCTACTGTTGCACCCACTGGAGTGGGAATAGTCATTTTTATCCCTACGCTATCCAACGTTTTCCCTACTGTTGCACTCTTTGGAGTGGGAATAGTAATTTTAACCCCTACGCTATCCTAAGCTTTCCCTACTTTTGCACTCACTGGAGTGGGAATAGTAATTTTTACCCCTACGCTATCCAACGCTTTTTCTACTGTTGCACCCACTGGAGTGGGAATAGTAATTTTAACCCATACGCTATCCTAAGCTTTCCCTACTTTTGCACTCACTGGAGTGGGAATAATAATTATTACCCCTACGCTATCCAACGCTTTCCCTACTGTTGCACCCACTGGAGTGGGAATAGTAATTTTTACCTCTATGCTATCCAACGCTTTCCCTACTGTTGCACTCACTGGAGTGGGAATAGTAATTTTTACCCCTACGCTATCCAACGCTTTCCCTACTGTTGCACCCACTGGAGTGGGAGTAGTAATTGTTACCCCTACGCTATCCAACGCTTTCCCTACTGTTGCACTCTTTGGAGTGTGAATAGTAATTTTAACCCATTCGCTATCCAACGCTTTCTCTACTGTTACACTCTTTGGAGTGGGAATAGTAATTTTTACCCCTACGCTATCCAACGCTTTCCCTACTGTTCCACTCTTTGGAGTTGGAATAGTAATTTTTACCCCTACGCTATCCAACGCTTTCCCTACTGTTGCACCCACTGGAGTGGGAATAGTAATTTGTACCCCTACGTTATCCAACGCTTTCCCTACTGTTGCACTCACTGGAGTGGGAATATTAATTTTTACCCCTTCGCTATCCAAAGCTTTCCCTACTGTTGCACTCTTTGGAGTGGGAATAGTAATTTTTACCCCTACGCTATCCAACGCTTTCCCTACTGTTGCACTCACTGGAGTGGGAATAGTAATTTTTACCCCTACGCTATCCAACGCTTTCCCTACTGTTGCACTCTTTGGAGTGTGAATAGTAATTTTAACCCCTACGCTATCCAACGCTTTCTCTACTGTTGCACACTTTGGAGTGGGAATAGTAATTTTTACCTCTACGCTATCCAACGCTTTCCCTACTGTTGCACTCACTGGAGTGGGAATAGTAATTTTTACCCCTACGCCATCCAACGCTTTCCCTACTATTGCACCCACTGGAGTGGGAATAGTAATTTTTACCCCTACGCTATCCAACGCTTTCCCTACTGTTGCACTTTTTGGAGTGTGAATAGTAATTTTAACCCATACGCTATCCAACGCTTTCTCTACTGTTGCACTCTTTGGAGTGGGAATAGTAATTTTTACCCCTACGCTATCCAACGCTTTCCCTACTGTTGCACTCTTTGGAGTTGGAATAGTAATTTTTACCCCTACGCTATCCAACGCTTTCCCTACTGTTGCACCCCCTGGAGTGGGAATAGTAATTTGTACCCCTACGTTATCCAACGCTTTCCCTACTGTTGCACTCACTGGAGTGGGAATAGTAATTTTTACCCCTATGTCATCCAACGCTTTCCCTACTGTTGCACTCTTTGGAGTGGGAATAGTCATTTTTACCCCTACGCTATCCAACGCTTTCCCTACTGTTGCACTCACTGGAGTGGGAATAGTAATTTTTACCCCTACGCTATCCAACGTTTTCCCTACAGTTGCACTCACTGGAGTGGGAATAGTAATTTTTACCCCTACGCTATCCAACGTTTTCCCTACTGTTGCACTCACTGGAGTGGGAATATTAATCTTTACCCCTACGCTATCCAATGCTTTCCCTACTGTTGCACTCCTTGGAGTGGGAATAGTAATTTTTACCCCTACGCTATCCAACGCTTTCCCTACTGTTGCACTCATTGGAGTGGGAATAGTAATTTTAACATTCTTGCTATGCTATGGTAATATTATTGTATATTTTTTAATAATATTCTGTTAATATATATATGTTTTAACAAATAAAGTTGTATTTTTTTTAATAAGTTAAATTAATTATTTAATAATTTTAAGGTTATTTAAGTATTTTTAAGTATATTGTAGTTATTTTTTTAAATAATTGTTTAATTGTACATTAATTTTAATAAATTCGATATTTTTACAAAGTACATATTTTTAAACGATATTTTTGACTCGATATTTTTGTACTTACCTGTTTGTAGATAGGACTTCGATATTTTTGTAGTCGATATTTTGGAGTCGATATTTTAAAAGCCTATATTTTTGTAGTCGATATTATGTCAGTGATCCATTTAATGGTTGGGACAAGAGAAGTTGTGGGGGAGGATCAGGTTGGGTGTGGAGGGAGTAGTGTGGCCACTGTGGTGTATTTGTGGGTGCTCACAGGACATTCAGTGGTTATTGTGCAGTATCCTGTGTGTTGGCTGAGAATTATCCCTGATATTCCAGGGCCACTAACAATATTGTAATCCAATTTCGGCATTCAAATTTCTACCTTTGGGTACTTGATCCCCTATAGGGAGCAAAGTTGAGTATTGAAGGCTTTCCCTGGGGCGAAAGTGAAATAAGCCTAGGTGCAGCATGAAATAATTATAGCACCTCGAACAACCAGTGGCCAGAGAGTGCTACTGCTGTAGGAAAGAATATAACCTTTCGGTACATTTAAATTAAACAGAAAATAACTATGGTACAGAAAGAAATCCCCAAAATGTCCCCTTCCTTTGTGGGACTTAGATACAACAGCAAACATTTTAATAGTGTTTACTTGCTGGGTGCTAAATATTGTTGGTTGTATGGAAAATTTTATCCTATTGACTTTGGTTTGGTGACCTTGGCAGACATGGAAATCTTCAAGTTTACTATTCTGTTGAAAAAAAAACAAGGTGTTAATGGAAGAGAGGTGCCTGTAAAATAAAAAACAAGTGTATAGAGTAACAATGTTGCAGTGATATTTGTGATTCTGTATTTTAGCTGTCTTCAAGATTACCAAGAACCAAACAAGTCATTCTAGTTCTGGCCTCTTGATTTACCTCCGTAAAAAATTATTCTTCAGAGAGTTTCATTTTAGATTTGTTTTGACATTCACCTTGCTGTTTAGATCAGCTACTCGGATGAAAACTTAATCTTGGAAGAAACTAGCTGTAGATAAAATGTTTGTCTTTTGAGACTCACATACTCTGTACTGTGTTCTTTCGTCAATCCATTCAACCCTTGTTCTGGCTAAACCACAGGTAACACATTGAAGATCCTCTGCTTTTTGAGGATCAGTTGCTGGAGGTGGGTGGCCATCAATCTTCTAAGTGGATGGGCATTTGTTTGTTTGTCATTGCTTTCTCTGAAGACTCGGATTCTTGTTGTGATTCACTTTTTTTCAGGCTTTTTCCATTGTGTACAACTTGTAGTACTCGTTGTTACAACGATAAAATATTTGATCCTCTTCACCTATCAGTTTCAATCTTTTGTGAACTTCGTTTTGCCGTATTTCTGCAGCATCTCAAAATCTATTCTGGCCAGCTGTAGTTGATGTTAGCTTTTCTTTCAGATTAGTTTGGCATATGACACATTTTTCTTTGTTGAAGGAGTACTTGAAGGAGTACTCGTATTTTGTAGTTAGAAACACTCTGTCAGGAGGTAAAGATCCTCTGCTACCACCTGCTTCGCTCAGGTTTACGAATTTGAATCAACCGAAAACCTGAAACAAAGCATTATCAATATAATTTGTCAATATGGTGGCTCAAACACATCGTTATAGAGCTGCCATTTTGGAAAGTGGCATAAGGTTTGCTCTGAGGAATTATTTTTTGTCTCTATAAGACTACTTGACACCAAAAACCTACGCTTTGACTCCAAAAAAATTTACCCCAAATCAGTAATGTCTACTCAAGCTAAATTACCTCTCTAATGATCCAAAAACACAAATCAAAAATGAAAATCTCTGGAGAACAATTTTTTTTCCAGAGGTATATCGGGGCGCTGGGATTATTCTTGTTCTCGGACTTTGCCTATTTTTCCTTCTGTGAAAACATAAAAATGATGTCACATAGGTAGGATATATGTGCAGGGAGTAGTATTGTAAGCTTGCAACCTCTCCCAGGTAAAAGGTGTCAATGAGAGACGAAAGGGAGTGCTCTGCTTTTGGTGATCAGTAAGCAACTACGAAATTATTTCCCGACAAGAGTTGCTTAGTGGTTTTTGTATTTTAGTGCAATATCGGGAGAATTTTTCATACAGGTCAGCCGAGGGGACAATTGCTTTAGCCTTTGAGTGCGATTGTTGCTATAGTACATACAAAAGAGTGATTTAATCATGTAAACATACTGAAGCCGAGAGTAGTTTCCCTCACCTTAAAGTCCTGTACAATCTATGAAACACACCATTGTAGTACCAAAACAACCCACTGTCTGCTTGGAGATCTCTCCATCCCAGGAACGCAGCTCCTTTTGTTCACAATGGAAAATTCAGATGAACTTTTTCCTAACTATTAGGAATGCAGAATGCCTTGGCTTTGAATCCAGATACTGGGCAACAGGATATTTGGTAGATGAACTTTTTGATGAGCATATGTTTTTCATTTTAATGCGCATCTTGGATACGCTAGGCTAGATTAAACATACTAAAAGTAACAATGACCCATAAATAAATAAAGGATATCATGTAATTAAGATCATTTGCTTAAATGTAATCATTATTCATTAAATCAATTAATAACTACAAAGAATAATACAAAAAACACTCCTTATGATTCTCTTATCAGCCCCAATTCCTTCCTGAGATCTGCAAATGGCCCTCTCTAGTCACCTCTTTCTAAATCAAAAAGCACCCTTTGAAGTGTACTGAAGAGCCTGACTCTTCTTCCTCCTGGTGTGTGTCCCACCCAGCTCACAGGAATGCAGCAATCTGTCTGAGGGGATTCCCGAACCTCCTCATTTTGCTCCAGTCAGCCCTGGGTTTCCCAAAATGCAAACTAGAGTTTTCCATGTATTCTACCATTCACAGACACAAATACAATTACATCCGTCATGCAACACACATGCTGCACAGTCCTACATGCTAACTTAATGTAGCTCAAGGGTGAACTAAACACACATCAGCTGAACTTTACATCAGTGAGCCGTAGGTCTCACTCTAGTGACACAGATAAAAAGGCCTCACTTCTTAAAAACCATATTTTAGTTTCAAGGACTGCCAGAATGTGACTAAGTTTTTCAGGAAACAGGGCATTTGTGTATCTTTATTCCACAGTGAAGCCCTTCTTTTCTTTCATGTGCTGTATCTATACATTTTTAGGTCTCGCATGCGAGGCATCAAGTAATTGGTTGGTGAAACTCCGTGTTATTTCTGTTGCTGCTTGCCATTAGTTAAAGTTTGTCATTAATTTTGTTAGATTTTTTTTATTGGCTGTTAACACGATGCTGACTTCCGTTTAGTCCGGAAGCAGCAGTGCCTACCTACTGTTTTTGTCCGCCAGATCGCACTCTGTTTTGCAGCTGCCTCCTGCTTTTCAAATGCAGGCTTTCACTTTTCGAACACGGGAGCGCACTTTTAACAATTGAGCCCATGCTCATTTTAAAATCCCGGGACAAGCTCAGCGCGCTGACGCTTCTTCCCTCTCCCCGGCTGCAGCTGCCTCTTGCTTTTCAAATGCAGGCTTTTACTTTTCAAACATGGGCGCGCACTTTTAACAATGGCGACAATGCTCGTTTTGCTTTTAAACAGAAGGCCGTGCCCATCGGCATGCATGTATCCCGGGTTATGATGTGAGTGCTGTCGCCATCCTGGAGTTAAGGGTACCTAGCTATTATTCCACAATACTCTCATGCACAACACTCTTCCCTTGCCATATGCCGTGCCAGTACAGGGTCAGCGTGCCGTGCCTTGAGAGGAGCAGAACGAGGAACATGCACTTCTCCATCCCGGAAACCGGGAGTCCAAGACGCATTACCAGGAGGGCGGCGCCGCCTACGTGGTGAGTGATTTGGTGTAAATGCCTCTCACCCCTCTTCTTACTCTGTTCCCGTCCTCACTGTACCCTTCATGCCTTTCTCACCTGACCCCTCTCTAGCTGACATGCTGTCTTTTCCCCTCAACCCGCGGATGTTGTCACCCTTCCCTGTCTCCTCCTCTGCCTCCAAACACAGCATGTCAAAGCACCTTGATTTAATTAATATCACCAGTGTTTTCAGACCCCTCACACCTCCCAACACTGCACGGCATAGCGCCTTTATTTAATAACACACGCTTTCAGACCCTTCCCGCTTCCAGACAGCATGGCGAAGTGCCTTTATTGATTTACCATAATCAGCAAATTCAGACCACTCCCGCCTCCCAACACAGCACGGCGATGCGCCTTTATTTATTTAATGACACAGCGCTTTCAGACCCTTACCACCTCTCGACAGCATGGCAAAGCGCCTTTATTGATTTACCAGCACTCTCAGACCCTCCCGCCTCCCAACACAGCACGGCAAAGCAACTTTATTTATTTAACATCACCAGTTTTGCCTTTAGTTCACAAAACTGCAGATACTCGGTGAATTGTATACGTGCTTGGACAAGGGAAGTGTGTGACTAGTAGTCAAAATTTATGTTTGAGGACCTGATCAAAGCTCAGGAACCTCTGTGGAATATTTCAAACCTGCTGCAACCAGATCCGTTGAGTTCCACCTGCACCTAGAACCCTGTGGTTCCATGTTTAATGTGCCGTCTCACTACAAGAACACCACAGGACGACGGGCACTTTTTTCTTTAAATAATAACTCCACTGAAAAAAAAACATAAGTAGAAAACATTGTAAATTATAATGCCAATAGCTCTAAGTTTTACAAATGCGAGACCTATTGTATTGCAAATGCTTGTTTTATATGCTATTAAGTGAACATGTAGACTGAAAGTGTACAGCTGTTCTGTAAGTCATTATCTCAATCTTTAGATAAATATTCAAGTATACATTTTCTTGGAGTTTGGTAAAATATTACTCTGTCTCCAATGTTTAATGTGTACAATTGATGCACTTCATAGAGGAAACCCTAAAATGTATGCACCACTCCACCAACTTTCCACAACAGACAAACCTTGTTTTTTCCTGACTAGTGCCTCAAAATAGAAATATAGGTGTTTCTGTTTACTCATTTGGAATGATTGTGCTCCCAGAGGCCCGTAGTGCCGACGTAGAACAAAGTAGAAACCGCAAACCAGTTTTAAAATATATTTGGAATTCGTAGAATAAAACAGATGCACCTGTACGTTTATTCACTGCTGGATGCAGCATTTGTGTTTTAAGCAAACTATTTGCTGTTGGAGATTTATAGTGATTATTGTAAATTGAAGGGTGTTCTGTGCTATTCTGAAAGTCAAAAGGATTATGTTGTGTCCTAAGTAGAAAGACACCAGGAGCCAGGATGTATATTTAGGTCTTCTTTATTAAGTCTTCAGTTCAGGATACATCTGTCTTGACTCCAGCCAGCCTAGTGTGGTACCAGCCCCACCAGGAGCAGCCTGCCTTGCTGCTCAGCCCATCTCTAACTGCCACACTCATCCCACTCAGACACCCAGGCATTCCACGCATCACAGGCACACCAACATTCTAAGACCAAGACACACTCTGGCTGAGCAGCTAGAGGCAGCAGGGCTAGAGTACATGTTAAACTAGTAAATAAGATATAACATTATCCCTTTTTCTTTAAACAAAAGCAAAAAGGAAACAAGAGAACTAAGCCCAAGTAGAATAATATAACGAATCTCAAAGATGCAGCAAATGGACAAAACATCCAAGGAGAAAGAACCATGAGTTAAAGAAAGGATGGTTGAGATGAATACATTTGAATAGCAATATCCCCCCATCCCCCTTAAAAAAGAGAATTTCAAACATATTTCAGTACATAGAATTTAGAATCTTATACTGCAACGTAAAGTACTATAACGCAAAGGGTAAAAGACTTCACAACTCAAATGCCAAAAGCATAACATAGAATAGAATACCCTGCAACTTCATTCCCAAGAGTAAGGGAAACAAAACAAATGGGTCATCACCCATAGAACCAACCATAAAGGTATGTACTATTGTACTGCGCGAACTGTAACAGGGATAATAACCCACAACCGACCCCGCGTAGGAGTTTACATAGGTACAAAGGTATGGGAACTAACCTATGTCCCAAACCCCTTGTAGAGGTTACATACCCCCAAGTAGGAGTAACAGTCTAAATAAATGGGGAAATTAAACCCACAACCATCCCTCAAGTAAGGGAACTGTGTGATAACCACCCACTAGAAAACAAGGAAAGACCATTCTAAGCGAAACGTAAGCCTGTGGCATCACAACATTTGAATGTGCAGTAGAAGAAACATAATAAGCTTATACTAAACATGCACAAAATTGTGTCATTGCAACAACAAAAACCTAAATACGAATTGAGTCGTACACTGCTGAACTGCGTCCACGTCGGTGAATAATGTTTCACCCGAGTTGTGGTAAGTAAACAATTTCCCTGCACAAGGAAGAGAAAACAGAACAAGACAAACCAAATTGCAAAACTTGTTTCTTCCACACCTGTGAGCCAAGTCTCATTGTAAAACAATTTGGGAAATTCCCCCCTGGTACATTTCGATATTCGCCCACGTTACAATACACTGAATAACACAGTCTAATAAGAAGGAACATAATGCCCAGAGCAATGCTAAGTTACAGAAGAAATTTACATAGACAATGAGCAAACAATGGGCAAATGGGCCGGAAAGTATAAACAACTAAAGTTGCGGCATTAAGTCGGCACAAGTACATTTCATTATTCACCCAGATTACACTATCCTCATGTGTGGTAAAAAAGAAACTAGTAGTCCCTGCAACACACAAGACATGTGTTAACAAAGGTGGTTACAGTTGACAGGCTCCGTGAATGATGCAAGATGAAAAAAAAAACGGGATCTTACCCAATGTGAATTTCCTCCGACATACTTGAAACGGAGGATCTCCGCGAAATATACTAAAAGGACAATATATCACCTTGTACATTTGTTGCTTGAACAGCATAGACCTCAGAATCATGATGAATAACTTTATTGAGACTGGGCAAAAAAACAAAAAAAAAACTCTAACAAATACGATGTTCCAACAACCCTAAGATGGCGGCACGTTTTTGACGTCGCGCCGGATGGTACCCAGCGCGTTGGTGCTCCAAAAGCGTCCAGTGTGGGGCATGACCATCATAAAGGATTCCACGAAGATCAACGCGTCATGCAGGATCCCAAGAGGGAACAGAGAGTAAAGATTTGCATGAAGACTCGCGCGCATGTAATTTGAAATTTAAACGGCAGTTTTCCAACGCCCGCAGAGAAAATGTCTCAGCAGAATTCACCACTAAAGACAACATGTGTCCAACTCATTTCTTTGCCGGGCACAGCAAACAGTTACTTCAGTTTCCAACAACCGAAAGCATGTACAGTGCTCTGCAGTTCAAAGTACATTCTTTCAAAGTCAAAGTGCACACTGTAGTGGCAAAAAACAGCACACCACAAAACTGTGCCTCACCCAGGCTACTCACTACTAGCCGAAATATTGACTGCCACAAAGCAAAGTAAAATCCAATACCATATTCCTCAGTGGAGACGCATATTGCCGTGCCACAAACTTCAAGATCCACGTGCCATACAACAGCATGTACACCACTGTAAAGAGCAAAATGAGTACTTTAACGTGCTGTGGTTACTTTACATCCATTCCTAGATGATCTTGTTGCAAAATGTGGCAGGAAAGCAGAAAAATATAATAACTTTAAAGTTACTGTGGTCTTGGAGGCACTATAACTGTGGTACTTGAAGCACTATAATTCGCTGCACATGACAATTATGTACCACAAATTCTCCATATGTGCAAACACTGCACACTGTAAGTTCTGACCTCTATATGACGAGGAAACCCAAATTGTGCCTTTATCTTAAAGACACTGTAGAAACATTTGCGCGATGTGGCTGGAACACCAACACCTGGTTGTAGAGAGGCTACCCAACCAACTCACAAACACTTTTGTACGTTACCATGTAGTTGGAACATCAGATGTGGCTGTAGTTGAAATACTCCTCCAACTCACTGTTGTTTTTATATTGAAAATGTTGTGGCTGGAACACCAAAACCGGTTGTAGTTGAACTACTCCTCCAACTCACTGTAGCTGTAGTATTCCCAGGCTGTAGTGTCAGTTGAAGGTGACACTGCTCGCTGGGGCTGTCCTTTGAAAGGACACTGGTTGGGCTGGCTTACCTGGAAATACCTTCTTTATACTTGTAGTTGCTTGTAGGATCTCTTGGTGTCTCTTGCAGGGGCAGATGTATCAAGCGTTTTTTTTGTCGCAAACGCTGCGAATCGCAAAATAGCACCGTTTGCGACAAAAAAAACAGGAATTGCGATGTATGAAAAAAGAGCATCGCAAAATTAAGGAATTGCAAAATTTGCGATGCCTTAATCTTGCGCTACCATTTAAGGAATCGCAAAAAGCGATTCCTTAAATGGAATGTAAGAAAGAAGAAAGGTTTGCGATTTCACACTAAGAAATCGCTAATTACCACCAACTTGTAGTTGGTGGTAATTTGCAAATTCTTTTACAAATGCACTTTTTGCAATTTGTAAAGGTGGCATGTGATGCTCATACGCCACATGCGCACACATGTCAATTTCAGGGGTGCAGCAGGGTGTCCTTAAGACACCCTTGCACCCTTGAAATTATTCTCAATTTGCGATTAGCAAATTGCGATTAGCAAATTGAGAATCATTTCACATTCATTCCTATTGGCCTCCTGGCCCATAGAAATGAATGGGTAATTATTCCTTAATTGCGATTAGCAATTTGCTAATCGCAATTAAGAAATTTTAAGAAATCACAAAAAAATAGCGAATTTCTACATACATACCATTTTGCAATCCTCAAATAGCGATTCCTTAAAAATCGCTATTTGAGAATTGCAAAAGGGTATCTTGATACATCTGGCCCGCAGTTCCTTACAGCCTGATTCATGTACGGGCCGTTTTGCGTGTCCCTAATAGCGATTAATAGCGACTCGCTATTGAGGAAACGCAAAACGGCATTCATGTACTTTTCGGGAAAAAAATAGCGACTCGCACGCGGGCGCTAAAGCCGTTAGCGACCTACAAAAAACGCAGAAAAATCGCTATTTCCGGCTACCTGCGATCGGGATTGCGACTCGCAATCCCGATCGCACGGAATTGCGACTCGCAATCCCGTGCGATCGGGATTGCGAGTCGCATTCTCGCGGGATCTGGAAAACGGGAAGACGCATTCCGAGCACCGTGATTACATCACAACCAGGAAGCAGCCAAATCCCACCCCCAAACACCACAGTGACGCTATCATTCGAGTGTTCACGACGGAAAGCTGCCGCTAAACCTCCGTTAGCGACTCCCGAACCGGCCGAAATTGCGACTGCCATGTCCGACGAACCTCTCCCTGGCCCCAGCACCAGCGCTGGCCGCAAGCGCAAACTAAAGTTCTCCGAGCAGGAGCTGGAGAACCTTATAGAAGGGGTGGTGGCCAACCACGACCAGCTCTTTGGAGCCAACTCAAGGAGGGTCCCAGAGCAGGAGAAGCGGAGGATCTGGGTGGGGATTGCCTCCAGCGTCAACTCTGTGGGCGTTGCGGACAGGTCGTTGGAGGAGCTGAAAAAGCGCTGGTACGACCTCCGAGGGCGTGCCAAGGAGAGGGTGGCGGAGCGCCTTGGTGAGGCATCAGGCACTGGAGGTGGTGGACCGACTGTCCCACCCAACACCCCCCTGGAGGACCAGGTAGAGGACACCTTGGAGAGGGAGGCGTGTGTTGGCGTGACCCCTCTGGACTCCTCCCGCCCCACCCAAGACACCCAAGGTAAGTGGCATGCGCCTGCGACCCTGTCCCCTATGACCGTCCCTGACCAAATAGGCTCACTCATTGGCCCTTAGTCATGCCTATGTTGTGCATCAGGAAATGCCCTGAAGCATTGTGGGAGACGTAGTATGTCCACAATGTAGTAGTACCACAATGCGGCCAGAAAGGTTCCAAAGTGCGCAAATCCACAGCCATCCAGGGAATGACACCCAGCATGCATGTAACATCTGCACGTCTGACAATCACATGCACCTAATGAGTATCCACTTACCCTCACAGGTGCGGATGATAGCAGTGACAGCGAGAGGCTGCTGATCGATGAGGAGGCCCAGGAGGAGGAATCCCTACCCGATACCCAGCCACCAGCCCCTGCCGCTGCGCAAACACCAGCAGCCAGGCCCCCCACCGTACCTGCTGCAACATCTGCAGGCCCACCGGCCGCCAAGACCAGAGCCCCCACCTTACCTGCTGCAACATCTGCAGGCCCACCGGCTGCCAAGACCAGAGCCCCCACCTTACCTGCTGCAACATCTGCAGGCCCACCGGCTGCCAAGACCAGAGCCCCCACCTTACCTGCTGCAACATCTGCAGGCCCACCGGCTGCCAAGACCAGAGCCCCCACCTTACCTGCTGCAACATCTGCAGGCCCACCGGCTGCCAACACCAGAGCCCCCACCAATGTGCCTCCAGTGCCTGCCGCACCTGCAACACCAGCTGCTACACCACCTGCAGCTCGTCCAACCAGATCTGGGCCAGCCACATCCGCAACACAGCGGCCGCACAGCAGGAGGGGCAATGGGCATCTCCATGCCTGCATGAGCGTGGAGCGCCGCATGCTCCGAATACACCAGCGCCAGTCGCAGCAGCAAGGAGCCATCCAGCTCCAGCTGCATAAGATTGGCCGCAATGTGGCGGGAGTCGGCGAGCGGATGGACCGCATGACGGCGGCCATGGACCGCATGACGGCGGCAATGGAGGACAATACTGCAGCGCTGGTGAAGCACCGCAGTGTTGCAAGCAGGCGCCACCACCAGCTGTTGAGCCGGCTATCCACCTATAGTCGCTCAAATTATGTGGCAGCAAATGCCACCACCCAGCTGTCGCGGCGCTCGTTGACCCAGCAGCACCAACTGGTCCAGTGCTGCGAGGACATTACCCGGGTGCTGGAGCACTTGACCACCGCCGTTACCGCACTGCATACACCTGTGCTACCGGCCATTGTGGGGGGAGACGATGCGAGTGAGGGTGCCTCCAGTGTGAGCAGCCACTCTGCCACGCAGGCCCCCCCACCTAGGCGCAGCACCAGGGCTACGCCTGGTACAGCTGCCCAGGATGAGGAAGAGCCTCACAGGCGCCTGGGAATTGTGCGCCGGAGGCGCCAATGACATTGTGTCAGGGACACAGGCGCAGGCTGAAGCTAAGCCTGCCATGAACCTTCACATGCAGTATGCAGGAATACTGCATTTTGTAAATAGTTGTTACCATGACCCTTTTTTCTTGTGAATCAAACAATTACATTTATTTTGCTGCACACATTCGCCTTGTGTAATCATTACATTTTGCATGCAATTGTGATATGTGGGGTGGGGGAAGGGGGTGGGCTAGAAATTGTTAGCTGTGATGTGGTTGCGACGTCTGTGGCCTTCAGCTGGGTTCTCCCCGCGTGCATGGTGCGCATGTGCTGGTGGCCGGTCGTCCCCCTCAGATTCACTGCCTGAGATGTCAACTGGTATCCGGCGCTTGGTTGCAATGTTATGAAGCATTGCACAGACAGCCACAATGCGGCAGCACGCTGCAGGACTGTAATACATGGCCCCACCTGTCTTGTGCAGTATACGGAACCTGCTCTTGAGCAGGCCAAATGTCCTTTCAATACAGTTCCTTGTCCGGATGTGCGCAACATTGTAGCGCCGTTGCTGAGGTGTGGCAGGGTTGAGGTAAGGGGTCAGGAGGTATTCCCGTAGGGCGTAGCCACTGTCACCTGAATGAGAGGAGCAGATGTTGATTGCCTGTGCAGCGCAGTTACTTCATAGCAATGTGACATTGTCGACAAAGTGTACTTACCAAGTAGGTGTCCTTCCCCAAACTCTCCCCTGATCAGTCGTGTGTGGAGTCCGCTGTGCCTGAAGATGAAGGAGTCATGGGTACTCCCTGGGTACTGGGCCACAATGTCAGTGATGATGGTCTTGGCATTGCAGACCATCTGTATGTTGAGGGAGTGGTAGGACTTCCTGTTGCGGTGCATATACTCCGTGCCAGCTGGTGGGCAGATGGCGACGTGGGTACAGTCTATGCAGCCGAGGACATGGGGAAAATGGGCAACATTATAAAATTGTAGTTTTGTCAGGTCCAATTCCTGTTGGCTCGTGGGAAATGTGATGTGCCGGTGGAGCTGGCTGAGCATGGCGTCAACAAAAGTGTGGAGGCAGCGTGACATGGTGGGCTGGGATATCCCCCCAGCAGCGGCTACTATGCCCTGGAAACTGCCGGAGGCCAGGAGGTGCAGGCTGCACAATACCTGCACATGTGTGGGCACAGAATTGTTTCGCCTTGTTGGGTGCTGCATGATGGGGTCGAGTTCTTGTATCAGCCAGGTGATCATTTCCCCATTCAGCCTGTATTTTGCATAAATCTGTTCTCTGGTTTGGCCCAGCAAGGTGACCCGCTGCCGGTAAATCCTTGCCTGCCTCATGCGTCTCCTCCGTGCTGCTCGCTGTAGCCTTCGCCGCCTCACCACCATGTACATCCCAGGCATTGTGGAACGCCTAATGCTGCTGCTGAATGTCCTTATGTGTGATTGGTCAGGCCTGGACCTGTTGGTGATTGGCTAACAGTTTTTCAAATTTTGGTTAATCATGGCTTTTATGGTTACCACCTGCTTTGAGTTGTCCTTAAATTGCGCCGCGCAAACGTGCGATTTTGCGCTTTTTCGCTAATGTATTTCTTTCATGAATGCCGATTGAGACAATATTGCGTTTCGCTATTCATTTCGCAGATTCCGTGGTTGGTCGCTATTTCCGTATCGCTAATGCTCGACTTCCCGGAGTCTGCGACTATTACAGCGTAATCGCTATTCCGATCGCTATTATTTTTTAGCGATTTCGCTATTTCGTACTTGAATGCCGATTCCGTGTTTTGCACCCGCAATTGCGTTTTCGCAGCCATTGCGGGCGCTATTTCGCTTCATGAATCAGGCTGTTAGTTTCTTAGCCGTACCAAGAGTCTCTAGGGTTCAAGTCTGCCAGTCGCCAAAAATATGTTGTGTCCTATGTCGAAAGACACCAGGAGCCAGTATGTATATTTAGGTCTTCTTTATTAAGTCGTCAGTTCAGGATACATCTGTCTTGACTCCAGTCAGCCTAGTGTGGTACCAGCCCCACCAGGAGCAGCCTGCCTAGCTGCTCAGCCCATCTCTAACTGCCACACTCATCCCACTCAGACACCCAGGCATTCCACGCATCACAGGCACACCAACATTCTAAGACCAAGACACATTCTGGCTGAGCAGCTAGAGGCAGCAGGGCTAGAGTACATGTTATACTAGTAAATAAGATATAACAGATTATGTTTGTTATGACCTTTTGAATGCAATCTACAAAATGTGTGCAGTTTATTTTTCTCCGTATTTGGAATGGTATTTGGATCTCTCCTGTATCCTCAAGTATCTAGCAAAAAATCGACCTCTTGAGTGAAGCCCACAAGAGGCTTGGAGCAGATGTTGGCTTGGGGGCAGGGGAAGAGATTTAACTTAAATCTTGGTTGCACTGCCTGTGCCACCTCAAGGTAGATTTTGGAGACTGGGAGCAGAACCATGACAGTTTCTTTTGTGAGCTGTATGTATTTTTTTCATACAAAGAAGCGTATCACTAGAACATGAATTGAGCCACACCCCTGCGCAGTGGGAGAGTCTGAAAATATGAATCCTATTAATTCGGGGTCATTATTGTTGCTAAATGATTTTATTTTCTGGAATCTGCTGCTTGATCCACTCTGACTGAACTGCCTGCAAACAAGATTAGAATTGTTATTTCTTTTTTTTCTTTCTTTTGAGCAGAATTATTATAAGAACCTTACATCGGCAAAAAATAATTTTGCATTGAACATAGTTGCTCAAAGCTCGTAGGATCAACTACTTTAAAAAAAAGTACATCAAGCATTTTAGAATTTCATCCTTAAAAAACATGATAATTCCAAAACTTCAACACTAGACAAAGTGCTGTTAATAAAGTGCAGTGCATTCCGGTCCTTTAAAGTACCAAATACCCTTGTAATATACATATTCATCTAATTTATAAAATTAAAGATCTCCTATTTCTTCAGTATTACATTCATTATTACATCTAATCCTGAAATAATAATCGACCTGGAAGAGCAAAGTACAAAAATTGCACTTCAGATTAAAGTGCTGTGCATTTGGTTCCCATGAAATAACTTCCTTGGATGAATCCCAATGGAGTTAGTCAGATTCTTTAATTTTATGACCCACTCAGATCCTCCTCCCATTCAATACCTAAATACTACAAGATGAGAATTCTTGCTGAATATGCTGAAGAATTCATGTGGAACTTCAGTACTGCCTTTTATCTCTATATCCAGAAATCTGAACCAGTGCCAGCAGTACTAGTCTCCTGCTTGCTACAAAAGACCATGCCATACCAGTGAATCTTGTTTGAGCGTGGGAGAGTGCAGTTGTTGTTGCCAAAGAGGAATCAAAAGGACCAATTGGACATTTTTTCTGTGGACTTGCAATGGAGTTGCATGGAGCCCTCTCTAACTCGAAAGTAAGGATATTTGTAGGAGGAACCAGTCTTGATTAGTTGGATACTTTTATTACCAAGGTCAGTTTTATCAAGAAATTGTATCAAGAATATTTGTCATGATGTTGTCGAGTTCTGCTGCCTACAAACAAGCAGAACTTTTCCTTTTTTAACGCGTTTACTAAAAGATTTTGTTTTTTTGGTCTCTTTGAGAGCACTGCTTCCTTTTTTATAAATTAAATAAATAAATTACCTGCTGTTTACTTTGTGTTCATGTTGATAATAGGACTGACTGGATGTATTACACTCCTACAATAGGCTTGAGCGAGCGACATACCTGGGACTCGCTTTTTCCCCTTACCTTAAAACCAAATTCTTAGAATTACCCTTAGGGAAACTGCCTTCCAATGCTGATCTTCTGAACTGGAAGTTCCAGGGCTCAAAAGCAAGCAGCCTATGTGGGTCACCAACATAGGGCTTCGTAAATCTAATCTGTGTTTGCCCAGTGTTAGAGTACCACCGGCGTTATTTGCAGAGGAGACAGTTTAATGAAAGAGGTATCTGCACCGGCAGATCCACAATACTAAAAAGTCTGGACTCAAAGGATCCGCAATTAATCTGCAAACTGATCAAATGTTTAACCTGTTTTGAGAGCTTAACGAATTTTATAGGCCACAAACATTGCTTAGCTGCTCCTCTCAGCTTCTTTAGAGTTATATAGCTGTAAAAAGAGACAATGAAGTAAATTGTAATGCATGGCACAAAGCAATCTTACTTTTTAACGTTGGGGTATTTTTCAACATACAGAAAAATCTGATATTTTTGTATTGGAATATTGTGATGGTCTTAACATGCAGAGACATTGGATTTTATGTATTGGAACATTGTGATGGTTTTAATTAACTGTACAATAAATAATCTTTCCTGTTTAAAACAGGACTGTCTGATGGGGATGAAAACTACTGTTTTTGCCATAAGTTAATTACATTATTTTTTGCTATATCTTTGCTCAGTCCATCCGATTGCATTTTTTTGGGGGGCATTTAAATTGCTAAATGCTTACATTCTATAACTTCATTTGGACGTTTTACATTCCTTATTGTGGTAAATGTATTGTTGTTAGCCACATGTAATTCTCTGAGGAAAACTTTGTTGCTTGATCCGAACTACTAATGATCAGCCAGGGAGTTTTCATAGAATTAAGTTTACCATTAAGATTGTTTTAGGGAGCTCACTTACAACTCCACAAGAAGGATCCTCTCTTTGCCCTTAACGTAACAATTTGATTTACTAGGTTTTACATGTTCAATGGCTTCCTTTGCCCTACAAAGGTGCCAGCCAGTTGCAATTGACTTAGATTAAAAAATTAAATTTTCATTGTAAAGGAACATTACCACAGTGGTTGTTCCACTATTAAACTTGAAAGAAATGTAAAAGAAATTCAGAACATGGCCAGTTTCAATTTGATTAGTTCTTCCATATAGCAAGTCACCTTTGTCAGTTAAGTGACAAATGACCAGAGACAGTCAGCGTTGCTGTACACTCTAATTACATTGTATATGTCAATAGTGTACGATTGCTCATGAAAGTATGGGCTAGTACCCTTTGCAGCAAAATGCAGTCGTATATATATTTTTATACATATTCGAATAACACATTTCTGATTCAGATAACACACTTTTTGGAGTCGTCAGGGTAGACAAAAACCTCCCATTTCCTTTCCCTTTTAAAAATTTCATGTTGTGTATTTTCTCATTGGCCTTTAGTTAGTAGTTTCTAAATAAGTCATATCATTTACCTGAGATGTGAGCAACAGTGGCTTTATTTCCCTTTTATACTTCAAACTAACAACTATTTCCTACATTTTGAGCTTAAAACCATCTCCATTATTGAGGTTCTGTACTTACTTACATCTTTCCCAATGCTTCTCAATCTTGTTCTGACAGTACCTGCCCACGCCTATGGAAAGCTTGGTCAAAAACGTGATGCATGATGCATGTGTGTTTCTCTGGATGCTTCTCCTCTAATAGCTTCTGATGTAAGTTTAAAACAAATATTATCAAGGGATAAGAAAAACATATCTCCCCGTCATTGGTGCCTACTTTTGTGACCATGTAAGCTAACACATATTTTGCTGCAGCAGTTCAGACCCTGAAAGCGCAGGCCTAGGTCAGCTGCAACTCGGCTCTCGTTGTGACAGCCCTTCATGTCCCTTCTATTGGAGTGCTTTGGCCTTTTTAGACCGAATTAGGAAACACTAATTTTCACATCGTCATGGCGAGTGAGATACCCTATGTAGGCGTTTCTGGGCAGAGTTAGGGCAGGCGGAAAGCCAAATGGGTGTGAAACTCGCCATGACCATATGTATTTGATATCCACTAGTTAGGTATTTTTTTATTCGACCTTGCAAAGAATGAAACCATTTTCTTCATAAATTTGTGGTGTACAAATGATTACATGTACCTCTTTATTAGCCCTGATGAAAGGCTTTGACCCTTTGGACATTAACAGAGGTTGAAATATGTCAGCACTTCTATGGATGTTTGAGTCATAGCACCCAGTATACATCCTTCTTTATCTTTTAAGCTTACCCATGATGACCCTAATAGAAAGAAATACCTTTTGGTGTATGTTGAGGTAATTTTAGTAACCTAGATCTCTCTTTCTATAGAGCGATTTCTTATACAGAACTCTCCCAAAATGTCTGTCCTGGTAACACTGTCTCATCAGGTTGGGGTAAGGTTACCAATGATTCTATGGACAGTGCAAAAAACAGGACAGAAGGTATACCTATGTGTTGTACTTCTCTGTATATTGAACAGTAGTGAAGAGCAGCCTGTGTTTATGATAAAAGCATTTGGCATGATGTAACGTGCTGTTGGGACAGAAAGGTCCTATGCAAGTTAATGGATGTGCGGCAGTGCATCAATGGTAAATGGATTTGCTGGATGTATGTGTTCCTATGAGTGGTACTATACATAAAGGATACAGCGCTGTGCAAAGTGCACAGGCCATATACATGTGCTAGATGTATGTGTCTGTGAATGCTACAATATATGGAGGGCCCGGGATTCCATTTTGGCAGAAAAACCCTGCTGGGTGAAACATGAAGAGAAGATAAAGGGATACTCCAAACTGATTTATGCATTGATGCATTCCTGTATGGTTGGTCGGATACCCTGCAGAGGGTAGAGCCAGGCTTCCCCTGTACGCTTTGATTCAGTGAGAGATGACATGAAAGAGGTCTGGGCATGCCTCAGGAAGGAGTTGTGGCTGATAAGACAATCTTAAAGAGTAGGGCTGGTGCTCTGGCCTAACCTTTTGATACAAATATCACTGTGACTGACTTCCAGGCATAAACTCTAGTCGCTCCCATGTACTGTATTGAGGAGTATCAGCTTTGGAGTCACTCCTGTTTGACAGGCTGATTTCAAGAGTATAAGGGGCAGAGGACGGAGCACCTAAAAATAAGGAGCCCCAACATAAAAATAAAAAATGCAGACTATAAGTCACATTTAGTTGCCGCAAATAGACTATAAGAAGGGGTACTAGCGTTCTCCAAAATTGACATAGAGAAAGCTGTTCGATGGGCTGTGTGAGAAGTGAAAGCTCTGCAAGACTTCTCTGCCTGTGACCAGGAGTGGGGGCCAAGGCCTGCTAGTCTCACTGCTGGGTGAGTGGACATCACCCAGGGAACCCAAGGCTACCTGGCCTGGAGCACCAGCAAGTGTTCCTTGTGAGAAAGAGGATAGCGTTGGAGGAAATGACGTCCAGATGGGAGCCCTGTCGAGTAGACTTCCTTTGCAAGGTGTGAGAAGACGACCGTTTCCCAATCGCGTCATTGCCCATGTGCAGGTACGACGTTTGCAACACTCGTATCTCAGAGGAAGGCTTGCTGTGATTGAACTATGTGTATCGCTGCACCGATCGGGCCGGAGCCCGCCCGTAGTGAGGAGCCAGCAACCCCTGTATGCAAGGTTGGAGGAACCATAGTTTACAACGACATCTAAACCACATATGCCTTTACAACAAACACTTTACATTAAAACAGTCTTTAGCATGACTGTGTTCACAACAAATCTTTTTACCACGAATAAGCCTTTACCATGGATGTGTTTACAACGAATTTCGTGGTGTGTGTGGTAAAAAAGTTACATGTAAATGCATGTATTACGCAGCTAAGATTGTGTTTTATGTATATATATATATAAATATATATATATATATTCCTCAAAAAGTTGCCCTGAAGCATGAGACACCCACAACAGCGTTTTCAGACCTTTTATTCTCCAAAGTAGCAGGAATGTCATTTGAGATGTCATCAGTGATGTCATCAGTGATGTCACTGACCATGTCATGAATGATGTAATATGTGACATCATCAGTGGATTGCGGGTGCGCGATATATAGTTAGTGCAACTAACTATATATGGAATTTCATTGGTTTTATGTCAATAAAATGTCCAGCTAACTATATATGGTCTCTAACCTATGGTTTTTTCAGTGAATATATATATATATATATATATATATATATATATATATATATATATATATATATATATATATCTATATATGTTGGTGTGTGTGTATGTACAGAGAGGAAACTGGGCCCCCCGGAAACAGTGACACGAATGCGAGATGGGGACAAGTAGCACAAGACACGCAACCTGATCCACACACCTGCGCTGGAGAAGTGAGGCCACCATAGGAGAAAGTGTGCACTATCATCAGGATCATTGCATGAACCCCTCCCCCGGATCAGACACTTACTCTGCAAGGAGTAGCTGTAGTGAAACTCACCTGATTCAGCTGCTGCCGCTCTGACCACCCACAAACAGGGCATGCTCACAAACTCCTTATGCTCTGAGTCTGCAGATGTGGGTAAGACTGATTTTGGTCCAGTCGGCGCAGGAGGAATTCAATTACTAATTAGTGCTGTGGAGCTGGGACACTGACTTTAAAATAGAGTCAGAGTGGACTCTTGAGACTCTGGCTACTAGTGGGGTTTGCCTTGGATGTTGCCTATAGTGAATGTGGAATAACTGCTGTCGCTAGGAGCGAGGAGGAAATGGGACCTAGGAAACTGCCTAAAGAATTAATAGAGTTCTGACCTCAGGGGAACTGTGTAGTTTTGTGTATGTTATATTTTTCCTTTGTGTTGCCAGCAGTAGAAATAAAATACTTCTATTTTTTCATAAAAGCAAGTATTCGGCTGGACAATGATTCATTGCAATTGCTGCTAAACACATTTTGGGCTGTGAGCCTGTGTTCACTCCCCAGTATCGATCTCCCCTCGAGGTAGCCATGAACTGCTCGGGCCATGCTATTCCTGAGAGTCAAGGGCTGAAGGGGTACTCGGCCCAGTATGTCAGAATCCATATTGGGGAGGCCCCAGGCGGTCAGGAGTAAAAGTCCTCAGCCCCCACCATTGGGTCCAGTAACCCCTGCTTGCCTTGTGGCCCTCTGTAAGGGGTTCTGACACTTGCCTAGACCTATTGTTGTCCCCTCCTTTTTCTGTGAGGCCTGGAGCAAAAAAATTTAATCAGCCTGATCAAATGCCTTTTTGACATCAAGCGACAGGAAGAGGACTTGTTTGGGTGATCGTTGTCTATATTATATACCAGATCAGAAGGGGTATCTTCCCACAGTGGTTTTGTGTACGTGTGGAACCATATCTGCATATGTGAGATGGGATATTTTTGGATATATGGGGCCCTGATCATTTGTTGCGTGGTGGGGGAGACAGAGGGGTTTAAAATACAAGAGTGAGCCAATGAAAATCAAAGAAGGGGGAAAAATAGGATCCTTTTTTCCGATCCCCAAGAGGAGAGGAGGTGCAGAGTTTTGCAAGATGTTGAGATGACGGATCTGTTTTTGAGAAGCCGAAGAAACATAACATTACAGTAATCTAACCTGGCCTCAATAGTGGCTGGGACAATCGATTTCCAATGATCTCTCAGAATGAAAGGAGTACTTTTTTTTAAAGAACTGAAAGAAGAAAAAAACCAGCTTAACACAGTTTTTGAGATCTGATCTTTGAAGGATACTACATTTTTTGCCGAGAGGGTCGAGGAGGGGTTGATACCAGCTCACTAGTCTATCAATACAATTTCCAGATTAAAGACTCTCCAAACACGAAAATTTCGGTTTTGGGCAACTTCAGTGTGAGAAAGTTGTGATTCATCTATTTCGCTATGAAATGCCTGTACTGCTGAAAACTAGACCAAAGATTATAGAAGGTGTCTTTCTAATCTTAATATTAACTGAGTGTTTAAAGCATAGGAGAAATAGATAAATTCAAGGTAGGCGCGAGACAGGTCACATACGTTTTTAAAAAATGGTTGTTGGTAACAAACTTTGAGGCTTGTATATTTTAAAATTCAAAATCACAAAACCTTAAGATGTCACAGCGAATTAAAATAAAATGTAGAATAAAATATAAAGCAGAAGAAATCACGCACTAAATATGTAACCATGCTTTATGTCCACAAAGGGTTCATCCGTGCTAGAAAAACAGCATGTGTTTTGGCTACGGACAAGCAATGGTTTGGCTAGGTTAAAAACAGTTATGTCAGGAACTCTGTGCATTTCCACTTCTCCACCTACTAGATTTCATAGCATGATTACATACATGTGTGCAGGTTTACAGCTAAAGTCGCTAGACCCTGGTCCTTGCTTACAAAATGTTTCTACTTATTTTATCTTACCCTGTTGTCAAAATGAAATATATAATGAAAGTGAGATTTTGAGAAAATGGAGGCCAAGGTTCGGTGTGAGACAAGTTTTAGTTGAAGTGCTCTGTAGTTGCGCTGTTTACGGTGCTTGAAGACTGTGCCGTGAAGTATCATTGGCTTTGAAATAGATGTCTAAACGGATTCAGTTGACCTACTTTCCCCCTGGAACTACATTCACTCATTGAGATGTGGGTATACACTTGATTAATTGTGCTGCATGTAATGCCCAGCACAAGTCAGCATTCTAGTGCTGAGCCTGTAACTACACTGAACACCCACCCACCACTGATGTCACAGGTCATGTGACACAGTACCAATAAAAGAGGCCGAGCGCACGTGCTCGGGGCCAGTTGCACCGAGCAAGCAGTGTGTCCTGCGTCCCAGTCATTTCCAGCATGAGGGCCTAAGGCCCGACCCTACAATGGCGACGAGGGCGGAGCTGTGCCCAGCGTGCCACAGCTCAGTAACACATTTCGAAGGAAAAGGGGAAGAGAGAGCTGCCTGCTGCAAAGGCACACCCCTGAGAAGGAAGCCGGCCGCCGAGAGGCCCACGAGGCGTGTGTCGAGCCCCGGGCCGAGAGAAGAAGGAGGAGGTGACCGGGAGCTCACCCCGCACCTCTCCAGCCTGCCGTGGTCCGCCCTGCCGTGGCGGTGCCCCGGAAAAGACAAGTGGAGCCATCGCGGTGCCCACCCGCGGAAGAACAGGCCCGTCGGCCGAAGGTGAGCCCAGACTGTTTCAGCACCAAAAGCGGAGCCCACCCGCGATGTTCATAACCGCCTCCTAGCGCCGCCCAGTACTACACAAAGCGGAGCTCACCCGCTAAAAACACTAACCATGCCCTAAAAGTGCGAGCGGCACTGGCTACTGGCCCCCGCAATCAAGACAAGGCTCGCGGAGCCAACCGCTGCCTGCCTGCAGCGTCCCCCGTCCCTGCCGCGCAGCGTGAGTGAAGTGCGGCAGCGGGGAGAATAGACTTCAAAGGCAAATGAGCCCGCAGCATGAGGAAAGCTGCCGGGCCCTGAATAAATGAAGCGGAGCCCACCCGCAAGTGTTCAGACCCCAAGCGCTGGACACGCTGCATTGCCGGAGGACGTAGGGGTAAAAAGGGAGCCGAGCGAGCGCCCACCCCGCCTCAGAGGAATCGTTAACTGCACCCTTCGCAGCGCGAGTAATGCAAGACCTGCTGTGAAGGGCAGAAATACTCCAGCAGCACCGACCCCCCCTCCCCGCCGCGCAGCGAGAGGAAAGTGAGGCTGCGGCGGTGGGGTGCGCAAAAACGGCACTTCGACCACGGGGGGGGGGAACAAAGCAGACACCCCCAACGTCTGCCTGTGCCTCAACACAGCGAGGGCAGCAGAGCCAGCCCTCCTCCGCCCCGCGTAGCATGAGAAATGAGAAGCTGCTGCGGGCGGAGGGCTCGAGGAGAACAACAAAAAGGGAAGACCACAGCACAACTAGCGCTGCCCCAGATAAATCAGAGCTGCACCAGCCGTCATAAGTGAATAAAGACCCCTCCACTTGCCTGATCAGCTCGTGTACCGTGGCCTGAGTGTGTTTGCCTGGTGCTCCAGAACCTGCTCCTCTCCACCCAGCCACGACCAGCGAGACACGCGTCAGGTGGAAAGCTGCCTGATCTGCACTGCCATCTAGTGGCCTATTAGGAACACTGCAGTGAAGGGGATCGAACAGCTCATAGATAAGCCTGCAGCAAGGCGAGTGATCACTGCAGCTTTGCCCTAGCAGCCCC
The DNA here is from genome assembly GCF_964261635.1 of Lissotriton helveticus. Classification (NCBI taxonomy): domain Eukaryota; kingdom Metazoa; phylum Chordata; class Amphibia; order Caudata; family Salamandridae; genus Lissotriton; species Lissotriton helveticus. The sequence continues at coordinate 736,491,285 of NC_136061.1, read as the reverse complement.
CAAGGGTACCACAGAACAGCAGACTCCCAGCAGGGGACAACAGGCTGCAAGCGCTCAAAGAGCAGCAAGGAACAAAGGTCAGCACAGCAGGTGCACACACAGCAGCACAAGACTGGCACAGCAACACCAGGCAGCTGCGCAAGACTGGCGCACAGACACCACACAGAGAGAAATGCCACAGCAGCAATACAACAAAAGGCTACAAAGGGCAGCAACCAGCCTGCGGCCACGACAAAGGAGGACTGTAACTGGTCGCAAGGACCAAGGGCAAGAACACTGTCACACCGGAACGCCACCAAGCCCATCACACAGCCTGAGAAGGAAAACGCGACGGCGCGGGAGTGCACCACAGCGGAACGAACACCTCAGGAACAGGAGTGCAAGAACTCCTCTGAACTCTCCCACAAGTACGCCGCAAGTACGCCAGGAGTAATTCCAAAGAATCGCAACTAGCACCAAACAGAAGAAGCAAGACCAGAAGAACGTCAACGGAGTGGTGACGCAACCCTCCAGAAGCATCTACGCCACGCCAGAAGAGGAGACAGCGATGCCTAGTGGCCACAGGCCATCGCTGCAGCAGAATGGCGAAAGTAAGAACACCCCACACGAACCAACGATGGTTCTGGAACTCAGCACCAGGACGTGCGAAAGCGCATGACGCAAATGCGCAGCAGTGCGGACAGCACTAGCCCAAAGCAGCAAGTCACAAGAGAAGACATGAAGAGCGCACCCAGATGCACACCAAACCAACTCAACTGCGATGAACAGGAAATGGTTGCGCAGACAACCCGCAGCATTGAAGATACATCACAGAAGCAACCTGACCACTCAGCTTGGTCACAAAGCACGAAGTCGACCAGCCAGATGGTCGCAACAAGAAGCCTACCTGCCGGACCTCGGCAGAAGGGACCAGCACGACGTCCAAGAAGCTCAGCACCACAAATCCTACCTGCCAGACCTCGGCAGAAGGGACCAGCACGACGTCCAAGAAGTTCAGACACTGCACGGTCCGACGACCTAGACCCACGAACTTCAACCACACAAATTAACGAAAGCAACAGGAAGAAGATGTGAAGGTCGCGACGCTAACCCTGGGAAGCGAGTAATGAGAAGATAGTGTCCTAGGACTAGGACAAGACCAGGAAGACACGTGCAGAGTGCGCGCGCTGCATGGGGAAGCCTGGCCAGAGAAGATGAAGAAAAGGGGAACAGGGTACGTTGCGAAAAGAGGAGAAGAGAAGAAGAAAGATCGGAGCGGCACACTGCCACCGAAGAAAGGAAGGAAAGAGAAGTCAGAGTGACACCCAGTCACTGCAAGGAGAATGAAGAAAGAACAGAGTGGCCACTGCCACTAAGAAGAAAAGAAGGAAGACGCAATCAGAGTGGCACGACTGTCAAGCTAAGAAGAATGAAGAAAGAACAGAGTGGCCACCGCCACTAAGAAAAGAAGAAAGGTGACAGGCACTGGAACACGTAAGAAAAGAAGAAAGGTGACAGGCACTGGAACACCGGAGTGCAATGGAGAACAAGCCTGGTAAGAGCACCGGCAGAGCAGACCAAAGACAACCACCTACGAGTCATCCATCCACATGGCGACCGCAGAAAGGAGCAAGATAGACTGTTGAAGACATCTACATCTGGGGTTGGCGGAAGATCGAATGGCGAGAGTGCTCACACATCCAGCTGATGAACTGACCACTCCACACCGACCCGTGGCAACCCAAGAAGAGGCCTCAAGGAACTCTGGTGGCAGCAAGTCCCAAACGGGAGACAGATCTACAGAAGCACGTCTGCAGGACTCAAGAGGATGAAAGCCTCGAGAGCAATGAAGAGAGTCGACAACTCAACCTTCAGGTGGAACTAGGACACGACGGTGAGGTTCGTGGAGCGCCCTGCTCACGGCCCGAAGGCTATGGTAGAGCAACGCGACCAAAAACACCAGTCCAGTGGAAACCTGGCAAAGAGGTCCTCCCGGACATCTTGTGGCAGAAGAAAACCGGCGAGAGGGGCATCCTAGTGAGAGGGATGTTCGCACCTACTCTATTCACCTACTAAGAAACACACTGAAGCCTGCCTGGAAACAACACGCAACCAGCTTGGAGAAAAGAAGCCGGAAGGCAAACAACAACCACGTCATCCATCTCCCTTCAACCATTCGTCACCAAGAGAGCAAAGCAAAAGGCAGGGCTGAGAACAGCCGACAGAGAAAGAATGAACCCGCCGAACAACTAAGATCCGTGCCACCAAGAACTGCTAATTCAAAACGCAAGAACTATACTGCCTGCGGCTTGCAAGCAGCCAAAGAGACTCTTTTGAAAGCGCAAGTCCAATGTTATTTTCTGTGTTTTCTTTCCCCCACAGGTGTTTGGACTTTTCATGTTTGGTTTAATTTTTAACCAATTTGGGGAGGGATGTAATGCCCAGCACAAGTCAGCATTCTAGTGCTGAGCCTGTAACTACACTGAACACCCACCCACCACTGATGTCACAGGTCATGTGACACAGTACCAATAAAAGAGGCCGAGCGCACGTGCTCGGGGCCAGTTGCACCGAGCAAGCAGTGTGTCCTGCGTCCCAGTCATTTCCAGCATGAGGGCCTAAGGCCCGGCCCTACACTGCATAATTAAGCCAACCACGTGACGAGAATGTTAATTAACAGAAATAAAGCTTTTCATTTCATCATATCATTTGTCTTGACTCGGGTTTAATTAAAATAATGACTGCAGTGTATGTAGAACAGCCACGTGTAGGCGTGTTTAGAAATATGTATTGAAAAGAGTGGACGAGTAGCTGACAAAAGAGCTGTTTGCTTCTTTCACACTGACAGACTGGCTGGCGTTGGTGGTTTGTAAGAGAGCATGGCCAGAAAGGCATTCTTTCAGGATGGTACTCTTTCTAGTAGAACCTTTCAGCATCTTGCTAATATGCATAGAGTGCAAGCTGGAAGAATTAGTAAATGGATGGATTTAGCAAGTTATGAACAGGGCACAATTGATTAAAAAGAAGCACTGGCAAAGCCAGTACATTTGCCTTTAATGTGTTGTGCTGAAAAAAGGCATACACAGATTATATTTTCTTGTGTTAGCAAATTAAAGAACACATGTTCTTGAAAAACACTAGTCCAGGTTAATTGAGGCACTGCAGTTCAGTGAGAAGTTAAACCGGAGAACTTGTTGTAAGAAATTAAAGTATTAGATCAAGGGGGTGAGATCTCAGTTCAAATAATTACTCTCCTTGTCAGGATGGACCACAGAAGTCACTAATTGAACCTGTGTGCAGCCATCTAGTAGCTTGGCACAAAGCAACCAGGCTTAACTTAGAGGAAATGTGTATGTATGCAGCAGGTAAACAGTAATAAAGTGAAAGCACAACACAAGAAACGGCCCACTTTAGAAAAACAGAATATAAATTAATAAATAAAATGACACCAAAACTACAAAATTCCAATAAGTAGAACCGGAGAAATTAAATTTTAAAGTTCAAATTAAAAATTGTGCAGAAAAGCACAAAGTGCCAAACGCAGGTATCTGATTTCGCTGAACTAGATACAAGTCAAAAGTGAATGCTGCCCATAATGGACTGTGGGTTGGATACAGAGACCAGGTTCATCCCGGTGGAAAGTTTACCTTCAGACTTAGAAACTTTGATGGAGAAAAATTGGTTGTCAATGAGGGGTGGGGGAAGGGTAGTTGCAAGCTGAATCTGAAGCAGGGCTTAATAATTTCGGGTTGCTGAAGTGTGGGGTGCCAGTGTGGCAGTCGACGAAATTCAGAAAGTTCTGAGTGACCAAAGTCTAAAGTCTGTGCGTAGGAATAAATTGATGTCTATCAGGTGAAGCCCTCTACGTTGTGAGTTCGAAGCTTTTCTGGAGATCGAATCTCCTGTAGCTGGGTAAGCCAACAAGTTGAGATCTACCGGCGATTTGACTACTGTGTGTTGTCTGCAACCCCGATCTCTGTCAGTTCTCCAGGTAAGAGGGTGGCTAAACGTTTCTAATCCCTACGTCTTGTAGTTGGGGTACAGGAGAAGTACACTCTAACACCAGCCAAAGGTCCTGGACCTGTGCGACTCCATTTGGGGTTTAGGACCCATTCAACAGAGGCCAGCTACAGGGTCCAGGCAGGTCCAGATGGAACTGGTCAGCTGGTCAGTTGCACTGTGAAATGCCTCTTGAAATCTATTGTGTCCCTATAAATCAAACAGGAAGCCCGCCAACTGACCCTGGGAGTCACCTCTGGGGTCCTGATGTCAAGGCAAGCAAGTCCAGTCTTTCTTCATTTTCTTTATACAACAGAGCTGCCCTTCCGAGTATTCACTGGTCCATGAGTGTCCTGAGGAGAGGTCTGTATGGTCCACTTATATGCCCATTGCCAGTCTGTGTGTGGGAGACAGGCCTTTGCCCATCCCCTAAACCAACTGGTCAGTCCCTCCCCTTCCATTACATTTGGAGCCAGCCTGTGGGGAAAGACGAAAACTGAGGCAGATGTGAGCATCATCTGCAAGTGGCACTCTGGAAGGGGCTGAGCACAGCTCCAGGCCCAGGCCATCCTGTAAGGGAGGAGTCTGCCTCCTCACACCTACAGCCCTTTGTCCACTGTCTGGGAGCGATACACATTGCACCACATGATTGCCATCAGGGGTCGGGTGAGCATTATATACTTGAAGGAAAGCCTTTTGTCTTTAGGCAGAAAAATCACTAACCAAAAGTGTCATTTCCAAATTAGTAATATAAAATTCACCGTGACCATTACGTTGGATTTTAAATTACTATTAAAACGAGTCCGTAAATCATTTTTCTAGCTCCCCGCAAGCTGACTATAGCACTTACAAAATGTAATATTGTAAACCAGTGTTAACCTATGGGAGAGCCAGCCTTGCCATACTGAAAAATTGTGTTTGTTTTGTTTTTGTTTTTAGCTCTCAGGGCATGTAAAACATTAAATATACATATCATACCTTTTACATAGCATGCACTCTGCCCTATGGGACCTACCTTAGGGGGTGTCTTAGAAGTATTCAAAAGGATGGTTTAGGCCTGGCAGAAGGTATATTTTGATAGCTCGAAATGGCAGTTTGAAACTGCACACCCAGTCTGCAGTGGCAGACCTGGAAACATGTGCTACATTGGTGGGCTGCACAGTGAGTGCTGCAGCCTACAGGTAGCATTTAATTTACAGGCCCTCGGTGCATGTAGTGCCCTATGCTAGGAACTTATAAGTACATTAAATGTGACAATATGGGGTATACCAATGTTACCATCTTTACCAGGGAGAGCACCTAAACTTTTTTCACTGGTTACTAGGGTAAAAGGGTATAGAGGTCTGCAGCAAATACAAAATAAGGTTCAATTAAAAGGCCAAAAATCCCAGACAAATATTCAACACTTGTCAGCAAGTCCTACTTCACAGAAAGTGCCATGCCATCTTGTGGTAACTCACAGAGTGGTTTCAAGACTTCCTGGAGCCTGCCTAAACATTAAACCCTAGACACTGCTCTGTAACATTAAAGAAATGTAACACTTTATAACTTCCTTCAATTCCTACATAATCTAAGCATGGAGTGTTGGACTTGGCCCTTTTTGCAGGGTCATCCCTGAACTTCTTGCCTTTCTCATGTATTGTTTCTGACCTATTTATGTTGGTTTTAGGACTTTGGACACACTGCCACTGCTGATCAGTGTCAAAGTGCAAGTGTTCCTGTATAAAGTGTTATGGGAATTGGTTGTCCATAATTGGTATGTTTGTCTTACTAGTAAAGTGCACTCTGTGTGCGAGGTCTGGTAAATGCTACTAATGGGCCTGCAGCACTAATTGCGCCACCCACGCAAGTAGCCCTAAAAAGAGATCTGAGGCCTGCCACTGCAGTGCCTGCGCGCAGTTTGTTAACTGCCTTGTTGTCCGGACAATTGCACCCACTAGCCTGCTAAAATACACTTTGTATGAAATTGTAAATATATGAATTAGATTTTTTAAATATTATTTTCTGACAATACTTTACAACTAAAATCACCCACCCTCATTAACATTTCCATTTTTCGTACAGTGGTTCTACAATACCGCCATAGGCATACCCCAGACCTGGTATTGTTACAGGAAACCCACCTTAAAAGCAATAGATACAGGGCCCTAGACAGATACGGTTACAAGTTGATTGCACACTCTGGGTACACAACAGGTTCGAGGGGGGGGGATTCTAGTGAAGACTAGCCTTCCATTGGTGGTAAATGTCTGGCATTACTCTTTAGGAAGGTGTGTGGCACTCACCGGGAGGTAGGAGAACCAAACGCTGAACATAGTGTCCAGTCATATACCACCTGCGGTCCATACTGAAGCGTTCTCAGCCTTGGGAGCTTTACTGGTAGATCTTCCCCTGGGTGTCTTAATACTAGGCGGGGATATGAACTCCACAATGGATCAAGAGAGGGACAGGGTAACCAAGGCCATGAGAGGGAAAGGGGTAGAGCCGATACGTGTCTTTGTAGAGGCCATGGGCCTTGTGGATTTATGGCGCTCTCACAACCCCCAGGAGCAACAGTACACCTTCTACTCCGCGGTACATGGTAGCTTCTCCCGCATTGATCATATCCTGACTCTCCAGGGTGACGAGGGTCGGTTTCGTGGTGCCCACATCAAATCGCAAGAGATTTCAGACCACTCGCCGGTGGAAATTACTCTCCAGGGTCCTATTGCCACCTAGAATTAATCATTGGTTCTTCACGAAAAAGGACCTGACAGAACAAATGAGGGAGCAGACAAAACTCTATTTCCAGGAGAATGAAGGGCCCGTAGAATCTGCATGTACCCTATGGGAGGTGTTCAAGCCAGTGACGGGACATATACAAGCTCACTTGGGGGGCTGTAAAATAGACAAAAATGATCCAATGGGACATACTGGAGGCTGAGGTAGTCACCCTAGAGGCCAGAATCCTGGCTGGAGAAGTAGCTGATCCCCCACTTCCTCACCAACTTGAACTAAAAAGACACGAGAGAAAGAGTCTAGCAGTCCAACATGCGAGAGTGGCTGCCCTGGCAACACAGCGACGGGTATATGACTTGGGCGACAAGGCCAATAAGATGATCGCCTGGCTAGAAAAAAGAGACAGGGAGCGCAATAGGATAGCGGAGATTTGCTATTTGCGAGGGACAGTACAGATAACCGGGGTGAGAATAGTGGAGGCATTCGTGGAATACTATGAAGAGATCTATGCCTCAAACCCCACTAGAACAGAGATCGAATGCCGGGAATTGCTGGCAGATGTTCGACTGCCTACACTGTCCAGCGAAGACCGGGAAAGCACAGATAAAGATTTTACGATTGAGGAAATTGAGGGGGCAGTCCAAGATCTGCAGTCCGGGAAGGCCCCTGGGTCGAACGGTTTGCCAGCGGAGTTATTCAAGAGCATGACGAGTGTGGTGGTGCCGTATCTACTGTCAATGTTTGAGGACGCGGGCTGTCTGCCTGTTGATCAACGGACCAGCACCACTGTGGTTATACCGAAGACGGGTAAGCCGCCAAATCACTTTAGTTCCTATGGGCCCATATCTCTACTGAATACAGAGGTGAAGGTCCTCACTAAAGTACTTGTGAATCGTCTCACAGGTGTGATTACATTTCTAATACACCCTGATCAATCCGGCTTTATACCGCATCGGAGTATCAGATTAAACTTATGCCCCTGTATGGTGTAATGTATTTGACTGGGCCCAGCCCGACTGAGGACACTGCACTGCTGTCCTTAGATGCTTGTATGACGTTCGAATGTATCGAATGGCACTACTTATTCGCTGTCCTGGATAGATTTGGGTTCGGCCCCCGATTCCAATCGTGGATTAAACTGCTGTATAGCTGCCCCTTGGCCAGAGTGCTTGTGAACGGCTCCGTCTCCCGACCCTTCACCCTGCTCAGGGGGACGAGGCAGGGATGCCCACTCTCCCCCGTACTACTCGCTCTGGAGCCACTTGCGGCATGGGTCCGAGCGGATCCATTGTCCGCGGGAATCGAGGGGGATGGGTTGTGGGAAGAAAAGATCTCCCTATACGCCGACGGTGTTCTCCTCTATACGGCCACAATCAGAAGACTCCTATGCTTTTTTTTCCTATTTGTGGGATATTTGGGTTATCAAATTAATTGGGATAAATCCCTCTTATTTATGCTCTCTGGCTGTCCAGTGCCCACTCCCCCTGCAGGGATCCATCTTCAGGTGCATGACCACTTTAAGTACCTCGGTTTTCATCTACCGCCAGCCTTTGAACTACTTTATAACCTACTAGCAGCCCGTCCCGACGTTGTGCGGATATGAAATAGAATGTGTGTAATGTGTGTATTTGGCAAGGGCAATTTATTTTAAAATCTTGCGGTAGACAACATTTTTTGTTTCATTAGAATAGGGACAGAGAAGGCCCAGCTGCAGCCCTGGTTGATGTTAGCAGGCGTGTGTAATTGGTGTAGTGATCCGCCGCCTGAGCCCGGCTACAGCCCTGGTTGATGTTAGCATGCACGTGTAATGTCGTTGAATGAGAGAGTTATCTGCCGCGAGTAAATCCGTTTAATGAGAGAGTTGAGTGACAGAGAGTAGGAGAGGCTGCAGTAATTGTCCCCGCAGACACGCTCATTTGCGTGTTCCCCCTCTTGAGGCCCAGATGCAGGCCTGTTTGATGTTAGCAGGCGCATGTTCCCCCGCTTGAGGCCCAGCTGCAGCCCTGGTTGATGTTATCAGGCGCGTGTAATTAGTGTACTGATCCGCCGCCTTAGCCCGGCTCGAGCCCTGGTTGATGGTAGCAGGCGCGTGTAATTTTGTTGAATGAGAGAGTTCAGTAACAGCGCGCAGGAGAGGCTGCAGTAACGTTACTTACCAGGCCTCCAGGTGAATGCGTTTGTCATGCCCCCAGCACACGACCACAGCAGACGATCTTCTGATTAATGTACGACCCACATGGCATGAAGCGCGGAACGTAGCACACGACCCCAGCGTTTCTCACGCCCCCAGCGTGCCCCTTGATGCTGCGCAGCAACGTAATTGGCGCTTGTATGTACGACTCACATGGCATGAAGGGCGGACACACGCCCCCAGCGTTTTCACGCCCCCAGCACACGCCCACTATGTGATGGCCGTACCACACGCCCCCAGCGTTAGTCACGCCCCCAGCCCACGCCCACAGCACAACGCAGACACGCCCACAAGGTACTGCTTTGCTGGCACGGTTCTTTTACCTTTTAAATGTATAGAGGAGTTGGCCTAACGGCTAAGGCGCTCGACCTCGGACCTGGGGATCTGGGTTCGATTCTTGGTAACGACGCCAAACATCCTGTGGTTCTGGGCAAATCACTTACTCTCCCCGTGCCTAACAAAAATGAATGTGTGTCCTCATGTAACGTAACTGGTGCTCTGTAAAGCGCTCAGATACCTGATTCAGTTCGGGTCAAGGTCGCGCTATATAAAACTCTGCAAAAAAAAAATGGTGGCCGTCTGCATAGCCTACGTCCTTCTGCTGCAGCTGCCCTTTCCAACGCTGTATTGGGTGTTGTGATAGGTGCTGTGGTTACTGAGATTACCCGCCTCAAAGGTTTGGGCTCTCTCTTTATAATATTAGTGTGGATCACTTTTTCATGCATTTTAATTCTATGTACAGTGTTTTGGTATAATTTTTCTCATATATATGTTTGTATATATTTGTCTCTCTATAGGCATAAGATTATGTATACGAATCTTACAGAATTGAGAATATTACTATAAAAATATGTTTAAAAAACGTTAAATTTAATACACCCAAAAACAAAATCATGAAAAATAAGAGTTTTTCCATCAATGAAATATCTTGAATAAAAATATTTTGTTATATACAAAACACATAAACGGTTTTTGTCATATGTATATGCCTATTTAAATGTATTCCAGTGTGTTCTTTGATAAATAGGATATAGATATGTATGGCCTGATATGCTTTATATGATTATTCTACTTGCATTTAGCCATCTCCTTACCCCAATTGCACAGATGTATGGATTGATTGATAGCTCATTTAATAATTATTTAATCATCTTTGTTTTTTATGTTTAGTTTAAACATGGAACTGCAATGGATACATTTCAACTTTTAACAGATAAATGTGCACTCGTGTATGGCCAACAGGTTATAGTCGTATACCGTACAATGTAATCATCTAAAAACATTTCATTGCCGGACAGCTTATTCAATGGCACATATGCAGTTATGCAAGTTTGACTCTAACTTACCCTGGGACTTGTGAGTGACAGTAGTGAGAATAATTCTGTCCTTTTACATATTTAAAAATAAATACAAACATGAAAATAGATTATTTTCTTTCTGTATTTAACTGTGAAAATCAGTAAAATCAGAAAATTGGGAGCCTTCGTTATAGCCTATCTTCATTGTTTGCTATAGGAGTGTGTTGCAGTGCTAATGGTTGACCATGTGTGGTAATTGACGCACACCAAGGCTGTGTTTCAATACATTAAAGTCTGTTTTGACACTGTTAGGGTGGTAGTGGAATTTTTTCGGGGAATAGCAAGTGCCTTAATCTCATGTAGATGTGTATTTTGTATTGGCTTGTCTAGACCTAAAACCCTCCCTATATTTCGCTTATCCTTACCATTTTATAGTAATTATTGCCAGCTTTATTGTTACCACCCCTTGTCACTGCCTTTTTTACTGCTAAATCCTATATTTACATGTGCCGAGATCGCCATACAGAAAAGACAGGAGAGGTGGAAATCTCTGGTTTAGGGGTGTGAATTGCATTTTGTAGTAAACGAAGTAGTACTACTTTACTGTGCTCCAAAATGCCTTTAATCAATCGAGTTCAAAGACTTCTTTATGTGTTTGAAGCTGTTGGGAGCTCAAAAAAATGCGATAGAAAAATTGCTGTGCATGTTACTCGATGTATTCATAGCAGAGACTGCAGAATGTTTGAAAAGGATTCATTTTCCCCCTAAATTATTATTATTATTATTATTATTTGACATTTATTGAGCGCACAGCTACCCCATCAAAATCAGGAAGGTAAAATGTAAACATTTGCAAACCTAAATTAAAGGAATGCAGACATTTACTTTAAGAAGCTATAGAGTATTAGTTGTTATTGTGAACTGTTCAATCTTTCAAGGTGAAAATCAGACAAGGCATCTGTGGTGTTCTGTGAACACCTCCAGGTACTTGAAACGGTATAGAAGAGCTGAAGCAAAGAAGGTGAAGCGGGTCTGGCCACGTTTTTCCTTTTCTATTTTTTTTATTTCAAATAAATTGTGGGGCATGGTGCATTCTAAAGTTCAATCTGCAGTAATACTGTTCATAGCTGATATTGTTTGAATATAATATTAGTTATATTTTTGAGAACTTTGAGCAATAGTGCACTTTCATTCTAATTTCACCAGTAGCATTGTTCATGACTGACATGGCTTAAATGCCCTTTAAAGAGTGGGCCTCATCCAGGAAGGCTGAGTAAATGCGATAGAAATTATTACTTTTGAAGTACACTGTGAGCACAATTTAATGTGACTATCATGAATGGCAGGCGAGGTGAGAATTAGTCTTCCCCGAGTAGTAGACGGTTAACAGCAATTTTTAGGACTTTTGAATTGTAGGCCTACTTCCTGTTGCAATAATTTATCTTGTTTTATTAATTCGTACTGTCTCCACTCCCTCATGATCACGTGTCAGGCTTTTCAAACTAGACCATGGTATTAAACCACCATTCTATCAGACAGTGACTTTTTGTTTAGAAATTGCAGCTCTCCTTATGTTCTCTCAGCAGTGCCTAATTGGAGCCGGTGGTTGCCAGTGGGGGCAACAGCACTTATTTTTTGGGACTGGCACTTATTTTTCTGTATCGATATTTACAGAGTGCAAGAGAAGGAAAAACATACAGATCGAAAAGACGGAGGAAGAAAAAGATGGCAAAAACAGTCCCAAGCAGAAAGAAGGATCTTGCTAATGGGGCTAGGGATTGTCTGGTAGTCTATTAAAGACTGCCAGCCTTGGTATTCAGCAGCGGAGGTTCAATTGCACCAGCCGCCAGCTTTTGAGCAGAGGTACGGCACAGATTAAGCACTGTCTCTCTGGTTAAAGGTATCAGGGGTTTTACAGCTGCTGTTTACAAAACTAGGCAGTGGGCCTGTACAACAGTGAACCTTTGGTAAGTTTTAAGACAGTTCAAAGCTTCTTACTCATCACCTTACGTCTCGGTTGTTGACACACCTCTGATCAGCTGCATGTAACAAGTTCTCTGTCAGACCCACTAAGTGCTAAAGCTGCCACTGGAGGCAGAATTTTTATGTTTCTATATCCGTATGTGTAAGCAGCTTTTTTTACTTTGCCTTCTGAGATTTATGGTTCGGTTGCTGTGTTTTTAGTAGGGGTGTGAAAAACTCTTATCATTTGCTGTAGCGTAATTATGCAAAATTACCACAAAAGTACGTGAAATCTTGCCTTATTATGCAACAAGCATTTTACACTTAAATAGAATTACCCTGCTTGTTTGAGTAAAAACTCAACATGGAAATTTAATTTTGAGTTGATTACCAGTTCTTTGCATTCAAAACACTGGCTCTTGCGTTCATATTTGAAGTTTTGCATTCAAAAATTATTCAAACAGTCCACTCGAGTAAACATTCTACATGAAATGCTGAATGCAAAACCTGACCGAATGGTACATTTGTGTTCCAATTTCTACCTGAAACTATGCAATGTGGCGTAGTCTTACTTTGTTTGCGTACAGTTTGTTACACAAAATTACCGAAATTCTGCTAGCATAATTAAAATGTCACCCACGCCTAGTTTTGAATAACTTTTGATTCATTTAAGCTCAAAACAAAATCTGTTCTAGTTAAAATCCAAAAATGTATTCAAATGAAGCAAATCCATAAATATACAGAAATTGCAGTTGTAGAATCACACTACTCTAGAGCACAATTTTTGCATCTCTTGTGGAATACATAGCAAAACATTTACACAAGCACTACAACTGCCTGAGTCTTGACTTTTCAGCCAATAATAGCATGCAGGCCCAATGTGGAACACTTTCTGCAGATTAGCGGTATGGTCATAACCCAAATTATGTAGGTTGTCACTCATCCGTCTCACTTCCTCTCACCGTTTTAGCATTTTAGATGCACAGGTATCAGTAATGTCAAACCCAACATAAACTAGAATCCCACTGACAAATTCTTAGCAAGCTGTCAGATCTCAGCCTTCTGTACAAAGCATGTGTCTCCTTCTCAAATATCAGTTACAGCATGGGTGAACATCTCAAAGTGTAGGTGTCAGGGACTACAAGAAATGCCTACTTCTTGACTGGCACACACTAAACTATATGTGCGGGCATCACTAAACTATATGTGCGGGCATCTTGGGGACACATTTAATTTGACTTCCATTTTAAATGTGTGACACTGTTGAGTTTCTGACAACTCGCCCACAGACGAAAATGAGAACTTTTCTACTTCGACCTGCAACTATGAACTTCACTTGTGTCAGAGCTCTGGATGACCCTTGGTCGAGGACATTTTAGGTTACTGTTAATTTAATGAATCGTCTCACTTAAAAACTGTTTCCAAAATCAGTAATTTCATTAACATTCATGTGATAAAAATCTAATTGTCATTGTCTTTTCTTTGTAAGTTAGACATAACTTAATGCACATCCTCTTTACAAACTTGCAACAGGTTTTGCAACAATACCGCTCACATTATCCTATTGTCAAATATAATAAAATGTTCCCTTTTGCCTACTTTTAGAGTGCCTCCATTTCAAGCAATAAGTTCCTTGTTCATTTTCATTCAAAATAATTTTGGTCGCAAATGTTAATGTTTAACCTAAGATGGTTGGGAAGTGAATCTTTCCATTTAACTGTAGAAGTCGCCTCACTCTTTCATCAATATGAACTGGATCTCTCCCTTTCATGGTAGCCAAAGTTTCATCGTCAGCAATGTGGCTAAGGCTACGTCAAAGTACTGTGACGAGTTACAGAAAAAAAATTAACCAACAGGATGAAGTAAGTTCTTTATACAATCAGTGTATCAAGTCCCATCATGTATCCTAATTCTTGCATTTTCGATTAAATGTTCCTCCTCTGTAAGATGGGCGTCAACTTCATTGATGAAACAAAGTGAAGTTCACTGCAGTAAACAATTGTTCACACTAATATTGGCTGTAAAACATTGTTTTGTTTATTACCTTTTAATCAGACAATTGAACCTTTAGATCATCACAGTTTCTGATGTAGATATCTTTATTGCTAACTCACATTTGAATTGTTAGCTTGAATGCAGTGGCAAAGTGAGCAAGGGACCCACGTCTGGGCATATATCCTGCCAACTTAGGCTGAACAAAGCAAATACAATATGATGGACGGAGCACTGAACATTTTTAGACACTCACCCCCAGTTACTATTAGGTCTGGTTAAATCCATGATCCTTGTTTTGCTCACTTCGCCACCCCAGTTCAGACCCAGTCATATGCAAATCAGTCTTGACCCTGTTCCTCATGGGAACAGTCCAGCCTGAACTGCCTGGACTGGAAACTAGCATCCTTGCATTAAATATCAAACAAATTAAATTAAATTTGAAAATAAACATTTTGGAGGGCAAATTAAGTAAAATTAAAAAATATTTTAAATTAAAACACTTCCTTCCCTACTACGATAAAAAAAGAAATGACAAACAGTGTATACAAAATTGTTATTAAATGAACAATTAAATACATTTAAATGAAAACCATTAATAAAAAGGACCTTAACAAATGTAATGATTATAGGAACTGACCAAATAACAATTAATTAAATATTAACAAATTAAAATAACCATTTATTAATTGACATAATTACCTGATAAAAAATTATATTACATAAGGCAAATTATACATTTAACACTTGACTCCTTTTAGAGGGTAGAAATAGTGCAGCATATCTACTTCTCGTCACTTCATGCTGCTTACAGCCTTTCCATGTGCAACACATCTTCTAGTAGTTCAGAACAAAAATATGTATTACAAAGTGCAAGTGTAGATACTTTTTTTCTGTTTAATGCTTTAATTTACAAAACTCCTTTTGAGTCATTGCACCTTTATATTACAGACAAGCAACTCTCCAGTCCTATTGGTTTTGCGGCTCCTGTACATGGACTTCGCTAAGTCAATAACATTCTCCAGTCTAAAGCAATTGGCATGAAAATGATGTTACTCTTTTGGAGCATCACACTCATGCTTGTTTTTAGGAATCTTTATGACCCCATCTGTATTGTATAACTTGGCCATTCTAACTTAGAACGTCCCTTCTTTTTTGTTGTTTTTTGCTGTTTTGGTTTTTGCATGTTTTGGGAAACTTGGGATTAACTATCACATGTTCACTTTGGATGGGAATATCTGTGACTAAATCATAGTTTGCTTACCTATTAAAGTGCAGTAAAAGGTCAGAGCATGTGTGTGGATAGTTAGGAACGTGCCCCTAAACACACTCATATTTTCAAAGGAGAATAATGGAACACTTTTTTTCTACATCATGAAAAGTTTTCTGTGCATAGAAAAACGGGAAAAATGTAAACCAGCAAAAGTGTATTTCCACAAGACCTAATCCTGTGTTGAGAATCGTGTAGGCCTGGGCGGTGAACTTCGCTCCGTTTGCGGAGTTTGCTGAGTTTTCTGAACGCTGCACTCCGCGGAGTGCAGAAAACTCCCCTTCGCGATGTGCAGCGGAATTTTTTCCCCGCTCGTGAACGGTAAATTCACGAGAGCAAGCAGCCGCTCAGGTAGAATTTCTACCTAAGCGGCAGAAATACCAGCACAAACTGCAGTTCGCACTGCACTCCGCCATTCGCGGAACTTCGCAGAGTTTTTTTGTAACTTTGCGGAGTTCTGCGTAGCATAACTCCACGAACTACGCCCAGGCCTACAATCGTGCAGGAGTATTTTGTAGTGGGATTACCATGGTAGTGTACAACATGAATGTACACTTTGAAGGTGTATTCCTTGAAAATCAGTAAATACTAGAAGTGCATAAATTGATGCAAATGATCAAAATAACATTAGGTTGAAAAATTTAAATTTTTCGGTATCATCCTTGTGTGCAGATATTAATCAGTGGTAGGATTTTTTTGGGGAGTGACTTTCGGTTCTTTGCAGTATCATTATTTTCTTTTTTTAAACTTTGTTTATCATTTTACACAAAAAGGAGAACATGGACAGTGAGTGATGGTGTAATGTGTGACGATGGTTGTGGAATACCAGTTTAGTCTGCGCACAGCAGTTGGAACGGTCTTTGTAAGAGATAGGATGGCATAGGTCTCATTCCCATCTCATCCCAACCTTGGTGTCACTTGTACGTTTAAAGGCCATGCAGGCACGAGGAAGTTTTAGCAACCATGTTATTATCTCCATATCTGTTGTTAACATTGACAAGGGGGTAAAATCATCTGGAGCTAAGGGATAAGAAGGGATAAGAAGGGATAAGAAGGGATGCGAGAGCGCAGTGTCCCATGCAGTCGACAAAGTATTAATTTGTCCATATAGGTGGAGTTAGTGAACCTATTGTCTTCCGCATGGGAAATCACATGCTTGTCCGGGAACAAATCACCCAAAAAGTGATGGGGCATCTTTAAAATGTAGAGCATGGTGCATGTGATTTTCTTGAAGATGGCGCACTAGGGGGTCCATGGCTATAATGAATAAAAGGGGTGATGGGGCACCCTTGCCTAGTGCTTCTGGAGATAACGCAGGGCTCAGATATAGAGCCATTCGACCTGTATGCGGGCTACTGGGTCAGAATACAGAAACGTGATCAGGGAAATGAACCCCCCAGGGAAACCCAGTCTCTGCAACGTTGCATGGAGAAAAGGCCATTCTAAAGAGTCAAAGGTAATTTCCGCATCAAGAAGGGCGACGCCTGCAGGTACATCTGGGAAAACCCTGTTGAGGGCGGAGAACACCGTGCGCGAATTGAAGGAGGTGGACCTATGGGGAACAAATCTGATTAGGATGGGTGAGATCTGGTCCAACAGTAAGGACACTCTGTTGACAATCGCCTTGGCAAGGAGCTTATTATCGAAATTAAGCAATGAAAGTGGCCTACAAGGGGCGCAGCTATGTGGGTCTTTACCGGGTTTGACCAAAAGGGTAATTACTGCTTCTCATAGTGAGGGCGGAAGGATTCCAGTTTCGAGGACCTCAGTGTACATATTTTATAAGTGGGGAGTCAAGGATACCATAATATGCTTTGTAAAAGGCACCGGTGAGGCTTTCAAAACCGGGGAGCTTAGAGCTGTCTAGAGAGTCAATTGCCTGGATAATCTGTTCACTAGAGATGGGTTCACTCATGGTCGAGTGGCAGAAACGTATGCATCTTTAAGAGAGTGTGTGCCAATGATATCATTTACGAAGCACAGCGAATGTGGATTACCACCAAAATGTAAGATGCTAGTGTCCAGCAATATGATCGTGATATCAAATCGCTCTTGCTGGGTCATCAATTCCTGGAAAAGGAGATGTCATTTTTGTTGGGGGCATAGACATTCAGTAGAAGGACCTGCTGTCCCATCAGTGTGATGTATAAAAAGGAGCAAGTCCCTATATATCCAAGTTAATAGGAAGCTATTTAGGCATCCACTAGTTACTTAAGAACCCATCAGTTCCACATTATAACATATGATAGAATTTTTTTTTTTTAAAACATATAACATGAATCACAACAAAATTTAGAAAAATGGTACAATTTATTCATACAATACAATAATTGGCATTAAAAAAGTGTCAAACAATCAGGGTAAAAAGTTAAAAATGTGTAAATCCACACAAAGAGCAATAAAAATACAAGTTGCCGACGCAGCGTTTCGGTATTTGTAATAACACCTTCATCAGGGCAAAATTCTAATTAATAAAAGAAAAATACAATTAGTTACATCAAACTTGTACATCTTTTTTTTTAAAATATAAGCATTATTTATTCCACTGACACATATTATTTACACTAAACATTATGAAAGCATGATTATAGCAGTACTGTTAAACACTTTGCGCCACTCTCTATGTATAGACACAGATGTTTCTAGGTTTTACTTATTGTGGAGCCATAATAAATCTACAAGAGATATTTGAGACAAAACATTTAACTTATTGAGTCGTAGAGATTGATTTCTTTTCCGCATTCCTTATTTAGAAAATGGAATTAATCAACCTCTGAAGTTAATTCGGAGGATTGTTTCATATTCTACCCATCTTCTCTTCGTTCGGTTAGATATCTCTGCTGATTTGCAGTATTCAGGTTATGGTTTCCGAATTGTAAACCCTTTTAAATAAATAATTACCAATCTGTTATCTCAACTTTTAACGATTGGCTTGTTTTGCTGTTCATCATCTCTTTACATTAGAATGATTACCTTCAACTTTCTTGATATATATGTTCTCTTTAGAGGACAAGGGAGCCACCGAAGTCTGGTGATTGACTGTTCGTCACTATTTAAAAACGAATAAATAAATTTTTATCTGTAGGTCCTACTTGTACTTTTTCAATTTATTATACGAATGACTTTTAAATCAACTTACCCACTGTTATGGATATGGACCTTGGGAGATGCGCGTGACTGGATATCCTGATAATCGCGCTAAAGGATATCCAGTCACGCGCATCTTTCAAGGTCCATATCCTTAACAGTGGGTAAGTTGATTTAAAAGTCATTCGTATAATAAATTGAAAAAGTACAAGTAGGACCTACAGATAAAATTTATTTATTTGTTTTTAAATAGTGACGAACAGTCAATCACCAGACTTCGGTGGCTCCCTTGTCTTCTAAAGAGAACATATATATCAAGACCCCGCCTCACCCACACCAGACAGTAATGACCAAGTGAATCCCAACAATGTCCAGAAAACAAACAAGAAACCCAACATGGAGTATTCCTTGGAGAGCAAGCAACACTGTAGCAATCAAATCCCTAATTTCAGAGCAATACCTGGTGATGGTACATAACTTTGGGTTTCAAGAGAAAGGTTACTCCGAGATGCAAGTGTGAAGGATCATTAACAAGAGTAAACAGCCAGCGGGCACAAAATATGAATGGTGGTGGTAGTGGTGTAGTCAGGGAGCATATCAGACTGGTGGCAAGAGGTCTGCGCTGGCAGAGACGTGGAGGTCCAGGAGGTAAGCGCTCCGGGGTGGTGTGGGATGAAGAGGGGTTATTGGTACCCAGCTGTTTGCATAAGGTCAGTGCCTCCAGAAGAGTGTCAAAGAATCGGGACTTGCCATCTCAACCACCCGGAGCTTCGCTGGGTACAGCATGCCATATTTAAGCCCCTGTATGCGAAGCAGGGCTTTAATGCCATTGAACTTTCGCCGCCCTTAATGTACAGAAAGTGTGAAGTCGAAGTATAAGGAGATAGTCGCACTCTGATACTGCAATGGACCCTCCTTTTGGGTCTGGCAGAGCACAGTGTCTCTGTCTCTGTAATTAAGCAAGCGTGCGACAATGACGTGTTTGGGGAAGCACTCCCTGGTGGATGGGGACCCAGTGATCTGTGGGCTCTTTCTGCCACAAACATGGATGTGAAGTGTTGGGTACAGAGTAGGTCAGTGAGTAGTCGCTCCACAAAGTGTTCAGGGCGCCCCATGTATGTAGATTCTGCAAGTCCCATCATTCGAACATTATTCCAGTGGGAGTGCGCCTCGAGGTCTCCATTTTTGGTGGTGGCAGAGACGGGGTAGGTTCTCAACTGCACTTCACATCAGGGCACAAGTTGTGTCCTCAGTCAGCTAAAATGTAGCTTGCTCACTGCATCCACCCAATGGGATCCTTTACTTTGCCTATTTGGTTTGTTGATTTACCACTAATGCAGGTATAATCTTTTTGCTTCAACTTTATGGTAGTGATTGGATAAATACACACTTATATCACTGTGTAGATTAGTAATTCAGGTCCTGATGAATTGCCTTTGACTGATTTCAACTTCTGTGGCAAGAAAAATGTCGACCAACCTATGCACAAGTTCATGAGCTGATACAGACCATTACTTGTGATTACAGCCATTACTTTTGATTTTAACCTAGACAAGGTTACCCACTAAATAAAAATAGTATTCGGGTACTTAAGCTCACCCACATTTACACTAATCTACACCTTAGAGCCCATACACGTTCACCCTCGTTTCACATATGGCAAAAAAAACAAAAGATCTTTGGCAAAGAGACCCTTTGTGGGTGCCATGAAAACACTGCAGTGCTGGCCAGGCGAGTGTAATGCTCTATGATGAAGCATGATGCCCATCTGAGAAGGTGAGGGTTCTTGCTCCTGAGTATTGAGATGCCCCCATCTGGATCCTCAGCTATTTAGCACCAACCTGTTCATTTTCTTTATTTCTTTAGGAACTGCATGCCCCCTGTTGTTACTCGACTATTAATTGGAGCAGGTTTTGGAACATTTATGCACTGTTTGTCCCTTAGCTTCCTTTTTTATAGCCACCGCTTTCAAAGCCACTCTGTCTTCTCCAGTCGCCTGGTCACAGAGACCACACCATCCTCAAGGTCAGAGACTCGTACCTCCGCCGCGTCAAGCCTAGTGCCATGGTGCACTCTGGATGTTCCCCCATACAGTCCAGTTTTTCAGCCTGGGTGTTGAAACGGACGTTGATGGTGCTGAATCTCACTCGTAGGTCTCCGATAATAGCCGCAGAACCCCCTTGTAGATCAGTGACTTGAGTCGTGCTGGGGCAGTCTTTTGCATCAGATAGGTAGTCGGACCTCGTGGTTGCTGTGCGTGGTCAAAGGGGAGCTTGTGCTGTTTTGGGTCTCCCAAACCATGGCGATCAGTCCACAGAGTGCACAGCATTGATGGCAGAGGCAGGAGCTATGACCACTATGCATGTGAAAGGAGTAGTTGTGGTAGAGGTCGAAGCAAGGCCCAGACTGTGCTTGAGTCTGCAGGTGTCAGTTGGGGTGCAGGTAGGAGCTTTAGGCGTAGAACACTGGAAGTAGATGGGACCGGTGTCAAGTAGATCAGACACCACGCAGCCCCTTCCACACAACGGAAAGTGTGAGCTGGGGAGGGGGGTAGAAGGAAAGCAATCCTGTCTTCGAGGAGCAGTAGATGGTTTGGCAGGAAGGGTAGGGATCCCTCCACAAGGATTTAGTCGCTGGTGGAGACCTCCAGGCGCAGGGCCCAACCAGAAAGTTTACATAGGCTTCCCAGTAGTATGGCAGTGGCTAAACTAAGGGTGGTGGCAGGTCCAGGGTCTAAAGGAAGAGCACAAAGTGGGGCGAGCAGTGTACTCACAGGCAGGATCTTCTTCATGATCCAACACCAATGCAGAGGAGGTGGAAGTCTCCACCATCTCCTAGAACCAAGCGTGTTGGGCAAGTCAGAGGGTACACCCACTTCGACGAGCCTTAAATACACCGCAGGGTACCCTAAGACCGTTGCAGCGCCGCCTCAGGTGACAGGGCACTCCGCTACGAAGTGGCGGACCGAGAGTAAAGGAGGAGGTTGCATCACCCACTAGTCGTATCGTCAAGGCTCGAATTTAGTCCAAGCAAGGAGGCAGAGGGTCCAACATAGGCCAGGCACAGGAAGGCCCAGACAGAGTCTTTATAGGCCCAATACACGTCGATGTATCCCAAGGTGACGGCAGCCGGCAGAAGGTGTAGCCAGGAGGCAGGAAGGCCGGCGCAGAGCCCAGGTGGATACCGGGGAAGCACAGATGGAGGGCCCAGTGAGGCTCAGTAGCCTCAGCCCCAGTCGCCATGGTGCTAGCAACGCGAAGCTAGGCCTCTCCTAACCTTCTCCAAACTCTAGCTCTATGGCTATTCATCGGGGCAGCAGCTGGCATAAATCAGCTCCACTGGTGAAAGGGGATCAGCATCTTGTCACTCTGATGGTTAGGGATAGCTTGGAATACGGTAACCCAAAGATGTGAACTATTGGCGCCGGAGCTTTACTGCCCTATGGCCATTTCGGTCAACGGCGTGGCTCGCCCTCTCTCTCTTTGGTATCATTGACTCATTGCTTTAATTGATGAAGATTTTACATAGAATAATAAAACCGCTGAGATTAAACATCCAGATCTTATAAAAATGTATAATTTGTTTGTGCTGGGGACAGTATTTTATTTCTTCTGCCAATGCCCTCTAATTTTGGTCTTTTTCACCAGTTACTAATTTCTTTTTGTATTCAATGTATGACCATTGAAGACCAAACCCAAGGTTGCAAATCAGTATTGCAATGTTTTCTTTCAGGGACTCGAGTACAGTTCCAGTAAACAACACTTCTTAGTTTGTTGTGCCATGGTTCCTTCTGTTTTATGAAGCCTTCTCACCACCACTTACCAAAATTCTCCTATTTTAACAGATTTTCATTTCGTTTATATTAGATATTCACCTGAAGTGTTAAATTTGGGAAAAGCATCTGACTTGCTTTGGTATATTTTATTGAGGACCGTTTGGGGTGCAATAGATTCTGAATAAGTATTTCCATTGTAATAAATGAAATATTTCCTTACTGGAGCTAGCTTTTTGATCTTTAGTGCAATCTCCTATTGCTTGTTCGTTAGTGAGCGTTGCAAGCTGTATTCCATTTATATCTCACATTCAATTAAGTGCGTGACCGTTCCTCAGCTAGGACTTTATATATGGCCAAAATATAACATCCTGATCCAGTAGTGTGGTTAATGTCTGTGATTTCAGAGGTCTGCTCCCCAATTGTGGCCAGAGGACCTCCCCCTTTCACGTTAGTCTGGCGTAAAATAGGAACTGTTCTGGCTATATTTGGTGTTCGTCTTTCATTTTATCAAATGGTTTAATTTTTTCATCAGTACTTAAGGCTCCTATCTTAATGCACCCAGCCTAAATTAATCCTGCATTGCCACCTTTTTTAGGTCTCGGCATCGAGACCTATTGTCGCCGAGTTCGCTCTCAAGGGATACAGAGCTGTGCACGAGCCTACCAGGGTCTGTGGACGCGCACACACACAGGCAGGCACGCACCGCGCACACACAGACACACACACACACAGACAGACACACGCACGCACACACACACACACACACACCTCCTCCCTCTCTGTCCACTCCCTCTCTGCCGCCCCCCCCTCTACCCCCACTCACCGGGCTCTTTCCCTCCGCAGCGGGTCAGTCACGGCAGCAGGCAGACTCGGTGTCTTCTCCGGCGATCTTCAGCTGATGTGCATGCCCACGCTGCGTCTCGTGCACGCCCACCACGCTGTTTTGCGCCCGTTGATCCTCAGCTTGTCATTTCATAATTTCCAAGACGTCTTCAGTAATTGCTTTCAGCTCTGCGGTTTGTAGGGTCCGCATGAACGCTCAATATGTTATTATTATTCTGTTTAATGCTGTTGCTCACTGGCGGCGCCGTTGGGAGCCCTCACCCCCGTCCTGGGATCTCTGGCTAGGGTGGCATGGAGTCCATTCGCGGGGGGGTGCCCGCGGTCCTCGGTAGGGCGCCCACCGGTGCCGGCTCCAGGGCAGCGCGCCGAGAGCCGCCAAAGACCCGCGGGCCACCCCTACACGGGAGACGGGCTGGGGTGGACGATACAGTCGATATCTGACCTCCCGGGCCCGCGCCCGGCGCGGGGGGGCTCGGCCATGGGCCAAGAGGCTCGGGGGTCTCCATAGGGCAGCGGCGGGAGCTCCATAGGGCGCCACTAACAAGCTGTGAGAGGGGACTCTGGTGCTGAACACCCCTCCCCGGGCGCCGCTTAGTTCAGGCGAGGACTGGGAAGACTGGTACTGCCAGAGCGCGCGCAGGGCGCAGGGTGTCACTTTAAGGACCCCCGGGTGCTCCACTGAAGAGGGCCATGTTGGGGAGGGGGTGGGGCACCTCTGTAGGCGCGGTGCACCCCAGGGCTTGGCACCACAGGCTCGGTTGACTCCATCAATGTGGACCAACCACGGGGGCTCCGTCAGTGGACTCAGTGAGGGCAGACTGGGGCACCCCATAGCCGCAAGGACACTCCCCCTCTACCTGACCGTGTGGTGGTCTCTCTCCTTAACAAAGACCCCCCCAGGCAGCACAATCAACAAAGACGGGCTGTGCGACTGCACCGGTGCCGTACCCACCAAGAACTGATTGGATGGGGGTCCTCTGTTGCCATAACAACCTCCCGGCGCTATGCTCGCCGACGACTAGTTGGGTTCAGGCACTCAATCACGGCGCGCGCCCTCTGGCAGTGGAACCCATGGACGCAGGTCGGTTTGGAGGGTCGTCGCTGCCGTAAGGACCCTTCGGCGGTACTCCCACGCAGGCCGGCGGGGGCTGGACCGAACCTCACTGCCACAAGGACCCCCGTCGCAGCGGCGCTCCAGCAGGCTGGACCCTTCCACAACAAAGCAGATGAGATGGATGTTTATGTGTGCACGCGCCATACTTCTCTGCAAGGGCATCGCACCAATCAGCTCTTTTAGGCCTCCCTTTTGAGTCCCCAGGGGCTGGCTCTTGCCTTGTCACCCGTGCCAATATTGGGCGAAGCAGTGGACAGACCCCCTGGCAGGGGTGTAGTAACCATTGGTGCAGCTGCACCGAGGCGCAGAGCTCTGAGGGACCCATAATACCCTGATAAAAGGTGTATTTGCTACTCAAATAGCTGCCAAGGCGGGAATGTTCTTGCTTGCACCGGGGCCCTTGGCATGCTTGCTAGGCTGCGCTCTGGTGCAGGCTGATCGCCCTCCCCACTGTCTCATCAGTAACTAGTAATTAATGGCCGTGCTACGGGGTGCTGCTCGCTTGCAAGGTCTGTCCCGAACTGGCTCCAACACACTGCCTTAAATAGTGCGGAGACCCCTTGAGCTCTCTCTCCACCTCACCTAGCTCCTCCAGGTGAGCTGGAGGAGGTGTCTAGGGGCCGCTGGAGTGGGGCAGCATGGGTGCTCCAGGGCAGGCACGAGGGGCAGTAACAGAGCCGTGCTCGGTATCTGGAATCGGGACATCAGGGCTGCTGTAGGTCAGACAGAGGTGAACTCTCAGGTGTGCGTGAGGCCCGGTACTGGAAGAGGTAGGGGCAGAGCTAGGTTGCCCCGCCAGGACTAAAAGTACTGAATGGCAGAGGCGGTAAAAGTCTGCTAGCAGAGCCCTGTGTGGGTTGTTAGTGGATACACGAGGGGAGCTCCAGGGGGCTCCCTCAGCAAAAGTGGGCGGTGGTGGGCCAGGGAGAGGGGCCCCCTCCATGTATTTTGAAGCGGGCCCCCTCAAGTTTAGTTAGGCCACTGGGCAGAGCTATGCTTTTAGCTAGGTACTGAAACAGTAGAGGTGGTGCGAGGTGCACTTGTATTGCTGACACATATGCTCACCCATGTACTGGGAAGGGGAGCATGATGGGAATGTGGTTCATTGGGAGATCTGTCCGTTAGTGCAGGTACTGGAATAGGAGGCGAGAGGTAGGTGCTTGGCGGGGTGCATGAGTGGAGGTTTATGTGTGTTTCACTTCTGGACTGGAGGTGCAGTAAACGAACACCAAAAACCGTGCTGGGTAAGCTATCGCCTCTTAATGATGAGTGAGGTAAAGGATACAACAAGGACATGGCTGGTCTCTGTGTGGATTTGGGGATACCAGCTAGAATATTGCTACCCACTCTTCTGTTGCAGTATTGGTGCGCCTCTGTCATATTAAGGCTCAGTGTTCTGTCAGGGTCCAGCTGAGCCCTTGTCAATGCATGACTTGGTCCCTGGTAGTATATACAAAAAGAACAATTGGTGGACGGGATGCTGAATAATGTCAAACATTCACCCCAGTACAGAAATCTGGGCCTAAATCCATCATTTTTTTGCTCCCCATGCCATTCCAGTTTAGACCCATCCATATGGAAATCAGTCTTGACCCTGCTACCCATGGGAACAGTCCAACCCGAACTGCTAGGTCAAGTCCTACCTGTACCAGAAACAAGCATCCTAGAACCGGTTTCTGGGTTTCACCCCTCATCAGCCAGGCTGGCTTGACTCCAGTGGCATGGATATCAAACATTCACCCCAGTACATAGATCTGGGCCTAAATCCATTGTTTTATTTTCTCCCCATGCCATTTCAGTTTAAACCCAGACATGTGCAAATCAGTCTTGACCCTACTGCCCATGGGAACAGTCCAGCCCAAACTACCAAGCCACGTCCTCCCTGGACCAGAAACAAGCATCCCAGGACTGGTTTTGGATTTAGGCCCATATCTCTGTACAGGGGTGAATGTTTGACATTGTTCAACATTCTGTCCATAAATTGCTCTTTTAGCATGTCACCCCGAATGGGACGAGTATGCTCAGACGTGGGTCCCATGCTCTCCATGCCTCTAGAGTCAAGCTAGCCTGGCTGATGAGGGGTGAAACCCTGAAACCGGTCCCATGATGCTTGTTTATGGTTTATGGAGGACCTGGCCTGGCAGTTCGGGCTAGACTCTTCCCATGGGGAGCAGGTGTACTGGGGTGAGTGTTTCACATTGTTCAACATCCAGTCCATCAATTGTTCGTTTTGCACCAGGTAGGATATGGCAGAGTCTCTGTCAGGTGATTACTCTTTTATCATGATATGGCTGGTCTTTGGTCAGCTATGACTGGACCTTCGTCATAGTATCGCTGGTTCTCTGTTACTAAATAACTGGGCCTCTGGATGGGATAATTCTTGAACTTTGTCACAGTACCTCTGGAGCCTGCCCATGATATGGCCATGGTGCTTATGGCGACACAGCTGGGTCTGTTGTCATGTATGTGTGGGTCCCTGCATTGACGTAGATGAGCGCTTCGTAAGACATTGCTACTGTCATTATATGCCAGCCCCTTCCCCACTAGGCTATGACACTGCACAATGTCAGATTAAACTTGTGCCCCTGGTAGGATATGTTTGACCCTTCTAATAAGGGTATACCGTAAAGAGAGTCCCTTGCTTCTCTGTGTCACAGGACCTGAGCTACTCCCAGGGCTTTAAGTGGGATGATAAAACTGGGGGGGGGTCTCTCAAGTGGGAGTGGCCAATGTAATTAAGACAAGGGGTGGTGAGGGACAGAGTCTCTGAATTAAGCAGAATACTCTCACCCAGTCAAAAGATCAGGGCTAGATCCAACACCGTTTTTTAGCTCATTGCACCATCCCAGTTTCAGAACCTGGCTGTATGCAAATTAGTCTGTTCCTGTCCCAGTGCATGATGGGAACAGGGCAAACCAAACTACAAAAGCCAATTCTTACACTAGGAAGGAAACAAGCTTCCGGGGACCGGTTTCTGGCATTACAGCCGTCTTCGGCCCGGCTTGCTTGAATCCTGATGGTGCAATGAGATTACTCTGCTTAATTCAGAGACTCTGTCTATCACCACCCCTTGTTGTAAATTATTTTGTCCACCCTAAGCGTGGAAGGGTATACTCAGATGTGAGTCCCTTGCTCATTGCACCATCAGGATTCAAGCAAGCCGGGCCGAAGACGCCTGAAATGGCAGAAACCGGTCCCCGGAAGCTTGTTTCCTTCCCAGTGTAAGAATTGGCTTTTGTAGTCTGGTCTGCCCTGTTCCCATGATGCACTGGGCCAGGGACAGACTAATTTGCATACAGCCAGGTTCTGAAACTGGGATGGTGCAATGAGCTAAAAAACAGTGTTGGATCTAGCCCTGATCTCTTGACTGGGTGAGAGTACTCTGCTTAATTCAGAGACTCTGTCTATCACCACCCCTTGTTGTAAATTATTTTGTCCACCCTAAGCGTGGAAGGGTATACTCAGATGTGAGTCCCTTGCTCATTGCACCATCAGGATTCAAGCAAGCCGGGCCGAAGACGCCTGAAATGGCAGAAACCGGTCCCCGGAAGCTTGTTTCCTTCCCAGTGTAAGAATTGGCTTTTGTAGTCTGGTCTGCCCTGTTCCCATGATGCACTGGGCCAGGGACAGACTAATTTGCATACAGCCAGGTTCTGAAACAAGGATGGTGCAATGAGCTAAAAAACAGTGTTGGATCTAGCCCTGATCTCTTGACTGGGTGAGAGTACTCTGCTTAATTCAGAGACTCTGTCTATCACCACCCATTGTTGTAAATCAATGTAATTAAGGGCGTGGCTTACAAACACCTAAACTCAAAATCCATGCTTATCATAGTGTGCCACCCAACTTGTTTTTAGGTTTGGCCTGGCGTTCGCTGCGCAGCAGTGTTCGCGCAGGCGAAATCTTTTGAAAAGCAGTCTGGGGCTTTGTCTCGCCTCTCTGTTCCATTGGCTAGCTCCATAAATGGAGGCTAGCCGTTGGAACAGAGATGCGTCAGTCATTGTGGGAGCAGATTCGTGGGCGTTCCGGCGATTTTTACTCATCCCGCCCGTTTTAGAACGTCATTGCGGCGGTGGGCGGTGGTTTACTTTTTTTTTTTTTTTAGGTTTGTTTTGGTCATTTCTTCGAAGATGGCGGGCGGGCGGTAGCTTACTTGCGAAGCTCCGCAGTGCCGTTTTGAACCAGCGTGTGCCAGTTCCCGCCCCCCTCCCGCTGTTCGTGTGCCCGTTCCCGCCCCCTCCCGCTGTTCGTGTGCCCGTTCCCGCCCCCCCTCCCGCTGTCCGTGTGCCCGTTCCCGCCCCCCCCTCCCGCTATCACGGCACCTCGGCTTGTTGTCTACTCCGGTCGTCCTCCGTGCGGGGATAACTATTTGCATAATAATGCATTCAGGGAATCTAGCGCTGCAGCGTCCGTGACCCGGTGCTAATAATCAGGAGCCGAGCTGTAGCGCGCAGGGTGGGGCTGGTGATCATTCACATTGGAGGGGGGGCTCGCGCAATCAAAAGTGCGCGTGACTTGTGACAGAGGCATACCCGAGAGACACCCCATCATGTACTTCTTTTGAGGCCCCCAGTCTGCAGCCTCAGGTGAGTCTAGTGTCCTTGCAGTCAGTCACTTTGCAATCAATTCTCAGCATGGCACTGGGTGGGGTCACGAGAGCCGTGAAAGGGGCAGTCACAGTATTTCACTGGCGCTTCTAGCGTTTGCAAGCGCCTCACTCAAATCATTTGGCACTTGACCCCCTCCAGGCTGCTTGTTCCGGTAAGGCTCAGGCGCAGTACTGATGTCTCCGCTCCACCACTGCCTGGCTCTCGATTTTCCCAGCACTGATTCGTGGCCTTGAGAATTCCTGTCTTTAATCATATAATGAGGGCCATTGGCATCCCACCCCGGCGCCCACCCTCGGTGGCTTCTGATGACCAGAGCTCTGCCGAGAACAGGGAAGCAGGACGCGGTGCGCTGCTTCAGCCAGTGCCTTGAGGCGGATTCCCCAGAGCGCTGTAGTGAAGCATCATTCCTTCCAATTCTAGTCCGTGTAGAAGCGGTCTGATTACAGAAGCCTCTAAGAATCCACGACGTCACCCATGACTCGGTCCTTCTGTTCTGGGATTTCCATTGCAAATCTTTGTTTTCGACTCTGTCAGTTCATCTGGATCGACTAAACTGACCCAGGACTACAACTCCCAGAGTGCATTAGATTGGAAAAAGACAACTCTAGACGGGAACGCCACATCATCGGTGACTGTCCACTTCCTCGGGCTCCAGGGTCAGAAGCAAAGCTGTCGAGAGGTCGCTTTTGTTTTTCAGCTAGCAGCAGCAAGCATTCTGTGACTCGCATGCCCGTTTTGTAGGAAAAAGTGAAAGTACACTTCCTGGCTGTAAGGTACTGGTAGGCCCCGGCGGTTCTGCGCAGTGGATTTGTGAGCAGGGGCCGGGCGGGGCATGGTGGTGGCTCGAGTTGTGCATCGTGGTGACCCGTGGTGTATGGTGGCTGGCTGCAGCGTGCAAGCAATACATCAAACCATCCTCATGGTGAATGACGTACCTTTTGTCAACCAGTCAGCTAAGGTGTGATGGCCACTCGAAAAAGCTGGGGGGGGTGAAAAACTTTAATGCGGGTTTGGGGGGCCGGTGGCGGGCCACTGCATTAGTTGCTGACCTTTGCTCTACCACTGTTCATTTCTTTGAGAATCCGGCCCGGGCCTGTGTGGCAGTCCTGCAGTGTTTACTCTGCTATATTTGTGATCACAACATTAGCCGAGTAAAGTGTAGGCAGCACGCAAATTACCTTGTCAGCATGTTGATCTGCCGGCAGCACAGTGCTGTTTGTGTACCTCTTGGCGCCATCGTCCATTTGCGAGAGATTAAGCTATTGGAATTGTAAATGACAATGCCATTAATTTATCTGTTTTCAAAACCAACACATAAATAAAAATGTTGTCATTTACAATGCCAATAGCTCTAACTTTGGCAAAGGCGAGACCGTTGCATTGTAAATGCTTGTTCTCTGATACATTTACCTCACGGTCGGGCCACAAGATTGTCTTTATAGGGGCGGTTGGAGGGCTACTCTCAGTAAAGAGCATGGCCTATTTGCCCAGCTGAAATATTAGCACTGTGATTCTTGAATCTAGACAAGGGGTCCTCACTATTGTGAAAAGGAGGCTGCAAGCTACTTGGAAAAGTTAAAAGAAAATCGACAGCTCTTTCATAAAATGTTGTGGCTGTGATTAGTCAGCTTTTCCTAGAACGGAGATTGGCAGACATTCCAATAAGTTATGATTCAAAATGTACATGTTTTGTAGGTTTGCACAGGTGTTTGAATACAACACCGATAGAATGCTGAAATTATCGAAATTGAAGTATTACGTATGAATTCTCTTCCAAAAGCACAGCTGTGTAAAATATGTAAAGCATTGTATAATATTTTCTAGAAGACAATCGGTTAATTTTATTGGTTTGAACACTGCACAATTTAGAGGAACATATTGCTGCACTAGAAGTGTGAGTGCTACTGTCAAAATTACCAAGTGGTTTGCCCGATCGCTGCAAACATTTAATATAAAATGTATGATCCATTTGAAACAAAACCTTCAATGTTTACATACCTGTCCATATATTCTCTCAACCAGTTTTGTTGAACACAGTGTTTTCATAGTAGTATGCTTTTTTTTAGGTTGATCCTGGATACCAACCTTTGATCAAGCATTCAGAAATAAACCTTCTTTCACAATGGAAAACCAGATCTCATTTCATCTGACCTACAATTCGTCTCTCAAGTAAAAACTCTAGTGAGTATTCAAATACACCTGTATACATTATTTTTTTAACATAAAGTAACAAACGGTTAAACATAAAAAGAGAACTCCTAGACTTGTATAGATGAATAAAATGTTTGCTATCATGTTTCACACAATCCGTTGGCAGGGTCTAAGTGCACGATTCATATAAAATATTGTACACCTGCGTGTGAATTAGTTGTACGAAAAGTAGTTTTTTTTTTTTCTTTTTAATAATGAGAAAACCACTTACCACTACGCAAATTGGACAGTACGTTGATCAGGTGGCGAGGAGAGAGGCGCTGAGGGACTTGCCGTAAGCTTCCACAAAATTGTATCTTTAAATTCAAAAACGTTTGCAGGACTTCCCAAAAAAGCCTTCAAACCATTTCTCTCCTTGGAAAAGTGATGTTGCCTTCAGCCATAGTTAATGTGGTCCCTGCATAAGAAAGAGAAGGGGAGAACATCCCCATTTAATGGCATAGGCGAAGGATATGTTCTACTCTTGAAGAAAAAAACATAAACCATGCTGTAAATGTCTGCCAAAAACTGGTCATTATTAAAGGCTCAGAGTGTAGTCATATGGCTCCTAGATTTACTCATGTAAATGTATTTATATCACACAGTTTTGAGTGTAACCCTTAGAATTCCGTTAATTGCCGAGGTATAGTTGTACATCTATGCCCCTAGGCTTAATTTTGTGTTGTGAATGGGATGCTAATTCACTGACATTTGTAGTTCTGATGGAGTGGGAGCAGGTCTTTGGCAGGAAGCTAAGATAAGCATAATGGGCGGATTTCAATCTATTTTTTCTTTTCAGTTCTTAACATATTTTGTTAGAATTTCAGCCACTAATTGAAGCAGTGATCTTTACTACAGTTTACACTAAATTCAATAGTCATCCCTATATTTTCCAAATGTAGACATTATTATGGTATCCAAAATTTGTCTTTGATTTGTCATTTTCCATATGAGATAGTTACATGTCAGGATATCTTTCTTTTTATAAAGTTGTCACTTCATAAAAGATCACTCTTTTTCAAAAAGCTAAACCAGTCAAACCTTTTCTATAAAGGAAAATAATTGCAAAGTTCTGCAGGGGCTATTAACCAAGGCAACTTCCAGTTTGTAAAATAGTACTCTTGTAGCATTTCTTTACAAACTCTTACATGCCTTTGTGAATTGGGCCTAGTGAGAAATTGGGTTGTTGGTTGAGTGGGAGTTAAACCCTGCTCAAGCAACAGCCACAATTCCCGTCAGGGTGAACAACTAAAGTCACTAAATTAACACCTGATTAAAATTCTGGTAGCTTGATACACAAGCAGTCAGACTTAACCTTTTGGTTGCTCATGACGGAATAGTTCCGTCATGAGCACCAGTTCTCCTGTGCTCATGACGGAATCATTCCGTCATGAGTACAGGCAAGGAAAATCCCTCTGCTGCAGACAGCGGATGGATTTCCAATTTTGTTTGCCTTGGGAGGTAGGGAAGAGCTTCCCCAACCTCCCGAGGCATGTTTCGGGTGTTGATTGCAATGGCGATCGTGAGCATGTCGCCCTGTCGTCATTACAATGAAAATAAAATTAGTTTCAGTTTCACTGTTTCGGTGTTTGTGGGGCTATCTCAGCCTCCTGATCACCGAAACACATGGAAGAGGTCCCTAGTGGACCCCTGCTTGGTGATCACCACAGGAGGGCGATCCACATGCAGGGATCCATCCCCTAGCACCAGGGAGGGGGGAGTGGCCCTTTGGGCAAGTGCCTTTGCTCCCCCATAGAGTTTTGCCAGAGACAGTCTTTTTGCCCCTCCCTGGAGAGCAGATGGTGGCATTAGCCCCCAATTTGCCCCCTGCAGGGGGCAGAAAGCACCTTAGATGCCAGGGATTATATTTTTATTGGCATGGGGTGGGGGTTGCCCAGAATGGGCATCCCGATGCCCCCAACCTACCCCGCAAAGAAGGCAAAAGACTTTCTGCCCCTGAGGCATATGAGGGCAATAGCCCCTGATTTTCTCCCGGGGGGGCAGTAAGCCCACTAGGCAGCAGGGATTTTTAGTTTTTTTATACATAGGGGTGGGAGATTCCCAGAAGGGGCAATGCCAATGCCCCCACCCTACCCCGGCAAAGAAGTCAAAATATTTTTTGCCCCTCCCCCCCGAGGCATATGGGGCAATAGCCCCTTATCTGCCCCCCCAGGGAGCGAAGAAAGCCTACTAAGCACTAATTATTTTTCTTTTTCCAAAGTTCGGGGAGTGGGCTGCCCAGAATGGGCAAGCCAATGCCCCACCACCCCCCAAAAATGCCACTGTCTTTCTGCCCCCCCCCCCAGGAAGCAGATGGGAGAAGTAGCCCCTGATCTGGGCCCCAGGGGGGGGCAGAAAACCCACAAGGGATCAGGGATTTTGTATATTATATACGTAGTGGTGGGGGCTGCCCAGAATGAGCAATACCCCCAACCCAAAAAAAATTGTCGCAGTCTTTCTCCCTCCCAGGATGCAGATAGGTGCATAAGCCACTTATCTGCCTCGCAGGTTTGGGGGGGGGGGGGGGGTGGGGGGGGAGGGTGCAGTAAGCCAAATAGGCATCAGGGAATATTTATTTTTTAAATTCAGGGGTGTGGGCTGCCTAAAATGGGTATGCCAATCCCGCCACCATGCCCCAAAAATGCCACAGTCTTTCTGCCTCCTCAGGAGACAGATGGGGCAGTAGCCCCTGATCTGCCCCCCCCGGGGGGCAACAGAGAGTCCACGAGGCAGCCGTGATTACGCTGGCTTTTTTTATGCGTTGGGTGGGGGCTGCCCGAATGGACATACCAATGCCCCCACCCCCAAACAAATAACCACAGTTTTTCTGACCCCCTTGGGGGCATATCGGGGCAATCCCTCCCTCCCTCCCCCCCCACGATTCCCCCCAGGATGGCAGAAAGCCCACTAGGCACAGAGATGTATTTAGCAATGTGCCTACCTGTGGATTTTGGGCCCTAAAGCAGCCGGCGCCTAGGGAAGCCTGTCAAACCTACACATTTTTGAAAACTAGACGCCCAGGGTAATCCAGGATTAGGTTGACTTGTCTGACTCTCACCAGGTTCTGTTACCCAAAATCCCTTGCAAACCTCAAACTTTGTAAAGAAAAAAAAGAACAATTTTCCTCATATTTCTGTGGTGGAAAGTTCTGGAATCTACGTGGGTCCACAAAATTCCACACACCCCACATTCCTCAATGTCTTCTGAGAAAAATGGTACATCACTTGTGTGGGTAGGCCTAGTTCCCGCGAAAGGAAACAGCCCAAAACATATTGAGGAGATATCAAAATGACCTATCCCAAAACAACCTGATTTTGCAAGGGGGATCACCTGGGTTTTTGTCCCCGGGCTCGGCAGCCATCTTGGGAAACCTACCAAACCCACACATTTCTGAAAACTAGACACCCAGGGGAGTCCAGCGAGGTATGGTTTGCGTGGACACCCTAACAGTTCCCAGAATCCCCTACAAACCTCAAATTTAGCTGAAAATAAATTTTCCACATATGTTTGTGTGGAATTACTGTGCCGCCACAAATATCCTACCCCACAGCGTTCCCTTCATTCCCCTGAGTAAAATGATACCTCACTTGTGTTGGTAGGGCCTGTGACTGGGAAGAGCCAAAAACATAGGGATTAAGGGTACAGCACAGAGAATTCTAAGCGCTACTTTTTTTAAAAATACGTTTTTAGGCAATTCTGTATTGGACACCCACACAAGTGAGGTATCATTTTACCCGGGAGACTCAGGGGAACACTGTGGGTTAGGACATTTGTGCCAGCATGATAATTCCACACAAAAATATGTGGAAAATGTGGGTTTTTTTCAGCTAAATTTGAGGTTGGCAGGGAGTTTTGAGTTGGAAAACATTGGGGTCTCCACGTAAGTCATAACCCGATGGACTCCCCAGGTGTCTAGATTTCAAAAATGTGTTGGTTTGGTAGTTTCCCAAGATGGCACCGAGCCCGGGCCCAAAAACCCAGATGACCCCCTTGCAAAACCAGGTTGTTTTGTTATAGGTAATTTTGATGTCTCCTCAATACGTTTTGGGCCCTTGCCTGTCATGGGTACTTGACCCACCCACGCAAGTGAGGTAACACTTTTTTCAGGAGAGCTGGGGGAACGCTGTGTGGTAGGAAATTTGTGGATCCATGCAGATTCCAGAACTGTCACACACAGAATTTCTTTTCAGCAAAATGTGAGGTTTGCAGGGGATTCTGGGTAGGAAAACGTTAGGGAGTCCACGCAAGCCATACCTCAATGGACTCCCCCGGCTGTCTAGTTTTCAGAAATGTGTGGGGTTGGTAGGTTTTCCAGGATGGCTGCTGAACCCGGGGCCAAAAACCCAGGTGACCCCCCTTACAAAACCAGGTTGTATTGTGATAGGTAATTTTGATGTCTTCTCAATATGTTTTGGGCCCTTGCCTATCGCACAGACTTGACCCACCCACACGAGTGAGGTAGCATTTTTATCAGGAGACCTGGGGGAACTCTGGGTGGTAGGAAATTTATGGATCCATGCAGATTTCTGCATTTTTCCATATAGTAGTTTGAGAAAAACTTATTTTCTTTAGCTAAATTTGTGGTTTGCAGGGGATTCTGGGTAGGAAAACATTGGGGGCCCACACAAGCCATTCCTCGCTAGACTCCCCCGGGTGTCTAGTTTTCAGAAATGTGTGGGTTTGGTTGGTTTCCCAAGACGGCCGCCAAGCCCGGGGCCAAAAACCCAGGTTACCCCCCACCCCCTTTGCAAAACCAGGTTCTTTTGTGATAGGTAATTTTGATGTCTCCTCAATACGTTTCGGGCCCTTGCCTGTCGAGGGTACTTGACCCACCCACGTGACTCAGGTACCAATTTTATCAGGAGACCTGGGGGAACGGTGAGTGGTAGTACATTTGTGGATCCAAGTAGATTCCAGAACTTTTTATCACAGAAATGTGAGGGGAATGTGTTTTCTTTTACAAAGATTGAGGTTTGCAAGAGATTCTGGGTAACTGAACCTGGTGAGAGCCAGACAAGTCACCCTATCCTGAATTCCCCAGGTTGTCTAGTTTTCAAAAATGTATAGGTTTCCTACGTTTCGCTAGGTGCAGGCAGAGCTAGGGTTCGAATTCTACAGCTAGGCACTTTGCAAAAAAAGGGTCAGTTTTCACTGTGAAAATGTGGTGTGTCCACATTGCGTTTTGGGCCGTTTCCTGTTGTGCGCACTACGCCTACCCATACAAGTGAGGTAGCATTTTTCTCAGAAGACTTTGCCGAAGGTGGGGTGGATGGAATTTTGTCAATCCACCCAAATTCCAAAACTTTGCACCACAGAAATGTGAGGAAAATGTGTTTTGTTTTTTTACAAAGTTTTAAGTTTGCAAGGGATTCTGGGTAACAGAACCTTGTGAGAGCCAGACAAGTCACCCTATCCTGGATTCCCCTGGGTGTCTAGTTTTAAAAAATGTATAGGTTTGCTAGGTTTCCCTAGGTGCCGGCAGAGCTAGGGTTGGTTCAAAACCTACAGCT
This sequence comes from Lissotriton helveticus, assembly GCF_964261635.1. Taxonomy (NCBI): domain Eukaryota; kingdom Metazoa; phylum Chordata; class Amphibia; order Caudata; family Salamandridae; genus Lissotriton; species Lissotriton helveticus. The sequence goes on along the minus strand of NC_136061.1, from coordinate 736,454,747 downwards.
AGGCACTTTGCAAAAAAAGGGTCAGTTTTCACTGTAAAAATGTGGTGTGTCCACGTTGCGTTTTGGACCGTTTCCTGTCTCGGGCACTCGGGCCTACCCACACAACTGAGGTACCATTGTTCTTTGTAGACTTTGAGGAATGGGCGGTGGGTAGAATTTTGTGGATCCATGCGGATTCTAGAACTTTCCACCACAGAAATGTGAGGAAAATGTGGTTGTTTTGACAAAGTTTGAGGTTTGCAAAGGATTTGCGGTAACATAACCTGGTGAGAGCCAAGCAAGTCACCCCATCCTGTTTCCCCTAGGAGTCTATTTTTCAAATATGTACAGGTTTGCTAGGTTTCCTTAGGTGCCGGCAGAGCTAGGGTTCAACATCTACAGCTATGCACATTGCAAAAAAAGGGTCAGTTTTCACTGTAAAAATGAAGTGTGTCCATGTTGCGTTTTGGTCCGTTTCCTGTCACGGGCACTAGGCCTACCCAAACAAGTGAGGCACCATTTTTATCCGGAGACACAGAATTGTAGAGCAACTGTTATTACCAAGTGACTTTCGATGCATTTCTGTCTTCCAAATGAAAGACAATGTGTAAACAAGAATATAGTATAATTCTCATGCTAGTACGGGTACTCACAATTTTGGAAATGTGCAAATAGCTACTGTTTCTGAACTCTATATTTTGTTACAATTTCAGAAATACATGTGTCTTTCATCCGGATTTTTCACTATATATATTTTACCAAATTAATAGCTATATACCCGGTACATAATAAAAAACCATTGCAAGACGCTGCTCAGTTATTGGCTCTGGGTTCATCGGGTTCTTGGTGAACCTACAAGTCCTACATATCCCCACAGGCAGAATGTTCCAGCGGATGTAAAGGTATATTGCTTTTAAACATCTGTCATAATTAGAAGAAGTTACAGGTGAAAGCGTTGGCACAAATGGCTGTTTTTATCAACTCATTTTCAATTTTTCCTATTTTCAACTGTTTGTTTCAATAAAGAAACCTTGAAGGATCTACACAAATGACCCCTTGCTGAATGCAGCATTTGGTCTACGTTTGTAAAATGTATAGCTTTCCTGGATCCATTATTGCTTTCTTACCCATTTGTACATTAACTGGAAGAAGGTTGAAAGCACAAACATAGCGAAAATAGGCTATGTCCCAGTAAAATGCCAAAAATGTGTAAAAAATGTTGGTTTTCTGTCAAAGGCCTGTCAGTCCCTGAAAGCTGGGAATATTTGGATTTGAGCCCCACAAACCCTTTGTTGATACCATTTGCAGGGAAAATCCAGATGCTTTCATTTGCAGCACTCTTTTTCCCATTTTTGTAACAAAAAATAATTTAGCTGTATTTTGGCTAATTTCTGGGTCCCCTCCAGGGGAATCCACACACCCTGTGTACCTTTAGAATCCCCATGATGTTGGAAGGAAATGATGCAAATTTGGCGTGGATACCTTATGTGGTCAAAATGTTATAGGGTCCTAAGCGCAAACTACCCCTAATGGCCAAAAAAAGGCTTAGCACAGGGGTAGGGGATTGGGGGGGGAGGGGGGGAAGACCTATCAGTGAGGGGGTTAACTTAGAAAGAATGTGTAAAGTATTTATGCATAACACAAACAGTAATAAAGTGGAAATACAACATAGGAAAAATCCCACACCAATTTAGAAAAGTGGAGTAAAATGTAATAAATTATTTGACACCAAAACAACTAGTAGAACCAGAGAAATGCAATTTTAAATATTTAGGTCAAAATAGTGCCTAAAAGCACAAAGTGTCAACTGTGGTTATTTCGTCACGCAAGACCAGGACAAAGTCACAAATTCAGGCAGACTGCGATGGAGTACAGACCCGATACAGAGCCTAAGTTACTCCTGCTGAGTAATGTACCTTAAATCCTGGTTGCAGGGATGCAAGATCCTCTGTTGCAGATGCGTTGCCTAGCAGCAATTTTTCGATGAGGTGCTGGGATGCGATGCGAAGCTGCGAGGAGTTTCATTGCGCTTCATCAGTTGAAGACCAAAGGTGGGCTGGCAGGGAACCTTTAACCCCACTTCTAAGAGTCCAGGACTAGAGGTGCACCACTTCAGGGGGTTCGGTCCTACAGCAGATAGAGTCCAGGTGCAGAGTTCAAGATGGTGAGAGCCTTCTCTGTCCCTGACGCTCCAAACAGTAGGCCAGCCAACTTTACCGTGGAGTCACCTAGTGGTCCTTGTTAGAATTGGGGGTCTCTGGTTGGCACAGGTATGTACTTGTGACAAGCAGGGACCCTCTCCTCTAAGTCAGGGCAAGGGAATTACCCCTCAAGAATAACCCCTGCTCACCCTCAAGGTTGTGTGGCGCGAGCAGTCAAGGCTAATCTCAGGAGCGTTGTCAGTTAAGCATTTGTAATAATACACAGCAAACACACTGATTCCCCACAAATAGACACCAGGCTGTGGTTCTGTAAAAATACGTATTCTTTATATAAAAATATATGCAGGCAGGAAGATTATCACAAGACCTTCTATAACGTTTTTAAACTTGGGGCCACCAGATCTCCACAATGGCAAAGGTTTCTTTAAAGTTCTTAGACAAGGTTTAGGCTGCTTCCATCTGTTTTTGATTACCTTGGAAATAGTTCCGCTATCCTCAAGGTCCGGTATCAGGGTTCGGGGACAATGTCCGCTAGGTCTGGCGCCTTTGTGACGCTTCGTTCGTGCGGGGAGAACAGGCGCTGCCGACTCTCTCACGGTGCACCGCGTACAGCGCAGACGATTCTCTGGCAGGGTACGCGACGTACCAATCTGGATTGACTCGCACTTCAGTGCGAACCAGGCTTCATGTACTCTTAGCAATTGAAAGCGCACCAGGCCACGGGGAAATCAGAACATTGCGGGCCCGAGCCCGTTGCAGCAAGCTGGTAAGGTGCGGTGCGGTCAAGTGCGCGACGTTCAGGCTGTAGCCGTCCTCTTTGGCAGGGCACGAGTGGTACGCTGACAGTGCGCTTCGTAGCACCAGCGTATCTCTGGGTCTATTTGATCAGCGGGCGGTTCTCACAAGCAGGCGTGGCCCACGACCTCCAGTACGGGCAGTACTGGGGGTCACTTCGGAGGGGCGGCTCGGCCTGTATTCGTTCTCGGAGGCAAAGCAGGGCGGCCGGGTACGTCTAGGAGTACGGGCGGCCGTCCAGGCAAAAGATCGCTCTCGCAAGAGGAATTCCGGCGGGAGGGGCGAGAAAGCACTCAAGCACGCTCCGATGGTGGGCAAGGGGGCAGATGAGCAGGCGACATGGCCCGAGGGACAGAGAGCGGCTCTACACGAGCGGGGCTCTCAACAGGTGAAGAGGCAGGCCAGCTCCCGAGTGCCACGGCCCTAGGAGGGGGCGCAGTCTCGGCTCCGGCGGGAGGAACACACGACTCGATTCACAAGACGAGCGAAGACTCAAGGAACCCACTGGTCCTGGGGTTCCGTTCAGGGGGCAAGCTCAGACAAGCCCTTGGAGATGATTTTCAGCACAGCAAAACAAAGTCCTCTTTGGGCTTCTCCTCTCCTTCCTCAGCAAGGCAAACTGCAGGCCAGTCCTTTCAGCTTCTTCTTAGTCCTTCTAATTGGGCAGAGGTTCGTTGTGGGAAAACAAGATCTGCTTTGTTAGGAGCAGGGCTCCTACATTTACATTCAGTTTCTTTTGTCTTTTCAGGCCAGGGGGGCCTTTGCATAGTCCTTTTCAGCACTGGAGCACTTGGTTGTGCAGACTCTGCCTTCTCCTTTCAGTGTGTGGGGCAGGGACAGCAGACACTCCGCAGGAGGTAGAGCCAGCATTGAAATGACAAGTACAGCCAGGAGCACTTTGTTGACAGTCTTCCCTCTTCCTGGGCTAGGTGTCGGGCAGAGTCATCAGTCGCTCCCCAGGAGGTGGAGCCAGCATTGTCGTGGCAGAGCACAGCCCTATTCAGAGTCAAGAGGCACTCTCACCACCCACCTTGGTGTCATCCCTCCATTCACCACCTGTCATCCCCAGCCCTGTAACTCACACAACCCAGACAGCAGATACACATCCTGGCAGAGGCGGGCAGAAATGGTTAGGCAAGCAAATGCTAACTTTCTAAAAGTAGCATTTGCAAACACAGGATATTAAAATAAACTTTACTAAAAGAAGTATTTTATTATTCTGAGTTCAGGCATACTAAACTTGATTTTCTACCATGCTCCCTGAGTCTGCTGGGATTATAGGGTGTAATAATTCCAGCAGCCCATCCTGGCCTATGAGAACATGTAGCCTTACAATAGTGAACAACGAAAATGGCTGTAATTCACTATTAGGACATGACACACACATCAGGGCTTGTCCTACCTTATGCTTGCAATGCACCCTGCCATAGGGCCTACCATAGGAGTGACTCACATGAAGTAAAGGGAAGGTTTAGAGGCTGGCAAGTGTGTGCACTTGCCCAACTAGCAGGACAGTACCAGACTGCACGCAGGTTCTGCAATGGCAGACCTTAGACACATTTTAAAAGGCTGCTTCTGTGGGTGGCGCAACCAGCGCTGCAGGCCCACTAGCAGTATTGGCATTTACAAGCCCTGGCACTCCTGGTGCACTTTACTGGGGACTGACAGCAAATCCAATGAACCAATCATGGAAATCAATCACATATATACTTTCCACAGGGACAGCATATGCACTTTAGCACTGGTCAGCAGTGGTAAAGTGCCCAGAGTCATTAAACCAACAAAAACAGGTCAGAGAGAATATTGGAGGAAGGCAAAAAGTTCAGGGATGACCCTGCAGAAAGGGTCAAGTCCAACAGTCCTGGTTTCAAGATACAGGTCTATTCCTTTTCACTCAGACAGTGGTGCAGCATAGTAGCATCGCAGTCCTCAGGGGTGTAGAGTTTAATAAAATATCTACTTGTTCATAAATCTACTTGTCCTGTAACAAAATCCACTTGTCCCTTTCGTGCCATGTAGTGCGGCGACACATTATGGCAGCAATCTCCTTATATAAGAGCTCTGATCTAGCCTCTCTGATTATGTCAGGGCTCATATCAGTATTGTTGAACACTTTCAATCCCCTCATGTTGCCACGTTTCTGCAGATATACATACTGAGGCTGAAGGTAGTGGTAAGCAATAGTTCCGGGGTTAAAATGCCCTTTTGAGTCTGTGCAGACCTACTTAACTTGCATGTTATAAGCATTTTCAACAACTCTTCTCTAATCTTTTCCCATATTGAGAAATGTTGGAAATGTACTCCTGAGAATGGCAAACGTAAACCTTATTCAAGAGTTGGGGAAACAAGTGGGTGGAGGGATGGTGAGCTTGCCAACACTCAAGATTTTCGCATGAGTAAATGTACACATACATATTTGCTCATGCTAAAATGCAGTTCACAAATATTCTCTAGGAGTACTACTTCTTGTCCTACTTCTGTAAATTCTTGGGACTTCACACAAGTTGTATGGCTGCCCTTAATGCAAGGACACATTCCATGAGTGCACTTTTGAGACTTTCTTTAATAACTGAGCCCCTAATTTGGTCTGGCGTTCACCGTGACATTTTGTGTTTATTAAAATTCTCTGTCTGGATGAAGAGGGCTACAAGCTTTTGTTTCTGCTCCCGCCGTTTAGGAGCAAACCAATATTCCCTAAGTGGGAGAGCCCAGGCAGAGAGTCAGACTTCTAACTGAGGTCCCCAGGGACAATGCCGGACATCAGACCTTGGGGAATTGAGGATGGGAGTGGGCATTATATGGGGGGCATTATATGGTTTGGGGAGGTGGCTCTATGCCCTCCTCCCCAAATTAATAATATATTGGGCTTGGGGCAAAGATACAGCTCAGGATGGGGGTCCCACACCTCCTTTCCCAATACTATATATATATGTTATGTTATGTTAAAGAAGCTTGTGTAGCGCACAGCTGCCCCAGCAAAGGGGCGTCCCGGCGCTTTCAGCTACAAAGTAGGAGGGGCACAGTGACCGGAAACAAAGCAGCAGCCAGAAATACCAAGGTTAGGCTAAAGGAAAGAGGAATGTCTTGACAGCTTTTCTAAAGGCGAGTAAACAATCCATACCCCGGATCTGCTCCTGCAAAGAGTTCCAAAGCCTGGCTGCCAGATAGCGGAAGGAACGCCCTCCCGCCAAGCTACGCTTAACTCGAGGGACAGCGACCAACTGCCGACCTGCCGACCGTAACCTGGGTTTGGGGACATACAGAGTGAGCAACTTGCTCAATAGACTAGGGTGGGCTGATTTCACAATTATAAAAGAAAGGCACAGTGCCTTAAATTGAATCCTACTCTTCATAGGGAGCCAATGCAGTTTACGAATAGTGTCAGCAGCTGAGCAGAATCGTGGAAGGCCTACCAGCACTCTTGCAGCGGCATTTTGGACGCGTTGTAGCCGACGTATTTTGGCCTTATTAGCCCCAAGCAAAAAAGAGCTGGCATAGTCAAGGCGTGATAGAATAGTAGCCTGTATAACCAGCTGACGTGTAGTAGGATCAAAAAATTTCAGAAGGGTCTTGAAACCCCGTAGCAGGCCGAGACAAGTACCGGCAACTTTCCTAGTGTGATCCCGAAAGCTAAGGGAAGTGTCTATCCAGACCCCAAGATTTTTGACTAAGGTCTTTGGTGTGGGTCTGCACCCAGAGCGGTTGGTGGCCACTGTTCATTCCAAAGATTAACGTTCTTCCCAACCAACAAAACCTCGGTTTTGTTGGCATTGAGTTGCAAACAGTTGGAGGCCATCCAGCGAGCCACTGCCGTCATCCCATCTCTAAACCTAGAGGCGTTAGGAGCAGTACCTTCCACCATGGTGACAATCAGCAGTGTGTCGTCGGCATATGAGACCATCACAAGGTCCCATTGCCTGGTGAACGCAGCCAGGGGTTGAACATAAAGGTTAAACAACCCAGGGCTCAAAGCTGAGCCCTGGGGTACACCCTGCTCAATACGATGGGCTTGGGAGGGAAACGGAGGAGCTCTAAAAGATCGCTCGGTCAGAAAAGATCTGAACCATGCAAGGGCTGACCCGATCACTCCAGCTTCCTCGAGCCGCTGTAGCAAGATGTTATGTGAGACCGTGTCAAAGGTGGCACTGAGATCTAACAGAATAAGTGCCGCACTTTGACCGTCATCGAGAATGGATCACAGGTGCTCAGGGGTGGCCAGAAGAGCCGTCTCCGTACTGTGTCCCGAACGGAACCCATTCTGAAAGACATCCAGAATATCATTGGATTGCAGGAATTGAGTAAGCACGTTTTAAACATGTGCCTCTGCAACCTTCGCGCCCAAGGGAGCAGGGAAATGGGCCTGAAATTTTCCGGCTTGGACGGTCCAGTGTGGGTTTCTTAAGAATGGGGGACACACACGCCTGTTTCCAGAGAGCAGGTACAATAGCAGTAGAAAAAGAGGTATTGATTATATTATGGAGCGGGGCCTGGAAGATGGAGAAGGACTCTCTAAATTGAGAAGGACTTAAGGGGTCAGCAGGCAAGCCAGTTTTAATTTTACCGCTCAACCGAGTGAGCTCCTCCTGAGACAAGTGTGGGAGGGCTGACAGTGTCTGCCCCAATCCAGTGACTAAGGGCACAGGAATAGGGCAAGAGGGGGCTGGAGGGAAGAAATGATAGATGCAGTTTTTCTACAAAAAAGGTGGCTAAATCATCAAACTGCTGTGCCGATGATATAGCAGGCATCGAGACCTTCTTAGACCTGAGATCTTTAAGAATCTTAAAGATACATTTTGCTGGATTGGAGCTCAGCTTAATTTGGCTTGCATAGTAATCAGCCCGCGATTTACAAATGGCTTTATGGTATTGCTTAATAGTGGCGAAATAACTCAGTTTTTTCTCAGGATCGTAGTCCCTTCTCCACTCACGTTCGCTTTTTTACATATTTTCCTTAGTGCACTCAAAGAATCGGTGTACCAGGGGCTAGTGGTAGAAGGTCGCCCCTTAAACCATTTAGCAGGGATCAAGGAGTCAAGACCGAGTTTTATCCCATCACAAAATGTGCCATAGTCAGATTCTGAATCGGATAACAGGCCCAGAGGATTCCTGGCTAAAACGTCATGGAACTCCTCGGTTTTCAATTTGCGCCAAGGACGTTCAAAGACCATTTGAACAGAATCATTGTAACGAGGCTCTGTGAGCGGGATAGACATGACGACCAAAGCGTGGTCAGTCCAGCCCATGGGAGTAGGTGAGTCCACCTTGGATGACTGGATATTAGAAAATATAGCGTCCAACAGGTGCCCTGCAATGTGAGTGGGACCGCGTATGCGTAATATATATATAGACACTGACGAAGGCAGAACGCCGAAACGCGTTTGTGTGGTTCCTGAATAAAGAAAACTGTGGACCTGATCTGTCCCTCTGGAGTGCTGTGGTCTTTGCGTGAGTGCGAAGAGTTTTGAGCAGGATATATATATATATATATATATGTGCGCAAACTCCTGACAAAGCCACTGCAGCTCAGGAACCGGAACAGCGAGGCAAGCAGGAGACGGACCACAAATGAAGAATCAAAGGTCTTTTATTGCCGGAAAGGTATGGGGCAAGAGGGCAAGACGCGTTTCGGGCTTACAAAGCCCTTATATATGTATATATAAATCCAATTCTCAAAATTTCGTTTAAGAATAACCGCACTCACAGAGGGGAACGTGGCACACACATTCTTTATTTGCCAACAGTCAACAAACACGTTTCGGCTGCAAGCCTTCGTCAGTGTCGATGGCACCCCATAGAGTACCATGTTAATAAAGTTTCCTGCCTGTACATAGACATCAAAAGGGGACAAGGATCACTTTCGAAAATAGCGCGCCATCTTGGAATCGAATATCGTTTCCAATGTTTACATTCACATATATGGGCGCGCATGTTTAATACAATCCCTATGTTCTCCCGGGTTGTAAAATTCTTTTCAAAATGATCATTGGGCTATCATCTGGCCGTGGATCGGCTTTTACAGGCAGGAAACTTTATTAACATGCTACTCTATGGGGTGCCATCGACACTGACGAAGGCTTGAAGCCGAAACGTATTTGTTGACTGTTGGCAAATAAAGAATGTGTGTGCCACGTTCCCCTCTGTGAGTGCGGTTATTCTAAAACGAAATTTTGAGAATTGGAGCTTTGTATTAAGCGGTTGTCCACTGCAGCAAACCGCACCCGCCTACGAGTGATCCGTGAGAGATAGTGGAGCTGGAGCGCTGATATATATATATATATATATATATAAAGTTCCAAATACGACTCCTGCAGACTCTCACCGCTTGCCGTAACATGGACACGGACCCAAGGTATGTGCTTCCAAGTTCTTTTATTCCTGCTGTGTCAAGACACGTTTCGCAGCAACAGCTGCTTGTTCACTCGACAGTGAGTGCTGACGTGAAAGTGCTTTTTAAAGTGCTAGTACATACAATTTCGAATAGTCACGTGACTGACAAAGTAATGAAGCTAGAAGGCATACTCGCCCAAAATACAGCTCATATAGATTGCGCTAGTTTAAACTCTTGTAAGTTAAAATGCATAAAAAAACGCGAACATGTCATAGCTAAAAAATGGTAAATGCATATAATTTTTTTATGTACAAGGTGTCACTCTTGGGCGAATAAAAAAATCATTATTCTCCATGAAACCATAATGACCTGTCACGTGGACTAAAAAAGTGCATAAATAAGTGCATAAATGTGCAAATAAGTACAAAGTGCAAAATGTATAATTTCTTTTAAAGCAAACACACTACTGCTGACAACCCGACTAGAATAAGTATCAAAATTGAAAATTCATGTCATCGCTGTAAAATACGTTATACAGTTGAACGGATACCAAATTCTTCATACGTTACTGTGCTTTCAATTCTTGGTAAAATACTTCTAGATACATCAAATTCAAATATAAATTTAAAGTGTAGTGGGACTACATGTTCAAAAGACTCCTGAAAATTAGGTTGACTACAGTTAACAGAAATATATAAGCTCACATATTCTATACTTGTCAATTCATATGATCATGCAACCTAGATTGTTAATCTCTAAAGTGCAAGAGTAAATCGTTACATAAATAAATAAATAGCTAAATATAAATGTACTGATCACAGATAACAATGAAACATTCACAAGTGGAGTGCAAGAAAATAGAGCACAAGCAAATAATAAATGAATGTGCCCACCAACCAAAAACACATATAAAGATAACCATATATATCTATACATATATCTCAATAGCAATGATCAGAGAAAATACCTCACTGACTGCAGTGTCTTCATCCTGACCCTACCAAGACTGGGGGTCCCAGATAATAGTCCTAGGGTCAAGAGACTTCTCAAGCCGGGAAATGCAGCACTGTGCAGATGTGTCGACCTCTCAGGAGAGATCCTGTCTATGAGCCAAGAAACCCTTGTTTTTATAATATTGCGAATGCACAAGACGTTTTCGAGAAGACACCCTCTACGTGAAGGAAACTCACCAGAGCTGGCCAGGCTCCTGAAAGTATTCCAAGGCAAATAATTCTTCACACATTCCTTGTGCATCCCACACTACATGTTCCAGCCCCTTATCTTGGTGAAGCTTGAGAAAGTAGAAAGCATCTCCAAAAGTACCAAAAACACCCTCAAAGAGGAAAACAATCTTGAGCGCAAATAACCTGAATAACCGTGAGGAACCTGGGGGCCGTCTTGTGTTTGCAGAACCCAGGGCAGACAGAGTCAGAATTCAAGATGTTAAAGTCAATGGTTAAAACTTAATTTCCCAATGAAGGAGAATAAAACCAACAAAGAAGCAATATGTGAGATTACCAATGTTAGACTAATGTTCTGATTTGTTACCTTTGCCTCAAATTGTAAAGCGCTCTGATATCCTTTGGGATCAAGTTTGCGCTATATAAAACTTTATAAATAAATAAATATCTTCGTGAGTGTTGGACTTGGCCCTTATGGCAGGTTCACCCCTAATCTTTTTGCTTTTTAGTATGTGATCTGTGTTAGTGATTTTTGGGTCTCTGCGCACTTTTTCCCTGTGTCCCAGGGTAAAGTGCGTGCGTGTAGTATGGCTGGCCTGCCCTCCTATAGGAATGCATGGGGAATGTATGTGTCCATGTTAGTTCCTGATGTGTGGGGAGTGCAGGCTCGAGTTTGGTATGTGTGAACTCGTGAGAATGAATGCTGCGCGATGGTATGTGCGGCTTGTATGTGTCTAGTGAGGAAGTGCCACTTCTAGACATTGATGTATGTGTGCAGTGAGGGTGCTGTAGCGTGATTGGCTGGGGCTGGCTGGCAAGCCTGGCTCCAGGAAGTCTGGATGGGTCTGCCCAGGAGTGAGTGGAGAGATCAGCATGAGTGATGTGTGGGAGGGTTGCATCTGGTTCCTGATGGGGCTGGGCTTCCCCCACACAATGCTGGCTCCGGCCCCTGTGGTACGTCTAACGACCCTAGCCTCCCCAGTGAATGAAAAGGGTGGTTGGGCCATCAAGGGTGCTCCAAAACCAGCTGCAACTGGTTTCCCCCCACCCTGCACAAAGGATTTAGTGGTATAAGAAGGGGCTGTGTCCTTACATTTTGTTCTGCTTTTTGGATCCTAGCTGAGGGGGCTGCTGCTGTTGCTGGGGCCAGGAGGATCGCCACTTGGACTGTCTCCCTACCTGGGGACCCAGTGAGCTGGCTCTGGGCCCAGCCTTGCCCCCCCTGCCTCACTGAAGAACTTTGCTGGACTTTGTGCTCTCTTTAGCGCTGGGGCGCGTTACTTTTACTTAGCGCTTGAGAGCGCTTTATTGCATGCCCCTAGCGCTTGGGAGCGCTTATTTGCCTGCTAGCGCTGTGGAGCGCTGATAATTCTTTCCCCGAGCGCTTAGCAGCGCTTTATGCCACGATCGAGTGCCCACCTCGATTTGATTATTTATTTAAGGAAGCCGGTGCCCACCCGGCGTTGCCCCTCGAAACTCACCGCCGCAGCCCAGGGACATTGGAACCGTTGCTGGGCCGCTGCCTAGTGCGACCCGGAAGTCCCGCCTCCATACCCCCAGGGCCGCGCTGCCATTGGCGGCCCCAGAGGAAGTCAGGCGGATTGCAGCGTGACGGGGCCAGACCGGAGAAGCAGGAAGCAGCCTGCGCGTCCTGCCGAGGCTCCCGAGTGAGAGGAGAGCCCCGGACCTCTGCCAGCAGCCGGTGAAGAGGCCGGTCGAAGGAAGCCCGTAGCCAGAACCGCCCGGGAAGCAGAGAGCCGGTGAGTGGGGCCGAGAGAGAGCGAGTAAAGGGAGGAGGGCGTCGGGGCACATTGCCGGTGCGCGCCCCTCCCCCTCCAGTGTGTGGAGCCCTGAGGCTCTGGGTGCATCATTTGTTCCGAGTCCACGAAGGACTCTCACGACGCCCGCATTTTTGGTGTGAGGAGCCCCGAGGCTCCTGGGGGCAATTTGTGTATTTTGAGCCCCGAGTGGCTCCCCAAGCCCGCAGTTGTTTCACGAGCCCTGAGAGGCTCAGGAGGGCCAGTGCTTGTTCAGAGCCTGAGAGGCTCACAGCGCCATTTGTACTTTAGAGCCCAGAGAGGCTCTTGGGGGGACACAGGCAGTTGGTGAGAGCCCCGTGGCTCCCACGCTGTGTTGCCCTCACCATTGTCCTTGAGCCCACGAGGCTCCAACGTTGGCCATCATTGATTCACAACTGTCCAGCACTTAGTGGACAGTTGCTACGTTTAGGCTTGTGTTCCTGGCTGCCTGCGCAGCCTCCCTGACATTTGGACTCAGGGCATTTCAGCCCTTGCGAGGCCAGTTGGCCTGAGGGACAGTTCTAGTGTTGTGCCATGTGCACCCTGCGCATTGTGATGTACTTGCTTATTTGATTCCTGCGCAAATGTTCTACATGCACTTCTGAATATGCTTTGATGGCTCATGTGCATTATGTTTATGTTTTATCCCCTTTGCTAAAAGTGACCTGCTTAGAGGATTGTTGATGTTTTATCACCCTTGCTAAAAGTGACCTGCTTAGGTGATTGTTTATGTTTCTTCCCCTGTGCTAAAAGTGACCTGCATAGAGGAGTGATTATGGTTTATTACCTTTGCTAAATGTGACTTGCTTAGGTGATTGCTTTTCTTCCCTTTGCTAAAGGTGACCTGCTTAAGGGAATGTATTCTGATGCCTCATGTGCAATGTGTTTAATGCTTCGGTCACTTTGCTAAATGTGACCTGCTTAGGTGATTGAGTTGTGTTTCTTCCCCTCTGCTAAAAGTAACCTGCTTAGAGGATTGTTTTAGGTTCCCTTCCCTTTGCTACATGTGACATGCTTAGGTGATGGTGGTTTCCTTCCATAGGTCCTTAGAATAAGGTCCTAGTTCCCTGCGTGATTTTCCTACAGTGTTTAGGGTTGCGTAGGAGGTATTTACCCTTTACCAGCAAGTCCTGGTTGTGTGCTACATGTAACTATTTTGTGTGCTACATTCATTATATGTCTTTGTGCTAAGTGTTATACCTACAACAAGTGCTAATTCTAAAAGTGCATTCCCCTGACAGTGGTCCAGGTGGCTCTGTCCTGTACATAATCCCTTGTAAATCTTGCCCGTGCCTGTTGGCACATTGTAAAGTGTGTGTCTTATCTAATGTGTTTTTATTATAATACAAAGGCTATTTTTGATATAACCTTGTGTGGAGTTTCCTTTGTGGTGGGCCTAGGGTGTTGTCGCTGGAGTGCGCGCACAAACGCTTTACACATCGCCTCCGAGATTAGCCTTGCTGCCTAGAGGGTGTGCAGGGGTTATCTTGGTGTGTAACTCCCTTGCCCTGACTTAGAAATGGTGATCCCTGACTGACTTTGGCGTGAGCCTTGGCCGGCCGGGGGTCCCGTCTCTAACACTGAGGATAAAAAGAAAGCAGCAAAGGACATTCTGTCGGAAGGGGAAAGAGCATCTTCAGAGCTCATTCGGATTGCCTGGATGTGTCATTTACCGCCTTTCGCCAGATGGCAGAAGTAGCGGTGCTGTGTCGTCAGGGTTGACTGAGAGCAACCACCTTTCATCCTGAGGTACATGCCAAAATTCTTGATATGCCCTTCACTGGGTAGTGCTTGTTCTGCAAGCACATTGATTTCGGGGGCAATATACATCTCGACCGCAATTTCAACGGCGGTTCCAGACCTACTCACAGAATACCTACCAACCATACAATCAATTCTTTTGCTCCAATGCTACACAGTCCCACTCAAGACCAACAGGACGTAAGAGGCAGTAATGTGCTGGAAGGTCCCAGGACTCTAACAGGAGACAATGAGTATCACCAGGACCCTGCCATTACAGTGCCACAGCAATTCGGATTCACCTTCTCAAAATTCTTGCAAAAGTGGAAGTCCATCTCATCGGACAAATGGATGCAAGACATCTTCCATCACGGTCACACCCTGGAATTCGTTCAGCACCCTCCAAATGCTCCACCACGGAAAGTTCCACTTCGTCATCTTCCAGACCTCAAGAAGCAAATAAAATCACTCCTTTTTAACACACGCTATAGAAGAGGTACCCCTTAAACAAAGTAATCAGAGATTTATTCTCACTTCTTCCTCATCAAGAAGAAAACAGGAAAATGGAGACAGGTCATGGACCTCCGGTTGCTGAACACGTTCAGCAAAAAACAATCCTTCAGGATGCTCTCTCTACAGGAGATCCTTCTTCTCATTGAAAAAGGGGATAATCTGTCTTCTCTCGATCTCCTCGAAGCTTATTTCCACTTATTAATTCACCCCAAGTATCGAAAATTTCTCAGGTTCGAAGTGGCAGGGCACCATTATCAGTTCAAGTTGCTTACTTTTGGTTTAATATCGACTCCCAGGGTTTTCACCAAATTCATGATCCTAAAAGCAGATTTTCTAAGAAGTTCAGGATACCAGGTGTTTCTCTACCTGAACAACTGGCTAATAAAGGCTCCTACGTTCCAGGCGACCAAAACTTCCACTCAAGCCTGCCGGAATCTCTTCCATTCTCTAGGGTTTCGTCTCAATTTAGAAAAATCGTCCCTCATTCCTTCCAAGTCTATCATTTTTTTGGGGGCATTACTCGACACAGATCTCGGCAAAGCCTTTCCCACTCAAGAAAGAGTATTACGTATTAAAGAAATAATAAGGTTTCTCTCATCAAAAAGGTCATTTTCTGTGAGAATATTCAAGTCCATCCTAGGGATGATGTCCTCGTGCATCCCACTGATCCCCAGTTACCGTTTCCGCATGCAACCTTTGCAGGAGGATTCGCAATGGATTCAATCTCAAGGATTGTTCAACGACATGACTCATATTTTGGCTCCTAGTGAAAACTGCGATGTCTTGCTGGAGGACTGAGCAAATTCTTACACAGGACCTCTCCATTCACACTGTGCCACAGTTGGTAATGACCTCAGATGCATTGATGGAGGGATGAGGGGGCTCACCTTCATGACTTACAAGTTCACAACAAATGGTCCCAGCAGGAGTTAGAATGACACATAAACCTACTAGAGCTCAGGGCGGTATTCCTGGGCCTGAAAGCCTTCTTACCTCGAATCCAGGGCTCTTCAGTTCTTGTCCGGACGGACAATACTACCACCTTCTTCTACCTTTGAAAGCAAGTCAGCACAAGATCTCAAGCACTTTCCTGCCAAGCTCAACAGGTTTGGGAGTGGCTTCTTGCCAACCACAGCTACTTGCAGGTGGAATACGTGCCGGGAGTCCATAATGAGTGGAGGTGCCCAGGCAATGCCACGAATAACAGCTGATCGACCAACAGCTGCAGGTAGTCTTCCAGTCCTGGGGTTCTCCAACATTAGATCTGTTCGCTACATACCTCAATGAAAATTGCACCTTCTTTGCAAGCAGGAATCCTCAACCAGAGTCGTGAGGAGACACCTTTCTGTTTTCTTGGGCAGGATGTTCGCGCCCACCTTCCCTCTGTTTCCTCTCACCCCCAAGTCCTTCAGAAAATGAAGCAGGTGCCGTGTCTTCTGGTTCTTATTGCTCCTGGGTGGGCAAGGCAATACTGGTACACCTAGCTGCTTCGCCTATCAGAGTGTTCTCCGATTCTCATTCCTCCAAATTAGAACATTCTCTACATGATCAGGGCCAAGTGGTTCATCCGTAAATTCCATCTCTTCATTTGTTGGCTTTTGCTGTTCACTTTGCTGAATTTGGGAATTTGAGATTACCCAAAGACTGCAAAGCAAAACTGCAGAACTCTCGAGCTCCTTCCATGCTCAAGTGCTTCACTTGAAAATAGAAAATATTTTGTGCACTGTGTATTACTCATCCATTGCATCCGCTTTCAGCTTCAACGGAGTAAGTATTCCTTTATCTCTTGCACCTAGCCAAAGCAGGGCTTTTGCATCTTCCATAAAAGTTCACCTTGTTTCAATATCCAGATATAGAAGACGCTCAGATCCATCTTCCTTGTGGTTCAATAGACTCATCAAAGAATTTATTAAAGGTCTCTTTAGGTTCTATCTTCCGGTCAGACCTCCTCCAGTACTGTGGCAGCTGAATTAACCCTGGGTGTAGTTCGCGAAGTAGCGCTACGCGAAGTGCACTACGCGAGCTACGCGTAACACTACGCTGACTGCGTAGTAGCCTGTTCGCACTGTGCAAGATGCCGTTTTCAATGATTGCACAGTGCGGACAAGCATCTGGCACTGTGCAATCATTGATAACGCCATCTTGCACAGTGCGAGCTGTAGCTTTTGCCGCTCAAGTAGATTTTTACTCTAGCGGCAGCTTTCTGAACTTGATGTTGCTGATCGCGAACGAGGAAAAAGTCTCGCCGGGATGTCATTTTGTTTGCTCGCGGTCGCCAACTTGACGTTGAGGAACGAGAGCAAGCAAAAAATGACCGCTGCGCTACGCTACGCATGTTTGCACTGTGCTACGTGCAATTCACGTATTGCGAAGTAGCGGAAACTTCGCAAACTACGCGAGTGTAGCGTAGTGCTTTGCCCAGGGTTAAGCTGAATACAGTTATGTTGTAACTTATGTGACCTCCATTTGAACTAGTGCACAAATGTGAGTTAAAGTTTCTTTCTTGGAAGGTGGCTTTTCTCTTGGCCATTACGTCAGCAAGACATATCAGCGCAATCCAGTTATTCACCATAAAAGTGCCATATCTCTAGCTCCTGCCAGACAGGGTTATACTTCATACTATTCCTTCTTTTATACCTAAAGTGCCTTCAACCTACCACCTCAATGAACCTGTAATTATCCCTGTGTTCTTTCCTAGTTCTTTCATCTTCAGTGGCGGATAGAGCTCTCCATTTATTGGACATTAAATGCTGCTTGAAGTTTTATCTGCAAAGAACAAGGATTTTCCATAAATCCTCTTAATTACTGATATTATTCTCTGCACCTAGAAAAGGACAGGCCTTGACTAGGGCCAGCATTTCTCATTGGGTCACTTCTGCTATGAAAAGGCTGGACATCCACTACCTGCAAAGACGCAGGCTCATTCAACGAGGAACAACGTGGGCGAGTGCTCACACATTCACGAAGCATTACTGCCTCAATGGTTAGAAGGAGGCAGATATAGCTGTTGGACAAGCTGCATTTTGTCTTTTCTTTGCCTAAGGTATGTGGCTATTAGCCTCCTTATATGTGTGTGTCTGTGTGTTTTTTCACTTGCTTTATATGTATAGGTATATATGCAAATTATTTCATGTTTCTAATTTTTGCCTTATGGTATTTCTCTTTTACGTCATGGTTGGATAGTGCGCCTTCCCACCGCCATTATTTTGTTATTTTGCTGGCATACTGGTAACTAGTCGGATTCAAGCATGTAAATCTATAAAAGATTAAATGCTGGACAAAAGACAAGCTGCTTACCTGTACACTGTGGTTCTCCAGTATTGATATATTTTATAGATTCAAATGTGATACTCCCTCCTCCCCGATCAGTCCTCTGAGTAATCTATGTATGCACTTGCGCTCAAAATCTGAGGTATGGTGGCTCAGTAGGGGAAGGTTACACTGAGGTCTCTGCTGTGATTGGCTGAACTTTGAATGTTATGAAATGAGGTTGAAAGGTTGTGAAATTGTGTTTTTCATTTCTATGTAGGACTATAGTAAGGTCTTTAATACTGTTATTTGTACTGTTACTGTGGGACTCCCACCATTACGACGGGGAAGATTCAAGTATGTGAATCTATAAAAGATATCAATACCGGAGAACCACACGTACAGGTAAGTAACTTGTTTTTTCTAGGGATGAAGGACACAAATCATCTTTGCCCTTTTAAAAAGCAGAGACATGAAGAATCCGACTCATCTGGAGAGCCTTCCAAAAAGTCTAGACACCATTAAAATCAGCTGAAGCTTGCAAATCCTCAAGAAGGAGGGATTCTTTTTTCTCTCCCTCCCAAAAGAAACTAGTAAAGATCAGGTCTGAGCTTTGAACCCCTTCTTTGATGGACTTGATGTCTAAAGAGAAAAGGCAAACAATGGACTATCATCAACGAATAAACCATTTACAAGTAAAAAGTCTATGAGTAATCTGTTGATGAGACCATTAGCAAGCACATCAATGACTACAGCATCCACATCAACTTATTTGTAGTCTAAAACATTGCCCACAACATCAATCAATCAATCAATCAATCAAGCAAATTTGTAGAGCGTGCTACTCACCCGCTAGGGTCTCAAGGCGCTGGGAGGGGAGGGATCCGCTACTGCTCGAATAGCCAGGTCTTGAGTTGTTTCCTGAAGGAGAGGTGGTCCTGGGTCAGCCGTAGGTGGGTGGGGAGGGAGTTCCATGTCTTGGCCGCCCGTTAGGAGAAGGATCTTCCTCCAGCGGTGGCTCTGCGAATTCGTGGGACGGTGGCGAGGGCGAGGCTGGTGGAGCGGAGCTGGCGGGTGGGTGTGTAGAATGTGAGGCGGTTGTTGAGGTATTTGGGGACCATATCGTGGAGAGCCTTGTGTGCATGGGTGAGGAATCTGAAAGTGATTCTCTTGCTGACGGGGAGCCAGTGTAGGTCTCTCAGGTGGGCAGAGATGTGGCTGTGGTGGGGGATGTCCAGGATGAGTCGTGCAGAGGCGTTCTGTATGCGCTGGAGTCTTTTCTGTAGTTTGGCTGTGGATCCAGCGTAGAGGGTGTTCCCGTAGTCCAGTCGGCTGGTGACGGGGGCCTGGGTGACCGTCTTTCTGGTTTCGGTGGGGATCCATCGGATGATCTTTCGGAGCATGCGCAGGGTGTTGAAACAGGATGACGAGACGGCGTTGACTTGTTTGGTCATCGTGAGGGAGGAGTCCAGGATGAAGCCCAGGTTGCGTGCATGGTCCGTGGGCTTGGCGGTGGTGCCCAGTGCAGGGGGCCACCAGGAGTCGTCCCAGTCGGAGGGGGATGATCCCAGGATGAGAACTTCCGTCTTGTCTGAGTTCAGTTTCAGGCGGCTGATCTTCATCCACTCCGCGACGTCTTTCATTCCTTCCTGGAGGCTGGCGGGGTCGTTGGTGAGGGAGAGGATCAGCTGGGTGTCGTCAGCGTAGGAAATGATGTTTAGGTTATGTTTGCGTGCGATGGCTGCGAGGGGGCTCATGTAGACGTTGAAGAGGGTGGGGCTGAGCGAGGATCCTTGAGGCATGCCGCAGATGACTTCGGAGGCCGCGAATCAGAAGGGGGGGAGGCGGACTCTCTGGGTTCTTCCAGATAGGAACAAGATGATCCACTCCAGGGCCTTCCCTTGGATTACGGTGTTGCTGAGGCGCTGTATTAGTGTGCGGTGGCATACGGTGTTGAAGGCTGCCGAGAGGTCTAGGAGGATGAGGGCAGCTGTTTCCCCGTTGTCGAGCAGGGACCTAATGTCGTCGGTAGCTGCGATGAGGGCGGTCTCGGTGCTATGGTTTGCTCGGAAGCCGGACTGCAAGGGGTCGAGGGATCCGTTTGTCTCGAGGAAGGTGGAGAGTTGTTTGTTGACGGTCATCTCGATGACTTTGGCAGGAAAAGGGAGGAGCGAGATGGGGCGGAAGTTCTTGAGGTCCGTGGGGTCCGTGGGGTCCGCGGTGGGTTTCTTCAGGAGGGCGCTGAGCTCGGCATGTTTCCAGCTCTCCGGGAAGGTGGCGGATGTGAAGGAGATGTTAATGATGTCCCGGAGTTGGGGTGCGATGACGGAGTCAGGGTGCGATGACGGAGTCGGCTTTGTTGAAGATGTGGTGTGGGCAGGGGTCGGTTGGGGAGCCGGAGTGGATGGTGTTCATCATGCGGGTGGTGTCTTCGGTGCTGACTGGGGTCAAGGTGCAGAGGGTCGTGGTGGAGGGCGCTGGTTTGGTGGTTGGGTGCGTGGTCTGTGCGCCGAAGCTGTTGTGTATGTCGGCGATCTTGCGGTGGAAGAACGAGGCGAGTGAGTTGCAGAGGTCTTGCGAGGGTCTGATGTCGTTGTTGCAGGCGTTGGGGTTGGAGAACTCTTTGATGATGCTGAAGAGATCCTTACTGTTGTGGGCGTTGTTGTCTAGTCGTTCTCTGAATGTTGCCCTTTTGGTGGTTCGGATCAGCTGATGGTGTTTGCGGGTGGCGTTCTTGAGGGCTGTCATGTTTTCTGTAGATTGGTCGTGGCGCCAGGCTTTCTCGAGGGTACGGCAGGATTGCTTGGAGTTTCATTGAAGGCTATTTTTCCATCAACACCGAAAGTCTCTACAATGACAACCTCCTCTCAGTCAATATCTTGTGAGGAAGCAAGGTTGGAAGAGTTGGAAGATGGCAGCTTGCGGCTAGGCTCTGGGTCCTCCCGTGTTGTATCTGATGTGCTACTAAATGCTGGGCCTCCATTCCTTTGTACCTTGCCTCCCTCCCCCAGGTGAGGGTGTGGAGGTTCTCTGATCAGCTGACTCCTCTGTGCTTATTTTATGTGGGGGATTGGCTCGGTTTGGTCATGGGCAGCGGTTAGTGGAGCGGAGTCTGCGTCCTCCCATGTCCATTGCTCAGGGGAGAGGATGACATCTCTCACCCACGGCCTGAGGTTTCCGGAAGGACTCCCAAAATATTTTCATGCCGTCAGCAGCGTGGAAGAGACTGTGGGATTGTATTTGTATCTTAACTCACTATTCTGTTTCTTCTGCAGCAGCCAGACGTACTGCTACACAGACTGACTGCTACACAGACGCAACACTGTTGCAGTTTCTCGCATAGTATCGATGCCAGCTGGAGCAGCTTAAAGGAAATTCATACAACACTGTGTATTTTTGAACATATTTGCTTGTAAGGACTATTTTAACAGCGACTCGCTCTACTTGGGCAAGAATGCCGTTTAACAGTGCAGCAAGGGGGGGCAGCCTACTGCGGTCAGCCCTCTTACCTCATGAAGAACTGGAAGGAACCGGCTTCTGCTAGGCAAAGCACTGCCAAGTCAGTTGACAGCGCAGAGGTATCCAGAGATTCTGCTCAGCCTGCAGCTCCCTGCATTTTGGGCACTTCTGGTGCTGATCTGGGCCTGCTTGGATCAGGAAATAAGACTAGGGGGGTGGTGGGGAGTCCAATTTGTCCGCTGACCCTGGCACCACACTGCCCTCCATGGGAGCAATGAGAGCAGTTGCTGGAGTAATGACTGCGTACTCTGAGGTCTATGGATTGCTATATCTCACCTCTTTGTATGGTTGCATGGGGTAATGATAGTGAGGTTATGCTCCTAAATGATACATCCATTGCTGTGGGTGCCCTTAATGAGTCCTTCACAGTAGCACCAGGTTAGTTGGTATTATTAACTAGCACCAGTCCTGCTCCAGTAATTTCTAACTTTCCATCGGCTGAACCTAATACACAAGGGATGAGTAAATACTCTCACCTGGACAGATGTCTCTGGATTCCAGTGGAAGGTGACTGATGAAGACTATTCTGGTTCAGTGAAGGATCAACAGGCAGAGCTGGGGAACCCATGGTCACTATCCCACAGACCTCCTTGCAGGGTTAGGCGGTTATCTCAGGGGAGTCAGCTCTTCCTGCTGCTGCCGCTACTGTGCAGGAACCCCAGGAGTAATTTTACTCCCTCTCAGATTCAGGCAGCTTTTCCGATATTGATGAGCAAGACCAAGAAACCCGTCTGGATTCCTCACGGAGACGCCATGCGATTCGATGGGGTCCCCAAGATCTGCTAAAGTCCCCGATGGCTGTGGTAGCTTGAATGGCAGGCTACAAGCTGGTATCGGTCCTATGACAACTTCTCAGCTGAAGGATTGGTCACGTCTGCCTTTTACCAGGGGGTCCTTGACCCTGCTTTTCCACTAGCTGAGGATGAGCTGCTTTGGAACCCAGATAGGACTGTAATAATGCCCACTAATCCTCTTCCAACATTCTGTCCCTTCTATTAACCCCTTGACCATCAATTTGACTGCCTCTACAGTTATGGCGTCGGTGGGCGAGTCCCAGTAGGAGACTTCATCTGATCTGGATGCTCCTACCTTGGTGGCTATTTACAGTCTGCTGCAATATAGAGAGGAAACAGGAAAGACTCATTTGCATTAAAAATAGCTTAACCCAAGACTCAGTTAGTTTTGAGAAAGCTGTCAAGGAATATGGACATTCTCAAAAACTGCCTTAGAGAGGCAGAGACATTCCAGGCTGCCCTACTGGTACCACTGGATAACTGGTACCAGCCACCTCAATGACCAGCTTTTTTAGACGATGCCCAATGGAGACCACCCAGAGGGAGAGGATGCAACTGGAATCAGGGCCCACAGAGGGGCCAGCACCAACAAGGGCAGGATTGGGAAAGAGGCATACCCAGGGTCAGAATCAGAAACAGGCTTGATTCCCCCCGGAGAACCACGGGGAAATCCAGACCCAGCGATGTGTGTACCGATGGGGAACAAGTTACAGAGCCCAATCATCAACCTGTCTTCCTATGAACTTACAGACAATGAACAGAAGGTTCTTAGCAAAGGACTGCTGTTTGTAACAACCACCCACCCGAATCAATTCAGCATAAAGACAGAGCTACATAGTTTCTTCCGAAAGGTGAGACTAAGGTACTACTTCAAACACTCTCAGCCATCACAACCATCGTCTCATACAGGCCTCAGGGTGCCTTCAACATTCATGCCACCTACACATATGATGTCCCACAAAATACTCACTTATGAGAGTGTTATCCTTATGGATATCTTGAAGATATGCTCTACCAAACAGTATGTCAAACATAACATCACTAAAGGTGAGCAGGAGGCGTTGAACTCCCTGTAGGGTAATAAGTCGATTGTGATCAAGCCAGCCGAAAAGGGCGGAGCCATTGTGGTCCAGAGTACACCTCACTACAAGACGGAGATTTACACACAATTGAGGGATGGGGTGAGTTACACATGTTTGAACACGTACTCGAAGAAGGAAACAAGGAAACTTATTTTGAAGATTAGAGAGGAAGGCAGAAGACTGGGTTTCTTGTCTGACCTGGAGTTCAATTATCTGAGCAAAAAGCAACCACGCCTACCCACAATTCCTACCCAGCCAAAGGTTCATAAAAACATGGAACATCATCTGGGACAACCCATAGTATCTGGGTGTGAATCATTGCTGGAACCACTTTGTAAGTTTGTGGATTTCTTCCTAAAACCATTGGTGGAATCTACCAGATCATACCTATGGGACACAATGGAAGCCATCAATTTGGTTGACAACATGCGCTTTGACCCTACTTGCCAGCTACTGGTCACTATGGACATCGTCTCTCTATACACCAGCATCCCCCAACGTCAAGCCCGTGAAGTGATAGGCAGTGGTTTTGGATAAGTGACCATTACCATCAGTCTGTGATGTATATATTGCACATCGCCTTTCCTCTTCTATAACCCCCACAAATGCACACCTCTTCCTCAGCACCTTTCCTCCCCTTTTTCTGGAGCACCGTTTTTTAGAAATGTACAGATAATTGTGCTGTCCTCTGTAAATGCAAGCATATTATGATTAGAAATAATTTGTATTAATTGATTTATTATGATGATGATTTGATTTCTGTGTATAATCAATTTCCACTGTGACCATTATTTTCGTACTGTAACTTACCCGGGTCCGTTGGAGTTTCAGGTTCCCTCACTGTTGTATACCGCCCTACACTCAGCAGTTTGCAAAAATTGATCATCTGTTCTCCAGCACAAATCTCTTCTTTCCGGTCTCTCATCCAAGGTGGAAGATCTCGAGAAAGGGTTTCGTATAAACAACTCCAGAGTTTTGGCCATCCCGGAGGGGTCAGACGGAAACAATCCTAGAGATTATGTCATCTGTCTTTTTAGAGAATATTTTTCTGCACTAAGCGATTGGGGCATGGGCAGCATGATACAAAGAGGACATCGTTTTACATTCTGGCTGCCTAGCAAGGGTGGACTTTACCGTAATCCCTGTTCCATCCTTATGTAAGTCAGCAATTTTATACTGCGCTAGTAGATTTACCGAACAGCCTACCCCAGGTCACCAATTAAGGCTTGCGGGTCAAATTCTTTGCATGTTCTGACATTTGTCATAAGATGTGGCATATTCTTCTCTTATTTCTTTTGTATTTTTGCAAGTAGGTTTGTTGCCCTCTAACTCGGCACACAATTTACCTGTTTGGGTGTTCCCTCTGGGGGGGTAGTGCTATTTTTATTTAGATATAGAATTTTTGTTTAGAAAATGGCTGGAGTTCTCTCATCCTTTAGGGTAGGATGGACTTGCAAAAGCCTTGGGTCCTGTGCCTATCTGTGAACCAGGGCTATCCAGTTTGTGGGTGTTGGCCATTTTGTGTGGGATAGATTTCAGGAGGTTGGGGAGTCTCCTTAGTAGGGGGTGAGGGGCTGGGAAAGGGAGACTACCTGGTGTTAGCACTGGTTGGTGGGTTTACTTTTGGAAGGGAGACTTAAAAGTCTAGGGATAAAAAATAGAGAACATGTGGAGAACAAATGGGGCAGCTAACTTTGGGGGAGAGTCTCAGAGTAAAAGGCAGCTGGGGTACTGGATTTCTAGAGGAAGCGTGTGGGCTTTGACATATTGTTGTAATGGCTAGTAGTGATAGCGG
Organism: Lissotriton helveticus; assembly: GCF_964261635.1. NCBI lineage: Eukaryota > Metazoa > Chordata > Amphibia > Caudata > Salamandridae > Lissotriton > Lissotriton helveticus. Next base: position 736,429,811 of record NC_136061.1, on the reverse strand, counting down.
TCTAGGTCAGCATTTGCGTATTCTATCCTGGAACATTAACAGTGTCTAAGTGCCCCATAAACATAGGATAGTCAGGGAAGAATTGCATACTCTAAGACCACAAATTGTTTGTCTCCAGGAGAAGCATCTTGCCTCGGAGCAAACATCATGGGCTAAAAAGTCTTGTGCACCTTTTACTTTGGCCCAGTGGGGGGGTTGTGCTGATGGCATGGGATTACAAATGGGTTATAATGAGACAGAAGGTTGATCCTGGCGGGCAATGGCTTATTGTGACTGTTTGGAAAGATGGAATGTGTTTTATTATATGTGTAGTATAAGGCCCGAATGAGGATGACCCGTCAATCTTTGATGTCTCATTGGCCAAACTTCATTTTTAGACGTCGCCCCTGATCATTTTCGGAGACTTTAATGCTACATAGTGCTCTCAAATTGATTCCATGTATCATACGCCAAGGAACTGTTACTCGACCAACTGGAGGTGGCAACACTTCAGGGGCACATTGAAACAGCTTACGGCTTCCTATACACTTATTGATGTTTGGCGACATGGTAAAGCTAGTGAATTTGGATTTACTTTTTATTGTACCCTCACAAGTCCCTCTCATGGATCAATATGTTCTTTGTTAGGCATTCTCTTGTGTCGATACTGAAGATTTAGGTTAATCCAAGAATAATATCCGACCACAATTAGTTATCCTTATTCATTCAAACTTTTCAGTGAAGACTGCTTCTTGAATACAAATATATTCACCCATTGAACTTGCTCTTGATGGAGTATCTGGAGGCTAATGTCGGCTTCGCAGCTACTGTTTTCATTTGGTACATGCCTCAAGACTTTTACCGGGGCCTTGTGTTGAAGTTCGCTGCTTATCAACGGAGGGCAGCTTCTGTGGAGGAGACTCAAATGCGTTCAACTCTTAGCTCTGTAGAATCTAGCTTGGGGCATAGCATCACCGGGCCAGGATGGGCGGAGGATGCTACTCTTCTTCAAGCAGTTATCTGCCCTGCAAGAGGTTCTCAGGAAACATCTATGGGATCAGGTGGTCAACAAATGTTGCTCTAGGAGGTGAACAGCGTTTACAACGCAACTTTTACAACGAACTACCTTTACCACGCAACTTTTACAATGCAAGTCGTTACAACGACTTGTGCTGGGGGACGCTCTAGGATAGGGAATAGTTTAATTTACTATCCAACACCTTCCCTACTATCCACGGGGACTGGAGTTGGAATAGTAAATTAAACTATTCACTATCCAGCGCCCCCCAACGCAAGTCGTTGTAACGACTTGCGTTGTAAAAGTCGCGTGGTAAAGGCATGCGTTGTAAAAGCATGCGTGCTAACGACATACATCCCTCTAGGATGCTGTTAAGCTTTAAACAAAGCAAGGAGATGGGCTGGCTACTCTTCTTTAGAATCAAGAACAGAATTAGCATTAAAACTATTCAGCGGATTAGGAATGAAAAGGGTGAATATGTGGTGGATCCAGGGGGAATCAGGGAGGTTTTTTGACTCTTTTACCCAAACCTTTACAGAGAGGCTTGTTTTGCTTCCACTGAGGCTGTGGATCAATTTATAGGGGACATTTTCATTGTAGACTGAATGAGGCAAGATTGGAAGAGCCTATAACATTGATGAGTTGGAAACAGTTATCTGGTCATTAGGTAAGGTCAAGGGTTGGGTCCGAATTAAATTCCTTTAGAGCTTTATGCTGTCTTTCAACATATTTTGTTACTGATTCTCTGGGATCTCTTTAATTCTTTCGGTCATGTCCCAGGGTCCTGGGGAAAACCAATATTATCCTTTTCCTCAAAAAGAGGAAGAACCCTTCCAAATGTGGCTCATACCACCCAATTTCTTTACTTAACACTGACTCGAAAATACATACTTGTGTCTTGGCTAGAAGGCTATCCACTGTGATTTCGATTTTGTTAGATTTATATCAGCATGGATTAATTCCTAGACACGATGCAACCTCAAGGGAAACATCCTTTATCACGCATCACCAACCATGCACGACTTTACCACACTGGCTTAACCATGCAGGCGACTTTACCAAGCTCGTCTTTACCACGCATTTTTTACATCGAATTTGCCTATACCACACATGCCTTTATAACATATTTCGTTATGAAGGTATAAATGGCAAAGGCATATTTGTTGTAAACATTTTAGTACGTTTTTTTTTGTATTAAGTGTGTGTGTGTATATATATATATATATATATATATATATAATATATATATATATATATATATATATACACATATATATATATATATATATATACACACACCAACCACTCCCGATTTTCCATATAGACACTCATACTGATACTAAAAAAAAATCTAATAACCCATATACATACACATGTAGCTACTCACCAACCCATGCAGCCACTTATACACAAAGTGAAAAACTAATACATATATTTAAATATTTAAACATTACTCACTAATATATGTATTCACTAAGATACACTTAATAAGCCAGTTAACCAATCAATTTTTTATAAAAAAAACATCCATGTAAACACTTATTTAAACATTTATTCTTCCATCAACTTTTACATATCCATATATAACACATATTTGTTTTTCAGAAAGACACACATTCACTGGATGGTGTCATCAGTGATGTCATGAGTGATGTCACTGAGCATGTCATGAGTGATGTAATATGTGACGTCATCAGCAGTGCATTGCACGCGCAAGTTATAGTGAGTCCAACTAACTATAACGTGGGAATTTTAATGGTTTTATGCGAGTAAAATTTCCAGCTAACTATAACTGGTGTGAAACCTATGGTTTTTTCAGTGAATTTCATAGGTTTTTTAAATGCTAATTCCTAACTATAACTGGTGTGAAACCTATGGTTTTTTCAGGGAATTTCATAGGTTTTTTAATAGCTAATTTCTATTTTATAATGAATCCTATATTGTATATTTATGTAATACTATTTTTTATATGTTTTTTTTATTTTTTATTTTTTTGCCCTGGAGCGCTCCCGGTGCGCGTACCGGTGCGCTCACCGGTAAGCGCAGTCTTGCGGCGCGCCCCGGTGCGCGTAACGGTGAGCGTCCTGTTAGCGTTATTGCCGCGAACGAAAACATCATCGTGACGTATCGCGGAGATGCGTCTTATGACGCACAGCGTAAGCGCACCCGGAAGCGCCCGAGCGCATACGATTGCGCTACATAAGCGCCCCCGGGCGCGCACCCGGGCGTGCCCCGAGGCGCCTAGCGTAAGCGCGTCGGGTCATGTGACCTGAAAATAACACTTTTCATTGGTTCAGAACAGTTTTGGTTTCCAAATGATAAAAGCCCGAGTCATGTGACCTGAAAATAACACTTTTCATTGGTTCAGGACAGTTTTGTTTTCCAAATGATGAAAGCCCCCACCTTTTTTCCTCATTCTCACTTTGTACTTTGATTGAGGAAGACCTGTTTCCAGATCTATTTGTACCTATTTGTACTGAAAAATGGCTACAGTAGCAGCAGCAGCAGGAGCATCTCAACCACCACCACCACAAGGACCACCACAACACCACAGTGGTGGAGATGAAGAAGAGGAGGAGGAGGAGGAGGAGAGGCAGCAGTTCCTGCCTGAACATACTACCCCCTATAAGCCAAAAGAACACATTGTCTGGGAGTTTTTTAAAATCCCAAAGGACCAAAAGAAAGTTAATGCGCCAAAGGTTACTTGTCTGATCTGTGGCACTGTACTTTCCAGGGGGAACCCTGCCAAAAAATACTCTTTTGGCAACAACACCATAATTCGCCACATGCAACGCCGGCATCCAAACAACTATGCTGCGGCAGAGGTCAGAGAACTGACCAGAAACCTTTCCCAATCTTCTCCCAGCACCTCCCAAAGTAAACAACCCACTCCATCGGGTCCAGAGACAAGGGAGATGGTCCCAAACATCCAAACCAAGTTTGGTGGATACAAAATCGTTTGTATATTTTGTGGAAAAACAATTACCTATGGTGAGCAAAGTGTTAAACTCATCAACCATGCTGGTGACAACCACAAATGCCCAAAGAAACCTTAATTTTTTCCTGTTTTTTTTTTTGCTCCAGTTGAGCCGTTTACAATTCTATGTTTTTTGTTTGTCCCCATAAAAATTACAAAAAAAATATAAAATTGTTCATAAAAGCCAAAAAAAGTAAAAAATGTTCAAAAAAACAATAAAAAAAATATAAAACAACAAAAAGAAAAAAAAAACAGTTCTTTTTAGAACTACCTCCAAATTATAAAAAAATGCTACATTTTTTAAAAACGCTGTCATTCTTTTTTCTCCATGGTACGCTCTCCAGTACGCTCCCCGGTACGCTCCCCGGTGCGCGTACCGGGCGCTCCCACCGCAAAATCGAGCCCCGCAAAGCCCTTTTATAGCTCCCACATCAAACCTAAGGGGTCAGGGGGGGTCTACCCTGCCCCCTTTTGGTCATTTCCCCCTTTGTTTTTGCCACCTCTTGTGTCTCGATCCTACCGAGACACAAGATGGCGGCCGATCCGGACTGTTTGGAATGTTGACAGACACCCGAGAGCCAATCAGCTTTCCGCTCGCGTACTCGCGTAGCGCGCTGGTACGCGCCCCGGTGCGCGTACCGGGGCGCGCTTGTAGCTATATATATTTTTTTTAACCTAAATTACTCAAAATCCATTGGAGCACATATCTTGAGACATAGCAAAGGCACATCGGGCTGCCAGTCCCTACAATTTTGCCAAGTTTGGTGGAAATCCATTCAGCCATTCGGGCTAAAAGTGAGTCCAACCGCCCTAAGGAAATTAACATGGGGAAAACACGTTTTGGGACCCCCCAAATATCTCGGCCCCCGCTTGACGGATTCCCCCCAGACTTTCAGTGAAGGAGCAGAGCGGAGCGGGCTACCTTCTTTGAGAAATTCGCGAAGATTCGTCCACCAGCGCCAAAGTTATTCCCAATAGAATGTTGCGGATTTCCTATGGAAAACAATCCTAACTATAACTACCTACTGGCGACCGCCAGTAGGTAATATATATATATATATATATATATTCACTGAAAAAACCATAGGTTTCACACTCGTTATAGTTAGGAATTAGCATTTAAAAAACCTTTGAAATTCACTTAAAAAAACCATAGGTTTCACACCAGTTATAGTTAGCTGAACATTTTACTCATACAAAACCATTGAAATTCCCACGTTATAGTTAGTTGGACTCACTATAACTCGCGCGCCCGCAATCCACTGCTGATGATGTCACATATTACATCATTCATGACATGGTCAGTGACATCACTGATGACATCACCAATGGTTTTTTCAGTGAATTTCAAAGGTTTTTTAAATGCTAATTCCTAACTATAACGGGTGTGGAGCCTATGGTTTTTTCAGTGAATTTCAAAGGTTTTTTAAATGCTAATTCCTAACTATAACGATTGTGAAACTTATGGTTTTTTGAATGAATTTCAAAGGTTTTTTAAATGCTAATTCCTAACTATAAAGTTTGTGAAACCTATGTTTTTTTCAGGGAATTTCATAGTTTTTTTAAAAGCTAATTCCTTTGTATATCGACTTTGTAACCTACGATTTTTTTTTATTAGCTGTTTTTTATAACTATTAATTATAATTAATTAAAAAATATATATATTTGTTCAATGTATTCTTTTTTTTTTATCATTTTGTCCTGGAGCGCTCAGGGTGCACCGGTAAGCTCACCCGAGAGTGCAGCGATAGCGCTATTTCTGCGTTCGTAAAAAAAAATATGTATGAAAACTAAATAATAATGCAAGACATTCAGTACCATACTTATAAAAGTAGTATTTTTGATTTTCAGAATAGAAATGATTTTGCATTTCCGTAAAGCTAGCAGAACGTCATTTAGGCGCGCCGCGTAAGCGCCCACGGAAGCGCCCCCGGAAGCGCTCCGGTGCGCGCAGCGTAAGCGCGTCAAGTCATGTGACCTTAAAATAACAATTTTCATTAGTTGCTAACAGTTTTTTTGACAAAGAATGAAAACCCCACCCATTTCCTTCACTTCTTCTTTCACTTTTGTGACTGAAAGACCTGTTTTTTGCTGCTCACTCTTTTTGGCATTATCATGGCTGCTAGACCCACCAGTAGCAGTGAGGACTCAGATGGGTTCATTGAAGAAGAGGCTCCTCAACCTAGAGCAAAGGAGCACTTCATATGGAAATTTTTCTCAATACCTGCTGATAAAAAGAAAGTAAATGCTCCAAAGGTGGAGTGCAAGATCTGCCATACTGTACTTTCCCGAGGAGACCCCACAAGGAAGTACAGTTTCGGAAATTCAACTATGATTCGCCACGTTCAACGCAGGCATCCTCAGAACTATGCCCAGGACAGTGTCAGGGCTCTGGCATGAGAGGCTCCAAGGGATGGTGCCTCTACTTCAACTGGAGGAGCAACTGTATCGGTGAGGGGGCGACCAGAACAGCTGATTCCAAATATTCAGCCTGTTTGTCATGGCATCACAAATAACTGTAAAGATTGTGGTGAACTACTTTGTTATGGTGAACAAAGTATTATGAGCATTGTCCGAACCAGAGAGAACCACCGCTGCCGTCCCCATCCCTAATTTTGATTCTTTTTTCTGCTCCTGTTGAGCAGTTTGACATTCCCTGTTTTTGTTTTTTTGAGAAAAAAACGAAAAAAGAAGAAAAAAAAATATTTTTAGAACTACCTCCAATTCTCAAAAAAAACCTGTATTTTTAAAAAATTCAAAAAGAGTAACTGAAGTGGAGTGCAGTGAGAGAGGAGAGGAAAATGAGTGAGAAAGAAAAGAAAGGGACGAGAGGGGAAGGGAAGTGAAGTAGGGGGACTGAAAGAAGGTGAGTGTGGGAGGTGAGTGAGGAGAAGGAGAGTGAACATGGGGAATGAGGATAAGTGAAGAAAATGTAGTAAAGGAACGGGGGTGTGGAAGGGTAAGTAAAGAGCAGTGATGTTTAGGAAAGAGTGGAGATACAGACTGGATTAAGGCAAGTGAGTGTGAGACAAGGTGAGTAAGGGAGTGAAGAGACAGAGAAAGTGAAAGAAAAAGTGAGAGTAGAAGACTGAGGGCCTCATTTATGAGTCCATGCGTCACTTTTACGCTGCTGGTGCGTCACTTTTTGTGACGCACCAGTGGTGTAAAAAATGCGCCTTGTTGAGTCATATTTACAAAGTGACGCATCTAGGTAGATGCATCACTTTGTAAACCCCTGCGCCACATTATACCTGCGGCAGGTATAATGTATGCAAAGGGGGCGTATTGACGCAAGTAAGGGTCGTAGAAGTGACGCAGTGAAATCTATGAGATTTCACTGCATCACTTTTAGGACGCCGTTGCGTCAAAATCTTGCGCCTGCCTTACAACAGGCGTAAGACTGACGCAGGCCCTTTCACATGGGGCTTGCCCCATGTGAAAGGATGCATTTGCTGGAGTTGCGTCACTTTTGTGACACACTCCAGCAATGCGTCACTTTTGCGCTTACAAATACGTCAGAAATACTGACGTATCTGTAACTCCTTCTTTCAAAATACAAAAGAATCATGATGTCACTCCCATTTCACTCATCTATACAGTTATACACACATAACCTTACTTATTCAAACGTACACTAACACATACTTACTCTCTTTTACAATCACTGACACAAGTACACATTGATCCATACAGTCACTTACGCAATCACAGTCTCTCATGTATAGTCATTGATATATGCCAACTCTCACATGCACTGTGTTTTACATATGTACTTACTTGGACATGTAGCACTGAGATATTCATTCACTCACCAACACACCCATGCACACAGTCAACCGCCTATACAGCTGTTTCCACATGCACTCTTGAACCCATACCCCAAGTGAATCAACTGCTCACACATCTATGCACAGAGTCACACACCTCCCAGCCACCCACACACACACTCACCCTCACATACAAATACTTGGGCAACCAATGAATAACCCATATAGCCAGTCATATAACTACTAATCAATACATGGAGCAGCTTACACAACAACAGACATAATGATGCACAAATTCAAACAGTTTACTCACTAACCCATGCATTCAGTAAGACACATTTAATCACCCACTCAAACAGTCAGTCACGCACCTACTAAATCCTTTATCCAGACACACATACATACACTCATTCTTCAATATGTTAAACATATTTTAACTTTACAGAAACACACAGACACTGGATGATGTCATCAGTGATGTCTTCAGTGATGTCATTTGAGATGTCATCAGTGATGTTATCAGTGATGTCACTGACCATGTCATGAATGATGTAATATGTTACATCATCAGCAGTGGATTGTGGGCGCGCGAGTTATAGTGGGTCCAACTAACTATAACGTGGGAATTTCAATGGTTTTGTATGAGTAAAATGTTCAGCTAACTATAACTGGTGTGAAACCTATGTTTTTTTTAGTGAATTTCAAAGGTTTTTTAAATGCTAATTCCTAACTATAACGAGTGTGAAACCTATGGTTTTTCCAGTGAATATATATATATATATATATATATATATAAATAAATATATATATATATATATATATATACAAAAAAAGCTAGAGCGCAAGCGCTTCGGTGAAGGCTCACCACAGCGGCCCGAGCCTCCGGCCTCTTGGTGGCACCCGCTGCAGAGCCGTGATTCCCTCCTGGTTCACAGAAAGATAAGTCCGAAGCGTTTCGGGGCCTGAACACGCCCCTTAATCATGGACTGTAGTAAGAAGATGCCAAACTTTCCTTGCACTGTTCAAACACGTTTTATTTGACAATGGACGTCGTCCGCCCTGAGTGGGAGGAGCTTAGCGGCGCCAGGAGCTATGGTAGTTGCAGTCCCCCAAGGTAAGTAAAGTGTCATGCCCTTGAGTAGGGTGGCATTTCTTAGTGTTTAAAATGTCCGTTCATTCCTTTAGTAGGAGGGAGGGATATCAGCAGCTTTGCTTTTTGTTCAAGGGTCGTTGTGCTGTCAGGTGATTGCAGTTCCCTTCGCCTCAGCCTCCAGTGGCAGAATCACTGTAGTCCGTCCCCGGAGTGGAGCTCCTCACCACGGCCATGGCGAGCCGTTAGTAAATGAAAAAAGCAAGAGCGCAAGCGCTTCGGTGAAGGCTCACCACAGCGGCCCGAGCCTCCGGCCTCTTGGTGGCACCCGCTGCAGAGCCGTGATTCCCTCCTGGTTCACAGAAAGATAAGTCCGACGCGTTTCGGGGCCTGAACACGCCCCTTAATCATGGACTGTAGTAAGAAGATGCCAAACTTTCCTTGCACTGTTCAAACACGTTTTATTTGACAATGGACGTCGTCCGCCCTGAGTGGGAGGAGCTTAGCGGCGCCAGGAGCTATGGTAGTTGCAGTCCCCCAAGGTAAGTAAAGTGTCATGCCCTTGAGTAGGGTGGCATTTCTTAGTGTTTAAAATGTCCGTTCATTCCTTTAGTAGGAGGGAGGGATATCAGCAGCTTTGCTTTTTGTTCAAGGGTCGTTGTGCTGTCAGGTGATTGCAGTTCCCTTCGCCTCAGCCTCCAGTGGCAGAATCACTGTAGTCCGTCCCCGGAGTGGAGCTCCTCACCACGGCCATGGCGAGCCGTTAGTAAATGAAAAAAGCAAGAGCGCAAGCGCTTCGGTGAAGGCTCACCACAGCGGCCCGAGCCTCCGGCCTCTTGGTGGCACCCGCTGCAGAGCCGTGATTCCCTCCTGGTTCACAGAAAGATAAGTCCGACGCGTTTCGGGGCCTGAACACGCCCCTTAATCATGGACTGTAGTAAGAAGATGCCAAACTTTCCTTGCACTGTTCAAACACGTTTTATTTGACAATGGACGTCGTCCGCCCTGAGTGGGAGGAGCTTAGCGGCGCCAGGAGCTATGGTAGTTGCAGTCCCCCAAGGTAAGTAAAGTGTCATGCCCTTGAGTAGGGTGGCATTTCTTAGTGTTTAAAATGTCCGTTCATTCCTTTAGTAGGAGGGAGGGATATCAGCAGCTTTGCTTTTTGTTCAAGGGTCGTTGTGCTGTCAGGTGATTGCAGTTCCCTTCGCCTCAGCCTCCAGTGGCAGAATCACTGTAGTCCGTCCCCGGAGTGGAGCTCCTCACCACGGCCATGGCGAGCCGTTAGTAAATGAAAAAAGCAAGAGCGCAAGCGCTTCGGTGAAGGCTCACCACAGCGGCCCGAGCCTCCGGCCTCTTGGTGGCACCCGCTGCAGAGCCGTGATTCCCTCCTGGTTCACAGAAAGATAAGTCCGACGCGTTTCGGGGCCTGAACACGCCCCTTAATCATGGACTGTAGTAAGAAGATGCCAAACTTTCCTTGCACTGTTCAAACACGTTTTATTTGACAATGGACGTCGTCCGCCCTGAGTGGGAGGAGCTTAGCGGCGCCAGGAGCTATGGTAGTTGCAGTCCCCCAAGGTAAGTAAAGTGTCATGCCCTTGAGTAGGGTGGCATTTCTTAGTGTTTAAAATGTCCGTTCATTCCTTTAGTAGGAGGGAGGGATATCAGCAGCTTTGCTTTTTGTTCAAGGGTCGTTATGCTGTCAGGTGATTGCAGTTCCCTTCGCCTCAGCCTCCAGTGGCAGAATCACTGTAGTCCGTCCCCGGAGTGGAGCTCCTCACCACGGCCATGGCGAGCCGTTAGTAAATGAAAAAAGCAAGAGCGCAAGCGCTTCGGTGAAGGCTCACCACAGCGGCCCGAGCCTCCGGCCTCTTGGTGGCACCCGCTGCAGAGCCGTGATTCCCTCCTGGTTCACAGAAAGATAAGTCCGACGCGTTTCGGGGCCTGAACACGCCCCTTAATCATGGACTGTAGTAAGAAGATGCCAAACTTTCCTTGCACTGTTCAAACACGTTTTATTTGACAATGGACGTCGTCCGCCCTGAGTGGGAGGAGCTTAGCGGCGCCAGGAGCTATGGTAGTTGCAGTCCCCCAAGGTAAGTAAAGTGTCATGCCCTTGAGTAGGGTGGCATTTCTTAGTGTTTAAAATGTCCGTTCATTCCTTTAGTAGGAGGGAGGGATATCAGCAGCTTTGCTTTTTGTTCAAGGGTCGTTGTGCTGTCAGGTGATTGCAGTTCCCTTCGCCTCAGCCTCCAGTGGCAGAATCACTGTAGTCCGTCCCCGGAGTGGAGCTCCTCACCACGGCCATGGCGAGCCGTTAGTAAATGAAAAAAGCAAGAGCGCAAGCGCTTCGGTGAAGGCTCACCACAGCGGCCCGAGCCTCCGGCCTCTTGGTGGCACCCGCTGCAGAGCCGTGATTCCCTCCTGGTTCACAGAAAGATAAGTCCGACGCGTTTCGGGGCCTGAACACGCCCCTTAATCATGGACTGTAGTAAGAAGATGCCAAACTTTCCTTGCACTGTTCAAACACGTTTTATTTGACAATGGACGTCGTCCGCCCTGAGTGGGAGGAGCTTAGCGGCGCCAGGAGCTATGGTAGTTGCAGTCCCCCAAGGTAAGTAAAGTGTCATGCCCTTGAGTAGGGTGGCATTTCTTAGTGTTTAAAATGTCCGTTCATTCCTTTAGTAGGAGGGAGGGATATCAGCAGCTTTGCTTTTTGTTCAAGGGTCGTTGTGCTGTCAGGTGATTGCAGTTCCCTTCGCCTCAGCCTCCAGTGGCAGAATCACTGTAGTCCGTCCCCGGAGTGGAGCTCCTCACCACGGCCATGGCGAGCCGTTAGTAAATGAAAAAAGCAAGAGCGCAAGCGCTTCGGTGAAGGCTCACCACAGCGGCCCGAGCCTCCGGCCTCTTGGTGGCACCCGCTGCAGAGCCGTGATTCCCTCCTGGTTCACAGAAAGATAAGTCCGACGCGTTTCGGGGCCTGAACACGCCCCTTAATCATGGACTGTAGTAAGAAGATGCCAAACTTTCCTTGCACTGTTCAAACACGTTTTATTTGACAATGGACGTCGTCCGCCCTGAGTGGGAGGAGCTTAGCGGCGCCAGGAGCTATGGTAGTTGCAGTCCCCCAAGGTAAGTAAAGTGTCATGCCCTTGAGTAGGGTGGCATTTCTTAGTGTTTAAAATGTCCGTTCATTCCTTTAGTAGGAGGGAGGGATATCAGCAGCTTTGCTTTTTGTTCAAGGGTCGTTGTGCTGTCAGGTGATTGCAGTTCCCTTCGCCTCAGCCTCCAGTGGCAGAATCACTGTAGTCCGTCCCAGGCATTTCAGAACCGTACACAACAATGACCTTGGATGACTTTCATACTTTGTGATAGATGCAGTAGCACCCCTGAGAAGGGGTGGAAACAGAGAGAAACTTCTGAGGAAAATGAAGACACGCTATATTTTAGAACTAGACAGTAAGAATCCTAATGGGTTAAACACAACGGAAGATTTACATAACTTCTTGTAATTATAGAAGTATGATAAGAGTCCCTCTATTAGGAATAGTCCACACGCAAAAAAGAATACGTTCTATGTGGTTCGGGCTTTACTATCATTTATAAAAATCTTTTCCTGTTCCATATTATCTAGTATTGGATGAGCGTGCAAGTGTATCTGAATAATTAAGTTAGAAACTTCTGCTTTCTTATGAACTAACTGTGATAGATAATTGATAACAGTCTCCGGTCCAAACAGACATTTTTTAATCACTATTCTTTCTTGATATTGTGTACACAATGTGGGTTTTGGTTTAAGGTTTTTTTATATGTATAAATAAGACACATAACAGTTCTTGATGAAATATGTACTGTTTAGTACTAAAAAACACTATATATATTTTTTACACCAACAGCATTGTTTTGTGCATAGGGTCTTAATAAGGTTGATAGCAGAGGCTCACATGTCAAGGGTTATAACAATGAAAAACTGACTTTTACCAGTGTTTGCATTTATGCAGTCTCTTAAGAATATGTTTTATAAAGCGAACAGTACACTGGTATTGGCAAATGATACACAGGCTCTTGTGCTGGTAAATATCGAAAACCCCTTGTTTTGCAGAATTTTGCTAGAATTTGCACATATGATAACATTTTGCACATAACAAACTGTTTACATATTTAATTTTATAGGTATTTCAATTCATGTAATAATGTTGGAACATTTTATCTTCGTACCGCACAAGGTAGTAAAGCCATTGTTACGTATTTTAAATAGTGTATATACAGTGTATTTATATTTGATTATGTATTCATACATTATTTATTTATTTATTTATTGGACTAGCCACTTTTGTCCGGTACCAAGTATTTATGCTGTACAAAAACCAGATAAACAATATTGATGGTATATTTATGTTTTTCAATGCTGCTATAACTGTGAAAAATCGCACTGCTATCAACAAGTATTTCAACTATGTCTATGCAATATATAAAGATATATATGTGTTTGGGGTGCGTATGGATTCTTGGGTGGTAAGGGAATTATTAGGGTGTTGGGTGGGTATGGGTTTTTGGGTGGTAAGGGAATTTTTAGGGGTTAGGGTGGGTATGGGTGGCAAGGGTATTTTTAGGGTTTAGGGTGGGTATGGATTTTTGAGTGGTAAGGGATTTTTTAAGGTTTAGGATGGGTATGGGTTTTTGGGTGGCTAGGGAGACTTTAGGGTGGGTATGTATTTTTGGGTGACAAGGGGATTTTTAGAGTTTAGGGTGGGTATGGGTTTTTGGGTGACAAGGGTAATTTTAGGGTTTAGGATAGGTATGGATTTTTGGATGGCAAGGGGATTTTTAGGGTTTAGGGTAGGTATGGTTTTTTTGGTGATAAGGTTTTTTTAGGGTTTAGAGTGGGAATGGGTTTTGGGTGGCTCTCTTGCGCAGAGTGTCCTCAATGTCTCTCTAATAAAGGCCCATCATATAAAATGAATTCATGACTTCTCTTATACCCCCACCTTTTATTCATCATGAAGCTTAGAAGGGATAAGAAGTGCTCTAGGTATGGGGCTAATGGGGCAAATGCAGTTCATATCTTTGCTGATTACCCAGCACTATGTAAATACTTGTCTTTTGTTGTTGAGCATCTTTCATGTCGTTATTGCGTGGAATACTAAATTAATTATGTTAGGGCACTCACCTGCTATCATACCAAATATTGTGGGGTTATATTTTTTTCCTGTCTTCTTACCAGCCTTGTTCTGGCACAATACTGGTTATTAAGCGACGCTCCAAGTTCCTGGGTATGGTGGCATGAATTTTTGAATACATGTTCTTTGGAAATGTCTTTGTCAGAAAATGATGCTTGTAGAAAGAGGCTGAGAAGGATTTGGGACCCAATCAGGCTTTGGATGGGTCAAATTCTGTCTGGCCAAAACACCACTTCTTTTCTATGATGATTTCACTTGGGCCACAAGTGACTAGATTTTGGTATGACGCTTCCTTTATTATTATTGTTGTGATATATTTCCGCTTGTATATCCCAGATCCTGTTGATATTACTTTCTCAAATGTTATTTTGCTCTTTTGTGTGGATAATTTTCTCCAATAAAAATTTAAAAAAGACAACCTCCCCATAACTGGCCACTGTACATAAAAACAAAACCATCTTCGATGGCTGCTCCATTGAGAATGTATCAGTAAACTATGCATATAACACAGGCCGCTATTCAGATTGACCATTTACCTGAATTAGACATCCTCAAGTATCCCCACTCCCACCTATCCGTTGTTTGCAAGTGGAAGACTCTGATAATGATGATAGGCCTTTTGGACCGGCTTATAGTCCTACCCAATCACATGTAAAGTGCCAGGACGATGATGACAGTAAGGATAATGGGGTTAATGCCTACATGGGAGATTACATTTTCCAAGAAAGAGTGAAGTCTCAATCTCAACTCTATGAGGCTTTTGAAGAGCCATTTTCTTATGAGGAGCCCTGTGATGACCAACCTCATAATCAGGAGGATACAATACAAGTGCCACTAGCATTAATGACCGCTCTCCAAAAGATGTTGGCAGACTATCATAGAAGATTTCCCAAGACAAGCGCAATGACAATCCTGTACCGGCAGGATTCTCCGAGACTTTGCTTCTTTTCCATGTACTCCTCTACTGCAACAACTGGGGAAAAGTCTGATGGCGCAGCAACTTGATTCTGAGCCACAAATGTTACCTCCAATCACTATTCATGATGATTATGTAGATAGTGATGGAGATGAGGAACAGCCTGAAGAGGGTGCATAACCAGTGTTCAATCCGTCACAGAACAAGAATGTGATGATTAAATCACCCCACTTTCTGCTTCACCTACACCACCAATGTCTAGCTCACCTTTAGATGATATTGGAGGTTTCGATGAACTTTTAAAGCGAGTTTCAAAAAGATTAAACCGTCTATCCCATTAAAACAAACAGATTTTATGCTTTTAAGGACCCTGCAAAGGTGTCAGTCAAATCTAAACCCATTGTAGATTAAATTTGGGATGAATGTCTGAAGCTAATAAACAATTCAGTGACTGTGGTGGTGGTCATTTCTCCCCTCAATAAAAAAAAATACAAGGCCCCAGGGGACTCACCAACATGTCTAATCAGACACAGCACGTTCTTGGGGCCTTACAGCAATGACGTTTTCAAACCTTTTGTGGTAGCAGAGGTTTTCATATAGGGGAGGTCCCCAATCATATGGGTATCAGCCCTACTATGAATTACAGCAGTGTTACTGCTAACCGCACGCACAGCAACAATTTTACAGAGCACCAACTGTGGCATCTTATTCAAGACAGTCTACTTATAAAATACCCACGGCCAAAGGAAAGGGTAAGGAAACATCAAGGAGTCAGTGATAACTTGCAGGCACTAGTCACCTCTCCTTTTCTGCCTCTGCAAGGGTGCGCAGAACTGGCATGGAATTTGTTCAAAAACCTCTTTAAAATCCTCCTCATAAGTAGTCTCATCAACTTTCGAGTTTGATGAAGCAGGAAATCCTTTCTCTCATTCTAAAGGGAGAAATAGAGGAGGGCCCATATATCCATTACAACAAATGTTGCTATTAAAACTTTTTTCTCATCAAGAAGACATCGGGGAAAATGGAGGCAAGTGATGTATTTACGACTATTTAACAAATTCTTAAAGAAACAATCTTTCAGAATGCTTTCCTTCCACGAGACTCTGCAGCTACTGAACCCAGGAATGTCATGATGCTGCTGGATCTCCCAGATCCTTACTTTCACATCCCCATACATGTAAAACTTTGAAAGTATCTGAGGTTCGGGGAGGTGGGGTGGCATTACCAATTCAAGGTACTTCCCTTTGGTTTATGATCTGTTCACTAAATGCAAGGCAACAGTAGTCTCAATCTTAAGAACGAAGGGTCATCATATTTTTCTATATTTAGTCAACTAACTTTCAAATCTACAAAAAAGTCTGCAAGAGCCTGTCTATAAGTCTTCAAAAATCTAGGTCTCAAATTAAACAAAGATAAGTCTTCTCTAATACCATGCATATTGAGTATGTTTCTGGGGACAGTCTTGAAATAGAGATCTAAGGAAAATAATCCCAACAAAAGAAAGAATTTAACGACTAACAAGTTTAGTTTTGTCCCTTTAAAAAAAAAAAGGTTATTTTTGTTCGGAAATACTATTCAATGTTGGGAATGTCATCCTGTATACCGTTTATTCCAAACTGCTGACTTCAAATGAGACTGCTGCAGGAGCAACTGGATGATAAATGGATACAAACTCAAGGGATATTCAAGAGCATAGTCCACAGTACTCCAGAGATTAAACATGCTCTGGCACGGTGAAAGAAAAAGGACCATATCTCTCTGGCCTCTCTTTTGTTTACTACCATCCTCACTTTGTAATGACAATAGGTGCTTCTCTAGAGGGTTGAGGAGCGCATTTACAAGACCTCGAAATCTATGGCAAGTGTATGCCTCAGGAAACTCAGGTACACATAAACCATCTGGAGTTGAGAGCAGTTTATCCAAGCATCCAATATTTTCCCCCAGGATAAGGAACTCTGTAGTATTAGTCCATACAGACAACACCACTACCATGTTCTATCTAAACAAACATGGAGACAATATCAGGACTCCTGTCTGCAGAAGATCGGGAGGTAGAGTCTTCTTACCAAGATTACCTTATGTGTAGAATATGTTCCAGGGACAGAAAAGAAATGTGCAGATTCTCTCAACAGGGCATCCAGGGACTGCCACGAGTGGGAGCTGAACTAGCAGCAGCTACTGAACATCTTCTGCAAATGGGGAACTCCAAATCTGGACTTGTTTGCAACATATCAAAACAGAAAGTGCTGATTCTTCGCTAGCAGACATTCATGGTGGAACACGTTTCACAATGCCTTGACAGGAATAGTCGACTATTCTCTAATCCACAGACTACTTCACAAGATGAAAAGAGAACCTTGCAGGGTAATCCTAATAGCACAGGGTTGGCCAAGGCAATACTGGTGCAGAGAGTTCCTATTGGAATGTCAACACATTCCTTTCAGGCTAATGACCGATTGTCTTAAAAACTTTCTACAAAAACCCATCTAAAGCAGCTGGGAAAGCCCTACATACTTAGGATGTGAGGAGAAGTTTAAAGTTTTATATTGAATGGACTAAAAACTTCAGAAACTCAGATCAACTCTAGATATCCTCCGCTCCTTCTAGAAAAGGCAATGCTCTATCGAGAAATAGCATAGCTCGCTGAGTTTCTCAGACCATCTGTTATTGTCATAAAAAAAAAACTTGGCGACCATTGCTTGATAACGTAAAAGCACACTCTATCAAAGCCATAACTACTTCTACTGGTTGCAGGGATCTTGCCACAAGACATTTTGAGGGGCGACAATCTGGTGTAACGTAAGGTGTACCAAGAATTACTGTCTGGATTCATCATCCAAGGCAGATGCAGCAGTAAGGCAAGCTGTTCTGCGTCATCTTTTCAACTGAGGTGGGTTTTTTATTCATATATCAACAGATGTTTTTTTCTTTTTTTTATAAAATTTTTATTTGTAGTTTGAGAAAAGTAAAACAACACATGCAGGTTACCGAGGTGTCATACAGGCCACAAGGCGCAAGAAGCTTTAGGAGGCAACATAAGCATAACGGAACCCATAAGCATGTCTCAGGACTCAATGACCAGTTCCGTGCATCCGTCTGCGGGTTCGTGCGTTGGAAAGTTCAAGCAGGAGTCTGACCCTCCCGTGGTCCGTCATAGAAGAATCGCACAGGCGTTGGCCTCGTCTATATGTACCTCAGTAAACCATGAACCATAAATGAGAGAAACTCCCCCCCTTCCTCCCTCCCCCTCCCCCCATGGCGGCGACTACATTCACACCAGCATACATTCCATCCATATCACTAAACCTGAAACAGGTGCAGTGACCGCAGAGACGAGGGACAAACAGCGGATGGTAGGCCTTTAGAGAGGAATGCGACCAGTGGACCCCACTGAAACTGGAAGTTTTTGAAATTATCGAGGAAGATGTCCGCCATTCTTTCCAAGCTTAGAAGCTTCCAGAGTCTAGCGTGCCACAATGAGACTGCCGGTGCCTCCTTCTTTTTCCATGCAGCAGCCAGTGTAATCTTGGCAGCTCCAATACAAAGCCACAAGATTTTCTTGTCTGCCCGTGTCTGATGTTCAAGGCCGGGGTCACGCAGGCCCAATAAGACTGAGGCCATAGAGTCCTCAATAGGATACTGAAGAATGTCCCTGATGTGCGAGAGGATTTCCTCCCAATATGGCCGAATCACTGGGCAGTCCCACCAGATATGCTGGAAATCCCAGAGGAGCCCACAACCCCTCCAACATTTGTCGGAGACGGCCGGATAATAGCGGTGGAGCCTGGTAGGACACAAGTACCATTGCATCAGTGTCTTGAGGTGAGCTTCCCTTAGATGGAGCGAGTGGTAAAATCCGTCAGGTCCCGCCACAGCGCCGACCATTCACTGTCGGAGATATCTCTCCCTATCATTTCTTCCCAATGCTCCATGTATCGTGGCCTGGGCGATACCGTTGATTTAAGCAGGAGCTGGTATAGGAACGAGATGACGCCTTTCATGACGGACGTCCGCAATATAAAGGCCTCGAAAGGCGATGGAGGTCTCGTGGCCGCCTCCAGTACACCTGGTGACGTGGCCCAATGGAGCAACTGTACATGGCGATATCGGTCAGACTGGGGGATCCCATAATCCCTCATGCAGTTAGTGAATGTGAGGGGTTCCTGACCATGGAACAGGTGAGTCAACGCTCTGCAGCCACCCACTCTCCAAGCGTCAAAAGCCCCCTCCTGAGACGCCGGGGGGAAAGCCGGGTTAAAATGCACAGGGGTGAACGGTGAGGGGAACGTAGTCCAGCGGTCGTCCGATGCCAGGGTATCCCACACCTTTAGCGTGGTTCCCGTAGGAGTACTAATATAGGCGTTCAGGGGGCGGTCTTTCTTTGGCTTCCACGCCAGGTCCCAGATTGACCTGCCTGCCACACTCCGGTCCATGTGAAGCCAATGTTTTTCAGACGTTTGCTGCGACCACTCCACCAGGACCCTCAATTGCGCCGCTTTATAATAAAGCTGCATGTCAGGCAGTCCCACGCCACCCTCGGATTTCGTCCGACGCAATACTGAAAAAGAAAGACGCGCACGGCCCCCTTGCCATACAAATCGCAGGATCTGCGTCCTGAGACGACGAAAGTAGTCACCGTCTAGAGGTATGGGCAAGGCCTGAAATAAATACAGGAATTTAGGGAGGAGGACCATCTTTACAGCGTGGATCCTACCCAGCCATGACAGGAACTTAGGTTTCCATCTCTCCAGTTCAGCTCGAGTCTTCGCCAACACGGGAGGGAAGTTGGCTGAGAATAGTTTGTCCACAGTCTGAGTCAAGTGGACCCCCAGATAGACAATTGAGGTATCGGCCCAGGCCAGAGGCGTCAGAGGGCGCACGCGTTCCATCTCGGATCGTGAGAGGGTAATATTCAAAATATGTGACTTGCTATAGTTCACCTTGAATCCGGCCACCTCTTCATAATGCCTCAGGGTCTCCGTGATGCACGGTAATGAGCGTTCTGGGTCCGCCACGGAGAAGAGAATGTCGTCCGCGAAGAGCTTGATTTTATGTTGCTCTCCTGTGAACGGAATGCCCCGGATCCCCTCCCGCTCCCGCACTGCCACAGCCAAGGGTTCAATGCTGAGCGCGAACAGGAGCGGTGAAAGAGGGCAACCCTGTCTAGTGCCTCTAGAGTGCGGAAAAAACGCCGACATGTGACCATTCACAGCTACGCGAGACCGAGGGTTGGAGAAGTTAGCCCTCACCATGGTGATAAACCTCTCCGAGAAGCCAAAGGCTACCATCGTATGAAACAGGAAGCTCCAGTCCACACGATCGAAAGCCTTTTCGGCATCCAGCCCCACCAGAACCGCCGGTATGTGGAACCGGTTGGCTTTTTCTATTAGATGTACCACCCTGCGCGTATTATCATGGGTTTGACGCCCCTTGATAAATCCAGACTGGTCAGGCTGAATAATCGCCGGCATCAGATCCTGCAACCTATGCGCTAGGATCGCCGAATATAGTTTAGCATCGATGTTGAGGAGTGCTATGGGGCGATACGAAGCACACTGGGTGGGGTCTTTCCCCGGCTTCGGCAGAACCGTGATCACCGCCTCCGTCAAGGAGCCGGTTGAAGATCCAGACTCCGCCATGTCATTGAAGAGGGATACCAAGAAATCGCATATGTCAGCGGCGTATGTTTTATAAAAAGCGGCAGTAAAGCCGTCTGGCCCAGGTGCCTTGTGTAGTTTTAACCTCTTGATAGCCTCTAGTACCTCTTCCCTGACAATCGGCCCCCCCAGCAACTCATTCCATTCTTTGGATATCTGGGGCAGGGGTAAACGCCGCAAATATTCCTTCTGCGCATCCGCATGTAACCTGTCCCCCGTGTAGAGGTCCGCATAGAAGCGGCCAAAGATGGCTGCTTTCGCCTCATCCCTATGTTGCTCCTCACCCGTAGCGTCCCGAATTCCCCCGATGTACTCACGTTCCCGCCTGTCCCTCAACTGACGCGCCAGGTGCCGTCCCACCTTCTTCCCACTAGAGTAGGATTGCCGACCCAGCCTCAACATCGTCAGTTCGGCCCTATTGTTGTAGTGTGCTCTCAATTTCCCCCTGACCGCGGTCAGGGGTCGGAGGGTCACCCTCGAAGGTTTGAGCTTATGAGCCTGTTCAAAGCTCGCTAGTTCGGATTCTAATTCCTCTCGGTCCTTGCGCCGCAACCTGTTGAGGTTAGCATTGAGGCCCAGGCACGTGCCCCTGACAGACGCTTTAAAGGCGTCCCATGTATTGGACCACGAGGTGTCGGACGCGGGATTAAGTTAAAAAAACTCTCTGATGGCCCTCCGCAATGCCTTATTAGAGGCGTCATCTCTCAACACAGAGGCCGGGAAATACCATTTCCGATGACCGTCTCCGGCCGACAACCAACGAAGGCTAAGCACCAGCAGACTGTGGTCAGACATTGAAAGTGGAAGAATGGCGGCATCGACAACGTCCCCCCTAAGGGCCTGGCTAAGGAAAATGTGGTCCAATCGTGAGTAGGAGTGGTGTACATGCGAAAAAAAGGTGTAGTCCCGAGTGGTAGGATGGAAAAAGCGCCAGCCATCAACCAACCCCAGCTCCCCCACCAACTGCTGCGAGGAAGCAGAGAACACCCCCGTGTCAGCTCTATGGGGCCCAGAACTATCCATATCCTTGTCCCATACCAGGTTAAAGTCCCCCAGGAGGAACAGGTGGCCCTCAGCAAAGTCACCCACTCTCTGCAATAGACCTTGTAGAAACTGATTTTGACCCGTATTGGGCATATAAGTCACCACAAACGTACTCAGCCTCCCCAGGACCAGACCTTTCACCATCAACCAGCGGCCATCCTTATCACTGCGCATATCAATGGGTTGGAAGTGCAGCGCAGCGCGGAACATGAGCGCCACCCCCCTATGTTTTGTGGATGCAGATGCCCTGTATAGAAGTGGATATGCCCTATGTCGAAGGCGCAGCTCGTCCTTGCGTGCTAAATGGGTTTCTTGGAGCCCCACGATATCCAACTGATGGTCATGTATATACTTCCATATTTTCTGTCGCTTCTGTGGCGAATTCAAGCCTTTAACATTCCAAGACCCGATACTAACAGGCATATCGGGACCAGAAAATCAAAGCTTTCAGTAGGCATTTCCAGAACCTCCCCTTAGCAGACGAGAGCTCACCCGCACACTGACTGTCAGCCTCCAGGAACTCTAACACCCCTACTTCATGTTCCATGCACTCCCCAACACCCCCCCCCCATACCACCAGACATGCCACAAACCACTCATGTCGCCGCCATCGCACTTTCCTGCGCCCTCCCCCATGCTCCGCCCCCGCCCCCAACCGCAACCCCCCCCCCCAACAGGAACCCAATAATAAACAGCTCAGGATGTCACATCTAATAGCACAAGCCCCCCAACTCCAGAACCCCCCCCCCCCAACCCCTCCCCCCCAACAGAAGAACAAAAGTAAACCTATCCAGGTACTAAACCTGAGTCGGGTAGTCATCAGTTCCAATAGACCGTAGTTCGTCAGGCCCCTCTGGACTGATACTGGAGCAAGGGAATCAACCTAGTGATCCCCAGGCCACGGTCTGGGGTGTCTTCTCCAAAAGTACAATCGAACCCCCAGAACCTCAGGACTAGAGCCCCTCCGACTTCGTTCAGCGAAACAGGGGTCAGGCTGCTCCAGAGCTCGCTTGAGAATCAGCCATCGTTGCGGAAGCCACCGAAGCCACCGCCGCACCCCTCTCCTGCACGCTGGTCATGCGATCCGGTCGTCGTTCCCCCGGGGAGGCGCCAACTCTATGCCAAGATGAGGAGCGACGTTGTCTCCGCGGCGACGATCCACGGGCCTCCTGGGACGGCGCGACGTCTTCAAGACCCAGAAGATCCCGTGCCACCTGCAGGGAGCTGATCTGTGCTAGCCTATTCTGCCAGCGAAAGATGATACGGAAAGGATGTCCCCAGGAGTAGGATATATTGCGTTCCCGCAGGAAGGCGGTCACAGGACGAAAGTCTCTCCGTTTCTGAAGCGTCGATGCTGCCAGGTCCTGGTAGAGCTGCGGACGATGGTCCCGAAATTGCAGAGTGGAGATGGTTCTAGCTTTCCGCAGGATACGTTCCTTCAACTGAAAGTCATGCACACAAACGAGGATATCTGGCGGCGGTCCCCCCCCGCGCCTGGGCAACCCCACTCTATGTACTCTGTCCATCTTTACTTCTCGAACATCTTCCTCATCTAGAATCTGCACGAACAGGGCTTGGACGTACTCACGCAGGTCTCCCGCCTCGCCGTCCCACGGCACCGCCTTGATACGGATGTTGTTTCGCCGGGAGCGGTTCTCTAGGTCCTCCGCGTGGGTCTGCAGATCCAAATTTTGCTCAGTAAGGCGGATGACGTCCTGTTGCAGTTGGTGCACATCACTCGCCATACTCAAATCGTGGTCTTCCAGTGTCGCCACTCGATCGCCAAGCCCATCAACGTCTCGCCTCACCTCCCGAAGGTCAGAGGCCAATTGCGAGCGGAGTTCGGAAATATCCTCTTTAATGGACGCAAAGAGCTCAGTCATGAACGCCTTAGTGGCGGGTGCCTCATCGTCCGACTGCTTTGACGAGCCACTGGCTCCAGGCGAGGCCGGCTGCTGTGAGGATTTAGGGGCACCATCCTTCCCCGGCTTCCCCTTCCGCAATGTGTTGGACATCTTGAGGTACCTTCTGCTGCACGCGATCAGACGTCCCCTCCACTCCAGAGGCCCAGTTGGGAGGCACAAACGGGGCCCCGCGCCGGCCGGTAGCGCAGCTGTTCCCCTCCAGGCGATCCGATCAGGCGTGCGACCTCTCCATCGCCGGTAGGTACACCTCTTATGGCCACACAGCAATTGTCCAGCGCCCCCTCCAAGCCAGGAAGCACAGAGGCGGGGAGGAGTTACCACACCGGGCCCGTAGGGAGGCGCCCGATATCACAAGGATCCCCAAACAGGCAACCAAGATATGGGAGTCAGCAGGGCCAGGCCACCAGGGCCGCCTGATAAGGCGCAGTCAAAATGGCGGCTCCAGCCTTCCGCCCAACCGCGTCTCCAGCGGCGAATTCGCTTGGACCGCTCCGTTAGTATATGGGACCCATCAACAAGGACTCCAGGCACCCCAGGAAGCTCACGTGCCCCGTCCCAGATATGGAGGCCGACCAGCGCGGCTCAGTAATAGCCCCCGGCAGAGGTCGCGGTATAAGCAAGGCCGGGTCCGACTCCGCCCCTCCACCAGGCCCGCTTCTGTAGTTTAGGCCCCTCGGGTTTCAGTCTTTAGCCCCCACAGCCCCCGCAGCCATCTACCCTACTAGAATGGCAGCCTCCGTAGCCCGGGGGGGGGGGGGTCAGCTCACCGCCGTCTTCCCGGCTCCTCCGGACTCCCGCTCTGCCGGCCGCCTCCGGCGGGTCCCGATCTGCAGCTCTCCGCTCTCAGCCGCTCCACCAGGCCAGTATCGCTGGGGGTCTCCCTGTGGAAGCACGGGACCCCGTACCCGGCAAGCCGCGCCCTCCGCCCCCCGGCAGGTCCGCGAGGGCCGCAGAACGCCAGCGCGGGCCGCCTCTTCTCTGCGCCGGGCACCGCCCAGATCGCGACCGGCCCTCCAAGCACGCGAGGCCGGTGCAACACAGGCCGCAGCTCTTCTCCGATCCAGCAGGCGCCGCCGGCCTCGTTCCGCTACGCCAGCAGCACCGGACCGCTTCCCCAGGTCTCGGCGACCTCCGCCGTCCGTCTGACGCCGGTCAGCACGCCTCAGACCCCGCCATTCGAAGCTTTGCTGGAACGGCGTCGGAGAGGCTCAAAGAAGCGTCCTACTCCGACGCCATCTTGGCCACGCCTCCAGATGTTTTTTTTCTATTACATGTGTTGACATAGCTTTAGTTCATATGTTCAGTTGTATCATGACCTTTACGTATTCTGTGGCGTATGCAATACCCACCACCACAACTTCAGGTATTACAGCTTGCTACTCTGATTCAAGCATGTGAATCTTTGAAAAATTGACTAGTGGAGCAAAAAAAAAACGTTTCTTACCTGTACATTGTGGTGGTTCTTCAGTGTTGACATATTTTCATAGATTCACATGCGACTCTCCTTCCTCACCATTGGAGCTCACCACTCAGAATAACTTTTCTATTCACTTTTATCACACTCTTGCTAGAAATCTGAGGTATGATGACCCTTAATAGGGCGTCAGGGCTGCTCTCTGATTGGTTGAGCTTTTGTTATTCTAAAACAATGTGAATTGGTTAACAATGTCACTGAGTTTTGTACTGTTTTCAAAACACTACTTATAATTATTACATGGGACTCGCACCAGATTTAAGCATGTGATCTATGAAAAATGTCAGTTCTGGAGAACCACAATATACAGGTAAATAACTTTTCCCCCCTGTATTTCCCTAACATTATTATGGTAGTTGCTATTGTAAATTTGATTCTGTTGCTGGTCAGTATTTTGTCTAAGTTATTGTGACCCTCCCACCACAATACTAGCAATAAAATGACTAACACAAAGCCACCAATTCCAGCGTGCAATTTTACTTGAAGAGACATTTTCCTTTCTTTTGCCATGGTTTTGAAGCACTTTTTCTATACGAGAGCACTGTTTCAAGTATTTTCCATTTCACAGCTGCATTGCTTGCGTAAATCACCTAGAGACAGATTTTTTTATATATATAGCTAAGGTAATTGTGGTAATATAGATGCAAGCTTTGCAGCTATTTCATGGATTAGTCATTGATGGAGTGACTAACTCCTTGTCCGTTTAATTCATCTGCCTTAAAAACTATTTTTTGGCAGTGCTGGCCTGTTGTTCGCGTACCAGCTCTGATCAGGGAATTTAAATATAGATTTTGAAAACCGTGTGCCGCTTTCAAACATGAACATCTTTTGGGAATAATGATTCAGGCGGTTGGAGCCAAAGATGTCTGGCTTTTTTCCTTTGTTGGCATAGATATATTGCATTTTACTCTGGCATCTCATTTCATTTCTTTTCAATGCTTTCTTGTGATAAGACAAACAAGGCCTTTGCCGAATTTCCTCTGTTGCATGTTGATGTGAGGGACAAACTCTCAAACATCAAAACTGGCGAAACTGCTCGAAGTGTCCTCTGGCCCTGGTTGTGTCAGACAGGTCATATTATCAAGGGTGGCGTTAAAATTATCGCCGCTTTAGCGGCAGGAAACTGCGGCTAAAGCGGCGATAATGGGCTTGATAATATGCCCTTGTAAATTTCCATAGAAGCCCGTGTTCACCAGATAATATGCCCCTGTAAATTTCCATAGAAGCCCATGTTCTGGTGAACATGGGCTTCTATGGAAATTTACAAGGGCATATTATCAAGCCCATTATCGCCGCTTTAGCGGCAGTTTCCTGCCGCTAAAGCGGCGATAATTTTAACGCTATCCTTGATAAAATGCCCCTACGTTTCTTACAAACCACTTGTACGATGCGTGGGACCAGGGTATTCTACTCAACACACGGAAAATGCAATCCGAATATGTGCAACATTTTTACTCTATGGTCCGGTCCTCTCACCCATTTTAGGGATACCTGGCCAAAAGGAAGGAGATGGTGATTTAAAAACATTCCACACTCATTCTTACTGGTGCTTTGTCTGAACCCAACTGCCAGACTTGTTGCCAGCAGAATCTGGTCACAGGCTTCAGGTGCAATGTGAAACTTTAGTTGAGTATCTGAGAGGCTCCACAGGAGGTGGCATAGCTGGGTCAGCTTAAAGTGCCATGGGGGCCAGTCACTTCAGCTCCTATTTTCCATGCCTCGCAGATGAATGGTCCTTGTTTACCGAGGTTTTTATTTCCTACTTTGCCCATTTGGGTTGTTCATTTTCCATTTCTCGACTGAAGTCTTGAGGGAAATGTTCCAGGCTATTGTCTGTGACTGACCCACATTCTATGGTTAATATTATTTTTTTTATTATTTACAGAAAACACTGATGTGGGCCATTAATTCATAGGAACCTCCCTATATTTTGACTCAAGTGGTACTTTGATTGCATTTTAATTCTACCACAAGGTGGCTCGAGGCTGCTATAAAAGAATCATTCTTACCAGTGTTTTGTTCTTACAATCTTTGATAATCTGAACTGCTGCCCGCGGGACAAATATAAAGTGTCCTTGTCCTCTAATCTAAGTGCCGTGGTGTCCATTGGCAACAGTAGCTCAAGTTAAGTACTGTCCACATTACCAGCCCCGTGAAGTGGCACACATTGCAGGTTAAATTAACGCATCCAGTGCATTTCCCCGGTATGACCACACTCAAATTAAATTTCACGCTTAATTAATAACTAATCACTACTTAGGCATATTGCCCTGCGAAGTGGTAGAGCATCATTCTTCTTCGTAGCATCTTAATGGTGCCCCTAGCAGTTGCCATGGATACAGCTGGTATGACACATCCTGCCTTGGGCCTGAGCCCGAGCCTGGTTTCATCACGTGGTGGCAAGGCAGGCCCCCCCTCATCAGCCCCCCTGTTATATTCCTGAAGTAATCACAATGAGGATTGTTTGAATGAAAAGGTAAGTTTATTGTAGATAACAGCTTATACATCCACAGTCCACAGAAGCGACTCTCTCTCTGCCCAACTCCCACATATGGAATGTAGCCAGACAGAGGAAACATAACAAGACTAGAAAACATTCTAAATAGGAATACTACACACCTTCCCCCCTTAAAACAAACAAAAAAATAAATAAATAAATACAATAAAATAAAAAAATAACAAAAAAAATAAGTAAAATCAATGAACAAAATCCCGTAATTTAACAGGAGAATGTCTGATGCGAGAACTTTTCCTTAAATTAACAACATTGCCAGAATCAACACAAAAATCATCCAAACCCCTGACATGGTCACAAGAATCAACATTCATGGAACCAGAATCCGAAGTGACAAAAGATGAACCACCAGAACCAATGGAAACAGAAGTATAAGCATCACAACCAAATGTGTCCAGCAAAGCCGCACAATTATCCTGATCGTCATAAGGTTTAAAAGAAACAGAGTGTGGGAACAACTTAGGACATCCAGTTTTACATAAAGAAATACGTCCAAAATTCCAAATCTTACCTCCTTCAACCCGTACAGCCTTACTAAACACTTCCACCACTTTGCATGGATCAGACCATTTAGCCCACTTATTACCATAAACACCACCAAATTTAACACGAACCAGATCACCCACCTTAATTTTAGAACAACTGGCAGAAGACCCTTGGGGAATTCCTCTCATTTTACTCTGATACGCCACCACTTTATTTCTGACTTTTGAAGAGTCAAACAAAGAATCATATGGAATTTTACTTTTAATCCACCAGGGCAACAATTTTGACCCTGGCTTCCTACCACGCAACAACTCGAAAGGAGATAAGCCAGTGACAGAATTGGGAGAAGTAGGATACGACAACAAAGTTGCACGAAGAGACTTCTTCCAATCTAAACCACTTTTAATAGCAAGTTGAATGGACTCTTTAATGACTTTGTTAAAGCGTTCTATTTGACCATTGGCTTGAGGGTTATAATTAGATACCCTCTTATGTACTACCCCACACCTCTCAAGAAAAGAAAAAAACTCTTTACTGATAAACTGAGGGCCATTGTCAGAAACAATTTCTGTGGGAATGCCCTCCCTACAAAAAACCTTGTCCAAAAATTCAATAACTTGCGCTGATCCAATTTTATCCACAAGCTTCAACTCAGGCCATTTAGAGAAATAATCAATCAACACTAAAGCAAAAATATCCCTGTTGGGAGATAAATTGAGTGGATCAACGATGTCAATACCAAGTTTTTTCCATGGAGTTGAGACAAAATCAACAGGAGAAACACCTACAATGATAGGCTTTGCCGATTTGTCACTATGGAAACAAGGAGGACATGACCTGACCCATTTGTCCACCATGCCATCAACTCCAGGCCACCAATAGAATTCCCTTATGCGCCTTTTGGTGCTAGACATACCCAAATGTCCCTCATGAGCCATAGAGACAATTTTCTCTCTCAGTTTAAATGGAGGAACTATTTTGTCACCACGAGTTAAAAACCCCTGATCAAACATTAATTCATCTCTTACATTCCAAAAAGTAGATAAATCACCAGATAACTTACGTTCTTCAGGCCAGCCCAATTGCATAAACTTCACAATATCAGACAAGATACTGTCATCACACATGGCAGTTTTCCATTCAGATTCAGAAATGATCTCCGAACAAACTTTGGAAACTTCACTATTAACATCTTCAATAGAAACCACTACATCCTTATCGGAACCAACGAAAGAAACATCAAAAGAATCTGACAACGGCAAACGAGACATACAATCAGCATGCACATTAAAACGTCCAGGAACATATTCAACTTCGCATTGAAACTCTTGCAATTTTGCAGCCAAACGAGCCAAACGAGCAGTCAAAGTTCTCCCCCCACCAGCAGCTAACATATTGATTAAAGGTTTATGATCTGTTCTTAAGCGAAATTTGGTACCCCACAAAAATTGCCGAAAGTGTTGAACGGCCCAAGTACACGTCAGCAATTCCTTTTCGATGGTGGAATAATTATATTCAGCACCCCGTAGAGTCCTTGATGCAGGAAACTACATATTCATCTCCTGAATTCTTCTGCATCAACACAGACCCTAAACCAAGATTGCTGGCGTCCACTGACACAATACAATCTTTGCCGACCTCAAAGGGCCTCAAGAACGGAGCATTGATAATCTCCTTCTTGAGTGAATCAAAAGCAAGTTGTTGTTCATTGTTCACATAAACTTTACATTTGTCTTCAATAAAGATCTCAAAGATGAACCTTGGTGGAGTAATCTTGCACAAATTTGCTCTAAAATTCTGTGAGGCCTAAAAATGACACAAGTTGCTCCTTAGTAAGTAGATTAGGAGCATTAGAAATACTCTTTATGTGGTTGAATTTAGGCTTAATACCTTGTGATGAAATTTCATGTACCTAATATTCCACCTTATCACGTCTGAATTTACATTTGGAGAACTTCAGAGATAACCCTTTCTCTTGTACACATTGGAGAACCTTCTCTAAATTCTTATCATGATGCTCAAAGTCTTTCCCAAAGATCAGGATATCATCTTGGAAAGCAATGGCACCATCACAGCCTTCTAAAACTTCCTTCATAAGTCTCTGAAAAACAGATGCTGCACTGGCTAAACCAAATGGCATGCGGCGATACTGAAACATACCCTCAGGTGTAATAAAGGTTGTAAGAAATTTGGATTCGTCATGTAAAAGGACTTGGTGATAGGCACTGGCTAGATCTATTGTGGAGACAACACACAAGCCCCAGAAAGTGTAGAAATTAATTCGTGAATGTGAGGTAAAGTGTGCCTATCAATCCAAATTTCCTTATTTAAACTGCGAAGGTCGACACATAAACGAAGTTCGCCATTGCCTTTAAGTGACAAAACTACTGGCGAAACCCAAGGAGAAGACTTAAAGGTTCAATTATTTTCTTAGATACTAAATCAGATAAAAGTGATTTCAATGTTTCGCGATACAATAAGGGTACATTCCTAACTCTGTGTCGTACAGGAACAGCACTCTCCTTAAGGACAATCTTGTGCTTGAAATTAACAAACTCACCCCAATTATCAGAGAAAATTAGAGGAAATGTAGTCCTTATTTTACAGACAAACTCATCGTTCTCATGAGAAACAATGTAGACAGGAGGAGAAGCATTGGGATCAAGTTTGATGCCCATTTCTTGCTGGTGAGGCCAACCTAGAATTGATGCTCCTTTGGTGCAACATAGAGCTTTCACCTAGTTGTTCTGTCTTTAAATTTAAGGTCAGCCCACATGAATCCGTCAAGATTAATTTTGTAACCTGAGTAACCACCAGGATGTTTATCAAGAGGAAAAAGTTTTGTGGAATTCCAAAACTTATCAAAAATGTTTCTGCCAATAATGCTGTACCAAGCACAAGAGTCAATCAACATAGAAATTTCCTTCCCATTAACCAGAATTTTATCGCTGGGAAAACCCTTGCACTTGGTGTCGCCAACACACAACAAACTATTTATTTCTGAAACTTGTTCCTGATCCGTTTCGCTGTCCTCAAACGACACCAAATTTACCTTTTGGAAGGATCTGCACATTTTGTTAAAATTACCAGATTTTTTACATTTGATACAAATTTTGTTCCAAGCAGGACATCCCTTGTAACTTCCAACGTGGTCCGTGCCACCACACCTATAACAAACAATTTGGGTTTTCTTAACAAATGGCCTATTTTCTCTAGCGAAGCCCCCCTTTTTAGAAAAAGCAAAAGGAGGCTTTCTAGGATTAGAATAGTCCTTTACAATGGCTACTTCAGGAATAATATCTTTGTTTTTAACAACCTGTCCCCTGATCTCGCTAACGAAAATTTCTGATTGTTCAATCCCCTTAGCGATATTCAGTACCGCACTGAGAGAAGATTCTGTCCCCATCCACAAACGTTCCTGAATTTTTTTACTTTTGGTTTTCATCATAATCTGATCTCTCAAAACGTGTTCGAAGTTAATTGTTTCAAACGCACAAGAACTAGCTAAAGTGAGTAAAGCGGCCACATAATTCTCAATGGACTCATCCTCTTTCTGAGCCCTCGAATAAAACTTAAACCTTTCCATGACAGTGTTAATTTTTCTGCCGAACCTAATGCTCATTTGCTTAACAGTGACTTCAAAAACATTAATGTCGCCAGAACCATCTATAGGAGGAAGATTTGCTAACTCCTTTAAACCTGCCCCCCCAGACAATTTTTAAGCAGTGCCAACTTTCTTTTAGGGGAACAGCCATCCTCTTCTAAAACATCGACATACGCCAAAAACATTGGGTACCACAAATCCCATTCCATTTTTGGCTCACCAGCAACAGGTAGAAAGTGTGGAGGAACAACAATATTAGACATGTTAAAATTTTAGGTAAATTGACACTTAAAATCTAAACAATTAATATCGGCAAAATACAATAAACAAGAGAGTATATAAAAAGGCAATCGTGAAAAAAAATAAAAATCAAAATAAGAAATGTAGTCACCGATGTCACAATGGTTCCAGCAGAATGCTTAAAAGAAATCGTGTTGACTAGAAACAGTACCTGAAGGAATGAAGCAAGATTGATTTGAAAACATCATGCCTGTCCCTTACCCTGTAGGGAAGTGAAACGGGTCAACCTCTGCCTTTCGGAGGAACGGCACACCTGGGCGCCTATATCCTGTCCACGAAATCTCAGCATGAACTGGCATAGCGCTCTTGATGGACTGACATGTTGCTTTATTGCCACCCGTGTAGTCGGGGAAAAAGTACTTTGGTTGTACAGATGTGCTTCATATGTTTTGCATCTATAAAACTAATAAAAAAAGATTTACAAAAAAAAAGATTGATTTGAAAACATCCACTGTAAAATAGTCTCGCAAGAAAAAGAATACCAGGATATGATGGATGCCAGACGCTGCGTCCTGCGTCTGACGTAGAACTGAGTCATGATGTATCCAGGCAATGTAGAGCGTCGCTAGCACCAGAACGAGGCAGAATACACACAGTGCGGTGACGTGCAGAATTTCGCCGACGCAGCGTTTCCAAGGCTCTCCACAGCGCAAGTAACTTGTTATTATTTAATAAAGTCAACTGTTGCAGCGCTCGAGCAGTTTAGTGAGATCCAGAGATTGTCTTTCACACACAGCAGAGTAACCAAAAAAAATAAAAAATAGACACTTGGTTGCTTGCAACAATGCAGATAGTTCCACTCTTAATCCATACCTACGTTCAGGCTCAGTTGATGTTTGTTGATGATTACAGTCAATTACCTTGAGAACGCTCCCCGCATAAGCTTAGTTATACGCTAGGCTAAACAGGGAGAGTAATTTCCCAAAAACAACGCCTGTGCTAGCGCTCTCTTACACAGATTGAAATCGCATGGATGTAAACACAAAGTCTTTAACTGTTTAGCGGAAATGTTCAAAAACGGATTAACTACGAGGCAGTCTTTTGAAATTGCAAAATTATTTCATTAAAATTCAAATGAAAGCGCTGCCGCACAACTTGTTATGATGAACTTGTTAAAGGCTGGATACACATGAAGCAGCATAGAATACACGCAGACATCCACAAAAGGTACTCACAATGAAATAGTGGATATTCTGTTGAAAACAGCAAATTGTAATCCGTTTGCAAGCAAGTGAAGAAGTCCATGGCACAATTTTTTCACACTGGATATCTTTGCAAGTCATCAATATGCCAAATTTAAAATAATTAGAGAGAAGTGAACACTGTTAAAAAAATATATATATCCTTGATAGTAGGTTCTTTTCAAGACAAAATCCCAAATGTCGCCAAAATTGTGAAGTAATCACAATGAGGATTGTTTGAATGAAAAGGTAAGTTTATTGTAGATAACAGCTTATACATCCACAGTCCACAGAAGCGACTCTCTCTCTGCCCAACTCCCACATATGGAATGTAGCCAGACAGAGGAAACATAACAAGACTAGAAAACATTCTAAATAGGAATACTACAATTCCCACCTCTGTTCAGTGACTGAGCTATGCTGTAGTGCCCAGACAGGCTATTGCTGCAGAACCTTGGGATCTTGAGGGTGGAGACATCCCCCTCACCCAGGTACCAGGCTGCACAGCTCAACAGCACATGCTGCCACAACACCAGTCACTGTGGCCCAGGACATTGGCCAAATTGATCAGCAGGGATGAGCTCTTGAGCCAAGAGCTCAGAAGCAGCACTGTACCAGCCATCCCCCACCCACCTGCTAGCCATTGGTGCCAGCATGGCTAGCCCAGAAGTAAAGACTGCCATCTGTGTAACAGTCAGTCAATGCTCGTTAGTCACTGAGTTTCCATGTGCGCATCATGTATATTCATTCAGACTCCGTCAGAAACTCTTGGACTCATTCATCAGCTTCATGACAGGAAATGGGCGTAGAAAGAGGAGGGTAGCATGATAGGATTCCAGAACTGGCAATAGACAGTTGCACAAAAGTGACCATCTGTGAGCAGAGCCTCACACTGTGGGGTTCCCAAGAGGGTGCATTTCTGAAGACGAGGAACTGAACTGTGGAAAAAGTTAAGTAGAAAAAAACAGTCCATTAAGCCATCAGGCTGTAATGACTGTAAGTGTGAGAAGATGCTGCTTTTGTGCATGGTACATTCTCTGCCCCTGAAGACCTTCGGGTGCAGAAAAAGTACTGTCAAGGGCTCTGCACTGTGTCACCCTTTTTTGTAGCTGATCCCAGAGTGAAGCCTGCTAGATTCAATAACTCCCTTATTTTGAGATGTGGGGTATTCCACCCTCACTGACCCCTCACTAAACAATTCAGGAGGTAGTCAGGGTGCAGAGGCTGCTGCACAGCTTCTTCTCCCTCGGCACCTCTCCGTGAAGATCACAGGATTCATTAACTGTGCTCAGTATGAAGGGCTGGTGGTGAGCCTCAGGGCAAGCCAGTGCTGCAGGACCTTTATTGCCTATGTACCATCAGTGAATACCGGCATCATCTTTTTTAGAGAAAAGTACTGTTTCTCATTCTCTCCCCGTTGAGTGATGGTCTCATGGATGGTCAATGCCATGTGCCCCTCGTCACAAGGAAATGCCTATTAATACATGGGGGTTAGCGTTGCTTCCTTTCTTGGGAAAAGATACTATGCGTTTGTTGCATTTGTTCATGTGCTTCCAGAATGGCCAGGAGCTGGTCATTAAGTGATGTGTTGGTCTCAAATCTTCCGAATTATTGGTTAATGTGACAAATATGTGTTGTTTTCTTTTAATAATCTTTTATCAGTCGTTTCAATAGCTGTAAACTGCTTTTCAAACAATCAATTGGTATTTGTTAAGTGCTGATTATCACCTCGAGGGGTATATAGGCACGTGCTATACGGTGAGGCTCAGTGAAAGAGCCAGGTCTTGAGTCTTTTACTGAAGTCGGCAAGTGAAGGGGAGGTGCAGAGGTGGAGAGGGAGGTTGTTCCAGGCCTTGGCAGCAAGGTAGGAGAAAGAGCAGCCTCCACTGCAGCTTCGCAGCATGCGGGGGAACAATGGACATGGAGGCGGATGTGATATGTCTGGTAGGTTGGTGTAAGGTCAGGCAGTGGTTGATGTAGAAGGGGCCAGTGTTGTGAAGGGCCTTTGCAGGCGAGGGTCAGCAGCTTGGACGGGCATCTCTTGGGGACGGGGATCCAGTGGAGGTTTCTAAGATGGGGGGTGATGCTGGTCTTTTGGGGAGGTTGAGGATGAGTCTGGCTGCGGTGTTCTGGATGGCCTGTAATCTTTTGAGGAGGCAGGTGGCGTATCCAGTGTAAAGTGCATTCTGTAGTCTAGACGAATAGTGATTTTGGGCTTTGGTTACTTTTTCCTGGTGCTGGTGGGGGATCCATCTGAAGATCTTGCGAAGCATGTGGAGAGTGTGAAAGCAGGAAGAGGCAACTGAGTTGACCTGGTGCTTCATAGAGAGGTCACTGTCCAAGATGACGCTGAAGTTGCAGGCATAGTTGGTGGGAGTAGGGGAGGGTCCGAGTGCTGAGACCACCATGTGTCGTCCCATGGGGAGGTGATGTGTTAGGAAGTGGTTGAGGTCGGATGGCTGTTTGTCGAAGTTGCTGTAGATGTCTGCTATTTTTTTTGTGGAAGTAGTCAGCCAGGGATTCGTAGAGGGCTTAGGCTGGGCGGATCAAGGTCTCTGCAGAAGAAGGCATGTTAATTCTCTGACTATGCTGAAGAGTTCTTTTGTGTGGTTGCTGGTTGCCTCACTTTGGATCGTCAGAGCGCACTTTTTGGCTTCCTTAATCTGACAGTGGTATTTGCTTTCAAGGTGGTGAGGTCTGAAGAGTTCTTGCTGGAGTGTTATTGTCTCTTCAGTCATTTTTACTCGCGTTTGAAGACTCGGAGTTCGGGGGTGAACCAGCTGGCATGTTTGGTGGATCTTCTGGTAGTGGCCGTTATGGGGGTGACAGCGTCGGCGCAGTTAGAGATGCAGTCTGATAAATCTTAGAAGGCTGTCTTGAGGTTGCTGGAGGTGTGGGGTCTGTTGATGACGGCAGCAGCCCAAATGGGCTTGGTGAATCTGGTCCAGCTGAGGCTTGTAGGGGGATTTTATCTAAAAGCCGCTTTTGCTATTTTGCACAATGATGATATGCTGCAATTTTTAAAACCTATTTGGGGTTTTTTATACTAAGGGGAATACCTTTTTATCACTGTTGTTTGTGTGCCTGCATATTTACCTTGTCTGAGGCTTCCCCGGTCCACCACGGCTTGGCCGATTGCTGCGGAGGGAAGACCTCAGGGCGCCTCACTTCCGGGAGCCTTCTTCCGGTGAGGTTAGCGTTACAGTCGCCAGCGCGACTATTTAGAGGCGTGCTGGGCTGGGCGCTCTGCGGTCACACACTGCTGGCGAGTAGAAGCTGCACTTACATTTCGTTGATCACTAACGATTTTATCTAAAAGCCGCTTTTGCTATTTTGCACAATGATGATATGCTGCAATTTTTAAAACCGATTTGGGGTTTTTTATACTAAGGGCAATACCTTTTTATCACTGTTGTTTGTGTGCCTGCATATTTACCTTGTCTGAGGCTTCCCCGGTCCACCACGGCTTGGCCGATTGCTGCGGAGGGAAGACCTCAGGGCGCCTCACTTCCGGGAGCCTTCTTCCGGTGAGGTTAGCGTTACAGTCGCCAGCGCGACTATTTAGAGGCGTGCTGGGCTGGGCGCTCTGCGGTCACACACTGCTGGCGAGTAGAAGCTGCACTTACATTTCGTTGATCACTAACAATTTTATCTAAAAGCCGCTTTTGCTATTTTGCACAATGATGATATGCTGCAATTTTTAAAACCGATTTGGGGTTTTTTATACTAAGGGCAATACCTTTTTATCACTGTTGTTTGTGTGCCTGCATATTTACCTTGTCTGAGGCTTCCCCGGTCCGCCACGGCTTGGCCGATTGCTTGGAGGGAAGACCTCAGGGCGCCTCACTTCCGGGAGCCTTCTTCCGGTGAGGTTAGCGTTACAGTCGCCAGCGCGACTATTTAGAGCCACGCTGGCCAGGATGCGCAGCGGATGTGCGCAGCGGGCGCGCCGAGAGCGCGCCGAAGGTGCGCTCAAGGCAAGCCCGTCTGCGCCCGTCTGCGCCCGTCTGCGCCCGTCTGCGCCAGACCCGGGCCAAGGGCCAGTTACTCTGCCCGTCACGAAAAAGGAGATGCCAGTAGGCGCCCTTATAGTCGAGCAGATTTATTGTCTTGGAATCCGGGCCCTCATACCGGTCAGAAATACTGTAACCCGACTATGGATAGGGTGTGGGAATGCCCTGACTGTAATTTCCATCTGCCCCCTCTCCGGACGAAGGCCCGCAGGACGGTCCGGCAAGTACCGACTGTGCAGGCAGCCCTGATAAATGCCCGTTCCATGGTGAAACACGCAGTGAACATCTATGAGCTTATAACTGATAACAAACTAGATATTCTGTTTATCACAGAAACGTGGCTTAGGGAGTCCTGTGCGCCGGTGGTCGAGCTGGCTGTTCCCCGAGGCTATCGCCTTGCTCGCGCTGATCGCAGTGTGGGGAGAGGAGGAGGAACAGCTGTGGTGTTTAGGGAATCTTGGACATTTGCATGCGAAAAATCTTTGAAAGTAGTGGAGGGGGAAGCATTTGACTTCTCCTTCATCCTAACGCCCCATTTTACATTAGGGGGAACTCTGATCTACCGCCCTCCCGGGCAGACTGGGTCATTTATAAAATCTTTAGGTGATTCCCTGGCTGAACGAGTTATTCGCTTTTCTAAATTTCTACTTCTTGGTGACTTTAATATCCAGTTGGACTCCTCAGAGAGCCCTGACACTCGGGCCCTTCTGGATCTTCTGGGTCTGATCCAACTGACCCAGTGGGTCGCTAAACCTACTCACACAAAGGGTAATTTATTAGATCTGGTATGTTCCAACTTTCCACTAGAGGTTGATGACCCCCAGCCGGTGACTTGGACAGACATGCTCTGATCACTTTTTCATGGGACATGAGCAAGCCGTCCCGCCAATCCCATTCCCCTTTGAGACGGTCTGCCCGCAAGATTAGCATTCCTGGGCTGGCGGAGGCCTTGTCTCACTCGCAGGCAGCCCTAGCAGATGATCTGGAAGGGCAAATAGACCAATTCAATGCTTGGGTTAGCCAGGGGGTCGAAGCCACATGCAAACCCATGCCTAGAAACCAGCAGCGTGAGATGCCATCGCAACCCTGGTACTCACCAACGCTAAAAGATCTGAAGCTCAATTGTAAGAAGTTGGAACGACTTTGGAGGGTGGCTTATTGCCCGCTAGCCAAATCCAAGCTCCGCTCTTCGCAGAGAATATATTACACGGCGATTAGGAAGGCCAAAAGCGAGTATTACGCGGCCAAAATACTGAAGGCAGATAATAATAGCAAGGAGATTTTTGCCATTGTACAAAGTTTTATGGCACCTCAAGCAGAATTAAAACCTACTCCTATCTCTGCAGGTTGGTGTGAGGAGCTGTCGTCCTTTTTCATCAATAAGATCAAACTGATCGAAGAAAGCTTAGCTTTGTCTGTCACACCCTCACACCCTCTACCCGATCTGCCACTGTGCTTGCCCCCCAACAAATCTTTTTCCCAGTTTGACCTGGTAGAATTGCCAGATATCCTCGCCGTCCTCAAATCCCTCAAATCAGGTTCTCCTTCAGACCCCTGCCCGGCCAGAGTTCTGGCGGGAGTTGCTGATATCATTGGCACGGAAGTCACAGCGATTGTTAATAGGTCGCTACAGTCCGCTAGGGTACCGATACAATGGAAGCAGGCTAAAACCATCGGCTGATCCCCTTGTCACGGCAAATTATAGGCCAATCTCCCTGCTACCAGCGCTGGCCAAAGTTTGTGAAAAGGTGGCCTTTCGACAACTAAATGTCTTTGTTGAAAACTCAGGGGCCCTCCATCCAGCACAGTCTGGCTTTAGATCCTCATATAGTACGGAGACTGCTTTGGTGGAGGTGACGGAGGCAATCAGAGAATGTCTGGATAAAGGCGGCAGAGCGGCGCTGATTTTATTGGACCTCTCTGCCGCCTTTGACACGCTACCTCACCAACTTCTCCTGACGCGCCTATCCGCTATCGGCCTCTCGGGCAAGTGTGGTCATGGGTGAAATCCTTTTTGACCTCCCGCTCCCAGCAAATCTGGATGCCCCCCCATTCCTCATCGACCAGAGAAGTTCAGACGGGTGTCCCGCAGGGCTCAACGCTGAGCCCGCTCCTTATGACCCCTCTGCTCTTTCTGGCTGAAAGACTGGGCGCCAAGATTATGGCATACGCTGACGACACCCAGCTGTTGTTCACCTGGGACGACCCGATCGTCAGCACAGAAGCGGAGCAAAGATGCTTAGCCGCCGTGTTCACCTGGCTTGCCCAGGCGAAATTAAAATGCAACGAGGGGAAATCGGAAATCTTACTCTATGGTCAATTTCCCCCTCAGTTCACGGAAGCTCTGTGGCCGCCAGATTTTCCCCGGCCTCTATCGGAGGGTGGCCCGGCTAAGAATCTGGGTATCTGGTTTGGAGCAGATCTTAGATTCTCAGAACATATAAAAAGACTTACAGGCATCTGCTTCGGGACCCTCAAATCCTTAGGCAGATTCCTCCCTCTGCTCCCGCAGCCGACTAAGGAGATGGTTGTACGGGCACTTATTCTGGCCCGCTTGGACTATGCCAATGCTCTCTTCCTAGGCATTCCGATATACTTGACCAACAAGCTTCAACTTATTCAGAATGCGGCGGCGAGACTCCTTCTAGGCGTCTCTAAATGGACCAGTATTAGAGCACAAATGTGCACACTCCACTGGCTGCCGGTGACTCAGAGGATACAATTTAAGGCTCTGGTCCTTACACACAGAGCTTTACACGACTCCGGTCCCTCCTACATCAAGAAGAGAGTTGCTTTTTACATTCCCCGACGCCCGCTTAGGTCGGCTGCCCAACGACTGATGGTAATTCCTCATTTCCGCCGAGCTAGGATGGGCGGGCAGTCTCTATCGGTTAAAGCAGCTATCCTTTGGAATGCCCTCCCGTTAGAGCTGCGCCACACTAAGGACCTAAGATGTTTTAAAAAATCACTTAAAACCCACCTTTTTAAACAGGCCTACTAACTCATCTTCTTTCTCCAGTTGTGCTAGACTGCTTCGCGCCAGGATACTCAGGAGTAGTTGCGCGCGCTACAAATCACAATATAACATAACATAACATAACATAACATAACATAACAAGTGGTGGTGTGTCATGGTAAGCTTGCGATGTTGAAGTGGACAATGATGTAGTCAATCTAGGTGAGTTCGGTGGTGTGGGTGAATTTGATTCTGTTGCTGGCTGTGAAGATATGGTCCAGGAAGTGTCCTGTGCAGTGTGTGGGACTAGTGACCAGTTGAGCGAGTCCGATGATGCTCATGGTTTCCAGGAGGTTGCCGGAGTCGCAGTCGGAATCGGATTCGGTTTTGAATTGATTTTCCTTTGTATTGTTTTAGTTTTTATATTTCAAAAGGGGAAAATGCTGATTTTTGCAAATTTCTCTCATTATTTGTACTGTGGCATTGAAACAGACTGGGCATGGCCGGTGTATATGTGTCACCAGGTTATAAGCCTACTCCATCAGGCAGCTGACATAATGACATGAGCTGCCAAGTTACGGTACAACTATTGTGATTGTCCTACTTACTATGCCAAGGCTATTTTGAACCTACTGTCACATTGAGGCCCTAATCGGCTGATGTGGGGACTTGGCTTGGTAGCTCGCTTTGGACTGTTTCCATGGGGAACAGTGTCAAGGCTAATTTGAATATGGCTGGGTTTAAACTGGAATGGCACGGGGAGCTAACAAACGATGGATTTTGGCCCAGATCTCTGTACTGGGGTTAATGTGTGACATTGTTCAGCATTCTGTCCATTGATTGTTTTTTTTTTTTGCGTAAAATGTTCCTTAGCATTGTTAATACATTTTGATTAGCATTATTGACATAATCGATCACTACTGCACTACTGCACAAAGTTGAAATATTTGTTCAAACACAGAATATTCTATGTGTTCACAATAAGAAACATCTGCACCATCTTGATTAATGATGTGTATTTTTTATGTTATTTTTTTTAATTATTCAGCAGAGTATGTGTTGTACTGGTATATACATACTTGTTTACCTAGCTAAGAGTTGAATATCTCAATTTCTGCTGGAGCTGCAGCACGTAGACAAGTCACATCACAGTGTGATTTACCTTCTGTTTTGTTCTTTTCATTCATTGCCATTGCCTACCTCTGAGGTCGCACAGGCAGTGCTAGGGGTCGCTAGTGGCAAGCAAGGGTTTGCAGCTGTGGCCCCTGGCGATCCCTATATGAGGTTTATGGATACAATACAAGTATTTTAAAAGGTCATGAGCAGCCCCCTGCCACAGCTCTGTTGCTTCTGGGAAAGTTTAATGGCATTACTGCGGACTATATGCTGAGATAACTATGATGGCGAGAAATTCCATGTTTTTGCCTATAATGAACAAAACTACAGGTCCCAGAATGGAATTCGCCATTAGCTAAAAAAAAAAAACAACCACACACACACACGCATACTAGTACTTGTTGACAATCTCTGTTTAGTGACCCTTTATTTCAGGTGTGTTCCAGAAACTTATTGGCCTTTCTAGGGCTCCCAGTGCACACATAGGTGTGATTTCTTGTGTTTATCTGTTTAAAAGGACTGCATGACTTGGTTTTAATCGCAATTTGTCAAAGCCATTCATACGCAAACTGAAACCTTGGAAATGTCACTCATAAGGAATGTGAAAATTTGGCAGCCGTGCATTATTAATACTTGTGATGCTAGGAAGAGCACCTGACATCCCAGTGTATGATGTGTACACAGATACATTCCACAAAGCCAGTCTGGAGTGAGAGGCTAATTATTTTATGTCGTTTCTGAAAGGAGAGAAGTTTGGAAACCCTTTGAAATGTAATACCTCCAGAATCCACAAGAACTCTTCCTTATCCTCCCGGCATGACCAGAAAAGAATGTAGGAAGATGTTGACTGAGCATTCAGACTTCCATCGGTGCCAGACATGAAAACTAAGCACATGTTTTCCCTTTTCGGGGGTTTAAACTGAGCAAATCTAGTTTTTTCAGCAGACTGTGCTGACTGTTTTATGAGCACAAAGGATTTACCGCCTGATGTTCTCTCTGACAACCTTGGTTTCTACGGCATCACCAGCGTATGATGAATTTGAGAACTTGTCAGTGGTTTCTGCATTGCTTTAGACCAGTTTGACTATCACTGCTCCTTTGGTACTAACGTGGTCAGTTCAAGATAGTCTATGCCTGTCTTGCCATCAATGACATCACGAGAGGGATGATCTTGATGCTGCAAGTGCATTCAGAGTAAGTGATGCCAGCACTGAAAATAATTTTTCAAATATGTCCTTAACGATTTTATTGTTGATTATCTGCCAGGATTCTTGACATGTAGAAGATTACTCGGCCTGAGATATTCGCAAGCTGTCAAGTGTACATTGATTTTCTAACACATCGAGAAAAGTTAGACTGGCTCCATCCGAGGCTTCTTTTATGTGGGCTCATCCTGTACT
This sequence comes from Lissotriton helveticus, assembly GCF_964261635.1. NCBI lineage: Eukaryota > Metazoa > Chordata > Amphibia > Caudata > Salamandridae > Lissotriton > Lissotriton helveticus. Next base: position 736,387,213 of record NC_136061.1, on the reverse strand, counting down.
AGAGACTCTGATAGTACAGGTATTTTCTGCCAAATTTAGATACTGCACTTTAGCGGCAGCTCCAGGGCTTCATGTTTTCAGCTCTGGGGCAAGATCTCATCAGTTTGATACTCACAGGAGCAACATTTATAAAAAGCAAGAGAGCTCCTAATAAAAAAGACTCGATTGAAGATGTGATTTCTCTGGAGATGTTAATTCTTTATTATGCACGTTGTCTTGCTCTGTTTACTCAGAACGTCATGCTGTCAGTCACGTGGTCGTTATTTTCGAGTACTGAGAGACATCCATAGTACCAAGATTTACTTCAAGCTAATTATTCACTGCCATCAGCATACCACTTCTCCTTTCAGGGGGAATGATAAGTCTATTATATGTCTTACTTCCTGCTATACCATGATATATTTTGTAATAGCCTCTAAGGGCTCAAAATATTTTAGCAGAACTATGGTCACATGTGCTTGTGACACCTTTTATGGGACTTTTTGTGCCATGTCTTGTGGAGCCTAATGGATTGGTGATTAGAGTAGCACATCACTGCTTGGTTCAAGTAATAGGATACTAAAACAAAAACATTTCTGAAATCGGTTTGGTACCTAGAAAGGGTTCAGATATACAATCTGAAGAGATTACTCACATCCATCAAAAACAATCTTTCTGCATATAAGTAACTTTAAAATCTTACCTTCTCTACCATCTACAATTTTGCTCAATTGTACAGTGTCTCCATTAATACGTGCTAACATGCTACATGTTACCTTGTGTAGTGAGGTTAAACACACATTATCTCCACACGAAAGTTATAGTTCAAGGGATATCTTTATTGGCCACACTCTTCTTCAGCTCCTGGCAGCAACTGCCAGAGAAAGAATATCCACATCATCATCTTCCGCTGTACATTCCACATTCCATGGAAGTAGAACCAAGAATGTGTAATGTAAGGAGAAGATGATATCATCATATTTTCCCACTTTCATATTACTAAAATACATAAAGATTATAAATGGTTAATGCTTTAAGGCAATCTTTCTCCAAAACAATTTCTTTAAAACTTTTATAACTGCAACAGTGTAGGGCTCTTCCATGAAATCAATCTCCCACCACTTACTGTAGTAGTCTATTACTATTTCAAATCTAGATCTCTCTGGTAAAGTGTTGAACGGGCCTATGAAGTCTATCCACAGTTTGACCCATGGCTCTTCACGTAACACACACGACTGAAGAGGCATAGCCTCTGTTTTCATGCCTTTTTACCTGTTGGCGCATTTTACACACACATCAACCTTTGTGACAATTGCTGTGTCCATACCTGGCCACCAATACTTTTCCGTGATCTAGCTTTTCCTGATGGTTTGTCCTAGGTGTCCTTCATACCCACTCACAATTACCTTTCCCTCAACCCACCAGGGAGAATAAGTTTATCACCTCTCATCAACATCCATTCCTTTCAACTGACAACTCCTCTGCCACCTTGATATAAGCCTGCATCCTTACAGGCACAACTCTCTCTCTCTCTTTCACATATTTCTTCATACTTTTGAAAACTTCAACATCCAACACTCTGGCGTTCCTCAGAGAATGCATTCCCTTGACAAACATCAGTGGTGGCTATTAAACATTCCTCATCATCCTCCTCACAGAGCATAGTACCTTCTTCCGAGCTGACTGGGGAGGGTGGTAAGTTATCTGCTCTAGTATTTGTACCCCCATGGATGTATTATATTTTGAAATCTTCTTGAAAAAATTTAGAGCTCAATCTGATCGACCTAAGGGTATGGTCCCTGATGACCGTGCCTCCTAGGATATTGACCAATGCTTGTGATTTGTTTTAAGATTAAAATCTCCTTCCCAAAATGAGTCATTTAAAACACTCAACATCCGAACAGGCTACCAATTCTTTATATGTAACAGAGAATACCTTATCATTTTATTTCAATGACCTGGAAGCGAATCCCACAGGTACTCCGTTTGCAGCATTGCACTTTTGTGCCAGCGTAGCTCCAAGTCCATCATTACTTGCATCTGCTGTTATGATACACTCCCTGGTGGGATTGTACCAACACTCCTGCAGACAAAATTTCCTTTTTGAGAGTAACAAATTCATTTTGACAGGCGTCTCTCCAATCAAAAGTGTTTCTTTTTTTAAGTAGTTCACCCAAATTAACAGTTTTCGCAGAGGAATTCTTTATAAACTTAGCATAAAACTCGCAAACTCTGACAAACAATGCTACATGTTCTCTGCTTTTGGGATAAGGAGCTCTTGTTAAAGATTCCACCAAACCAAGCCTAGGCTAAACCAATGGTTCAGAAATTACATGGCCTAAATACTTTATGCTACTTTTGGCAAACTCACATTTTTTCTCATTGGCTACTCATTGGCTACTATTCCAGATTTCTGCTACCTACACCTGCATGAGCTTATCGTGACTGACCAGATCTTCCCCTGCCACTAGAATGTTGTCCTAGAATGTCACCACTCCTTTTGCAACCTGGAGCACATTTTCCAACGCACGTTGGAAAAAAGAGGCAGCAGATGCAAATCAAAAAGGCATTCTCTTGAATTGGAAAGTGCTGACTGATGATATTAACGCTGTTAAAGGTTTAGAGTATTCATCCAGTTTGGTCTAATTGTAAGCAGATGGCAAGTCGATTTTGCTAAACACTTTGGTGTCTGCAAATGTGTTAATGTCATCTATACGGGAAAGGGGATTGGAATCTACCCATATCACCTTATTTAAGCTTCTCAAGTCCACACAAACCCTCAATTGCCCATTTTTCTTCCTTGCTATCACCAATGGGGATAACCATAAAGATGATTTGATGGGTTCAATGACCCCACCATCATCAATGATGATACTATGTCAACCTTCATGATCGCTCTCAGTTGCCCTTCCTTGGCTGATCCCAATAGAGCTGCCTCTGAGCTTTCCAGTGCCTTAGCCAGTGCCATAGACATCCTTGCCCCGGCCAAACAGCACTATTCAGCCCGGAAAAGTCCTTCTCAACCCTGGTTTTCTGACCGCTTAAGATCAATGCGTCAGAAATGCAGGCAACAAGAGAGGTCCTGGACTGCTCGTCCTGACTCTCGGGGTAAAGCCTTGCACAAATCCCTACTTAGAGATTATAAGAAGGCGATTGTCGAAGAAAAAAGGTGCCATTTTACCAACCTCACGGCCTCCCTTAAATCTTCAAGAGAACTGTTCAATACAATCAACTCTCTTTCGGCACCTAAACCAGCCGATCCCACCATCCAATCACAGGAACTCTGCAATAACCTAGCGAGTTTCTTTCATTCTAAGATTGCTGATATCCATAGTTCACTTGAAATAAGCAATCTTGAGCTCGATGCCAACACAGTAGTTTCTCCCCTTCTACCTACTCCACCTACTGCTGATAAGGTCGATGCTCCACTTAAACCGCAGCTTAAGTGTTTCCCCCTCTTGTCTCTAGAAGATCTCAATCTCCTACTTGATGCCATCAAGTCATGTTCGCCCCTCGATCCTTGCCCTTTAAAAACTTTGAAAACCTGTAGAGGGTCTGTTCTTCCCCCCCTACTAGAGGTTATGAACATGGCGATCAGCGAGGGGATTTTCCCCTTCCCTTGGAAGACTGCCGTTGTTAAGCCATTGCTTAAAAAGCCCTCTCTGGACCCGGGAATACTGAAAAACTATCGTCCAATTTCCCTACTCCCTGCTCCAGCTAAGATCCTGGAGTCCCATATAAATCGTAACCTATCTGCTTTCATCGAGAGTTCCAACTTGCTAGACCCCTCTCAACATGGGTTTCGGGCAGCTCATAGTACTGAGTCTGCCCTTACGGTTGTGACCAATAAAATCCGGTCTGAGGTTGACAGGGGACACTCCACTCTGCTTGTGTTATTAGATCTTACAGCAGCGTTTGACACCCTGTCCCCGTCAATCCTGGTCTCCAGGCTCAAGGAAATCGGTCTAGAAGGTTCTGCCCTTAGTTTACTCTCCTCCTTCCTCCATCATAGGGAGCAGAGAGTTAAAATGGGCGATTTTCTCTCCGATCCCCAACAAGTGCAATGTGGGGTTCCTCAGGGCTCGTCGTTGAGCCCTGTATTATTCAACATCTATGTCACCCCACTTGCTAAGGTGGTACGATCCTTCGGTCTGGATGTGTTATCGTATGCCGATGACACCCAGATCCTGGTATCTATCACCCAACCAGCTAGCGACGTTGCCCCCAAATTCAGAGCATGTATGGAAGCAGTCTCCCAATGGATGGTCCGTAATTTTTTAAAACTAAACGGCGAAAAGACCGAGATCATGGTCTTTGGAGGAGCCAAGATCTCTGGTCAAAAGACTGGTGGCCTCCGTCTTTGGGAGAATGCCCTTGCCCCACCCTTACCGCCAGGAACCTTGGAGTTTTAATTGACCCTGCTCTATCATTTTACTCCCAGGTTAATAGGACAGTGTCAACCTGTTGTGGCATAATTAGAATCCTTTGGAAAATTTCCCCCTACCTGTCCTTGGTAGCTCGGAAACAAGCAACAGTTGCCTTAGTTTCATCTAGGCTAGATTATTGCAATGCCCTTCATAATGGCATTAGCAAAGGTTCCATCCACCGTCTCCAAATGGTACAGAATGCAGCAGCCAGGATGGTTTTAAACCTTCCTAGACTAGCTTCTGTAACCATGGCCAGAAGGGACCTCCACCGGCTTCCGATTCCTTCTAGGATTTCTTTTACACTTCTCTGTCTGGCCCACAGTGCTATACATGGCTCAGGCACAGAGGGAATCAGGTCTCTTCTGTGTGTATACATCCCCACGAGAACCCTCCGGTCCTCATCAAAGAACATGCTTTCGGTGCCCAGATTCGCTAAGGTGAAATGGGGAGGCAGAGTCTTTTCCACCTTTGCTCCAAAACTTTGGAATTCCCTCCCCCTGGAGATTTCTAGCCAGTCTTCTTTGGCGGTCTTCAGGAAACACCTGAAGACCTGGCTTTTTTCCCAGGCATATAAGGGGTCGCGCTCCTAGTGGTCTTTGGTCCTGTTATCTGGTAGCCTGGACTTTTCTGTTTGTTTGTTTTGCGCCTTGATGCCCCTTGGGGCTAAGTATGCGCGGTACAAATTGTCATTCATTCATTCATTCACCTTCGCACATTTAATTGAGAATTTCTGCCAACTCCTTCCAAAAACTGAAAGGAACATTCCTTAACTTATTATTGACTGCCATAGCTCCACTTTGTACCTTGATTCTGTGTGTGAATCCTACAATCCTCCCCAGTTTATCACTGAACACCTCTTTAAACAGATTTGTCCAACAATTATTAGAATCTTGATTAGCAGGCTCTTGCTCGCAAGTTGTTCCATCTGTGACCAACAAAACCCGAACTTTCCTACCTGGCCTAAGTGTCATTCGAAATAATCCCGGATGGTACCACCCAAGTATGTTCAGACCCTTCCTTGCTACGTACACCTTCTCAAAAATGACTTGGGCTTTGAACTTCATGTGACATTCAAAATATCCCATAAGCTGCCTCTTCCTGCCATCATATTTTACCAGATTTCTGTCCGACGGGTGTAACCTTCTCTTGCCCCATGTTCGTTGGAACAATTTATCGGTGATCATCGCCATTCTTGCCCGAGTCTATCAACAGGTTAAGCACTTTTCAATCAACCACAATATCCTCATATGGGTCTACACAATTGGTCTCTCCACCCTGAACTACCAGCTTCACTAGATTCTTCGGTGTCCATATCACTGTGAATAGGCAATAAACATGAAGTGTTGAGCAGTGACTGTTCCACTCACAACTGTAAATCTACTACATGCACTAAGTAAATAAGGTGTGTATCACTGTTAAGAAGAAATGTACAAAACAAACAGGTGTGCAAATCACTGTAAGAAAAGAGAAAACTGTACCTCAAACTCGTTGTGGCTTGGGAATAATCGATGTGTAGTATGGCACACTTGCCTGAGCAGTCAACATATAAGTGGTGTGGACATCACCAAAAGGCACAGGCAGACAACTTCCGATGGAGGAACTACTTCTATTTCCTGACACAAACACTCAAATGAAGCAAAATATAATAGTGTTGCATGTAGCATGCAGAGCTTGGAAACAACAATAAGCGGCAATGACATAAATAACTTAATCGTGCGTAATCCACGTTGCCATGTTGAGTAGAATTGAGCCCAATCTTCTCCTGAAATGACACTAAAACACCACAAAGATGTGGATAGCATGCAATCACACGCTCCAAAACTTGGTATGCATTTATGATGCAAAAGTGAGCCCAATTTCCTACTGAAATGGCACCAAAACAACACAATGATGTTGATAGCGTGCAAGCACACGTTCCTCTGTTTGGTATGCATTTCCATGATGCAACGCAAATGTGAACATCAAAATTTCAGGAAAAGCACCGCAGAACATCCTGTCAACATTGTTTCACCCTACCAGCTGGACACGGATGTCAAGGTTGCGAAGAAAATGGCATCACACCGCTGCTTCCACAATGTTGTGGCTAGAAGGTTGAAGTTGTCTGCTTGTCCTCCTAGTACATTTGATGCTGCAGCCAGGATACAAACTGCTGGTCGCTAGTGGCTAATCTTCAATGAAAGTTTGCTGTCCACACAAAGTAAATTTGTGTTTTTGAGCATCCATGTATGCGACCATCAGCATAAACAATGAATTAGCAACTGACAATGCCATTCAAACACTTGCATCCCATAGAATTTGAACAAACCTACATCATAATTCTAGTCACCAGATGCAGGACCCAACACCTTTGACTTCAGGGTTTCACTGTCCTGATGGACCAGGCTACAAGCCGACACCTGCTCACCAAGGTGCCTGCACACCTGCTCAAGCACTTATAAAATCACCATGCACTCTCCTTGTAGTACTCTAATCATCCAGTCACTACTCATGTACTCATGCAATGACCCAGGCACTAACTCATGCACTGCTACAATCCCCTGAGCACCACCCATGCAGTGCAGCCATTTCCCTGTCACTGTCTATGCACTCCTCCAATCACCCATTCACCACAATGTACTTATTCAATCACTCTGCCAAAAACCAAGCACTTATAAATTCACCATGCTCTCTCCTTGCAGTACTCTAACGATATAGTCAGTACCCATGTACTCATGCAGTGACCCTGGCACTAACACATGCACTGCTACAATCCCCTGTGCACTACCCATGCAGACCTCCAACCACCTACGCAATACTGATTCACTCCTCCAATTACCCAGGTAGTACCCATGTACTCTAGAAATCCCTCTGTCATTACCCATGGACTCCTCCAATCACCCAGCCAGCACCATATACGTATCCAATCACTCAGCCAAAACCCAAGCAGTTATAAAATCACCATGCGCTGTCCTTGCAGCACTCTAATCATCCAGTCACTACCCATGTACTCATGCAATGACCCAGGCACTAACACATGCACTGCTACAATTACATGAGCACTACTCATGCAGACCAGCCATCTCCTTGTCACTACCCATGCACTCCTCAATCACCCAGCCAGCACCATGTACTTATCCAATCACTCCACCAAAACCAAGCTCTTATAAATTCACCATGCACTCTCCTTGTAGAACTCTAACCATTCAGTCAATACTCATGTACTTATGCAATGACCCAGGCACTAACTAATGGCAAATACAGAGGAGGTCATGCTAATCACAGGGGTACCCAACACATACTGTTCCCTATTGTATGTAGGTGTTTTCACCGTATTCTAAGTGTCTTTTAGCATAGCTCTGGCTCTAGACCTGGTTAGTCGGAGTCAGTTACCTCCAGTACCCGTCAGCAAAAAGTTGGGGGCACAGGAGGACACTCTGCTCCTCTGTTGGTTCTTTCTGCACATCTCTTGCTTCTTCCTGCACTATTCATTGTCCTTCTGGACTTATGTTGCCTCTTTCTGCATTTTTCTTGCTTCTGTCTGTGCTTTTCTTCCTCTTTCTTCACATGTCCTTCCTTTGTAGGCATAGTTAGAAATTGGCATTTAAAAAACCTTTTAAATTCACTGAAAAAACCATAGGTTTCAGGGACGTTATAGTTATAAATGAGCATTTAAAAAACCTTTGAAATTCACTAAAAAAACATAGGTTTCAGGGAAGTTATAGTTAGAAATTAACATTTAAAAAACCTTAGAAATTCAGTGAAAAAAACGACAGGTTTCAGGGACGTTATAGTTAGTTGGACATTTCACTCATACAAAACCAGAGAAATTCTGCCGTTATAGTTAGTTCAGCTAACTATAACACGCGCCCCCGCAATGCACTGTGATGACGTCACATATTACATCATTCATGACATGATTAGTGACATCACTGATGACATCTCAACTGACATCACTGAAAGAGGCACTCCTACAGCAAGTATTTATTTCAACTTTTTAATTAACAACAGATGGTCCAGTTAGTACTCCATGCTGGGCATTGAAGTCCGTATATTTCTACATGCTGTAGGAGTACCTATGCTTATGTGTGTATATACATATATATATATATATATATATATATATATATATATATATATATATATATATATATATATATATATATATATATATATATATATATATATGTTTTGCAGTGCCTCTTTTTATTGTCCCCTTTGTAGGTGCTGTGCTGCATACAAAATGTATGTATTTTTTAAAACCTCCAGTAGGCCTCCGAGATAAGGAATGCTCAGGATATGTGCCATCTGGTTTTCCAAACGGGGATTTTGAAAAGTTCCATACCTTCGTGATCCCCTTTCCTCTCACTCTCTGGGGTGGCCGTAATTATTTTTATAAACAATGACTCCTCGATTTGGATCAGCACTCAAAACCAAATTAGTGAAGGCAGACAAGCATTTCATCAACCCGGATATTCTTTCATTCCCTACGCATTTCAGAGTGTCAAACTCCTTGTTCACGGGCACGAGTATCAGCGCAGTCATGTTAAAGAGGCACTCCTACAGCATGTATTTATTTCAACTTTTTAATTAACAACAGATGGTCCAGTTAGTAATGCATGCTGGGCATTGAAGTCTGTATATTTCTACATGCTGTAGGAGTACCTATGCTTATGTGTGTGTGTGTGTGTGTGTGTATATACATATATATATATTGGGAATGTGCCCCAAAGTTACAAAAATCAGGTTATGCCTTTTTTCAGTTGAAGGGATTTGTTCAAGTTCATCAAGATAGTGTGCCTAAGCTCTGGATCGATGGAGACCAAAGTTATAGTCCAGCTCTTCAGCAACTTCCTGAGGCCATGGAGGGCGGCCTGTATGTCTTTTCACCATAACTAATAACCAAGTACTGAAGAAGTGAAATGAGCCACAAAATAAAATGAAAGGGGGAAAAAACAGAAAATGTAGTCCTCATACGATTTAAAAAAAGAAAAAAACGTTAGATCCATGTGGGAAGATTTCTGGGAGCCAGGAAAATGAACAGGCTAAATAAAATTAAGCTAATATCCTGGAATGTTAATGGATTGAGAAATAGGAGGAAGTTGTTGCGGGTTAGTGAATTTTTAAATAACAGTGAGGCCCATATTTGCTTTTTAGAAGAAACTCACCTAGAGACCCAGGATTGGAAGCAGGGGTTTGGTAAGCTTAGATGGGTACAGGAGGTGATCTGTTCGGAACAAAAAGGAAGCACAAGGGGAGTTGCAATAATTATTAGAGGTAATTCTGGAATAAAGGTAGAGAATTTCGATACACATCAGTCGGGGAGATGGCTGGTGGCTACCTTGACCTGTGTGGGGAACCCCCCTAGTGCGTGCCGCTTATTATGGACCGAATGAAGATAATTTGGGTGCCCTCTTAAAATTAGAGGCCAGTGTACTAAATACTGCTGCACCAATTATAATTGGGGGTGATTTCAATTTAGTGTTGAATAAGGAGTTAGATCGCACCTCCAAAGCAAAATATATTACTCCACCAAGAATGTTGTCTGCGCTTAAAGGCATTATTAAAGAATTTAACTCGTTGGATATTTGGAGAGTAAAGAATGGAAATATAGGGGATTTTTCCTTTTATAGTAAGAAATACAAACATCATTCTAGAATCGACTATTTCTTGGTGGATTAGACTATGTTCCCCGAAGTTGAGTCTACAAGGCATATTCCAGCGATTTTATCAGATCACTCAGTGGTGGAGTTGATACTCGGTCTTAAACAAAAGGAGGGTCAGAGAAGGTGGACTCTTGATAGGACTATGTTATTGAATGAGGGAGTAACGTTAGAGTTAGAAATAAAAACGGATGAATACTTCAGGTTCAATATAGGTACTGCTAAGGACCAGATTGTATGGGAGGCCTTCAAGGCTTATTTAAGAGGGCTATTACGCTCTACAATGATTAGCAAGAGGAAATCCATGAAAAAGGCTGAAGCTGACCAGCTTGTTAAGATGAAAGAGACAGAATTACAGAGGACCTCTTTGGTCTTTCAAAATCAAGTACCGCAATTGGAAAAAGAGCTAGAGGGTCTCCAGGCAGATTTCCAGGCTAACTTAGATTAGGTCTTAAAAGATAGGTGGGATATCAGCAAGCGCCGACACTTTGCTTACGGCGAGAAATGCGGATCGCTTCTTGCTTGGAAGACCAGGGCGGATAGGGTGAGAAATTTGATTAAGAATCTAATCCAAAGAGGGTCAGGAGTTCTTTTGCATGATGATGATGACAAGATTCGGGAGGAGGCCAGATCCTTTATGTATAATCTATATAAGGAAGATATCGAATCAGGGCCAGAGAGAGCTAAGAAATGGCTTAACTCAATAACTCTCCCCCTGCTGACCGAAGAGCATAGGCAGTTTTTGCAAGCAAGTATAACGGAGGAAGAGGTTAGAGTACAACTTAAAAAAATGGCTAGGGGTAAAGCAGCTGGCCCTGATGGACTTCCAATAGAGTTATACTTGGAGTTGTTGGATAAGGTGGTGCCAGTTTTAAAAAATCTGTTCAATAAGATATATCCAGGGAGAAGGCACTCCAAGTTCTTGGGCGGAAGCAACAGTGACCCTAATTTTAAAACCGAAAAAAGACCCACAAAAAATCGAGTCTTATAGACCTATATCCCTGTTAAATTCGAACCATAAGGTCTTTGCAGGGATATTGGCAGCAAGGTTGTCGAAAGTAATTAAGGTTATAGTGCACCCAGACCAAAGGGGTTTTATACCCGGCAGACAGATTAATGAGCTCACTTTTCAAGCTATAGGGGCAATCGATGTTGCAGTGGATCAAAAGGGCCCTCTCACGTTAGTTGCAATTGATGCCACAAAGGCTTTTGACCAGGTGAACTGGTCATATCTCTGGGAGACTCTAAAGAGCTTTGGTTTTCCGAGTAATGTTGTGCAGGCTGTGAAACCTCTTTACTTTAATCCCAGAGCAAACATTTTAATCAATGGAGTATTGTCTGACTGGTTTAGCATTTCAAGAGGTACTAGGCAGGGGTGTCCTTTGTCACCATTATTATTTACCTTATATATCAAACCCCTACTTTGCTGGCTCAGAGCTGATCCAGATAGTAATCCTTTTAAAATTGCAGAATTAGACTTGAAATTTGCCCTGTATGCTGATGATCTGCTCATGTTTACATTTAACCCAGCAGAAGCTATTCCAAGGTTGTTCGAGAAGGCAGAACAATTTGGTGAAGTTGCAGGATATAAAATTAACAAGGATAAAACTGAAATAATGGAATGGAATTAAGTTAATGGAACACAAGGGGTGAAGACCCAAATGAGATATCTTGGGGTCCACCTAGCCCAGAATTTAGAAGACATTCAAAAAATTAACTGGAAGAGGGTTTCCAAAGAGGTTAGCAGTCTCTTAACACGCTGGGTAAACCTCCCTTTAAATATATATGGGAAGGTTAACCTTGTTAAAATGATAATCCTGCCTAAAATAAATTTTTTGTATTACTCGATTCCATTATCTTTTAGCGTGAAGGATCTCGCTAAATGACAGGGTAAAATTGGCTCTTTCATATGGGCGACTAAAAGTTCTAGAATCGCATGGAAAAAGCTTAGGAGAGCTCTTAACATGGGAGGCCCAGCTCTACCTGACCTACTTACCTATTATTACGTATTCCATTAAAAAAAATGTAGGGTCTTGGCCAATAAAATTGATTCTTCTTCATTAGGTTTATTATTTGGAGCAATGTTACTGGATGTGTAGAAAGGGTAGGAGTATTTCCTTTACAAGTTTGGAGATCCTAAGTTCTACAAAAAAGTTAGACTCAAGATTCTGGGAGCAGCGCTAAAGAATTGGATGATCATTAGGAGGGGTCTAAATATCCTTTACTATGCAGTACAGGCTCCAATCTGGGACTCTCCCGGGACTCCCGAATGTTTGCAAGACCAACTTTCTTAACCTCTGAAATTGGCTGGTATCAGATTTTGGGGAGATCTCCAAAAGGATTCACAGTTGATCGGTTGGGAGTCACTATCCAGTTTAACACGAGGGATTCAAACAAGATTTAAGTTCTATCAGTTATCCGCCTGGTGGGCAACGCAGTCCTGGGATAATGATGATGCAAATTCTAAGTTTGACTCTGTCTCTATAACAGGTATATGGAAAAGGGAAGTTTCTTATTGGTATTGGGCCCTCGTGGAAGCCGGTAAGGATTTGGAATCGGAAGTCAAAAAGCTCTGGGGTAGTGATTCTGGAGGTAATGAGCAGGAAATATGTAAACTCTGGGGTGACTGTTTTTCCATGCTGCAGGCAGTAGTCAAACCAGCCGCACTTAGGAGAAACCATCTGTACACAGCTCACAGAGTTTATTGGTCTCCAAAGAAACTAGCCAGAGTGACCTGGAAGGAGTACAACTGTCCCAGATGTAAGTACCCCACAGCAGATGACATCCATATGTTTGTGGATTGTCCAAGAATCAAGCAATTATGGTCTGAGGTACGTGGTTTCTTGGAAGATGTGCTGCATCAGCATTTCGAAGTTAACTTTAGAACAATCTTTTTTGGTCTCCCGACAAATTATTGTATGAATGCTCCTGCCTCTAAATTGTTGTTTTATGTAATCATCCTTGCAAGGAGGGAAATTTGTAGGGCTTGGAAGTCTGAAACCCCTCTGACCTTTGCTGAATGCCTGAACTACATTATACCAGCAAATCTGATATGGCTTGCAATAATACAAGTATGAATAAGATATGGGCGAGTCTAGTGGTCTGGAGGGAGAAGTAAAGCTGGTCCTATGATTATGCCAGGGCACCGTCGGTCCTGTCCTCCTTAGTAACATTGGGTCCTCCCTGCGATGTGAACAGGAGTGGGAAAAGGAAACTGTATCATCTTGTAGAGAGAGCTCCATTTCTCTTTCCATATGCCTCAACTAAGGGTCGGAACGGAATCAGATGGTATCGATTGATTGGAGGTATCCCATCAAGAGCTTCCCTTAAGGCATGTATGAGGACATAAAAATTAAAAATAAATAAGTGGTTTCTCAGATATAGTGGGGCCCACTACGTTGTCTGCTTTCAAAATCATCCAATTCCTTTGAAGGATTTGGAAGACCTCAGGTGATCGAGTCGTATATTCTGTTATCATCGTGAGTGTCCCTTGCTTGTCCTGAGTTTATTTCTGCAATTCGGATTTTGCCAACAACAGATCGCTTCTCTCTCTCTTGCCTGCTTTCTCCTTTGCCCCTTTTAAGGTCCCTTCTGTATACCCCCGGGCTCTAAATCTCCTAAAGGCTTCGTTCTTCGATTTCTCAAATTCATTTTTGGTTGAACAGGTCCGTTTTAACCTTACAAGTTCCCCATAGGGGACCCCACTTATCACACTTTTCGGACGGAAGCTGCCTGCGTGTAGTGTGTTGTTTCCAGCCATTGGCTTCCTATACAGTGTGGTTTGTAGGGTGTTATCCTTGATGTAAACCAGTAGGTCCAGATATGCCACCTCTGTTTTGCTGATACATTTTAGGTTACATTCATTGGTGTTGAGGGCTGAAACATAGATCCTAGCTTCCTCCTCCGAACCCTTCCAAATGATGAAGGAGTCATCTATGTAACGAGCCCAAAACACCACCCTGTCCATCCATTGCTCATTATCCCCTGCCCAGGCCACGTGCTTCTCCCACCAGCCCACAAATAAATTTGCGTAGCTGGGGGCGAAGCACGTCCCCATCGCAGTCCCCTGCTCTTGGTGGTACATCTCTCCTGCAAAAAGAAAAATGTTAATCCTAAGGCAAAAGGACATCAGTTCCAACAACATCAGATTGTGCTCATAATACTTTGCATTCCTTTTTTGTAGAAAGAATTTTAGTGCCTCCAATCCTTTTTCATGTTTTATGCTAGTATATAAACTACTCACATCTAGTGTTATTAGAATCATGTCTGGCTCCCACTCGATGTTTGCAATGATCCGCAAAAAATCTTTTGTATCCTTCATGTAGGAGCTTAAGTCCTTCACTAGAGGATTTAAAAAGCAGTCCATGTATAGCGAGGCATTCTCCAACAGACTGTTCACAGATGAGACAATCGGTCTCCTTGTTACCCTCTGTTCTGGTGAAGCGTCTTTTTCCCTTTCCTCCCCTCCTTGTTTTCTGTCTCTTCTTTCTCTCTGTGGAGGGTGAGTCTGTGCCGCTGGTCGCTGCTTGACCTGTCTTATTAGCTGGTATTCCTGTAAAAAATTTGGTGTCACTTGTTTTTCCTTATGCGCTGTTCGTTCTCCTTCAGAGACCTCTATCTCTGATTCAGATGTCTCCCTTGATGAGACTTCTTGTGGTGCTTGTAGGTTTAATTGCTTTCAGGGTCCGTCAAACTTTCGGACAAAGGTTAGAATCCTCCCGGATTCATAATCTTCCTTATCGCGAACATACTTTGTCTGCTTCCGATGCTTCCGATGCTTTATTACGCTTTCATAGTCAGCGAGATGCTTTTTCCTACGTTGGTGCAGTTCATCTTTTGATTTGGTATCCTTGTCCAGTGCTATTTCGTTCTCTATTAGCTTTATCTCTTCCAGCAACTTTTGTCTGTCACTCCATGCGTACTTTATGAGGATTTTTTCTATTTGCACCGTTGACTCATGGGTATATTCTGACCACTCTTGTAACAGTAATGAATCCGGATTCTCATATGAGGGTGTGGTGTATATTCTTAGCCCTCTTGGTATGCGATTGGCGTCTAGATAACGTTGCAGAGAAGTGACCTCCCACCACTTCCTGGTTTCCTTCTCATATGTCTTCTCTAATTTATTGAACAGGCCCTTTAAATTTCTAGTCTTTGTTTGACTTCCTGTTCCTCCCCTGGGGTCCTTGTCTGCTTTCCGTCCACTCTTGGATAATAAGCCTTCAGCCGCGTCCTCTCTCTCTCGATCTGAGAACATACTTTGTTCCCTCATCGGGAATCTAAGGAAACAGTAAAACGCTTACCGCTCGGGGCATCCACCGAATGCTCCTAGTCTTCCGACTCGTTGCTCTCCTGCATTCTCCTTCACGGGTCTGCATCTTCCTTCCTTTTCCCCTTACGTCCACTCGTACCTTCGTCCAGCCAAATGGACTCCGCTACCTGCTTGCGGATCGCACGGCAGAGCTGGCAATTTGTTTCAATTTTCCTGTGCGCTCCCCATCTGCCCCTCTTTTGACACGAGTGCATTCCTCCGCGTTGGTGTAAAAAAAAAAATTTTGAGCGGTACTTAGAAGGGGGAGGGGCGAACTCGTGCTCACCATTCAAATGGACGATACAGAAAAGGGGGTGGTGATGAACAGGGCAGACCAAACTACCAAGCCAATTCTTCACCAGAAAGGAGACAAGCTTCCGGGGACCGGTTTCTGCCATTTCAGGCGTCGTCGGCCCGGCTTGCTTGAATCCAGATGGAGCAGTGAGCAAGGGACTCATGTCTGAGTATACCCTGCCACACCTATAGTGGCCAAAAACGATACAGAAAAGGGGGTGGTGATGAACAGAGTGTCTGAATTAAGCAGACCACTCTTACCCAGTCCAAAGATCAGGGCTTGATCCATCACCGTTATTTAGCTCACTGCCCCATCCCAGCTCAGAACCTGGCTATATGCAAATTAGTCTGTCCCTGGCCCAGTGCATCATGGGAACAGGGCAGACCAAACTACCAAGCCAATTCTTCACCAGAAAGGAGACAAGCTTCCGGGGACCGGTTTCTGCCATTTCAGGCGTCGTCGGCCCGGCTTGCTTGAATCCAGATGGAGCAGTGAGCAAGGGACTCATGTCTGAGTATACCCTGCCACACCTATAGTGGCCAAAAACGATACAGAAAAGGGGGTGGTGATGAACAGAGTGTCTGAATTAAGCAGACCACTCTTACCCAGTCCAAAGATCAGGGCTTAATCCATCACCGTTATTTAGCTCACTGCCCCATCCCAGCTCAGAACCTGGCTATATGCAAATTAGTCTGTCCCTGGCCCAGTGCATCATGGGAACAGGGCAGACCAAACTACCAAGCCAATTCTTCACCAGAAAGGAGACAAGCTTCCGGGGACCGGTTTCTGCCATTTCAGGCGTCGTCGGCCCGGCTTGCTTGAATCCAGATGGAGCAGTGAGCAAGGGACTCATGTCTGAGTATACCCTGCCACACCTATAGTGGCCAAAAACGATACAGAAAAGGGGGTGGGGATGAAAAGAGTGTCTGAATTAAGCAGACCACTCTTACCCAGTCCAAAGATCAGGGCTTGATCCATCACCGTTATTTAGCTCACTGCCCCATCCCAGCTCAGAACCTGGCTATATGCAAATTAGTCTGTCCCTGGCCCAGTGCATCATGGGAACAGGGCAGACCAAACTACCAAGCCAATTCTTCACCAGAAAGGAGACAAGCTTCCGGGGACCGGTTTCTGCCATTTCAGGCGTCGTCGGCCCGGCTTGCTTGAATCCAGATGGAGCAGTGAGCAAGGGACTCATGTCTGAGTATACCCTGCCACACCTATAGTGGCCAAAAACGATACAGAAAAGGGGGTGGTGATGAACAGAGTGTCTGAATTAAGCAGACCACTCTTACCCAGTCCAAAGATCAGGGCTTGATCCATCACCGTTATTTAGCTCACTGCCCCATCCCAGCTCAGAACCTGGATATATGCAAATTAGTCTGTCCCTGGCCCAGTGCATCATGGGAACAGGGCAGACCAAACTACCAAGCCAATTCTTCACCAGAAAGGAGACAAGCTTCCGGGGACCGGTTTCTGCCATTTCAGGCGTCGTCGGCCCGGCTTGCTTGAATCCAGATGGAGCAGTGAGCAAGGGACTCATGTCTGAGTATACCCTGCCACACCTATAGTGGCCAAAAACGATACAGAAAAGGGGGTGGTGATGAACAGAGTGTCTGAATTAAGCAGACCACTCTTACCCAGTCCAAAGATCAGGGCTTGATCCATCACCGTTATTTAGCTCACTGCCCCATCCCAGCTCAGAACCTGGCTATATGCAAATTAGTCTGTCCCTGGCCCAGTGCATCATGGGAACAGGGCAGACCAAACTACCAAGCCAATTCTTCACCAGAAAGGAGACAAGCTTCCGGGGACCGGTTTCTGCCATTTCAGGCGTCGTCGGCCCGGCTTGCTTGAATCCAGATGGAGCAGTGAGCAAGGGACTCATGTCTGAGTATACCCTGCCACACCTATAGTGGCCAAAAACGATACAGAAAAGGGGGTGGTGATGAACAGAGTGTCTGAATTAAGCAGACCACTCTTACCCAGTCCAAAGATCAGGGCTTGATCCATCACCGTTATTTAGCTCACTGCCCCATCCCAGCTCAGAACCTGGCTATATGCAAATTAGTCTGTCCCTGGCCCAGTGCATCATGGGAACAGGGCAGACCAAACTACCAAGCCAATTCTTCACCAGAAAGGAGACAAGCTTCTGGGGACCGGTTTCTGCCATTTCAGGCGTCGTCGGCCCGGCTTGCTTGAATCCAGATGGAGCAGTGAGCAGGGGACTCATGTCTGAGTATACCCTGCCACACCTATAGTGGCCAAAAACGATACAGAAAAGGGGGTGGTGATGAACAGAGTGTCTGAATTAAGCAGACCACTCTTACCCAGTCCAAAGATCAGGGCTTGATCCATCACCGTTATTTAGCTCACTGCCCCATCCCAGCTCAGAACCTGGCTATATGCAAATTAGTCTGTCCCTGGCCCAGTGCATCATGGGAACAGGGCAGACCAAACTACCAAGCCAATTCTTCACCAGAAAGGAGACAAGCTTCCGGGGACCGGTTTCTGCCATTTCAGGCGTCGTCGGCCCGGCTTGCTTGAATACAGATGGAGCAGTGAGCAAGGGACTCATGTCTGAGTATACCCTGCCACACCTATAGTGGCCAAAAACGATACAGAAAAGGGGGTGGTGATGAACAGAGTGTCTGAATTAAGCAGACCACTCTTACCCAGTCCAAAGATCAGGGCTTGATCCATCACCGTTATTTAGCTCACTGCCCCATCCCAGCTCAGAACCTGGCTATATGCAAATTAGTCTGTCCCTGGCCCAGTGCATCATGGGAACAGGGCAGACCAAACTACCAAGCCAATTCTTCACCAGAAAGGAGACAAGCTTCCGGGGACCGGTTTCTGCCATTTCAGGCGTCGTCGGCCCGGCTTGCTTGAATCCAGATGGAGCAGTGTAAAAGGGACTCATGTCTGAGTATACCCTGCCACACCTATAGTGGCCAAAAACGATACAGAAAAGGGGGTGGTGATGAACAGAGTGTCTGAATTAAGCAGACCACTCTTACCCAGTCCAAAGATCAGGGCTTGATCCATCACCGTTATTTAGTTCACTGCCCCATCCCAGCTCAGAACCTGGCTATATGCAAATTAGTCTGTCCCTGGCCCAGTGCATCATGGGAACAGGGCAGACCAAACTACCAAGCCAATTCTTCACCAGAAAGGAGACAAGCTTCCGGGGACCGGTTTCTGCCATTTCAGGCGTCGTCGGCCCGGCTTGCTTGAATCCAGATGGAGCAGTGAGCAAGGGACTCATGTCTGAGTATGCCCTGCCACACCTATAGTGGCCAAAAACGATACAGAAAAGGGGGTGGTGATGAACAGAGTGTCTGAATTAAGCAGACCACTCTTACCCAGTCCAAAGATCAGGGCTTGATCCATCACCGTTATTTAGCTCACTGCCCCATCCCAGCTCAGAACCTGGCTATATGCAAATTAGTCTGTCCCTGGCCCAGTGCATCATGGGAACAGGGCAGACCAAACTACCAAGCCAATTCTTCACCAGAAAGGAGACAAGCTTCCGGGGACCGGTTTCTGCCATTTCAGGCGTCGTCGGCCCGGCTTGCTTGAATCCAGATGGAGCAGTGAGCAAGGGACTCATGTCTGAGTATACCCTGCCACACCTATAGTGGCCAAAAACGATACAGAAAAGGGGGTGGTGATGAACAGAGTGTCTGAATTAAGCAGACCACTCTTACCCAGTCCAAAGATCAGGGCTTGATCCATCACCGTTATTTAGCTCACTGCCCCATCCCAGCTCAGAACCTGGCTATATGCAAAGTAGTCTGTCCCTGGCCCAGTGCATCATGGGAACAGGGCAGACCAAACTACCAAGCCAATTCTTCACCAGAAAGGAGACAAGCTTCCGGGGACCGGTTTCTGCCATTTCAGGCATCGTCGGCCCGGCTTGCTTGAATCCAGATGGAGCAGTGAGCAAGGGACTCATGTCTGAGTATACCCTGCCACACCTATAGTGGCCAAAAACGATACAGAAAAGGGGGTGGTGATGAACAGAGTGTCTGAATTAAGCAGACCACTCTTACCCAGTCCAAAGATCAGGGCTTGATCCATCACCGTTATTTAGCTCACTGCCCCATCCCAGCTCAGAACCTGGCTATATGCAAATTAGTCTGTCCCTGGCCCAGTGCATCATGGGAACAGGGCAGACCAAACTACCAAGCCAATTCTTCACCAGAAAGGAGACAAGCTTCCGGGGACCGGTTTCTGCCATTTCAGGCGTCGTCGGCCCGGCTTGCTTGAATCCAGATGGAGCAGTGAGCAAGTGACGGTGCAATGAGCTAAAAAACGGTGTTGGATCTAGCCCTGATCTCTTGACTGGGTGAGAGTACTCTGCTTAATTCAGAGACTCTGTCCATCACCACCCCTTGTTGTAAATAATTTTGTCCACCCTAAGCGTGGAAGGGTATACTCAGATGTGAGTCCCTTGCTCATTGCACCATCAGGATTCAAGCAAGCCGGGCCGAAGACGGCTGAAATGCCAGAAACCGGTCCCCGGAAGCTTGTTTCCTTCCCAGTGTAAGAATTGGCTTTTGTAGTCTGGTCCGCCCTGTTCCCATGATGCACTGGGCCAGGGACAGACTAATTTGCATACAGCCAGGTTCTGAAACTGGGATGGTGCAATGAGCTAAAAAACGGTGTTGGATCTAGCCCTGATCTCTTGACTGGGTGAGAGTACTCTGCTTAATTCAGTGACTCTGTCCATCACCACCCCTTGTTGTAAATAATTTTGTCCACCCTAAGCGTGGAAGGGTATACTCAGATCTGAGTCCCTTGCTCATTGCACCATCAGGATTCAAGCAAGCCGGGCCGAAGACGGCTGAAATGCCAGAAACCGGTCCCCGGAAGCTTGTTTCCTTCCCAGTGTAAGAATTGGCTTTTGTAGTCTGGTCTGCCCTGTTCCCATGATGCACTGGGCCAGGGACAGACTAATTTGCATACAGCCAGGTTCTGAAACTGGGATGGTGCAATGAGCTAAAAAACGGTGTTGGATCTAGCCCTGATCTCTTGACTGGGTGAGAGTACTCTGCTTAATTCAGAGACTCTGTCCATCACCACCCCTTGTTGTAAATAATTTTGTCCACCCTAAGCGTGGAAGGGTATACTCAGATGTGAGTCCCTTGCTCATTGCACCATCAGGATTCAAGCAAGCCGGGTCGAAGACGGCTGAAATGCCAGAAACCGGTCCCCGGAAGCTTGTTTCCTTCCCAGTGTAAGAATTGGCTTTTGTAGTCTGGTCTGCCCTGTTCCCATGATGCACTGGGCCAGGGACAGACTAATTTGCTTACAGCCAGGTTCTGAAACTGGGATGGTGCAATGAGCTAAAAAACGGTGTTGGATCTAGCCCTGATCTCTTGACTGGGTGAGAGTACTCTGCTTAATTCAGAGACTCTGTCCATCACCACCCCTTGTTGTAAATAATTTTGTCCACCCTAAGCGTGGAAGGGTATACTCAGATGTGAGTCCCTTGCTCATTGCACCATCAGGATTCAAGCAAGCCGGGCCGAAGACGGCTGAAATGCCAGAAACCGGTCCCCGGAAGCTTGTTTCCTTCCCAGTGTAAGAATTGGCTTTTGTAGTCTGGTCTGCCCTGTTCCCATGATGCACTGGGCCAGGGACAGACTAATTTGCATACAGCCAGGTTCTGAAACTGGGAGGGTGCAATGAGCTAAAAAACGGTGTTGGATCTAGCCCTGATCTCTTGACTGGGTGAGAGTACTCTGCTTAATTCAGAGACTCTGTCCATCACCACCCCTTGTTGTAAATAATTTTGTCCACCATAAGCGTGGAAGGGTATACTCAGATGTGAGTCCCTTGCTCATTGCACCATCAGGATTCAAGCAAGCCGGGCCGAAGACGGCTGAAATGCCAGAAACCGGTCCCCGGAAGCTTGTTTCCTTCCCAGTGTAAGAATTGGCTTTTGTAGTCTGGTCTGCCCTGTTCCCATGATGCACTGGGCCAGGGACAGACTAATTTGCATACAGCCAGGTTCTGAAACTGGGAGGGTGCAATGAGCTAAAAAACGGTGTTGGATCTAGCCCTGATCTCTTGACTGGGTGAGAGTACTCTGCTTAATTCAGAGACTCTGTCCATCACCACCCCTTGTTGTAAATAATTTTGTCCACCCTAAGCGTGGAAGGGTATACTCAGATGTGAGTCCCTTGCTCATTGCACCATCAGGATTCAAGCAAGCCGGGCCGAAGACGGCTGAAATGCCAGAAACCGGTCCCCGGAAGCTTGTTTCCTTCCCAGTGTAAGAATTGGCTTTTGTAGTCTGGTCTGCCCTGTTCCCATGATGCACTGGGCCAGGGACAGACTAATTTGCATACAGCCAGGTTCTGAAACTGGGATGGTGCAATGAGCTAAAAAACGGTGTTGGATCTAACCCTGATCTCTTGACTGGGTGAGAGTACTCTGCTTAATTCAGAGACTCTGTCCATCACCACCCCTTGTTGTAAATAATCACCATTCAAATGGAAGCAGGGAGGAATCATGTGTCATGCTGGTGTTGGGCGCTGGCGAAGGCACACGCCGAAATGCATTCGCCGCCATCAGAACTTTGACCGGGTGAATAAAGGCTGCCTTTCCTGTTCTCCTCGTGGCTTTCGCTTCTTCTTTTGGGTTGGAGCACTCCTGGACATTATCTGTGTGGTTTCCAGCAACGCACTTTTGAAAGCCCCTGCCACACTTTGGGTCCGGACTCTTGCTGGTCTGCTTCGCGGCACTTTGTTTGTTCCATGTATGGATTAAGTCCGGTTCCCGCCACCCGCACTGAATGAGAGGAGCAGTGGAGGTATTAACCTCTCTCGTGGGCACTCTGCACCTGCAGTCTAGTCCCTGCACTATCGACTTCAGTTTCTGGGAGGCTGTGGCAGTATGAGGAGACCCGAGGGGGAGCCCGAGTGATCCTGTGACATTTCGACATGACAAACTCCCCCTGCTCAACGAGTTCAATCGGCAATTACAACATAACCCCCCACTAGTTTTGACTCACCATCCTGGGTTACCTGCATTACAAGGCATCCTGGGAGCTGTAGTCCGGAGAATGGAGAACGGACTGCACCTGTTGAGCGGTACTTACAAGGGGGAGGGGCGAACTCGTGCTCACCATTCAAATGGAAGCAGGGAGGAATCATGTGTCATGCTGGTGTTGGGTGCTGACGAAGGCACACGCCGAAATGCATTCGCCGCCATCAGAACTTTGACCGGGTGAATAAAGGCTGCCTTTCCTGTTCTCCTCGTGGCTTTCGCTTCTTCTTTTGGGTTGGAGCACTCCTGGACATTATCTGTGTGGTTTCCAGCAACGCACTTTTGAAAGCCCCTGCCACACTTTGGGTCCGGACTCTTGCTGGTCTGCTTCGCGGCACTTTGTTTGTTCCATGTATGGATTAAGTCCGGTTCCCGCCACCCGCACTGAATGAGAGGAGCAGTGGAGGTATTAACCTCTCTCGTGGGCACTCTGCACCTGCAGTCTAGTCCCTGCACTATCGACTTCAGTTTCTGGGAGGCTGTGGCAGTATGAGGAGACCCGAGGGGGAGCCCGAGTGATCCTGTGACATTTCGACATGACAAACTCCCCCTGCTCAACGAGTTCAATCGGCAATTACAACATAACCCCCCACTAGTTTTGACTCACCATCCTGGGTTACCTGCATTACAAGGCATCCTGGGAGCTGTAGTCCGGAGAATGGAGAACGGACTGCACCTGTTGAGCGGTACTTACAAGGGGGAGGGGCGAACTCGTGCTCACCATTCAAATGGAAGCAGGGAGGAATCATGTGTCATGCTGGTGTTGGGTGCTGACGAAGGCACACGCCGAAATGCATTCGCCGCCATCAGAACTTTGACCGGGTGAATAAAGGCTGCCTTTCCTGTTCTCCTCGTGGCTTTCGCTTCTTCTTTTGGGTTGGAGCACTCCTGGACATTATCTGTGTGGTTTCCAGCAACGCACTTTTGAAAGCCCCTGCCACGCTTTGGGTCCGGACTCTTGCTGGTCTGCTTCGCGGCACTTTGTTTGTTCCATGTATGGATTAAGTCCGGTTCCCGCCACCCGCACTGAATGAGAGGAGCAGTGGAGGTATTAACCTCTCTCGTGGGCACTCTGCACCTGCAGTCTAGTCCCTGCACTATCGACTTCAGTTTCTGGGAGGCTGTGGCAGTATGAGGAGACCCGAGGGGGAGCCCGAGTGATCCTGTAACATTTCGACATGACAAACTCCCCCTGCTCAACGAGTTCAATCGGCAATTACAACATAACCCCCCACTAGTTTTGACTCACCATCCTGGGTTACCTGCATTACAAGGCATCCTGGGAGCTGTAGTCCGGAGAATGGAGAACGGACTGCACCTGTTGAGCGGTACTTACAAGGGGGAGGGGCGAACTCGTGCTCACCATTCAAATGGAAGCAGGGAGGAATCATGTGTCATGCTGGTGTTGGGCGCTGACGAAGGCACACGCCGAAATGCATTCGCCGCCATCAGAACTTTGACCGGGTGAATAAAGGCTGCCTTTCCTGTTCTCCTCGTGGCTTTCGCTTCTTCTTTTGGGTTGGAGCACTCCTGGACATTATCTGTGTGGTTTCCAGCAACGCACTTTTGAAAGCCCCTGCCACGCTTTGGGTCCGGACTCTTGCTGGTCTGCTTCGCGGCACTTTGTTTGTTCCATGTATGGATTAAGTCCGGTTCCCGCCACCCGCACTGAATGAGAGGAGCAGTGGAGGTATTAACCTCTCTCGTGGGCACTCTGCACCTGCAGTCTAGTCCCTGCACTATCGACTTCAGTTTCTGGGAGGCTGTGGCAGTAGGAGGAGACCCGAGGGGGAGCCCGAGTGATCCTGTGACATTTCGACATGACAAACTCCCCCTGCTCAACGAGTTCAATCGGCAATTACAACATAACCCCCCACTAGTTTTGACTCACCATCCTGGGTTACCTGCATTACAAGGCATCCTGGGAGCTGTAGTCCGGAGAATGGAGAACGGACTGCACCTGTTGAGCGGTACTTACAAGGGGGAGGGGCGAACTCGTGCTCACCATTCAAATGGAAGCAGGGAAGAATCATGTGTCATGCTGGTGTTGGGCGCTGACGAAGGCACACGCCGAAATGCATTCGCCGCCATCAGAACTTTGACCGGGTGAATAAAGGCTGCCTTTCCTGTTCTCCTCGTGGCTTTCGCTTCTTCTTTATATATATATATCATCACCAGTCCTGCTACCCCAAGAGAAAGCAGGTCTGACACATGCTCGGAGTTTGACAGAAGGCTTTATTTCCAAATTCAGGCGCTTGATTTACAGGTCGATGGAAACTCTTGGCAGACGCTTTTCAGCCTGTCGGCTTTCTTCAGTGCCTCGTTCCACACAATGATCGATGTTTCACCTGGGGGCTGGTTTCAAAAACGTCATATTGCACTCTGATTGGCCGTCGATGTTAGGACGAATGAAGGATACAGTGATGCTTCAAACAAAAAGCCCAGTGGCTTCCCAGTCACACTGGTCAAGAAATGCACTTATTTTCCCGTACACAAAGGATGTATTCGGTTACAAAGTCTTTTCTGGCTCACTCTGTAGTGTAGTTCCTATTATCCCAATAGGCTCTGCGCATTGGAATAATATCTTCAATAGTATAGACCTGGGGCAGAGGTTAACTAGGTCTTCTACCGACGATATTAGACTTAAAGGTTTGTGTTTGCCAGCTAGCTCAGAGTTCACTAGAAACTTTCTCAAATAGACAAGGAGGATTTTAACCTCCCTGGATAGACAAGAAGGGATTTAGTTTCTGACAACCATAGAACATGACAACTTTGCTCTCCCCTAATCAAGAGTGTATCTCTAGAGTCGTGTGAAAACAATAGACAACTTATTTTACTCAGTCAGTACGTGCATTCTTAGTTTCACCAGTTTGTAGAGAAATAAGAGATGGGCGTGGTTCCATAAAAGATGTTATTTATTGATCAGTCTCTTTTCTCATACAAGAGAAATGAATCGCTATTTTTGCAATACTTGTAGTTAAGTAAAGTGCATACAGTAGAGACAGAATTATAAAATAATACTGTAAAAGCATTGATATGGTTTCTGAGCCATATGATACTTTAAAATGGATAAAATAGATACATACATATATACATTTGACTAATCGTACTCAACTGGTGCTTCTAACCACGCCTACCCCAATGTACCTGACCTAAGCCTAATACATGGGCGGGAGTAGATAAGTAGCAGTTTAAGTTAAGTTTGTTTTGCCAAGGGACTGATTCGAGAATTCTCTGCAAGGGGTTATTGAGTTCTGTACCTGAGATCTAGAATGATGGAGGGCTGGTATCTCTTATCCCAGGTCTTGATATTCCAGCTGCCTGCGAGGGCTGCATGGAAGCGCCGGAGCTGGATTTCTCGGCAGGAGAAAGACAGCGTCTCGTTCTCAGCGCGTCAGGAAGGCGGGGCAGCGCCTGTGGGCTTCGCTCTCTGCTGGGCTCCTCAGCACGTCTCGCTGCTCCGATCTCGTCACCACCGCATGTGTTTGCTTAAGGCAATGTCGGTAATATTTATACCTGAAAGGTGCCGAGATTGACGTAAGGATGGACATATATACGTCAATAAGGATGTCATATGAACGGGCTCGTTCGCACATTCTTTTGCTGAAGTTCTCGGTGAAATCAAAACAATGGTTATGGGAATTTCCCAGGTCGCTGTAGGTTTGATTTGTTTTGAGAACTCCGTATGCCTTATCAGGGGCTGGAGGAATATGGCTTGTCTAATTAGATGGCATGCGTTATGACCTAATCAGATAACGCGCTTATGTGCCGTGGTGTGGCTTAATCAGATAACGGTTCTTGCACCGTTGGATGGCTGCTAGTTAATTATTAACCAAACCAGGCTCAGGAATAGGGGAATCGATACAGTACCTATAGGAATACATCACACCCACTCCACGTAGACTATGTCCATATTTACAAATCTAGGCATAGTGAAACCAGTAGCGTTTGTGTATACCATACCACCCCAAAATACAATCATATGTATTCAGAAAATTGGAATTATAAAATATATGAAACACAATCACATGTACTATATGCACAAGCAGTCTAATAATGCTAAACATATAATGCATATTTTTAAATTCAGCATGAATAAATGCGAAAACCACACATGAAATGGCTCTTAATACAGAAAAAAGAATGCGAGACCATTTCATCACAATCATAAAGTTATGTATAATAGTGCTAGAGGATAGCGTATGTCTCGTGACTACCTAAAATAGAAATTTAGTTCTCTAAGAATAATTTCTACTTTAAGCAGAAGATAAGTGTCCCACAAATCGTAAATATTTTGGAATTGGGGAAAAAGTTCTCGCAGTCTGAAAAAATGATGAGAAAATTTTTCATATCGCTTTTCTTTAAAAAGTTGAAGGCCAAATTCAGGATGTGAGGAACTCCGAGTGCTAGTTTGCTCAAAGTTATTCCTGCTGCTCCGGTGAAAACATCATATCATTTAGACTGTTGAAAAAACTGTCAACAGCTTCTTGCGTAAGTTCCACTAATTCGGAAAAAGTTGTTACCATGCATTCATGAGCCTGAGCATGATTGCCTCCATTGATGTTTTGATCAGCATAGCTGACTGAAGGTCGTACCTGATTGATGCTGCTTTCATCTTGTACTTCACTACCCCTCAATCGTAGTGGTGAAGACTCCACGAATGCCGTCATCAGGATTGGTAGCCGCTGGGGACAGCACAATGCATGAGCCGTTACCATACCCAACAAGGTATCTGCGTCCATTGGCACATCCGATTGTAGTGCCAGACAGGTGTCCAACACGCATTCTTCGCCGCATAGCAAGCATCTTAATACAGGCATAACACAACTTTGCCACATTGGTCTAAATGAAAGAAACCAGGTCATGTTCAGGTCTCTAAGGATAGTCCAAGGATTTTAGTTACCCGGTCCCGGTAGCCAATGGCTAGGATCATTTCTTCCCTTGTCGCAGGTGTTTTGTCTGTGACATGGTTTGCCATAGCGAAATAACAGGATCAAAAATAGAATACCCGCTACTAGTCCTAAAAGGAGAGGAAGTCCGCCAAAAATGGAATGGACAAAGTCTGGAAAAATACCCAGGATGGCTTTGAATGGAGTTAAAGCACCCGAAAACACTGCTTTAAATACACTGGAGATACCAGTGGTATCAGAAATATTTAAGATTTCGTTCAGTATTTCTGCGAAATGTATGGGGGAATTAGTTGATAATAATGAATGAATCTCTTCTGTTGTCCTTGCAACTTGGAGATCATACGTTTCTTTTGATGACGTGAGCCTTGTCGGCGTCTGTAGGAGCACAGTCTTCATTCTGCTTAAAGTATCTATTCGAATAGAAGCAATTTTCAAATCGGGCCATAACCTTGCCTCCCTGTCTGGAGAATCGCTGGGGAACAATACATGTTCACAGCACATGACCTTCCTAGTCACAGTTATGAGATAAGGTTTTCCGGGCAGCAAACTACAACATCTGCGATCTACTATTAGAATGTAACTCCCGTTCGAGAGTCTCCTAAAGAATGGTTCTATTTGTGTTGCAGGTGTGCCTAGCTGGTAACATGAAAGGTTATTTGAAGTCCCTTCACAGGCTCCGTGCAAACTAATACCCTGACACAGAAGTGTACCACTCAGTGATCTTGCACAATTATCGCCACTGAGAAACACTTTCTGGCCTTTATTACTTACACATTCGTGTGTATAGGGCAAGTTCCATATTGACTTAATGTATCATTTACCCAACCTTTCATACTGGCCTGCCTGTATATATTTTTGGCAGAATTGAAACTGGAAAGTAGTTATCGGAATATTTATTATCCCATGTATTATCCATTCAATGACAGGTCGTTCTGACATTGTCAATGGTAATCTCTCAAGTTTTTCAATGCTCAGAATTGTATAGTCAGCACCCTTCTGTGCCAAACTGATTTGTTTATCAGTGAGGTTAAAGATATTAAATAATGACGTTGTGTTGATTAAACGCCAGGGCACATAGCCAGAACGCAGATTTTGTAACGTCCAGCTAAGCTGTACAATAGAACGCAATTGGGACTGACCGTGTTGTAACATCAGTAAGTCTTGCGATATTATATCGATTGCTGAAGACACAATGCTGTCCAGAGAATATATTCTGGAGGACAGAGTCATTAACCCATTGTCCACCACAGAAAGTGATTTTTCCAAATTAATACGGTCAATTTCCCGTATTTTTTCTGCTGTCTCAATTTGAGTTACTTTCCAAACTTCGTTATAAGCTGCATATATAGAGGCCGCTATGAAACGTTTTTGACGCTGTTTGCGTGGTCCCAATATGAAATCACGCAAGTCAGCACCTTCTGTAAGTAAAGTTAGGTGTTGCTTAATTTCAGCCAGTGTGGACGTTTGTAGCCATTGAAGGCAGAGCTTGCCCACGCTGTAGGTGGTTACTATCCCTGGATGTTGTCTTTGGGAATATCTAGGGTCTGGCCTAGTCAATGTGAACCCCTGTATTTTGTTCAGGAATCTGTCTTGACAGTTATTTGTATCTGTGGGCCAGATCAACCATTTTTTCCATTCAGGATCTGTTCTGTTTTGGTTTAAAATATGGTTTACGTCTATCTCAACATCTTTAGAGCTATTACTGTTCACTGTTGGCTTTGGAATAGACGGTTTGTTCAAATCTTTGATTTTGGCTAAGCCAAGACAGGTAGTTTGTTGAATAGTGTCGTTCAAAAATATAATTTGTTCTGGGATCATGCAGGCTCTAAACAATGATTCTATACCTTGTACTTGCCAATCTCTTGTACCCCAAACAGTTTTTGCTTCAATATTATTGTTCCAGAAATCAAACCCAAATGTATTCATTTGTTCAAAGAATGAATCGGAATATATCAATTTTGTGTTTGTAAGCATGGTCTTCATACCTGTCTTATTTGACAATTTGAAATAAAATGTTTCTGCATTACTTATGTTAAACCCTGAAAAGTATGAATATTTATCATAAAATGTTTTCGAGCTATCTTTTGGAGGAGTAGCACAATGTTCCCATTGGTTATAATTCAAAACATTTCTAGGTTGTGCAGATTTATGTAGATAATGCTTACCATAGTGGTTATAGCAGAACATCTGATCATAATTAGACGAACCCTGCAAATAATCATGTTCTGTGAATTTAGCAGACATCACAAGATCAGACATCATATCATTAATACTTTCAAAGTCCCAATCATCAGCAAATGAGCTCGGTTTTACAAAGTCACTCAATGAGATCTTGAATTGGTGTGGATACTTCAGGATTTCAACCGGACCATAGATTTCATAATCAGTTTTGTCCCATGCTACACCGCCTGGTATAGGACTGGCTGTGAAGTTCACTGAAGAAAGTTCTCTTTTCTCGATGTGTCAAGATGTGTGTGGTTTAAGGACCAAGTTGATTTTCTGGCTTGCTGTGTCCATTTTAGCATATTTTCCTTCAATGAAATGTCCCAAGCATAGTACTAAGATGAGCCAAAGAATGAGGATAAATGCACCGAAGGCCACCCAAAATTCAATCCATGGAGAAATCAGATAGGTTTCTTTCAGCTGTTGCAAAAGTTCTTTAGCTTTGTTTTTAAAAGTTTTTGCTGATGGCTGTTTCTTTGCTTCACTCAGGTCTTCAGATGAATCATCGAAGTTGATGAAGTAGCCGGATGCTGTTCTGTCAATTGTTCCAATTGCTTTTGGATTTTGCTTTCTTTCATTAGCAAAGTCTGCAGTTACATCATCATAGGTTGTTGTTTCTTGATGAAAAGTTTTAATTTGGGTTTTAAGAGGTTCAAGTTCCATTGCTTTGTTGCATAGTCCTTGTTGATTCACTGTAGATTTTCCAAAGGTGATCAGTCTTCCAGTTTGAGCCTCTGTATTTGTAGCAAACATTGGTGTTCTGCTACTTCTTGGGAGTCCACTTGGCCTACTGTTTGTTATCGGCCACATGATTGTGGTTTAACCAGGTCGATGGATAAAACTCGGTTCTCCTTTTTACCAGCAAGGGGCGGTAGTACTACTGATCTTGTCCCGTTGATAGACAAGACAGGAACTGCTTATCTGTAAGAAGGCCCAAATTCCTTCTTTACCGCGATCTTTTCTCTGACTAGATCCCCGACTTTTGGAATCCAGACAGGCCTTGCTGGGACTGGTGGTTTCTCTTCAGTGGTTGTTGGCTGTTGTTTCAGCTTTATGTTGCTCAGGTCTTTTCTTGTTTCATTTAAGTCCTGTAAAATAGCCAAACGATCTTTAATATCAAAGCTTTTGTCTTTAACCACTGAAGTCTGACTATCAAGATCTTGGATCATCATTCTAGTCCCGAACAATAGTTCGTACGGACTGAACCCTTTCAGAGAATTCCTTGGCAGGTTATTTAGACTACGTTGGACACTTATTAAATGTTTGACCCACCCAGCTCCCGAACCTAATACCTTTTCCGTTATAGATTGCTTTATGTCTTGGTTTTTTCTTTACACCATCCCGTATCCCTCAGGAAGGAAGTGAGAAGAGTCCCGCTATGCAATGCTCATTTGGCCATGCTTCCCCATAAGCTTGAGGGCTAAAAGGAATACATTAGTCAAAACGTAGCATGCTCCTAGCGTATATGCCATTATAGACTTGCAAATCCTTTTATAACAGTCCAGATGTCAGCCGAGCGCTGGGGTCTACATTATAAGTGAAAATTAGTCTTTTTATGTTAATATAGAGCTTTTTTCATGATGGGTGCTTTCTTATTGTTGTTGTTT
The DNA here is from genome assembly GCF_964261635.1 of Lissotriton helveticus. Taxonomy (NCBI): domain Eukaryota; kingdom Metazoa; phylum Chordata; class Amphibia; order Caudata; family Salamandridae; genus Lissotriton; species Lissotriton helveticus. Next base: position 736,355,763 of record NC_136061.1, on the reverse strand, counting down.
ATCTGGAGTGAAATGCCATGGCAATAGTCCTCCCCGCTCGCCACTGCGATCTCTATTGCAGTCTGGGCAGTTTTTTACAAAAATGTGATGATGCAGGCTCATGCCTGGCCACCAGTACACTGATTGTAATTCTTCCAGAGAATCTTTTTGCTTAAGGTGTCTGAGACCCTCACCCATATGTGCGTCTGCTATTAACAAGCCTCTCCTGTCCGTGTTAGGAATTACTCTATCCCCCACTTCAGGGATTCGAGCAAAAGGGACTGAGTTTGCATCGATTATGTATGTATAATTGAGTGGATAATTGATCGGTAATGCTGAGCAGTCGCCTTTTGATGACCTTTTCACCGCCAGCACAGTTTCACCGTCAATGTGTTTTACTGTACGCTTTTTTGTAGCTACGGAAGCCGGTTTAGTTGCTCCCGCTGTGGCTGTCTCAGCCAATGAATTCCCTGCAACGTGAACGCCATCACGCTGATGACTCAGTGAATGTATCACGTGAGTTTTTGGTAGTTCTTTCTTTAAAAGAACTAATTGTTCCCAAAGTGCTTTCTGCTTTATTGTGGCACCTGTGTCATCTTTGTAACCGTTTTGAATCCATTTCTTCAAATCGTTATTGTATGTTTTGACGCAGTAATACGAATCGCACACAATAAGTGTCGGGAATTCGCGATCGGCATTATCTAGCGCCATTTTTAATGAAATTATTTCCGTTTGTTGTTCTGAATTATTTTCCACTGAGTGTGTTTTTGTAAGTAGAGGTCTTAATTTACCTCCGCGCCACACTTCTTTTACAATTTCGCATGTGGCGTTGTAAGCCAGCTCTCCCCAAACTGAGGGTTGAGCATACCCGTCTGTATATATTACACAGGCGTACTGTCGTAAAGGCAGAATGTCGATTGGCAGAGGGTATTCTCTTTCATATTCTAGATATTTTAATTCTTTCATTTCTGAGTCAAAATAGTATTTTACTTTGTCTGTATCAACAGAATTTACCCATTGTATCCATTCTGGATTCAGTGCAGTTGTCGGTAAATTACATGGTGTTGTTAATGCCTCAAAAGCTGATTCTGCTGTTCTGACTGTAACCTGTCTACCGTCTGCTTGGTATTTTGCTTCTACTACAGCTGTTTGACCCGCATGAACAATATTTTCTTTAATGCTGAACTTTTTTTCAGCTTCTGTGTACAAATGTGATTTGTATGCTATTGGTACCTTCTCTCCCTCATTAGAGGTCAGGTATGTGAATCCGCATCTTCCTGGGATGACTCGAATCACAAGGTTGCGTGTGTTGTCACGTGTTTGTAGTTTTGTTTTAACTAACATATCTGTTTGTAACGATCTCAAAAATTCTGTGTGTTTTTGAGTCCAATTGATTCTTTTAAAATCTGGTTTTATTAGATCATAGAGAGGTTTAATTCTCTCTGCATAATTTATAATGTAAGTTCTTCCGAAGTTTAGGAAGCCTAGAATTGATTGTAAGTTTTTCAGTGTTCTAGGTGCTTGGATTACAGCACATTTCTCTAGGAAATTGTCAGCCAGGCTTTTGCCTTCACTTGATAGTTCATATCCTAAAAACAGGACTGTTAGATGGGCAATTCTTGACTTTTTAAAGTTGAATTTGTAACCCTCTGCTGCGAACCCAAGTATTATGGTGTTCACTCTCTTCAAGTGAGTATCCAAGTCATCATCTGTTAGATAGATGTCGTCGACATAAGATAATGCCTCGTCATCATATGTTTGTAGTAATTCTGTTACTCTCGCTGAGAATAATCCTGGGCTGTTCTTGAACCCCTGGGGCAAACGACAGAAATTCTTTTGCGTGCCATTTATTGAGAACGCCGTCAAATATCTGCTCTCTGGTGCTATATTTTGACAAAAGAATCCATTAGAAATGTCTAATGTGGTTTTGTATTTTTTGCGCACTATGTTATTTATTAGTGCAGCACTATGCGAGTTTTGTACTGCAAATGTTTTGCAACATGAGTTAAGGTGTCTGTAGTCCAAAACAAGACGATATGAATTGTCTGGCTTGGAGACAGGAAACAAAGGATTATTCATTTGTGAGGTGCAAGTTTCAATCACCCCCTGGTATTCAAGTTGATCTAGGATCTCTTTTACCTGTTTTTTAGCTTCTTGCTTAATCGGGTACTGCCTCTGGGCAGTAGGTTGTGATTTTAACTGGATTTTGTGAGGAGGAGAGTCCTCATCCCATCCCACATGAGTTTAATATACGGCAGGGGCTTGAGCTACTGCCCACTTTCTTGCAAGTGTATATTTTTTATGAATTGGAATATGGTTTGAGAAGGCAGGCATAATTATTTCTTCGCCATGTGGGCACTCCCTGACAAACTCTGGAGGCCAGTCTCGTTCAGCTAGAAGGATGTCATAGCCCTTGGACAGATTATCCCAAAATAGTCCCCTTATTTTTCTAGTCTTATCCCCTTCTATACGCAATGTTATTTCATATATTTTATGAGGTTTGCTAACTCTGGTATCTGCAGTTTCCACCTGAATGTATTCATTCGTGTCCACTGTCTCCAGATGATTCATAAGGACTTTGCGAGCTATGCTCACTTCTGCTGCGCTGTCTAGCATTGTCTGAGCCCATTTTCCGTTTTTCAGCTGTGTCCTCAGTATTCTCGGCATTGTTGATTACTTTAATACTGGCTACCTTCTTTTTTGGAAATTGTAATTTTTTATTCAGATGAGCAGGTTCTCTGTCTTTGGACTTGACGTGCTCTTCCCTTTGTTCTGATCGTCCTCTTCTTTCCGATTTCTGCGAGGAAGTCTGAAAAGATTGAGAGGGACGTGTATCAATATCTTGATATCTATCAGGTATGTTTATATTATCCCTATTTCTAAGGTTGTATTTTTTCACAGAGGGCTCCCTTTGGGGAGACTTGCGTCCTTGGTCGGGAGATCTTTCTCTCCGCCGAGGAGACCTTCCTCTGGACTGGAATCTTTTTTCTTTAGGATTGGATTGTTTATTTCCATCCCAGCTCTTTTTTTGAGTGTTTAAATTATTTTTCATAAATACTTTTTCAGGACTTTCAACTAGTTGGGGTTTCACTGGTATTCCACCCAAACTATCTCTTCCTAGTTCTTCATAGGATTTTTCTATGATTCTGGCAATTTCAGATGGTTGGTCTGCTATATTTGTCTCTTTTAACCTCTGGCGAATCGCCACATTTGCTGCTTCTCCCTTTATGTTGGCTAATAATATTGCAGAGACCTGCTTGAAGTCTTTCAGTAATTTCATACCGAGAGTTAAAGCGGGTTCTGGACCGTATTCATCTTGAATCTGTTTTAGCACATCTGGTATTACTGACATGGATGGTACACCATGTGTTTTTGTATAAATGGAAGCAAAGACTGTTCCCCAAGTGTCACAGTCCTCCACATGTGGTGCGATTCCCATTGGAAGACAGATAGTCAGAATCCTATGTTTCTCAACAGGGGTGGTATCTGGAAACACTGCCTCTATTTGAGTTATTTTTTGTGCTAGCCAGAAAGGAATTTGTTCCCGTTTTGCGGGTACTTTACCTAGACAGGACTGTATGTTCTGTGGTGTAATTTTATTTGTGTTCCCCTGATGACTGGTCAACTGTGGAATTTTAATTGCTGGTTGGATAGTTGAAGTCCGCATTGCATATTGGACTAATTGTCTATGTATTTTTATTAATTGTTTTAGCTGTGCTAAAAGTTCTGGTGCAGGCATTTCTTCAATGTCTGGATGTGGTGTGTATCCGGCTAGGACCGGCCACGTTGCTCCTGGTCTACCTAGTGGACCGAGCCTGGTGATGTGATTATTATGTTTTAGGGCGCCATTAAACAAGAGCAGGTGCTCTTGGAATTTGAGTGGTATTTCCACTTCCTCGAAAGGAGTGTACTCACTAGGAGGTTCCTCTATTTTGTAATAGTGGAAGTCCTTTGTTACAGCGTTTGCTGCTGGAAAGTTTATCCATGAATAGAATACCTCTGTCTGCCGACATTCGTGTGCCTCAATTACGAATATGACTGTACCACCTCTTGGTGTCAGTCGATTTTCTATAAGCTTTAGGGTTATAGATTTTCTTATGTTGACCGGGATGAGTATTATATCCGGGTCATTTTGCTGCAGAGTATTATCTGCTTCTAGGAGTTCAGCTGCTAGTCTAACTGTCTCCCTTTCTTCTTCAGCTTCTGACATACTATTGTCAAGAAGGTTATTCTGTTTGTTTGCAGATCAGGTTTCTATGGAAACAAAGATTAGATGCACAATATCTGGGAACAGTGTATCCTTCAACGTTGAGTAAACCATGAACCATACATAGGAGTCTCCTCCTGCGAGGTTTGGTGGATATGACCTTTCACCCACTCCAGACGTTTTTGGAGTATTATGGGAAAAAAGGGGTTCTGTGTGAAAAAGCACGACTGAGTTACTCTAATGTCTTGCATTAGTTTTATCGCCTATCCAAACGGTTGGGCGCCATGTAGTGTAGTTCCTATTATCCCAATAGGCTCTGCGCATTGGAATAATATCTTCAATAGTATAGACCTAGGGCAGAGGTTAACTAGGTCTTCTACCGACGATATTAGACTTAAAGGTTTGTGTTTTCCAGCTAGCTCAGAGTTCACTAGAAACTTTCTCAAATAGACAAGGAGGATTTTAACCTCCCTGGATAGACAAGAAGGGATTTGGTTTCTGACAACCATAGAACATGACAACTTTGCTCTCCCCTAATCAAGAGTGTATCTCTAGAGTCGTGTGAAAACAATAGACAACTTATTTTACTCAGTCAGTACGTGCATTCTTAGTTTCACCAGTTTGTAGAGAAATAAGAGATGGGCGTGGTTCAATAAAAGATGTTATTTATTGATCAGTCTCTTTTCTCATACAAGAGAAATGAATCGCTATTATTGCAATACTTGTAGTTAAGTAAAGTGCATACAGTAGAGACAGAATTATAAAATAATACTGTAAAAGCATTGATATGGTTTCTGAGCCATATGATACTTTAAAATGGATAAAATAGATACATACATATATACATTTGACTAATCGTACTCAACTGGTGCTTCTAACCACGCCTACCCCAATGTACCTGACCTAAGCCTAATACGTGGGCGGGAGTAGATAAGTAGCAGTTTAAGTTAAGTTTGTTTTGCCAAGGGACTGATTTGAGAATTCTCTGCAAGGGGTTATTCAGTTCTGTACCTGAGATCTAGAATGATGGAGGGCTGGTATCTCTTATCCCAGGTCTTGATATTCCAGCTGCCTGCGAGGGCTGCATGGAAGCGCCGGAGCTGGATTTCTCGGCAGGAGAAAGACAGCGTCTCGTTCTCAGCGCGTCAGGAAGGCGGGGCAGCGCCTGTGGGCTTCGCTCTCTGCTGGGCTCCTCAGCACGTCTCGCTGCTCCGATCTCGTCACCACCGCATGTGTTTGCTTAAGGCAATGTCGGTAATATTTATACCTGAAAGGTGCCGAGATTGACGTAAGGATGGACATATATACGTCAATAAGGATGTCATATAAACAGGCTCGTTCGCACATTCTTTTGCTGAAGTTCTCGGTGAAATCAAAACAATGGTTATGGGAATTTCCCAGGTCGCTGTAGGTTTGATTTGTTTTGAGAACTCCGTATGCCTTATCAGGGGCTGGAGGAATATCGCTTGTCTAATTAGATGGCATGCGTTATGACCTAATCAGATAACGCGCTTCTGTGCCGTGGTGTGGCTTAATCAGATAACGGTTCTTGCACCGTTGGATGGCTGCTAGTTAATTATTAACCAAACCAGGGTCAGGAATAGGGGAATCGATACAGTACCTATAGGAATACATCACAACTCCTTATGCAGCACTAGACTGCATCCTCTCTCCCCTTCTGGTTTCAGCTACTCAGGTGAGTTTCTTTTTCCAATTGGTGGGGCGCCGTGTTGTATTTTTATACCATACCACAGTTTTTAGCAGGGTGCATGGAGCTCCAGACCGAGAGGGCGTGTCGGAAAAACGGTTCCTGCTTCACCGTATAAACACCAACACCCGTCCTGCTACCCCAAGAGAAAGCAGGTCCGACACATGCTCAGAGTTTGACAGAAGGCTTTATTTCCAAATTCAGGCGCTTGATTTACAGGTCGATGGAAACGCTTGGAAGACGCGTTTCAGCCTGTCGGCTTTCTTCAGTGCCTCGTTCCACACAATGATCGATGTTTCACCTGGGGACTGGTTTCAAAATATACATATTAGTCTTTCACATTATAAGCATAACTTATTCTTTTGCTTATAAGTTTTAAAAAAACTTGTCTTGAAAATGTCAAGACTTTGTTCAGTAAGAAGCACAAATTTAGTGAATTTTAGTAATATTCACATCACTACCATGCACTTTACGTAAGGAAATACTCTTATGCTGCTACAAAAGAAGGCAAAGTTTGCACTTAGTTTGTATTTTTGCACATTGCGTAGTGTTGCACGTCTTTTTGACATTTGACCAACTTTGGTCAACAAGGTTAGCCAAAACGTGGGTTTCGGAATTTATTCCATGATTTCCATGTGTAAATTTGTAGAGTGTCAGTATTTTAAATAGCATATTACTATTTTTATATTGTATTCTGTATATATGAAATATGTATTCATTTGTTGTCTTTTTATAAGAAGAATGATAGATATATATTTTGGATAATATATTTTTGTATAGCATATTTTATCAATGTATATATTTATTTATTTATACTCATTGAGAAAATATATAATGAAATTGGCGACCTATTCAAAACAAATTGTTATTTTGAAATAATGTCATGATAATTGTGCTTCACGCATCTATTCTCAAAACTGCATTCATGCGGTAATGTTATGCAAACTCAAAATGCTAGCAATCTAGTAAGGCTTTCTCAACAACTACAAGTCCCAGCATGCACACTTGTGCAGTATTTCCTCTATTTCCACACATCACAGAGGGGAGGTGAAAGCATCACACAAAAAAACAATATAAAAAGTGAAAGTGGACTATTTGTTTGTGAATTGAGAAAGAATACAAGGGTATTCGAAACGCGTCTGACAAACTGAAAATAAAGACCTGCATTTTTCCACAATATTTGGAGTCTGTATTTCGTCCTTTGGTTGTGTCCGGCTGGGCGCCACAGAGAGGTTCGTAGATATCCAGATATAAATAAATATATATAAATATATATATATATTGGGGAGGTGCGAGCTCCTAATTGGGGCGGAATGCAGGGCAATTTAAAAGTGGAGGCGTGGCTGTGTTTTAGTTTGGCAGCGACATCTGAGGAAGGCAATTAAGCCGAAATGCATTATGCCAGTTCTGCTTTCCAATAAAGACCTTTTCCTGATTTTCTCACGTGGCCCCTTCCGTCTGCTTGCTGGAGGGTGTTGTGGATATTGTTGCGTCAGCCAGAGACGCGTTAGGGGTCCCCATTCTGTCAAGTTGGCTGACTGCATTACTGGCTCTTGCAGCTTGTTTTTCGCCCAAGGTATTGGATTGGGTCAGCCCACCTCTCATGTGCGGGTAGAGCAAGGGACGCTGCCACCCGGCAGCTTGTGAATTCACAAGGAGTACTGGTACCCTGTTATCAGCTTACGACCCGGCAAACCTGTGCTACAGAGGTTGGAACGTATGCGGGGACCCAGGAAGGGTCTGAGGAGTTTATTTGGACTGGACAAAACACGCTTTTACCCTACATCGCACCTTATCCACATGGACTTAATATCAGTTTCCCCACATAACACCCGCACAAGTATGAAGCATTCTGGGTGTTGCAGTACCTACAGTGCTGCTACATGGTGGATGATCACATGTTTGGGGAGGTGCTAGCTCCTAATTGGGGAATGCAGGACGATTCAAAAGCGGAGGCGTGGCTGTGTTTTAGTTTGGCAGCGGCATCTGAGGAAGGCAATTAAGCCGAATTGCATTATGCCAGTTCTGCTTTCCAATAAAGACCTTTTCCTGATTTCCTTTCGTGGCCCCTTCCTTCTGCTTTCTGGAGGGTGTTGTGGATATATATGTGTGTGTACTCATATTGTGGGTATGGCTGTATATGTATACCTACAATATGAGCTATGGAGATTTGAGAATTGTTGCTCATCGTTTTTTGGCAGATTCTTATCTGGATACATGCCATCTTTCTTTCTCTACCCATTCTATGCAGTGTGGACCCTTGTAGTGCGCATTTATCTTATGACTTCATTTCTTTTTTCAAGGATAGGTACTCTAGTGATGATCCTTGGGTTAATAATGTTTTTTCCCAAGTACAGGTTGGAGTTTTTCATCAATCTTGTTCTTGTTTTCTTCTTCCTGCTCTTGCGGTAAATTCGTTTATTACCCTGATCTTATGTGGATGTGTTTTGTGAGCCATTTTTATGGGTTTCTCAGGATGTTGTTCCCTCATCTGTTCTTTGTGGGGAGAGACTGTAGAGTTCACGACATTCGCTATTGCCTCTGGTCCTTCTGTCCATAGGCGGATTTCACCCTTTGGAGGTCACGTATTGTGCATATGCTATTGACTGTTGCCGTCTTGCAGGGTGTTTCTCCACCCTTGGGGCTGGGGATTTGTTTGATCCATACCTGTAGGGTTGTTTTCATTGACATTGCCTGTGGTCCTTGCCACAGTTTTTCTAAGGAGCTAATGCACTTTCTTTATCTAATCTCTTTTACCTTGCATGTGTGTTGTCTCTAAAGTGTGCTGGCCAAAAGATTTTATTTCAATTCAGCCCCTCGGACGCGTTTCGCCTGACCCGCAGGCTTGCTCACCGAAGTGTTATGCTTGTTCGCGGCCATTATAAATGCAGTGCAACAGACGCCTCATCACGTGACACAAGAACTACAAAGTGATAGACATGGATAAAATACTCGTAGTTCACAGTGCATTAACACAGCGCATCGCATTAAATTCAATCTGAACATTCTAATTCAAATCAAAGTGAGGACTTATTTGGGGTCTCAGCAAAAAAACTGCATTATATTTAAAATACAGGTTTGATGTTACACATTGCGATCATTTCGCGGTATTGCGTGTTTTTTCCTCATTACAACTTTATTGAGACCTTCCTAGGCTCACACCTAGCATTTACTGCTTGTATACCTTCCTTGAGGTGGTATACAGGTGCCATATGTTATACCAAATGCTGCGCTTAGTGTGCTTATAACATAGTCCACTCCTGCTTAAGGTACCCGAATTGGTTCCTCCGCATTTTGTTCAAAGCTATGTGTCTTGCTGCTGTTCCTTATATCATGCCCCAGTGGGCTCAATACATTTTATCCTGTCAAGTAGGTCTCCTTGTTCAAGTGAAAAATCCCCTATAACCCCTATCATGTAGTGCTACAATATACCAAATAAACATATCTTACATAAAACTTTAAAACCGAACTTATGCGGGCGGACCTGACCTTCATTTTACTGATATTTCATCATTATTAAAAAATCCTCAATTTTCTTACAGCGTAATTACAAGTGAGTGAGAAGGTCTTCTTCCACATTCAATCCCATTGGTGCCTTGCTGTTTAGCTCTACAGGGAAAGTAGCAAGACACATAGCTTTGCACAAAATGCGGAGGAACCAATCATTGTGCTGTGTACTGGTGTGCCGCATCTTGTCTTTTTGCTATTTGGGGCAAAACTCGAGGACTCCTTCTTAATTTATATGAATATACATAAATATAAAAAATATATATATATATATATATATATATATATATATATATATATATATTCACTGAAAAAACCATAGGTTTCACACCAGTTATAGTTAGGTGGAAATTTTACTCGCATAAAACCATTGAAATTCCCACGTTATAGTTAGTTGGACTCACTATAACTTGCGCGTGCAATGCACTGCTGATGACGTCACATATTACATCACTCATGACATGGTCAGTGACATCACTCATGACATCACTGATGACATCTCTAATGACATCACTGATGACAACATCCTTGTGACAAAGTGGCAGACCTCCTATCAGCATAAAATAACCTTTGAGACACACATTCAAAAATAGAAACTAACATTTTCTTAAAAAAGGAGAAACGAATACCAATTACAACAACTTATTAGGTGATTCCAACATCTACATACACATCCACTCATTCACCAACAGTTCTATATAGTCACTCATGCATGTACTTACTGATAATATGTACTTATACACCTATACATCCTGTTACACACTAATACTCATCCATATAGTTACTCACACACAAATTCACACATGCAAATAGACTATCAAAAAAACATTTACTTGATTATACTGCTATATACACACCACTACACATACTTCTACAGAAACGGAAACATATTTACTCTCTTAAACAATCAATTATAAAAACACATACTCACTAACTCACCCATACACACAATCATCCACCCATACAGTCTTGCACACATGCTGTCTTCAAAATACATACAAATAGTGAGTCACTCATTCATGCATCTGTGCTCTAAGTAATATCCCCCTACGAACCATACAGACACTGATACTGATACTCAAAAAAACAATTAATAACCCATATACACACTCATGTAGCTACTCACCAACCCATGCAGCCACTTATACACAAAGTGAGACACAGATACAGATATTTAAATATTTAAACATTACTCGCTAGTATATGTATTCACTAAGATACATTTAATAAGTCAGTTAACCAATCAATTTTACACAAAAAAAATCCAGTTACCCATTTATTCTTCCATCAACCTTTAGATATACATATATAAAAAATATTTATTTTTCAGAAAGATACACATTCACTGGATGATGTCATCAGTGATGTCATTTGAGATGTCATCAGTGATGTCATGAGTGATGTCACTGACCATGTCATGAGTGATGTAATATGTGACGTCATCAGCAGTGCATTGCACGCGCAAGTTATAGTGAGTTCAACTAACTATAACGTGGGAATTTCAATGGTTTTATGCGAGTAAAATTTCCACCTAACTATAACTGGTGTGAAACCTATGGTTTTTTCAGTGAATTCAATAGGTTTTTTAAATGCTAACTCCTAACTATAACTGGTGTGAAACCTATGGTTTTTTCAGTGAATATATATATATACATATATATATATATATATATATATATATATATATATATATATATATATATTACCTACTGGCGGTCGCCAGTAGGTATATATAGTTAGGATTTTTTCTCTATGGGTTTTTTGAAAATTCTATGTCTAATAACTTTGGCGTTTGTGGACGGAATTGGCTGAAATTTTCAGGAAAATGGCACATTTTGTTTCTGAGCAGCCCCTGAAAATTGGGGGGGGGGTTCGTCCAGGGGGGGTCGAGAAAAAAGGGGGGTCCCAAAACGTGTTTTTAACATTGAGTTTTCCATAGGGCGGTTGGCCTCACTTTTAGCCCGAACGGCTGAATGGATTTGCACGAAACTTGGCAAAATTGTAGGGACTGGTAGCCCGATGTGCCTTTTGTAGGTCTCAATATATGTGCTACAGTGGATTTTGAGAAATTAACGTTTAAAAAAAGATATATATCTGTAACAGCGGACCGGGCAGCGCTCCAGGACGCGTACTTTTCGCGCAACGGAGCTTTGTGAAGCGAAGCTGATTGGTTCTCCGGCGTCTGTCAACATTCCAAACAGTCCGTAGCGGCCGCCATCTTGTCTCTCGGTAGGATCGAGAGACAAGAGGAGGCCAAAGCGAAGGGGCAAATGACCATAAGGGGGAATAGTAGATCCTCGCTGACCCCCTAGGTTTGATGTGGAGGTTTTAAAAGGGCCCTGCGGGGCAAAAAAAAAAAATAATAATAATAATCGAACGGCTGAATGGATTTGCACGAAACTTGGCAAAATTGTAGGGACTGGTAGCCCGATGTGCCTTTGCTAGGTCTCAATATATGTGCTTCAGTGGATTTTGAGAAATTAACGTTCAAAAAAAGATATATATCTGTAACAGCGCACCGCTTCGCGTACTTTTGGCGTTACGGAGCTTTGCGAAGCGAAGCTGATTGGCTCTCCGGTGTCTGTAAACATTCCAAACAGTACGTAGCGGCCGCCATCTTGTCTCTCGGTAGGATCGAGAGACAAGAGGAGGCCAAAGCGAAGGGGCAAATGACCATAAGGGGGCATAGTAGATCCTCGCTGACCCCCTAGGTTTGATGTGGAGGTTTTAAAAGGGCCCCGCGGGGCAAAAAAAATAAATAATAATAATAATCGAACGGCTGAATGGATTTGCACGAAACTTGGTAAAATATTAGGGACTGGTAGCCCGATGTGCCTTTGCTAGGTCTCAATATATGTGCTTCAGTGCATTTTGAGAAATTAACGTTCAAAAACAAGATATATATCTGTAACAGCGCTCCGCTTCGCGGAGATAAAATTATATCTGTATTACCTAGCTGTTGCTAACACCAGTTAGCGACGGCTAGTAGGAGATAGCGACCATCTTGGGCCCCACTTTGCATGTGAGTGATATTTATCACTAATGACATGCAAAGTGGGCATGCCAAGATGTTAGCGACTGGAAACAGTCGCTAACATCGCTATCTCCTATTATCAACTTTTGGAAATATTCGAGATAAGCGCGAATATCTCCAAAAAGTAACAGCTGCCCTGAGCAGTTCTTAGCCATGTTATCCAATGGGAGGTGGATAACATGGCTAAGAGCATTAGCTCGGTAATGCATGAATATCGCTGAGTTTTCAGCGATATTAATGCATTGCGGTCGTTTTTTATCGTATTTGCGATAAACCTTGATAATAGCAAGGTTTATCTGCGATAATTTCTGACGGTAAAAAAATCTTTGCAATGCATCGTTAGGGATAAATATCGCTTAACTTTGGTAATATGCCCCAACGTCTGTTAACGTTCGATTCGAAGGAAATCAGGAAGTGTTGAAAAACATTGTCTGCGCCATCTTGTCTTTTTTCAAATGCCACACTTTTGTCGTGCAGGGCAGCCATTTTAGATGCCTTGACCAGACCCACTCTGTGCACGCTGTCGATCCTTAGCATGGCTCCCCACCCTCGCAAGCATCTCACCCAGGCAGTGGTCACCCCCGCTCTCTGTCTTATGCATGGGTAATAAACCTCCCCCCATCTGCGCTGCTCTTCCCTGAGAATCACACCCTGTGCCCACCCGACACCTCCCTTTCGCCCTATTCACTACCGCACCCTCTGACACTCCTTTTCCTCTGTGTCCGATTGTCCAGGCCGGTCCTAGGCTATCAGCTAGCCCTGCAGATGTAGTTTATGGCCACAGCTGTAAAGAATCACCCCTCTTCAAAGGAGTTATAGTAGATCAAGGCCCACACTCGATGAGATCCGTCACAGCAGAAGCGTTGCTATTATCTGAAAACCATCCTGTATTGTGATTGGGGAGGGGACCGAGCGTGAAGCGGAAGATTCCAGGGATGACTCTTTGTACATCAAAGTTTTTACAATTATGTGTCACATTAAAAATATATAGCACTCCGACAAAGTAGTAAGATTATAAAACTTTAATAATTTATAAATATATACAAGAAAACAAAAATAGTAATAACATATAAACATTTTTAGGGAAAAACAACGAAGTAGCGGTCGGCTGTGCGAATAGTCCCAACGCAGCACAACGTCCAGATTTCCAGCGTGGGGCGTCGCGGGGGGTGGGTCATCAGTAGCAAACTGTTGTGCGAATAGTTCCAAGGCAGCAGAACGCGCCGAAATCTAGATGACACGAAAGTGATGTCTAGTAAGTTGCCACCCAGCAAATAACGGCGTGGGGCGTCGCGGGGGGTGGGTCATCAGTAGCAAACTGTTGTGCGAATAGTTCCAAGGCAGCAGAACGATGGCACCAAGGTGATGTCCAGTAAGTTGCCGCACTGGTTTTGGTATCCTACAATGCTGCTCCGAATAACGGCGTGGGGCGCCCCGGGGGAGGCGGCGTGAACGGGCCTCTCCAGGTGGAGTGTCATCTGTTGTAGTGGGGCGCCCCTTTACCGTTTCAGTTGCCATTCCGTCCGTTTTTGGTCCACTGTGTCAAAAGCCGCAATTCAGCTGAGTTGCGCCCACTCTTGCGGTGCAGCGATAGGCGGCTGTCACAGGACTCTCAAAATGGCGGCAGGCTCTTTCCTTTTTGGGCCTGGTCCACTGAAATGGCCCTGGGACACCTTGGAAATCGGACGCTTGTCTGCTAGGTCTTGGACCCCATTCTCGAAAGCGTCCCCTCCGCCTTGAGAATTCATCAAAAGTTTTGGGGGCCCCGACTCCTGCAGGCTTCTGGTGGGGAGCGGCTGCCATGATTGCTCGCGGAATGACCACGACGGAGCTACGAGATGGTGGTGCTCTCATGCTGACGCCAGTTTAGTCTGAAACATCCAGAAACAAGGTGGGGCTTTCATCGTTTGGGAAAAAAAAAAAGTTTTCATCCAATGAAAAGTGTTGTTTTTAGGTCATATGATCAAGCCTTCCATCATTAGGAAACCAAAAGTAAAATGAACCAATGAAAAGTTTTATAAACAAGTCACATGACCTGTTATGCGGCATAGGGTATAAAATGCGGAGAAAATACGTTGGCACGTGAGGCGGCGTCAGTAGCGGACCGATGTGCGAATAGGCCGAAGGCAATACAACGCGCCAAGATCCGGATGGCACCGAGGTGGTGTCCAGCAAGTTGCAGCACTGGTGTGGCCATCCTACAATGCTGAAAGTCGGCGTGGGGCGCCCCGTTGGCCTGTGAGTTTGCGTCAGTAGCGGACCGATGTGCGAATAGGCCGAAGGCAGCACAACGCGCCAAGATCCGGATGGCACCGAGGTGGTGTCTAGTAAGTTGTCGCACTTCTGTGGCCATCCTACAATGTTGAAAGTCGGCGTGGGGCGCCCCGTTGGCCTGTGAGATGGAGTCAGTAGCGGACCGATGTGCGAATGGGGCCAAAGCCAGCGCAACAATATTTTCTGACTGACACCACAAGGCGCTGAGATGCCAAGATCCGGATGGCACCGAGGTGATGTCTAAGTTGCGGACTGATGTGCGAATGGGGCCAAAGGCAGCGTAACAATATTTTTTGTATGGAAGATACCACTAGGCGTTGAGATGCCAAGATTCGGATGGCACCGAGGTGATGTCTAGCAAGTTGCTGTACTGGTGTGGTCATCCTACAATGCTGAAACTCGGCGTGGGTCGCCCCATTAGCCTGTGAGATGGCGTCAGTAGCGGACCGATGTGCGAATAGGCCGAAGGCAGCACAACGCGCCAAGATCCGGATGTCACCGTGGTGGTTTCATAGTTGAGAGGCACTTCATCTGCAGTGGGGCGCCGAGATCCGGATGGCACCGAGGTGATGTCTAGCAAGTTGCTGTACTGGTGTGGTCATTCTACAATGCTGAAAGTCGGCGTGGGGCGCCCCATTAGCCTGTGAGATGGCGTCAGTAGCGGACTGATGTGTGAATGGGGCCAAAGGCAGCGCAACAATATTTTCTGAAGAGAAAACACCAAAAGGTGCTGACATTCTAAGATCCGGATGGCACCGAGGTGGTGTCTAGCAAGCTATGCAGTTGAGTTGTGTGCGCACTTGCGGCGAATAGGTCGAAGGCAGCATAACAATGTTTTTTGAATAGAAGACACCACAAGGCGTTGAGATTCGGTTACCACCGAGGTGATGTCTAGCAAGTTGCCGCACTGGTGTGGCCATCCTACAATACTGCTCCGAATAACGGCGTGGGGTGCCCGAAGGGGGGGGGAGCCGGCGTGAATGGGCCTTCCTAGGTGGAGGCTCGTCTGCTGTAGTGGGGCGCCCCTTTACCGTTTCAGTTGCCATTCAGCTGAGTTTCGGCTGCTCTTGATGCTACAGCGACAGGCGGCTGCAAGAGGACTCTCAAAATGGCGGCCTGTTCTTTGGATTTGGGCCTGGTCCACTAAAATGGCCCTGGGACACCTTAGAACTCGGACGCTCGATTTTTTTTTCCTTTCCTGTACATGCAAAAAAAGGTAAATGCCCGGTACGTTACACGCTTCATCTGCCACGATGAACTCTCCAGAGGAACCGAAAAAAAATATAGTTGTGGTAACTATACCATGCATCGTCATATGGAGAGGTGGCACCAATTAATTATAGTGCTGCATAAAAGAGAGATTTGGAGGAGAACCCCTGACCTGCTAGTACATTCATCAAAGAAGTGGCACTGAGAGCTTCAGAGGCAAGGGAAACGGTCCCAAATATTTAGAAGAACTTTGGAAAGATTAAAATGACATGTTTAGATTGTGGCAAATTAATTTCATGTGGACAGATGAGTGTTACTCTAATAAATACAGCATATGAACATCATCATAGTCGATGGTTGGTAGAGACATTTTGACTATATCCTGGACCTGCCCGTCCTCGCCCAAAATGGCGCCGGAATAAATGGGACTCGTAACTCCTTGTTGTGTACTGGTTGCAGAACCTTGAAATCACGAGATACGTATGCAGTTTTGAAGCACATGGCGGGCGGGGACGAGAATTGATTGAATATTTCGACATCCCTATTGATATTAAGTTCTGATGTGTTATTGATTACTGTACTGTTGAAAGTTCGAATTAACGTCACCCATGGTACTTGCCCGCAAATGTATATCTAGATAATTTTATTGTAACTGGCCCTGTCGTATTTTAATTATAAAATGTACGTCCACCGATTCCGTAACTGTTAGACACCTTAGTTCTTGCAACCTAATGGCCCGCCCGTTACGTTCCTCTACAGTGTAAATGTCTATTCATCATATACGATTACAGTTTGCTCTGTGGCAGGCCCACGTGGTTATAGGCTCGTATTTGTATAATGAAATTTTCACAATAAAGGTTTTTAAAAGAAAACATGGTAGTAGTATATACATTGGTAATGTTTTTAATAATAGTGACTGTTTTAGAATCATTAAAAGGCAAGTGAAATAAAGCAGACCAATTACATGAAGGGTAAAAGGTATAATACGAAGGAACGCAGTACAGATAAATGGTCAAGGGCTGTTGTGTTTTCTATTCCTGCAACATAAAGTGATCGATAAGAATCTCATATTCAGGCGTATCGGCGACTAAGACAGCAGGTCGACCCTCTTTTGCTCACCGGCTCCGTCATGGGACGAAGAAACGCTCTTTTTCTCGAAAAAAGAATATATTTTACTTGCAGGACAGTTGTAAAATTTCCGGGAAAGTACATTAGCCTGGAACATTATAACATATATTTAAGAAAAAATAATGTTCGGAAGTAACGAAAAGCGTAATTTTTAGGTCATATGACCAAGCCTTTCATCATTACAATAAGAAAAGTAAAATGAACCAATGAAAAGTTTTATTAACAAGTCACATGACTTGTTATGCTTACGTTACGCGCTGCGCGCCCCGGATGACTTCCGGATGCGCTAACGCGGCGCGTCATATGACGCATTACGCGACAACGCAGGTACAGAATATAGTCAAAATGTCTCCACCAACCAGCGGTCGGAACACAACCCCTTTCAGCAGGCTAAATAGTTCTGTTAAATGACAACAGAAGGGACAGGCAACAAGAACCATCAGTCAAAGAGGGGAGGGCTAGTTCTTCTCTACCGGGTTACATTGGGGCGCTACCGGAACTGATCGAATTGGTAGTCTACAGTGTTTCTGGATGTTTCAGACTGAAGCTGGGGTTAGCATGAGAGCAGCACCATTTCGTAGCTCCGTCGTGGTCATTCCGCAACCAATCATGGCAGCCGTTCTTTATCGTTATTTTGGGCGGGGTGGGTGGCGGAGCCGAGCTGTTTTGCAGCCATCATTGTGTGGAGTTCAGTTCATCTCACTAGTTTTGTATTTGTCATGAGGGGTTGTTCCTAATGTTTCTATTTTAGCGAGGTCAAAAAGAGATCCCATTAGTGGCCTACTGATTTTGCTCGATTCCTTTTCTTTTTTTTTACACGATTTTTCGTTATCTGCAAAGACTAAACAGAGTATTGCGACTCTGTGTTTGTTTGTAAATAGAGAATGAACCAAAGAGAACTAATTCTAAAACAGTAAATACTTGGATAACAATCAATCAAATGGAGAGAGAAGCAGGCACGACGGATTACAACGGGGGCAAAGGCCTGCGTTAACTACCTTTCACTATCTGCAAAGAGAGAGTACTCCTAATAGAAATGAGGGGGGGGGGGCACCATTCAAAGCAGATCAGTGTGCATAAACACGAAAATGTTTTCACTTACCACGTACTTGACATTCGACAGCTTATGATATTTGCTATTAAAAAACCATTGAAATTCACTGAAAAAACCATAGGTTATAGACCATATATAGTTAGGAATTAGCATTTACAAAACCTTGAAAATTCACTGAAAAAACCATAGGTTATAGACCATATATAGTTAGGAATTAGCATTTAAAAAACCGTATTTTACTCACACAAAACCATTGAAATTCCATATATAGTTAGTTGCACTAACTATACATCGCGCACCCGCAATCCACTGCTGATCATGTCACATATTACATCATTCATGACATGGTCAGTGACATCACTGATGACATCACTGATGACATCTCAAATGACATCACTGATGACATCACTGATGACATCTCATTTGACATCATTCTTGTGCTAATACGATAAACCTCTTCAGACTCTAATATAACCTTAGATACACTCAGTGTATACAGACACTCACACACTGCCACTCATCCATGGAGTTACTCACACACCCAGTCAGTCATGCAAAGAAACAATCTCACCTCCATTTCTTCAACTATACAGTTAAACACACCTTACTTATTGAAACATATACTAACACATATTTACTCTCTTATACAATCCCTGATACAAGTTCACAATGATCGATACAACCACTCACTCATTCAGTGGCTCTCATGCACAGTTATTTATATATGCCAACTCTCACATGTACTGTGTTTTACATATGTACTTACTATGACATGTAGCATTGAGATATCCATTCACTCATCAATACACTCATGCACACAGTCAACTGCCCATGTAGCTGTTTCCACATGCACTCTTGAACTCATACACCTAGTGAATAAACTGCTCACACATCTATGCATAGAGTCACACACCTTCCAGCCACCCCCACACAAACTCAATCTCCCATAGAAATACTTGGGCAACCAATTAATAACACATATAGCCTCTCGTATAGCTAATGATCAACACATGCAGCAGTTTACAGAACAACAGACATAATGATGCACAAATTAAGACAGTTTAGTCACTAACCCATGCATTCAGTGAGACACATTTAATCACTCACTCATACAGTCAGTCACGCACCTACTAAATCCTTCATCCAGACACTTATACATCCACTCATTCTTCAATATGTAAGACATATTTTAACTTTACAGAAACATACAGTCACTGGATGTTGTCATCAGTGATGTCATCAGTGATGTCATTTGAGATGTCATCAGTGATGTCATCAGTGATGTCACTGACCATGTCATGAATGATGTAATATGTGACATGATCAGCAGTGGATTGCGGGTGCGCGATATATAGTTAGTGCAACTAACTATATATGGAATTTCAATGGTTTTGTGTGAGTAAAATAAGGTTTTTTAAATGCTAATTCCTAACTATATATGGTCTATAACCTATGGTTTTTTCAGTGAATATATATATATATATATTTCCAAACCCTTTCTGCCTGAGAAAGGAACGAGCCGCACTCCTTCCGATGTTTCAAAGATTTTATTTCCAAAGTGGCATTTCCTTCCTAATGCATTTCGGTCACATCTTGACCTTCGTCAGAGGGGAGCCACAGCAACTCGAGGTAAAGCCAGCACACCAACACTACGATTGCTGTTTAAATATTCAGTGTTTGCCCCCTGGTGGGCGCCTCGTTAGGCACATTTTTAGCATGCCGGTCAATGTAGTGCGCTGTAACCTCCTAAAAAATATATATATATATAAAATTTCTATGGCAAAATGAAACCCCTCATTTTGTTCCTTTTCAAATTAAATGTATTAAGTGTTACCACTTTATTCCAATCAAGATGACTTCAGGTGTGCCATACTTTTGTCATAAGTAAGACTGTTAGCGTTCTAGTTGTTCTTTAGAACACGCTGGGACATTCTGTCATTGGGCTACACCTGGCGGATATTTGGGCTACATTTGGGCTCTTTTGTCTCTGGTGGCCATCTTGGGAGACTGCATATCAGAATTTTTTTAATGAAATATAAGAGGATTTGAGAAGTCACTCAAAATGTGCCCTAATTTTTCTTTCTTCAACACTAATCATAATTTCTATGGCAAAATGAACCCCCTCATTTTGTTCCTTTGCAAATTAAATGTTTTAAGTGTTAACACTTTATTCCAATCAAGATTACTTCAGGTGTGCCATACTTTTGTCATAAGTAAGACTGTTAGCGCTCTAATTGTTCTTTAGAACACTCTGGGACATTCTGTCATTGGGCTATATTTGGGCTAAATCTGGCTGATATTTGGGCTACATTTGTTTTTTTTGTCTCTGTGGCCATTTTTGGGCTACATAGGGCTACATTTGGGCTCTAACATATATATAGCCCAATGTAGCCCAATATATATTTTTTCAAAGTTAATTTTCGTAAAAACCACTGGAGCATATATCTTGAGACATAGCAAAGGCACATCGGGGTACCAGTCCCTACAAGTTTGCCAAGTTTGGTGGAAATACATTCAGCCGTTCGGGCTAAAAGTGAGTCCAACCGCCCTATGGAAATTAACATGGGGAAAACACGTTTTGGGACCCCCCTTTTATTTCGGCCCCCGCTTGACGGATCCCCCCGAAACTTTCAGGGAAGGAGCGGAGCGCAGCGAGTCAAAGTTAAGGAAAATCACAGGCAGATCACTCATTCGGCGCCAAAGTTATTCCCAATAGAATGTTGCGGATTTCCTATGGAAAACGATCCTAACTATAACTACCTACTGGCGACCGCCAGTAGGTAATATATATATATATATATATATATTCCTTTTTGTCTCAGGTGTTGTGGAGAAGAGAATATTTTCTTTAACGAAAAACCGTCAACGTCCGAGCTTGAAAATTCATTAATAAGTAAATACTGCATATTGACACATGAACAAAAGTAGTGATTAAAGGTTGGTTGAGTCCCTACAAACAAATGTTTTTATTTGTTGTTCACTCTCTAGGCCTTCAGAAGAATAGTTAAACCGTCTGGAATGAATCACATTTTAAGGTGACTAGTTGCCTCTGCCTCATCTGCAGGCTTTCCTATCAAGCTGGTTACTCTAGGTGTTCAGGCGCCAAGATCTCCGGTAAGAACTCTTATTTTTTTAAATTATTATTTATGTCTATTTTTCAAATGTATTTATTAATAATTTGTCATTACAGTTAAAAATACAAAGTAAAGTTGTAGTCTTAACATTAATTTGTAGAGATTTATCACTGGGTGACGCAGTGTGCCGCGGAGTATAAATAGATAAGATTTCATTGCTTAATTTGTCAACAACCTTAACATATTTCACACAATCTGGTCATGGTCATGCCCTCCCTCATTCACATTTCTTCGGTTTTTACCAGCACCACAAGCTAAATAGAATAAGGTATTCTCAAGCCAATCTGTCAATTTAAAATTCTTAGATTAGGCTCAGTGTCTTTTGTTTGTTCAAATGACTGCTGTTACTCGTGTCATCAGCTGTCCGAATCTTGGTTTTGTTTTTATTTTTTCACCCATCCCCTAACGCTTGTATTGTTTAGTTGGCTAAGAAACAGCTTTCCGCTTCTGTATACACTACTGAATGACAGTTTTAATCAGTGGCAGGCATATGTTTTCTTCTTCCTCAGCATTGGAGTTTTTTTTTTTTTTTGGATTCCTCATATACCAGATAAAAAGGGGCATTCTAGATGGGGAAAAAAAAACCTCTCTCCTGCTTTTATGATTTTACGGCTCAGATGTTTGAAACCCGAGGAGAGAGGGAAAGGGGTAGCCCCTCTAGCTTTCACTGTTTGCTCAATCCACTCCAATCTTATTTACCTGGGAGACCCTTGGTTAGATTAGAGATAAAGCCCCAACAGTGCCCAGGTGAAATCATCGGAATACCCTTATCTGTTCCGCCATGCCTCAAGGGCCGCCCAGATCTTGTCACCACTAGAGCTGTCACAGGCCATGTCCGATTTGCTTATATAAATAATATGTTTCAAACAATCTGGAAAAGTGGGCGCTTTCTCATCCTTCCAGCCCCTGCAGATTTCCCGCCTTGCTAATAACATCACATAGAAGATGAATTTAGACGCCATGTCATCAAGATGGTACTCCATGATTAACCCAAACAAAATTACCCTTGCAGTGATCACAAATTGCATGTCCAGGACTTCAGTGATGAACTCACCCATTTTGGACCAATAATTTACAAGTATCGGGCAATCTACAAACATGTGGAGGTCATCAGCGGCCGGGAATCTGCACCTTGGACAACAG
The DNA here is from genome assembly GCF_964261635.1 of Lissotriton helveticus. Classification (NCBI taxonomy): domain Eukaryota; kingdom Metazoa; phylum Chordata; class Amphibia; order Caudata; family Salamandridae; genus Lissotriton; species Lissotriton helveticus. The sequence continues at coordinate 736,333,386 of NC_136061.1, read as the reverse complement.
TATTCTGTGTTCGTAATTCTGGCTAGTTTTTTAGGTGAGATGTATACTCTATACAAAGTGAATAGGTGATTCATTTTGAGTGGAGCTGACTTAACCACTGCATGTAACATCTTAAAGGAGTCCACCCACAAATCTTGTAAATTATTATGATCCAAATCTGCAGCATCACACCATGTCTTTTGGAGTTCGGGCTCTGTCACTCCCTCTGCCTCCATCATGGCCCAATACCAAAAGGATAGCTCCTTTTTCCATCTCCCCTTTCTATTCACAGCATCAAACTTTGAATTCGATGCACCAGACACCCATGACCTAATAGCCCACCATCCTGACAGTTGATAATACTTGAACCTGGTGAGGGTTCTTCCTGTCAATCTAGAAAGTGATTCCCAGTCCATGAGCTGTTGAACAGGAAGGTGATTTTAGGTAAAAATAACCATTTTTATTAAGTTCACTCTCCCAAAAATATTCAATGGGAGACCAGACCAACGTTGTAAGAGGCCGCAGACCTCCTTATACACTCTATCTAAATTTATTTTGGATATCTCTCTGACACACTCAAACTGACCTGGGCATTGCGGAGGTCGCCGAAGGACGCCACAACCTTTCCGCACCATTCCCGCTACCCTCACCAGCATTCCTGCCGCCGCAGCCACCAGACAGCACGGCGTGGCGGACTTAGGACTAAATCCCCCAGCGGCCCTCGCGACAGGAAGTCGCGCACGCCCTGTCCCGCCCCTGGAGGTGCTCAAAGACCAGCGAGAGCCCCGGTGGAGCGGGGACACACTCAAACTGACCTGGGCATTGCGGAGGTCACCGAAGGACGCCACAACCTTTCCACGCCATTCCCGCTACCCTCACCAGCCTTCCTGCCGCCGCAGCCACCGGACAGCACGGCGCGGCGGACTTAGGACTAAATCCCCCAGCGGCCCTCGCGACAGGAAGTCGCGCACGCCCTGTCCCGCCCCTGGAGGTGCTCAAAGACCAGCGAGAGCCCCGGGGGAGCGGGGACACACTCAAACTGACCTGGGCATTGCGGAGGTCACCGAAGGACGCCACAACCTTTCCACGCCATTCCCGCTACCCTCACCAGCCTTCCTGCCGCCGCAGCCACCGGACAGCACGGCGCGGCGGACTTGGGACTACATCCCCCAGCGGCCCTCGTGACAGGAAGTCGCGCACGCCCTGTCTCGCCCCCGGAGATGCTCAAAGACCAGCGAGAGCCCCCGCGTCGCGGGACGCGCGTGGGAGGCACCGGGCTAAGCCCGTGCCGTCTGTGGCCGTCAGGGGCCAGAAGAGGCCGGGCTGGGCCAGCCCCCCGATGTCGCAGGATGGGTAAGCGCAAGAAAGCAACTAACGCTGAGGAGGGGGGGAAGAAGGCTAAGGTGCCTAGACATTCTGAGTCAATTATTTCTTATCTCTCTTCCGCTGTGGTGACCCTCATGAAGGAAATTGGTAGTGATTCATCCCAGGAACATTGCTGCCCCTTCTGTCCGTCTTTCCCCTGGCAAAACGCAATCCACACCATTGGAACACTGTACCCAGGTCACTGGCCATGACACAAAGAGGACCACCAAAAGGAGGAAAAAACCAGATGCCCTTTTAAATACTGTGACTGTGACTAATGATAATCTTGGAGCTCAGCTAGAGTCCATATTTGTAGCACGCATAGAGCCATTATTATTGGGCATAGCGAAAGACATTGTGGACACTTTGAATACTTGTTTAGCTGGTCTTCTTAAGAAATGTGCATTAATAGATACATATGCCAAAAATTGCACCCTAGGTCAGGAAGCGCATCTGCCTGACACTGATCCCCCATGTAAAAATCCCAAGGAGGTTTCCAGACCCTCTAGACCACTGCTGACTAATGATGGGGTGGTCTCTGTTAACATCAGGAGCCGGGATATTTACACCCCTGTTAGCAGCGCTGATCCCATTCCCGCGAGGCCACGTTTCCTGGCCAGTAGGGTACCGATACCCATCCTAAGTTCTAGCATGTCAGCAAGAGGCTGCCAAGTAAAGGTGGATTTGCCCCCGGAGGCCGCTCCCTTATTGGGGTCACTCCAGAGCATGGTGTAATGAGTCCAGTAGTGGAGGGTTGAACATTTCAGACAGGATTATCATGGCAAGAAGGGTGGGTTGGATAGGGAAATGCCCAAAGAAAATAGAGGGGGACTGTGTTATAGTCAATTTCAATAGTGTGGATCTGGCAGACAGGCTGTTTTGGGACGGCTTAGAGATTACACATACTGGGCAAATGAGACCCGCCCCCCTGGGTTTCTTCTATCCACCCCCAACCATACCTCATGGGTCACGGGACACAGGGATGGATTGGAGGGCACGGGACACAGATCTGGGACGTGCAAGGACCTCGGGGAGCCGCCCATATCCCTTGAAGGTGGATTTGGGTTCCCCGGTGGTACCTTATCCTCAGACATCTTGCACACTTTTAGAGCCCCGCGGACCGGCCCTGAGTAACCGATTTGCTCCCCTTTCAGGCATTGAAGAGATTGATTGACTGCCAGCTTTGACATCGTCTAACACCCATGATGCTTCTAACCTAGATGAGTTAGCGGAGTGTAAAATTATTAGGTGGAATGTAGCCGGCATCAGATCGAAAAGGGCAGATACAGCCTGGGTTGACTTTGTCTCCAGTCACGATATAATATCAATGCAGGAAACCTGGGACTCTTCCCCTAGCTTCTGGTTGGACGGCTTTACTAGCTTCGTCATCCCGGCCATCCCAAGTACTGCAGGTAGAGCGAAAGGTGGTCTTGTCATGCTTCTCTCCCTAAAACTCATGGGGATACAAAAATTGGTGGAGGTTGGGTCCCCCAACCTTCTAATTGTTGAATGGGTTCTCTCGTCCACCTGTAAATGCATTTAAATTAATTTTTATAACTCTTGGGACAGGGACGGTAGCACTCAACATATTGCCTTGTTGGAATTTTTTTTAATTAACCTCAGTCAAAATCATTGCATTAATTTCGAGCTCATTTTAATTGGCGATTTTAATATTCATCCATGCAGTGATGTTTGCCACATAGGGAACCAGGAGGGCCCAGTAGGTCAGTGGTTCCTCACTTCGAGCATTCCAGTCAAGGAGAGGCTCTTGAGGAGCTGCTGGCTAATTTTAATATTTTTTAATCTAGCAGTATCGAGGGTGAGGTAAGGGCAGTTACTTTTAAAGGCGCTGACCCAGGTTCTGTGATAGATTACATTTTTGTGACTCCTGGCATCATTCGAAGGGTTGTAACCTATAAAGTGATTATGTCGATATACAGTGACCATAACCCGGTCCTGCTTGTGCTGCGGTGGTACAACCCCATAGGGATCAGGACCAGCCCTCCCCAAAATGAGCTTGCTGTCCTTCCAATGGACCAAGGGAGAATGCTCAAATGGGCTAAGGTCGTACCGGATAATTTTTTCAAGGAATTACGCCCTAAAATAGAAGGCAATATGGCACTCTGTCAGGATTGTAATGCTCCTAACGATGTAATCATGGGCGCTTTTGAGTCTATATGTGCACACATTTCGCACGACCTGACGACCAAATCTTGTATAGGAGATAATTACCCCCACAAATGGTTTGACTCTAACTGCACAAAAGCGCATAGGGATCTATTACAAGCTCTGAAAACCATCCCAAGAGACAAGGCTGCAATCGCTGAGAGGAGGAAGAGATATAGGCAAACGATCAATAGAAGGAAAAACGCCATAAAAAAGGACGCAGGGACAAATTACTATCAATTGATGTTTTGCGTGACAGCAAACAGTTCTGGGCGACAATTAACCTGCCTTTTTTCTCAGACTCAGATAACACAGTCATGGACTGTGTAATCTCTGATGATAAATGGCTTTGCCATTTTAGAGAAGTCTATGGAGAATTAGAGTCCGGCGCCTTAAGAAGCCCCTTGTTGGTTTCCGAGTCAGCCCCCCTACACTTCGACTGCGACGAAGTTGAGAAAGCAATCACTGAGACCTCAAAAAATAAGGCCCCCGGGCCGGACGGTGTCCCCTCAGACCTTTACAGACATTCACCCAAATTGTGGGCCAAGGTGCTTACAAATGTCTTCTATGCGGCTAATGGTAATATCTTTCCTGCCTCATGGGCCACTTCAATCATCGTGCCGATTTTTAAAAAAGGGCAGCGAGATGACCCAGCTTGTTACAGACCCATTTCCCTGTTAGACTCTGCGATTAAGATACAAGGCAGAGTCTTATTGTACAACCTAAGGGACAATATTGAGAGTAGTGGGGTTCTGTCAAACCTACAATATGGGTTCAGAGAAAAAGAGGTACCCTGGAACAGTGTTCAAATCTCCACCTTTTAATTTCTAAATATACATTAGCTAAGGAGGGGTCGTTATACTTGGCCTTTATGGACCTCTCCTCGGCCTTTGATATAGTGAATAGAGATAAGTTGTGGCCAATCCTCTTGGAGATAGGGATTGACCCCCCCCCCTTGTTAATTTCATGGCATCCCTCCACCAGGAGTTATTTGCTAAGGTAAGGGTCACCAAGGAGGGTAGGTGTACGAGCCGTTTTAAATCAGAGCGGGGGTACGACAGGGCTGCATCCTAGCCCCCCTCCTTTTTACCATCTACATTAATGGTTTAGGTAACTTTTTAGATGTACCAGGGGTGGACGTGCCGCGTGTAGGTGATGCTGTGATACCGGCTCTCCTATACGCGGACGATGAAGTCCTATTAGCCCGTACCGGGGTGGGACTCCAGAGACTGTTAGAACTATTTGGGATCTTTATGGATCATCTGGCCTTAAAGATAAATGCGAAAAAATCCCACTCAATGGTGGTTGGTCATCATAGACGTAAGTGTAAACTTGGACTCAACGGTCAGAGGGTCTTTATTTGCAAGGGCCTTTGTTTGCAAGGGCCTTTATTTGCAAGGGTGAGGTGGTTTCCAGGGTGGCAGCATTTCCTTACCTCGGTGTTCTCTTCGATGAGAAGGGGACATGGGCCCCCCAAATCAAGGCTAAAGGTATTTCCGTGGCAAGATCCACCTCAGCCCTCATGGGCTTTTCAAAAAGGTTGGGGGTTAGGCCCATGGAGGCTCTTTTATAAGTTTATAACTCGAAATATATGTCAATTGCCACATATGGTGCTTCTATTTGGGCTATGTTCCACTTGATAAGATTCAAAGAACTGAGAACAGGTTTTTAAGATACCTCCTGTCTGTTCCCCAGCCCACCCCCATCTTTTCAATTCATTCTGAGCCTGGTTTGGATTATGTTTCAGACAAGCTGAAACTAGCCCCATTAATTTTCTGGCTAAAAATATGGCTCAACTCAGAGATAACTCTGAATCATGCTATTCTAAAAAATGTCATGGTACTGGATCACGCAAAAAAAAATACCCTGGCTTGAATACTTGAGATATTCATTTGGTCAGTTAGGACGCCCGGAGCTCTTTTTAACCCCTTCTTCTATTAGAAGGGAGGACGTCAACTGGACTAAGTTACACTTTTTAGATAGGCTTAGATTGGCCCGCGAGGAGCTGGAATTTTTGAAACCTTCTGTTAGACGGCATTATATGCTAACAATCTCCCCCGCACTTGAGCCATATCTTAAGACTGTTACCAAACCCTTCCATAGAGCCCTACTGACTACATTCAGATTCAACCTAATACATTATTCCCTGGGTAGTTATCAATCGTGGTGTAAACCAGAAGATGGCCCGCCCTGTAATTGCGATAATTTTTCGCAACAAGACACTATGCATTTCATTATGTTCTGCGGGCACTATGCGGGGATAAAGGAAAAATATCTGCTACCAATTTTGAAAGAGGCTGGTTTTATCCAAGTCAGACCTGCCCTCATCCATCTTCAGATGCTGGGTAGCACCCGCATTACTTTCCATGTGGCTAGTTTTTTAGTGGCGGCAATTAGAATTAAAACGAAAAATACAACATTAAATGTATTATTCTGATTGTTCTTATTAACTATTTTTAATTCATTCGGTAGAGCATTTGTTTCATAAAAGCTTTTTGCACTGAGTTTGTAAATACATGAATTGCTCTATTTTTATGAATGTATGTACATTTTTATGTCTTTTATGATTTTAACAAATCGAATAAAGTGTATTTGACTGACTGACTGATATCCTTAGCCAAATGGACCCCTAGATATCTCATCCGTGATTTAACTCCCGGAAACTCTACCTCCTGGTTCCACTGCATAAGCTCAGTCTTTTCTTTATGTATTTTGTAGCCTGAAATCTCCCCAAAGGCTTCTGCCTGATCAAAAAGTCGAGGAATTGCCTCTTCAGGATTGGAGGTAAACATTAAAAGATCGTCGGCATATAAAGCGAATTTTAACGCTAAATCTGCAATATTAAAAGGTTTGATTAAGGGGTCTGATCTCAACTGAATAACAAAAGGTTCAATATATAAATTAAACAAAAGTGGGGAGAGGGGACACCCCTGCCTGGTTCCACGGGATATTCGAACCCAATCCGTAAGAAGGCCGTTCACAAGAATTTTAGCTTTGGGGTTTAAGTATAATGATCGAATCGACGATATAAAATTTATCGGAATGCCAAATCCAGCTAGTGCTTCCCATAAATAAGACCAATTGACTTGGTCAAAAGCCTTTGCGGCATCGATGGCCACTATGGTCAAAGGAGATTCCTCATCGGTGGCAACGTTTATAGATGCAATAGCCTGAAACGTAAGTTCATTCAGTTGCCTACGTGGCATAAAGCCCCTCTGATCCTCGTGCACTACTGATTTAATAACTTTAGCCAATCTCGCCGCCAGAACCCCCACAAAGTTTTATAATTGGTATTCAGCCGCGAGATTGGCCGATAGGACTCAACGGTCAGAGGGTCTTTATTGGGCTTTAATATCAAGGCAACTGTAGCTTCTGACCAGGTTTGTGGAGCAGTCTCACCTGTAAGATGTATTTTATTAAATAAAGTTGTAAGGACAGGAACGACTGTGTCCAGGCTTATTTGATATATTTCTATGGGGAGCCCGTCTGGACCTGCTGCTTTACCTTTCGCCATTCTTTTTATTTGGTTATATACTTCTCCCTCTTTGATAGCTGAACTCAATAAGGCACTATCTGTCTCCGTAAAATGCAATACCTCTAGCTGTTGTAACCAATTTTCTGCTCTTTTTGCTCTTTCAGATGAAAGATCACTGCTCTCTGCATATAGCTTTAACATATAGGCTTTGGGTTCCTCCGCAATTTGACCATTATCATATGATATAGCCCCTGTACTATGTATAATTAGTCCTCTAATTTGATTTCTGGCCCTATCTGACCTCGCCTTCCATGCAAGGAGACGTCCACATTTTCCCCATAAGAAAAGTTTTGCAATTTACTCGCGTCCCACCTGTCTTTAATTATCTGATCAAGATTTGCCCGATAATCTGCTTTCAAACAGTCCAACTCATGCTGTATAGCCTCAAGGTCAGCCCGCTGATCTAATGAGGCTTGTTGTAGCTGCTGTTCTTTTTTTTTATTTTGAAGAGAGTCTGCATCTACTTTTCTACTATCATTATTTCTCTTAATCGTAATAGTAGTTAGTATCCCCCTGAGGAAGGATTTAAAGGCCTCCCAGACAATTTGGTCGCAGGCAGTGCCACTATTGAACCTAAAACACTCATCTATCTGTGTTACTAAGTCATCTTTTACTTCCTCTTTTTGTAGTATTGACCTATCGAGGGTCCACCTTCTTGTTTGTACTCCCTGCGTGAGTTTGATCGTTAATTCGACCATAGAGTGGTCTGATAATAGAGCTGGAATATATGTGATATAATCGACACCCGAGAATAATACCCGATCGATAATAAAAAAGTCTATTCGTGAATGATGCCTATATCTGTGGCTATAGAAAGAATAGTCTCTGCTTTTAGCATTTTTAACCCTCCAAACATCCAAAAGATTGAAATCTTTCATAATATTTTTAAGCTCAGTTTTCACTTTATGTGGGGGAGTGATCATAGCCCTAGAGGTGCGGTCCAGGGTTGCATCAAAAAACAAATTAAAATCGCCTCCTAAGATGACAGATACATTCGAATCAGACAGACTAGATTTCAGGCTCAACAAGAACTCTGGGGAATTTCAGTTAGGGCCATAATATACTGCACATACCAGCTGAAGACTAACTAACGCTAGCGACGCAGTCAACCATCTGCTTGAGGAATCCGTCTCATACTTCTCTACTCTAATCCTACTATTTACCCGAATTATTATCGCCACTCCTCTGGTATTCCCGCTTTGGTTAGAGCAGAGAAGATCCTGGATCCAACCTTGTTTTCTAAAAGCTGTCTTACATTCTTGTGATTCAAGATGAGTTTCTTCTAAGAGACAGATGTGAGCCCCTGATTTCTTTAATATATTACAGATTCTATTGAGCTTCCTGCCCTCCCTCAAACCGTTAACGTTCCAGCTCACTATTTTAATTTTATTTGAAATATTCGTCATAAGGATGGACCTTTTGTATATAACTCAATAGAGACCTTGACCCAATTGACACTAAAAATTTGCCTCACGTTCTTATTAACATTCTTGGCTGTATGAGGAATAATTTTTCTCTTTATCTGCCCTACCCCCCTCCACCCCACATCACCCCCCTTGAGGAACCCCCCCTTGTGGAGAGTGGAGAAGTGTGGCTCACTGGTTAGAGGAGGCAGACCCTGAAGCAGAGGTCAGACCCGGGACCAGGGTTCAATTCCCGACAGGGCAGGGTCTTGAGCCCAAATGTCCACGGACTCGATAATTCTCGCTTCGGTGCCTACTCGAATCACGGGTTCACACTCTGCAACTCTGGGCAATAGCTTGCTTAATCTCCACTACGCCCCCCCCCCCGCGGCGGGATGCCTGGCTTTCACCTTGGGGATGCCCAGTAGGGGTTATCTCACAGGGAAAAAGCCAGGACGGGTTCCCAAAGCAAGCGCCTTGAGACCTTTCTGTGATAGGGCGCTATATAAGAACCTTTGACATTTGACTTGTGAACCTTGGCGATTTTATCGCCTATTGGAAGCCCTAACCCCAACCTGGATTCTACCTCTTACTATTGTGTAGACTATATACAACCTGTGCCACGAACTACGAGAAATGATACCCCAGAGTCCCAAGTGCATTTATTTATTTATATATCTATATATAAACATATATATATATATATATATATATATATATATATATATATATATATATATATATTATATATTTATATATATATATATATATATATATATATATATATATACATACATGCATACATATATATATATATATATATACATACATACATATATATATATATATATATATATTCCAAACACAGGGTTGCCCGTAAAGGAGACGCCCACAACAGGTAATTTGATCTGCCGTCCATCTTTAATGAGGGGTAAAACGGAACCAGCCGCCAAACATCGCCAAGTTTTAAAAGTCTCTTGCCTGACGCGTTTCGTGTTCAGCAACACTTCTTCAAAGGCCATAGAGTACCAACGGCTGCGGCTCGGCGGTTTTGAGTGCACCACTTCACTAACCACGCCTTCTGGCCGTCGCCACCACCAAGGCATCCTGGTCATTGTAGTGTCTCGTACTAACTGCAGTGATCTGCCTTGCCGCATTAACCAATGTTATTAACTCCCCAGTGGGTTGTGGTGCAAGGCTGAAGGCTGCGCTGAAACTTTGTATCCCTCAGTACTCCACACCTGTTCCATAGGCGACGGCGTAGCTTGACGTCATCGCAGGGATGCTGTTGCCAACACCGGAGCATCTCCATGGCTCAGGCCAGCCGTACAAATTCCAAACACAGGGTTGCCCGTGAAGGAGACGCCCACAACAGGTAAGTTGATCTGCCATCCATCTTTAATGAGGGGTAAAACGGAACCAGCCGCCAAACATCACCAAGTTTTAAAAGTCTCTTGCCTGACGCGTTTCGTGTTCAGCAACACTTCTTTAAAGCCCATAGAGTTCCAACGGCTGCGGCTCGGTGGTTTTCAGTGCACCACTTCACTAACCACGCCTTCTGGGCGTCGCCACCACCAAGGCATCCTGGTCATTGTAGTGTCTCGTACTAACTGCAGTGAGCTGCCTTGCCGCATTAACCAATGTTATTAACTCCCCTGTGTTTGGAATTTGTACTGCAGGCCTGAGCCGTGGAGATGCTCCGGTGTTGGCAACAGCATCCCTGCGATGACGTCAAGCTACGCCGTCGCCTATGGAACAGGTGCGGAGTACTGAGGAATACAAAGTTTCAGCGCAGCCTTCAGCTTTGCACCACAACCCACTGGGGAGTTAATAACATTGGTTAATGCGGCAAGGCAGCTCACTGCAGTTAGTACGAGACACTACAATGACCAGGATGCCTTGGTGGTGGCGACGCCCAGAAGGCGTGGTTAGTGAAGTGGTGCACTCAAAACCGCCGAGCCGCAGCCGTTGGAACTCTATGGCCTTTGAAGAAGTGTTGCTGAACACGAAACGCGTCAGGCAAGAGACTTTTAAAACTTGGTGATGTTTGGCAGCTGGTTCCGTTTTACCCCTCATTAAAGATGGATGGCAGATCAACTTACCTGTTGTTATATATATATATATATATATATATATATATATATATATATATATATATATATATATATATATATAAACAAACCTCCCTCCAAGGAAACGAGGCAGATACCCATGGGGAATTAGTTGGAAGCAATTTAATGAAGAACTGGTGAATGCCTTTCGGCAGACTCCTGCCTTCTTCAGCGCCCAAAGTGTCCCAACTGTGCAATCACAGAATTGTGGTGAGTTCAGCCCCCTTATACCTTGTTGGAGCAGAATCGCTCCTCCCCCTTTATCCAACCGGTTGCACAGCTGCGTGGAGTCCCGTAGTTACTGGAGGACTTCATTTCCCAGAGTCCAGTGTTTAGACCCTTGAAAGTTGTGCGCGGAGGGGAAAAACAAGGATAGATACCAAAGTTAGTTCAGGGGGGTGCAATAAACAACATACATCCACTGGAACGGAGGAATAGTCTATTGCTTTGGAGTCCCACATGAAATTTTCTTCCTCCGGTCCCCAAATACTGCATCAGCCACGTAGCCCAGGAGTCCTTTCAACAGGGGTCCAAGTGACAATGTACAAGTGCCCGGCGTGGGATTGGAAATCCCAACACTGTAGTCTCTTCTCCCGGTATCCGTGGCGGGCTCCAGACTGTCCAATTAACATTGGCGAAAACAAACGAACTGCAGCAGTTCAGTACCAGTAAAGTCTGCAGCCACAGGCGGGGGTATCTGAAGAGCGTCTCTGGTTGACGCCGTAACATGAACACAAACCTCCCTCCAAGGAAACGAGGCAGATACCCATGGGGAATTAGTTGGAAGCAATTTAATGAAGAACTGGCGAATGCATTTCGGCAGACTCCTGCCTTCTTCAGCGCCCAAAGCGTCCCAACTGTGCAATCACAGAATTGTGGTGAGTTCAGCCCCCTTATACCTTGTTGGAGCAGATTCGCTCCTCCCCCTTTATCCAACCGGTTGCACACCTGCGTGGAGTCCCGTATATTTTATATATATATATTTTTTTGTATATTTCCCCTTATGAATGATATAGCCAAATGTGTACTCATACTAGGTATTTTGCGATATATATGTTCCCTACAATCATCTATATCATGGAGTATCTAATGTTGTTGTGCCTCTTTCATATTGGATAAAAAAGTATCAACCTCCTGAGTGGAGGTGAAATTGTACGTTTTATTTCTCCATACCACCCTTAGCGCCGCGGGGAATCTCATCATCACCTGTGCTCCTTGACTTCTTAAGTCGGACATTCGAGAACCCAACTCCCACTGTCTTTGAGCAGTCACTCTACCTACGTCCGAACGAATAAGATAATTAGTGGAGTCAATATGGAGAGATGAGTTAACCAAGGCCCTACATAGAACCAGCTCCTTTACCGTAAATGTATGAAAATTCACCAGAATCTTCCTCGGGGACTTCCTATCTGGATGCTGTCTGAATGGATCTCTGTGTGCCCGCTGGATCTCCCTCTCGAGGTCAATATCAGGTCTGTCTTTTAATACCCCCTCTCTCAACAATTTACAGATCAGAGACTTCACATCGCCGTTTTCTGCCCCTTCCGGTATCTTCAAGAATTTTAAATTGTTCCTCCTAGCGTGAATCTCTAATCGCTCCATGTCCAGTGGCAGAGTCCTATTCTGTGTTTTAAGCTCGGAAATAGTTCTTGAATGAGCCTGAGAGACCCTCGAGAGGTTAGCGACTTCTCCTTCCAGCACCCCAGTCCTGGTACAATGTCATCTAACTTGCTCTCCAAACTAGTACATTTCTCAGCAATTTCTTTCTGATATCCCTCTGAAATTTCAAACTTGGGGAGTAGTTTTGCCAATAAATCTTCGCGTAGAGACCGAAGGAGGCTCTCGAGTTGATTACTCTCATTTCCTCTTGATTGCTCCCCCATAGGGACCACTCCTATATTTTCAGCGTTATTATCATCATTTGATTGAACAGGGAGGTGAGAGCTAGACTCCAATTGTTGCAGAGAGGTAGAGCTCTCCTCTATACTTCCTTCACCCTCCAAGTTGAGTGGGGAATCACCTACCCCTTCTTCTAAGTCCGTCTCTGGTTCTGATAACAACGGAGCATACCTATTTACTAGTTTAACTGGTTCCTTGGGGCGTACAGTTGGAAAAGTCTGTGAATAAATCTGTGCTTCTACCTGCTTAGAGACTTTATGCGGGCTGGCATCTGCGGTAGTACAGATAGAGGGGGGAGTTTTAGGGGCCGTCATCTTCTCCATTATCTTAAAGTAAGACTTCAATGAAGGAGCAGGTTTTAATATGTTAGAACTACTTTTACCTTTTCTAACTTCGTCTGTCTTACTTCTCTCCTTCCTCTCCCTCTTTTTCTGTCGTGGGGTCCGAGGGACTACGCACCCTGTATGGACAGCAAGGTGGAGTTGTTCCTTTTCTGGCAGGGAGCGAAGCAGATATCTATTCCTAGCTGCCGGAGGTGTCGAGCATACTTTCCTCGCCTGAACCCTGACCTCGTCTGTTCCACACTCGCTGACTTCAGTAATTGTTTTGCCCCCTCTTTGTACTTTCTGTCTAATGGGGCAAACTTCCAGTATGGTGGGGGGGACTTCTCTGCCACAATGTCCATCCCTACACCCCCTAGGTCTGGCTGATTACCTCTCACAGCAGCTCGCACATCACTCACATTACCCGCTTTCCAAGATCCAGGCTGAAGCTTCCCACAGCAGAGTCCCCCAGGGACCAGGAAACCACCTTCAATGCAAGTGAGCTTTTAGCCCACCAAGAGTCACTCCCCCCTTCCCCCGCCTTACTGACCGTATGTGCGGTGATTCCAATCTGAATTGAATATAATTCACTGTGCAATTTGCGGGTCGAGGGTAGACCTTTGCTGATGCTGCCCAGATTCTTCGCCACAGCCTTGCCGGGCTCCTGCAGCTGCCGAGTCTCGCCTCGTTGTTCCTCGCGTTCGGCTCCACTGACGTCCGCACACAAACGCTAATCCGGGGTCCTCAGGGTCCTAGCGCTCAACGGAGCGCCGGGCTCAGGTGTCAGAGAACCGTAACAGTAAGAAAAAATACCGAGTTTCAATAACTCATAGTTGTACACTAGCATTGGAGGTTTACTCTGATGCTAGTTCCTATATTTTTGTGCCTACAGATCTAAAAATGGAGCTCCACTCAATTTCTGCATACTTTGAAGAGATTGTTTCTCAAAATTCTGCTAGTGCGCATGGAACATGCCACCTCCTAAAATAACAGAATTTAAATATTGTAGAGATTGTCGCAAACAGATGTCTGTGACCGATCCCCAGGAGGTGTGGCACGGGTGTTTGGGTTTGGTATACGACCCCAAAGCCTGTGGCAACTGTACCCAGATGAATCTGAATGCATCTGAGGAAGTGAGGCAAATCACTATATTGCAAAACACTGCAAGACTCCACACAGGTTCCGCTCCCGGTCGAAGTTGAGAATGCAGCCCCGCTCTAGTTCATGTTGTAGTTCTTGTGACAGATCTTCTTTGCGGTTGAAGTATTTGGGTAAGTGCTATAGGAAACATGAGAAATCCAATCTCGATTTCTGGAGTAGACACAAAGGCATCATCATCGCTCAGGGTCTTGTTCCCATTCCATGAGGAGGCGATTCCAAACCTGATCCTGATGCACGCCAAAGTTCCAATTCTGTCTGTGAGGTTGCAGCAGATCACAGCCTTTAGGGAGACCATCCTGCGCATCTTCAGTGAACTTTCAACTCCCTATGGTGTGCCTTTGGACCCCAAGGATCCACAGGGGCCTTCGATAAGGTTACAGCGGGTGGATCAATCCTCAGTGCTGTATGTGCCTTTCAAACTTGTTTCCTTTTCTGCACCTGTATCGGTGCCAACTTTGGTTCCAGTGCCAAAATCTGTACTGGTTGCTTAAATATCAACAGCGCCATCAACACCACAGCGCCTTAGGAGGATCTACAACCTATTGTGGTGTCCAGCTCATATCCAAGTTCATCTTGAGCTCAATCAAGACTGTGCCCTGATCCTGATGTGACAGAGCCAATACTCAACCCATCTGACTCCCACAATAACGTGATTGTGCAGTCACACACAGACTCTGCACCATCAGTCTGGCCTGGGTGCCAACTAGAGTCAGCCATATGAAAACTATAATGGGAGCGATGAGGAAGAGTTTGCCCCACCCTATGAAGAGAAAAAATTGTATTTGGACCTACAAGATGTCAATGTGTTGTATACCTCAACCAATACTGGGTTGGCTTCACTTCTTGAACCAGAGACTGATGAGAGTACATCATTTGCCACAGTCATTAGGAGGGCTTCTTGACCCCCTCCCACACCTCCCCACTATGGAGGTGAAAACTAATGTCTTCACTGAGGTCCTGCAGCCTAGTCAGGCACTAATCGCACCTCTTCTGTGTTTCAGTGAGGGCCTCCATGAAACGCTTTGGACACTTGGTCAAAACTATGTTGTGGCCCTCTGGTCAATCGCCAAGTCACATGTCGCCGTATGCCAGCTCAAGGTGATTTTTTTTTTTTTTTTTTAACTCTGCATTCAACTCCTGAGGGTATGGTGGTGCAGGCATCCACCAGCAGAATGAGCACTGACGCCTTTCCGACTACTTCTTCAGACAGAGTCCACATATATGGGAACATTTGGCACCAGAATGTTTTCGTTGGCCAGCCTCACCTTGAGGTCGGTCAATTGCAGCTGCCTCTTAGGACGCTACACTTATACACTCTGCAACATGGTTGGCGACATCTTACCTGCAGTGCTAGAAGACTCATGGGACTCTTGGCCCAACCAATCAGGATGGCTGGGATGTGGCTATGTTTGTAACCTGATGAAGCCTAAACAAAACTGATTACTTAGGTCGAGCTATTGGCACGAGCATGCAGCTTCTGTGACCTATGTAGATGAGAACCGGAGGTTTCTCCGAAGATGTCAAAGTTTCCCTAGTGGATATGTCTTTGGATGGATCCTGCCTATTTGACAAAGAAGCAACCTATGCCCTAGAGCTTTCTTAAGAGAGCTGTGCTTAGCAGTGCTCCCTGGGCCTGTCAGCACCGGTTCGGCCATCTTTGTAACAGTTTTGCCCTTTTCAGGAATTTTTTAGGGCATTCGCATACCAGCAGCACCAGGCCCTTATATCTGCACAGCAAACATCCCATCCCTTCAACGCCTGGACCATGGACTCAACAGACAACAATGAGGCCATCAAGAGCAGCATACCTCACAGTCCCGTACTCTTCCAGCAACATCTTCCAACCCTCTTTAGTGCACTCTTAGTGACACACAACCACGCCATAGGAGTCTGTGTCTGCCAATTATAGGGGTGGCAGAACATCGCATCCAACAGGATCCTTCAAATCATCCAACAGGGCTGCCATTCCTTTTCCACCTGCCACAACAGCCACCTGCATCAGAGCAGCTTTCGGAGGACCATCTTTTCATTTTGCATCAGGAGGTGCAGGCTCTTTTGACCAAAGGAGCCGTAAAAGGGTATCACCTCTGAAGTGGGGACTAGGTGTTATTCCTGGTATTTCCTTTTGCTGAAAGACAGAGGCCTTTATCTTATTTTGGATCTTCTCCCTCTCAATGCCTTCCTGGGAAAATGCAAATCAAAGTGCTCAAGCTGGCCCAAGTACTATCTGCCCAGGATCCAGGTGGTAGTGGAACTACAGAACACTCATATCATGGGGTGAAATGAGGAATTATAACAACCTATACATTTTCATAAACACATGTTGCCTTAACTGCAAAACTGCTGGAAATGCCTTCAGAATGCATAATTGATGTTAATCCTTAACCTAAAAACAAGAGAATGGCATGTGCACCATCTTTGAAGTATTCAATACAATTGTCCCTTCACAGTCATCAGCAAGAACAGGAAAAGTCCTTGATTTGTTGCAAGAGTGAAGATAGTTAGAACACAGCTTCCTCTAAAGCTTCGAAAGAAATCATTTCTTTTCAGCACAACACCACAAAATAGATCATCTTTCTATTTTCTATCAAGAGAAAAGACCTCTTGCAGGATCTTTAAACATAAAGAATGAACCAGCATTTCTTTCGTAGTTGCAAAAATGTGCATGTCAGTACAGAAGGCTGAGAACCAGGTATGTCAACTGGAAACCTGGTTATGCTAACTGAAAACAACAATTAATGAAACATTATTTGAGTTAATACATTTGATCTAACATTACCAATTTAGCCCTTTATTACAATCAAAGAATAGACTCTAAAACTAAGAGGGTATGTGAACAAGTAATATAGGGCCATATGTATGAACACATTTTCCCATAGACACAGAATGGGTAAAACCCTTTGATGCATCTGGCCCATACTCTCTTAGTCTGTGTATTCGGCAGCCGAATTTTCTGAAAGGTGTTTCCTTTTAGCCTTCTATTCTCTGATAACACTAGTGACAGCCTTTTCAAAGTATGAGTGGTTAACCCACTGCTCAACGCTCTCCATAACTTTTGCTCAACAAAGGATACGACCTTTCATATAAAAGTTGAAAGTAACATATTTTGGTTTCTTCACAATATAATTTCCATGTGCATCTCAGTTAGAGTAAAAGAACTGAGCGTACTCCTTTCATGCTAATCACAATTGGCAGATGAGTCTACACGTTTGAGACATTATGATTTCTTCATCTAGATTCATTAGGAAACCCAAGCTCTCGCTCGCAAAATTGTGTCTCGCCTGGAAGCAAAGTAATAGTCTCTAAACGGTAATTTCCTCCTGAACTGATTGAACAAAATGACGTATGACTCTGTTCCCGCACTTGGTGATGGCTGGACCCTCCAGGGATTTGACGCCCAGCAAGTGTGAGATGTTGTCAGAGAGCTCCTGGCCCTCGCAATACGTGCTCTGTACTTCTATTGTATAACCGTTTCCTGTAATTTCATCAGATTCTGGTGCTCCACATCGGTCAGGATGGTCCGATTCTTCACCCGTCCTTCAATGTCTGAACTTGAGTTATTTGTTTCTAAGTGCTAGCATGTGCTCATCTGGACATACCAGACATGAAAGATTGTCAAAAAGGACTGTACTGAGCAGCACATCTTGTACACGCTCCTGTACGTGTGCATTGGGCTTTCCAAGACATCTACATGCTGAAAGACATTTGTAGATGATGGCTTTTCTTTTGTTAATCCACCATGATTTCTGGAATTCTGCTTGATAATCTAAATAGTCCATGTGATGTTTTCTCTTTGTAAACATGAGATTATGATTGATGGGTTGCTCCGTTTGCATCCTTCCATTAGAGGTTCTGCTCATCAGTGTCCGCTAAAAAGGACTTTGCAAGTTAAGTCTTTTCTTTTTAACCCATGGCTTTTTGCAGCATGAATCTGAAATGCAGCGTTGTGTTTGAAATTAGTTTAGCTAGAAGTATCAGAGAGCTCTAGGTTGTCCTGTAAAGACTGATACGTTGTGTGCAAAAGGTGCCCTAGATGTTTGTAATTCGTACTAAAGAGCTTGCTTTATTTTGACTTAATCCAGGAGATTTATTTCCCCAATTTTCTCACCTCCTCTTTTGAAGGGACCCTGCTGAACCAGGGGATTTCCAGGCTCCAACGTTTTATTTGGAGAGAACAAGTTCCTTCAGAATTTTCGTCCCCCTGTTTGCATCTTGGACTTACCCTATGACAAGGGTGTGATGTCCTAGTTGCCAGACGGATGCTTCTTTTATATTGCTAAGTACTTTGGCATTAGTAGTACTATTGCCTGCTATAATGTATGTTAATTTTCCAAGTCAAGTTACCCTCAAGGAGATTTGCAGCCTTAGTCCGTCATGCCTCTCCTTTCCAAAGCCCACCCACCCAGCCATCCAATCAATAATTATAGACCAATGGTGCTGGATAAAACATGGGTTGGTCTCGGTGGTAGTTTAGTGATAGTGGGTGTGGCTTATACATGACAGAGATTTCTGCTCACAATCTTGAAGTGCCAGTAAGTTTTTAGGCAGATGTTGCATGACCTCCCATCAGTGCAAGTCATTTCGAGCCAATTGTGAACGAGAAAGTAAGAAGTCATGAGAAGATCACTTTCCCTTTTTAGTCAATCCGAAAGAATTCAATTAGGAGCGATTAGGTCATCATTAAATGATGTACATTTTACCCAGTTATTTCTGTTCCGGTAACCGATTTCGGTGAGGCAGTTTACTATGCAGTTCCCATTGTAATACTAGCTTAGAATAAAGGCTCATTTCAGAGGTTTTGCACCTAAATGTTTTCTTATGGGTGCTTTGTCATGTAGGGAGGTTACTAGGACCATGGGAATGCCAGCTGGACACCACTTCCTGTGTTGGGATGTGGAGAAGTGTGGCTCAATGGTTAGAGCAGGCAAACCTTGATGCAGAGCTCTGGCCAGGGACCAGGGTTCGATTCCCGCCTCGGCGGGTCTCCGGCTCATTAATTCCCCTGACAGGATATTCTCGCCTCAGTGCCTGTTTTGATCATGGGTCCCACGCTGCAACTCTGGGCAATAGCTTGCTTAGTCTCCACAACGGCCCCAAAAGCGCTGGGATGCCTGGCTGCACCTGGGGGGTGCCCAGGAGTGGACATTTCCCAGGAAAGCCAGGAAGAGTTCCTAAGCGGTATACGGACAGCGCCGGGACACCTCCGGTGGAGATAGCTGTGCGCTTTACAAATTCCGACATTTACATTTAACGCGGGAAAGGAAAGTAACTAAAGGACAGTTCAGGGCAGGACAACGTCAAGACGGCATGGAGGAAGACATGCTCCCGTATGAGTATAAGAACGAGTAACAGTGAAGAACCTGGGAAATAAATTCCCAACACAGGAAGTGGTGTCCAGCTGGCATTCCCATGGTCCTAGTAACCTCCCTACATGCCAAAGCACCCATTGGCTTGGTCTGGTGTGATTTGCTTACTGTGAATTCAGACACACCACTTTACTGACCAGGTTTTAATGGCACCCAACTAAAGGGAGGCGTGCCTATTGATAGAATGTATTAGACACATGAGACATACAGTGTTATTTTAATTTTCTCACGTTTGCTTTTTCTGTGTTTCACTGTATTGCTTGTAGGTCAAACCGATTTTAATAAGTCAATTACATTGTGCTATTCAGGAACAGGCAGCTCGCCTTAGAAAACTGGGTTACTGTTAGGCAACACAGGTTTACTTGAAATATAATCTTATATGTGTATTTACTAAGAGTCTTTTAAAGCTCTACTTGTTGGTGTTGTATAACCGGAATATGATACACCTCCACTTTCAGAGCTTTGTAGCTAAAGCAAGAGATGGTGAGCAAAATCTGAGGCAAACCAGTAAGAAGCGGTGTTAATGTGATTTATACAAATGCAATGTGTTAGTAAATATTGGAGAGAGTGATTCTTCTAATTACATTTTTGAAAATTGCAGATGATCCAATGGCTGACCAAAGGATGGATATTTCTTCGACCATCAGTGATTTTATGTCACCTGGTCCCACAGATCTTATTTCAAGCTCTCTTAGTTCTACGGGCATGGATTGCAGCCGGAAAAGGAAGAACAGTTCAACCGATTACCAGTAAGTACAGGTTTCAGCCATATTAAATGGATATTAAACTCCTGATAAGATTAGCTTTTTAGCATTTTGTCAACACTTCTTCGTTTGATGTTTTGTAGTCTAGTACGTAATAACAGTACAGCCCACCAAGCAGGGGCTGGTTTCTAAAAAACCCCAGTGTTTTAATGCCTCTTCACATATATATATGACTTTCTGACTTGATTTTGCAGGTGATATTTGGGCATTATATACTTGTGGGATGTCTGTCTTCTTTCCGTTGGAAGAACGTCAAAACCTTGCACCAATCCATGGAAGTGCCAGAAACACAGTTTGTTTTTCTAGGTGCCAAATGAACACTGCACTACAGCGATCGTATGAAAGTAATACGATGCTGCCTTTCCTATCACTTTCACATGTGTCTTTTTATTTTTTGTGCATTTTCATTTTACGCACTTTCAAGTAGCAAGCACTCATTGGCAGTGAATATAGAAGCAGT
Source organism: Lissotriton helveticus (assembly GCF_964261635.1). NCBI lineage: Eukaryota > Metazoa > Chordata > Amphibia > Caudata > Salamandridae > Lissotriton > Lissotriton helveticus. Next base: position 736,312,854 of record NC_136061.1, on the reverse strand, counting down.
CAAGGGAAATTAAAGTTTGCTCGGATAAGGCCTATTTTCACAACCTGGTGTGTTGGTTTAGGTCGTCTGCAGATTGCCCCACTCAATCTCTGGAATATACTGCAAGAAATTAAACTGGGTATTTTATTTCAAAATACCACTGACCCGACACTAATTGTAAGAGCCCAACACCATGTACTGGTAAAAACTCCTTACTCACGTACAATAGCAAGACTAACCCAGAGCATGTTCTTTTCATTCAGTACGAAAAAGAAAGTCGGTCCTATTGTCCCATTAGATTGACCAGCCTCTGTGTGTTTCATTTCTCAAAGATGCTTAAAAGGACTCACTATGGAATTTCTCTCCCCAGGGTTTCTATTGTACATTGTGACAAAGTAGCTTCCGCCCTTTCTCTGCAAAGTAATAAATGGTACAACGGCAGTGTTGTACTTTAACTATTTCCTCACATACAGCCTTTTCTACAAACTCCTGTAATTAGGTCGTAATAACTGAGATATGCTGGAGATAGCATTTAATAAAATCCATCTCGTTTTGCAATAAATCGATTATTTATTTTGTGATGAGATAGCACTACATTAAATTCATATAAATATTTGAACCTATTGATTAAGTGGCTATCGCTCTCGTGTTACGTTGTTCCCCTGTTACAGCTATAAGAAGGACTTGCATTTGGTAAGACCACGGCAGGTGATTGTATTCTAGATTGGGCTTGTACTTCACCCAAAAGCTTTAAGAGTAATTTGTTAAACCCCACTGATTGTTGCTTAGTGGGGTTGCAGTACAGTACAGTGGGGTTGTAGTACGGACCCCCGCTTCGGCTATCTTGTTCTTCACATACACTGAGACCAAGTCTAACCTTTTAATTTAGTGTAGAAATTCAAGGGCTGTTATCCCTGGTCCAAACATGCCTTTAGCATAACTAACAGGTAACAACTGTGGACTTATCTAAGCTTGATAATGTGTTGTGCCTATTAAACATTCAGGCTTTGAGTAAGGTTTCGAAGTTGGCTGGACTAAAACCAATAACAAGAAAAAACTAAAGAATATATCTGATAGAGACTTCTAGTCGCAGTTTCCTTACCTTAGAATTATCCCTAGGCGTCAGACTAGGTCTGGAAATTTTTTATGAGAATTACGCCTGTGTGCTGGTAGATAGCTTCCTACTGCTCGACGTGGCATTGTGGGTGTCAGCCGCACAACATGTGATGTGCCTGGTGCCTATATAGGCCCCACCCCAGCGCGCTAACACCTGTCATTTCTTTCCGCTCTAGTCAGCGCAGATCCAGAAAGAGCTACCCCCGTCACTTTTTGGTTGAGCATTTTTACGACTTTTGTCAAAGTTTTTCAAGACTTGTCGCTTGGTGTGGCAGGCATTTACATGAGGAAGGCTGCGTTTAAACGGTGCAGAGTCTGTCCTAGGCAAATGTCTGCCGGTGACGGACCCACACCTCATCTGTCTCTGGTGCAGTGAGCATGACCACGACACCCCAACCTGTGTCTGTTGTCGTGCCATTCACCCCAAACCTTGAGGGAGTGATCCCTCAAGCTCCTTGCCGCTCAACATGCGACGCTGTGATGGTCTCGATCTCGGTCGAGAAGAAGGTCCCAGTATCGGTCCCAGAGCCATTGATCTTCAACGCAGTGAAAGTTGTCCCACTCCAGTAATATAGGGATAGGGAATCCAAAAGGCTGGATACTTTGGGTAAGAAAATGTTTTCTTTTGGGATTCGGTTGCACAGGTGCTGTCTATGGTCCAGATGGAGCCCCGGGTCATACTCTCCCAAGCTTCAGCTGATGGGAGAGACACATGGACACAACCAACTCGCTAGGCAGAGTGGTTTCTTCGTCATGGCCTTATGGCACTGCGGCTGGCTGAGGACAACTGGCTTTTCAGGGGATGTCCTGGCTTTGCTTATGGACATACCATTTGCTCGCTCCCTTCTCTTCAGAGAGAAGGTGGACTCAGCGCTGGAGCGTGTCAAGGACAGCAGAACTACGGCCAGGTCCTTAGGCCTTCCCATGGCCCCCGCCAACCCAAGTCCACCTTTTGCTCCTTTCGTAACCACGGAAGGAGCTTTCAGCTTTGTCTCTACCTACCTAGCCACCATGGCCCACAAGTTCGTCAGCCCCTATATGGCCGAGAACGCAGCACCCACTGATACTGTGGGTCAGGCAGAAAGAGTTCGGCCCAGTGCACCTCTGGCAGCTGCAGCCTGCAAGCCTCTTTAGTTTGTCCTCCAACCATCATGGGCAACCACTGTGGGCCGCACAGGTGGGGGCCGTTTTTGGGCCCCTGGTGGCCGTTTTGTCAAAGGGCCGTTCTTGTAACAAAATTGGCCAAAAACCGGCCCGGGCAAAGAGCTCGGCGGCACCCGCAAACCCCCCAGGGAATGGGGGGGCGGACGAGCACTTTGCCAGGGCCGGTTTTGGTTCCCAGTCCGGCCCTGACCACTGAAGGTCAATAATATCAGACCCCTGGGTTCTCCAGATTGTCTTTGTGGCTACCTCTCTTCCCATCAAATGGGAAGCATTCCCTCACACATGGGGATATGTCCCCCGGGCTTCCTTGTAGTCCTTCACCCTGAAGGTTTCACTGTTCCTTCACATATAATAAGACGTGTTGTATTTTCAACAAAGTTTATTTCCAATAAACTATTCCTGTTGTATTCACAAGATTCATATATTTCGTTGCTTTCCAATGATTAAACCATGATTAAGCTTTCCCAATGCATTTCGGCATTCAAGATGCCTTCATGCGGGGAAATTTCTAGAAAAATAATAGTGTAACAACACTTTAGAAAAGAGGCCTTGAAAATAGTATGAAAAGGTTAGTCAGTTGGTGCATAACATCATGCAAAAGTTTACAGTGTGAGGGTATTGCCGTTATTGGGTGTGACCGTTAGATTAATTAGTGCAAAAAATGAACCGTGCTCATGGATTAAAAAGGACCCGAGTGTATTAATCGCTACGTGTTTAGAACACGATTATTTTCTGTAGGAGCAAACAACCTGTAAATTATACCGCTATGGTGAAAGTGAAATGACGAAAAAGTGATGACCCCATTACTAGTTTGAGAATTACGCCGAAGCGGCGCTTACCGCTGTAGTTCTACTGTTTCATCTCTCCGTGCGTGAACCGGAATCCCTCCGTGCTTCAACCGGAAGTGAAACTGAATTACACGCAGTACTGTTATTTCGGCTAGTGGGCGTGTTTAAAGCGTCTCAGCCAATGACGCTGTTGTGTAGAGTGTCGAAAAAACATGTGTAAATAAAGATGAAAAGGAGTGAAATAAAAAAGTGCAATGGAAAAACGTGTTGTTGTACTGAACGAACAAGGGAACAAGGGAACAAATTGTTCATTCAGTACAACACAACTTTTAACCTTGCTTATTAACATACCAACCTGTTTACCTTGTCTAACTGCTCACCATGTTACCATGTTACACAGGTTAATGTTATTTCCACGTGTTTTCTAAATCATTTATTTCTGACAATTTTCTTTTACTTTTTCTCACCGTTTTTCCATTGCACTTTTTGATTTCACTCCTTTTCATCTTTATTTACACACGTTTTTTCGACACTCTACACAACAGCGTCATTGGCTGTGACGCTTTAAACACGCCCTCTAGCCGATATAACAGTACTGCGTGTAATTCAGTTTCACTTCCGGTTCAAGCACGGAGGGATTCCGGTTCACGCACGGAGAGATGAAACAGTAGAACTACAGCGGTAAGCGCCGCTTCGGCGTAACTCTCAAACTAGTAATGGGGTTATCACCTTTTCGTCATTTCACTTTCACCATAGCGGTATAATTTACAGGTTGTTTGCTCCTACGGAAAATAATCGTGTTCTAAACACGTAGCGATTAATACACTCGGGTTCTTTTTAATCCATGAGCACGGTTCAATTTTTGCACTAATTAATCTAACGGTCACACCCAATAACGGCAATACCCTCACACGGTAAACTTTTGCATGATGTTATGCACCAACTGACTAACCTTTTCATACGATTTTCAAGGCCACTTTTCTAAAGTGTTGTTACACTATTATTTTTCTAGAAATTTCCCCGGATGAAGGCATCTTGAATGCCGAAATGCATTGGGAAAGCTTAATCATGGTTTAATCATTGGAAAGCAACGAAATATATGAATCTTGTGAATACAACAGGAATCGTTTATTGCAAATAAACTTTGTTGAAAATACAACACATGTCTTATTATATGTGAAGGAACAGTGAAACCTTCAGGGTGAAGGACTACAAGGAAGCCCGGGGGACATATCCCCATGTGTGAGGGAATGCTTCCCATTTGATTTATGCTATCACTCCCTTTCTGATAGCGATTCCCCGGAGCTTCTTACAACTAAACCTAACCAGCTATTACCTTTGTAGGCGCCCACAAATTACCCATTTCTACCTCTCTTCCCATGCCACCCACTTATGACAGGTTGACAGATGACCATCTATCTTTGCTCCACCAGAAAGTAGCTGCTCTCTTGGTCACGGGTGCCCTAGAGGGGTTGCTCACATCAGAAGTAGGTCATGGTTGTTATTCCCACTATTATTTGTGCCCAAGATGGATGGAGGCCATTGTCCTATCCTAGACTTGCACTCTCTCAATTTATTCTTTTTTGAAAAAGGAGAAATTCAAAACGTACACTTGTGCACAAGTCTCGTCTTCCCTGGACCCCGGAGACTGGAGGTTATAATTGGACTTTTAGGATGCTTATTTCCACATATCCGTCCTGCCTGTCCACAGATGTTACCGGTGGTTTGCGGTAGGCCGCAAGCAGTTTCAGTTTGTCGTGCTACCCTTAGGCCTTACCAGCACCCCTTGGGTGTTCACTAAAGGGCAGTGGTTGCAGCTCATCTGCAGAAATCAGGGGTACCAGTCGTCGCCAATCTCGATGACTGGCTGTTGAAGGCAGGCTCGTCTTAGGCAGTCATCTCCCACTTTCAGACTACGGCGGACCTCCTTCACTCAATGGGGTTCACTATCAACGTGCCAAAGTCACACCTGACCCCTTCTCAGATGCTCCTTTTCATAGGAGCTGTTCTGGACACAGTGCAGTGTAGGGCTTATCATCCCAATTGGCAAGGCCAGGATATTCAGGCTATGATACAGATGTTTCACCCTCTATCTGGGTTTTGGTGAGACTGACTCTGAGGCTGCTGGTCCTCCTGGCCTCCTGCATCCTGCTTGTTGCACATGCCCATTGACAAATGCAGGCTCTGCAGTGGGACCTGAAGTTCCAGTGGGCACAACATCAGGGGAATCCTTCTGATGTGGTCCAGATCTGAGACGGCACTACAAAATATCTAGTAGCTAACAACCATGATTGGGTCAGCAGAAGGCCCATCCCCCTTCTCTAACGAGATGTAGCAGTAGTGACAGATGCATCACTCCTTGGTTGGGGCGGCCACATGGGAGAGGTAGAGATCAGAGCTTCCGGTCTTCAGGGGAATCCGCACTCCACTTCATCCTATTGGAGCTCCGAGCGATCCGGCTGCATTGAAAGCCTTTCTGCCCTCCATTGTGGGAAAGCTAGCGCAGGTGTTCATGCACACTCCGCCGCCATGTGGCACTGCAAAAAACAGGGGTGGCGTTGTGGACCATTTTTCAAGTGGCCCTGCACTTCTGGATATGGCTGGAATGCCAGAGCATATACCTTGTGGTCCAACATTGTTGGACTCTTTGAACGCCAGGTTGTACAAACTCCACTGAAGATGCCAAGCAGATCACGAATGCCATCTAAATCCGGAGGTGGTGCACAGTAGCTTTCTGCAATGGGGAGTTCTTTGGTTAGATCTGTTTACCACTGCTGAGACGTCTGGAGTTGAGCTCAGGCCACCTGTATGCCTTTCTGCCCATACCAACCCTGCCCAGGGTCCTCCAGAAGATCAGGAATGACTGAGCTCAAGTCATCCTTGTGGCTCTGGACTGGGCTCCGAGAGTTTGGTATCACAAGCTGTTGAGCATAGCCATCGATCCTCCGATCAAGCTGCTCCTTCAGGAAGATCTTCTGTTGCAACAGCAGGGGAGGGTTCTCTACCCGAACCTGTCAACGCTCCACCTTTATGTGTGCGCGATTGAGCGGTGACAGTTGACAGCTTTTGATCTTCTGCACGAGGTATGCAGTGTTATCTTGGCAGCCCAGCACCTTTCACCAAAACAGTATACGCCGGCCATTAGAATACATTTGTGGCATGGTGTGAAAAACAGATTGAGCCTTTATCTGCCCCCTTTTCCCTTGTTCTTTTGTTTATCCTTACCCTAGCCCAGCATGGCTCTGCGTTGGGCACCTTGAAGATCTATTTATCTGCTATTTCCACCTTCCTGCGGCTGCCAGATCAGCCCTCACTCTTCAAGTCCTCTATTGTAAATTGGTTCTTAAAGGTCTACAACACATGTTTGTCCTTGTTCCCTTTGTTATGTCTCAATGGGACCTCAACTTGGTTCTTACTTTCTTAATGTGCACTCCCTTTGAGCCGCTTCATTCTTGTCCTCCTAGGCTTCTCACCATCAAGATGGTCTTCCTGGTGGCAATGTCATATGCCCGGAGGGTCCATGAACTTCAGGCGTTGTCCTCTTACCCTCCCTATATCTCCTTCTTCCCCACCAAAGTGGTCCTTTGGACACGAGCATCCTTCTTGCCGAAGATAGTCATCTCGTTTGACATAGAACAGTCCATCGCTTTGCCTACCTTTTATACGCCACCTCATTCCTCTATGAAGACTCCACCAGCTGGACCTAAAAAGAGCATTGTCGTTTTACCTTGACCAAACAGAACCATTAACATGGAAACATGGTATGTTGGAGCTAACAAAAAGAAGGCCATGCAAAAACAGACCTTCTCCTGATGGATTGGGCTCTGCATTAAAATCTGCTACGCATTGGTCATGAAGCGATCCTCAGAAGGTTTGCGTGCTCATTCTACCACAACAAAGGATGCACAACTGCGTTAGCATGCAGAGTTCCAGTCCTGGACATCTGCCAGGCAGCAATGTGGACCTCGCTGCACATGTTCACTAACCATTACTACCTGGACAGTTGGGTCCGTCAGGATGTGGACTTCGCTCATTCGGTCCTGTAGAACTTTCTAGTTTAAATCATGTTTACAGACCCAACTCTGGAGAGGTATTGCTTGGGTATCTATTCTAAGGTAAGGAATCTGCAGCTAGAAGTCTCTATCAGATGAATAAGGTACTTACCTTCGGTAATGTCGTATCTGGTAGATGCTCTATTTAGGCACAGATTCTCACCGTCCTGTGAACTGATTTCTAGGGTCAAGAATGTTCACCTTTTAGGTTCCTAGTTTTCCACTCCTGCGGTCCGTGTTCTTCGTGGCTCCACTCTACTGGCGTGGAAAGTCGCAAAACGAAAGTGACATCAGTGTGCTGGGGTCGCACCTGCATAGGCACCACATGTATTAGATCCGGCACGAACAACACCACCAGGAGCCCTGCTCACATAAAATTGCCAAATCTAGTCATATGACTGGGGATAATTCTAAGGTAACGAATCTGGGTTAGAGTCTCTACAAAATAAGGTATTACCGAAAGTAAGTAACTTTTTCTTCTCCATCACGGGGTCTTCATCACATTCATAACTATTATGACAGGGGTGTCCAACATAAGTCTGACTAAGGCAGAATCCATGTCAACATTTCCGAATACCACAACATAAATTTTACACACAGTGTCTGTGAGTGGAGCTCACTTTATATAGCAAGCACATAGTGAAAATTTGACATGTTGCGTGCACCAGCATGGGAATGCGTCGGTAGGGTCAAGCCGCATCAGCAGACACACTTAAGTGTTTTAATAATGTTAAAGTACTAATAAAGTAATTTTAATTGCCATGCACATGAGACCAAATCCTAATACAGGCAAAATCGGTCTAGGGTTGTTTGTGTTCTGCTTTAGGGAGGACCTGACTTGGTGGTTTGGGCTGGAATGTTCCTATTGGAATAGAGTCATATGTCTGGGTCCAAACTGAGCTGGCATAGTGTGCAAAATAAAAGTGGACTGGGATGCGGCTATGAGAAGTTACCGGTGGCTGCGATTAATTCAAGTATTCAATCCCCATTTTTTTGTATCTTTTAGCGTGAGACAGACTGCATGAGATATTTTAGATATCTTCTTCTTTAAGGTTGCTTGTCCTCTACGCCCTCCATCGGAGCAATCTAGCTGTTTCATTTTCTATTCATCCTGAGAGAATTCCTGAACGCTAAAAGATCTCTTTAAGACCTGCATTTGTAATGGCTAACCACTATTTCTCCAATTTGGATTTTTTTCAATGATTTTCTACCATTTTCCTGAGGGATGGTTATTCACTTCCCTTTCCTCGTCATTGAAACTATTTGGGAGTCCCTTCGACAGTGTTTATGGCCTCTTTATTTTGCCATGTCCAAGCATGGTATTAAAATTTGAAAAAGAAGATGGCCATTCTAAATTAATTTAAAAAAATCTTTTTTAAACTTCAGAATGTGAACACTGTAAACAAATACCACATCAGACATTGAGGTGAAAGGAAAAAATATCTTGCACTACAAAATAGACATGCCGTGCCCTAAGCACAGCTCTTCAGGTAGGAAGTCACAAAGACTCGCACCTGAAATTCATAAACTAGAAGCAGGCAAGTATAAACCTTAGCCTTCCTGAAAGAAACTGAGGAGTGCTTTAGATTTACCTAACCTTAGTGTTTTATAATACTCCCTTAGAAGCTCATCAGGGTCCCTCTGATCTGACACTGTATGCCCACTTTCCAGGTTCGCTTTCCACTCGTTTCATTAAGTAAATGTTTGAAGGCCAAGGGCTATTATTTCTCCACCAAAACATGTCTCAAATAGTTTCGGTATATCGCAGCAGGAACCTATGAGACCAGGGAGATACAGGTATCTCCACCAGGCAAAGGCTGCTAATGGAACAGTTCAGCCTAGAAATGGTCTGCACAATATTACCCCCCACTCATGCACACGGAAAACATTATAAAGTACCTGAAAACATTCAGGAGCAGCCCTTTGCAGGTAAGAGCGGTGGGTGGTAAGAGGGGAACTCGACAGACGAGGAGGGAGAATTAAATAAATAATGTATTTTACCTTGTCGTCGTCTGTTCAGTATACCCCCGCCCCCCACCGCTCTTACCTGCACGGGACGCTCCTGGAAACATCCTCCTGCCAGGGTGCCTCGGCTCATTAGATTCAAAGTGTGGTTATCACCCCCCTCCCACCTGCAAACAAGCAATGCACGCAGCTCATCAGCCTTTCACCACCTGATCCATTTCGTTTGGAACTATCATCAGCCTCCAGAACCCTGAAAGGTCTTGACATTTGTATTTCTTTTTTCATATTATTGGTTTTCAGTATTTCTACTTGGAATCAACTCAGTTCAGTCGGTAATGCACAAGCTGTTATTGCTACAACAGGAACTTTTGAAAAACCCTGCAACATAGACTGTGCCAGCATTCAATTAAAGGATATTTAATATTTAAATCTCAAAATACCCTTGCACTCCGCTGTCCATCGTGGACGTCTGGAGGGGAAAGCAAAGGATGAAGCTCCAAAGGGTCAACGCAGTAATTAAACAATAACAACGCTCCAATTAAAAGACTCTGTGTGCCAGTGCAGGTCCCATCCTTGCTGGAAATGCTTTGACAATGTTTTCCTGGAAAAAAGGACTTTATCCTTAGCCAGCCTAAGGTAAACCAGCGCTAGCGGAAGGAGAACCAGCGCCATTTCTAAGGGATGGGGCTGTGTGCTCTCTTCTTTCTACATAACAGAGTCTTTGGTTACTACGGTGTGTTGTGTGAAAACATAGTAAATGTTCCCCTTCGTTTTTTCAGAGAAAACAATTTTAACACATTATGCCTACCAGTATGGGTGACATGTAACTTCTAGAGATTGTATACCCTCTTTGTTTTACCTAACTATTACACATTCATTCTTACATGATTTACTCATTCATTCATTGTCTCTCCATAATATGTGTGTGATGTAAAGCCCTTTGATAATCTATACCAGTGTTTCCCAAACAGTGGGTTGCAACCCATTAGTGGACTTACAGCTGATTTCTGGTGGGTCACGAAAAGCAATAAATAAAGCTGCTTTTACATTTTGCATTTATATGAGAGATACTTCTAGCTGCAGATTAGTTATCTTCTAATTATCCCCAGGCATCAGATTGGATCTGGTACTTTTTCAGGAGCAGTCCCCCGGCACGCCGGTAGGTGGAGTCATTCAAATTCACGTGGCGTTGTCCGCACAGGAAGTAACGTATCTGATGCCAATATAGGCACTACCCCAACGCACTGATGTCAGTTCTTTTCTTTCCGTGCCAGCCAGCGCAGATCAAGAGAGCTACCCCAATCCATTTTTGACAGATTTATTTTACTTTTTGTCAAAGTCTTTTAGAGATGTTTCTCCTGTTGTGGCAGGATATCAGCTAGCAAGGCCAGCTTCAAGTCCTGGTGCGCCTGTCACTTGCAGATGTCGGTGATGGACCTGCACCTTGTTTGCCTCTGGTGCCTCAAGTGCAACGACGATGTGAAGACCTGCGCCGACTGCCGCGCCATGCACTCCAAGGCCTTGAGGCAGTGCTCCCTCAAGCTTCATGACGCCAACTATGCGACCCACGACAGTCTCCCGTTCGAGAGGAAGGTCCTGGGATAGGTCGCAGAACTCAATATCCTCTCTGCACTGTCCATCAAAGTATTCTGATGAGACGAGTGAGCATTGTCTTTCGAGGCCTGGCTCTGTGGTTGAGCCTGAGCAGGCTCTTCACCTCCCCGAGTTTCCGGGACCTGGAGCGACCCACCAAATGTAGCGAGTTCTAGGAGACCATGAACCTCATATTTGGGTGGCCCTTCTGGTCCCATGGTTTCAGGAGGAGCCCCTACTGGTTCTCTGCTGTCTGTCTGGTTCTAGTCGGGCCCCTTGGATCCTCGGATGTATCCGGACTGGTGCCAGTCGTACCACCTTGACCTTCCCCAGCGCCTGTCGCCATGCCAACGCTCCCTGCTCCCTTTGGCTATTCATCCCTATTCTCATCCCTGGTGCCAACTGGAGCCGTGCCTTCCAGGTCTGAGCCGAAGCCCTATTCTTATGAGCTGGGACTCAGGGAAGTTTGGCAAGGGTTGCTGAACCATGAATACCAACCCCAACAAGGGCTGCTGTGAAGAATTGGCAGATGCCAGTGGACTTGACACTTCTCCAGATACTGGTATGATCTTTCCTCCTACCCTGCCTGTGGAGGAGGAGGCTTTCAGTTTGCTATGATGGTGATAAGGGTGGGCGAGGTCCTGGACCTTAGCCTACCCTCAGTGGCAGTCAAGGCTAACGTCTTGGCAGAGGTGCTTCAGCTGGCAGGGACCCCCTCAGAACTGCTTCTCCCATTTAATGAAACCCTCACGGGCCTCCTGCTTGGGATGTGGTCAAAACCATGCACAGGGGCTCTTGTGAACAGGATGAATGTTTGCTGCCACCACCTCACCCTTGGATACCCCAACTTCCTCAAGCAACACGCTACCCCTTGGAGCTTGGTGGTCCAAGCCTCCATTTCTTGTGTAAATCCTGGTGTTATCCGTACCATTCTCCCAGAATGGGATTCCATTAAATTGGACTCCTTAGGAAAGAAAATGTTTTCTTTCACCAGCCTGGCACTGCAGTCCATAAACACCACATGCCTTGTGGGCTATTACTCCCATGTCCCGGGGAATGCGGTTGCACAGGTGCTGCCCATGGTCCCGTTTTTGGACCTGGCCATAATCTTCCAAGCTTGACGGGAGGGATGCAGAAAACTTCACGATTCGATGTGGGCTGGGCATGACCGACTCACTGGACATAGCGAGTTCTTTGTCTGTTTGCTTATGGCGCCTGCCTGGCTGCGAACAACTGACTTTTCTTGGGATGTTCATGCATTGCTTATAGACGTGCCCTTTGATTGCTCCTGTGTCTTCAGAGACAAGGTCGACTCAGCTCTGGAGTGCTTCAAGGAAAGCAGAGCTACAGCCAGGTCCTTGGGCCTTTGCATGGCCCTTGCTAACCCTAGTCTACCTACTGCTCCTTACGTTGCCACGGAAGGGGTTTCCAGCCACGTCTTTACCTGCACAGCTACCACAGCTTGCAAGCTTCCTAGCCTCTGCGTGGCCGAGGACACGGTACTAACAGACCTTGTGGGTCAGTCAGCCAGAGGTCAGGCCAGTTCATCACCCCCCCGGCAGCAGCAGCCTCCAAACATCTCTAGTTTGCCCTCTTACCATCATGGGCACCCAGTGGGAGGCAGGATACGCCATCGCCTGCCCCACTGTAGGTCTATAACTTCAGACCACTTGGCTCTTCAGATTGCCCAAAAGTGCTACTCTTTCTCCTTCATGACTACCCCCACCCATGCAACAGGTCAATGGAGGCCCTTCTCCCTGCTCCGCCAGGAAGTGATGGCTCTCTTGGCCAAGGCAGCCATAGAGAGGGTGCCAACACCAGAAGTAGGTCATGGTTGTTGTTCCTGCTACTTTCTGGTGCCCAAGAAGGACAAAGGCCTTCCTCCTATCCTTGACCTGCATCCTCTCAGATTCGTCCTTGCTTAAGTCCTATCTACCCTTCACCCGGGAGACTGGATGGTAGCGTTGGACTTGCAGGATGCATACTTCCGCATTCCTATCCTGCCTACCCACAGGTGTTAACTTCAGCTCATGGTGGGCCATGAACACTTTCAGTTCGCCATGCTCTCTTTTGCCCTTTCCAGCGCCCCTTGTGTGTTCACCAAGGTGATGGTGGTGGTTGCAGCTCATCGGCAGAGATCAGGTTTGCCAGTCTTCCCCTATCTCGATGACTGACTGTTGAAGGCGGGCTCTGCCTAGGCTGTCATCTCCCACCTAAAGACTACGGTGGGCCTCCTGCACTCGCTGGGGTTCATGATCAACGTCCCGAAGTCACACATGACACTCTCTCAGGCACTCACTTTCATTTAAGCTGTTCTGGCCATAGATCAGTTTCCGGGCTATCCTCCAGAGCAGCGAGTCCAGGATACTCAGACTATGATACAGATGTTTCTGCCTTTATCCTGGATTTAGATTAGACTGACTTTCAGGCAGCTGAGCCTCATGGCCTTCTAAATCCTGTTTGTGATACAAGCTCTCGGGCATATGTGGGGTCTTCCAGTGGAACCTGACGTTCCAGTGAGTACAACAACAGGGGAATCTCCCTGACATGGTCCAGGTCTCGGAGAGTAAGGCGAAAATCGGTGGTGGTGGCTAACTGCCATTTGGTCATTGGCTGGCCGCTCTCCCTTCTCCAGCCACATCTGACAGCGGTGACAGATGCGTAATTCCTGGGATGGGACTACCACATGGGAAAGATGGAGATCAGAGGCCTCTGGTCTTCAAAAGAATCCGGACTCCACACCAGCCTACTGGAGCTCTGGGCAATCAGTGTGGCATTAAAAGCCTTTCTACCCTCCACCAAAGGGAGGTTAGTGCAGGTGTTCAGGGACAACACCACCACCATGTGGTACTGGAACAAATAAGGTGGCGTTTAGACACATTGTCAAGAAGCCCTGCGTTTCTGGACCTGGCTGTAACATCGGGGCATATCCCTGGTGGTTCAACACCAGGTGGGTTCTCTGAACGCCAGTGCAAATGGACTCCGGCGAAGGTTCCTAGCAGATCATGAGTGGCATCTCCATCTGGAGGTGGTGCAAGGGCTCTTTTAGAAGTGGGGAGAGTCTTGGTCAGATCTGTTTGCCGCTGCTGAGACCACGCAATGTCAATAGTTTTGCGCGCTGAAGTTTCCAAAGCAGCTCTCACTGGGAAACGCTTTGTCTTGAGTGGTGCTCAGGCCTCCTGTATGCCTTTCCGCTAATACCACTCCTGCCTAGAGGTTGCAAGAAGATCAAGAACAACCAGGCCCAAGTCATCCTTCACTTCATGCATATTGAGCAGCAACCGCAGACAACTTTTGACCTTCTGCTCGAAGTGTGCAATGTTATCTTGGCAATCAATCGTCCCTCTACCAAGACTGTATATGCCTGCCTTTGGGGCACGTTTGTGGCATGGTGCGCAGAGAAAGCGGTCGGCCCTCTTTCTGCTTCACTCTTTCAGTTTGTTAACTTTATCCTTTCTCTTGCCCAGCAGGGCTCTGCTCTGGGCACCCTAAAGGGATATGTTTTTGCCATCTCTGCTTTACAGTAGTTGCCAGATGAACCACCCCTCTTCATATCCCGTTATTCATAAGTTCTTGAAAGGTTTGCTACCCATGTTTCCACATTTGCTCTTCATCATTCCTCAGTAGGACCTTAATCTGTACCTAACTTTTGTGATGTTTGCTCCCTTCGAGCCATTGCGCAATTGTCCTCTCAGGTTCCTTACCATCAAGACGGAGTTCCTGGTGGCAGTTATATCTGTTTGGACGGTCAGTGAGCTTCAGCCTTTGTCATCCAAGCCTCCATACCTTAACATCTACTCAAACAAGCTGGTTCTTCGCACTACAACTTCAATTTCTGCCTTAAGTTGTCACTCCTTTTTATGTAGGCCACATTTTATGTTCCACCAAATCCCTCTAAGTTAGAGGAGCAACTACACTGACGGGACCTAAGAAGAGCATTGTTGTTCTACCCTGACTGCACAAACGAGTTCCAGGTAGAGGACCAACTGTTTGTGGGGTATGTTGTAGTGAAAAAGGGAAAGGCCGTGCAGAAATGGACCATCTTCTGAAGGAACGTGCTCTACATTATGATTTGCTGCTCATTGGCCAAGAAGCAACCCACCAGAGCTAAGGCTGCGACCACTGTGTCAGCATTGCATTAGTATGCACAGTTCTAGTCCTAGATATCTGCCAGCCAGCAATGGGTGTTTTTCCCCACTTGCTCTTGAAGCATTACTGCTTCGACAGTCAGGCCTGTTGGCACGGTCACTTTGCTCTTGCGGATCTACAGGACCTTCTAGTGTAAAACAGTTTCGCCAACTCCACTGCGGGGAGTTATTGCTTGGGTATCTATTCTAAGATAAGGAAACTGCATCTAGAAGTCTCTTCAGTACTCCTTTTCTGATAGAGACTCCATCTACCTTAGATTTCTTACTGACCCACCCACCCTCCCTGCTCTGCAAACTGATTTCTAGTGACAGGTCTGTTGCCCTTTCAGAGCCCTAGTTTTCCATACCAGTGGTCAGTGTTCTTCCTGACTATGTGCTCCTAGCGTGGAAAGTCACAAAAATAAACTGATGTCAACACTGGGGTAGTGCATATATAGACACAGCACATTTCACTTCTGGCATGGTTGACGCCTTGCAGAAACAAGCGTCGCTATCTACCGACGCACAAGGGTACTGCTCACAAAAAATTCCGATCCAGTCTGACACCTGGGGCTAAGGTAAGGAATCTGCAGCAGATTGTCTCTACCTGATAAGGTATTACTGAAGGTAAATAACTTGTTCATCTTGTCACAGATGCTGTGCTTCAAAGACAGAGGTCCAATGTCATGTTTTGTCTTCTGATAAACTCTGCTCAACAAGGGCATTGGTGCTTACTTTTCTTTCTCTGAATGAAAGTGAGAAGGGTTTCTAAGAGAAGAGCTGGTGGTTTACAGGGAGTGTGAGAGGAAAGGCTATAGAATGTCTTTTTTTGTAACTTACAACAATATGTAGATACCCGTGAATGAACTATACACATTTCAGAATATATTTCAGCAGTTAGGAAAGAAAGAATTAAGGACTCTTTTGTAATTATGGGGTGTGATGGAAACAAATATTGTAATAGAATCAAAACAAATCAATTACTTCGTAATACACAACTGATAAATATTCACGGAAACCTGATTTCCATACATTATCAGCTGTGTGCCATTTAGTTTAATCTGCAAATCTGTTTGCCCCAGTATTGGAACTTCCATAGATTCCCATGCTGTGTACCATTCCCCGTCGTCAGCCTGGGAGCCTCGGTAAATAGAAAATACCATAGCAGTAAGCACAAAAGAGAAAGTAAGGCCTAGGTCTCATCTCATTTTGTAGCCTATCTACCTCTTTTTGTAAAAAAGACCAAAAACTTGCAACAACCAATCAGATCAGCCTCACCCCATAGAACCCTCCTGAGAGAGCCTCAGAGCCTCAGATTTTCTACCGCACGTTGTGCTAAGGGAGTCCCCACTGAGCTCTGCTCAGTTTTCTCTTCAACTTTGTTTTTTTCTTCAACTAATCACTCTTCAGGATGTCAGAAAAGAAAGCTTTGTTCATAGCATGTGCTATCTGCTCAAAGAAAAGGCTATATATTGAAGATAAGCATAAAGACTGCATTTATTGCTTATACCCGGATCACAAGGCCACTGATTGCAAAATCTGTAGGACCTTCTCCACCAAGACTCTGAGAGACCGGGAAGGAAGACTTCTGACTTGGCTACAGAAGATGAAATCACAGAAAGAGGTTCTTTCTAGTGATAGTGAAGATTCCTCCTCAGCAACATCTTCGAGGAGGTGTACAAAAAGGGGTAGGTCTTCCCCTTCTACATCTGCTGAACCCCCTGCTAAGGCCTCTCAAAAGACCTCTGGAAGGTCTAAAAGGCTTAGTCCCAAAAAATCTCTTCACCAAGGTGCAAAGGAGAAAGAGGGACTTGTTCCTGAGGTGTTATCTGGTAAGAAGGCAAGCCAAGGTCCTTCTACTACCTCTTCACCATCTGAAAAACAGAGCATCTTCATGAAACCTTCAAGTACACCTCAGGAGGCAAAAAGAGAGAAGAAAATCCGTCCGTTGACGACAGTTTCCTCAGGTACGTCGATGACGACGTCAAAAATCCAGCTGGTTTCAATTTCAGCTCCGTTGACGGGCCCGTCATCGAGAGCTTCGGCGACGACATCGTCGACGATGACTTCGTCGACGATACATCCTACCTCTGTTTCGTTGACGAGATTGACAACGTCGACGGTGATGACGCCAACGATGGTGTCGACGACGATGTCAATGACGACGGCGACGATGATTCTGACATCGACCTCGTCAACGGTACCGTCGACGATCAGCCCACCGTCGATGACCATTCCACCGTCGATGAAGGTTCTTTCTCCGACGACGACGATTCCCTCGTCGACGACACCGCCGACGATCCAAAACGTGAAGATTTCTATAAAGAAAAGGCTGATTACTCCGGAAATGATATCACCCATAGGGTGACATCGTTACCTCCAGCTCTTCTTCTGGAGGAGGAATATTCTGACGAGGATGAAAGTCCATATGGAAATGCTTATAGTCCATCTCAACTCCAGGTGAAGTACCAGGACTCGGATTCGGATGACTATTACTTGGGTCAACATCATCCAGAGGCACAATTGACTCCTCGTGATACACCTCAGGAAACATCTCAACAAGGTATGGTGGCCATGCCATCTTCACTAATAAATGACCTACAGCTGATGTTGTTGGATGACAAAAAGAGGTTCCCATCTCCAACCTCTGAAACCATGCAACCTCCCCTGCCACCACCTCCGCAGCCTCCTTCTACTTCTGTGGCATCAACATCTCAAAGGCATGAAGGACAACCTTTGTTAGAAGGGCATGAGTTAGTTACAGTACAGGATGATGATAACTCGTCGGATGAGGACCAGAATGTAGAACGTGTCCAAAATCCTGATGCAGAATGGGACGATTATGTTATCCCAGATCCAGCTTCACCATCTACGGACCCTGTGGATTCGCCTCCAGCGGACATAGGGGGTTTCCATAATCTTATGGAAAGAGCATCTAAAAGATTTGGCCTTCCTGTTCCTGTGCTGCAATCAGACTGTTTCCTCTATGATTTTAAGGAGCCTTACAAAAAATCTGTCCGTTCCATCCCCATAGTGGAGCATGTTTGGAATGAGGGCAAGAAGGTCATGCAGTCTCCAGCTACTGTGATTCCCTTTCTACCGCGTCTGGAGAAGAAATATAAAGCTCCGGAGGACAGTTCTGCCAGTCTTATTGGTCAACCTAGACCGGATTTGGTTATTTCTCAGGCGGCCCAAAGAAAATCAAGAAACCTATCAGGACCCCTGACTGCGTTGCCAGACAAGGAGGACAGGCGTCTGGACAATGTAGGCAAGAGGTTTTCCTCTATGTCTAGCCTCCTTGTTAGAGCCTCTAATGCACTGGAAATTTTGGGACGATATGATCGCCAAATGTTGTGCGATCTTTCACCTTTTATTGATCAGCTTCCAGATAGTGTCAAAGCGGAAGCGAGAAAGATCCTAGTGGAGGGCGAACAATCTTCATCGGAAATTATAGATTGTGCAATGGATATTGCTACAATGGCTTTTCGCGCCTCAGCAGGTTCAGCGGTCCTAAGACGTCAAGGTTGGCTGAGATGTACCTGGTTTCGCCCTGAGCTGCAGAATAAAATTCTGGATCTGTCCTTCGATGGAGATATGCTGTTTGGCAAACATATAGATGACGCGTTACAGGACATTAAGAAGGATACAGAGACGGCAAGGTCTTTGGGCACTCTTCAATATCGAAAAGTTCCTTTCCGGGGTGCAAGAGGAAAAGGTTTCTCTACGTATAGGGGAGGTTATCAACAACGCTACTCCTCCTATTCACAATCCTCTCAATCATTCAAGCCTCAGTACTCTCAACGACAAAATCAATCGGTGTCTTTCTCTCGCCAGTCTTCAAGAGGTAAACAGGGACGTCAGGGGAGAGATACCTCTAAACGTCAATAGCGGCTTCCTGGCTCTGCCTACTGCTCCTTCGCCCCTTGTAACATCAGTAGGGGGAAGGATAACTCATTTTCTCAATTGCTGGAAGATTATAACAACAGATCAGTGGGTCCTAAATATAGTTCAATTTGGCCATACACTGGAATTTCAAGACCTCCCACCTCTCAGAGCCCCTCGCGCCACAGAATCAAAACATCTGCACCTGCTCCTTCGCGAAGTTTGTCAACTGCTCTCCAAGGGAGCGATAGAGCCAGTGCCACTCTCTTAAAGAGGAAAGGGATTCTATTCCAGATTTTTCCTAATTCACAAAACGGAGGAGAAGTGGTGCCCAATCTTAGATCTGAGGGAGCTCAACACCTATCTCATAAAACTCTCCTGTCGAATGGTCTCTCTTCAAGACATCTTCCGTCTTCTAAATCCAGAGGATTACATGGCGACTTTGGATCTCCAGGACGCATATTTCCACGTTCCGATCCACCCATCTCACAGAAAATATTTACGCATCACAGTAGCCAAGAGCCACTTTCAATTCAAAGTTCTGCCGTTCGGGCTCAGATCCGCTCCGTGGATATTCCCAAAGGTATTGGCCCCGGTAGCAGCATTCCTCACGAAACAATCTCTAGAAGTTTTCCCATACATAAACGATTGGTTGATTAAAAACCCCATCTTCTCAAGCAACGAAAAAGGCAGTCGAAAGTTGCATCCAACTTTTCAATCATCTGGGTCTGCATCTCAACAAGGACAAATCGATCTTTCTTCCATCCAGAAGGGTCAAGTTCCTGGGTGCCATTCTGGATACAAAAAGCTGCAGAGCTTTTCCTTCGGAGGAAAGACAAAAGAAGCTAATCTTCTCCGCCAGCCAACTACAAAAGAGACGGTCCCTGTCAGTCCGTCTATACAAATCTTTCCTAGGATCGATCTCATCTTGCATACCATTAGTTCCGCATTGCAGACTGCGAATGCGTCTCTTGCGAGAACAGCTAGACTTGCAATGGTGCCAAGTGGAAGGCTCTTTCGAGGACAAGATAAAGGTCACTCCTCTAATGAGGAAGGCAGCAGTTTGGTGGACTGTCAAGGAAAATATCTCAAGAGGTCTCTCTTTCAGGATGACTCCATCCCCTCTAATTCTAACTACAGATGCCTCAATGGAGGGTTGGGCCGCTGTCTTACAGGACCTCCAGGTAGCAGTTACTGGAACCCGTAAGAGCGTCTTCTCCATTTCAATCTCTTGGAACTGAGAGCGATTCGCTTAACCTTGCAAGCTTTCCTGCAGAGGGTTCCAGGTGCAACCGTGCTGGTCAGGACGGACAACACAATGGCCATGCTTTACATAAACAAGCAAGGAGGTACGAGGTCTCCTCTTCTCTCGAAAGAGGCCCAAGAAATATGGGAATGGGTGGTTCTCCACAATGTCGTCCTTTCAGCGGAGCATCTACCAGGCACTCTCAACAGAACAGCAGACACCTTGAGGTGTCTGGCATCGGCCTGTCACGAGTGGGAAAAAGATATTCTAGTCAAGGTTTTTCAACGTTGGGGCACTCTATCCATAGACCTGTTCGGGACTCCAGAGAACAGGAAATGCCGACTCTGTGCAAGCTGGGATCACCATCGAGGGTCTCTGGGGAATGCTCTTTCGATGTCTTGGTCAGGCGCATTTGTTTACGCCTTTCCTCCAATTCCCCTGATCCTGCGGCTTCTCAGGAAACTAAAGATGGAACCTTGCAGGATGATCTTAATAGCACCAGCGTGGCCTCGCCAATTCTGGTTCACGGAGCTTCTCCTGCTTTCTCAGGACCATCCATTTCACCTATGGCCCATTCCATCTCTATTAACAATGTCCCAGGGACAAGTGGTACATCCAGATCCGAGCTCTCTCCATTTGAAAGCTTGGCTCCTGAGCACAGAGAATTCCACAGCTTAAATATCCCTCAGGACTGTAGGGAGATTTTAACTCAAGCTCGCGCACCAAGTACAAATAAGACCTATCGTGCTAAATGGAAGCGCTTCTGTCTGTGGTGTCACCGTGAACACATCTATCCGTTCTCTTCAGCTCCTCATCAGATACTGCCTTACATGCTGTTGCTGGTAAAGTCATGCCTTTCTCATTCTTCCTTCAAAGTACATTTGACGGCCATTTCAAGATTTAGAAGAACAGCTTCTGGTCCTTCTCTCTGGTCTGCTAGAATTATCAAGCAGTTTCTGAAGGGTCTTTTCAGGGTCTTCCCTCCAGTACGACCTCCACCTCCGGCTTGGAATCTCAATCTGGTTCTGGCTCACCTCATGAGACCAAAGTGGTACAAAAGGGGGTGGGGATGGACGGAGCATCTGAACCAATCAAACACTCACACCCAGTCAACAGATCTGGGTTTAATCGATCACCGTTCTTTAGCCCACTCTGCCACCCCAGTTCAGACATGGCCATATGCAAATCAGTCTGACCCTGTGCCTCATGGGAACAGTCCAGCCCAAACTGCCAAGCCATGCCTTCCCTGGACCGGAAACAAGCTTCCGAGGACCGGTTTCTGGCATTTCAACCGTCTTCAGCCCGGCTTGCTTGAATCCAGTGGCAAAGTGAGAAAGGGACTCACGTCTGAGCATACCCTGCCAACTTATGGCGAACAAAGTGGTACAAAAGGGGGTGGTGATGGACGGAGCATCTGAACCAATCAAACACTCACACCCAGTCAACAGATCTGGGTTTAATCCATCACCGTTCTTTAGCCCACTCTGCCACCCCAGTTCAGACATGGCCATATGCAAATCAGTCTGACCCTGTGCCTCATGGGAACAGTCCAGCCTGAACTGCCAAGCCATGCCTTCCCTGGACCGGAAACAAGCTTCCGAGGAACGGTTTCTGGCATTTCAGCCGTCTTCAGCCCGGCTTGCTTGAATCCAGTGGCTAAGCGAGCAAGGGACTCACGTCTTAGCATACCCTGCCAACTTATGGCGAACAAAGTGGTACAAAAAGGGGGTGGTGATGGACGGAGCATCTGAACCAATCAAACACTCACACCCAGTCAACAGATCTGGGTTTAATCATGAGACCTCCATTTGAGCCAATCCAAATGGTGGACTTAAAATTTTTGTCTTGGAAATTAGCTCTCCTTTTAGTTCTCACTTCAGCTAGGAGAGTAGGAGAGTTGCAAGCTCTCTCCATTTTAGAACCCTTTCTACAGTTCAAAAAGGACACTTTATTTTTAAGGACTAATCCGAAGTTTATTCCAAAGGTCCCTTCGGATTTCCATTTGAATGAACCAGTGGTTCTAAAGTCTTTCTTCCCTCGACCTACGTCTCCTGCAGAACGGTCTCTACATTCCTTGGATGTCCAGAGATGTCTCAAATTTTATCTTGAACGCATGAAGGTTTTTAGAAAATCTTCTCAACTTTTTGTGGCTTTCAGTGCTCTTAGAAAAGGACTTCCTCTCTCAAAACAAGGAATCTCACGCTGGATATCAAGTGCAATTAATTATTGCCACCAAGCAGCAGGAAAACCGCTGGAGAGACTTGTACGAGCTCACTCCACAAGATCAGTTTCATCTTCAGCAGCTCTCTTCGCTGGAGTTCCTATAAAAGACATTTGTAGGGCAGCTACATGGAGCAGTGCCCATACATTCACAAAACATTACTGCCTGGACTCTTTCTTAAGGAGCGAAGCGGCAGTAGGTCAGGCAGCACTGAGGAATCTATTCCAATGAGAGGTGAGCTTTGCCTTCTATCCCTCCTTCCTATGTTTGCACATTTTGTAACACATATTTTTCCAATGTTGTTACAAGGTATATGATTACACGGAGATGTTTTGCTACTAATGTAACATAATGTGCACATGTGGTTTACTGCTAGCTACTCTGATACAAAGCATGGGAATCTATGAAAGTTCCAATATTGGGGCAAGAAAACAAGTTACTTACCTGTAACTTTGGTTCCCCAGTATTGGTAACTTTCATAGATTCCCATGCGCCCAACCTCCTCCCCTGGGAAAGCTCAGCCTTCAGCAAAGGTGGTTTCTGTTACACAACGGCTGTGAAAATCTGAGGCTCTGAGGCTCTCTCAGGAGGGTTCTATGGGGTGAGGCTGATGTGATTGGTTGTTGCAAGTTTTAGGTCTCTTTTACAAAAAGAGGTAGATAGGCTACAAAATGAGATGAGGCCTAGCCCTTACTTTCTCTTTTGTGCTTACTGCTATCTTTTTGTCTATTTACCGAGGCTCCCAGGCTGACGATGGGGAATGATACAAAGCATGGGAATCTATGAAAGTTACCAATACTGGGGAACCAAAGTTACAGGTAAGTAACTTGTTTTCATTTCTGTGCAAATTTAGTGACCATTTCGATGCAAAATGTGCTATTATGACAACGCGCGACCGCACAATGCTTTAGTGATATGTGACGGTGCACCACCAGCTACATACTACATCTTTACCATTCTCTTGCTGAATACATGTGTTTTGCTACACTTTGTGTGAAGCTAGGAGTTTTCACAATCCCAATGATTTCAGTGATGTTATATTAATGTCAACTCTGAAAATTGTTACAGCGCCACTGTGCAAATGTGCTGAACTATGTCCCTAAGCCCAGCCTTAAAACACTGCTGGTGACTTTATAGTTAGAACTATATTTCCATAGGAAAAGCGTTTTTTGACTTGTCTATATCTTTGGTGCCGTTTGACAATTCTTCACAAGATTTTCCCAAAAAAGTGCCCCTTTGAATCCTGTTGTGCATGGAAAGATTTGGGGCATGCGGACGTGCATGAGGTAGTGTGTAGTGACCTTTCCCCTGCCCTGCGCTAGTTGCTGACGCTTACGAAAACATATTGGTTTTAAAATTGCACATTTCCTTTGTTTTGCACTCTGTTCTCTGTTATATTTTAAAAAAGTCATTAGGAACCACTTACTCACTGTTGCTTCCAAGTCCCACCCCTGGATATTTTCCCTGGTCCACCACGGGTCCCAATCCCGATTGAGTGAAGGGAAACTGCTAGTTCCGGTTGGTTGGCGATCTAGTGCTTTGCCACAAAACAACATAAATGGCCCTGCAAAAAGGAGCGCGCAGCGGATGCGCATGAGGTAGTTGTAGTGACCTTTCCCCTGCCCTGCGCTAGTTGCTGACACTTACGAAAACATATTGGTTTTAAAAGTGCACATTTCCTTTGTTTTGCACTCTGTGCTCTGTTGTATTTTTAAAAAGTCATTACGAACCACTTACTCACTGTTGCTGCCTAGCCCCACCTCCGGATATTTTCCCTGGTCCATCACAGGTCCCAATCCCGATTGAGTCGAGGGAAACTGCTAGTTCCAGTTGGTCGACGGTCTAGTGCTTTGCCGTAAAACAACATAAATGGCCCTGCAAAACGGAGCGCGCATGAGGTAGTGTGCAGTGACCTTTCCCCTGCCCTGCGCTAGTTGCTGACGCTTACGAAAACATATTAGTTTTAAAATTGCACATTTGCTTTGTTTTGCACTCTGTGCTCTGTGTATTTTTAAAAAGTCATTAGGAACCACTTACTCACTGTTGCTGCCTAGCCCCACCTCCGGATATTTTCCCTGGTCCACCACGGGTCCCAATCCCGATTGAGTGGAGGGAAACTGCTAGTTCCGGTTGGTCAGCGGTCTAGGTGCTTTGCCGCAAAACAACATAAATGGCCCTGCAAAATAGAGCGCGCAGCGGACGCGCATGAGGTAGTGTGTAGTGACCTTCCCCTGCCCTGCGCTAGTTGCTGACGCTTACAAAAACATATTGGTTTTAAAATTGCACATTTCCGTTGTTTTGCACTCTGTGCTCTGTTGTATTTTTAAAAAGTCATTAGGAACCTCTTACTCACTGTTGCTGCCTAGCCCCACCTCCGGATATTTTGCCTGGTCTACCACGGGTCCCAATCCCGATTGAGTGGAGGGAAACTGCTTGGTCGGCGGACTAGTGCTTTGCCGCAAAACAACATAAATGGCCCTGCAAAACGGAGCGCGTAGTGGACGCGCCGGCGGCGTGCCCGTCCGTGCCAGGACGAAGCCAGAGGCCAGAGATTCTGGCCATTTCTCCACAAAACACAGTCCCCCAACACGAATAGGTTACACTAGACAAGATCTACTCAATTTACAGCCAACGGTATCCTTGGGCTGTCTATCAGAGTCGTGGCCATGTATGGAAGGCCCGTTCTCATGCCGATATTGCCGGTTTCAAGCCCCCTTCATTCTTTCAGGTCGAACTATCACGCACTCTGTGGACATCCCACAGAGAGGGTGGAAGAACCTGTTGTGCAACATCCGCTCTTTGCCCAAGCACTCAACGGAGGTATGGGACCTAATCTCTTCAGTTCAGCCGGAATTGAAAACTGGCAGGGCTCGAAAATTCCACTCGACCGCTCGCATAGTCGAGCTAAATTTAACAAGGTCGAGCTGTTTCTAGGTCCTACTCACCCTTTCTGGCGAGTAGGAAAACAAACCAACTTTTGTCCTCTGTCTGTGAAAACGGAACAAATGTGACAAGATAACAAGATTTAAAGGCATTTTATTGCTCACAAAGTTAATGAGCAATAAAGATGCCTTTAAATCTTGTTATCTTGTCACATTTGCTTCGCTTTCAGAAACTGCGGTCAAGTAGGTTGCAGTTAGGTCAAGGAAATTTTTTAAGGTACTAGTCCTGCAGGACTAGTTCCATTTTTTTGATTTTTCTAGCCCTGCCTGGCTTAAACCTAATTCGGTTCCGGCCATTACACTGGGTATTCCAGAAGGATTTAAAATGATTAGATTGGAAAGACCATCCAAAACCGGGGGAGGTATTGCCATTATTTATAAAAATGGAATCAACATCTCGGTCCTAGACCAACATAGTGATGCCACCATGGAAGTATTGGTCTTCAGGATAGATGCACCCACACATGTTAGCTGGAAAGGGGCTCTAATCTATCGTCCCCCAGGTCCTGCAGCAAATTGTTCCTTGCAACTAGTTGAACTGCTGGCTCCCCATCTAAATTCAGGCAATCATTTTTTATTATTAGGAGATTTTAATGTCCATAGTGACCGATAGCTCTGATGCTCAGACACTTCTGACTGACCTGTCTCTATTAGGCCTAGTTGAGCATAATGAAGGCCCTACACATGTAGCCGGCCACACCTTGGACATGATATTTTCAAACTCTTCTCAAATTAAATGTGAACCCCCCAGACAAGTAAATTGGTCAGACCACTCTGTCATTGAATTTTACATGCATGACCTGGCAGTACCTAAAAACTGGATCCCGGCCACATCTTATTCGCGGCGACAGTGGCATAAGGTCTCAGCGCAAAACTTTCAAAATGTGTTTATAGAACCTTAGTTCAAGGCAGCTGATAATATTGAGGAAGCCCTACTTAAATATAATTCAGCTATTACCAAGGCTATTGACCAGATAGCTCCTATGAAATCATGCCTGAATTGCCCTAACCGGACTCAGGCAGCCTGGTTCAGGGATCAGCTGCGTTTACGAAAGCAAGTGTGTAGAAAGTTAGAAAGGGTCTGGAGGACCACACACACTGAGATAGATAGAAACCAATATTACCTCTCCTTGACTAGTTATCACAAAAACATAAAAATCTGCACGCAAAATGCACATATCATTGCAGCTAACACAGGCTGGAAACTCATCAAAAATGTTATATCAAATTCTTCAATCCTTCGCCAATCCAAAGGTATGTGAAAGCCTCAAATCACCCTCCCAACAGCTGTGTGATGATATTTTCTTATACTTTTCTCATAAAATAAAGGTGATTTTTTTTTTTTGAAAACATATTTTATTGGATTTTTGTGGCCACCGTACAATATAAAACATTTATCACATCATCCATATCAATCAAATATGTCCCCATATTAACACCTAACAAACCCCTTAAATTCCTCCCCCCTATACTCGGTGGTGTGGGCATATACCGAATCTCACAACCCGTTATAAAAGCAGCTGTACAGAAAGCTTTGCACATCATTGTTCATTGTTAATGATCACATGTACGAGTAATGCTCATTCATTCCCCCCTTCCAGCTGAGAGTCCCGCAAAGCCTGAACCAGGGCCTCCCACGCTCTTGCCATCTCCAAGGCCTTATCATTGGCAACACGTTTAGCTTGTCTGAGCCTGACAACACTCTCACAATTTGCCCACTTACAGAACTCCGTGCGCCAGCGCCTGCTCGATGGCCCCTCCCTTGACTTCCAATGCCAGGTAACTTCACGTTTTGCAAACAATAGACCTAAATCAATAAATTTGCTGGTTGTTTTAGTTTTCGCTGTATGCGGGAACCAGTGCAGCAAGCAGGCAGCTATGTCGAAGTCCAGTTGTCTATCTGTGATTGCATTCAAAAGGTCCCCTACTTCTGCCCAATAATACCCAATAGTCGGGCAAAGCCACAGCATATGTTCCAGCTCTAAACATCTGGGGCATGCCGCATCTTGGACCTGGAAGTATTTCCTAATCCTACCCGGGGTCAGGTAAGCTTGATGTAAAATGAAAAACTGTACCTGTTGGAACCGGTCATTCCTGCTCCCTTTCCCTGCCCTTTTAAGAATGTGTTCCCATGTTGTATCCAGGATCGAATGGCCTATTCCCGCCTCCCATTTTGCTTTTAGGACCGTCAATGGTCGCAAGCCTTCATGTAGCATCCGAGATTGGAGGCATGTGACTGCTTTAACGGTCCCTGCGGCCATTACGACATATTGGCAGGCCAATGTGGTCACAGGTTCCGCTTGCCCACCTCTCCAGTGCCTACGAATCACCGCTGTAATTGCTGCATGAAGCAGGAAGCCACCCTCGGGAAGGCTATACATGTCACTTAGCGCCTGAAAAGTCATCAGTTCCCCATTCATATATAAATCCCCTACCATTTGGTCACCTAATTGTTCCCAATCCGCTAGGGGAGTCCAGTCTCCTCCATGCGGAAGCACCGTCAGCATTCCTAGCGGAATCTCTGGCGCATATGGATGAGCCACCCCTGCCCTACGCTGGCTTCTGTTCCAGCAAAGTCTCAGGGTCTGCTCTTCTGTTGTCAGGGCCCTCAGATCAAGCTTCTGCTGCTTGACTATTTAAGAGAGGACATGCTCATAAAATAGAGGTGATATATGATAAAATCATGATGGCAGGTAATTTACAGAACAATCCAGTGTCCCTGCATACTCCTAAATTGGCTAACCCTGTGTTGCTTTATAATCTCCCTGCTATCACTTTAACTGAGGTTGACACATTGATGCGTCTGATCAAATCTGGTTCCCCGTCCAATTGCATCCTCGCTAAAGTTATCCCATCCCTGGCCAAACAGCTTGGTCCTGTGGTACAGTCCCTTATCAACCTTTCCCTCACAGAGGGTCTGGTGCCGCAGGAATGGAAAGTGGCTCAGGTGAGACCCATTCGTAAGAACTCCAATATTACATGGACGGAGTTGTCTAATCTCCGCCCCATCTCACTTCTTCCATACCTGAGCAAGCTAATGGAGAAACATGTCAATACCCATCTGTCTAATTTTGTAGAACAGACTGGATGTTTAGATCATTCCCAGTCCGGTTTTAGGCCCAAATACAGCACCGAATCAGCACTTCTCTCAGTCACTGATAACATCAGAATGTCCCTTGATAAAGGACATTCTGTGATGCTGGTGCTGTTGGACCTATCTGCGGCCATCAATGCAGTTTCCCATAGTGTCTTGCTCAGAATATTGGAAGAGGTGGGGCTAAGGGGGTCGGCTCTGTCATGGATGAGAAGTTTTTTGTCTGGTCGCTCGCAGAGTGTCAACCTAGGCTCGTATCGTTCGGCTTCCATAGAATTGACCAAGGGAGTGCCACAGGGCTCTTGCCTGAGCCCAACACTGTTTAACATTTACGTCGCCCCCTTGACCAATCTCTTAAGGACGTACGGGTTCATTCCCGTATCATATGCCGACGATACGCAGCTCCTCTTTCCATTCAGCAGACTTACAACTGCGGTCCAGTTGGCCTTCTCTGATGGAATGCGAGCTGTATCACAGTGGATGGTTAATAACTTTCTACAATGTAATGTGGGAAAAACAGAGGTGATGCTCTTTGGCGAGGCCTCCCTTCTGTGGACTCCTGAATGGTGGCCATCAGATCTGGACCCCAACCCTGTCTCCAAGCATGTAGTAAAAAACCTGGGTATCCGGTTAGATTAAGCTCTTAGCCCATACTCAGACAGCTGACTCATGCTTCCATGTAAGAGGACTACTCCATAGAGTTTTCCCGTTACTCCCGGATTCCAACCGAAAAACCCTGGTCCAGGCTCTAGTACTCAGCCGTTTAGACTACTGTAATGGGCTGCTGATTTCAGCTGTTGACTCCTTACTCAGCAGACTACAAGTAGTCAAAGAAACCAGCTGCACAGTTGGTCCAGAATGTGCCACCTAGGTCGCCATCACACCCCCTGTTGGCGAAGCTCCACTGGCTGCCCATTCGCCTACGGATCAAGTGTAAAACTTGTTGCGTTATTCATAAGGCACTCCAGAACCTGGGCCACTCCTACTTGGTGGAGAAATTCATACCCTATACACCTTAATGTGCTCTCCGCTCCAGTAGTAAATATCTTCTTGAAGTACCAATCATAAAGAGGGCAAGATTGGAGGGAAGGCCCTCTCCTACCTTGGCCTGTGCCTCTGGAACAAACTTCCTGTTTCTCTTAGACAGTGCCCAGAACATGCAAAATTCAGGAAATTGTTAAAGACCTTCTTGTTCTGTTCCTATTAAGTACGTCAGGATTCTCAACCTCCCCTCAGAGTTCGCTTAAGCGCAGAGATATTTCTTTGGGAGTCGATTCCAGCGCTATACAAACAAATAAATAAAATAAATAAATAAATCCGTCAACCCAAGGCCGTGTAAAAAGGGGGTGGAGCGGTAAAAAAGCGAGTTTCCCATGTTAATTGCCATAGACTCTTTAGACATGCCTGCATCCCGAACCGCATTACACAAAATATGGCAGAAATATGTATATCTGTGGCCACAAAGTATTTGCGACGAATCGGGGATGTGTGCTCCAACAGGAATGCCAGGATTGACTGGCTGTATCCTGAGAAGAGAGTTGCTGTCGCCATTTTACTTCATTGGAACAGTCCGTGGGGCAAAAATGAAATGGGAGAAAGTGGCATGAGGGGTCAGGTTGGATGTGATCTGATCCCTTTGCTGCAATATAGGGGACATTGAGGGACCCCTGATGTGTATAAAATGCTGAGTTGATTTTCCCACACCCTATATTTGTGACCGTCAGCGCAGCCCTCCATATAACATTGAGATGAATTTGCGAATATCATTGAAAAACAGTTATAGTTAGTACCAATGGTTACAATTCAATTCAATTCAATGTAATCTTTATTTTGGTTCAAAAAACCATAAAAGATATACAATACAATTTACACAACATAACAATAAAACATTCCAAAGGTATCGCTAGACTATTGGGGTCTCCAGCTGTGATTCTGTCGACACTCTTGGCCCATTACATTCCAGCCCGAGCTTTAAGATCTGCTGATCTAGAACTGGCTGTTGTCCCGCGCTTTAAGCGGAGTAGAGCTGGCGGGCGCTCCTTTAAAGTTCGGGCAGCGGTGCTTTGGAACTCCCTTCCCCCGGCGATTCGTGCCCTTGGGGATCTGCTTTCTTTTCGCCGAGCGGTGAAAACCTTTTTATTCCCTTAGTTAATTGTGCTTGATTATTGTTTCGTTGTGTTGTGCAGCTGCCTTGTCTGGCGCCAGGACGCTCCTTGGCTGGAGCATCTGTGCGCCCAATAAAAACGCATAACATAACATAACATAACTATTGCACAAGTATTGAAATTCATATTTTCAGTACTGACCTTTCTCAACTATTAAAAGAAAATAAGGACAATTACATTTTAAGCGGTTTAAATAATAAAATCTATCTAGCATCATTTCATTAAAACTTCCTAATTAGGAATCACTTGTTGAAAGTGCAAGTACTTTAGTGCAACGTGTATGCTTGGTATGGCCTTCCACATATTTTCTTATTAATTAGTAAAGTGCAAATGCAAAACAAGTATGATAACAATGCTCCAAATGTAATGCATAAAATGCAAGTGCAGAACTAATATATTATCGACATTCAGAGCATAATACACTAACATTTCAAGCCTCCCTTTACTCTTTCTAAGCCTACATCATATAGATACCTACTAACACTAAAAACGACCTTTTGTGAAGTATCGGTTCTTAGTATTCTTTCTGCTTCATGGCAAGACCTAGTACCCAATAACCGACAAATGGGTTTAATCATGGGATTTTGCATACGCTGGACAAAAGAATAACAAATGTAAGTCATTTTCTTTTGTACCAGATTAACACAATACACAGCGCTCAATATTTTCTTCCCCCTGTTTGCGGGCCCATTTCGATGTGTTCGAATTAATTTGCAGAACACCATATCGAAATTTCATATATAACGATTTTGTTAGGTGTGCCTGCACCTCATCCAAGAATGGCTCAAAACCCCAAATTGACTTCATTTAAAGAAACTGTGTTGTTAATGTGCCTGTTGTTGCGCTATAGGATACACCATCTTGGATATAGGCCCAAAAGACAGATTTTTATATTTTCTTAGCGGCCAAAGACAGTTGAGCAGGTTCCTCCCAAAAATGACTCAACCCTAATTTACGGAACCAACCATTAACATGCTTGAGCCACAGCAAACCCATTCCGCGATTGAACCTTGAAATTTCCTCAAGCCCTTCTTTATAATGTACGA
This sequence comes from Lissotriton helveticus, assembly GCF_964261635.1. Lineage (NCBI taxonomy): Eukaryota > Metazoa > Chordata > Amphibia > Caudata > Salamandridae > Lissotriton > Lissotriton helveticus. Next base: position 736,281,474 of record NC_136061.1, on the reverse strand, counting down.
GCTCTGCTGTAGACCAGAGTCGCACCCAAAATAATAGTGGTCTTAGAATTGCCTGATTATCCATACGATTAGGTCCATCACAATAGGTATTAGTGGTGTACGCATTGGAATCCGTAATGATTTCCTAAAAAAACTTATTTTCTCCTACCATAAAAGTATTGTTACTTGAAGGCCCCCATAGCTCTGCCCCATAAAATAAAACTGATTGTGCCCTATACTTGTATACCTCGAGGGCAGGGGATACCGCTTTAGATATACTACTCTCATGTTTCTTTACTATCGGTAGAGAGTTTTGGAGTAAAATGATTTTACTTTTCTCCAATTGTTGTTTCCAAGTAATTTTAGTGTCCAAGGTTATACCTAAATAATTAAAACTATGCACGTACTCTAGCTTCTGATTTTTTACTGTTACATTTTTTTTAAAGGCTTATGGGGATTCACCGCCATATCTTTTGTTTTGCTAGAATTTATTTCCAGGCCTTTAGTTTCAGAATATGCATCAAAAGTGTCTATTAAACATTGTAAACCTTTTGGGGTTTGGGATATTAAGATAGTATCATATGCAAATAAAAGTGCAGGTACTGGTACCCCCCTAACTTGGGAGAATCGTGTTCGCAGCCCAATAAATATTGCGGTATATCATTCATATATAATGAAAAGAGGGTGGGCGCCAGCACACATCCCTCCCTTTCGCCCCTGTTTACTTGAATTGGCTCACCATGTTTACATAGAAAAAGCATTTTTTGTCTTCGCTATAACTTTGGCACAGGTTGATGAATCTTCACAAAATTTTCCCCACAAAAAGTCAAGTTGGGTATTCTTGCTCATGGAAAGCGTGGGCCGAGAAAAAGGGGGGTACACAAATCCTATGTTTAGCATGTTGATTGCCATTGGATCTTTAGTCGAAGCTGCAGCCCGAAGCACGGGACGGAATTACACCAAATATGACAGAAAGGGAGATTTGGTTATGCACATCTTGCTTTTTTTTTTTTTCAAAACAAATTTTATTAGGTTTTGGTAGTTGACAGCATAATAGAAATAATCCACTGCTCCCTAAGTAGCAGAGAGGCAGTGGGCATATCAAAAACATCACATTCATATACAGCCAGCTAACATTCCCCCAGTTCCCACCCACCACTAACCCACCCGGAACCCTCCCTCCACCCCGCACGGTGTCTGTATTGTCCATCTAGAGGAGCCTAGCAATCGTAAACGCTGCACGTGAGCCATGTCACCCTAAGCCAGTACGGACGCGATCTGCGTCGGTGACCCGAGGCTCCGGGGGGTCCAGCAGAAGGCCTCTGTAGTCAGCCCATTTCTTCCAGATCTTATAATGTTTTGCAGGACACCCCCTCGCCTCAAATATCGGATGTTCTAGTCCCATATTAAAGTCCAAACCTCGTTTCCACACCTCCAGCAGTGGGGCTCTAGTAGCCTTCCAGGCCCTAGCTATGTCCCTCTTGGCCACTATAAGGCCCAATAGGAGCAAATGTCGCTTGTACAAATTCCCCCCCACCTGTTCCATGACATGGAGAAGGCCCAACTTCGGCGAGCGGGGGAGCTCCCAGCCCAGCACCTCTTCCAGGCACTCCCACACTCCTGTCCAAAATCTCTGCAGTCTCACACACTCCCACACCGTATGAAGAAAGGATCCCACTGCACTGCCGCACCTCAGACAGTCCGGGGAGGCAATCAGACCCGCTTTCCACAGTCGTTCCCTCGTGTAGTATGCCCTATGGAGGTACTTGAATTGAATGAAGCGCAGGCGCACCGCAATCGCTGCTCCCCTAGGGGCCTCCAGGGCCTCCCTCCAATCCTCCTCTTCCAAACTCCCCAACTCTCCTTCCCACACCAACCGCAATTTGTCTAGGGAGGGGGAACAATGGGTGACCAGTGTCTGGTATATACTAGAGATTTTTTTTGTTTCGAATTTCCCCATGAACAATTTAGCCTCAAGAGGACTGAATTCTGGCAAAGAAGTCAAGTTCGCTATGGTAGGGGTCAGGGCATGTCTAAGCTGCAGGTATCGAAAGAATTGGGATTGGGGCATATCATACTCATCTCGCAGAGCCTGAAACGACTTTAGGACCGGGCCCTTCATAACATGACCCAGCGCCGAGACGCCGATTGCGTCCCAGCCACCAAAGCCCCGCAGGGAAGCCAAAACCGGCAGCCTCCCATTGTGCCACAGCGGGGTTTCCCCCGTCAGTCTGTTCCACCATCCCATACGGCGGAGCGCATCGCGCCACACCCGGAACACCGTCTGTGTGACTGCCGGGAGTCGTTTGCGGAGTGCCACCGAGTATAATATCGTATGGAGCGTGTGCGGGTCCATAAGGTATCTCTCCAGGGCGTAAGTCGGGTCACCGCGATCCCCATACCACCACTCATTGAGGACCAGCAGGTGTGACGCTTGATAGTATGACTGAATGTCCGAGGCTGCCAGGCCTCCACAGTACGTCGAGAGGAAACATGTGCGGCGCGCCACCCTCACTGCCCCTCCCGTCCACAAGAACCGGCCCAACGCCGAATCCACCTGCCGAAACCACTGCCGCGATATCGGGTATGGATAATTTTGAAGCTGATAAAGGAGGCGAGGTAGGGCTACCATCTTAAAGATGGCCGAGCGTCCATACACATTCAGCGGCATCCTGGACCATATTTGCATGTCCGATCGTATTCTGTCCCACACGGGTAGAACATTGCGGGACCACGACACTCCCGGCACGTCCGTCAAAAAGACACCCAGATATTTAAGGCCTCCCACCGCCTTCTGCAGGGTCGAAGCCCAAGGACCCAAGTCACTACTATCTCCCAGGACCCACAATTTGGACTTCTGTACGTTCAATGTGAGGCCGGACACGTCGCCGAAGATGCGCATTATGTCGAGGACCCTGGGGCCGGATCTGTTCAGGTCCGTAAGAAAGAAAAGTACATCATCGGCATAAAGCGCGATTCTGTCAGTCGGTCCTCCCACCCATTCCACACCACGCAACTGTGCATCCATCCTCACCCAGGCCGCCAGTGGCTCCATCGCTAGTGCAAACAGGTAGGGCGAGAGGGGGCACTCCTGTCGCGTACCCCGGCCTATCAAAAAGGAACTGGACACCGCTCCCGCAACCCGCACCGCCGCTGTCAAGTCAGTATAGAGTAAGTGAATATAGGACAGAAAACGGGGGCCCAGGTTGAGGCGTAGAAGCAGCCTTGGAAGATACGGCCAGCTCAGGGAATCAAACGCTCTATCGATATCTGCCAGTAAAAGGGCCGTCGGGATATCTGCCGCTCGCGCCGCTTCCACCACCAACTGCGCCCTGCGAATGTTATGTCGGGTCGCCCTGTGGGGCATAAAACCGGCCTGGTCTGGATGGACCAGGTCCGATATATAGGGACAAAGGCGTTTCGCCAAGGCTTTTGCTAAAATTTTTGCTTCGAAGTTCAGCAAGGAAATCGGACGATATGACTCAGGGCGATCCGGCGGACGCCCAGGCTTGCAAAAGACGACCACCTCCGCATGTCGCCAGTCCACCGGAAGGCATCCACTGTCCCGAGCCGCCTCTAGTGCCTTCCTATAGCGCATCCCCAGTTGAAGATGAAACATTTTCAGAAATTCGCAGGGGAAACCATTGGGCCCAGGGGCCTTTCCAGCGTTCAGGTCACCCAGAGCCTCTCCCAGTTCCTCCGCAGACAAGGGGAGGACCAGTCGGGCTCGGCCCTCATCCGAGAGCGCCCGAGGCTGGAGATCAGCCAGGAATCTGTCGATGTCCTCCGCCGCTAGAGACTCCCGGGGCGCGTACTGCGTCTCATAGTAACGAGCAAAGGTCTCAGCCAGGACCTCCGGGTCAGTGATAGGGCTTCCCGCGTCGTCTCGGAGTCCAGGCAAGGGCTGGGCCTGAAAGGTACCTTGGCACAACCTGTAGAGCATCGAGCCGGACTTATCCCCCATTGACAAATTCTACTCTGCATAGCCAGCAAGGTATGGCGGGCCTCATCTAACAGTAAGGAATGATACATCTGTTGGAGATAAAGCAGTTGCCCCACCACCGCGCCACCCTCTCCCGACGTGCAGTCGGCCTCCTGGCTACTAATCCGACTCGCCGCCTCCGCTATGGCCCGCCCGCGGGCCCTACGATTCGCCGCGCACCACGCTATATCCACGCCTCTGAGCACCGGCTTTAGAGCCTCCCACAAGGTCATGGCGTCCGTGTCAGGGCCGTCATTTTCGGTCAAGTAGTGCGCTATAGCCTCCCTCATGTGCGATTGGTAATCATCGCGCTGTAAGTGCCACGTAGCAAGGCGCCAACGGAACGGCTGTCTTTTTGTGTTTAAAAGCAGTGTCAATGAAACCGGGGAGTGATCCGACAGTCCCCTAGGGAGTATCGCGGTAGAGCCCACCCGTGCTATCCAGGGCTGGGGGACAAAAAGGTAGTCGAGGCGAGAGAAGGATTTGTGAACAGCAGACACAAACGTGTACTCACGACCACATGCATGCTGATAACGCCAAACATCTACCCAACCCAGCCCCTGCACCAATCTGCTCAGTTTTGTCGTAGCCTCAGGCGACTGATCACCCCCTGGCCTACAGCGATCCAGCCTCCCATTCATCACATCATTCCAGTCACTGCCCACGATAGTTAACACATGCGGGATTTCAGCCCAAACATCAAACAGCCGCTCCAACAGGGCGTCCTGCAGCGGGGGCGGCGCATAGACACTGCCAAACACCACGGGCTCCTCCCCAACCTTTCCTTTGACCAAGGCAAACCTGCCATGCGCATCCAGCCACTGCGTTTCATGCGTATAGTGCACACGACGGTGTATCAATATTGCAACTCCTCTAGAGCCCCTCGTAAACCCTGCATGGAACACCTGATCATAACCATATCTACGTAAGCTAAGGGTTTTGGTGCCCATGAGATGAGTTTCCTGGAGGAGTAGAACGTCCGCCTTCTCCTTCTTCCCCATACGCAAAACTGCTCACCTCTTAATTCTGTCGAGCACCCCCCTTACATTCCAGCTCAAAATGCGCAATGAAGCTCATGGGGGTTCCGCCCCCTGTCCGTCAGTCGCCATCAGGGGGCCAGATCGTCAGTTCGTCAGGCATCAGAGGCCACATACAGACTCTTACCATCCTCCAGACACTCACATACACCGTGCTTACCCTAGGCCTACCCACTCCCACAACTCCCCCCCCTACCCCCCAACCCCCTACCCGTCCCCCCGCCAACCCCCCCCGGCCTCAAACTATACCAACAACCCCCCCTCCAACCCCCCACCCCATACCTCAGCAACATTGAAGTACCTGTCACGGTGCAGGCGATCCCAGACCCCCAACGGGAGGTCGGAGATCCACAACACCAATGGATCCCTCCCAACTACCCACTAAGTGTCTAACTACCCTCTACCCAACGTGGGAACTAACTCCGGTAGAAGACCCGCTCTCTCTCGAGCGCCTCCCGACCCATGATCCACCCACGGATCACTACGTATTTAGCAGTAGTCCAGATGGCAAGTTCGATATCCAAATCTGTCTGACCTGCACCTCTAAGCACCTTCACGGCCCCATGAGCCGGAAACATCTACCAGGGCCAGTATAGCACAGGGACTCAAGACTTCAGGGGGGAAGAATCCGTCGCCTCAGTGTCTTCCACAGTCTTCTCCTGGGAAGGCCGGCGCTTCTTGGAGCGCACTCTCCAGTTACTCCTGCTGCGTGACCTGCGGGGCACCTTCTTGGGTTCCGATGTGGATGACGAATCCGAGCCCCTCCTCGGAGGAGTGTGCACCTTAACCCGCACCGTTTCGTCCGTCCATTCAAATACATCCTCCGGAGAGTTGAAGAATTGAGTGCGAGATTGAAACACCACCCGTAAGCGGGCCGGGTAGAGCAGGGCATACGGGATTTTCAACTCACGAAGGCGTGCTTTCGCTGCCGTGAAGGATTGTCGTAGCTGCTGGACCAGTCTGGTGTAGTCCGGGAAAATCAGGATTTTGTGGTTTTCAAACATGAGGGGGTCCTTGGCACGAGCCTGACGTAGGATGGTGTCCCTGTCGTGATAGTTGAGCAGTTTGGCTATCACGGCCCGGGGGCGAGCCCCGGTGGGCGGCTTCGGAATCAAGGCCCGGTGGGCCCTCTCGATGATGAAGCAGCGCGAAAGGGATTCTGGCGGAAGCCACCCCTCCAGCCACTGAGTCAAGAAGGCCTCCATATTCCCCTTCTCACAGTCCTCCGGAAAGCCCACAAAGCGCAAGTTATTTCTTCTGGCCGGTCCTACCGCGTCCTCCACTCGCAGCGCCAGGCCCTTTTGGATTCCCTCCATGGCAGCCACCTTCTTCTTGAGGATCACTACGTCGTCCTCTACCTCCGTGATCCTGGTCTCAGTTTCCGTGATGCGGGCGACAGCGTTGCGCAAATCCTGTCGAAGCAGGGTAACGTCCGCTCCGACCGCACCTATCTTCGCATCCAGCATATCTCTAGATTGCGTGATGGCTGTCATTAGCGCCGCATTATCTGGTCCCGAGCTCTGCTGTCCTCCTGAGGCCCCCGCACTCCCACTCGGTCCCGCAAATTTGTCCATCGGGCCCTGCTTGGAAGAGCCGCCGCTGTTGTTTCCTCTAGTCATTGTTCTCGTGGGGCTCACGCCCGACCGCCGGGGATGACGGGGTACAGAGACAGCCCCAACCGATCCCGTAGCGTCCAATGAATAGCACTCCAAGCAGGCCCGGCGCACTGCACCACAGGAGGTGTCCCACACCACTACACAACCAAGAGGCAAGCCACTTTAGGAGGGCCCCGTGGTGGAGTCAGGATATCTGAGGGTGGCCGTGCCCACCGACACGGAAGATGCGGAAGGCAGCCACGGCCCCCCCTCGTGGCACCCAGCAAAGACGGCCGTCAGCAATCCACAGGCGCACAGGAGTGCCGTCGTAGTTGGCCAGTGTCCCCCACCGCGGTCCGGCCCGACCGCCGAGTGATGGGTAATGCCCCACCGGCGCCCCGGGCACAGAGGGCTGGTGCAGGATCAAGTGGAGGTGGCGGGGGGGGGGGGTGTTGGTACTATGGTGGGGAATAGCGAGAGATCGGATGACTGCCGTCTCCCAGCGCTCCGAGGGCCACTAACCCCGCGGTCCGACTCGGCCGCCGATCGGGGCCAGGCACCTCCGCAGGAGCGTCCCCTCCCCCACCAGGCCGCACACCACGCGGCTCCCCCTTACCGCACCGTAGGAGTCTGGACGCTGGTCTCACCGCCGGTGGGTCTCTGACGCCGCTCACTCTACGCCAGGTATGCTTTGCCGCGGCCCCACAGGTCGCGCGGGCGGGGCGGCTCCCCACACCCCAGCCGGTCCGGCGTCACCTCACTTCCGGGCGGGGCGCCCACAAATCCAGGCCCCGGCTCCGGCGCTCAATGTAGGCCTCACCGCCGTCTCGGCTCTGCGCTGCCGGAGGCGGCAGAGATCACGCCTCCGGGGCCCCAAAATCGCTGTCGGGCCTTCTTCCCCTGCTCCCGCGGACAGCCTCTCACTTTAGGGCGAACAGAGGTCGGGGCGACGCAGGATATCAGGAAGGATCACTGGCGGCGGGACGGAGCTCGCTCAAGCCACGTCCGCCATGCTCGCCGTCTTGGCCACGCCCCCCGCACATCTTGCTTTTAGTTATTTGGTGTGAATCCGTTCAGTAGCTGTTGGGAAAATAAAGTTAGTGACATCTGTGACCATGAAGACTTTGTGAAAAATAACAAGCCTATGCAGGAAAATGCAGAGTTCTGATTGGCTGCAAACACTTCAACCAGGAAGTACTGGCAGTCATCGGGGGACTCGGCTCCAACCAAGACCCCCCTAAAAAATATAAAGAAATGGGGGCAGGGTAGGAATACCCTGGCCCCATTAAGTTTGTCCTGGAGCCCCAGAGGACACCAACATGCCAAAAAAGCAATAAAAACAAATATTACAAAAACACGATATTTGCGAATTCGCCGGAAAAATAATTTAAAAAAAACAAGCGCAGGCTCCCGTACTTGTTTTTAATTAACCCCCTGCATGGGCCATATCCCGGAGGGCACACCTTAAAAATAGAAGGGGGTTGCCTGGGGCTACCCCTCCTAGGGCTTATCACCTCCCCGGGGCACTGCTTATAATGTATTTGGACAGGCCCTCTCAGCTCTCCTGCACCCCAAGGACCACCAACTCCCTGGGGCAAAAGTAACTAAATGATTGTGGGGGAGCTCCAGGAACCACCACTTTCCCGGGGTACTGCTTATAATGTATGCCAGCGGGCCCACTCATTCTGCCCACGCCCCAGAGACCACCACCTTCACGGGGCAAAAGTAATTAAATGAATGCAGTAGGGCCTGTGTGCCCCCCTGCAGCCCCGGGTACCACCAACTCACTGGGGCTAAATTGAATTAAGCCATTTATGGCACTAGGGACCACCACCCCCAGGGCCGGCTCTTGTTACCTCCTGAGGTACCCACCCCCTGGAGGTAGCTGTTTGTTTTTGCTTGGTGGAAGCTGACCGCTCCCACCAAGCAAAAGCAAACATAACTCCATTTTCTAAAAGCCGTAGCTGTCAAACATGTCCAGCTTGCAGAAACCAGTGACCTATGTTGAGGACCACTGGGGGAGCCTCAAGGCCCCTTTTCCCACAACTCTGCAAGCGCACCTCCTGGCGCACTACTTGTTGGGGGATAAAGTCCCTTTGGATGCTGAGAGTCCTTGGGGTCCAACAACCCCTCCTGTTACCTCAAGTAAGTCCTAGACAGTGGGATTGCTGAGAGTCTATCTGAGCCCCCCCACCCCCCATCTCCACCCCTCTGCAAGCGTGTATCCTGGCGTACTACTAGTTCACCATTTACTGCCACTTACACACCCACTCTCCATACAGATACTCACACACACACTCCCTCATGTATACATTATTTTACATACCCCCACACTCTTCAATACACCACTTACACACCCACTCACTCACCCATACAGACATTGAACAATGGCATTGAAAAATGCACAGGTAGCAAATTAAGCATGGCATAGAAAAATATTCACCAACAGCAAATTTAGACTAGCATTGAAAAATACACTCGAACAGGAAATGCATGGCACAGAAAAAATCCACACACAGCAAATTCAGGAAAGCATATCTTGTATATAGTAAGGCAGAAAATTCACCATGGCAATAATAAAAATACACATTACAAACAAACTCAGCGTGGAAAAGAACAACATCCACCAATAACATCCGACGTCCCGGTGAGTGACCTCTCACTTAAAATTACCCTCAAGTCCCCGGTGCTTGGAGATCCTTCATAGTACTTCAGGCGCAAGGTGGAATGTCCAATCAGATATATTAAATCCTTGCGCAGCCATTCCTTCATAGGAGCGGTATTCTTTTAACTGGTTCAACTACAGGCAGCAGAGCTTCGACAGGAAGCAGAAACAAGTGGTTACCCTGATGCAGCTATTACAATCCTTCACATCTTTTCACACAACTGCGATCTCCCGCAACAGCTGATCAAGTGTGCAAGAGGCAACATTTTCAGTAATTCAGCAGTGAAATAAACATTAAACGGAAACCCTGTGATATCCTGGGAGCGTATGAGGTCTGTAGAGAACTGTCAACAAAGCGATTCACACTCAATTCAAGATGGTGTCTGTGAGGCTGGCGTCCATGTGTGTCACGTTACCCATGCGTGATTGGGACAATCAGCTGCGCAATCCAGACGTGCAAGAAGCTGAGTCCTGTGCTGAGTCTCGCGCTCAGGAACGGTACGTTTTTAAACTTTAACACTGACGGATAACCGTTTCTCACCAATAAATGCCTTAAAATATATATTGGTTCTTCAACATGCCAAACTTGTAGTCCTCTCAAACAGTGAGGCATGCCTACCCCGACGGAACGGTTCTAAAAGACTCAAAACATAGCCCTTCTTGCACTTGCCCAACTTGTAGTCCCCATAAGCAGTAGAATACGCTTAACCCAACGGGGTGATCAAAATCGACAAAAAGACACTCTTGCCCCCAGTAGAGAGTCCTCACACGTAAAATCTAGGAAGTACTCATTGCCAGCTGAATGTACAGTTGCGGCCGGAATGACTCACGGGTGGGGGCCTGGTTTTGGGGCCACGCGGGGGTTTACACAGGGGTTGGGGGGATATATAGAAAATAAATAAACGTACCATCCCGGGTCCTACACTGTCTCAGCTCCTGGCCGGGTCCCGTGGAACAGGAAGCAGGCAGCCTCCCTCCCCTTCCCTAAGCCAATCACAACGTTGCAATGGCAGTGTTGTGTTTGGTGGGGACGGCGCCTATGGGGAGGCCATTTTCTCCTTGTAGGCAAATGGAGAAAAGGGAGAATGCGCTTGACTGGAACAGTTAGGGCCCACAGCATTGGTCTAGCCACTTCTCCCCTGCCCTCCAGCCGACCCACCCACTCCCAACCAAGCCCTTCTGCTTTCTCGCAGTGCGAGAAGCAGAAACATAAAATGGTAGTTTTACCATTTTATGTTGCTGCTTCTCGCACTGCGAGAAAGCAGTGGGGCACTGCTCCTCCACCCTAATGGAGGAGCCGCCCCTGTGACTGTACACCAATAGGGTTGCATTTCAGCCCTCAAGTGGCTAATTGCACACACTGCCACTTCCCTACATCACACTTGCTGCATTCCTTGTTAATCAGTGCTGCCGACTCACTCCCCACCGGCATGTCTTGGCCAAGTGATGAAATTCTGTAAATGCCTACTTCAACTTGTTGGCGCACAAGTAACCATAAATCAGCATAGACTTTAAATTTAAACAGGTTAAAAGCCAAGACGTCTGATGACTGCAGGCTGTCTTGTCACAAAGACACTGGTGGGGCTTTCAGGGTGTTTCTCTTTTCTTTTTACGCTTAAATCACTCTTCCTCTTTGTTTCTTGTAGACTTTATTTTCTGCTTCAATCCCCTTTCACACGTAGGCCGTTTTGCAACTGCTAGCCAGTGTTGTAAAGGGAGATATCCTCTTTGTAGGAATGTAGCTAAGTAACCATGATTATAAGGTAGATTTATTGAAGATGATATCACTTAGTTCCAGGTTACAGTTAATTATAAGTAGCCCCACCAGGAGAAGCACCCTCACTGTTCAGCCCACTCTGTCTAACTGAAATACTTAGCAACCAGGCACTCGTCTACATTCCATACATCACACACTGCTGAGCAGCAGGGAACTGGGAAACTGTGGTGAGGATGCATTGCAACAACACAGGCTGCATCACCAGTATTTAAAGGTAATTAGAAAAAATCTATAAATAAATCCCACTTTAAGCCAGATCTGTCGTTAAAGAGAAATGAACTATTTTAAGCCAATATTAACAAGGTGCAAGGGCTCTGTGCAGTTGCTCAAAGTGAAGCGAGCTGAGGGGTAAATTGGGTTGACCCTTTGCCCCATGCAGTATGCTGCTAGTGAGCGGAAACAAAATATGAATGAAATGTAGTTTCCCAAAGGATCAAATCTACTGACGAAAAGCCTCTCTCTATGTGTATGATGTATAATATTTTTGGAAAAACAATAGTCTGTTGAGACCTATAAAGCGGCCTCAAAGGCCGCGCCTAAACATGCATTGCCTCTTATCTCTAAAGTATATTGCACTTAGCTTGCCATTTTAATAGTTATAATAGGAAATGCACGCAAAAGAATGTTTTAAAAGATCCCAGATATGTCCTCTGAAAGTGGTGGTGCTCTCGTTGGAAAAAAAAAAACCTTTGATTTCCTAGATTAAGGTAGGGGTTACCTTTATTAAAACTGGACGTTTGAGGTACATTTTTTACGTGCAGCATCTGGCAGAATGCTTATTGTGGTGCACTGTTAATTTAATAAGGTACTCTCTGCAGCAGAACTATGCATGATACAAGGACATTTGCAGGGCGATCCTATATCGCCACTGAAAGGCTGTGCTATAAAGTGTATATTTTTTGATATCACATGGGATTACGGTACAGCAAATGTTCTGACAAAGAGGACCATACTGAAATTATATAATAGATTCATTTACTCTGATCAAGCCTTGCAGGTTTATTTTGTGTTCTCGCCTCAGAGCTCTTCTTGTGCCCTACTTTCTTCTGCTGCCAAAGAGTATTTACTTTCATTTAGCCTTCTCACCATTTGGAGCATATCATTCCACAGACTGATAAGGGAAGCGCGTCAATGTATACTGATAACAGGCCATTAGTTGTAGGAGCCTGGTTACAGTTGAGATTTCTGCATCAGCCAGTCATAAAGGTAGCACCAATTACTCTGTCTTTTAACATGAGTAAGAGCACAGCAATCACAAAAGGTAACCTGGAGACCTCAAATAGTACTAGAGATTGATTCAGTCCTGGCTTAAACACAGTATATCATGTAGGTGAAGTGTGAATCACAATAGATATGGAGTTTTGAATCCATTTTTTTGGGGTAATTAGGACTAGGATTTCACTCTCGTACTAATATTAAAAATGTTTTAAATATTTTCACACAGTGTGATGGACAATCATTTGCTGTCAGTTGTTTGGCTGTATGTTTGGAACGTTTAAGGGTGTAGACAACTCGTTCCCAAGATGGCTTCGTGGCTGCAGCACCAGCTCTGTTTTCTGAGGTCTGTTCTTTGACCCAGCTGAAGCTAAATCATAAGATCGAATGAGTATTGATTTCAGGAGGACAGTTTTAGTAGACTAGGCAGCTCACATATTTCAGTGTGGACAGTGGCTCATTTGTAGTGGTTGGGGAACAGTTAAATGTCACTACACGAGCGAAGCAGTCCTAGCAGCCTCAAGGGTGGGCAGAGGAGAGGGCCAGGGTTGGAGTCTCGTTGGACAAATTAAAAACAAATTTTTTTTTGCAAACAATACATTTTAAAGCACGATTTTCCAAATAAAGAGGCTAAAAAGACACTGATTTTAAAGGCAGTTGAGAAGTGATACTGATTACATATTTTAAGACACCATGGTCTACAGAGCAAATCCTCCCCAGTAGTTTAGTTTTTGGGGCCATTCCCAAAGCATTTTACATTAGAGTGTAACTGTGGAGCAAATGTCGAATAAAAAGGCTATGAAATTTTGACATCCTCTTGCATTTCAAAAATAGCATTCATTTCTATCTACTTTGCAGTTCCTTTCGTTATGTTTCCATATAATAGGACAACAAATTTACTTGAAGAGAAACAATTGGAAAAGTTAAACATTGCACAGATCGCAACATCTCATATTTAAAAGAGCAGAGCTATCCACCCGAAACCTTGGACTACTTTTTTAGATATTGATAACTGGGTCATATAAAGTTATCAACGTTTACCATGAATTACCTTCACATATCTCAATTAAATTATATCAATGGCATCCTGAAATAGGCATTTGCAGCTACAATAACTGTGCCCCTTAATCAGCACGAGATCCCCTCCAAATAATTAGAAATTGTCGCTCCATGTCCCACAACTTCCGCCTCTTAAATTTAGTGAAAATGAAACATGATTTGTTCTCAAACAAACGATTTACATTTGCTTCAAATATACTTCTGTACTCCCAAATTTCAACTTGTTATTTTCAATATGCGAGTCAATTGTATAATCTTTCCCAGGTATCTCTCATTTGCCAGTCATGCCATGATGTGCCCTTGTTTTCCAGCCTTGCATTTTGGGCTCCATACTCCCATATGCCAGCCATGCCACGATATGCCCATTTGCTCTTTATGCCAACCAAGCTATAATGTGCACCTGTTCTACATAAGCCATGCCGTGCTAGTTTCTCTTCATTTGCCTCATGTCAGCTAAGCCTTAATGTGTTCCTGTTCCTCCATATCCGAGCCATGATATGCCTATTTCCCTCATGTGGAAGTGTTGCCGTTATGTGCGGATTTCACCTCATAACAGCCATGCCGTTATGTCCTCCTATCTCCATATGAAAGCAATGAAATCATGCTACTGTTCTCACTCATATGCCAATCTTTGGTGTAGTGTGCCCGCGTTCCCTATCCCAAAGCAAACACATTGCAATGGTTCTCTATACCCTGATATAGTTCAATGACTTGTTGGATTTTCGCAATATGTACCAGCTCCGCAATGTGGTTTCCATAGCCAGCGATATCATAACGTACCTATTCTTGCTGCATCTGCCTGCCATGATATTCTCAACTCCCCCATATATCATTTGGAAATGATTCAGACACAAGATCGCCCCTGACTCTCACCTCGCACACACTTTTTCTTTCTCTCTCTCCCTTGGCTCTGCTTAGCTACACAGCACATTGTTCCAGTGGATGAGAACAAGAGCAGCACGAACACATCATATAGCACTGCAGGGCCTTCCCTTGGGCCTTGCTAAGGAGAGCTGCTCAGTGTCTAGACCTAGAACCAGAAGAGGGGCAACTCTAGGTGAGGATTGGTAGACTTGAAACTGCCCTTTTGGCACAACTGTCCCAACTTGTCTTCCAGACTTGCAGAGGACCTAAAGACGGTGCCGGCTCAGCTGTTGAGTCCTTGGTGTGGCACCCATCACAGTGCTGGAGACTGAAGGGGTCCTTTTGTAAAAAGACAACTAGAAAAAAAATCGGTAACTGGTGAAGTGGAAAACCTAGTCAGCTTGTGAATCTGGTGCTTGTGCACTGATCACTCCATAGAACCTGGATGGTGAAACGCTAGGAAGGTGAAGGGGTAGTGCTCATTGTGGAGAGACCGCTCAATCATCAGGTAAAACAGATCTATCTTCTTCAGCAGTAATGTAAAATAAGTAACGGTCCATGATCCCCACAGCCCATATTGATACTAGCCGAAGAAGGCTAGAATCCAGAAAAGTATCCTGAAAAACCAAGGCAGCGTTCCTGGAAGAACGTACATGCTGAGCTATTGATAGAGAGCCTCAACAGTTCAACAGCTAAATTCAAATCCCACAATGGAAGCCAGACGAGACTTGTATAGAACCTGCCACAACAAATGCAGCCTGCATATAGAGTAGATTGGGGAGAATGGCAACAACGGGGCAGGAAATTGGCATGAAAATAAGTTGAAGCAATGGTCAATGAGGCTTACTTCTGCCATAAAATGTTTCCAATATTTCAACACTAGCCTGATGCTCAACTAATGCTTCTTCGGTCCCCTGTAGCAAACCTACTAAATTAGAACAGTCAACCTTCAAATTTAAAGCTCTTCAGCCTAGCAACGGATTTAAGATTGAGTACAGCTACTCTGACTGGCTGAACTAGAGAGTGGGCAATCAAGCGTCCAAACAAACCTGCGGAAAGTGATGTAACCCAGAAGCAGCAATAGGAAAGCTACACGCCCCAAAAAGACATTGGCGAATCATATGGGAAGAAGAATGATCGCACACAACCAAGAGAGATTCGGACAGCGCAGGCAAGCAATTTACAACTTAAAATGGTAAAAAAAAAAACGAAAGAAACACACATACTTGTTGAAGTGACCACAACATGGGCACATACTGAAAAATTGAAACTGCCTCAGTAGGAGGTTATGAATTGATACCAAAAGCTATGTTTTGTGATTGTAACATGCAAATCTCTCATAAAACGCACACTGACTCTTTCCGGAGTATGCACACATCACCTTCTCTTTCCTATTTTTCTCTTATCCCTGACTTGATGATGTACATAACGTTTGTACTTAAAGATTTAATAAACTGATTGGAAACTTTTGGCGTTGTTAATGAATAATGATGTTATGTGGTACCAAAATGTATTAGTCACTTAATAGAACAGCTAATAATAACAATTGTATTTTCTCTTTGAGATTTATTATCCCAAATTGTTCTCTTTATCTTTTAGGCTTGATGGATTTTCCTTTGAGTAAGTACTGCGAAATATTTGACTTGCCTACATGTTTTTGTATAGCAATTATTATTTCTTAAACAAATACACATTTGTGGAAAGTTGTGCCAATGTTTACTACCTAATACATGCAGTCTAGTTGATGTGGCCAGAAATCAACTAATATAATAATAATCAAAGGAAATGATTTGATTTTCGTGGATCAGAATATACGTGGTAGCAGAACGTTGTATATTAGGCATATCTAAACATTGTTCGACATACATGCTGGGTTCCGCTTTCTGTCATTTGGACCTGTGCATAGGCTTCGATGCTTCCATATTTTAACTTTACATTTCTTTCGCACCCTTGCTGTAACAGAGTTGCGATGATTTAAGTTATTGCTAAAAAAGATATGTTTTAATTACTAAAACAAATTGAATGCTTGCCAAAGGATACACTGCATTTTGTTCCATAGCCATTAGTTTCTTTGTAAACCATTTTCCTTCTGAATTCATGTCTTTGTTTAGAAGTGTTTGTAACTGCCATTCGTCCCATTTTCTCTTCAATACCCTAGCCATCTCTATTGCTTATTACTCGGTTTGTCAACTATATTTTAGAGGAAGTGCGACTATATAAAGGCGGGGTTCTGACGTAATTCGACTACTTACTGTGGCCAAAATATGAGAAATACAGTTTTTCTAATATGGCCATACATAATATGGACAGTAGACCCTGGCTTCACCTGACAAGAGGCTAGTTCCCTCTAACCCTCCTGCGTATGTCTCATGTCAACCCCCTAAATAGTGTCAAAGGTCTAATGGTGCCTCCTTTGACTCTAGTAAAGGAAACCTTGTGCAATAACTCCAGAGGGAATGCGTGTCAGTCATCTCCTAGGAAAATGGAGACGTAACCTTCACAAATTGCAGCCTGTTTGTGGGCCACATTTTAGAAGGTCTTGAAGCACCATGCCGTTTCCCCTACATATTGGCACACTCGTTGTGATGCACAGTGTGATGCTTGTGTGCCCAAGAGCACAGTTCTTGGATTACAGTCCAATGTGTTTGAATATTTCACTTTTTTTCACTGTGGATGCTTGAGAGATGGTGGTGAGCATTATTTTTTAATGGAATGTTACTGGTTTCAGTTTTGAAAGACGAGTTCTTCCAAAATGCATGATGTGGCAGCAACAGTGAAATATTTTCCATTGTTTTGGTTATACCTGCTTTTGAGGTGAATTAGTCATCAGGTTGTGCTTATGTGCTCCGGTATGGCCCATACTTTTCCGGATTAGGTGTAACTAAATATTGTGCCTGACCTGACCACGAATTGGATAGAGGAGGAAATAAGAAACAAACCGTGGCTATACCAGTCGGTTTGGATGAATGAAAGTGACTTTTGTGTCACTAATAAATTTAGGCACTCAATAAGTAATAAATACATATACTCTGTCTCTCGTTGCACTCATGCATCTATTCATCCATCCGCTGCCTCATTCTTTCATTCACACTCTAAAACAATCGCAACAAAACACACAAACTCAAAAACTTATACGTAAAAGAATGCAGGTAGAGAAAGGAAAATCTGCTGCCATCTAAACACAGTAGGCATTTGTTTGCAATACAAAACTAAAAATAGATGCAGGTGCCCATCTTTCAGAGGTACGGTAAATAGTCTATTGTTGTTTTAAAGTCCAGGATGGCCGACATATTCCGAACCAAGGTGTTGGCCATCTTGGAATGGTGAAACAATTATACAATATAGACAGCAACACTCCATAATGACTTCCTGGTTTGAAGGAAGTAGCCACATTGGATGAGGCATGCTACAGGTTAAATGAACGACAAGCAAGTCACTCGTTAGCACTGCCTGGAGAGCTGAAGTATTGACTTAAGTAATATTAAACTAAAAAGAGGACAAGGAAAGAAATTAAAGGGGAACCATAAAAAGGGAACATCAGTTATGTGATGATAGTTACCTTAGGGCACGAGTTATAGTCACTTGAGATAACTATAACTGCTGAATTTCTATGGCTTTGTCTGTGTACAATCTGAACCTAACTATGATGTCCCTGCAACCTTTGTTTTTTTTAGTGAAAAGATATATATATATATATATATATATATATATATATATATATATATATATATATATATATATATATATATATTATCGCCAAACCACACTTTCCATGAAAGAAGGCGCTGACTCCGTGTATCTCAATTCAAACGTTTATTTTCTCGATCAGTTTCTGCTCAGACGCGTTTCGGCGGCCTGCTCCCGCCTTGCTCACTAACATCTGACCATATTGCTGTGCACTATATATACATATACATCATGTCTTGGGTTTCAATTAACAAAGCTAATTAGCATTATTGGTTGCTATGGTAATCAGGTTACACCCTTGCGGCGACGTGAAAAGTTTTCTGACTCAGCACATTAATTTCATGGCAGTCTCTTTACCCTTTCTTTTCGTCAAATCATATGTTGATTTAAAACATTAACTTCATGTTCAAAACATTACATTTAGCAAGGGCGTGCAAGTAAATTGTTTCCGCACTGAGACTACTCAAACATCAAATATACAATACATCCGTAGTGTCTTGACATTTCGTTTACCACTCCCCGTTTTACCCATGGCCCGTATTGACTCTCATGGTTCGTTGTTTAACTGTGGCTGGGATAGTACCCCGATTCCGATTGGATGTGCCCTGTTAGTATGTCTATAACCATGGTAACCACACCGCCAGTACTTGGTTTGCTTGCTGGTTCCGGGAGCCATAGCACAACTTATTTTTACATAGGAACAGATGTCCTTGTTTGCGGCATGGTGCCGGTAAGTGCGTGCGTTTAATTATTTCCTGGCAGACAGCTAAGAGATTCTAGCAAGAATTATTGCAGTACAAATCTTTCTCCCCCCAGGGTTTGTCAGGGGTAGTAACCAACATACACATCCGTCCCTACAAAGATAATCTGTGACATTTCATTTAACAGAATACCAATCTGTTGGCTTAAATACAAAGAAATAAACCACCATTAATTGCCTATTGACTTTAACATATGTTTATGCAATCCATAGATCAGGCTACTACATTTATCATAATGTTTCATAATGAGCTGATCAGACCTATGGTGTTGGATATATTTTTTGCTACTAAGCTAATCAGGCCTCTAGCTGTTATTATTGACTTGTAACAATAGGCAACTCAGACACACTATGTTGGTTCCCCCCAAGGCACCCATTAGGTATACCATAATAAAATTACAACTATATACACAATGTGTTAAACAAATATAAAACCTCTACTTACAAACCCTAATAAGGATTACCATGGTGTAAATCATTTGTCCCTATGGTTTGTTCAGGTGGGTCCCCAACACCAAAACCTTTGCCTACCAAGGTAATCTACGAGATTCCTTCTAACAAAATACCTGCGTAGAGGCTTTATCACATAGTAATAACAATTCACTGTTAATAGCCTATTGTCATTTCCACATGCTTTCCACAATAAGTAAAGCCTACTTGGTTTGTCATAACATTTCCATAGAAACGTATCAAACCTAAAGAATCTGACATTACTTTTTCCTGTGTACTCACCAGCCCGCTAGCCCTCACTAATGGCTTGACACTGTATAAAACACAGGTTTATTGAAGGCCATATAAACTTGCAACCATCATGCATACAGTTGTAAAATTATAAATATGTACACAATTACAGATGGAAAAAAATATACAACCCATTTCGATAGCCTAACAAGAATCAACACCGGGATATCTACTTCCAGGGTTTGTCAGAGTGGGTGATCAACACCAAAACGAATACCTGTTATGGTAATTTCGGAGATTATATGTAATAAATTTCAAAGACCTGTAACCTAATGTCACAACAGTCCACTGTTAGAGGCTCATTGGATGTAGTATGTGTTTTTCAAAATACATACGTCAGGCGTACTTCCTTTGTAATAACGTTTCATAAAAAACAGGTCAGACCTTTGGCATCTGGTATAACATTCCCCAGCACACCAATCAACCCTATAGCTGTTATCTTTGGCTTGTTACCATAACCAACTCAGGGCTACTGTACTGAGTGTAAGCTTTCCCACAATGCAACCATCAGGTGCGCAGTTATAAAATTGCAGATGTATACAAAATTACAGTTGGCATGGCCAAATACTAGGTCTTCTAACAGGGCTTAACACAGATTCTCACTGTGCGAATCATCTATACTGATGGTTTGTAAGAGGGGGTAACCAGTATCCAAGCATATGCCTGCTAAAGCAGTTTGTGAGATTTAATGGAATAAAAAAACTGTAGGCTTTAAATCAGACTAATGCTAATCCACCCATAAATGTCTATTGAGTTTCATAACCAATATACCATGCCTACTGCCTTTATTGTAACTTTCCATGGTAAACAATCAGACCTATTGCCTTTATCATTGGCATGACACTAGAACCAGCTCAAGTCTACTGGACTGAGCATAAGCTTTCTACAAGGCACCCACCCAGCATAGAGTCATAAGAGTACAAATGTATACAGAATTACAGATGGAAAATAAAAATACTATATTTTCACATGGAGCCTAACAAGGATTATTGTTGTGCGTATTTTCTGTCTTTCAGTTTGTTTGGGTGAATCACCAACACCAAACCTCTTACCTACTATAGCAATCTGTGAAATTCCATGTAACAAAATACCTGCTTACAGGCTTTAGTAAAGTGTCATGACAATTCATCCTTGAAAGCCCGTTCTCTTTAACACATGCTTTTCACAATAAAGTCAAGTCTAATGGCTTTAGTATAACATTTCGTTATATTTCCTGAATCGTAGCATGACTTTTCCCAATGAACCAATGAGGCCTTTACCCTTTAATATTAGCTTTAGCTTTACCCAACAGTGGCCTATTCAAGTGTACATAAACTGGCAACCATCATGCATACAGTTAAAAGCACAGCTTGTAAAACAATGTAACCCCTCTCAACAGGGCCTAACAAGAATCATCACAGTGAAAACCCCAGGGTTTGTTTGAGTGGTAGGCTAGCGCTAAAACCCTTGCCTACTACTGTAATCTGTGAGAATACAGGTAACAAAATACCTATATGTGGGATTTAATGTAGGGTAATAACAATTCACACTTAAATGTCTGTAGATGCTAACATATGCTTTTCACAATAACTGTGTCAGACCTAGTAAATTATTATAACATGCCCTAGTAAAAAAATCAAGCCTATAGGCATGATCCACGGCCTGCCATAATAACCAACTCAGTTCTACTGTATCGAGTATAAGTTTTACTACAAGCCAAAAAGTGACATACAAGCAGTCTTTTTAGTGAAAGCACACAAATGTGGCCCAATCAAATCCTGTACTCAGGGGAGCCAACAAGTGTATGGAGCTGAAGTACCTCTCTCAAGTGTTACTCTATAAGTTATTTTTGTTGATCATATACATTTAGGCAACAGTTGCACTCTAAGCCAAACGTAAAAATCCCTGTATATTAGTGTAGCCCTGGGAGTACCATGCTGCTGTCAAACACAAATCTGGTCTCTAAAATCTAAAGTTAATGATGGGAAAGGAGGATGCTAGGAGTGCAATACATTGCTCATGGCTACCCTCCTTCCATCTATGCTGCTGACAGAGAAAGACAAACACAGTACATTATCTAGTTATCTAAGACACTTTAATACCATTTCAGTGTCATGTGTGTGCCCCTGAAAGTTCAATCTCAGGCAACTGGGTAAATAAAATTATCATAGCTAAATTTTTTGTGGAAACTTAACTTCTGCCTAACCAAAACCTGTACTCCTAGGTCCCAACATGCGGGCCGAGCCAAAGCCCCTCTCTTGTTGATTCTCACACAATTATCTGGTGACAGCTACTCTGTCAAGCCAGACCATAAAAACTACTGATGACTTCTTCCCCTCTATTAATTTGGAAACACTGATAGTGGGTCGAAGGTATCCCATTTGTGTCATTAGAACTCCCTACTACATCGGGCGTGTGTGTGTGTGTGTGTATATATCATACCTTGAAGATTGATAACCCTGAACCTTGAACTGTCAGCAGTCCTATAAGGGCACAATCTTACTTACCACCCCTCCTCCTATCACTTATCACCACAAATTCTTCTCTCAGATGTTTCTTGACGTGGAGAACTTCTAGTTCAAGGTGCAGTGACGAAGTACCACCAGTGGTGATTGCCTGAGTATTTATATCCCCTTATTAGCGGTGTTTGGAAGGATAAAGGGTCTTAATACATCTTGATACCCTCTTGGATCTCCTTTTTATCTTTATTCTGCCAAATGAGTAATTAGCAAGGATGGATTTTTTGGACTCTATCAAAGAGATCAATGAACTTGGCAATTTTCTTGTGCTATGTTTCATTAAGGAGAACTTAAATTGTAAAGGGCTTTGATATCACCAACAGGTGCTGGTACCAGAGAGAGCCACGTTCAGTGTTTAAAAAGAATACAATTTTGTTTTTGTTTTTATGTCCCTGTTTTGCGATCACCTGGCCTTTTGCGTGATATGATATTCATAAGACTTTGAGTTAAAAATCTCAGGTGCACAAGGGTGGGCTAACCCAAATAGTTTTCAAGCCACTCTAGCCTGTGTCCACTTTACACCTTACAAGCTGGGTACTTGGAATGATAAAGACGACCACAAATAACTGCCTGTTTCTCATAAACATTTGGCAAATAACTGCTTGTTTCTCATAAACATTTGGCTGGAGGGGCATTGGCCTCTATGGATTATGGTTTGGATGGAAGTTTAAATAGAATTTTCATATTTTATCTTCGGCTTTGTCTTGTTCTCTCTATCACAAGAAGGCAGCTCCGAAATCTTAAGCCTTTACTCTTTTTATCTGTCTAACCACTGATATTCTTTCAAAGCATTAAATGTGAATGGAGAACATATTTTCTTGCAATCATGGTTCATACCTATTTTAGAGGACTACTTCAACCTTGCTTAATTCCTTCTTGTCCTCATTCACTTCTCCTTGCCTTATGAGTATCATGGAAAAGGGTTGACAAGGCTTAAAATAGTTGTTGAGCCTCTCTTTAGACATTAGTGCATTCGGACTCTCTAGGGGTTTGTGTGAAGATAGACTATACAAGCTTGCTGTGAAGAAGCCCCGATGCAGACTGCAACTACTTCCCAGTTTGAATCAACAAAAAGAGAAATATGTATTCTAAGAGTGATGGCAATACAGGCGACCCAGCACTTCCCACATGTAGAACAAGTCTTACATCACATATACATTTGTTAAAAGTTATCCGTCTGTACAACTGCTCTTGATGCGTCTATATACTAAGTCAACATGTTGTAGAGTCTCTATATTGCCTACTTCATCCTCAAGCCTCAAGTGATTAAACAGGAAATGTACTCCGTTCAGGTTGCTTTAGATTTCTGTCTTTGGTGTGTGATCTTTGTGAATAGAATATACATTCTAACGTTCTCCAATACTTTTCATTAAATGTTTTTAGTTGTCAGAAACGAATATTTCTTGAGGCGTGTTTCATTTTGGTTGATGGTTTGATCAAAGAGAACACTTTTTTAGTTTAACCTTTAAAGAAAGTCGTCCCTATTTAAGCTTTAAGGCTCCACAGCACTTGGAATTGACACTTGTTTCTTAGCCATCTCCTCACTGCCACCAGTATAAAAGCCACTCAGGAGACTATGTTATGTTATGTTATGTTAATTATGTCTTTTATAGCGCACGGCTACTCAAAAAGAGTGTCCCGGCGCTTTATTGACAGCCTGAGAAAGACAAACACAACACACAGATAGAAAAAGCGGAGAGAACTAAAAAAAAGGGGGAATTAGAGGGCAAACAACCAAGTTTTAAGGCCCTTCCTGAAGGCCAGCAAATTCGAGGAACTACGCAATGCCAGAGGCAAGGTATTCCACAGCTGTGGGGCCCGCAACCTAAAGGAACGGCCTCCAATACGGGCCTTCTTCACGCGAGGGACCGTGGCAAGGAACATCGATTCTGATTTTAGCGCTCGTGCCGGATGATAAAAGGCCAGCCTCCTTTGCAGATATTTAGCCCCTGAGGCATGAAGGGCCTTGTGAGCCAGAGTCAAGGCCTTAAAAACTATCCGCTTCCGGATAGGGAGCCAATGGAGAGTCTGTAAAAGGCCGGAGACTCTGGCTCGCCTATGAAGGCCGAATATGGCTCGCGCGGCCGTATTCTGGACCATCTGCAGCCGTTGCAAGAGATACTCCGGCAGGCCAAGTTATAGGACGTTGGAATAGTCCAATCTTGAACCAATTAAGGCCTGTACCGTAGTCCTCCTATGATCCTCAGAGAGCAAAGGAAGAAACTTCCGAAGCATCCTGAGGAGGGCTAAACAGGTGCCAGTAAGCGCAAGGATCTGAGATCTAAAAGTCAGGCCACAGTCTATCTTGATCCCCAGGTTCCTGGCCGACTGAGATGATTGAGCCGGAGGAGACATATTGGCGGGCCACCATCCCTGCCAGGCTGGATCAGATTGGCAACCGAAGAAGAGTACCTCCGATTTATCTGAGTTGCACCTGAGGCTGTTCAGCTGGAACCAATTAAAAACAGCCCCAAGGCACTCACGGATACTCTCTCCATCAAAAACCTCTCCTTTCCCGCAGGTAAAAAGGAGCTGGGTATCGTCAGCGTAGGATACGATCTGGGCCCCGAAAGACTCAGCCAATGCCGCCAGAGGGGTCATAAAGATGTTAAAAAGAGTCGGGCTCAGCACCGAGCCCTGCGGGACTCCGACTCCCAAAGGCGGCATCTCGGCCGAACTGGATGAGGCCCAGACCGTTTGCCGACGGCCAGCCAGAAACGATCTAAACCAGCTAAACACCGTCCCCCTCAGACCGATCTCAAAAAGTCTGGCGAGCAAACCCTCGTGGGGGACGGTGTCAAAGGCCGCCGACAAGTCAAGCATGACCAGCATGACTTTCCCACCCGAATCCAGTGTCTCCTTGATGGCTTCAGAGACCTCCAGCAACGCCGTCTCAGTACTAAGATTGGGGCGAAAGCCAGACTGCGTGGGATGAAGCAGATCGTAAGATTCCCAAAAAATTGGAAAGCACACTATGCACATGCTTCTCCAAGATTTTTTCCAACGCGGGGAGGAGAGAAATAGGCCTATAATTGGCCAAAACCGCGGGATCAAGACCTGGTTTTTTAAGGAGGGGGGTGACCATTGCCTGCTTCCAAACCTGCGGGACCACCCCCTGGCTCAACGAAAGATTCAGGAGGGGATTCGCCAATGGATTAACAACTACCGCCATCTTCGCCAACAATTTGGCCGGGCATGGGTCAAGCGGCGAACCCGATTTAAGATTGGCCATGAGTGTCAATGACGAAGAAGCAGAGATGGGCGGAAAGTCTGACAGCACAAACCCTGGAGGGACCGATGGAACTGGTCCGTCCACGGAATTAGGGGAAACTACACCCGACCTTGATGGAAAAGAGTCCTGAATCAGCTTTATCTTAGTCGTAAAAAAGTTGGCGAGATCGGAGACCCACGTCTCGGTAGGGACGGTCTGGGTCGAGTTCGACCGTGGGGCCGTAAATTCCCTAACAATCGAGAAAATCTCCTTGCAGGAGTTAGAAGCAGCCTCAATCCTCCTAGCAAAATAGCCTTTCTTCTCTCGGAGGATATCCCGATGATAGGCTTTGACCATAGTTCATAGTGAGCGAGCCTGGCGGCAGAGTTATACTGAACACGCCAAGCCCTTTCGGCCACCTTGCACTGCCTACAGGAAGCCGACAGTGCTTCCGTGAACCAAGGGGCAGAAACCCGTTTGGGTGTCGACCGTGAGGCCTTTGCAGGGGCTAAATCGTTCAATCTATCCAGAAGCCACGTCTGCAGGGACTCCAAATCCCTATCCAAATCCCCGATGAGGGGACAAGGATGATCATAGGATGCCTGAACCAACATTTCTGGGGTCACCCGATGGAACACTCTTGAGGCTAGTCCCTGTTGTCTGAGGGCCATGCTCGAAGGCTTCTTAGTACCCAGTACATGAAAATTGATCAGCCGATGGTCTGTCCATAGGACCGGTAGAAGTGCCGTCACCTCTATAGGGGCCGTGGAAAAGACCTGATCTAAAGTATGGCCTTTATCATGCGTTGGTTCAAAGGCAAAGGGGGCCAGGCCCAAAGGGGCCGTAATGTCAGACAGTTTAATCACAGCTGGATCCAAATCGTCATCCATGTGGAAATTAAAATCCCCAGCCAAAATACAGTGATCGGCTCTCAAAACCAGAGCTGACATTACCGACTGTAGCTCATCAAAAAAAGAGCCATCGGGGCCGGGGGGCCTGTAAACTAACAACCCTTTAACCGATTGATGCGGCGCCAATGTCAAAGAAAAAGCAAGGGATTCAGACCCTGTAATGGCCTCCGTCGGGATAATCGAGCAGATAACCGATTTGTTCACTACAAGTGCCACCCCTCCCTTCCGATCTATCTTGCCTGTACACATTATATTCAGAAGGAATTGCTATGGCAATATCGGGGTTAGATGAGACTCCTAACCAGGTCTCTGTCAGCATCAGACACAGCGGCTTTTCCGTGGACAGGAGATCAAAGAGCTCCTGAGCATGGCTGCGCACTGATCTAGTATTCAAAAGCAGGCAGAGATGCTTCACACTGTCCATCTCTTGGTTAAATAACAGAGGCAGGCTATTGCCTGGAGACCAACCGCAGCCCGGGCTATCCACTTACATTAGAGCGCTGGCCAGTGCTTAGTTGCTCTCTGTCAACGTGTGTTGAGGAAAAATAAGTGCCGGCCCCGAAAATAAGTGGGGGTGGGTTCCACTAGTAGATATCGGTTCAAATTATGCACCTCTGGTTCTGAACCAGATATTTCTGTAGGGAAAGCCTTAGACAGACTGTCAAGCTTTGGACAATGGACTGGTTGCTAATGGTGGTTTATTGACTATGTTTCGAGATTCTTTAGCTGGGAGGTGGGGGGTTTTTGTTTCCTAAGTCTCCACCAATATCCTACTAACACTTCGAAAGGCAGGTTTCATAATTAAAGTTTTTGTTTTGTTAGTGGCACAGAGACAGCAATATTTTAACTGGGTATACAATTATCTCTGACATATGATTTGCTATAACAGCATTTTTTTTTCATTGCACAGTGATGGCATGGACACGGACAAGGACGATCCACATGGAAGGTAATGTATTATAGGCTCAATTGCATTATTGAATTTACAGAACCGTATTGACTATTGGATGTATGGAACAATAACGAGTCACAACATATCATTGTGCACCAGTACCGAGTGCAGAATATTGACAACACAAATTTGTCTTCGTAAAACTATGTGTGTACGTGTAGATTTAGTATTCTTAGCTCCACATTGAAGCACATGATAGTAAATCTATACTTACCTATACATACTTACCGTAACAATATAGTGGTGGTGAGTATTTTGCACTCATTTCAGGACAGTATTAAATACTCAATTGTGGTAGAACATCCATTCTCCATACTTCTGGGATGTCCAAGCTCGTTGAAAGGCATTTTCAAACACAAAAGCAATGTAATGATAAATATTTGTAGGAAACATTTGGATTTCAGGCTCTGCCCCCTTCCATTGTCAACCTGCTTCAATGCCTCATTTATTTGAGGTTATTGGACGTACTTAACAGCAGTTTGATACCTAAGCTCTTTGTCTGGCCCAAGCACCATGACCTACCTGCCTGCTACTGCTAAGTCTTGCTACCCCATACGCTGTTGATAAAGGCCTGTCCAAAATGCTGATCATGGCAGATCTGAAGCTGGCTCACCTTGTTTGTGCCTGGGACAGAGCACCCCTTTTATGATTATATGCATTGCTATTCTCTATCCTGCAGGACCTTGTTTAAATGGCTTCAGTGGTGGCCTGCCATTATGCTTTTGGCCATCCCATATAATTTACAGGAGTTAGTGAAACAGAAGCAGCAGAGATGTAAACTGCCTAAAATGCGAGAGTCCTGTGTTTTGACACACACCCCTTTCCCCAGTGTACTGTGGGCCTTGTGGTCTGTGCTTTGTGGACAATGTGCCCTACCTTCAAGGAAGGAGTATACAGTTAGCTCTTTACCAGGTAATTCAAGGGAATTCCTGAGTATGAATGCAGCTAGTACACAATGAATAATAAACAGTGGTTTACCTTGCTTAGATGACTGCTCAGCCTAACAGTAGTGGCACTCCGAGAAATTAAATCATTTTTTCACTTACTGCTGTCTGTGCTGTGGCCGCCACATAAGTGTCCAGGTGACCTAATATTACCAGGCTGTTTTTTTTAACGTCGTTATTGAGTTTTTAAGATTACAAATGCATGTTAAAATGCATTATTATGCTGCTTATACACTTAGCATTGTGTACATGTTCATGCATAAGTATCCGTTGAGAATATGCAGTGTGCCATGTATCACACATAAAATGGGTTAGAAGGCAATGGAGTAGTCGGGGACATACCAGGGTGGTTTACCCAACAATCTGGGAAGCAATACTGTCCTTAAGCCTTTCATTAGAAGCAGCATGCCTTACCAGACTTAGTTTGGGATGTAGCATTGCCACTAATGAACCTGTGGAGTTCCTGGCCAAGACCGAATACAGGTTGAGCCATGCTTTAGTGTTCTGGGCACACACGTGTACACACGAACATGATTGATTAAAGACACTGACCTGAGCTGACAACTTTGCAGATTGTCTGGTACAGTGCTCACCAGATGCACGCAGGGTACCCACTTGTGGTAAATGAACGCTTCTTAGGTGGCTGCCATCTAACCAGCCAGTTTCAAATAAGTAGTAAGGAGCTTCTACCCTATATGGATGTCCTCATTCCATACCGGCAGCAAGTCAACCTGTGGTCATTCTCTGCGAATGTGCCTAGGCTACAGGTTTGATCAAACTATTGATTAGTCTGTGCCCCTGCTGTCGCGGCACCATGCCTCTTGCCTATTATTTAGGACTGATTGAACCTCGCTACACTCCCTTTTATTCACGTTCATTTCTCCTGGCCATGTGAGTATCATTGAAAACGCTGGACCTCATCTCATCCATCAGTGCAGTAGGACTCTGTAGGGGTTATTGTGATGATATGCCACACAAGTATGCTGTGGAAATATCCAGATACACCAAGATTTGACCCCACTACTTGATGGCCGGGAGGCAGAACTTTTGTGTGCAACCTCGCAGGCATAAGCAAGGTTGAGCTATATACTCCAAAGAGCTGGCTTGCTTCCTTTTTCACCTTCATCGTTATCTTTTGCTTCTTTACATAGCAGACTAATCAGTGTTTTGTGGGTTTCATAATTTCTGCATATATTTTGGCTAGCATCTCTTTAACCTATGCATGACTATGCCTCACAAGACAATCATTACAATACTCCATTTTGTCATATATGCAAAAGTTCACTTTTGTTGGGAGCATGTTTGGCAATTCTACCTCCTTTGGCATAGCCATGCATACTAAAATTCCCTCTTCAACTTTCTGACCATTTGATACTAACCCATACCCCACTGCTTAACAACTCCCCCATCAATATTTCCCTCCATCATTCCTCTAAATAATGACAACTCCAATGTTATGCCTTATGGATGGTATGTGTTCTCCTTTCCAACAATACATTTCTTTGATTGGCCTACCCACCTTGGAGCCATGCCCTTCTTCATTGATTCCTCTTTCTTTCTCTCTCTTCCCGTCGTTCCTCTTCCCCCTTTCTCTCACTTAGTTTTTCTTCACCGTTGCGACCTCAAACCACTTGCCCTAAGTGGCAAAACGTATTCTGATATCTTCTAACTACCCAGTCCACTTCCAAATCGTGCAACCGGGTGTGTGGTTGACTCACACTTCAGCAACTTAAACAAAAGTGATGTATCAGTGTTTTTGACAATGTGACATGTTTCTGTAGCAGCCCACATCATTGTGCTGTTCTTGTCTTCTCTCAAGTTACCCGGGTGCAGAGGGCGTTACATGCGCCTTCACCCATGACCTGCATTGGGAAGCCATCATTAAGGGTCTCCATTATGTCATGTGTGCAAAAGGCCGCTTTTATTGCCGCAAGCTGGACAATTGTACCTCCTTCAGCCAATCCGCACACAATAAAATGCGCTATTCATCTTTCTAACAATGTGTTACTAAGCAATCCCCACCCCAAAACATCTGTATGCCCTACAGTTCCCTCTCCAAGCCCCTAAACAATGACAACAATTCAACGCTATACATTAAGAATCTCATATGTTCTCCTTTCTAACAATCAATGTCCTTGTTTGAATTTTTTGTTTGAATCGCCTTCCCGCCCTTAGACCATGCCCCATCTCATTGTTCCTCTTTCTTCCTCTCTGTTCCCATACTTCCTCTGTCCCATGACTTTCTTCTGCTTAACTATCTCTTAGTCTTTGCCCCTTCAACCTGCCACTAGAAAAAAATTCCTCTGAGGTGTTATTTCTGCCCCCCCACTCGTTTACAGACACAGTCTCGCACTCTCCACCCAACACCATTAGCATCTCCAGATATAACCTTTTTCCAAGCATAGAAAGATGGAATCCAACATGGTGGAATAGCACCAGGCACTCATAAGCTATCTCCTTATGCTTGAGTATCTTAATCCCTTTGGTATTTCAAAACCCTCAAATTTCCCTGTTAACCAGATCGATGCTCAGCATATTCCCCTCCTGTGCTGAGATTTGCATATTCCCTTTATTCATGACGAGCTGGGCTCGTCATGAGCGTGCGAGGAGGCTACCTCATGACGAGCCCAGCTCGTCATGAGCG
The DNA here is from genome assembly GCF_964261635.1 of Lissotriton helveticus. NCBI lineage: Eukaryota > Metazoa > Chordata > Amphibia > Caudata > Salamandridae > Lissotriton > Lissotriton helveticus. The sequence continues at coordinate 736,250,953 of NC_136061.1, read as the reverse complement.
TGGAAGGGGTTAACCTCTTTCCGTGCTGTGCAAAACGTTTCAGGCAACATCTGTGTCCATCCAAACTGAATCATTGCCCACCTTTCTTGTAGGCTTTCCAGGTCCCTCTTCATCCTCTTAATCAACTCCAGCCCCCGGGACTGAACCAAGTCGTTCTCCCTAAGGTGCAAAACCACCCCATCAGGTCCCGGCCATTTCTCTCTCAGCTTCCATAGCCCAGGCATCAGCTGAACCCATGTCATCTCACCTAAATTATACAGCAATATCACCTTTTCTTGATACAACCTCAGCTGTCGACCAAAGAATTGCTTCCTGGCCTCATCCCAACCCACTTCACAATGGAATGCTTATATATCCAAACTTCCTTCCTTTTACCTTTCTCCTTCTCCACACAGGTGGGATAAAATGACAAACCATTAAGGCTGCTTTAAAAACCTTGCATCTCCGTATTCATATTTCCCTACATACAATCAATCTTTCCTCTCTCTCCCCCAAAGTCTTTCAGCCTGCCGGCACTAATCCCCAAACTACCCTTCCATCACCGCACCTTTCTGAAATCTGACTCATTGCACCCCACTTGCTACAGGAGCATCTCATTGCGCCCGGCATATGCCTGGCTAAAACACTTTTTCCGGACTTATGTCTAAATACCGACCACCCCACCATGCCCAGGATGGTAAAGACGTATCCAGCCAGTACACCAGGCACACTCCCAGCTCCCCCGACCTTCTTAGCCATACTACACTACCTCTGCCCTTCTCATCTCTATTAATCCTCTTGAACTGAGGGCCCAACCCTTGAACATTTCTCATGATATCTTCCATCTCCAAGCCCCGTTCATATCTTGTTCCTACTATTTCTGATATTCTACATGACCCGAAAAATAATATTGTAAAAAGTGGCCCAAACAGCATGCTCTCCCAGGTGGTTGCACATGCAAATCTCACCGGGTCCATCCCTTCGTTAACTACTTGGCCCCAGGGTATGGTGTGCATTATCAAGTTTCAAATATTGTCCTGCAAAAATAATGTATCCAGAATATTGACTGATACTATCTCTTGAAGGTAAGTACATATAGGTAGGTATGAGTTTGCTATCCTAAACTCCACATCTATGTACCTAAATAAATGAATATATTTGTATATGCACATGTTCATAATATATGCGATAATCACTGTGTAGTTATGTTTAGGTCAAAGTCTCCATTGAAAAGACATTGCTTGATTTCTTGATAACTTTGGCACAATTCGAGAAATCAGCACAAAACGTTCCAAAAAAGCTAATCCAACTTGATTTCGGTTTTGCAGGTTTTGTGCTGGTACATGGGAGTTGGGGTAGGGTCAAAGTAGTGACATTTCCCATTTTAACTCCCATTTTGAAGGGAGAGGAATCTGCACCGTTAGTACAAGGACAGTCTGCACCACAATAGGGCCTGAGGATCCAAAGGCAATGATTGGCTGGTCGCAAGAGAAAATGTTTCTTTGCGTCCACCATTACAGGACACACAGCATGTTCCAAAGATCCTGAAAATGAAAACAAAAGGTCAAGTAATGGGGTTCGATGATCACAACCAGGACCCCTAGGATGAATGGGGGGTTTCAAAGGGCCCCTTATAGAGTTGTCAATGTCTGTTCACCGAGTCGTATGACTAAATCTCTAGGTGATACTGAAATCACGGAACAGCCCTGATTACAAATGCAGGGCTGAATTCCAATCTCTATGCAAACACATGTTTGCACAGGCATCAGAATTACAAGTTGTGAGATATCACAGCCTCCCAGTTTCCCTTACTAAATTCGGGCAAGTCACACCTGCTGAGATTTGTTGGGGGAAAAGGCCCATAAAAAAGGGAAAAAATGCAAAATTAGGTGTATTAAATACTGATTCCGAATGTTATGCCTCATTTGCTAGTTAGAAAGTTGTAATAAGAGGCATTTACTGTATGTGGTGTATATATATAACTGAGGGGTAATCATATTTACCACATGTTGCGAGGCAAGACAAAGGGCTGGCCATGTAAATGGCCAGGACCTGTGCACGGCCATATAACTTGGCCAGGACCTGTGCCCAACTGGCCATTTGCAGCCAACCATGTTACAGACAGCAGTGCAGGACACAAGAGATAAGTATGTTTTATTGTTGGTTTGCAATAGAACTATTTTTAGAGGGCTTGACATTTTGCTTTTTTTGCATTTCACTGGTTCTTTTTCTTAACAAGTGTGAAAGCTGCTTGTTGAGACCACCTGTCATTTTTGTTTTAGTGATGGATCCCAAAAATACCATGCTGTGCCCCCTCCATGGGGATTTTAATAAAACAAGCACAGAGCCTTCGCTTTTCGATGGCTCTGTGCTAATCCTATGCTTAAAAAAACTTTGCTAGAAAATCAGACATTCGATGTGAGCAGATTCAGAGTGTCATTGGTGTTGTAGGGTGCTCTATACACGAGCTGTTTTCCACCTAAACGTAGGAACTATCCAGAGTGCTCTGCTTCTTTGTTTGCATATGTGTGTGTGTGTGGGTTTGTGTGTGTGTATAATTTGTAGCCAAACCAACTTAAACTACACAAACCTTAGAAATGTAAACGTTCGTTATAACTTGAATTTAAAATTTCCGCGCCAACCAAAACGTTCTATAACTCGCACACCTTCATACAGAGCATTGTGAACTCGCTAGGCAGACTAAATCTGTCACATGACAGTCAACCCTGTTTATCCACCATCTGTGATGTCACAGTGATTTGGCTTGGTTCCAAACAGGAGCCTCCATTTGGATGATTCTCGTTGGACTGGCTGGAACGTGATAGACTAGGTACAGTCTAGGTTTGATTCAAGCAGTACTTTTAAGCCTCCCTCCCTGGCTCCATTTGCCATATCTCCTCTTCTGTGCCCTACCTAGCCTTCCTACCGTGCCGGAGGACTCCACTAGGAAAGTATGCCACCAACCATTCGGCTCCTTACAGCAGTCACGCACAAAGCGCTGTCCCAACGGGTAGCAGAATTGGTGAGGAAACCAGTCTGTTGAAGGGTGCCGGCAATGTTCCTGAAACGAGACAAGTCAAATTTGTTAAGAAGTTGCTGATTCCAGTAATTATAGACGAAAAGAAGATATCAGCCAGGTACGTGTGGAAACCTTTATTCCGCATGCAGTACAGATCAGGTCCAGAGCAAGAATCTGGTAAACCGCCACCCTTAGTGCATATATATTTCACTTCCCCCTCAAACATCAACATCTCACACGGTACCTCTCAGCTACCAAACGCACAACACACGCGGCAGTATTTTAAAAGGCAACAACCACGAGAATGTTATTCTCAGTTGAACTTTGAATAACAACATACAACACAATTAAGAGCTCAGAAATAATAGTATTTGATCAAGTTCCAGCCTAGACTCTTATTTCTTTGTAGGAGTTAAAAGTTTCATAGCACCATGTAAGGATTCAGACAATATTGACACGGATGAGTGTGAAGTAGCACATGTTCTATGTGACGTGAATCTAGTATTTGGCGAGAATTCTGTAGTGCACATTGTTAACAAAGAATATGACAAACAAAAAGATTCTGATAAACAGAAAACGTTTATAAACCAAAGGAAGCCTTGACATGCAGTCAGCATGAACATTAGATTTCCCAGGTACATACTCTAACAAATATTGAAAGTTTTGCAATCAGAAAGTCTTCTGTAGAGAGGGAATTCCTCAGGAAATAGTTACGGACAATGGGCCTCAATTTGTTAGTACGCAAATGGAAAATTACTTGACAAGATGTGGCATTATTCATAAAAAGAATTGCAGTGTTTCACCCAGAGGCCAATGGTCAAATTGAGAGATTCAATAAGGTTGTTAAAGAGGCAATTCCGTTAGCTGTTGTAGGAGTTAAAAGTTTCATAGCACCAGGTACGGCGGCTTAGTGGACTAATGCGTCTGCTGTAGGGGCCTGTGTTTGACCTCATGGTTCAAATCCTGGTCGGTCCATTCAGCCTTTCATCCTTTTATGGTCGATAAAGTGAGTACCATTGAGTGGGGTAATAATAAGCATATGTTATTCTGCGCCAAGAAACCCTTCTGGGTTACAAATGCACGTTATGTTCAAGTTATAGAAAACTGCATCATGATATTTTTTACAGTACATAATAGTAATAGTAAACTCTCACATTGATCTAGGTGTGATGTTAGTAGCTCACCAAGTTCTGTTTTTCTTGTATTTCTAGTGCTCTGTTGCAGAAATACAAGCAGCAGAATGCAAGAAAAAAAGCAAAACAAGGCTTGATGATCTACCTACATCACAAACTCTAGTTCCCCATTTATTTATGAGCTGGCTTGACAGTACATCTCTCACCATACCTTATGTAATCACAATAGCTTTAAGAAGCGCTTCTTTGGAGAGGCTTCTGATCTTCCTATATGTTGATTACCTCAAATTCAGCATTTGATTGGGCAGACAATGTGTGCTTCCACTGCCTTGTTGAGAAGCTTATGCTCAATACTATAGACCTGAATTGGTTATGTTTACAAGTCAGTGAGGCCATATGTCAGATGTTGCACAAGAGTTACCAGCATACACAATTTTACTTCCCTATACATGTGACATACATCTTTTTAAGATATAAGTTGTACACAATTCATCCACAAATTCTTTATATTTTTTTAGAAAACTTCATTCAAATCTTCATAAAATCAGATTTTTCAAGTAGCCAACACGTTTCGTCTCCTCACAAGAGACTTCTGCAGGGCTTAATTAAATATTCGATCATCTAAGGCTGGTCATGTCCAACTGCGCACGCTCTATTGGTTCTCATTGGACTTGCGAACCAGCTACGTTACAATTCTCTTTATCCTTATATCCGTATTTCTCCTGTTATTGTAGGCCACAATTTTTCAGGATATATGTCTCAAGCCTATGTTGGCATTCCAGTTTACACACTGTGGACCAGATTTGCCACTGAAATGAAAGGAACTATCTTAGGTGGATGTGAACAATGTGCAAAGGTTTTGTGCAGTCACTCAAAGTAAAGTTAGCCTGTAGGTAAGGTGGGCTGATCCATCGCAACATGCGGGATGCTGTGGTAAGGTGAATCGAATTATAACAGTTTAAAGGACCAATGAATGAAGTCCACATACAAAACCTCCCTCTATCGATGTGTATTTTGTAGTACTGTTTTTAGAAACAGTAGCTTGGCTAGACAGAAAAAGCTGTCTTTTTCGGTCAGACTTAAAATTTATAAAAATTACTTTGGGTCAGCTCTCTTCAGCCATTGGTCTGTTTGAATGTCTTTCACATTTTGTTTCCGCTCATGAAGGCTTTTTGCATCTCTGTACTGAGGTGAATGTATGACATTGTTCAGCATTCCGTCCATCATTTGTTCTGTTTGCATTTGTCACCCCGTGTGGGAAGGGTATGCCCAGACATGGGTCCCGTGTCAAGGTAGCCTGGCTGATGAGGGGTGAAACCCTAAAACCGGTCCTAGGGTGCTTGTTTTCAGTCCAGGGAATACCTGGTTTGGCAGTTCGGGCTGAACTGTTCCCATGGTGAACAGGGTCAAGACTGATTTGTATATGGCTGGGTCTAAACTTGAATGGAATGGGGAGCAAATAAAGAATGGATTTAGGCCCAGTTCTATGTACTGGGGTAGATGTGTGACATTGTTCAGCATTCTGTCCGTCATTTGTTCATTTTACATTTATCTATCGCCCTGAGTGGGATGGGTATGCCCCGATGTGGGTCCTGTGCTCTCCATTCCACTGGAATTAAGCTAGCCTGGCTGATGAGGGATGAAACCCTTGTGGTTCCGTGAATTCTGAACCCGTTTTATAAATGTCATGGTTTTGTTACGAATTTGATAGTAGCAAACCGTAATTAGTGAGTTCGGCAAGCACGAGTGATCTCGTCATGTTAGACCGACAGATTCACTATGTATTTGGAGATTTCGTTCCGAACCATGGGTTCCATTTTGTGCATGGCAGCCATTCTTTGGTTGCCCTCACATAGGCTGTCGACTGCGGCCAAACGAGTCCTTGGTACACGTACAAGTTAGCTCGTGTTCGTGCTGACTTTTGGATGAACCAAGTGAACTGACCTTGTTGCCTGAAGCTGACCTTGCTAAACCAGTTCCCTGCCCGATAGCTGATCAAGATTAAGGATCAGAGCACAGGACATTTTAAAGTTTAATATGCACACACATCCCTTATCCTGCTCTGTATCTGTTTCTGTTTCTTCCTTTATGGGCTCTTCATGACATGGGTTGTGGTCCTTTATTATGGGTATTGTCCGACTTATGTAAGAAGGAATGTTGGGCTTTTCTGTATAATTAATGGTGGGCCGGACAACTGAAAATTGGGTTTGCCGTTATGCGATACCTTCTGTAATAATGCCTATGATTGTACAAGTTGTAAATAATGGGTGTTTGTCCGGAATGTGATTTTTTGGGCATAAAAGGGATGACTCGTTTATACAAATTTGAGCAGTCTCCTACGAATATACGCGGTGTTGTACTTCGTGGACTTCTGTTTCTGGCTGCAGCCAATAAATTCGATCTTTGACGCCACCAAGAAGTATCTTGTGTCTCTGTATTCTAAGACAGGTGAACCCGAAGACTTTGGGCGTGCCCCTGGCGCCGCTGGGTACTAGAAAGCCCAGTTCTTCAGTTCCAACGTGGGGCGACTTCAGTGGTACCGGTCCAAGCCCGAAGATTGCGAGGAGCTTTGTGAGGAAATTCCGGAAGAGGGCCCCCACTTCATCGACCCCGGTATGTCGAACGTGGACTGAAGGTTTTTGCTGCAAGGCTTCCCGCTTTTCCGAACGGCTACGAAGGACTGCTGCCCTGACTGTCGCCCTGTCTTGGACACCCCCCTTGTGATGATTTGTACAGCGAGACGATAGACGGGTCTTCTGGTGGCGTGACTGATACCTTGGCTAAGTATAAGTGGGTCGCTCCCAGTCCTTTGTTTTGGGTTTCTTTGGGTCTTTGATTTGGTTCTTGCAATTACCAAAGCCGAGGGACTCGTACATTTACGAGACTATCGTTTGTGATAAATCCCTTGAAGTTTGAAGCTAGATTAGTGAGCGAAATTGCCTGGTCTTAGCAAAATTAGGAAGATATTTTGTTGTGGTCGTAACAGGGATTCCGGTTGGGGGACTCATGTCCGATACCTCTGGTTGGAACTCCGACTTATGAGCTCTATTCTAAACATGGCGTGGGTCCCATTACGTTTAATGAAGTATGGGTCAGCTACACTAGGAAAGATGGTGTCTTACGATGGCCTTAACATGGTAGTTTCAATTCCGAGATTTTGAATAATTTGGAAGCTGTAATATTTAGGAAGAAAGCCCGGCCGGCAATGTTTGACTCTTTCCACCTTTGGCGTAAGGAAGCCAAATAACAAGAAATTAAACAAGCTAAAAGAGATAAGAGAGAAAAGGGTGTATCGATAATGCAAGCTGCTAAGCAGTTTAAAGAAAATGAAGAAGATCAAGCGACTGAGGAGTTGCATAGGCAACATAATATGGCCAGCGATAAATGTTATCCAGCTTTGCCATCTCTTCTACAAAGTGCAACAAAGGACCCTGAAAAGGATCCTTTGATGTCACATTTGTTGAGATTACCACCCCCTTATGTGCAGAGTGCTACAGCACCTCCGCAACCTCCTGCTGTTGCTCAGCCGCCAGCTCCTCCTCAGCTGGTTTCTCCTCCTACGGCGCAGCCTCCTCTGGGGCCGCCGACTTTGCTATCAGTTCTGCCTCAAACTTCTTTGCCTTACTCTCCTGTACCTTCGACTTCTCTTACTACTTCTGCTACGTTTCTATCACCTCAAAATACTTTGTCTCCTGTCCTTATGACAGCTTCTCCTTCTGCTCGACAAAGAATGACTGATACTGTTTGTAGGAGAGTAGGGTCTGCAATCCTATGATCACCCAGATTTTTGCTTTTTGCTGCACTGGTTTACGACTTTCCCTGGCTGTGGGCCTGCTAATCAGACCCACAGCCTAGCTGTTCTCTCTATCCAAATTGTACTCAGGTACTGAATTGGCACTGGGCCCTCTCCAAGTCCCTGTACCCAGGGCTGGTGTGTACCCAGAAGTCTCCCAGGGGCTGAAGCATGTATTATGCCACCCCTGGGCTGACTAACTAAACTGACACAACTGGCTGCACGACAGCTGGGGCAAGGTGGTGTACTCACCCTTTGCTTTAGATATAGTATACCTATATCTAACCCTAAAATGGACACACAGATCTCCTATCAGTCACTCCTATGGCAGGCCTTAACAATCCTGAAGGCAGAGTGCTTGGAATCGTGTGAGATGGTGCTCTGGCATGAGCTGAGCCTGTCTGCGGCTTTCGGGATCCATCCCTTAGCCGTTTCCACGATATCGCATACCATATACTCTTAAGTGCATTATAATCCTCGCGGTTATATGCCAACTCTGGTATCGCTTTATCAAAACATGTCGAGTAAGGTGTCATACGAATTGGAATACTAACCCCTTGCCAATTCTGGTGACGGGGTTAGCATTCCACCCTTCTAAAGGGACACGACATGTATGTAACCCCTAACCCCGGTTAAAGTCAGACATAGCCTCAGCTCCACAAAATGGATGCTGCCACCGAGACACAAGTCTGCCCTCCTGCTGCTGGGAGTCCTCCCAGAGCAGGAGGCAAGGACAAAGGGTTTCCTGCCAGGGGCGGTGCCAGCACCGTCCCAGACAGGGTTTTGTGTATTCCAGGTAGGCAGGGCTACAGAGGAAGGTGACTGCAAGTGGCACCCCGGTGCTCACTGTGCATAGGCCGGCTGAAACCAGTTCCAGGGGCACTCCAGCCCCTGGCCTGGGGAAAGCCCGCCAAAGGAGAGGGGTGTAACCACCCCCATCCTGGTCCCACCCATAGGGCAGGACTTAGTCGCGTGCCAGCCCCCTTTTCCCAGATAAAGGTAGGAGCAGGCCCCCTTCCAAATTAGATCATCTTTGGAATCAAGATACCACTTTCCACGAAAGGACTTCACGATTTCTTCCTCAAGATTCTCCCTTGTGGCTAAGGAGTAGTCACCCTGCATCCGCAGGCACCATCCAAGAACACTGCGGTCTGCTGCACGTCCTTCCTCCGGAATCCGACTGCCCAGCTCGACGAGACCCGGCTTCCCTGGCACCTCTGACCTCTACCCACCTCTACAGCACAGCTGAGAACCGTGGGTGCGACGAGACCTCGAGGGACCGGCCATCGCCAAGACTGCACGACTTCTGCACAGCAAGCCCACCGAGTAATTTCCTGGTGAGTGCTTTGGGGTCCGAGAAGCCCCCACCCTGAGCAGCTCCAGCACCGAAGAGCAGCCCCCCAGCATCTCCACGATCGGCGTGGGGCCCTTCTGCTTTTTGCTGCTCACCGCGTTGTTTGGCTACTAGCCCGCTGGCTTGTGGCCTTCCGAACGACGCCCGACGACAATACTGCTGCTAGTCTGGTTGCTCCAGACTGGCCCTTGCTTCCCTCCATCGGAGAAGTACCCTGGACCCTCCTGGTCCGGCTGAGACGCCATTTTAGGTCCACCGCGTGGGCCTTGCATTTGCCAAGACTTGTTGCCCAATCCTGGGTCCAGCGACGTCGACAGCAAGAACCTTCGTGGGACAGCTCGCACCTCCATCCTGGTCGCCGACAACGCCTCCTGGTCCGAGAGACTGCAGAGCCCAGCAGCGCCCACTCACCTGACTGCGGTGACTTCGCCCAGTGCCATCCTGGTGCCCACTTAATCACTGGCTAGTGATTCAAGAACTTGGTCCCCTCTGCTTTCAGGTTTTCTTCTTCCTTGATCCAGGCTTGGATCCATCGAACTTTTCTTCACTGGTCGCCTGCCAGCAACTTCCTTCTTCCAGGCTCCTGGTCCGGCACGAGGATTCCCGACGTCTTTTCAGACCTATGCAGCTGCAGCCCCTGGGCTAGGTAACTTTGGCATTTCGGTGCCCCAGCATAGCCTCACTATCCAAGGGTCAGGATCCACTGTAGTTTTCTCCCTATCAGGTCGGGTTCGCCCGTGAACACTAACTTTGTGAATTCTAGCTTCCATAGACTTTGTCCCGCATCCCGCGTGAGAGTGCACACTCTGCACCCGAGTTCCCTAGGCCTCCTGCTAGTAATCTAAAGGTTCAGTAGTCCAGTCCTAGCGATCCCAAAGCCTCTGAGAATCGTTACTTACCTGCTAGTAATTCGCATTCCACTTTTAGAGTATATGGTTTTTCGTGCCCCTCGGTCATTTGTGTATAACGTGCTAACTTAAGTATTTTCATAAGAGTTTTGTTGTGTGCCTAGCACCCTGTCCTCATAAAGAGTACAGGGTTGTTGTGATTCTAATAAATACACTGTTTATTTTCATAACACTTGTGTGGTGTCCTTTCACTGGGTGTTCAAGGGGTAATGTGATGGTAAAACAGCTGGCTTAACACGCCCTCTAGAGTCTTAGCCTTAGACTGCTCGTATCCATGCTACTAGGATAGCTGGTCTATAAGGTTGACTTACAACCAATCATCAATAAGGGTTGTTTGGAGTGATATATAGTGATCACTAGAATAGTGAACACTGCACATCAGGCCAACTTCTCACATTGGTGAGCAGCGGTTGGGATTTGAGCTTGCTGTTGTTTTACCACACATGCCCTAAGAATATCTTGTGAAAGATCACATAAGTACTAAAGGTACATATAACTTAGCTTAGAATACTCTGAGTTCTACTGAACCAGCTGTTGTAGCTCCTAGGGCCTAGCACACCCTAAACTACAACTCTAGCAAGGGATCAGTAGGCAAACATATAGTGTAGGTAAGTGCACCACTTACACCTCACTAGAAAAGCATGTCTACCCAGGGAGAATCTACTGAGACTCCCCTGGTCAGTGTTGACCCTCCACAGGTCACTTTAAGATATGCAGCTCTCAGTTTTCAGGAGATGAGACAAATCTGTGTCTCCAGGAAACTGAAGCAGGGGTCTAACCCCACCACTCCCTTTCTGATAGGTCTCTTAGAGACATATGATGCCAGAAAGCTTTCTCAGTTACATGAGAACATGCCAGCCTTAGAGGGAACCTCTGAGGATCCAGATCTCCCCAACATTGCTACTGCAGTTGAGGAGGAGGATCAAGGGGAACTCTCTGGGGACGAGGTAGACAAAGGTCTTGAGGTAGTCAGAAGGCTAACTAGGGCCAACTTAGACTTGCTTGGGCTAGGATCTGGGGGACCCCCAGTACTGACCCTAAGTAGGCCTAACCTTGGAGTTAGGAGAGATAGATCTCTTTCTAGGGACTCCAATAGATCTCTGCACTCTAATGCCTCTTCTCAGAGGAGAAGGAACTCTCCCCAGAGGAGATTGACTTCCCCTCAGAGAATGGAGCATGAAGCTAGGATGAGACAGGCTACTCTGAGGATTGAAAGGGAAGAAATTGCCCTGGCCAAAGAGAAGCTTGCCTTGGCAAGAGAGCAGCAGATGAGTGGGTTAGCTCCCACTGGTGGCAGCAATCTCCCAAGAGATAGAGAGAAGGGTTTAGATACTAAACACCTGACTAAGATAGTGCCCCCCTTTAAGCAAGGGGATGATATCCAGAAATGGATGGCTGCTTTGGAGAGGGCCTGCACTGTGCAGTGCATTCCCCGAAGTCAGTGGGCAGCTATACTGTGGCTCTCCTTTGATGGCAAAGGTAGAGATAAGCTCCTCACTACAAGAGTGGAGGATGCTAATGATTACCAGGTCCTGAAAAATGCACTGATTGATGGGTTTGGTTTAACCACTGAGCAGTACAGGTTGCTGTTCAGAGACACCCAGAAAACTCAGTCTCAGGACTGGTCTGACTTTGTGGATAGTGCCACTAAGGCTTTGGAGGGCTGGTTGCTGGGTAGCAAGGTTACAGATTACACAGGATTGTATAATCTTATGATGAGAGAACAAATTTTAAACAATTGTCAGAACCAGTTGTTGCACCAGCACCTTGTTGATTCAGATCTGACCTCTCCCCAAGAATTGGGAAAGAAGGCAGACAAATGGGTCAGGACAAGGATCAAGCAGAACCAGAACCAGAACCAGGGTGGTCAGAAGAAAGCAGACCAGAAGGGTAATGCAAAGAGTGAACAAAATGACCAGAAGTCTTCACCAGGTCCCCAACAAACCAAAGAGGGTGGGGGTCAGGCTTCCCAGAAGAAGAAGACTCAAGAAGGCCAGTCAAAAAGGTGGTGCCAGTACTGCAAAAGTAAATCTCACTGATTTAGTGAGTGCACCAAAAGAGGAGGACAAACTCCTGCCACTACAGCCCCTAAGGCAACTGCACCCCCTAGTACAGTCAATAGTGGTAGTGTACCTCCCAAGGCATTAGTTGGGTTAACCTTGGGAACTGAGGGGTCTGACAACTTAGTTGGCACACTCACTCAGGCTGTCCTTGTCTGTACAGGGGATATGGATATAACCCCTGAGATAAGTCCCAATACTTTGGGCAAATACAGGCAGACGCCTTTGATTAATGGCAAAATGGCTCAGGCCTATAGGGACACTTGTGCCAGTGTCACCATGGTGACACCTAACTTTGTGGACCCTGGACAGATCATGCCAGGTACTGATTTCCTGGTGACCAATGCCAGCAATGTCACTATTAGTCATAGTGTGGCAATTGTGGCTTTCTCCTGGGGTGGAGTGAAGGGACAAAAGAAAGTTGTAGTCAGTTCAGACCTCCCAGTTGATTGTTTGTTGGGCAATGATTTGGAGTCATCACAATGGTCAGAAGTGGAGCAGAGGACTCACATGGAGATGTTAGGCTTGCCAGCACATGTGCTTGCTGTGACTAGGTCACAGGCCAGAAGATGCCCCACTGAACAGGTGCTGGATCCTGAAATTATGGACCAGACCCCTTCCAAGAAGAAGAGCAGTAAGGGTAAGGCTTTGCCTTCCCCCTTGCCCCAGGTTGAGGATCAAGTCTCTGAGGAGGCTGATCTGGAAGAGCTGAGGGAAACTGAGCCTAAAGAGCTTGAACTTGATCAAGTTGAGTTTCTGGGCTCAGGGGGACCCTCCAGAGCAGACCTGGGGAAGGAACAGTTGAGCTGCCCTTCCCTTGAACCCCTCAGACAGCAGGCTGCTGCTGAGGCTGCAGGGAATGCCACAGGTGCCCACAGGGTATACTGGGAAGATGGACTCCTGTACTCTGAGTCAAGAGACCCCAAGCCTGGTGCAACCAGGAGGCTGGTCATCCCCTTGTCTCTGAGAGGTTTCCTTCTCACCTTGGCCCATGAGATTCCCCTTGCAGGTCATTTAGGTCAGACAAAGACTTGGGACAGGCTTGTCTCACACTTTCACTGGCCCCATATGAATGAGAATACCAAGGAGTTTTGTCGCTCCTGTGTCACTTGCCAAGCCAGTGGTAAGTCAGGTGGCACAACAAAGGCCCCCCTCATACCACACTACCTGTGGTGGGGGTTCCCTTTGAAAGGGTGGGGATTGACATTGTTGGTCCAATGGAACCCCAGACAGCATCAGGGCACAAGTTTATACTGGTGGTAGTGGATCATGCCACCAGGTATCCTGAAGCTATTCCACTTAGGACCACTACAGCACCTGTAGTGGCAAGGGCCCTAGTTGGAGTGTTCTCCAGAGTGGGCTTCCCTAAGGAGGTTGTTTCTGACAGAGGTACAAACTTCATGTCAGGATATCTGACTGCAATGTGGAAGGAGTGTGGTGTGAACTACAAGTTCACCACACCCTACCACCCACAATGCAATGGGCTTGTTGAGAGATTCAACAGGACCCTCAAAGGGATGATTCATGGGCTACCTGAAACTCTTAGGAGAAGATGGGATGTCCTGATCCCCTGCCTCTTGTTTGCTTACAGAGAGGTCCCACAGAAGGGGGTTGGCTACAGCCCTTTTGAGCTTCTGTATGGGCATCCTGTAAGAGGACCCCTGTGTTTGGTGAAGGAAGGATGGGAGAGATCTCTCAAAAAGCCTGCAACCAACATAGTGGACTATGTACTTGGTCTCCGCTCCAGGATGGCTGAGTATATGGAAAAGGCATCTAAAAACCTGGAGGCCAGCCAAGAACTTCAAAAAGCTTGGCATGACCAAAAGGCTGTTCTGACTGTGTACCAGCCAGGACAGAAGGTGTGGGTGCTGGAGCCAGTGGCCCTAGCAGCTCTGAAAGACAAATGGTCTGGGCCCCACACCATCATTGAGCAAAAGGGAGAGGTTACCTACTTGGTGGACCTTGGAACTCCCAGGAGCCCTCTCAGAGTGCTCCATGTTAACAGGCTCAAGGCATATGTTGACAGGAAGGACATGAGCTTGCTCATGGCCACAGATGAGGGACAGGAGGAAGAGAGTGACCCTCTCCCAGACCTGCTCACTCAGAATCCTGATGATGGATCAGTTGATGGTGTTGTCTTTTGTGGCAGCCTCACTGAACATCAGCAACAGGATTGCAGGCAAGTCCTGCAATCCTTCAGACATATGTTCTCTCTGACACCCAGCCAAACTGATTGGTGTACCCATGATGTTGACACTGGGGACAGTCTGCCTGTCAAGAGTAAAATCTACAGACAGCCTGATCATGTTAGAGACTGCATCAAAACTGAAGTGCAGAAAATGTTGGAGCTGGGAGTCATTGAGCCCTCAGATAGCCCTTGGGCTAGCCCAGTAGTTCTAGTGCCAAAGCCTCACACCCAGGGTGGTAAGAAAGAGATGAGGTTTTGCGTAGACTACAGAGGCCTCAATGCAGTCACTAAGACTGATGCCCACCCAATACCAAGAGCAGATGAACTTATAGATAAATTGGCTTCTGCCAACTTCTTAAGTACATTTGATTTGACAGCTGGGTATTGGCAAATCAGGTTAGCTGAGGAGGCCAAACCCAAGACAGCATTTTCTACCCCTGGAGGGCATTATCAATTTGTGGTAATGCCCTTTGGACTGAAAAATGCACCTGCCACCTTCCAAAGGTTGGTGAATCAAGTCCTCACTGGGCTGGATGACTTCTGTGCAGCATATCTAGACGATATTGCTGTCTTTAGCTCCACCTGGGAGGATCACCTGGTCCACCTGAGGAAAGTGTTAGAGGCCCTGCAAAAGGCAGGCCTCACTATCAAGGCCACAAAGTGCCAGATAGGGCAGACACAGGTTGTATACCTGGGCCACCTTGTAGGTGGAGGCCAGGTTCAGCCACTGGAGAGTAAGATACAGGCCATCAAGGACTGGACTCCTCCAATCACCCAGACTCAGGTTCGAGCTTTCTTGGGCCTGACTGGGTACTATAGGAAGTTTGTCAGAAATTATGGGTCCATAGTGACCCCTCTTAATGACCTGACAAGCAAAAAGATGCCAAAGAAAGTTCAGTGGACAGCAAGCTGTCAGAAAGCATTCAATGACCTAAAGCAGGCCATGTGCACAGCACCTATCCTAAAGAGTCCAGATTACTCCAAGCCATTCATTGTCCAAACAGATGCTTCTGAGTTGGGTGTGGGGGCTGTTCTGTCTCAACTGAATTTTGATGGTAATGATCAGCCTATTGCTTTCATTAGTAGGAGGTTGACACCCAGAGAGAAAAATTGGTCAGCTATTGAGAGGGAGGCCTTTGCTGTGGTCTGGGCCCTGAAGAAGCTGAGGGCCTACTTGTTTGGCACTCACTTCACCATTCAGACAGACCATAAGCCCCTCTTGTGGCTAAATCAGATGAAGGGTGAAAACCCCAAACTGCTTAGGTGGTCCATTCCCCTACAGGGGATGGATTTTACAGTGGAGCATAGACCTGGTACTGATCACAGCAATGCTGATGGGCTCTCCAGGTATTTCCACTTAGAGCAAGAAGACTCACCTGGTCAAGGTTAGTTTATTGTCCCAAAGTTTGGGGGGGGGTCATGTAGGAGAGTAGGGTCTGCAATCCTATGATCACCCAGATTTTTGCTTTTTGCTGCACTGGTTTACGACTTTCCCTGGCTGTGGGCCTGCTAATCAGACCCACAGCCTAGCTGTTCTCTCTATCCAAATTGTACTCAGGTACTGAATTGGCACTGGGCCCTCTCCAAGTCCCTGTACCCAGGGCTGAGGTGTACCCAGAAGTCTCCCAGGGGCTGAAGCATGTATTATGCCACCCCTGGGCTGACTAACTAAACTGACACAACTGGCTGCACGACAGCTGGGGCAAGGTGGTGTACTCACCCTTTGCTTTAGATATAGTATACCTATATCTAACCCTAAAATGGACACACAGATCTCCTATCAGTCACTCCTATGGCAGGCCTTAACAATCCTGAAGGCAGAGTGCTTGGAATCGTGTGAGATGGTGCTCTGGCATGAGCTGAGCCTGTCTGCGGCTTTCGGGATCCATCCCTTAGCCGTTTCCACGATATCGCATACCATATACTCTTAAGTGCATTATAATCCTCGCGGTTATATGCCAACTCTGGTATCGCTTTATCAAAACATGTCGAGTAAGGTGTCATACGAATTGGAATACTAACCCCTCGCCAATTCTGGCGACGAGGTTAGCATTCCACCCTTCTAGAGGGACACGACATGTATGTAACCCCTAACCCCGGTTAAAGTCAGACATAGCCTCAGCTCCACAAAATGGATGCTGCCACCGAGACACAAGTCTGCCCTCCTGCTGCTGGGAGTCCTCCCAGAGCAGGAGGCAAGGACAAAGGGTTTCCTGCCAGGGGCGGTGCCAGCACCGTCCCAGACAGGGTTTTGTGTATTCCAGGTAGGCAGGGCTACAGAGGAAGGTGACTGCAAGTGGCACCCCGGTGCTCACTGTGCATAGGCCGGCTGAAACCAGTTCCAGGGGCACTCCAGCCCCTGGCCTGGGGAAAGCCCGCCAAAGGAGAGGGGTGTAACCACCCCCCTCCTGGTCCCACCCATAGGGCAGGACTTAGTCGCGTGCCAGCCCCCTTTTCCCAGATAAAGGTAGGAGCAGGCCCCCTTCCAAATTAGATCATCTTTGGAATCAAGATACCACTTTCCACGAAAGGACTTCACGATTTCTTCCTCAAGATTCTCCCTTGTGGCTAAGGAGTAGTCACCCTGCATCCGCAGGCACCATCCAAGAACACTGCGGTCTGCTGCACGTCCTTCCTCCGGAATCCGACTGCCCAGCTCGACGAGACCCGGCTTCCCTGGCACCTCTGACCTCTACCCACCTCTACAGCACAGCTGAGAACCGTGGGTGCGACGAGACCTCGAGGGACCGGCCATCGCCAAGACTGCACGACTTCTGCACAGCAAGCCCACCGAGTAATTTCCTGGTGAGTGCTTTGGGGTCCGAGAAGCCCCCACCCTGAGCAGCTCCAGCACCGAAGAGCAGCCCCCCAGCATCTCCACGATCGGCGTGGGGCCCTTCTGCTTTTTGCTGCTCACCGCGTTGTTTGGCTACTAGCCCGCTGGCTTGTGGCCTTCCGAACGACGCCCGACGACAATACTGCTGCTAGTCTGGTTGCTCCGGACTGGCCCTTGCTTCCCTCCATCGGAGAAGTACCCTGGACCCTCCTGGTCCGGCTGAGACGCCATTTTAGGTCCACCGCGTGGGCCTTGCATTTGCCAAGACTTGTTGCCCAATCCTGGGTCCAGCGACGTCGACAGCAAGAACCTTCGTGGGACAGCTCGCACCTCCATCCTGGTCGCCGACAACGCCTCCTGGTCCGAGAGACTGCAGAGCCCAGCAGCGCCCACTCACCTGACTGCGGTGACTTCGCCCGGTGCCATCCTGGTGCCCACTTAATCACTGGCTAGTGATTCAAGAACTTGGTCCCCTCTGCTTTCAGGTTTTCTTCTTCCTTGATCCAGGCTTGGATCCATCGAACTTTTCTTCACTGGTCGCCTGCCAGCAACTTCCTTCTTCCAGGCTCCTGGTCCGGCACGAGGATTCCAGACGTCTTTTCAGACCTATGCAGCTGCAGCCCCTGGGCTAGGTAACTTCGGCATTTCGGTGCCCCAGCATAGCCTCACTATCCAAGGGTCAGGATCCACTGTCGTTTTCTCCCTATCAGGTCGGGTTCGCCCGTGAACACTAACTTTGTGAATTCTAGCTTCCATAGACTTTGTCCCGCATCCCGCGTGAGAGTGCACACTCTGCACCCGAGTTCCCTAGGCCTCCTGCTAGTAATCTAAAGGTTCAGTAGTCCAGTCCTAGCGATCCCAAAGCCTCTGAGAATCGTTACTTACCTGCTAGTAATTCGCATTCCACTTTTAGAGTATATGGTTTTTCGTGCCCCTCGGGCATTTGTGTATAACGTGCTAACTTAAGTATTTTCATAAGAGTTTTGTTGTGTGCCTAGCACCCTGTCCTCATAAAGAGTACAGGGTTGTTGTGATTCTAATAAATACACTGTTTATTTTCATAACACTTGTGTGGTGTCCTTTCACTGGGTGTTCAAGGGGTAATGTGATGGTAAAACAGCTGGCTTAACACGCCCTCTAGAGTCTTAGCCTTAGACTGCTCGTATCCATGCTACTAGGATAGCTGGTCTATAAGGTTGACTTACAACCAATCATCAATAAGGGTTGTTTGGACTGATATATAGTGATCACTAGAATAGTGAACACTGCACATCAGGCCAACTTCTCACACTGTTACTGGCCTTTTGTCTCCTTTCTTTGGGTCATTGAGTATGACCCCTGTTTCTGCACGTAAACAATTACGTAGCCAGCTTCCTGGTCCCGAAGAACGGGCAGTGTTAGGTCTTTTGGCTCGTAGATGGGTTTCGAATATCTTGAGATATGATCTAGAGTCAGTTATGGATGTCTTCCAGCAGTGGGAAGCACTGAAGCAAAGGTACGTTTTGATGTTATGTGTACTTTCCTCCGCGAGGAATGGGAAGATAATGAATCGGGTCAGGTCCCATTGGAGTTACTTAATGTACAGTCCGAGTTTGCGAAAGGGACAATAGTGGGTCCCGGCGTTGAGAAAGCAGTTGCGACGATACTCGCGTTTAGGAGCGAGCTTCCTTCTCAGCCACTGTTTGAGTCTGATCCTTCTGTTAGGAGAAAAGTGAGACAGTATCCAATGAGAGAAGTTCCTCCAGTATGGCGCGATGCGGTAGCTGCTGGTTTGAATAATAATCCCCAGCTGTACCAGCACATTTCCAAAGAGTATGGGTACATGTTCCGTGGAAGAGAGTTGAGGTTATGGATCTTAAACAGTCTTTACCTGATCCCCGTAAGAATCCGGCTGGATATTACAAGGAGTTGTCCCAGACAGTTGACGCATGCATCATGAATTTAGCTGACATAGACATGTTGTTGGGTAACATGGTTCCTCAACCTTTGTGGGCGAAGATTCGTCATGAGGATCATGCGCCAGAGTTAGGTGATACATGGGTGAATATCGCTGCTGCGGATGGTAGACAGGTTGGTGGAGCTAAGCCTGAGCCTTTAGTCGCAGATTTACCTGGCAGGATTATAAATCTTATGAAGACAATGATGCCGGCTTTACGAGTGAATTGGGATAAATTAGCCGCATGTAAGCAAAAGAAAGATGAAAGTGTGTCTGATTTCTTCACTAGGTTTGAGGAGACATTCATAGATCATAGTGGTCAGGATATGAGTACGGAAGGTGGTCAGAGGTTGTTTGTGGACAAGTTTGTCTTTCATTTATTACCCGAGCTTTGTAATAAGTTAAAAGATTCTGAGAGTTCATGGGCTGTTTCTTCATCGGCCCAGATACTGGCGACTGCACAGTACTACGAGAATAGGGACAAGGATGAGAAAGATAGAATAGAGAAAAAGACTAAAGGTTTAAAGACGAAGGTTCTGTTGCAGCAGGCGTATCCGCCTCGCCCGACCCAACAAGAGTCACAGCAACGTTCGCAGTTTCAGCAACAGCCACAGTTTCAGAGGATATCACAGAAGCCTGAGTATTTTCCTCCAAGGCCGCCGTTAGGTCCGAATCAGTGTGCGTATTGTAGGGAGGACGGTCATTTCAAGAGTGATTGTCCTGTTTTACGACAACGTGCGAGTGGTATGTCGGGTCCAAGAGGTCGTGGTAGTTTCCAGCAAGTATCGAGGGTTTCCTCAGAACGAGCGTTCCTTTCCCCCCACAGAATTCTATGAATTATTTTGATCAGCAGAATGTTCTGACTGGCAGATCTGCTCAATATTATGCTGATGATTATTATGTTGAGAGTGAGAGTACTAGTTATAATGATTGCTAGGATAGCCGAGGACAAAGGGAGGGAGTAGTGTCAGTTCCAGTAGACCAGAGTGGACCTTATGTTGCAGTAGTCACATCGGGTGTGGT
Source organism: Lissotriton helveticus (assembly GCF_964261635.1). Classification (NCBI taxonomy): domain Eukaryota; kingdom Metazoa; phylum Chordata; class Amphibia; order Caudata; family Salamandridae; genus Lissotriton; species Lissotriton helveticus. Next base: position 736,230,724 of record NC_136061.1, on the reverse strand, counting down.
AGAGCCTTTTCTTTTGGATACTGGTGCAGCGAAGAGTTCTATCATGCACTCTAAACTCCCTGGCGCACCTTTGTCTGACTTAACGAATGTTTCGGTAGGATTCTCTGGCGCCCCAGTTCGTAACCCAGTTTCTAGTCCTTTGTCTCTTTCTATCGGGCCTTGTGAATTGGAAGCACCCCTTATTTTAACGACAGGTTTTGGTGAGAATTTGTTGGGTTTGGATTTGTTGAAAAGGTTGAATGCGACATTGCATTGTTCTCCTTCGGGAGTGCAGCTTACATTGGGTAAGAAAGTGATCTCTCCGATGTATTTGTCTAAAGATCGGCTTCCACCGAATTACGTTCTCTTCCTGATACTCTTTGGGCTACTGGTCCTAATGACGTTGGTCTTTTGGAGATTCCACCTTATGTTGTAACGCTTAAAGCGAATGTTAAATTGCCACGTATTCCCCAATATAGGATTTCTAGCGATGGTGAAAGAGCGCTTTTAGCGATCATCTATGATTTGATTGAGAAAGATGTGATTGAAGAAACGAGAGGTAATGTGTGTAATAGTCCTGTTTTGCCTATTCTGAAGCGTACTGACTCTTCTCAGCCGCCTGTTTACAGGTTTGTGATCGACCTTCGAGAGGTTAATAAGATTGTCGTGCTACATTTTCCTGTTGTTCCGGACATTACTGCTTTGCTGACTATGATTCCTGCTTCAGGTACCTGGTTTTCGGTTATAGATCTGAAGAATGCTTTCTTCAGTATTCCAATTGCCGAGGAGAGTAGAGATATTTTTGGCCTCTTTTTAGGAGGCCAAAGCTTTCGGTTTAAGCGCGCTCCCCAAGGTTATTGTGAAAGTCCCTCCATCTATAGTCAGGCTTTGAAAACACAGCTTGATGCGATTGTCTTGCCTGCTGGTGTTGCTCTTATTCAGTATGTGGACGATCTGTTAGTTGCTGCTGATGATGAGGAAACTTGTAAAGAGGCTACTCTTTCTTTGTTGCGATATTTGTCTGACCTTCACCATAAAGTGTCACCTTCGAAGTTGCAGTATTGCCGACAAGAAGTGACCTACTTAGGTCATCTCTTGTCGAAGGAGGGAAGAAGGTTGACCCCAGAACGAATTCAAGCGATTGCGCAAATGACTGTGCCATTCTCACAGAGAGAAGTGCGTGCTTTCTTGGATATTACCTCGTACTGTAGGCAGTGGATTCCGAATTTTTCATTACTTGCGAAACCTCTGTTGGCACTTACTCTTAAGGATACTCCGAATCCTCTTCCTTGGTCTGACAAATGTCAGAAAAGGTTTTCTGGATTACGTGATGCATTGTGTTCTGCTCCAGTGTTGGGTACTCCCGACTACAGTAAGCCTTTTACACTCTATGTTCATGAGAGAGAGGGTTGTGCATTGTCAGTTTTGACGCAACAGTTTGGTGACAAGCAGCGTCCATGTGCGTATTTCTCGTCAACTTTGGATCCGGTAGCTAAAGCATTGCCGAGTTGCTTGAGAGCTACAGCGGCAGCGGCTGTTTCAATTCGACAGTCTGCTGGTTTGGTGATGGATAATACGTTGGTTGTGATGGTTCCACATGCACTGTATACTTTATTGAACAGAACGAAGACTCAGCATTTGACTAGTGCGCGGTTGTCAGGTTATGAGTTGACACTTTTGGCGAGTCATGTGCACATAAAGTGATGCAACACGTTGAATCCAGCCACGTTGTTGCCGATTTCTGTAGGAACAGATGTTCAAGAGCAGCATGATTGCTTTCTCAGGACAGAGGAAGAAACGAAGGGTAGAATTGATCTGAAAGATACTCCTCTTTTGAATTCTGATGGTACCTTATGGGTAGATGGTTCATGCTTTAAGCTTCCGAATGGCGATACGACTGCAGCGTATGCGGTTACGATTTTGCACACGATCGTTGAAGCTTCACGTATTCCACAGAATTCAGCTCAAGCAGCAGAATTGATTGCACTGACAAGAGAGTGTGTGTTGTCAAAAGGAAGAAGAGTGACTGTGTATACCGATAGTCAATATGCGTTTGGTGTCGTCCATAGCTTTGGGCGATTGTGGAAGGAACGTGGATTCCTTACTTCCCATGGTACGAAGATTCAGCATGGACAGTTGGTGAATGAACTTCTTGAGTCCCTTACGTTGCCGACGCAAGTTGCGATTGTGAAATGCAGTGCACATAAGAAAGTTACAGATGACGTTAGTCATGGTAATGCGTTTGCGGATGAAGTAGCGAGAGAAACGGCGAAAGATGTGACGAGTCGAATGTATGTTGCAGGTCCAGCGAGATGGGTTCCGGATAGAGGAATGTGTGAAGACACAATAGAGAGTGTGAAATTGATTCAGGCTGAAGCTACTAAGAAAGAATTGAGTGTGTGGAGAGAGAGTACGAGAATGTTGGATTCGACTGGCTGTTGGATTGAGTTGTCGGAACACCAGCGATGGTTGTTGCCTGATGCGTATGTGCTTGAAGTGGTCACGATGGCACACGGAATGGCTCACATTAGTGCGAAAGGGATTCGTAAGTTGTTGGCTCCAGTGTGGGAGAATGGTGGAATTCCTAAGTGTGCGTAGAATCTGGTCAAGAACTGCATGGTTTGTCTGATGCATAATCCTGGCAAGGGAACCCAACCCCAGCAGGTCACTTTGCTCCTCCGACGTATCCGTTCGAGGTGTTGCAATTGGATTTTATCCACATGGAGAGATGTAACAATCTGAAATACGTCCTTGTGGTTGTCTGTGCCTTTTCAAGATGGGTAGAGGCTTATCCCCTAAAGGATAATACTGCTTTATCCACAGCTAAAGTTCTGCTCAAGGAATTCTTCCCTAGGTTCGGTTTTCCAAGAATGGTGTGGAGTGATAACGGAAGTGAGTTTGTGGGCCAGATCATGAAGAAAGTGTGTGAGGGTTTGGGCATAAGGCAGAAATTTCATGCTGCGAATCACCCCCAATCAGCTGGTTTAGTCGAGTGCTATAATGACACTCTGAAGCTTAAGTTAGCCAAGATTCAGGCAAGTTCTGGTCTCCAATGCCCAGATGCATTGCCGTTGGCACTTTTGTCAACTAGAACTACAGTGCATTCCCGAATAGGACTTAGTCCATACGAAATTGTGTTTGGTCGCCCGGCAAAGGTGTGGGGAGTGCCGAGACCAACGTAGTTCAGCGACATCGAATTTCCTGTGTTGGTTGATTACTTGTATGATCTGATGGCTAAATTACGCGTTTTACATCAACAGGTTCATGATAACCTCCCACAAGCATCTGAAGATCCAGGTCACGCCATCAATCCTGGAGATTGGATATTAGTGCGCAATTTCCAGCGGACCAAGAACATTCAGCCCCGTTGGACCGGCCCATACCAAGTACTTTTATCGACACGAACAGCAGTAAGAGTCCACGGCAAGAAAAATTGGATCCACGGCGTACATTGTAAAAAGGTACCTTTACCTCTACCGTACGACCAGTGGATCCGTGAGGGTATTGGTGATTCAGAAACAGAAAGAGTGCCGAAATTTATGCCGTTTAGCAACGCACATTTGGTAGGGACCAGGTCTGGGCGAGAGGACGACGATATCTTGCAAGCAGCTGTGCCTCCGCCTTTGAGATTGGACACCACTGAGCCTGAATTGTTGTTCCGAGATCAGACGGTGCCTGGTAAAGGCCGTTATAATTTGCGACCAAGAAACAATGGACTAATAAAAAAATAATCTCTTCCTGCTCTTTCTGCACTCTCTCATCCAAGAAGTTTTTTTGTTTTTTTTTCCGTTTTTTTTCTTTTTCGAACCACCATCCGGGTTCAGCTGTAGGGTCGCGGTATCAAAACTTGGAGTGGCAAACCGTGTAGACACAAGGTCGACGGTTCTGGTTTGTTCTAGGGCGTTCCCTAGACTTACAGACGCACACCTGAGCGAAGAAAACCAACTGCCGCGAACAGCACGGTTAGAGGATGGAGTTTTTTGAGATCGAGAGAGCTGTTGCAAAGATGAACTTTAAGACAAAATTGTGCAAATTGATTCGTAGCAAATGTTTTTTAATAACGTGTCTTATAGTGTTTTTTAGCATGACGTTGTCTCTGATGGGTGGGATTGTTTTTGCTACCCAATTGACATTTGCACCCACCTCCCAACCTATGTCTTTACCTACTACTATTTCTTTGCATTCGTTTCACACTTTACCTGAACATGAACTGATTAGAAGGTCAGAGTTTATTAATAATTCTTTTGTACAACTCCTGCATCAACACCAGTTGGTAGTGAACACCACTAATTGTTGGGTGTGTGGTCTTATGTCACATACTACGGATAGAGGTGTTCCCTATTTGGTTCTGCCATTCAGTTACAATGGGTCTGTATGGGCATATCAGACAATGTTTATTTATGCCAACGAAGTCTATCCCCTGCGTTCCATGAAAGATAACTCGAGTAATTGTGCACTAGTGAAGGGAATAACAGATATGATCAGAGATATCGATACATATGAGACTATTCCTAAGGATGAGGCATTAGCTTATATCGGATGGAACGTGACTGGATATAGTGTTAGTCTGAATGAGAAGCAGAGATGAAAAAGGTCACCTCCGATTTGGATCGTACCCCATCGTGGTCATTTTTGTCTGCAAGGTAAAGGCAAGAATCCGAGAGCTCAGTTAGGGAAGAGTGTTTGTACTCAGACGTATGTCTTTGCGTCCCAAACTTCCCCACCGTTTTTAGCAGCTAAGGGCACGTATTTTGTCTGGTATGGTTAGAGCATACACATGGTTGCCTTCTGATTTTTCGGGAAACTGTTACGTTGCATATTTGTTACCTCCTACGTATACTGCTGCTGCAGATTACCACAGAACGAGAGTTGTTAGGGGTGTCTTCAATCAGGAAGATACCACGGGACAAGAAGTGGGAAACTTTCTCAAGGGTTTCCTACCGTTTTGGGGACCTATGGCAAATAGTAGAAACATACGGAAATTGACGAGAGTGGTTGAGTCCACCATAAATGAAACTGCTGGTGCCCTTAGTAATTTGACCGCTGAGCTTCAAGCGTATCGCCTTATGACATTACAGAATCAAATGGTTTTAGATGTCATACTTGCAGACCGAGGAGTGGTATGTAAATTGATCCAATCAAGTTGCTGCGTTTTCATACCAGATAATGCTCCTACAGTATACCAGGCCATTTCTAGGTTACATAAGATCTCCGAGTCTATATATGTGGATAAAGGAGATTGGTCGTTGACTGGATGGTTATGGGGGCTGTTATCAACTTGGGGATGGAAGATTCTGATGATCATCGGGATGGTTTTAGCGATTCTTTCCTCGTGTTGTCTCTGTGTACAGTGTGGTCCTGCCATATGTGGCCTTTGTGCTACTACGTGTGTGAGAGGACCTGTCTCGAGAGAAGTACTGAGTAATAGGATGATGCTGCAGCAGCAGCATCTCGATGATCTGATGAATATTGACATCGATTCAGACGCAGACTGAGTGATTGCCTATGTAAGGACAAAAGGAGGGTCTGTGGTTCCGTGAATTCTGAACCCGTTTTATAAATGTCATGGTTTCGTTACGAATTTGATAGCAGCAAACCGTAATTAGTGAGTTCGGCAAGCACGAGTGATCTCGTCATGTTAGACCGACAGATTCACTATGTATTTGGAGATTTAGTTCCGAACCATGGGTTCCATTTTGTGCATGGCAGCCATTCTTTGGTTGCTCTCACATAGGCCGTCGACTGCGGCCAAACGAGTCCTTGGTACACGTACACGTTAGCTCGAGTTCGTGATGACTTTTGGATGAACCAAGTGAACTGACCTCGTTGCCTGAAGCTGACCTTGCTAAACCAGTTCCCTGATCAAGATTAAGAATCAGAGCACAGGACATTGTAAAGTTTAATATGCACACACATCCCTTATCCTGCTCTGTATCTGTTTCTGTTTCTTCTTTTATGGCCTCTTTATGACATGGGTTGTGGTCCTTTATTATGGGTATTGTCCGACTTATGTAAGAAGGAATGTTGGGCTTTTCTGTATAATTATTGGTGGGCCGGACAACCGAAAAGTGGGTTTGCCGTTATGCGATACCTTCTGTAATAATGCCTATGATTGGATAAGTTGTAAATAATGGGTGTTTGACTGGAATGTGATTTTTTTGGCATAAAAGGGATGACTCGTTTTTACAAATTTGAGCAGTCTCCTACGAATATACGCGGTGTTGTACTTCGTGGACATCTGTTTCTGGCTGCAGCCAATAAATCCGATCTCTGACGCCACCAAGAAGTATCTCATGTCTCTGTATTCCAAGACAGGTGAACCCGAAGACTTTGGGCGTGCCCCTGGCGCCGCTGGGTACTAGAAAGCCCAGTTTTTCACCCTGAAACCGGTCCTATGATGCTTGTTTCCAGTCCAGGGAGGACCTGGCTTGGCAGTTCGGGCTGGGCTATTCCCATGGGGAACAGGGTCAAGACTGATTTGCATATGGCTGGGTCTAAACTGGAATGGCAATAGGGAGCAAAAAAGCGATGGATTTAGGCCCAGAGATCTGTACTGGGGTGAATGTATGACATTCTTCAGAATTATGTCCATCATTTGTTCTTTTGGCTTAAAGCATCGGGCAAAAGGCTATCCCTTTTCACCCATTGGTCTTTTTGTACTCTTTGAGACAACATTTTGCATGGCCACATGTGCACATCTGCCTGAAACTGATTGTACCTTATTGCAAAGGAGTGTGCACTAGTCACTTTAGTTTAGCATTTTCTCCTTTTCTAGGCACCCATTTTTTGTTTACTTCTCTTTTACTTTTTTTTTTTTTTTTTGGGAGTGCCTAGTAGCTCCCTAGAAAATGGTAATGGGTCATTTGCTTACTATTCATTTATTCTGAAGTACAGTGCATCCCTCATTGCCCCTGTTTTTAAACCAGGAGAGCATCTTGAAAGGTGTTGCCCATAGTCTAGCAAGTTTTACCCATTCCAAGGTGACCGCCACATTCACAAGCAACATGTGGACCATCTTGGATCAGTACAGCATTTAATCGCTCTTCACAATACCATTTCTTTTTTAACTGCTCACTGCTATGTTTAATGTTTTACTTATTCTCAATTACATTCACATCCCCACCAAGTTCATATAGTAGCATTTTTCGGTTTTCTTTTATTCTTTTATTCTTTCATATGTTTGTTGGGTTGGTGTGTGTTTTATTGTGGGTGGGTGAGTGGATGAATGCAAGAAGGAGTCAGTGGGTGGATGAATGGCTGTATGAGTGCAAGGTTGAGTGACAGAATACTTATATATTGAGGTGTAAAAGAGGACTTTCAGTTATAAGCCAGATCTATTTGCATTGCCAGTGCTCATTTTAAAGCTAGCCTTGTGATACTTTCAAAGATGTTCTTCAGTAAGCACGTCTTTATTCACTTGCCAAAGCGTATAAAGAAATACTTTTTTATGAAGTAAAAAGGTAACATTACTAGCTCTTTATAAAGAGCTTCCACAAACAGCACAATATAGCGCAAGCTGTGTGAACCTTTGTTTCCCGCCCTCATTCTTCAGATGACAGAGCATTCAAGTATTCTTACTACTGCCACTACAGTGACATTTATCTGTAGCTTGGCTTTTGAGGCTCTGTCATTCATCAGCTGGCCCCTAACATACTTACACTTTGAATAAAGACGAAATGTAAGAGAAGAACAGAATGTTTTCTAGGTCAGCCAAGGAACATTATTTTTCAACTGGGGAACCATTAAGCAGTCTGACAGATTTATTGCATTCATCCATCAATGGCCTTCCTCCGTAGTACCACAACTTGCATGGTGGCCTGGAGCTAACACCAGTGACTGGCGCTCATCCTGGCAGCGTGTGGTTGAGGTGAGCAGCCCTGACTGTGAGAGTAAAACTTTAGGCCCCAACACTTATTTTATTTAGGAAATCCTTGTCCCACTGGGTTTTAATGAGAATGGCCCTGCTCTTGCTACCTCCCGCTTAGTCTGTAACCCTAGTAATATTTGCAAAGCGTACCATGTATATTCATGGGGAGCAGCAACCTCGGTGATTATAAATTTCCAAAGAAATATGCAAGTCACACTCACCAAATATCTAAATATTTATTAGAAAAATATGTATAATTGTATCCTCCTTTGATTAACATTCAAAATGTAACACTTATACAGCCATTCCTATAAGCGCTGATATCACACGATGTTGTATCCCAGATGCTGGGCTTCTGAGAATGATCATCGGTGTACAAGCATTGTTAAAATAAATCACTAAAGCCAACACGGGCTTCACGGTTGTGAGACACTTCTTTGGAGCTACAAAATGACACTACTAATGCTTACTGATTTTCATTGATCATTCTCATCTATATCTGGTCAATATTGTTCTCGGGCCAACCAAAATGTCTCCTTTCATTTTACATTGTTTGATCCCCATGCATAATGGGGCTTGTCAGACCGCAAGTCCATCACTACACATTGCATATAGAATCTAGCGATCCAAAGATATTCCTTGCGTCCCAATTCTCTCCAGTGTCACCAGATAATCACACATCAAAATCACTTATCTTCAAATGTCCATGCCACTTAGGAACATTTCTAATAAATATTTAGGAATATGGTTATTGTGACTTGTATATTTCTTTCAAAATATACAATCATTGAGGATGTTGCTCCCTATGAATGTACCTGTTACTCTGAAAATCTTACTTTTTTTTGTTTACATATTAGGCACTGTTCTATGCTACAGTTTGAAACACCCATTTACACGGACCCTGGATGCCCACTTCCCCAAAAGAACAACTAGCTGGAGGGGCAAATGAGATCCCCGGTTCGGGTCTAGTTCGCGCTATATAAAACTCTGCAAAAAAAAAAAAAAGTCTTTAGACACAGTACATGCAGGCAGTGATCGGGGCCAATGATGGAAGTGGGTAGCAGCTTCATAAAAAGCTTTAGACCAAGGTGCTTTTTAACAATACAAATAATGCACTCGGTTCAAGCAAGGATTACACAAAAATTCTGGCACACAATGTATTATTTGCATGAATTTATTCCTGATTTTTTTGGTCCGCAGTTTTAGCATAGTACAGCAACAGAGGTTTATCTAATGTTCATGTAAAGGGTATGTGTGTCATCTGAGTCTCCCCTTAAAATTTTACAGGGGCTGTTAGTAGTCCGGTGAATGGAAAACACAATAGGTGTACTGCTATTGCTATCTCTTCTACCCATCTCCTTTTGGAAAGGTGTTCTATTCGACTGTTGCAATAATCAGCCAGATTCCAGTGGGACTGTTGTTAAACGTTTCTGGAGAATCTTTCTCTGGATAGAAATAGCATTACAAGGTTTGATTTAGGGAAATTAATTACATTTGTCTTTACAAAGGGACCTAAGCCACAGTTTCTTTCATATTAGCAACCTTTCTACAAGTGATAAGATCTTGAAGCACAATTAATTTTGATGGTGTTGGACCTGGCCCTCTCTGCCTGGTGGAGCTACCAGATAGCTAAAGAGGAGATTGATTGTGGACTCCCCCCTCCCCCTGCCGTCACCTACCCAGCCAGACTATGGGCAGATTTTCCCCTCGTCTCTACGTCCTATTTTCCTCCTACCGCTTTACCCTACCCCCTTACCCTTCCTTGCTCCATTCACCTTGTCCCCTATGTTCTTTAAATGCTTTTCTTGATACTTATGTAATTTTTAACTGATGTAAATTGCAACCTTATTGTTCCTCATGTAAAGCGCTCTGCTTCCTTCTGGTCTAGCCAGCGCTATATAATATCTCATTAATTAAATATGTTCCCATTCAGTACTCTTTCTCTCTTTGTCTACTTCCCTAGCTCCTATCCCCTCTCCCCTGAATCTCTCCCCTAGCTTGCTACTCTGCCTAGCCCCCTGTCCTTTGTGCCCTTTGACTAAGCACTCCTTCTCCCCTTGTTGGGGAAAAATCCAATATTTATACTCTGGAGTCTCAGCGAACCCGCTGAGAGAGTCCACTGCGCCAAGGGAGCCACTCACAGCTGAGGTATGGTATGGCAACCCTTGGCAAAGCACTCCCTCGCCTCTTTTTGGGGAAGGATCCAGTATGTAGGCCTTGGAGTATCAGAGACGCCTCTGAGGGAGTCCACTGCATAAAGGAAGCCTCTCGCAACAGAGATAGGGAAGTGATACCACTTCCCCTGGGATCACAGCTTACTGGACTTTGGACATTGCTTTGACTTGTCTCTGGTTTGTGTCCCCACTGTCGTTCTTCTCCTCTTTCCATGCTGTGTCTCTCACCCTCCCCTCCTCTCTCCTGCCTTCATTATCTGTCTACTTCCCCTGCTCCTACCCCTACCTCCCTCTTCCCATGAATCTCTCCCCTTGCTGCTCTTCCACTTACGCATTTGTGCTTATTGTTTATCTCTACCTTACAAGTAACTATGTTGCCATGCTCTAATAACTGTGTAACCTTTGGAACAATGTACCATGTGACTATGATCTGATACTCATGTAAAGTGATCTGATACCTCCGGGTCTAGCCAGCGCTATATAAAACCTTTAAAATAAAAAAATTAAAAAATTGCCTTTACCCTCCACATTTTTCTACCTTGTTTTGCTGGTATTAGGACTCTACACACTTACTCCTTCTAACCAGTGCTATAGTGCTTGTGCTCTCTCCTTTAAAAAATTTAGATTTGCTTATGCCCAATCCGCATATTTAATTTACTTGTAAGTTCCTTGTAAAGTGGCACTCCATGTCCCCAGAACCTGTGAATTGCAGTCTACTAGTGGTCCTGCAGTACTGGTTGTGCGACCCACTTAACTAGTGCTTTAAATATTTCTCAGGATTGTCATTGCAGAGCCGCTGTGTGCAGTTTTAAACTGCCATTCCGACCTGACAGAATATAATTTTTTCCAAACCAAAGCCTTCCTTTTTAATACATATAAGCCACCTGTAGGGTAGGCTCTGAACAGCCCAGAAGGCAGGGTGTAATGTATTTAAAAAGAGCACATGTTCAAAAATGCTTAAATTAGTTTTTTACTACTGCAAGACCTATCTCTCCCAGGATAACATTGGAGGTGCCTTATTACAAGTTATAAGTGCAGTTTCCAAACAGAAAGCGATAACCAGTTCATGTTTGGTGTCTGTGGACTCCCAAATTAAAATCCTAACTAAAGGTGAAGTCGTATTTTAAATTGCAGTCCTGGAAATCGCACTTTTAGAAAGTTGGCATTTTCTTGCCTTACCCATTTGGTACCTGTGTCCTGACTTTGGCCACATGGCTGGGTGTTGTTGACAGGTGATCTCCCAGACAGTCACACAATAGAGGGATTAGGTGTGCCTGAATGGGTTATCTACTGGCAGGATGGGGAGGTAGAGCTGAGCACAGCTCCTCTTGAAACTGAATAGGCTGTGCTCTGCCTTCACACAAAGGTCCTAATGACCCTGCATTGTCACTTCAGCCAGCTGGGAGCCAAGGTAAGGGAGGCAGAGAATTCCTTGCACTTCAAAACTACTGTTTAGAAGGTTCTCCCACCTTACAGAACCAGGGTACCAGGGAATAAAAGATGGACCTCAAACACCACCACTTCAGTACACTCCTGAAACTGTGGATATTTTGCCAGGAAGGACTGCTGCGCTGCTGAAGGACTGCCACTCTGGTGGACTGCCCTCTGCTGGACTCCTGCTTTGCTGTGCTGACTTGCTGCCCGCTTGCCTGGCTAAGAAGGACTGGACCTGTATCACTTAAACCCAGATCCCAGAATGACTCCAAGGGCTAGTTGGTTGGCCTCCTGATCTGAAGTCTCAGGGATATAACAGGCTTCCATAACATTGCATGTGCACCTGGACTCTGCCATCTGTGAGTCTACCCTGCCAGGTGGTGCCACCACAGTCCTGGACCTTTGGAAGTAGGCTTAAGGTGCTTTACCATCCTCTGTGGACCTAGCGGGATCGACGCATTAGCTCTGATGTGCAGCGCAACCCTGAGCAGAACTGACTCATCTGTGCCCGTGTAAGGATTGAACCCATCGCAAAGACTTGCATCGCCGCCACAGCCCGCATCGCCTTCAGAGCCACCACTGTGCAACGCATCCTCGGCGCAGGCACTCGCATCTCTTGTTGACAATAGGCTTGACAATGGACTCTGGGTCGCTGTCTCGCAGCTCTTCGGAATCGATGCATCGCCCCGACTGCACACCACATCCCTGCTGCTGGTCTTTGCATTGTAAGCGCCATTAACGGCACCGTTGATGAAACAGGACCTCACATGGCAGCCTTGACACATCTCGGAACTGACGCATCGCTGCTTCTGCGCAACGCATCTTTGATGCAGATCCAGGCAATGGTCCGCAAACCAGGATTTAAGGTACTCTGATCAGTTGGCCTAACTGGGTCCCTGTAGCTGGCCCACGCTCCATCGGGGTTGTCCTGAGCTTGTGACCTTCTCCCAGTCCAAAGTGATCCCAAAGGGGATGATGGACGGAGCGTTTGAGCAAATCAAACACTCACCCCCAGTCAAATAATCTGGGTTTAATCCATCATCATTCTTTAGCTCACTCCACCACCTCAGTTCAGACATGGCCATATGCAAATCAGTCTGACCCTGTGCCTCATGGTTACAGTCCAGTCCGAACTGCCAAGCCATGTCTTCCCTGGACCGGAAACAAGCATGGGACACAGGGTCTGTATGATATTGTTCTGCATTCTGTCCGTCAACTGTTGTTTTTGCATTTGTCACCCCGAGTGAGACGGGTATGCTCAGACATGAGTCCTGTGCTATCCAAGCCACTGGAATCAAGCTATCCTGGCTGATGAGGGCTGAAAGCCCTAACCGGTCCTAGGATGCTTGTTTCCAGTCCAGGGAAGACCCGGCTAGGCAGTTCGGGCTGGACTGTTCCCATGGGGCGCAGGGTCAACACTGATTTGCATATGGCTGGGTTCAAACTGGAATGGCATGGTGAGCAAACAACCAATGGATTTATGCCTAGATCTCTGTACTGGGGTGAATGTATGACATTGTTCTGCATTCTGTCCATCAACTGTTTTTGCATTTCTCCCAGTCCAGCATGACCAGATATCCACAGTTGCTGCTTTAAGCCTTTTGGCACTATTTTCTCTAAAAAACCTTACAAACCAATATCTTAGGTTCTACTAATTGTATTTGTTTCGTTCTGGTCTTGCTTTCTGTATTAAATTCTGTTGCTCTAACCCTCTTGTGAGCTTCTTTTGTGGTGTGTGTTCACTGTGTTACTGTTCTAAGTGTTACACAAATACTTTACACATTGCCTCCAAGTTAAGCCTGACTCCTTTGTGCCAAACCAACATGGGCTTAAGCACAGGTTAATGTTTGGGTATGCTTGTGTCTCACCCTGACAAGAATGGGGCTCCCTCCTTGACCAGGTGTCACTCCCCAGTCAACCAACAACCCAATTTCTTACAGAACGCATAAAGGCAAAGTCACAGTTGCAATCGCAGCATAGGAGCTCATCCTATACTCATGGAATAAGAGACAGGGGGCCTTATATTTCAAACGGTATTTCCCATTCTGTGTCCATGGGGAAAATGCGATAGTACGTATGGTTCAGGGTTCCTTAGGGGTACAAAAGGGGGTGGTGATGGACGGAGCATCTGAATCAATCAAACACCAGGGTTCCTTAAGGAAATGATTCCCAGGAGCAATAAAAGCTATTAATCCAACTACAGCTAATTTATCTAACTTGGCTTTCAAGTCTGGTCTCTTGGGGGTTGTTGGATCTCAAACTTGTCATTGGAGCCTTTTATGGGATAAACGAGAAGAGTCTCAAGTATGTACTGTATGCTGGCAATAATTGCTGTACTCCTGTTACAATCTGGAACTGGAACCCTTGTGCCATGATGTTTAATTGTTTCACCAATTTCAGTTCCAATAAAGAGAATTTCCCACAAATGGTGGCCTGTTGGTTCTGGATCTACTTCGATTAACTGTGTACTTTTGTAAAAGATTGTATTTTTTCTAAAAATCATTGATAAACAGGCACTTATCACTTAAACAAATTGTATCCAGTGGGTTCCTAAAAGCATGTTCCGCCAGTGCAAATCAAAGGGCCTTAATGTAAAGTGGTAGATTTTGTCACAGAGGGTGTACTTTAAAACAAAAAGGATGGGTCTTTAGCCTGTCTTGTACAAAAATATAAGTGGGTGAGTTTTGGAATTGTGCTCCTTCTTCGAAGGTGAGACTAATAGCTGATCATCTGGAGTCGCCCACAGGCAAAGTCAACTTGTGTAGCTCAATTAATTGATTGATAACTTTGCATGTGTGACTGTGGAAGTGGATGAATGATTGCATGATTGATTAAGTGAGTGCATTGCTTGGTAAATGCGTTCATGGAGGTATGGTTCAAGAAGTGTTGCACCAGTATTATAGTCTGAAGCTTCAGACAGTAGTGGACATAAAGTTTTAGAAAGGCAATAATTCTCATTATTATGCCATAGCAAGCATAATGCCTGGGCTCAGCTTGATTGTAATGAGAATACCCACAAAGTTTTAATACTTGCCATCTTTATGTGTGTTCTGATTTGTCCCATCACTTCGTGAGCATAACAGCATGTTCAGTTTTGCAACATCATTTAATAATCCTAAATACAGTTAAGTGACAGTGTTCCATATAAGACATGCAGATGTCACGCATATGCACACATAAATGTCAAGCATGCATACTGGAAAACTTAAAAACTACACTTCTAATGCTCGTCTCAGTTTTAATCCTGTGGCAGAGTGAGCATGGGGCTCATGTCTGGGTGTACCAGTTCCATATAGGGTGTCTACTGCAACAAACCCAAGGGGATGCTGAAATGCTGGGATTATTCTCAGCCATTGGCGATTTCCTGGCTGCATTCAAGACCATCTTTGATACTGTGCGATAGGGCACGAGCTCCACTCTGCTGCACCATGCTGAGGAAACCCAGATGTGCTGAGACCAGTCTGGTGTCGCTTGCTCCATTCGAAGGAGACCTGGCCTGCAAGGTCTCCATTGCAGTACATGGACAGTTCACCATCTGTGCACTGCGGGTGAAGCTCTCCCTAGATGGACAGTCAGTCGCTGACCTGCAGGAATAGGCAGGGACGTGCATCATCGAATGGTTGACTTGAGCTGACCCACCAGCTCGTTCTGTATGTTTTTTTGTGTTGACACGATCTTTGACAACCCAGCTAAGAGTAACTCTGAAAAACCTAAAAAAAAAGGCTTTTTTGAAAAAAAAATTAATGTTGACTTAGTTGAATTCTGTCTTATCTGTAGTCATTTCCTAGTGCTACACGAACTAGGGGATGGGTGCACAATTTAAGCATTCAGCTGATAAGTGTAGGCTATCTAAATGAGAAGTGGAGCACCCGAGTGGCACATGGCCGTAGCTACTTCCCTTTAATTTGTAACTACAATAAATTTGGCAACCAAACTGGGCTTCTTGAATTATTTTGAGAGAGCAGGGCACTGAAGCATGGCAGAGCACCAATTTTACAGGGTGCAAACAAGTTCGTTGTTAAAGGAACGACTTGGCTGCATGTATATAGTTGTGCTCTCTTTGTTTACTTTGCACTACATTTAACTGCTTAAAAACTGCAATCCATGAGGTACTTTCTTGGAGTATTTAAAGTATGTAAATATTTTTGCTGATGCCACAATTTCTTTGTTTTTTAGACTCGAATACACAGACCAAGGTAGAATCAAAAATGCGAGGTAAGCATGTGTCTGATGTGTATGCTAGTGCTGGTCCGTGTGCTAGGTATCTGTAGATGTCCTTGTTTTCCCTGCACGTTGTAGGTTCAAGGTCGTGCAGTGTGCTCCAGCGACCCATCTCTTCTAAATTCGTTTTTACTAGAGGTCCGCCATCAAATGAGACCTGTGCATCATCGTGTAAGCTCATATGGTGTGGCCTGCTTTGTGCCTGTGGCTGTAGATTTGTGTATTCACTCTATGAAAAAGCAGTTTCTTAAGTCCAAGGGCAGTAAGAACACTATTTCAGTAATTTCTCGGATCACTTAAGAGCGAGAGGATTTGTGTAGGTGGAGAAATTGGCCATGCCAGAGACAGATGACGCTGATTTTACCCCCGCCTATCATCTAAATATCAATAAGGTACATTTCCAGGCAAGGAAGGCCTCTTTTTCGATAGGTGTGCCTGGTGGCGATTATCTGCTTCAGTAGTGGCTGTGTGAGGTGCTAACTTTGAAGTGCAAACATTGTAAAGATTCTTATCAAGATATTTTGGTTGTAACTTGTTTACTCAGTGTTGATGCTTTATGATCAGTGTTGATAAGTTGTTACATAATGTATTGTGTGATATCTTTCTATTTGGTTATTTTGTGCTTTGTTTACGTTTCGAAAGTGTTAATAGAGTGTGATTCGTTAAAATAAGCGGTTGTTCTGGCGGAACATTTAATCTTGACTGAAATACTATGTTACACTGTATCTATTGTTGGTCTTCACAAGTCTCCTTCAGGCTAGAAGAAGACTGCTCAACAAAGCTGCCCTGGACTTTGACCATCCTTCACACTCCAAGTACACAGCAGCAGCCTGGTCAGTAGGGAACACATGCAGTGTCGCTCCTGCAGGGTGATCCGGGACCATACAACTTAACAGCTTAAAGCTCAACGGCGTGTATAAATGATTTGATTATTGGCCATAACTTACAACCTCTGTAGCAGAACTTAGTACTGCAAACATTATTTCAACCCATCCAGAGCCTGAGGTCAGTGATAAGTGAACACCTAGGGTTTTGCTACGGCCCTAATGTCCACACTTGCTTCCGATTGAACATATGCGTAGTGATAGTATCAAAATATTGCCCTAGTGTGTTGCATGCTGGATCAGATCATGCCATTACTGGGGCTCTTGTTGACTGGAAAGTTTGTCTGTTTGTGTATCTGGGAAAAGTGGCCCGTAGAAGTGTGTGCGGTGTGCCTTGTATTCTCGTTCTGGATGTAATGACAAGTGTGGAGTTCAGTTAGGAACCAACTTTCTGGTTGAGTGTACAGCCAGTAATGCTGGATAGGGCCACGTAGGTGTTGGTTCTCATTCTGTCAACAAAGAGAGGGACAAGGTAAGGCTATTTTTACCGGGGTCCACCGTACAAGACCTATGACTATGCAAACAAAGTGTAGTACACAGTTCCCCAAGGTGGTGTGGTATACCACAAGGGAGACACAGAGGGGACCACGTCCCAAGGAATAAAAGAAAGGAGCAGGGGAATCCTCCCTTTCGAGACTAAAACCCTCACACACCCAGCAAGCTAGGTGTCATGCTTCATCATCTGGGTTTTGCTCCTCGTCAAACTGCCAGTGCAATGTCTCACGGGCACCCAGATGGGGCTCTTTATTGGAGATCTTTTGTCCCTGCCAGTTGGTGCATGTGGGTGTGAGGGCCTTAGGTAAAGTGTAGATGTAAGGGAGTGGTGGTGATTAAAAAAGGTTAGGTAATCCACTACGTAACTTTATTGGTGTGGCTACCTTCTTAAAAACAGTGAGGAGAGATTACTGTCTGGTGCAAGCATCCAGAGGAGTACACTCTACCTAGTGGTCAACATGTTTCATGCATTATGTTCGAATTGATACAGCACAATTCATCAGGACCTAAATACTAAAAAAACTATCTACACGCTGTGGTAGGCGAATATTACCTACTCCACAGGATATTCAAGGGCAGGCAAGGAGTTCTGCCACTTCTTAGTGAAACCCTATTAGGTACAAATACATTGCCTCAGCGGTCTCCTCCCGCGTCGAGCACTTCAAGCGTAAGTACCCTTGTTGAAGGACAGGAGTCGTCGGTACACCTACCCTCACGGAACGTCGGTGTTGAGGAGCCGGAGCCAACCAGCCGCATGAAGAGTTGGGGGCAGTGGGTTGAGCAGCGGCTCTAGTGTACAGAGAATCTGATTCGAATGCCTGTGGTCTGTAACCAGATTTACTCTTGAACCAAGTAGGAAAGGTGGTCTTTAGGTGGGGCTAGAGAAAGTGTCGTCATGGGTGTATTATATAGGCTGAGAAAATAAGCACATTACGTATTGGCAGTGTGTGCTTGAAAATAATGGGGCTGTGTTCTAAGAAGTGTCTCTGCAAGGGACGTTGTAAAGCAGTCTTTGAAATGACACCACCCTTCTGAGCTCCTTGTGATGTTTGCATATTTTTCAAAGAGACACTAGTCAGAGAAAGTGCTTGGCATCCTCAGTTTCGGGATCTAGGTAGAGATGCAAGGATTTCTTTGCAGAGCATGGACAAATCATAGGTGTTACCCTTTTTTGACTCTGTATGAGTGCAGCCACTGTAGAGTACACAAGGTGATTTTAACTCCATTGTTGGGAATGGAATGCATTTACTCTTTGAACTCATCATTACGTGCACGTGGCATTGCTATGTGTCTGTGGTGAGCATCTGTGACCAGAGGCAATCTGTAGTTCTCCCTGACAAAGGCTCTGGGTGTCTGGGACTCAATTGGCAGCCACTGACCACCGTAGGCTAGTGGGCAGAGCCTCTGACGGCAGACCCAAAAGACCCTTCTAACCCCGAGCCTGCTCGAAGCCGCACTGACACTGCGGTGCAGGATGGGAGATGGGGAAAGAACTGAAATGTCTACGTTATGGAGGGAAGGCAGATATTACGCAGCAGACTGTGCCTGGAGTCTCCCTGTCTGTGCTGTATTACCACACTTCTAGTTCTTGCATTGTCCTGCTACGTAGTATACTGGTAAATCCGGATAATGGTGAGCAACCAGCAATGTGTTCCAGCGGTGAATTGTGGCAAGTGCATCACCCCTGGAGAATAGGTCTATGCTGGTTATTTGACCCTCAGAACGAAGCCTGTTTTCGGCAGGGAGTAACTCTTGGAACATGAACCCAACATGTTGAGAAACAGTTTGACAACAATTCCCCCCTAAAATAAGTCAGTAAAGCCGACAGGGAATGATGAATATCGTATCAGTGGGAAGTAGGGCCACAGAAGGCACATACATAATTGATGCACTTACAGACTGAGCCAGTCTCAGGGACTTGAGTTTCTGAGTTAAAGTACTGAATCTTCCTCTGTGTTCAGTTTACTTACTGCCATTAAAGCCAATGAAACTAGTCAATGGTGTCTCTGGCTAGGCTCGGACTTGGTATCTGGCTTAGAAAAAGACTCTTGTGGGTGGGAACAGCATATTTTTTAATTATGGCCTGTACACTGCTGGTGGTTGCATTTGCACATACGACAAGCAATGCCCCTCAATCAATCAATCAATCAAGCATTTATATAGCGCACTACTCACCCGGAGGGTCTCAAGGCGCTTGGGGAGAGGGGTCCGCTACTGCTCGAACAGCCAGGTCTTGAGCTGCTTCCTGAAGGCGAGGTGGTCTTGGGTCAGGCGGAGGTGGGTCGGGAGGGAGTTCCAAGTCTTGGCGGCCAGGTAGGAGAAGGATCTTCCTCCCGTAGTGGCACTTCGGATGCGGGGGACGGCGGCGAGGGCGTGGCTGGTCGATCGAAGCTGGCGTGTGGAAGTGTAGAAGTTGAGGCGGCTGTTGAGGTATCTTGGGCCTTGATTGTGTAGGGCTTTGTGTGCGTGGGTGAGGAGACGGAAGGTGATTCTCTTGTTGACCGGGAGCCAGTGCAGGTCTCTCAGGTGTCCGGAGATGTGGCTGCGTCGGGGGATGTTGAGGATGAGTCTTGCTGAGGCGTTCTGGATCCGCTGGAGTCTCTTCTGGATTTTGGCAGTGGTTCCGGCGTAGAGGGCGTTGCCGTAGTCCAGTCGGCTGGTGACGAGGGCCTGGGTGACCGTCTTCCTGGTCTCGGTGGGGATCCACCGGAAGATCTTACGTAGCATGCGTAGGATGTTGAAGCACGACGAGGAGACGGCGTTGACTTGTCTGGTCATGGAGAGGGAGGAGTGCAGGATGAAGCCCAGGTTGCGTGCGTGGTCTGTTGGTTTGGGTGCGCTGCCCAGGGCAGGGGGCCACCAGGAGTCGTCCCAGGCGGAGGGCGAGGATCCCAGGATGAGGACCTCCGTCTTGTCCGAGTTCAGCTTCAGGCGGCTGTTCATCATCCACTCGGCTACGTCTGTCATCCCTTCGTGCAGGTTGGCTCTGGCGGTGGCGGGGTCGTTGGTGAGGGAGAGGATCAGCTGGGTGTCGTCGTCGTAAGAGATGATGTTGAGGTTGTGTTGGCGTGCGATGGCCGCAAGGGGGCTCATGTAGACATTGAAGAGGGTGGGGCTGAGCGAGGAGCCTTGAGGAATGCCGCAGATGACTTCGGTGGCTTCTGATCTGAACGGAGGGAGGCGGACTCTCTGTGTCCTTCCGGCGAGGAAGGAGATGATCCATTCTAGAGCCTTCTCTTGGATTCCGACGTTGCTGAGGCGCTGCACTAGGGTGCGGTGGCAGACAGTGTCGAATGCCGCGGAGAGGTCCAAGAGGATGAGGGCCGCTGTTTCCCCGTTGTCGAGCAGGGCTCGGATGTCATCAGTGGCTGCGATGAGGGCGGTCTCGGTGCTGTGGTTGGCCCGGAAGCCAGACTGCGAGTGGTCGAGGGATCCATTCGTCTCGAGGAAGGCGGCCAGCTGCTTGTTGACGGTCTTCTCGATGACTTTGGCTGGAAACTGGAGGAGCGAGATGGGGGCGGTAGTTTTTTAGTTCGGTGGGGTCCGCTGATGGTTTCTTCAGTAGAGCGCTGAGTTCGGCGTGCTTCCAGCTCTCCGGGAAGGTAGCGGTATCAAAGGAGGTGTTGATGATGTCCCGCAGGTGGGGTGCGATGACAGCGTCGGCCTTGTTGAAGACGTGGTGCGGGCAGGGGTCGGTTGGAGATCCGGAGTGGATGGAGTTCATCGTACGTCGGGTTTCTTCGGTGTTGATCGGGGTCCAGGCGCGGAGGGTGGTGGTGGGGGGTGCAGGTGCGGTCGTGGGGTGCGTTGCCTGCGTGGTGAAGCTGTTGTGTATGTCTGCGATCTTGTTGTGGAAGTAGGAGGCGAGGGAGTTGCAGAGGTCTTGTGATGGGGTGATGTCGTTGCTTCCGGCTTTGGGGCTGGAAAGCTCTTTGACGATGTTGAAGAGTTCCTTGCTGTTGTGTGCGTTGTTGTCCAGTCGTTCCGTGAATGCGGTTTTCTTGGTGGTGTGGATCAGTTGGTGGTGTTTTCGAGTGGCGAGCTTGAGGGTGTTCATGTTGTCTGGTGTTGGGTCTCTGCGCCAGTCTCTCTCGAGGGCGCGGCAGTTCTTCTTGGAGCTCTTGAGTTCGTCGGTGAACCATGGTGCTTTCTTACTTCCGGGTCTGCTGTGCGGGGTCCTTAAAGGGGCGAGGTCGTCTGCACAGTTGCTGATCCACTTCGTGAGGTTGTTGGCGGCGTGGCTGGGGTTCGCTGAGCTGGCGGGGGGGTCCTGGCTCAGGGATGCGGCGAGCTGGTCGGCTGTGATCTTGGTCCAGCTTCTGCGTGCAACCTGTTGCTGGTGGTGGTGGATCGTGTTCTTTCTGAAGCTGAAGTGGACGCAGCTGTGGTCCGTCCAGTGGAGTCCGGTGGCGTGGCTGGAGGCGATGTCCTTGCTGGAGGAGAAGACTGGGTCAAGTGTGTGTCCGGCGAAGTGGGTGGGGGTGGTCACCAGCTGCTTGAGACCGAGGTTGGCGAGGTTGTCCAGCAGGGTGGTTGTGTTGCGGTCGTTGTTGTTCTCCAGGTGGAAGTTGAGGTCCCCGAGGAGGATGTAGTCAGTGGAGGGGAGGGCGTGCGGGCTGATGAAGTCGGCGATGTCTTCGGGAATTGTGTGCGTGGTCCCGGGGGTCTGTAGATGAGGGTGCCTCTGAGGGTTTTCTTGGGGTCGGTGTGGATCTGGAAGTGCAGGTGTTCGGCGGCTGTGATGGTGTCATTGGTTTTGGTCGAGATGCGGATAGTGCTCTTGTGGACGATGGCGATGCCTCCTCCGGTCTGATTTGCGCAATCTTTCCGGATGATCTTGTATCCATCCGGGATGGCGATGGCGATGTCGGGCGCTGAGGAGGCGTTCATCCAGGTTTCCGTGAGGAAGGCGACGTCAGGAGCTGTTGTGTCGAGCAGGTTCCAGAGAGCCACGGCGTGTCTGTGGATGGAGCGGGTGTTGAGCAGGATGCACTTCAGGTGGTTGCTGCAGGTGCTCGGCTTGGTGGGTGCGGGTGCAGTGCAGGTCCGGATGCAGGAGAACTTGCAGGAGTGGCAGCTGAAGGGTCCGTGAGTGCTTCTCGGGGTGGCTCGGTAGCATCCGGGAATCCGGCCGGCGTTGAGTGCGTTGAGGTCGGTAGCGTCGTAGGTCAGGCGGGTGGGCTGGCGTCTGCGGGGGCCAGGGGGTCTGGCGCTGGGCGCGGTGCAGGCGCGGACGGGCGCAGACGGGCTTACCTTTGGCGCACCTTCGGCGCTCAATCGGTGCTCCCGCTGCGCGCGTCCGCTGCGCGGTCGCTCAGGGGGCGTCATAAGTAAGGGGCCGGGAGGGCGGCTCAGCTGGGTGGCGGGAGCGGGGCGGCCAATGGGCAGGAGGGGGGCGGAGTCGCCGGAAGTCTGCAGCGGGAAGGAGGTCCGAGGGCGGCTCAGCGGCGGCTGGGTCGTCCGGGGGAGAGCGGCTGAAAGAAGGAACAGCACACAAGGCAGGGGGAAGGAAGCAGATGGGGGGAAAAGGAGGCAACAGTACACAGGAAAAGGAAAAAATGAAGGCAGCAGATGGGGGGAAAAGGAGGCAACAGTACACGGGAAAGGAGAAAAACGAAGGCAGCACAATGCAAGGCAGGGCCCAGAACTAAGGCAGCAGAGCAGAGCACAGGCAGTCAGCGGGCAGGAGCAGCGGTGTGTGGGGGCGACCTCGCCTGGAGCAGGCTCAGCGGTCGCTCCAGCACAGCAATGAGGCATGTGGAGCCCTCCTTTTGCAAAACAAGCATATGTGATGCATCCAGATACTCCCTGCCCCTTGGTTCCTTTGTACTCTAGTCCTGATAGTTTCCCATAGTGGTGATAAATGACCCACCCCAAAATATAAAAAGTGCCATTGCCTGGGCTGTATTTCCAGTGTTCAGGTTGGAAATGTTTTCAAATGATTAAACCAGTGTAGACAGCCTTAGTGGGTTTATTCTTGACATGTATGAACAGTCTGTGTAGGTTTGTTGTTCCCAGTTACTCTGTGTATTCAAGGTTGAGTTAATATACCAAAGGTTAATGTATGTTTCTGCTTTCTGTTTCATCTAGGGAAGCACACAGTCAGATTGAAAAAAGGAGAAGAGACAAGATGAACAGCTTCATTGACGAATTAGCGTCTTTAGTACCAACGTGCAATGCAATGTCCAGAAAGCTTGATAAACTGACAGTCCTGCGAATGGCTGTTCAGCACATGAAGACATTACGAGGTAGGTCTTAATAGCTGTAGAGAGAAACAACTCCAAGAACTGTGCAATCCAAGTTTTTTTTTTCCCCAGAGGGAGAGCGGCAGGAGCAAGGCTAGTCAAGCCGAAGAACCAACTGTAAATGTCAAGGGTTCACCCACTAAACGTTAAAGTCTTGGCATTCTCCCCATGCGCTCAGTAGCAACCTCGCGCGACGGGAAGAATGCCAGCACAACACATCTCCCATTTTTATACAAAGGAACTTGAATAAAACAGAAAAGATACTGTACTAACCAATATTTAAGTAGGTGCAATACAAAATAAAACAAAAAAAACAAAAGACTAGAAAGCAAGATAACATTTTCAGGTACAAGAATGTAAACATTTATCGACAATATAACATTGTACTTGATAGGCACTTTGATCTGTCTTCTCAGACTTGTGCCTTTGACGCCACATTCCGTTACTGAAGCTTTCTGTGTACCCAGCGGCAAAGGTGGCACACACTCACCACTGGACACACTCTCTCCTAGTACCCCATCCAGGAGTGTATCATCAACTTGCACCAAGGCTCTGCCCTCCCAACACTCCAAGTTGGAATTGGTCTCCGTACTTACATCTTCACCAACATTTTCATCCGAAATCCATGAACCTGAAGAGCGACCACAGCCCCTCTTCCATGACAAGATTTTGTTGCATTTGGCTAACTTGCTGAAATGCGAAACCTTGACATCATCTAATTCAGCAAAACATGCAAAGACGTTCCTTACTCTCTTGTGTTGGCTGCTTCCTTTCCTCACCAACCTACTAGACTTGACTCACACCCACACTCCTACACTCAAGGTTACTACTTTGGTGCTCCTCTGTTTGTCAAACTATTCCCTGTACATCTTGTGGGCATTTTCTAGATTCGTATTGACAATTTCTATGTACCATTTGCATTGCAATTCTTGAGACATCCATGTCGAAGTGTCCCCAGTGAAGGGATCCCTACCAGTCAGTCTTGAAAGGGCAGTACCCTGTTACAGTAGGAGTGATGTGATATGCCCATACCAATTTATAGAGTTCTTGCTCCCACTTTATACCGGCGCAAATGGCAGCTTGGATACTGCCCATAATGACCCTGTTAAACCTCTAAACCGCTCCATTACAAGCAGGGTGATACACAGGTGTCTTCATTCCTTTGATGCCATTCCTTTTAAGGAAACAAGTAAATGTTTCCGGCACAAATTGTGGTCCATTATTGCTCAAGAGAGTTTTGGGGATGCCTTCTCTCAATACAGTTTCAAGAAATTCAGCAATATATTACTAGTATCAGAAGATTCACAGATCTTCAATTCATCCATTTTTAATACATGTCAAATAACACTAAGATGATTTTAGGTCCCCCCATACCATCTAACACAGGTCCCAAGATATCAATGGCCAAATCCTCCCACGGACCCGAAGGTAAAGTTCTGTTACTCAAGGGCGGCCTTAACAAGACCAGGGATTAATCAGAATTGCTGCAATGTTCGCATGGCCATGTCCATACCGGACCACTAATACGAACCTATAAGTCTATGTTTAGACTTAACAATACCTTGATGTCCCTCATGTGTAAGTTCTATAATTCTCTTCCGTAAGCACAATGGAGGAATGATCCTGTTATTCCTTTGGAGGAATCCGGAACTCGAGACAGACATTTCATCTCTAAGCTCCCAATCATTCTTGCATTCATTCTCAATAGTCTTCTTGTCAGGCCAACCTTGCAATGTGTAATCCATAACCTTAAACAAAGTACTGTCTTCCCAGTAACCAGTTTCTCAATCTGCCACTGTAATGCTCCCCATATCATGTTCATCACTTGCTACACTTTTGTCCTCCCATTCACATACATCTCACCATCACTTTGTAAGGGTGACCTACTGAGCTAGTCAGCCACCCTATTTTTCTTTCCAGGGATGTACTCAACATTGTACGCTTAGTCCAGTAAGTGGAGTGACATTCTTTCAATGCGGGGAGTAGCGATGCTAGACCCTTCAGCTGTTAACACCTTCACTAGTGGCTTATGGTCAGTACGTATCGTGAACTCCTTACCCCACACAAACTGTCTGAACTCAGATGTGGCCCATACACATGCTAACATCTCCCGTTCTATCACAGAATATTTTTCCTCAGGAGGGGTTAGGGACCTGGAAGCAAACAAAATGATGCCCTCCACTCCATCACTTGAAATGTGGGAGAGGACCGCACCAAGTCCCTTACCGCTGGCGTCCGTGGTAATCAACGTCTTAGCTCAATGGTCAAATCCTTGAAGTGGTAAAGCACCACATATGCTAAGTTTACTCGGTTCAAATTGCCTTTGACACTCCTCGTTCCCTACAAACTCTGCCTAGTACGTAACAGTTGTCTCAATTGGTGAGTTTTTCTCTGAAAATCCTTCAACAAATTTAGCATAAAATTTTGCCAAGCCCAAAAATGACCTAACCTCATCCTTGCACATAGGAGCTGGGGCATTCTTAATAGATTCAAGGATTTCTTTTTTTAGGGGTGATGCCACTACCACCTAATTCATGTCCTAAGTAAGTTACAGATTTTTTACCAAACTCACACTTATTAATTTCAGCATTTAAACCACAAGCCTTCAAATTATCTAACACATCGTGAAGTCTGCTCTCAGTGTCCTCGTTGTTCTTGCCCTTATCCAACAAGTCATCTTGAAAGTAGGCTATGCCAGGAAGATCCTTGAAAAGTCTATGCATGATACTTGGAAAGAATGCAGCAGCCGTGGCTAGTCCGAATGGCATGCGGATAAACCTAAACATCCTACAGGCGTTATGAATGCAGTTAGATCCCTGCTGTCAGGGTATAGAGTCACCTGGTGGTAAGTTGGTGACAGGTCAGTTCACAACTATATTTTTGTTGAGGTCTCTCAAATCTATGCATTACCTCAGTTTGCCATTACTTTTCCTGGCCACCACCAGTGGAGCCATCCACGCAACACATTCCACTGTCTCTATGATACCATTGCTCTCTAAGCCTTTCAACTCTTTAATAATGTCATCCCTAACACTGAAGGGGATATTCCTTACTTTATGTGACACAGGTACAGCAGCCTTCTTTAAGACAATCCAATGGACAAAGTTGGTAAGAGTTGCTATCTTTCCTGAAAACACTTCTGGGTATTTGTTTTTTAGCACGTTCTTCAAATCCCACTCAGTGTCATTTGCACCCTTCACCTGCTCCACGCTGTTGGGGTTTAGAGTAATATCCAAGGCTTTTTGACCTACCCTCCCCAATATCGCAGGTCCTACCTCAGACACGTACAGTTGGGCCATTGTCATTCTACTCTTAAAATTAAAGGGTAATACACAATATCCACACATAGGTATTTTCTCACCAGTGAAGGTGACAGGATGAATATCAGATTCAATTAGATGCTTATTTACTACCCTCACACATTTACTATCCCATACTGCTTTGTTCACTATAGTAAATGGTGAACCAGAGTCTGCAGTAACGCTTATTGTTACCCCTCCAATGCACAATGATTTGTTCCTAGTTGCATTGCATACGTTTAGAACAGGACACTCAATGCATAGTACACCATCATCTTCTTTAACTTGGCCTACATCAGGCAATTCAGAGTATGACTTGTTATCCACTAGTTTTACCCTTTGCATACTTATATTCTTCTTCCTACACACCTTAGCATAGTGGCCCATAACACCACAAAATAAACATTTCGCTTTAACTGCAGGGCAGTTCTTATCACTGGCAAGGTGCTCTCTGCTACTACACCTATAGCAACTAAGATTTCTGCTTTTCCAATTAACTGCAAGCTTCTTTTTTTGTGTCAAAACTCTTGGCTTTAGAAACTTTGCAAACCACTGTACCCTCCTGAGCTGCCTTACCACACCTTTTAGATATTTCACTCTTTTTAACTATCGCTATAACGTCCTTGAGTGATGAGTCCCCACTCACCCAAAGTCTTTCCTGTACATTGGTGTCATTAGTGTGCATGATGACCTGGTCTCTAATTAGTTAATCATGTATATTACCAAATTTACATGAAATCGCTAACTTTTTCAAAGCAGACACATGGGGCCCCATTAGGATGCAGGCAGATTGCCCTCGCCGGGCCGGTGGTAGTCACCGCCCGCCCGGCGGGGCAATTATTATTATTATTATTATTATTAAGCGTTCTTATATAGCGCTCGATTACCCGTAGGCATCTCGGCGCTTGCCTTGGGAACCCGTCCTGGTTTTTCCCTGTGAGATACCCGTACTGGGCATCCCCAAGGTGAAAGCCAGGCATCCCGCCGCGGGGGGGCCGTAGTGGAGATTAAGCAAGCTAATGCCCAGAGCTGCAGAGTGTGAACCTGTGACTCGAGTAGGCACCGAAACGAGAATTATCGAGTCCGTGGATATTTGGGCTCAAGACCCTGCCGCGTCGGGAATTGAACCCTGGTCCCGGGTCTGACCTCTGCTTCAGGGTCTGCCGCCTCTAACCAGTGAGCCACACTTCTCCACCAGGCAATCCGGCTGCCATCACTGTAGAAGAGACCCCCCGCCATATTATTATGGCTGGGGGGTCCGCGGCAGATGGAAAGACCATCCGCCGCTTTTCCGCCCAGTCGACATGTCGACCGGGCGGAAAAGGGTTCCATATGGTGGCGGTGTCTTTCAGACACCGCCAGCCATATTACAATGTGCATTTGTGAATGCCTTTCCGTGGCGGCAGGCATGCAGAGTCTGCCCGGGGAGGTGGGGGGTGCACATGGGGGTACCTATGGTTCCCCCTGCCTTTCAAAGTACAACGTGGCAGGCACCGCGTGGTGCCTGCCACGTTGTACTTTGAAAAGCACAACATGTATTTTTAGCATTGCGGCGGGCGGTGCTGGGCGCATCCTAATTGCCCCCATGGGACCCCCGCCCTTATGGCGGCGGTCCCTTTCACCGTGAGGATGCGGCCGGACAAAGTCCGCCTGCCATCCTAATGATGCCCATAGTCTTCAATCAGCTCAGACTTTTCTTTCTACCTCTGGAAAACATTTAACCTGTCGATGGCTACACAAACAATGGGTAAGTAGTAGTGATTCAAATCATCCAGTGCATTCGCAAAAACATCCCCTTCCACTGCAGATCTGACCTTCTTTTCCATTTGGAGGTAGACGCGTATACCTTCGGGACCTAGACTATGTAGTAAAATTTTCTTTTTATATGAGGAAGTACATTTTTTCTAACCCTCCTCTTCAATTGCTGATAAATAGTTCATAAAATAGTATTTCCACTCGGGCCACTTCATTTATGGTTCCCCAGGACCATGTAAGAATGGCAAGGGAGGGGTTAGCGTAAAAATGTGGGCACACATAGCTGAACTCTAACAATGTAAAATGCCAAAGGAGACTGAGTACAGGAAAATACTTAATTATAAATAATAAGGGTTAAGGTACACCCTATGGATTTGCGTTAAAATGCCCAAAATAGACAGAAAGAAAGGCTACGGTGTGCATATCACCGTGACACGCATGATTCCTCAAAGGATTGGTACTCTCTAGTGTGCGTGTCACTGGCATTGAAATGTAAGGTATAATCTGGTATCGAGAATAAGGTGTGCGTATCACCGTGACACGCCAAATTCCAAAGTAAATATTACTACAAAGTGTGCATGGTAAATGAACGATATATGCGCCCACATAATTCAGATAATACCAAAATAACATTGCCACAGAATCATAGGAGAAAGAGTGCAGTGTACAGCCAGCAAAACTGGCAATCAATTCTCCCAGGGGTGTCCGTTACACCGTGACACGCGAGGTGTGAGCAAGTTTGGCATCACTAGCAAAATGGGACTCACAGCCAATTCTCACGTAAACTAATTCCTCACCATGACACGCCTGACGGAAAAACTCGCTAGGCTGCAGGCGTCCTCATATGGTGTGCAGTCAGCTTCCTAAGGAGTGTGGCAGATGTGAGCACTCATACGCGGCCGAAGATTTGGTGGGGAGATCAATCAGAGATTCGGAGTGAATGCTCCCATAACAAAGTATAGGATTTGGTTGCATCCTAATTGCTGGAATGGAACCGACGATTGCATCTTTTGGCGTGTTTCCCCAGTCTCTTTGCTTTCTGACCTCCTGATTTTTACTCTGTTTTTGTTGGTTTAGTGTGTCTGCGGATTTTCTCACTGCTGATCAGTGTTAAAGTGCAAGTGCTTCTATAGTAAATTATGTTTATGGATTGGTGTTTCCAGTTTCAGTTTTTTTTAACGTCTTTATTTTGAATTTTCTTCATAAAAGACATGCATACTAATACAAGACATACAGCAAGAATATACATATACAAATTTTAAACAAACAAAGAATTTGTTTAAAAATCTCAATTAAATGTACATAAGAAGACGTCCATAAAAGGATTAAAACAAGTATTTAAAAACAACCATTTCATTTGTCCCAAGTAAGATAGATAGACTATGGCAAGCTATTTTAATTTTAATTATTCAGTTTAAAGTGCTACAAGCGTCCCTAGTTCTAATTAGCCAGGCCCACCCGAGGAATTTTGCCAGCCCTATGGATAGCCATTCGGATGACTGGCTGGGTTGAAATGTAAGCTTGACCCTTTATAAAAACTTCTCAAACATTGCTGTATTTGTAGAATAAATCAAATCTATGGGGGACAGGTGAGCTAATACCACCCCTTTCTAGCAAATGATTATATATTGCTGTGGGTCTTGGTAGGGGGGTGTGAGGGGTACACGGATAGAAATCATACAAATCCCAAATCGTGATGGGACCGTCACCTTCGTGAGGCTGGGAGGATCTTAAATAGGGGACGATGTTCCTATTCCTAAATTTAACAAGAATTAAGTCCCCGGGAATGTCCTTAGGTAATGACCCTAGCCAACCCACCCTTCTAACACTCAGGATACCACCATCTTTATTGGGTGGCAGGGGTCTGTTTTTAGCTAACCAGAAGATGACCTTGTGTAATAGATCCTGATAACTCTCGGGTTTCCTGTGGGCGGGAGTCGGTGCACCTGAAAGAACAAGCACAAAGGGTGCGGCTGCCGGAGGTAAGTCTATACATGCAGCTCCATTTGTCTCTGCTCTAACAGCAGAGTAATTAGTTAACACAGGTTTTGGACCATTTTTAGTGACCAGTGGGGGTTGACTCTTGGGAGGCTGTCTTTCAATCGGGACATTTTTTCTCGTATTAGACAAAGATTTGCGGGCGGTTTTGGTAGCAGTTAGAGGTAGCATGATGGGAAATTGACTTACAATTGGAACAGTTTTTGTTGTGTCAATTACCATAGGCAATTCAGGTACAGTTTGTGGGATAGAACAATTAGGTATCGCCATCTTTATAATAGATGAAGAGTTGGCTTTAATAGCTGTCTCTATGCTTGTCAGCCTATCCCCTAAAACAGTAATTTGTTCTAACAAGGGTGCTATTACATATCTTAACAATAGTTCAAGCTGAGGTAGTAATTGCATTTGAGGCGATGATACTTTGTCCTCCAAACTTTCAGCAACCCCCCTGGGTGTGATGGAGATTGTGGCAGGCGATGGGGAATCAATACAAAGTTTTTGTGTTTCGGGTTGGATTTCATAATCGTTTACCCCGTCGTGTTTCCTTTTTGCACTTTGTCCCAGCGACAGTGCAATTGCCTGGATGTTGTCCTCATGAGGTGGTATAGAAGGTTCATGAGGTCTGTCAGCGGGAGTGTTAATACTAAGGCCTTTTTCGGGGGAAGAGGATGTTACTGGAATAAAGTTAGTCCCGCACAGAGCGTTTAGTTCCTCCCAGTAGGACACAATTTGCGAATTTTTAGGGGTATATGACGGGGATTGCATTGTATCGAGGGGTTGGCGGCGGTCATCTATATCGCAAATAGTGGTAGGTGATGCATAGCTCTGAATAAGCTTTTCCATTGTCTAGCTGTAATGTAGGAATTCAATATGCCCCCTTATGCGTCATGAATAATAAGGTATGTTCAAAAATAGTGTCTTTGATGGTGAAGCCAAGAAGACCATGGGTAGAAAAAAATAAAAAACTATACCTTCTTTTGCTAGGGAGCAAGGGGAGGTGGTCCGTCCCGGCCTCCTTGTGCCTCTGAGGGCCACAGAGGGCCCGCCCTTTGCCCGGGCTTAGCCCGGCGGTCCCGCGCGCGTCCCGCGGGGACAGGAGGTGTTCCGCTGTTTGTAGGCGCCTCCTGGCGCAGTCAGTGACGTCCCAGGTGCACCTCTGCCACCGGGGCACCTGGGGATTGTGGTCTGGTTCTGTTTGCCGTTTCCCTCACGGCGCTTGGTGGGGGCTGTGTTCCAGGAAAGCAAAGGAAAGGAGAAAGTGCTTTGGGACTCTGCCGGCCCCCCTCCCGTTCAGGCGCAGGTTGAAGTGACCCCCACGATTGGTGTTTCCATGTTTGGCTTATTTGGTTTACTGCTAAGTCCCTAGTATAGTGCACTATGTGTGCTCAAAGCCTGTAAATCAAATGATGCTAGTGGGCCTGCAGCACTGGTTATGCCAACCACACAAGCAACCCTGCAAGGGGTTCTCAGACCTGCCATGGCAGTGTCTGCGTGCAGTTGTGACTGCCATGTCAATCTGGCAAGTGCACCCACCTGCCCATCCCTAAACCTTCCCTTTCCTTGCATGTAAGGCACCCCTCAGGTAGGTCCAGGATACCCTCCATGGGCAGGGTGCAATGTATGTAAAAGGTAGAACATGTACTGATGTGTGTGACATGTCCTAATAGTGAAATACAGTGTATTTCGATTTGCACCATGGAATGGCTGTCACATAGAATAGAATGGGAGATACTTAGTAACATCTTACAAATATAACTTCCCTTGGGGACAAGATTGGAGAATGGACTTTAGTATGCATGGCCTCAGAATTTATTTTAGTAAAAATGGTTTTTAAATTATGTGTTTGAAAAATCACTTTTAGAAAGAAAGCATTTTCTTGCTTATCCATCCTGTGTGCCTCTGCTGGGCTGTGGTTTGACTGTCTGGCTTTGGAGTGACAGGGGCTGGGGATGTGCATTTACTGTAGACATCTATTGGGTTTGTTGATGTGTGTCCTGACCTTCCTGGATGAGTCAGGGCTGGGCTGAAAAGACCTGGGCTGCATTTAGAGTAGTGGGAGTAGATCTCCTTGCACCTGAATAGGCCTTACACAATGCTGTCTTCACCTCCTGCCAGGAGCTGGACTAGAGAGGACAGAACTGGTTTGGACTAAGCACGGTGATTCTGCCACATGAGAACAAAGGGAAATGTGGTATAAATATTGGGTCCCAGACCCCAGGACTTTAGAGCTCTTTTGGACTCAGAAACCTGACAAGAAGAAGAGCTGGAGAAGCTTTGAGGAGGAGCTGCCACTTTGCTGTGTTGGCCTGCTGTGGCTTCTTCAGTCTTGGGCAGAGAAAGAACTGTACTGAACTTTCTGCAACTTCTTTGAGTTTCTCCAAGGGCTTGAGGTAGAGCTTTCCCCCTGTTCAAGAAACAGACAGGACCTGCAAATTTGAACCAAGGCCCAAGAGTGACTCCAAGGGCTAGTTGGCTGGCTTCCTGATCAGAAGCCTGGGGGACATAACATGCGCACAGCAACCTTGAACTCAGAACCTGGACTCTGCCATCTGTCAGTCCTGCCTTTCCAAGTGGTGCCACCCGAGCCCTGGGCCCTTAGAAGTGGGCTTCTGCCAATCCCAGCTGAAGGCCCCATCAGAACCGGTGTGAAAAGATGCAAAGCCTCGCCACATAGCTGTCAACCACATCAGAAACAACTCAAAGTCCCGCAAAGCTTTTCTGTGCAATTCACCTGAACTGATGCAATCTGACACCAAAGCAAAGACTTCACCTTACTCCGGGTACCTCCTCTTGGAGCACGTGTCTCAGTTGCCACAGAGGGAAACCGCAAGCCGATTTCCGTCACCAAGACCGCCCATGGTTCCGTGACCTGAATGCACCACAGAGGGCACCGCCACACTTTGAACCCCAAACCCTCTCACTGCCCCCACTGAGCCACTGCTTGCACCGCAACCTGTGGACACCACACTCTGCACTGCCTTGTTTCACTCCGCCGCCCTGGTCTCATAGACGACGATGTTGCCTGCTGACATTGATGCTGTGGTCTGCACCATGGTCTCGGGGCACCCCTTGTAAACTACACGAAGCACCGCCCAGTCACACACCACAGCCACGGCAAACAGATGCTATTCCCATCGACTGTCGATTTTTGACCTACGCCGTCGCTTGCACTGTGACCGTCAGCACCGCGACGAGCACCGCTCCGCAACACACCGCATTCCTGGTCTCACCGACGCCCCTGCACGACTGCCACTGAGCCGCTGCCTGCACCACGACCTGAGAGCACAGCACGCCACACCACTCTGCTTCACACTGCAGACTCGATGACCCACGCTGCCGCCGGACTGTTTACAAGTCTTCTGACACAGATGCCGGTCCTCACCGACGCTGTAGACTGAAACTGTTGAATTTTTTTGTGTACAGCACCGTAGTAGCACCAGATAGAGCTACCGGCTTCAAGGAACTGCATCTTTACCGTTATTCTTGCAAAGTGCATATTTTGATTATTATATGTTAGATTTTTATCGAAGAAGAGCCTTAGTGATCGAGTAGAAATGAGACTAACCACAGAGGCTGAGAGCCATGTTGGAAAGTAGAATGGCTTATGAGCGTGGTCTCAGGGAACTGGAGTTGAAGACCAAACAGCTGTCTGAATCCAGCATTACAGGTGGAAGCAAAAATACAGTGTCCAGTGGTGAAGGAGCAAACCACATACTCGGGGGCACGGTTCCGGGCTTTAAGATGGGGGTGACATAGACAGGTGGTTTGAAGCATATGGAGTAGCTCTAGAGGTGCACAGGATCCCTGAAGAGTATTGGGGAGCTCACCTCTGGAGCCATTAACCTACTGAGAGGAGGGTTGCGATACTGGCTCTAGAGAAGGGGACCCCATCAAGGAAGGAGACCCTTGTCAAGAAAAAATTACTCACCCGAGAAAAGTAAAGGTTGAGGTTCAGGCAAATTCAGAAACTGTATCACCAGTCCTGGCGGGATGTTGCAGATTACTTGTGTAAGGCATTTGATGGTTGGGTGAAGGGTAGTGAGGTAAACACCTGTGATGGGCTGTACAATTAGATTGCCAACACCTGGTTGACTGCATGCCTGCTGACCCCAGTGAGCTTATAACAGAGGCGGACCTTTGGGGTAGTACCAGAGGGTTTAAGAAAGCATTGAGGAGTGATCCTAAGGAGGGTGGTCTAGGTTCTGCCTAACAGAGTGAGGGGGACGTAAACAGTGACCCAGGCAGGTCACAGTGTAATGTGTGTGTGGGGGAAGGTTTCCCAGGTCCCTTTAAAGACAGGAGGGAAGGTTACAATGGGCAGATGCCCAGGGTGCCCCATTGCTAACCCGGTGCATGGATTGCTCCCAGTTGGAGGACAAGCATGGGAACTTGGTCTGTACTTAGAGCTCCACAGTGTCAGGTGAATTAGAAGAGACAGGCACCCTGAAAGCGCTGGTTTCTGGTGGTACTGCTCCCAAGGGGAGAGTGTAGAGACCCAGATTGAGGGCCAGGAGGTGGAACCAGTCCACAGTGGGAGGATAAGAGGTTGCCAGATCTGAGAACTGAGCTACCACCCCTGTACTGGTGGGAGGTAGAGTGGAAAGAGGGAACCTAACACCCGGGGCTACCCACCTCTGAGAAACCTCAGAGGTCAGAGAGCCTTTGATGGCCTGTAGCCTGGTTCTTGACACAACTGTCAGTGACATCTGTTGGTTGTTGTCCGTATGGGCAGAGTCTCCTTGAGTTGGGGAGAGAAGTTTGATTCAAGGGGTGAAATGGGGTCACATTACTTTGTTTGCCATGGTGGTATTGTCTGACTTTTGGGATGCATGTTTGAGCAAGTTACAGTTATGTGCTGCACAGTTGGGGTCCACAGATGAGAAGTGCTTCCCATCGATCAGCTCAGTGGCTCAGGAGAGTATAGACAGAGCAATCCAACTGATTTCAGAAAGGCACAGAACTGACAAAAGCCCCTGCAGAACATCCTTTGTCCAAGTTCTATCACCTAAGCAGGGAAGTCCATCAAGGTATTGATTAGTTATTCACCCTTCTTTTTTCTGATCCCATTTTTGTTGGCTTGTAGAACGCTCATCATTCTATCACTGCTAACCAGTGCTAAAGTGCTTGAGTTCTCTTCTTAAAACATGGTAGAATTGGCTTCTACCCAATTTGCATATTTAATTTACTTGTACGTCCTTTGTAAAGAGGCACTACCTGTGCCCAGGGCCTGTAAATTAAATGCTACCAGGAGGCCTGCTGCACTGATTGTGCCACCCACTTAAGTAGCCCCTTTAAACATGTCTCAGGCCTGCCATTGTAGCCTGTGTGTTCAATTCTTAAATTGCCATGTCAGCCTGGTACAATAAACCTCTTACCAGGCCAAAACCTTCCATTTTTATTACAAATAAGTCACCCCTGGCATATGCCCTGGACATTCCAGAGGGTAGGGTGTGGTGTATTTAAATAGTTGAACATGTATTTTAACATTTTAAATGCTTTGATAGTGAAGATCTCTAAAATAAATTTTTCACTACTGCAAGGCCTACCTCTCCCATAGGATAACATTGGAGTGATCCTATTACATTTAGGGCCCGATTCTGATGCGGTTAGGAAAGCATTCCCACCTAGGGCCTGGTTTTGATGCGGTTAGGAAGGCCTCCTAATGGCCTTTGCTCCTTCCAAATCGGATCGGGAATGTGTCTTCCCGACCCAGGGCCCAATTATGATGCGGTTAGGAACATATGCTCCTATCGATTTCAATGGGAGTCTAACCAAATCGTATCTGGAAGCATCCGGATGCATCATACTCCATTGGTCGGACTCTCCATATCCGAGTGGGTCGGAAACCATTTCCAAACCAATTCGGTCGGGAAGCTATCCAACCCCCATCAGAATCAGGCCCTAAATAAGGTGTAATTTCCAAATGGGTGAAGGAATGCATTCAGGTTTGGTATCTTTAGAATTTTAATGAAAAATCCTCTCTCATGGTGAAGTCAGATTTTATATTACAGTTTTGAAAATGCCACTTTCAGAAAGATGAAGAAAGTAGTGGGGTTGTACTGTGCACCCGAAATTTTCAAAGTAATCACCAGTATTCAATTTTTATGTGGTTTTCAACAGGGCGTGCGGGAAGGGAGGAGGATGCTTCTCTCCTAAAAGTCAAAGAACGAGGTAGGTGATGTACTTGTCACCAGACCCTTTCTGCACTGCAAATGCTAACCTAGGTTAGCATTTGCAGTGCAGAAAGGGTCTGGTGACAAGTACATCACCTACCTCGTACTTTCAGAAAGATGACATCTTCTTGCCTTTGCCATTTAGTGCCTGTAGCTTATCTCTGAGTCACATGACTGGGTGTAGCTGACAGTTGACCTTTGTGTATTCCACTTAGACAACCACACAAAACAGGGAGTTTAAGAGTGCCTGGATGGGCTATCACTGGCATGATGGGAGGGAAGAGCTGGGCAAACCCTACTTAGACTTGAATAGGCTGTGTCATGCCTCCACACAAGGGGCTGCATACCCCTGTAGTTAGTCTGGAACCAGGGCAGGGAAGTCAGGATGCCTGTGGACTTCAATGGGAATTCTAGAAGCTTCTCCCACTTTCCAGAGGAAGGTCACCAGAAATAAATATTGGACCCCAGACACCAACTCTTCCGTAAACTTCTAGAACTGTGGATGCTCTGCGAGGAAGAAGAACTGCTGTGCTGCTAAAAGGACTGCCACTCTGCTGGACTGCCGCCCTGCTGTGCTGACCTGATGCCTGCTGCACTCTTACCTGGGTGAGAAGGACTGGACCTGCAACTATGAACCTGAGGGAAAAAAAATTCGCCCAACATCCTTGAACCCAGAACCTGGACTCTGCCATCTGTCAGTCCTACCTTTCTAAGTGGTACCACCCGAGCCCGTGTCCCTTATAAGTGGACCTGAAGGTGCTTCTGCCAATCCCAGCTGAATGCTCCATCGGAACCGGTGTGAAGAGATGCAAAGCCTCGCCACATAGCTGTCAGCCACATCAGAAACAACTCAAAGACCTACAATGCTTTTCCGTGCAACTCACCGGAACGGACGCAAGCCTACACCAAGCCCCGCAAGCCTCACTCCACAAGCTTCCTCGGAACTTGACGCCGGATGATACAAAGTCCTACAATGTAACAGCGCGTGCCAGGATTTAAGGTACTGTGTTCAGCTGACCTAGTGGGTCCCTGTAGCAGGCCCTTGCTCCTTTGTGGTCGGCCTGAACATGTGACTTTGTTCCTGTATCTGGGTGACCAGATAAACGCAATTGGCATTTTATGCTTTTGGTACTATTTTCACTAACATCTTCAAAACTGCAAATCTCCGGATATACTAATTGTTTTTTGGACATTTTGGCATCTCTATTTTTATAACTTGATGTGGGATCCTTTTTGTGTGGTAATTGTCACTTTATTACTGTTTTTAGTGTTGCACAGATACTTTGCATATTACCTCAAACCTAAGCCTGTCTGCTCTGTGCCAAGTTACCAGGGGGATGAGCACAGGTTAACTGAGGGTTGGCTTGTACCTCACCCTGACAAGGATTGTGGTTGCTGCTTGACCAATGCTCACCCCTCTAGTCAACCAACAACCACATTTCTTACAATTATGATGCAAGAATATTTTGTCAAGAACATTGACAATATAAAAATATAGTGGAACTGAACGTAGAAGGTAGGAATATATATTTTTTTTATTTAAAGTACTGTTTTTTAAACATCTGTTTATATAGTATATAGTTTTCTGTATAATTGTAAAAAATATCGTTTTTTAAATAATGTAATATATATGAGTTATAGTATTACACGGTATCATCGTTATGATGTGTGTTTTATTGTAACTTGTAATTGTTAATGTGAAATTTACATTTTTATAAATTGAATTCATTTTAAATTTAGTACTACGTTTTGTTTGTAGGGGGTTAGGTGGGGATTTATTTTTTTTTAAATTGTTTTTTTTTTATTTTCAATTAATTGTTTTGGTAATTAAATTATTATTTGATTGCTAAATATGTGTTTGATTAATTGTGCTAATTATTTTAGTATAGTTATTCTTTATGTCAAATTTAATTCTTTTGAAATTTAATTAGCCACTTTCAATTTATTAGTGTGTTGTTGGGTTTTTAGGTGAATAGGTTGGAAAGTTATTTAAAATATTTTTTTATTTGTAATTCTTTTTTCATGTTATTGAAATTATTAATTGATAATTATGTAAAGGATTTAAATGTTCTGTCACTTAATTGTATTTTAATTTAGAATTAATACATTGATCGTTTAATTATAAGATTATGCAAGCATTTTATATTTATTATTAGTTTTAATTTAATTATTGACCCATTTGTTTATATTTTTTAATTATTTATATTTGTCACTTGATTTTATTTTTGAGTATTAGGTAGTACATTTTATTTATTTTAAATATTTTCATTGTTTTTATTTATTTTGTAATATATGTTTTTTTAATTTAATCTTGTTGATCTATCAATTAATTATATGAATATATTTTTTTAATGTTAAATGTTTAAATGTTTTTATTATGTTTTATACATGCTCGTTAAAAAAGTCTTTAGGTGTTGGAATAGTAAATCTAGCCTCTCAAGAGTCCAACATTTTGCACGCTTTTGCTTCTGTTATAGTGGGAATAGTATATCTAACTTATCCAAAGACCAATACTGTTGCTAAGGTTGAAGGGGAAATTGTAAATCTAAACCCTCCAAAGACCAATACTTTCCATGTTTTTGTTTACCCTGGGAATGGAAATATTACATTTGACTAAGAAAAATCATAGAAATATAAAACCGATACAAAACACAGAAATACAATTAATACACTGAAATATCTGGAGAGCATAATTTGGCCTTTGGAACACCTTGAGTAGACATACATTTGAAAGAAACAACAAAGGGCTCATAGGTCAAATGTTTAAGGAGAGAAATTTGGCTCCCAGAATGTGGATTATTTAAGGGATCTGAAAAGCAGGAATTGGTGGCTCGAAGTATTTAATCATAGATGTCTATAGTGTTGAACGCAGACACTTGGAAGCAGTACATTCAAAGGAGATGCCGTTGCATGTGAAACCCCCACTCTCCACTCCGAATAAAAACCCTCAGAAAATTGCTGCCGAGCCCATGGAATATCCAGAGGCAGGGGAGAGAAAGGAGGTCTCATGGCATGCCTGGCTTCATAGAAAGAAGATAGAAAGAAAATAATTGCGTACAGACCTTATTTATGTTGCTTCTTTAGCCAACCAAGTCTGCTAAATGGATATGCAGCCATTTCCAAGCAGGGGATGTACTCTTTTGAGTAAAAATACAGATTGAAAGAAAGATTAGTAAGGGTAAATACATTTCTAACAACAGGTATCAGAACAAGTTCATCAAAAGTGGTGCTGCATTGTCGTATGGCATTTATATTTGTTTTCTTCGGTCTATCGGAGGCAAGTATATTTTAATATACCATATCATTTGCCAAGCAGTGTTCCAAGTTAAACCGTTTCCTTTTGATTTGTCACAAGTAGTTGCCACCCAGGGTTTGTGTTTAGTAAAGTGAGGATTCTAAATCCAAGTAAGCCTGAATTGCAATATCTGCTTTTCCGGTCTGTCCTGTAAACGAACCAAAATACGTACTTCATCTCCAGACCATCAAACTAAACCTTTCCACATGGAGGCTTCACCAACCAGCATATGTCTTATTCACACACCTACATCATTCTGAGGGGAGTTGACAGTCCTTCAGCCATCTTCAGTTGTGGCAAGTACTATATAAATGACGTAAGATTAGAATGTAAGGTCATGCTATGCTGTATCATTATATGTTTGTGATGTTGCACATGGTAACCTACTGCATTGACTACGTGGGTTTAAGTATTGGAGAACATTATACCTTCTGTTGTGGGAGCTGTGTAGTCATTACTTTCTGTTATTGGTTTGACTTTAAGTTGCTGCCTGTTCCTGTGCTCCTGCAGTTCTGTCTGTCAGTTTTACATACTACAAAGAACACCATCTCAGTTTGTGGTTGCGTTCTGAATGGCATTTGGAGATAAAAACTGAGCTTGAACCGAGATACTTCCTGTGGGAATTGCTTTTCTCCCTTGCCATTAACGTACTGGAACTGCCTTCTCTCGACGAAAGGAGGCATTTCAGATATTTAGGACCTGTTCTTGCTCATTCGTACACGCCTCCCTGCCAGCTTCGCTAGGACATTGGGATGAACCAGAAGCAGGAGACAGGTCACCTGCATTGAACTGGGTTCAGTTCAAGGACCTGGCATTGAAACTGCAAATTATTGTATGGAGGCAGTTAAAGAATTGCGTGGATATCGTACCACACACATTTTGGTGTTGTGAAAGGATATATTTTGTAACATACTCTAGGTGACTGTCTAGAGAGGTCAGGTTGTTCATTCGTTTCCATGAAGTGTACTGTAGGTTTTACAAGATCTAGGTCAGAGAATCCCAGTCATCCGATTCTATTTCTCTGGCTTGAGTGACTTTCCTGACAGACGGGAGAATAATGGCACAGTAAATATACTTATCCCTCTGGTTACAAGTAGAGGATGACACCCATCGACAGCCAAAAACTGTACATTTTTGTCGTTTCATTGTGGACTCTGCTCTGGCAAGACTGGAACAAATGAAGTTCAAAAGAAACGCATTTAATCAGATTTTTCTATGTGTAAAAATGATACAGGAGGTGGGCAAAAATGCTCTGTGTTTGTACAATATGGTAAAAGGCACTCAGGATATGCATTAAAAAAGAAATGACAACAATCTGCTTTACATATGAATAAGCACAGATAGGTTGGCATGGAGATAGATGCTGTGTAGTTGGCAACCAAATAATGCGTTTGTGAGTGAGCCCTTAAGGGACTTACTTTTCCAAGATAAGGCTGTTAGACATGTATGTGTGTTGCTATGGCTCAAACAGGAATGAACATGGTTTCCATACATATCTGAATTGATCGCTACGCATTTGCAGTCTTTGTACTGTTGGATACCATACATCACACATATATCCAGCCGCGGCCGGCAGTGGGAGGAAATGCAGGGCGGTGACGTGGGGAGGGGGAGGGGCACGGTGGGGGGTAGTAATGTATGGATTACAGAGTTTTACAGGTAAGTAAACATTTAAATAAATAAAACGAATTTCGTTGCGCGCACTGCATCGTATTTTGGGATGCAGTGTACTCAACCAAATTCGTTTTATTTATTTAAATAGTTACTTACCTGTAAAACTCCGTAATCCATACATTACTACCCCCCACCCTGCCCCTCCCCTTCCCCACGTCACCGCCCTGCATTTCCTCCCACTGCCGGCCGTGGCTGCATATATCCATAGACTAATGGATATTAAAAGATTGCTATGCTAACAAGTACATCTGGTGGGCACATGTGGCCACCCACCCTTGTTCTAAGGCTGTTCCCCGGCTCGTGTACCTGTGGGGCTCTTAGTACTGGTCACTGCCGGGAGGGCCTCGAAGACAGTAGCACCTCTATCCGCAGTTCTTTGATCTTGCTGTCCAGTCCCACTGCAGCGGGTCACACCAGGTTCAGTCGTAGCAGTGGCCAAGGCCCATGCCTAGGCTCCTATGGAGATTTGAGGGTTATCAGTTCACGCGGGGGGCGGCGCAAGTTGTTAGGGAGCCTGCAAGGTTAATTTTCATTCTGCCTTACCTTCATTTCTGACAGTCCTGGGGTACCGGCAAACTCCACCAGGGTGGGCCGCCTCGGTTCCCGCCACCATTTTTTGTGTTGCAGCAGGGCCTGTCATCTCAGGCAGTCAGGACGACCGTTGGCATGTCCCTGAGTGTCCCTCAGCAGTTGGGGCCATGATGGTCAAGCTCTCGCTCCGAATCCAGGCCCAGGACATCGCCCAACAATGCAGGGCACTTCGGTGTGACTCAGGGGCTCATGTCAAGACCGGCTGCTCCAGATGGTGCAGGACTTCCTCTGTGGACTTTGTGGGGGTCCCTCACCCCTCGTTCTGTGCACCACTGGCTGGGATTCAGTGGTGGGCCTTGTGGGCACTGCGGACAGTTATTCGGCGCAGGGCCTGGAGGGGCCGTAGGGTAATCCCATGGCAGCTTCTTATGCTCTGGCAGTGTTTTCGGGGTCAGCGTTGATTACTGATTTTGTCTCCAGTGGATGGTGAGGTAATACCTGTATTCATGCAGGACTTATGCGGATTCCACCTCGTTCTGCCCTAGAGCTCTGCTAGCAGCGATCCACCCTCTTTAGCGGCCAAGCCACACCCCACAGTTCTTAATATCTTATGTGTATCCACTCTGTCAAGGTGTAGGAGCAACAAGTGGTTCCTGCCCTCTTCAATAGCCAGTGCCTCAAAATACACTTCAACCCATGTTTTCCTGTGAGCGTGAATGGGCGAAATGGTTACCATGCTGCGTACGCCCCGTCGTTGTTAGGTGGGATGGTAGTGCTGCAGGGTAGAGGTGGGGCACCATGAAAG
This sequence comes from Lissotriton helveticus, assembly GCF_964261635.1. Taxonomy (NCBI): domain Eukaryota; kingdom Metazoa; phylum Chordata; class Amphibia; order Caudata; family Salamandridae; genus Lissotriton; species Lissotriton helveticus. Next base: position 736,187,895 of record NC_136061.1, on the reverse strand, counting down.
GGCTGCTTGGTACCTGTGAGGCGATGCCTTCTTGGAGATGAGGTGTCTGTCACAGTTCGGCTGGTGTGAAACAGGATGGCAGTATCTGGCAGGTCACTGGGCAGTAGCACTAGGTGGTGGATAAGCAGCTGACATAAGGAGTGGGACAATGTGTTCTGTTTGTGAGGGGTGGCATACAGCTACTTGTGCAAAAACAACAGTTGATGGACAGAATGCAGAGCAATGTCATACATTCACCCCAGTACAATCCATCAATTGTTGTTTTTGCATACAGCTACTTGTGCCTTGCTGCCTTGATGAGGAATGTGGTGAAGCCAGAGAGGACCACATGGTACACCCACCCAGAATGGAGGCAGGTGTCCTAGGCCTGACTGTTGTGGTGGGCCTGCTCACGCTTGCAGCGCGCAGGGGCAGAGACAGTGTAGCACGACATGTCAGCTTGGATGCGCTCATTGTGAGGTGCGGCTTGCGCCTGCACTCTGAAATGCAGGGTGGGCTGTGAGACCGTCTGCCCTACTAGTATCGGCAGCACTCGTGGAAGCATAGCTACCGAGTTGATTTCTGGTGGACTTGGAATGAGGCTCTTGACTGTGAATGTTCTAAAGAAAAACAGAAAATGTGGTGGTGTTGAATGGCAACTGAACAAGTGATCTGAGCAATGTTATTAACTACATCTCCTAGATCTATGAAGGTTAAATGTGAAGTTTTTTTCTCCCGATATTCACTGTCCAATTCAGTAATCTATAATGTCACTAAAAAACCACGTTGAATTTGAACGAGTCTACATTTAATCTGATATAAGTTTAACAAAGTAGCTAATATTTGTTTTTTTTCTTTAGGTGCCGCAAATCCATACACAGAAGCAAATTATAAGCCAGCTTTTCTTTCAGATGATGAGTTAAAGCATCTTATTCTCAGGGTATGTAATGTTATACTGTCATTATTTTTAAATGGATGAGAATAGAATTTAAAAAACATTGATGGTGTGGTAAAAGGGCATTACATTTATAGTGATTTCAAATAATTTAAATACACAAATAATAGACTTGGGGCCTGATTACAGGTATAGGTGCTGTTTATCGCAGCTGGTAAATAATTATACCGCAGGGTTAGTTATTTATCTGGTGTGAAAGCTTCTGTGGAATAACGTGCTGTTACTCCAGTATTGGAGCTTTCATAGATTCACATGCCTGAATCATTCCCCGTCGTTGAGACGGGAGTCTCCGGTACATAAAAAAGCAATGCTTAGTAGTATAGCAAAATGAAAAGAGGCCTAGGCCCATTTCCCTTTTGCAACCCATAACCTTCGTTATGTAAAAGAGACCAAACTTCTCCCTGAACCAATCAGAGCTCCTCGCCCTCTAGAACACTCCTGAGAGAACCTTTTGCCCCTCAGATTTTCTACCGCACGTTGTGCTAGGGAGTCTCCTTTGAGCTCTGCTCAAACTCTTCAGTTTTCTACTCAATCTGGATTGGATTTAAGAGTTTCTTCTTCAGATTTAATTATTGGGATTACTACCTACTATTTATCCATATTTTACAATGGCTGTCAAGGAGAAAAAAGGTTTATTTAGAGCCTGGGCCATCTGTTCGAAGAAAAGGCTCTATACAGACGACCCTTATAAGGATTGCATCTACTGCCTTTACCCAGACCATCAAGCAAAGGATTGTAAGGTATGTCGTACCGTTTCAAATAAAACTTAGAGGGATCTTGAAGGAAGGCTTTTACTATGGCTTCAAAAGCTAAAAGCCAGGAAGGAAGTCATGTCTAGTGACAGTGAGGAGGAATCTTCAACTTCTAAAAGATCTCAAAAAAGAAGTAGATCTCCTCAGGCTCATACCTCAGGGGAAAGACCTGAGAAGGCCCTTAAAAAGACCCCCCCAGGGTCTTCTGGGCACAGTCCCTCTAAATCTCCTCCAAGCAAGGAAAAGGAGAGCAAGGGTCATGCTTCGGGGGTAAAACATACCAAAAGGACAAGCTCAGGGCCCTCAAAATCACCCCTTAAGGCCAAACATCCAGTCAAGAAGCCGGCCTCCACTCCTCCTGAGGGAAGATTGGAAAAATCAACATCGTCGATGGGAGCGTCGACGGAGAAAATTGCATTGTCGCCGACGACAGCGTCGACGCCAAGATCTGTGACGACGACGGCATCGACGACGACAATGACTACGACTACGTTCGGCTTGTCGACGGGATCTTCGACGACGATAGAGACTACAGGATCGTCGACGACGATAATATAGTCGGCGATCTCGTCGACGGGCTAGTCAACAGGAGAAAAAAACCAGGAAAATTGGGGTTTTGCCAGGAAAAGGACAATTACCCCGGAACTTACCTCTCCGAGTAAGGCGACACCTCTGGTACCATCTCACCCGTTGGAGGAGAAGGAGTCAGAAGAAGGGGAGGATGATGGCGGTCCTTTTGGCTATGCTAGTAGCCCGTCGCAGTTACTTGTGAAATACCAAGAGGATGACTCAGAGGACGAATATGAGGAGTTTCAAGATCGTCCCCAGCAACAATACCGCCAAGAGTATCAGAAAGAGATGGTGAGTGTTCCATCTTCATTGCTAAAGGATCTGCAGTTCATGCTGGAGGATTATAAAAAGAGACATCCTGTACCTCATACCTCTAAAGAATTACCATTGGCTACGCCTCAACCACGCTCCATACCAAGTACACCAGTTCTGAGGCAAGACATTTTACCAGAGCCTTTGCCTAGATCTCAAACCAGCAAGATCTCAACAAGAACCAGTGACCATGGATGATGATCCGGAGGAAGGAGAGATAACGGACCCTAGCAGAGAGTGGGACGATTATCTCATTCCGTCGCCGCCTTCTCCTTCACCAAAGCCTGTTGACTCACCACCAGAGGACATCAGTGGGTTTCATAATCTAATGCAGAGAGCCACAAACAGATTTGCACTCACCATGTCAACTGACAAAGCAGAATGTTTCTTGTACGACTTCAAGGAACCTTATCGTAAGGCAGTTCGGTCCCAACCGATTGTCAGTCATCTCATGAAGAAGGCCTGAAGGTCATGGAGACATCGGCAACGGTGACTCCAGTACTCGACAGGCTGGACAAAAAATATAAAGAGCTTTCGGATGCTCCAGCTTGTCTTCTAGGCCACCCCAAGCCGGATTCAGTCATAACCCAGGCGGCTCAAGAAAAATCAAGGAATCCATCGGATCCTATTGCGACACCTCCGGACAGAGAGGGTAGGAGATTGGACAACGCGGGGAAAAGGTTTTCCTCTATGTCTGCCTTTCTAGTTCGAGCTGCGAATACCCTGGCCATTCTGGGCAGGTACGACAGGCAGATGTGGTGTGACCTCTCGCCTTTCATAGACAGCATCCCAGAGCCTGATAGACCAGGAAGATTCTGCAAGAGGGGGAGAGGACTTCTGCTGAAGTCATAGATTGCGCTATGGACATCGCGACTACAGCCTTCAGATCTTTGAGAGGAGCGGCAGTCCTACGCAGGCTGAGAGCAACATCGTTTAGGCCGAAAGTCCAAAATAGATCTTGACCTTCATTTCAATGGAGAGGATTTATTCGGTAAACATATAGATGAGGCACTGCAAAGTATCAAAAAAGATACTGATACAGCAAAATCATTGGGAACACTACAATATAGGAAAGTTCCTTTTCGTTGCTCTAAGAGTAGAGGCCAATCGTCTTACAGAGGAGGATACCATTAAGGAAGATATTCTTCTTACTCCACCTCATCTCAGCCCTACCGTCATCAGTATACGCAACGCCAGTCAGGAGGCTACACAAAATCTACTCCTAGAGGTAGAGGAGGTTGTCAGGGTAAAGACAACACCCGACGACAATGACAACCTGCAGGATACGGCTACACCTATCCCTCTTACATCACATGTTCCCCTGGGTGGAAAGATTTCTTATTATCTCCAAAATTGGCAGCAAAGAACTACGGACAAATGGGTTCTCAACATAATTCAATTTGGATACACTCTAGAACTTCTACAAACGCCCCCTTGTACACCGCCAAAACATCAAGAGGTCAAGCACTTACATCAGATGGGTCGGGAGATTCGGATAATGCTCCAAAAGGGGGCAATAGAACCGGTGCCGAACTCCCAGAAGGGAAGGGAATTTTACTCCTGATTCGTTCTAGTCAAGAAAAACGTTCTCCAATGGCGTCCTATTCTAGACCTCAGATCCCTAAACACCTATCTCAAGAAGCAATCTTTCAGAATGGTCTCTCTTCAGGACATCCTTCTACTTTTAGACCCAGGAGATCATATGACCACATTAGACCTCCACGGTGCGTACTTTCACATCCCTATCCATCCTTCCCACAGGCAGTACCTTCGTTTCATGGTAGCCGTAGAACATTACCAATTCAAGGTACTGCCGTTCGCCCCAAGAGTTTTTACGAAATGCCTGGCTCCAGTGGCTGCTGTTCTAAGGAAACAGAAACACCAAGTATTTCCTTATCTCGATGACTAGTTGGTCAAAGCACCATCAGCAGCATCAGCCCGATCGTCAACAGCGGCTTGCGTGAGTTGTTTGCCAGGTTAGGTCTGACTTTAAATGAGGAAAAATCATCCCTTTATCCGACAAGAAACATCACCTTCTTGGGAGCAATACTAGACACAGAGGTGAACAAGGCGTTTCCCTCCAAAGAAAGGCAACTGAAAATGATATCTCTTTTCCAAAACTTTACAAAAAGAAAGTGTCTTTCAGTACGCAAGTACAAGTCATTGCTGGGAACAATGTCATCTTGCATTCCCCTTGTACCTTGCTGCAGGTTAAGGATGTGTCCGTTGCAAGAGCAACTAGATCTACAATGGCATCAAGCGGAGGGATCCTTCGAAGACATAGTGAGGGTGACGCCGATTATGGTTCAAGCGGCGAGATGGTGGACCCAAGAGCGGAATGTCTCGCAGGGTCTGTCAATCCTTACAGAGCCAGACCCACTGGTAGTTACGACAGATGCGTCCCTAGAAGGATGGGGAGCGTTCCTTCAGGACCTCCAAGTCAGCGGCCGCTGGAAGTTGTACGAGCAACAAATGCACATCAACTCAGAGCCGTCTGCTTGGCATTGCTAGCGTTCCTACCAAGGATAAAAAGATCAGCTTTGTTATTAAGAACGGACAACACAACAGCGATGCACTACTTAAACAAACAGGGAGGAACAAGAACACTCTCCCTGTCTCAAGAGGCCCAAAAAATATGGGAATGGGCACTGCAACACAAGATATCCATAACAGCGGAACATCTCCCAGGGGACCAGAATGTCAAAGCAGATACTCTCAGCAGGCTCAAATCCACCTGCCACGAGTGGGAGATCGACGACGGGATTCTAGACAGCATCTTCCAAAGATGGGGGAAACTGACAGTAGACCTCTTCGCAACAGCAGAGAACAGGAAATGCTGGTTCTTCGCAAGCTGGCTTCCCCAATGGGGATCTTGGGGAAATGTGTTTTTGATAGCATGGTCAAGTGTCTTTGCCTTCGCCTTTCCTCCAATTCCCTTCCTGCCACGAGTTCTGATGAAGATCAAGAAGGAGCCGTGCAGGATAGCCCCATGGTGGCCCAGGCAGCACTGGTTCACAGAGCTTCTGCTACTGTCGGAGGTACAATCAATTCGCCTCCAGCCAATACCGTCGCTTCTGGCGATGTCCCAGGGACAAGTGCTCCATCCGGACCCGACATCATTACATTTAGCGGCCTAGCTCCTGAGCACTGTGAGTTTCAACATCTAAAGATCTCAGAACAATGCAAAGACATCCTATCAAAAGCTAGAGCGGATAGTACGAACAAGAACTACCGAATGAAATGGAAAAGATTCTGTCTGTGGTGCCAAAGATGTAACATTCATCCTCTGAATTCGGCAGCGCATGAGATTATTCCATACATCTTAATGTTGGCTAAGTCAGATTTGGCTCATGCTTCTATAAAGGTACATTTAGCTGCAATATCACGCTACAGAAGGACGTCCTCAGGACCGTCTTCATGGTCTGCAAGGAAGGATCATTAAAAAATTCATGAAGGGATTGTTCAGAGTTTTTCCTCCATAAAGCCTCCACCACCTCTCTGGCACTTGACCATAGTTCTTTCTCAATTAATGAAGCAGCCCTTCGAGCCAATACGCAGGGCAGATATCAAATTCCTATCGTGGAAAGTGGCGCTTCTCATCGCACTCACTTCGGCCAGGAGAGTGGGAGAATTGCAGGCTCTCACGATTCAAGACCCTATCCTGCAATTTAAGGAGGATAGAATGATTCTCAGAACTAATCCGAAGTTTATTCAAAAGGTACCTACTGACTTTCATTTAAATGAGCCTCTGGTTCTAAAACGGTTCTTTCCTCAACCAACAACAGCGGCGGAAAAAGTTCTCCATTCACTGGATGTCCAGCGCTGTCTCAAATTCTATTTACAAAAGGCTAGACCCTTCTGCAAGTCTCCACAACTTTTTGTCGCCTTCAGTGCACCCAGGAAGGCATTCCTTTGTCAAAGCGTGGAATTGCCAGATGGATTTCCAGCGCGATCGGGCAGCTGGAAAAACTCTGAATGCACAAGTTCGTGCCCACTCGACGAGAGCAGTGTCCACCTCCACTACTTTGTTTGTGGGAGTGCCGATCCAGGACATCTGCAGGGCAGCGACCTGGAGAAATACGCACACCTTCACCAGGCATTACTGCTTGGAGGCAGCCGCGGAGAGAGATGTGGCGGTGGGAGAAGCGGTGCTATGAAACATTATCCAGTAACGGTGAGCCTCTTTTACATCCCTCTGTCCTTTTTTCTTGGTTACAAATGCACACTTTTTCTATTACTATGTTTGGTAAGAGTGTTTGCAATACTAATAAGCAGAATTCTAACTTGGACATGTATAGAAAGATGGTATTTTAAGTAACTATACTAGATTTAAAAAAAAAAAGTGCTTTATACTACTGCTCTCAATTCTGATTCAGGCATGTGAATCTATGAAAGCTCCAATACTCCAATGTAAGAAAACAAGTTACCTGTAACTGTAGTTCTCCAGTATTGGAAACTTTCATAGATTCACATGCGACCCATCCTCCTCCCCTGAGAGGCTCACCTCGGATTTAGCACAAAAGGTGTCTATGGCACAAGTGAGCGAATTTCTAAGGGGCAAAAGGTTCTCTCAGGAGTGTTCTAGAGGGTTAGGAGCTCTGATTGGTTCAGGGAGAAGTTTGGTCTCTTTTACATAACAAAGGTTATGGGTTGCAAAAGGGAAATGGGCCTGGGCCTCTTTTCAGTTTGCTATACTACTAAGCATTGCTTTTTTATGTACCGTAGACTCCCGTCTCGACGACGGGGAATGATTCAGGCATGTGAATCTGTGAAAGCTTCAAATACTGGAGAACTACAGTACAGGTAAGTAACTTGTTTTCATTTTGGCGATTAATGCACCAAAATGCACAGATACGGTAAATACTGTATGCTTTTTCTCGTTAAAATTCAGCAGGTTTGCCTTGCTGAAATTTAACTAATGTTGATTTATTTAATAGTCGATAATTATCAGCGTTGAATAAAACCAAACTCGTAATTCCGACCCCTTTGTAAACAGGGATTTAGGCTTGAGGCAGAATTGAACGAGCATAATAATCAGGGCCTTAGTTAACTTATGGATGTTTTCTCAATATTTGCTAAAGTAATATTTTCTACTGTGCATTTTAATCTTAAGTCATTTTACACTTTCCAACAGATGACTTTGAACTGTATGTCAAAATGGACCTTTCAGTGGAGCTCAGGATTTACATAGCACACAAAAGAGGGAGTCTTATGGGTATAATTGAGGGGTGGGCGTAACTTGTAAAGTTACCTTAAAACTCTGCAAGATTCCGCTGAGTTCTGCGAGCGGAGGAATTTTGGTACGTTGCTCTGCTCTCATTTATTTTTTTGCACCTGGAGTTTGTTCGGTGCTGTAAAATCAGCGTGAATGGCACCTTGCAACGCACCAGAGGGCACTGCTTCTTTCTGCAGTTCAAATAGATTTTTATACTCGAGCTGCATTTTTCTAAACATGAACGGTAGCGGCCACCCGCATTGAAGAATCTCACCAGGAGGCATTCTAGCGCTCCAAAATCTTGCTGGGGACACAAATTCTCACTAGCCAACTTAACATTGGCGAGCCGCATGCGCAGAAAAACTCCGCCACACTGAAGTTGGCGGAGTTTTGCTGGAACTTCAAACTTCAATGGAGCTGAATTGTTCACCCACCCCTAGTATATTTGTGAGGCATTTGGATGCTTACAGATTCCTCTGAGCTTGAATTCATTATTTTTTCATTAATCCTCCTTATAAATGGTTTTGTGAGTGAAACCAGCTGGCATGGCTGGCACAGGTAAGTGGCGATAGGGCAAGGTGGGGGGAGTCAACAGAGGACGTGATAGGTAAAATGAAATAAATAAATAAAACCACTTACCTCGTACTCGCGGCATCACTGAGTGCTTCATAGAAACAAAGCATATAAAATAAAATTTCCATATAGTAAACGCATGTGCATACAGCCAGTCTTGGGGTGGCAGGTTGTACAATATTAGAGTGCTTTCAGTCTTTTGGCATTATCTGTCTGTTGTCTAGGGTTGTAACTAGACTGGTTTTCTACCAGCACTGGTTCGACCTCGGCAGCCGCAGAGCCACCACTCCCTCCACTGGATCTGCTGCCTCAACAAAGACAAAGGAAAACTCCATTCTCTGTTTGGTACGGATTGGAACAATGACTAAGCTGCAGTTCAAGAGATTGGTCAGCCATACCAAAAGAAGAATTTGTATGGTGACCTGCAGGAGGATAGTGGCATTGATACCTTCCCTGAGTCGGATTCCACTCACCCCCTGAATCTGCCACTGAGGAGAATGCTTCTTATGCCATGGTAGTGTAAAGGGTGACCAAAGTCCTTGACCTCCAACTCTCCACCTTGGAGGGCAAGGCTATTGTTCTGACAGGAGTCCTTCAGCCGGGACAACATCCACTGAGCCCCTATTGAATTTTTATACGGCACATATGGATACTGTGTTGGGGGTCATGGACAACCCTTGCTCTGGACCACCAGTCAACTGCCAGATCACATGCCGCCACTGCCCGTCCCTAGGTCACCCTGCTTCTTTTTTTTATCTCAGCACCCCTCCCCTGACAACTTGATGGTGCAGGTGTCTACAAGCTGGACTAATCAAAGTGCATCCCAAACTACTCCCTCCTGATAGGTACTCCAAATGGCTGGAGACATTTGGTAATAGTCTTCTCGTCCACCAGTTTGGCTTTTTGATCTGTAAGTGTCAGCTGCCTCCAGGAGCTCTATTTCCATGTCTTTGGAATTCTGTGGCTCAAGTCCTCCCAGGTGTTCCTGAAGATCTCTGCTATGTCCTTGCCCAGGTTATACAGGGCCAAGTTCACAATTAATTGCGGTTTGAACACCACTGATTCCATCAGGTGAGCCATTGCACCAGTGTTGCCATTTGCCGCCACGTTTGGCTGAGTTGAACTGACATTTCAGGCGATGTCCAGTTGTCCCTCATGGACATGCCTCTTGATGGGACTTGCCTGTTTGGGTACAAGGCAGACTCAGCTCCTGAGCAGTTCAAGGAGAGTAAGGCCATGGCACACTCCCTGGCCGTATCTGCCCCAGCTTAGTTCACCTCCCTCGCGATCAAGGTCAATAAACTGCTGAGTCCACACCCCTCCTTGCATCCCGACATGCCAAAACCCTTTAACGTGCCCTTAGAGGAGCACAGCCACCCAGTGGGAGCTAGGATCCAACAATTCTTGCAGGGTTGGCAGGCCATAACATTGGACAGGTGGGCCCTGCAAATTGTTCAGAAGGGATATGCCATACCTCTCTGTTTCACACCACCACACCTTACACCGTTTCTCCAATGACTGATGTAGGAGAATCTGTCTGTTTTGCGGCAGGAAGTGTAAGCCCTTTTGGCAAAGGGGCTATCGAGAAGATGCGCTTGCCAAAAGTAGGACGTGGTTGTTATTCCCGCTACTTTCTGGTGCTCAAGAAAGACCGAGACCTCCATCCCAGTTCAGACCTGCTTCCTCTCAATGCGTTCCTCTGGAGGGAAAAATTCAAGATGCTCACACTGGCCCAGGTCTATGCTTCCCTCAACCCTGGAGACGGGATGGTGGCGTTAGATCTGAAGAATGTATATTTCCATACACCTATCCTACAAACCCATTGGTGCTACTTGCGGTTCGTAGTAGGACAGGAGCATTTCCGTTACACTGTGCTTCAGTTTTTGGTGTCACCAGTGCTGTTTGTGGGTCAGAGGTTCCAGTCTCCCCCCTACCTTAACTACTGGCTGTTGAAAGTGGATTTGCCCCAGGCAGTCATCAACCACCTCTAGATGATGGCAAACCTCTTGTCATAATTGGGGTTCACTATTAAAATGCCAAAGTCTCACCTGACTCCTTCTCAGACACTGCCGTTCATTGAAGCCATTCTGGACACTGTTTGATTTTGTGCCTTCCCCTCAGGAAAAAAGTGTCCAAGTTATTCAGGCTATGATCCCAATCTTTCAGCTTTGGTCCTGGATTTCAATGAGGTCAAAACTGAGGCTACTGGGACTGACGCCCCCCTGTATCCTGCTGGTCAAGCACACCAGATAGCATATGTGGGCTTTGCAGTGGGACCTGAAGTCTTAGTTGGCCCAACTTCAATGAGACAGCACCAACTCCCTTCATATTTCGGAGGAGACTGCAAAAGATCTGCAGGGGTGGTTGCTGGACTGTGAGTGGGTCGGTGGCAGACCCCTCTCCCTTTCCCGAGCTGGCAGTGGTGACTGATGCATCACTTCTGAGCTGGAGTGGCCAGCTGGAGTGGTGGAGATCAGAGGCCTCTGCTCTCCGGCGGAGTCCTGGCTCCATATCAACCTTCTGGAGCTGAGGGCCATCTGTTTGGCATTGAAAGCCTTCCTTCCATCCATCAAGGGGAGGCTGGCAGAGTTCCTTTCAGACAACACCGCTGCCATGTGGTACTGCTGCAACAGGTGGGGAAGGAGGGGGTCTTGGACCCTGTGCCAGGTGGCCCTGCGCTTATGGAAATGTCTGGACCACCACTGAATTTTCTAGGTGGTAAACCACCTGGCTGGTTCATTGAATGCCAAGACTGGCGAGATCAGAGATCTAGCGGATCACGAATGGCAGTTACACCTGGAGGTGATGCAAGGTCTCTTAAGCAAATGGGGAGAACTTTGAGTCATCTGTTCACCACTGTAAAGAACGTGCAATGTCAGAAATCCTGCTAGTTGGAGTTTCCAAGGTGCCTCGAGTGGAATTCTGGACTCCTGTATTCCTTTCTGCCGTTACCACTCCTGCCCGAGTTCTCAAGAAGATCAGGACTGACTGGGCCGAAGTCATCCTAGTGACCCTGGTGTCAACACAGAGAGTATTGTATCCAGAACTCATGAGCTTGAGCATTTGTCCTCTGGTCAGGCTTCCCCTTCAGGAGGATCTGCTGTTGCAGCAGTAGGACAGATTTCTGCACTTGGGCCTGCACAGTCTTAACCTTCATGCTTGTGGACTGAGTCGCAAGTGCTAAACAGCTAAACAACTTTAATCTTCCCCCAGAGGTGGTTTATGTCATTGTGGCAGTCAGATGCTTCTCAACAAAAACTGTACATGCCTGTTGTTGGGAAACAATTTGTAGTTTGGTGTGGTACTTGGTAGATAGACACCCTACAGGCCAAGCTGTCTGACGTTTTGTTGCACGACGAGGCTTCGCCCTGGGCATGGCTGTAGGGTATCTTTCAGCTCTGTCTGCATTCTTGTAGTTGCTGGATGAGCCCTCATTGTTTAAGCCTCCAGTAATTATGCGCTTCCTCAAAGGCTTACCACATTTGTTTCTTCTCTCTCCCTGTGTCATCCCTCAGTGGGACCCTACCTTGGTCCTCACTTTTCTGATGGGCACGCCCTTTGAGCTACTTCACAGTTGTTCCTTGTGGCTTCGCACCCTCAAGACAGTGTTCCTTGTCGACATCGGAGCGGCATGTGAATGAGCTTCAAGCTCCGTGTCAACCTGCTGTATACTGCCTTCTTCGAAGACAAGCTGATTTTGTGGACACTGACTTCCTAAATTAGTGATGCCATTACACTTTGGTCAAAACGTCACCTTACAGGGTTTTAAGCGCTGCCGCACCTCTCTAAACAGGAGGAGGAGAGACTCCAACATTTTGACTCAAGAGACATCTAAGCTTTTATACTGATCGTACCAAAGAACATCACAGGGATGATCAACTCTTTCTGAGGCTCTATGAAGCACAAAAAGGCAAGGCTGTGCAGAAGAGCCATATCCAGCTGGATTGTGCTCTGCATTAAGATCTAGTACACATTGGCTAAAAAGCAGTGTCTGATAATTCCTGCTTCGTCATTTTACCAGGGCCTGCAACCGCTGCATTGGCACATGGAGTCCCTGTCCTGAACATTTGTCAGATAGCTATGTGGGCACCTCGCCATATGTTCAAGAAGCATTATTGTTGGGTTAGTCAAGAGGGACATTGTGCCCACTTAGTCCTGCATACATTCTGGTTTGAATCTGTACACAGGCCCTCCTCCAAAGAGGTACTGCTTGGGTATCTATTCAAAAGGTGAGTAATCTGCGGCTAGAAATCTCTATCAGAAAAACAAGTTACTTACCTTTGATAATGCTCTTTCTGGGAGGGACTCTAGCCTCAGGTTCCTCACTCACCTTTCCATCCTACCCGTTCTGTGATTTGACTCTATCCAATAATAAGATTCTAAGTCTAGGAATCTGCACATTGTTCTCAATTTTCTATTGGAGCTCTGCGTCTGGGGTCGCTGACAGTTTCGAAAGCAATTATAGTCAGCTTGCGGGAGTGATGCCTAAATAGGCTCTGCATGTCATTTCAGAGCAGAACAGCGTTCGGGCAGAGGCCCATGGCACCACCTACCCCGTGCAGAAGTACAGCCAAAAGGTTTCTGGATCCAGTCTGATGCCTAGGAAATATTCAGAAGGCGAGGAATCTACAGCTAAATATTCTCTACCAGAAAGAGTATTACAGAAGGTAAGTAGCTTGTTTATTACACGGGATAACTATAAATGAAATCTGTGCTTTGTGCAAAAAACCCTAGACTATTATACACTTAAAAGTAAAGCAGAAACCTCCCCTTTTTAGTATAGGGACTTTTGATGCATGAAGATTATGTTGACGTTAGGGTCTCTAGGCTCTACAGTTCTAATTTATTACTAACTTTTTGTTCTAACTTTTTGTGTCTGGTGAAGGATTACTTTCTTTTATGCTCTTAAAATTATGTGTTTAATAAAGATAACTTTTTTTTAGTATCAAATGAAGGATGAGGGGGTTGTATATTTTGCATGAACAATAACTAACTCAACTTATTCTGTTGTCAATTATGTTGCTTTAAAATACCTTGGGTATCAACTTCTAAGGCCTGTTGTCCAACGGGCAAATTAAGTTAGACATAAATGCTTATTTTTGTGCATCTCTACAAAACCTTGCCTGTTATCTTTATACTTTCATTTACAAAAGAATACTTTCAGAACGTTTAGGATGGTGTTACACTGGCAAAAGCTACGCTCGTGCCATCCTCTTTAAAGTGCCATCCTCTTTAAATTTGTTACAGCAAACAAATGATGGACAGAATGCTGACAATGCAAACATTCTTCCCCAGTCAAAAGATCTGGGTTAAATCCATCGTTCTTTTGCCCACTACGCCACCCCAGTTTGGAACCAGCCATATGCAAATTAGTCTTGACCCTGTGTCCCATGGGAACAGTCCAGACGGAACTGACATGCCAGGTCCTCCCTGGACCGGAAACAAGCATCCTGGGACCGGTTTCAGGGTATGTCAGCCTTCTTCAGCCAGGCTAGCTTGAATCCAGTGGCACAGTGAGCAAGGGACCCACGTCTGGGCATTCTCGTCCCACTTAGGGCGAAAAGTGTTACAGTAAACAAATGATGGATGGAATGCTGTCAATGCAAACATTCTCCCCACGTCAAAAGATCTGGGTTAAATCCATCGTTCTTTTGCCCACAAAGCCACCCGATATGCAAATCAGTCTTGACCCTGTGCCCCATGGGAACAGTCCAGACCGAACTGCCAGGCCAGGTCTTCCCTGGACCAGAAACAAGCATCCTGGAACTGGTTTCAGGGTATGTCACCCTTCTTCAGCCAGGCTAGCTTGAATCCAGTGGCACAGTGAGCGAGGGACCCACGTCTGGCGATACCCATCCCACTACAGGCAAAAAGTGTTACAGCAAACAAATGATGGACGGAATGCTGACAATTCAAACATTCTCCCCCAGTCTAAAGATCTGGGTCAAATTCATCGTTCTTTTGCCCACTACGCCACCCCAGTTTGGACAAAGCCATATGCAAATCAGTCTTAACCCTGTGCCCCATGTGAACAGTCCAGACCGAACTGCCAGGCCAGGTCCTCCCTGGACCGGAAACAAGCATCCTGGGACCGGTTTCAGGGTATGTCACTCTTCTTCAGTCAGGCTAGCTTGAATCCAGTGGCACAGTGAGCAAGGGACCCACGTCTGGGCATACCCACCCCACTTAGGGCAAAAAATGTTACAGCAAACAGATGATGGATGGAATGCTGTCAATGCAAACATTCTCCCCCAGTCAAAAGATCTGGGTTAAATCCATCGTTATTTTGCCCACTACGCCACCCCAGTTTGAAACCAGCACCTGTTCTGCATTCCGTCCACCAATTGTGTGTCTTTTGCTTTCTCGTCCTAAGTGCGCCAGGTATGCCCAGACGTGGGTCCTGGGCTCACTGTGCCGCTGGAATCAAGCAATCTTGGCTGAAGAGGGGTGAAACCCCGAAACCGGTCCTAGGGTGCTTGTTTCCGGTCCAGGGAGGACCTGGCTTGGCAGTTCGGGCTGGACTGTTCCCATGAGACACAGGGTCAAGACTGATTTGCATGTGGAAAGGTCTAAACTGGGGTGGCATGGTGAGCAAAATAATGATGGATTTAACCCAGATCTCTTGACTGGGGGTGAATGTTTTGATTTGTTCCGCATTGCGTTCATCAATTGTGTGTCTTTTGCTTTCTCCCCCTAAATGCGCCAGGTATGCCCAAACGTGGGTCCTGGGCCCACTGTGCCACTGGAATCAAGCTATCCTGGCTGAAGAGGGGTGAAATCCCGAAACCGGTCCTAGGATGTTTGTTTCTGGTCCAGGGAGGACCTGGCTTGGCAGTTCGGGCTGGACTGTTCCCATGAGGCACAGGGTCAAGACTGATTTGCTTATGGTCAGGTCTAAACTGGGGTGGCATGGTGAGCAAAAGAATGATGGATTTAACCCAGATCTTTTTACTGGGAGTGAATGTTTTGATTTGTTCTGCATTCCGTCCATCATTTGTGTGTCTTATGCATCCTCTTTAAATTCAGCAAAGAACATATGTTAGGGAATTATACAAAAATCTCTAAATGTAAGCGTTGTGAATTTTCAAACGTTTGTCAGTAACTGAGTTTCTTTTTTTTGCAGGCAGCTGATGGTTTTCTTTTTGTTGTGGGTTGTGACAGAGGAAAGATTTTGTTTGTTTCTGAATCCGTTTTCAAGATCCTCAACTACAGCCAGGTATTGTATTTTACTGGATCCGTTTAAATAAAGAGTGAATATCCCATGCACGAGTACAATTGTTTCAAAAGCAGTTCTGATGCTCCGAATCAAATTGAAACTATTTTGTGGTGGTTCATGCAAGTTTTTTAAAATATACATACCTACTCAAAGTTCACGATTTTTCGATTACAGTTGGCAACATCTTAAATCTTATTCCGTCCCACGCCAGCAATATGGCCTGGACGTAAATTTCACTGAATTTTTCAGTTGTATTGTAAAGAAATCACAGGGTAATTAAGTTCATGTCCGGTGGTAAATGCTCTCTAAAGTGATAGTTACCCTACCAATCACCATTTAAGTAATATAAATAAAAAAAAATTGTAAAAGTCACTTTTTGAAATCCAGAACGCAGTTTAAACATTTTAGAACACCTTTATTTTATCATCTCAATTGTGTTTTACAGTATGCAATTATGGTTTGATACACTGTATTTCTAACAGCATATTCATTTAGTTATAGATTATTCATGATTAGTGGCAATAATTCTATACTACGTTGTCACTTGATAAGCAAAGAAGAAAAAAAACCTCTCACTCAAATGAATGTTGATGACGTAATACAGCTAACACTTGATTTCGGCGCCTCTCACTTTTTCAAGGCTGTAAGGAGAAAGTAAATATACAATCATAATTACCAAAATTCTATTTGTAGTTGATACGTAATATATTTATCATGTCATCTGACAGTACAAGAAGATCTATACATGGATTTTAATCCAAAAATCCTTTTAGTTACAATTAACAATGTACAAAAACATCTATATATGGATATTAATCCAAAAATTATTTCTTTACAACTAGCAGTGTTTACAGATTTTTCATGATTTGACATGGAAAAATAAAAATTCTACCACAATTTCAAATCCAAAGCTGCAAATTACATAAGAAAAGAAACTTTTTATTACAGAATCAAGGCTAAATACTCCATGACATATTAGAGAAGAACTTGCAGTGACAAAAAATGAATAAGTATTTGTGGATCATATTGCGATTCATATAATACATTTGTATTATGTAAATATCACTGAACTTTATCATTTCACACTGCCAGTAGCCCATAAAGTGTACTCCAATGACTAGCGTTTAGAAACATGGCCCTTGAAAAAGTCCCTTCTTACCAAATGGTGTTTATAGGAACCAGAAACAGCTGGTCTCGAGTTCTGTCTTTGACTTTTACTTTTTTTTTTAATCTTTTTTTTTATTTTAACAGTAAGACAAGAGTAGGCAATACAGATATCAGGTGTTTCGCTGTGAAATACAGAACAGGGCCAGGCGGGGGAAATATACAAACAAAAATCACTGTAAGAAGTAAAAGGCCCATCACGGGTACACATAACGGAAAAAGGAAACAAGCAATCTATTAATCAATCAAAAGCAATCCCACCCGCGCGACCCCGTCCACAATGTTACAGGATAATTAAGCCAGCGAAGACACCCAGACCATAAAGGATTCGTGAAAAATAAACAGCCCATCTCTCGTAGAAGGAAAGAGAAAAAACAAAAGGGGCCATAGAACAAAAGAAAGGCAAAATAAAAACCCCCACCCCTAACCCCCCACCCTGCACCCCTGCAATGGCTACGGCCTAACCCCACTAGCAGCGTGCCTGTCGCCCAAGAACTACCCTAAAGGAAGGGAAAAGAGAAAGCTGAGGAGGAGAAAGCAAACACACTCCCGGTCTCCCATACCCCCCGCCAACAGCGACCACCCCGAGACATGGTAAAATCAATATTTAGCAATTATACAAACCATTCAGGGGAGGATAAACAACAACCACCCAATTCCCGTCACAATATAGGCACAACCCTGGCATTGCCAAAAGCTATTATATCGGATCCCAGCGATAAAGTTCAGCCCTGGCCAGTACGGTCCGTCAGAAGAGTCTTTACCACTCGAGCCGCCATTTTGATGGTAAAGGCAAAGCGTCCATAAAAGTTCTTGTCAGCACAGGAAGATCGAATACAGGATAAAAGTTCACGGCTCGAACGAGGAAAGGTGTCCAAGAACAGCGAGTATCCAAAACCATCACCAAGGAACTCGTAGCCACATGGAAGACCGTCTATAGATGTGGTGGGCGGCAGCAGGGTCAGGCAAGAGACGCTAGCGAGAAGCACGGGCTGGCTTGTCGGTAATAGGGGACCATCAAGGTTCATGAATTCCGGGTCATGCACGGGGACCTCGACCTCTGATGTGCAATGCACCGCTGGTACCAGCTCTAGCTGGAAACTAAACGAGGTGTCGTCCTCAGGTTCCAGGATACCGGCCACTTTCACCATCAGTGTCCGGAACACAGCGACAGCGTGCGAATGGAGCGCCCCAATGGCGGCCACAACGGCCTGCAGCGATGGCGTGCCTTCCGTCCGCTCCATCCCCTCTCAATAGGCGACAGAGCCGGACTTGAACCCCGGAGGCCGGCTGCTCCGGAGTCGCAGGCCACGCATATCTGATATCAAATAATGGGCGCTCCTCGTCTTACAGAACACACCTTCGCCATCAGAGAGGGCCCCAGCCCGTCGACCCCGGGAAGGCAGCAAGGTCTCCGGGCACCGGACCCCCACCACAGCAGCCGGCGTGGCACGCTGGCGTGTCCCCGGTGTAGATCGTTCAAAGGATCGTCACAAAAAGACAACAATTCAGGCACTCTTCGGGAGACCGGGCTCAGTCCAGGTCTCACGGCCGATGTTGTTCAACTCTGACCCGGGTAGTCCAGAAATCGAGGCCCCGGCTTCCACACATTGTTAGGCCGAGAATGGAAACACGCATATCTTCGTCAGCCGATGAGGTAGAAATCTCGGGATTGCACCTTTAGAAGCAGTAGACCTTCATAAACAAGGAGATCAGGTGTAAGGTCAGGATTGAAGACAGGATAATCGAGCTGCTGGCGGAGGTCGGCGGAGCCGGGAGCTTACGCGGCCATCTTGATTCTTAGCGTAGCTCCTCCTCCGACTTTTACTTGTATCTTTTGTTTCTACTGCCCTCTGCAGTGGGAGAGGTGTGGCGCCGCGGCCAGGGCGACTGACGCTGGAATCTGGGGACCACGGTTCGATCCCCGGCTCCGGCGGCAGGTTAGCCCAGCACCATGTGACTCTGGGCAATAGCTCGCTTAATCTTCCCGACGGCCCCCAGCGCCTAGAGACCCTAACGGGTGATTGTGCGCTTTACAAATGTGGACTTTTTTGCAGTCGGCCCTAATTTGCCTGATGTTTGATGCCTTTGCAACACGGCTGCAGGTATGGCTAGGGCGGCTCCTGCTCCCCACCCCTCGAGTTACCTATAATACTTCACCTATTTATTTTTACTCTAGCCCTGAGATATTTGATCGCTGATCTCTGATTACTGCATGCTGGCCTTCCTTTTTAGACCAAATGCAATGTTTGTAGATTAAAAATTATCATTGGTAAACCTACTTAAAGAAATGGGTGGACCATGTTGAAGCGACACCTCCAGGCTTTTCAGTCTTTCACTGTGATCATAAGGGAGAGAAACATGGCAGTGAAGTAGCCATCTGCCGAATAAGGCCCTAATTGTGATGTGTTGATATCAACATATCCCTAGAACCCCACATTATTTTTTCTTTTTAGTTAATTCAAAGACCCTTAAGCAACCTTTCATCCTTCATTTGTTATTTTACAGAGGTTCCTGACTTTTTTCAAATTAGTTAATCATTTCTATTTTCTTAGGAGTTTTTAAATTGCATCTGGAAAATTCTCAGACTTAACTTCGCCACGATTTAATCTCCTGTTTCCAGCCTGTTCCCAGCGACACTTCGTTAATAGTGGCACTCATATTGCAGGCAACTTACTTGATTAGTTGATTTCCTATGACAGTACTGGTCTGGACTCCACTCTGGGTGAATGAGCAGACCATTAGAATACTTCTTTTTCAAAACCTCTTCTTAATTCAATAAAACCCTTTGAGTGCAAAGATGCCATTAAAAGAGCCTAACGCTGGTGGTGATGTGACTATGACTCAAACAAGAATAGCAAATATAGAAGCTCCTTTAGATTATATATCTGTAAGTAATTCGCTTAGCTCACTCACAGTACTACTCTGCCAGAATTGTGAACACTCATAGTAAAAAGAAACTTTTGAAATTTTAACCGAGCTATCTTCTGCCTCCCATCTCAGCTCATACCCCCCAGCTTCACAGTCCTTTTGCGATTAATGTAATTCATTTTTCCTATGTATAATTGAAACCATTTGAAACATAATTTCCGATTTATTTGAACACTCCCAAATTCAACTCAACCCAGAAAAATTTCACAGAATTAGTCATTACCGGTGGTTTTGATGACCTCCTCTGCTGAAGATGTCAACAGTGTTAATCCCCTAATTTTGCTGAACCTATCTGCCACGTTTGACATTGTCAATCACAATCTTCTGCTACATGAAATCCAGAAATCTGGCATTGGAGACAGTATTCTCAAGTGATTTACGCATTTTATTTCCAACCGTACTGGAACTGGCTTCTGGGGCCTGGTCTTCCCCCTCTTTTTCAGACGTTATATGTGGTGTTCAGTAGTGTTCCCCTACCTCTAAAACCTTTGTATGCTTTGTGGTAGCCCTCAAAACAACAATTCTAAGATGTTGGTGGTTAGCGGATACTCTGGTCTATGGAACCAACTTTTCTGGCCACAAGGCGTTGGCATCCTTCATTAGCTTCCTTTGGACATTAAAAATCCAGGTAATAAAATTGACTCCAGCCTGCTGATAGACTCTCAGGTCTCTACAGTGGTCTCATCTTGTAACAACATTGTATCCCTCCTGACTTCTTACGTCTGTAGTTGTCGGGCACAGCTTGACGATTGTAACAATGTTTCCTTTGTATCCATTCCCTTTTGGCCTGATTGTAATGAGTAAAACTTCTAGCAGACCATCTTGCTATCCTTTCCCCTTGGGTTTGCTCAGAATTCCCCCTCCTCCTTGACAACTTCAGTCGCTAAAGGGGGTGGTTTTATTTTTTTTGCTCCTTTGTATCGTCAATAGGGAGCCCTCAGCAATTGCTCAAAAATACATATTGACGTGCTTACTTCCTAATATTCCTCAGATATGGTGATTAGTTGGATAGTCCTTACTATTCGTGGCCAGAAATTGCAAAACCAGATATAGATGTAGCAGCCAAGCCTTTTCTATCATTGGCTCTTTCTACCTGCCTTTGGTAACTCACTTCCTGGTCACTGCTAAAAGATTCCTTCTACTCCTGAAACTCAGAAAATAGCTTAAAGCTCTACTCATCTGCCACACCACTTAATTCTCTTTCTCAGCACCCAAAAAAGTCATGAGTGATGGCACGCTTAATAAATTCATAATAACATAGCAAACTAACAGAGGAAATTGGATTGTCAAGAACCATATTGATAAAGGAGATTAAAAGTTAAGATTTTTGAAAGAAAACACAGAAAGTGCCATAGGAAACAATAGACATCTCAAACATCAAAGAGGTGTAGGTGACTTAATCTGAGGTGCCTTTTTTAGGTTAGTGTAAAGGAGCTAAGGTTGGGTAAATCCTTGTGGTTTACCCAAGTAAACGGTTTTGCCTTTGGACTTACAGCCTGATATATGCTTTGGCAGATGGTACTCCTTCTGTCAGAGTGACAGAGCACATTACAACTGTCTACCACATGTATAGATGGGTGCTGGCATATTGGTCATCTCTAAACCTTGAAAGGAGCCACAGTCATGGTGGTTCCCTGTAAGGTCCATAAAGTTTCGCGGACACCTGCAGTAGATTTGGACAGCCGTTTACCAAACTTTCATCCTTTTTTGGTTTTTCAGAACCAAACTCCCAAAGCGTATGTTTGTTTCTGAAAACAAATGACCTCCATACCTTGGGAGTTTTCGCCCAGGGTGTAGGGTCATTATTTCTTTTTAGTATTTTTTTGTTCCTCACCGCAAAACACAGTGGAGACTGACAGAAAAAAAGAACATTACACCATCCATATTTAATAGCGGGGTGGTGGCTATGTAATGCCCTTCCTCTAGAGGCCTTCTTTTTATTATTTATTTTCTTCCTCACTGCAAAACCTGGTGGAGATTGACAGAAAAATAGGACATTACGCCATCCACACTAAATAGGAGGTGGGGCGATATAATACCCTGCCTCTAGAGGCCTCTACACTATCAGGCCATTAGAGAAAGCCTTCTGTGAACTGAGCCAAACATGTCACAATCATCAAGCAGCAGGGCAATGCAGAACTCCTTGTCCGATATAGGCTCAGTGCAGCAAGAGAAATTGATTTCAAAGTTCTACTGAATCCTTGAGCAGCTTAAAATGGGACATGCTTGAAATCTGTAGCTGTCAAGGTCGCTTTGCTGCGTTTTTCCCCTCTCAAAGGTTAGGACTAAGTTTTTTTACAAACTCTTGGTCCTTTATCAGTAAGTAGCCAAGTGAGGCAGTTGGACAGGGTTCCACAAGATCCAATACCTGTTTTCTAGGGACCTGCAGGAGCCTTGAACTTTGCTGTAACAAAACTCCCAGCAGGATGAACAAGAAAGTCTTGCCCCCGCTTGTTTTTCTTTGTCACAGAGCTCTAGAACTTTGTCCTGGTCCTTTGGGCATTGGACATTTTCTAAGTCACAACTTTATAGCAGTCTGAACATCTTTCTCCTAGTAACTCCTAAAGCTTCCAAAATTGAATTCCAGGGACAGTTCATATGGTCCCAGGGGACAGATATTTGTGGATAATAATCTCAACCACTCTCTTCAGGAAGTGTTTCTGCTGAAATCCAGTCCCTCTCACATACTGGTTCTTCTTTGCCCTCTTTTCTTTTATCTCCCTGTTCACTTCATGAGGTAACCTTCCTTCACCTTTGAGAATCACATTCAGAAATTGGGTTCAAGAAAAAGCAGCATACAATTCCGGAGTCCTTTCTCAGGCAAACAAAGTTACTCTGAGGCATATTATCAAGAACTGTGATAAAGCTATCGCCGCTTTAGCGTCAGGAAACTGCCGCTAAAATGGCGATAATGGGTTTGATAATATGCCCTTGTGAATTCCTATAGCAGCCCAGGTTAACACCAGAACCTGGGCTGCTATGGAAATTCACAAGGACATATTATCAAGCCCATTTTATCGCAGTTCTTCATAATATGCCCCTCTGACACCAGTATTCTTCCAGTCTTCTCTAAGTTCAACTCTGTGGTCTGATTTCTAGGGGATGGGACCCCATGTTTTAGGTGTAAAACAGGTGTTTGTTAGAAATCCTGGTGAAGATCCTATACTGCTCCTTCCCTATTTTTTCTATTACTTCCTCTGTCGTACAGCCAAAACAATCTGAAAAAGCACTATTCTGCCCACATAAGGGTAGAAAGCCCACTAGACATCAGGTATAGTAATATTATTTCCAAAGCAAGAAGGGATGTTGCAGCCCACCCAGGCATCAGGAAGTGCCCTCACCCCATAATAGACCTAACAGTCTTTCTACCTCGCAGATGGCAGATTGACGCAATGTACCCCAGTCTGCCTCCAGGGGTATGGAAAAAAGCTCACTAGACATTAGGGATATATATTTTTGTTTTAACGAACAAAAGAAGTGTTATTATTATTAAAGAATATTTATATAGCGCCTAAACTACCCGGAGGCCTCGTAGCGCTTCAGGAACCAATAACGCCACGGACAAAAGTCTCAGCCGAAACTACCAGTTGAATAGATGTGTCTGCAGAAGTCTGCGGAAGGTCGTCAGACTACGGATCTCTCTTACTGACTGGGGGAGTGAGTGCCATAATCTGGCAGCCGTATATGAAAAAGAACGACCTCCCCATCTTGATTTCTTAATTTTCCTTGTGGTAGCCAGAAAATGGTTACTGGAGCGGAGAGATCTTGATGGTACATAGGGCGACAGCATAGAGTGAAGGATGGCTGGGCCAGATTTCCACATAGCTTTATGGGCTATGCACATCGCCTTAAACTTTATCCTGGCGGCCATAGGTAACCAATGCAGCTCACGGAGCGCTGGTCCTGCAGATTGTCTCCTAGGAACCTGCAGGAGCAGTCTTGATGCACTATTCTGAACCACTTGTAGTTTGTTTATTGTGGTCAATGGGGCTCCTAAGTACAGGACATTTCCGTAGTCCAGCCGTGATAATATCAGGGCCTGGACCATAATTCTGCGGGCATCGAATGGAAGTAGAGGGAGAACTTTGCGTAACATCCTCAACAACCCATAGCAGGTTGATGATAAGACCGTAGCCTGGTGACCGAAGTTAAGGGTGTCATCTAGCCACACGCCCAAACTTTTTATATTTGGCTTTGGCGGTGGCACTGGCCCTAGACACGAGGGCCATGCGGGGATGGAGAGTGTGGGAGAAGAGTTGCCCAGTAACATGGTCTCCGTCTTATCTCCATTAAGGCGGAGATAAGAGTCCTCCATCCACCTGGCCACTGCTTCAAGGCAGGGGGCCAGCATGCCAGACGATCCCTTGTCGTGGCACAGAGATACCACTAACTGGGTGTCGTCTGAGTAGCTGACGATCTTAATGCCAAATGGATGGATGACGGCTGCCCATGGCTGCATGTACACATTAAAGAGCGTTGGACTTAAGGCCGAGCCCTGTGGTACCCCGCATTCCAAGGACAGACTGGAGGAGACAACATCTCCCTCAAAGACTTGGAAGCAGCGGTTACTGAGGAAGGAGGTGAGCCAATCCAGTGCAGCATCCGACAGCCCGCTACTCTTGAGTCGGTTGATCAAGATGGAATGGTTGACCGTGTCGAACGCTGCACTAAGATCTAGAAGAATGATGGCAGCCCTTCCTCCCTCATCCACCAGCCTCCTTGCCTCTTCGGTTACCAACAACAGCGCGGTCTCTGTTCCATGGTTTGGGCGGAAACCAGTTTGAGTGTCGTCCAACAATTTGTTGGATTCGAGATGGTTATCCAGAATGCTATTTACATGTTTCTCCAACAGCTTACTAAGCCATGGCAGGAGAGAAATTGGGCGGTAGTTCGAAAATGTGGATGGATCTAAGCTAGGTTTTTTTATTAATGCTTTAACCATAGCACATTTCCACATGAGAGGGACTGTGCATGTGGAAATGGAGAGATTTAGGACCTCTATAATGGTAGACTGAACAGCCTGGATAGCTGCCCTGAGCTGTTGGGGCGGAGCCACGTCCAGCGGAGAGCCCGAGGTGACAGCGCCGAGACGCCCATGGGCCTTTGTTTGCGCTTTAGAAATGTTATTAATAAATAAATAAATTTGCTGACAATTTTGTCAAGCATCTCTGCATCCAGAAGATGTAATTGATCGAGCACTGGTACATGAGCTAGATCTGTGGTAATATTGTCCACCAAGTCAACCTGCTACGAAGGGAAAGCGGTGTAGATAGCTTGTATTTTCTCTTTGAAGAACACCGCCAATTGATTACAGCGTTCAAGAGCCCCTTCTTTTGAGGAAGAGGTTTGTGGAGGGATGATAAGGGACTTCGCTATTCGGAAGATCTCTTTAGGGGAGTTCGCTGCGGTACTTATTTTGGTCTCATAGAAGTTTGCCTGGGTCGTTTTAATCTCGGTTTTATAGCTCCTGATCGCCTTCCTATAGGTTTCCTTTGTTTCTTGCGAGGGGTCGAGTCTCCATAGCCTTTCCAACTTGCGGCAAGATTGCTTTAATAATCTCAGTTGGGGACTATATCACGGGGCTACATTTTTTCTATTATGTTTTTGAACGATGACCTTGGGGAGAGCCCTATCAAGAGTTTCCTGGATCCACCTATTGAAGTTCGTATTTGCCTCCTCAATGTCAGTACCTAGCAATGGCTTGGCTGCCTCCAAGGATGTTTTCCATTCATCCAGTGGTAAATTGCACCACTTCCGGTCCCACAGTATGTTGGATGGTTGTGCTCCCCGTGCAGCCTTTGTTACCCAAAATAGGGGAACTAGGGAGTGGTCGGACCAAGGTAGAGAAATGGGGTCCCCTGATGTAAGATTGTCTAAATTACTAAAGACCGGGTCAAGGAGATGGCCTTTTTCATGTGTAGGAAGGAGGCACTTCAAGTCTAAACCCCGCGCTTGGAGGCCAGATAAAAGATTATTGGTTGCAGAAAGGGTTGCATCCTCCAAGTGTATATTAAAATCTCCTAGAGTAGTAAAGTTCGCCATGGCTACCACTCGTATCGAGGCCAAATCAATAAGTTTGGGAATAAATTTCTTTAGCGCCTCCGGAAGGCGATAAATAAGTACGCCTGATAGGCAGTCGGTTGGGGACAGTTCCAGTGAAAAAGTAAGATTTTCCCCGTCTGTAAATAAAGATGGTAATAATCTGCATCTGTAGATGTCTTTATAGATAATAGCCAGGCCTCCTCCTCTTCCTAAGCTGCGATCCATTCTGCAAATACCGTATCCTATCGGAAGGGCCCGAATAATGTCAGGTTCATTCCCTGGTTGCAACCATGTTTCAGTCAGAAATAAAGCATCAAGCTTATATTCCTCGATGATTAAAAGGGCTAATTCGGTGCAATGTTTAGGAAGAGATCTACAGTTTAGGAGGGCTAGATTATATTGTGTGGTGGAAGCACGATCTCGATCAAGGTGATTGTGCGGTTTAAAATGACGGTGGCAGTAACGACATACCAACGGAGGCTTTGCAGGGTCTAGGGTATGATGGCATTCTGTCCTTTTATTAGGCCTTAGCCTGTGTAGGGTAGCACTGCTATAAATCAGGGGGCAACCCCTGCAAGAACCAGGGGGTGTGGCCCCTGGTCCCGACCGGGCGCGGACGGGTGCAGACGGGAGGGTGTGCTACTCCTATTCAGGCTGGGGGTGGGAGTGGCCGAACCACTCGAGCGGTGATCCCGGGCTACCCCCAATATGGCGGCAAAAACTAACTCCACCCGCAACAGCACCTACTCGGCTGCATGGGATAGCGGCAGAAAATGGAAGGGCAGCGCAGTCTAATGTGTGTCCTGAGCAAGGTACATTTATAAAAACAACACAAGTTTTAAAAGTAACACAAGTTTTTCTAAAACACAACAAGTCTCCCGGCTGTGCCTCAGGAGATTTTACGCGAAGCAATTGGTCTGTGCGCGAGGCTAAGGGCGGGCTTTAAATACCTGGCTGGGGTGGGAGTGGCCGAACCACTTGAGTGGTGATCCCGAGCTACCCCAAATATGGCGGCCAAAACTAACTCCACCCGCAACAGCATTGCTCCAGTATTAGGGGTGTCTTTCATAGATTCACATGCTTGAATATTCCCCGTCGTCGAAGTGAGAGTCCCACGGTACATAAAGATAGCAATAATGCTAATATATATATATGTAATAACATAATACATAATAAACTAGAGATAATACACACTGAAACACCTGTACAATGGTTCCTCCATAGGAATGCATTATCAGAGAAAAACTCATTTGTAACATATCAGTGTCATTATGTTAGTCCAAACTGCAGCCAATCAGGCTCAAGCACCCTCTAGAACCTTCTCCTCAGAAGCTCAAGCCCTCAGATTTTCTACCGCACGTCGTGTGAAGGGAGTCTCCCTGAGCTCTGCTCAGTTTTCTTCTAACTTCTACTACTTCAGTTGTTTTCTCAAAGATGTCAAGTAAGAAGTCTTTGTTTAGACCTTGCTCTTCCTGTGGGAAACTGCGTTTGTTTGAGAAGGACCCCCACCAAAAGTGTATTTACTGTTTATATCCAGAACACAAGGTGGCTGACTGCAAGTTCTGTAGAACTTTTCCAGCAAAAATTCTCAGAGACAGGGAAGGTAGTTTTCTTCTGTGGTTGAAGCGCCTTCGGGACAAAGAGGAAGTTTTTTCAGACGCAGAGAGTTTCCAGTCAGGTTTTCCAACTGTTGCTTCCAAGCGTGGCAGTGTTCAGGAGTTACCTTCTCCTTTTCTGAAGAAGAAAAAGATGGCTTTAACAGTAGCCCAAGTAAATCCTACTGCTCCTGTGACTTCTGTGTCTACGCCCACGAGACCTGGCTCTCAGGCGTCATTTCCAACCTCTATAAGTGTTGTTACACTTCTGACACCGCGGTCGTCGACGGGCTCGTCGACGACCATTCCAACGACGAAATTGGCTGCGGTGGCTTCGTCGACGATTACAGTGACGACGACGTCTGCTTCATCGTCTTGCACGTCGACGAGAGCTTCAATCTCCACAGTCTCGTCGACGATCCCTATTACTTCGTCGGCGAAGAAGCTGCCGTCGACGAAGAAATCATCGTCGTCGCTAAAGGTCCCGACGACGAGTTGCACGTCGACGAAGGTCCCGTCGACACCAAAGGCTCCGTCGACGAGCTGTGGCAAAACACTCGTCATCGACGACTACATTTAAAAAGACACCGTCTCTGACAGCTGTGTCTACATCATCATCATCGACGATCGCTCCAGGAAAGACATCTAAGTCGATTAACTCGACGACGGCTACGTCGACGGCAGTTTTGCCTTTAAATTCTGGAGCACAGCAGGAACACGCAGAATCCGCATCAGGATCAAGGTCTTTCGCCACTATGCCCCTAGTGCCTTTGCACACTTCAAATTCTCCGGTCCTTACAGAGCCTTCTATGGACAGTTTCAGGGAGTCTACTTTCCAATTGCCACCTCCTACTCTCCAGCCACCCTCACCAATGATGGCTACTGACCATGAAACGTAATCCATTGCGGACGGCGATGTCCTTGGTGATGCCCATAGTCCATCGGACTTGATTATTAAGTGTCAGGACACAAGTTCTGAAGACGGCGAGGAGGAGGACGATAATCAGCAAGAGGAACACTATGTACAGGTTCCTATGGCAACCTTTCCAGTCTCTCTATTTTCCAACCTCCAGCATATGCTGGACGATTACAATAGGAGATTTCCTCCAACACCTCAGGGTACGCCGTGCCATGCTACATCTGAGACTACAGAGCCTACTCAGCATCAGCAGCAACCTTCAGAGCAGATGGCTCTTCCAGAGGGGCCCCGTCAACCTATCCCCACTGATTATCGACAAGATGTGGAGGATGAGACAGAACCAGAAAGGGAGGAAGGAGAAGTTCCCCAGGATAAGGACGATGACCAAGACCCGGATATGGCAGAATTCGATGACTATCGAATGCAAACGCCCTCTCCTCAGCCGGGCGACTCCGGTGATTCACCTCCGGTTGACATCGCTAGCTTCCATATATTAATGGATAAGGCGGCAGAGCGCTTCAAATTGCCAAGAGCACAGCGAGAGGAAGACTGCTTTCTCTATGATTTTAAAAACCAGCCTTATAAACAGGTCCACACCATACCTATTATCGAGTTTGTGTGGAAGGAGGGAATAAAAATCATGCACGCTCCTAACTCCTTACCTGCTCAACTCCCTCGTCTAGAGAAGAAATAGAGGGCGCCGACTGGTTCGCCCGCTTGCTTGCTCTCGCATCCTAAGCCGGATTCAGTGGTGACCCAAGCAGCGCAACGGCGAGCACGTAACCCTGCAACTCCTATCACTGCTCCACCGGATAGAGAGGGTCGACGTTTGGATGCGATTGGGAAGAAGTTTTCTTCCATGGCGTCTACATCAGTCCGTGCCGCAAATGCATTGGCCATTTTAGGTAGTTTCGACCGACAAATGTGGTCAGACATTTCTGCGATAGTCTCGTTGATTCCGGAGACATCCAGAGCGGAAGCGCACCAGATCCTTCAGGATGGCAGGAGGGCCTCAGAAGAGATGATCGACTGTGCTGTGGACGTTGCGGGTACTGGTTTTCGTATCCTTGCCAGTGCTGCGGCTCTCTGACGTCAGGGTTGGCTAAAATCCACGTCGTTTCGGCAGGAGGTCCAGTCGAAGATACTCGACATGCCGTATGACGGTGAGTCTCTCTTCGGCTCTCACATCGATGAGGCGCTAGAATCGATAAAGAAAGACACTGATACGGCAAAATCGCTTGGATCCTTGCAATTCAAAAAGCAGCCTTTTCGTGGTGCACGTGGACGAGGCACTTCTTCCAGCACTTTTCGAGGAGGACAGTCCCAGTACCGCCAGTACAATCAAGGAAACCAGCGTTACTCCAACCAACAGTCAAATCGTCAGCAGCAGTCAAGGCCCTATAGAGGAAAATCTAACTATAGAGGCTCCAACAACAAGCGTCAATGACTTTCAAGTTCCGCAGAGGGTTGGAGGGCGAATCTCGCAGTTATATTCCCAGTGGTCCATGATAACATCGGATCAATGGGTATTAGACATTGTACACAGGGGTCATGCCTTGGAGTTCACAGAGATTCCTCCAAATTCTCCACCATCAGGCCCGCCACCTCCCCATCTCGAGGAACTACAACATCAG
The DNA here is from genome assembly GCF_964261635.1 of Lissotriton helveticus. Taxonomy (NCBI): domain Eukaryota; kingdom Metazoa; phylum Chordata; class Amphibia; order Caudata; family Salamandridae; genus Lissotriton; species Lissotriton helveticus. The sequence continues at coordinate 736,158,038 of NC_136061.1, read as the reverse complement.
GTTCGTCTTCTGGTAGAAAAGGGTGCAGTCGAAGTGGTTCCTGTATCTCAGCGAGGGAAAGGTTTCTACTCACGGTTTTTCCTCATTCTCAAGAAGACGGGAGAGTGGCGGCCCATCCTGGATTTGAGAGCTCTCAATTTCTTTCTAAAACAACAATCTTTCCGCATGCTGACGCTATCGGAAGTCTTGCGACTTCTCTGCAGTGGAGATTTTCTAACAACAATAGACCTGCAAGACGCCTATTTTCATGTGCCAATACTCCATCGGCATCGCCAGTTTTTGAGGTTCAAAGTGGGGCACATGCACTATCAGTTCAAGGTGCTACCTTTTGGCCTACGATCAGCACCTCGTGTCTTCACAAAAGTTTTGGCCCCGGTCATGGCTCATCTGCGTCTTCAGGGAGTTCAGATCTTTCCATATCTGGACGATTGTCTCCTAAAATCCCAATCCCCTCAACAGCTGGCTCACGACACATGTCTCTGTCAGCAGACGTTCGAGTCACTGGGGTTAACCATCAATATGGAGAAGTCACATTTTGCACCGCTGCAAAGAAGAAACTTCCTGGGAGCAATTCTGGAAACAGACTTGTCAAAAGCCTTCATCTCCCTCGAACGTCATCAAAAGATAGTCCGTCTGGTCTCTCTCATCCGGTCAAAGCAGTCAGTTTCTGTGCGGACGTTAAAGTCGTTTCTGGGGATGGCATCGTCCGGTATCGGACTGATCCCAAATTGCAGGTTACGCACTTGTCCTATACAGGAGGAATTAGACCTGCAATGGCGCCAGGTGTCGGGGTCTTTCAACGACCTGGTGAGAGTAACGTCCCGCATGAAGAACAGTTTGCTTTGGTGGGAACAACCATCCAATCTGGACGAAGGAACTTCATTTCTGGCCCAGTTTCCGGATCTGACGTTGACCACAGATGCGTTCATGGAGGGTTGGGGCGCTCATCTCCTGGACCTTTCAATCAAAGGCAAATGGACGGCAACACAACGAACCTGGCATATCAACAGGATGGAGTTGATGGCGATCTTCCTAGCGCTCAGATCATTTTTGCCCGTAGTGCAGGGGGAGTCGGTGCTGGTTCAGACAGACAACACCACCAACATGCACTACATGAACAAACAGGGCGGCACAAGATCTCAGCCACTGTCTCGACTGGGTCAAAGGATTTGGGATTGGGCTCTTCGTAATCAAATTTCTTTAACGGCGGTCTATCTGCCGGGGGTATCCAACATCCTTGCGTATTCTCTGAGCAGGTCCACGTCATCCACTCACGAGTGGGAGATACATCAGCCGACTCTGGACCTGGTGTTCCGCCGTTGGGGTCATCCCATGATAGACCTTTTTGCAACCCCAGTAAATCGGAAGTGCCAATCCTTCGCAAGCTGGCATCCCCACCCAGAGTCCAGCGGAAATGCCCTTCTCATGGATTGGAGCGGCCTGTTTGCGTATGCATTTCCACCAATCCCGTTGGTGCCGAGGACATTGTGGAAGATGTGCAGGCAGCCCTGCCACTTAATACTGATCGCCCCTCGTTGGCCCAGACAGGCATGGTTTTCAGAACTGCTTCTGTTATCCCAGTGCAAACCCATTCATCTGCATCCGCGTCCAGACCTCCTAACGATGGACAAAGGTCAAATTTGTCACCCAGACCCAGCCACACTTCAATTATCGGCATGAAACCTGAATACGTCGAATTTGCAAATTTAGATATGCCCCAAGAATGCAGAGACATTCTAGCGTCTGCTAGAGCTCCATCAACAATCAAGACGTACAAGCTAAAATGGAAGCGTTTTTGTCATTGGTGCGCTGCATCCAATGTCCATCCAATCAATTCCACTCCTGAGCAGCTTTTGCCTTTCTTTCTGAGCCTTGCTCAGTCTGGTCTCTCTCATGCCACCTTGAGGGTTTTTCTAGCAGCTATCTCGCGCTTTCGACACGATGGTTCAACGTCTCTCTGTTCATCCAGAATAATCCGACAGTTCTTTAAAGGTCTCTTCAGGAAGTTTCCTCCTGTTAGGCGCCCTCCTCCTGCATGGCACCTCAACGTGGTATTGTCACAGCTTATGAAGCCTCCTTTTGAGCCGATTCACAGAACAGACATCAAGTATCTCACCTGGAAGGTTGCATTACTTCTGGCCTTGACTTCTTCTCGGCGTGTTAGTGATCTGCACGCTTTCACGGTTAAGCCTCCTTACTTGCAATTTAAGCCCGATGGAGTGTCACTTCGTACCAATCCTTCTTTTTTGCCGAAAGTACCTACTGATTTCCATTTGAACGAACCTGTCTTCTTAAATACTTTTTTCCCGGATCCAAAATCTCCGGCTGAACAACGTTTACATTCTTTAGACATCAAACGTTGCCTAAAATTTTACATTTCAAGGACTACCCCTTTCCGTAAATCCGATCAGCTGTTTGTAGCATATGGACGGATGCGGAAGGGGCATTCAGTGACAAAACAAACAGTTGCAAGATGGCTCTCGGCAGCCATATCTTTTTGTCACCAGCAGGCTGGCAAGCCTTTACAGTGTTCAGTGAATGCACATTCGACGAGAGCGATGGCGTCCTCCACCGCTTTGTTTGCTGGGGTGCCTCTTCACCAGATTTGCCGGGCAGCGACATGGTCCAGCAGGCACACCTTTACCAGACATTACTGTTTGGAGGCCATCAATGAGGCGGATACCGCAGTGGGGCAAGCAGTGCTTCGTCATCTTTTTAAATAAGGTGAGCCTCTATTCCCTCCTCCATTTCTCTCTGTGATTGCTATATGCTTTTAAGCTGTATGTTATTGTCTTCAATTTTGGAGAATGTGTTTAGCAATCCCAGCTCTAAGGAGGTTACTGCTATCTATTCTATTCAAGCATGTAAATCTATGAAAGACACCCCTAATACTGGAGAAGAACAATTGTTACTTACCTGTAAACAGGTGGTTCTCCAGTATTGGTGTCTTTCATAGATTCACATGCGACCCACCCATCCTCCCCTCAGAGGCTCTCTTCTCCTCATGCGCTGTTATTACTAGTGCTACGAAAATCTGAGGGCTTGAGCTTCTGAGGAGAAGGTTCTAGAGGGTGCTTGAGCCTGATTGGCTGCAGTTTGGACTAACATAATGACACTGATATGTTACAAATGAGTTTTTCTCTGATAATGCATTCCTATGGAGGAACCATTGTACAGGTTTTTCAGTGTGTATTATCTCTAGTTTATTATGTATTATGTTATTACATATATATATATTAGCATTATTGCTATCTTTATGTACCGTGGGACTCCCACTTCGACGACGGGGAATATTCAAGCATGTGAATCTATGAAAGACACCAATACTGGAGAACCACCTGTTTACAGGTAAGTAACAATTGTTCCTACTCGGCTGCACGGGATAGCGGCAGAAAATGTAAGGGCAGGGCAGTCTAATGTGCGTCCTGAGCAAGGTAAATTTATAAAAACAACACAAGTTTTAAAAGTAACACAAGTTTTTCTAAAACACAACAAGTCTCCCGGCTGTGCCTCAGGAGATTTTACGCGCACCAATTGGTCTGAGGTTGGGGTGGCCTCCTCCAGGCATCGGCTGTGTTCCATACCAAAACAGGCCTAACAGTCCTGCTTGCCCCTCCAGAGGGCCAGATCTGAGATTTAGCAGAATCTGAGGTGATCCACAAAATTCCTGCCACCCCGTGTTTCATCACAGTGTGACGGACCGACTACCTGAGACCTGAACAGACTAATCCGGGGACCAAGCGAAGACCACATTGACTTCAAGTAGTCACAGTTTTTGTCTGTTCCTGTCATGGGTGATAGACCCAATCACACAAATGGAGCATTGTTTTTTATTTTGAGAAGTCTTTGAAAACTGGGACAAAATGAATGCTAAAGTGTGAGGTGCGCCAAACATCACAAAAGGGCTCACATTGAAGTTGGAAAAAGCCTCGGCAGCTGGGGTGGTTAACAGATGTACTTCATACTTTTCTGGGCAGAGTTCTGGACTGTGACTAATCCAATTAATGGGACTGCCTTGCAGAACTGGATAAAGGGCTACCATGGGAGAGGCAAAAATTATCAACCTTTCCAAAAATTATCTCTGTGACATTTGTAGTTAAAATGTGTCACTGCTTTAGCGTGAAGTGCTCCAGACATCATAACAGGGCTCACCGCTCGAGTTTGAAAAGTCTCAACAGCCAGGGGGTGGCCAATTTACTTCACACCTTTATGGGCAGCAGAGCTCTGGACAGTGGCTAACCTAATTGATGACACTGCCTTGCAGAACTGGTTTAAATTGGTATAATTACAGAGGCAAAAATAATCCAACTTTCCAAGTATTATCTTTGTGAGTAAAACGGACTTTAACACTGGCAAGGCACTGTTTCAAAGAACGTAAATAACACTTTTATTCTGATACTGCAGAGTTATCCACATCAATACTATGTTTTACTCCTAAGCATTATGCATCCGCATGGTTTTGATTTAACAAGTTAATGCTGCAGTTTGGACTGCTGTGTTACAGAGCTTCTGGCTAGCTCTACTACCATATTTTTTAATTTTTCCATGTGGGTGGCTTAAGACCATACACTTTCACTTCATGTGATTGTGCACAGTTTTTACAACTTGTTCATGATGGATTTGCTTAAAAGCAAAACATATAGTTAGCTTTCATAGGAGTGATAGGTAAATGGAAGCGTGATCTTGTATTTCTCTGAACCAGAGTACACATATTCTATAAGAAAATAGTCCTATGGATTTATTTGACAACAATTTATTCACTTTAAGACACTCTTCAGAGACAACAGGAGAGATCTAATCGTAACAGTTTGAATAAGCAATCAACATCACTTAGTTTCATTGTAAAAGTAAATATAAACTGGACAATGACGTATGAAAATACAATAAATCTAAAGAGTTAGTCATCTGAAGATGACAATTTCCAGTCGGAAATTGGACAATTTGAGGGCATAACATATGTAGTCGATAATAGCTACTATTTCTCCGTTACAGGTAATAAAAGTTGCTAAAAATTCAGTCATATTAGAGTAGGATGCGAGACCCTTGGGCATCCCACGTTGCATTCTCACTATGGCATCATCAGATAGAATATTTGAATAGCAGACTTATGATATATGCTGTACCCAGAAACCGTTTGTCAGGGAAGAATCATTTCCTATGACCTCTTCCCTCCCAACTTTGCAATTACTTTATAAAATGCTTCATTGTGTTTTTTCTCTATCTATGGGCAGATCACTGCTATTTCAGATTTTTCGTATCCTAATGGTGTAGCACGCGCTGATTGTTTGCTTTGACGTTTTGATGCGGGGACTGCTCTCCTGCATGGGTATATTTACGATTTTCATGAATCACTTTCAAAGCAATTTTTTAGCCGACATTGTTCCAAAATAGTCTAGTTTCATTATTTATCTTTTTGAGAGGCCAAACACTTCGGTTTTGGAACCTTCGAGAATTGGTGCGCTCCATGCCTGGTGTCACCATTCTGTGGTGTCCGAGAAGGAGGCCGCATCAGGGTACCGCTGGACAAAGTTGCTGTGAAGATTTCTACGTTCAGAATTAGTCTCTTTTTTGAAGGTCGAAAATCTCTAGCACAACGAAACTGCAGGCTGAGGTCAACAAGGGATCCATGAGGCCAGGTACCCCTTATGTGAGGATTTGCTGCTGCAGAGAAGAACGTAGCAGGAGCTACTGTGAAATCATGCCGATCGGCGATGAACTTTGGGCAGATCGGTGAGCAGGTGGGTCTTAGTGTCCTCTTGGTACTCTGGGTACTTTCTGGCTGAAAAGCTTTTAAGTCCCAAGTTTTGGATTTGAGGTTTCGGGGCACTTTTAGCACCACTTCCAAGAGTCCAGGACTGGAGGGGCACCACTTAGATGGTCAGGTCACACACGGGCTGGATCCAGGTGTGAATTCAAGATAATTGAGCCTTTTCTGTCCCTGAGGCTTTGATCAAGAGGTCAGCCAACTAGCACTTGGATGTAACTCTGGTAGTCCTTTATTCAGGCAGAAGAGCAGGTCTCAAGCAGCCGGGCAGTCCTTTGAGGGCACAGGGCAGGCTTCAGGCAGCAAGGCAGGTCTCTGAAGTCCACAGTAGCTTAGGCAGTAGGGCAGTCCTCTGAGAGTCCTCTGCAGGCCCAGAAGTGAATGGAAAAGTGAGTCTGAGGGTCCTAATGTTTTATGTGGTGCCATATTTGAAGTGGAAGAAACTTCTAGAGTTTTACCCCCCAACAGTTGATGTTGACATTTCCTCCCTCCCTGCCCTGGTCCTAGGATGGCTGGGGGCACAAAAATCTAGTGTGAAGTCCTTTGTGTGTGGGCTGACGCAGAGTATTTAAAGTGCCCCACTGCAGTGCAGGACTGTGCACTGCAGTGGGGCAGCGCACAGTCCTGCACTTCCCATCCTGTCAGGATGGCCCATCCTGCCTACACCCAACCCCTCCATTGTGTGACTTTCTGGGAGGAATACACTAAGGCCAACTACACCTAGTCATGTGACCTTAGAAACAAGCTGCAGGCACCATATGATTTAGTAGAAGAAAATGCCAACTTTCCAAAAGTTTCATTTTCAGAATTGTGACTTAAAATCTGACTTCACCATTAAATAGGATTTTAAACTACAATCCCTTAGACAACCAACATTACATTTCTACCTTATGTTTTTACTTATTACACATAATAAGGTTACCCAAATGTATTCTAATAGAGAGGGAGCTTTAGAAAGTCCTTAAAAACCTGGCTCTTCACCCAGTCCTAATTCTGCCCCATTTTGCTTCTTAGTACTCTCAGCGCCAAGACGCCGCGGCATTCGTGCGCTCTATAAGAATTTCAGTCAGTCAGTCAGTCGGTGCCGCAGTAGCGAAAAACTAATTTGTGAATTTTGCGCTACCAGGACATGATATCTTAAAAGTACATGTCCAACTTTTTAAATACATGCACCCTGACCTATGGGTTGGTAAGGGCCTACCTTAGGGGTAGCTTATATGTATTAAAAAAAGAGTTTTAGACATGGCAAGCGGTTTATTTTGCCATGTCGAATTGGCAGTTTAAAACTACACACAGGCGGCAGTGGCAGGTCTGAGACATGTTTTTATGGGCTACTTAATTGGGTGGCACAATAAGTGCTACAAGTCCATTAGCAGCAATTAATTTACTGGCCCTGGGTATATGGTGTAGCACTTTACTAGGGACTTATATATAAATTAAATATGCTGATCAGGAGTAAGCTAATTTTACCATGTTGTAGAGAATGAGCACTGGCACTTCAGCACTAGTTAGTAGTATCACAAACTAATTCAGCAAAACAATGGAAGGGAAGGCAAAAGGTTTGGGGAAAAGACACCCTATTGCTGGCAGGCCTAACAGCCACCTTTAACCCCAGTGGCAGTCTTTGTGTGGGGGCAACACCTGGTCCACTTGCCTGCCCTTCCTGGGTTTGGTTCCCAAATGTCTGGGGTGACAAAAGACTATTGTCAGGTCCTTGTTTGTGCTGCAGGTAAGGTCTTTTCTTTCGAAGTGTAATTCCGTACTCCCCCAGCCATCCTACCAACATGGCCAATCCTGTCACACCTAAACCCCCTTTGTTCCCAGTCAGGGCAATATACATCCCACTGCAGGATAGCAATTTAGTGATGTGACACTGGTAGTAAGGCACACTGATTTAGGCACAGAAAATGTCAACATTCTAAAAGTGAAACCTTCATAACTGTGACATAAAATCCAACTTTGTATAGATGAATCCAACTTTACCACTATGGAGGATTTTACATTAAAATTAATTTGAATTTATACATTTCTCTACCTGCCCCAAAATCTGAGTTATCTCTTATTAAGTGGAGTAGGGTAAACTAATGTTAGTCAATGGGAGAGATAGGCCTTACAATAGCGAAAAACGACTTAAGGAGTTTTTCACCTTTAGGACATGTAAAACGTAACCCCACATGTCCTAATTGTTAAATACCATGCACCCTGCACCTTGCTCTATAATCTTTTAGGACCAACCTCAGGGGTGACTAATAAGTTGTAAAAATGATGGAAGGTTTAGGCCTGGCAAAGGTTTATTTTGGCAGTTTAAACATACACTACCGTCTGCAATAGCGGGCCTGAGACATGTTTTAAAGAGCTACTTTATTTTGTGGCATGAGTGTTGCAGGTCCACTAGTAGCATTTGATTCACAAACCTGGGTACCCGTACTAGGGCCTTACAAGTAAATTAAATGTGCCAATCAGGTGTAGGCCAATTGTACCATATTTATAGGGAGAGAACACTTACGCATCGGTTAGCTTTGGTAAAGCGCAGAGTCCTGAAGCCAACAAATACTAATCAGCAAAACAGAAAGGGGGAAGGCAAAAAAAAAAAGTTTGGGGTGAACTTACAGAGAGGGCCTGGTCCAACAAGTCTGTAGTAAGGGGTGAGTATTTTCTTTATGGAAAAGATTCTTGTAATATTGTCAAGCTCATATTTATAACATTTATAATAAACATTATACATGAAGGTAATTACGTTACAAACAATGAATTTATGATGTGTAACTGATCAGAGGCATTCCATAAACATCTAAGACATGTAAGGGTTTATAAGTGTATCTCCATATAAAACACTATAATATATTTTCTTATTACAGGCGTGTTAGGATTTTAGGACAAGCCAGTAATACGAAAATGTGTCACTACTTGCTTATAATATCGAATTACAAGAAAATAGGGGCATACGAGCACTACGTTCATTTCGTGCTGAGGAATATGCTCCCTTCCTCCCTTCTATGACCCCACCTATAGGTGAAGACAACCCTGCAATCCAGCTGTAACAAAAATGGAAGCTAAAGCAGCCATGCCTTGGATACAAGGCCCGTCTGCGTGCCCGATGCCTTGCATGCTAGATAGCCATGCATATCTGATTTTTGGAATTAGCAGACTGTTAACATTAGAACATGAAGCCCATCTTACCTCTTGCTGTCTTTCACCCCTTAGATATTGCTGTTAGAGCAGGGAGGCTTTTCACACTAATGCTGCCCATCCAAGAAATTCCAGCTGCATCAAACACACCTATTTACAGCCGAAGATCGGGTTGGCAGAGCTGTGCTGGTTGAGGATCAGTTCCTACTCTTTTTTCAAAATCCTTGCCATCTTTCAACCACATAATCTTTATCCCCAGCTTCACTGGTTCTGCAAATACATTCATAGGGATGGTGGTGCTTTCATTTCATACCAGCTACTCCTAAGCAGTCTAATACAGGCCAATGAACCAAAATGATGTAGGCTTCAAGCTATGCCGTACTCATGCCCCCCACACATGTCTTGTGCACAGCCTTGTTCGCTCCTGTTTCTCTGCAGCTTCATACCTCATATGGTTGCTAGCCTCCTTCCCGTGGTCACATTTCTTCCTGTCACACTCCCTTTGTCCTCCTGTGATTGCTTTGTGCTCCACTTACAAATGTATTAAAGGAGAATTGAAGCTGCCTGCACCTAAACAGAGGTGTCAGTTACGAGTGACTGGGATTTATCAGCAGACATTAACCACCCCTTTAGATCAAAATATTGCGACATACCTCACACCTACCAACGTAGGAACGTCTCTGGTACAAAATAACATGATCATGTCCTCCATACCTCAAAAGAAAATGTCTGGGTCTCACTTGTCCCAGCCAGCTCATGAAACTGTCTCTAGCAACACCGTTTAACTACCTGAACCAACGGCAATAACAGACAACCATATGTGATCCAGCCAATTTACAGTTGGGAACTTCATATTAGGAGGGCAAGAGATATCCAAATTCTCCATAATCGCTCCAGTGATTAACCTGCTAAGATGCTCTGAGGGTAGTCCTTGTTTAATGGGTACAACATCTTTACCTCATCTGATTCCCAATCCTCTAATAGCCCTCACTAATTCGAAATCTCAAACAGCATGCACTTTATCTGGTACTAAAGACATAGAAACCTCTGTTGCATCTTCATACACTAGAATAGGGCCAACACTTGCAGACCTCATTAATGATCACTACAACCATACCCTAAGAAATAACTCTATTTTACATTTTTAGTCCATTACTCCTTTTAAGGAAGAACACAATCCGGCTATTCCTGTTATGTGCCAAACCGATGATGATGTTCAAGTACCTATTGACAAGCAGTTTGAACTTCCTCATGTTATGAACAGCCTGATGGGCACACCTCAAAAATGGAAGGACATAATCGCTCTCTCCTTCTAACACCAGAGGGGTCAGCATGATATACTAAATAGAGGCAACATTCTTAAGTTACTTTACTCTCACCATGAGATGAGAATTTTAAACACAAATAATAAGGTAGGAAATTAATATATAATTCACCACAGCACCAGTGCCTCGCCCCAGCTCAAACACACGAGCCACTTGCTTTAAGCCATCAAAAACCTCCACAGCTGGATCACCCAATGTAACTCAGGCTGACGAAACTCTACTATAAGCAACTGGAGTGCAAATGGAGAACAAGTCTAGACACCAAAGTTAAAGACCTTTTCAAATCAGCCCTAATACACTGCCACTAGCAGATACTGACACCAAGCGCACAGCTCTTTTAGATCGCATCTACATCAGCACTAACAGCAGTAAGGAAATCTTTGCCATCATCAAAGATTCACCATACCTCCTGCCACTTCCAGCAACATCACCTACTCACCTTTGCAACAAGCTCACAGAATCTTCTGTAACAAAATCACCTCCATATACAGTAACTTTGGCCCTAAACCAGACTCCATCACCTTCACAACGAAACTTTCCGTCACAACCGAAGATCGAACCCTGATCTTGTGGCCTGCTGTCTCCAGCGTCCAAATCACTGCTTCTATGAAGACCATCCACTATGGGGTCCATCTAACCTTTGCCCCCGCCCTGCCTTCATCAAAGGACTCCTAATGTTCCACCAGAGACAACATCAGCCTGATCCTTGACAAAGACATGGCAGCCCTCATTCTCCTGAACTTCTCTGTAGCATTCGACATGGTCGCACACCACATCCTAATCATGAATTGCATGAAATTGTTATCCAAGAACCTGTACTCCTCTGGTTCTGATCCTTCTTAACTAATAGAACACAAGCTGTCAGTTTGGCACCTTACTCCTTGGAAGCCCACAAACTCAACTGTGGAGTGCCTCAAAGTTCATCGCTCAGACCCACCATCTTCAACGCATACATGATCCTTCTGGCCAGATTCATCCGCGCACATGACATCAACATCTTCCTTCGCTGACGACACCAACTCATACTCTTCTTGTCAGACAAGATCTCTTAACACAAGAAACAAGTTCACCACCTGAATGTCCAAAGTCGCTAATTGAATGAAAGCCATCTGTCTCAAGCTCAACACCGACAAGACAGAAGTAGTGATCTTTGGCAAAAACACCTCACCATGATACTCCAACTGGTGTTCGGTCGAATTTGTACCCACACCTAACACCCATACCTGGAACCTTGCAATAATCATCATCAGCAATCTGGACATGACCACACAGGTCAACATCATCACTACATCCTGCTTCGACACCATGAAGATGTTGAGAAAGATCTTTATATGACTCCCAAGCAAAACTAGAAAAACTGTCACTCACTCACGAGTTACCAGAAAATTGGACTACGGGAATCCCCTCTATGCCTGGATCTTCAAGCAATTGACTAGAAGACTACAAACCATCCAGAACTCGGCAGCCAGGCTCATCCTCAACCTCCAACACAAACCTCACATTACAATGCAACTCCAGGAGCTCTACTGGTATCTGATCCACAAACATTCTCATTTCGAACTCCTTACACACACATTCTAGAAACTACACAACTGAATCCCACCCTCCTGAACGGTTTCGCCTCCTTCCACCAATCACACAGACACCTCTACTCCTCAGAACACCTACTTGCACACACCCAACGCATACACTGACCTAGATCAAGAGGGCGGGTGTTCTATTACTTCGCTCCCAAAGCATGAAATAGCCTTCCATACCACATCAGAGTCTCCTATTCTCTTCTTGAATTCTGCAGGAAGCTGAAGGCCTGACTTTTCAATTAACTAACCTACCATAGACAGGGCTGAGCTCACGCACCTGCTCAGCACCAGTATGCCCTCACGGGTGGTAGTTCACTTTACAAATACACATAACCGAATATAACAAACAGTGCCGTCATACCAGGGAAGGAGTCAACACAGGTAATGTGGTCAAATATCGAAGCAGCCAATTTTTTTTGAACTCACAAATATACGTTTGTAACATGGGATAGAGTGGCCCTAAAACCGATTACAGTAGGATGCCTTCTATAATCCATTGCCCATTTTGGGCTGTCCTACCTACTGTATGAATGCTGGTGAAGAGAATGGCAGAGGTGGGGTGAAAAGTAGTCTGACTGTCTGTGTATCAAATTCCTTTGGTTGTGCTACGAATTATATTGTATTAGTATTCAAGCTTTAGAGTTTAGGTGGGTCAGTACATGAGGCACTTTTGTCAGATCCTTTTTTAAACCTATATCATGATCCTGCAAATAGGCACGAGCCAAACACCATTGGAAATCTGATAACACATGTATCATGCTAAGTAAGAAGAAACTTTGCATTATTTTGAAGGGTGACCATAATCTAAACCTGACGCACACCTAATGATGAGCCATTATTTGTACATATGAATGCCATGTTATGATATGCAGATTTGTAGAGCGCACTACCACCGGAAGGGTATCCTGGTGCTGTTTGGTATGCGCATAGTGACTGTCCCCACACGAGGGTATAACATGCTAAAGACCCTGCACCTTTCACTTTTTGAAGGGTATGCTACCTTCCGACATCCCCATAAAATACACACCCACTCTGCGTAATGCTGTGATCGATTACACTTTTGTATCAGTGGAACACTTCAAATATTTGTTTTCCTTTGAAGTTATCACAAGGTTAGAGAGTGATCACGCAGCCTAACAGGTGCACTTTACACACCTGCCTCTTAGGCACCAGGGGCCGATTCACAAAAATAAACTGAGACAAACGTCTAAATTTATGACTTTCGGTATTCACAAACGACATTTACTACTCGTAAATGCTCTTTGTGAATACCAAAAGTTGAACTTTACAACTTTTGGTATTCAGAAAAGCCATTTACAAGTAGTAAATAACCTTTTTGAATACCGAAAGTCGTAAAGTTAGACTGTTTTGTCTTAGTTTACCTTTTTGAATCGGGCCCTAAATATTTAAGACATAGCAGACCCAAGGTCGCCCTCAGCTAAAACTCATTTCTTTGTCGTGTAACAGCAGATGTTATGAATAAATAGCTGACTTAAGACTCTTGAACCCCTTCAGACCAGCACATTTCTCAGCAAGAGACATCACAAATAAATTGTTGTGCTATATGGTAACAAATTACAAAAAAAATGCTTCTCCTTAACAAAATGCCGCTTAACAGCAAAATTCTCTTTTCTTTATGAGGCCCAACCTAGAAACCATAGCTTAAGACAACAGAAAATGCTCTTAAATAGGGCTCTGAAAAATTAGAAGCCTTTCTGTTAATTTAGCATCAATGGCTGAGGTTAGAAGCATAAGGAAATGTTATAAACAACGGGTCTAGCAAGCAAAAAAAGCCTACACTGAAAGACAATGACAGAAATTACACAAATCTGTAAATCAGGCTGCCCCAGAAAATTCTGGAATTTCCTAAATTCCCTTGTCTCCAGTTATCCAAGCAAGTTGGGTAATTCCATCTCCGAACAAGGTTGGATTGCCCAAATTGTGGAGCAGTTAGTGGACATTGCAGCTGGGTGTGACTCAACCTTATGCCATATCCCAAGCTGGAGCTTCTGTAGTCTGTACCACAATTTTGAACATCATCTAAACCTCTAATTCGGGTGATGCATTCCTAACATTCTTTTTTTTTTCAAAACTTTTTTATTGAGTCATCATATTAAGTAATCACATACATTACAAAGAAGTGAAAGTATACATTAATCAGTATATCGGTGTCCAAGCAGGTGACTACTATATAGCATTTATAAAGCAAGAATAGAAACCATTCCGGTCTGTAAACAACAGTTCCTAACATTCTTAACATCTGTGTCTTATACTGCATAGCGAAACACTGGTCATGCCAATTAGGCCCCTCCATGTACGTCATACCTGGTGTAACAACATTACTGTCTACATGGATTCAACTTCTGCAACTTCTGCAAATTGTGGTGGAGGCAGTTCCAATAGGAGGCGCCTAAAATCCTCCCATAGTTTCCATATGTGCTTCTTCGGGCACCCCCACGCTTTAAAAATAGGCTGTTCCTGACCCATACACCAGTCGAGGCCTGCCCTCCAAGCACCCAATTTAGACGGAGCAGGATCTTTCCATGCCCTTGCTACATCCCTTTTTGTCTAACATTCTTTTTAAGTCTAATAATGACATGTGGGCTTCTATTCTCTTCACCTTGTACTGCAGTGCCCTAGAAACCCAGATTGTCCCATGCTCTTGAATGAGTGAATGAAAAGGATATGACGTAGCGCTCAGCTACTCAACAAGAGTGTCCTGGCGCTGAGGGTAAATGAGTGGCAGGTCTTTGAGATGTAACTAATTCTTGAAAAGCCTTGTTTTAAGATGTTTCTTGAAAATTGTCAGGTCCGCAGTGGCTCTCAGCATAGCAGGCAATCTGTTCCACGCCTGAGCGCCCAAAAACCCGAAAGATCTGCCCCCTATGCGGGCTAAGTGTACTTCGGGTGTACGGGCAAGATCGGATGTAGAGGATCTTAAGGTCTGAGTTGGAGTGTAGCCGTTTACACGCTTATTGAGGTAACTCACTCCTGTGCCATGGAGAGCTTTAGAAAATATTACCGGGCTTTGAACTTGATCCTTTCCTTCATTCGCAGCCAATGTAAGATCTTAAGGATGGGAGTCATATGAGACCTGGGCTTAGGTCTAAGGATTGCCCTAGCCCATCCTTTTGCACCACCTGCAGACGCTGGATATGGTAATCAGGTAGGCCCAGGTACAAGCTGTTAGTGTAGTCCAGTTTGACATCACCAAGGCTTGGGCCACTATCTTCCTACTATCCGATGACAAAAATAGCAGGAATTTCTTTAGCATACAAAGTATACCAAAGCAGGAGCTAACCAATGCTTGAACCTGGAAACACATGGAGAGGGCATTGTCAATGATAATGCCCAGATTTTGACCCCTCTTTTGGGCTGAAAGGAGAGAAACCAGCTCCTCCGACCACCATGATCTCCAGTTGCACAGTACAGGTTGGCCGAAAAAGACAATCTCTGATTTATCCGGATTGCATTTCAACTGATTTACTTCGAGCCAGTTGACACCTTTGTGAGACAGGATCTAATATTGTCTCCATCAAAGTCGACTCCTATTTCACAAGTGAAAATCAGTTGTGTGTCATCAACGTAGGAAATAATCTTGACACCATCATCCTCTACTAAGGGTGCAAGAGATGACGTATATATATATATTAAAGAGGGTAGAGCTAAGAATGGAGCCCTGTAGTACTCCTACATTCATGCATTCATGTTAGGCATGGGGGATGAAAAAGGGGGTATCCATATTTCCTGAGATCTGTCTTTCAAAAAAGAAGTTATCCAGGCCGAAGCAGTCCCACCCATGCTCAAGTTCCGCAATCTATAAAGAAGTCTCTCATGTGGGACTGTGTTGAAAGCCACGACAGGTCGAGAGTATCAGAACTGCCCTCCTCCCTTATCAAGTTTTTCCTTTATGTGCTCTGTCACTTCCAACAGGGTGGACTCTGTGCCATAATTTGCCCTAAAACCAGATTGGAATATATGCAGCAGATTACAGTTTACTATGTACTCTGAAATTGTTCTGGTAATGTGTTTCTCTAAAACCTTAGAGAAAGCTGGGGGGAGGAAGATAGGCCTATAGTTAGCCAGATCATTCTGATCAATGGTCGTTTTCTTTTTTTTTTAGAAGTGGTTGAAATTTTGCCTGCTTCCAAATATGTACAAAACGGTACAAAAGGGGGTGGTGATGGACGGAGCATCTAAACCAATCAAACACTCACACCCAGTCAAAAGATCTGGGTTTGATCCATCACCGTTCTTTAGCCCACTCTGCCACCCCAGTTCAGACATGGCTATATGCAAATCAGTCTGACCCTGTGTCTCATGGGAATAGTCCAGCCCGAACTGCCAAGCCATGCCTTCCCTGGACCGGAAACAAGCTTCCGAGGACCGGTTTCTGGCATTCTGC
Source organism: Lissotriton helveticus (assembly GCF_964261635.1). Taxonomy (NCBI): domain Eukaryota; kingdom Metazoa; phylum Chordata; class Amphibia; order Caudata; family Salamandridae; genus Lissotriton; species Lissotriton helveticus. The sequence continues at coordinate 736,141,835 of NC_136061.1, read as the reverse complement.
TTCCAAATATGTGGCATTTTACCGGTGGAGAGGGATAGATTAAGCACCTTATGAACGGTGGGATTAATAGTAGGCGCTAGAGGTGCTAATAGTTTGGCTGGACGGGCATCTATTGGGGAGCCGGACCTGAGGCCTTTGAGGTAAGTGAGCGACTCGTCTAATTGTATTTCAGGAAACACTAATAGTGGAGGTGGCTGCAGGGGCAAGACCTTTCATTCAGAAGTTGATAATAGACCTGGTCCTCCTCTGAAACCATATCAAAAGACTGTTGGATTATAACAATCTTATTGTGGAGGGATAGCACCACCTGCTTGGCCCAAGCAGCTGAAAGCAGGTCTTCTTTCTTAGCCACCTTAGGGGAAGTAAAGGATTTTACAATATTAAAAATGTCCTTTCCCTTCTTGTGGGCCGTTTCAATCTAGCTTGCAATTAGTTCTTCTTGGCCTCTTTCACCTGTGAATAATGGTTTTTTAAGGCAGCCTTATAGATCTTCTTATCTTTAGGTGTATAGTATTTTTGCCATGTCCTTTCAAGACCTCTACAACTACTTTTTCTAGTTCGTAGGGATTCATCGAACCATGGCGCGGCATCTCGGCACATTTCAAGGATGCATAGGTTTCCTTCATAACCATTTTCATTTATTAGATTTTACAATATGAATTGCTGCATGGTTGGTACACAATGAAATATTATAGCCACTCCTTACCATCCACGGCGATCGCTGCGTTCCAGTACAACCTTTTTGGCCACAACCAAGAAAATTAAACGAGGCAGATGGGGAGGCCGCTCTTTTTCGTGGAATGCAGCTCTGACTGGAACACTTTGCCGCTTACCCTGCGCAGTCAACCTGATCTCCTAAAATTCCGCAAAAACTTGAAAACACTTCTGTTCCACTAATCCTTAGCTGGTGGTTATCGTTTCCTACCCGTCCTTAGCGCTACGAGGCCTCCGGGTAGTAGCGCGCTTTATAAAACTCTATTTCATTTCATTTCATTTCATTATAAGGCTCTGGGTAATGCATAATTTTTGGAAACCAACCAGCACTGTATAACCCTACGACCAGAACTGTCTGAAAGAATTAGCGTTAAGCTGCATCGGACATCAGGTGAAAACATTGTCACCTATTTCAAACATTTTTAGAACTTATTTCTGTATTTTTTATGTCAGCAATTAGTTTCTTTAACAAAACTATGACTCCTTGATGAATTTTCTCTAGTTTTCAGACGTGTGACTCTTTGGGTTCACCCATGGGCTTCACAACGGTTTCCACACAAACTTCAAGTAATTAGAACCTACAATAAAAAAATAGAAAAATGGCCTACCACTTAGAAAAATGCAAAACTGCTGTAATTTCTTTTACAGCTTTGCTTTTACCTTTAGTTGAGGCCATTTTTAGAAAGTAAAAAAAAAATATGCTGTCTTACACTGCACTTTTTCCCCATTTTTCAGAAAAAGCTAAATATTGCTACATTTTGTCTATTTTCTCGGTCCTCTCGGGTGATTCCATAAACCCTGGGTACCTTTAGATCCCCAACACATGAGAGAAATTATGCATATTTGACCTAGATACCTTTTTTTAGAAGAAAAGGAATTAATTCTCAAATGCAACTGTAATACAGTGCATCTTTTCTGTTGCTAAAACTGCTTCGTCAATTAGGAGCAAACTGTCCATGGTTGAGAACTCAAATGAGCAGTGTAGGTTGCAAAAGTTTAAATTCTTAGTAACTCTTCCATAGAGCAATTTTCAATAAAACTCTTAATCACATCTCCTGGTAAAAAGACTCGGGGAGTTAAGAATTGTTAGTCGGAGATTTCAATTCGTTAGACTTTTGTATGTAGTTGATTCCAATATGATGAATAATAACACCGCTTCTCACTCAAGCATCATAAGGCAGTTCAGTTTGCGGTGTGCAAATACAGTCAAAAATTTCTCTGATCATAATTTATCCTGAGATTTACAAATTAAATTTAGACCTGTGAAGTTGTCAGCTTTGCAAATTGTTTTCAATTTAAAAAAACATGTAAATGGCAATGTGAATCGGTCTGGCATTTGCTCAGCAGCCTTGCTCTCATTAGTAGGTATATTATTATGTTATGTATTATTTTGATTTATCACACAAGAAATGCAGACAGCTAAGCATATGTTTTGGCTTTGCCGGTTCTTATTTAAAGTTGATGCTTTGTACTCGACTTTTCTAAAGGTATCCACACCAGGGATCTGTAGGGCATTGCTGAAGTGGTTGATTTAAGGGATGACACAATGTTTGTGGTCAATGGTAGAAAATGATGGGATGAAAAAGATATACTTACCTTGGGAAAGTATAACATTCTACACTTTTAAAATTGAATTGCACCCTTTTAAACTTGGACCGCACCATTTTTAAAATGTAATTCCACTCGTTTTACCTGTTCCTCGCCGATATCGCCCTCCTAGGTCTCAGCACTTCCGCTCTGCAAACGCGGTCTAGTGCACAGGGGGGAGAACAGCTGCTGCCACACAGAGCTGATTGGTTGGTGGGCGGAAGGGGAATATCCAAAGAGCCATGCTGGAGCGGACGCGTGCAGCGGGCGCACCACTGGCGCGCCGAAGGCAAACCCGCTTGCACCCGTCCACGTCCGACGGGCTAGGGGCCAGAACCCCAGGTCAATTTCGGACATACTCAGCAGCAGAACTTCAGACCCTAGCCACAGGTAGCTATGCCCTAGGGGGAAAGGTAACAGATAAGCTGAGAGCAGAAAATGTCCTGAGAAGGAAGGGAATGGGCAGAACTACCTCCCCGTTTCCAGTCCCCCATAACAACACCGTACACGGTAACCCACCAGGTTTGAAGGTGGCTGTTCTTAACACACACTCCTTACAGAAGCATCACCTGAAAGTCTTTTCACTCCTCCAAGATGGAGACATAGAGATCCTAGCACTCACCGAAACCTGTTTGGGTGACACCTCAGTCCCAGACATCATTGCAGCCCTCCCGGGGGACTTTGACGCCCTCTGGCATAACAGACAAGAAAAGACGAAAGGAGGGGGCGTGGCAATTTTTTTTTAATAGGCGGACAATGATCACCAAAATAGTGGCAGAGAGCATTGAAAATGCAGACATATTAGGGGCCAAAATCTCATTTAAATCCTTCTGCCTCCTACTAGCGTCCCGCCACTGGTGGTCAACCCCCAGATTCAATTATCTATTCACGGAGATTATTACTGATCTCTGCTCACGGTACCAACGACTCCTAGTGGTTGGCGACTTCAACTATCGATGGGATAAAGTACTGACAGAGCTGCTCATCAGCCAGTTTGAGACAGGAATGTGCACAATTGGACTCCATCAATTGGTAGATGGCCTCACCCATTCTAAAGGGCACATCCTGGACTTAATCTGGACCGCGCAACCATCGGCCAGTCTAATAGCTATTAGCCCCTGTGCATGGTCAGACCACTAGTTAATTAACTGCTGGGTCCTGAGAGACAGCCAACTATCGCAACCACCCCCAGAGTGGAGAAAGGTGCGAAGCTGGAATAAAATTGAGACTGATAACCTAGTGGATACCCTACTCAGGCCCCCCCCATTTAAAAAAGGAAATCTCGACCAGGAGAGTGAAGCCCTGACAAACACCCTGAGCGGAGCCACAGATAAAGTGTCACCGGAGCGAAGAGACAGAGTCAGAAACAAACGCAAAAGGGCCCTCTGGTTTAATGAGACTCTGAAGGAAAGGAAGCAAAGCCTCCGCCAAGCCAAGAGTCGGTGGTGTAAAGCATATGACCCAGCAGAGCTGATAACTTATAAAACCTCACTTACCTCATATAAAAAATCCATCACAAACAGGAAAGCTGAATATTACGAGGCAAGAATTACAGACGCGCCAAACAAACAGAAAAAGACTTTCAGAATACTGAAAGAACTCAGCCAAAGTCTGAGGTGAAATCTGCAGCCGTGCCCCTAGACTGCAATGTATTTCAGACCTTCTTTCTTCAGAAGGTCAAGGACATCCTCTCTGAGATTGATAATACCCCTTTCAATCAGAGCTCTCTAGTCCAGAATCAGGTCCCTCCTTTTCCCTGCAAGCAACTTACCAGCTTCCTTAACCTGGATTCAGCGTCACTGATACAACTGATAAATCGCATCAAATCGGGCTCTCCTGCAGACCCTTGCCCCCCAAGGATTTTCCGAATGGCCTTTCCCGGGCTGGAAAGGCAGATCCTCACTTTACTGAACAACTCCTTGGAGACTGGTTACTTACCCTCCAACCTGAAGGAGGCCAGAGTCACCCCCTGTTAAAGAAACCTGGAGCAGATGCTGCTAATCTCAAGAATTATAGGCCCATTCCCAGCTCCCCTGCCTGGCAAAAGTTGTGGAACAACTGTCCTCAAGACACTTTCATCCTTCCTGGAGGAACACCAGCTACTCCAGGCTCGACAGGCTGGTTTTAGAGCCCATCGCAGTAATGAGCTGATGATGCTGTCTGTTCTCGATGACCTCAGAATCATGGCTGACATTAACCGAGCGTCCTGATTTTATTAGACCTATCTGCGGCGTTTAAAACGGTTAGCCATACACAGCTGCTGGATCGAATCACGGACCCGGGCATTCACGGGCTGGCACACCCGTGGCTAGAATGCTTCCTGTCAGAGTGGTCCCAGAAGATCCAGTTGGGGGAGCAGGTATCGGATAGGGGCACCCTCACCTTTGGCGTCCCTCAGGGCTCCACATTGTCCCCGCTCCTCTTCAACATGTACCTACAGCCTCGGGTGTCAGCGCTAGCCCGCATTGATTGCTGAGTTTTCAACTATACGGCCAACACCCAACCTATTCTCTGGATTGACAACTCTACCCATGCCCAGGATTTGGCGCAAAAATCCCTCAGATTCACAGTGATTTGGATGACAGCCAATTCACTAAAAATGAACCCTGACAAAACAGAAATCCTTGCCATCCCCACGAAAGACAACCCCTGGAGCGATTGTTTCTGGCCCCAAGAGCTGGTTGCCACCCCCACACCAGTACCCGTTGTGAAAAGCCTGGTCATAAAGATCGACTCCAAGCTCTCCATGGCCAACCAAGTTACCACAGTGGTCGGAACTTGTATAGGTCTCATGAGTCAGCTACGGAGACTTGTCCCCCTCCTTTCAGCTGCCTCACTACAAATGATTGAGTCAGCCACAGTTGTCTCTAGACTAGACTACGGCAAAGCCTTATATATCGGCCTTCCCCAGAAACTCATTAATAAACTGCGGGTGGTACTGAACGACGCAGCAAGGATGATTTTTAGGCTGCCTAGAAGGGCCCACGTCCCCCCTCTGCTGTGCAAACTGCATTGGCTTCCTATTAAGCAAAGAGCAAAATTTAAGGGTCTCTGCATTGCCCATAAAGCAATTTACGGCAAAGCCCCAGCCTAAATTAAAGAACGCCTGTAGAACTATGTTCCGGGCCGCACATTCCGGTCATCTGAGACCTGCCGCCTGGCCCCTCTATGGTGCAACACCGCATCTAAAGAGGGCAGAGCCTTCTCCGTCTTGCTTCCTCAACTATGGAACCTACTGCCTGATTACCTTCGCAAGGAACCTGCACTCCCCCTTCAGGAAACAGCTCAAAATTGTCCTTTTCAGGTACGTTTTGGATAATGTTTAACTCCCCTTCCCTGTGCTGCCATGCATCCACTAATGACCTTTTGGCAACTCTCTCTAAAGTGCTTAGAGACCTGCCGGTGATTAAGCGCTATACAAAAATCAATTAACATTAACGTTATATCCTAATATAATACATGGGACCCTGCAATCCGTTTTTGAAAGCCTTTCTCTAATTTCCTTATTACTTGTGGCATCTCTTGTCGACTGTAATAAACAAATAGTGTAGCTGCTCAACTGTAATAAGTGATTGCAGTTGAGTTTCAGCATCACAATGCCTGCTGCCAGAGTCAGCAGCCAGGATGAAAGGCAGTTCATAGAGAATATGTACATCTGCAGTTTAAACATGGAAATTGGGAACTAGCTTCTGATATCTTTTTGGAAACCGAACAAAGGATCAGCAGAAAGATTTAAGATAACATGTTTATTTTTTCCATGCTACATGTCACTCCATTGAATATATAATTTCTGCATGTTTCTACATAATGTGAGCCACAGAATGTTTAACCTGACCTACATTTAACAGATTCTAATATCTTTTTTTCGAAAATTGCTTACTGCTTTTTGGTGTGTTAAATTTCACAGTATATGTTCTGCTTTTATTCATCTTGTCTGTAATGAACGTGCAAGAGCCTGCACCAAGGTTTTAAGCGTTTTGTAAGAAGGGTAATGGTATAACCAGGTGTCAAAGGAATAAAGTACCACCAGCCCTAACATTATAAGGATATTGCAAGTCCCATTGGAATTCCATGAACTTTCCGTGAATTCGGTCTTCGGATATTGCAAGTCTCCTTGAGTTCCATGAACTTTCCATCAATTCTGCCTTCGTATACTACAAGTCTCCTTGAGTTCCATGAATTTTCAGTGAACTTGGCCTTCGACTTTGTAGCTATGTATGTTACTGGAACTCCTTAGTCACTTGCAATATCCTTGTAATGCACAGCAGGTCACACTTTATCATTATACAACAATTAAAGCAGCATTATCTCTTTCGAAAGTTGTTGATGCCTGTTGATATTTGCAGCTGGCTCTTTGTTAAAAAAATAAACAATTGTGCAATGGCAGTTAAGATATATGAAACCTAAACTTGCCGAGAGGCTTGTAAAGTGCTATTAGAAGTTGTTAGAGACAGCAAAACTTACACTGAGGGATGTTGTTAAGTGATGACGCTTGTCACTTTCGAATATTGTTTTAAGGTCCCTGAGGTAAGTGCAACTCCATCATTCAGATGATCATTTATCAGCAGAGTGCCAATTACATTCCCCATGACACCAGAGTCCATACAGGGTACCCTTTAACTAGCGTAGAGATTAAGGTCTTTGTCAGAACTAAAGTAGAAGGTGTGGGTGTTGTCAAGAGCGAGCATTTATGAGCAAAAGGGACTTTAAGGACTCCCAAATAATAGAGCTGATGGATTCTGAAATTGTTTTAAATTCTTGAAGTCCAAGATGTTTTGTTCCACAGGTATTTTTTTTGTGGGACTTTTTATGTGCCATGGATCCAATCCTGCGGAGGTAGTGGAGTGTTCCACATAGAGCTGTTCCTTACATGCCACTGTGTTCAGTCTACATGAGACTAGATGAAGGTTTACACAACAAATTGAAGTGGATACAAAGCTATTCAGCTTCAAAAGCAGAAATTACATCTGCCAAGAATGTTATGTTTTTTATTGTGTTATACAGAATACGATAGTCCTACTTTGTACAGTATGTACAGGTTTGTAGTGGTCACTCTGTGGGTCCAGGGTGAAAATCACTGAAAGGGGAGTTGCATTCAAATGATAATCAAGAACGTGCAGTATAACTCTTTCTGTTTTAAACGGTTGTTCCTGGTCAGTAACTTTGTATTAAGTTCTATGTGTGCTGTAATTTTTCACTTTAAAATATGTAATTGACAAAGAAACAATGCTTATCTGGAAGGCATAGTTCAATAACTGTTGTGGTATGTCTGTGTTCTGTGAATTAAGTTGAGAATATGCCTAATTCCACCCCAGCTTCCGTTTCTTTTCAATATTCCTATTTCATGATTTCTGATGGATACTTATATTAGTAGATTGCCCACCTTGTGAATATCCCCAGACACCAGAGTGGATCCAGGTGCTTTTTAGATCATAGGCCCATGCATGCTGGTAATTGGCATTGTGCAGCTTCACGTTGGCCTTGTTTGATGGGAGTTACATATAAACGCAACCTCTACGCGCGAGATCAGTTTCTTCCTTTCTTTCTGTGCCTTCAAATGTGGATCTGGAGCTAGCTCTCAACCTTTTCTCATCTGTGGACAAGTTTTCTGTTAAGATTCTACTTTTCCAAAGTGCAAAGGAACATGTCTTCTCCGACATATTTAGGGCTTAAACCTTGTAGAGAATGTTGCAAACAGATGTCAGTTACAAGCCCGATAATGCGTGTCTCTGGTGTTTGTGTTGGGCAACAACTCCAAGTCGTGGAAGGAGTGTGCCTTTGTGACTCCAAAGTTGATTCGGGACTGCGAAGCCAAGTTGTACATTGTTGAAAACCAAAAAAAGTTGCATAAGTCCTGTTCCAACTCAAAGTCAAGGGTGCGGTTCGCCTACTGCTCTTGGGCTATTCACAGGGCAGTTCATTGCTGCTGTCCAAGTCTTTAAGTAAGTTTGAAGTGGAAGATGAAGCACAAGAAGACCAAACAGGACTCCTCTCAGTCCCTACACCCTCTTCCAGAGAAACTCTGATGTTGTTAAGGTGCCTTTTCATCTCGCTGCTGGTCCCCCACCAAGGACCTAATTCTGCATCTGATCCCGATGCACCCTAAATTTCATTGACATCACAACAGATTGAGGCTTTCAGAGAAGCCAAGATGCAAAACCTTGGCACCCTTCCGCTCCCTCTGATGTGCCTTTGTGCCCCATTGATTTGTGCAGGCCACTAGTCGGTTACCACCGGCGTATCCATCCTGTGTTCCGATGTACCTCCCAAACATGCTTCAGGTTCAGCTCTGACCCTAGAGCTGACAGCAAGATCCATTCTGGTTCCTGCCATATCGATACCAGCCCCCAAACTGCTAACACCAGAGAAGGAATTGGTTTTTGTACGACTAAGAACCGGATCCACCTTGACCTTGACCAAGATCACGTCCCTGGAACTGTTCTGACGCTCCCTATTCCAGTTAGTTCTGACTCTGCCAAAACATTGTCTTTACCTAGAAGCTGCACTTCAGCATTTCAGCAACTTTTTGGATCACATTCTGACTAAACGCAACCAGCTTTCGATAATGATATGGATGATGGAGATTATTTACCCCCACAACCTGACGACAATTTCTACTTGGACCTTCATGATGGCAGTGGCTTGGATACTTTCCCTAATACTGAGTTGGGTTCTCCGCAGGCCTCTCAACAGAAAAGACAGGCTCATTTGCTGTGTTTATGTTGCGCAACTTAAGTCCTAGATCTACTTTTAACTCCTATTGAGGTACAACCGAATGTTTTCACAGAGGTTTTGCAACCTAGGTAGGCTTCATCCTAGCCCTTGTTTCCATTCAACAACTGCCTGACTGACACTCTCATGGGTACCTGGACTGAGTGTTGCTTTTGTCCAGTTGTGAATAGGCAGGTAGCCCGACGTCACAGGTCTGCTCCAGGTGACCCTGCTTTCCTGACACAGCACACTATATCCGAGTGCCTGCTAGCTCAGACATCTACCAGGAGAGTTTATTCCAACTCATTTCCTATGCCGCCCCTTCCCCGAGACAGAGTAAAACGATATTGAGGTATTGGGGAAATTAATGTTCTCCTTGGCCTGCATGGCACTTTGGTCCGTGTTTGTTGGGTAGATATTCCTGCACATTAAAGAACATGATCGCCAAGATCCTGCCGGCAGTCCCAGAGGAATTCCATGCCAATCTGGGGTAAACTAGTCATGATGACTAGGATAGAGCAAAATACGTTATCAGATGAGGACTGAACACTAATGATTGTTTAGGCAGAACAGCCTGGAGTAGTGTGATGCTTCGATGCCATGCATGGATGAGATCCACGGGCTTCTCTGGAGATGTTCAGATGTCACTTATGGATATGAATTATGAAGGGTCTCACCTCTTTGGCGTGACGTCTGATTCTTCACCGCACCACTCCAAAGATAGCGAAGTGACAGTGCTTCCCCTGGGCCTCTCAATGGCCGCGGGGCAGTATGGCCAATAATTTCACCATTTTCAAAGCCTTGCCTGGCTTTTAGCATACAGGCAATACCAAGACCCACCGCCCAGGCAACAGACACCTGGGTTCTTTTGAGTCTGGGATCCAGTAGACCATGACCAAGCAATCACAGGCAGCAAATCTCCCAGTCCCCCACCCATCTTGCATCAGGCTCCAAACTGATTTAATTTGCCCTTAGCTGCACACTGTTGCTATGTGGGAGGCAGGATCAGTCTTCTCCTCCAGGGGTGGCAGAACATAACATCTGACAAGTGGGTCCTTCATATCGTTCAACAGGGCTTAACCATGCTATTCCTTTTCAACCCACTGCATTTTCCGCTCACATCAGAGTGGCTTTGAGTAGCACCTGTCCCTTTTACTGCAGGGGGTACAGTCTTTTTTGGTGAAGGGATCCATTGAAAGATTGTCTGCCTCTGGAGTAGGGTGTGGATATTACTCCCACTATTTCCTACTGCCGAAAAAGGACAGAGGCCTACAACCTATTTTAGATCCTAGGCCTCTCAGCTTCTTCCTGCGGAAGAACAAATTCAAGATGCTCTCAATGGCCCAGATTCTGTCTGCCCTAAACCCATTTGCCATTCACACCATGGCAAATTTCTGAAAATCTTTGGGATTCACTATCAACATGCCAAAGTCACACCTATCACCCCCACAGAGGCTCCAGATCATTGGAGCAATTCTAGATACATGCATTGTTTGACCTTTCCTGTGGATCAACTATTCCAAAACATTTGAGCCTTAGTCCAGAGGGTTCAGCCTTTGTCCTAGGTCTCAGAATGACTCTGAGGCTTCTGGGCTTATTGGCTTCCTGCATCCTACTCATCAGGTGGCATATGCAGGCTCTGAAGTGGGATATGTAGTCTCAGTGAGCCCATCACCAAAGGAACCTGTTGTATTCCATCCAGGTTTCATAGGAAACTGGAAAGGATCTGCAGTGGTGGATGCTGGACTGCAATAGAACCAACAGATTCCTCTCCTTACCCCACCCAGAGCTGACATTGGTGACAGATGCATCATAGCTGAGATGGGGAGTCCGGTAGAGACCTAACTCCACAGGGACCTGTTTGATTTGCAGGCCATTCGCTTAGCATTCAAAGCCTTCCTACCATCCATCTAAGGGAGTCTGGTTCACTTTGTAATGGACAAATCCAGCACCATGTGGTATTGCAACCAGCAGCGCATGTAGGGTCAGAGTCCTCTGCCAGGAGGCCCTGCACCTCTGGAGCTGGCTGAATCGTCAGGACATTTCCCTGGTTATGCACCACCTGACAGGATCTTTAAACACCAAAGCAGACAAACTCAGTGGACGACGCCTTGTGGACCAGGAATAGCAGTTACACCTGGAGGTGGGGATGGGTGTCTTCCAGCAATGGGAAACATGCTGACTTGATCTCTTCACCCTCTCTGAGAACATGCAATGTCAGCACTTTTGTGCACCGGAGTTCCCAAGAGAGCTCTGTTGGAGAATCATTCTGCCTAGAGTTGAGCATGGGACTCCTGTATGCCTTTCCATCTCTTTCCATCTGCTGCCTCTGAGGCAGGTGTCTCCAACCAGTAGCTCCCAAGCTAGCAGTAGCTCGTTGACACCTTCAGAGTAGCTTACAGCCCTAAGTTCATTTTTTTTAAAGCACAGGGTCAAATTTTTCTTTTAAAGTTAAGAGAAGGCTGTTATTTTCTTATCTTTTCTGCAGATAGAAGAGCCTGATAATGAGCAGTGCTGGAGTCAGATTTATGACCCAGGGCACAGAGGTAAAGAGCAGAAACACCTAGGTTTGTAACTCTTAAATAAGTCCTTGTCAACCTAATATTGGAGTGTGAAAACAAAATGATGTTTCTAAATGCTATTAAATGGTAGAAAATTAAAATGAAAAGTTACCTTTATGATTAAGTTATCTCTTCATTTTAATTTTCTCCTATTTCAAAGTGTCACATTTACATACAACAGCCCTCTTGCTCTCAGTAGCAACACAGTGCCATATTCACTACTGGAAAATAGAATCCTTTCAATGAAACGTGGGCCTTAACGTTTTTCTCCCCTTTCAGTTAAGCCAAATACGTTTTAATGTTTAATGGAGCATGTTTTTTCACTTTAAGTTCCTCCCATTTAAAAAATATGGCTGTATTTTTCTGTTATAAATATGACACATTGTCTGCAGCCACTGGGAGATGCCTGGTGTTTGTAAATGTGTTACTTGGAAATGGGATTACATTTAACTGGTGAGTTTTATAGGATCCATATGAACATAAAGTTAGCTCTTTCTACCGTTTCAAAGTGTCGCCTTTACACACAGCAGGCATTTTGCTCCCAGTGGCTGTTAGACACTGTGTCGTACTTATAACTGAAAAATATAGCCATTAATTTATGTGGTAGAAATGTGAAGTGCAGAAAATTTTTACATATCATGAACATTTTTGCAGAATGTTTTCTGCACTCTCAATTTCTCCCATTTTTTTTTTTTTTTTTTTTTTGGTTAAAGACTTTTATTGAGCAATCAAATAAAAATTACAGAGATGGGCCCACAACCACACGGGCTGGCCGCTAATAGCAACGCACAACATAAAAAGCAAACGATCACTTTCGAGGCCAGGCACAAAGCATATACCAATTATTGCTCAAAACATAGGACAGAACATAATAATTTTCTGTATTAATCATAAAAACAACGAACTCTAAACAAGGCGAATGCACATTAATCAAGTCAGCCCAAAAGGCGGAGGGGAGAGACACTACTCAGGAAGACAAAAGCAAATCAATGGAACTCGGCAAGGCCGGGGGGGAGGGGGCCAGCGGGGAGGGCAGGAAAATCCTAAAATAACAGGAAAGAATTTTCGGGAACGTCAGCCTAGGGAGATAGGGTAACATCGGGAGTGTCAACCAAGGGAGGGGTACAAATATCTCCACGATATGCATTCCACTGACCCCAAATCTTCGTCCACGCCCTGGGTCTGCCCCTAGCCACATAGACGGTCTTCTCTCGGAACATGAACCAGTCCATGTTATCCTCCCACACCGAGACTTCGGGCGGTCTGGATGCGCCCCAGAGTTGCGCAATGTCCCGCTTCGCGACCATGTATCCCAAGGTCGCCCATCTGGTCTGTGCCACAGAATAGTCGGTGGGTTCCCACACGTTCAACAGGCATCGTCGGGCCTCAGGCCGCAGGGTAATACCAGTCACAACAGTCATCACCGCAAGCACATCACTCCAATAGGCTGCTACCACCGGGCATTCCCAAAGAATATGCAGAAATGTAGCACTCATCCCACAACCACGCTTGCATAAGCCATCTGGGGAAAAACCCATCATAACCAGACGCGGACCAGTTACATACACCCGGTGGAGGATCTTAAGTTGAACCAAACGGAGACGGGCGGGGATGGCGACCTCTTTCGGAGAAGAGAGTGCCGACTGCCAATCCTCGTCATCCAAGTCCAATCCGTCACCGACCCAAACCTCCCTAAGTCGGACCAATAAATCAGCGCGATTATTAATCAGTTTCTTGTAAATAAGGGAGATAGTGCTATCGGGCAGGTGTCCATCCAGTATGCGATCCTCAAGGGGGGAGGACTCGGGCAGGGTCACATCAGGAGCCAGAACTGAGGGGGGCATGCCGGACCTGCAAATACCGAAAAAACTCTCTATCACTCAAGTCATATTCTGCCTTAAGGGCCTGGAAAGACTTCACTCTACCTTTCACACAGACATCACCCACTTTACATATACCAATCATATCCCAGCGGTCAAAGCCCTTAGTCGACCAGAGACACCCCAAACGTTCAGAAGCATAAAGCGGAGTCACCATTGTCAGTCGGTTCTCCCATCCCAAACTCACATTCGCGGCGTGCCACACATTGACTGCGGTCCTGGACGGGCCCACAAGATGGCGCCCGGCCGATCTGGAATAAAGCGCTCTATTAAAATCCCCTCCCGGCAGCTGGAGTCTATCCATCTCAAAGGCCGGATCCCGACCCGGGGAATACATTGCGTGGTTAATGGCAGACAGCTGGGAAGCCCAATAATATCTCTTGATATCGGGGAGCGCCATGCCCCCGTCATACCAAGGGATGGTAAGTTTCGCAAGGGCGATACGTGGACGCCCGTCCCAGATCAGTTGCCTTTGAAGACTCTCGATCTCTCGGAAATAGGTAGCGGGAATGTCGTCAAAAGAATTTTGAAGCGCGTAGAGGAATCGCGGTAAAGACATCATTTTAAAAAGGGCAGCCCTGCCCAGAGGAGACAGGGGTAGCTTACGCCAACGGGCCACATCCAGTCGCAGTCTAAGAAGCGGGGGGAGGAGGTTACGCTCGAACCGGAGCGAGGAGTCCAGCGTAATAAAGATCCCCAAATACTTGAAGCCAGATTGGACAACCTGGACAGGAAACCTGTCCGGTAATGGGGGCAAAACACCCGAGAGAACATACACACAGGACTTAGCCCAATTAATAACCAGACCCGAGTTAGCACCAAACGAAGTAAGAACGTCAAATAAGACATTTAAAGATTTACGCGGGGAAGTAAGATACAGAAGAATGTCATCCGCGTAAAGCGAGACGCGGTCTTCGAAATCCGGTGTCCAACGGATCCCTTTGAGTGAAGGTTCCCATCGAAGCCACGCAGCCAACGGTTCCAGAGCAAGCGCGAAAAGCAACGGAGACAAGGGGCACCCCTGACGGGTCCCCCTACCAAGACAGAAGGGGACAGAAACCCGACCGTTCACCACTACCTGTGCCAAGGGTTCGGCGTATAACAACTTCACCCAACCAATAAACTCAGGTCCTAAACCAAATTTCTCAAGAGCTGCCCAAAGATAGGGCCACTCTACCGTGTCAAAGGCCATTGAGGCGTCAAGCGAAGCCAAAATGGCCGGCTCCGTCAGAAGCCCCGCCCTCGCAACAGCTCCGTGGAGACGACGTAGGTTAAGAGCCGTGTTGCGATGCGGGATAAATCCGGATTGATCCGGATGAACCAAGCCACTAATGACCGTCAAGAGGCGGGTAGCCAGGAGCTTAGCCAGGACTTTAGGTTCAACATTCAACAGGGAAATGGGCCTGTAAGACGAACAAAGGTCCCGAGGCTTACCTTCTTTGGGGATAACAACTATCGTAGCCAGACGCTGATCATATGGGAGAATACCCCGTTCGCGGGATTCCAAAAACATGGTGCGAAGATAGGGCGCCACCCTGTCAGGACTTAGCTTGTACAATTCAATTGGCAATCCATTCGGGCCTAAAGCTTTGCCCGAACGGAGTGAGCGAATGGCCGTCGCTATCTCGTCCGTAGTAAAAGGGGACTCCAAAGAGACTCGGTCTAAATCGGAAACACTGGGCAGAGCTATATCACGCAACAAAAGGCGAGAGTCATCAACATCCCGTTCAGACAAAGGGGTATAAACCACACGAAAATAATCCGCAAAACATTCAACTATTCCAACCGGGTCTGTCACTCTCACACCGTTCGAAGTCTGAATCACAGGCACCACACGATTCGCCCTCTCCTTCTTATCCAACCATGCCAATAACTTACCCGCTTTGTCCCCCACATCATACAAACGACCCTGTTGCTCCCGAAACATCAGTTTAGCCGCATCTGTGACCAAAGACTTATAAGCAAATTGTTTCAGACCCAGGGCGTGGAGTTTATCAGATGTAACATCCGATTCTAGGTCAGCCTCTATCTCAGCAATCTCCCTCTCAAGGTCCACCACCTCCCGATTCCGCGCCTTTTTGGATTCAGTAATAAGGGAAAGGGCCTGCCCGCGAATCACCGTCTTAAAGGCTTCCCACAGGGATACCGCAGAGGAGACGGAACCCTTGTTGTCTAAAAAATAATTGTCCAAAGACTTAATCAAGAGATTGCCGGTCTCGGGGGAGGTGAGGTACCATGGGTTGATAGGAGCCACCCGGCCCGCCGCCTCCACCCCCACCTCAAAACAAAGCCAGAGCGGAGAATGATCAGAGATGCCCCGGGGGAGGTGTCTAATCTCACGAACCGCCGGCGACTGCGCCGCAGGCATCAGGAAATAATCCAGTCTAGACAGACTCCCATGGGCCCCAGAGTGGAAAGTGTATTGAAGCTGAGTAGGATGCATAAGCCTCCAGCAATCCACCAAGCCGAACGTATCCAGAAACCCACCCAGCCACTGTTGGGCCAAAGGGGTGTCCCTGGGGGGTGACGATCATGTAGACCGGAGAACACAGAATTAAAGTCACCTGCTATGAAGAGAGTACTATCAGGGAGGTTCAACAACACACGGCCCAAATCGGAAAAGGTAGAGGTCTGTAGACCGGGGGGCACATAAACGGCAAACAAGGAAAGGGTCCGACCCTCATAGCGACCCACGAGGACGGCATAACGCCCCCGATCATCAAGGATCACATCATCAATAGCTAGGGGGAGGGAAGCCCGAACAAGGATACCCACCCCCCTGGAACCCGTGGTAAACCCCGAATGTGCGGCGAGGCGATAGCCCCACCTATTCATTGCACGACATGTATTGCCCACTAAATGAGTCTCCTGTAGAAAAACAATATCTGGAGACAAACGTCGTAGACATCGCAACACCACACCCCGCTTAATACGATCCCCCAGACCATTAACATTCCACAAAATAAACCTCAACCCGCTACCCCCCATCCCACACAGCAACGCCGCAACCCCCCTCCAATGAGCATGACATCAAAAACATCATTAGCAAGATAGAATCGCCTTGAGGACACAACACACAAACATCAAACTTCCCCCCCCACCCACCCCCCAACAATAAAGGAAACACCCCCCACCCTGCACCCCTGCAAGAAGCTAAAAAGCCACCCCAATATGCAGTGTGCCTGTCGCCCAAGAACCCCCATTCTACAAAAAGACCCCGGAGGAGGAAAGGCTCTGGCCCACCCGCCACCCCAACAAGATAAATAACAAGGAAAACACACAGATAGTAGAGGCACTTAGGCATAGAATCCCAGAAGAAGTTACTTTACACGAGGACCCGGGCATAGACAAATAGTTCAGCTCTCTATACCACCCTCAGCACCACCCGGGTGGGCGGCGGACTCAGCCGCAGGAGGTCGGTCCGGCAGAGAGTCCAGCCAGTCATTCACAGAGTCAGGCCGATCAAAGAAAAAGGTTCGGTCACTGTACTCAACCCGCAGCCTGGTCGGAAAAAGCATAGCGTAGCGCAATCCCATGTCCCGGAGACGCTTCTTGACTCCACGGAAGCCCATACGCTGTTTCTGCACCTGTTGAGAAAAGTCCGGATAAAAGTTCACCGTGGCGTTCTCAAAGGCCACCGGGCCCTTCACACGTGATGCCTGCAGGATAGCGTCCCGATCCCTATAGTGGAAGAGTTTCGCAACAATAGGCCTCGGCGGGGCGCCTGGCTTACCCTGGCCTCCCGGAACACGATGGGCACGCTCCACTGCGAAGAATTTACTCAGCCCAGACGGAGAAAGGTAGTTCTGGATCAGGTCCTCGACCAGGAGATCAACAGAGTGCGGTTCTGGGTTCTCCGGAACGCCAACCACACGCACATTACAGCGACGTGCCCTGTTCTCAAAGTCCTCCAAGCGCCGGGTCATGAAATCGTTCACCCTACGGAGGTTGCCAATCTCCGTCTGTATCTCCGAGACGTCTGCCGTGAGGCTGGATGATTTGAGATCCAACGACTTCACCTTCTCATTGGTTTTAGATAGGTCGGCCCGAATCAAGTTCACATCAATGGCCACTGTGTCGATTTTGTGGGCCAAAGCTTCATATTGTTGGCCTATCGTTTCCTTCATGCCAGAAATGGCGCCCATGATGTCCTGCAAGGACGGTTCCGTTGATGCGTCCACAATGTGGTCAACCGCACTTGGGCCAGGCAGGGCGGCTCCGAGGGACCCCTTCGCATGGGTGTAGCGGTCCATAACGTTAGACTGGACCGGGCCCCCACGCAGGGGCGTCTTGGTCTTTCGTGTCTCTCGGTCCCCTCTGCCCGCCATGTTGGAAACCACGTCACCAGGAGACTCAATCGACCCGATGGAAATGGCCACAGGAAAGCAGGGCGTCGGGACCAAAAGGCAGCTGCAAGGGTACCACTAGGAGAGGACCAGCCTGAAAGGAGAATAAGCCAGCCAAAGGCCCGACAGCCGTCCAGTGCGCCGGACCCAGCCCAGGCCAGACTCTCCTGCCAGATGTCTCAGTCTGAGGCAGAATCGAAACCGAAACTTAAGAGGGGGACCCACAAGTCCAATCCCCCTGCCGCTGTTGTTCAACTCCGAGACGGCCAGAGAGCCTCACCCAGTCCCGGGCGCACTGCAAGGGCGGACCCCGAAAGTTCAAATCGCCGTATCTTCGGCGCCCCGGGTCCAAATCAAATTCCAAAAATCCCTGGAAGATCAGCCCAGCGTCCTCTACATAGATCCTCGTGAAGAATCAGGATATGTTCAGGATATCATGCCGGGAGTGGCGGGGGTCCGGAGAGCGCTGTGCTCACGCGGCCATCACGGATGCCCGCCAAGCTCCTCCTCCCAATTTCTCCCATTTAAAAAAAATGGTTATATGTTTGTATTATACATGTAACAGTGCCACATATGACAGGTATTCCAGTGACACAAGTACATATGACTTAGGCTCAAAGTCACCCATACACATTTATCCCATTCATACGCACACATGTTGATACATTCCCAAAGACAACACTCTCACTGACACACATGGCAGTCCTGTCAAAGGGTCCCTAGTTGTAATATTTTGTTCAAACCATAGTATCTGTTTTTATGGACATTAGACTTAGACAGTGGATCTGGGTGTGAGGGTGTCTAGTAACAATGCGTTTGTTGCTTAGCCTTGCATAGCTCATGATGATTTTCACTGATCAGAAGTAGCTCTCACTACAAAAGTGGTTGAAGACCCCTGCTCTGAAGACTGTCTTTCTCCGCACAATAACTTCAGCTCATCGTATGAGTGATATTCAGGCTCTTCCAGTCCAGCCTCTTTTTTCCCGATAAACTGGTGCTGAAGACTGTAGCAACCTTTCTGCCGAAGGTTGTGACTAATTTTCATATCGGGCAGTCCACTACTCTTGTGACATGCTTTGCTCCACATCGCCCCTCGGAGGAGGAAGAGAGACTCAATTGTTTTAACCCTAAAAGATTATTGAAATTTTACACCAATCGTACCAAAGACCATCCTGTGGATAAACAGCTCTTCTCTGGGCCAAGAAAGACATGGCAGTGCAGAAAAGAACCTCATCAAGATAGATATTCCTCTGTGTAAAGTTCTGCTAAGCATTGAATAGGAAGCAGCATCAAAAGATCTGAGGGCACTTTCCACCAGAGCCAACGCTGCTATCACTGCACGCGAGGTGCCCGTTCTGGATATCTGTCAGTCCACAACATGGGCATCAGTGCACAAGTTCATGAGAAACTACTGCCTTGCCAGCTAGGTTTAGCGGGAAGGGCATTTAGCCCATTCGGTCCTGCAGAACTTTTTGATCTGAACCATTCCACAGACCCTCCACCTTGGGAAGTACTGCTCTGATATCTGTTCACAAAATGAGGACGATGAGAAAGATCCATCAGAAGCACAAGTTACTCACGTTGTGTTACAGTCTTTCTGTTTGATATTCTATGTATCCACAGATTCCACACTGCCATCTCACCTCCTTGTTCTGTGGAAGGTTCTTTTTCTCCATTTGAAAAGGTCCCAAATTAAAGATCTGTTTTCTGGCACATCTGATTGATTGTTGAACTCTATATCCGAGGGTGCAGCCAGTGTCGGGAAATAAAATTGTGTCAGCTCTCAGAGATGGCCTTTATGAGGCTCTGACTATCACTTTTGTGGCGGAATAAGGCTGATACAGAGCAGCATGGTGCCTCTTAACGTTACATAGGGGCTATGCTGCAAAAATCTTCCAGATCCAGAATGGTTCCTGGTTATATTCTCAAGTTGAGGAATCTTGGGGTTGGATAGAACATACACCAGAAAGAGAGTTACTTGACGTAAGTAACTTGTTAATTTTGCTATGTGTTCGAATTGCTTTTTCTTAATGGAGATTCATAGTTTAGCTGTTCCTTGACAAAATGCATAGTTGAAGAACACTTGATGCGCAGCCAGATATGTAGAATACATAATATATGGATACAGGCACATTCCAATAGTTAAACACATAGTATGATGTTTTGTTTTGGTATATTTCTTCTAAAGTATACTTTCTAATTACCATTTGTTTTATAATTGTCTTTTTTCAGAACGATCTGATTGGTCAGAGTTTGTTTGACTACCTACATCCTAAAGATATTGCCAAAGTTAAGGAACAGTTATCTTCATCAGATACGGCACCACGGGAAAGACTAATCGATGCTAAAAGTACGTTTCATTTCATTATCTTTCAGAGTAAAATAATTACATACGGGTATTTTGGAGTATTTTTCATCTATTATTTAAAATATGTCACTGTTTGAATGTTTAGGTTTGCACAAACGCTATCTATGACGTATGCATTTTCAAATGTATTCTTGAAACAAATTTGTATTGTGGATTTACTTTGCAGGTTGTGCACTTTTTATACTCGATTTTGAGCATTTAAAGTCAGACAACTATTCGTGTCTAGTCTGTGATTTGGAAGTGGCATGTGCTCCTTGGTCTTTTCTGGCGTCACCGAGGTCGAGTGTAGGGTTCACCTGTGCCATGACGTTGCACTGTTTCTTTGATCTGTCTAACCATTGAGGAACACAGTCTGACAACTGGCCCATTTACCATTACAGTGCTATCGTTTGTTGGTGATAAAGCACGATAAGTTTCCATCAATGTGCCCAATTTTCCCGCCCATATTCCAAGGTGTTAAATCTAGACAAATTTTCTCATCAACAGGTTTAGCTGCAGACGTACTCACTGACGTACCGAGCATTGCTTGCAAATAGTGTAAACACTGACAATCGCTCTCGGAAGTATTCCAACCCATTGTGTTTTTTTGCCCACTGTGCCACCTCAGAATAAACCCAGCAACAAGCAAGTCAGCCTTGGTCCTGCTTCAGTAGCAATAGTCCCGCCTGAACTGTAAAGCCAGGTCCTCACTCAACCAGAATACAAGCAACCCAAGACTTCTGGATTGGGCCTAACCTGGCAGTTGTTATGAAAATCCTGGGAAGAGCAAAGGATATCTCTCTGCAGAATGTTTGTCAATACCAGCCTTGAATACTTTGAGAAATTGGGTTGTTAGTTGAAATGGGGGGTGGTGGAGTGACCTCTGTTCAACAAACATCCACAATCCCTGTCGGGTTGAACCACAGAAGTCACTAAATTAACATTTGCTTTACCCGTGGTAGCTTGGCACAAAAGCAGGCAGTCTTAACTTAGAGGCAATATGTAAAGTATTTATACAGCACACAAACAGTAACACAGTGAAAATACAACACAAGAAAAATCCCACACCAATATAGAAAAATAGAGTACATTTGAATTAATTATTTAACACCAAATGACAAAAATTCAATCAGTGGAACAGGAGTTATGAATTTTTAAAATGTAACTCCAGAACTAGCACCTAAAAGTTTAAAGCCCTTACTGCAAACATTTGGTTGCGCGAGACCAGGTCAAGGTAAAAAAATATGTCCAGCAGTGATGGAGCATGAGTCGTATACAAGAAGTGGATTGGTCCCGGTCAGCACTTACCTTCGAATTTAGAGGAAATTTCAAAGAAAAGTGTTCTGAGAAGGGTAAAGCATCATCATCGGGGAGCCGCTGGATGAAGTCTTGGTGAAGATTTCTATGTTCGGACTTAGTCTCATTTTTGGAAGTTGAAAATTTCCACCGGGTGGAAGCTGGGGGCTGTAGCCGGCAAGAGTTCCATGAGGCTGGGTACCCCTTTGGCAAAGGACCACTGAAAGGATTTGTTTCTGCAGAGAAAAATGTACTGGGAGCTACTGCAAAGTCAAGCCAACTGGCGATGAAACTGTGGCAGATAAACAAGCAGGTTGGCCCCATCACCGTTTTTAACCAAAAATGACCCCAGTTTGGGATTTTGGCTATCTGGGCACCTTGAACACCACAACTAAGGGTCTAGGAATGGAGGGGGCCACTTGGTTGGAGCCTTTTCTATGCCTGAGGCTCTGATCAGGAAGCCAGTCATCTAGCTCCTAGAGTCACTCTGGTAGTCCTCTATTTAAATGATGAAACAGGGCTCAAGCAGCAGGGAAGGCCTCTGAGGATTCAAGACAGCACAGCAGTTCTTTCAGGTACAGCAAAGCAGTCTTGTGGATTACACATTAGGCCACAGAAGCAGGCAGTGCACTGAGAGTCTTTCCGTAGGTCTAGAAAGGGAACTGAAGACTGGGTATGAGGGCCCTATTTTTATTTTCATAACAAAAGAGAGAGAGAGGGAAAATAATTACAGGCACTATGTGAGGCCCTATTTTTATACCTTTTGCCTTCTTTGAAGTAGGAGAAGTTTCAAGGGAATTTCCTTTGAAGTGCTTGACATTTTCTGCTTCCCCTGCCCTGGCTCCAAGCTGGCTGGATGAACAATGCAGGGATGACAAGCCCTTTGGGTGAAGGCAGAACTCAGCCTAATCAGTTGCAAGTGGGGTTGTGCCCAGCTCCACCCCACCCACATCCTTCCAGTTGATGGCCCAATCAGGCATCCCTAATCCCTCTATTTGGTGGCTGCCTGGAAGGGATAAACAAAGTCCAACTGCCCAGTCATGTAACCTAGGAAAGGCTACAGGCGCCAAATGGTTAGGGCAGAAAAAGGCAGACTTTCTGAAAGTTGCATTTTCAAAACTGTAACTTAAAATCTGACTGTCCCATTAAAGAGGATTTTTAATTACAACTTTTAAGGCACTAAACATGAAATTGTTTCCTGCCTCCAATCAACAGTTAGCATTTAGTAAATGGAATAAGGCAGCCCAATGTTATCCTATGGGAGAGTTAGGCTTCACAGTTGTTGGAAAACAAATGTAAGACTTTTCTTTTCACTACTAGGACATGTAAAACTTTAAAGTACATGTCCAACCTTTTAATTACAATGCACCTTATCCTATAGGCTATTTAGGGCCTACCTTATGGGTGTCTTATATGCAATTAAAGGGTGAGGTTTAGGGTTTTCCAGGGGGGTTGTATTGCCAAGTTGAATTGGCAGCTCAAAACTCCATTAAGGCTGCAATGGCAGGCTTGGGACATGGTTTAAGTAGCTATTTAAGTGGGTGGCACAATCAGTGCTGCAGGCCCATTAGTACCATTTAACTTACAGGCCCTGGGTATAAGGCATATCACTTTACCAGGGACCTATTAAGTGATGAATTATGCCAATCAGATGGAAGCCACTTTTACCATGTTTTAGGGAGTAAGCAACATTAGCCCTGGGTAGCAGTGATAAAGTGTGCAGTCCTAAATCTAACAAAAACGAATTCAGCAAAAATAGGAGGGTTGAAGGCAAAACATTTGGGCCTGCAGAGAGGTCCAAGTCCAACAAATACACTTTCTGTTTATTGTGAAAAGACCAGACCTTGTTATAAATAATGTAAAATGAAATAATTAGCATATGTATTCTGTTTCTCATATAAATACACTACATATTATAAATCACATGAATAAATATTCAAGAATAATTTATGCACTGTCAACCTATAATGAAGCAAAATGTTATCTTGTCACTAAATGAAACTTGTTTGTAAATGAAAAATGAGCTCCGGAATACATGAAAATATGAAATGCATTAGGGGCACTTAAGCAGAAAACACCAAGTGCACATTACCATGCTACCTTTGTATTGCTTGGAGAATGCAAGTGTTATTGCTTGCGCCTCTTATCTCAACAAGATGGAACAAGGGCTTGTTTCCAGTTCTCTCATAAAGCATCAGTTGCTGTTGCTATGCACAACTCAAAGAAATTCAAACATCTTGACATCTTTAGCATTGGGGAAAAGCTCGCCATTACCAAGGATGATCTTTATTATTATTAACTTCCAATGCTGTATTCAAGTCTTTTAAAAAGATTGATTTAAAAGAGTGTCCTCTGTGGAGTTGATTTTGTTTGTGACCCTTATTTCATCCTTATCTGGAAATCTGTAGACATGGCTATGCCCTCTAGTTGGCCAAAGTTAAAGTTCCAACTTTAAACGTTCTGTTTGATTAGAAAGTTTTACTATTATTTTATGCAGGGCTCAAATAAAATGCTGCCTTTAATACACAATCACTATTGTATTTGTTTTCATTTTCTGAAAAGTAGATTTGACTGTGTGTGCATTCAACGCAGTCAAGAACATTCTTCAATTGATGGACCCTAGTTTCTTTTGTCAACCGATCATCAAACTGCTGAAGCTTGTCCGTTCTCCTAATAAACACATTTAAATATGGGATTAATATGCTCCCAAATGGACAATATTCCACACTGTGATTTAAAAAGTCACAGTACTTATTATACAAATATACATCATATTACAGAGACTTACATCAACGTGTCACATGGTGACCAACATCAAACTTGAATAAAAAGCAGGCATATTGACAGTTTCTCTTTTTGGGTTTTCTAAGATATGTAATACTAGCTTTTCAGTATTGTTACAACAATAATGGGTGAAGCTAAAGTTACAAGTCATTACAGCTTCTCTGTGTACAGGAATAGAACAGGCTGTGTCACTTTCTCCACAACTTTTACTTGGGAAGGTCAGACAACTCTGGTCGTTAAGAATGCACTGAGTATTGTGCCCCGTACTGTTGCTCTTCTGCACAATAGTATGGCCTCTTGCACCAGCTCCAACATCTTCTAGGACTTGATAGATTGCTGAAATTAACTGGCATGAGCAGAATCATAGAAATTCAGGGTAAGCTTGCAAAGCAGACGGTGCTAGGCTAGCAAATGTGTGAATTGTTATGGTTTCCCTCATCATCATAGTCCTTTGTGCATCTTCTGGTGATCCTTACAGCAGGATTAGGAATAAAGTCCAAAGACCTTGATGATCAAGCTGCCCTTTCTTAGTCGAGTGTTTACCTACGTAGTGCCCTGAGGCCACAGGTACAGGGCACAATTCACAAAGGTAAACTTAGACCTGAAGTCTAATTTTAGACCTGAAGTCTATGTTTACATTTGTGAATCAGGCCATTGGTCTTCACGTCTAAACTTAGACTTCATGCCTAAATTTAACTTTGTGAATTGGGCCCACCGTGTTAGATTTCATCGTGTTTCGCAAATAAGACCACTTTCCCAGCCATGCCATTCATCACGCTCTGTGACACACATTCATCACCTTTGGGATGCATCTCTGTTTTTTTAACTGTTGACAACCAATATTTTTATAGTGTTGAAAAGAACAAATTAATAGATACTCTTCCACTCCTCACAGAGATGTTTAGATGACTGACAATCTGCTTGAAACAAGAGCGCTTTTCACCTTGAAAGGCAATGAGCAGAGATGGCTAGTGGTATAAATGGAATTATGAAGGCAGTTGCCCTCTATAGTGGAATAACAACCATTTTAAAGAGTTTGCAGAAAAAAGCAGATTCATTTTCTACAAAGGACTTGCAAAATGATCACGTTCTCTTGAACTTTTTTTAACCGAATAGTGCCAAGAACTGAGCCATACTTTCAAAACGTAACAAGCCATAGAAGCTTAATTTAACTTTTAGGTGTTTGAACTGTGATTTTAAGGGTTTTATGATACTTTAGTGGTTGTAGAAGAAAATGTATATGGTTCCTCTGAGGACAATTTCCAAATGAGACTGTATCTATATAGTATTTCTATAGCACTTACCTACTGAAAAGGCAGCAGAGCTCTGTACATTGTTAAAGACAAGCATAAAGTCAACTAGTTATAGAAGTCTAAATTGGGTTGCAGTCTTTGGTTTTCTGGGAATGAGTTCCTTGATATCCAGGGTGAATCCAAGTGACTTGTCATTCGGTGAAAGTTGGGGGTTTGAAGCCACCAAGGTTCATATAATTGAGTCAGGTCTGTACTCTGTCTTGTTTGTTTTTGACAAATACCAGGAATTCTTTCTTGGTTGAGTTGAGCTTCAGGTCCCGTCTGGGCAACAATGTTTGGATGAAATGCATGCAGTGTTTGAGGCAACGGATGCCTGAAGCAGAGGAGACTTTCAAGGAGAGTTGTGCATGATTGGTATATTGGTGAATCTGGATGCTGTTATCTGTGAGTAACAGCAAGGTGTTGGATGGAATGCTGGAATAAGTCTCAGCCATTGGCAATTGCTCTGGCATTCCAGCTCTTTGTTTTTCACCCACTATGCCACACTACACAGAGGTCTGCCTTACTGAAATCAGTACGGACTCTGCTCCTCATGCAAACAGTCTGTTATGAACTGTAAGTCTTGGCCCTCTCCAGAAAAGACCACAAGCAATTCCAGACCAGTTAAACCCAACTAAGCGATCATCAGTTGGTTGCAGCTTGAGTCCAGTGATCACGGGATCCATGTCTGGGCATACCTGTAAATTTAAGTCTACAACTGTCTGTGGGAAGAGCACCTAGCAGCCCCATATAATGGTTAAAGATCACAGGAGACTGTATGGAACCCTGGGGAACTCCACAGGTGTTACGGGTATTTTGGGACCTGAAGCTGCCCATGTGAACAACCCTGGGTCAATTGGAAAGGTAGGAGGAGAAGCAGTGAAGGGTATTGCAGATGAACCATATTTAAAACTCCAGTGTGCAGATGAGGGTGGAATGGTCCACTATGTCAAAGGCAGCTGAGAGGCCCAGCAATATCAAGACGTAGGGGTCAACTTCATCTGGGGTTAAGAGGGCATTGTCTACAATGTGTAAATTACAAGTCTCCATGTGGGCGCATGATCTGAAGCCAGCCTGGTAGACGTGCACACATCACCCTCCAACAGCTTCAGCCTAAACTACATTCTATTAACTCTTCGGAGAAGTCAAGTCATTAATTCTTTATTTGGCCATACAAGCACATTAGTTAAGAAACACATATATTACTTAAAATCAAGATAAATACATGATTTCCTTAAAAGAGCGATTAGTATAAATTTGTCTCCATTTTAGCAAGAAAAGTAACGATCTAAAACCATTTGTGCGAACTGCTAAATGATACTGGACAGAAATAGAATATTGTAGTGTCACATAAGGATAAACATATAGAGGCAGAAAGCACAGTGCATTAACAAAAAAAAAAATGTATCGGGTTCAATCCTTTACAATAAAATATCACAGTGCAATGTGAGGAGCTAAAGATTGATGTTCACAGTCTCAATGAGTAGCCCTCTATTCCTTGAAAAGTTTTTTCCTGAGTCTGAGGGCTTCCGAAAGAAAACTTACAACCCTGAAGCAAAACATGGGAGAGGGTAACATTTGCAAGTACAACAACGCTGGCCATACTTGTGCCAATTGATTGTTTTTAACCAGCAGAATAATACATTTTTGACTCAAAGTACAATAAAAAAATCACAAAAAAATATAAAGCGCATGGTGACTTGCTCAGAAAAGCTATCACAAGGACAGGGCTTTAAAACTCTGCTTTGAAAATCTTTTAGGGACAGCTAAAACCAATGTACAACATTAATTCTAAACCTAGTCAGTAGAAAACGATGGTGAAGATTATTGACTAGTGTCAAATATGGCTCCCCCTGTGAGCTTGTTCTCAACATCATGTATTGTCTCACTGTGGTTTTAACAAGTTCCATATCTTCCCTTTCCCCAGACAACCTGTCCAAGAACATAATTTTGATGTCCCTCTAGTCACTGGGGCATACAGGTCTTGGGTGGCTGAACAGATTCAGTCAACCTATCCTGTATAACTGTCCCGCAACGTATCCTAGCCACGGGATGTGTAGAGCCCCCTCAAGAGCAATACAATCCTCTAATACATGTTGATTCGGGGTGGGGACAGAGCTTGACCAGATTCTCAACCAGCACATTGTAGGCGCCACTACAATGAGGTCAGATATGTAGCCCACTCCACGCTCTTCATGAGTCATAAAGGCGGGGCTGCTAGAAAGAACAGCGAGAAGTCTTCGCAAAAATTTATTCTCAACCACCTGCAATCAATTCTCTTCCATCTGTGTAACCCCACACGTCACACCCAAAGGTAGCCATGAGAATCAATTTTTTCATAAAAAGACCTTTAGTAGGGCAGGCACAGGTTTGGCCTCTAGTCTCTTGACAAAGTCAATGGTAGCACCGACAGCCCTCACCAGGATGTTCTTTTTAAGGACTCTTTGATTAACCCATGATAATCTATCGTCGAACAACACCCCAGATAGGGGAAAGTAGATACTTTAGTGAGTTCTTCCCCCTAACAGGAAAGCTTTGCGCGGTGGCCTTCCGCGGCCAATCGTCATTGAATGGGATTTGCTAAAATTTGTAGAAAGAGCTAGAGAATCCATAAAACTCAGAAAAGCGTTTACATGGTTTTGAAGTCCCACAGTGGTCCTTTCTAATATCACTACCCCGTCTGCATATAGATAGGCAGGAGTTAGTTTGGCGCCCGCACTAGTGATGTGCCTACGAGCTGCTGACAGTACGTGCCCTAGCTTATTACTATAAATGGTGAAAAACAGCGGGCCAAAATGCATCCCTGCCTTACTCCTTTCTTGACCTCCAGAAAGCCTACCATTCTAATTGTACTGCACTGTGCAGAAAAGCCACCAGGTCAGCGTCCATGCCCAAATCCAAGAGGATAGGCCAGAGTTTGGATCTGTTAACCTGGTCTAACGCCGAGGTTAGATCCCTAAGAGCCATGTGCAGGCATCCTGTCTTAGCTATAGTGTATTTCCCTACAGTCAAGTGCACATTAATGCATTGGTCCAGTGTCCCTCTACCATGTCTATAACCATATTGAAGCTCTGAGATGATAATATTATCGACCCAGGAGGTGAGGCTCTCCAGAACAACCTTTCCCATAATCTTAGCAGCCGACTCTAAAAGGTAAATGGGGTGATAACATGCTGGATCATCCATCGCCCCTTTTTTAAAAATTGGTAATATGACTGCCTCGGATCAGGAAGGGGAAAACCACAGATGCAGGCTGCATTAAAAAACTGTGTCAGGATCTTAGTCCAGGTGGAAGGGTTAGTTTTATAAAGGTCTGGAGGAACCCCTTACAGGCCCGTCGCTTTCCCCCTGGCTCGATCCAAAATGGCTTTATGTACCTCTTCAACAGTGAAAGACAATGTGGAGATATCAGTTCCTGGTTCTCACAGGTCCTCACTGTTATCGATATTGATACTTTTAAAATGTTGGACCCATCTCTCGGGAGGTATGGCGCAATCCACTTTTGAGTTAGCTGAACCTGAAAAGAAAAGTCTGTTTACAACTTTCCATAATGTGGAGCTGTTAACTAGAATGCTGGCCTGCCTTGGGGCCTCCCATGCCTGTTCCCTAATAATCTTTTTTCTCTGCTGAATTGCACATTTGTATCCTTTTCTACATGCACTAATCTTGTCCGCATCACTGGATTTCTGCTTAAGGGCCACCATTAAATACCTATGTGTCTTGGAACAGTTACAATCGAACCAGCTTAATTCTTCATTGTATTTGGTCCTGCCAGAAAAGGTCAAGTTATCCACAATGTGTGTAGTTAATTTATTAAAGGCGTCTAATACAGAGCTATCCTGCGTTCCGCTGTAGAGACATTTTACAACCTCACCTACATTTCCCCATAAAAATGATCTAGAAAGGCCTCTAGTATCACCTTGTCCCACTTCAGTATATGGGCTTGATCTCTTATACTAACATAAATATTCAAAACACTCTTGTCCTCACCCCCGGATGTATCTAGATTCCAGGCCAGTTCCAGTGTTTTGGGAGTATGATCGCTACAACTGTTCCAAGTGGTTCTCAAGGTATTAACTACAGGGACCAAGGGAATGGATATCATAAGGAAATCAATGGGCAATCAATCAATCAGGCGTTTATTAAGCGTGACTACTCACCCGTAAGGGTCTCAAGGCGCAGGGGGGTTGCAGGCTCCAGTACATCAAGGGGGGGGGGGGGTCGAAGAGCCAGGTCTTGAGGTCTCTTACAAAGATGGGAAGCGATGCTGTCTGTCTGAGGTGGAGCGGAAGGATGTTCCAGGCCTTGCTGTGAGGAAGGAGAAGGAGCTGCCTTCTGATCTGTTTTTTCTGGTGCGTGGGACCATGGCGTAGGAGAGCTGGACTGATAGTAGGGTCCTTTAGGGGTGCGTGGAATTTGAGTCGGCTGTTCAGGTATGCTGGTCCGGTGTCATGGAGGGCCTTGTGTGCGTGGGTGAGCATCTTGAAGGTGACTCTAGCCTCGATGGGGAGCCAGTGCAGTGTGCGCAGGTGTCTGGAGATGTGGCAGTGTTTTGGCAGGTTGAGGACCAGTCATGTGGCGGCGTTCTGGATGTTCTGTAGCTTGCGGGTGAGGTTTTTGTTTATTCCGGTGAAGAGTGCATTGCCGTAGTCTAGTCTGCTGGTGACCAGGGTGTGAGTGAAGGTCTTTCTGTGTTCAAGGAGGATCCATTTGAAGGTCTTGCGTTAGAGGCGGAGGGTGTGGAAGCAGGATGACGAGACTGAGTTGATCTGGCGGTCAATTTTGAGCTCGGAGTCCAGGATGATTCCCAAGTTGCGTGCGTGGTCCGTGGGGGTGGGCGGGGGGCCACCAGGTGTCGTTCCAGGCATTGGGGTTTGGGCTCATGATGATTACTTCCGCCTTGTTGGTGTTTAGTTGTAGGCAGCTGTTTTTCATCCATTTGGCGACGGCTTTTATGCCCTCTCGAAAGTTGTGTCTGGCAGCGTTGGGTTCGTTGGATAGGGAGAGTATAGGTTGGGTGACGTCTGCGTATGACACAATGTTGAGTCCATAGGTTTTGACGATGTGGGCGAGCGGAGCTATGTAGATGTTGAAGAGTGTCGTGCTGAGGGAGGACCCCTGAGGGACTCCGCAGGTGGTTGGTATAGGGCCAGAGAGGAAAGGGGGGAGTCTGACCCGCTGCTTTCTGCCGGAGAGGAAGGAGCTGATCCAGTCAAGGGCCTTGTCCTGGATCCCTACGTCGTGAAGTCTGCGAATTAGTGTGCAGTCGGGACTGTGTCGAATGCCGCTGAGAGGTCGAGGATGATGAGGGCTATTGTTTCGCCTCTGTCCAGTAGCGTGCAGATGTCGTCTGTTGCAGCGAGGAGGGCGGTTTCCATACTGTGGTTTTCCCAGAAGCCGGATTAGGAGAAGTTGAGGACGTTGTGCTCTTGGATGAATGTGGCGAGTTGGCAGTTGATGGCTTTTTCGATGACTTTCGCAGGGAACGGGAGCAGGGACATGGGTCTGTAGTTTTTCAGGTCAGTGGGGTCCGCTGAGGGTTTCTTCAGGATGGGGTTGACCTCGGCATGTTTCCAGTCGTCGGGGAACGCGGCGGTCGCCAGGGAGCGGTTAATGGTGTGGCAGAGAATGGGAAGCGATTGTATTGGCGGCTCTGTTGAAGAAGTGGTGGGGGCAGGGGTTCGTGGGGGCCCCGGAGTGGATTGACTTCATTGTCTTCAGTGTGTTTTCAGTGGTGAGGGCTGTTCAGCTATCAATCGTTGGCTTCAGGGTGTCGGGGGAGTTTGGTGGGGGTTCCGTGTGTTGGTTGTCTTCGTCGAAGTTGTCGTAGATGCTCTTGATTTTGTGATGAAAGAAGGTGCTGAGTTTATTGCAGAGGTCTTGTGAGGGAAGGATGTCAGTTGACTCGCTGGTGGGTTGGGCGAACGCCTTGATGATGTTGAAAAGTTCTTTGCTGTTGTGTGCCTGTGTGGAGATTTTGTCTTCTATCGCTTTTTTTCCTTGTTTTTCTGATTAGTTGGTGGTGGGCGTTGGTAGCGGCTCTGAAGTTGTTGTGGGATTCAGTGGATTTGGTGTTCCTCTAGGCTTTTTTGAGGCGGTGGCAGGTGCGTCTGGACTCTCGAAGCTCGGTGGTGAACCATCTGGCTTTCTTGGCGTGGGTGTAGTTGATTTTCTTGAGAGGGGCTATGGTGTTGGCGCTGTCGGAGATCCATCTGTGCAGGGTCCGGGCTGCTGTGTTGGGTTCGTCGTTTTCCGCGATGGGGATTCTGGTCCAGTTTCTTCGTGGGAGCAGGTGCTGGTGTCTGTGGGTGGTGGGTGTTCTGAAGGTGAAATGGATGCATCAGTGGTCAGTCCATGGGAGTTCGCTGGTGTGGCCAAAGGTGATGGAGTTTCCTGTTGTGAAGAGGGAGTCAAGGGTGTGTCCTGAGTGCGTGGGTTCAGTTACGATTTGGCGGAGTCCTATGTTGTGGAGGTTGTCCAGGAGGGATGTGGTGTTGGGGTTCAGTTGGTTGTTCATGTGGAAGTTGAGGTCCCCCAGCAGGGTGTAGTTGACGGATGGGATGGCATGTGGGAAGATGATGTCCGTGATGGAGTTGGTGAATGGTCCGCAAGTTCCGGGGGGTCGGTAGATGAGGGTTCCTCGGAGGGTGGTGATGGCGTTGGTCTGTATCTTGAAGTGTAGATGTTCCATCTTGTCTGTGGGCTCGTCGGGGAGTGTGCTCAGGCGGAAGGAGGATTTGTGGATGATGGCGATTCCTCCTCCCGGTCGGGTGTGGCGGTCCTTTCTGGAGATCTTTTACCCTTGGGGGATGGCCATGGCGATGTACGGTCCTGAGGTGGTGTTGGTCTAGGTTTCGGTGAAGAACACTACATCCGGGGTGGTGCTGTCGAGGAGGTCCCAGATTTCAGTGGCGTGTTTGTGGAGGGATCGGACGTTGAGGAGGATGCATTGCAGGGTCTTCGGTTCTGTGGTGTTCTTGAATTTGGGTTGTGCTAAGTCTGTGTTCCTGGCGGTGCTGTAGGATTGTCGACAGCGGTGGCAGCTGAAGGGTCCGTGTGTGTCTGCCGGCAAGGCTAGCTTACAGTTGTTTTTGCGGCCTGGGTTGAGTTTGTGGAGTGCTGTCGGGCTGTAGCATTAGTGGTGCGGAGGTCAAGGGTTCCTGGCGCTGGTCGGGGTCGAGTCTGATAGAGGAACAACCTCTACCAGAAAAAGAAGGGACCATGTCATCCATCTCTCTCTGTTCCAAACAGTGCAGGTTGTTGGGTTCCAGGAACCTCTCCAATTAATGACCTTGGACAGTGTGCTCAAAATGGGAGGCCAGAGGTTTTGCATCTAAATGGCCTTTTGCTAAAGTGCAGTTAAGCTGACATAGATGCATATTAAAATCACCCAAAATGATGACATAAAAGTATGAGGACCTCGACTCTCCTTAATTTTCCCAAAAAAACTCCAGTGTGGCAATATGTTCAGTGTCTGAGGTTCAAAAGAAAGAGTTCTAAAATTCACTACCAACGGGCAGGATGATTTGTAAAGACCAGCTCAACTGTCTCAGCTCAAAATGTTAGGTGAAACGAATTTCATCATACTGGCGAAACATGGAATTTTAAGTGAGACCAAAACAAGAAGGCCTCCCTTGGCGTGATCTGCTGGAGAAGGGGATGCAACCTTAAAAAATGAGGAAAATCCATCCATCAAAAAGGATTCACCAGTGTCACTGGTTTCCTGCAACTCGTCTATAAGAAAGTGCCCAAGGGTTCTCAGACAGTTTACATTTTCCGTTTTGGACCTGAAACCCATGATATTCCATGTCATAACACTTATAAAGGAAGGAGTTGAGTGGGTAGTGGTCATCTGGTGAAGTAGGATGGGCATTTTTTCTGCTGAACTCATAAACCTGGAGCTCAACCGCCCATCCTGTTGTAACACTTGTCAATCACATACCTCTAGTCTTATCAGTGGTGCAAACCTGTTGGCAAGTGGGATGTCTGTCCTAGCAATTATGCATTCTTGAGAGCCTCGGAGCAGACCAAGCGCTGATGTCTGGGAGGAAAGAATGGGTGGGATAAAAATATCTAAGGGGGGCAGTCCTAACCATTGTGCTACTACCTTGAGAAAAATTACTGAACCAGAGCTTTTGTGTATTTAGATGCCTCAGATTAACCACAAAACAATCCCCCTCAATACATTTCTTCACCTTAAAACTCACCCAACCCGGGGCGTGGCTACGCGGGCGAAGATGGTGGACGCAGCTTGTTAGAGCTCCCACCGGCCCGTTCTTTATCCGCTTAATTATCCTGGCTTCCGGACCCGTTTAGTCACCCACACCGCCGGTGAGAAGTGCGGAGGGCAGGAGGTGTCGTCCGGTGTGCCCTTCGGTGCTCCCGGATCACTGGCAGAGCCGAAAACAGCGGCAGCAGTCTGCGGCCTAGTCCCCGAGGGAAAGCCTGGACCTCGAGTTTGGCGCTCCCCGGCCGGGGGGTCTTCGCGCCGGCCCGCTGACATCCGCTTCCTCGGGGCTGCCGGACTCTCCTAACTGGCGGAGCGAGGAGCTGCTGGAAGGACCCCCCAGTTGTGGTGGGTGCTTGTTCTGGCGTCTGGAGGCGGCTGGAGAGCGACGCGGCCTACATCGGGGCCGAGAGACCGGGACCTCGATTTTCGGGGCCTCCAACAACATCAGCAGGGGCAGTGCGGAGGCGGCGAGGCCGGCTGGAGCAACCGCCGGGGCGATCCTGAGACGACCGGTGGGGGTGTCTGGCTGGACGATACCCTGGTTGGGCCTGAGAGCCGCCGGTGAGTGCCCGAGACAGCTGGTTGACGGAGCGGGGGGGCTCCCAGACCGACTACAGGTGGTGGCTAGCGGTGTGGACGGGAGTGGCCCCACGGGACCCCCCGCTAGTGTCAGGAGTGCCGGTGGAGCAAGGCGGAGCAGAGACTGAGCCCGGCCAATACACTGCAGTGCACGTATTCTCTCCAGATGATCTAGTGGAGCGCGGGTAATGATAAGAAGAGAGCCCCCTCCTCCCCCCTGGCCCTTCATATCCCCCCTGGTGGTGGACGGTGCTTGAAGACTTGTGGGCCAAGTGTCCGCCCTGCGGTGAGTGCGTGCCTGTGGTCCGGGGTGCGGAGGAGGGCCCAGAGGCTGGTCGCAGCTGCTTGGATAACTGTCGGACCTTGGGGTGCTGTGGCCATGACCAGAGGAGGGGGCGGCAGTGGATCCGCTAAGCAAGGGACCCTGGATAAATTTACCGGGACGAGTGGGGCTTCGGGCGCCTCGGGCGGGGGCCATGGCTCGGGCCCTGACAACGCGGCTCTGATGGCGGCAATTACCCAGTCCAGAGACATGCTGGACGCCAAGATCGGGGCGGTTGGCGCAGATGTGACCCTCCTGCGTCAGGATTTGAGGAACGCCGTGGTGCGCATTACTGAAGCCGAATCCCGAATATCGTCGTGACCCTGAAGCGGAAAATGGCGGCGATGGAAAACGTTCAGCGAGGCCTTGCGCTCCGCATGGAGGACGCGGAAGGGCGGGCGCGCAGAAACAACCTGCGTTTCGTGGGCTTCCCGGAGGGCTGCGAGAAGGGCAACATGGAGCAATTCTTGTCCCACTGGTTGGAGTCCTGGCTTCCCTCTGAGGTGCTGTCAC
Organism: Lissotriton helveticus; assembly: GCF_964261635.1. NCBI lineage: Eukaryota > Metazoa > Chordata > Amphibia > Caudata > Salamandridae > Lissotriton > Lissotriton helveticus. The sequence goes on along the minus strand of NC_136061.1, from coordinate 736,106,673 downwards.
GATGTTTTGTGATTGAGCGGGCGCACAGGGCCCTGACGCAGAAACCGCCGGCAGGGGAGCGGCCCAGACCGGTGATCGCGAAGATACTGAACTTCCACGACAGGGACACTATCCTACGGGAAGCACGGTCCAAAGACTCGCTTTTATTTGAAAATCAGAAGATAATGATCTTCCCCGATTATACCAGGATTGTGCAACAACAGCGCCACTCGTTTATCGCAGCCAAGGCAAAGCTGCGAGGCCTGAAGATCCAGTACTCTCTTCTTTATCCGGCCCGCCTGCGGGTAATATTCCAGTCACGAACTCACTTCTTTGACACTCCGGAGGACGTCTTTAAGTGGACGGATGAGACAGTAAGGGTCCGGCCGCACGACCAGCCGGGACTGGACCCGGGCCACTCGAGGGGCCCGTCACCGGAGCGTGGGGATCCCGTCGTCAAGGGCAGAAGAAATAGAAGGTAACGGTCACGTAAACGCTCCCCTTCACGGGGTGGGAGGCGGGATGGCGCGCCTGCGGACTCAGACCACTCTGGCAAGGATGGTGGTACCTCAGGGGACTGACTCAACGTGTGCTGATTACAAACTCCCGCTGGGAGAAGGGGCTTTTCCAGGTCTGTTTGGACAGCGGTTTGATGTCAGAACTGTGTCATTGCTGCCTGCAGGATATTCTAACAGTTGTGTGGCGGTGTGGGGGGTAGGGAGGGTTCGGTTAGCCCTGCTATAGGGGCTTTGCCTCCTACTTAAGTGGGAGATGTCGGGGAGGGGAGTCGATTAGTTGGGTGGGTAGTTGGGACAGTTAGGGAAGAGACCTATGGGGATCCATTGGAGTAGGTGGCCGCTGACCTCCCGTTGGGGGTTGGGGCGCGCCTGCGCCGCGACAGGTACTTCAATGTTGTTGAGGTATGGGGGAGGGGGGTGGTTGGGATGCGGGATGTTGAGTTGGGGTTGGGTCTGGGGGATGGGGGAGGGGGGATGCACAATGTTTGGGTCCACAGGGGTAACTTGTTCACACACGATGGTTCGCCAGGTTCGATTCTTGTCATTTGAGCAGGTGTGCTCTCCTATGCCCGGGCGGCTGCGCCCAGACGCTTTTCATGGCGGCTAGAGGTCGTAATTTGGAGCCCCCTAGGGCTGCGTTGAAAGTTGTAAGTTGGAATGTAAGGGGCATGCTCGACAAAATAAAGCGTGGGGCTGTGCTACGCCAGGGGAAGCGGGAGAAAGCGGATGTCCTCTTACTACAGGAAACCCATCTGCTAGGTACAAAGGCGCTGAGTCTGCAACGCTATGGGTATCACCAGGTGTTCCACGCAGGGTTTGTCCGGGGGTCCCGGGGGGTGGCGATCTTGGTCCATCGTAGAGTTGTTTATACCCATTCCTCGCAATGGATTGACGCCCAAGGGAGGTATGTCTTTATTGAGGGAATGATCGGTGAGGAACAAGTGGTGTTTGGTAGTGTGTATGCTCCCCCCCCCATTGCAATGGTCTCTAGTGGAGAAGCTGTTTATGGTCTGGGCTGAGGTGCCGGACGTACTGTCGGTGATTGGCGGAGACTGGAATGATGTAATGGATGGCTCTATGGATCGCTTTAGGCCTGATGGCGGACCGCTGGTGGTTGCACCTACGAAACTGAGTGATATGGTCGGTGGTATGGGATGGATGGATGCCTGGCGCTGCCAACACCCGCACAGTAGAGAATTCACATACGTGTCGGCTGTACATCGCTCATTCTCGTGGCTGGATTATCTGTTTGTCCCGCGCGCCGTCATAGGAAGGGTGGCGTTGACTGCTATTCTGCCCAGGGGGCTTTCGGACCACTCCCCGATTACGGTTGACATCCTTCTTGACCGGCGGCGCCAGCCGTTTAGATGGCGCCTATCCACCTGGCATTTACAACGGGAGGATTATCAATCCCACATGCGCGAAGTCATAGCTCACTACTGGGAGGAAAATGTGGGTCCCGACATGGATGCGGTGACCCTGTGGGAAGCTATGAAGCCAACGCTCAGAGGCGTGGACATAGCCTGGTGCGCGAGGACCCGTAAAACTCAGAAGGAAGACTTGGAAAAGGCAGAGGGTCGCATCCGCACTCTCGAGGCGCTGTCTGTGGAAACGGGGGCAGAGGAGGATACGCGACGGCTCCTGCAGGCGCAGAATGATGCAGCCTCTATGTTACTTGAGGAGTCGCGTAATATATGGCTAGCCACGCAGAGTAGAATATACCAGTGGGGGGATAAATCCAGCTCTATGCTGTACAGGCTATGCCAGGGGCGCTCCAGGCGCACACAATGCCTGCACTGATGGATGACGCCGGGACCCCTATCACCGACCCTGGGGCCGTGGCTGCCAGTTTCGCGCGTTACTATGAGGCGCAGTACGCCCCCAGGGATTCCCTTTTGGCGGCGGAGGTGGACAAATTTCTGGCGGATCTCCCGCCGCGGGGGGTCTCCGATGAGGAGCGGGTAGATCTGGAGCTCCCTCTGTCCGCGGAAGAACTGGGTAAGGCATTGGGCGAGCTAAATGCCGGAAAGGCCCCTGGGCCGAACGGTTTCCCGTGCGAGTTTGTAAGGAAATACCACCTCCAGTTGGGGCCGCACTTCCAGAAGGCGTTGGACGAGGCAAGGGAGCGAGGTCGGATGCCGCAGGATTGGAGACACGCCGAGATAGTGGTGTTTTGTAAGCCGGGGAGGCCGCCGGATAGACACGACTCTTATCGCCCCATCTCTCTGCTGAATATAGAGGCGAAGATCCTGGCGAAGGCACTGGCCAATCGTCTCCTGCCTCTCATTACCACTCTGGTCCACCCGGACCAGGCTGGTTTCATGCCCCACAGGGCCACCAGGCACAACATTAGGCGGGCCCAAGTTGCTCTAGAAATGATGAACGCCACTGGCTCCCAGGGGGCGCTCCTCTTAGCCGACATAGATAGGGCCTTTGATTCCTTGAGCTGGGCATACTTGCAGGCGCTCCTGCCTCGCTTGAACCTTGGACCTCACTTCCTTTCGTATGTGCGACTACTATATACGGATCTGACAGCGTCTGTGCGGGTGGCGGGCGCAATTTCCGACGCGTTCGCCATCGGAAGGGGCACCCGGCAGGGCTGCCCGCTCTCGCCGTACTTATTTGCTCTCGCAATGGAACCCCTTGCGGCTTGGGTGAGAATCGATGCGCAGATGAGAGGCTTCGAGTGGGAAGCGGGACCGTCGGACCGCATCGCGTTATACGCGGATGATGTCCTGTTCTTTCTTACGGACCTCGACAGATCGGGCCCCAGAGTCTTGGAAATCATGAGAGTGTTTGGAGAGGTGTCGGGGCTACATCTCAATGTGAGGAAGTCCGTTCTGTGGACCCTGGGCGGAGGGAGGGCTCCCGGTGCCTGGGCCTCGGCTCTACAAATAGCGACGGGAGGCCTTAAATACCTAGGGGTGTTCCTGACCGACATCCCTGGGATGTCATGGGAGCGTAATATCGTTCCGGTCTGGGACCGAGTCCGATCGGACATGAAGACGTGGTCCCGTATGCCCTTGAATCTCTATGGCCGCTCGGCCATCTTCAAGATGGTCGCCCTCCCGCGCTTACTTTATCAACTTCAGAATCACCCATATCCTATTTCGCCACAGTGGTTCCGCCAGGTCAACTCGGCCCTGGGTCGCTTCCTCTGGGCTGGAGGAGCGGTGCGTGTGGCCCTGCGAACCTGCTTCTTGTCCACGTACTGCGGTGGCCTGGCGTCGTCGGACATTCTATCCTATTATCAGGCATCCCATCTCCTGATACTTAATGAATGGTGGTATGGGGATCGAGGCGACCCGACGTATGCCTTGGAGAGATACTTAATGGAACCCGACACCCTACACACGCTCCTCTACTCCGCCGGGAAAAGGAAGAAGCTTCCGGTAGTTACGCAGACTGTCTTTCAGGTCTGGCGTCGAGAGCTGGGTCGTATGGGGTGGTGGAATAAGCTGACGGGGGAGACCCCGCTGTGGCAGAATGGCCGCCTGCCGGCCTTGTCGACCCTCTCGGGGTTTCGAGGTTGGGACATGATAGGCATCTCGGCGCTGGGACATGTTATGAAGGGCACGACCCTGAAGTCCTTCCAGGAACTGAGAGATGAGTTTGAAATGCCGAGCTCCCAGTTCTTCCGATATCTGCAGTTCCGTCATGCTATCTCCCCCGCGTTGGAGGGGTTGGACTCCCTCTCGGAATTTAGTCCTATAGAAGCTAAACTGTTCATGGGTGAATTGACGGAGAAGAAGATCTCGTGCATATACCAGTCCCTTGTTACACACTGTGCGTCCTCCTTAGATGGCTTGCGGTCTAAATGGGAGAGTGATGTTGGTGAGATTGATGAGGAAGGGTGGAGGGAGGCTCTTGCGGCCCCGAGGGAGGCGGCTGTCGCAGTGCGGCTGCGTTTTATCCAATTTAAATACTTACACAGAGCGTATTACACGAGAGAGAGGCTGTGGCGGGCTGGATTGATTGCCTCCCCTGACTGTTTGAGATGTGGAAGGGAGATGGGTACGTTTTTGCACACAGTATGGTCCTGTGGGGTTCTTGCCCGCTATTGGAAGCGTGTTTGGGATTGCTTGGATGAGGTTCTGGGCTGGCAGCTCCCGCGCACGGCACAGCTGGGCCTTCTACATGTCTTGGAGCAGGTGGGCGGCAACGTCTATAAGCGGCACCTCTTGCTTTTGGGCCTTACAGTTGCTAAGCGGGATGTAGCCCGCGCCTGGAAGGATCCGGGGGCGCCTCCGATTGGAGTCTGGAAACGGGGCTTGGACTATTGTATGGGACTGGAACGCCCTGTCTTTGAGGCCCGGGGCTGCCCCAGAAAACATTATAAAATATGGAAGAGGTGGGCAGAATACAGGGGACTGTGGCTGGAGCCGCCATTGCAGCAGGACTCATTAGTGGAGCAACAGCCATGTGTACCGGGGCGGGAGTGAGAGTGAACACATGCTTTTGTACAGCTCATGTTTTTGTCGTTACTGGTGACCATCGTGAACGGGACAAGGGTGGGAACCGGGTGGGGGGTTGTTGGGGTGTTGGAGGGAGGGATCCGGGAGGTTAAAAGCCATATATCCTATGTAAGTTAACTACAGATTGCGGCCGCTATGATTCTTGGCTCTGTGCTTACAGCCTCTCCTGTGTCCGGAGCGCTGTGATTGTTTTCGCAATCCATTTTGAAAATGTCAATAAAATCTGGTTTTGAAAAAAAACTCACCCAACCCACTCTTCTTGCCATTATGACATGCAGTGACAGAGTGCCTGTTTACTATGATACTATCACACCAGTGTTTGACCTTATGTATAAGGTCTACAGTCGACTCTCTCGCACCTTGTTTAATAGGTGGAACTCCCATCAAGATGGCTGCCAGAGGCGCTGACTCTGGAGGTAGATATAAAGAGGTGAGTGAGCCCAGCCGGATGGCTTGTCCCCGCGGCCACAGTCACTACCTTGCTATTTGGGGCAAAGTGGTCAGATTGAGGGGATAAACTGAGATTAGCCTATATCCCTTCAAGCAGCAACAAAATAGCTGACAACAGTGTTTTTAACAGTGATTCGAACCTAGGGAGTAATATATCCATAGCTTATTCCAAAGCAGGATTAACACATTGCTGGAGAGACCACTTTCTTGTGCAGCTGGGATCCTCTCTTCCCTCCAGCCCTCTTTTTGACCGGGGCTTCGGTTGGTGTGATGTCAACATCTGACAAAACCACTGCGGTCTTATCATATGTGACCATTGTGGGTAACTTGTCGTTAAGCTGAATGGCAGTTACTTCCTCTGAATCAGCAAGTGATAGTGGTTCCTGAATACATCTTTCCGACTTCAATGAGAGTCTCCTTTCATTCCTTAGGGCTATTTCCTTAGATATGACACTTGCTGCCCTGGCCAAAAAGGAATTTAAGGTTGTCTCAGCCCTCCCAGATGTACCCAAATTCATCTTCATTTTGCCCAGGGTCACGTATATTTTAGATGTGAATATTAATATTAATAAGTACACTGGGTGACAACCCTTAAAGCCCAACGACTGACCCAACCTGAGGTCTATTTCTCTATACTAGCCAGGGCAAGGTGAAATAGTTCGATCAAATGAGTGAAAACCCCCTCTAGAGGGGCTCCTGGGAGAACAAACAGGAAAGAATAATGACAGTCCCTCAATTTTGCTAAGTCGAACGGAAAAGCCAAGAGGGGTGACCCAGCCCAGCCTCGACTGGCCGCAAACCGGCGCAGTATTGCCCGGTATTGACCAAGTACATAAGTGCATTCTGAGAGCGATTTTTGTTTTAATGAAAATGGCATGGGATCTCTTGGAAGTGGAAATGCATTTACTCTGGCACAAACAGTCCACAAGCCCGAATCCTCACACAAAGCACCTGTAACTGATGGCACTCCAAAGTGAGAAGTACTGTCTCACCGGTCACCCCGCTAAACCGCCTGGCTACAGAGACAACAGACACTGTGCAAGGTAGTTTTATACCATTTTTTACCTGTTACTCAAATTAAGGTTGTTGGCTGCTCATAAGAGCTGTTTAGGGTGACTATTGTATATTGCATACAATATTATTACTGCAGTTAAGTTTGGAATACCTGCCATTAACATGTTCTTCTGTTGTCTTTTTTCTGTATGTATCATGGCTTTAAACACAATTTTAGCTGATGCTGAACGCTATAGCTTTTTAAATTAGAATTTCTAATGCCAAAACTATCCAAAGGCCATACTTTTATAGATATATCACCCAGTTATTAGCTTGCTTACATATATGTTGTAAAAAATTATTTGCAGTATTTCTCACTGAAATTAATTGTTTTGTGTTTATAGCTGGTCTACCTGTAAAAACAGATATCGCACCTGGACCGTCAAGACTGTGCTCTGGAGCAAGACGCTCCTTCTTTTGTAGAATGAAATGTAATAGACCATCTGTGAAAGTTGAAGACAAAGACTTCTCTTCTACCTGTTCAAAGAAGAAAGGTAATATAGTTTTAGTCTCGAACTGGTTAATTTGATTATATAACAAATGAATATTACTTATATTGCTCTAGTATAGCAAACTCCCATTGCCTCTCAAACTATATGTGCCATAATATCCTATTAGTGAAGGTACAGAAAACCTATAAACAACAATTTAGCACACTTCATTACTAATAAGTACTTTTTTTAGGAAAAAATTATCTAACAATCTGGGCGTTTTATCCCTCAAACAAATGAAGACAGAATTTGAAGAATTGTATTTGGCAATTGTGTAACAACTAAGAAAAATGTTCTGTAACTGTTTGATTTTATATTTATGGAATGGGGCTACAGTTCTATTCAGCCTTTCCATATCCTCTATCCAGAAAATTATATCCAAGAGTAATTCTACTAAAGTACTAAGAAAACATTATAATGCTGTTCCATTTCAAAGAAATAATTTTGTAATTTTACAATTTCATACCTTTATACTCAAATTTAGTTGGCAAGTCTTCAAGGTTAAGTCTGCAAAAAAATAAGTGAATGTTGCTTTGGAAACTCCTTGCATGCATTCTGCTTCCATTCTACTTGCATAGCCTGTCTTGCTCTGCCTCAGATTCAGTTGTATTCCCATCAATCAGAATGGGCAAGAACCTCCATTGAGGGTTTTGTGTCTCTGACCTGAAGGTAGACAATGTTTCCTCTACTTAACACATAAAACGTTCCCATCAATTTATGTTGATTTATATTTACGTTCCATTACTGTATCAAATTATTTCTTCACAGTTTTGGTTTTCATATTTTTATGCTATTCTTCAAAACACAACATTTATTCCTGTGAGAATCCCCTACTACGTGTATACCAAGTTGCATTGGTGTAGACCAGTGACACACAATACTAGATAAAAGCTGTGTATTTTTATGGCAGAGTCATCCAACTGCTCTCTCGTTGACTCAAGAGATACTAAAGTACATGCATTCATTGCCTATGGCATTGGTGGAACGAGTAGCACACTTGTGCTCTGATTTGTTTGCTGATGGGAATGAGATGAGCTTAACTGCAAGCTGAATTATAAGCGAGATATTGGATAGAAATCAATGGGTAGAACAGCTACACAAGAAATAGTGACTTCTATGATAATTATAACATACTAAAGATATGTGGACTGGCCAGTGGCTTGACTACAGCTTAGTTTCTCTCTATGCAAATCAGTGAATTGAGCTCCTATGAAGATCGGTAAAAAAAGGTCTAGGTCAAGCCTATAGCGGCAGCGCGCATGCGCTGCTCGCTTTGCGAGGCATGCAGTATTGAGTATGGAGTGAAAGCTTCGTGGAAGCGCCGCCCACTGTCCGACCATTGGCTTGTGTATTTGTCCTCCCTAAAACGGGGGAGGGAGCACATTGTCTAGCATATCATCACACTGTTCGTCCAGATGCTCCTTTGAGTTAGTGGGCTGACGAGCTCATTGGGAAACACCTGTTCCCTGCAAGTAGTACAGAAACTGGAGAACAGTGGGCAGCATTGCAAGCACCCACAGATATAATGTGTTACTCTATACTGATGAATGTCAAATATCCTGAAACACGTGTCTAGAGATACCCAGCATTGGCTTCACCAACAATGGTGAATGCTAAAGACTTTCGACTTAAGTGATTCTTTACCATGCTCTGCTTTTACCACAATGCATCTGGTTGAATTGTGTGCCGGTATCCAGTGTGCTCCCTGTCCCCTTCTAAATACATGACATACTTGTGCCCTCTATACTCAGATAGAAAGGTCAACCATTCTTCAGCATCCTTGCATTTTAAAGAGATACTGTCGTGCTTGAAGACTTGTTTGTTTGAATGGGTTCCTAGCAATTCTGCTTTCCCCAAACGAAAGCATACACATTAATTTTTTATTCCTGGGTCTATTTTTCTCTGAAAGATTTCTCTGCTTTTCTGACCACTTATTCTTTCCCTTCTAAGCAGTGACGGCCAGCGGCAATTAGAACAGGTGGAGCGACAGGCGAATATTAACCCGCTGACGGCCACTAATAAAACCCAGCAATGCCCTTAGGCTCAAAGCCAAAGCTCTCAATTGTGGTCCATTCCTTACAGTGTTTATAACATGCCACGGTTGAGAGCTCTGGAGTTGAGACTGAAGGCACTGCAAATTTCTCACAGTACCTATCAGTGAGTTAACTAAAGTTTTTTTTAAATAAAAAGAATAACTTACCTAGTGCCTCATGCTCAGTGCTCCTCTTCAGCTCGGCAGCACATGCTCCTAGAGCTCTAACCAGCATCTCGTCTCTGCCAATTCTGACGCTGCTCTCATGCTGCTCAGGCAACATGAAAGAAGGTCAGGATTGGCTGGAGCACACTGTTTTGACTGTCCTTTAAGCACTGGGGGCCTGTGCATTCTCTCCACCCGCTGTCTAAGACTGCTCAGGTTGGAGTGTTTAATGTGTGCATGTCAGGTTGGCCGTCGCAAGTCAGCCGACCAAAGTGACCTGCGCACATTACACTGAAATGCACACTATTGCTCCATGCTTCTGACCCACCCTCAGAATTGGCTACTGTGAGCACGAAAAAAAAATGGTCGTTTTATTACCATTTTATTTTTCATGTTTCATACTCTCCAGCAGAGGGGCAATGCTCCTCTGCTCTCATGGAGAAACTGCTGCTGCTTCTAAGTGACAAAACTGATAATTGTTTTTTTTCTGTTGCCAAAGGAGAGCAACGTCTCTTGCTGCTTTGGTTATGTGAATCCCATCCAGTCTGACTTTGCATTGCACTTTTTTAGGTCAAGCCTATAGCGGCAGCGCGCATGCGCTGCTCGCTTTGCGAGGCATGCAGTATTGAGTACGGAGAGAAAGCTTTGTGGAAGCTCTGCCCACAGTCCGGCCATTGGCTTGTCTTTGTCCTCCGTAACTGTGGTCTTCTGATTCATTTCGAGGCTTGTTAGTCCCTCCTTATGACTGCTATGTCGTCATCTGACACCTCCCATGGCTACTGGCCCCTTCACTTGGAGTGTTACACCGTACGTGGACTATGAGCACTCCTTTGTGCCCCCTTCTCCCCCCGCCGGCACTCTTGTTGTCCATGATGCAATAGATCTCGTGTAAATGCGTGTCCTATTGCATTGCAAACTGATCATTGAAGGTCAAATGCTTCCAGGCACATATGCTTCCATTTTTTTTGCAGGCAGTTAACTCTTAACCCAGTCATAATCCGATTCTATTTATCCTGAAATGTAAATGTGTTTGTATTTATATAGCGCACTTCTATCCAGAGGTCTCGTAGCGCTGTATTCATACCACTGTGGAATCCATCCTGGCTTTCCTGTGAAATGTCCACTCCTGGACACCCCCAAGGTGAAGCCGGGCATCCAAGCGCTGCAGGGGCCATTGTGGAGATTAAGCAAGCTATTGACCAGAGTCACAGAGTGGGACCCATGATTAGACTAGGCACCAAGGCGAGAATTATCAAGCCCGGGGAAATTGAGTCCAAGAGCCACCGAGGCGGGAATTGAACCCTGGTCCCGGGCCAGACCTCTGCATCAGGGTCTGCCGCTCTAACCATTGAGCCACGCTTCTCCACATAGTGATATGAATGCGGGAGCAGAACTGTACAATTTTAATAGCATCAAACTAAGGCTAACAGTCCCTTGATACCCATCCCCTGGATGAAGATCTAAGCATGTAATAATGCACACAGGACTGTTCGCTGGTGCACTCTTTCGGGTACTATAACTTAAATAAGAAATGTTTTGGTGTCATTAATTCAATGTTGACCTTGTATGAATATAGACACGATTTTGGCTTATATCTGCCCGCATGCGTTGTGTCTATGTAAGTGAATTTGGTAATATGAAATGTTACGAGTAAGCATAGGTATGTTTAAGTTCTTATGCGCAGCTGAATGGAGGTAGGTCAAGGGCGTGCCCTTCAAAGTGCCAGAGCCACGCACCCCTGAGTCCGGTTTCCAGGTTTTGAAATACACTTCAAGTCTGAGTCCTAACCCCAGACTATGTCCATTCAGCTGCTTTCATCATGACAGCAGTGAAGGAGCCAGCTCAGGGCGCGTTCTTTCAGTGCTTGCTAACACCACCAGACATTAAGTTTAACAAGCTCTAGTCAAGTCGGTAGATCTGGCTTTAATGCGCCACGCCAGGCAAACACAGACAAACACAAATGTGCGCATGCAGTTGCATCTCTCGAGCACAAACTGAAATATAGGCAGATCACAGTGAAAGGTTGTGACATTGGGTTACGTTATGGTATGAGGCATGAAAATTACGTACCATATTTAGTAGAGAACGCACAGCACTCTGAAGAGCCTCTAGGCCCTAGAATGATTTAATCGTTTGATACACGTGGATTTATGCTGTGCCTGTCCCAGGGGTATATCCGTGAATATATGCTATGTCTGTGCGCAGCCATGTCAGGTTGGTTGCTTGCGTAACACTTCTCACACTCCCTAGCTACTCAGACTGTAGAGGAAAGTGTCCATAGCATGGCTATGTCTGTGCAGTCTGTGTGTGAAGAATGTGTGTCATTATATATGCACCGCATGTGAGCGTGCAGAGTATGTGTTTACCTATCCTTGCTTGTCTATGTGTGCAATGTTTCGGGGTTCATGCGTTGTGTGTGCATGCAAATTGCCCACGCCTTCTTTCCCTACTGTTATCTCAGTCAAATCCCATCTTTCTAAGTAAACAAGTGAATGACCAAATAACGTCTCCTTTTTTCGCGACTTAGCTTGCAAAAGGAAATGTCAACTCCTTCCAATAGCCATGGTGCCCTTTTAGCATAGAAAGAAGCGTGGAAAGAACAGGTGCCGACTAAGAAGAGAATCAACAACTAAAGAAAAAAAATCCATTGTGGCAAAAAAAACGTTCTAGGGCAAGAGAAGTTAAGAGCGAAGTATATTAGAGACGATAGGATAACAGATGCTGAGACCCGACATTAAACAACAAAAATCAGGGGACAAAAATATAAGCAACAGGGGTGCGAAGAACTCGCTGAAAAATGTTTTGTAATGCAAAAGGTGGTGCATTGCAAAACAGTCAGTCTTATATATTTAGGACAACAGAAAATGACAGCACCAGGATCTGGAAGTGACTTACAGAAAGCATAGGATTCATCTTGGTTATGAAAGGTTTTAAAAGTGGAGTGATGGGGAAACAGCCATCTTGGATTGGTGTGTAGGTCACCCAGTGCAATTGTTTTTAGCTGTGTTGGAATGTGCTGCTGAGAAGGAGGATTTGACCTCTCCCCACATACCCACAACTGTTGGTATGTCCCTTCTATATACTGCGTACATCTGAGTGGAGCCCTACCATTGAGTGCCATCACTGCATCATCGGAGGGGACTGTAGGAGGAAAACTGCAACTGCTCCTTCCACGCCAAGACAGGTTGTGAGTAAGTTTGACCTAGAAGACTGTCATTGGCTCCTTGCGTGCTTCCTGCCTGATGCAGTCTGTGATGATATCTAGAAAGGAGTAATGGTCCACTGTGTTCCAGCTCACTAAGGTAGAGAGGCATGGGGTGTACACCACCACTCTTTTCTTCTTCATTCCTGGATTTTAAATTTGCCACCACCAAAATTGAGGGGACCGCAGAAGAAGCACCAGTGCAAGGTTGGTGAAGCACAGTACTTTGTAACACAGTAAATTTGTTCAGCTTTCAGTGAAAAAAATAGCTTCTGCTCCAAGACAATATGGGCTAACGACACTTTGACTTCCACAGGAGAGTGTTTGGAAGAAGTTTGCATTGGGTCATAGTAGTGACGAAGTAATAATAATACACAGAGTCAGCACATAAATTTGCAAGGCACACATTCCACTGCTGTCTGAGTGTCTTGGCCTCTCAACCATGGGAGGTCAGTTCAATGAATGTCATTATCTGTGGTTGTTAAAGGTTGGGTAGCTTCTTCAGGTCTGGTTGGTGTCATCTTTCCATGGTTTAACATACTCCCGCTCTCAGCAAGCTCCCCTCTCCTTTCCAAGCCCAGCCAGCAATACCCTCAGCTTATATATGACTGATTGCACAGTAGGCCCTGTATCATATTTATTTTTCAAATTTGGACCGTAAAATTTCTTTCACATGCCAAGACACAGAATTCCAGTAAAAGTTTGTTCCTTGCAAAAGTCCTCCATCCAACACGTTTAAACAGTTGGGTTAATTTCCTTATGACCCCCTTAAGGCTAGAAGGAACATTTACATATTTAAAATCAATAAAATATTGAACCCACCAGTTGCAAAACAAAAACTCTGGTGCCCATCATCAGTACTCAATGTAAAAAATATTGATAGATGTATTTACAATTATTTTATCTTTTCAAAGATATCTGGTTCTCATTGATTAAAATAATGTTTGGGTCAATTCAAATATAAAATTAAAAGGTGCACTACCCTAGTGTTTTTCATGCCCGATGTCTCCTGCTACCCTCGTACTTCCTATGACAGATATTGATATCAAACCGCACCAAACAATCCTGCGTGCATAATTGAGAGCAGGGTCTATAAGAAACAAATAGCTTCCAATTCAAACCTTTATGCTTCTCACCCGAAAACACATCTGAAGGTGATCACAGTGAGGAAATGATGAGAGCAAAGAGGGCTTCTGGCGAGGATCATGAGTCATTTAGGATGTTAGTGGTCTGAAGATTGATTAAAAAGAGAGGGCCTGAGGACAACCTTACCGAGAGAGTAGGAAAGAGTGTGCTGAGAATTGATAAGACATCTGCACTGAACGGCTAAAGGTAGAAAGAAGGTAAACCACAAACAGGAGGTCCCTAGATTAACTGCATCAATGAGATTATAAAGTTTATCCAGGTGCTTAATAAACATTGGCAAGTGCTAGTGTGATAACTTTAGACAGCACAGTTGATAACAACACACCAGAGAATTAATTTTTGTAGCGGTACCATATTGAGAGATATTATCAGTCCAAGTTATCATGGGAGAAATAGTCCTTAGATTTGAATTAGATTGTGCAAAAAAGGCTTTTACAATTGTGGCAGCTGTTCGTTGTGCTGGTTTGGATTGGACATGTGGAAAATTTCAATACAATTCTGACAAAGATATTATATCAGAGACTCTATATACATCCTGTGTCTCTGTTTACACCATGGATGCCACCATCCTATATAATTTTTCACTTTATGTACGGCGGTGCTGTTACTATACCTTTGTGACTTGTATAACTTTAATTATGGGATTGTATAACAGAGAGTGGGAATTGGGCGAAGCCACAGTGTTGAGCCGGGGAGGACAGAGCTCTGCTGCGGTCTTTGATTTGGATTAAAGGTATCTCAGAGGAGATTGCATTAAAGAAATCGCCACCTCTGCAACACTGGCTAATGTGCTGCATAGCTAAATACATGTAAGGTCCCAAAGGCGAGACCGATTGCATTGCAAATGCTTGTTGTTTTGATGTATTAGTTTTGACTACTTTCAATGTTATGTCCTCCACTCACTAGTGCAGTTGTTGGAATATCAGGCAAAGAAAAGTTAAGTAATAAGAGACCTGTACATTTTAAAGATGTGTTAATGATGTCCCAAAACTAAGTGTGATGTGTCTAGGCAAAGCGTGCCCTTGCACAGCCTAGCATTTAGAAAGAATTCCTGAAGGGAATGGCGACCATATTGCTCTGATATTTATCCCAGAAGGAGATCTATGGTAAAAGAGTAAACTCGATCGGAATGCAAGTTTACTAGTACTCATAAGGCAGAGTCATGGCCTCTGTGTTTTTGATATCGAGCCATGCTTTTAGACCTCATTGTGTAGAAAATCTCACTTACCCTTCAACACTGACAACTTTGAAGGAGAAGTCCATGGGGAACAAGTACGTCTGCTCTAAATCATATTTAAAATATACATTTTCTCTTCTATTTTTATTTGGTAGGGTCAGAGGTTTTGGATATTCCTCTGTTCCTTTCAAGTGGCAAAGCTGAGCTTGCAATACTCCTAAAAAGTGCTTTACAGCACCAAAGTTCAATTTTCTCAGCTTTAAAACTCATCTACATTCACTGACCCCCTTCGACCACATGGTGGAGCTGCCAGCACACAGACTTTGCTGACTCGGATTCCCTCCCCGCCCTCTGCCACCCACCATCTGCCTCACACTGGTCCCCAGCTTCTATTACCCCCAGGTCCCTTATGTCCTCGGCCCATTCATTGACAATGTGGAGTTAACCATCTCTCGACAGAAAAAAAAAGACCAGAGGCATGCTGGGACCCTAATACTGCCCTTCCCACCAGGAGTACATAAGCAGTACTTGACTCTGATTCCCTCACCACCCTCTGCCTCCCACCATCTGCCTCACACTGGTCCCCAGCTTCTATTACCCCCAGGTCCCTTATGTCCTCGGCCCATTCATTGACAATGTGGAGATAACCATCTTCCGACAGAAATAAAAAAGACCAAAGGCATGCTGGCACCCTAATACTGCCCCTCCCACCGGTAGTACATAAGCAGTACTTACCCAGCATCCTGCCTGTTCTTTTTTCCTGTCTGTGGACAGAATGGACGTGGCGTGCTGCTCCTGCTGGGCTGGAGTGGCGTACTTCTCTCCTTCCCCCTGCGCGGCTGCCTGGCTGTGCTGGCGCAGAGTTTGCTGGTCTGTCTCCTGGCCTGCCGGGCTTGCTGGGTGACATGACGGTTCCTAGCCTATATACTGCCTGGGCGGCTGGCACTTTGCGGCTGGTGCGTGGCCACACGGGTGCTTCCGGGTGGCGAGCGCGTCTTCCTGAAGCCGGGACGGGTGGGAGACGCGCTGTGTTTGCAGTGTTCCTGGCTTCACGCTGTTGGAGTGGAGCCCTTGCTGCTGCTGGTGTTCGGCCCCCTCTCCAGGTGAGTCCCGCGTAGCCAGTTTTCTTCTTCTCCCAACGGGTGTGACCGATGCTGCTGTCCCTTGCCTCCACAGCCTTGGAGCGGGGTCCGTGTTTGGTTGCTGGCGCTTTCTCCAAGTGTCCGGGCGGACACGGCACCTTGCCGTTTTTCGCGCTCTCTCCTTCTTGGGATGCGGAGGTGATGGCTGCTGTCTGTCGTTCCCCTGCCTGTGCTTCGGGGTGTCTGTGGCTGCTTGCAGTGGGTGGTGGCGCTGGCTCCTGGTGAGTAGTTGCGCCTTTCGTTGGCTCACCCTTTGCTGCTGTCGGGTGTGCCTCCTTCTCACGGTTCTCCTGGGTTCCAGCGAGTGCTGTGCTTGTGCGCTCCTTCCTCGGGCACTCTTGGGCATTCTGTTGGCCTGGCTTCTGTTCTTCGCATGGCGCTGAGGTGCTACAGCTTTGGGGGCTGGTGGATTGGGGCGTGCTGCCCTGTGCATTCTGGCTGCCTGTAATGGGCCTTATTTTACATATGTTTTCTTGTTATGCAGATGGTCTTTCCTGCTGTGTTTGGCATGACTTGCTTCTGCTCGATACACCGGGTACACCGCCCACTCATGTTCTGTGGTTTATGTGTGTGGGCTTTGTAATGTAATGTAAATTGGTTTTAATACCGCGCGACTATCACTCCATGGAGCATCTTGGCGCCTACACAGACCAGAGTTGATGTAAATTCTGTTCCGGCTGCTTTCAGTAGTATGACCAGAATACTCATATTAGGGCTGTAGCGCTCGTGTCAGGGAGACTAAAAATCCAGGTCTTCAACGCCTTTTTGAACTCAGATTCCCGTTCCATAGCACAGAGATGTGGGGGGAGTTTATTCCATGCTTTGGATCCTAGGACTGGCAGAGATTTGCCACCCCTTGAAATGATTCTGAAAGTCGGTATAGCCAACAGGTTGGCATTGGAGGATCTCAAGGTGCGTGATGGATGGTATTGGGAGAACCTCTTTTGTATGTACTTTGGTCCTTGCAAATGAAAGGCCCTAAAGGTAATTACCAGGACTTTAAACAGCACCCTTTTGACCACTGGTAACCAGTGGAGAGTGTTCAGTGCGGTAGATGCTGAGGATTTCTTTGGCCACTTCAGAACCAGCCTGGCGCTGCATGCTGCACCATTTTCAGCTTATGAATAACCGCCTTGTTGGTTCCCTCATATAGACTATTACAATAGTCGAGTCTCGATGTTACGAGTGCGACCGCTACCATTTTTCTGGCTGACTGTGGGAGTAAGTCAAAGAATTTTCTTAAACTCTTAATGACATTGAAACAGGTACCTGCTACAGACAGCGCCTGTTGTTTAAACGACAGGGAGGCATCGAACTTGATGCCTAAGTTACGTGCCACATTAGTCGTGTTTAGCGGTACCTCCGCGTCTTCAGGCCACCACTGTTTAGGGATAAAGTCATTTTGCCTGCCTAGCGGCGGAAATTCCGTTTTTCCTGTGTTGCACTTCAAATGATTCTTTCCCATCCATTCAAAAGTGGCCGTCAAGCAGCATTTAAGATTTTCTTCCCAGTCCTTAGTGTCTTTGTCAAGGACTAGGATAAGCTGCGTATCGTCCGCATACGCGATAACGTCCATCCCAAAGGACGATATCAGCCTAATCAAAGGGGTGGTGTAAACATTAAAAAGCGTCGGGCTCAGGCTAGATCCCTGAGGCACTCCTGATGTGAGTGTTTTTTCCCCTCAGCAGAAGTCACCCAGGGTAACCACTTGCCGCCTGGCATTCAAAAAGTTCTTAATCCACTCTAGTACCTCTCCCGCTATGCCAGATGTTGCTAACCGGTCTATCAGGATGGTATGTGAGACCGTGTCGAAGGCTGCCGACAGATCTAATAGAATCAGGACAGCCTTCTTACCCTGGTCCATAGCAGTACGTATAGTGTCTGTGGTAAACAGGAGAGCTGATTCTGTAGAGTGTTGGGTTCTAAAACCTTATTGATTTGGGTGCCAGGCGTTGTTTTCCTCAAGGAACTTTGTGAGCTGTCTGTTCACAAACGTTTCTGTTAATTTACATAACACAGGAAGCAACTAAATAGGTCGGAGATTAGACAGAGTGGTGGGGTCTGCTAATTGTTTTTTCTGCAAAGGCTTAACCGCCGCAAGTTTCCATTCTGGAGGAATAATTGCAGTAGCAAGTGATGCATTAACGATATTGTTGATTATAGGGTTAACAGTGTCCACAAGAGCTTGAAGAAGAGTAGGGGGGCATGGATCAAACGGCGATCCTGACTTGATCGCCAGTATGGCCTGGCGGGTTTCCTCCAGACTGACAGGTCTGAAAGTCGCCATACTGATTGATTTTGAGCTCAGCACGCTCCCTTCTTTTGCTGTTAGTATTTTAGGGACGACAAATTCTCTAGTGAGTGCCTGTACTTTCGGTTAAAAAAAGTCCACTATGGTGTTGCAGAGTTTTTCAGACGGGGGATTTCCTGCAATAGTATTTTTGGGTTATTAAAACCATTCACGATGTTAAAGATCGATCTTTGTTTATTATTAGCTGCTTCTATTGCTGCCGTGTAGAAATTAGTTTTGGCCTCCTTAATCAGTGCATGATATTGTCTTCTTACTGTTTTATATCTCCAGCGTTCCTCATCTTGGTAGTTTTTACGCCACCTACGTTCGGAAGCTCGCACCTCTCCTTGTTTATCTTTCAGTGTGTGGTTAAACCAGAGGGCGGATTGTCTGTTTAGGTTTGACCTATTCCTGTCATTAGCATGACCAGATTTCTCCTTGAGAGTAGACATCCACTCCCCAAAGCAGTTATTGTCTATTACCAGATTTCCTGTCATTGAAGGCCTGCATTCACTAGCTATCGTAGTCAGATCCGGACGCCCAATGATCGATTTCCAACCCCCATTTCTATATTGCGAGACTTTCCCTGAATGTTTGCCCGTGGCTCCCCCATCAAGTAAGAAGTTAAAAGGGATCAGTGAGTGATCCGACCATGTCTGGACAATAGGAGGGTTCACTTCAAGCGTAGCTAGGTTAAAGCAAATACAATCTTTGTCATTGATGTTTCCTTTCTTGGGACAATGTTCTGTGCGTGCCTCCTTTTTTCTGCTGAATGTGGTACTGCTATGTTTTTGGTTTTGTGTCCCGGGCATGACGCGGAGTTCCTGGGTTGCCGTGGATTGCTCTGCTGCGCTTTCCCTGTCGCCTTGTTGCACTGCTAGGACTGCCTTGCTCAGACTCTGGTTCTCTGTGCCCTTCACACTGGCTCTCCTGTTGCTGTGGTCGCTCTGTGCCTCTGCCTTTCGTTGCCTGCAGGGGTGGTTGTTGCTCCCGGCTTGCCTGCCGGCCTTGGTGCTGGGGGGCGTGGGTTTGTGCCTCTTGTCCTGTGCTTCTGGGTGGCTTCCAGGGGCACTGTGGTTGGGTGTTTTCTCCCTGCATTCCCTGCTCCCGCTGGGTTGAGTTTTTTCCACATGGAGGGTTGTTCTGCTGCGTACCTGTGCCCCTTGGGGGGGCGTTGGGTTTCCACTCTGCTCGGCCTGCTTCCTTAGTGTGCGTCCTGTGCTGCTACTGTTTGGCTGCATGGGCCGTTGGCCTTCGGCCCTTTGCTTCTGCAGCTCTTGCTGGGTGTCGCTGGGGCCTGGTGGTTGAGTCTCTGCCTCTTGCTCGTGGGTTGTGTGTTCGGTGCCTACGGCTCCTCCCTTGTGCGCTCCTGTTCTCGGCCTGCTGCCTTGCTGGTGTCCTGCTCTCCTCTCTGGCGGCTGGTACTGGGGCCTGAGCAGTTTGATGGCCTCTGTCGCTGCCTGCTTTCCCTGCTGTGCCCTGGGTGTGCTCAGGGGTTGGCTGTGTTGCCCGGGGCTGTCGGGTGTGTCGGTGTGTGCTTGGGGCTCACTTGTGCGCGGTTCCCCTTTTTTTCCTTCGGGTGGTTTGGGGGTGCCTGTTCCTTGTCCTGGGGCCTCCTGTGGCACGATGCCTGTAGCCTGTGATGAGCGAGTTCTACTCCTCTGGGCTGAACCATGTTGTGGTGGGCGTTATCACAAGCCAATGCCTGGTGACTGTTTGGTTGGGGATTACTATTTCATTATTTTTTAATTGTGGCTTGGTCCCTGCCTTTAAGCTGCTTTGTGTGGTCTGGCTGGTGCTGTGTCCGGCTGCTTGCCTCTTCTGAGCTGGATGCTGCTGTCTTGGTGGTCGTGGCTCTTGCACTTTCTTTTGTGCTGTTCTGAGCTTCGGTGGTTTCCTTGGCATGATCCTTGTGTTTCCCTGCTGTTGCTGCGGCATGCGGCCGTGTCTCGCTCCTGTCCTGGCCTGTTCGTTGTTTGGGCGTGATTGGGCTTGGTTCGTCCCTGCTTAATTCTTGGCCTGTGCTTGCCGGGTGCTGTGTGTTTCTGCTTGGTCTTCCCTCCCGGCCTTTGGTTGGCCTTGGTGGGTCCTGCCAGTGCCCTTCTCCTTGGATCGGGGTTTCCCTGTCTCCAGGTTCCGTTGGTGGTGTTGCTCGTTCTGTGGTTGCTCCTCCTGCGGCACCTGTCTCCTGGTTGCTTCTCCCTCTGCCTGTCTCTTCCTTTTTTTCTGACTGGTGTTGTTGGGCTCTGGCTCTTTCTTTGGTGGGCAGTTTGGTTTGGATTCTGCCTCTGGTTCTCCGGGGGGTGGGGGGAGGGGCCTTGTTGCTCCAGCCCTCTCGCGGCATGGCTTTTGGCTGGGTCTTTCCCCCCGGTGTGCCTGGCGCCCAGGTTCGTTGTCCTCCTGTCCTGGCGTGGTGCCTCGCTTTGGCCCAGGTGCGTGCCGTGTGCCGGTTCGCTGCTTTGGCTCCCTTTCCGGTGGTCCCTGGGGGTTCAGGGTTTGTGCCGTTGTGGTTCTCCCTGTTGGGGAGTTCACCTGGGTTCCTGTTGCGGTTGCTCCCTGTGGGCTCCTGGTCTCCTCTCCATCGTTTGGCTGTGTCTGGCCCTGCCTGTTGCCCAGGTGGGGGCCGCTTGGGCTCCCTGCTCGTGTG
Organism: Lissotriton helveticus; assembly: GCF_964261635.1. Classification (NCBI taxonomy): domain Eukaryota; kingdom Metazoa; phylum Chordata; class Amphibia; order Caudata; family Salamandridae; genus Lissotriton; species Lissotriton helveticus. Next base: position 736,085,906 of record NC_136061.1, on the reverse strand, counting down.
GGCTTTTTGGCTCCTGTTGGTCTCCTTCTTCGGCCATCGGACTGGTCCTGTGCGCTGTGGGTTTCCAGGCGATGCACCCCAGTGGGGTCAGCCTTGCCCTTGTGTCCCCTTCTGGGCCTGCATGGAAGCGTATTTATCCTGCATCGGGACACCTTTTGCTGATTTGGATCTAGTAAATTAGAATGCATATATTATTTCCCATTCCTGAGACTATACTTGCGATAACCAGATTTATGTGTAGGTATGCTGTCAGGAAATGTTATTTCGGGTGGGTACGTCTGCCTGCAGTCATACGTTTTGTGAGAAAAAGAGCTCGCTCCAGTCTTTCATCGAAGTCGTGGAGAAAAGGGAACTGAAGTCATTGCGCATGGATGAGTGTTACATGGCTTTCGTGACGTTACCAGACACCACTTCCGGCGTCAATGTGAAGCCAGCACTCCCTACTGGCGACTTGAGAACTTTCTGATTCCTGAGAATGTTTTACTGTTGAGGAATCTGCAGGTAGAGAGAGTATCCACCAGAAAGATCATTACTGTAGGTAATTAACTTTTTCTTCTGGCCACACAGTATCCCTGCATAAAAATCCAGCTATCTTGTAATATGGGCCTAATTGTAGACTAGAAGTATGAACCCATATAAATAAGACCAGCTTGTATTCGTAGTTACATCACCTTTACTTCTTTTTGCCCAGTTCATATTTATATAACAATGGATTGCGGCAATGATATCTAGGTCTCCTGAATTAACTTTAGCTTCAAACAAAGCCAGCCTACACTATTCCGCCTGCCCTGGAATGAGAGTAAAGAAATCCAGCCAGATAATTCCCCTTTTTGGTCAATCCTTACTGCCTCCCCTAGAAAGACGACATTGTTTCAAAGCATTTTAGCCTCGAAAAACATTGGCCTAGGTCAACTACACCACTTGTGAGCAGACATATCATTGGTGGCTTTGAACAGTTACTCATCCTCACCTTGAAATGGCTCAATCCAAAAAAGTAAAAAAAGTTAAATTACATTGTCATATGTTCTTTATCCATGTAGAATGTTATTATGTAAGACTTTAGTTTGATATTTTATTTGAAAAAATAAGGTTTCTCCTGCTTCAGTCAAAGATTTTTTAACTATCTCCCTGAGAAAATCAGCCCAATTTATATGCTGTTTGCTTTTAGGAAAGCTTTAGGAACTAACAGCCAGATTCATCATTCTCCCGTTTTGCGAGCCCCTAATAGCGATTCATAAGGAATCGCTATTAAGGACTTGCAAAACGGGATTCATGTAGGAATTGCAAAAAATATTGCGATTCCTACATGTTCCTTATTTGCGATTCGCAAATTGCTAATCGCAAATAAGGAATAACTCCCCATGCATTCCTATGGGCCTACAGGCCTACAGGCCCATAGGAATGAATGGGGAGTTATTCCTTATTTGCGATTAGCAATTAGCTAATCGCAAATAAGGATGCGATTTCAAGGGTGCAGGGGTGTCCAAAGGACACCCTGTAGCACCCCTGAAATGTAATCTACATTGGGGTTGCGCACACACATGTCCAAAGGACGTGTGTGTGTAACATGCAACTTAGAAAAATGCATTTAAATGCATTTTTCTTAGTTTTTGCTATTTACCACGAGGTCTGACCTCTCGGTAAATAGCGGCCCAAAATTGCAATTTCGCAATTTTAAAATGATTCATGAATTGCATTTAAGGAATCTCAAATAGAGATTCCTTAAATGCAATTCTTCGCAAATGTGCGAATTCTTTAATAGCGATTTTTGCATTTGGGATGATGAATCCCAAATGCAAAAATTGCACTCGCAAAAGGCAAGATTCTGAGAATCTTGCCCTTTGCAAGTGCAATTTAGCTTGATGAACCAGGCTGTAACTGCTTTCAGCCAGCATGTCCGAAATATTTTTCTTGACGGTTGGTCAATTCTGCACTCTCTGAATGTAGGGCGTTTTTATAATGACACAACTGCTAATGTTGGCAACTGATATTAATTGCTGTAGCTAACAAGAGGTGGGTGGAGCTAACAAGTTAAAGGGGAGAGCCGAAACAGGGACGAGCCAAAAGTATGGCTCGGATCTTAGAGCCAGGGCACAAGCCGAGCCCTGAAAATGTTTACTATGTAAATCACTTTTGTTCCACTTTATTTAGCATTTTCCTAACAAACAAAAGCGACGCACTGAGTTCATTCGCAATTCAATATATGCATGAGTATATGATAAGCTAACATGGCTATCCCGCAATCACAGTCAAGGACGTGATAAATTGTACATTAAAAACAATAATTTTCGCTCTGTCCGACTCAAGCATCCCATCATTTCCCTTAGCTATTAACGCATCATTGACAGCCCTGATGACCCTGTATCCTGATGCAGAATAACCCCCGAACATGGGAAACTGTATAATCATATTGGTGTTTTAAGTGGTGCGTTTCCCACGCCCTCCTACCCCACACCTGTCAGTACAATGCCTTGCTCCTGTTGCATGGGGTATCTGCCTGTTGAGAGGATAGGAAGGTTCTGAGAGGACCCCAGATATCTTTAGGTCTTGAGGAGGGAGGGACAGTGTTGGCATATAGTTCACTCTTCATAGAGCATGATGCCAAGCTGTGGAGCCAGCTCTTGATCTTACTCGAGCGCCTGCTTCCCCAGTGTATGGCGACTTATCTCTTAGCCAACAATGAACAGATAGCAACAAACCTACGGACTTTCCTGGGGGAATTGGATTAGATAACCTAGTAAGGCGATCTCTGGTATAGGTACTACTGGCATCTTAATCATACTGCTTAGCGTCTTGTGTATGCCTGTTCAGAAGGTGTGTATGCCTGGGTATGTCCATGCAAGGTGTATGGAGAGTTGCATCTCTGACAACAATGTGATCTATTGGGATCCATCCGGTGTGCTTTAGCGGGGGTGATGTTCATTCGGCGTAAGAATTTGAAGTGGATCAGTTTGTGTCGGCTGTTGAGGGAGACATTGTTTGTGACTGGACAACATGCCGCCCATTGTTTGTCTGTTACAGGGTTGCCCAGGTCCACCTCCCAGGCGCTGCGTATCTTGTTGACGTTCACGGGGATAATGTCAGCGCACACCTTGTAGAGCTGAGACATGAGATGGACCCCCTTGGTACTGTCAATCACTATCGTAAGGGGGAGGAAGGATGCAGGTTCAAGTGGATATTCCGGGAACGTTGCCCGCAATGCGGAGCGTAGTCATAAATGTGTGGTCAGGGAATGCAGACTCGTCATCCGGGTCAAAAATGTGGCCCCCTGGATAAAAGTACCCATATTGGCAATGTTAAATTTAGTGCAAGTTTTTTGTACCAATTTTTCACCAGTAATGGGTAACCATTTAGCATTAGGGAGCGGAAGTGCTGAAGAGTAGAGTGTCAGGGTATTTGTTATGCGCACCAACTTAGTCCAGGCCCAAATGGTGGTTGCGACCGGCTGTATGTCTTTGGGGTCTCTGGTTATCCCTGTGGGTAGAACGGTAGCCAATGTGTCCGGGAGAACAAAACTGATTCCGGCCGCAGGAATGGAATCCTAGCGTCCGGGTGATACCATGTTTGTGAAAAGCTGCATTGTGACACTAAATAATACAGCTGCAGATCTGGAACACCATATCCTCCTCTGTTGCAGGGAAGCGTCATGACCTGCCAGCGCACCCTGGGTTTTCTGTTGCCCCACACGAGCTTGAGTAAGTGGGAGCGAAGCGGCAAAAAAATCTATTTGTGAGTGGGATCGGTATATTCTGGAATTGATATAAACATTTCGGCAGAGCATTCATCTTTATGAGGGCAACGCGACCCGCCATAGACAGTGGGAGCCTAAGCCACGTGTCTATTTGTGCCTCCAGTTTTGAGATAGCCATCCCATAGTTACGCCGGATGATCTGGTCTGACTCGAGGTGTATATGGGCACCCAGATATTTTCCTGAATCTGAACACCACTCCAGGGGGAACTCCAGGTCCCAGCTGGCTGTGCTACCTGTTAGGGTAAAAATCTCCGATTTGTGCCAATTTATACCCAGCCTGGAAAAAGTGCCAAATCTAAGTATTTCTCAAATAAGGGGGTCTAAATTTACCTGGGGATCACGAACATATAATATTGTGTCGTCAGCATATAATGAAACCAGTAACGGGCCTGTGGTGAATTTTAAACCTTCGGTGTAGGTGCTTTTCTTGAAAATGTTTAATGAGGGGGTCCATTGCCAAAATAAAAAGCTGAGGCGATAGCGGGCAACCTTGCCTCGTGCAACGCGACAAGGAAAAAGGCGCTGATAAGGCACCATTTAGCCAGAGCCTGGCAGTGGGTTGTCTATATAAGAGGGATGTGGTGGCGATGAACCCATTGGGCATCCCCATTCGCTGCATTATGGACAAGAAAAAGGGCCACTCTAAGGAATCAAAAGCCTTCTCTGTGTCCAGAAGGATCCGCGATATGTTTATCTAACATGTCGAAGCGCACATCTAAGGCCTTGAAACCCGCTCTCATTTCCTATAGTAGGGGCCCCAGCTGGGTGGTAGTGTCCTCATGGAGGGTGGAGGGCTGTCCGCCTTCCGCCATGTCGCCGGGGGGGTCAGTGACGGTCTCTGTGACTTTCTCAAAAGGGAGTAAGCGCTGCTTAGGGTCTTTGCAGCCCATGCCGCTGCAGCGCAGGAGAATGGATAGTAGGGCTGTGGAGAAGGGACCTCTGGTTGTGACTCTGGGAGGTTGCAGGGGACGGGGTGCTGATGATCCAAAGGCACGACAGGAGACCAGGCCAAGGTCATTTTACACGTCTGCCTGGCGGGTGGGTCCTGGCTGTGGCTGATAAAGGGAGTGAGGCAACTCCAACTCGAGTGGTAGCCCAGATGTATCTGTGGTGAATTCGGCAGAACAATGTAGGATCCAGGGCGTAATCAAGAGCGGGTGAAGTTGGTTGTTACCACTGTGTCTACAGCAGCGATGACCTGTCTGTAAATCGTAGTTGTGGTTGGTCCTCACATGTGGCTTTTGAGCAGAGAGGTGGCTGTTGAATGAAATTGCAGGCTGAAAAGGGGGGGGCGCACGGGCCGACCTCGGGAGCCAGCACACGGCAAAGATGGTGTCCTTAGGAGCGACGGCCCACGCTCGCGTCTTCTGGGCAGAGGGGAGGCTGCTCGGGCCAGCCCCGGGCGCCTGCACACAGCGCAAAAAGGTGCCGTCAGGAGCGCCGGCCAACCGGAGACAACAAGGGCCCAGGGCAAGGCCCGTACTGGAGCATGCGAGCAGGCCCTGTCTCCGTTCGCACCGGCTCGGGCTACCGTGAGGACACACTGCGCAGCACCTCGCAGGCGGCCAAACGGACCTCCCACACGGGGGTGCGCTTGCTGGACTAGTGTGCGGGCACACAGCGGCCCGGGAGTACGACCAGCGACTTACTGCACCACCACCAGTCGGGGTCCGCGCCGCACAATCACCTCGCCTCCTCTTCTTCCCCTCTCTGCCTCCGTCTCGCCGCCATCTTGCGCCCCGGTCAGGATCTCCTTCCCGGTTTTCAGCCCGCTCCACCGCTTATCAGGACTCTGCACAGCAGATGCTCATACCGGAACGTTGCAGCCCCCAATTCCAGGCTGCCGCATGATATTTGGCCGCCTAGGGGACTGGGAAAGGGCAAAGACGTCGCCTCAGTCGGGAAAGAATTAGCGCCTTGCGACCAGCTCGGTCCACGGCCTGGCCACACCCCCTACTATGTGATTCATAGACCAAACATCACATAAAATATGATCAAGACTCTTCTTTAGCATGTTGAACCTTTGGCTTAAATACGTCAGATTATAGCACTACACTGAGAAGTACTTTATAAAAGGTGATAATTTTTAAACGTGATCCTTCTAAGGAGCAAAACAATTCTCATGTAAACCCAGTTCTAGCCCAGAATATTATGAAGTAACAATCCTTGTTTTTACCTCTTTTTGTCCCTTTTATATACCGCAATCTCAACCAGAAGGTATTGAAGCACTTCACTTAAGCATCTGCTACATTACAGAAGGTCACCATTCATTTTTTAGGGATGGGGGAATTAAGTGATTTGCCCAGAATCGCAGGATGTTGAGCAACACTGAGACACAAACTGGATTCCTTTGGTCAAAAGTTGACGGCTCCCACCCTAACACGACGTCAAATGTACAGGAAGGGAGGCAGACAGAAGCCACAGGTTCCAACAGGGCCTTGAGTTGAGTTTGGGCCAGGCTCGAACTTTCGGTGACTTGCCCATTCTATGGCTAACTGTTAACATATGACCCACGAGCAACATATTGGCTCCCCCATGTAGTTTAAAAATAAAGAAAAAGCAGCTTACTTTGGGGTGTGGCATAACGGTCCGTGCTGGTTATCCAGTTTCGAGTCGGCGTTGGCTCAACATCCTGTGATTCTAGGCAAATCACTTAATCTCCCTGTGCCTATGGACAGCGCCTAGAGACCTTCACGGGTGATTAGCTGAGCTATATAAATCCACGTGTTATTATTTGATGACCTTCTGGAGCCTATTGGTGTTTTCGATATTTAACTCTCTCCCCTTGTTTCTTTTGACCATGTGGAGCACTCCTTTGCTCTTCCGGTTAGGTCTACACTTAGGTATGCCACCCAGTCGGTTTTTTATCGGCATGACCAGTATTTTGTCTGGTACAAAAACTTTGTAAAGCACGTATATTTTGTATTTTTAACATCTGTACATACTTTAACCAGTAAATATTAGTAGAATACGCTTCAGAATGTATTCTGGTGATACCTTAATGCTCGAAGGCTGATACTTAAAGTAAATAAAGTTGTCAAGGTCACTATAACGTTCTATTTCAAGTACCATACCTGGGCCTCTGCAAAATCATAAAACGTGAACCGATGAACTCTTTTTGCAATATTAGGATAACAAAAGACTGGGCAAAAAACACACAGCTCTAATATATTCCTTGCAGTTTGCATGCAGCTCTTTGATGACAGTTAATATGTAAGATTTTTAGTTATAAACGGAAAGTAAAATCCATACTATATAAATGTTAAAATGTATCATATAAAAATAAATAGTGTGAAAACTTGGAGCAGAAAATTACTTTTTCTTTCCTTCTTTGTTGCCAAAAAATTTCAGTTTGCCCACATTCTTAACACAGTGGTTTCATATAAAAACCGGTTAACAGATTTTTGTTTTTAATTGCTTTTTAATGATTTTAGTCTTAACATGATGCCATCTAATGTGCATATGTCAAAGGCTAACGAATTCATGAGAAAAGAGATGCACACCTAATCATCCATATGTAATCACTATTCTTTGATATTAGCGTTATATCGGCGTGCAAAAACCTGCTTCGCGCTTTGTCTCAGTGCGCTGTGACGTTGAACAGTTATACCACAAGGAAACCTTTTTTCTGGTTCCACCAGGCTGCACTGCCACATTCGTAGTTTGAGTCCAATGTATCAATTTCTTGAAATTTACTCTTAAATGTAATCCTTATTTCATCATACTTTTAATCCATTTACTCCATTCATTATCAATTCATTTTACTCAATGTTGTAAACGTTGTTATTTCATTGAAGCACAGAATTCCATGTAGGGTTTCACTTGTCATGTTTTTAATAAAACAGCCCAATGCATTTCGGGAAAACACTTCCCTTCATCAGGGGCATCTATAAATACAAAGAAACAACATTATAAGACTATGTTCGTAACTGTAAACTTGATTAACAATATAGCAACAACGTTTTCCGAAACTCGTTTATACAATGTAGCACTTTAAAAACCACATTCATGCCCTATTTTGTTACGTCATTGATATGTAACTCAGAGATTTCACAAACTCAATGCAACGGTTCCTAAACAATAACATAAGGACAAACATAAATCATTGTGCGCTTACCATGACATAAGAATCTCGCGTTTGTTAAAAACTTTTCTTCACCATGTGCCGAAGCACTGCTAGCGCGTAGCGCAGCCTTTTTGAACTGAACAAACTATTGCTTTTGTGTTTCCGCCCATACTTAAGCCTCTACTTCACCACGTGTATATGCCTAAACAGCTTTACTACTGACATTAACGAAGGACTATTCAAAAAGTAATCATTCCCGCACATTAGTTCCTGTAACTCCCACAATGCTATGTAATCGTGCCCATTATTGTTCTTTAACTCCGTAATCACCATATCTATTACACTGAAACTTCTTTGTTGTTAATCAGTCCACTTCTGTCTATTTTGTAAGAACAGTCCCTTGATTAGGTACTTTTCAATCATACTTCAACATGGAAGGAAGCCCAAGGTCTGTGTTCGTCACATATTTTAAGTTTTAAATGATTCATCTCTGGTAATCCTCGAGTCTTTGTTTTTCGGTCCTGGGTGCAATCTCATGGGTGAGACGAAAAAAATGACTGATTAACAACAAAGAAGTTTCAGTGTAATAGATATGGTGATTACGGAGTTAAAGAACAATAATGGGCACGATTACATAGCATTGTGGGAATTACAGGAACTAATGTGCGGGAACGATTACTTTTTGAATAGTCCTTCGTTAATGTCAGTAGTAAAGCTGTTTAGGCATATACACGTGGTGAAGTAGAGGCTTAAGTATGGGCGGAAACACAAAAGCAATAGTTTGTTCAGTTCAAAAAGGCTGCGCTACGCGCTAGCAGTGCTTCGGCACATGGTGAAGAAAAGTTTTTAACAAACGCGAGATTCTTATGTCATGGTAAGCGCACAATGATTTATGTTTGTCCTTATGTTATTGTTTAGGAACCGTTGCATTGAGTTTGTGAAATCTCTGAGTTACATATCAATGACGTAACAAAATAGGGCATGAATGTGGTTTTTAAAGTGCTACATTGTATAAACGAGTTTCGGAAAACGTTGTTGCTATATTGTTAATCAAGTTTACAGTTACGAACATAGTCTTATAATGTTGTTTCTTTGTATTTATAGATGCCCCTGATGAAGGGAAGTGTTTTCCCGAAATGCATTGGGCTGTTTTATTAAAAACATGACAAGTACCTAATCAAGGGACTGTTCTTACAAAATAGACAGAAGTGGACTGATTAACAACAAAGAAGTTTCAGTGTAATAGATATGGTGATTACGGAGTTAAAGAACAATAATGGGCACGATTACATAGCATTGTGGGAATTACAGGAACTAATGTGCGGGAACGATTACTTTTTGAATAGTCCTTCGTTAATGTCAGTAGTAAAGCTGTTTAGGCATATACACGTGGTGAAGTAGAGGCTTAAGTATGGGCGGAAACACAAAAGCAATAGTTTGTTCAGTTCAAAAAGGCTGCGCTACGCGCTAGCAGTGCTTCGGCACATGGTGAAGAAAAGTTTTTAACAAACGCGAGATTCTTATGTCATGGTAAGCGCACAATGATTTATGTTTGTCCTTATGTTATTGTTTAGGAACCGTTGCATTGAGTTTGTGAAATCTCTGAGTTACATATCAATGACGTAACAAAATAGGGCATGAATGTGGTTTTTAAAGTGCTACATTGTATAAACGAGTTTCGGAAAACGTTGTTGCTATATTGTTAATCAAGTTTACAGTTACGAACATAGTCTTATAATGTTGTTTCTTTGTATTTATAGATGCCCCTGATGAAGGGAAGTGTTTTCCCGAAATGCATTGGGCTGTTTTATTAAAAACATGACAAGTGAAACCCTACATGGAATTCTGTGCTTCAATGAAATAACATCGTTTACAACATTGAGTAAAATGAATTGATAATGAATGGAGTAAATGGATTAAAAGTATGATGAAATAAGGATTACATTTAAGAGTAAATTTCAAGAAATTGATACATTGGACTCAAACTACGAATGTGGCAGTGCAGCCTGGTGGAACCAGAAAAAAGGTTTCCTTGTGGTATAACTGTTCATATGTCAAAGGCACCACAGTCTTTCTTTTTATGGTTTGTCTGACTTCATCATGAGCATTTTATTACAACATTTTTTTCGTATTAACACATGATCAACTTAAACTATAGCAGTCGGCTGGTCTGGTCTTGTGCTCTTGTGTGTTGTCCCTGATGAGACGCTCGGACTGGCCCGCATCTATTAGCTGCTTCGCTCCAGACGTTCCCTTTGCCCGTATCGAGCCCTGCCATACTGGGTCGACTTTGTTGGAGGGGTCTGTGGTACTACTGTGTCAGTGGTTCTCCTGCCACTCTCGTGTTCATATTATATTTAATCCTTCATCTGTCAACAGCATATTAACATACTCAAATTGCATGTGTTGTGTGCCTGATTTTCAGATGATTCAGAGGGTCGTTTATCTGTTTCTGTGATTCGATTTGTCGAAAAGTGTTCTGGTCCTGTCTCCGAGCTTCTAAATTATATCTCTGTGTTTATTGTAAGTCCTAACAAGGTGATCTCTCTTGTTAACAGCAGACCGAAAAAGCTTTTGCACTATACACAGCACGGGGTACTTAAAAAGCTGGCCACCCACAAAAATGGGTCTTGATGAAGACAACGAGCCGGATAATGAAGGTTGCAACCTGAGCTGTTTAGTCGCAATTGGACGTTTGCATCCTCATATTGTTCCACAACCTCTCAATGGTGAAATAAGAGTTAAATCAACAGAGTATGTTTCACGACATGCCATAGATGGAAAATTTGTTTTCGTAGACCAGAGGTAGGAAAAAATGTCAACATTGTTTTATTGTAACTAAGGAAGGGGTTTACCAATGTTTCTTTGCTCTGCCCTATGTTTGTGTCTTACGTGAACAAGTATTAGCAACGTTTCCCTAACTAAAACCAGACCTGTTGTCTTCCAGCATTGTTTGTTCAAAGATGGAGGTAGTTAATGAGAATTTTCTCATGTTTTATTTTCTTTAGGTGGCACTTAGGAACTTCACAATTCAGTGTCTTGACTATTTAAGCTTTGCTCATTGAACGTTGTAATGTCGCTAGTTATTTTGTATTATTATCCTTCATGTTCTCTGCATGTATATTTACATTTTATACTATATGTAAGTAAACATGATTTGACATCTATAGGCATGTCCGTGGTAGTAAGAATGTATACTGTTGCGCAGACAGGCAATATTTCTATGCATACTTGTGACATATTTACAAATGGTGTGCTTCAGTTCATAGGGGCTGATTTCGCGTTGGTCGGACTGCCACCGATAGGCCATCAGTGGCGGTCCAACTGACCGACAGCCCTTCGATCCGACAGATGGATTACAATACCGGGGGTCGGACCACAAGCTGCCAGAGGGAGACTGCCGCTTCCGCCACAATCTCGAATCCTGACAGGATGGCAGTCGGAATCGTAGTCCCGAAAAGAGGCAGTGTCGAGGCAGGCACCGCCGTCGCGATTACAATATCCCTTTCCGACAGCCCTTTCTCTTCGGATAGACCGCCATGAAAAGGATGCTGAAAAAGGGTTTTGGAGGGCCCCAAACAGGGCTCGTGAGCCACAACAAAGTGGTTCTGGGGACACGTGTGGTGCCCCCACACACCTCCATGCACTGTTTGCCATGCACCCTGTGGTGCATGGCACACGTTGCAAGAAGAACCTGTCAGGTGGTCTCCTGACCGCCACGATAGCTGTCGGCAGTCCGACCGCGCAGCAACATAATGATGCCCATAGTTAGGGAATAATCCTATTCCTTTACAAGACATATCATGCTCTGAATTGAGAAAACTATAAAAATTCAAAATACAGTTTTACTCCATTTTCAAAACTTATTTTGAGGGATAAACTCCAGCATAAATCAATTTTATATGCTTCACCAAGTGTACTTTTAAAAACGCTTTGAATCGGATTAAAAAAAAATATTTTTTAGGTAACTATTTGAATCTAACTTCACCTAGATATATATTTCTGTCACCTTTTTGAAAATTCTCTGCCCACAGCTGCAGAACTTAACAAATCATTAAAGAATTTCGTTTTTATGTTGTATTTTACTTTTTACATGGTTACATGATTGATTCTTCATCACCATGATTTGTATGCACTAAGCTACACAATACATTTCTTCATATTTTGGTTTCTGTTCACGAATGCATGTACTGGTCACGAATGACTTGAATACATAAATCCTACCTTGAACACAATCAAGCATTGTAGATTGGGCCTTGGCAAACTGATGTGATAACTAATTAAAAAAATATATCTATATTCCATGTATACACCACAAAAATAAAATGGAAAAAAGATGAAAACATGCTGTCATCAAAACTTGACTGCCTTATGCCTGCAATAATAATTTTAAAATTAAAAACTATTAACCTCTGCAGCAGTTCTGCTACCAATATTTTTCAAACAACAAACCTTTCAGTAGTGCCACACATTTCGTTTTTATTATTATTACTATTTATGAAGCAGACAAGATTAAATCACCACCTAATCAAGCACTCAAATTACAGGCAGCTATAATATTACAATGGCACTTTAAAACATAGACATTACTAAGGAGTGCAGGCAAAATAAGTAGCCGGTATCTAATATTTTTATGAAAATATAAAAAAAGAACTGGCAGCTTTGCAACTGAAGAGAACGGAACTATTTTTTGACAGACGTGAACATTGTGAGCACACTTAGCGCAGTCATTTAAAGCGTAGGGAGCCAATGGGTGAAGTTTGCTGACCCAGTGCCCCATGCTATATGCTGTGGTAGGTGAAAGCAAATTTTAAACAACAGTTTAACAAACCAATGGATGAAGGCATCTGACCGAAAACCCCTCTGTGCACATATATGTACTATCCATTTTGTATTTTTATTTTAGAAAAACAGTAGTCTGGCGAGAAAGTTAAAGCTGTCACAAATGCCAGATCTATAAATTTACTTGTCTACTGTCATTGACAAATCAGTGTATTGAAGGATTCAGTTGTGACCAAGACCTAAGGAACGAATACAAATTAACAATACTGACTGAGTGTATGGAAATAAGTGAATGATTTCATACTCGGTTTGCTCACTATCTCACTCTTGATTAAAAACTTGGTAAAATATGTTCTGAGAGGCACTTGTGTCGATCACTTTGGACATGCATTTTTGTATGAAAGGACAAATATCCATTACATTTTATTAGGCAAGTATCATTAAACTATTAGACTGTAACTAAAAATAAATTATGGGCCATACATTGTAAATATGAACTGAAAAATGTCAACCAGTCAAGGAACCCAATTCTGGCATTTAGTCTAAACTTTTACTAGAGAAGGGAGTACAGGTTGCTTTGTAGCAAGGTCGCCTGCCTCCGCTGCAGTTTAAGGGACAAACACTATTTAGGCAGAATGGGGATCAAGTGAATCCAAGACCTATGTATATTTGTAAAATGTTCTGATTATGTGTCATTTAGGACTTACACCGTAGGTGATGTAAATGGTTGGACCTCTGACACGTTATACATTGACCATAATGATTAAAATACCAAACAAATTCTGATTCAGCCAGATGGGACTAATTTCATACAGTGGCTGATTTAGCACATGCCATGCCAGTCACAGCCACGGGCTGCTGTGCTTTAGTAATGGCGTCACCCTGTGCGACAATGTTTGTTGGCGCTCCCCATTGACCACCTCTGCCACAGATTTCCTCACTACCACCATTTGACAGTGCCCCTCAAGTCTCCTTAACCCCTGTCTCTTAGATTAATTTAGTTTTAAAGCGCCACTCAGACCAGTTTAAGATGCCGCAACACTTTACATCACACACTCATAGCACAGAGACAGTCATACACTTGTACATGATTGTATAGGAAATGTTACATAAGACAGAGGCTTACAAGGTGTAGGAGTTACATGTCATCCATTCTAGTAGGCAGTATACTTTGAGTCCTTGGTCTGGAAAAACGCAAATTCAGAATTTAAAATGTAACACCATTGTTAGGGGTTTTCTTTACTAATAATAATTGATTTCTACCTAAATGAATCCTTTTTGCAAAAATAGGATAACGAAAGACAGGGCAAAAAACACATCACTCTAATACATTCCTTGCAGTTTGCATGCAGCTCTTTGATAACAGTTAATATGTAAGATTTATACTTATAAACTGCAAGTAACAAAAGGATCTCTTTGACAAAAGTGGCAACCCATTGTTCAATTTATACTATATGCACTTTGTGATCTGAATGGGACACGTTCTTTGTAGCAGGCATATTAACCGTCTGCACTACGAGTCAAAATTTCTTAGGCAAACCTCCGGTTTCTCCCCAGGAAGAACATTAATCAAATGAGTTCTCTTGACATTTTTATTGCTAGTGCTTTTAGAACAATAAATATGGCGCCACCTCCCCTAGTTAGCGCCCGGTGCGATGGCACGGATCGTACCACCCTCGAGCCAGCCCTGCTGCTGGGCAGAACTCTCCATCCACAGTTTGAAATTTAGAGCTGCTCAAACAAGTTCTATGAAAACAAAAACCCCATGAAGAGGAAGTATATTTCATTAATATTGTTTCAAGAATTATATTGTGGTTGACCGTATTGTTGGATGTATGAATTCAGATAAACTATGTTGGCTTTCCGCCTCACATTGGCTACTTAGGGGGTTATTACGATATCTGGGGAATCACTTCCGCCCAACACCAACTCGGTCATGAGACCAACTGACACCCGGTCGGCGGTCCCGACCGCCCCATTAGTTTGCGACCGAACACATGTTTGGTCACATTACTATATTTCACTATGGGATTAAGCAGTACGGCTGTAAACCGGCTGTAATGCATGCTCTCATAGTAAAAATGCAAGGTGCGGTTCATCCCTGTACCCCGTGGCAGGCACCTCAAGGTGCTTGCCAAAAGGTGCAGGGATCAACAGGGGGGCACCATAGGTTCCCCCTAGGCCTCCAACCGGAGGCCGTGCACCATAGGCGGCCCTGCTGTAGACCCCCTAACATGCTTTCTGACATGGTTTCCATGTCAGACAGACCAGCATGGAAACCATGTCGGAAACCGTGCAATGTAATCTTAAGGGCGGAAAGAGCTGCCCTTGAGATTACAGGCTGCATTCCAACTGGATGACAGGCTCTCCGAGCACTTCGGAAGCCAGCCAGAATGACTGGTCGGAGTCCTTTCCGACCGCATCTATCAAAATGAGGTGGCCGGAAAGGAATCTGACCGGCCCATTATGATGCAGCCCTAATGGCTCTGACTGAAGGTCTGAGCTTTTACGGGCCGTATCATAATCGGCCCCTTAATGTAGCATCCAAAGCTGATGTAGAATTCAGATTGTGTTTATTTGTGGTGTACAAAGTGTTAACCTAGTCATGAGAACAATAGAGTACTTTAAATGGATATATGGATTAACAATTTAAATGTGTATCCTTGTTCATTTATTCCTCAAAGACACCTATTCCTGTTTGTTTTTAGGGCAACCGCTATACTGGGCTACTTACCGCAGGAACTCTTAGGAACTTCATGCTATGAATATTTTCATCAAGATGATATAGGACATCTTGCAGAATGTCATAGGCAAGGTAAATGTATTCATGTTGTGAAATGCATTTAATTATACTGTTCCTAATAGAAAAGCCATATGAAAAACAATCCTCGGGTCAGCAAAAAAAAAAAGAAATGAATTATGGAAAAGAACGTATAGTAGTGTAAGGGACTGCATTCGTGAATTTACACATGATTAGCTACATGGAGAAGAAGAAATGGGAAAGCAGACCAATTTAGATATTGCCAAGCTGGATTGGAAGCAATCATCTTTGCATTTTGAATGTTATCTTGTCATGGCAGAAGAATTCCTGAGAAGTACTCAAGCAAGATACTAAAATTACTCCCACAAAACGTTATAAACCATATAAAGCTTTTGAGTTACACACTCTCATTAATCTACCAGTTTGAGTGGCATCTTAGCTAAAAAAGGAACTGGATGGTTTTGTGTCACACGTTTTAGCTAGCCCATCTAAAGGTAGATTTAACTTATAGGCCACTTTTCACAACATCCCAATGATCCTGCATCAAACCAGGCCAGCTTTTACCGCTTCCACGAAGGTAAGAACTCACAAGTACTAGGACCTGTCTGTTTTTACTTAAAATCTATCTTAATTGTTGATTTTGCTTAATTTTTACTTGTTTTGACTGACTTTATTTGGTATGGCAATCTTGACTCAAAGCAATGGTTGTTTAAAATACTTTTTTTACCATCAGTGGCGGCGGCACGGATCAGGGGTGGCAGGGTGGGAGTGGAGGGCGGAAAGGAGAGTACAAAATGATGACAAAAAAACTACCTCTTCATTGCTTCTCCTCCGTGGTCGCCACGTCTCTCCTCCATCTTCTTGCCGCGTCCCTCCTAGCCAGGAACAGGGTACTCATCCAGGCTCCCCTGACCAATCACAACGTTACAATGCAGCTCTGTGATTGGTCTGAGCGTCGTGGTTTGGCATTCAGCGAGGGAATGGGAGCCTGGGCATGTTCTCCACCCAGGCTGTAAAGAAACCTGGATGGAGAACATGCAAAATACGCATGACTGTTTGGCCGATCAATCAGTCACTGCGCACTTACAGCGTGCCCACCACTCCTCCCCCCTGCTCTGAGAGCAGAGCAGCCCTGCCAGCAAAGACGCCGCAGCAGGAACAAATAAAACGATAATAACGTTATTACCATTTTATTTTACCTTTATTTCCACTGCTGAAAGCAGTTGGGCGAAGCCCCTACACTTTAGCAGTTTACCATATACATTGTCATTAAAACCTCTGAACACAAATGTCATCGGGCTTCAGTCTCCATTTATGTCAGTGGATGGGCACTCAAATAATGTAAGAGTTGGGGTTTATGCACGTTTTATGCACAGGACTGTAATGCAAGGACCTTGTTCCTTTGTACTGAGAAGCTCTGTCACGTTTCCAGCGTTTACTACATTGGAGGGAACATATTAAGTTCTATCTTTGGGTGGGCCTTTTGTTATTTAAATGGAAAATACATATATCCATCTTCAAGTTTAAGTCTTCCGTTATAAATTTCACAGCGTCAGACTTTTAATGTGTTGAAGGATTGTAAAGCTCACTAGTGTTAGACATGGCCCTGGTTCTGTTTTCTCCCACAATATAATAGTGTTGTAGTTCTGGAATAAACAAATTAGACTAGCATGTCTGTTAAAGGGGCCAATCATGTTAGTGTGCACAAAGCTGTGACCTTTTGCTAGAATGCCAGGTTCCACAATGCATGAAAAAAGTTTCTCCTGGGAAAGTTTTACACCATGCTCAAGTCAGTAATGTTTATAAGTCTCAACCCTACAATCTCGCTTTAATTGTTTCACAACACCATACCATTAATCATACCTTGGGACTCCAATAGTCAATTATGTGGAACAATACACAAACACCACTGAATTATAAAAATACACAATCTACTTTTAATAAAAATTATACATTCAATATAAATCAAGCAGTAGTTGAAAAATCCTCTTTAGAGACGAATTCTACAATACATATAATTAAAAAACACACAAATGTGTCCACAATGACGATCCTAAAAACTAGAGAGCAAACAGACAAGAAAGTGCAAAATCATAAAAGCATCCTCATTTACATTACTCCACATGGAACTGGATATAATTTCATGCAAGTGTCCATTAATCATATCATCAATATGGCACCCGTGTGGTTCCTTGGATGTAACACTTTGTGGTGCGTCGACGCGTTTCGGTGGCCTATGAGTTAATATGTACCACCTTCTTCAGGACAATGTGTAAAGATAGCTCTCTCCCCACAACAGCAAATATGTCCTCTCAGAATCTCAAAAGAGTTCCAAAAGATGTTGACCGCAAGTATCGTTCAGGCAGGATCCCAAGGTCCTCCAAAGATTGTTTACTGTTGATGCTCAGTAAATTTCGGTAGCTGTCCCATCTGTTGTAAAAGAGTACAAGGTAAGCGGGGCTCTTAAAGCTCCAGACGCTTCTTGATGTCAATATTTCCTTTGTTGTATAAATATCAGGAACAGGCGGGGCTCTTAGAGCTCCAAACGGTTCAAAAACTCAGATATCAAAGGTCCCTTGCCCGAGGGGTAGACTTTACTTAGTGAAGGTGAGAGATCAGAGTCTTCTCTCAAGGCAGAGACTGTATAGGTCATAGGTTCCACAAGACGAACTATCTATCGCGCATACAGATTCTGCCTCCCATAAAATTTAAAGAGGGGATGAACATTGGGAGAAATAAATATATTTGACGCCCAAGCCCATGACATTACCGAATTCGTATAAATACAGATGACCTATACAGTCTCTGCCTGGAGAGAAGACTCTGATCTCTCGCCTTCACTAAGTAAAGTCTACCCCTCGGGCAAGGGACCTTTGATATCTGAGTTTTTGAATCGTTTGGAGCTCTAAGAGCCCCGCCTGTTCCTGATATTTATACAGCAAAGGAAATATTGACATCAAGAAGCGTCTGGAGCTTTAAGAGCCCCGCTTACCTTGTACTCTTTTACAACAGATGGGACAGCTACCGAAATTTACTGAGCATCAACAGTAAACAATCTTTGGAGGACCTTGGGATCCTGCCTGAACGATACTTGCGGTCATCGTCTTTTGGAACTCTTTTGAGATTCTGAGAGGACATATTTGCTGTTGTGGGGAGAGAGCTATCATTTCACATTGTCCTGAAGAAGGTGGTACATAATAACTCATAGGCCACCGGTAACGTAAATGAGGATGCTTTTATGAATTTGCACTTTCTTGTCTGTTTGCTCTCTAGTTTTTAGGATCGTCATTGTGGACACATTTGTGTGTTTTTTAATTATATGTATTGTAGAATTCGTCTCTAAAGAGGATATTTTAACTACTGCTTGATTTATATTGAATGTATAATTTTTATTAAAAGTAGATTGTGTATTTTTATAATTCAGTGGTGTTTGTGTATTGTTCCACATATTTGACTATTGGGGTCCCATGGTATGATGAATGGTATGGTGTTGTGAAAAAATTAAAGCGAGATTGTAGGGTTGAGACCTAAAAACATTACTGACTTGAGCATGGTGTAAAACTTTCCCAGGAGAAACTTTTTTCTTACTAACCTGTGGTACCCCTTCTCTTGGGTGTGGGGTCGCTCCCATTCTTTATTTGTTCATCTTATTTATTTGTTCATCCACAATGCATGAAACATTATGTTTTGGAAATTTGATGGTGTTTTATGTTACTGCGAATGATCTGTTTGTATGCTCAGTAGAGTTGTGGTTATAGTGGCGATCTCATAGTCACCTCATTGTATTTTGCTGAATTTTGTGTTTTATCAGAGGATTTGAATGTTTTGACAGTCTGGTAGTTAACAGTCACATAAGATAGTTGTCAATATCCAGGCATCCCATGTCTGTTTTAAGGTTCAGTTATATTTTATTGGCTTAAGAACAACCTAAACCAAGTTTTCTGGCCAGAACCTGTATCTCAACGAAGAGCAACTGAATATTTATTCAAGCTTCTCATATCTCCCAACCGCAACACCGTTTTTGCAGGGATTACTTAAGAACTCTGAACTGTGATGTGTCTAATAGGATATACGCCTTTATATTGGTCTCCTTTATAGGTCGTCATTATTCATAGCACACTAAGTACCTGGGGCATGTGAGCTCTCTCACTTCAGAAGATTTGGATTGTAGTAACAGGATCCCATTGTGATTCATAGTGCTTCAAAGTTCCTGTAAGAGTGTTAGTTATTTTTTCCATGCCCAGAATGTACCAAAGACTATCCAGCCATCCCCTTCTTTTAATGTAAAGGGTACGTTTTTGGTTTGCCACTCCTAATGCCACATGTGGTGGGAGCTTCAGGATCTGAATTTGGAAGATCTTGTTAATCGTGTCTAAGATGCTTTTCTAATCTGTCTGCCAATTGAGGATGATCCACAGAAGGTGAATCAAAGTGCCAACAGATGTACAGACTCTCAGTGTTGCTTAACCCATCATAAACACTGCCACTCTTTTGGCGCCGGTTCTCTGTTCGCTTCATTCTGCCAATGCTTTTATCCATGGATATTGGGGATTCTTGTGCTCTGTGACTGTAATTGATTGAAATCTGAAAGAAATTGTTATCGTTTTTGTGAGACAACAGTCAACGTTCAGATTTAGTGAGGGGTCTACAGGCCTGTAACTTAATAGAGGGGTGTAAGATCGACTGCCTAATCTGCAGGTGCCAGAACCATTGTTATCCCAGAAGGTCATATTCTGAATGCATATTCATAAAAGTTTTGATTTCTAAGCCTATTCCTTTACACATTCCTGTCTCCAAATCTCAAGCCTACTGTCCTTATATGTGGCATTAATACTGGTTTTCCAAGAAATGCTGATTGGGGGATGGGAACATGGTGAGGTTGTCCATTACTGCCAGGCAATTCCAAAGTTTCAGGGTCGCTCTCATGACCGCAGAGGAGTATATTATCCTTGGTCTGTTCGTTTTAGGCTTCCAAGGAACCAGTTTGGTCCATAAAACACCAATGTTTCTCCAATTTAGATTGAATCTATTCTACCACATATTTTAACTGGGAGGCATAGTAGTTTTGTTTAATGTCTGGCAGTCCCATTCTATTTGTCCTATTAGGTAATTGTTGTGTTCTTATTGCCAACCTGTGTTTTTTTCCCCTATCCGTACAAAATTGTCCAGTAGCACTGATTTTTATTTTTATTTTTAAATTGGGTTACCACTTTGCCCTTCATAAGCCGAGCCTTTAGTCTTAGTGGCAAGGACTTGAGAAAGCATCATAGCTCACCTCATGGTGGGGTGTACCATTGATGCAGTTTGCATTCCCAAGTCCAGAATAGTGCTGATCGACCACTGGAATGGGAATTGCTGTTTGAACTCTGTGACTTGATCTTGGCAGTCTGTAAACTTCCTCGGGGTTCCTTATTTCTTGATTTACATCTGTGCAGTTTACTGAAAACAGCCATATCCTATTATATTGATTAATGCCATCAAAGGTGTTGGACAGGGGTATCCCCAAACATTTTGCCTTCTTCCTCCTATTATATCTGACCTGTTTTTATTGGTATTTACATAACAGGAAAATTCAATTAGACAATAAGGCAATATACTGGAGGGCTGGTTAAGTAAAGGTAGATCGATGATCAGTGACTTTGGTACCTTTACTATACCATATAATGTCTTGGAAGTGCAGTGTAAATTTGGCTCAAATAATCTAGATTTTTACAATTTCTTGAGACTGAAAGTTGTATTTAAAATGGTCAGACTTCATGAGCATGATCTGCCACAGGTTATAACAAAATTATCAAAACTTGTCACTTAACATCTAAAATCTAGAGACTGCTATGTCAAGAGACCGCTAAATTCAACTTGGCTTTCCAGAGACTTGGGAGAAGGACATACGTAGACTACATTAACTGAATTCTTGAGCTTTAAATTGTTGCAAATGTAGAATTGCCTTTCATCTCCAAAATTATCCCTGCCATGTCGCCAAACACACGAAATTCTAGAACCCAGCAAGAATGCATAAACTAGACATTCTCCCATCAGACTAATTTTCATAAAAACTAGTCGAACCTTTATGGCAAGAAATGTCCAAGCGCATTGGTAAGATACATAGATATTAATTTAGAACCAAGCTCTGTGTGTTTGGAAATCCATGCACCTTCATTTTGACATGATGGTCTCGCTAGGAATCTAAGTGATACTGGGAATCAGCTGGTAAAGTTTCAATCATACTTTGTAGTCAGGCTTGGTTATTCTGCGTTCCTGAGCCTAACAATGCTTTCTTTTTTTTTTTCACAACAAAATTTTATTGATGGGTCAAAGAGAAGCAGACATGTGGCTCCCCACAAGCAGGAGAGTGCCACCAAATATCAAGACATGTTTTGCATCATCACAAATCGCAGACAATGATACGGATCAAGCAAGTCCCTCCCTCCCCTACCCTCCACCCCCATCCCCAACAACCCAACTTCCCAACTACCCACCCCTTATCCCGCCCTAACCCATTGCACGTGATCATATGAAATCTCCATCACCTGGACTTAACATGCCCGGTACCGTGTATCTCCCTAGGTCTGTGGGCCAACCGCCTCCTGCCATTCATCCTCCAGTTCTATCGGAGGGTCCAGGAACAGTCCCCTATACTCCGCCCACCTCTTCCAGATCTTATAATGCTTACGGGGGCATCCTCTGGCCTCAAACACCGGGCGCTCCAGCCCCATAAAGTAGTCTAAGCCAGCCTTCCATGCACACAGCGGGGGGGCTCGCACTCCCTTCCATGCCCGTGCCAGGTCCCTCTTGGCCACCACCAGTCCCAGCAGTAGGAGATGACGCTTATAGATATTCCCCCCTACACCCTCCAGTATATGAAGAATCCCTAATCGGGGGGTGCGGGGCAGATCCCATCCCAACACCTCAGACAAACAAGCCCAGACACCATTCCAAAAGCTGGTAAGGCGCGCACAGGACCACACCGTATGCAACAACGTACCCCTTTCAACACCACAACGTAGGCACTCTGGGGACACAATCAGACCCGCCTTCCACAATCGCTCCCGGGTGTAGTAGGCTCTGTGCAGGTATTTGAATTGGATGAGACGCAGTCGCATCGCAATGGCTGTCCCTCGCGGGGACTCCAGAGCCTCCCTCCAATCGTCTTCATCCAGGGGTCCAATGTCTTTCTCCCATGCGTCCTTAAGGGGAAGTAGGGAGGAGGAACAATGAGTGACCAGGGTTTGATAGATGCGGGATACCTTCTTATCGCCGAGGTCCCCCATAAAGACCTTCGCTTCCACTGGACTGAAGTCCGGCAGTGACTCCAAGCCAGCAATGTTAGGTGCCAGCGCGTGGCGAAATTGAAGATAGCGATAGAATTGGGTCGTGGGCATATGGAACTCGGTCTGGAGCTCCTGGAACGACTTCAGGGTGACCCCGGACAGTACATGTCCCAGCGACGAGATGCCGATGGCATCCCATCCACCGAACCTGGTCAAGGAGGCCAATCCAGGAAAACGTCCATTCTGCCACAGTGGAGTCTCCGCCGTAAGTCTACCCCACCAGCCCATGCGACGCAGCGCCTGTCGCCATATAACAAACACCACACGCGTAACGCTCGGAAGTTTTTTCCGTAGTTTGGCCGAGCACAGAATCGTGTGCAGAGTGCTGTCGCCCATCAATGAGCGCTCCAGGGCATATGCCGGGTCTCCCCTGTCCCCATACCACCACTCATTGAGTATAAGCAGGTGTGAGGCCTGATAATAAGACAAGAGGTCAGACGTGGCCAAGCCCCCACAATACGTGGACAGGAAGCAAGTCCGCAGTGCCACCCTGGCAGCACCCCCAGCCCACAGAAAGTCGCCCAAGACCGAATTAACCTGCCGAAACCACTGAGGAGCAATAGGGTGTGGATGGTTCTGCAGTTGGTATAGAAGGCGCGGGAGCGCGACCATTTTGAAAATGGCGGATCGACCGAAGATAGTGAGGGGCATCCGGGACCACGTTTTAACATCCGTCTGGGCCCTCTCCCACACCGGGACCACGTTACGTTCCCAAGCAACAGCCGCGGAGTCAGATAGGAACACTCCCAGATACTTCAAGCCCCCTACTGCCATCTGTAGCTCCGACGTCCAGGAGTCCGCCACACTGCCGCCACCCAACACCCACAAGGTGGATTTACGCGGGTTGAGATAGAGGCCCGAAACCTCCCCGAAGACACGCATAATCTCTAAGACTCGAGGGCCCGATCTGTCCAAATTTGTAAGGAAGAAGAGGACATCGTCTGCATACAGAGCAATTCTAGTGTATCACCCCAGTCAAAGCCCCGCATCTGTGCGTCAATACGGACCCAGGAGGCCAGAGGCTCCATAGCGAGCGCAAATAAATACGGGGAGAGTGGGCACCCCTGCCGGGTCCCCCTGCCGATGGGAAATTTCTCAGATATCGCACCGGAGACCCGCACCGAAGCCGTGATGTCCGTGTATAATAGTCTGACGTAGGAAATAAACACCGGGCCCAAGTTGAGGCGAGGCAGGAGAGCGAACAGGTATGTCCAGCTGACCGAGTCAAATGCCCTGTCAATATCCGCTAGTAGCAGTGCTGCCCTCTGCCCCGTGTCCCTCACTGCATCAATCGCCGCCTGTGCCCGCCTGATATTGTGCCGCGTCGCCCTATGTGGCATGAAACCGGCCTGATCCGGATGGACCAAGTCAGTCACATAGGGGAGAAGGCGGTTCGCCAAGGCCTTAGCCAGCAGCTTAGCCTCAATGTTGAGCAAGGATATCGGGCGATAGGAGTCCCGCCTGTCCGGGGGCCTGCCGGGTTTTTGGAAAACCACAACTCCGGCATGTCGCCAGTCAGCTGGCAGGCTGCCCCGCGATCGTGCCGCCTCCAGTGCACGCATGTAATGGGGACCCAATTGAAGGTGGAAACGTTTATAAAATTCACACGGGAACCCACTGGGCCCCGGCGCCTTCCCTGCATTGAGCTGTCCCAACGCCTCTTCCAGCTCCTCCGCCGTCAGGGGGAGGTCCAGCGCCGCCCTGGTCTCATCGGAGACCGTCTTCGGTGGCAGGTCTCCAATAAATTTGTCAATTGCGTCCGCTGACAGGCAGTCCCGCGGGGCATAGAGGTCCATATAATACTGGGCGAAGTTTGGCGCCAGCACCGCCGGGTCCATGATCGCCACGCCTTCCCCATCTGTGAGACCCGGCAGCGAGCGCGGCTGGACCGCATATTGACACAGCCTATGAAGCATGGTACAAGACTTGTCCTCCCACTGATAGACTCTACTGCGCGTGGCCAGCCACGCCTGCCGAGCCTCGTCCATCAGCACAGAGGCATACGACCGCTGCGCCTGCAGGAGCAATCGCAATGCTACGTCATCACCCCCTCCCCGGCACCGTTCTTCTAGAGTTTCCACCTGTGTGGCCGCCGCAGTGATGGTCCCTCTACGCTCCCGACGGGCCGCCGCACACCATGCAATATCTATACCTCTAATCGTGGGCTTCATGGCCTCCCAGACCACTATAGCGTCGACGTCGTCCACTAAATTTTCCTGCCAATAATGTGCAATCGCGCTCCGCAGGTGTTGGACGAAGCCGGCCTGCTGAAGGTGCCACGAAGACATTCTCCACCGGAATGGCTGACGCTTCGAAAGCAGTTCTATCCTGACGGCCACAGGGGAGTGGTCCGACAGCCCTCTAGGCAAGATCCCAGCCTCCCGCACTCTGTCCAGGGACGCATGGGGCACAAAAACGTAATCCAGGCGCGAAAAGGAGCCATGTACAGCCGACACATAGGTGTATTCACGGGCCTTGGGATGCATATGACGCCACACATCCACCCATCCCATCCCCTCCGCCATCGCATTCAACCGGGTAGGGGCAGCAGCCGCAAGTACCCCTTGCATTCGTCTACGATCCATACAAACATCCATCACCTCATTCCAATCACCTCCCAGCACCGCCAAGGACTCGGGGATCTCGGCCCATACCGCAAACAATTTCTTGGACAGGGACCACTGCAATGGCGGAGGGGCGTAGACACTCCCAAAAACCACAGGTTCAGCACCCACCAACCCTTTGATGAACACGTATCGACCCTGTGGATCTATCCATTGTTTCTCGTGGACATAGGCCAATCTACGATGCACCAAAACAGCAACTCCCCTGGACCCCCTGGAGAACCCTGCGTGATAGACTTGTTGGTAACCAAACCTCTGCAGGCTCAGTACTTTCGTTCCCAGCATGTGCGTTTCCTACAACAATAACACATCCGCTACCTCCCTCTTCCCCCATCTCAAAATCGCCCCCCGTTTGATCTTGTCAAGCATTCCCCTGACATTCCAGGTAATCACACGCATGGACTCCCTGGGGAGCCCCTGGAGCGGCGCGTCAGCCATAGTCAAGGGTAGCAAACGCGGCAGGACCCTGGCACCACACCCAGGTACACAGCACCATCAATGGCAAAACATCAGAAATCACGTGCAATCCCCCCCGTCCTCCCCCAAACCCCCCCAAAACAACAACAACACCACTGTCCAACGTGCCCCCAACTGCACCCCCCCATCCAGTCTTAGCAGTATACTCAACAGTCAATGAGCGGCACAGTGGAACACCTCGGAGCAACTCTTCCCGGCCGGGGTTCATGGTAGACGTAGACCGGCATATGCCCCCACCGGCTGTCAGCGGCCTCTTCCAGAGTGATCAGAGTCAGTAGGCGCAGCAGAAGGAGATCCACCGCGAGAAGCGGACCGTTTCCGTGATCGTGACTTCCTCTCCCTCCTGGGCCTGGCAGCCTGGTCTTCCCGATCCTGCGACGGCTCTCGTGAACGTCCCGGGTTCAATCCAGGCTGATCGTTCGGCCTGATTCTCACCGTCTCATCAGTCCATTTGAAAACGGCCTCTGGGGTATGAAAAAAATGAGTACGGGATTGAAAGAGCACCCGTAGGCGAGCTGGATAAAGCAATGAGTACTGGATCTTCAAGCCCCGGAGTTTCGCCTTGGCGGCTATGAAGGAGTGCCGCTGCTGTTGCACGAGTCTAGTGTAGTCCGGGAAGATCATAATTTTCTGATTTTCGAACAGAAGAGAGTCTTTGGCCCTCGCTTCCTGCAGAATGGCGTCTTTGTCATGAAAGTTCAAGAGCTTGGCAATCACGGGTCTGGGCCTCTCTCCCGCCGGCGGCTTCTGCGTCAGGGCTCTGTGGGCGCGTTCGATCACGAAACAGCGGGACAGGGCCTCCGGGGGGAGCCAACTCTCCAGCCACTGAGTCAGGAACTGTTCCATATTGCCCTTCTCACACCCCTCCGGAAAGCCCACAAAGCGTAGGTTGTTTCTGCGTGCCCGCCCTTCGGCATCCTCGACTCGAAGCGCCAGGCCCCGTTGAATGTTTTCCATCGCCGCCATTTTCCGCTTCAGGGTCCCAACATCGTCCTCCACCACCGAGATCCTCGATTCGGTTTCGGTAATCCGAGCCACAGCGTTGCGCAGATCTTGGCGCAACAGGGTCACGTCTGCTCCAACTGCCCCAATCTTGGCATCGAGCATGTCCCTACACTGGGTGATCGCCGCCATGAGCGCCGCGTTGTCCGGGCCCGATCCCTGGCCACCAGACGCCCCCTGACCCCCACTCGGGCCGGTAAATTTGTCGATGGGGCCTTGTTTGGCGGGCCCTCCCCCCCCTCTGGTCATGGTGAGGCTCTCTTCAGGTGCCCCGGCTCTCCGGGCAGGTACCGGTCCTCTCAGCTAGGCGGTCCGCGCTGCAAGGCACTACCAAGGGTGGCACACAGTCCTGAACCAGCAGACCGCCTCAGTCCGCCTCCGGGGGGGGGCACACGCAGGACTCTGTCCAGTCAGAGTCACAGCTCCCACCGGGCCGATTGCCCACCTCGTCGCCTCCACCAGTGACTGCCAGCAACCCCGATGTCGGGCACCACCTCCAGATAAATCCGGGGCAGAGGGCCCCCAGCCAACCTGAAGGGCAGACAAACGCGAAAGCCCACAGACCAAGGAGCAGACAGGGTCACACTCCGGGGGGGGGCCGCAGCACCGGCCTCCCTCGCGCTGCCTCACGCGAGTTGCCAAAATCGAGGCCCCGGTCTCCGGGCCCCACCTCAGCCACGGTCCACCCTCAGGGTCCGGGAGGCTGCACTCGCCCCCCCAGAAGCAGGATATGGCCACCTCCGTCACCTCTGCTCCGTGGCAAGTTCAAGCCCCTGGTCGCGAGCCCACCGCAGGCACCGTCCGCCGACACTGTGAGCTCCCGGCTGGAGACCGCCAAAATTGAGGCCCCGGCTTCACTCGCAGAGTGTAGGCCCCAGGCCGTCGCCGCCGCTACCTCTGCCACCAATGCTGCGAGCGCCCCGGTTCCTGCACCGGAGAGTACCCCTCGCCAGTCTCTACCTCCGCTGCAAGTGTGGGTCAGGAGTTGGACTCGGGGGCCAGGATAAAACGACGGATCAGTAACGGGCCGGTGGGAGCTCTAGCAAGCCACGTCCACCATCTTCGCCCTCGAAGCCACGCCCCCTAACAATGCTTTCTTGAAACACTCAAAACTGATCAAAGTAATAGACTATTATGGGACTCATTGGATACGTACAGAGGATAAAACCATTATAGTAAATCTGCTAAGGTACATGGGAATGCTCGCCCTAGCTCAAACATCTAACAACTGTGAATGTGGTTACTATAATTGCAATACACGTGTAGTGCCTTTGATGGTTTGACTGTTCTTTTACTTGTATTCTTATTCAATATAAAATCTGTTTAATCAAATTTTGGAACATGAAAAAGCTAAAAATGCTCACTAGCCATTGTCAGTTCCTACTGACTACTAAGAAACCTTTGTATACGTTTTCACAAAATGTGTGTATATATATATATCAGACACATTGTTTCTAATGAGTAAAATGTTTCTGTTGTGTATCCAAATTATAGTATGAAACCAACAGTATGGGTGTAGTGTTTAATGAAAAGTATTTTACGATGTGATTTAGTAAAACAGAAGAAACTAAAAATATATGTGAGATTAAAACAAAAATCCAAAAGGTACTAAAGAATGAAACCCCTTTCACAATCCCAAAAACGTACCTCTCTAGCCTTGCACCAGTCTTGAAAAGGGAAACCAGGCGCAGTCATAAGCTCTTGGTGTAGGTGTTCTGCAAGAATTCTGGATTTCAGTGGCTACATCACTAGAAATCCCCAGAGTCCTAAACTTTCAATAGCGAGGCTATTACCCTAAGTCTCTGGTGAAAATCAGGCTGACGGGAAGTACACACATTTGGCGGAAATATTGGAAATTCCTAACCCACTTTCATCTGCCTCAGAAGTCCTCATTTGCCAAAAGAGGTAATCACTAAAACTCAGAACCTCAATTGACTGACCCTCAAAAGAATCAAAGAATCCTCTGGAACAGGGGAATACGAGGAAGGGCATAATGGAGACACTTTTGCCACTGAAGGCGAGAGTGTCCTCTGCCCAAATTGTTAGGTCCACAAACTGGGAGTAGTGTTGACGAAGCAAGATGTTGTGCTAGGATGTAGCAAATAGGTCTAAGAGAATACAGCCGAACCTCATGCATAACCTTGGAAAAGACTTGGCGAGACAAATGAAAGTCCTGAGATAAGGGAAAGTGCCTACTGAGGGAAACCACTCAACAGTTGTTGAGATGAGCAAATCAGAGATGCTACTTCGATATGATGATATTCAGATTGTTTTGGGTGCTTTGGTGGTAATATGGTCTGTCTGAATGAGACATGCTCTACCTATGAGGTAGGTTTGAGCTTGAAATATGGCTTCTGGCTTCCTGGATTTGGAAGAATGAAGAGGTTTCCATCTTGCCAATAGTCCCTGAGCAAAAAGTTTCCCACAATTATCCCCCATTCTCTGTCATCTCTGTGTCTTGCCAAGGGAGGACTAGAGAAACCCCTTCAGTCAGGCAAAAGGAATTCATCCACTATTTGAGTTCTCTCTGAATAGCTGGAAGGATTAGGTGTAGGTCCTCCAAACTGCTAC
Source organism: Lissotriton helveticus (assembly GCF_964261635.1). Lineage (NCBI taxonomy): Eukaryota > Metazoa > Chordata > Amphibia > Caudata > Salamandridae > Lissotriton > Lissotriton helveticus. The sequence goes on along the minus strand of NC_136061.1, from coordinate 736,056,543 downwards.
AAAGAGGGAACCAGAACATGAAGATGTGACCAACCATAGACCCAGATGAAAACAAGCTACCTTACCATCAGTGATTTTGCCACATCATCTTGAAGCCTGCACCGTCAGAGAGCTGGCATTTTTTGAAGGTTTATGACCATGTTTGTGTTGAGTTGGGTAGGGCAATGAGGAAACATCTATTTTGTATTATTCTGTGAGGTACAGAACCCAAAATCCAAATACAGAATGAAACTAGGCTTTGTAGAAATGGAGACTCGCTTTTCTCCTGGAAGCGTTGAAGACTTTTTTTCTTGCTATAATTATGACCTGAGAGGCTTGTAGGTAAGAAGGATGACGCAGACTTGTAAGAACCTTTACCGTATTGCTGTGTATTGTTATTTTACCTTGCAGATGGAGCCAGAGAGTTTCTATTAGAACAATGGTTTGTTTCTCAGGAATTGACCAAAGTTTGAAATCCTTAAAAGCTGTGGATACTTCAAGCTGGGGACCAAACAGTTGTTGGCCTGTGAAAGGTACTTTAAGTAAAGAAGATTTTTGTACCCCTTTCGTTTTTTGACTACTTGATGATTAACAACAATCGAACCCCCAAAGCCAAGAAAGATGCTTTTGGTGGTCAAAGCATACATCAGGTGAACATTTGACCTTCATTTTTATGATGGCCAAAGAGACATTTTGGAACTTCTTTGCCAGTGCATAGATAGCATATGATTCAATGCACATGGCTTAGTTTAATCCTGCGTAATCATTCTTCACTAATTCACCCACCTTATGATCTACAGGGTTTCTAGAAGATGCATCTTGTCCAAAGGCTTGCCAGAGAGATTTGGAATCAATGAGTAAATTATCATTACTATGGATTCTTCCTCCATATCTTAAAGATGAGAACAGAATCTTGGCATTGCTCCTTTGTCAAACTACTTCTAAACTTTACTGCTTTTTTCTTTCATCAATTGGAGAATGGGTAGACGAGGGCCCAATCCTTAAGTTATTGACAAATAGACCTTCACTTGGTTGTGGAGGCTAGGTAGTGCATTCTCCACTTGGAAACCTCAGCCTTTTTTCAAGTAGTTTTGGATCTCCCTCATATCGTCCCTGGAATTGTAAAGTGATTCTCCTGAAGCTCACGGTGTCTTTTTTATCAGAAGCTGATTAGGCTGATGAGGAGACAGGAGAATAATCTTCTTGTGACAGTTTTGTAACTCAGAGGAGGACAAAAGATTTTTTTTAAACTTTATTTTCAGTTTTGAAATATGGCAGTACGTTTTCCACAGAATCAAGAAGCCAATGTACAACCTCCTCACATTGAAGATTGTTACAGTAATGTAATTTGTTGCATATACATTGAGGAAAAGATACAATTAAAATAAACAAATAGTTCTTAAAATACGCAAATAAATTAGCTTGAAATTCAACAACAATGGAAAGTCTAAGTTTATAAAATACAACTTTAAATCTTGGTACATTGTCTTACTTATACATGTGTACCCTTTCCATGTAGCTATGTATCTATGTATTTACTACTTTACTCCTGCTGAAGAAGAAAAAATAAACTTTTGACTCGCTCAAATGCACTACTCTGCCTCACCATATACCTCTCTAAATATGTCCTCTACCTCCACTCTCTGACTCATCCCAAACCTCATTCTTCTACTATGATCTCCAAAATAACCTGTTCTAGATTATTCCCTCCTCTTTCATTCCTTGGTTCAATCTCATTTTACTGCTATGATCTCCTAAACAACACTTTCTAAATTCTTCCCTCATGTATCCTTTCTTTGACTCACCCCAAAACTCTTTTTACTACTATGATCTCCCTATCCCCTTTCTTGAGACTCTTTCCTCCTCCATCTCTCCTTTTACTCACCCCAAACCTCATCTTACTACTATGATCTCCCAAATAACACTTTCTAGACTCCTCCATCGTCTATCCCTCCATTATCCTATTCAATCCAGCTAAAAGACTTGCATGTCCACTACTCAAATTAACTAATATTTCTCTATACTAATCCATCACTAATCCTTTTTGGGTTCTGGGACAGCATGCTACTCACCAAAAGTGCTTTGACGCCTCATCAGGAGTAGTAAGTGCTATATAAATACAATTACAACATAGTTCATAATACGATGTGGATCTCATCAAAACAATATTCCTGTGGCATAGTGCATCTTTAGAGCAGTGTGATGCTCTAACAGTAAGGAGAGACATCATGCAAGTCAAATGTGAGTATTGCCAAGTATGAGAGTAATGGTGATCGTATATCCTTTAGGCGAGATGAGGGAGGCAGCATTACTTTATATGTTTCTGCATGTTTGCTGCGTGTTGTAAGATCTTTCAGCCAACATTCATAGCTCTACTGTTTCTCCTTGGCATTGTCACTCTGAGCCTGCCAATAAGCAGGGCAAGTGCCATAAATTTCTTAAATTGTTTAGGGATTTCCTTCACATATCCCATATTGTCCATCAGCGGGCATCACATTTACAGTGGTGTTTGCCCTGAGTGTATACAGCAGTTTATTCCAATATTCATGCATTAGGTGTCAAGCCCAGGCCAATATGTGCCAAGTCTGCATTTGGAGCTTAACATCACCAACTGCCTGAATTGTCTGATAGCCCACATCTTAACACGCTAATAGGGTGTAATATGCTCTTTGTATGTATTCAGTCTTTAGTTTCCCATTCAAGGATATGTAGTTAATCTGTTGACAACAATATGTCTATTGTTTATCGGTAATATTGTGGCCTAAATGAAGCTCCCATTTGGTCTTTAGTGATGATAAATCTATAATGATCTCATCAGCCTCCAATTATGTATGTGTGAGATGGGTCTAGCAGGGTTTTGGGTTAGTTAAATCATAGGTGAGTAAACTCTATTCTACAGATTATATGAAAACTCAGTGTACACTGCTGCAGGTGAACTTCTCAGTCTCTGATACATAAAGATATTCATGGATGTTGGCCTGGCATCCACATGTATTCATCAACGGTTTTAAAGCAAGTATTAGAGAAGAGGTCACCTACAGCTTGTAAATCTCTGGTGCTCAACTGTCTGACAGCATGTCTATCAACTGTCACCTTGATCATGAGATTATTGGTTAGGATGAGATTTGGGGAATACAGTATCTCCCCCAATTTGTCAAGTTCACTAATCTGGATCACACCCATATTGTGCAATCCAGTGTATAAATTTCTTGGAGGCTTTTTCAATATAACTGTACATAATGGTGTGGGGGCAACAGTTCCGCCTCCAGGTCTGGGTGCGGAGGCTGTCTTGTATTGTGATGCTAACAGTGCACACTGGACCTGGGCCATAAGGTAATAAACCTCAAAATTGAGGACCAATAGGTGAATGTTTTGGTCCAACCTGCAGGGAGCGGACAGAGTGCTTCCACGTGGCCGTCCTTCTGAGTAATGTGTGACTACAAAGGCCACCACCCCTCCTTTTTACAGAGTCTTTGGTTTTCCCTAAAGTCGAGGGTGCATGATGAATTGCGCATAAGCGTATCACAGGTTGTATTCACTTGGGCACACTTTAGGTGTACTCCCCCACATTAGCATTTAGGGACAAAGGGGACACCCTGTATTGTTTCTGTAGGGACCTGACAACCCTGACGAATGCCCCAGACCTCTTAACTCTTTGTGTGGGCAGAAACATGTTGGCTTACTGTAAGATAGATTAGAGGCATTACTCTCTTAACGGACCACCAACATATTTGTTTTAACGTAGCTCAGATCCTCGCTAATAAACCTTATAACTGAGGTACCTAAAGGTATTTTTAATTAAACTGTATATCGCTTTTGTCCTGTAAGTTTTATGTAAAAACTCCCTCCTTTCACAAAAGTGTTTGGGGAGGTTGAGTCTGCCCTGGTAGGACCATCTTCCCAGGGTGGGGAGAGGATGCCTGTGATGAAGCATGACACAATATTGTGTGTGAGGCATCATCTTTCACTAAGGATGGCCTCTTAGGCCTACTTAGACTACACAAGACTTACAGCAATTAGATCTCCACATTCAACCACGGTGTCCTTGCTTATGGCATTGGTATGGGCAACCTACTTCTTTTGTTTTTGTTGTATTGTGCAGAGGGGCAGTAGTGTTGCCTCATCTTCCCCTGACTCCTTAGTGGTTTAGAGGACCATTTTGTAAGCCATGGTCTGTTTCTACCAAGCAATTCTAGACTGCCGTCCTGCCCATGCCAGACGCACCATCAAAGACATTCATTGATCAAAGCTAGTATGTGAGAGAGGGTTTGGAATATTTTGAAATAAATATATCCGCTTTGGAATGAGAACTATTTTCATTAGCACAATTCAACCTGCCACAGACAGCAGTAATTTGATCCATTACTCAACCAGCTGTGTAATGGAAGTCATGCGTTGTGCATAATGTTCTTCTAATTATGACCCCCTGGGTACCAGTGATATTAAATACATAGGTATCTTAGAGATTCGAGTTGCCATTTTAATGGAACTGAGAGGGCAGGACTTGTTGTGCTGCTGGTTAATGGGAACATCATCAACTTTGCCCAGTTTATTTTAAGACCTGATATGCTTCCAAATTGTTATGGTATCTATTTTTTATAGAGCGCTAATCCCCCATGAGGGTATCCTGGCGCTCTGTTTCAGGTATGTGAAGCCAGCCCTGGTGACTTAATCGAAAAGCCAGGTCTTCAGCTGCTTGAGAAAATACGGAAGAAAGGAGGAGGCTCTGATGTGTTGCGTGAGGTCGTTCCAGGATTTAGCATGCACCCCCCTGCTCTGCTTTTGTGTTTTGATGGAGTGTGTGTTAGTGAGAGACTGGCAGAGCAGAGGTATCTGGAAGTTGGTGGAAGTGAATGCAGCTGTTCAGGTGGGCAGGGCCATATCCTGGACACATACTAGATATTGTCTTCACATTACAGTCAACACCTCAAGACCTGTCACTTGGAAAGACCATACCATAGTCAGTTTTACAATCAACATCCATCAACCCAGAAGCCCCCCACAGCAGGCCCAGCACGCTGACACCCGAACAACCTAACAGAAGTGGACTAGATGACCACCCTACATGGGAACAAACTGGAACTCACAGACATCTTGTTACACGACATCAAGAACTTCAACAAGTGGATCACCAATGAAGCAACACAGCTAAAAATAAAACAAAAGCCAGTTGGTACACAGAAGACCTCAGAATGAATGACTAAGCGACACTGCAAACAACTGGAGTTGAAATGGAGACCCAGCAAAGGGGAAGTTGAAAAAGCTACCTGCATAGCCACCCAGAGGATGTACCACCACCTCATCCGAGAAACCAAGAGTAAAGCCCTAGTCAAACAAATAAATGGTAGCTCCAACAACAGCAAATACGTCTTCACAATCTTCAAAGATTTTACCACACCCAAAGCTCTCACCAGTCTTTCTTTGATAAGGGGGTATTATTTTTGGGATCTTTCAATTGCAAACTACCATCAGGGTACATTGAGTGAGCAATTATATGGGAACCAATGTTATGCCTTGGTGATGAAAGTATTCTGTGATAATACTATTAAGTGGTTCAACTATAAGAGCCAAGAGAATGATAGACAGTGCGCACCCCTGCCTGGTGCCTCTGCATATGGGAATTGGGGGCGGACTTCAACCTGTTAACCTGCGCCCTGGCACTCAGCTCTGTGTGTAGGAGGCTCATCCACTTAATCATGACTTTGCCCGTGGCCATACGCTCCAGGACTGTAATGAAAAAGGGCCCTTCCGTAGAGTTAAATACTTTGGTGGGTATCTACAAAAGGGGCTACTGCCTATGTATTAGGAGAAACTTGGTGAGTAATACCAAACAGAATAGTTAAGTTGTCGGCACTAGAACTGCCCGGAGTAAATCCAGATTTGGCCAACCATGTGAGTAATGGAAACAGTCAATTGGCCAGTGATTCGGCTAGAATGTTGTTGTCCACATTAATAAGAAACAGCAGTTGATAAGAGTCGCATTGTAGTGGGGGTTTGTTGGGCTTTAACATTGTTATTGCTATTGCCTCACGCATCTAGGTGGGGCTAATATCGGATTCAAAGACCTTATTGTATACAGCGGGAAACAACCTTTACAACGCAGTCATTACATCGCACTACCTTTACATAGCAGTAATTAGATCGCAACATCCTTTACATAGCATGTCATTACAACGCAGCCATTACATTTCATGTCACTACAATGCTTGTCATTACAATGGATGTTACTACAACGCAGGCTTTACATCGCAAGTCATTACAACGCATGATTACAACACATAGTACCCTTACACTATCTGACACTTACCCTACTGGTGCACTCACTGGAGTTAGAATAGTAATTATTACCCCTATATTATCCAACATTTACCTTACATGCAATGTAATGCTATGCATTGTAATAGTATGTGTTATAAAGGTATAATGCAATGTAATGGAATGCGTTGTAAAGGTAGTTTCTGAAAATGCGATGGAATGGCATGCTATGTAAAAGAATGCGTTGTAAAGGATGTTGCGATGTAAAAACTGCGTTGTAAAGGCATGCATTGTAAATGTATGCACTGTAACGTCATACATTCGTATACAGCGTGTAGAAAGGTGGGCAAGGAGGTCTACATATTCTTTATAACATTCAGCCGGAAAGCCCTGCCTCCCAGGACCCAAGCCTTTTTTTCAAGATTTTAATAACCGTTTACATTTTTTCAATTGTTTATGGGGTGCATAATATTTCACAGTGATTAGCTTTAAGCCACGTCAGGGTCGTTCTACAAAGATTATTATTTAGATCTTTAGGGGGGTTAAATCAATCTTAAATGAATGTTAGCGTAGAAATCCGCAAAGGTTTGTAAGATGTCAACTTTTCTTTTTTTTATAAAGAACTGCAGACTGATTTTCAATTGAGCCAATCTCTGAAGAGGCTCAAGCCAGACGTATCAGTCTGGCTAGTGAACAGTCAGGTCTATCACCCTCGCCATATCTATGAGCCGCAGCATATTTGCCTCTCTGCTGTGTTGTGAAAGTCTAATATTTTTTGCATTTAATTTTGCCTGTGTTGCTGTGTCTGATTGGTCAATTGGAGCTTGTTGAAGTTCTGCTATTTCAGCTTCTAATATGGTCAGTCGATCTCACAGTATCCTCAGTATCCCATTCCCATTTGATATACACTCTCCTCTGACAACCTTTTTAAATGCTTCCCACAGGGCATATATAGCAACTGGTCCCTTGTTTTCCTAAAAATATGTTTGTATTACCTGTCCAATTTCTGTTTTAAAAACCCAAAAAGCTCATTAGGTTGTAATAACCAGAGATTGTGTGGGTATGTGCTATTGGGAAGAGTAAGGGGAGGATCACGGGAGAATCATCTGACAATGTTCTAAGAAGGTGAGATATAGCCATTTCCAAACCTGGCACCTCTCTTGAGCCCAGACAATAGTCGATCTATAAAAAAGATCCACGGACGGCTGTGTAAAACATGTATTTGCTAGTGTTTGGATATAGGATGTGCTATAAGTCCAGTGGTTCCTAGTGATGAATGATGTCCCATAGGGCATCTCTCGATTTAACATTGCAACCTCCCCTGCCCCTGTGTTGTCCAGCTGTGGTCTCAGAGTAATATTGAAATACCTACCTAACACAGTTTCACGCAGACCGGCAGAAGTCAGTTACCAATTCTGGGGGGAAAGTCAGGGTCTTCATAGTTGGTGCCGTATATATCACTGATGCAGATGTTTGTAGAGCAAAGGTGGTCTTGCTCAAGCAGGTATCTACTCTCTGCATGTGCTATCACATCTAGGGATCTGAAATGTACACCCTTCCTCACCAAGCCCGCCACACCCCTAACTATTACTTGCTGGATCAGTGTAGGTTTTCTATAGCAGGACCTCACCAATTTCATGCGTTTTAATATATGCTATCATTTGTCTAGCTTTATGGTAATTATGTTCCGCATCATGAATCTGATATTTCCAGGCCTAGCTCTGCGTGAGATGAATGTCCTAGATTACATTACCATATGTCTGTATGTTAGTTTTACTACTAACAGTTTGATACATGTGAGCTATATGCAGGCCCCTACCGATGGGCAAACATACTGCCTTAAAACTCACCCCATCCCTCTCCCACCCACATCAAGCCCCAAATTCTCTATGAACCCCATTCAGAGAGCTCCATCATAACATAAACATAATTAAAACAGGTAACTTTTTAATAAGGAAGTGACAGTTCACTCATACCATACGCTTTAGGAGTCCAGACACTCAATAATGCTTGCAGGTGGCCATTGTTAGAAAATATATTAAGATAGGCAGCTGAGTGATCAGATGGACACTGAACACCATACACCAGTCACCACCAGATCTCATAAACCAGTACAGTGCTGTAGTTATCTGCGACTTCAGTAGTGTTTTCAATAAGTTGCGCACCGGAGGGGTTACAAAGTCATTCCACATGGCTGAGGTCAATTGTGGGGATAGTCGGACAGGACCTACTCAGATTTCTTACTGTATCTAGTTTATTATTGTGCTTCCTCTGTATTGTGAACACATGTAACTTACCATTTATGAGTACAGCTCAATCATGCTGGGTATAACATAGCATATTGTATGTTTGGATCTTTCAATTTCCTCCGAGCGTCTTGCACTAATTGTGTAAAGTGATCGATTTGCCCTCATGCCATTTCTGTCACTTGCCAGCTGCAAAATTTTATCACGATCTCTGTAGGTAAGCAATTTGGCAATGATCGGGAAGAGAGGTGCACCCATTATCAGCATCTGGGCAAGTGACCTGTCTGTGGGCATGAAATAGGATTTCCCTGCCACATATGGGTTTTCTCTGCATGGTCTTCAGTTCAGCCTATTCCATATTCGTAGATGTGGCAATCCCAATAATGCACATTATTGCTCCTAGCCGGCGCTTCGAGGTTTTAGTATTTGACTTTTATTTTTTACAGATCCGCTCTAGTTTCCTTTTGTATTTTCAACTGCTCTAACACGTCATCTTCAATATCAGAGATGCTTCTTTTAGCCATGTTAATTCTTGTGTGCTGCTTATTCAATGGATTGATCATGCTGTCTAATCTGTAAGTCAGAGAGTCAATTTTGGAGTCAATGCTCACCAAACTGCCTCCCATTCTCAAGAGGAGCACCTTGACATCATCTGTGTGTCCTCTGTTTCCAGTTGCACATCGCCACCGTTGCTCTGTTCAGTTCGGCATCTTTCTCTAGTGCAGTTTTTGCCCCGTCAAAGGCTAGCTTAGCCTGGTTGGCGTCCGGCTTGACCATGTTGGATAGATGTAGACCAGGCTAAGCCAGAACCCCCCCCCCCTCCAACCCCTAAGGGAACAAAAAGGGGGGCAGGGACTTTGGTCCTGGGGTGTTAGGCAGCAAAGATATCGCCTACCAGTATGATGAAACCTTAGACCTGAGGTAGCAATATACTTATTAGGGAATTACAATATAGTGGACTCACTGTATCTTCTACTTTGTCAGCACTCAGCACGCTACCAACAGTGCCAGACAAGGTCTAATCCAACCCAGATCCACTATCCTGACCTTTTGCAATAAACACTGTTGCTTTTAATTTAAACCCACTTAAATCGAAACGCTGTAGAATCTAGTTATTTCGTTTGTGAAAAATTCAAACCAGCAGAATAGGAGGCCACTCTAAACTTTGTCTGGGAAACAGTAATTATAAGAGAAGAAAAAAACAATAGATCGAACTAGTTTTCCTTCATGAATGGGAAGACTAAACAGGCCTGCCTCCCTGTTTCATAACAGAGTACTGCTGTTTGTCAGATAATATCTTAGCAGCACCTAGTTGTGGAGCACACAGAGGAAGGCAGTGGTGGACAGAGGTAAGGGGCTGCTTCTCATCAGGTAGCCCAAGACTCATAAATGATGGTTTAGAGAGGGACCGATGGGATAATGGAACTGAAATCCACAAGATTCTTCTCCTAAATTACTGTAGGAGCCCCACTGCCAGGGCGGTGGCTGATAGGTGTCCTTCCTCTCCCGCTCACTCCACTCTTGATGAGTGCTATACTCCGGTGAAAAGAATTTGCAATTCAGATCACATGACTGATGAAAAAGCACAGGAGGTGTGGAAGTGGTCGGCGTTCTTTGCACAGTCCACATCAAAAGTCAAAAGGAGGGGATATGCTTAAGAAAGGTTGAAAAACATAATTTACAATCTGTACTATTTTTACTTGAAAGAGAGGCATTCATTAAAGCGCAATGTCTTGCATAGTAAATAAATCAATCTTTTTAGGGAGCTGCAGCCAGACTGTGGACCCCTCTGGCGGTTGATTTAAGGACCAAACCTTCTCTTCTATCATGCAGGCGATATATAAAAGTTCACCTTTCCTGACATTTGAATTAAGTCTGTCTCTTGACTTCTTGTACCTTCCTAAACCCAACCCCCTGATATCGGTTTACTGCTAAAGAGATACCATTTATGTTGTAATATGTTTGTTTAAAAATGTAACTGTTTTTCTTCTGAAATCACCCTGATTCTCTAGTCAGTTTAGGCCTGGAGTGCTATATAAAACAGTTAGGCTGATAAATGCAATGGGTTCTCTTCAATGCTTCTAGCTCTGCGTGCAGTCCTATGCAATATGATAGCCAGGTCATGTTCTGGTCTTAGGTTTGTTGAATCACTAAGGGCCATATGTATCATACTTCCGTTTTGCGAATTCCAAATAGCGAATTTTAAGGAATCGCTATTTGGAATTCGCAAAACGGTATGTATGTACAAAATCGCTATTTAATAGCGATTCCTTACCATTCCTAATTTGCGATTAGCAAATTGCTAATCGCAAATTACCCATTCATTTCTATGGGCCAGGAGGCCCATAGGAATGAAGGGGCAATTTGCGATTAGCAATTAGCTAATCGCAAATTAGGAATTTTTTCAAGGGTGCAGGGTTGTCTCAAGAACACCCTGCTGCACCCCTGAAAAAGACATTTGGGGGCATATGGCGCACATACATGCCCTAAGGGCATGTATGGGTGTCATATGGCACCTTTTGTTTTTTGGAAAAAAGATTTTTGAAAAGAATTCGCAAATTACCACCAACTAGAAGTTGGTGGTAATTTGCGAATCCTTAATGTCATTTTTTTAATATTTTTTGTTTGATACATTGCATTTAAGGAATCGCAAAATTTGCGATTCCTTAAGTGCAATCGCAAAATAAGGAATTGCAAATTTTGCTATTCCTTATTTTGCATCAAACTTGTTTGATACATACCATTTGTCTAATTAGCATTCGCAAAGGCCGAAATTCGCAGAATTTGCGAATGTTAATTAGCTTGATACATATGGCCCTATCTGTAGTTTATATTTTTTCAAATGAAAAGTCTTCCAACTTTCAGACATACAGTCTATTCTATAATAAATGTGTTTGAAGATGCAGTGAGTCAGCGAGAAATGGGATGAGTTGACTAATGCAATAATGCTTAATGTTTTCATACATGTTATATATTTGTAGTCAGACATTGATGTTTGTAACATGATCCAATTTGCTTAGTTTTACAGACCGGAGAAAAAATTACAACAAATTGTTACAAATTTAAAATAAAAGATGGATCTTTTATTACGTTAAGAAGTCGATGGTTCAGTTTCATGAACCCTTGGACCAAAGAAGTAGAATACATTGTCTCTACCAACACTGTTGTCTCGTAAGTATTTTTCTTAAAACACTACTCCACCTTAAACATATTAAACGTGGTTCTAATGATAGGTAAATATAAATGTAAATGTGCTGGACTTGTAAAGCGCACAGCTGCCCGTAAGCGTCCCGGCGCTTGCTTAGGGAACCCGTCCTGGTATTCCCCTGTGAGAAACCCTGGCAGGGTGTCCACAAGGTGAAAGCCAGGCATCCCGCCGCGAGGGGCCGTAGTGGAGATTAAGCAAGCTATTGCCCAGAGTCGCAGAGTGTGACCCCGTGAGTTGAGTAGGCACCAGAGCGAGAATTGTCGAGTCCGTGGAATTTTGAGCACGAGACCCGCCGAGGCAGGGAATCGAACCCTGGTCCACGGTCGATCTCAGCTTCCGGGTCTGCCGCCTCTAACCACTGAGCCACGCTTCTCCACACTTAAGAGCCTTCTGTCTTCATCTGTCCATCCATCCATCTATTCCTACTTCAGTTCTGCAAATCTGTATCTCCTCATGGCTTCAATGGCCTCTCTTAACAGAGCATTGTCTCTAAATAAAGGGAAAATGGCTCTTGGGGTTTTTCTACGTCCTGAACTTCTCCACACAGTTTGTTTTTGTTATGGTCCACGAATCAATAAGAAATGTATGTATAGCTAGTAATACTTTAGAATGGCATGGCTTTACTGTGTTCCCGTTACGACTACAAATGGACTTACAAATAATAGTCAAGAAACTGTACATTTGAGCCGCTAAATTTATCTTTAACAGGATCAATTTGTAAATCTGCCCATTGAACTCTTTCTCCGGTCCTTCCTTGTTGTCAGCAGAACTTCTCCTACCTTGTCATTTCTCTGAGCCATTGGAACTTACCCAGCATGTCCAGACCAAGAGTTACTGAGTCTGCAAATACTGGACCCAGTAATCCTGGGTCCAGAGTCACGCAAAGTTCTCTGGAGGCTATGGGTAGCTGTTGCACCTATCCTCGGCCCACCCGCCTGCATAATCGGAAGAGCAGTAGATGCCTCCTCCATTCTACATCCCTCACACTCATTTACCACCTGCTTCAAGCAGGTGGTAAGTAGACACAGATTTGGTCCTGATGCATTTCGAGGAATGGGGGGGGGAACACTCATAATTGGACCACTAGAATACTACCAGATCTTCCCGGGCTATAAATTATAATCCCTGTATTTATGGTGTGGGAGTGCCAGCCAGAATCAGTAATTCTACACTAGTATAAGGGACACCCATAACGATTGTCTTTGCTTTTGAGCCTTGTTATGGAAGGGAGAAGCGCAATCATACGAACTAATCACATGGATCATTTTGAGAGAAGCGAAAAAAGACTAGGGATGACAGATTTGTGATGTAATTTGACCCTGGACATTAGCGATTTTGCATTCGCCTCCATGTACCTAGATTCTAAAGCAAACATTTCCCTTAATTTATAGCCTTGAACTTGGATGGCTGGAACAGCCTGCCTTTGATAGTAGAGGGATAAATAGAGGTACTGCAGAACACCAAAGAATGCATTGGTTTGCAAGGGTGGTTTGCTTTTTCAAATATTCCTCTCTAACCTGAAGGAATTAGCGACTCAAGGGATACCTATGGTATCTTCTTGGGTTGATCTACTAACCAATCTGGTACCTTTTGTGATCCCCACCTCTGCCCCAGCCTGCAAAAATATGGTGCTTACAATTTAAAATGGTCATGATAGAACAAAGAAAGGTAAATTACTCTCTTGCCTACGAAAGGTAAATAGAAATCCTAATCCAGATGATGTTCATGGCAAGATTTGTAGAATAAAGGAGTGCCAAGAAGTAACTCGAAGAACTGAACACCTTTATATCAATCTGAGGTGGATGGAAATGTTTAAAATCATAAAAGGGGGTATCGCCAGCGAGTCTGGAGAATAGAAAATGATCATTCCAACTGTAATAAACACCATAAGTAGGTGTTTTGTAGAGTCATTGTTGTCATCTTGTGATAACTTTGAAATGGTTGTTGGTGTAATGCTACATATCGCAGTGCTACAAATACCTATCATAGTACTATCATACAGATTGTACACAACATAGGTTATTGTAGTCAAGTGGAACAAGGTGAAACCCATCAACCCCAACTTTTTGAATGCGATCTCAAAGGTGAATTCATGAAGATGCATTCTTGAAGAGTTTGTTTTTAAATAATTTCCTGAATGAGGTATTTTAGTTAGTTTCTAATTCGGGGGCCCGAACCATTTAACAGTTTGGGTCCTTATGCATCTAAACATTGGCCACCATGTTTCACAAGCTTCACTAAGTGTTAAGGCATTAATTGTTGAAAGTCAAAGACAAAGGTTCTTGGAAGGATTGTAGTGTGGGGCCAGATTTTGTTGTATCAAGCCTTTGTTCCAGTATGCCTTATGAGTAATGCACAGTATTTGTAATCTGATCTTGGTATTTGCTGGGAACTTGCGGAGTGCTTACAAGACTGATTTGGCAAATTCAGCCGCATTTTGGTGGCATGACATTGGAAACTGCTAATCAGGTTCTGTACAAGGTACATTACAATAGCCCATACATCCCATAAGAAACCATCTTGTAAACTCAAATCCATGGGTATTTTGAAAACCGAGATTTGTTCAGATCGTGGAGTGCTGCATGTTGGTGCCCTTCACAGTAGTCACATTTGTTTGACTAGGAGTCTTATACTGACTAAAAATGATTTACATATTTTTGGCTTTAGGAAATTTGTATATATTGATATAGGTCCAAGATGAGCAGACCATATTTAGGTGAGACATGTGCCAGGATTTCTTCAACAGGAAATGTTCTCTCATCCTGTGTTGGATATAGTCTAAACAGTTGATGATGTTGGATAGGCAATCTGTTTTTTTTTTTTAATATTAAAAAGGCGGTAAGAAATTAGATTAATTCTATAAACATAAGTCGTACAGCATGCTAAATATACAGGTTGACTCCTAAAAAATTTATAGTTTTTAAAAAATACATTAGTGAATGAAGCCACTCCCTTACAGCCCAAATGGGAGTAAAATGTCTCCTGTCTACACACAAAATAGACATTTTCAGTCCACATTAGTCCATAAAGTAGTGCCCCACGATGCCTGAGACTACGGGGGTTGTAGCTCGAGCCAGTTCATAGTCTAGCATTAGGATAGTGGAAAGGCCATACCTTTATGTTCCGGTAATATTTCTGTGGAATGCCTAACCATAATTAACGTTGGAGTAGATATTAATAGTGTCCCCTAAAAAATATTTATTTTACTGACTATGACTCTAGTATGCCTTGACTTTCTTGCATGGGGAAATCAGAAGAGTCAAATACTGCATCTTCACCTCCATACCTGAAACTATAAGCGTGTGATCTATGTCCCTGTAGATTCAGAATCTTTTGTGTGTAGTATGTCTTGTATTGTTTTTTAGTGCTGTTGTTAGGATTGGGGGTCTCTAGTTGGCACAGGTAGGTACTTGTGACAAATAGGGATCCTCTCCTCTAGTCAGGATAAGGGGATTACACTCCTAAAATAACCCTTGCTCACCCCCTTGGTAGCTTGGCACGAGCAGAAGGGCTTTACTTCAGAGGCGTTGTAAGTTAAGCAGTTGTGACCACATACAGTAACCCAGTGACAACACTACAAATGGACACCACACATGTTTTATTTAAAAAATAAGTAGACTTTATATAGAGTTACCACAAGACCATAAATGACAAAAATACACACTATGATTACTTTAAGATGGTAGATTTAAGCCTAGTTCAGTTCAGTTCTTAGATGCGACACTGTGTCAATGTACCTTAGGTTGCGTTGCGCTTCCACGACAAGCAATGTCGTAGCGATGGGAAATGCGGCAAAGTTCAGATACAAAGAAATAAAGACGTGAAGTTCTTCCAGATGCGGCACGCTTCTCGAGGATGCGAAAAGTTCTCGGTTCGATGCGTGGACTGCAGCGGCGACACCCTTACGATGCGATGACAACAGTTCCAGCGGCGGCGCTCTTCTCCCACGATGCGTGAAGCTTCCGCTCGACGCGACAACTCCAGCGGCGACATCCAAGATGCGACGGCAGCAGCTCCGACGGCAGCGTGTTTCTCGGGGATGCGAGGTGCTCTTGGTCGATGCAGTGCAGTGAGCCAGTTCCAGCGGCGACACCTTCCTTCGGAGTTGCGACGGCAACCCGCTCCGACCTCGTTGCGAGATTCTTCTCCTTATGCGGTGCAGTGCGACAGCTACAGAGGCGACACCCTCCTTCGGAGTTGTGATAGCAGCGACGGCGACACGCTTCCTATTCGTTGCGGCACGCTTCTCTCCGATGCGGTGCAGTGCGACAGTTCCAGCGGCGACACCCTCCTTCCGAGTTGCGACGGCAGGCACAGCGACGGCAACACGCTTCTTCTCGTTGAGTCACGCTTCCTGCTCCTTGCGACACACAGTCCCTCAGAAGGCCCACAACAGCAGCAGGCACTTCCAAAGAACTCTGTGGCGCTGGGGGTTGAAGTCTGTTGTCCCTGAGACTTCAGCAGGAGGCAAGCTCTTTTCCAAGCCCTTGAAGTTCCTTCACAAGTTGAAAGCTAAGTACATAAAGTTCCTTTCTCCTTCCTCTGGCAGTAAGGCAACCCCTGCAGGCCAATCCCCTAAGCTGCTCTTCAGCTTGGGAATAGTCTCTCCTCAGTTTTTTCAGGTTCCTCTCCTCAGTAAAGGCAGCCGCTGCCGGTAGTGGGAGTACCGGCCGGGCGGTGACGTGGGGGGTGGGGGGGAAGGGTGAGGGGTAGTAATCTATGGATTACGGACCTGAACAGGTAAGTAAACATATAAATAAATAAAACGAATTTCGTTGCGCGCACTGCATCACCAAATACGATGCAGTGCACGCAACTAAATTTGTTTTATTTATTTATATATTTACTTACCTGTTCAGGTCCGTCATCCATACATTACTACCCCCACACCCTTCCCCTCCCCCTCCCCACGTCACCGCCCGGCCAGTACTCACACTACCGGCCGCGGCTGAGTAAAGGTTTCTTCTTGTAGTCCAAAGTGATTTAATTTCATGGGATCAGGGTCCCAATATTTATACCCGAAAATCCTTTATTCTCTGAGGGGAGAGGGGCCTTTGCCCAGTCCAAACCAGTTCTAAAGCACTCTGTTTACCAGACTTTTCCTTTCCTTTCACTGTGCTGGGCATGCACATCAGACGCCCCACAGGAGGTGGAGCCAGTGGTGTGGAAGGCAAGTAGAGTCCTGGAGCACTTTATTTACAGGACTCCTTCTCTTCTTTCAGTGTGCAGGGCAGAGACATAAGCCGCTCCCCAGGGGGTGGAGCCAGCATTGTGGAAGGCAGGCACAGCCCTATTCAAGGTTCAGGTGCAACTCCTCCCTCCCATCTAGATACAGATCTCTCTATTCACCACCGGGTCACTCGGCCTGTCTCCTGGAATTCCCCAGCCCTGTCACTCACAAAACCAGACATAGGAATACACAACCTAGCAGAGGCAGGTTTGAATGGTTAGACAAGCAAATACCTACTTTCTAAAAGTGGTATTTGCGAACACAGAATATTAAAATCAACTTCACTAAAATATGTATTTTATTATTCTAAGTTCAGGCATACTAAACTTGAATTTCTACCATGTTCTCTGAGACAGTTAGGATTATAAGATTTAATAACTCTAACTACACATTCTGGCCTATGGAGAACAGGTAGCCTTTCAATAGTGAAAAACGAAAATGGTTGTAATTCACTATTAAGACATGCTACACACATCAGGGCTTGTCCTACCTTATACTTACAATGCACCTTGCCCTTGGGCCTACCATAGGGGTGACTGATATGAAGAAAAGGGAAGGTTTAGGGACTGGCAAGTGGGTGCACTTGCCCAGTCAGTATGACAGTACCAGACTGCACGCAGGCTCTGCAATGGCAGACCTTAGATACATTTACAAGGCTGCTTCTGTGGGTGGCACAACCAGTGCTGCAGTCCCACCAGCAGCATTTGGATTTACACACCCTGGGCACACTCAGTGCACTAGACTAGGGTCTGACACGTAAACCAAATAACCAAACATGGAACCACTGATTAATACATCAATTTACAGTAGGGAGCACTTGCACTGTGGCACTGGACAGCAGTGGCACAGTGCCCAAAGCATCTAATACCAGCAAAAATACATGAGGCAACAGCAAAAATGGAAGGGAGACCCACGCCAAGGGTGCAAGGTCTAACAGCCGTGTTTTTAGATTTGATGTGTTAACCATGCTCAGCCCTTTTTACTACTATCAAACATATCACTATACCTCTCTTTGAATCATTGGGTGGATCTAACAACAAAAGTCTGATAAAACACTTACATAAATTATTCATGTCTAAACACGGTGAAAGTTTGCTGCATTTGACCAACTGGTAATCTGAATGTCTGGCGGAATGAGTCTCAATTACTACGTTATCTTCTATTCAGATATAGATTTGGGTATTGCTTGCGTAGATCTGCAAATGTACCTTAAATTAGCTAGTAGGTGGGTTCCCATAAATACGTGAAGATAGAAGATATAGAGCATAGCCTGTTGGAGCACCACACTGTAGGCTGTGGGAGGACGATTCTGATGATAAAAGGTGTACCAGTTGAGTTTGTTCAGTGAGGAAATATCTCATCTAGTTTAGACTATTTCCAGAGACTGCAAACCATTCTTCCACTGCAGTCAGCAGAATATTATGAATCGACAGTATCTTTTGCTGTAGAGGGATGAAGTATAATCAGTGGAGCTTTGCTGGACCTGATCAAGAGTGATGAGTAGTTGTTTGCTGATATTAGCCAGTACTAATTATATTCCTCCACCAGGCCTAAACCCTCATTGAGCATTGTGTAGCAGTGGTTGTTGCTTCATGTATTTTTACAGTTGGTCCATTATTATTTCTTTCTGGAACGTTGTAAGAGATTGGAGATCAAACAGCGGTTTGCTTTGACATGGCGTGGGGTGGGAGACTCTGCACTGGGCTTTTTCAGGAATGGGGTGATGATTGCAGGTTTCACATGGTTAGAGACTCTGCCATGACCAGTGAGGAACTGTGAGGAACTGATCAAGGTGTCATTCATTGTATCAGAGAAGACTTTAATCGTGTAGAATACGAGGACTGATGCCACTGATATAGATTGAAAGCTTTGGACATTTATTCCTCAGGAACTGATTTGAACGAAGTGAAAGAGGATTTCCTTGGCTTATGGTTAACAGAAAAGTATTGAAGTGAATTGTGAATGCACCCCAGATATTTATTTTATTATTATTGTATTTTACAATTACAGTAGAGCTTTTCATTGTTGATCTATGTTGTGTGGGATATTTTCAAGGACATAACAGTTGGTCAGTTCTTAATAAATGTTAAAATCTCTTTTTTTTTTTGGGTCAATTTTATAAAATTATTTCCCATGTTGGGTCCCTCGTCTCTCCAAAAGGTCTTTCAATAGCCATTTGTATACTTTAAACCATTGCAAATGTTCAAGATTACAGCATTTTATTACTAATAATGCTAGTTCATGCTTGAAACATTTGTTGATTGCTTTGTTTCCTTGTTTGTGTTTCTACATGTCCATTAGAGCCAGCTTATTAAGGCAAAGATGACCTTTAATGAAAGCCCTCAATGTGGACTATAAAAAAAGAAGAAATAGTGATGGGAAATGTTCAGTGCCTGACCCTTAACACTAGGGTTAAAAAGGTGTTTCGGGAATTTAACTCTTCCTCTGGATTTCTCGGCTCATTCTTAGCCCTTCTTACCAGCATGGTGAGAAATTCAGATATGCTACTTGATATGTGGAAGGGCTGAATTTTGTTACCAAATAATAACAAAGGAGCCATTGACAATCTGGCTAACTATAGACTAACAGCTGTTTGAGATCTTGAAGCAAACGTGCTTTCTGAGCTATTTTTGCAAGATTTCCAAGCCTAGTAAATTTTCTCCCAATAAACACTTTTAGGCCTGTTTCCTGAAGCCTGGAAAAGACCCTTTTATTGACAGTCATTCCTCACAGAGTAAGAGTGATGTTTCAAATTTCCATTGTCGACTATACAGCTGTCTTTGATCAGTTAGACTGGGGTGTACTATGGAGGAAACTCCAGGAGTTGGAAACAAATGCCCTTCTACTGAGAGGAATACAAAAAACTGCATGCTGGGATTTCGTAAGGATACACTTTGGGAGAACTGAAGTATGTGCCCACAAAGATATACAACAAATGTGGCCAGAAGCAGGGGACCCTTTTATTTCCACAGCTGTTTCACATTTATATGGGAAAAACAGAGACACCTCTGAACGAGGTATGCTCTTCCCCTCAAAAACTAGTGGACATACTCATAAATGGTTTAATCTATGCAGATAATACTTGATCAAATGACAGTGGTGTTCAACACATATTGGATAATGTTGCCAACTTTATTTGTCTAAAACAGGCCAATTGCTTATGCCTTCAAAACACAACTCTTTAGCATGAGGAAAATAAAATCTGTAAAAAAATAGGTTTATTGAGAGGCAGGAAATCTCTACAGCGAAAACGTATGACTGCTTAAAGATACGGCTTTCAGCGCCATTAGCAAATATAGACAACAGTTCAAAATTGAAAACTAAAGTGCTGTTCATTTTACATGTCATAAGAAACTGTTAGGTCCAAGGATTTTCTGGAACAGTATCTCCCAGACGCCCACCATAAGACAGCTCAAACTCTGATTGGATGTTCCACAAAGTTTCAGAGTGGCATGATGAAAGGAATAGATATTAGGATGGGTACTGTAGTGAAGGACACCTGGAATGAAAGAACGGCACAATAAGTCATGATTCACCTGGAAAACAATGAGTAATTACAGCTTTGCAAGATTCCCAACCTTACAGTTTTCCAAACATTAAATTACCTGCAAAGAAATTGTGTAAGATCCTTAGTCCAATATCCGTTTTATGAATGATTTGTTTTGGCTGGCTAACACAATAGTATTTTATCTTCAAGAATCAAACTGTTTGTTCACCTTTAAAACCTGCCGGCACAAAGCACCTGTAGAGGGCCTTGTTACAAGTGCTTTTGTTTTCTCAAGGAAGAAGTGTCTCAATGAGTTTCTGTCTCTGACCTGTTCCTAATACAGTGTAACACCAATGATTTTGTTGGTCCCAGGTTTGAACCCTTTATAGTGTCCTCCTTCACAGGGGATAACCAACCTTAATTTTTGTCACTCACTCTTCACGTTAAAGCAAAATAAGCTCATTTCCCAACAATTCAGTAAAGCTTCTAAGACACATTTTCACTATAAGCGTCCCTTTTGCTTCTTAACTTGAAGGCAAAGATTATTTCCTAGCCATTTGCAATCATCAGGCGCCACACGAACCCAAAACTGCTGCTCTAAACTGTTACCGAACTACAACTCTTCTCTCCCCATATGTTTTGCTAGGAGTCGCTGTTCTACAACTGCCCTTCTGAAAACACTGTCAATAACGGGCAAGTGTTGACCAGTGCAGGCAGCTTTTATAGAAAACATGCCAAGATGGCCACCTAGAGTTTGCTTAGTCTTGCAAGATTTGCTAAATATTGTGGGATTACTGCAATGGTGGCTATTCGGTTGACTAGTTCTCAGCAATGGCAGCCCTCTTTGACTAGTTTTTGACAATGATGGTCATCTTTGATTAATTGTCACCGGTAAAACCACCACCATCAACAACAACAACTTCCTTTCTGGTGAACCTGTCCACAAGGTTGGGCACACCAATTTTTGGGACTTGGCAGATGGGTCGGGTTGACTGGCCTCCTGATCGCTATTATGTGAGCGAGATGGACAGAGGCACTGAACACGACATTACTCCACCCTCTAAGCCCATCTCGTGAAGTCAATGTGTTGTTTTTTTAAGTAGTCATGAAGCGACAAAGCAAATGAGGAACATGAGTAAAATGTGCAGGCTCCAGGTAGTCATTTTTGAGCCCATGACCTGCCCAAGAAATCAAATAGGAAGTTTGACAGTTACTCTTGCGTATGCCATTGAAGCTATTAACGTCATAAGTGACTTCAACTGGAAAATGACTGGATTTACTTGTTTTATATTTTCAAACGGTTCTAGAACTCGTGGATGGAACTTAAATTTGTGCTTGAACTAAGTACAAATCTCAGTTCACAACCACACTTTGTCGGCAGCTTGGTAACCGGGTCCTTTTTGTCAAAGTCTGTCAGCGAACGTTTGTTATTTTTCTTTTGCATGAAGAACACGCTTTCTTGTTTGGTGCGCATTGTTCGTTAATTCTTGAATTTAATCGGAAATATGATGAACTGAGTCATCCAATTCAGGGATTAACAATTGTACATAGTGAGAATGAAATGCAAAGTTTACATAAAAAAAAGAAGAATGTGTTGATGAATGTAGAACAACGTTATATGCAAGTACCTCAAGCTAAAGAATATCTTCCCAAGTCTGAATGGCATCTTTAAGAAAGCACTTAAAATGTTGTTAAATGTATCGGTTCACCCTTTCCATTTGTGCATCACTTTGTGGGCCAAAACCCGTGGACACACATGCCTGATTCCCTAAGTGTGAACCACAGGTTTTCCAAAAGTGAAAGATAAATTGTGTATCTCGATCAGATATAGTGGTTCGAGGAAGACCGTGTAACTTGACTTTATTTTCGAGCATCAACTGGGCTGGCTGTTTGTACTTCTTTTCAAGCAATAAAATGCCATTTCAAATAGTCTTATCAACCAACACCAGTGATGTTGTGGTGGCAGGCGGACAATGAAATCCTGCATGTCTTTGGGTGTAGGTAAAGGGAGTAAGAGTCCCTTATGTTTAGATAAATCTGCTTTGGCTTGGGTACAGATTTCACAATCTGTCACATATTTACCAACATCTGAATTCAATCCCAGCCACCCAAAGTGTCTAGCTACAATTTCTTGGGTCTTATCTTTTCCTGGATGGTCTAACATTGGGGTTTTATGGCACATTTTATTAGCCTGTAAGCTTAGAGGTTTATGCATATAATTTAGATCTCTCAAATTATAAATTGTCTCTGATTCTTCTGCCTCGTTCTAATGCGGCTCAATTTACTAGTTCTGTCAATGAAATTGCTTTCTTTAATATCTTCCAAAAGGGCGTGCACAAAGTTAGCACCATTCATATGTTGCGCTGGGATTATATTTGGAGTTTCTGCTTGGTTTATAAGGTGGTCCCATTCTTTTTAGCTTGCCAATGAATCTGCTTTTTGATTTTCTGACTGTGCCTGAAATCTCACAAAGTCAAACCCTGCAAAGAACGTTAATGCTCTAGCTGACCTTAACCTGTGAACTAGGATGGTCCGTAAACACGGTGGCAGGGTGTTTCCCTCCCGGTAGATAGTGCTGCCACTCCTTAAATGCAGTTTGGGTAGATAGAAGCTTTTTATCCGTTATAATATAATTCTGTAATACAGAGTGGAACTACTTAGACAGATAAATCAAATTTTGGAGCTGACCTGTCTCAGAATGTCTCTGTGAGAGGATAGTGCCTATGGCTTCATCAGAAGCATTTCCTTTTATTATAAAGGGCATCTCTACATTTGGATGCTCCAAAATGGGTGCCAAAGTGAGGGCCTTTTTCTGGGTTGGAAGGGCCTGATCACCTTATCGGGGCAATCTAGAAATGTTCTCAGGTAATAATTTTGTAATTGGGGAAACTGTCGCTGATAAATTGTGAATGAATCTGAC
This sequence comes from Lissotriton helveticus, assembly GCF_964261635.1. Classification (NCBI taxonomy): domain Eukaryota; kingdom Metazoa; phylum Chordata; class Amphibia; order Caudata; family Salamandridae; genus Lissotriton; species Lissotriton helveticus. The sequence continues at coordinate 736,033,218 of NC_136061.1, read as the reverse complement.
ATTAAAAGTTGACAACTCCAAAAACCTCTGTACTTCTTTTTGTGACCTTAGCCATCCTTGAACTGCTTGAATCTTCATTACAGCCATGGTCAACCCCTGAGGAGTTAAATCTAAATACATTCCACTTCGATGACATGGAATTTGAATTTGGACACTTTGTAAAATAGGCAATTATGTTGCATGTTGCAAGTTTTCTCAAAATGGTTTTGTTTCTGACTGAATAAATTAGAATATTGTCAATATGGATGTTACCAAATTGGTCTAGATATTCCGCAGAACATTGTTAGCAAAATTAATTAAATGCTGCCAGGGCATAACATAGGCCAAACAGCTTTCTTTAATATTCATACAGTCTAAAATGGGTCAAGATACGGTCTTCACCTTATCTCCGGCTCTAACTTGGACCAGAGGTAGGCACCATGTAGATCTGTTTTGGTGTGAATTGTTGCCATGGGCACCTGATCCAAGAGAACGAGGCTGAGTGGAAGAGGATAGCTGTATTTTACTATAACAGTGTTCAGTGCCCTACAGTTGAGGCATGGTGACTTTGATGGCCGGTAAAACAACTTTATAGCTATTTGTTCAAATGTTCTCTCTGATTAAGATTTTACTTCTCTTAGGCATATATATCGGCTGCACAAAATTGTTGGGCAAAAAAGTTAAATCAGTGTGTCAGACATAGTTGCGATGTGGCAGAAGAGTTTCAGCAATTCACTCACTGAAAACCTCTTCAAGTTCTTTGTATTGCACGGGTATCTCAATGTCTTTTTTCAAAGTCTGTGGCAACTGTATGGTATAAGTGAGTCACATTTCATTCCACATAACTGCAAATGTCTTTCCAAATGTTAACCTAAATACTACATCTCGCTGGTTCCGATCAATGACTGGGTTGTGGAGCATATCTCAAGGCATACCAATAATTCACTTGAATTGAGGTGCATCAATGACATACAACTTTTTCTAGTGGGACAGTCGCTGTTCTATACATCAGAGGGTCACTAAAGTAATTTGTCTAATTAAGGGTACAGAAGTCAGCATCGTCCCATCTACAGCTCAGATGGCTTCAGGTCTAATCTTTCATTGGGTCTAAATCTAGCTGCTCTAAATATTTGGCATCAATAAAATTGCCAGTAGCTCCATAATCAATCGTAGCCTCTCGCCTCTTGAACAGCTAATTAGGGGCTTAAATACTGGCTTCTAAAATTAAGTGTGGAACAACATTTTGTTAAATTTGGCCACAGTTTTTTCAGGAGATAACATAGTTGTTCCCGAAGCAGACTCCTGATTCTGCAGCTTGACTTCTAGTTCTCCACCATCTTGATGTTGCTTGATTTGGTGCAAGTTGACAGTTTTTTATAAAATTGTCTTTCTTACATAAGCCATTTTTGTGCCATTTTGTGATATCCTGTTAATCTTTCATTAAAGGGCTTCCAACTCCTCCGATTTCCTTTGGTTCTGTACTATTGAACCTTGGTGTTGATTTCTCGTGAGATTTAAACAATGGTTTGTTTTCTGGCTTTTTCTTCTCCCCACGTCTCTGGAAAAGAAGATGATCTAATCTCAGGTTAATAAGGTCAGCACAGGTTTGTGATCGAGGGTCAATGTGTGCCAAAACATCTTTCATGTTATTTTTTAATCCTTGGTAGTAGAGGTCTGCTCTCTTTTCTAGCCAACCAGTCTTGGCTAGTAGTGCAATCAATTAGATTAAATATGAAAAAACTTGCGGTCAGCTGACATGGTTATGGTTCGACTAATGCTTTCTCAAATTCAGATTAAACCTGGGCCAGTTTTATAATAATGGGCCATATTCGTTTACAAGAGGCACAGCCCAAGAAGCACCATCGCTGCCCAAAAAGTATGCCAAGAAAGCAGTTCTGGACTGGGCATCAGGAAATGTTTAGGTTGCACCATGAAGTACAATTGTGCTTGTGCGTGACTTAGTATGGTCTCCTGAGAACCTTTCTGGGCTGCAAGTGGCACTGTAGTTGGAATGGTTACCGAGAGTGACCCAGGAACCACTGTTGCCCCCATACTTTACCTATCAAATGATGGAATATGTACACTTGGGTTTTCTAATCTGGATGGATCTGGTTAGCTCTACCTGCCAGTGTTGCATTTTCTGTCCTTGAGGCAATGATTTCCTTTTTTAAATCCACAATCATGGCACTGCGGCGCCCCGAAGGCAAGCCCGTCTGCGCCCCGGAGGAGGCTAGGGCGGGAAACGCTGCTGGTGGTACTATGACTCACGGTGAGCAGATCATATATAACAGCCTAGAGTTGAAGAGACTTATGCCTATATTGAATTGCCATAGCTGTATAGAGCCAGGGGGGGACAGTAGTATCTTGAAGTGCAGCATGTGTAAGTGGACTAGTTCCATCTGCCCAGTTAGGGAGCCCGAGCCCATTGTAAGAGGGGAGGAATTGAATACAGAATTGGCCGGGACCTATGGGCACGAGTATATTAGAGTTTTTCTACTCACTGTACGCTCCCTTAATAAAAATGCCCAACATGTAGCTGACCTCATAACAGACTTACGGTTGGACATTTTATTTCTAACAGAGACTTGGCTTACGGAAACATCCAATCCCACTTTGCAATAGCTATTCCTCCCGGGTATACTATTTTCGGAGAGTTAGGGCTTTCACTGCACTTTCTCCGCCCATCAATCTCTGGCGGGAGCACTAATTTACTGACCTCCCGGGCATGCAGGGCCGTTTCTGAAGAGTGTTTCCAATTTAACAGCACCACTAGCCCTCAGATTTAAACATTTTATGGTCCTGGCTGATTTTAATGTCCATATGGACAACTTAGAGAGTCCTGATGCTACTACATTAGGCGAGGCCTTGGAATCCTTGAATTTGGTCCCCCTTGTAACTAGACCTACTCACAAAAAGGCCATACGCTGGATCAAATCTTCTCCAATACCCCTGTACAAACAGAGAAGCCTATTCCCTTAGTTTGGACAGATCATTTTCTGTTAGGATTAAAGATAGCCAAACAAATAAAAACAGCTCATATTATGGAGAAGCTGCCTTCTTTTTAATCAAGGCCCTTTTATAAAATCACCCCCGAGGCCCTGAACATTGAGCTCACTGCGCAAGCTCTTCCCTTGTGTAGTCTGATAGAGAGTGATGTGGCTAGCCTGGAAAATTAGATAAAGCAAGGTGTTGAGTTGTTTGCCCCGCAGTCCTCTCGTCCTTTACGAACAACGAGAAGACCCGCACCTTGGTGTAATGAAACTTTGCGGAAATGTAAAAGTGCTTGTAAAAAGTTGGAAAGAGTGTGGAGGAATCATTGTTGTATAGATAGCAAAGTATTATATAAAAGGGAGCTTAAACTGTATCACCATAATATTCTGGAGGAAAAGAACATTTTCTTTGCAGTCAATATTGAGGAATCAACTAACAAGAGCAAAGACATTTTCTAAATCATGAAGCATTTCACGTCGCCCACAGCAGGTATCATTAAGCGTCATGTATCTGATACTTGGACACGTCAGTTAGCTTCCCTTTTTCATAAGAAAATAGCTGACATTCAAACATCCTTAGTTCCTTCGTCTAGTACACTGGCTAAATCGCAGCTTCACAGCTTCAATGCGATATATAAAGCTTTCCTTCTTCAGTTTCCCAATATGACTTTTGAACAATCCCTCAACATAATTAAGAATTTAAAATCTGGATCGCCTTCGGATCCTTGCCCTGCCAAAATACTTGCGACTGTGGCTGATATCATCAACCCAGAGGTCAATGCAGCTCTGAATCTGTCATTAAGCAGCGGCCAGGTACCATCTATTTGGAAAAGGGCCAAAATACTGCCTCTGCTTAAGAAGTCTACAGCTGACCTTTTATTAGTATCCAACTACAGACCCATCTCGCTCCTGCCTTTCTTTGCTAAGAAAAATACGTAAATTCTGTAACCACGGAATTCATTGAAACTAACAACCTCCTCCATACGAGTCAATCTGGCTTCCGCTCAAATTTCAGCACACAGACGGCTCTACTTGAGATCTCGGAATCCATCGAAGAGACTCTCGATTTGGGTGGGAGAGCGGCTTTGATATTGTTAGATCTTTCGGCTGCCTTTGACACCGTGCCCCATGATAGACTCCTACTGAGACTGAGAGAGTGCGGAGTGGGGGCACGGTGTTGGAATGGTTTTCCTCCTTTCTGGATGACAGAAGTCAGGAGGTCTGGACTCCCCCCTTTTCCTCCTGTATGCCTCCCATGAAGGTCTGTGTTCCTCAAGGGTCTATTATAAGCCCACTGTTGTTAAATCTGTATATGGCTCCCCTTGCCTCTTTGGCTGAAGATGCAGGTGCAATAATTATATCTTATGCTGGTGATACTCAGCTGTTGTTTACCTGTAAAAAGGGAGAAGAGTAACAACTGTTTGAGAGAGGCCTTTGCTCGGTTTAGATGCAATCAGCTACAGTGCAATCCTGAAAAGTCGGAAGTGATCCTTTTTGGATCTTTTGCCCGATACGCTTGGAGACAATGGTGACCTTCAGATATGTCACACCGGCAGACTTCTGCTGGTGTTGTGAGAAATCTGGGGGTAAACATGGATGACTCACTAGATATAAAGAAACAAGTTCAATCGGTCTCAGGAACCTGTAATGGCATTCTGAAACTGCTCCGGAAATTTTTGCCGCTTCTTTCCCTTTCTCATAGAAGGTCTGTGGTCCGAGCTCTCATTACCTCAAGGCTGGACTACGCAAATGTCCTCTATCCCGGCCTTCCGGAGTGTTTATTGAATAAACTTCAAGTCGTTCAGAATGTTGAAGCTAGATCCATTCTTATGCTGGGCCCAGAACACGGATCTCTACCCATTTAAAGAACCTACACTGGCTGCCCATTAGCCGCAGAATCCAGTTTAAGTCGTTGACACTGGCCTTTAAAGCTTTGCATGATATCGGAGCACATTATATTAGGAGACGAGTGACTTTTTACATGCTCGGGAGACTTTTAAGATCATTCCGACAGCATGTGATGAGCGTGCCTAAATGTGCACGCTCCCGCTGAAGTGGCCGTTCATTTCAAGTACAGGTAGCTCATCTGTGGAATAAGCTACCAACTACAATAAGACAACTTACAGATGTATGGCTTTTTAGGAAACAACTCAAAACCTGGTTATTCCAGAAATAATTTCATCATGAAAGTCGGTCCTGTTTTTCGGTAGCGTCCTGATCTGCTTAGCGCCTGGACACTCGATTGAGTAGCTGTGCGCTTTACAAATACGCAATAACATAACATAAAATTGAGATCCTTCAATGAGGCCATTTGGTAGGAATTGTTCAAGACGATCTTTTATTTTGTGGGCCTGTAATTCTGTCCGGTAGAAGGATCTTCTGGAGCAATACATCCCAGAAACCCACCTTCTGGCAGGTCTGACTGATTGGATGTTCCACAGAGTATCAGAGTGGTCAGATGAGAAGAAGGAATATTAGGGAGAGTATTGTGGGGAAGGAGCCCTGGAGCAAAAAAAGATCACAATAAGTCACGATTACCTTAAAAGCAATGAGCAATTCGTGTTACAAGATTCCAGAGACAACCTTAAAGTATTTCAACCCCGTAACCTGCCTGCAAAGTTCATTTTCTAGGAAAGTTTTCTTCATAGGCTTCCTTATTACTTCATACCTTCAAGGCAAATATTATTTCCTATCTTTGGTAGAACCTTGGTTTTGGAATCTGCACGCTCACACAAACCTAGAACTGGTGCTCTCAACTGCTCCTCAACTCCAAATCTTCTCTTACAAGATGTCTTGCTCAGTTTCCTGAGTGAGACCACTTTCACCACTGCTGTCCTAGAAACGCCATCAATAACTGACAAGACGGATGTCGAGAGCTCACGTAGTCTAGCGGGAATTGCCATATATTGCTGGATTACAGCAATCTTTGACTAGTTCTCGGCAATGGTGGCCACATTTGACTAGTTGTCGTCAGCAAAAACCATTACCGATCTTCCTTCTGGTGAACCTTTCCACAATGTTGGGCACACCAATGTTTGGCAGATGGGTGACATTGATTGGCCTCCTGTTCACTATTGCGTGATCAAGATGGGCAAGGACACATCTCATGACAGAAGTATTTTCACAATATTTTACTAATTTCAACCCTACGGGAACCTGCTTGGATTCTCTCATGTATTTTATATGAATATGTTGAACAAAATCAGTTGTTTCTTGCCCTTCACTACGAGTTCTGTCCCATGAGATGAATAAGCTTTTGCAGACAGAGAGGATCTTCTTGTGTCTCTTGAAGGCTATCAACCTGCTTTATGTTTTGTCTGCAGCTAACAAAACTGTAGATCCTAATATATGACTGACCAGCCTAAAAGAACAAGCTACTTACCCATGGTAATGCCTTTGCTGGTAGAGACTATATCTAACCACAGATTCCTCACCTTTTGAATCCCCCCAGATAGTAGACTGGATCTGTAAATATTTTATAGTAATTCTGTCGTGTGTCGATATGTGGTGTCATGCGGCTCCACGTTGGATCAGAAGTGACTTCAAGGCCTCTAAATCTGTGAGTTCTGCTTGCTGACATCAGTTTCTTTCTGATCTCTGTCCACACTGTTGGACGCAGAGCCCATTGAAATTAGAATATGGCAGTTTGCAGATCTCTATATTGGGATCTTATTAATAGGCTGTATAAGTCCATTCTGCAGTACGGGAAGTGGGTTGGTAAGAAATTTGCAGTTAGGTAGAGTATTTACCAGAAAAGGCATTACCAAAGGTAAGTAACTTGTTCTACTGGTAGACTTCTAACTGCAGATTCCTCCCCTTGTGATTAAATACCAAAGCATTAAAGGACGTGGCCTGATCGCTGGCCAAGATGGCCGCACTAGTCTGAAGCTCCAGCAGCCCCACTCGAGGGATACGAAGAAATGGGCCCATAACCCCATCCAGTGTGATCCACCTCCAGCAACAGTGCTGAGACGACCTCCTGCTGCGGATGTGGCAGGCTGGGCATGCAGGATGGCATACAGAGATTGGAGGTGGTGAGTGTGCGTGCTTCGCAGCCTACCTCAGAGGCCCCGCTGCAACAGGGTTGTGCCCGCCAGTGTCTGCTGGTCCCCCCATCCCCTGCCATCTGATTGCTGTGCTGGCCATCTCGCCCCAGACTTCATCTGAGCGTGCCCGAGGCACCAAACTGTGCTTCCTGGGGGCCACTCCTTCACCCTGTTGAGCCTCCATCTGCTGCTGGATGTTGTGGCCGCATGAGGATCCTTGGTGGCGCTGAGCCAGGCCCCCCACCATCCTGCTCCTGCAGTGACTTCTGCACGGTGCCACTCCATCGCAGCTGACGGATGGGCCTATGTGCGCCAGTACACGCGGAATTGCTGGACTGCCGGCCGGTGGCTGATCCCTATCCCCTGCTGTGAGTACTGTTAACATGTGTGGCACTTTGGGGGGCGATTGCCGGTCTGCCACAGCCTCCTACATGGGCAGTCGAGACGCCAATCCACAACCCGGGCCTAGTGTGCGCTCCCCAACCCTAGACCATGCCTCCAGGGCATGCCGCCTCAACTTGTCTGCTGCATGCCTATATCTATGGGCCCTGTGGTGGCCCAGTATCTCCTCCGCCCACCACACTACATTGCTGCTCACCGGCCTGATTCAGCTGTCTGACCAGCGAGGCAGCGTAGGATACTGCTCGTAGCTCTGGGTTCTACAGCTTGGGTGGGCAACTATCATCCAGGTGCCTTACGACATGCCGCCTATGCTATGGTTCGTGGGGACCCTAAGAAGTGGAAACTGGCTTTTGATAGACCTTGACCCTCCAATATGCAGTAGCCCGTGCCCACTGGGTGCTGTGGGGGCTCTGAGACCGAACAAATGTCCGGGAGGGACGGTATCATGGCAGAGCTGAGGGGAGGCTTTCGGGCCATTGATGGCAGACTCAACACCCTAACTAGGCACCTTGACACCTTGGTGGGACGGTTGTAAGGGCCCGCCTCCCGGCTTGATGCGGCTGAGGAGAAGATCTCTGGCCTAGAGTACGGGCGACCCAGACCACCAAACTCCTAGAAAAACTGGAGGTACTGCTGAAAGCTGTGGCAATCCAGAACGAGGACCTGGTGGCAAGGTGGCACCGCAATAATTTGCGCATGCTGGATGTTGCAGAGACCACTGACACAGGCCGCATGGGTCTATTTGTAGAGCAACTACTATGCTACCTCCAGGGCCAACAACATTTCACAACCACTTTTGCGGTGGAAAGAGCCCATTACTCCCTGATATCGATTTGTTTAATGCTGCTGTCTTCCCATGCATTCCAACTGCCATGTTTTACATTAAGAGCACGATTCCATTATGTATTGAGCACTCATAGATGTTACCCACATGCACCCTTGATTCACAATTTATAGCATGTACACTGCTGTCATGGAACACTAGAGGCCTTAACAATCCTCTCAGGGGAAAGCAAGTCTTGCGATATCGTACACCTCACGGCGGGCACAAATCACCTTCCTGCAAGAGACCCACCTTCCCCTAGCAGATTCCACACCTTCACATCCCACTGGGGGTCATACTGTTATTTCTCTTGTTACAGCATCTACTCAGGAGGGGTCTGCATTTTGATTCATAAAAATGTCCCCTTTCAGCCCTCAACCATAATACTTTACAAACATGGATGAAACCCTTTGGTGACTGGGACATTGGAGGGCAAATTGACACTTTTGGCAAATATTTATGCGCCAAACGTTGACTCCCTGAATTGTTTCAACCACTGCACACACACATCGCCAAACTGGACTTTGACCATCTCATATTGGTAGGTGACCTTAATCTTAACGAAAATGGCTGCCATTCACTATCAGCGCATGTCACCTGCACTAGTACATGCTCTACCTTTTACATACACTGCACCCTGCCTGCGGGGTACCTTGGGCTTTCCATAGGGGTGACTGATGTGCACAAAAAGGGAAGGTTAGGCCTGATCAGTGGGGTCACTGACCAGGAGGACATGGCAGTTTCTAAACTGCACCTAGGCACTGCAGTGGCAGGCCTTAGACATCATTTTAGGGCTACTCATGTGGGTGGCACAATTAGTGCTGCAGGCCCACTAGTAGCATTTGTCATCACCAGCCCTGGCACACCCAGTGCACTTTACTAGGGACTTCATGGTGATACAAATATGCCAAACATGTATATCCAATCAGAACAACACTTTACATAGGGAGCACTTACACTCTGACACTGATCAGCAGTGGCAGAGTGTCCAAAGCATCTAAACCAGCAAAAACGAAATCCAGCACAGCATCAAAAAATACAGGAGGTAGAGGCAAAAAGATAGGGGAAAACCACGCCAAAGATGCCAGGTCTAACAGTGACCTTAATATTTTAATGGATGCATCCCGCGACTCAACAGCTGGCGCTCCAACTTGTAAACCACATTCCCTCTGTATCCTAAAAGATATCTGTACTACTCATACTCTCCAAGATGCCTGGTGCCAAAAGGGTGCCTCCTCACAGGCATTTACCCATTATTCTGCCCCACATGCTACTTGAAGATGCATTGATTATGCCACATTTCTGCTGCAATAGGCCCCTGGCTGAAATGGGTCCACCACCTAACGTGCACACTTTCCTATCATGCCCCAGTGCTAGCCACATTCCATTTTCCCCTTCAGGTGACTCACGCCAGCCCTTGGCAATTCCCCACGCTGGCCCTACAAGACACACTATTCTGCTCCACTTGACAGGAGTCGATCTTTGACTATTTCAAACTGAATGAAGGCTCAGTGGCCACTCAGGCCACACTCTGGGAGGCTTTTAAAGCATGCACTAGAAACATTTGCATTTCACAGCAGTTTTAGTTCTTGCGGGAGATCCATAAGGAAATAACATGCGTGGAAAATGTCCTCACCCATGTTGATTTCGAAGCCCATCCACCTCTTGCTACTGCACACGTGCTTAAACGCGCTACGCTCCTGACAGACTACTGAGATTTGGGGGACTGCGACGTCTTCTTCCTTGGAAAATATATTCCAGGGCTCGCAAGTACAGGGAGGGCAGCGTCCGGGAAACTCTATAGCTCTGCTGCTGCAATCACCGCCACCCCCTCCGGACACCTCCTACATTACAGAGCTACATACTGAATCAGAATCTCAGATAACCTCAAATAATGACATACTTGTCACTCTCCTCCGATCTTTCATGCACCTTTACACCACTAGACTCTCCGGTGACCTCTCTGCCCTGTCTGCCTACCTTGATGAGGTGTCCATGGTTGGCTTTACCACAGCACAACGTGAAAGGTTTACCTCTTCCCAATCAAAGGTTAGCAAGCATTAATTGTAGCAAGGCCACCCAGTGTTGCCCAATGTTATCCTATTGGAGAGGGAGCCCTCACAGTAGTGAAAAATGAAATTGGAGCTTTTCACTACCAGGGCATGCAAAACTTAAAAGTACGTGTCCAGCCTTTTAATTTCAATGCACCATGCCCTTTGGACTACGATGGGCCTACTTTAGGGATGATTTATATGCAATGAAAGGGGAGTTTAAGGATTTATATTGCAAAGTCGAATTGGCAGCTTAAAACTCCATTCAGGCTGCAATTGCAGGCCTCTGACATGTTTCATGGGGCTGTTTAAGTGGGTGGCACAATAAGTGCCCACTAGTAGCATTTAATTTACAGGCCCTGGGTATATGGCATACCACTTTACACTAAACTTATAAATAAATTAAATATGCCAATCCGGTGTGAGCCAATTTTTGAATGTTTACGGGAGAGAGCACAAGCAATTTTGTACCATTTATCAGTGGTAGAGTCCTAGAGCCAACAAAAACAAATTTCAACAAAAAATGGAGGATAAAGGCAAAAGGTTTGAGGGAAGACCATCCTAAAGCTGACAGGTCTAACAATAATGCTTTCTGAAACACTCTTATCTGAGTGGCGTAACGAACCTTGAGGGGGCCCCCCTGCAGGGTACGTGAAAGGGCCCGCTCTGGGCTCAATCTAGAGCTCCCCAGCAGAAGTGCAGTGCTGACGGGGCCCCCTGGAGGGTGAGGGCCCCCCCGCACCGCAAGGGCTGCAGGGGCCTGTGTTACGCAGTATTCATTCAACCATGCTTTTGAAATGTGTAAAATATAGTGCTCCAAGTATAAAATGTATGGCTTATGCTCATTTGCCTTGCTGTATAACGCTTTTCTACTACAATGAATACAATTTGCCACGTCAAGCTTAACGTCTTTCTTTTGCTCTTTTTTTCTAAGTGCCAATGTACTTGATGGTGGAGATGCAACCTTTCCTCCATTAGCAGCTTCTCCTCAAAGTATGGATAGCGCTCTTCAATCTGGAGAAGGTATTCATATTCTCAGTGGTTTTAAGACTGTCTTTTAAAATAAGTGCCTTTGCTTACAATCAAACAATTTAGCCTACCTCCAGTGATTGGCGTTTTAGCAAATAATTAATTTAAAACAATATGCTACTCCGGTGGATACGAAGGTCCTCATTAGCGAACATTCCCAACCTTATTATTTACATTTTGGCCCACTGAGTAAGTTCATGTACCGTTTACAATGTATCTTGTTAAACCTCACACTGCTATGTAAAGCGCTCTGCTGCCTTGTGACTATTGCTTGCAGTGTACTTCAAATACATAAATGGTTGTTGCTGAAAGGAATGAGGCACTTGCATTCAGACAGGTTACTTTTTGGCATACTGTTCCACACTTGCCATCATGCACTCTTTGTTTATGGAATCGTAAGAACTTTCTGTTGAACGGCACCTCAAATATGTTCCTCAAAAAGATCATGGTTAGCCCTCAGATCCATTAGTATTCCAACTTACGTTGAAACCCTAAAGTGACAAGTTCTTCATTCTTTAACTACAAAGGAGAACTATACATTAATTCATCTTTTTCTAGTGTATGCTAGTATTACATTGTTAATAATATTTAGTCAGCATTTGCTCTCACTTGACCAATCTTAATCCCCAAATTATTTACGGTGCTTCATCTTCCTGCAGGTTTTTATTTTGCCTTTGTGCCACTTACTGAATTGAATATTTTTTGTGAATTCCTTTTTTTTTTTACTGACCAGTAGAGAGCCCAGTTTTCAAAATGCAGGATAGCTACTAAACTAGAAGCTTTGGGGCATATTATCAAGAACGGGTGTTACATTATCACCGCTTTTATCGGCAGGAAACTGCCGATAAAGCGGCGATAATGTGCTTGATAATATGCTCTATGAATTCCAATCGAAGCCCATGTTAGATGTCTTCACATCTAACATGGGCTTCGATTGGAATTCATAGAGCATATTATCAAGCACATTATCGCCGCTTTATCGGCAGTTTACTGCCGATAAAGCGGCGATAATGTAACACCCGTTCTTGATAATATGCCCCTGAGTTTTTGCTTTTTGTGAAACATATGGTACGTCCTTTCTTGAACTTCTCCATATTGGGAATTCTTGTTTTTTGTGTCATAAGCAATGCTATCACACAACTCCATGATGAAGACATATGCGGGCCTTTTATGGAAATTGCATATCTGTTAGTGACTTAAACCGCAGATTCCTTACCTTAAAATATTCCCCAGGCATCAAACTGGATCGTGACAATCCTGAACAGTACCTCTACACACCAGTAGGTGGCGCCAAACAGCTCCACTGTGGTGCAGAAGTGGCTGGCCGGGCACAAGGGTGGAAGGGAGGGAGGGGAGAAAATACAAAAAATAAATAAAAACACTTAACCTCCTCTCCGCGTCTCTCTTCCGTCGTCCCTCCGCTCCAGCTGGAACCAGGAAGCACACCCGACTCACCTAAGCCAATGACAACACTGCAGTGCAGCCTTGTGAAGGGCCTGAGTGCTGTGGTTCGGCACTCAAATAGGCAGTGGGAGCCTGGGCGTGTTTCTCACCAGGCTGTGCCTTACAGCCTGGAGGGGAACGTCCAAATTGCAAATGACTGTTTGGCCGGCCCAAGACGGCCGGCCAAACCGTCATGTGCACTTGGAGTGTGCAAACCACTCCTCTCCCTGTGCCACCAGCGACGCCCCACCCTAACCCAGCACCAAACCTATGAAAACTAAAATAATAATAACGTTGTTAGAGCAGCAGGGTGACCCTCCTCTGTCTTAGTGGATGAGCCACCCCTGCTGTGCCGTCATCTGAGCCGGATGTGACGTGTATGGTGCATAGAAAGGTGCCACCTCAGCGTGCTGACCTCAGGGATTTTTTTTCTGACCTATCAGCACAGATCTGGAAGAACTGCCTCTGTCGTTTTTCTTTACAACATTTTCAATGTTTTGTCAACCTTTTTGAGCCCTCTTTCTCCTAGTGTTCCTTAGGAATATCCTCTAGGAAACCTGTGTGTTTTAAGCCCTGTGGAGCCTGTCACAGGCAAATGTCTGTGACATACCCCCTTCTTGGTTTGCTTCTGGTGCATGACTCCAGGACATGCTTGAATGCCGTATGGTGAACTCCAAGGCGGTCCGGAAATGAGCGATGAAGCTTCTGGCTGCTCAAAACTGGACAGCTTCACACTGCTGCAGGTCCCGACGGTTGTTGTCTAGATATCATTGGGTAAGTTCCACAAAAAGAAGTTCAAGAACTTGAGCACTCTTCAAGTTCACCATACAAAGTCATCGGATGGACATGGAACAATGTCACAAGTGTAGACCCCACTCCCATACATCCCCTGGTGAGACTGGGTCTGCTCCACTTCTCCCTAAATTTCCTGGAGCCAGATAAACTCCCACCAAACTCAAGCAGTTCTATGAGTCCTGCACCTCATCTTTGGGGGCTGGACCCCTAATGAGGGCCTTCGGGCCAACCAGGTTCGGAAGGAGTCCCAACTGGGTTCACCTTGGTGGCGGTCAGTCCCGCTGGATCCATTCCTGGATCCGGACCAACTCCAGTCTCGAATCTACAACCTTTGCATGGTTTGGTTCTGTGACGCCATTTGGCAGTGCCGAACCTATACTCCTTCCCGACTCAGATACTGACCGAGACCGACGTCAGCTGGTGTCCATTCTGGTGCCGACCCGACCATGATTTTCCGGGTCAGAGACAGTGCCTCCTTTTCCTGACAGGCCCTGTGAGGAGTGTGATTCGGGTGGAGCTGAGGATCCTTACAGCTGCCCTGACCCCCTTGAAGAATCTTTAGCCAAAGGCAAATGGTATGAGGACCTGGCTTATGCCAGGGGTTTGGACACCTCACTGGACACTGGCCTGGTCGCTCCTCCTAGAACGGCTATGAATGAAGGGGCCTCCTTTGTTATGGTGCTGCGGAGGGCTGCTGAGAACCTTCACCTCACGCTATCTTCATTGGAAGTCAAGTTTTTTGTTTTGTCTTAAGCCTGGCAAGGCCTTTCTCTGGACACAGTTAAGGGGTATCTTTCGTCCATATCAGCCCTCCCTGTTGAAGTCACCAGACAAGTTTCCCAAGGGTCCGCAATACAGGTTTCCTCCCAAGCCTTTCAATATGCCTCAATGAGAGCTTTATTTGGTTTTGATCTACCTTATGTGTTTCCCCTTCGGACCCATAGTTATCCTCTTCGACTCCTGACACTCAAGACAGTTTTCCTGGTGGCTATCACATTAGCCAGGAGGGCCAGCGAGTTACAAGCTCCATGTGTTCAACCTCCAAACACCAGTTTCTTCGCAGATTAACTGGTTTTCTGCGCCCATGCCTCTTTCATACAGAAGGTGGTGATAGCTTTCCATGGTGGCCAAATCATCAAAACGATGACATTCTTTGTTCCACCATATCCCTCCAAGGAGGAGGAGAGACTCCACCATCTGGGCCTGAAAAGAGCGTTGCCCTTCTATCTTGATCGCACAAGAGAACATCAGCTCTTTGTGGGGTTCACTTGTACAAAGAAAGGAAAAGCAGTGCAGAATCTGACCATCTCCAGATGGGTGGCACTCTTCATTAAGATCTGCTATGTTCTGGCCAAGAAGCAACCTGCTGGTAGTTTGTGGGCTCCTTCGACCTGTCCTGAACTTCAGTCAGGCTTTTACATGGACTTCCCGCACACATTTACGAAACACTACTGCCTTGACAGTTAGGTCCAGCATCACAGGCACTTTGCCAATCTAGTCCTTCACGACTTTTCGGTCTGAATCAGTTCTCAGACCCACCTCCGGGGAGGAATGGCTTTGGTATCTATTCAAAAGTGAGGAATCTGCCGCTAGAAGTATCTATCAGAATGAGTTACTTAACTTATGTAATGCCTTCATTGCCGAAGGTAGGTAACTTGTTCTTTTGCATCGTGTTTAAAACACCAAATGCAATTATAATCCAATCCTCTTGTTGCCCAAATTTCACATTTGATCATTTAAACTAAATCAGCGTGCATATTTTAGTCTTTACTTGTAAACTGTCTTATACGACAATGTCTTGCAAAAATGTACAACGCCTTTAAAAGATGGAAAAAAACATGACACAGTTTATGATTTTGTTTCAATGTTTTGTGTACTTCAGAATCTAGCTGGCTGGTATAATTTGTGTCTACCACTAATGACTGGTAAAGTACATATATACATATTCTATTCACTCAAAATGCTATTGTAAAACTGCAGCAGACTCATCTAGCTTCCTTATGTACTGAACTATTGCAGCACCTGGATGCTTTTCTCCATATTCCTTTTCACGTATTTCTTCTTTTCCCCCTTAACTCCGTGCATAATACTTTTACAAATAGAAAATGTTCGCTCTCCATGTGGTAGTTTTTTCGTCTTGCCCTCGAGCAGGCATTCTGGTAGATACTTATTATTACACGCTGCTCACCTCATGAGTCTGCTCCTGGCCCATACAAAATCAGAAAAATTGTAGATGCTCTCCTGCGCCAACAAGTGGTTCTACTGCTCCAAGTCGGCTCCAACACCTCCACATATTCGGCATCACAATGGCATATATAATGCCACAGCATTCTACCTTTGGTTACCTTTCTTTCCATACCCTTCAGTGCAGATCTGATGTGCTCTTTTGAATTTTTCTTCTGGTCGAAAGTATTTTGCAGTGCTATACATCCTGCTTTTGGCTGTTCGATCTCCCATGCCATTGATAACAATTCTGGTGTCGTCTTACTTGGTGAGTCTGAGTTTAGAGGCTGTTTGGTTCCCGTCGTCATCTCCACATGCATTGGTGTTTGGAAGGCACTCTGTGATAGACTGCATAGGCCAGCAAAAGTGCTACTAGTCGAAATTTTGTTATGGTTCCAGCTCCGCAGGTAATTTTGAGGATGTGTCCTGTTTGTTGTTGTTTCTATCCCTCTGCCTCTTTATGTTGATCAGGTTGAAAGGTGTTCTTCCTATCTGACTTCCATGACCTCAGGCAGGATTCCTGTTCCAGGCTGTCCCTCAACTCCTACCTCGTCTTCATACTGTGCTGCTACTCAGTTGAACAGGGGCCTACCACTGGTTCCCAGCTCCGTATAAGTGTCATAACTGCTACTGCCAGATTCACTCCTGGCTTCTCTTACAACTGCCACTTACCCTGCTCAAGTGGCAGCATTCACCCAGGCTTCGCTGGCTAGGACCTGGGCCCCTCCAACACTCTCTGGATACATTTTCAGTCCCTAAAGAGCTTCCAGGCTGGTTGTATATGCCATCACCGATGGTCTCTACTGTGGTGCTGGTTAACTTTCAACAACTAGTCAGTCTAGTACCTGCCTCAATTTCTTCCACTCTGCTGCGAAAGCCTTATCTATTTCTTCACCATCACTGTCGATGTTAGTGCTGGGGTTGGCATAGGATCAGAGCTCTCAGTTGGTATTCCAGGTTCCTATTGTTCTGTCGACCAGGCATTTAGGGCAAATCCTGGTGGTGTTTCTTCGCTCCTTATTATCTCATCCTCAGAGTGCCAGCATTTGTTTAGCTCTTTTGCGTTTTATATTCCCTTTACTGAAATATCAGGGAAGATGTATGAAAACCATGGGGAATTATGTGCCTTCGCTGCTGCAGAGTCTCAGAAGGTTCTATTGTGCCTGCCAATATGCTAATGGATGTGAGTCTGAGGCTAAGGTGGTTCTTGGATGGGCCCCTAATCTTCCAAGGACATTTCTTCATTTAATGAGACACTGTGAAAGGCTGCAAAAGCCTTGGCTTTTCCACTATCTAGGATAAATGTTAAAACTAAGATCTGTAGAGACATCTAGCCGCAGATTCCTTACCATTTCCCAGGCGTCAGACTCGATCTGGAAGATTATTCTTTGAGCAGTATCCTTGTGCACTGGTAGGCGGTTTGGCCGACTCAGAAGACTTTGTGACGCGCACGTCACCTATACAAACGCCACCTTGGCATGCTGACATCTGTTCGTCTCTGTGCACGCCAGATAGCACAGATTTGTGAAGAGAGCTACCCTCACTTTTTGACAGGCTTTTTTTGACATTTTGTCGAGCTTTTTTGTTGTGTTGGATGTCCAAGAATACCTCTGGCTTCAAGCCATTTGGCTCCTGTCACCGCGCCATGTTGGTAACGGATCCACACCTGGTTTGTCTTTGGTGCCTGGAGTGTGACTACGACTCACGGTTGTGTTCTGGAAGCTGGGCCATGGCTCTGAAATCTTTGAGGGAGCGGTCCCTAAAGCTACTTGCGGCCCGGTGCTCAGCACCTTTCATTCTCCCAGGAGGTCTCCTTGTCGTTTCCCAGTCGAGAGGAAAGTCCAGGTGCCGCTCAGGGAGCCCTAAGTCTTCGAGTCGGTCAGGTAAGAAGCATAAAAAACACAAGAAGTCAAAGCATACTTTGACTTTTCCCGTCAGTCGGCTGGCACGCTGGAGGAGCCTTAGCGTTTTAGGCCTTTTTCGGCTGAACCTGCGCCTGGGTTGCTTCATATGTGGGTGGTCTGACCCTCCTGGTGTGCCTTCGTACCCCGAGGCTCAAAGAAGGCTCCATTTGGTTCTGCACCAGCGGCTCCGGCACAGATGACTGCCCAAGGGATCCAGTAATGGATGCGGACCGATGCTGGTCGTGCCACAACGACCTTCCCTAATGCCGGGCAACACACCAAAACACCCGACACTCCCAGTCCCATTCTCATCCATGACAACCCAAAGCTGGATCGTCACCTACTGATGCTGATTCCAGCACAGACCGAACCCTTTGGTCCTGGGTCGGTTCCGCAGCCTCATTCTGAAGACTAGAAAAGGAGGAAGATTGGAAGAAGTGGCTGGACCCTTTACAAGACCAGCAAGAGCATGAAATGGACCGGTATGAGGAATCGGGTGAGGCCAGTGGACTGGACACCTCTCCAGATTCTGGTCTGCATTCTTCCTCTCCTGTGGCCACGGAGAAGGGAGCTTCATAAGCTATGGTGGTGCAAAGTCAGCTATGGTCCTGGATCTTCAGCTCCCTGCCGTGGCAGTTAAGACAAACATCTTTACGAGGTTCTGCAATTGGGTGTTTCCTCCTAAGAACCCCTACTGCCTTTCAATGAGGCCTTGACTGATGTCCTACTGGAACCTGGTCCAGGCCCAGCACACGGGCTCCTGTAAATAGGACAATAGTCCGCCGCTCTCGCCCTGCACCGGGCGACCCAAATTTCCTCAGTAGCCCCTCTACCCCCGAGAGCTTGGTAGTCCAAGCCTCTACATCTCAGGGCATGATCCCTTCTGCACCCCTGGACAGGAAATCCAAGAGGCTGGATATTGGGTCAAGAAGCATTTTTCTTCCGTCAGCCTTGAATTGCGGTCTGTGAACACTGTATGCCTATAGGGTTGTTACTATCACTTCCTGTGGGAAACGGTTGTGCATGTGCTGCCACAGGTCCCAGAGTAAATCCAGGCTATCCTGTCCCAAGTAGTATCAGACAGTAGGGATGTGGCAAAGTTCTCGATTAATTGTGGACTTGACACCACCGACTTTTCGGGCAGAGCGATTTCATCGACGGTGGCCGTTCAACTCCACTCCTGGCTGAGCACTTCTGGCTCTTTTGGGGATGTCCAGGCTACACTCATGGACCTGCCCCTTGATAGTGCCCATCTCTTTGGAGAGAGAGCAGACATGGCCCTTGAGCTCTTTAAAGGCTCAAGGACTACAGTCATGTCCCTGGGCCTCTCATGGCCACTCATCCCGTCTGCTTTTCGCCTCTTTTGTGGCTACTGAAGGGGCTTTCAGCCATGTCATCCATACCCCAGCCACAAGACTGCGCTAGTTCAGCAACCTCTGTGCGGCCTTGGGCTTGACTCGTTCTGACCCCGTGGGTCGGGCAGCCAGAGGTTGGGTCAGTCCACCACCCCCACTGCACCCTCAGCCTACAAACCCTTCTAGTCCAGCCCTTCAAGGTCATGGGGGACCAGTTGGTGGCATGATCAGCCATCACCTCCACCACTGGCAAAACTTCATATCAGACAGGTGGGTTCTTCAGATGATCTGAAGGGGCTACTCCCTCTCCTTTGAGACCACCCCTCCCTCCATGCCTCCAACTTACGACCTGCTGATGGACGATCACCTGAATCTGCTTCAGGAGGAAGTCACAGCTCTCTTGGCCAAGGGAGCCATAGAGAGGTTTCCGGCGCCAGAACTAGGCTGTGGTTATTATTCCCCCTACTTTCTGGTCTCGAAGAATTAAATTGGCTGCCCCCTATCCTAGATCTGCGAGCCCTCATCTAATTAGGTGTTCACCAGGGTGATGGTGGCAGTTTCAGCTTATCTCCGCAGATCAGGGGTGCAAGTCTTACCCTATCTCGACGACTGGTTGTTGAAGGTGAACTCACCCCAGGCTGTCATCACCCACCTCCAGAATACGGCGAACCTCCCGCATTTGCTGGGGTTCACTATCCGTGTGCCGAAGTCACACGGACTCCCTCTCAGACACTCCTTTTCATTGGAGCTGTTCTGGACACAGTTTCTTTCGGGCCTATCCTCCAGAGTAGCGAGTCCTGGATATTAAATCTATTCTACCGATTTTTCATCCTCTATCCTCAATTTCGGTGAGAATGACTCAGAGGCTGCTGGGCCTTAGGGTCTCCTGCATCCTGCTTGTGACACATGCTAGATGGAATATGCAGGCTCTGCAATGGGACCTGAAGTTACAGGGGCGCAGCATCAGGGGATTCTCTCTGACATGGTCCAGATCTCGGAGGGAACTGCACAAGACCTGCATTTGTAGTTTACTAACCGTGATTGGGTCAGAGTCAGACCGCTCTCCCTTCCCAACCAAATCACACAGTAGTGACAGATGAGTCACTCCTGGGATGGGGTGGCCATCTGGGAGAAGTGGAGATCAGAGGATTTTGGTCTCCGGTGGAATCCGGACTCTACATCAACTTGCTGGAGCTCCGAGCGATTTCTTTGGCATTGTAAGCCTTTCTTCCTTCAATCAAGAGAAAGCTAGTTCAAGTGTTCAAGGACAACATCACCACCATGTGGTACTGCAACAAACTGGGTAGGTGGGGTCGTAGACCCTTTGTCAAGAGGCCCTGCTTCTCTGGACGTGACTGGAACAGCAGAGCATATCCCTGGTAGTTTACAAGCTGGCAGGTTTGTGCTCCTACAGCATGCCTGCAGCACACACAGCTCGCCTGCCAGAGAAGAGCATTGTGCTGGAATACATGGTGAGAGTGCTGTGTATTGAAAGACCAGTTCTAGTTGCTTTTTTTTATATTACCCTGGCGCCTGCTTCACGGGCCACCATGCACATAACTTTTATGTGTACGGGCGCTGTGCTTTGTGTCAGCACGGCACCCGCTTTCATCTTTACAATACGGGCGCCATCCTTTATATTTCTATTGAACAACAAGATGCCAATACTGTCTCCCTATTTTCTTTAAATCATAAAAACCATAAGAATTATACGCTATGGTCCATTGACACAACAATGTCTGAATGAATCTTTTGTTTTATTTTTACATTTTCTTCTCAAGCAAAGACTTTTGGTTATTATTTCACCAATTCATTATACATTACAAGACCTCATATACATATATGAATTTACACAATATTTACAAACAACCTTTTTTACAATATCAACAATATCAAAATTTCTACATTCAGAAACAATCATACCCTCATCCATCCACAGCCATTCATATCTTCATACATATACACACACACTGGAATTGAAATATTCACAGTAAGCCATAAACAATAAATTCCCATCAATAAAATTTTTGTTGAGCGAAAGTTTTGGATTACTCCTTTTGTTTGGATGGCATAAATTGTCTACGCGTTTCGAACTCACACAAGTGGGGGAGTTCTCATCAGGACAACATGCTGTAAAAGAAAAGGATAACAAAACCTTCCTTTAGGGACATGACAGAAATGGTGGTAACCTTGCTCAAACCTCCATTACTCTAGCTTCCTTCTCTTACCTCTAAGGTTTTAGAGCTGACTGGGGTCTACAAACTCAGTTGAGACAAAGCGCATTTATGTAACCTCTAATCATAAGCTCTGCCTTAAAGCTGTGAAGAACTGCCGGTTTCACAACCTTATTTGGCACACGTACCAAGGCTTTGACCATCTAATACCATCAGGGGCACTAACTGGATAATTTTTTAGCCCAATCCAAAATGGCCGACATCGATCGCAATTCCATACGAGCACCGTATAGTGGGTGAGTTATGCCAAATGTTTCAGTCACTAAACTGTCTCACAGTTGACCCCCGTGGAGTATTGTCAAATTTGCAGTCTGAGATCGCACAAAATAAACCACCACGGGCACTGTATTGGACAATTCCAGCGGATGTCATGAAGTTGTAAAAAACTAATTGCGGACTTTCGCACCGATATTATCAAAGGACGGTGTAAATATAAGGACGAAACGGCCGAAATCCACAACTCCCAGAAACCTTTGCGGTACCGGAAGTGTGGTGGGAAACGAGACGCGGGATCGGCGCTGCAACTCATCACAGCACCAGGAGAATCAATACCCTCCGATCGAAGCGGGTCCACTAGAATGCCGTTTAACTAGGTATGATTTGCACCATATACATTACTGAGATTGATAGAAGTACGCCGAACAACACAATTCGATCGGGGGACTAATCACTAACATTTACCCCTTTTCAGAGTCCACCCGCCTCCTGTGAATCCCATTGTGGACAGCAGCCACCAATTAACAAGTAAGTATTAGCTTTTAGAAGGCTTGATTAGAGCCCCCATGGGAAAGACCAAGTGATGTAACAACATATCTACCATTCCACAGGGCTGGCTGTACACGTGTCCCACATTTGACCTCCGTGATTCTGTTCACAAGTAAGTCCACTGTCCCAAATCACATCAAAACGTCTTTCTGTTTTAAAAAAACACAGTGTGCTTGGTACTGATTGGGTGCCTTTTTTCATACAGACTTGTGTTTCCATTGGATTTTTTGTTGTCCCGTCGAGTTAATTTCTTAACCCCAGTCAGCTCTAAAACCTTAGAGGTAAGAGGAGGAAGCTAGAGTAATGGAGGTTTGAGCAAGGTTACCACCATTTCTGTCATGTCCCTAAAGGAAGGTTTTGTTCTCCTTTTCTTTTACAGCCTGTTGTCCTGATGAGAACTCCCCCACTTGTGTGAGTTCGAAACGCGTAGACAATTTATGCCATCCAAACAAAAGGAGTAATCCAAAACTTTCGCTCAACAAAAATTTTATTGATGGGAATTTATTGTTTATGGCTTACTGTGAATATTTTTATTCCAGTGTGTGTGTATATGTATGAAGATATGAATGGCTGTGGATGGATGAGGGTATGATTGTTTCTGAATGTAGAAATTTTGATATTGTTGATATTGTACAAAAGGTTGTTTGTAAATATTGTGTAAATTCATATATGTATATGAGGTCTTGTAATGTATAATGAATTGGTGAAATAATAACCAAAAGTCTTTGTTTGAGAAGAAAATTTAAAAATAAAACAAAAGATTCATTCAGACATTGTTGTGTCAATGGACCATAGCGTATAATTCTTATGTTTTTTATGATTTAAAGAAAATAGTGAGACAGTATTGGCATCTTGTTGTTCAATAGTATTTCGTGGCTCAGCCTTGCTGTTGGGGGCCCAGACCCAGTGGTGGTTTTTTGATTCCTTT
Source organism: Lissotriton helveticus (assembly GCF_964261635.1). Classification (NCBI taxonomy): domain Eukaryota; kingdom Metazoa; phylum Chordata; class Amphibia; order Caudata; family Salamandridae; genus Lissotriton; species Lissotriton helveticus. The sequence goes on along the minus strand of NC_136061.1, from coordinate 736,010,251 downwards.
ATATTTCAGCACGGCGCCCGGTTTCCTGTTGACAAAGCCAATAACAGTAAGTCTTGCAAATGCGAGACAAATTAAATTGCAAATACTTGTTTTAATTTTGTGCCTGAGCTGACAAAGGAACATTATTTGAACTTCTTTGCTCTTCTCACTATTTTAAACGTCACACTGAATTTTCTTGAGCTGAACATATTTGGATATTACTCGTTGCTCTCACCATAGAGGCCAGATGGCCCCCGATTTCCCTCTTTTTAGTACTAGGTTCACTGAGTTGAATCTCGCCCTCTTGAATGTCTTTGGAGATAGTCTGCTCCACTTTCGCTGGGATTGTTTCAAGCATCCTTCCTGTGCAAAATATTGTCTCCGGTGTGATAGATGTAATGTTACCTAGGCATCTCTTTCCCCATTTCAGTTGTGGCAAAAGTCTTAAGCTGAAATCGCTCGCCTCTTGAACAGTCTGTATTCCAGTGAGAGCAAGAGTATGGACACTAGGGGGTGGTATAACCGGAGAGCCTTTGGGCCCGATTCACAGATTTAACTTTAGACAAAATCCTAAACTTACTACTTTTGGTATTCACAGAATGTACTTACTACTTTTGGTATTCACAGAATGCACTTACTAATTTTGCTATTCACAGAATGGATTTACGACTACTAACTTTACGTCCGCACTTGGGCCGGAGATTCCGGCCTGGAGGCGGAGCTGCTGGCTTGGAGGCGGAGCTTCTGGACTGGAGGTGGGGATTCCGGCCGGTGGTGGAGGTTTAGCCAAGGCCGAAATCTCCACCTCCGGGCCGGAAGCTCCGCCTCCAAGCCACAAGCTCCGCCTCTGGGCCCGAAGCTCCGGCTCTAAGCCGGAAGCTTCGCCTCCGAGCCAGAATCTCCGGCCCGAGTGCGGACGTAAAGTTAGTAGTCGTAAATCCATTCTGTGAATAGCAAAAGTAGTAAGTGCATTTTGTGAATACCAAAAGTAGTAAGTGCATTCTGTGAATACCAAAAGTAGTAAGTTTAGGATTTTGTCTTAAGTTAATTCTGTGTATCGAGCCCTTTGTTTCTTGCGTAGGGACGTTATTCTTCAAATGGAGCTCAGTCGACACTAATTGCCCAGCACAAACAGCGGAATATACAGGCAGATCAGGAAACAGCTACGGGGTGTAAGGTAATTTCAAAGCTCGCTTCTACTTTAATTGCTGGCATTAATGCCCATAGTTACATTAAATAAGGCTGAGGTACAGCAAGTTCGTTTTCAGCTTCTCTCATCATTCACTATTTCAAAAATTGTGTGAACCACACAAGGCGCAAATATTAATCCTTTTCTCAATAGAATGACTAAATAGTGTCTTCAGTCCGATACATCAGTATTTGTTTGGTTTGCTGAATACATTTGTGTTAAATTGTAATAAAAACATGTCATATCGCAGCACGCATTAAATAGAAAAATTACTGCAGGTGCTACAAAGAGGTCCCATCCGACGGTTCCTGGAATCCCTGGTGGAACACGAGCAGGAGCTGGGAAGATAGGTCGAATGATTGCCGAAGAAATTATGGAGATTCACAGGTAAGAGGATGTAATGTAAAGCATACTTAAGGCTAGGGTGAGCAACTGGCATGGGTGCAAATTCAGGACGGTGAGCGTAAAGATTCAGGACAAAGGGTCAAAATTCAGGACAAAAATTCAGGACAGGAGGTCAAAATTCAGGACAAAACTTCAGGACAATAGGGACTACTCATCCATTCACGAATCCATCCATTGACCCGATTACTCATCCATTCTTTCACTCATCCATCCGTCCGTTCTCTCATCCATCCACCCTTTTACTTCTTCACTCATCTATCCATCCTTTTGTCCATCTGCCCCCCTTTCACTCACTCATCCATCCTTGCCAGGGCGTTACGATCGGCCACCGCACCGGGCGTTGACTTGGGGTGGGGGCGCCCTTTTTGCAAATATATTATGGCTCCAAACTACCTACTGCCCTGTTCCTTGACTCCAACAATTTTCACACATCAATAAAAATGTCTTAGATAACTCCAGTGATTAATGTTCTTTCAGGAGAGAGACTGAATTTTGTCTAGAGGATCTTTAACTCCTCATAAGGTATCTCAGAGGGTTAATTGGGCTGCTGCTAAGAGCATGTGCCCAATGGGTTACTGCTTCTGTCAGAGAGATCTTTTTGTTACTTGCAGTTTATAAATTAAAATTCTAATTTAGAACAAGGAGCTATTAACTGTCATCAAAGAGCAGCTTGCAAACAGCAAGGTGTACATTAGACCTACAGGTTTTATTTTGCCTGGTCTTTCCTTAACCTAATCTTGCAAAAAGGGTTCATTTGGGTAGAAATTAATTATTATTATTAAAGAGAACCCCTAACGATTATTGTTTTGTTTTAAATTCTGAATGTGTGCTTTACCTGACCAAGGACCCTTAAACTATACTGCCTACCAGTATGGATGACATGACTCCTACATCTTGTAATCTTCTGTCTTATGTAACATTTCCTATACACTCATTTACAAGTGTGATTGCCTCTGTTAAATGTGTCTATGATGTGAAGTGCTCTGACACCTCACACTGGTATGAGTGGCACTATAAAACTAAATGAATCTGAGAGATTGGTTATGGAGACTTGAGGGGCACTGTTAAATGGTGGTAGTGAGGGAATCTGTGGCAGCGGTGGTCATTGGGGGGTGCCAACACACATTGTCGCACATCAATTCATCAATCCACCCATCCTTTCACTCATCCATCCATCCTTTCACTCATCATCTACCCTTTCACTCATCCATCCATCCATCCTTTCCCTCACCAATCCACCCTTTTACCCATCCATCTACGCTTCCACCCATACATCCATCTATTTACCTTCTCTCATCATCCTTCCACTCACTCAGCCATCCTTTCTTTCATTATCTATCCAATCACCCTTTCATTCATCCTTTCACTAATCCATCCAGCCATTAAGACATTGCTTCACTTATTTACTCACCCACCTTTTCACATTAAGAGCTGAGCCTTTGTCTGCAGAGTTGCAGACAGAAGAGGCTCAGCAAGAACTTCACCTCGCTGTAGTTCCTAAAGCAAGGGGTGGGGTGGGGGAGGGTTCACTATGCCCCTGTATATAGGCAATATGAAAACGTAGTCATGCATGTTGCACAATGCCAGTTTGTGAGGTGCCTGTGACATTGTGTTGTTTCCAGGGATTTAAGTGGGGTAAAAAAACTGGGGGGTCTCTTCAAAGGGGATGTTCAATGTAATTAAGGGCGTGGCTTAAAACACCTAGGCTAAAAATCTGTGCTAAGCATAGTGTTCGGCCCGAGTGGTATTATATTTTTTGGGGAAAAACCAAAGGTGGTGATGGACGGAGCTTTGACAATACAAACACTCACCCCCAGTCAACTGATCTGGGTTTAATCCATCACCGTTCTTTAGCTCACTCCGCCACCCCAGTTCAGACATGGCCATAAGTTGGCAGGGTATGCTCAGACGTGAGTCCCTTGCTCACTTTGCCACTGGAGTCAAGCAAGCCCGGCTGAAGACGGCTGTAATGCCAGAAACCGGTCCTGGGAAGCTTGATTCCGGTCCAAGGAAGACATGGCTTGGCAGTTCGGGCTGGACTGTTCCCATGAGGCACAGGGTCAGACTGATTTGCATATGGCCATGTCTGAACTGGGGTGGCGGAGTGAGCTAAAGAACGGTGATGGATTAAACCCAGAACAGTTACCTGGGAGTGAGTGTTTGTATTGTCAACGCTCCGTCCATCTTCACCTTTGGTTTGTCATTATTTTTTTTTGTCATTACATCCAGATATATAATACAGCAAGTACTGTGACACCAACAACAAGGCAGGACTATTGGCTTTGTCAATGGTTGTTAGTTGCTTAAAATAAAAAAGCAGCAAACATGGCTTTGTTGAATATAATATTGAAAATGTGTCAGTTCTAAAATGGTCAGTCAGTGAAAGAACTCTAGCTCCTTATTGTTAACTTGTTTCACAGGCTTCTTTATATAAACTGTTTTTTCACGTTGCTGCATGGGCCTTTTATCTTTTATCCATCTAAAAGAATGTCCTTCTCTACACTGAGGCAGGAAGAGTCCACCACATGCTTTAACAGCCCAGACTGGCCCATTGTCATTCTGTATGTGACAATCAGCCGGCAGACAGAATGACAATGGGTGGGGTGAGGCTGCTCCCGTGCTTAGAGGAAGAGTGCAAGGTGGCCCCATCAGGGGGCTGTGGCTTCTCACAGGGGTGGAGTGTTGCTCCCTGTAATGGTCATCATTACGGACAAAAGGCGTTCGTAAAAGGGATCCTCACAGACAACGGACGTGCGGTCCAAATTACGGACAGTCCGTGTAATTTACAGATGGTTGGTCACCCTACTTAAGGCCTCACTTGTGTATTATCTGGTAGGTCAGCTGTCATGCAGTTGGTACGCTGGAAATATCACTTCTGCCACCCAACGTGTCAGGAGCCACTATGCCTTGGCCGTAGAGCTGACCTGCCGCCGCTGTGTTTCCGAAGACAGACACCTATGCCGGGGTCTTTCAGAATTAATTAATGTCTCACATGTGGTGTGATTTTAATCCCAGCGCTTGGAAGATATTTCTCTCCGGGACCACCAAGTTTAACTTAGCAGACTCAAATAGAATAGACATTGGCCGGATTGGTGACAGAGGGGCTGCCCTGCCCTAATTGGGATCGCTACCCCTCTGATGCCATTTTCACTTACATCTGGGTTTGGGCACAGGTGTGTGCTGCTCGTCGAACAGTGAAACCACACTGCTGTAACCTATGTGCGAGATGAAGGTATCCAGGGCATATGCCAATCTTTGGGAACCAGCCGCCCCAAAATAAAGGCATTTGTTATTTTTTTCAAAATGGACGCTGAAAAAACCATAAATGACAGGAATATTGGGCCCAATTCACAGAACTAACTTACGACAAAATCCTAAACTTACTACTTTTGGTATTCACAGAAGGCATTTAGTAGTCTTAAGTTAGGATTTTGTCTTAAATTTGGATTATGTCTTAAGTTAGGATTTTGTCCTAAATTAGGGTTTTGTCCTAAGTTACGATTTTGTCTTAAGTTACGATTTTGTCTTAAGTTAAGCTTAAGTTTAACTTAAGTTTGTCTTAAGTTTAACTTAAAACAAAATACTAACTTAAGACAAAATCCTAACTTAGGACACAATCCTAATTTAAGACAAAATCCTAATTTAAGACAAAATCCTAACTGAAGACAAAATCCTAACTGAAGACAAAATCCTAACTTAAGACAAAATCCTAACTTAAGACAAAATCCTAACTTAGGACAAAATCATTACTTAGGACAAATTCTTAACTTGACTACTAAATACCTTCTGTGAATACCAAAAGTAGCAAGTTTAGGATTTTGTCGTAAATTAGTTCTGTGGATCGGCCCCACTGTTCCATAAACATTAACAGTTCTACAGAATGGTGTACCTAGCTCTCCTCTGTCAGTGTCTCTCCAGTTACAGAGGCACATGCAGCATAGTAGAGGAGATATTAAAAATATAGTCAACAGAGGTGTCTGGTGACATTTGAAAGTGGGGGAGCATAAAAGTTGGAGATGAGTTTTATGTAATGAGCAAAGCGAGTGAGCTCGACCTACATAAGCAAAATATGAGCTAAATTTGAACTTTAAATTTTGTGTCCATGTGTGGCACAGGAGACCTGTGGACAGTAAATGAGGCACACAGGGAAACAGCTGAGCTTTGCCTGGAAGCAGGGGCTGGAAGGTGGTGAATGAACACAGATTGACATGCCCTTCCTTGTGAAACTAGGTCCATGGGGTAGAGGGATACGTGGCGAAGCGAGCAGCACAGGAGGGTACGGAGAGGCTCTGGCATGGAGCTGAGGAAATACATGGTCGGAAGGAAGGCTTCAGGGATTTATTTCTGACCACCAATGGCAAGTGCTTTGAGAACGACTAATATGACATAAGCAGTGGAACGCATCTCAGCTAAATCACAATGGGAAAAGATAAAGCAAATACAGGACACTAAAGTAATACGATAAACCAGTATGCACAGCTGCGGACACCGCAGCAAAGGGTTATAAGGCAGTCGCAGGATACAGAACGAGAAATAGAGTTATCAAGAACAGAGCTCCTGGCAGCCATACAAGGGACCCGTAGTGCTCTCGATGGCAAAATAGACACTGTGTCAAGAGAAGTGGGAAGGCCAAAATAGACACTGTTTCAGTAGAAGCAGGACTGTTGCATGCAAATCTCCGCAAGGTGTCGGAGAAAGTGACGGCACATGAACAAAATATTGGCGTCGTTCCTCAGGTGGTTTGCACCTTGAAAGAGCAAGTGGTGAGATTCACAACCATGGCGAAAATACTGGAGGACAGGGCAGAGGATGCTGAAGGCAGGTCTTGCTGAAATAACCTGCATCTCATGGGATTTCGTCAGAGGGCAGAGGGTCCTTCGGCAGAATTTTTTGGGGAGGCCTGAATAAAACAACACTTTGCGACCTAAGGGATCGTCGCCAGTGTTTGCGGTGGAAAGGGCTTACAGGGTGTTGATGAGGTATCCCCTCACTGGGAGCGCCGCCATGGGCACTAGTTTGAATTTTCAATTTCCGAGACGGGGATAGTATCCTTAAAGCAGCAAGAGAAGCAAAAGCTCTTATATTTGAAAACCACAACATGACAATTTTCCCAGATTACACATGGAAGGTCCAGGCAAAAAGAAAATCAGTTGTTGAGGTAAAACAGAAACTCAGAACAATGGGACTGCTGTATATGTTAATGTTCCCGGCGAAGCTCTGGGTGGTGGCTCTGGGGAAGACTGATTACTTTGAGAGTCCTGATGAAGTTTGGCCATGGCTAGAAGCATGGGATAAGCTACTGCAGCGGGAGAGGGGCACCCAGATAACTGGTAGGAGGTTATGGGGAGGGGCACAATAAACTATCAATTGAAGTATGTCCCTGGAGAAATCAGTTAGAGGAGGTCACTGAAACATCCCGAATAGAGGTGCAGGAAGATGGCTCCCTAATGGTGATACGACCAGGGGACGATGACTCATGCAATGCTCGTGATTGTATCAGTGAATTTCTGGCTAGATGATCATTGAGAACGGCAGAACTAAGGGATGGAAGCTGAAGATGTAATCCCTTCTTGGCACTGCATGGACCCTGGAAGAGTTACACAGGAGACAAGTGAGAGAACTGCAAGTATGAGAAGTAACAGGAGGGATAATTACACGTCTTGGAAGGTTGATGCTATAAGTCAAAACTTAATGGTAAATGCAATGATAACAGCTGCTGAGATATTAACATGGGGACTGGATAGGGCAGCTGAGGCAAGACCCGGTGTGGTACCCTAGCTGTTCTGGGTGGGGTGCCTGCACGACATGCTTACCTCTCACAATGAGGGAGAACTTAGTAAACATTTGCAAAGATTTGCAGTACACCTGTTTAGTATAATTGGGAGAAGTACCCTGGGTATTGGATGATCAATCATTGATGTTGTAGTTATTGTTTTTGAATGATTGGCCAGGGAGGAATGGGGTGGAAAGTTCAATTTGTGGTTATTGTTTTTTTTCATGACAATGCAGTGCAACACACATAACTTTGGGTTGGGAAGTGCAGGAATGAGGGAACAATGGCTAACATGGTGTACTCCACGTCAGGCCAGCGCAGGATTTACATAATAGCTACACAAGCTATAGCTTGGGGCCCCCACTTTCTTGGGGGCCCCCAAAAAATATTATTAGTCCCAATGCTGCACATCCGGGATGTCCCATACTCTTGACCCAATTTTTTTAGCGCGTCTTTTCGAAGAACATAGCGCTATTTGCCTAGAGCATCTACACATAGATGGGCAGTACTGTTGTCATTCTTCAAAGATGATTCAAAAGTTCCAAAGTCTTTGTCAAAGACTAGATGGGAAGCACATTCAATGGCCACAAGTGCAATACTTGATAGTTATGATGGAATATTTTCTGCATTGCATCAGCTGCATATTGATACTACAGAGAAAGGCAAAACAAGAAATCAAGCCATAAACATTTTGAATAAAATAGAGGAGTTTGAATTTATGGTATTGTTATATTTGTGGAGTTACTTGCTGGATGAATTTCACAAGGCTAGTCAATCACTGCAAGACCCCCAAATTAGTCTAGATGTATGTAGGAAATTGTATGCTTCACTTTCGGATTTTGTTAAAGGTTCCAGGGATCTTTTCGATCATTTTGAAGAAGCAAAGAAAAAATTGCCTGATGTTGATTACAAGAAAAGAAGATATAGAAGAAGGCATATCAATGATGATGAAGATAATGCTTTAGAGAACCTTGAGCCAAGAGACAAGTTCAGAATCAAAACATTTATACCTGTGATGGATGCATTAGAGTCAAGTCTGGCACAGAGGGCCTCAGTATACAATGATGCTGCAAAAAAGTGTTCATTCTTAACAAAACTAGAATCTACAGAAGAAGAGATTCATGAAGGAGTTAGTGCTTTATGCCAAACATCTCCTGAAGATGAGGACCTGAATCTTGTAGAAGTCCAGCATTTTCATCAATATGTTAGACATAGTCAAGCCCATGGTTCAGTGGAACAAGATAGTCTGACACATTAGGATCTGTATAGGGTAATCTTTAACGATCGTGTCCAATCAGCATTCCCTAATGTAGAAGCAATTTCGAGATTGTTTCTTAGTATGATGGTTGCAAATTGCTCTGGAGAAAGATCTTTTTCTCAGCTGAAGAGGATAAAAAATGAATTTAGAACAACAATGACTCAAGATAAATTATGTTCCCTCAGTCTCATGTGCATAGAAAGCGACAAACTACGCAGTTTATCATTTGATGATGTCATCAGTGACTTTGCTCTGGCAAAGGCAAGAAAGAAAATATTTTAGTTTAATATAATACCTTAATCCTTATAACATGTTTCAAGAGATTAGACAATAAGCCTTTGTAAATTGTGCCTCTTAAAAGAACTTGTGTTTCTTTTTACCAGAGTTTGCATTTTTAAGTTTGTTATGAATAAAAATGATTTTAAGTTAAAGATTTATTATTTCACTATCAATATACTTTTAATTGTATTTCAGTTTAACCCTCTAGGTATCCGAAAATCATATTTGTCACTGACATAGTCACATAGAATATCTGGACTTATAAAGGGCCCCATATTTCAAATAGCTTAGGGCCTTATCAAGTCTAAATCCGGCGCTGCGTCAGGCGAGGACTTATCACGAACAAGAAATGGGACATCCATCTCAACAACATGGTACAACACTTTAATACAATATTATGGAATTTCAGAGACCTCTGCAACTATGTGAAAAGGTACAGGATACACTCTTGTCTGAGACGAAAAGGGGTAGGCATAGCTTTCCTGCAAGAGACATACCTCAAGGATGAGGAAGCAGAGAAAGTAAAGAAAAAATGGAGGGCGCAGTTGTACATGTCTACTTTTCCTCATATGCCCTGGGGGTGGCAGTATGGGTAGCACCTGGGGTCCCATTCCAAGTGATTTATTTGAAAGCAAACTCACAGGGAAGATATGTACTGGTGCATGGGATATTGGATGTTATGTATGTGACTATTATTTACACATATCGGCCGAATAGGGATGACAGAGATATCTTCCCCAAAATGCAAGCATTAATAACAGCCAAAATGATAGATAGATTGCTTTGGGTGAGAGACTTTAATTGTGTATTAGATACTAATAAGGACAGGCAACCCCCATGTGATACAACTAAGCCGGGTAGGGGAGGAGGTGCACTTCTTGAAGCCATGCAAAATTTGGGCTGCAGGGATCTCTGGTGAGAACGTTATCTGGCGCATATAGAAAATTCCCCAGTAGTAGGCCGTACATTTACAGGTGGAAATACATAAAGTGGGTTACCTGGGCAGATATCTATTGGATCATTGCCCATTGCTGTTGGAATGGCGTCTACAGATGGATATGTTGCTGGATGCACCCTTTAGGCAGGATTTTGTTAGCAAGATCACTGATTACATGGAAGGTAACAAGGGCATAGCAAATTGAAGGGGCATAAAATGGGAAGCACTCAAGGCAGTTGTGAGGGGAGAATGTTTGAGCAAAATCTGTGGTGTGCGTCAACAGCTGCAAACTGAACTGGGGGATTTGGAAACTGAACTGAGAGGCTCAAAGAAGGAGGAAGATAGAACTAGAAGAGGGGACACAGTGGTCCATATTAAAAGACAGCTAGAACACATGTGGGATAGGTTTGAAAAATTAATGAGAAGGAAATACAGACAGATTACATAGAGAAGGAGATAAACCCAGTAGAATGTTGGCTTGGTTGCTTTAAAGGGAAATGGTTAGACACCCCATAGTTATATTACGTAAACGGGATGGTTCAGCCACCACCACTCAGCGACTGATCAATGACACGCTAAGGGATCATCTGCAGGAGGTATATGCAGGTTGCAGGGAACTGGAAGGGCCAACAATAACAGAGTACTTGGAGAGAGCAGGGTTTCATCAATTGAATGTTCTATCCCAGAAGGAACTTAATGCAGACATCACCCTAGAAGACTTTAAAGGGGTGCTAAAAAAACTAAACAGGGTTGGACTCTGGGGAGTGACTGCTTCACTGTAGAATTTTACCAGACGTATGCAGGGCAGTTGGCAGGTCCGCTGCTGGAGGTGTACAATGAGGCTGGGGGGAAGGTGGCCCTGGCTCAGACGTTCAGAGGAGTGATATGTATGATGCATAAACCAGGGGGCGACGTGGCAGATCCACCGGCCTCTTACCATGCTTAAAGTGGGTGCCAAGGTACTAGTCTAGCTACTGGCAGTTAGGCAGAACGCATGGGTAGAGGCATTGGTACATGAAGATCAGTGCAAATTCATGCCAGGACGGAGCACAGTCCTTAAGTTGCGCTTGCTTGTGCATGTCATGCTTGCTGTGAGGGGGAGTCAGGAAGACATTGGCCCTAGTATCAGTGCAAGCAGCATTTGATACTGTTGAGTGGAGTAATTTGCAACAGATGCTACAAGATATAGGTTTTGGTCCACAATTCTGTCATTGGGTTAGGATACTATAAACCTCGCCTAGAGCCAGGGTGTACAGTGGGGACATCATGTTGGAAGAATGGGGGGTATGGAGAGGCACGAGATAGGGTTACCCACTCTCTCATTTATTATTTGCACTTGCGATTGAATCAAGACTCAGGAGGGAGTGGGCCACTGCGGGACTAATAGTAGGGGAAATGACACCCCTGATATCTTAATATGCCGATGATGTGCTGGCCTATCTGCTGCGACTGGCGCTCCTGCGACGTTTGGATCAGATAGATAGCAGGGCTATGTGTTGATAAACGGAAATCACTGCTGTTCCCCTAGACGACTTTAAAGGGGATTTCGGGGGCGGAACTGCCACAGTTGGGTCTATGCGGGGAATTGTCGTCCTTTTGGTACCCTGGCATCATCGTGGCCCACACCATGGATGACCAAATACTCTTTGATATAGAACAATTGGTGAATGGGCTATCAAGATCAATTACGTTTTGGAATACGCTGCTGCTTTCCACAGAGGGGAGGGTGGCAGTAGCTAAAATGGTATTCCTCCCCAGATGTATGTATATCATTCAAAACGCATTGTACACTCTACCCTGTAGTCTGGAGTAGGGAAGTAGGTTTGCGCTCTCACAACTTAAGAGACCGCAGAGGGGGGATTGGGTCTTCCAAATGTGTAATTGTATTATAATCCCACCAAGTAGCAATACGTATCGTAGTGGGCGTCGGGGGATGATAATGGAGGGCAGTGGTTTTTGAGGGGCAGGCATGGTTTACACTGCCTAATGGAGCTGCTCATGCGTGGGAAGAGTCCCACTGATCACTCCATACCTGATAAGCCATATCGTGGAAATTTGGGAACGAACAATCACAAGGGTGTTTAAAAAAACGCCCTTTGACAGGGATCTAGCTAGATGGACATTGCTTCCGTTTTACCTCATTGATCAAGACATGACCATGGTCAGGTGGAGGAACGGTGGCTGCATGATTTTGGGGATTTGTATCCAGGGGGGAAACATGCTTGACGTTTGAGGCACAGACAGCGGGACGGGACAATTTCTCCAATATGCTAAAATAACACATACGGCATGGGGAATATGGACAGATTTCCCAAATCCCCCCGAAGGAAACTGTCACATTACAACTGTTATTAATGGCAGGGCAACAAAATGTATGGTGACATTCCTGTATAAGACATTGCAGGAAGAAAGGGTGTGGAAGGAGGCACCTTCTAGACGAGCAAGGGAGGTGGATTTGGGCACTCCCTTTGCAGCCTCTGACTGGAATGGGACATGTGAACTAGCTTTTTTATTTTATTTATTTATTTATTTATGTAATGCGTTTTTATATAGCGCGGACTTTACCTGAAGGTGTCAGACCGCTTCACAATAGGAACAGTAATGATACATGAGGAGAACAAATTACAAGTGAGCATGTCACAAAAACAAACGTTGCGTTACATGAGGCAATACTAGTTAAGAAACTGTTTTGCAATGCCCGTTTTAAATTGACCCATTTTAATAACTTCCATTGCACATACTTAACTCTGATTAAACTCAGTAGGATGTACATGGTGAGGGGAGAAAATTGCCCCAGGTGTGGTTTGGATGGTGCAAAGTTTCTTTACATGTCATGGGAATGTCAGACGGTTCAACGACACCGGCAAAGAGTGACCAAAAGGATGAGGGAGGTGACAGGCCTGATACAGATGGCAACTCCACAAGTGTGTTTATTGGGTATTGTTAAGATGCCTGGTGTGAGGGTTTGGAGGTCAAGATGCGTTGGAAGTTCCAGCAGTTGGCACTGGTGTTGGCAAAACGAAGGGTGGCCATCGGATGGTAGAGTACGAGGATGCCGTCAATAGAATTATGGTATACAAAATGTGGTTGTTTGGGCCCAGGCGGGAGAAGTAAACATACAACGTGCCCGCATTCATGATAACTAAGAACAAGATCCAGTGGATTGGGCGACCCTCATGGAGAACATGAATCATAGGGATGGAGAGGAAGAGGATAAAAGAAAAGGGGAGAAAGCACGCAGGAAAGAGACACACAGGGTGTTTAGGAGTAGGATTAAAGACAGGTATTGTTGCAAGAAATGTAGACATGATTAGCATGAGAGTACTGTAGGTCTGAACTTGCATGACGTGGACGGGAAGCTGATGGGAGAGTCTAAGATTTACAATGGGATTATTGATAAGTCAAAGTGAATGTGTCTGGTTCCCTAATGTTAATGGAGGGTAATACTAGAGATTGTGTGACGACACTGTATTGGTTGCTGGTTTAGAGTTTGTTTATTATGCAAAAACAATGTACAAGTGATTTACCTGTTTGTATACTAAATGAACAAGTGTATTACGCTTGTTGAAGGATACTGTATAATGTAATGACTAATAAAAACAGTTTTTTTAAATACACTCAGCAAGCAAAGCTAGTAGGGAACGTTTGATAAAAATGAAGACTATAGTAAGAACTACAGAATAGGGGAATGGGCAGAGCTTAGGTTCCTGCCTTCAATCACATTATGTATTTTTCGCCCAAATTCCCGTGGTCCTCAATGCCCCATAGAATAAAGTCTTGGTATTTTCATCTACGCCACTTCCATCCATTCCTCAGTCCATTCCTATCCGCCATCAGTGCCAGGCAGAGAAACAGTAGTGATCGCTTTACCATAGGTACTCCAGGTCATGAGTGTCTTGTGTTCATATTATTACTGCGTGTATAACTCGGACACCTGTTTCCCCACCCAGTATATGCCGGCAGGTTTGGTAAATGTAAGAACCTATCAGAGATGTTTGCTTTTCCCATCAATCATAGTCCTATTTCAGCTGTATCACAAATCGCTATTAAAGGTAGGCATGAAGGAAGTAGAGTAGAGTCGAAAGTCTGTAATATGGACATGTAATCGAAGCCTGTGTTGCAAAATGAGTTATGCTGTCGATGGCAGCCTCGGAGTTAACTAATATCTTTTCGTGGGGCGATATAAAAAGGTAAGTTATGATTCCTCTGATGAACTGATCTCAAATATTATACACTGATTACTCAGAGTACATGTCATTATGGCATTTAAATTCTGAAAATACTTTAGATTTCATATATTTGAATGTTGCGCTTAAGTAGAAAATATTGTTCTTTCTTTGTATTTGTGTTGACTGAATTATGGCTATGTTGCAGAATCCGAGGGTCTTCGCCTTCCAGTTGTGGCTCCAGTCCTTTGAATATTACAAGCACGCCACCTCCAGATCTGTCTTCCCCCGAGGGAAAGAAGGTACCGAGACCTGTTTTATATTATTAAATAAGGAAACTCGATAGTAAGTCTGATGATAAAAGCATATGAACTAAAACTATCATTTTATAACTCTGCTCGCAATGGTTGACTAATTCCTTCATTTAAAACACTAGAGTACTAATTGTGTAGGAGAACATTGCGTGTTCCTTTCACCATGCAGCATTCGTAAATTCCTTTTCTTTGAAACTATCGCAGCTTAACAGGTAGAACTTCCCAGTGTAAGTGAACGGAAATATATTGATGCCTCTCTTTCTCTCCGTCACAACAAAATATCGGTAGATTATTAAACCATATTACTAAAGATCCCCAAAGATATTTTTGGCGAAGAGAAATTACTGAGGAAGTTCATTGCGGATAGGCCGTGAATATGTGAGAACAAACCCATTCGAACCAAGAGAAAATATCACTGGGTACCAAGGTGAGTGTGGTTTAAAATTCTGCTGTTAATGTGTTTGTCATTTTCATTGTTTTGCTTTCTTAGCAAGATCAAGGTGTAGTCTTCAGAGGCTAGAGCCACGAGAGTTTACCTCATCCATCTTTATCCTTTTATTTCCTACCGCTTTGGCTGTACCTTAAGTCTCAACAGAAGTGCACGACTTTGGATCGTTTGTGTCTGCTAAGGTGGCAGTGCTAGGACTTTATTTCCTATTGCTGACTGAGGCACGTAAATGGAGCAATCCACACAGTACTTGGCCTGTTATGTCCCGATTACTCAATCCTGTAAAATGACTAATAAGTCTGACATCGACTATTGCTTCAATTCTTACAGACTCCCCTCTGTACCGACTATGCTCTCACCTCAACTCCTAAAATCTCTTCGTCTTTTAACCCCTTGTGTGCTTCGGATGGCCCCTGGCTGTCTGACGTCTAGACCAAAATGCCAAAAATCCAATCAGTAGAACAAATAAGATTCAATTTTGAAAGATGTAAGTGAACATAGCACCAAACAAGCACAATGCGCCAACTGTCGATATCTGGTCGTGCTAGATCAGGACAAAGTCACAAGTTCAGGCTGACCGCGATGGAACATAGGCAGGCTACAGGGACCCAGTTAGGCCAGCTGAACTAGAATACCTTAAATCCTGGTTACAAAAGTTTGAGTCCTGTGTCTCAGATGTGTCAAGGAGGTTGGAGGTGCACCACGCAGCCTCAGTTCCGAGGACCTGTGAGGCTGTGATGAGAGGTCCTGTCATAGGCGAGAAGCCATTGATGAGGGGGCTTGCAATGCAAAGTCCTGCGCCAAGGCTGCCTCGCGCACCGGCTGGTTCCAAAGAAGCTACGGGGCTTGCAATGTGGAGTAC
The DNA here is from genome assembly GCF_964261635.1 of Lissotriton helveticus. Lineage (NCBI taxonomy): Eukaryota > Metazoa > Chordata > Amphibia > Caudata > Salamandridae > Lissotriton > Lissotriton helveticus. The sequence continues at coordinate 735,994,641 of NC_136061.1, read as the reverse complement.
TATTTTGTCGTCAATGCTTCTTGAGTTTCGCAAGAAGCTGAAGAGCTGGCTTTTTATTTAAGCACCTTGGACCACATACACACATTGCCCTAACTTCTGGATTCCCTCTTGGGTTATTAGTGCGCTATACAAATCAACATAACATAATATGTTTAAATCGCTTCTTAAGAAGGTAGCAACAATCAGTGCTGCAGGCCCACTATTTGCATTTAATTTACAGGCCTCAAGTACTTGTAAGACCACTATGCTAGGGACTTAAAATTAAATTAAATATGGCAATTGGGTATAAGCTAATTCCACCAGGTTTTAAGGGGAGAGCACAAGCACATGTTAGCAGTGGTAAAGTGTGCAGAGTCCTAAGGGCCAGCAAAAACGAGAACAGCAAAAAATTGGAGCGGTGAAAGCAACACATTTGGTGGAAGACCACTCTAAGGCTGACAGTTCTAACTTTGACAGACACATGTCTAAGCAATGGTGTGCCACCTATCGTACACATAAGCAGTTTAGGATTATCTTAATATAAAAAGCTCCTAAAAGCAAACAGCTTGAAAGTCTGGATGTGGTGTAGGCATTACTCACAAAGCAGCCTTTTGGAGTGAGTACAGTATACCCCCTGAATGTAAATCACTAGAATTCCATTCCATTCCTCTCCATTGCTTACCTATACAAAGTAGCATTTGGTGAACCTTTCCTAGACTTCCTTGCTGAGACGAACTTAACGCCTCCGCACTTTTGCATTTTCGTGGCTTGAACATATTGCTTGAAAAGCCCAGCTTCTCTGAAGCTAAAGGCTTACTCTCTAGCTTCAAGTCACTGAATTTTCCATAGCTGGTCTCTGGACGTACCAAGACATCAGGTCACAGTCTTGATGCAAGATTTGCCTTCCCTAACATGATTTTAGTAATTGAGTTGTGTCCCATCACCTGCACTGACTATCTTAATTACATTTTACCTCTACTCGTCATCAGCACTAAAAATTACTCACCTTTAAGCCTAAACTATAAGTATAAGTATTAGCTCATGGAAGAAATCTAATTTGTATACTCTTTGCTCCCCATTATACTACCCCACTCCAGAATCCAGAATGCATTGACTCGCCAGTGACTCACTCCCATAAGCTGTGTGGTTTTTCTAGTTGATAATTTTTTTTGTTTTTTAAACAAGAAGAGGCCTTGAAACAGCCATTGAGATTCTGCCCCAGTTGCCAAGCCTTCCTCCTATGCACAAACAAAGCCATGATTTTAATGCATTCTCCTCCAGGTGAATCCATAGAAAGCAAAGTCATCGGGTAGGGGGAGAAAGGGGAGGGGGAGCAGGGGGAAGGAGGGGTGTTTAAACAACTTAAGTGAAAAATAAGCCATTTTCTTGGCAGCCTAAGGCTAACAGTTGGCTAAATTCCACTTATTTTCACTTTAAAAAAATGAGTCATTTATATACAAATGGTCATTCATTTAATAATAAGTGAATCAAAACACCTTTCACCGTTTGTTTTACAGAAAAGAAAGGAAAAACAGGGCAATATTAGCAGATAGGCTGCCATAGGTACAGACTGAAAAATGGACATAGTGCATTTAAAGAATCACCCGCTTCCAGTGTCCGATCATGCCCTCAAGTCACAGTTAGGCCAGTTCTTCTTTTTGGCTACTGGAAATGCCTTTCCAGTTGAAAAAGAGGGCATAGTGATCCTGTGACATCTGTATTGTCTGTCGATCAGATGATCAAGCATCTAAGAATTTCCATGTTCATCAGAAAATTCTAGTGGCGCAAGAAGAAGGTCAGGCTTCATGACCTACAGAAGAGAAACCTGGAATCTGTTTCAGGAAGTTCTGGAGGGCATGGAGAAGGGTCCCCTTCTACCAGAATACCTGCTATTCTCTCAAAAAACTCCCATTAGGGAGATTGACAAAAGGCATTAAGAAAGAAAAAGTATTGTTACCGGTTGACGTCTAGAACTGTCACGACATCCTTATCGTAGAGACAACCAGCACCAAGACACTATTCAAGACGAAGCCTTGAATTATGTGAAAGCATTGCTCCTAGTCAACATTGAAGTATTTGGTAATGTCAATAGTTCACTTTCCATCATTCTGTCTAGGTCAGTCAAACTCACCTAGACATTGACATTATCAATATCCAGTAGGTTGAAACTTTCTGAAGAGTCAAGAAGATGAAATGGAGGAGATTGCCAGAGACTTCAGATTCTGAATACTCCAGTGCATATTCTCTGACTTGTGAAGTCACTTCCTCAGTCCACCTTTCAGAAGCTCCTCCAAAGATCCAAGTTTTAGTGTTGTGGAGCGAAAAAAGACCTGTAGGACACATAGAAAGGTATCGGGTTTGTCTGATTTAATTAAAGTGATAATAATTGCTTTCATAAGAACGGTTGAAGGTAGCCTTGATTATATCCCTCATCCAACATGACAAGAAATGTGGGGCCAGGACACCTATGTATGGCTCATATAAGCCTATTATGAGGTGTTCCCACCAGAGGCGCAGCCACATGGCACATCTTTGACTGCTTTAAATGTACTCCTCTGAGTGCATAAGAGGTTCTCTGTCCGGGTCCTCCAGCCATACCAACATAAAACTGAGGAGTATAGCTGCTTATAGTGGTCGATTAATTGATTTAGAATGCCTGGGGTGTCACGCAGTTCGTGGTCATCTGAGGGTTTCATGGCAGAAGAATAAATCGTAGCTCATACAGGCATTAGCAGTCTGGCTAAGCTATTACAGAGTGCTCACCCTTTCGGTAGGAATTCTCCACAGCATAGTCATCTCGAAATGTGACTTGTCGGTCGGTCATTTCTCTAAATTAACCCAACATGGTGCGGAGATCCTTAAGTAACTCAGTTTTTCAACTCAAAGCTTGATACAGTTCAGGTGCTTGCTTAAGAAAGTCTTTGAATTTCTGCTTCCAGTAGGTCTAGGCTCCTATTCTATCATAGTCAGAACACACTCACATTGTCTGGGCCCCGCATCTGCCTATAGCCACCGAAATGACTGTTCCAAGCCTTAGGTTTCTGTTCTGGAATGTCAATGGCCTTGGGGACAAAATAAAAAGAGTAGTGCTGCAATATCCTTAGGGGAGAGGGGTTGGCCTAACGGCTAGGGCGCTCGACCTCGGACCTGGGGATCTGGGTTCGAGTCTCGGTAACGACACCAAAAAAAAAAAACTAGGATTCTGGGCAAATCACTTAATCTCCCCGTGCCTAAAATCAAAGTGTGTCTTCATGTAACGTAACTGGAAAATATGTAAAGCGCTCTGATACCTGATTTGATTCGGGTCTATTTCGCGCTATATAAAACTCTGCAAAAAAAAAAACAAGAAAAAAAAAACCATAATTCCTCAGATAGTTCTCCATGGAAATGCCTTCTGTGCACTGGACAGGTGGGGATATAAAATGATAGCCCATGCCAGTTGTAGCATTGGTTCTCGGGGTGGACATTCTGCTACGCAAATCCTTGCCATTTATGGTACAAAACACGTGGCCTAACACACTTTGGAGGTATGTCACGATCTCCGGATTGTGTTAGGGCAGAAGGTTTAACATCATATCAGTCTTCACCAGAAAGGAGACAAGCTTCCGGGGACCGGTTTCTGCCATTTCAGGCGTCGTCGGCCCGGCTTGCTTGAATCCTGATGGAGCAGTGAGCAAGGGACCATAAGCGTGGAAGGGTATACTCAGATGTGAGTCCCTTGCTCATTGCACCATCAGGATTCAAGCAAGCCGGGCCGACGACGCCTGAAATGGCAGAAACCGGTCCCCGGAAGCTTGTTTCCTTCCCAGTATAAGAATTGGCTTGGTAGTTTGGTTTGCCCTGTTCCCATCATGCACTGGGACAGGAACAGACTAATTTGCATATAGCCAAGTTCTGAGCTGGGATGGTGCAGTGAGCTAAAAAACGGTGATGGATCAAGCCCTGATCCTTGGACTGGGTAAGAGTGGTCTGCTTAATTCAGGCACTCTGTTCATCACCACCCCCTTTTCTGAATCATTTTGTCCACCATAAGCGTGGAAGGGTATACTCAGATGTGAGTCCCTTGCTCATTGCACCATCAGGATTCAAGCAAGCCGGGCCGACGACGCCTGAAATGGCAGAAACCGGTCCCCGGAAGCTTGTTTCCTTCCCAGTATAAGAATTGGCTTGGTAGTTTGGTTTGCCCTGTTCCCATCATGCACTGGGACAGGAACAGACTAATTTTCATATAGCCAAGTTCTGAGCTGGGATGGTGCAGTGAGCTAAAAAACGGTGATGGATCAAGCCCTGATCCTTGGACTGGGTAAGAGTGGTCTGCTTAATTCAGGCACTCTGTTCATCACCACCCCCTTTTCTGAATCATTTTGTCCACCATAAGCGTGGAAGGGTATACTCAGATGTGAGTCCCTTGCTCATTGCACCATCAGGATTCAAGCAAGCCGGGCCGACGACGCCTGAAATGGCAGAATACGGTCCCCGGAAGCTTGTTTCCTTCCCAGTATAAGAATTGGCTTGGTAGTTTGGTTTGCCCTGTTCCCATCATGCACTGGGACAGGAACAGACTAATTTGCATATAGCCAAGTTCTGAGCTGGGATGGTGCAGTGAGCTAAAAAACGGTGATGGATCAAGCCCTGATCCTTGGACTGGGTAAGAGTGGTCTGCTTAATTCAGGCACTCTGTTCATCACCACCCCCTTTTCTGAATCATTTTGTCCACCATAAGCGTGGAAGGGTATACTCAGATGTGAGTCCCTTGCTCATTGCACCATCAAGTTTCAAGCAAGCCGGGCCGACGACGCCTGAAATGGCAGAAACCGGTCCCCGGAAGCTTGTTTCCTTCCCAGTATAAGAATTGGCTTGGTAGTTTGGTTTGCCCTGTTCCCATCATGCACTGGGACAGGAACAGACTAATTTGCATATAGCCAAGTTCTGAGCTGGGATGGTGCAGTGAGCTAAAAAACGGTGATGGATCAAGCCCTGATCCTTGGACTGGGTAAGAGTGGTCTGCTTAATTCAGGCACTCTGTTCATCACCACCCCCTTTTCTGAATCATTTTGTCCACCATAAGCGTGGAAGGGTATACTCAGATGTGAGTCCCTTGCTCATTGCACCATCAGGATTCAAGCAAGCCGGGCCGACGACGCCTGAAATGGCAGAAACCGGTCCCCGGAAGCTTGTTTCCTTCCCAGTATAAGAATTGGCTTGGTAGTTTGGTTTGCCCTGTTCCCATCATGCACTGGGACAGGAACAGACTAATTTGCATATAGCCAAGTTCTGAGCTGGGATGGTGCAGTGAGCTAAAAAACGGTGATGGATCAAGCCCTGATCCTTGGACTGGGTAAGAGTGGTCTGCTTAATTCAGGCACTCTGTTCATCACCACCCCCTTTTCTGAATCATTTTGTCCACCATAAGCGTGGAAGGGTATACTCAGATGTGAGTCCCTTGCTCATTGCACCATCAGGATTCAAGCAAGCCGGGCCGACGACGCCTGAAATGGCAGAAACCGGTCCCCGGAAGCTTGTTTCCTTCCCAGTATAAGAATTGGCTTGGTAGTTTGGTTTGCCCTGTTCCCATCATGCACTGGGACAGGAACAGACTAATTTGCATATAGCCAAGTTCTGAGCTGGGATGGTGCAGTGAGCTAAAAAACGGTGATGGATCAAGCCCTGATCCTTGGACTGGGTAAGAGTGGTCTGCTTAATTCAGGCACTCTGTTCATCACCACCCCCTTTTCTGAATCACTTGGCACACGTATGGCATTTGATTCAGTTGAATGGCCCTTCCTGTTCAAAGTGCTTGCAAAAGTGGGCTTTGGTCCATGTTGTGTTGGGTCGGTATGGCTCCTCTACACTGACCCTCTAGCCCAGGTGACAGTTAACCGATGCACATCTAGTGTGTTTCGACTACTACGCAGCACTATGCCAGGTTGCCCATTATCCTTCATTATTTTTGCTTTGGTCCTACAGGCGCTGGCGACCTGGATCAGACGAGACGCCCCTAGTGCTTGGACAGATGAATAGGATGAAAAAATATCCCTTTACACGGATGACATTTTACTCTGTCTCCGACCCAGTTTTTACTCTCGACAGACTTATCTATAATCTTACACCCTATCATCTATATTCGGGCTACAAAATCAACTGGGATAAATCCCTGATTTACCATCTACTGGGGGCTGCGCCACGCTTGCCCCAAGACTGTACAGCCTAAGTTGTCACAGAGGGGTTTCGTTATCTGTGGATATTTGTCACCTCTAACCCAGCCAGATTTCTTGCTGACAATCTTGAGCCACCACTGACGCGCCTAAAGACGAACCTTGCTCCTGTCCCTTCTTGGCAGGGCAGCCTTATTTGAAATGATAATGTGGAGAAAGCTGGTTCTGTCGGGTAACAGAATTGATTCTTAGTATACTCAATAATAACCAATGCAAGAAAACAGTACTCAAATTTTTCAGTAATAATCAACAAAAAAGGAGAAAAAGACAAAGAACATGAAACAACGACACACCAAAATTGAATCAATCACAGTCTATATTTAGGGAAAAATCTATATATTCTTTTACATTTTATGGTCTCGAACTGACATTACACTGCTGTCAAAGTTCAAGAACATATACTTTGTTCCAACGGCGCAAGTGTTATGGTGCGAAAAAGTGCGAAAAAAAGTGCTTAATGTGAACAGGATATATGCAGTGCTATATGAATTGTTGAAAAAAAACTATTCTGAGGAAATCCATCCCTGGGTACATGAAGCTCCGAACCGCTTGGGTTTTAAATTTCCATTTCACTTGCGGCGGAGAGAGTAGGGTCAGGATTATCACAACCATGTCGATGTTTCGACCCCTAGGTGCGGGATTTATTAATAAGCACAGCGGGTCTTCCTCCTGTTCTGTCCAGAAGGAACAACTTGGGAATGCGTTGTCTGCGCACATAAAAAATGTCAGTCACCTCCAGTTGAGAGAGCAGTGAAAACATGGCTTTTCGCATCTTTATAATCTAAAAGTGCGGATGGAGATCTACGAAACTGCCAGGCAGGTATGCGCAAATGTGCCTATTTGTACTCTCTGCTGAATGCTTTATCCTTCAGTTCAGCGAAGTGTGCAGCACCATGTTTGAAGCACACATACGGTAACCTTAATCTGCAGGCTCATCAGCACCACTCGAATGTTTCTACAGTCACAAAGTCAATAGAACGATGCTAACTGAATGCAGAACTCAGCCCTGTAAGTCAACTCCACAACCACATTGATGCCGTGCCTAATGCCGGTTACTTTCCATTGGAGATGTTAGCTCTGCTCGAGACCCCGCTTCAGGAGTATATAACCTTGTGCTGAGTCATAAGATTTAAGTAAGAGTGTGCTTCATGAAAGGAGTCTGGGGTGTCCGCAGGACAACCTAGGCATGTTTCTGCAGCCATTCTCCAGCTGCATGTGCCTGCCTGTAGATCTCTGCTGGGTGAATGCCTGCACGGCGGCTTTAGACAGCTGTCCACCTTTCCCTAATGTAATGGCCTCAGAGGGGTTTCCAGCTGCCAGCTGGGCTGGCGAATGAACTACAATGGTGCACAGACCCAGCTAAAGGTGCAGTTTGGCGCAGACTAGGGAAGTGCACCCCATACATAATGCAGACCATGGAGTTCTCTGCTTTCTGCCATGGAGAAGTCAACCTATCGAGATTACAACCTTAATAAAGCTCACTATTCACCACAATGGACAGAGCTACACGACTGATCCTTGCTTCATATAGATCAACAGCCTCAATTGGCTTTCCTGGAAGAAGACTGTGGGTCTCATTTTTGAGGTTTTGCCATAAGGCAGAGCCGCAGGCCTTCCTTCTGCTCTACCTTACAGCAAAAGAAAAGGGCAGGAATGCGCCGTATCTACCAGATACGGCGCATTCCTGTCCTTTTCCCCTGTCCTTTTCCCCTGTGCCGGCACAGAATGGGCTGCCCCTTCAGGAGGATCTTCTGTTGCACCTGTCAACTCTCCGCCTGTTATTCTGGCAGCCTGGCGCCCCTCCACCAATACTGTATACGCCTGCCACTAGGGCAAGTTTGTGGCATGGTGTGCAGAGAAACAAATTGACATTCTTTCTTCTCCCTTTTCTCAGGTTCTCCTGTTTGTTCTTTCTCTTGCCCAGCAGGGCAATGCTCTGGGCACTGTTAAGGGATCCCTGCTATATCTGCTTTTTTGCAGCTGCCTCGCCTACCTTCCCTCTTTCAGTCCCCTATTGTGCATAGGTTCTTCAGAGGTTTGCTGCATATGTTTCCTCCTTCTATCTTCATTATTCCTCAGTGGGACATTAATCTGGTTCAGATGTTCCTGATATGCACTCCATTTGAGCCCTTGCACAATGGTCATCTCAGGCTCCTTACCATCAAGACCCGGTGGGTCAGTGAGCTTCAAGCCTGGTCATCCAAGCTTCCCTACCTGAAAATCTACAGAGACAAACTGCTTCATACGAGGGCTTCCTTTCTTACGAAAGTGGTCATTCGATTTCATGTAAAACAGTCCATTACTTTGCCTACTCTTTACGCTCTGCCTCATCCCTCCAATGAAAAGGAGCAGCTTCACCATCTGTACCCAAGAGGAGTATTGTCGTTTTGCTTTGACTGCACACAAGCGTTCCAGGTAGATGACCAACTTTTCGTGGGGTATATCTGAGCGAAGAAAGGACGGGCCATGCAGAAGTGGACAATCTTCCGATGGATCGTGCTCTTTATAAAGATCTGTGATGCATTGACTAAAAAGCAACCCCCCCTGTGGGTTTGCGTGCTCATTTCACCAGAGCTAAAGCTGCAACCACTGCAATAGCATGCAGAGTTCCGGTCCTGGATATATGCCAGGCAGCAACATGAACTTCCTTGCACACATTTATCAAGCACTACTGCATGGACAGGCAGGTACGTAGGGATCAGCACTTTTCTCTTTCGGTCCGGCAGGACTTCATTGTGCGAAATTGTTCCATAGACCCACTTCCGGGAGGTATTGCTTGGGTATCTATTCTAAGCTAAGGAATTTGTGGCTATAGTCTATCAGTTGAACAAATTACTTACCTTTGGTAACGCCTTCTCTGGTAGAGAATCTAACTGCAGATTCCTTACCGTCCCACCCATCCTCATAACTCTGCGAACTGATTTCGAAGGACAGGGCTTTCCCCTTTCAGGGCCCTAGTATGCCACACCAGTGTGCTTTGTGGTTCTGCGCTTCTGGTGTGGAAAGTCCTGAAAAGTAACTGACGTCAGGACGGTGGGTGGCATCTATATAAGCACAGTGCATGTCACTTCTGGCATGGACAACGCCACACGGAGCTGAATGATGCCACCTACAGGTGCGCAGGGGTACTGCTCAGTAAAAATTACCAGATCCAGGCTAAAGCCTGGGGATGATACTAAGATAAGGAATTTGAGGAGAAATAGAGTCCCTGTCAGGTAAGGTGCTGTAGGAAGCTGGCTCTGTATATACTATACCAAAGTAAGGTATAGTGTGCGCAGAGTGGATATGGCTGGAACAGCAGGGCATGTCCCAGGTGGTTCTGGCGGGCTCTCTGAAATCTAGAGCAAAGGAACTCAGTCGAAGATGCCAAGCAGATCACGAATGGCATCTCCATCTAGAGGTGATGCAAGGTCTCTTTTAGTTAGCAGTGGGGAGGGTCTTGGTTAGATTTATGTGCCACCAACGAGAGCGTGCAATTTCAGCAGTTCTGCACATTGGAGTTTCCAAGGCAGCTCTCGCTCTGAGATGCTTTTCCTCTCAAGTTGAACTTGGGCCTCCTGTACTTCTCTCTTCCCATACCACTCCTATCCAGAGTTCTCAAGAATATCAGGTACGACCGGGTCCAAGTCATCCTGGAAGCTCTAGACTGGGCGCAGAGTCCGGTATCTCAGGCTGTTGAGCATGGTCATCAGTCCTCCGATCAGGCTGCCCCTTCAGGAGGATCTTCTGTTGCACCTGTCAACTCTCCGCCTTCTTGCGTGGAGATTGAGCTGCAACAGTTAACAGCTTTCAACCTTCTGCCCAAAGTCTGCAATGTTATTCTGGCAACCTGGCGTCCCTCCACCAAAACTGTATACGCCTGCCACTGGGGCAAGTTTGTGGCATTGTGTGCAGAGAAACAAATTGACATTCTTTCTTCTCCCTTTTTTCAGGTTCTCCTGTTTGTTCTTTCTCTTGCCCAGCAGGGCAATGCTCTGGGCACTGTTAAGGGATCCCTGCTATATCTGCTTTTTTTGCAGCTGCCTCACCTACCTTCCCTCTTTCAGTCCCCTATTGTGCATAGGTTCTTCAGAGGTTTGCTGCATATGTTTCCTCCTTCTCTCTTCATTATTCCTCAGTGGGACATTAATCTGGTTCAGATGTTCCTGATGTGCACTCCATTTGAGCCCTTGCACAACGGTCATCTCAGGCTCCTTACCATCAAGACAGCTGTCTTGGTGGAATAACATTTGCCCGGTGGGTCAGTGAGCTTCATGCCTGGTCATCCAAGCCTCCCTACCTGATAATCTACAGAGACAAACTGCTTCATACGAGGGCTTCCTTTCTTACGACAGTGGTCATTACATTTAATGTAAAACAGTCCATTACTTTGCCTACTCTTTACGCTCCGCCTCATCCCTCCAATGAAAAGGAGCAGCTTCACCATCTGTACCCAAGAGGAGTATTGTCGTTCTGCCTTGACTACACACAAGAGTTCCAGGTAGATGACCAACTTTTCGTGGGGTATATCTGAGCGAAGAAAGGACAGGCCATGCAGAAGTAGACCATCTTCCGATGGATCGTGCTCTGTATAAAGATCTGTGATGCGTTGGCTAAAAAGCAACCCCCATGTGGGTTTGCGTGCTCATTTCAACAGAGCTAAAGCTGCAACCACTGCACTAGCATGCAGAGTTCCGGTCCTGGATATATGCCTGGCAGCAACATGAACTTCCTTGCACACATTTATCAAGGAGCTACTGCCTGGACAGGCAGGTCCGTAGGGATCAGCACTTTTCTCTTTCGGTCCGGCAGGACTTCAATGTGTGAAATTGTTTCATAGACCCACTTCCGGGAAGGTATTGCTTGGGTATCTATTCTCAGGTAAGGAATTTGCGGCTATAGTCTATCAGATGAACAAGTTACTTACCTTTGGTAACGCCTTTTCTGGTAGAGAATCTAGCCGCAGATTCCTTACCGTCCCACACATCCTCATAGCTCTGCGAACTGATTTCTAAGGACAGGGCTTTCCCCTTTGAGGGCCCTAGTATGCCACACCAGTGGTCAGTGTGCTTTGTGGTTCCCGACTTCTGGTGTGGAAAGTCCTGAAAAGTAACTGACATCAGTCCGGTGGGTGGCATCTATATAAGCGCAGTGCATGTCACTTCTGGCGTGGACAACGCCACACGGAACTGAATGATGCCACCTACCGGTGCACAGGGGTCCAGCTCAATAAAAATTTCCAGATCCAGGCTAAAGCCTGGGGATGATACTAAGATAAGGAATTTGAGGAGAAATAGAGTCTCTATCAGGTAAGGTGCTGTAGAAAGCTGGCTCTGTATATACTATACCAAAGTAAGGCATAGTGTGCACAGAGTCCTGTAGATCCCCAGAGGTTTACAGAGGCTACAGTAGATAATACTAATGCTCTCTATTGTGGTAGTGTGGGCGAGCAGTTAGGCTTATCACAGGGCAGGGCTATGCATTTGTTGTACACACACAGGCAATAAATAATTACACACACTTAGTAACTAAATCCAAGACCAATGGTTTGTAAAAATATTACTTTTTGTATATTTATTTGATAGAACCAAAGATACTTTGTTGCGGTAAATCATGTTTTACAATATTACTGTCTTTCAATGTAAAAAGTGGGCACTTTGTACATTTTTCAATCAATACACTGTTATGCTATGGGAGGAAACACAATCAGCAATATGCAGGGAAGTAAACGATTTATGATATTGAGCTTGTGGATGAAGACTCAGCACCAGACAAGTTTCAGGTAAGTGACAAAACTGCACCACCAGCGGCACTCTTGAACTACCATACTGTTTCGTACCAGTTATATCTGGAATGAGGTGGAAATTCTTCCATGTACAGTAAAAGTCAGTAGTTATCAAAAAGGAGGGAGAGGGAGGCTATTGCTAGGTTCTGCCTCCTGAACTGTAAAGTGTAACACTTGAATCCATGTGATGGATCGTGTGAACCTAGCCAAGGGAACAGGATTAATCAGGACAGCCCAAATTCAGGGTGTACCGTCTAGGAAAAGAAAATTATTTTCTTGAGTCCCCTCACTCACCCAAGGTTGCCCTTAGGTGACATGCTTCATCATTGGGGCCATCCCAAGCATCTACTGCTTGGGGCGTGCTACAACTTGCAAGGGATACGTAGGTGCACTTTTTTGCGAAACTATGTGTAGTGCAGTGTGTGGTGGAGTGGTGATTGGTAATAATTAAAAATACCTAGCTAGTAAGCCAACATTTTATTCCTGCCTCTAGTTGGGATGGTAAAAAGGGGTGGATAAAGGAAAAATAACTGTTATGTGGCCACAGTCCCTAATATCCTGTCGACATGTTTCAAGGTGTGCCATACACCTTTTCTTCAGGACAGCATGAGGGCCAGCCCCATGTATGCCACTCCTGTGATTCAGCCTAAATAATAAGGAAATATTAGGTAGACACATCTAGTGTGTGTATCTAGTAAATATACATACGGTTAACGCTGTACCCGTAGTATCTGCATAATGGGAAAAAAATAGATTTGTAGGTTAGTACACAGTGCCTGCCCATATTGGGCCAGCCATATAAATAGGCATTCGTTCATTGTTGTGCTTTGTGCCTGTAAGGTGTAAAAACAAAGACTGTGGTGCATGACACAGTGCTCCTAAAACAAATGAACTATCAACATTAGTGGGTGGTACTCCATCTGTTCTTAGTGATCCTGTTCAAAAGGATTAAAACGTATAAACAAAACATACACTTGTTTTAAAACTGCTCGCTCGCAATAAACATACGTAACATGCAACATTAAGTATTGTCCCCGGTCATTTGGGAAAAGAACGTACATTTTAGTTAGCAGTAATATGCCTTATAGTCCGCCTGGGTGGAGGGGCCTGTAGACTCTGTGGGTTAAAAAACACAGTGGGCCAGATGTATAATTTGTTACAATATTAAAACGAAGATTTTGGAAAAAGCTCTTGAGAAAGTGTCAGCATTGTTCTGTTTAGAAACAGCTCTCAATCGTTGCGCCTGTCTGAGAAAATGAGTATATAGTGGGTCCATTGAGATATGGTTGGTCTTAGGGCTTTTATTATCGTAATTTATGTTAGTAAATGCAACTGTTTGTATATTTCTTTTGCCGAAAGGTGCCCTGCTTATAACCATTGCACTTATTATAAAAACGATATTTGTGTAACGTCTGTTTTCTCCTGAGGAATGCGCAAAAACATATAGCTCCTGTTGGAGAAAAAGGTTGCCGATATTAATGAAAACATTCTTATCTCTGGTTTTTTGGCTGCGATTCGGTGTGTCAATGCTCCAATCGTAATTAACGCTGTGTTTAAAATCTCAATTTCTACTGCTGAAGGGATTTAAATTTTGGGCGAAAAGGTTAGTAGCTCTTACTTGTCTCGGCAGCCCTCCGGCAATTCTACCTGTTGTCTCCCAGGCTCGACCGCATCTTAGCGTGTCTAAGCCGGGGACCATTTTAAGTATTGCTAATCGCCTGTTCACCTTGCAAGTGTTTCATAAAAGCTATAGCGCGTCTTATAATTAAATCGTGGCATGTCATAGGGGCCATCAATTCTTGTATTTCAGCAATTTACCTTCGTTCGTCTGTTTGTCCCCAGTTTACTACACTTTATTGTATATGATAACAGCTTGAATTAGATATCTTGGGTATTTATTATTTATATCCGATGGTGGGGATCGATATGTTCGATCCCCACCAAAGGATATAAATAATAAATACCCAAGATATCTAATTCAAGCTGTTATCGTATACAATAAAGTGTATTCTTATAATTCAAACGTGGCATGTCGTGGGGCCATCAATTCTTGTATTTCAGCATTTTACCTTCGTTCGTCTGTTTGTCCCCAGTTTACCACACTTTATTGTATATGATAACAGCTTGAATTAGATATCTTGGGTATTTATTATTTATATCCGATGATGGGGATCGATATGTTCGAACTCCAGCGGAGCCAATGCTTTTACCACTGTGTTTGCATGAGGAGTGACTGATTTGATTATTTTCCAGATGGATGTCATTCCACTTGTTCACGAAGCACTCCTGTCTATAAATGTAAATGTAAATGTTGGAATTTGTAAAGCGCACAGCTACCTCCACCGGAGGTGTCCCGGCGCTGTCCGTATACCGCTTAGGAACCCTTCCTGGCTTTCCTGGGAAATGTCCACTCCTGGGCACCCCCTAGGTGCAGCCAGGCATCCCAGCGCTTTTGGGGCCGTTGTGGAGACTAAGCAAGCTATTGCCCAGAGTTGCAGCGTGGGACCCATGATCAGAACAGGCACTGAGGCGAGAATATCCAGTCAGGGGAATTAATGAGCCAGAGACCCGCCGAGGCGGGAATCGAACCCTGGTCCCTGGCCAGAGCTCTGCATCAAGGTCTGCCTGCTCTAACCATTGAGCCACACTTCTCCACTGTCTGAACAGCTAGGTCTGATGAGAAGAGTAGTTTGCCTGCTCAGTCCTGCAGGACTATTTGGTTTGAGCCAGTTCAAAGAGCCTCCAACTGAGAGGTACTGCTTTGGTCTCTATTCAAAAGGTGAAGAATCCTTGATTAGAAGTATCTACCGGAAGAACAAGTCACTTTCTTTCAGTACAACTCTTTGTGGTAGACACTCTATCTAACCGTAATTTGCTCACCGATGCTACCCCTTCTGTGAACTGCACCCTGTAACACCTAAAAAGGACCCAAGTCTAGAGACCTGCACACTGGTTCACACCAATCTCTTGCTGAATATGATGGCTTAGTGGACTCGTGCACCAGCTCCTGAAATCTGTATTTGACCTCATCGACAGGTTTGAAACCGAATTCTTCCGAGGCTATTAAATGAGCACTAGATACTTAGACATTCTTTATCATTTTATAACCGTAGCAGTGTTTAGGTTTAAGTGTATAACCTGTCCCTCTGCGAGGCGGAACCCAAGTTCACCCGGCACGGACACCGAAATGGCAGTGCACCCCCGGGCTGGTACCGTACCCTCCCCGCGAAAGTTCCCTGGCGCCGGCTGGGCCCTCCCGCGCCCGAGTCCCCGGTCCCGACCGGGGTCCGGGCGACCGAGGAGGCGCCCTTCCCGCGCGGCAGGGTGGCCCGGAAGAGAAGGGGCCGAGGGCCTGCGAGGGGACCCCGGCTCCTCTCGGTGGGAGGCGTGCGGGATGGGCTCTTCCTTTCCGGCGCCTCCGACCCGGGCAAAGGGTGGGGTGGGCCGATGGCCAGCCCGCGGGCACGGCTCATCGACGATTCCCATCACCTCGTCGGCGAAGAAAAATTCCTCGTCGACGAAAGCCACTAAGAAATCTTCGTCGTCGATTAAGATTCCGTCGACCAAGACCTCGTCGACGAAGACTCCGTCGACCAAAGCCCCGTCGACGATGGCTCCGTCTACGGAGGTTCTGCCTACGTTGACGACTCCGTCGACGACTGTACCGTCGACGACTTCGTCTACGATGGATCGCCTGTCGAGGGTAACTCTGACTGCGACTCCGTCGACGATGGATTCTTCCAAATTGTCTTCGTCGACAGCCAAATCAGCACCGTTGACAATAGCGTCGACGGCACCGTCGACGGTGGCACCGGCTTCCTTTGCCTCGTTGCCTTTAGTGCCTTTGAAGACTTCAGGATCCTCTGGCACTGCTGATCTTTCCCAACGTCGCAGTAAGGCTCTGTGCCACCAGTTATCTGCTCCAGAGCTGCAACCACCTTCTCCAATGTTTGGCACTACCTCTGAGCATGACACTGATTCTGAGAATGAAGGTGACACGTTTGGGGCAGCCCATAGTCCCTCTGATTTGATCATCAAATGTCAGGAGTCTGACACTGACGAAGATGGCGGAGACCTAGAGTCTCAACCTGAGGAACAGTTTGTCCAAGTCCCTATGGCTACGTTACCATTGTCCTTGATCTCCAATCTCCATCATATGCTGGAAGATTACAACCGTCGTTTCCCAGCAGCGCCGCAAGGTACTCCTGTGCAATCTCCTGCTGCCGCTGCACTGCCCCCACCGACTCTTCCACCGACTTTGCCGCCCACAACTTCGCCCCAGGTTCAGACGTCCATCAGAATTCATACGACTGTTTATCCGCAGGATGCGGATGATGAGGTGGTTCCAGAACGAGAGGACGGAGAGGTCCCTGAGGATTCGGACGAGGATGCAGGCGAACACGGTATGGGGGAGTGGGACGTTTACCTAAGGCATACGCCCTCTCCTCAGCCAGGAGACTCTGGTGATTCACCTCCAGTAGATATCGCCAGTTTCCATCTACTAATGGATAAGGCGGCTCAGCGTTTCAAATTACCTAGAACGCAACGTGAGGAGGACTGTTTCCTCTACGATTTTAAAAATAAGCCTTACAAACAAGTCCACACGATTCCAATAATCGATTTTATTAGGAACGAAGGAATTAAACTCATGCAGGCTCCAAACACGTTACCTGCTCAAGTACCGCGCCTTGAGAAGAAATACAAGTCCCCAACCGGTTCTCCGGCATGCTTGATCGCTCACCCTAAGCCGGACTCAGTAGTAACTCAAGCTGCACAGCGTAGAGCCCGGAACCCAGCGTCTCCAATCACCGCGCCTCCCGATAGAGAGGGTCAGCGCCTAGACGCTATTGGCCGCAAGTTTTCTACCATGGCTTCCACTTCTGTTCGGGCAGCCAATGCCTTAGCCATTTTGGGACGCTATGACCGGCAGACGTGGTCGGACATATCTGCATTTGTAGATCTAATACCTGAGGCTTCCAAGGTGGACGCTCAGCAGATTCTTCAGGATGGGAAGAGAGCATCGGAAGAAATGATCGACTGTGCAGTCGATATTGCTGGTACAGGTTTCCGTCTGCTTGCAAGTGCAGCTGCTCTCTGACGCCAGGGTTGGTTAAAATCCACCTCCTTCCGGCAGGAAGTCCAATCCAAGATCCTTGATATGCCGTATGATGGTGAATCGCTATTCGGGTCTCACATTGATGACGCTCTGGAGTCCACTAAGAAGGACACCGATACGGCAAAGTCATAGGGCACGTTGCAATTCCGGAAGCAGCCCTTTCGAGGTGCGCGCGGACGCGGCACTTCTTCCACTTTTCGAGGAGTACCGCTCCTACAATCAGGGCAACCAGCGTTACGCATCCAATCAGCAGCAGTCCAATCGTCAGCAGTCCTCCAAATCCTATAGGGGAAAGTCCTCCTATCGTGGATCCACTCCTAAGCGCCAATGACTTTTGTCATCCCCAAAGTGTTGGAGGTCGAATCTCTCTGTTTTATTCTCAGTGGTCCTCCATCACCTCGGACCGCTGGGTTTTAGACATTGTACGAAGGGGTCCTACCTTAGAGTTCGTCGAGATTCCTCCTCGTACTCCACCATCTGGCCCGCCTCCTCCACACCTCAAGGAGCTTTACCATCAAGTCTGTCTTCTTGTCCAAAAAGGTGCAGTCGAAGTGGTCCCGGTGCATCAAAGAGGAGAGGGGTTTTACTCTCTATACTCAAGAAGACCGGAGATTGGCGACCCATTCTGGATTTGAGGGCTCTCAACCAATTCCTCAAGAGCCAATCTTTCCGCAAGCTGACATTACTGGAAATCCAGCGTCTTCTATCCAGCGGGGATTTCATGACCACCATAGACCTTCAAGACACGTACTTTCATGTCCCGATTATCCAACAGCATCGCCAGTACCTGCGTTTCAAGGTGGGGCAAACGCATTATCAGTTCAAGGTCTTGCCCTTCGGACTTCGATCAGCCCCTCATGTGTTCACGAAGGTACTGGCTCCTGTGGTTGCTCACCTGTGTCTCCAAGGCGTTCAAATCTTCCATACATGGACGATTGCCTCCTCAAATCTCAATCCCACCATCAACTATGTCAGGACACTTGTCTTTGTCAGCAGGTGTTTCAGTCCCTGGGGTTGGCCATCAACGTCGAAAAATCACAGTTTGCGCCATTGCAAACCAGAAACTTCTTGGGAGCTATCCTAGACACGAGACTATCAAAAGCGTTCGTCTCGCACGTGCGGCAACAGAAGATCCTTCGTCTGGTCTCCCTCATTCGAATAAGACAGTCCGTTTCTGTTCGGACGTTAAAGTCGTTTTTGGGGATGGCATCATCTTGTATCGCACTGATCCCAAATTGCAGATTGCGAACCCGTCTCATTCAAGAGGAACTGGACGTACAGTGGCGTCAGGTCTCCGGGTCCTTCAACGACCTAGTTGCTGTCACAGCCCGCATGAGAAAGAGTTTGCATTGGTGGGCGCAGCCAACCAACCTGGAGACGGGGACGTCGTTCCTCATTTACCCACCAGATCTCACGCTCACGACGGACGCCTCTCAGGAGGGCTGGGGCGCTCATCTCCAAGGCCTATCCATCAAAGGCAAGTGGACTCCGCCCCAACGCACGTGGCATATCAACAGGCTAGAGTTGATGGCGATCTTCCTAGCGCTCAAGTCATTCCTACCAGTAGTTCACGGGGAGTCAGTGCTTATCCAAACGGACAATACCACCAGCATGCACTACGGGGAGGAACCAAGTCTCCACACCTGTCTCGCTTGGCCCAGTCAATCTGGGATTGGGCTCTCCGTCATCAGATCACCTTGACGGCTGTCCATCTGCCGGGCGTGTCCAACATCCTGGCGGACTCTCTAAGCAGGTCCACATCATCGACACACGAATGGGAACTGCACCAGCCGACTCTGGATCTTGTGTTCCACCGATGGGGTCGCCCAGCTCTAGACCTCTTTGCAACGCCAGAGAATCAAAAATGCCCGTCCTACGCAAGTTGGCATCCCCACCCCGGTTCGTGCGGGAATGCCCTTTTGATCGATTGGTGCGTTCTATTCGCTTACGCTTTTCCGCCGATTCCGTTAGTACCGCGGGTGCTGTGGAAGATGCGGAGGCAGCCCTGCCACATCCTATTGATCGCCCCTCAATGGCCCAGACAGGCATGGTTTTCGGAATTGCTTCTGCTGTCCCAGTGCGAGCCCATTCCTCTGCGCCTCGTCCAGACCTCCTAACGATTGACAGGGGCCAAGTGTGCCATCCGGATCCCTCCACGCTACAATTGTCAGCATGGAACCTTAGCACCTTGAATTTGCAGACTTAAACATATCTCAGGAATGCAGGGACATCCTCGCTCATGCTAGGGCTCCGTCTACCATCAAAACTTACAAACTCAAGTGGAAGAGATTCTGTCATTGGTGCGTGGCAGAAAATGTCCATCCAATCCATTCTACTCCGGAGCAACTTCTTCCGTACTTCTTAAGTCTCGCTCAGTCCGGACTTTCACATGCTACCTTGAGAGTTTTCCTAGCTGCAATCTCTCGCTTCCGACACGATGGCACTTCCTCCCTCTGCTCGTCCAGAATCATACGCCAGTTCTTCAAAGGGCTTTTCCGAAAGTTCCCACCTGTTCGGCGCCCTCCTCCACCATGGCACCTCAATGTTGTCCTATCTCAACTTATGAAGTCACCATTTGAACCTATCCATAGGGCGGATATCGAGTTCCTCACCTGGAAGGTTGCGCTGCTTTTGGCTTTGACTTCATCTCGTCGCGTGAGCGACCTTCACGCTTTCACTATCAAGCCACCTTATCTACAGTTCAAACCTGACGGCGCACCAACCCCTCTTTCCTCCCTAAAGTGCCTACGGATTTTCATATGAATGAGCCTGTGTTCCTAAAAACTTTCTTACCGGACCCAAGGTCTCCGGCGGGGCAGCGCTTGCATTCTTTGAACATCAAACGATGCCTTAAATTTTACATTGCCAGAACTGCCTCCTTCCGCAAGTCCGATCAACTGTTCATTGCTTATGGGCGACTGCGTAAGGGGCATTCAGTTACCAAACCAACAATTGCCCGTTGGCTTTCTTCAGCCATTACTTTCTGCCATCAACAAGCTGGCAAACCATTGCAGTCTTCAGTGAAGGCTCTTTCTACGAGGGCGATGTCTTCATCCACCGCCTTGTTTGCCGGTGTGCCACTTCATCAGATTTGCCGTGCAGCGACATGGTCCAGCAGGCACACCTTCACCAAGCATTGTTGCTTGGATGCCATCAATGAAGTGGATACCGCAGTGGGACAGGCAGTGCTTCGTCATCTTTTCAAATAAGGTGAGCCTCTGTTCCCTCCTCCTTTGTGTTTTCTGTGATTGCTAATAATGTTTACATGACTGTATTATTACTGTCTTTGGCTTTTTCCATATGTGCCTAGCAATCTCAGCTCTACGGAGGTTACTGCTCTCTATTCTATTCAAGCATGTGAATCTATGAAAGACACCCCTAATACTGGAGAAGAACAATTGTTACTTACCTGTAAACAGGTGGTTCTCCAGTATTGGTGTCTTTCATAGATTCACATGCGACCCACCCTTTCCTCCCCTCAGAGGCTCTCTTCTCCTCATGCACTCTAGGTCTCTTTGGTGCTACGAAAATCTGAGGACTGGAGCTTCTGAGGAGAAGGTTCTAGAGGGTGCTTGCGCCTGATTGGCTGTAGTTTGGACTAACATAATGACACTAATGTGTTACAAGTGGGTTTTTCTCTTTACCGTGCATTCCTATGTATGAATTGTTTTGGAGGTTTTCAGTTGTATTTTCCTCTTCTTTTATTATGTATTATGTTTTCACATATATATATATATTTAGCATTATTGCTATTTTATGTACCGTGGGACTCCCACTTCGACGACGGGGAATATTCAAGCATGTGAATCTATCAAAGACACCAATACTGGAGAACCACCTGTTTACAGGTAAGTAACAATTGTTCATATCCTATTGGAGTTAACGGTGTTCTCTGTAAATGAATCCGTTTTGTAATTTAATCCCAGTGCCTTGAACTGCATGTGCAGGCAAAGGAAAGGGACTGTTTTTAGCAACTTGAACATTAAATTTCAATTGTGATTACATTGCAAAGTTTTTTTTTGTGGTCAATCTTCAGTCTGTAGGCTGACGTTCTCCGAATGGGTTCACACACATATAAACTCAGTAAATGTATGTGTAGAACAAAAAAGGCAAATGTGTTTGACTCAAACAACACCACATCTGTTTAAAGATAAAGCTCCCAACTGCTGACCAAAGGCTCAGCACCTCGTTCTTGTCGTTTTGTTAATTAATGTCCTGTGCATCTACTTCCTACACTCTCCGCCGTTGAGTGTCACTGGAATCCAGAAGGGGAAAGGTACTTTTGAGTGGAAGGTGCACCAGAAATGTAGTCGGGATAACCAGATTTAGTCCATCAATCTTCTTTATTTAAACTTGGTTTAAAAACCGCACCGGGCAACGCGTTTCGTTCCTTTTTCATTAGGAACTTCATCAGGGCTTGATATATAAAGTAGAGTATTCACAGGTATCCTAGTAGTTTCTAGTAGTATTACCCGAGTGTTGACCTCACAGTCTGCTGCTGGCGACCATGCCGTAACCGAGGACACTGGATCCTAAAGATTAGATGCTTGGATCTGACTTGATTTACCCTTTCTGTGAGGTGAACAGCCGGGCAATACTACTAGAAACTACTCGGATACCTGTGAATACTCTACTTTATATACCAAGCCCTGATGAAATTCCTTATGAAAAAGGAACAAAACGTGTTGGCGGAGTGCTGTTTTTAAACCAAGTTTAAATAAATAATATTGATGGACTACATCTGGTTATCCCGACTACATTTCTGGTGCACCTTCCACTCAAAAGTACCATCAGCAGATTTGTTTTAATACATATTTTGCATGTCTCTTCCTTTAGAAATATTACTCTTTGGTGGTGGTTATTTATGGAAAACAATTAGTTACCACAACCAACACAGAGCTGGTACCAGAATATGACAACTCGATGGAATGTCGCTCTTTACTTCCTTACAAAATGTGCATACACTTTAGAATAGGGAAGAACATTGCAGTAATACATTGGGTTCATGGTTGACATGTTCATTTGTAGGATGCAAAGAATTGCTTACGTTTTTATTAATTTCCTTTTATTAAAAATGGGTTGCTGTAGGTTACGTAACAGTATCATCTACTATGAATATACAAATGTAAAACAAGTCTTTTTTCCTTTTAGATTGTAAATGGAGGAACACCAGACATACCGTCGGCTGGTTTAGTGCCAGGACAGGCGCAGGATAATCCTGGGTATCCATATTCTGACAATTCCTCTATGCTTGGTAAGAATGGTGTTTATGTAATTTAGTTCCCTGCGTTTACTGTCTGGATAAACATAAATATGTTTCAGATTCACAGTGTGTTTGTGCCCATCTGAGCCTGAATTTCCCAAAAAAAAGACATGCAGCACCACTGCTTCTCCTCCTGCATAAGGTACTTGGTTTTTTTTTCTTGTTTTTTTTTCTTGGGTTTCAGCAGTTTGGTACAGGGAAATATCGGACAGTACATAGCTTATCATGGTCTACATCTTTGATTAGTGTGATGTGTAACGGATTTCTCAATTATCGTCCTCCAAAATATTAAGATCATCAGAATTCCCTCCTGAAGGAATAGTCCCAAGAAGAGAAAAACAGCACAGTAACAGTAACAAAACAGCAGGCAACATCGACTTCCTTATCAGCACATACTACAGTTTGAAATGTATAATGACATCCAACGACCAGTGCAGCAATATTGCATAGAAATGTGTAGACCAAGTCACAAGGCTGTATTGATTAATAAACTGCAGGAAAGCAGTTTGAGTACTCTAGTGGGGTAGAGTGGGCACTGTTACATTCGCAGATGTTTCTATCACCTGCTTGCGCAAGGCATCCACCAACGGAGACTAAGGGCCTCATTTATGAAAAGTGACGTATTACTGCGTGAAAACAGCGATGCGTCACTTTTCATTGCGCCCGCCTTGCGACACCAATGATGCGTCATATTTACAGTATGACGCATCATTGCACAAGGAGTTACAGATACGTCAGTATTTCTGACGTATCTGTATGGCGCAAAAGTGACGCATTGCTGGATTGCGTCACAAAAGTGACACAACTCCAGCAATGTGTCCTTTCACATGGGGCGCGCCCCATGTGAAAGGGCCTGCATCAGTCTTACGCCTGCTGTGAGGCATAGATTTCACTGCGTCACTTCTATGACCTTTTTTTGCGTCTGAACTCCCCCTGCATACATTATACCTGACGCAGGTATAATGTAGCGCAGGGGTTTACAAAGTGACACATCTACCTAGGTGCGTCACTTTGCAAATTTGGTGCAACAAGGCACATTTTTTACGCTGCTGGTGCGTCACAAAAAGTGACGCACCGGCGGCGTAAAAGTGACGCACGGCCTCATAAATGAGGTCCCAAATATCTTTTGGCCGAGTTTGCGCAGGCATGAATTCCCAATAAAAAGTAAGCTGTTCTTGACAGTATGTGGCAACTTTGATCCTGTCTGTAACTATTCAATTGAGAGCAGCAGTACTGCCATTGCTCATCTGTCAACAACGGTGAGATATCATGATCCCATGCCGCCTTGCTGTTAGGGGTCCGTACTGGCGCCTGTCTTTGCATATCGACATATAGTTTCATTACAAGTCTGCGAAGCGAGGGAGGAAGTAGAAAAAGTTATCAGGAATTGGAATGTTGGTGGGGCCTCAGGAAAAATGTTGTGTAAAGAGCGAATAGCTGTGTGTAATTGGTAATACTTATACGTGTCTAGGAATGTGATTGTGTCAGGAGGCAAGGCCTCCTGTGGTGCAATAAAAGTATCATTAGGATAATTTGCGCCCAGGGTTGTAAGTCCAAGTGTGCGCAGCCTAGTGCATATTCCAGAGTTGGACATTATGGGCCAAAGGGGCTGACCCACAAGAGGCATTGAGGGTGAATAAGGTAAATCCAGATGAGCTCTACTTATAAGTACATCCCACACCCACATCGTGCAAGCCAATTTTTCCATCCAATTGCACGGGCGTGTCAGAGTCCGACACAAAGCCATATCCAGGGGACAAGGAGCCACATGGTCACCCTCAGGTGCTATGTGGGCCATGAACTGGACTGGGAACAGCCAGTAGTGCACAAACCGAGCCTGTGCACAGAAATAGTAAAGGTCCTGGTCCGTTGCACCGAAACCACCCTGCTCAAAGGGAAGTGTCAAAATCTCCCAGGCAATGCTCGGCTGGGAGCCTGCCCTGGCCAGCGAGATGAGTCGCGAAACCAGCATTTGGTGAAATTGTAAAGATAAGGGAAGTGGCAAGTACATGAAAATATAAAGAATCTTAGGAAGGATTATCATTTTGGCAATGGCCAGCCGCCGTTAGAGACAGAGGAAGTTGCATCCATCTGGTGAGCCTATCATCTAGCCATGTTATCAAATGTCCATTGTTGTTTGTCAGTAATTCATCAGTGTTCCTGCTGAGCCAAATCCAAAGATACTTGACGGCACCATCTGCCCACTTCAGGGGAAACTCCGAGTCAACTTTAGAGGTGACATCTGTCAGGGGGAAAATTATGGACTTGGACCAATTGATGTAAATCCCGGATAGCCCTCCAAACTTAGTGAATTCCCTGATCAATGGATCCAGATTCGTATGTGGATCTGCATTTCTTATTTAATAACATCAGTACCGTATACATGATATTCCTTGCTATTTTATGTGCTGCATTTTCCATTACTAATTATCAAGCAAATATAGTTTTAAGACATACTATAACCAGGAGTAGCACATAATCATTTGGCGCACATGAATTGATGTCCTCTGATGGTGAAAGCACCCACTAACACAGATAACAATATTATGTGTAGTACCACTTAAATTGACACAGTACTACACACAAAGTGGTAGTTCAGGTAATTTACCCACAGGACAGTATGACCTCAAAGACAACCTGAGAACAAATTGTAGATGTTTTATATGGGAACATTCCTAGAACACAAGACCAGTTACGTCACTATACAAGTTAGGGAAGTGAAGCTGCAAATACATTGATCAGTTGCCTTTCTAAAAAGAATTAACCAAAACCTAAATCAGAAATTCTATACAGTCCACAGTGAGGAAGATTAGATCAAGTGATAAATACACATCGGGGGTTCTACCACAAAGTAGACTTAAAGATGAGTAAGGGGTGCAGAGCACTTGAACCACTCCAACAAAAATATTCTTATTGCTCAGATCTGCCTGTCCTAAAGAAAGCCCATTTGCAATCAATCAGGGAGTTGTGAAGCACACTACTCACCTGTGAGGGTCTCAAGGCACTAGGGGGAGGGTGCAGCTCCGGTTAGTCAAAAAGCCAGGTCTTGAGGGTCCTCCTGAAGATGTGCAGAGTGGGGGTGCGTCTGGTGTTGATCAGGAGCTCATTCCAGGTCTTTGCCGTGATGTAGGAGAAGGCTCTTCCACCCCTTCTGGCTTTGTGGATGCGCAGGGTTTTGACGAGGGCGAGGTCGGCGGATCGGAGGATTTTTTGTGTGCCTGGAAAGAGATTCTTTCATTGAGATATTGGGAACCGGTGTTGTGGAGGTATTTGTAGGCATGGGTTAATATCTTGAAGGTTACTCTCTTCTCTATGGGGAGGCAGTGATGGTCTCGCAGGTGTTGGGTGATGTGTTTGTGTCGAGGGATGCAGACGATGAGTCTGGCTGATGTGTTCCATATGGTCTGGAGCTCGCGGAGCAGAGATTTGTTGATCCCGGCGTAAAGGTTGTTTCCGTTGTCCAGTCTGCTGGTTGTGAGTGCGTGGGTGACGGTCTTTCTTGATCGGGGGGATCCATTTGTAGGCCTAGCGAATGATGCAGAGGGTGTTGAAGCATGTAGAAGCAACAGCATTGATCTGGCAGGTCATGGTGAGGGAGTAGTCGAGTATGATGCCGAGGTTCCGGACATGGTCCGTTCGGGTGTGGGGGGACTGCCGAGGGCTGTGGGCCACTAGGTGTTGTCCCATGCAGAGGGGGAGGGGCCGAGGACCAGGACTTCTGTCTTCTCTGAGTTAAGCTTCAGGCAGCTGTTGTTCATCCAGTATGCAACGTCCTTCATTCCTTCCTGGAAGCTGAGTCTGGTGAGGGGGAGGATGGGCTGGGTGTCTTCAGCGTAGGATACTATGCTGTGTCCATGCTGTCTGACGATGGCGGCGAGGGGGGCCATGTAGATGTTGAAGAGCATGGGGCTGAGCGATGATCCTTTGGGTTCTCCGCAGTTGATCTCTGTGGGTTCGGAGAGGAAGGGCGGAAGTCTGCTTCTTTGGCTTCTGCTGGTGAGGAAGGAGTGGAGCCAGTCAAGGGTGGTTCCCTGTATGCCAGTGTCGTAGAGTTCGGCGGCGAGAGTGTGGTGGGAGACTGTGTCGAAGGCTGCAGAGAGGTCGAGTAGGACTCCAAACATTTCCCTTTTTTTCACTCAAAATATCAAACATCTGAAACACCACTGCAAACAACAGTGAGTCGACTCCTGCCTGCTTATACAGCTCCCTAGCAGTGTATACTCATTCAAACCCCATTACCTATTCCAAGTAAAATCAAACCTTTCATCCTGCAGGGGTTAGCAGTCTAACAGCCTGCCTAAGGGAAATCTTTAGTACACTGTTCCCAAGAAATCAATGCTAGACTAAATAAACTCAACTATTGTTGTAATTTGATCTTTGTATCCCCAAACAAGCTACTAAAAAAATTGGATCACTGAGCAGTGTTAATCCTACTAGAACTGTATGTAACTTTTCATGATCCTGCTCAACGGATACAGAGGAGTCTACTACACAACCTTACAACAAATCCAACTTTATTATTCAAAAAGTGCATGTTGCCAAAGGGATCAAAACTATATGATCTTCAGTTGCCGATGAATGTGGGCAAAGTCAGATCCGCCTCCATCTAGAAAATATGCAGACAGCATCTCAGAATCGCTTCTTTTAGTAGAGATTCCATTTCCTGAGAAGTACCAGAACCTTCTGGTCTGAGAGAAGCTGCCAACCCAGCTCAGATTCAAAAGCTAAGAGTTCTGTTTAAGTTGGAGCTGTTGCTGTCTGTTCAAATGACACTAGTCAAAGAAATAAATCTCCAACCGAACATGCTAAGAATTGTTCAGCCACCTTGTGGAACTAACCAGAATATGGTCCCTGTCTTTGCATCATCAGACGATCATTTACACCAGCATCCCACAGTCAGATCCAGAAACTACAAAGAATATTACAACCATGATGCGCTAAGCCGTCTACCAGAAGGAACTACAATGCTTCCTTAAACTAGGCTCCGGTTATGTTACACAAGTCCATGCTAACAGAATCTGAAAGATGTTGTTTAAACAGAATAAGCAGTGTATGCTAACAATTGGGTTAAGTGTTCTAAGCTTTTCAAGTCACTGGGAAACCAAAAGAGCCACATTCAATTCAACATGGGACTGAAAATGTCCCTATTTAGACAAATGTTGATCCCTAAGTGCACTAGTGGTACAACCCTCACAACCATGGGGTCTGGGCTCTATTGCTCCACTTCATCGCAGGGCACAATGATATATCCTCGAGATAGCTAGGAGCCGACCTTCAACGCTGTCATATCAGTTTGTTGTATTTTTCATTTCAATGACAGTTGCGGGATGTGTGCAGGATTTCTCGTTAGACCAAATATTAGAACAGTATAGTTGCTTCCACTGAGATGATTGTGATCTACAACCCTTGACTGAATTAAATGCCTAACATCCCTGCCTTTCGTACACTAAACATGCTTCAAATTCATGAGCGAGTTACTTCTAAATAATATTTTACCCTCACAGGCCTCAAAGTTCAGAAATTATCGTTCTTCAGCTTGACATCCATTTTTCAACCATTGTTGGACTGCATTGGATTCTGCTATGTTCCACTTGTAACCTGTTATGTTAGCCTCATGTATGGATCAAGTATCTTTCGAATTGGCAACACTTCAAGATGGGCTTAAAAACACTAGGCCATGTAGGCTAACGGACATCATGTACTATTTTCTCCAGTGGCACAAGGAAAAAAATATTTGTTGACGAGCCAGCCAGTATTTTAAATATCAGTCATATCTGTTGGCAAAGTACAACTATTTTATTTCTCTCCAGTCAGAATAAAAGTAGACATATTCAGTGCATCAATGTTTTGCTTCGTCTAGTACCCATTATTTGAACCAGACACATTAGTACGCATTATTTGAAGTTGTCGAACACTCAGCTGTTGACAATACTTTAATTAAACCCCACACCCTCCATAGGTAGCTTTCCTAAAC
The DNA here is from genome assembly GCF_964261635.1 of Lissotriton helveticus. Classification (NCBI taxonomy): domain Eukaryota; kingdom Metazoa; phylum Chordata; class Amphibia; order Caudata; family Salamandridae; genus Lissotriton; species Lissotriton helveticus. Next base: position 735,966,330 of record NC_136061.1, on the reverse strand, counting down.
CATGTGAGGTCTGTCACAATCCCAGCATTTTATGGAAACAATGCCAATATTTTGGCTTCTCATTTGTCAGGGATAACAATGTCTAGACATGCTCACAGCAAGCTACAGTCCTCTTCACATCAATCACCATAGTATTATAAAAGCAACTACGGTTCAGCAAATCAAGAGGAGCAGAAGAGACTAGACACACGAGTTCTTCAATTTATTTCCAAACAGAACAGAGTCTACTTTTCGGATCAAAATTGAAAGGTAATTCCGGAGGATACACAAAGGAGCGCCTTGAAGCAGGTGAAATACTCACTCTGTACCTCAAACAGTATGTTACACCCAGAGCACAAGTTTCTGGTTGAAAATAAAGTTTTAGGTGACTTTTAAGATACCATGAATTGACCTGCGGGTCAACAATCACATTTTTAAATATGCCTGGGCACCAGTGCTTGCTTAGTTAAAAAAAGATTTTTTTAAAGGGCCAGAACCCTCGTCAAAAGGCCACCTGCAACTTGCACCACCCATTGCCATTGACAGTACCTACGCAACTACTAACCATCACACCTCTACAAGTGTGACTGACTATTCAGACTTTTTGAGTCCCCCAGAGCTATAAGAATGTTTTGGGCGACAGGTATTAGTTGTTTTAATGTATATTGAATTAATAAACAACTGTTGTTCTGCTCCTCTCTAAATTACACAAACAGCGCCTCCATGGGGCAGCTGCCGTCAGTGTCTGTGTTGAAAGTTAAGTGCCAGTGCTGGGTAGCGGAATCCACCGGCTCAAATTAAGCACTCCCCGCACTGAGAGCTAATACAGACTTCTGTGGGTGAAAGTGTTGTCCTCATCTCGACATATGATCCACTGCATGGCGGATTTCGTTTTGCTCAAATCCAGGGTTTGTAACATTTTGTTTGACATTCCAGCCAACAGAGAATTGTTATGATCAAGTTGGATCTTATGCTATAGTCTTTCAACTAGTGGCTCTGTGAGGAGCTGGAAGAAATGTGGCAATGTGTCTTATAAATTCATACAGTGGTGCCACTAGGAAGAAAATCATTTAGATGACTGTCCAGAGATAACCTGGAGCCAAAAATGACTAAGAGCTTTATCCTTCACCGTAGATGTGGTGGTAGCCTTACAAATCTGTATATTTTTAAATAGGCCCTTAATATATTTCAGTTTTGTATTAGACTCAGTCATTGGAAGCTGTGCCTTAGACTCAGTAAAACAAAACCAGTTTCATTTAGGCTTGTACTACTCTCAACAATTGCTGGATTTACAGGAGGTCTTGCTACTGCGGTTGGCAAGCTTAAATACCACATAGGCATCATCATTGTGAAAGAGAAAACCCAGGGCAAGCAACAGCTGATGAAGTGGTTGAACATCGAAAATAAATAGTGAAGGAGCCAAACTGGGACACAACAGTTAACAGGCGTTTTGGGGTGGCGATTGTTTCCCCAAACACTATTGACAGGCTTCCAGTTGGAAGTTTGCTAATATTTACCTGCAACATTCAACATCTGGCATAGCTGCCACCTCACCGATTATTGCCTGTACTGGGGAGCGATTACAATTATGGCACAAGGCCAATAGTTTAAGAAGTGACAATAAGGATACTTCTCCATTAACCCTTAAGTCCATAATAGCTTGTTGCAGAACGAAAGGGTAATTTCAGTCCATTGAGACAAATACCAAATTGCCAATGTCCTAAAATATTGTAGGGCTTTGGAAACACTTGTGGTTGAATAGTGGCTGCTTTCTGTAGAACAGTGGTTCTCAACCGTTTGGCTTCTATGGGCCTCCTCGTAATCATTACTGGAATTCTGGTATCCCCAATGAATCATTTTTGCAATCAGAGGACCCCAACAGAATCATTAACGGAAGCCAAGATCCACAGCATTAAATAGTTTTGATGATTTGAACCTCAAAACAATATACAAAAATACAGAAACAAGCATTCATCAAACAAGTACACAAATGAAGAAATGTTTTATTTAATTTACCAACAAATATACTAAATCAAAAAATGTGCTCTTCATGGGAAGGTTGGGATTTTCCTAAATTCAACTGATGCTACCCAGTGCCAATATATAATATTATATTTTGTTTGATGCATTTGCACTGCTCCCACAAATCGATCTGAGGAATTAAACCTAATTTGTAGCCTCCAACTTCACATTTACGAAACGTTTCAAAAGTTAATTTTTAAATGTTGCTTCTTTATTCATATACACTCTGTTTCTATTACTTAATTTTCTAAGGAGTCGCTGCCCCCCAGAGTAGGTTTTGCAGACCCCCAGACTCCACGGACCACACGTTAAGAACTGCTGCGCTAGAATATTCATCAAGAAAACTATATTGAAGTTAGGATAATAGATTTCAGTTCTGATGTATGCCATCGGTCGGATTTCTATTTGGCGTCCTAAGTTTGCATCATAGATTTTGCATCCTGATGCAGTTTTAACATTTTGGGATGATGTTGTATCCACAACTTGCAGAAACACCAAAGGACATATTTACCAACAAGTCACGCAGCAAGTCACCGTACTGCTCCGCGTGGCAGGGAAAGAGCAGAAATGCGCCATATTGAACATAATACAGCACATTCCTGTCTTTTCCCAGCGCTGGTGTTGGGGGTGTGCTGCCTAGTGCCACCGCTGGCACCCTTGCACCATAATGCAAGGGTGCCTGCGTTTTAAGCAGAATTGTTTTTGTGCCAGAAGGGACACCTTGTGGCACAAAAACAATCCCCTGAAGCATTTTCCTTTTTTTGGGCATGCTGAGGATGTGCACACAAAAAAAGAGGAAGAAATAAGGAGGCATTAAGATATTTCTGTAGCAGTTTTGACACATTCCCAGGTCTACCACTTATGGTAAAGCTGGTAATGCGCAAAAATCCATAGGTGTTGCATGGGAACACCCTTGCACCACCTATAGAACACCTGCCTGGGGCAGGGTAATGCAATGCAGCGATTTGCGCTGTGTTACTGTGGATTTATTAAGTCACTCAGAACCCCGCACGGTGGCCTTGCGTCGCTTGATAAAACACACTTAAGGGTTGCGTCGCTTTTGCGTCGCTTTTGCGCCCCATTGCGTGGTGAAAAAGTTACACAACACTAGATATATGCCCCTGGTACTCATTGTACTATTCTATGGAGTTTCAGGACAGTTGCTCTGGAATGTGTCACACTGGTCCCTGCAACTACGATCTGTTTATGCCTTCCAACCTCTTCTGATCATTTAGTTGCTTTTTGATAGATACAGAAAGTTTAAAACAGAAATTAATTTATTGACTCTGAACTGACCTATAAGGAAGGATCTTGCACACAGATCTACTTCTCAATACAATGAGGTTAGATTTCCATTAGAAGAGCTCTCTTTTGCACCTTGACTTCAACACATTTGTACACTAAGGGTCTCATTACGATGGCGGAAAAATAGCCACCACTGGGTCGGGGGTGGCGATCGTTCCGCCATCGTCATGAGATTTACCCCCTCCACATTATGATGGCGGTTGGTATCACGGCGGACGGAAAGTCCGTCTGCCGCTTTTCCGCAGGTAGCAATCGTCACGATTGCCTGGTGGAGTGGTCAGCATGCTCACAATGGCGGCGGAGCCTAGCAGGCTCTGCCGCACAATTATGATGCCGGCGGAAGCCAGCCTTTCCGTGGCAGTTGAACCGCCATTGAAAGGCTGGCGGAGAATGTCTTCAGGGGCCAGTTGCGGGGCCCCCTTGTGTTGAGGGACTGGGGGGTTACATTTCACTGCACCACGTGGCAGGCACTGTGTAGTACCTGCCACTTAGTGCAGTGAAATGCACAACATGTGTAAGAAGTTGGCCTGGTATGTGATGTCCACTATTCTAGTGGACACCTTGCACCAGTCCAAACGACCCTTATTGATGGTAGGTTTAAGACAACCTTTATAGAAAGCTATCCTAGTGGTAGCTGTGGAGAGCAGCCTTCAGGCTAAATCTTGAAGGAATGTAAAGCAGCTTGTTTTACCAGTATATAATATCTTGAATGATCAAATAAAAGTACACCACACAAGGTATATATATATAAAATGTATGTATTTATTCTAAACACAACCCCTCTAGTCTCTTTATGATGCTAGAGGCCAAAGTACAATACAAGGAACTTAATTAGTATACAATAAATTGCACAGTATATGTTTTGCCCTAGGGGCCTCACAAACCATATACTAAAATAGTGGTATAAGAACCACGTGAGGGATAGAAATCAGGCCTAGGGCCTGTAGAACCGCTAGGGCAACCAGGAACCACCCAAGGAAGGGACGCAGGAGACCCACGGGGGACGTGTGCAGTGTCTAAACACAGCCGCAAATCACCATTGACTTTATATGGAGAACGAACAAGTTACAATTTTAAAGATTAAGGATACTTAGAGGTGAACTAATATGGAACCCTTTTAGACTTAAATACTTCGAAAGTCAAGACCCACTGGAGCACCAGAGTACTTGTGGTACCCCACCCAGGGAAGCCGGGTGCATAGGTGCCTTTTGATGTCTGGTTTCGTCGTCGATTCAAATGGAGAGCTGTAAGAAGTGCTGCAGGCGACCAGAGGAAAAGTGTCCGGGTGGATCCAAGGGTGGATCAGAGATGTGAAGAACCTGAAAGCAGAGGGGACAGAGTCTGGGTCACTAGCCAGTGACCAGGATGGCGACAGGAAGATGCCAGCCGATGTCGGGTGTTTTCAAGTGGAGTAGGTGAAGTTTGACTCTTCAGCCACGAGGACCAGGAGGCGTCGACGATGACCAGGAGCTGGATTCGAGCTGTCCCACGAAGGATGTCGAGTGCTGCAGATTCGGAATCTGGATTGGACCCAACAAGCTTTGGCAACAGCAACCCACGCAAGATGCTTCGGTGCAGACCAGCAATGACTGAGGGACTCACTCTTTGGAGAGGAGACAGAGCACGTCTGGAGCAACCATGAAAGCTCAAGAAACAAAGGATTATCCTTCGTGGGGACTCACTAGCCAACGGACTAGAGATCGCGAAGGAGCCTCGAGCTGCGGTGCAAAAGGTGCTCGGGGCAAGGGCAACAAATAACCCAATGCACAACTTCGGGAATCTTTGGAAAGAAGGTGCAGTTGCAAAATTGCAGGATGTCCAGGAGTTCCGGTCCCACGTCTCTCGTGTCAGCTACAGGTCTCAGCTTTGCTGGAGACTCGTGTCAGCCTCAGAGATGTCTGGAAGTCCGTGTCCTGTGTCACAGATTTTCGGGGATCCGGCGGGAGCCTCAAAAATGCAGACCGGCAAGATGCGTCATTGGTGCCTGTTTGAACAGGGGGGTCACTCCTTGACCCCAAGGGAGATTCTTCAGTCTTTCAGTCGAAATGAAATTTCGAAGGTCCAAGATTTCTTCTTCAGAGTTTTGTCCAGGATAATCTAAAGTCCTAGTGACTGGGTTCCTATACTTATACCAAGTTTAGGTGTTGGACTAACTCTAGGGTCCCACCTATGGGAGGACCTGGGGAGGGGTGGTTACACCCCTTCCCCTTTGTCCAGTTTCGCGCCAGAGCTGAGGCAGAGTGCCCCAGCAACCGGTTTTAACTGGGAAATGCATGGAGCACCTTGTGTGCCCCAGGCAGTGTCTGAAATGCATTCACTGAATGCAACCCACCCTGCCCCAATACACTAAAGCCTGTCTGGGGAGGTGTTAGCACCTCCCTGGATGGAGTTTCATACAACAGCAGGAGGGCAGACTCGTGTCTGTGGCAGCAGCATCCATTTTGTGATGCTGGGGCTCTGTTTAACTTTACCAGTGTGTACATGTCTTCTCCCTCTAGAAGGGTGGAATGCTACACCCGCCGCCAGAACTGGCGGGGTGGGGGGTAGTATTCCAAAGCGTTTGACACCAAACACAACATGTTTTGATAAAGCCAAACCAAAGTTAGCATTAACCGCAAGGATTATAATGCACTTAAGAGTATATGGTATGGCTATATCATGGAACAGCTATAAGGAGATATTTCCGAAAGCTGCAGAGGGGTTCAGCTCATGCTAGGGCACCCTCTCACACAAAACCAAGCACTCTGCCTTCAGGATTGTCAAGGCCTGCCATAGGAGAGACTTATGGGTTACTATGTGTCAATATATTTAGTTAGATATAGGTATAGTATATCTAAGTAAGGGGTGCTTACACCACCTTTCCCAGGCTGCAAGTGCAGACCTGTGGTGTCATTTTGGAAGGCTTCCCAGGGGTGGCATAATACATGTTTCAGCCCCTGGTAGGCCTCTGGGGTACCTATGCCCGGGGTACCTATGCCCTGGGTACCTAAGGTACCTTATACAGGGACTCACAAGGGTAACCCAGTAATCTGCTATGTACCTAAAGTACATGGTATCATTTTAGAGAGAGAACAGCTAGGCTGTGGTCCTGATTAGCAGGGCCACAGCCAGACTAAAGTCGAAAAACCAGTGAAACACAGCAAAAGTGGGGGTAACCATAGGAAGCAGATCCTACTCTCTTACAACATTCTCTTTTTCACATCGTGGCGGTGATGCTGTCAGCAGCCACCGCCACAATGTTACAGATGCAGAATCCGACAGCAGCGGTCCCATCATAATTGTATATGCAGGACCGCCGTACGCATGGCAGTCGGACCCAATCATCGCTACGGGTGCGGGTGGACTAAGTCCGCCCGCCATCGTAATGAGCCCCTTAGTGCCTGAAAGGCTGAGGTTTGCTGACCATGACCTCCCGCAGGTTCTGGATGTGAACAATTGGAACAGCCGGATTGGTCACTGCGGCAAAATGTTGATGTGAAGGCAAGTCAACTCTCCAATAACAAAAGCATAAGTTGATGGGCAGATTCACAGAACTAATCTGAGACAAAATCCTAAACTTAATACTTCTGGTATTCACAGAAGGCACTTACGATTTTTGGTTTTCACAGAAATCACTTACAACTCCTAACTTTACGTCCGCAGTCGGCCCGGAATCCCCGGACCCAGACCGTAATCAATGGGCTGGAATGCAATTTTTCCAAAAAGGAACATTAGGAATGTGTGATAAATTGTAGAGGAGGTCATGAAAAATAGTTAGGGCAGGGAAAAGGGTATGGCCAGTGTTAGATCTGGGGGTCTCTAATTGGCAGAGGTAAGTACCTTAGACCAAGTAGGGGCCTTGCTTCTAGTCAGGGTGAAGAATTACACAAAGTAGATAACCCCTGCTCACCCTCTAGGTAGCTTGGCACGAGCAGACAGGCTCATCTCTGAGGCAATGTATACCATAAATGCACTTAACACAACAGTAATCCCCAATCCACCACAAACTGAGACCACACAGGTAAGTATATTTTTATAAAAATATATATCTTTATCTAACACGTGTCCCCTCCAGCTGAAAGTGGGGAGAACTACCCAACCTCTTGGGAGTCCTCATCACTAAGGCGGAAGAATCTGGACAGACCATCAGCATTGGCGTGTTCTGTACCAGGGCGGTGCTCCACCGTAAAGTCCATCCCCTGTAGGGAAATGGACCACCTCAACAGTTTTGGATTCTCACCCCTCATCTGCATTAACCATCTGAGGGGCCTGTGGTCGATCTGAACACGGAAGTGAGTCCCAAACATGTAGGGCCTCAGCTTCTCTTTCAATGGCACTCCATCTCTGTTCCCTGGGGAGTAGCCTCCTGCTAATGAAAGCCACTGGTTGGTCTCTGCCCTCATCATTGATTTGTGAGAGTACTGCTCCCACGCCTTGCTCTGAAGCGTCAGTTTGCACAATGAACTCACTGGAAAAGTCAGGTGCCTTAAGCACCGGTGCTGTGCACATGGCAGCTTTGAGGGTGTCAAAAGCAGTTTGAGAGGCCTCAGTCCAATTCACTTTCCTGGGCTGATTTCTAGACGTCAGCTCTGTCAAAGGGGCCACAAAGGTGCCATAACCTTTGACAAGCCGTCTGTAATACCCGGTGAGACCTAGAAAGGCTCTCACCTCAGTCTGGGTCTTGGGGGGCTCCCAAGCCAGAATGGTATCAATCTTTGCCTGTAGGGGCGCCACCTGGCCGCTCCCCACCTGGTGTCCCAAGTACACCACAGATCCCTGCCCTATCTGGCACTTACTGGCCTTGATAGTAAGGCCTGCCTTCTGCAGAGCCTTCAACACTGCACAGAGGTGTTGCAGGTGTTCCTCCCAAGTGGAGCTGAACACAGCAATGTCATCCAGGTATGCTGCGCTGAAATCCTCCAGCCCAGCTAATACCTGGTTGACCAGTCTCTGGAATGTGGCAGGGACATTTTTCAACCCAAAGGGCATGACACGGAACTGGAAGTGCCCCTCTGGCGTTGAAAATGCTGACCTCTCCTTGGCCCCCTCAGTTAAGGCAATCTGCCAGTACCCTGAAGTCAAATCAAAAATGCTCAGGTACTGGGCAGCTCCCAACCGATCCACCAGCTCATCAGCTCTGGGGATGGGGTGCGCGTCAGTCTTGGTGACCGCATTGAGCCCACGGTAGTCCACGCAGAACCGGAGTTCTGGGGCGCCACCGGGGGTAGCAGCTTTCTTAGGCACTAAGACCACTGGGCTAGCCCAGGGGCTGCTGGAGGGCTCAATAACCCCTAGTGCCAACATCTTGGAAACTTCTTCCTTGATGCTAGCTCTGACCTTGTCAGCCACCCTGTAAAACTTCTGTTTCACAGGCAGACTATCTCCAGTGGTGTCCACATCGTGGACGCACCATTTGGGGACACCTGGGGTCAGGGAGAACAGGGGGGCGAACTGACCCAAGACTTGGTGACAGTCCTTTTGCTGCTCTGGGGTCAGGGTGGGTGAGAGTATCACACCATCCACTGACCCATCTTGCTCCTTGGTTGCCAGGAGGTCAGGGAGAGGATCACTATCCTCCTCCCCTCCAGCATCTGTAGCCACGAGCATAGTCACTTCTGACCTCTCAAAGTGGGGTGTGAGGCGGTTCACATGTAGCACTCTCAGGGGCTGCCTGGGAGTCTTCAGGTTAACCAAGTAGGTAACCTCGCTCTTGCGCTCCACCACCTCATATGGCCCGGTCCACTTGTCACGGAGCGCACAAGGCTCCACCGGCGCCATTCACCCACACTTTCTGACCAGGGTGGAACTCAACCAGAGAAGTGTTCTGGTCATACCATCTCTTCATTTCCTCCTGGCTAGCCTCCAGGTTCTCTTGAGCGAGCTTCCTGAAGTGCTTGGTCTGGTTGCGAATGGCCAGCACATAGCTGAACACATCCTGAGGGGTTTTCCCGCGGGATTTCTCCCACCCCTCCTTCACCAGAGTGAGAGGCCCTCTGACAGGGTGGCCATACAGCAACTCAAAGGGACTGAACCCTAAGGATTTCTGAGGCACCTCCCTGTAGGCAAACAACAGGCATGGTAACAAGACGTCCCATTTCCGCCTCATGGGTTCTTCCAGGCCCATAATCATGCCCTTCAATGTGCGGTTGAATCTTTCAACCAACCCATTTCCTTGAGGGTGGTAAGGAGTGGTGAATTTGTATGTCACCCCACACTCCTCCCACAGGGACTTCATGTACTTAGAAATGAAGTTTGTCCCCCTGTCAAAGACCACCTCTCTGGGGAACCCCACACGGGAAAAGATTCCCATCAAGGCACGGCCCACCACGGGGGCTGTGACTGTCCTGAGCGGGATGGCTTCCGGGTACCGAGTGGCATGGTCCACCAAGACCAGGATAAACCTGTTGCCTAAGGCCGTCATGGGGTCCAGGGGCCCCACGATATCAATGCCCACTCGCTCAAAAGGGGTGCTCACCACAGGAAAGGGTTGGAGGGGTGCCACGCACTTCCCTCCGCTCTTGCCACTGGCCTGACAAGTTTGGCAAGACTTACAAAAGGCAGAGACGTGCTTCTTCATCTGGGGCCAGTAGAAATGGGTGACAAGCCTGTGATAGGTCTTGTCTTGCCCCAGATGTCCTGCGAGAGGCACGTCATGAGCCAGACCCAGTAGGAAGTTCCTGAAGCGCTCGGGTACTACCAGCACACGGGCTGCACCGGGCTCAGCGAACTTAGGCTCACTATAAAGTAAGTCATCCTCCCAGTAGATCAAATGTTCCTTGGACCCCAGGCCTGCTGCCTGGTCTGCAGCCTGCTGCCGCACACCAATGAGAGAAGGGCACTCCTTCTGAGCCTGGCAGAATTCCTCCCTGGAGGGACCACCATCTTGCTGCCACTGGGACAGCTCAGGCAATTCCCCCAGTTCGGCCACCTGCTCCCCTGTAGGTTCCAGGGCATCCCCCTCAGGGTCTGCTTCCTCCTGGACCGTGGGAACGGTGGGGGCTGGTTTCCCACGCCCTCTACCCCTTCCTCTCTTGGCAGGTCCCTGGGCCATTGTACCAGGCTCCAGCTCTGCTAATCCGCCCTCTCTGGCTGTCATTGCACGGGTGGACACACAGATCCACGCAGGCAAACCCAACATTTCCAAGTGAGTCCTGTGCTCCACCTCTTTCCATGGAGAGCTCTCCAGGTCATTACCTAATAGACAATCTACAGGCAAGGCATCACTTACAACAACCTCCAAAATACCGGAGACTCCTCCCCATTCAAAGGAAACATTGGCCACTTGGCAGAAGCGAACTGAACTGTCAGACGCCACCACAGGCCGGAGTACCTTGGGAATGATCTGCTCTTCAGACACCCACCGACACCTGACAGATGTCACGCTGGCCCCTGTGTCTCTCAGAGCCTCTATTTCCTGTCCATTGATGGTCACCTTCTGCCCGTATTTCTTAGTGTTTTGGGGCAGCAAGGTTTCCTGGGCCATCTCTTGGTCTCCTAAAGAGACAATTGTCATCACTGCTAACCCCTCCTCCCCACTGAAAATCAAATCCCCTCCCAAAACTACACTGGCTAACGCCGGAGTGGGAGCACCAGTGGGTGCTGAGTTCTTCTTTGGACATTTGGGGGCAATGTGCCCCACCTCCCTACATGCATAGCAAGTAGGCGGGGACCTGTTGTCCTGCTTGCCCTTATGGGGCCCGGACTTCTTAGACGTGGGTGTTGAGACTCCTTCTCCTGGGAACTATTTTGGGGCCCTTTAGAAGACTCCTTTTGATTACCCGTGTCCCCCCACTCTTCTGCTGGGGACCCTGTCCACCTTTGGCTGGGGTACTTACCACCCCCTTGTGGACCCTGGTGCTAGTCCAGCGGTCCGCCTCTTTAGCAAGCTCACTGGGATCAGTTAACTTGCTATCTAAAAGATGCTGGCGCAGCTCTGGAAAACATAAACTACTTAAGTGCTCCCAACTAATCAAGTGACACAACCCCACATAATCAGTAACTTTGCTGCCCTTTAGCCAACCTTCCAGTGCACGCGTGTACATACTCACACACTCCACCCAAGTACTTGAATCAAGCTTCTTGAAGTTCCTAAACTTCTGGCGGTACTGTTCTGAAGTGAGCCCATACCTGAGGCACAAAGCCTCCTTCATAGCGGGGTAGGATAAAGTACCTGCTGCTTCTAAGGATGCTAAGACATCCCTCCCAGAGGCCTCAAAATGCTTCCACAAACCTGCCCCCCAATTCTTCTCAGGCACTTCATTCATCTTTAAGGCACGTTCATACGATCTAAACCACGCATAAATATCCTCACCCCTCTGATAATTCTGTACCAGATCTTTTGGTATGTATACTTTACCCGCCTGTACTGGTTGTGCGCTGCCACCATTAGAACTGGACTCCACCTTTCTGGATTTAATGTCCAGCTCCCTCATGCTCAACTCATGAGCCAATTGGAGTTTCTTCTCCTCCAAAGCGAGAACATTTCTTCTCTCCTCCGCCTCTTTCTCAGTTTCAAGGCGCAGTCTCCTCTCTTCTGCTTGGGGTTTGAGTTTAAAAAGCTCAATCTCATGGGCCCTAGCTCTCGGATTATCCTCCAGCTCCTCTGGAGAAATAATCCTACTGGAGTGGTTGCTGCCAGCCCTAGACGCTGACCTCCTTACTGGCAAATCACTGGATACAAAAGCATTCTCCTGTGTGCCTCCCTCTCCAATAACAACTTCTGGATCACCATGTTTTGCCTCCCACCGGGCCCTCAGAGCTTTCCGTAGCTCTTCCTTGTTTGCGCTGCCCTTCGCTGGGCATCCAAGCTGTTTGCAGAACTGCTTCAGTTGCCCCTTTTTGTAGTTGAACAACTCCTGAATTTCAAATTCAAGTTCCAGTTCTACCCTCACGCTTGCCGCTTTCTGAGACATGATGCTTCCTAACCTTTTCAACAAAAAGGTTTTCCCCAAATAGAAAAAATCTTGCGCAACCTGTGCTGCTAAACTAGACTAGTGATGTACAAGAAATCACTGTAGGTCAACTGCAATTATTAGTTCAAAATCCGCACTTCTGTCCAACAATGTTAGATCTGGGGGTCTCTAATTGTCAGAGGTAAGTACCTTAGACCAAGTAGGGACCCTTGCTTCTAGTCAGGGTGAAGAATTACACAAAGTAGATAACCCCTGCTCACCCTCTAGGTAGCTTGGCACAAGCAGACAGGCTTATCTCTGAGGCAATGTGTACCATAAATGCACTTAACACAACAGTAATCCCCAATCCACCACAAACTGAGACCACACAGGTAAGTATATTTTTATAAAAATATATATCTTTATCTAGTTTCAGCAAGGTAAATAAAGCAGTTGCACGATGATCACTTCTTTAAAAAAATGTGGCACTTAATCTTAATGGTTGCATGTATGTAGGAAGTCTCTTAATAAAAAGATAGTCTCAAGTCTCTTGTCTCAGTATTAAAAATAATACTTTGAACGTATCTCACATCAGCTCTTTAAAATGAGCATAATCAAGCAATGCCAACGTGTAGTTAATTGTCAGACTCAGCCCCTCACTCTACCTGGCCCACACCACGCGAGCGCGGCTCACCCCGAGCTCCGGGCGCACCGTGCCGATGAGATCAGACTTGTCCCAGCTCCAGGGGCTCTCAGCGCGCCCCACCGTGATCCTCGCGCCTTCGCGCTAGCAAGGTAGGCTTTCCCTCGGTCCCGGGCGGTCCCGGAAGCCCTCCGCCCGCTCTCAGGTCTTCGGGGAGCGGCGGGGTGCTGACGCGGCGCTTCAGCGAGGGGACTCAGGCCAGGGACAGAGATCGCTCAGCAGGAATCCCTCGGCGAGGTCGGGTCAGTCCTTCTCCGGCTTTGGCGGTGGTCGCACGGCACCTCCAGAGGTCCCGAGGACGGGAACCAATCCTGTCGCGGCGTTCGGGGCGAGCCTCTCTCCACACCCGGGAGTCAGCCAATGGCAGTGCGGCTCCCGGGACAGACCAGCGATGATGCTCCGCTCCTCAGCCAATCACGGCACAGCAGCACTGATGACGCTGCGGCGCGCGGGCCAATCCCATCGCGGCGTTAGTGAGGGGGCTCAGCTCCTCCGATCTTCCTCGCAGCAGCCTCCGTTCACGAACGGCAACTTCTGGGGATATTCCTGGCCCCGGGCAGCGGCGGTGAACGGGCGGCAAATGTTTTTTTGAGGGCGCAGGTCACGAATAGACCGCCCTCTCGGCCTCACAACCACTTTGGAGCAGATTTCACGTGGGAAGGCACCACAGACCTCTGACCCTCGCTGGGAATGTGCCGATGAGCACACCGATCCCTTACTCACGCTCCGCAGTCGAGCACCACACGCTCCAGGTCACAACAGCACGATCTTGCAGCAATTTTTGGCAAAGCTTTAGGAATCTTTAACCCTGGGTTCCCAACAGGAGGCCAGCTCTTCTCAGGCCCTTGGAGATTCAGCGAAGACACAGCACACAGCAAAGTCTTGGTAGATCAAGCAGGCAGGGTCACAGCACACAGCAAAGTCCCTTTCTCCTCCTCAGCTTCCAGTTGAAACAGCAGAACAGGTCAGCCCTTAGAGCACACAGCAAGGCAATCTTCCTTCCGTTCTCCAGCAGTCCTTCTTCCAGCAGAGGTTCCTCTTGATTGTAGAATCTAATTTTTCTGTAGTCAGGGGTCCTTCTCTTATACCCCAAAAAGTCTTTGAAGTCCTTTGAAGTCCTTTGAAGTCTTTGTGCAAGTGGGCCCTGAGCCCCGTCTAAACCAGTTCTGGGGGTTGCTGGGGCACTGGGGGTTTCCTGGCTTCCTTCTTCCTCTCAGTATCAGGGACAGAGGTGACAGTCGCCCAGCAGGGGGGTGGAGCCAGCATTGTGGTCAGACAGGCACAGCCCTGTCACTATCAGGTGTGATCTCCTCCCACTTCCCTGGCAGCAGATGCTGCCTTTCATCCACGGGCTGACTCAGACATTCCCCTGGGGGCTCTGCAGCCCCTGTCACACTCAGGCCAGACAGTCAATACACAAACAGGCCCAGGCACACAGAAAGGTTAGACAAGAGAACAGCCACTTTCTAAAAGTACTATTCTCAAACACAGAATTTAAAAACAACCTTCACTAAAAGATGTGTTATTAAATTCTGAGTTCAGGGATATCATTCACTTATGTCCCATCTTGTTCCTATGGGAAGATAGGCTGGTATCCATTGGGACCAGCCTCCCCCATGTTACTCTATGGAGCAAGATAGCCTTACAGCAGTGAGCACACAAAATGTCTGCCGCTCACTACCAGAGCATGTGACTTGCACTAGTACATGCTCTACCTTATCCATTCACTGCACCCTGCCCAGGGGGGTACCTTGGGCCTTCCTTAGGGGTGACTGATGTGCACAGACAGGGAAGGGTTAGGCCTAGCCAGTGGGTACACTGGCCAGGCGGACATGGCAGTCACTGACTGCACACCGGCCCTGCGCTGGCAGGCCTGAGACACCATTTTAGGGCTACTCAAGTTGGTGGTGCAATCTGCACTGCAGGCCCACTAGTAGCATCTGTCATCACCAGCCCTGGCACACACAGTGCACTTTACTAGGGACTTCATGGTGATAAAAAATATGCCAATCAGGTATTCCCAATCAATATGACAATTTACATAGGGAGCACTTACACTCTGGCACTGATTAGCAGTGGCAGAGTGTCCAAAGCATCTAAACCAGCAAAAACGAAATCCAGCACAGCATCAAAAATACAGTAGACAGAGGCAAAAAGATGGGGGAAAAACCACGCTAAGGGTGTCAGGTCTAACAGCCAGACACTACATCATAACCCCAAAAAGTTTGCTCCTTTTCATCGTGGTACATGCAGTGCACAATTTGCGCTCCTCTCAGTGTTTGCTGTGGTGTCAATACTACAGTCAACACTAAGGGGTGTGCCCTTAGAGTTGACTGTGATGTTGACACTACAGTCAACACTGAGGGGAGAGCAAATTGTACCACGATACAGAGGAGCAAACTTTTCTGGGTTATGATGTAGTGTCTGGCCCTCTGTGAATACCAGAAGTAGTACGTTTAGGATTTTGTCTCAGATTAGTTCTGTGAATCGGCTCGATGTTCTTAATGGATTGGGTTTACTTTGGATTCAGTAATTAACTTAACTGGCTGTCTAATAAATTTAACATGTGAGTTTAACTTTTGCCGACTCTTGGAACGTATGTTGCATCTATTGGTAGAAAACTACAGAACCGTATGGCAGTGTGTCTCCAGCTACAGCGATTCAATCGATTGCCAATGCAGAAGCAATTATTGTCACTACCAGAAATCCTTCAAAAGCAAGGTTTTTATGACATTGAATGAATTTTCCTAAGTCTTTCCCCTTCCCCTCAACCTAATGTAAAACGTCTGGGAAAGTAATACATTGTTGGATGAGTGTAAAATCAGGCTAAAGCGTGCATGGAATAACCTGGTTGTCCGCTCGTGTCGGCAAGCTGTCATCGCCTCTTTTAACCCTGATAACACCCATTTAAACATCAGGTTGACGAATTTTGTCTCCTTTGCACATAACAGACCCAGTCACACATGCCAGTGTATCGAGCACGTAATCTCCGATCCTACCCTATGGTCGCCACAAGACTGTATCAACTGCCTGATCAAGAGGAGCCACTGTTAATCAGTGGGCCTCTCGTGCACCCATTAGTAAGAGAGTACGCCTTCTCCACCCTGAACATTGTGAGTTTGTATTTTACACCTCCGCTGTTACTGGATGGTTCTCCCGTGCCACAGGGTCGAGACTGATTTGCATATAGCTGGGTCTGAACTGGGGTGACGAAGTGAGATAATGAATGATGATGGATGCAACCCAGATCTGTGACTAGGGATGAGTGTCTGAAAAGTTTCAGCGCTCCGTCCATCATCTCCTTGTGTTTGCTTTGTCCGCCCTAAGTTGGCAGGGTATGCCCCGACGTTGGTCCCTTGCTCACTTTGCCGCTGGATTCAAGCTAGCCTGGCTGATGAGGGTTGTTACCCAAACCGGTCCCGGGATGCTTGTTTGCGGTCCAGGGAAGACCTGGCTTGGCAGTTTGGGGTGGTCTGTTCCCATGAGGCAAAGAAGCAAGACAGATTTGCTTATAGCTGGGTCTGAACTGGGGTGACGAAGTGAGCTAAAGAATGATGATGGATTCAACCCAGATCTGTGGCTGGGGGTGAGTGTCTGAAAAGTTTCAGCGCTCCGCCCATCATCTCCTTTTGTTTGCTTTGTCCCGTGCCACCCACACCAGGTTGGCATTTATCAATTCCCTATTTGTTTCTTAATACCTGACAGTTATCTCAGTGTTATGCAATCCAGTCAGACAGCACTTTTTGAATGAACATCTCGCTGCTATTATCTATTGCGCCAGTACTTTGTGAGACAGCCCTTCCCATCTAAAGAATAGTTTCTTACTTACCAGCCCATATGTGTTTTCAAAATGCGTCATATGGTCTTTGTGTTAGATAAACGTGCTTGATTGCACCTTTTATTGAATATACTGACGCCCTCATTTAATTTTGCATCAGTATCTTGGTGTGGTCCAGGTGTTCTCCTGCCAACACCACCTTCCAACCAGACGATTGTTCTATTAACTAGTAACTGTCAATTGGGGTGAGGGTGTTGTATTAGCACTATGTCCTACCATGTCATTATTATATATGATGTTTTTGTCTGTCTGTGTTTTACTTTTTGACTGAGATCTTCTATATTTTACATGTGTTTTTAAATAATTGTAAAGGTTTTAATTACAAAAACAACAGTTGATGGACAGAATGCAGAACAATGTCATACATTCACCCCAGTACAGAGATCTGGGCCTAAATCCATCGTTTTTTTGCTCACCATGCCACTCCAGTTTGAACCCAGCCATATGCAAATCAGCCTTGACCCTGTGCCCCATGGAAACAGTCCAGCCCGAACTGCCAAGCCAGGTCCTCTCTGGACTGGAAACAAGCATCCAAGGACCGGTTTCGGGCTTTCGGCCCTCATCAGCTTGGATAGCTTGATTCCAGTGGCATGGAGAGCACGGGACTCACGTCTGAGCATACCCGTCCCACTCGGTGTGACAAATGCAAAAACAGCAGTTGATGGGCAGAATGCAGAACAATGTCATACATTCCCCCCAGTACAGAAATCTGGGCCTAAATCCATCGTTTTTTTGCCCACCATGCCATTCCAGTTTGAACCCAGCCATATGCAAATCAGTCTTGACCCTGTGCCACATGGGAACAATCCAGCCCGAACTGCCAAGCCAGGTCCTCCCTGGACTGGAAACAAGCACCCAAGGACCATTTTCAGGCTTTCAGCCCTCATCAGCCTGGTTAGCTTGATTCCAGAGGCATGGAGAGCACGGGACTCACGTCTGAGCATCCCCCCCCCCCACTCGGGGTGACAAATGCAAAGACAACAGTTGATAGACAGAATGCAGAACAATGTCATACATTCACCCCAGTACAGAGATCTGGGCCTAAATCCATCGTTTTTTTGCTCGCCATTCCAGTTTGAACCCAGCCATATGCAAATCAGTCTTGACCATGTGCCCCATGGGAACAGTCCAGCCCGCGCTGCCAAGCCAGATACTCCCTGGACTGGAAACAAGCATCCAAGGACCGGTTTCGGGCTTTCAGCCCTCGTCAGCCTTGATAGCTTGATTCCAGTGGCATGGAGAGCACGGGACTCACGTCTGAGGATACCCGTCCCATTTGGGGTGACAAATGCACAGACAACAGTTGATGGACAGAATGCAGAACAATGTCATACATTCACCCCAGTACAGAGATCTGGGTCTAAATCCATCGTTTTTTTGCTCACCATGCCATTCCAGTTTGAACCCAGCCATATGCAAATCAGTCTGGACCCTGTGCCCCATGGGAACAGTCCAGCCCGAATTGCCAAGCCAGGTCTTCCCTGGACTGGAAACAAGCATCCAAGGACCGGTTTCAGGATTTCAGCCCTCATCAGCCTAGATAGCTTGATTCCAGTGGCATGGAGAGCACGGGACAAACGTCTGGGCATACCCGTCCCACTCGGGGTGACAAATGCAAAGACAACAGTTGATGTACAGAATGCACAACAATGTCATACATTCACCCCAGTACAGAGATCTGGGCCTAAATCCATTGTGTTTTTTGTTCACCATGCCAATCCAGTTTGAACCCAGCCATATGCAAATCAGTCTTGACCCTGTGCCCCATGGGAACAGTCCAGCCCGAACTGTCAAGCCAGGTCCTCCCTGGACTGGAAACAAGCATCCACGGACCGGTTTCGGGCTTTCAGCCCTCATCAGCCTGGATAGCTTGATTCCAGTGGCATGGAGAGCACGGGACGCACGTCTGAGCATACCCGTCCCACTCTGGGTGACAAATGCAAAAACAACAGTTGATGGACAGAATGCAGAATAATGTCATACATTCTCCCCAGTACAGAGATCTGGGCCTAAATCCATCGTTTTTTTGCTCACCATGCCAATCCAGTTTGAACCCAGCCATGTGCAAATCAGTCTTGACCATGTGCCCCATGGGAACAGTCCAGCCCGAACTGCCATGCCAGGTCCTCTCTGGACTGGAAACAAGCATCCAAGGACCGATTTCTGGCTTTCGGCCCTCATCAGCCTGGATAGCTTGATTCCAGTGGCATGGAGAGCACGGGACTCACGTCTGAGCATACCCGTCCCACTCTGGGTGACAAATGCAAAAAAAACAGTTGATGGACAGAATGCAGAACAATGTCATACATTCACCCCAGTACAGAAATCTGGGCCTAAATCCATCGTTTTTTTGCCCACCATGCCATTCCAGTTTGAACCCAGCCATATGCAAATCAGTCTTGACCCTGTGCCCCATGGGAACAGTCCAGCCCGAACTGTCAAGCCAGGTCCTCCCTGGACTGGAAACAAGCATCCATGGACCGGTTTCGGGCTTTCAGCCCTCATCAGCCTGGATAGGTTGATTCCAGTGGCATGGAGAGCACGGGACTCACGTCTGAGCATACCCGTCCCACTCTGGGTGACAAATGCAACAGTTGATGGACAGAATGCAGAATAATGTCATACATTCTCCCCAATACAGAGATCTGGGCCTAAATCCATCGTTTTTTTGCTCACCATGCCAATCCAGTTTGAACCCAGCCATATGTAAATCAGTCTTGACCCTGTGCCCCATGGGAACAGTCCAGCCCGAACTGCCAAGCCAGGTCCTCCCTGGACTGGAAACAAGCATCCAAGGACCGGTTTCGGGCTTTCAGCCCTCATCAGCCTAGATAGCTTGATTCCAGTGGCATGGAGAGCACGGGACTCACGTCTGGGCATACCCGTCCCACTCGGGGTGAGAAATGCAAAAACAACAGTTGATGGACAGAATGCAGAACAATGTCATACATTCACCCCAGTACAGAAATCTGGGCCTAAATCCATCGTTTTTTTGCCCACCATGCCATTCCAGTTTGAACCCAGCCATATGCAAATCAGTCTTGACTCTGTGCCACATGGGAACAGTCCAGCCCGAACTGCCAAGCCAGGTCCTCCCTGGACTGGAAACAAGCATCCAAGGACCAGTTTCGGGCTATCAGCCCTCACCGGCCTAGATAGCTTGATTCCAGTGGCATGGAGAGCACGGGACTCACGTCTGGGCATACCCCCCCCCCCCGCTCCTCCCCACTCGGGGTGACAAATGCAAAGACAGCAGTTGATGGACAGAATGCAGAACAATGTCATACATTCACCCCAGTACAGAGATCTGGGCCTAAATCCATCGTTTTTTTGCTCACCATGCCATTCCAGATTGAACCCAGCCATATGCAAATCAGTATTGACCCTGTGCCCCATGGGAACAGTCCAGCCCGAACTGCCAAGCCAGGTCTTCCCTGGACTGGAAATAAGCATCCAAGGACCGGTTTCGGGCTTTCAGCCCTCACCAGCCTAGATAGCTTGATTCCAGTGGCATAGAGAGCACGGGACTCGCGTCTGGGCATACCCGTCCCACTCGGGGTGACAAATGCAAAGACAAGAGTTGATGGACAGAATGCAGAACAATGTCATACATTCACCCCAGTACAGAGATCTGGGCCTAAATCCATCGTTTTTTTGCTCACCATTCCAGTTTGAACCCAGCCATATGCAAATCAGTCTTGACTCTGTGCCACATGGGAACAGTCCAGCCCGAACTGCCAAGCAAGGTCCTCCCTGGACTGGAAACAAGCATCCACGGACCGGTTTCGGACTTTCAGCCCTCATCAGCCTGGATAGCTTGATTCCAGTGGAATGGAGAGCACGGGACTCACGTCTGAGCATACCCTTCCCACTCGGGGTGACAAATGCAAAAGCAACAGTTGATGGACAGAATGCAGAACAAGGTCATACATTCACCCCAGTACAGAGATCTGGGCCTAAATCCATTGTTTTTTTGCTCACCATGCCAATCCAGTTTGAACCCAGCCATATGCAAATCAGTCTTGACCCTGTGCCCCATGGGAACAGTCCAGCCCGAACTGTCAAGCCAGGTCCTCCCTGGACTGGAAACAAGCATCCATGAACCGGTTTCGAGCTTTCAGCCCTCATCAGCCTGGATAGCTTGATTCCAGTGGCATGGAGAGCACTGGACTCTCGTCTGAGCATACCCGTCCCATTCGGGGTGACAAATGCAAAAACAACAGTTGATGGACAGAATGCAGAATAATGTCATACATTCTCCCCAATACAGAGATCTGGGCCTAAATCCATCGTTTTTTTGCTCACCATGCCAATCCAGTTTGAACCCAGCCATATGTAAATCAGTCTTGACCATGTGCCCCATGGGAACAGTCCAGCCCGAACTGCCATGCCAGGTCCTCTCTGGACTGGAAACAAGCATCCAAGGACCGGTTTCGGGCTTTCGGCCCTCATCAGCCTGGATAGCTTGATTCCAGTGGAATGGAGAGCACAGGACTCACGTCTGAGCATACCCGTCCCACTCGGGATGACAAATGCAAAAACAACAGTTGATGGACAGAATGCAGAACAATGTTATACATTCACCCCAGTACAGAAATCTGGGCCTAAATCCATCGTTTTTTTGCCCACCATGCCATTCCAGTTTGAACCCAGCTATATGCAAATCAGTCTTGACCCTGTGCCACATGAGAACAGTCCAGCCCGAACTGCCAAGCCAGCTCCTCCCTGGACTGGAAACAAGCATCCAAGGACCAGTTTCGGGCTTTCAGCCCTCATCAGCCTGGATAGCTTGATTCCAGTGGCATGGAGAGCAAGGGACTCACGTCTGAGCATACCCGTCCCACTCGGGGTGACAAATGCAAAAAAAACAGTTGATGGACAGAATGCAGAACAATGTCATACATTCACCCCAGTACAGAAATCTGGGCCTAAATCCATCGTTTTTTTGCCCACCATGCCATTCCAATTTGAACCCAGCCATATGCAAATCAGTCTTGACCCTGTGCCCCATGGGAACAGTCCAGCCCGAACTGCCAAGCCAGGTCCTCCCTGGACTGGAAACAAGCATCCAAGGACCGGTTTCGGGCTTTCAGCCCTCATCAGCCTAGATAGCTTGATTCCAGTGGCATGGAGAGCACGGGACTCACGTCTGGGCATACCCGTCCCACTCGGGGTGAGAAATGCAAAAACAACAGTTGATGGACAGAATGCAGAACAATGTCATACATTCACCCCAGTACAGAAATCTGGGCCTAAATCCATCGTTTTTTTGCCCACCATGCCATTCCAGTTTGAACCCAGCCATATGCAAATCAGTCTTGACTCTGTGCCACATGGGAACAGTCCAGCCCGAACTGCCAAGCCAGGTCCTCCCTGGACTGGAAACAAGCATCCAAGGACCAGTTTCGGGCTATCAGCCCTCACCGGCCTAGATAGCTTGATTCCAGTGGCATGGAGAGCACGGGACTCACGTCTGGGCATACCCCCCCCCCCCGCTCCTCCCCACTCGGGGTGACAAATGCAAAGACAGCAGTTGATGGACAGAATGCAGAACAATGTCATACATTCACCCCAGTACAGAGATCTGGGCCTAAATCCATCGTTTTTTTGCTCACCATGCCATTCCAGATTGAACCCAGCCATATGCAAATCAGTATTGACCCTGTGCCCCATGGGAACAGTCCAGCCCGAACTGCCAAGCCAGGTCTTCCCTGGACTGGAAATAAGCATCCAAGGACCGGTTTCGGGCTTTCAGCCCTCACCAGCCTAGATAGCTTGATTCCAGTGGCATAGAGAGCACGGGACTCGCGTCTGGGCATACCCGTCCCACTCGGGGTGACAAATGCAAAGACAAGAGTTGATGGACAGAATGCAGAACAATGTCATACATTCACCCCAGTACAGAGATCTGGGCCTAAATCCATCGTTTTTTTGCTCACCATTCCAGTTTGAACCCAGCCATATGCAAATCAGTCTTGACTCTGTGCCACATGGGAACAGTCCAGCCCGAACTGCCAAGCAAGGTCCTCCCTGGACTGGAAACAAGCATCCACGGACCGGTTTCGGACTTTCAGCCCTCATCAGCCTGGATAGCTTGATTCCAGTGGAATGGAGAGCACGGGACTCACGTCTGAGCATACCCTTCCCACTCGGGGTGACAAATGCAAAAGCAACAGTTGATGGACAGAATGCAGAACAAGGTCATACATTCACCCCAGTACAGAGATCTGGGCCTAAATCCATTGTTTTTTTGCTCACCATGCCAATCCAGTTTGAACCCAGCCATATGCAAATCAGTCTTGACCCTGTGCCCCATGGGAACAGTCCAGCCCGAACTGTCAAGCCAGGTCCTCCCTGGACTGGAAACAAGCATCCATGAACCGGTTTCGAGCTTTCAGCCCTCATCAGCCTGGATAGCTTGATTCCAGTGGCATGGAGAGCACTGGACTCACGTCTGAGCATACCCGTCCCATTCGGGGTGACAAATGCAAAAACAACAGTTGATGGACAGAATGCAGAACAATGTCATACATTCACCCCAGTACAGAGATCTGGGCCTAAATCCATCGCTTTTTTGCTCACCATGCCAATCCAGTTTGAACCCAGCCATATGCAAATCAGTCTTGACCATGTGCCCCATAGAAACAGTCCAGCCCGAACTGTCAAGCCAGGTCCTCTCTGGACTGGAAACAAGCATGTAAATGTACAGGAATTTATATAGCGCAAATCACCGAGCGGTTTCTAAGCGCTTGCTTAGGGAACCCGTCCTGGTATTCCCCTGTGAGATAACCCCGGCAGGGTATCTGCAAGGTGAAAGCCAGGCATCCCGCCGCGAGGGGCCGTTGTGGAGATTAAGCAAGCTATTGCCCAGAGTCGCAGAGTGTGAACCCGTGAATCGAGTAGGCACCGGAGCGAGAATTGTCGAGTCCGTGAACATTTTAGGACTCAAGACCCCGCTGAGCCGGGAATTGAACCCTGGTCCCGGGCTGACCTCTGCTTCCAGGTCTGCCTCCTCTAACCAGTGAGCCACACTTCTCCTTGCATCCACGGACCGGTTTCGGGCTTTCAGCCCTCATCAGCCTGGATAGCTTGATTCCAGTGGCATGGAGAGCACTGTACTCACGTCTGAGCATACCCGTCCCACTCGGGATGACAAATGCAAAAACAACAGTTGATGGACAGAATGCAGAACAATGTCATACATTCACCCCAGTACAGAGATCTGGGCCTAAATCCATCACTTTTTTGCTCACCATGCCAATCGAGTTTGAACTCAGCCATATGCAAATCAGTCTTGACCATGTGCCCCATGGAAACAGTCCAGCCCGAACTGCCATGCCAGGTCCTCTATGGACTGGAAAGAATCATCTAGGACCAGTTTTTGCCTTTCAGTCCTCATCAGCCAGGATAGCTTGATTCCAGTAGCATGGAGAGCACGGGACTCACGTCTGAGCATACCCGTCCCACTCGGGGTGACAAATGCAAAAACAACAGTTGATGGACAGAATGCAGAACAATGTCATACATTCACCCCAGTACAGAGATCTGGGCCTAATTCCATCGTTTTTTTGCTTACCATGCCATTCCAGTTTGAACCCAGCCATATGCAAATTGGTCTTGACCCTGTGCCCCATGGGAACAGTCCAGCCCGAACTGTCAAGCAAGGTCCTCCCTGGACTGGAAACAATCATCCACGGACCGGTTTCGGGCTTTCAGCCCTCATCAGCCTGGATAGCTTGATTCCAGTGGAATGGAGAGCATGGGACTCACGTCTGAGCATACCCTTCCCACTCGGGGTGACAAATGCAAAAGCAACAGTTGATGGACAGAATGCAGAACAATGTCATACATTCACCCCAGTACAGAGATCTGGTCCTAAATCCATCCTTTTTTTGAGCCTCTGAAGTAACACTCGCATGTGACCAAACACACAAACACGTACTCTCTCACTCTCTTAGACACACACCCACCCACAGAAACACTCTCTGACACAATCACACAGAGTAGCACCAGAATTCTTTTTAACTTACCTTGATCGTGCTCCCCATTATGGGCAGTTGAAAGGTCTGGTCCCTTTCCAGGTAATTTTGCATCTCCTCCTCCCTCGTGCCTCTGGTGGCCTATGGAGCTGCACCCTCCTCCCCGCCCCCCAACCCCAAGGAGTTAGTTAAAAATCTTGGAGTAAAGCGGGAGAAGGATCTCACCCTTACGGCACAAGTCAAGCATATTTCCATGGCCTACTTTGGAAAAATGAGAAATATCAGGAAATTCCTACGTCTCCTGCCGGTAGAGAGCTGCAGGATCACGGTCCATGCATAGGTTACCTCTCAACTAGACTATGCCTATTGTCTCTACCTGGGGTTGCCAGGCTATTTGACCCACAGGTTACAGACTGTGCAGAATGAAGCTGCAAGACTCATACGTAGGGCCTCTCTCTGCCAGCACATCTCTCCTCACCTGAGACACCTCCACTGGCTCCCTGTGACCAGGAGGATTGAGTTTAAGGGTCTCACCCTGGCTTTCCAAGCCTATCATGGCAAAGGCCCAGGATATCTCCAGTCAAGGCTCATCCCCATATCATCAGGAGCGGACATTGAGATCTAATCAGCAGCGTCTTCTCAATGTCCCCTGTTTCTCAGAAATGCGACAAGGAGGCAGGTCTTTCACTGTAAGGACGTCCAAACTGTGGAACGCCTTACCCAGCCAACTGCGCAAGTTAGACACTGAACGGGAATTCGGAAAGGCTTTAAAAACCTGTCTTTTTAGGCAGGGACAGTAGTGCCTGGAGCTTTCCAGTCTCTCTAGTCTGCTAGCACCAGAAAACCTCTTCTAAGGTAGCTGTGCGCTCTATAAGTGATAATTGATTTATTGATTGAATCCAGGCCAGGCAGCAACAGAAGTTTCACACCAAGGTACGAGGCAGCCAGATTGAACAAACCAAAGGGATGTGATCAGCAATAGGAAGTCCCATCTGAAACCATCTCCCAGCTTCTGATATGGATGGATCATACAGCCCTATCACGAGCCAGAACAGGCTTGATATATTACCCCTGCAGTTTGTCAAAAATGTAATTGGTTATATGAACGCACTGATGAGTGCCCTAACTGCCCCGTTTTATCAGATGTATTGCGCTACACGAGGCAAGCGCAGTACATTGGCAAAATAATTTGGAATGTGCTTGTGTGAGCAGACGGCTTTGAATTATGTCCGTCACCCAGGAGCAAGCCATACATCCATCTGCAGACTCCTTTATGGAGGAGCGCAACGAGATCTGAACTTCGGGGGGGACTAGAACTAAACAGTTTTGGTGGGGCTATCATTGTGCACACTAGGAAATGAGACAGCATTAGTGTAGGATGGCCAATAGGATCGGGTTTAATGTGCTAACGTATGAAAAAGACATAAGTCCATGCCTCTTCTTTCTTGCAGTAGCACATTAAGGCCAGATCTTTTTTCTTTGCCAATGCATTCCCCTGAGATCCCAAACACTGCTGGAGCTCAGTGTGTCCACCAGACCTGCGAGCATCAGATGTCTGCAAGGTGGTTGGTACCAAGCGAGTCCTGTGCATTTCCAAAATAAAAGCAGTCAAGACTTACTGGAAAAGTATATTTTCTGATTAAAAGCAGCATGAGCGTCATGATGATAACTTCCAGGGAACAAGAAGATGTGTCTGGGGGAACCTCCCAATGTGCCCAATAAAGTGCTCCCAAAGATATTGAAAAGTAGACTTGAGGTGTGAGCAATAAACGTTGAAAAAAAATTGTAGGACCTGCTTTCTAGCTGTCAGGAAATGTGGTGGGTTCACGAACAGTTCAAAAGGAAGGGGTATCCACAGATAATATTAAACTGGGTCTCTCTGTTCACAGTGTAAAACCATGCAAGTGTTGATATTTCTATAACATGGACCTAACGAGTGCAATGCAGATATGGTTTCACATACAATCTTTAATGGGTAAGCATTCTCTCGGTGGGTGATCAGTAAAGCCACCCACACATTGCAAGCAGCAAGATAAGCTGTCTGTCGGAGAATAGAAAATGTTTATTTCGATGCACTCTCCTCCAGCCTTACTTCTTCCAAGCTTTCCCTGGGACAGACAACCACACAGCTTCAGCCCTGGCTACGGAACACAATGGGGGGGGCTGACGCCCTTTCAGCCAAATGGGCGTTTCAAGGCAGTCTCCAGATGGATCGTCACGACGCAAGGTTCAGTGCTCAACCCCTCCTTTCTCCGGTCAAATCTCTGAGCATATAGTCTTACACTGTACCTTCAGCTTCAATGAAAACATGATCTATTTTCATGCAAGCTGCCTCGGAAAGTATCCGAGGAATTTTTTGTGCTATACATTCAGGACATGTGAGGCAGGGTTTACGAAGGCGGCCAATGCCAACTAGAAAGGCAATCCTAAATGAAAGTTGTTGAAAAGTAGATTTATGCATGGGATCGAATGAGGGACTGTCAGTTTAGAAGTAAATCAATGGCTTCCAGGAAATCCTTTATTTTTAGGATTATGGAGAAAGATCACTCAGATGCAGTGTGAGGCAGTTAGGTGAGCCTAAATAGAGAAAATAATCAATAGTGACCTAAAGGAAAAGACAGGAAAACCCCTTAGCTTTCTGGCTTTTAAATTTGATAGATTTCTCAGCAGGGGTGGAACGTCCCCCCACTGCTCGCAGAGCAGTGTGAAAGGGAAAAATAAAATGATAATAACGAGGTTATTTTCATTTTATTTTTCGTTTCTGCAGGGCTTGGTTAGGGCAGGTGGGGCTGATGGCTCAGATAGGAGGAGTGGGCTGTGAACACTAAGTGCGCATAACTGCTTTGCCAGCCATCTCGGGTCTGCCAAACAGTCATGTGCACTTTGCATGTTCAACAAAATCATAGGAGAATGGAGCACTTGTATCTGTATTACAACCAGGGTCTGGTATATTAGCCGTCTTAAAAAACGTCATTCATATACATGAATGGTGGTGCGGTAGATCTTGATTTTCCGCTTCTTACGTAACGTGAAGGCATCATCATTGGGTCTTTTTTACAAACTATGCTTTCCTCCACCCGGAGGTAGACTAGCTGATGACAACGGTAGTGAACAGAAATAAAGTGAATTTAAGTGAAATGGATATTAAAATTACCTACATCTCAGTTGGAGATGGGGCAAGGTTAAAATCAAGGCGGTGTATACATAGAAAAGTTAATATAATCAAGCTATATCGAACAGACCGGCAGTCTAGATCATTCGCAATTTGGCTTTAGGCCGAAGCATAGTACCGAGTCGGCACTATGGTCAGTAACGGATGATCTACACATGTACCAGGACAAGGGTCATTCGGTAGTCCTGGTACTGTTAGATCTGTCGGCAACGTTCAACACTATATCTCATAATATTCTGCTCGAACGGCTTGCTAAGATCGGTCTTGTGAGTACAGCACTGGCCTGGCTAAGAAGTTTCCTATCTAACCGGTTTCAATCGGTTAGTATGGGCACATTTCGCTCGGCGGAAACTGAGATTACTAAGGGGGTGCCACAGGGCTCTTGTTTGAGCCCAACTCTTTTTAACATCTATGTGGCCCCCCTAGCTAAAATCTTGAGAGAGTTCGGTTTCATCCCCGTATCATACGCGGATGATACCCAGCTCCTGTTTCCTTTTAAAACTCTAACCGACGAAGTGAAAACTTCTTTTTCCAATGGCATGAAGGCGGTAGCAAATTGGATGACTTCTAATTGCCTACAATGTAATGTAGGCAAAACGGAGGTTGTGCTCTTTGGGGAAGCAAAGATCCTGTGGACTCCGGACTGGTGGCCGCAAGACCTTGGCCCGGTCCCAGACCCTAAATTGGTTGGGAAAAATCTAGGAGTGCGCTTGGATCGTGAACTCTCTTTTAAGCAACATTGTAACATCACTGTGGGTTCTTGCTTCCATGTCATTGGCATGTTGCGAAAGGTCTTCCCCCTGCTGCCGGATTATACCAGGAAAACCTTGGTGCAAGCTCTGATACTTAGTCGCTTTGACTATTGTAATGGCCTCCTGTTATCGGCCAACGATGGAGTACTAGCCAAACTCCAGATGATTCAAAACACTGCGGCCAGGCTGGTATTAAATGCCCCCCCTAGAACATTGTCTAAACTTCTCCTGGAGAAATTGCATTGGCTCTCAGTCCGTAACAGGGTAAAATTTAAGACCTGTTGGCTAATACACAAGAGCTTAAATGGACTAGGGCCATTGCACTGGAGAGATAAATTCATTCCATATAACCCGGTTCGGTCTCTTAGGTCCAGTAACCAACTTCTCTTGAGAGTACCAGCTGTGAGAAAGACCAGACAGGGTGGTAAGGCCTTATCTGTAGTTGGTCCGACTCTATGGAATAAGCTACCCCTTGAGCTGAGGCAATGTTCTGAACATCTGAGCTTCAGAAAGAAGCTCAAAACATTCTTGTTTCAGAACTAAACTACTATCCATAGACTGTCTGACTATGCTTCTGATGTTTTGGGCGCAGAGATACTCTGTTAAAGAGTCGATTCAAACGCGTTATAAACCCGCAAATAAATAAATAAATATTCTATGACACCTGTTAGTCCATGTGAGTGGTCAACATGTTTCAGCCCTTATTTCGCCCAGATGGGTCGGGGGACTTTCTTCAAGACCAGTGTAAAATGGGTTGCCAATTGTGCAACACGCAAGGGGTAGGTAAGTCACTTACCCCTCTTCTCAACTGTTACCGGTCATGAGTACCTGTAACTGGAAAGAATAAGATATAAATGACCTGTTTTCTTGTTAATATAAATTAGTAACAGCTTGTGTTAGAGCAACGAGGATCGAAGCTCTGGAATGAACTGCCAGCCATCATTAGGTTCCAGGCTTCCAGACCCCAGTTCAGGAAAATGCGACCTAGCTTTTCCCTTCACAGGAATGAGGCTATTTTACCCGACCTCTACTCGCTCCCTTGCTATACACATGCCAAGATGCCTCTGCATTTGTGCGCTCTACAAGCTTTTTACTTACTTACTTAGGGGCATATTATCAAGAACAGCGTTAAAATTATCGCTGCTTTAGCAGCTGGAAACTGCCGCTAAAGCGGCGATAATGGGCTTGATAATATGCCCTTGAGAATTCCAATGGAAGCCCAAGTTCACACCAGAACATGGGCTTCAATGGGAATTCTCAAGGGCATATTATCAAGCCCATTATCGCCGCTTTAGCGGCAGTTTCCTGCTGCTAAAGCGGCGATAATTTTAACGCAGTTTCTTGATAATATGCCCCTTAATTACTCACTATTTATTTTCTTTCCACACCATGAATTGCAGATCTGGATACAGCTACCTCTCAGTCAATTTTTTACTTACTTTTTTTGACATTTCATCAAAGCGGTAAGCAGTGTTTACCACACATGCCTTGTAAACTCATGCAAACTAACGTGGCATATTCTATCAAAGTTTTTAGACTTTCTTTCTCCTAGTGTGGTAGGGATGTTCCCTAAAAAAAACACAACCGATTTCAAAACCTGTGGTGCCTGTCAAAGGCAGATGTCTATGATAGACCCACACTTTGTTTGTGTGTGGTGCTTTATGTGGGGTCACTACTCCAAAGCTTGAGAGTACCTCCGCGCCATGAATCCTAAGATACTGCAGGAATGCTCCCTCAAATCCCTTGCCGCCAGACTACCCCGTGATGCTCTGTATCCTGTTCGAGTGGAAGATCCAAGGACCACTCCAGACAATCGTCGTCCACGTCATTGGGTAATACCCAAAAGCAAAAGAAAAGAAGTCCCTCTTTGACTTCACCTTGTCGGTCCAAGTCCTTGGACAAACTACACCACTCGTGGCCTCGCTCCATCACAAAGCTTGTGCCTCGGTCCGCACCTCCCAGAGTTTCACGGAGTCGGAGCGCTCCATACCCAACTTTGAGTTTTATGAGGCCATGCACCTCATGTTTGGTTGGCTCGATCCCCTTTGGAACACCATTGTGTCCCATGGGCTAGATTCCTGCTGGTGGGATCACCCTGTGCGCCAGTTGGGCCCCGTGGAACGGGAGCAACTCCGCCCACGGCGCCACAACCTTCCACTGAGCCTTTTCCAGTGCTGTTGTTCCCTGTGCCGCCAATGTCCCATGGCGGCACAAAACCCATACGGAACACAATCAGTGTCGCCTGACCCAGACTCCAGTGCCAGCCAGTACCATTCCTTCTGAGTATGAACCAGTGCCTCAGTGACAGCCAAGACAAATGACTTGACAGAGGTGCTTCAGCCATAAGTCACCCCCACGGAAACTCTCCTCCCATTCAATGAAGCCTTTACAGATGTAATGCTTGGGACCTTATCAAAGCCCTGCAAGGGGTCACCTGTGCACAGGACGATTGCTTCCCACCATCGCCCCACTCCTTGAAACCCCACTTTTCTCACCCAGCATCCCACCCTGGAGAGCTTGGTGGTCGAAGCTTCCACCTCCCGAATTAACCCTGGCATGTTCCCTGCTACTCCACTTGATAGGGAATCCAAAAGATTGAACACCTTTGGTAAGAGGATGTTATAGCACTGTGGTCGGTGAGCACTGCATGCCTTTCGGCCTGATACACCTACACTGTGTGGGATTAGGTTGCACAAGTGCTGTCTAAGGTCTTGGAGAAGGCCAAAGCCACACTCACCCAAGCAATTGCTGAAGGGTGCGATGCAGCAAAGTTCACCATCCAATGTGGGCTGGACATGACCAACTTGTAGGCAGAGTGACTGCGTCGTCGGTGGCATTTAGACGCCGTGCCTGGCTGAGAACCACTTACTTTTCAGGGGATGTCCAGGCTTCCCTCATGGGCAGGCCCTTTGAAGGCTCATGCCTCTTTGGTGAATCAGCACTTGAGCGCCTTAAAAACAACACAGCTATGACCAGGTCTTTGGGTCTATCCTTGGTTACCGCCCCCCCCCTTCAACCCCCCTAATCCCCGCCTGCCTTTTGCCCCTTCTGTGGCTACAGTAGGGGCTATAAACGGCATCTTTTTCCCCCCAACCACCAAGGTCACCAGGCTTCCCAGCCTTTTCTTGACTGTGAATACGGTTGCCGCAAACCACTTGGGGCCACCAGTCAGGGGTCACACCTCTCCCGGCAGCTGCAACTCCTAAGCCCCTTAAGTTTTCCCTTATAGCAGCTCGAGCACCCAATGGGAGGCAGGATTTGCCTTCATCTGCCTCACTGGCAGTCCATAACGAGCTGATTCTTCAAATCGTCTAGAGGGGCTACTTCAACCTCTTTCTAGAACCCTCCCCCTCCTACCCCCCCAACCATTCACCCGTGTCACATTCTCACAATCTGCTCAAAGAGGACCATCTCTACTTCTCTGTCAGGAAGTACTGGGTCTTTAAATTAAAGGAGCCATCAAGAATGTGTCAGTATCAGAAGTAGGTTGAGGTTGCTCTTCCCGTTACTTTCTGGTGCAAGGTCTGTTCCAAAACTGGGGAGAACCGTGGTTAGATCTGTTCGAGAATGTGCAATGTCAGCAGTTCTGCATGCTGGAGTTTGCAAGGTGGCTCGCGCTTGGAGACACTTTTCGTCTTGAGTGGAGCTTAAGCATCCTGTACACCTTTGTGCAAATACCTCTCCAGCCCAGAGATCTGGAATGACCAGGCTCTGGTCATTTTTGTGGCTTCGGATTGAGCACAGAGAGTTTGGCATCCGGAACTCCTGAGCATGAGCATCGGGTACCTGAGCAGGCTGCCCCTTTGGGAGGACCTTCAGTCACAGCAGGGCAGGGTCTTGCACCTGAACCTGCTCACCCTCTCCTATCAAGTGGAAAGATTAAGCAACAGCAGTTAACAGCTTTCGGCCTTCTTCCTGAAGTCTGTGGCTTTATTTTTGCAGCCCGACGTCCCTCCATCAAGAAGGTATACACCTGACGTTGGGACAAATTTGTGGCATGGTGTGCACCCATGAGCATTAATCCTCTTTCTTCCCCTTTATCTCACATTTTGTTTGATCTTTGTCCGGCTCATCAGGGGTCTGCTCTGGGCACTGTTAAAGGTTACTTTTCCACCATAAAGGCTTTCTTGCGGTTGCCGGACCAACCTTCATATTCAAATCCCCTTTTGTGACTCATTTCCTCAAGGGACTACAACACTTTTTTCCTCCAAGGATATCCATTGTGCCCCCAACTGGACCTCAAACTGGTCTTGACATTTCTCATGTGCGTGCCCTTTGAGCCACTGCACTACTGTCCACTACACAATTTTTGATGGCCATAACATCGGCCAGGAGGATCAACCAACTGCAAGAACACTCTGTGCACTCTACATACATAACATTCTACCCAAACAAAATGGTTTTGAGAACCCTTTCTTCCTTCCTTCTGAAGGTAAAGACACCCTTTCATGTAGGCCAAAATATCACCTTGCTTACTTTCTCTGCTTTGTCTCAGCCTTCTAAAGAAGAAGAGGGACTCCACCATGCAGAATCAAAAAGAGCAGTGTCGTTCTACATTGATCGTTCTAGAGATTTTCAGGTGGACAATCAACTGTTTGTTGGGTATGTCGGGCGAAGAAAGGAAAGGCTCTGCAGAAATGAACCCTCACATGATGGATAGTGCTCTACATAGAGATCTGCTACGTTTGGCTTAGAAACAATACACTGAGTGTTTGCGTTCTCATTATACCATAGCCAAGGCTGCGACCACTGCATTAACTCTTGGAGTCCCTGTCCTGGGCATCTGTCATGCAGCAACATGGGCGACATTGCACATGTTCACCAAGCACTACTGCCGGACAATCAGGTCCATCATGACAGCATTTTGCCCATTCGATCCTGCAGGACTTTTTGGTCTGATCTGTTCGCAGTACGACCTCCAGGGTGGTGTTCCTTAGTATCTATTCTAAGTTAAGGAATCTGCGGCTAGAAGTCTCTATCAGATGGTCAAGTTACTTACCTACGGTACCACTTTATCTGGTAGCAACTATCTATTTACAGATCCCTTACAAACCCTACCAAAACCACAGTGCCTAATATTACTATAATAATTTTCAAGCCTTTGTCTAAAGTTTGCTTTTGTTCTGTTGGATCCTGGTTGTTAGTTGGGGGGAAGACAGCAACTTATCTTGTGTGGACGTGTCTGTGTACTAAGATCAAATAAATCCTCTGGATGCTAGACAGAGCCCACCCATCCATAGTTGCTGTTTCTAATCCTATGATTTGCAGATCCCGTCCTATGCCCCACTTTATTTGCCTCTGTTTCTTGTCACTTCAATTTTTGTAAAGTTTATGTTAAAAAGAAATCAGAGGAGAATATTGGAGGCAGGGGAAAGTCAACATAAGTATTTAGGGATCTTGTCACACACACTAATGTTGCCTAAGCCAGATAGACTGTCTGTCTAGCAACACAGGAAATTGCAAAGGAAGCAACAACAAGAAATACAGCTAGCAGGAGGTAGGTGCACCTGCTAAGAGATTGGGTTATTAGTTAGGAGGAGTAAGAGCCCCACTCAAATAATAAACGCAATCCCTGTCAGAGTGAATCCCAAAAGCCACTAACTAAACCTCTGCTTAATCCTCTGGTAGCTTGACACTAAGCAGACAAGCTTTGCTTAGAGGCAATGTGTAAAGTATTTATGAATTGAACAAAAGATATGGAGAAGTCGCACAGCTATATTTTAGAAACCAAAAGTTAGTAACTTCTAAATCCACAGTTTTAAAGTTCGTGAGGTTTGCTGTCAGGGAGGCGTCTCTTGCCAAAGACGTCCAGTAAAACATGAAATCGTGCTGCCAATAGAAACTAGAAGCATCCCCTGGCGCTCCACTCTCAAATAAATTCAAGTTGAATTAAAGAAAAGTTCATTCAATTGTTTGAAGTAGTCTCAGGTTTATATATACAAGTTCGAGTGCAATCCCACCAACGAATACTTAATGACACTTACAGATCTCATCAACAAAGCTAAAAATGATGGCACAATCAATGAAAGAACGAGTACATTTTTGAAATCCACAAACCCAAAGAGTCCTTCATTTTACATGATGCCAAAAGTCCACAAGAATTTGCTTGATCCTCCATTACGTCCAATTGTATCAACAAGAAACAGCTTACACGAACCAATTGGTCAGTTTATCGATCGGTTAATGCAACCCACGGTACAAAACATGGTCACATACATTCGTGACACCACAGACTTTTTGTCAAAGTTGAATGCTCTGGAATTGAATGATCAAGAACAACTGACACTCTGCACAGCAGACGTGAAGTCGTTATATACGTCGATCCCACATGGGTTGGGAATAGAAGCCATGGAAGAAGCCATACTCACCACCGATTATGATCCAAAACTACAAGCCTTTCTTATGGAACTGATTATTTTTATGCTATACCATAGCTATTTTAAGTATGATAACACGTGGTATCAACAATTGATAGGGACAAGCATGGGCAATAGCGCAGCGCCGGTTTATGCAAACCTATTCATGAGATCATATGAAACGCAACACATCTTAAATGACCCACGATGGACACAAAATTTAAAGATGTTTGTACGTTATATTGATGACGTGTTCATCTTGTGGAAGAACTCAACTGACTCGTTACAACAAGCTCTGATCGAACTAAACCAGAAAGAAGAACGTATACAATTTACGTGGGAAATCTCCACAGAGTCTATTACCTTTTTAGACGTACGTGTGAATCTAGTTGAAGGCAGAATTGAAACTGAGATGTTTCGCAAAGATACTGACAGGAATAACACCCTTCACTACCACAGTTTCCACCAGGAATCTCTCAAAAGACACCTACCACTATCGCAAATGATGCGGGCAAAACGGATCACGTCAAACCCAGAAAAAGCAAAGAGTACCATCAGAGATATGGGTGAAAGATTCCACGCTAGAGGATATCCAGAGTCCATAATCAATGAAGCTGAACAGAAAACAGAAAGCTTACGCAGAACGGATCTCTTGACAACAAAACATAAACCCCAGTTAGACAGAATGACAGTTGTGTCTAAATACTCCACTGCGAGTTTCAACTTTAAGAAGATTATCAACCATCACTGGAATATTCTCAAAGCAGAACCTTATTTTAAACAGACTTTTGACAATCCACCGATCTTTTCTTTCACTAGAAATAGAAATTTTGAAATCTACCATCACAGACTCCAAATTATATTGTGGTACCCGTCCATGTCTACAATGTGGCAACTGTAATAACATTATGAGAGGTAATCAAATAGTACATCCGATGAAGGGTCGTAAAATCAAATTGAGAGTCAATGCGACCTGTGACACATCGAACTTGATTTACATGCTGAAATGCCCTTGTGGCAAGGTATACGTCGGCAAGACCAAACGTAAAATAAAAACAAGACTCAACGAGCATAAATCAAACATAAGAACAAAGAACTTAAAATCAACTGTAGCGAGTCATTTTTCTGAAGCCAACCATAACATTTCACAACTTCAGTATGTGGTTCTTGAAACCATTGAAAAAATAGAGGGCAGAGACAATAACCGTTTCCTTCTTCAAAGAGAGAACCATTGGATTTATTTACTTAACTCCAGCAAGCCGAACAGTCTTAATGATCGTATAGAATTTGCATGCTATTTGTGAGACTGATTCATGAATTGTCAGTACCCTTTTGAATTCCTTTGCTAGTTGGAATCGAAGAGGGACCGATCTGCATATCCAACTTCGTATATTTGTATATTTTTTGTAAAGCATGTGTTCATTTTTATTACATTATGCATTGTTATGTATTTTCACTTTTGCAATAGATCCGATATATTTGGTTGTTTTGATGAAGTTGATCACCTATTGGTTGACTTCCGATCACGTGGTCGGAACTTCGCCCAATTACGTTACATCTTACTCCAAACAGGAATCTCACAGATTTCTTAAACTCGATATGAATGGTTTAGTCCTTTCAAACAGTTTTGCGCCAGACGCGTTTGGGAAACCATTCGATACACACAGGAGACGCTAATGCGTACCACAAGTAAGTTAAATTGAAACAGTGTTTTCATAACTCTGGTATAGACGTTCGCTCTATACTTGACATTCACGCATTTCCTTGTTTAAACCCTAGCATTATTTATTGACTTCGAGTGAGTTAGAACACGAACAACACGTGAGTCCACCAATATTTTGTTGAAGTTTTTGTATGCACGCACACAATGGGAGAGCACGATGGTTACGAGCACGATATCTTTTAGTGATACACACGAAATGCAATGTTTTTGTTTTGCATATGATGTCACATCTACAGCGATTTGAATAGAATTTCTTTTTGTCTTGCTTCTAGTTGTTGTCCCAGAGGAAGGGCATTAAGCCCGAAATGCATCGGACTTATAAATGTGTTGTTTTTTGATCATGGAATGTTACCTAATGAACTATACAACTGAAGTAGAAATACTTCCAAAATGAACTTGTATATATAAACTTGAGACTACTTCAAACAATTGAATGAACTTTTCTTTAATTCAACTTGAATTTATTTGAGAGTGGAGCGCCAGGGGATGCTTCTAGTTTCTATTGGCAGCACAATTTCATAAAGTATTTATGAAACACTCAAACAGTAATAAAGTATAAAACGCAATAACCCCTGACCAATTTAGAAATGTACAGGATATTTACTAAATAAAAGCATAAAAATTATAAAAATCAAATCAGTAGTACAAGATTTAGGAGTGTTAGTGTTTAAGGAAAAATATCACCAAAAGGCCCGAAGTACCAGCTGTAGGTATCTGGTTGTGCAACACAGGCAAGGGACAGGATGCGGCCGCTGGGAGTTTTTCTTTTTATTCCTGGTGCTGGGCCTGTGCCTTGCTGTAATGTGAGGCTCTGCGTCACGCAACATCAGATGCATAGAACCGCGAATCAGGAGTTGTATGGTGCTGCGTTGTGAGGTCCTGCATCAGATCCAGTACAGCTGCCATTTAGGAGTTGCGAGCTACTGTGATGCATCCAGTGCAGCAGCTGATCAGGTGATGCAAGGACCTGCATCGGTTTCTATGAAGCCACATATTATGAGCTTTGTGGTGATTCATTCTGAGTCCCTACGTTGGTCTGTGCTGCTGTGCATCGGGTCGGGTGAAGCCGCCGATCAGGAAGTTAAAGGTGTTGCGGTGCAAGGCCCTGTGTCGGATCCAGTGAAACCTTCCATTGCGCAGGGAGTACATTCTGACTCCGGGAAAGGGTCCAAGACCTTGAGGACCGCATTGGAGGAGGGGTCCGGACTCACTCCCAAATAAGCTGGCAGAGGTAACCAGGTTGGTCCAGTGGGTTCTGGTCAGTTGGGAAGCAGAATAGGCTTCAAGAAGTTTGTTGTGACCCTGTAGCTTAAACAGGAAAGTCAACTGACCCTTGGAGGCATTTATGGGGATTCTGGCTTCAAGGCAAGCATGTTCAGTCTTCCTTTTTTAGACAGCAGGGCAGTCTTTCTCCTGACTCTTCCATAGGTCCAGGAGTGTTCTGATGAGAGGGTCTGAGGGTGCCACTTTTATACCCAGTGCCAACCTGTGTATGGGTGGAGGTCCCTTTGTTTTCCTACCCCTCAATTGGTTCTGCCCCTTCCCTTGGGCTTGGCTCCAAATGTTCTAGTGTGGCATTGGTCAGGCAGGCCTAGATGCCAGCCGCATTTGGTACTGACAGAGCAGGCAGCTTCACAAGTCAGAAAAATGGCCCTTTGAAGCTCAGGAAGGGCTGCCTACAACCTCGCTCTCTCTCTCCCCTTCCCCTCTTCTCCCCCTTCCCTCGGCCGTCAAGCTCAGTAAAAAAACTTCCCCACACCCAAGGTGCTTTAAGTCACCTGTCTGGAAAGAATACACATCACTCCATAGCGAGACATTATCATTAATGTGACCCTGGACACTGGCAGAAAGGCACATTTGGTTTAGGCAGGAAAACACCAGCTTTCTGAAAGTGGCACTTTCAGAATAATGACTTAAAAACAGATTATACCATGAAAGAGAACTTTAAATTACAATTGAAATGAGTGGAAGCAGTATTTCCCTATCTGCTACCACACTGAAGATATCACTTATTGAGTGTAATAAGGTAACCCAGTGTTAGTCTATGGGAAAGGTAGCTTTGTTACAGTGATAAACTACTTTAGGAGTTTCTCACTGTCAGGATGTTTAAAACTTAACAACACGTCCTACTTTTTAAATAACAGGCATCATGCCCTATGAGCCTGAGGGGTGACTTATAAGTATAAAAAAGGAAGGCGTAGCACAAGGTTTATTTTGCCAGGTCATCATGACAATTTAAAAACTACACTACAGGCTGCAGTGGCGAACAAGACATGTTTTACAGGGCTACTTTAGTGGGTAGCACAATTGATGCAGCCCACTTGTAGCATTTAATTTCCAGGCCCTGGTAACATGTAGTACCATTTACTTGGAAACTATTAGTTAATTAAATGTGCAAGTCCGTGGTATACCAATTTTACCATGTTTGAGGGAGATAGCCCCAGCAGTTAACCACTGGTTAGCAGGAGTGTTAGACTTGGCATCTTTTGGCGTGTTTCCCCTGAGTTTTTGATTTCTGACCTCCCCGTTTTGACTCTGTTTTTGCTAGTGTAGTGTATCTGCGCACTTTTCCCACTGCTGACCAGTGGTAAAGTGCAAGTGCTCCTGTGGTAAAATGTGTTATGGATTGGTGTTTCCATGATTGACCTGTTTGATTTATGTGTCAGTCCCTAGTAAAATGCACTGAGTGTGCTCGGGCCTGTACATCAAACTCTGTTAGTGGGCTGCAGTACTGGATTGTGCCACCCAAACAGCCGGTAAATGTCACTCGAGCCTGCCATTTGTAGAGCCTGTGTGCAGTCCAGGATTGCCATGTCGACTTGGCAAGTGCACACACTTGCCAGGCCCTAACCTTCCCTATTCTATCATGTCAGTCACCCCTAAGGTAGGTCCAAGGTTCCCCTGTGGGCAGGGTGCAGTATATGTGAAAGGTCGTACATGCCCTGGTGTGTGTGGTCTGATAGTGAATTACAGCCCATTTCGTTTTTCACTACTGCAAGACTACCTGTTCCCCATAGGATAGAATGGGAAGTTTGTTTATAACATCTTATAAACGTGACTGGCCCTGGAAACTAGGTAGGAAAACCAAGTTTAGTACGCCTGGACTCAGAATCTAAAGATGCATCTTTCAGTAAAGGAGATTTTTACATTCTGTGTTTGAAATTAAAACTTTTAGAAAGTAGGTATTTTCTTACCTATCCATCCAGTGTGCCTCTGCTGGGTTTGTGGATTGACTGTCTGGGTTTTGGATGACAGGGGCTGGGGACCAGGAGTAGCTCCGGATAGTCTAGGTGGGTCAGGAAAGAGTTGAATAGAGGTGGGCTGCATTTAGAGTAGGGAGAGATTTCCTTGCACCTAAATGGGCCAAGTCTGCCTCTGACAATGCCGTCTCCACCTCCTGCCAGGAAGCCAAACCAGAGAGGGCAGAACTGGTTTTGGCCAGGTACAGACAGTCTCTGCCTTCAGAGATCAAAGGATTTTGTGGTATGAATATTGGGGCCCAAACCCCTGAACTTTAAAACTCTTTTGGATCAAGAAGACTGCCAAGAAGAAGAGCCTGAGAAGCTGTGAGGAGGAACGACCACTCTACTGTGTGCTTTGCTGTGTTGACCTGCAGTGGCTACTTGTGTCTTGAGTCAAAAACAAAGAAGGGAGGTAGAGCGAAACGACTGGATTCTTGCTCCACTGGGATACTTAGATAAACACAGAGAATCCAACCAAGAATGGGAGGGGAGGGGAGTGTTATCAACGTGTGTTGAAGCACTCAGTGTTTTGAAAAATACCCCTCACACACCAAAAGGCCCCTTGGTGTCATGCTTCATCATCGGGGTCTTCGCACCCCTCTATCGGGATGCGGCGTGCTGCGACCTACGACTACGCGGGAGCACTAATAGTAAAGACTATGTGTGGTGTTGGTGTGTGGGGTGTCTTAGGTTAAGTGAGTGGTGGGATGTGGTGAAAAAATTAAAAAATACCTGGCGCATGAGTTTGAGGAAAAATTTATTCTGAACTCTGGCTGGTATTATTAAAAGAAGTGCAAAGTGAGGTCAGGGCTGTTATATTAGGGAACAGGACCTCTGGTGTGCGTTGTCGACATGTTTCGGAGCCAAGCTCCTTCTTCAGGACGGGGGCACAACCTCCCCACCTTACTCACGTTTTTCTAAAATTAAAAAGTGTATTATACAGAAAAGTGACGAAAATATAGGCTAAGTGTGCCTACAGCGGTCTGCTACAAGTACAATGACCTGCAGAAAGACAAAAAGGAGAAAACAACATTGGTTACCCTTGTAGCGGGTAGTTCAAGCAGGTGCAGTCACCTGGAACCTCACCATTATGCTTGTTTTAAAGCCTGTGGAAGGAAAAAGACTCACAACACTCACAACATAGAACACACATGTACTGGTACTTAGAGTTATTGTTGGTCATACTTTTGAAGCTTGCTTTTTTGCCTCATGAGCATAGAGAACGTCTGGGGTGTTGCTATTTTTGCAATCTGTTGGGAAGAATGATGTAAGATTTAATAACTCATTCTTACTCACTTTGGTTTTAGGAGGATGGTCTTAATTGATCAGTCTGTGGATTACTCACGATTACAGGACGCTATGGACACCGTCTACCCCCACACGCTGCTCCGCTGGTTCTGAATGGTAGACCAGTGGTCATGCTATTTATACCCTGTTTCTTAATGGGCGGAAGTATCTGTGTTTCCTAACATGGGTGTTCCGCTCCATGTTAATTGATAGATGCCCATGTTTGGAACGTCCGCTAATTTGCCAAACCTCGCGCATGTCTCTCCGTCATGTAATGACATGGCATAGGCGTCTGGTGATTCTCCCCGTAGGCGTATGGTAACTGATCACTCGCGCATGCGCACGCCAGTGATAAATGGCGCATGCGCGATTGCTATTGTCATTTCTGACAGACACTGATTATCGCGCATGCGCTTCTTGGATTCCAGCGGTCCTTTCAGTACTGTCTGCGCTTTCAATGGGGCAATATCTTTCTTATTGAAGCTGGTTTATAAAACTTCATTGTTTTGGTCTCAGAAGTATCCCGATTGAGTAACTTCAGACATATGATTGTGGTCGCGCTGTATTTATCTGCTTAGTTATAATAGTCTTCAATTTCAGAGATATTTATTAATTGAAGTTCTATTTTCTGACATACTTGAAGGACCGTTTCACCGGTCATTGGTCATTGGTCAATTGGGTCCACGGTACATCGTCATTAAGCCCAATTATATGGGTTCCAAGCCTGAAAACCCATCTCTGTTCCTTCTGGAAGAGCCCAGCTTCAGAGGGTAGTTGCTCGATAATTGTCCAGTTTAGGTCATTTACGCAGTGTCCAGCAGTTAGGTAGTGAGTTGCCATTTTCGTTGTGCTCTTTTTACAGCGTACATTGCTCTTATGTTCGTTCATTCTTGTTTTTACGGCCCTCGTTGTCATACCAACATACTCAAGGTTGCAGGGACATTTGATCAGATATACTACGTTTTTAGTATTGCAATTTGTAAATTTCCTTTGCTCCCAAGTGGTTCCATTACGGAAGAAAAGTTTTTTGCTTTTCTTGGTCAGGTGGCAGCTACTGCAGTTTCCACAGGGAAAATGGCCTTGGACGTCAACAGATGGTTGCGTAACAGTTGTTGTTGATTTTGGTCTTGTGTGTACCAATATGTCTCTTAGGTTGCGCCCTCTTCGGTGAGCAAACATAGGTTTTTCAAAGTTTAGGTTGCCACAGGTTAGTATCCTCCAGTGTTTATTCACAATTTTTGATACTTCGTTGGACATGGTGTTAAAAGTTGTCACACATATAGGTCTTTTATTCTCCTTTGCTTCTGTGGTTCGGTCCTCCAGTAGGGCCTCTCTGTTGTTATTCGTAGCTCTTTTTAGTCCTTTTGCAATGATTCTCTTGGGGTACTCTCGTTGCTTTAGCTTCTCACTCAGGTCTTTCGCCTGTGATTTGAAATTGGACACATTTGTACAGTTACGTCTCAGACGTAAAAATTGTCCATATGGCAAGTTTTCACGCAAGTGCCTGGGGTGAAAGCTGTCGTATCTTAGCAGACAGTTTCTCGATGTTGGCTTGAAATGGGTAGTGGTTTTTAAGCCCCCATCTTCTG
The DNA here is from genome assembly GCF_964261635.1 of Lissotriton helveticus. Taxonomy (NCBI): domain Eukaryota; kingdom Metazoa; phylum Chordata; class Amphibia; order Caudata; family Salamandridae; genus Lissotriton; species Lissotriton helveticus. The sequence goes on along the minus strand of NC_136061.1, from coordinate 735,923,513 downwards.
CATAAATATTTAGATCAAGGAAGACTAGTAGGTTGGATGACATGGTACTGGTGAATTTGAGGAAGGCATTTTGGTTGTTCAGCCATATTTGGAATTCCTCCGCAGATTGTCGGTCACCTTCCCAGATGACTAGGACGTCATCTATGTACCTCCTCCAGCATTTTATGTTTGCTCTGTATGGATTTCGTTCATTGAGAATTTTTGTGGTCTCTAGGTGATGTACATAGAGCCCCGCCAGGCTCGGCGCAAAGGTGCTACCCATGCTGGTCCCATGGCACTGCTGGTAGATCGTGGTCTTGTATTGAAAGAAGTTTTTTTCTAGTGCCAGTGAGATGCACTCTAGAACCAGTCCTCGTGGTGTTTGGTACTTCCATTGTGTTGAGAACAAAACTTCTTCAATGATCATGAGTGTTTCGTCATGGGGAAGGCTGGTATAAAGACTTTCGACGTCCAGGCTAATTAAGAGTTGACTGCCCGGGTCAAAGGGTATGTCCTGTAGGAGTTGTAATACCGCTTTTGTGTCTTTGAGGTAGGTGTTTGTAGATTGTACTAGAGGGCGCAGGAAAGCGTCCGCGAATTTTGACAGTGGTTCTAGAATTGAACCGATCCCTGATACTATCGGTCTTCCAGGGGGATTGGTGAGGTTTTTATGAATTTTCGGGATGCTGTAAAAATACGGAATCTGCGGTTTTTTCTGCTCCAAAAATTCGCCCTCTTTCTTGCTCAACCAATCGTGTGCTAGGCCTTCTTCGATCATCCCTCCAATCTTAATCCTCAGGTTCTCTGTTGGATCCTGTTGTAGGATCATGTAATTGCGTCTATCAGACAGTAGTCTTAAACATTCACTGTCGTAGGCCTCGGCAGTTTGTAGGACGATGGCTCCGCCTTTGTCTGCTGGCTTTATTATGATATTAGTGTCCTCAGATAGCGTTTTTAGGGCTTGTTGTTCTTCCCTTGTTGTGTTGTGAAAAATTCTAGTAGACGACACATCCAGTTTGTTGACTTCTGTCATGATAGCTTTTTCATAAGCCAATAGCTCCAAGGGGACCAAGGAATCTGGTGGAGTAAAAGTAGACTTGGGTCTAAGGCCGGTATCGGTTCTCAGAACTGGTGATGGTCTTTCCATGAAGTAGGCTTGTAGTTTCAATTTGCGTATGAATTCCTGCATCTCAATGTTCATCTTAAAGATATCAGGTCTCTGTGTAGGAACAAAGCCTAGGCCTTTGTTTAACACTTGGGTTTGTAGACTCGTTAGTAGTTTTGGAGTGAGATTGACCACTAAGTCCCTCTCTGGTTGCTGGACGACGGTTGGTTGGGTAAGGATCCCGTCATGCTCCTGGTTTGTCGGGGGTTTCCTTGGTTCTGGTCCTCCCATGTGACGTTGTTTCCCTTCCGGTTCCTTCCCCGTGGCCCCGGGCGGGTGCCTAAAAAAGGCTGTGGGTCATAGAAAGCACCATCGAAATCCTGGTTCCATTGTGGATACCCCTGAGCATTAGCTGTTGGGCCAAACTGGAAAGGGGTGAACGGTGGGGGACCCATATATTGTGGGAATTGAGGGTACCCTCTCCATCCCCGTTGTCTCGGGAATTGTTGTCTCTTTTGTCTCCAACCGCCTCGGTTTGGACGGTACCTTTGGCCATTACCTGAGTTAGAGCCGGTTGAACTGTCTGACCCATCACTGTCTATGTCACTGTTTTGGTTCTTGTGCACATAATCAGCTTTTGTGTATGGATAGGCTCCTTCCGGTGTGAATTTATCTTTATCTTTTTTAAGTTTATTGAACTTACTTTGTTTCAGGGTGTATTCGAACTCCGTCATCTGTTGGTTAAGTTCATCTAGTCTTATTTTGAGGTCGGCAGGTGAGATGTAAGTGCTTAGTTGTACCTCAATTTTTTGAATTTCAATTTTTAATTCTTGTGTTATTCTGGCCGCTGTTTTAACAATGAGGACTAACCAGTCCCTGGTGCAGTGCCAGGAGATCAGGGACCACTCTTTTTTAAACTGGGCATCTGACTGGAATATAAACGGTTCAGTTTTGACGATCAGACCCGGTGGGCCCATTTTATTCCTGAGGTACTCTGTCATTAGTAGACCATGTAGTGCTGCTTTGATTTGGTTACGCCTTAGGTTGACTATTTCGTTCCAATCATTAATATTAGGACCTGTTTCTGGGTTGCTGAGGCCCTCAAACGGGTTGATGGCTGTGAGAATTCTGTCGATCTCGTCGTCCCCAAACGTGAGGTCATGTTCGTCCTCCATTGTAAAGACCGCTGATGTAAGTACCTAATGTGTGATACTATGTGTGTGAGTATGAGAGTAAGGCTCCCGCAGCTGTGCGCTGCCTGTACTGAGTCAAAAACAAAGAAGGGAGGTAGAGCGAAACGACTGGATTCTTGCTCCACTGGGATACTTAGATAAACACAGAGAATCCAACCAAGAATGGGAGGGGAGGGGAGTGTTATCAACGTGTGTTGAAGCACTCAGTGTTTTGAAAAATACCCCTCACACACCAAAAGGCCCCTTGGTGTCATGCTTCATCATCGGGGTCTTCGCACCCCTCTATCTCTGTCTTGGGCAGTGAAAGTACTGGACTGGACTTTATGCCATCTGCTTTTGTGAGTTTCTCCAAGGCCTTGGGGTAGAGCTTGCCCCCTGTTTAAGAAGTCTCAGGAACAGGAAAGACTTCAAGTTCTTCTGTCCTCAGCACTGGGAACTGTGTGTTTTGTGCTGCAACAGAAGAAAAAGCAACTCTCCGACTTCTAGGATGCCGCTGCCAACTCTGTGTCCTGAAGGCACCGCAGTGGGCATTGCCGCAACGTCGCTCCATGGCCCTGGTCTCACCTATGACACCTGCTGCTGCCGCCACTGAGCCGCTGCTGGCTCCGCGACCTGTGGGCACCGCACTCTGCACCGCTTCGCTTCATGACAATGCCTTGGCCTCCCCGATGATGCCGCTCCATGCTGAAATCGACGCTGCCCTTGCACCGGTGTTCGAGGGCACTACTCCTAAAGTTACATGACGCACCGCCCTCATCCCACACCTCAGCCTTCGCCTATCGACGCTGATGCCATCAACTCCAGTTCTGCAGCCAACGACAGCGACTCAGCAACGACGGCGATGCTGCTTGCACAGTTGTTAGAAATGGGGGTCTCTAGTTGGCAGGGGTAGGCACCACTGTCCAAATAGGGACCCTTGCTTCTAGTCAGGGTAAGGAGGAAACCCTCTGAGATAACCCCTGCTCACCCTCTAGGTAGCTTGGCACGAGCAGTCTAGGCTAACCAGAGGCAATGTGTATTTGTACCAACAGTCACAGTAACACAGTGAAAACACCACAAACTGACTCCACAACAGTTTAGAAAAATAAGGGTATTTAATCTAAACTACACAAGACCAAAAAGGACAAAAATCCAACATACACAATTCAAGAATAGGGTTTCAAAAGAGTTCTTAAGGTTGCGATAAAATTCAGGTTGCGATAAAATAATCCACAGTTACGTGAAAAGTTCACAGTTGCATCACGTTTAGCTCACAGTACCTTTAGTTGCGACAAAGTTCCAAAAGCAGAAGCTGGTGAGGTGGAAAACAAGCGATGCGTTGCTCCTGAGACCCTGGGGAGGCGTTTTTGACAGCCCGCTGCAGTAGCGGGCGTGTTGCGACGAATCCGTTCTGTATGGGGAGGAATCCCACTTGTATGGATTCCGGTGCGTAGGTTCCGTAGGAAGTTTGTTCTCGCAAAGGCACGATGCGACGATCTTTGGAGGTGCGACGATCTCCGGGGCGACGATGCGCGGACCAGCGGTGATCTTCTCTCTCGCAGCTCCTCGATGCGTTGGCTTCGGCGATGACTCTCGCAGCGACATGATGCAGTCCGCAAGCAGGCGGTGCGGCGATCTCACCCAGCGACGGCAGGCTCTGCGACGACACTCGCAGCGATGTTCGACTGCCCGCACCGATCGGGTGCGTCCCGCAAACGTAGGATGCGACAGCTCTGACAGCGGCAACAGGCGCTGCGACGATCTCGACCTTCGTAGCGGCGGGAATCTTCTCGCACTGTCGGGGATGCGCTCCGCAACGAGTGATGCGATAACCTTTCTTTAGCAAAGTCTCTCAAGCTTAGTTTCCAGCTTCCCAACACAGGTACAAGTTCCAGAGGCACCACACATGGGCCAAGCACTCCAGGAAGGACAGAACTCTCTCAGTAGAGCTCAGGGGAAGCTGGGGGTGAAGTCCTTTTGTTCCTGAGACTTCAGAACAGTGAGCCAGCTCTTCTCTGGCCCTTGGATATTCCTTCAAGCAAGGGGACACAGCACAAAGCAAAGTCCTTCCCCTATCCTTGGCACCAAAGCAACAGCAGGGCAATCCAGCAGAGCAACAGCTGGACAATCTTCCTTCTTTAGTTTCAGCTTTCTCCTTGGCAGAGGTTCCTTCTTGATTCCAGGATGATCTAATTTTCTGTTGTCAGGGGTCCGGTACTTATACCCCTAAAAGTCTGTGTTCTCTTTGTGCAAGTGGGCCCTGAGCCCGGTCTGGACCAGTTCTGGGTGTTGCTTGAGCACTTTGTTCTCCTGGCTTCGTCTTTCCTTTCAGAGTGAGGGGCAGGGTCGTCAGCCGCCCAGCAGGAGGTGGAGCCAGCATTGTGGAAGGCAGGCACAGCCCTATTCAGGCCCAGGTGCTATCTCCTCCCACCACACAAGTTGCAAATGCAGTCATTCAGCCTAGGGCTGACTCAGCCAGCCTCCTGGGGAATCCCCAGCCCCTGTCACTCTCAAACCAGACAGTCAATACACAAACGGGCCAAGGCACAAAGAAGGGTCAGACAAGAGAACAGCAACTTTATAAAAGTGCTGTTCTCAAACACAGAATTTAAAAACAACCTTTCCTAAAAGATGTGTTATTAAATTCTGAGTTCAGGGATACTAGACTCTTATGTCCTATCATGTTCCTATGAGAAGAAATGCTGGTAGCCACTGTAGCCAGCATCCCCCATGTTAATCTATGGAGCAAGATAGCCTTACAATAGTGAAAAACGAAAATGGCTGCCATTCACTACCAGAGCATGTCACCTGCCCCAGTACATGCTCTACCTTTTACATACACTGCACCCTGCCCAGGGGAGTACATTGGGCCTTCCATAGGGGTGACCAATGTGCACAAAAAGGGAAGGGTTATGCCTGGTCAGTGGGGACACTGACCAGGAGGACATGGCCGTTCACAGACTGCATGCAGGCACTGCAGTGGCAGGCCTGAGACACAATTTTAGGGCTACTCATGTGGGTGGCACAATCAGTGCTGCAGGCCCACTAGTAGCATTTGTCATCACCAGCCCTGGAACACTCAGTGCACTTTACTAGGGACTTCATGGTGATACAAATATGACAATCAAGTATATCCAATCACAATAACAATTTACACAGAGAGCATATGCACTTTTAGCACTGATCAGCAGTGATAAAGTGCGCAGAGTCCTATTGCCAACAGCCACGGATCAGGAAAAATAAGGGAGGAAGAAGCAAAAAGTTTGGGGATAACCCTGCAAAAAGGGCCAGTTCCAACAACAGTGACCTGCCAGCACCGCGACGAGCCCCGCATCACTTCGCACCGTGACCCTGGTCTCACCGACGACGCCATCTGACGCCGCTACCAAGCCGCTACTTGCACCGCGACCTGAGGGTATCGCACACCGCACCGCTGCATTTCGCGCCGTGGCATCTGCCGCCTGCCGACCCAGTGCTCTCGACTTCAAGAGAGAGGAGTTCGATCTACAACGCCTGTGACTTCGAGGGCCCGACACCTCCTACACCGACCTCCGGAAAGTACGCCTGCGGATGCCGTGCTTTCGGAAGCTGAATGAAAGGTCGCCGACGCCCTGCATTTCTACAGGTACTGTTTTGCAGGTCTTTTCAACACCGTAGCTGACCTGCGACGCCGCGGTCAGCCAGAACTGTTTGGATTTGTTTGTTCATGACGCCAGAAAAGCCTCCGAAGGTGCTATCGGTATCAAGGAACTGTTTTTCAAGGAGATTTTGATAACTGAAGATTTTTAAGTACTCTATTGTGGATTTTTATCGTTTTTGGTCTTGTCTTAAGTATATAAAAATATTGGATATTTTTCTAAACTAGTGTGGAGTTCTTTTGCAGTGCTCACACTGTATTACAGTTGGTTATGTGCAAGTGCTTTACATGCTGCCTCTAGAATAAGCCTGACTACTCGTGCCAAGCTACCAAGAGGGTGAGCAAGGGTTATTTTAGGAGTGTAACCCCCTTATCCTGACTAGGAAGGATGGTCCCTATTTGGACAAAGGTGCAAGCCCTTGCCAACTTGAGACCCCCATTTCTAACAAGGAGTGAATCAGAGTCCTAATGCCAACAAAAACAACTTCAGCAAAAACAGGGTAGTGAAGGTAAAAATTCAGGGGGAAATGCCACACCAAAGTTGTCATGTTTAACACAACTTACTCATTTCACAAACGTAAGGAAGAATTAGAAAAAGAGGGGTCCGATGATTAAGACATTTGCAGTTTTGTAGGGTTTTCCAAACTTTTCATAAACACAACCGAGTTTTTTGAAGAAATATTCTCAACCCACTTAGTTTTTAATGGAAATGAGGCAGGCGCTTATTATTTTTTTAATAAAACTAAAGCAATGTGTTGTAATGCACTGTTGTTTACAGATAGCTCATTTTTCATTGAAATGGGTAGAAAGATTTCACAGACTTACAGTCTTACTGATAAAACTGTTATTGCACACGAACGATAATGTGTGGAAATTGTGCTTCAGTGAACATTTATCATTTGTGCGCCATCAAGTAAAGTGTTTGGATCCTATTCAAATCTTTGTTTCCATCACACTTCAGACTTACAATGAAATGCGCTTAATTTCTGCTTTCCTAACTGCTGAATGTACACACTTTTCTTTTACAGGTATTTATATGTTGTTGTTACCAAGAAATTACATCCTACAGCCTTTACATTCACACTCTTTGTACATAATTAACTTTACTTTTCTTTTCCTGGATGCAAAGTGAGGGGAGTTTTTAAACATCAATTCTCAATTAAAAAAGTAGCAATTTGTCAGAAAGCACAGTCTGATATTTGACCTCTTTCTTTGAAGCATTGCAAATGTGACAAGATAAATACAGACTTTAAAGGCATCTTTATTTATTTCTTTGACTTTCGCGAACCACCAAAAATCGGCTTGCGACCCAGTTTGAGAAACACTGGCATAGAGGAAGCTTCTTCATTCTTGTAATGAAACATGTTTTATCAATATGGCATGCACCAATTAATGCTATTGTTTTCTTACAGGTGAGAACTCTCATATGGGTATCGATATGATTGATAACGACCAGGGTTCAAGCAGCCCCAGCAATGATGAAGCTGCCATGGCGGTCATAATGAGTCTTTTGGAGGCAGATGCGGGATTAGGTGGCCCTGTAGATTTTAGTGACTTACCGTGGCCCTTATGAAGCCCATATTCTGCTTACGCAACTTCTGCTGTTTCAAAGTGCATTATTTGGGGTGAAAATATGTGAACCCTGTAGGGCTGGAAGACCTATGCTTTTATGTACAAATTTCATAAAAGCCATATCGAAGCACACAAGTTAGCATATTGTGTCTGATTTCAGGAAAAGTGGGAAAAACATTTGCTACAGTGTTCATCATGTTCACCAGATTAGTTGTGAATAGCGGTCATAAATTATATATTTTGTTTGTGTTATTTTTTAATCACTGTGCAAACGAGCACTGTTTTCATCTGTAGCTTTTATACGCAAATGGTCTTTTCAGAGGTCTGTTTTTACACTGCAAAATCCCTGTGGGTATTTCTAATATTGTACCATAAAACTGTTTATTTCTTGTACGCATACTTTCTTATAAATATGGTAAAAGTGTAACGTATTAGTTAAATATTTTTCAATTAAAAAAAATTCAATTTGACCTTTCCCTTGCTTATTTTTTCAATGTGTATGACTTTATAGAAATTTGCTTTTACCATTTTGCAGCGCTCTACCTAATGGGGATTATTTTCCCATTGAATGTACTATATTTATCACCATCAAAACTTTGCAAAGGTGATACTGTCTTTCCACTATATAAAAGAAATCCACATTTTGTCAGCTGTAACTCTGATATGCACACATCAAAAGGCCTAAGTAACATTCGTTGTATTAAGATCAGTTAAAGGTTTAGAGTACAGTGCTAAACAGGCCTCCTCTTGCTACCAGGTGTTGAACAGTTTGACCAAGAAACTCACCTAAACAATTTTGGAAAGAGGTTAACTGCACACAAGAAGAAACCCTTTTAGCATACACTGTGGAACTCAATTGCTTTCTCTTCACTTTGATATCACGGGGATACGACCATTTTCACTGCTTGGTTTAAAGACTCTTGAATCTCCTCACATTGGTTACAGTAGGTTGTTTGCATAACAAGCACTTCAGTGCGCTATTGTGTCAACATACATATCTGAATGTTAAATTTACGGACTATCACATTGGAATATTCATAACTTTGAACAAGGTTATGAGGCACGACACTTGTTACATAACACAATCCCCCATGAATGAACAGCTTCTTATACTCTTTCTTACTATAGGAAGGCAATACATCTTCATGTAAATCATTCAGTAGCCTATAAAGTAGGCTAAGGTTTTTTTGTACCATGTTTTTTTATTGCCATTTATCATATTAATATTCATACAGGTGCAGTCTCAATATTCCACGATATACATCTATAGGTATAACGTGATAACCAGGAATGTCTTATCCATCACATATTTTCTTATCATGTCTCCAATACATTTTAGTAATCCATTTTCTTACCACTATATATGCCATTTTTCCACACCTTTTTGTGTTTTAGGCCCTTGGATGTTATTGCATTCTCCCATGTATATGTCTAGAGGTAAGTGTCTGCGCCTGCTTGATGGTATATTCTATCCTAAATAGTACCTCCAAAGGAGGAAACTCTCTGTTTGTGCCTTCAAGTGTAAGGCAAGGGTGAACAAAGAAACTGGAACATCTAACGAACCCATGTGTGGTATCCCAGTCCTGTTGGATCTGTTTTCTAGTTGAGTCCTAGAGTAGGATATCTCTAATGAAGGGGTGGCAAGGGGGGAGACCAAGGTACTAGAAGAGAAGGTTCTACGGCAGGGCGGATCGCCTCTCCACGCGCTACCCGCTTTCGTCGCCTCAGTTGTACCTGTGACTGTGTTTGAAGGGGCATTTGTTGCTTAAGATTGACCATTGTGTCCTATTCTAGCACCACTCCTCCTAAGTGTCTTCAGTGAGGGACAGTGTTACTCGTCTAGGTGGTCAGCTTGTGTGTGTACTATCATTCCTTTGGGATGTCGCTAGATGGCTGCTGTCTTTGTCTTGGTCACTCTCTGGGTTCTCCCAGGCATTTAGTGTCTCCCTCCACTGCTCTGCAATGAGCTTTTCCGCAGACCCCTTGCTTTTTCTTTAACCAAAGCCCTCCCTTCCCCACTGGCCCACTGCAACACGTCACATCTCCAATCCTTTATCTTGGGGCCCGTTTTGGATTTCCAGAGTATAGCTATTCTCCTCCTAGCCAAGATCAGGGCCAAATCTCGGAATCTAATCCTCACCTTTCACTTGGAGGGATTGGGGAAGAGCCGCAATAGGCAAACCTCAACACTGTGAGGTCCATGTGCGTCCCAGGGTCGTGTGCACTGTGCTGACAACGGTCTCCCAGAATGGCTTTAGAGTTGGGTGTAGCCATGCCATATGTGGGAAGTCAGCATCTTCCTGGCCCATCTCGGGCAGGGTCTAGCCTCTCCACCATACACTATCTTCAGCTTGTGAGGCGTCATATGTAAGAAATTAAATTGAGTGTATTTCAGTGTGGTATTACGAGGTATTGTTCTAGGATACGCAAGAGCTCTGGCCCATTCAGGGTCTGTAAGCTCCCTCTCCAGTACTGTCTCCCAGCTGGCACATAATCGTGTCAAGGGACTTCGGGATGCCTCAGATATTTTTCCATAACAATTTAACCAGGTGTGTAGCTGTGCCTAAGGTCAGAACTGAGAGCAATACTTGGTGGGTCCTGGGTTCCTCCCTGCCGTCTCCCCACAGTGCTTGGAAGATGCGAAGCATTGCTTCATATTGGAGGAACTGGCCAGGAGGGAGGTCAGTCTCTGACATCAAGTCCTCTAAGGGAACAAGGGTGCTATCTTGGTAAAGGTCTGGCACAGAAGACAGTCCTACCTCAGTCCAGGCCCCTTGTTGATCAGCTTTGAAAATAGAGATCAGGTCTCCGTGCAGACGTCCGGCCAGGGGCAGCACTGGAGAGTATAATGGTGTACCCAATGCCTTAACCATTCCTCTGTGCCAGCAATGTAGAGCCGCCGTTAACATTGGAGAGCTATTCGGGGTACCCACTTTTGGGGCAAGCAAGTTGGCAAAGAGCCATGTCGAACCAGCCGCATTCCCAGCAAGATGTATGTCCTCCAGCCTTATCCCCTCTAAACACTGGATTACCCATTGTAGCTGGGATGACCAGAAACAGTGCTCAAAATTCGGGACTCCCAGTACCCCTTTCCGCGTTGGCGCTGCAGGGTCGCCCGGGGAGACTCTATGTCTGCCTTCATCCCACACAAGGTCCCTCAGGAGGGTGTCTAATTGGAGGAACTAGCCAGCCGGGATCATGATCAATAGGTTAATAAAATAATATAAAAGGCGTGGGAGCATGACCATTTTAGAAATCCAAGCCATGATGGGCAGGTGTAGCGATCGCCAAGAGGCGACACAGGGTCTAAGGGACCAAAGTGCTTTTCCGAGATTGCCCTCTCGAAGGTCTTCCAGTGAGTGGTATATGTATACCCCAGGTATCTAAAAGTGGATTGTGCCCAGTTGAGCTCCACCTGGAGATTCGGGAGCCAGGGATGTGGGGGGATCCAACAGGAATATATAGGTCTTCCTTTTATTAACTTTTAAGCCCGACACTCAGTCGAATTTACTCAGCAGGTATAGGGCAGAGGTGGTGCCCACGTGTACATCTGCCAGGTAAATTAATAAACCATCCACAAACAATTAAATAATGTTCTCCTGCCCACAGACTGATATCCCCAACCCATCTCCCCCTGTTGGAACAGTACAGCTAGGGGTTCAATTGCTATTGAAAACAGGAGTGGAGACAGGGGACAACCCTGTCTCGTCCCCCGGTGAATGCCATATTGTTGGGATATTATTTTACCAGTCTGGACCCATGCTGTCGGCTCCATGTACATGAGCAAACCAAAGGGATATACCCAACTAACCCTTTGATACCTGGGTAAAGGACAAATAACTATGCAAACAAAAAATGGTGTCAAAGGAATAAATACAACTAACTCGACTGAAGTAGAGTACATTTAATTACTCTCTTTAGGATGACTATTGTTCATCATGAATATATCTGGTCTATTCAAAGCGGCAGTGGAGTCCATAAACAGTGGAAAATGACCACTCTATACAAATATTTATACATACATAAAATCAATACAAAAATAAAACATATATAACATAACCCACAAGAAATATGTATATGTACAATGAGTGTCCCCTCATACGTTCTGGGAGAACCACTCAGAGGAAATCTTGCCCATGTACCATAGAATGGCTATATATATAATAAGTAGATCTGACTCTACTATGGCACATAAGAATACAACAAATTAATTATTTTTGCAGATCCCTCCAATTGACTGTCGACGTGACCACGTTTCAGCCTTTTTCTCTTTAGCCTCTTCAGGAAAGGGTTATAATCATAAATCGTAGATACAGGGGCACAGCCGGAATATAACCACACGCTGTAAGTCCACTCTTGGGACGTCCAAAACAATCACTTACTTCTACCGAACAACACCTTCCTATATCAGAATGTTGCTTCGTGTCTCTCGCCCCATGTAACATTCACTGGGAGAGCCTCGCCTGGCCAAAACCGGAATTATAAGTTGGTAGGGCACTGTAGACTCCTACGTCTGTATCCATGCACAACGGACGTGGAACACCGACTGCCGCCCGGAGTACTCGAGTTACCTCACCCAGGGAAGCCGGGTGCATAGACGTCTTTTGATGTCAGGTTTTGTCGTTGTTTTCAATGGCGAGTTACTGCAAAGTGTTGCTGGCGACCAAGTCGAAAGTGTCTGGGTGGATCCAAGGATGGATCCAAGATATGAAGAACCTGAAAGCAGATGGGACAGAGTCTGGGTCAATAGTCTGTGGCCAGGAAGACAATGAGCGGATGCCCAACGATGTCGGGTGCTTTTAGATTAAGAAGGTGAAGCTTGACTCTTAAGCCACCAGGACCAGGAGGAGTCGACGATGACCAGGAGCTGGATTCGACCTGTCCCACGCAGGATGTTGAGTGCTGCGGTGTCGGTATCCGGATTGGACCCAACAAGCCTTGGCAACAGCAATCCACACAGAAAGCAAAGTTTGGCTTCGGTGCAGACCAGCAAGGTCTAAGGGACTCACCCTATGGAGGGGAGTCAGGGCACGTCTGGAGCCACCAGGAAAGCCCAAGAAACAGAAGAGTTACTTTCGTGGGGACCCACCAGTCAACGGATCAGGGATTGCGAAGGTAACTCGAGCGGAAATGTTAGAAGCGAGCCCACGGTACACTTGTGGAGTGTAGGCCCACAATCTTCAGTGCAAATGGTGCTCGGGGCTTGGACTACAAGCTGCCCAACACACAACTTCGGGAAGTCAATGTACTTACATTTGTGCACGGTGTCCCGGAGTTCCGGTTCCACGTCACTCGTGACGGCTGCGGGTCTCAGCTTTGCTTGGATCTCGTGTCGGCCTCTGAGAAGTCTGGAGATCCATGTCCTGAGTCGCAAATCTGTTGGGATCTAGCGGAAGCCTTGGAAATGCAGACCGGCAAGATACTTCATTGGTGCCTGTTTGAACAGGGGAGTCACTCCTTGACCCCAAGGGAGATTCTTCCATCTTCTAGTCGAAATAGAATGTCGAAGTTCCAGGATATATGTTGCAGAGTTTCGTCCAGGTGTAATCTGAAGTCCTACGGACTGGGTTCCTATACTTGTATTAAGTTAGGGGACTGGACATACTCTGGGGACCCACCTATGGGAGGGTCAGGGAAGAGGGGTGGTTACACCCATTCCCTTTGTCCACTTTTGCGCCAGAGCAGGGGCTGAGTTCCCCTGCAACCGGTTTGAACTGGGATATGCACAGGGACACCAAGTGAGCCCCCAGCACTGTCTGAAAAGCATTCTATGAATGCACCCACCCAGCCACAATACACTAAAGCCTGTCTGGGAGGTGGTTACACCTCCCTGTGACAGGAAACCTATTGTCCAGGCCTCCCCTGCCTGAGATCAGTTGACTGGGTGTGAGTGTTTGATTTGCTCAAACGCTCTGTCCATCATCCCCTTTTGTATCGCTTTGTTCGCCCTAAGTGTGGCAGGGTATGCTCAGACGTGAGTCCCTTGCTCACTTGGCCACTGGATTCAAGATAGCCTGGCTGATGAGGATTATGAATCCAAAACCGGTCCCAGGATGCTTGTTTGCGGTCCATGGAAGACATGGCTTGGCAGTTCGGGCTGGACTGTTCCCATGAGGCACAGGGTCAGACTGATTTGCATATAGCCATGTCTGAAATGGGGTGGCTGAGTGGACTAAAGAATGGTGATGGATTAAACCCAGATCAGTTGACTGGGTGTGAGTGTTTGATTTGCTCAAACGCTCCGTCCATCATCCCCTTTTGTATCGCTTTGAGTATCGCCCAGCAGCAGGAGGTCAGACTCGTGTCTGTGGCTGCAGCATCCATTTTGTGAGGCTGGGGCTCTTTTAAACTATTAGCGGTTAGGTTAGTGTGTACATGTCTTCTCCCTCTAGAGGGATGGAATTCCAAAGTGTTTGACACCAAACATGACATGTTACCATGCAGCCATTCCAAAGTTAGCATTAACCGCGAGGTTATAATGCACTTAAGAGTATATAATCTGGCTGCATCACAGGACAGCATCAGAGAACAGATTCCGAAAGCTGCAGAGGGGTCCTGCTCATGCATGGGCACCCTCTCACACAAAACCAAGAACTCTGCCTTCAGGATTGATAAGGCCTGCCATAGGAGTGACTTATAGGTTTATATGTGTCAGTGATTAAAGGTAGATATAAGTAACCTATATCTTGGTAAGGGGTGCCTGCACCACCTTACCCAGGCTGAAGTAGCAGACCTGTGGTGTCATTTTGGAACGCTTCTCAGGGGTGGCATAATACATGCTTCAGCCCCTGGTAGGCATCTGGGTACCTATGCCCTTAGTACCTAAGGTACCATATACTAGGGACTCAGAAGGGTAACCCAGTAACCAATCTGGGGTGTACCTGAAGTACATGCAATCAATTTAGAGAGGAAGCAGCTAGACTGAGGCCCTGAATAGCAAGATCCCAGCCAAACTAAGTCAAAAACCATCAAAACACCAGAGAAAAAGTGGGGGCAAACATGTAGTGAGATTCCACCTTCCTACACTCAGGATTCAGATTTTATAAACCAGGCTAAATAGCCTGCCCGGCTCTTCTTCTTGGTGTTTCTTGGTGTTTCGTGTGGTATTCTCCCAGGTCATGACACCGTAGTCACTCTAGTGCTGCTTCAAGTGATAGAGCTGATGCAGCCTTTAAATTCTGTATTTCTGCCTTAAGCTCCCTCTGGGCTCCCAGCGATTGACTCAGGCAGTGTCCCTGTATGGCAGACTTAAATGCATCCCACTCCATCGTCCTAGTGGACCTGTTTGCGCGTTCTCTGCAAAGTAATTAATAATGGCGGTGCAAAGTAATTTCTGCCAGTGTGGATGTTTGTAGCCATTGAAGGCAGAGCTTGCCCACACTGTAAGTAGTTACTATCCCTGGATGTTGTCTTTGGGAATATCTAGGGTCTGGCCTGGTCAATTTTAACCCCTGTATTTTGTTCAGGAATCTGTCTTGACAGTTATTTGTGTCTGTGGGCCAGATCAACCATTGTTTCTAATCAGGATTTCTTTTTTTTTTTTTCTTTTTTTTTTTGGTTTAAAATATGGTTCACGTCTATCTCAACATCTTTAGAGCCATTACTGTCCGTTGTTGGCTTTGGAATAGACGGTTTGTTTAAGTCTTTGATTTTGGTTAAGCCAAGACAGGTAGTTTGTTGAATAGTGTCACTCAAAAATATAATTTGTTCTGGGATCATACAGGCTCTGAACAATGATTCTATACCTTGTACTTGCCAATCTTTTGTACCCCAAACAGTTTTTGTTTCAATGTTACTGTTCCAGAAATCAAAACCAAATGTATTCATTTGCTCAAAAAATGAATCTGAATATATCAATTTTGTGTTTGTAAGCATGGTCTTCATACCTGTCTTATTTGACAATTTGAAATAAAATGTTTCTGCATTACTTGTATTAAACCCTGAAAAGTATGAATATTTATCAAAAAATGTTTTGGAACTACCCTTTGGTGGAGTAGCACAATGTTCCCATTGGTTATAATTTAAAACATTTCTAGGTTGTGCAGATTTATGGAGATAATGGTTACCATAGTGGTTATAGCAGAACATTTGATCATAATTAGATGAACCCTGCAAATAATCATGTTCTGTAGATTTAGCAGACATTACTAGGTCAGACATCATATCATTAATACTTTCAAAGTCCCAATCATCAGCAAATGTGCTTGGTTTTACAAAGTCACTTAACGAGATCTTAAATTGGTGTGGATACTTCAGGATTTCAACCGGGCCATAGATTTCATAATCAGTATTGTCCCATGCTACACCGCCTGGTATAGGGTTGGCTGTGAAGTTCACTGAAGAAAGTTCTCTTTTCTTGACGTGTGAAGACGTGTGTGGTTTTAGGACCAAGTTGATTTTCTGGCTTGCTGTGTCCATTTTAGCATATTTTCCCTCAATGAAATGTCCCAAGCATAGTACCATGATGAGCCAAAGTATGAGGATGAATGCACCTAATGTCACCCATATTTCAATCCATGGAGAAGTCAGATAGGTTCTCTTTAGTTGATGAAAAAGTTCCTTTGCTTTGTCTTTAAAAGTTTTTGTTGATGGCTGTACTTCTGGTTCGCTTTGTCCTTCTGAAGAATCATCGAAGTTGATGAAGTAGCCGGATGCCGTTCTGTCAATTGTTCCAATTGCTTCTGGATTACTTTTTGCTTTTGGCTTTTGCTTTGTTTCATTAGAAAACTCTGTAGTTACATCATCGTAGGTTGTTGTTTCTTGATGAAAAGCTTTGATTTGGGTTTTAAGAGGTTCAAGTTCCATCGCTTTGTTGCATAGTCCTTGTTGTTTCACTGTAGATTTTCCAAATGTGATCAGTCTTTCAGATTGAACCTCTGTGGATGTAGCAAACTTTGGTGTTCTGCTACTTCTTGGGAGTCCACTTGGCCTACTATTTGTTATCGGCCACATGATTGTGGTTTAACCAGGTCGATGGATATGACTCGGTTCTCCTTTTTACCAGCAAGGGGCGGTAGTACTACTGATCTTGTCCCGTTGATAGACAAGACAGGAACTGCTTTTCTGTAAGAAGGCCCAAATTCCTTCTTTACCGCGATCTTCTCTCTGACCAGATCCCCGACTTTTGGAATCCAGACAGGCCTTGCTGGGACAGGTGGTTTTTCTTCAGTGGTTGCTGGCTGCTGTTTCAACTTTATGTTGCTCAGGTCTTTTCTTGTTTCATTTAAGTCCTGTAAAATAGCCAAGCGATCTTTGATATCAAAGCATTTTTCTTTAACCACTGAAGTCTGACTATCTAAGTCTTGGATTAACATTCTAGTCCCAAACAATAGTTCGTACGGACTGAGTCCTTTCAGAGAATTTCTTGGCAGGTTATTTAGACTACGTTGGACACTTATTAAATGTTTGACCCACCCAGCTCCCGAACCTAATACCTTTGCTGTTATAGATTGCTTTATGCCTTGGTTTTTTCTTTACACCATCCCGTTTCCCTCAGGAAGGAAGTGAGAAGAGTCCCGCAATGCAATGTTCATTCTGGCCAGGCACCCCCCATAAGCTGTTTTAGAGCTAGAGTGAAGATTTTGGTCAGAACGTAACATGCTTCTAGCGTATATGCCATTATAGACTCGCAAATCTTTGTATAACAGTTCCGACGTCAGCCGAAAGTTGGGGCCTACATTATAAGTAAAAATAGTCTTTATATGTTAATGTGACGCATTATTCATACTGGTTTTTATTTTGTTGATTTGATACATTCTGGAGTGACACGCCATTGTATTAAACCGTTTCTCTCGCCACTGCGATCTCTATTGCAGTCTGGGCAGTTTTTTACAAAAATGTGAGGATGCAGGCTCATGCCTGGCCACCAGTACACTGATTGTAATTCTTCCAGAGAATCTTTTAGCTTAAGGTGTCTGAGACCCTCACCCATATGTGCGTCCGCTATTAACAAGCCTCTCCTGTCCATGTTTGGAATTACTCTATCCCCCACTCCAGGGATTCGAGCAAAAGGGACTGAGTTTGCATCGATTATGTATGTATAATTGAGTGGGTAATTGATCGGTAGCGCTGAGCAGTCGCCTTTTGATGACGTTTTCACTGCCAGCACAGTTTCTCCGTCAATGTATTTTACTGCACGCTTTTTTGTAGCTACGGAAGCCGATTTAGTTGCTACCGCTGTGGCTGTCTCAGCCAATGAATTCCCTGCAACGTGAACGCCATCACGCTGATGACTCAGTGAATGTATCACGTGAGTTTTTGGTAGTTCTTTCTGTAAAAGAACTACTTGTTCCCAAAGTACTTTTTGATTTATTGTTGCACCTGTGTCATCTTTGTAACCATTTTGAATCCATTTCTGTAAATCGTTATTGTATGATTTGACGCAGTAATACGAATCGCACACAATAAGTGTCGGGAATTCGCGATCGGCATTATCTAGCGCCATTTTTAACGCTATTATTTCAGTCTGTTGTTCTGAATTATTTTCCACTGAGTGTGTTTTTGTAAGTAGAGGTCTTAATTTACCTCCGCGCCACACTTCTTTCATAATTTCGCATGTGGCGTTGTAAGCCAGCTCTCCCCAAACTGAGGGTTGAGCATGACCGTCTGTGTATATTACACAGGCGTACTGTCGTAAAGGCAGAATGTCGATTGGCAGAGGGTATTCTCTCTCATATTCTAGATATTTTAATTCTTTCATTTCCGGGTCAAAATAGTATTTTACTTTGTCTGTAGCAACAGAATTTACCCATTGTATCCATTCTGGATTCAGTGCCGTTGTCGGTAAATTACATGGTGTTGTTAATGCCTCAAAAGCTGATTCTGCTGTTCTGACTGTAACCTGTCTACCGTCGGCTTGGTATTTTTCCTTTGCTACAGCTGTTTGAACCGCATGAACAATGTTTTCCTTAATGCTGAACCTTTTTTCATTTTCTGTGTACAAATGTGATTTGTATGCCATAGGTACCTTCTCTCCTTCATTAGAGGTCATGTATGTGAATCCGCATCTTCCTGGGATGACTCGAATCACAAGGTTGCGTGTGTTGTCACATGTTTGTAATTTTGTTTTGACTAACATATCTGTTTGTAAGGATCTCAAAATTTCTGTGTGTTTTTGAGTCCAATTGATTCTTTTAAAATCTGGTTTTATAAGGTCATAGAGAGGTTTAACTCTCTCTGCATAATTTATAATGTAAGTTCTTCCGAAATTTAGGAAACCTAGAATTGATTGTAAGTTTTTTAGTGTTCTAGGTGCTTGGATTACAGCACATTTCTCTAGGAAATTGTCAGCCAGGCTTTTGCCTTCACTTGATAGTTCATATCCTAAAAACAGTTAGATGGGCAATTCTTGACTTTTTAAAGTTGAATTTGTAACACTCTGCTGCGAACCCAAGTATTATGGTGTTCACTCTCTTCAAGTGAGTATCCAAGTCATCATCTGTTAGATAGATGTCATCGACATAAGATAATGCCTCATCATCATATATTTGTAGTAACTCTGTTACTCTTGCTGAGAATAATCCTGGGCTGTTCTTGAACCCCTGGGGCAAACAACAGAAATTTTTTTGCGCGCCATTTATTGAGAACGCGGTCAAATATCTGCTCTCCGGTGCTATATTTTGACAGAAGAATCCATTAGAGATGTCTAATGTTGTTTTGTATTTTTTGCGCACTATGTTATTCATTAGTGCAGCACTATGCGAGTTTTGTACTGCAAAGGTTTTGCAACACGAGTTAAGGTGTCTGTAGTCCAAAACAAGACGATATGAATTGTCTGGTTTGGAGACAGGAAACAAAGGATTATTCATTTGTGAGGTGCAAGTTTCAATCACCCCCTGGTATTCAAGTTGATCTAGGATCTCTTTTACCCGTTTTTTAGCTTCTTGCTTAATTGGATACTGCCTCTGAGCAGTAGGTTGTGATTTTAACTGGATTTTGTGAGGAGGAGAGTCCTCATCCCGTCCCACATGGTTTTTATATAATGCAGGAGCTTGGGCTACTGCCCACTTTCTTGCAAGTGTATATTTTTTATGTATTGGAATATGATTTGAGAAGGCAGGCATAATTATTTCTTCGCCATGAGGGCACTCCCTGACAAACTCTGGTGGCCAGTCTCTTTCAGCTAGAAGGATATCATAGCCCTTGGAGAGATTATCCCAAAAGAGACTCCTTATTTTCCTAGTCTTATCCCCCTCTATACGCAATGTTATTTCATATATTTTATGAGGTTTGCTAACTCTGGTATCTGCAGTTTCCACCTGAATGTATTCATGCGTGTCCACTGTCTCCAGAGGATTCATAAGGATCTTGCGAGCTATGCTCACTTCTGCTGCGCTGTCTAGCATTGTCTGAGCCCATTCTCCGTTTTTCAGCTGTGTCCTCAGTATTCTCGGCATGGTTGATTACTTTAATACTGGCTACCTTCTTTTTTGGAAACTGTAATTTTTTATTTTGATGAGCAGGTTCCTTGTCTTTGGACTTGACGTGCTCTTCCCTGTGTTCTCACCGTCCTCTCCTTTCCGATTTCTGCGAGGAAGTCTGAAAAGATTGAGAGGGACGTGTATCAATATCTTGATATCTATCAGGTTTCTTCAGATTATCCCTATTTCTAAGGTTGTATTTTTTCTCAGAGGGCTCCCTCTGGGGAGACTTGTGTCCTTTGTCCGGAGATCTTTCTCTCCGCCGAGGAGACCTTCCTCTGGACTGGAATCTTTTTTCTTTAGGAGTGGATTGTTTATTTCCATCCCAGCTCTTTTTGTGAGTGTTTAGATTATTTTTAATAAATATTTTTTCAGGTTTTTCAATTAGTTGGGGTTTCACCGGTTTTCCACCCAAACTATCTCTTCCTAGTTCTTCATAGGATTTTTCTATGATTCTGGCAATTTCAAATGGTTGGTCTGCTATATCTGTCTCTTTCAACCTCTGGCGGATCGCCACATTTGCTGCTTCTCCCTTTATATTTGCTAATAGTATTGCCGAGACCTGCTTGAAGTCTTTTAGTAATTTCATGCCAAGAGTTAAAGCAGGTTCTGGACCGTATTCATCTTGAATTTGTTTTAGCACATCTGGTATTACTGACATGGATGGAACACCATGTGTTTTTGTGTAAATGGAAGCAAAGACTGTACCCCAAGTGTCACAGTCCTCCACATGTGGTGCGATTCCCATTGGAAGACAGATAGTCAGAATCCTGTGTTTCTCAACCGGGGTGGTATCTGGAAATACCGCCTCTATTTGAGTGATTTTTTGTGCTAACCAGAATGGAATTTGTTCCCGTTTTGCGGGTACTTTACCTAGACAGGACTGTATGTTCTGTGGTGTAATTTTATTTGGGTTCCCCTGGTGAGGGATCAGCTGTGGAATTTTAATAGCTGGTAGGACTGTTGAAGTCCGCATTACATATTGGACTAATTGTCTATGTATTTTAATTAATTGTTTTAGCTGTGCTAAAAGTTCTGGTGCAGACATTTCTTCAATGTCTGGATGTGGTGTGTATCCGGATAGGACCGGCCACGTTGCTCCTGGTCTACCTAGTGGACCGAGCCTGGTGATGTGATTGTTATGTTTTAGGGCGCCATTAAACCAGAGCAGGTGCTCTTGGTATTTGAGTGGTATTTCCACCTCCTCGAAAGGAGTGTACTCATTAGGAGGTTCCTCTATTTTGTAATAGTGGAAGTCCTTTGTTACAGCGTTTGCTGCTGGAAAGTTTATCCATGAATAGAATACCTCTGTCTGCCGATATTCGTGTGCCTCAATTACGAATATGACTGTACCACCTCTCGGTGTCAGCCCATTTTCTATAAGTTTTAAAGTTATAGATTTCCTTATCTTGACCGGGATGAGTATTGCCTCCGGGTCAGTTTGCAGCAGAGTATTGTCAGCTGCTATGAGTTCAGCTGCTATTCTAGCTGTCTCCCTTTATTCTTCAGTTTCTGACAATCTACTGTCAAGAAGATTTTGTTTATTTGCAGATCAGGTTTCTATGGAAACAAAGATTAGATGCACAATATTTTGGAACAGTGAATCCTTCAACGTTGAATAAACCAAGAACCATACATAGGAGTCTCCTCCTACTAAGTTTGGCGGATTTAACCTTTCACCCACTCCAGACGTCTTTGGAGTATTATGGGAAAAAGGGGTCTGTGTGAAAAAGCACGACTGAGTTACTCTAATGTCTTACGTTAGATTTATCGCCCATCCAAACACGTTGGGCGCCATGTAGTGTAGTTCCTATCATCCCAATAGGCTCTGCGCATTGGAATAATATCTTCAATAGTATAGACGTAGGACAGAGGTTAACTAGGTCTTCTACTGTCGATATTAGACTTAAAGTTATGTGTGTGCCAGCTAGCTCAGAGTTCACTAGAAACTTTCTCGAATAGACAAGGAGGAGTTTAACCTCCCTGGATAGACAAGAAGGGATTTAGTTTCTGACAACCATAGAACATGACAACTTTGCTCTCCCCTAATCAAAAGTGTATCTCTAGAGTCGTGTGAAAACAAAAAACAACTTATTTTACTCAGTCAGTTCAGTGCATTCTTAGTTTCACCAGATTGTAGAGAAAAGGAAGAGACGGGCGTGTTCAATAAAAAGATGTTATTTATTGATCAGTCTCTGTTCTCATACAAGAGAAATGAATCGCTATTATTGCAATACTTAGAGTTAAGTAAAGTGCATACAGTAATAACAGAATTATAAAATAATACTGTAAAAGCATTGATATGGTTTCTTAGCCATATGATACTTAAAATGGATAAAATAGATACATACATATATACATTGACTAATCGTACTCAACTGGTGCTTCTAACTACGCCTACCCCAATGTACCTGACCTAAGCCTAATACGTGGCGGGAGTAGATATGTAGCAGTTTAAGTTAAGTTTGCTTTGCCAAGAGTCTGCTTCAAGAATTCTCTACAAAGGGTTATTCAGTTCAGTACCTGGGAGTTTAGAAGGCTGGAGGGCTGGTATCTCTATCTCAGGTCTTGATATTCCAGCTGCCTGCAAGGGCTGCTTGGAAGCGCCCGAGCTGGATTTCTCGGCAGGAGAAAAGGCAGCGTCTCTCTCTCAGCGCGTCAGAAAGGAGGGGCAGCGTCTGTGGGCTTCGCTGTCAGCTGGGCTCCTCGGCAAGTATTGCTGCTCCAATCTTGTCACCACCTCGTGTGGTTGCTTAAGGCAATGTCGGTATTATTTATACCTGAAAGGTGCCGGGATTGACGTAAGGATGGACATAAATACGTCAATAAGGATGTCATACGAACTTGATCGTTCGCACATTCTTTACTGAAGTTCTCGCCAAATCAAAACAATGGCTGTGGGGATTTCCCAGGTCGTGGTAGGTTTGATTTGTTTTGAGAACACCGTATGCCTATTAGGGGGCTGGAGGAATAGTGCTTGCCTAATGAGATGGCATTCGCTATGACCTAATCAGATAACGGGCTTCTGTGCCGTTGTGTGGCTAATCAGATAACGGGTTTCTGTGCAGTTGAATGGCTGCTAGTTAATTATTAACCAGACAAGGGTCAGAAATAGGGGGATCGATACAGTACCCATAGTAAATACACCACAATGGCTAGAATGCCAGAAACCGGTCCTAGGAAGCTTGTTTCCGGTCCAGGGAAGGCATGGCTTGGCAGTTCGGGCTGGACTGTTCCCATGAGGCACAGGGTCAGACTGATTTGCATATGGCCATGTCTGAACTGGGGTGGCAGAGTGGGCTAAAGAACGGTGATGGATTAAACCCAGATCTGTTGACTGGGTGTGAGTGTTTGATTGGTTCAGATGCTCTGTCCATCACCACCACTCCCTTTTGGACCGCTTACTCATAGCAGAGCCACTCCAGCAAATGAGGAGGCGAATACCTGCCCTCTCCACCGCCTATGCAGCACATCTACCTTGCTTTGGATAAGATGTCTCTTGCAACATGTCTACTTGCACTCTGTGTCGGTGTAGACATTTGTGTACATTGTGTTGCTTGCTTGCCGATGCCCGCATACATTCCATGTCATAATCTTTAGCGAATAGTGTGGTGCTGCCATGTCTGACTGGATAAGGCATACTTCCCCCTCACCACGCCCTCCATCCCTCGGAATGTGTAGAACCAAGGAGCACACACATCCAAACCAATAAAAAGAGACTTAAAATTGGTAACTTCCCCTAAGTGTAACTCCCAATCTCAGGAGCAGCTTGGCAACAGCCATTCACCCAAACCAAGAATGAACCATCTAGTCAAATTAGGAAATTTGACCCAGCCGTGAGTCAGTCCCCCAAAGGAGGGTGGATGTCAGTCCTTGAAACGTCTGTCCGCCTCCAAGCGCACCCAGACATGCACATATCTCCCTACTATGCCTCCCCCTGTGAACCGGTTGAGGTACAGGTAAACAGGTGCCACCTTTCTTCCATTCTGGTTTGCTGAATGGTGTTGTCTGCTGTCCCAGGAGTAACTACAGGCATCTGTGTGCTGACCGCTTGAGAAGGCAGCTACTGCCTGTAGAGCTTCGCTCTCTCTCAGTCTGTGAAGGGCTGGGTTTCCTGGTTAGCACCTTCCTATTTCGGTTCCAAGGTCTTTTTCTCATCTCCCCTCTTCTTGGAGCTAGTTGTAGCTTCGGAGGTGATGTTCCTGCTTTATAAGCTTCTATCAATCTCAAGCTGCCACCGGGCTGTCACAGAAGTGGGTCTTCCAGTTCAGTATGATACGCAGCTTAGCGGGAAACATCAAGAGTATTGTAGGCCTTCTTCCCTCAGGGCCCTCTTGACCTCAAGGAAAGATGCTCCTGTTTTTCTGTACTTCCAGGGTATAATCCAGGAAAATAGACACCCTGCAATTATTGACTGTGAAGGGACCTTCAGTCCTGACTTTGTAAAGAAGGGTGCCTCTGTCTTTATAGTGAAGGAGGCGTGCAACCACCGGGCGTGGAGGCCATCCATGTGCTGGTGGACTGGCGTGCCGGCACTCTGTAGGTTCGTTCGAGTGTATAAAATGTCAAGTTACCTTCATGAGCAACCACCGTTTTGAGCCAATGTTCAAGATAAAGAACCATATCTTTGGCTTCCACTTCTTCTGGTGGACCCACCACACGTATATTGTTGGGTCTGCTGCGACCCTCTGAGTCTTCAGCCCTACTTTCAAGAGCACACCCTGTCGACCACCTCAGCCACCCAAAGGCAGGTCATCTCCTGGGCAGGACGGAGGCCCACGATGGTCACCTCTACTTCCCCGACCCTGTTTGCCAGTTTATGTTCTGCCTGGAATAGGCCAAGCCCTACCGACACGGTGCTAATGTCCTGGGGAAGCGTGGTTTTGGGGTCTTGAATGGCTTCCAATATTTTGGTTAATTGCTGTTGCAGTGGGTTTCCAGGAGTTTCCAATCTGTGTTTCTGCACAGCCAGGGTTTTTTCTGCCCCTGCCACTGTTTCTGTGGTTTTTAGCTCTTGTTTTCCCCATTTTCGCAGAGGTTGACATCCAGCAAGTCAGCGCAGCAAGACCACCAACACACCAGAGACGCAGGCGAAAGTCAGACAGTGGGGGCTCCAGGGAGGCTAAAGAATTATATCTGAAAGAAACAAATAGTGATAGATTCCTTACCTTAGAATTACCCCCAGGCGTCAGACTGTATCCGGAAAGTTTTTCGTCGGCAGTACCCGTGCGCGTTGGTAGGCGGCGTCGTGCGGCTCCGCGTGCGTCATTGGCATCAGGATGACGTTGCTGGAGCTACTTAGACGCGCCCACGCGCGTTGACGTCAGTTCTTTCTTTTTCCGCGCCAGCAAGCGCAGATCCGGGAAGAGCAAGTACCCCCAGTCAATTTTTGACTGAGCTTTTTCGAAGGCCTTTTACCTCATTTCTTCAAGTCGATCGACTCCTGGTGTTGTAGGGATGCCCGGCTTCAGGAACTGTGGGGACTGTCACTGCATGATGTCGGTGACGGACCTACACCATGTGTGTCTCTACTGCCTGGGGCGCGACCATGACTCCAAGTCGTGCCCCGACGAATTTGCTGGAAGTCCGGCAGTCGGCTCCTCGCTGCTCAAGGTCCTGGTTCCGTGGGAGGTCGAGGGATGGGTTGCAGAGCCGTCACCATCGTTCTTCTGGATCGAAGTCTTAGCACTCGGGGTCAGGTAAGAGGAAGCATTCCAAGAAGTCCTCGAAGAAGCGCAGTAGTACTTCGACTTCCCCTCGCCGGTTGAGGGTGCATGTGGTGCCGCACCAGCGGAGCCTGCGACGTCACCGCCGGCCTACCCACCTTTTCTGGGTCCGTCGGCGATGCCTGCACAGGTGCAAGAGTTTCTTGCTGCCATGGTCCGACTCTTTGGGCCATCTGGCCCCTCCGGCATGCCTTCGGGCCCCACGAGCCCGACTGGAGGTCCTGCTCTTCCGACGCCGGTGGTTCCGACCCCGGCGCTGCCGTCGGCTATGGCGCCGCAGAACCTCACTGGATTCAGGCGACACCGGTTGACCTGATTACACCTCCACCGTTGTCGACTCCACCTCTGGCACCACCTCTAACGTTGTTGGGTTACCACCTTTGACGTCGTCCCCAGTTTCAGCCCTGAACCAAACGCGGCGCTGGAACGACATCGATCGACGCAGATTCCGACGCCAATATGGCCTTTCTACCCCTATGTCAGTCTTCCTTATTTTCAGCCTGTTTCACAGACTTCGGAGGAAGGGGGGACTGGAAGGGGTCTGAGGACCCTCTTGCACAACAGTGCAGTGATGACCCGAACTGGGCAGAGGATTTGGGGGATACCAGTGGTCTAGACACCTCACCTGACCTTGGCATGTATTCTTCTCCTTCCGTGGCTACGGAGGAGGGAGCATGTTACGCACTGGTGTAGCGTAGGGCAGCAGAGGCTCTTCACATCGAACTCCCTAAAATGGCCATCAGCACTAACCTCCTGACAGAAGTGCTTCAACCGGCAGGAACCTCTTCGGAGCCCTTGCTGCCTTTTATGATGCACTGTCTGATGTTATTTTGGGCACTTGGTCCAGGCCCCACACAGGGGCTCCCGTAGACAGGAACGTGGCCCGACGCCATCGCCTGGCTCTGGGCAACCCCCTCTTTCTATCCCAACACCCCACCCCTGAGAGCTTGGTTGTCCATCACTTTGTCCACCTTCTTTCCGCCTCCGCATCCCTCAAAAGAGGAAGAGAGGCTCCACTGTCTGGACCCAAAACGTGCACTCTCTTTCTATCTGAACCACACACAACAGTTCCGGGTGGATGATCAGCTCTTTGTTGGCTACGTGGGCACCAAGAAAGGTCGGGCTGTGCATAAGCAGACCATCTCGCAGTGGATCGTTCTGTGCATTAAAGCTTGTTATTCTTTGGCTAAAAAGGAGCCTCCGGTGGGGCTACATGCCCATTCCACCAGCTATGCTTCGCTGCACATGTTTACCAAGCATTACTGCCTGGACAGCCAAGTCCGGAGAGACGGCTTCTTTGGCCGTTCCGTTCTCCAGGATTTTCTGGTGTGATCTTGGTTCGCAGACCCACCACGGGGGTTGTTATTGTTGGGGTATTTAGTCTAAGGTAAGGAATCTATCACTACGTGTTTCTTTCAGATGCATGTTACTTAACTTCGGTAACGATATATCTGTAAGAAACATTAGTAGTGATAGATTCCTTACCGCCGCACCCATACTCCCCATCTGTGAATTGATTTCTAGGGTTAAGGTCATCCTTTTCAGGGCCCTAGTTTCATGGCAGCAGTGGTCGGTTTCTTGCATGGCTCTGCGTTCCTGGCGCGGAAAGTCGTGTACAGAACTGACGTCAGCGCGTGTGGGTGCGTCCAAGTAGCTCCAGCAATGCCATCCCGGCGCTAACGACGCACGTGGAGCCGCACGACGACGCCTACCAATGCGCAGGAGTACTACTGACGAAAAACTTTCCGGATCCAGTCTGACACCTGGGGGTAATTCTAAGGTAAGCAATCTATTACTACTAATGTTTCTTACAGATATATTGTTATCGAAGGTAAATAGCTACTGCGTGCGTCCTTCCGTCGTCGTCTCACCCGGCCTCCGGTGTCCCACCTGGCCGCAGTCGTGGTTATGTGTCATTGGGCATTGACAAGGGTGTACTGTAGGGGAGTCACTTATCCTCACTCGAGGAGTGACCAAGGGCTATTGTAGTTTTTTATGTGCTTCACAGAGCAGGACCAGTCAGATACGTCTCACACTTAGGGAGCGAGACTGGCCCCAGGTGGGCAATCCTTTAATTATGGTCAAGGGCTCGCTGTGTCTGGGCCCAAAAATTGCCAGAGTCCGCCTGGGTCGCTCTCCCTATAATTGTAAAGACCAGGAATAGCGGACCCTCCAGTCTCTGCCCGCTTGGGGCGCTTTATGCTGCCCATCTAAGAGGTCTCAGCTTGCCCCTCTGTCTTCGCTTGGTTCAGGGTGTTCCTATTTTGTGTCCTTGTGGGGGGAGTCCCACATTCACCTTCCAGGGGGAAAATAGGGTTTTTCCCCAGCCCGCGAGCATTTCCAAGTGCTCTGGCCATCTCACTGTATCCGGCTGCACGCATGCTTTAGTCTGTTCAGGTGAGCCTCACCTCTGGGCCTTGGTCTGCTGTCAGGCTCACTCGAGCCGCCTCCTTGTCTGCGTGCGATCTCTGCCTTCCCCGGTCTCTTGCCGGGCCTTACGCTGCGGGCCTCAGCAGGGCCTACCCCACCTCTTGTTCCTGAGGTCAGCGCAACTTTCGGATCTTTGCGGTGCCAGGGGCAGGGACCACCTTGTAGTGTCGTAGCGCAGGGACATACGACACCGACACTATTCTTATAGTGGGAGCTTTTTATTTCTCCGCAACTACTGCGCTCCTGTTCCTGCTCTGGACTTTCCTCCTTCGCTCCTCCTCTTCTGCTATCCCAGTTCTCCTCCCACCTCTCAGCCTCATGTGCTGGTCAGCGCAGCGCCCAGCACGTCTCACAGCATTACATCTTCCCCCTTCTTAAACAACTTCTACGACCTCAGATGTGTCCGTGCATGCCAGAGTAAACAATAATAGAAAACAACATAGTTACAGTTCTTCAATGAGGCGAACTGGTCTTCGATGAGTTTGTTACGGCCAGAGAGGTACCTCTTGAGCTGCCCATTCCCCTTCGGCAGGATACGTGGAAGGTCGATGGTCACTTACTGACTCTGGTGCATCTCCTTTTGCCACACTGCGGGATGCAGTCAACGCTTCTCTGACATTGGGCGTGCATTTCTGAAAATGCGTCACATTCCTTGTGATCCTCTTGTCCTCCAACGCAGCTGTAATCATGGTCCCTTTTTGTTTTGTCACCAACATGTATGATATTGACAATCTGCTTTTCTCTGTTGTTCTTGTCGCACCAATACCCTGTCTCCCTCATGGATGGATGGATGTGCAGCTTTTCTTTGTCTGTCTGCGTATTCCTTCATCTTCTCCTTTGTCAGTCTGTCTCTTGCTGCTAATTCTTCGTGCTCAGAGTCTTGAGACATACCAGAAGCTGCATCTTCCCAAGCTGGTATTCTGATGCGCACAGTAATAACCAACATTAATATCGCCGGACATCTGCCTGCGGTAGTATGCGGTGTGGTTCGATATGCTCGTAATACTTCATTTAGAGCCACTTGCACATCACACTTTGAAAGTTCTGCCTGCTTGATGGTCTTCTTTAGAGTGGCCATAAATCTTTCTACCATTCTATTGGCCTGGGGCCACAAGGGAGTAATCTTCGGGTGTCTGAAATTGAGGTGGTTGGCAAATGCAGCAAATTCTTGCCCATTGAATGGTGCGCCATTATCTGTCTTCACTATCTTCGGTATGCCCCATGCTACGAAAACCTCATCCAGTACAGGTATAGTGGTGGCAGCTTTGGCTGACGTTATGAGGTGTGCAATTGGGAAGCGTGAGTATTCGTCCATTATGAAAGGGTAATCGCGAATCTGGCCTAAATGGCTGTAAACAGCCAGGTTTTAAGATTCCTCCTAAAGATCTGAAGATTAGGTTGAAGCTTCAGGGGAAGCGGCAGTTTGTTCCAAAATGTTGCTGCACAATGCGTGATTGCTCTTCCCCCCCATCTCGCCCGCCTTACTTTTGTGGTTTTAATGAGGCCTAAACTGGCCGACCTAAGATTGCGATTCGGGACGTAAGGTATGAAAAGATTTTGGAGATCCTCGGCGCCAGTGCCATAGAATGCCTTATGCACCAGAGTTAGAGTTTTAAATTCAATGCGCTGCTCAACTGGCAGACAATACAGCAAGTTTATGCCGGCCGAGGTTGACTGACCTCCAGGAATGCCCAAAAGCAGTCTCGCTGCAGCATTTTGCAAATACTGCAGTTTTTGCTGCTGATATTTATCAATTCCCAGGAATAAGGCATTGCAATAATCCAGTTTAGATTAAAAAAAAGAGCGACCATCACTGACTTTTGTAGCTCTTGCGGGATGTAAGGAAAGATTTTTCTCAATGTTTTTAGGAGGAAAAAACACAATGAAATAAGGCTGTTTATCTGAGGGCCAATATTCAGTTTACTATCAAAAATGACCCCCAGGTTTCTGACCTTCTGTACTGGCGAGGGGCAATTTCCAGCCTCCGAGGGCCACCAGGATCGATTCCATAGGGGCTGGCCAGGCCCAAACCCCATCACCTCTGTCTTGTCTGTATTTATTTTCAGATGGTTCTGGCTCATCCAAGTCGTAATCTCGGTGAGGCAAGTGTGGAACCTGGCTGCTGTGGTCTCTGGTCAGTTAAGGATGGAAATGACAAGTTGAGCTTCATCGGCATACGAGATCAGAGCAAAGCCATGCCTCCTAACAAGATTAGCCAGAGGAGTAACATAGAGATTCACCTCTTTCACAAATTGTTTCTAAAGTAAATGAAGTAAAGGAATTAGGGTAATATAGCCATTTAGATGGAAAATTGCACTGTGCCTTTAACAGCACCAAACCCTCCAGTGCCCCGTCATGCCCTGTAGGTAGCTCAGTTGATTTTACAATGCAAGAAAAGAAGCAGAATTATATAGGGCCAGATGTAGGTAATTTCTATTTACCGATTCCTAAATACCAAATTTTACCAAATTAAGGAGATATGGCATTAGGATTCTTCAGGAAAGATAGTAGGATCAAAGCTGTTTGAAAACACTAGATGCAGAATCTCTTCTATTCAAAAGATCTAGGAAGCTTTTGTGGAAGGACGTTTAGCTACTCTCAAAATTTCCATCAAATCCTGTGGGAGGTTACAGTGTCCATATTGGATGAGTTCAGAAGCCAGGCTGCCAAATTCAATTATGGAAGGTTGAGGTACAGGCGGTCTGGTCTACATGGCTGTCTCCTGTGTGGTCGTTCTGAGAGGTTAGGGAGGTGAACCACTACTGACAGCCCCTCCATGACTATTGCAATCATTCTGGCTTACATAGATGATTACTGCTGGAATTAGGTGAATTGACAGAAAAGTGTAAAGAACTTTGTCGGACCAGCTGATCCATAGGGCATTGCCGTGCAACCCATTTTGGTACTATCTCAGAAGTCTGCGCATTTTTGTTGATTTAACAGTGTAAAAACCTAGTTGCAGAAGATGTTGTGAAGAACTGAATATTTTATGACCAACTTGTGCTTCTCCTGGGCTAACATGCTCAGAAAGTCTACTTGAGTATTTCAAACTCCTGGAACAATTACTGATGTGATCTTTAAGTTCCTAGCAATCCGAAGCTTCCAGAAAGTTCAAGCTTCCAGGGGTCTCTGGACCTTATTACTCCCGGTTTGTTCAGGTAATAAATACATTGTTGTTATTGTGTTCAAACAAGAAGGGAATCTGTTGTGAACGAGGGGAGAAAAGCTCTGAGAAACAGGTGAATAGATCTCAGTTCAAGAAGACTGATGTGTTGTCTCACCTCCTTTGAGGACCATGAGCCCTGAGCCCTGAAAAGAAGATTATATGGATAGCACGATCATCTGACGGACTGGGCTGCTCTGAGAGACTAGGGAAGCTTGTCTTTCCACTTGCCTGAGAAATGGCTCCACTGGTCCACTAGACATTGCTGCAGTGGTCTCATGAAGATACTTGTGTTCAGAACTAAGAAAATGCATGACACGATAAAGCCCAGACGTTATGGCACTTTATGTTATTTGTCTTTCCTTAGGATGGTTTGATCTCTGTAAATTGAGACACTTCAGATGTGTGTCTGAAACAAATCCTTTAGTACTGAGTGAAATGGCCATCCCTCTTCACTTCAGAATCCAGAGGACAAATAACCTTTGGTAATGCTTTTTCTGGCAGAGACTATCTAGTCGCAGATTCCTCATCTTTTGAATATTCCCTAGCTGTCGGAATGGATCTGGAAACTTTTCCGGTTGGTGGCTGCTCACAAGTAGGCCACAAGATTGAGGGAGCAACGCTCCTGGACGTAAGCTCAGTGCAAAGGGGGGTTCAAGTTAGCACCCAAGGTGCACCCACAGCATCACCGGGGCGGCTGGGTGCAGGGTGATGTTTTGGCGTCTGTTGCCCTGTTACTTTCAATGGGAATTCTCCAGTTTGAACAGACACTGCAGGCTCGAGCACGGAGATCTTCTGCAGGCTACCACTGATTGGAGAGGTAAGTTGCGGTGTCGAGGGATGCCGGGACACCATCAGTTGGGCCACCCAAGGACGTCTGGCATCTGGTGACTGTCCTGCTTTCAGCAGAAGCGGCCGCTCCACACGCAGCTCCCAGCCTCCCAGAAGCGGTATCGTTACCTCAAAGATCCTGCACATTACAACTTCATTGCAGCTAGAGCGTAGCGCTACATTGCCCCGCCCGCCGCACAGCATTGTTTACATTTGCCGAGGCCATCTGATTCATAACGCTTGACGAATTTAGTGCGCTTGTTAGACTGTTATTCCTCACATCTCTGCCTGTATTTGTATCTGCGCCAGTTATTGCATTGTTTACCTGCCTGACCGCCATTATCATCGCGATCGCCTAGTCTGTGCCCCAGTGTTGTTAGCAGATCGACTGCTTGCTGCCATTTTGTTTGTTGTGGTCCTGCCTCCTTCCCCTGATCTCCACCCCGCCTCCCTGCTGACCCTCCCTCCCACTGATACTGACCTCGCAGCCCCTCCTCGATCGCGCTGTGACCGTCCTGCTTTCAGCAGAAGCGGCCGCTCCACACGCAGCTCCCAGCCTCCCAGAAGCGGTATCGTTACCTCAAAGATCCTGCACATTACAACTTCATTGCAGCTAGAGCGTAGCGCTACATTGCCCCGCCCGCCGCGCAGCATTGTTTACATTTGCCGAGGCCATCTGATTCATAACGCTTGACGAATTTAGTGCGCTTGTTAGACTGTTATTCTGCACATCTCTGCCTGTATTTGTATCTGCGCCAGTTATTGCATTGTTTACCTGCCTGACCGCCATTAACATCGCGATCGCCTAGTCTGTGCCCCAGTGTTGTTAGCAGATCGACTGCTTGCTGCCATTTTGTTTGTTGTGGTCCTGCCTCCTTCCCCTGATCTCCACCCCGCCTCCCTGCTGACCCTCCCTCGCCCCTCCCCTTCCACTACCCGCATATGACAGACGCATTTGCGCGCAGCGTTCACGCGCAGCGGTCGCGCCCCAGTCGCGCCGAAGGTGCACCAAAGGTAAGCCCGTCTACGCCCGTCCGCGCCTGGACCGCGCCCAGCGCCAGACCTCCTGGTCCCCGCCGCTCCCAACCCTCTAGAGTCACATATGATGCCGCTACTCTCCTCGCCCTCAACCCCGGACGTACTCCACTTTGCTGCGAAGCTACTCCAGGACGTACCCACGGCCCATTCGCCTGCCTCTCCTGCAAATTCAACTGCTTCAGGACCCTCACCAAATCCACGTCCTCCAAACACAACTCCGACTCTAACCGCCTAAATTGCATCCTGCTCAACACCCGCTCGGTCCACAGACACGCAACAGAACTCTGGGACCTAATCGACACTGCGTCACCTGACATCGCCTTCCTTACTGAAACATGGATGAACACATCATCTGCTCCCGACAACGCCATAGCCATACCGGACGCTTACAAGATTATCTGAAAAGACCGCACCAATCAAACAGGAGGAGGCATCGCCATCGTCCACAGAAACACCATCAAAATCACAACCAGCTCCGACGACAATCTTGCAACCGCCGAACATCTCCACTTTCAGATCCACACCGACCCCAGGACCACACTTAGAGGCACCCTCATTTACAGGCCTCCAGGCACCCGCACTCAATTCAGCGATGACATCACGGACTTCGTCAGCCCACACGCCCTCGCCTCCGAGAACTACATTCTTCTAGGAGACCTCAACTATCACCTTGAAAACAAACACGACAGCAACACTACCACCCTTCTGGACAACCTGGCCAATCTCGGACTCAAACAACTTGTTGACACCCCCACTCACACAGCCGGACACTCGCTCGACCCTATCTTCACCTCCAGCAAGCACATCTCCTTCGATCGCACTACATCTCTCCACTGGACGGATCACAGTTGTGTTCACTTCAGCTACAAAACCTCCCTGACCCACAACCGTCCACAACCTATTCCTCGGAGAAACTGGAACAAAATCACCACCGACCAACTCCTCACATCACTCAGCCAAAACCATCCCACCCTCTCTATGGACCCAGACCAAGCGGCCACCAACCTCAGGCATTGGATTACCCTCAGTGCGGACGAATTAGCACCCCTGAAAAAGCACCAGATGAAATCTGCCAGCAAAAAGGCTCCCTGGTTCAATGACGAACTTAAAAAATCCAAGAAGCTATGCCGCACCATAGAGAAGAATTGGAGAAAAAACCCAACCTCAGACAACATGGCCTCCCTCAAGACAGCCACCCGCAAACACCACCAACTGATTCGATCTGCCAAGAAATCAGCATTCAAGGATCGTCTCGACAACAACACTCATAACAGCAAGTAACTCTTCAATATCGTCAAAGAATTCACCAACCCCACCGCAGCAACTAACGACATCACTCCCTCCCAAGACCTCTGCAATGCGCTATCCTCCTTCTTCTACAACAAAATTGCCGACATCCACAACAGCTTCGAGAATTCTACCAGCGATCAACCCGCCCCACCCACTTCAGATCCTACTCCTCCAACTAACAACCTCAGCGCCTGGAACCCAATCACCACTGAAGACACCATTCACCTCATGAACTCAATCCACTCTGGCTCGCCTTCTGACCCCTGTCCCCACCACATCTTCAACAAAGCTGACTCCATCATCGCACCCCAACTCCGCGATGTCATCAACTGCTCTTTCAACTCTGCCACCTTTCCAGAAAGCTGGAAACACGCCGAACTCAGCGCCCTTCTGAAGAAACCCACAGCAGACCCCTCAGAACTGAAAAACTACCGACCCATATCCCTCCTCCCTTTCCCGGCCAAAGTCATCGAGAAAGCCGTCAACAGCCAGCTCGCCGCCTTCCTTGAATCCAACAACTCCCTTGATCCATCCCAATCCGGGTTTCGAGCCAAACACAGCACCGAAACCGCCCTCATTGCAGCGACCGACGACATCCGAGCACTCCTGGACAACGGAGAAACAGTGGCCCTCATCCTACTCGACCTTTCCGCCGCTTTCGACACAGTTTGCCACAGCACCCTTATACATCGCCTCAGCAACATCGGCATACTAGGAAAAGCCTTGGACTGGATCATCTCATTCCTCGCTGGGAGAACTCAAAGAGTCCGACTTCCCCCATTCTACTCAGAGGCCACCGAAGTCATCTGCGGTGTACCTCAAGGATCCTCACTCAGTCCCACCCTCTTCAACGTCTACATGAGTCCTCTCGCCTCCATCGCACGTCAACACAACCTCAACATCATCTCTTACGCCGACGACACCCAGCTAATCCTTTCCCTCACCAAAGACCCCAACACCGCCAAAACCAATCTTCACGAAGGCATGAAAGAAGTAGCCGAATGGATGAAACAGAGCCGCCTAAAACTCAACTCAGACAAAACGGAGGTGCTCATCCTAGAATCTTCCCCCTCAGCTTGGGACGACTCTTGGTGGCCTTCAGCTCTGGGCACAGCACCCACAGACCATGCACGTAACCTTGGCTTCATCCTAGACTCCTCTCTTTCGATGTCCAGACAAGTCAACGCCGTCTCGTCCTCCTGCTTCAACGTACTTCGCATCCTCAAAAAGATCTTCCGCTGGATCCCCCTCGAGACAAGAAAGACTGTCACCCACGCACTGGTCACGAGTCGACTGGATTATGGTAACACACTTTACGCCGGAATCACATCAAAATTACAGAAAAAACTCCAGCGCATCCAAAACGCGTCAGCGAGATTCATATTAGACATCCCGCGCCAAGATCACATCACCGGACATCTAAAAAACCTCCACTGGCTTCCCGTCAACAAAAGAATTACTTTCCGCCTTCTCTCCCACGCACACAAGGCCCTCTACAATCTAGGACCCGAATGCCTCAACACTCGGCTGTCCTTCTACAAACCCACCCGTCAACTAAGATCGTCCAATCAAGCCCTCGCCGCAGTCCCGCGCATCCGGAAATCCACCATGGGTGGCAGATCCTTCTCCTTCCTGGCTGCCAAGACCTGGAACTCACTCCCCACCCACCTCCGCCTTACTCAGAACCACATCTCCTTCAGAAAAGAACTGAAAACCTGGCGATTCGACAAATAATTGAACCCCCTTCCCCTAGCGCCTTGAGACCCTCTGGGTGAGTAGTGCGCTATACAAATGCCTGAACTTGAACTTGAACTTGGTGCCGGGGTGTCTTTTGGCGTCGGGTTCTTCTTACGGCTCCGGTCTCGAGGATCCTCCAGAAAGAGTCTGCAGGCATCGTCGGGAGGCTCGAGGCAGGTCAGGGATCACCAGATCCCAGGTCAGGATCTCCGGGGAGATCTAGTGGTGTTGGGCCACTCAGGCCTTAGGAGTTGGGTGCAGAGTGGTGCAGACTTGTGGATTTGGAGTCTGTTGGTGAGCAAATCTGGTGCTCACGGGAACAGTCTTTTCATTGAAGGCAGGGTAGGCCCTCCCTGTTCTGGGGGGCTGTTGTCTGCAGGACACACTGGGATTCTGCTGGAGCAGGTTGAAGTCAGAACAAGCCAGTAGGGCTGGGGACAAGTAATTTTGTGTCCTCCTTTTCTTCCTCCAGCGCACGCTTCGGTCCTTCTTCTACTTGTCTGAGGCAAGGTTCAGGGTTGCTCCTAAATACTAAATTTAGGGGTGTTTCAGGTAGGTAAAGGTTGGGACAAATGGGTCCCTTCCTTGGGGTGGGTTCACCCCCTTATAAGATCACTGACTTATTGTCAGTGAAATTGCTCTCCCACCACTGCAGCTCCATCATCAAGTGAGGCCCTCCTGAGCCCTTGCACTCTCGAGTGTTGGTGTTCGAGGCCCTCCTCCACCCGCAGGCTATACCTGCGCCTCATCTCTGGTGGTCCAGTGCACCTCTCACTCTTTCTCTTGCTCCGTTTTACTGCTTGCCTTTTCCTTTCACCTTCGTTTTTCACCCTTTTACTGTCACTCTCTATCACTTTCCATCCTCCTTTTCACTTTTACTGTTTTCACTCTACTCTTTATTCTGTGCACCTCTTTCCTGCTTTTCCCCGCCG
Source organism: Lissotriton helveticus (assembly GCF_964261635.1). Classification (NCBI taxonomy): domain Eukaryota; kingdom Metazoa; phylum Chordata; class Amphibia; order Caudata; family Salamandridae; genus Lissotriton; species Lissotriton helveticus. The sequence goes on along the minus strand of NC_136061.1, from coordinate 735,886,482 downwards.
CTGCTGCCCCAGCGAGCCTCCCCCCCAGCATGACCAGCCCAAGCCAGTTTCCCCTCCCCTCTACTGCCTCCCAGCTGTTCAGCACTCCCCGACCCCTACTTAATGGCGGCTGCTGCGCTGGCGCGCTAAAGGCAAGCCCGTCTGCAACCAGCACCAGGAACCCTGGACCTCCGAACCGCCAACGCTACAACCCAGCTTCACTCAACGCACTCAATCCAGGTCGCAACAACTGCAAGCAAGCATCACCAGCAGACACCCACGGACTCATCAGCTGTCACCGCTGCCGCCACTCCTGCAGCACCGCCAAGACCACGGATCCAGCACAACCCACCCGCAACAACGTGACCGCACCAAAGACCCTGCAATACATCCTCCTCAACGTCAGATCACTCCACATACACGCCACCGAAATCTCGGACCTACTCGACAGAACCACCCCGGATGTCGCATTCCTCACTGAAACCTGGACTAAGACCACCTCTGGATGGGACATCACCATCGCCATTCCCCAAGGAAACAAGATCTCCCGGAAGGACCGCCCCACCCACCCTGAGGGGACGGGGGGGGGGAAATCGCCATCGTCCACAAATCCACTCTCCAACTGAGCACACTTTCCGACAAACCCACAGACCTGATGGAACACCTACACTTCAAGATACAGGCCAGCCCTACCACCACCCTCTGGGGAACCCTCATCTACCGACGCCATGGACCATTCACCAACTCCATCATGGACAGCAACAACCCGCAGGCCATCGCGTCCACCACCTACACCTTGCTGGGAGACCTCAACTTCCTCCTTGACAACCAACAAGACCCCAACACCACATCCCTCCTGGACAACCTCCACAATATAGGACTCCACCAGATCGTGACTGAGCCCACCCACTCAGCAAGACACACCCTCGACCCCATCTTCACCGCAGGAAACTCCATCACTTTTAACCACACCACCAAACTCCTGTGGACAGACCATTCTTGCATCCATTTCACTTTCAGAACATCCACCATCCACAGACCCTAGCACCTGCTCCCACGCAGAAATTGGACTAAATTCACCGACAACCAGCTCTCCACCTCATTCAGCAACTCCATCCCGACCATCACGGACGACTACTACCCCAACACCGCAGCCTGAACCTTGCACAGAGGGATCTCCGACTGCGCCATAACCACCCTCAAGAAAAACAACACACACACCAGGAAAGCCAGCTGGTTCACCACCGAACTCTGAGAGTCCAAACGCACATGCCACCGCCTCAAAAAGGCGTGGAGGAACTCCAAATCTACAGAAGCCCACGCAACTTCAGAGCCACCACCAACACCCACCACCAACTCATCTGAAATACAAGAAAGAAAGTGATCCAAGACAGAATCTCCACACATGCGCACAACAACAAAGAACTCTTCAGCATCATCAAGAAGTTCGCCCAACCCATCAGCAAATCTACAGACATCCCTCCCTCACAAGACCTCTGCGACAAACTCAGCACCTTCTTCCACCACAAAATCAAGAACATTTACGACCATTTCGACGGAGACAGCCAACACACAGAACCCTCACCTACCACCCCGACACCTGGAAGCCAACGATTGACAGCTGGACAGCCCTCACCACCGAAGACACACTGAAGGCGATGAAGTCAATCCACTTCGGGCCCCCACAGACACCTGCCCAACCACATCTTCAACAGAGCCGCTGACACCATCGCCCCCATGCTTCGCCACACTATCAACCGCTCCCTCTCGAACGCCTCTGTGATATTTAGCACTGTACCTTTAATAGAATTTTATAGATGTCATTAGCTATGTCAAGCATGTTGTGGTCTTAAGAAAGTTCCATTGCAAATCAGTTGATGGTTTGTTAAGTCTTGTATCTGGATGGGATCTTAAATTCCTGGATTAAACTTTATTTCATGGACCATCTTGTATCTTGGATTTATTAATGAAGATACTTCACTGGCGTAGTCGGCTTTGGAAACTCTTGGAAGGAATATTTGGAAATTTCCATATAAAGATATCAACATAAGTTTTGGGTGATGGAGAATAACTAATCCTCACTTAACTGGCAAGCAGCATGAAAGCAGGAAAGTTTAGGTTGTCTGAGAGGGTACCAACATAAAATACGGTTAAAGAATGATGCTATTCCTGTGAGTTGTAAAGTCTGTGGTGTTCCATTAGCTGTAAAAGAAGATATGAAAAAAGAAATTGAAAAGCTTATTGAAAATGAGATAATTGAGGAAATAGAAGGTTGTGAATGGATGGCTCCGGTTGTCGCAGCGCGGAAGCCTAATGGGGATTTGCGCTTATGCATTGACCTGAGGCAACTTAATAAATGTATAATTGTTGACAGGTATCCTCTTCAGAACATTGCAGAGTTGTTAGTGTTGCTAGAAAATGCTAAGATTTTCAGTACAATAGATCTCACCTCTGCATATCACCAGATTGAATTAGAGGAGTCTTGCAGAGATTATACATCTTTTATCACACCTTTTGGCACGTATAGGTTTAAGAGGATGCCATTTGGTTTGGTATCTGCTGCCTCAGTGTTTCAGCGAGTAATGGAAAGAGTTTTAAAAGATGTTCCTAGTGTTTGCATATATCAGGATGATGTACTAATGTTTGCAAACAATGAATCAGGTCATGATTTAAGATTGAATGTGGTTTTAGAAAGATTCAGTAAACACAATCTTACTGTAAAGGCGAGTAAATGTAAATTTAGGTCTGATTCTATAAATTACTTAGGACATAATATTTCTGGTGATGGGGTGAGACAGAGAGCTGAATTGATTGACACTATAAACAAAATGATTGCTCCTAAAAACAAAGCTGAACTCATGAAGTTTTTAGGCATGATTGAATATTATGCAAAATTTGTCAAGGGTTTTGCCAATTTAATTGTTAACATGAGGTGCTTGTTAAGGAAAGGAGTAGAATTTCTATGGTCAAATCTATGCGAGAAGGAATTTAATGAAATCAAACAAAAGTTAAATTGTGCTCCTTCGTTGAAAAGTTTTAACCCTAAGCTTAAATCCATCTTACTCACTGATGCTAGCGAAAAGGGGTTAGGTGCAGTGTTAAAACAAAATGGTCCGGATGGCATGCAAACTATAATGTTTCTGTCTAGGAGTTTGAGAGATGCTGAATCTCGGTATTCCGTTGTAGAGAGGGAAGCATTGGCTGTTTTCTGGGCAGTGAGAAAACTGAAAACATTTCTTTGGGGTTTAGATTTTGACGTCCACACTGATCATAAACCCTTGGTTGAAATCTTTAGTAAGAAAGGGTTGGATCTTGTGTCTGGGAGAATAACAAAATGGGTTATTAGCTTACAAGAATACAACTTTGGAGTTCATTACATTCCGGGGGTTGATAATGGTGTAGCGGATGTTCTTTCACGTCTAGTCTCTAATGAACATTTAGATGATGAATCTTCTGAGTTAGATGAAGAATTGGTTTGTGCGGTTGATTATGATTTTCTATCTGAAAGGAAGTGGTCTGAAGAAATGGGAAATGATGATACTTTGCGTGAAGTCATGTCTTTGATGAGAAATGGTTGGACCAGAAGCAAAGAAGGCTCTGCTTTAACCAAGCCTTTTTGGGCGGTACGCAATGAATTATCGGTTGATAATAATTTATTATTTCGTGGGACAAGGTTAATTCCTCCATCAAGTCTTAGGAAAGAATTAATTGATTTAGTTCATGTTGCTCATTCAGGTTTATCTAAAAGAAAGGAGAGACTTCGGATGTCATATTGGTTGCCAGGTATGGACAAAATGGTTGAACGTGTGATCAGAGATTGTTCTCATTGTAATATTAGTGATAAGTCATATTGCACCTATACTCAACCCATGATTTTAAGAAGACGTCCTGATGGTCCTTGGCAAGACATAGCTTTGGATTTAGTGGGTCCCATACAACACAGGGACTCTCAAGTGTTTGTGTTGGTGGTTATTGATATGTATTCTAGGTGGCCAAAGATGTTCTTTTTGTCTGGTATTGATTCTAGCAAAATTATTCAATGTTTAAATGAGTTGTTTGCTAAGGAAGGTTTTCCTGTAACCCTTTTGTCGGATAACGGTGTTCAATTTGCTTCTAAAGAAATGGAACACTATTTATCCTGTAAGGGTATTACCCATAAGACATGTTCTCTTTATCACCCGGAGGCCAATGGTTTAGTAGAGAGATTTAATAAAGTAATTAAGGACACTATTAGTTTAGCTAAGACCATGTCATCTGATTGGAAAAAATGTGTGTTGACAAAAGTGGAAGAATATCGTTATACACCTCATTCAATGACTGGAAAGGCACCATTTTTGTTGTTTCGTGGGAGAATTCCTAGCACGCCTGTGGAACCTTCTTGGGTTAATAAATATGAATTTATTAAATATATTTATTATTTCATGGACCACCTTGTATCTTGGATTTATTAATGAAGATACTTCAGCCTCCTTCCCCTACGACTGGAAGCACGCTGAGATCAACCCCCTCTTGAAGGAACCCTCGGAGGACCCCAACGGCCTCAAGAACTACAGACCCATCTTCCTACTCCCATTCCCTGCGAAAGTCATTGAGAAAGCCATCAAAACCAACTCGCCACCTTCATCGAAGAGAACAACATCCTTGACTCCTCCAAATCCGGCTTCAGAAAGGACCACAACACAGAACCCACCCCCCTCACCGCAACAGACAACATCCGCTCCCTCCTGGACAGAGGAGAGACAGTAGCCCTCATCCTCCTCGACCTTTCAGCGGCCTTCGACAGTCTCTCACCGCACCCTAACAAGCAGACTTCACAACGCAGTGCATTTTTCATTAAATCCCACACTAACCTCAGTGTGGGTTTAATGTGCTGAGAAGTTTGATATCAAACTTCCCAGTTTTCAGTAAAGCCATTATTGTGCTGTGGAGTTCGTAATGACAAACTCCCAGACCATATATTCTTAATGACTTTATTGCACTTACAATGGACTTAGACACTATAGAGGGGTACAGGGCTCATGCACTTGTACCCTCACGAGGGCCATAGTGCACTCAGCTAGAGGGATGGCTGACCTATGACACAGGCAGTGAGTTGTAGGCATGGCATACATGGATGTGTGACATGTCGACTCTTCACTTTGTTCTGCACCAAAACACGCAGCCTACAGTGGGTGGGGGGCTGTGTGTGCGTGTCATGGTATGGGGCCTCTAAGGGTTGCACAGTAGGTGCTGCAGCCCTTTGAGGCCTTCCCTGGCCACAGTGCCCTTGGTACCCATGGTACCTTTTATGAGGGACTTACATGTGACCAAAGAGTTGCCAATTTGGGTGTGCAGCAGTACAGATTTAGGGTAAGAACATAGGCCCTGGGTACCTGATTAGCAGAAACCCAGGGCACACTTAGTCAGCATCCGGCAGAGTGGAGGGGGGACGGGGGCAAACATACAAAAAGGGGCACTTACCTACAATGATCCTCCCAGGTGATTCACCACCAGGAAGATTCCTTGGTGGTCAACAATTTCCAGAGGCGCAAAGCCTCCTGGCACAGGGCCATGAGCCCGCCCTGTATGTTGCTGTACCACATGGCCATGGTGTTTTCAATGAGCACCAGCCTCCTTTTGATGGACAACAGGAAGACTTTCAGACCCCAGCGGATGGCCCTCAGATCGAGAAGGTTGATGTGCAGAAGACTTTGATCTCCACCTCACCCAGACGACCAGCACATGCCAGAAGCTATACATTGGTCACCACTACTCTCTGGGTGGGAAATGGAGGGGGGTCTTCCGCAGACCAGCCACCAAAGCAAAACGTGTGCAGTCTCCTCCAAATTTTGACACAAAATCTAAACACGAACAGAGGTTCCAATGATGTTGGTCCCACTGGGACTTCAGATCCCACTGCAGAGCCCACATATGCCAGATGACATGCTCGAACAGCAGGATGCAGACAGCTATTGTTCCCAGCAACCTCAGAGTCGTCCTCACTGAAATCCAGGAATGAGGCTGAAATATCGGGATCATAGCCTGAATGCCGTGGACTCTTTCCTGCAGTAAGGAACAAAAATGATCCTTGTCCAGGATGGCTACAATGAAGGGGAGCGACCGAGAAGGGGCTAGCTGTGACTATGGCAAGTTGATGGTGAACCCCAAGGATGACAAAAAGTTCACTATAGTCGGCAGGTGAATAATGACTGCCTGGGGCAAGCCAACCTTCAACAGCCAATCGTCAAGGTAGTGGGAAGACTAACACCCATGACCTTTGAAGGTTCGCTGCCACCACTTTCATGAACACCCAAGGGGCATTGGTGGGACCAAAGGAGAGCAAATGGAAAATACTCCTCCACGCCACCACAAACCCTCAGGTAGAGCCACTAGACCGGCAGAATGGGAATATGGAAATAGGCATCCTGCAGACCCAACCCCACCATCCAGTTTCCTGAGTTGAGAACAGACAAGATCTTTGCCAGGGTGATCATTTTAAACTTTTTTTGGAGGAAGGATTGAGAGGGCACAGGCCTAGAACAGGCCAAAGATATGCATCCTTCTTGGGAACAAGAAAGTAGCAGGAATAATATCCACACCCTACTTCTGGCATGAGCACCCTCCCAACAGCCCCATTGCGCAAAACGGCTTGCTTTTTCTGTTGCAAAATGTAGAGATGGTCCTCTTTTAGTTGCTGGGGGGACAGTGGGAGGTTTGGCGGGAAAGAAAGGAAGGGTATGGCATGACATTTTCTGAAAATTTGCAGTACCCACTTCTCTGATGTGATCTCCTGCCAACCAAACAATCGGTGGATTGTGCCCCCCACCGGTCAGCAGCAATCCTGTAAGCATACATCGAGGCATGGAAGGTGAGGCTGCCTGGTGGCAGACTGAGTAGCACGCTAACCTTGGCTGCAGGGGCAGTGTGGACCATGGCCTCTCACACAGAACTGGTGGGTTCCCTCCTGGGTAGGGACTGGCTGGTGGTAAGGAGGAGACTCATCTGAGGCCACAAAAGTAGCCCTGAAAGTGCTGCTGGCATGGCTGGGTAGAAAGCCCCAGGGAGCAAGTGGCAGCCCTACTCTACTTGTAACGATCAAGAGCAGAATCTCCCTTGTCCCCAAACAGGTGAGTCCATTCAAATGGCATGTCCATCACGGAGGATCAGACATCGCCAGAGAACCCAGTTGAGCGTAGCCACGCATGGTAACAGATGGCAACACTTGGGCCTCATGCCTGTCAACTGAGTCAGTGGTGTCCAAGGTGTGAACTGGGCTGCATCAAAATAATAACTGGTCTGTTGCAGAACAGGGCAAAGGTCTTCAGGAACACCTGGGAGGATTTATGTGACAGAGTTCTAGAGGGCATGAGTGTAGCGGCCAAGCAAGTAGGAAGCATTAATGGACCGTAGGGGCAGGAATGGTGAATGAGAAGAGGCGTTACTCTTCGATTCCCTATCAGGGGCAGTGCTAGGGGAATTGTTGGGGTTGGTCCAGCTGGTGGAGACGTGCACCACAAGGTTCTGGGGAGAAGAGTGCTACAATAAGGCAGCTGGGTTACCTGGGGTGGGGGGGGGCATTGGCACCTGGCAATTTGTGGGCTAACGGGGGGGGGGAGGATTGGAGGGGCGTTGAACAAGGATTAGGCGCAAGACCCTAGAAGAGCATCTGTCAAGGACTCATTAAAAGATAGGAGAGGCTCAGAAGCAGTCTCACCAGGCTGCAGAACTTCAATCAAGATGTTGTTTTTCACCTTCATAGTGAAACTGAAGTTCAAGGACTTCGGCCAATCTACACATTACCATTAGGGGTGGGTGTGTAGTGTAATCGCGCAGAATTACCCAACATTATGCTCTAGTTCTGAGAAGAGTAATTCTACGTTCAGCGCTATTAGTGCAAAAATGCCCCCTTGCATCCAAAATGGACAAGGATTTATTTTGTGCTACAAAATAACACAAAGTGCAACAGAACACTAATAACAAGCAGCCACTCATACTCGCTAAATGTGCTCTCATTGTAGGATCCCCCTCCCCCCAAATTACTATTAATTACGAAAGCAGGAGTTTGCGCGCATTTGTCAGTAATTCTGCATCAAAGAGTAACGTGGAATTACCAAAATCATCCTCCCATAACCAAACTTTTCCCAAGCCATAACGTAGGATTCAGATCCTTCAGTGGCCGGACGTGGGAGGGGGCGTGGGGGGGTGCAGAGGGCCGACTCTTGGGAAATGTCCAGCCTACTAGTATCTTGCAAGACCTCATACCAATTGTTATTGGCATACAGCTGAACTGCCTTGGTCGGGAGTCTGTACCAAAGACATAATGCAAAGAGCATTGCCTGTTAGTGGAAGGCAACATACCAAAGTGTGCAAAAAGTGATATATGGAATGCTTGAATTAATCTGATAGAGACTTCTAGCTGCAGGTTGCTTACCTTAGAATTTTCCAGGAGTCAGGATCGGAAACTTTTGCTCAAGCAATATCCCCTTGTGCCCTGCATTGAGGGGCTCTATTAGGCTCAACGTTACTGCGTTGTTTCAGTCGGTTATGACGTTTCGGTCATCTATATGGGCACCACCCAGGCTCGAGGACATCAATTATTTTCTTTCCATGCCAGTTAAGCGCCAATCTGGGCATAGCTGCTACTCCGTGGCTTTTTGACAGGACTTTTTGTCGACTTCAAGACTTTTTCATCGTGTGTCGAGAGAGGTCTTTGAAGAAGACCGGTTTTAAACAGTTCAGCACCTGTCACCACACCATGTTGGTTACCGATCCCCATCTTGTCTGCCTTTGGTGTCTTGTGCGCAATCACGACTCGAAGTCGTGCTTGGACTGTCGGGCCATGGCTCCGAAGGCCTTGCGGGAGCGGCTATGAAGCTCTTTGCAGCCCGGCAGTCGACACCATTCAGCAAGACTCTCTAGAGATCCTGGTCCTGATCGAAGAATAGGAGGTCACAGGACCGCTCCCGGAGACCCAAGTCCTCTTCCTCCCACTCGAGGTGCTAAAGGAAGAGGCACAAGAAAAAGAAGTTGTCTAAGTGGATTTCATCTTTCCCTCGACTGTCATCTATCGACGAACGAGATAAGGAGCACTGATGTTCTAGGCACAGTTCTGCAGAGCCGGGGTCGATTCCGTGCCTCCCACCATTTCAGGGAGCTGGAGTGAAAATTAAAGAGTTTTACAAGGTGTTGGGCCATTTTTAAGCGGGACAACCTCTCTGGTGAGCCTTTGGGACCCACAGGGTCGGGAGGGGGCCTATTGGATTCAACATTTTCGGCTCCTGCCACAACGCCGGTTGTTCCTTGGGGGATCGGATTCCAGAACGGCACCAGTCATACCAACAGGACCTTCAGTGGCCCGGTCACTAAGTTGAAGCCTACAGAACAGCCGGTGCCCACCGGCAGTTCAAGCCCCATCCCTATCCCCGATGAGACCGAGTGGGATAGGCGTCACTCGATGCCAATTCAGACGCCGGTAGAGCCCACGGCATTCTATGTTGTCGCCTGACGCCTGAGTATTTTCTTGATGTTTCAGGCATTAGAGAGGACTGGGAGGGGGTCTATTGGCCTTTAGGGAATCCAAGAGGGTGGAATCACTTGGGAAGATGATGTTTTCTTCCTCCACCCTGGTATTGTGGTCAGTGAATACTGCATGTTTATTGTGCAGCTGCTTCCATTCCCTGTGGGAGATGGTTGTGCAAGTACTACCACAAGTCCCGGTTGACTTCACATGACTGATTCGCTGTGCAGAGCAATTTCATAATCCACAGAAGGTCTGAATACCAGACTCTTCGTGCCCAATCTGGAGCCACAAGAATATATTGAGCAGAGTCGTACTTGATCTTCTGGAGCACTCTGGGCATAAGTGGTATAGGCAGAAAGGAGGCCAAAGCTCCAGTCAGGACGAAAAGAATCGCCGAGCGAGCGCCGCCTTGGAAACTCCAATGTGCAATATATCTAACATTGCACGTTATCTTTGGAGGCGAACAAATCTAACCAAGGCTTTCCCCGCCTCTGAAAGGGACCTTGCACCACCTCCAGATGGAGATGCCATTCGTGATCGACGGCTGATTGGTCAGCTCTATTGTTCAGAGAACCCGCCAGGTGGTGAACCACCAGTGAGATGCCCTGATGTTTCAGCAATGATCAGAGGCGGAGAGCCTACTGGCGATGGGTCAACGCCCTGTTTGTTGCAGTACCACGTGGCGGTGGTGTTGCCCATGAATACCTGCACTAAAAGAGAGACGGAAGGAATGCCTTCAGTGCTACTCTGACAGCCCAAAGCTCCAAAAGGTTGATATGGAGACCGGACTATGCCAGAGACCAGACGACCCTGATCTCCGCCTCTCCCAGGTGGCCGCCTCTCCCAGGTGGCCGCCTCATCCCAGGAGTTACGCATCTGTCACCACAATCAGATCTGGTTGTGGCCAGATTTAGCTAAATGCAACAGGTATGGATGGATGACATCTTCCTTGCAGAAGGTAGGATCAGCATTCTTGGACATGCACCAGAACCTTTTCCACTTGTAGGCATAGGAGGTCCTGGTGGATGGTCTCTTAGCCTCTATGAGTATTTCCATGCAGTTGTCAGGCAAGTTCAAATGTCCATACTGCACTATCTCAGGAGCCATGCCACCAAACTCAACGATGAGGTTGGGGTGCACCATCTGCCTCTCGAACTTCGTTAGAAGGTCCGGCCGACACGGAAGCCGCAGATGTGGTTGGAGAGACCGGTGGAGCAGGTCTGTGAACCACCACTGTCGAAGCCACTCCAGAGCAATAAGCATCATTCGCGCTCTGGATTGAGACAGCTTGAGGGGCACTGCTGGAATCAGGTTAATGGGCGGAAAAGCGTACAGAAAGCTGTTCGACCAGCTGATCCACAGTGCATTCCCCAGAGTCCCGGTCTCAGCATTTGCTGTTCTCGGCGGTGGCGAACAGATCAATTTCTGGAGTGCCCCATCTTGCGAAGATGTTTCTTAGCACCTCATCGTTTAGGACCCACTTGTGGTTTTCCTGAACGAGCCTGATGAGTGCGTCCGCCTGAGTATTCTGCACACCTGGAAGATGGGTAGCCGTTATCGTCAGTCCTCTGGCTAACAGCCACTGCCAGATCGCTTGCGCTTTCTGAGACAGTGTGGGCGATCTCGAGCCCCCCTGCTTGTTGAGGTAATACATTGTGGTCGTATTGTCCGTCTGTACAAGCAGGGAACTGGTCCGGAAGGACAGATGAAAGGCTTTCAGCGCCAAATTAACAGCTCTGAGTTCCAGAAAATTGATATGATACGTGTACTACGCCTGAGACCACGTTCCTTGGATCTGCAGATGGTCTGAATGCACCCCCGCAGCCCAGGAGAGAAGCATCCGTCACAATGGTCTGTATTGGAATATCCTTGTGGAATGGAACCCCCTTGAGGAGATTCTCTGCTGAACACCACCACTTCAGGAACTGCTGAGCGTGCTGAGACAGTGTGATCCTGTCCTCCAGCTCCCTCATTTCTGGTCCATTGATCCTCCAGACAATCCTGCAGCGGTCTCATGTGGAGTCGTGCATGTGGTGTGCGGAAAATGCAGGAAGACATCGACCCCAGGAGAGACTACACTGTCCTCACCGTCGTTGATGGAACGGACATGAGCCTTCCGAAGACTCGATGAGCGTCGCTCCCCCGAAGGACACACGCTTGCCCTGAGAGTATCGATGGAGAATCCCAAGTACTGCAGACACTGAACAGGAGTCGGAATGGACTTGGACATGTTGATGTGCAGACCCAGTTGGTTCAACAGAACAGCCGTCCTGTTGAAATGCAATTGCGCTTACTGGAAGGTGGAGGCTTTGATCAACCAGTCATCCAGGTATGGGTAGACAAACACCTTGTTTTTCCTCAGGTGCGCTGCCACCACCGCCAAGCATTTCGAAAACGTCCTGGGTGCAGACTTCAGACCAAACAAAAGTACGGTGTACTGATAGTGGTTGTTGCCGACAAGGAAGCGCAGGAACTTTTGATGTTTCTGTGCAATGGGCACATGGAAGTACGCATCCTGCAGATCTATTGCGCAAAGCGAGTCTCCTCGATGCAGCTGAGGATAAATCTGGTGCAAGGACAGCATTTCTCCCTGCGAATCCACTAGTGCAAATCCAGAATGGGCCTGAACTCGTTTTTGTCCTTTTTGCGCACAAGAAAGAACCTTGAGTATAGACCCTTTCCCCTTTGAGAAAGAGGGACGCCTTCTATCACCCTTTTTCGCAACAGAGTATCGGCCTCCGCTTGAAGTTTGCGCAGCAGGTACTGTGAGCGAACCGGTGGGATAGCTGGAGGAGGGCTTAGAAAAAATATTCAGCATTCACTTGTCCCGAGTAATTTTTCTCCACTCTGCCGGGTAATTCTGAATGCTTCCCTGCACCGGAGTGGGTAACAGAAGAGGGGGAAGTAATCCCTCAGGGCTTAAACCCAGCCAGGCCCCTATTCCCCGATGCAGACTGCTGGTTGCCTCTGCTCCTCCGATGCTTCTGGAAGGGCTGCCTCTGATATTGTTGTTGTTGCTGCTGCTGTTGTCCAGCCTGGCGAGCCTGCCTGCTCTGGAATCGCTGGGAGGCGTAGCGCCTTTGGTAGGGGCGGAAAGACTTCTGCTGTTCCTTCAGCTTCTCCAAGCCCACAGCCTTCAGCATTTCAACTTCCGCCTTCATGCAGGCCATTTCCTCATCCGCATGGGTCCCTAAAAGGGTGGACCCCGAAAAGGGCAAGTCAGCAAAAGAGAGAAAAAAATCTCCAAAAATTGAAGTAATACCAATAAAGGTAGAGCTCAATGCTCCAGGGTCCTGCTAGCAGGAGCCGGAAAAAAAACCTGAAAGTAACTTGCCTTTGGCTGTGCATCATGGAATACAGAGGGTCCCTGGAGGGTTCCCTAAAGGCATGGTATCCCTTTTCCAGACACATAATGGCAGCCTATGAGGCTTGTCTGTCCAACCCTTCCTCTCTATCATTTCAAAGGATTTTTGTGAAGGGGAGTTTCACTGTGTGTGGTGAAACTCTGTAAAATGTGTGAATTTAATGATATTATTTGGCTATCCTTCTCACTTCAGGATGAAGTGCTGGCCAATGTAGCCTTGTTAATGTCAGGCTGCATTATTTGTCTTTCATTTTCTCTCAAGTGTCTATGCAGGACTGCAGAAGAAGACGACTTAAGAGACTATTTTGATTGCTCCGGGGTCCTCGCACATGGGCTGGACTATTCACAAATTATGACTATCACAGAGATACCCCTACTACAGAACTGGAGTTACAGGTAAGAAACTACTACATCCTAAGCAATGGTGGTGAGAAGGGCAACTGAGGTACTGGGCCCTGAGCTCCCTTAGCTGGCAGTCTGGACTAACCTGACAGAGGTGCTTCAGCCTACGGATTCTACCTCCGAAGCCCTCACTGATTTCCTACTGGGCACATGGTCCAGGCCCACCACAGGGGCTCCTGTGTACATGACAATCTCCCGCCTCCATCGCCCTGCTCGGGCGACCCAGCATGACTAACGCAGCATCTGGAGCTTGGTTGTCCAAGCCTCTCCCAAAGGCGCATTCCCTTCTGCTCCCCCTGATAGGGAATCCAAGAAGCTTAACCATCTTGGGAAGAGGATGTTTTCTTCTGCCAGCTTGGCATTGCGGTCACTGAATACTACTTGCCTCGCGGACCAATACTCCCATACCATCTGGGATACTGTTGCGCAGGTGCTGCCTCAGTGCCCTTAGGAGGCCCAGGCCGTTCCCTCACAGGCAGTTGTGTACGGGAGAGATGCAGCGAAATTCACCATTCGTTGTGGACTGGACACCAACTCACTGGGCAGAACGGTTGCCTTGTTGTTAGAATGACAAGGCTACGTGTGGTTAAGGACTTCTGGCTTTTATGAGGATGTCCAGTCTACTCAGATGAACATGCCCTATGATGGCACTCTCCTTTTCGGTGAGAAGGCAGATCCAGCGCTTGAGCTTGTCTTTTATTTTCTCTTAAGTGTCTATGCAGGACTGCAGAAGAAGACTACTTAAGCGACTATTTTGATTGCTCCGGGGTCCCCGCACATAAGTGGGAATATTCACAGATTATGACTATACACAAAGATCCCCTATTACAGAAGCTCCCTCCTCTGTTGTCACAGTAAGGAGCGAAAGCAAGCCAGACGGCATTAATGATTTAAAAAAATAAATAAAATAAAGGACATCACAGAAAACTCGTAGAGAAATGCCAATATAGTTATTTATAGTCATGGGTGAGGCAAGTGTCTAACCCACTGGCCTCACCCATCCATCGCCCGTCCATGGAGTCTTCAAGTGGTCTGCTATGGGGTCCAGTGGCCCGGTACAAAATCAACACCTGAGAAGAACGGTAAACACGCGTTTACAACAAATCTTTTATTCCGCAGAGAATTACAACGACCGTGTTGTGATTCCGCATACAATTACTCCGCAAGTCAGAACAACGACATGCGGGGGGGGGGGGGGGCTGTTGGATTTAAAATGCAACACCTTCCCTAGTGTCAGCACAGACTGGAGTTGGAATAGTAAATTATACTACTCTAACTTCCAGCGCCCCCCTCCGCAAGCCGCTGTTTCGACTTGCGGAGTAATGGTATGCGGAATCACAACGTGGTCATTGTAACGACTGCGTTGCGATTCCCTGCAGGGTAAAACAATGCAGGATTTAAAGGTATATTTGATCTGGACCTCATCCTATTTGCAGACAAGTCTTTCACAGCTGGTCATTCCTGGCACGAGCCACAGACCTTGGCCTTAGGCTTCCATATGTCCTTAGAGTTCATTCGAAGGCAGAAGTAACACGACAAACAGTCATGCCTCAAGCCTAGAAACTACAATTATGTGGCTATTTGATCTCCATCACAGCTGCTGCAGGTTTAAAAAACAGGCTTCTTCGGTGGGGACATATCCCTTGTACAGCAGCAAACATTTTGCTGGAGAGCAAAACTTCGCTTCATCTCGGAGTTCAGGCAATAGGTTACGAATCCACACTGTAAGGCGTGGGAAAAAAGAACTGCAGTGACATCACCATGACTCCATGGGCGTCCGCAGTGGGGGGCAAGAGGGGGCGCTTGCCCCCCCCTGGATCTAGGCCCGATTCCCAAGGCGATAAATAAATAAATAAATAAATAAAGAGTATCACCTCTACAGGGAAAACAGCCAGAGGCTGGAAGGGAAAAAAAAGCAATATCTCAGTAAAAACTTTGATGGCCTGAAAAGAGATTGGAGAAAGACCCAGGACCAGTTAAGATAAGGTTTTGAGCATGATGGGGAACATGAATTATGTATGCATTGGTTAGCACAACTGGTGAGTTGCATTGGTTTTGCACATTTGGCAAAACCATAGCTCAGTTTTTAACTGTGTTTTTATTGCCTATGTACATAGAAAGGGAGGATAAATAATTGTAAAGTCTGAATTATTTTATTAGGCAGGGTTGTGCAAAGTTGTCACCACACTTTTAAACGTCAATGCTTTGCAAAGTGCAAAGTGGAATGTAATTTTTTTTTTTTTAAACATGAAAAGCTGCAAAGAGATGTGTGGCAACAGAAACATAAAGCCAGAAGCAAAGCAGGGAAAATAAAGTAGGTCCCTCGTTGTTTGATACTTACGGTGTTCAAAATGTCAAAAGTTGACAATGTAAATACCTAAAATATCTGATCTTTGCAATATTTTGTACCCTGTCCATTCTCCGTTTATGTTTGTGGCCCACCCATCGATATTTGTGGCCCACCCATCGATGCTCGTGGCCCTCCCTGAGCAAGAATCATAGAACCGGGTCTGCCTGGATCGCCGGTCCGTCCGGTGCTGGCCCAGTGACAGTGTGGTATTAACACTCAGGCAGCGCACGTTGCTGTAGCGGACGCCCATGTGTTCTGAGCAGGGAGGCCGTCAACATTCCTTTTACGGACGCCTTTGGTCCCCTTAATTTTCACAATTACAGCAGGCTGTGCTGTTCCCCTGCGAGAGAGAGAGAGAGGGTGACAGAGCGAGAGGGTGACCGAGCGAGAGGGAGACAGAGCGAGAGGGAGACAGACTGAGGGTGACAGAGAGAGAGGGAGACAGACTGAGGGTGACAGAGAGAGAGGAAGACAGACTGAGGGAGACAGACTGAGGGTGACAGAGAGAGGGAGACAGACTGAGGGTGACAGAGAGAGAGGGAGACAGACTGAGGGAGACAGACTGAGGGAGACAAACTGAGGGAGGGACAGACTGAGGGAGACAGACAGAAGGAGGGACAGACAGAGGGAGGGACAGACAGAGGGAGGAAGACAGAGGGAGGGACAGACAGAGGGAGGAAGACAGAGGGAGGGCAACAGAGGGAGACAGACAGGGGGAGGGAGAGAAAGGGAGGGAGACAGAGAGAGAGGGAGGGAGACAAGAGGGAGAGAGACAGAGGGAGTGAGACAAAGAGGGAGGGAGACAAAGGGAGAGAGGGAGACAGAGGGAGGGAGACAAAGAGGGAGGGAGACAAAGAGGGAGGGAGAAAAAAGAGAGAGAGAGAGCGAGAGAGAGAGAGAGAGAGAGAGAGAGAGAGAGAGAGAGAGAGAGAGAGAGAGAGAGAGTGAGACAGAGACAAAGAGAGAGACAGAGGGAGGGTGACAGACAGAGGGCGACAGACACGGAAGAGGGCAACAGAGGGAGGGAGACAGAGGGAGGGAGACAGAGGGAGAGAGACAGAGGGAGAGGTAGACAGAGGAGGAGAGAGGGATGTAGACAGGGAGAGATATGGAGGGAGACAGAGATAGACAGAGTGAGTGAGAAAGAGGGAGACAGAGAGATGGAGAGGGAGAGATGGACAGAGAGAGAGAGGGAGGGAGACAGATAGAGAGAGGGAGGGAGACAGAGAGAAAAGGAGGGAGACAGAGAGAGAAGGAGAGAGAGAGAGAGAGAGAGAGAGAGAGAGAGAGAGAGAGAGAGAGAGAGAGAGAGAGAGAGAGAGAGAGAGAGAGATGTGTGTATGCCGGGTCTGGTGGCTCAGTGGATGAAGACGGCCGCTGCCGGGTATGTGTTCAACCTCATGGTCATAGTTTTTATTGTTGCTAGCCCCATCCTCCTCCCCTACTGACCCCGCCCCCACTGGTGCGACCTTCGGCCACAAACCACACTGTAAATTTGGCCCCTGAGAGAAAGTTTGTGAGTACCCATGCTCTAGAACCACATCAACCTGATTTAGAATGTTTTGGTTTTTTCCGGCCATTTTTAGTTTTTCCCTCTGTTTTTTTGTAGTTGCCAGGTCGTCTGCTGTGGCACCTTCCAAGATTTTTCTCTTCCCCTTATGGGTTTCTTTGTTTATTTAAGCTCTTTGTCTTATTAGATTTTTTTAATGTATTTAATACTTGTGTTCAACCATGTCAGAGGATGGTGATGAAGTTAAAATTTTGCCCGCCCCTGGAAACATTTCTGCGGACGCCCATGCATGACTCCACTACTGCCATTGAGACTGAGCCAGGACACCCTACCGGCACCGAAGGCCCAGACTGGCCGCTGGTAAATTCAATGGGGAGGAATTTGCAGGTAGAGTTATCCATCAGAAATCTACATTTTGGAATGAATCCGCCAATTTCCCCATACTTGACCAGGGCTATTCAGTACTGATCATTATAAATGAGATCCCATGAAGGAGAAAAAGGATTCGTACAAGAAAATAAAATCAGTGAGAAAAGAAGCAAATAACTTCTGCATTTTCTACAATTCTTTATGATAAGCTTATTTAACTTAATATATAAACCTGTTACCTGGAGGTTCCTCACAGATCTTAGTAGCAAGTGCTTAACTTACAAAGTTGTTGTAACTGTGGCAACATAACTGTTCTAAGAGAATGGAATAAGTCAAAATGCATGAGAGTACAGTCAAATCCTTATTTGTTTATTATAATTAGCTAAACGTTGAGACATTTAAAGGAACAACTTTAGCCCAGATGCGAACAACTTTGGTAATAATGAAAGACGGGGAGAGTGCTGGACAAGCTTACTTACCAAGCTACAATGTCTGTACAGTCCTGGTCTGCCGATTACGCACATTTCTCTCCCTCTCTCTTCCATTTGTGGCATTGATAGGTCCTGCTCCTGCCTAGGGTGTAGGGGGCTTTATTCAAAGATCCTTCTGCACAGATCTGATCAACCACTTGGATGTTAGAACTCAAACCATCTTGTGCAGGTCCTATACACTGTGACTGCACTTTTTACCTCTTTTTTTCCATGAGGCTTTTGACGAGGTCCCTAAAGTGACACTTTAAAAATGATCTCAAAACATACTGAATTTCATTAATATCCTTTTGATAAAGGATGTCACTTCTCAAGGTGAAAAATATAAAGGTGGGTTAACTTGTTGATGAACGAAGCTCTGCCCCTACAGTTCAATTGCATTGTGAGGCTAAGTCATCCTTACTCACTGTATTAAGCAGTTCAGATTGATAAAGTACTTTGATCTAACTGCCAAGATTTTCTTAATCCTTAGCTTCAATTTAGACCAAGGCTAAATCAACTGACTGCAACTATTATAATCTACTGTCTTGCATGCATCTGTGGTGTTGTGTGTCATACATGGAATCAGGAACACTGCCGTGCTCCGGATTCCATGAGATGACAGTTACAACCCAGGTTGACATGATAGATGTGTTTTATCTGTCTCCATAATAAATCATCAATTAACATCCTCCTGACTCTGGAAGATACTTCATTTCACTGGCGACGATTGGAGAAGAACCGCAACTCAACCTGGAGTCCCTACCTGCATCATTACACCTCGTCTGATGCGGAGGATCACGAACTGTCCACAGCGGTGTCAGCGCTGTTTCCCCATCCACCTGAGCTTCATAACGGTGAAATCGCCATTCTTGTGAGTAAATTTGGGAAGAGGCTGAGCAATTTCAACTGAAATCTGCATTCTCCGGTGAGTCGCGCTAGTCGCGCTAATTGAGCCTGTGCGCATGCGCGTAAAAGACCCTGAACGAGACAACGCGCGAGACCAGTGCCTGAATGTGATCAGTGTCAGCGCGAGCCAAGCCTGAGCGTGACCAACGTCTACACCAATGCGAGCTGCGCGAGCCGTCCCAGTACCCATGCGTATGACGTCATAACGTCACAATTTAACGCACGGCGGCCATTTTAAGGAAAGAAACCTTCTACCTTCACGAAGATGATCGTTTTTATCAAACAAACCCACATTTCTGCATCTAAATACACTGGAATGCAACAAAATTTATAAATGAAACTTTTGAAAAACTAAAACTACAATTTAGATATCAAAAAAAAAAAAATAAATAAAATAAAATAAAATTTTTTATTCATCATAACATTTTAAATACAGTACTAACACTATAATGGAAAGTTTTTCAGCACCGCCACCATTTCTACCTAATCCAGGCGAACCTATATTAGAATGGAAGAGATGGAAAGAAGGATTTCATGCCTATATAGAAGCTATTGGAGGAGAAGACTATACTGACAAGCGTAAATTAGCCATTTTAAAACACAGTTTGGGTGCGGAAGGAAGGCATGTCTTAAGCCATTTACCTTTGCCCACGGATGGTGTATCAACTTCTGATAACACGATTGATGTTTTTGAGGAGGCAATCAAACAATTAGATAAACAATATATTAAAAAAGTCAACATAGTAGTTGCACGTCACAAGTTTTTGAGTAGGGGTCAGTTACCAAATGAATCAGTTGACTCATTCATGAACGACTTAAGAGTTTTAGCATCCAAATGCATGTATTCAACGTTTCATGATCAGATGCTGCGTGATCAAATGGTTCACAAAATTGCTGACACCAAGCTTCAAGGGAAACTTTTAGATACGGAGGATTTGACTTTAGATAAAGCATTGGATATTGCTCATCGTTTTGAGAATATGAAACTTGGAGTGAAAGAACTTGCAGAAAAAAACATTGCCGAAATCAATCTTGTGAAAAAATCTAATTTTGAAGAAAAATCTTTCAGAAACAAAAACCAACAATTCCATCAAGGGAGAGAATTTGCATGTTTTAAATGTGGTAATCCAGATCACTTAGCAAATGACAGAAAGTGTCCGGCAATTGGTCAAATGTGCAGATATTGCAGAATGAAAGGTCATTTTAGCAAAATGTGTAGGAATAAGAATAAGTTTAAGAATAGGAGTTTTAACCAAAAAAGAAGTTCAGATGAACATGTAAATGAAATTGAAGACGATTATTTAGAAGAAGAGTTTCTTTTTGCAGTGTACGAAGTCAACGCTGGTGAAAAAGATTCACCTTACTGCACCGTAAATGTTGGAGGGAAAGATATTAATGTCATGGCTGATTCTGGGGCAAAACGCACTCTCATAGGTGAAGAATGGGTGAAAGAATTTCCTGATCTAAAATTATCCCCTCCAGACGTAAAGTTACTTGGATATGGCAAAAAACCCATTGATATTCTAGGGTTCTTTACAACATCCCTTAGTTTCAAAGGTAAAACAATCAATTCAAAGGTTTATGTAGCCAAAGATGGCTCTTGTTTGTTAGGTTGGCCTCAACAGAGAGACTTAATGATAAAATTAGATCCCAATCATCCTGAACAGGTACTAGGATATTCTGATTTAGTCATGAATGTAGAGTCTGATCTCGGCTCTGAATGTGAAAGAAAATTTCCTTTGGTTTTTTCGACCACCAAATTAGGTCTTTTGAAAAACTTTGAACACAAAATCATACTAAAGGAAGATGCCGTACCAAAAGTTCACAAAGTAAGGAATGTCCCATTACATCTGAGGGATGCAGTAAAATCTGAACTTAAAAAGTTATGTGATCTAGACGTCATTGAAGAGATAGAATCCTCTGTTTGGTTATCCCCAGTCGTTGTCGCTCACAAGCCCAACGGCAAAGTAAGACTCTGTGTGGATTTGAGGGATTTAAATGGAAATGTTTGGGTAGACAGACATCCTCTCCCTAATATTAATGAAATGTTCACAAAGTTGAAAGGGGCATCAATTTTCTCCACTTTGGACTTGTCAAATGCTTATCATCAGATAGCATTACACAAAGATAGTAAGCATTTGACATCCTTCATCACATCGGAAGGTGCCTTTAGATACAAGAGGATGCCGTTTGGCCTAATATCAGCATCTTCCGTTTTTCAAAGGATCATGCATAATCTTTTTAAAGACTTTGTCAATGTCTTATATTTCCAAGATGACATTTTAATTTTTGCATCCAATCAATATGATCATTCCGAAATTCTGTATAAAGTTTTATGTGTATTACAAGAAAGTGGTCTAACACTTACGAAAGAAAAATGTAAATTTGGTGTATCCTCTGTAGACTATTTGGGTCACACCATAAGTAAAGAGGGCATTTCCCCGAAAATGAATTTGGTCAAGGCCATAGAATTAGCTCCAGACCCTGTTGACAAGGATCAGCTCAGATCATTCTTAGGGCTTGCAGAATATTATTCAAAGTTTATTCCCCTGTTTTCCGACAAGACTGTAAACATGAGAAACTTGATGAAAAAAAATGTTCAATTTATTTGGGATGACAATTGCAAAAAAGAATTCTTGTTGCTAAAAAAGAATATCATATCTGCACCTGCATTAGCAACGTTTAATACTGCTAACAGTTCACTAATTATCACTGATGCAAGTAATGTAGGTGTTGGAGCAGTATTGATGCAACGTCAAAAGGGTCAGTTAGTGGCGATTGGGTTCGCATCTCGTCCTTTGAGGGATGCTGAAAGCAAGTATTCCACACTAGAAAAGGAGGCTCTAGCTTGCTGGTGGGGGATTGAATACTTCCGGAAGTATGTGTATGGCACTGAGTTTAAGCTATGGTCTGACCATCGTCCGTTGGTGGACTTATTCACTACCAAGGGATGTGGTAAAGCAACTACAAGAATTGCCAGATGGCAGTACAAGCTTCAAGACTTTCATTTTAAAGTAGAATATATACCTGGCATTAGAAATGTCTTAGCTGACTGTTTATCTAGGTTGCCTGTGCCTGATGACAATGTTGTGAAAGAAGATAAGGATGAAGATAACGTAGTGTCTATATGTGAAGTCTCCAAAGGTTGTATTGATGAGGATGCATGGAAGTCAGCGTGTGATAATGATTCAATTATTGGTGATGTGAGCAAATTTGTAAAAACACAATGGCCTCGCAAAGAGTTGTTATCTGATGAGTTTCTCCCTTTCTTTCATGTTGCTCAAGAATTATCTGTTGTAGGGGATGTTTTGGTTAGAGGTCAACAATTAGTGGTTCCTCATGACTTACAATCCAAGATTTTAGACATGGCTCACGAAGGTCATCCTGGGATGACATCCATGAAGAGAAGGATAAGGAGCGAATTCTGGTGGCCAGCAATGGACAAATGCATAGAACGTCAGGTTAGAGACTGTCTAGATTGCTGTTTAAGTGATAAATCTCAAAAACATATTAAGTGTGAATTATTTCCCATTTCTAGACCTTCACGTGTATGGGAAAGTGTGTCATTGGATATTGCTGGTCCTTTGTCATTTAACAAAAGTGTAATGTACGCAATAATTTTGGTAGACCAATTATCTCAGTGGCCTGAGGTAAAGATAGTAACCAGTATAACATCCAGTGTTGTGATCAAGTTCTTAAACGAAGTGTTTGAAAGGGAGAGTTTTCCAGAATCAATTACTACTGACAATGGGGTGCAATTTGTATCCTCGGAGATGAAAGAGTTTATGGAGCGTCATGGTATAAGGCATAGACGCGTGTCAGTGTATTATCCGAAAAGTAACGGCATCGTGGAAAGGTGGATTAGAGTATTTAAAGAAGGTCTTCAACTTGCCTTACAAAATGGAAAAGATTACAAACAAACCATTAGCGAAATTCTGTGGTGTTATAGAAACACACCCAGGAGCATGGGAGATTTATCTCCTTTTGAAAAGATGAGAGGGAGGAGGTGTTGTTCTAACCTATCTCAACCATGGATGAAAATACTTGACTCTAGGAAATCTGTTGACATTGATTGTGCTCCTTGTGGTGGTTCTTCTCAGTTCAGTGTCAATGATTGGGTTCGTGTCAAGAAATGCAGGAATGTCAAGTCTGGTGAGTCTCGGTATTCCAAGCCTTTGATGGTCACGCGTGTAGGAAGGCAAGTTGTTGAACTTTCAGATGGAAATGTGTGGAACTTATCTAGGGTTGTTAAGGTTCCCAGATGGTTATGGCCCAAGGATGTGTTTCCAGAGCTTAAGGTTTTTTCTGGTTTGAAGTCTTCCAATAGTGCAAGTAATTGGAGGAAGTTCTCAGGTTCAACAACTCTTCATTGTTCTCCTAAAGTTAAGTCATCCTGCTCCACCAAAGACAATGTACTAGTTCATCGTGAACAAAGAAAAAGTCATGTTCCAGTATGGTCAAAAGACTATCACCTTTATAAGTAATTCAATTTGAGAAACTTATATGTTGCTTATCAGATAATAGTATTTATATATTTCTTTCTTTTCATAACTTCTTGAAATGTAATATTTGCTAGTTCTTGTTATAAAGTGATTCTTGGTGTTTTTATAAATATTTTATTACGAAGGGGAATGTGTGGTGTTGTGTGTCATACATGGAATCAGGAACACTGCCGTGCTCCGGATTCCATGAGATGACAGTTACAACCCAGGTTGACATGATAGATGTGTTTTATCTGTCTCCATAATAAATCATCAATTAACATCCTCCTGACTCTGGAAGATACTTCATTTCAGCATCCTTTACTCCTGCTACAGCATTAAAAGGCAGCGATAAAGGGGTCATTCAGAAAACTAGCTTTCCATCATCACTTTGTGATCCAAAAAAGGTAGAAATAAATCTCTAGCATCATCAATACGTTCATGCGTTTAAACTCAAATCCCAGTGGTGAGGTACTAAAGGGATTTAGCTTGAGAATCAAATATTAATTGAAAGTTATGCAGGACGTCTGCAATGTTTCTCAACCATCAATTCTTTGGACGTCATCCTTTCGGATATTCAACATGTGCAGACTGCATTGACCAAGTCTAAACATGGCAACCTGCTCAACCGTTGATCTGCCTTTTTTCTGTTTGAGATTGAAACTACAATATCAGTTTCCATTCATGACATCCAAAACTTCTCTAACTTTGGGAACATTCTTTCTGCTTTTAAGACTACCATGTCTAGACTCATTTGAGAATTCTAATTATCATCCTGTCAGTCTAAAATTAAGAAACGCTTGCCAAACAAATGCGGTCTAATTTAGAGCTCAGTGGCTCATAGGTCAACTACAGGCATCCACTCATTCTTACCTCACCCAACAAAATTCTGTCAACCAAGAGGAACTGAACAAAATTGCAAAGCAAGAAATCAGAAAAAGGTTACAGTGGGACAGTACCGCTTGTAAAAATCATCCATAAAAATGGAGGCGCTAGAGGGCGCACGAGCAAGATGGCCACACTTGCCTGAGGCTCTTGCAGCCCGGAGCGACTAATCAACATGATCCTGTCTCAGAGGTCCAAAGACGGCGCCCAAACTGTGTGCCAGTGGAGTAGATGATCCGCTGGATAGATGGAGGTGAGATAAAAGCCTCTGAACGGCGGCAAGAGGCGCATGGGAAACACACACCCAGAGGCAGGCGAGTGCTATCAAAAATGGCGGCTGCCGGAAGAGACAGATGACGCTGAAGATAAAATGCCAGACGGGAGACCTGGGATCACCACCGCAAACAGTGCTTCGGCTGCTAACATGGTAGCCCACATGGTGCGGACTGACTAGCAGTGACCGAAGGTGGAACCAATGGTCACGCTGAAGCAAAAAAGGGCAGCATGGGATGGACAGCGGCCTGGATCTCAGCACCGATAGCAAAGTGAGTACGGCTACTGCCCCTTGCGTGTGCCCGGGTGAAGTCCCAAAAGATGTACTGCCCTCGGGCCCTCACCTGAGCAATAGCAGCGAGGGGAAGAAGACATCTATATAGCGTCAGACGCTATTAATCGACAACGGCTGGGAAACCAAGGCCTCACGCTGAGCGGTGGTGGTGTGTCGTGACCAAGGCGGCTACAAATCTTAAACTGCTCCGGTGGATTTTGTGGCAGGGCCTGGAACAACTGCAAATCACTGCCAAGCAAGACGGCAAGGGCAGTCAGGTAGCATCATTTGACTGCACAGAACAGGACAAAGACGCTGGGCCCACACACAGCCCGTGAAGCAAGTGAGGCCTGCGTATTCAGGGAGGAGACTGAGCTTGGTGCGGTCCCTCCCCTGAGGCCTAGGTGGACTCTGCACTATTTCGGCAGAGTTTGGGACATGGTATTGAGATTGGCATAACTGCATGCATTGCTAAGTGATGCAATTGGTCCAGGAGAGACGGACAAGGCAAGGGAGTCGCATTTGCCTATACAGAGCAGAGCTGGGCCAACACACAGACTGTGGCACACAGGAAACAGAGGTGAGTGCGCATTCGGGGAGGGGGCAGAGATCGAAGCAGTGCCTCCCCTGCATACTTGCCTTATTCAGGCATCGCTTGAGGAGGAAAGCCGGGTACGTACCCTACTCTGCACCGAATCACTGCAGGCTAAAAACCACGCTGTGATC
Source organism: Lissotriton helveticus (assembly GCF_964261635.1). Lineage (NCBI taxonomy): Eukaryota > Metazoa > Chordata > Amphibia > Caudata > Salamandridae > Lissotriton > Lissotriton helveticus. The sequence goes on along the minus strand of NC_136061.1, from coordinate 735,860,994 downwards.
GCAATATGGGCAAAAATGACAGCAAACAAACTAAACTACAGTTTGAGGCCCGAACATCTACTCATGTGCAGAATTGTGACCTAGTGGACAACTACTCATCACCATGAAAAATAGATTTAATTCTATAGAGTCCAAAATTAACAGAACGTATGCCCGAATGGACACAATCACTCATAAGATTGATCAGCATGACGGCGTCTTAAGGATGCGGAAAACCGCATCTCCATACTCGAAGACACGGAAGTCGAACGGAAGGCGCAATTATCAGACATAGACAAATTGCTGAAAGTAATCGCGTCAAAAAAATGAAGACTTGGAATCGCGACGTAACATCAGGATCCTAGGCATTATGAAATGCACTAACACGGGAAAAAGGAAGAATATGTTGAGCGCCTTATCACAACTCTGTTTGGAAAGAGTGCATTCTCCTCAATGCTAATAATAGAAAGAGCACATTGATCACTTATTGTCCGCCCCCCGCCTGTAGCTCAACCGAGGCCAATTATCGCCAGGATATTAAATTGTGACCGCAATACTGCTTTAAGACTTGCAAGAGAACTGTCCTTTGAAGGCTCCAAAATCACGATATATCCCGATTTTACTATGGTGGTACAGGAAGCCCGCAAGAAATTTTTACCTGTTATAAAGAAGTTACATCAAGCGAACATAACATACGCCATGCTGTACCCGGCATACCTCCGCATAACACACCAGGGCAAACAGTATTTCTGCACTAACCCTCAGTGCCTGAAGAAACACAACAGGCAATCTCCTTAGTCCCAAGCACCTGGTGTAGGAAGCTGGCTCTGTATATACTATACAAAAGTAAGTTATAGTGTGCACAGAGTCCAGTGGAACCCCAAAGGTAGGCAGAGGTAATGTTAGATAGAACCTTACTCTCGATTTGTGGTAGTGTGGTCGAGCAGTAAGGCAGTATCAGAGGACCGTGTTAAGCATTTGTTGTACACACTCAGTCAGCATATTAATTCACACACTCAAAGACTGAACTTCAGACCAATTGCTTTTGTATACAAATTTTCTTTTAGTTATTTTATTTTCTAGAACCAAGCAAGCCTGGCACAGGTAAGCAATACATACTTTACAGTAGTGATGCAATTGAAATACAGTTTGAATGATAATTGTATATGCACTTTGGTTTGATTTACAGTATGGATGCAGAGAAATGCAGTACTTAGTAAATGCAGTACCTAGACTTAAATAGGCGTTTTAGTAAAATAGCAGGTAAATAACTTTTGAGATTACTATACTTACACAGAGTAGTACACCTAGATACTACTCTGGGACATTTTCTAAAAATAGGTAAGTAAAATCGTTTTTGTTAGATTATGCAAATTTAAAGAATTTTTTTAGGTTCTCAAACTCCACACTTGAACATTTTTCACAGAAAACCAGTCAATGTTATTCTATGGAGAAAAATAGTGTTATCGGTTTTGAGGTAAGTATTTGGTAGTGGGAGTTGAGGTTCTGGGGGTATACTCCGGTGTCCCCCACAGTCAATGATGCACTCTTGTTACACCCTCAGCGACACTCGGGTGGCCGTGTGCAGAGTGCTGAGGTCCAATGTTATCCAAAGGGGGATACGGGGCCTCTGATTGGTGGCTGCTGGCAAGCATGCCACTGGGTTGTGGGAGCAAAGCTCCTGGACTTTAGCTCAGGGCAAATGGGAAAACAAATTAGCACCAAAGGAGCACCCTCGGCGGCACCAGGGTGGCCAGGTGCAGGGTGCTGTTTCCACGTCAGGCGCCCTTTTGTTTTTAATAGAGAACCTCCGGTTTGTAAAGACACTGCAGGAAGGGGACGTAGGTCTTCTGGGTGCGACCACCACTTCAAGAGGTAAGTTGGGTAGTTAGGGATTGGTTAGGCACCGTCGGTTTGGGCACACAAGGCCATGGGGCGTTGGGTGCCGGGGTGCCTTTTGGGGTTGGATCTTCTGACCAGCTCCTGGTCGCTGTTAGGGGGTGATGGACTTGGCCTTTTTCCCCCGAAATTTTTCGCTTTTGCCCCCCTAATTTAGGATGTCTCCCCCATGGTAATAAACCTGTATAGGCCATGTGTGGTAGGAGTTGCCCTGTGTTAAAATGTAATGGTGTGAGCACTTGTAAATTTCCCCCCATTGTAAAATGCACCTGACTAAAATGTTCTGTGTTTAAAATGGATGCCATGGCCATGGGTTTTGCCACTGGACTGCCATAGGTCAGCGGTCTAGTTATTATTACCCAGCTACCCCTAGCTTTTGGAGGGAAAGCCTGGCACCCAGGGTGCTCAAACCCTCCCCTTGAGCCAGTTTAGGCCAGCTTTGCCAACATTCTAGAAGGTTCTGGCACTGCCTGGGACGAGGGTATAAGTAAGGGGGATGTGCCACCAGAGAGTCAGTCAGAGCTGGGACAAGAAAGAGAGGGGACCTGCTGCGAGGTGCTACCGCCACATGGGCCTGTGAGCTGGGCCCTGCACCCCAAAACACCCCCCTCTGCTGTACCCTGGGCCCCTGACAAAGGAGGGCCCCATCCCAGGTCACTGACGCTGTTTGGACCTGGAACCACATCAGCGCTGTGTGGGAGAAGCACCCAGGAGGTGAGGAGCGTGCCCCTGAGGGACTGTTGTAGGACTGTCCGCCCCCCCTTGGGAAGCTGTGGCCCCTTTGAAGCACCGCAAGGGGAAGATTGTGCCCCCAAAAGAACTGTTGCTGGCTAAGGTGCTGTGAGGCCCTTTGGAAGCGCTGGGCCCTGGGACTGTTGTGGCCCCCTAAGTGCTGTAAGGCCCTGCCTGTCAAGCGCTATAATTTTGGAGAAGCGCTGTGTGAAGTTAAGTGCTGATCTGAACTGTGCAGCTTGTGAAGCGCTATAATTTGGAAGTGCTGGAGATGTGCTAAATTCCTGCCCCCGCTGCGTAGCCTGAGAAAGGAGCTGTGGGCAGAGGGAGGAGTGGTGCGCTGTGAATAGCGCCGTTTGCTGAGGAGAATAGTGCCGTGTGGCCTGAGGGCACTGTGAGGGGAATCGAGCTGGAGGAGCCTACCCTCAGTTTGGCGCACTGTCCGCCATATAAATAATTAATTAAAATGGGAGCCTACCCCTTGTGCCGCCGATCTCACCGCCGTGGCGCGGCGCCGCCTTGAAGGGACCCCCCACTGCTGTGGGCATTGTCGCGGCGGCCCCCGGTGCCAGGAGAGGGCCGTCGAAGTGAAGAGAGCCCCGCGCTAGGCCCTGAAGCCTTCGTCACCTGCATCACGTGACGGGGGCCCGGCCACGTCATCGGCCCGCCCCCGCCAACGCCGCGCAGGGATTGGCTGCCGGCCGGCAGCCAGAGAAGAGGAGCCGACGCGAAGCCCTGGGTCCCCGTGAGGGAGGGGGACCCGGGTGAAGTACCGGTGTGGGGCCCCCGTGGTCGAGGGGGAGTCCCGATTGTGAGCGACCGGAGCGGGAGCCCACCCCGCCGGTCTGGGCCCCGGAGTGAGGGGCCGGTGGAAGAGGCGGGGCCGGGGTACACTGTTGGTGCCAGCCCCACCGGCACAGAAGAAGCGACCCAAGGGAGGAGGGAGGAAGGAGGGAGGGAGGAGGGAGGGAGGAGGGAGGCAGGAGGGAGAGAGGAGGAAGGAAGGCCAGGCAGGCTTTCCCCCGCGCGGGCCGAGTCACCGCGCTCGTCCCCGGTGGCCTCTCCGAGGCAGTGTTGAAACCCCGGGCCCTGTGAGGAAAGGAGGCCCGGGTGAGGCAAGTGTGGCCGCCCAGAGGCCGTTTTGAACTCCCGGGCCCCCGTGAAAAGGAGGGGCCCGGGTGACGCCGCAGAAAGGGGGGTCCTCGAGGCACATTGCCGGTGCCTTCCCGTCTCTGCCTCGAAACTGCAGAGGGCCCCGTTTCAGCCGCAAAGGCCTGAGTGAGGCCTTGCGGGCCCCGAGTGACCGGTGCAGGTCTAAGGAGAGCCCCGCGACGAGAGTGCTGTACATCAGGGGCCTCGAGGCACATTGTTGGTGCCTGGCCCCTACTGAAAAGGAGACCTCCCCAGAACCCCGGTGAGTGGGGCCTACGTTAGCCTGTGTGGAGGGTAGAGTGGGCAACGGGGCACAGGGTCGGTGTCCGCCCCCCCACATGACTTGCTTGGGATGGTAATCATACGCTGAACTGGGCAAGAGCCTGAATTAAGCCCCTATAGACTGGGCTGAAGGAGGAGTAATCCCCAGCTGGGGTGGGATTCTTGACACCTTGTGTTTTCACAGGACTTATGCTAATGCTGGGTTGAGGTTCAGGCCGATGGTTTCGCGCCCAGTGTTAATGCGCCTGTTGGTGGTGGGCATCCCCATGCGTTACGCTGCTGAGGCCGACTGCCCCTCTAGGGAAGTGTTAGTCAGGGAATAGATGTTTAGGATTGCCCTAATGAGATGTTTATCCCTGCACAGTGACCAGGTTATAGGAAATGTTTGATTGGTTGTGACCAGTTACTACCGTTACTGATGCCAATGTATGTTGATCTTTCACGCCTGTTAGGTGATCCTACGCTGATTCCAGGCTGTCATACAAATAAGGGTGTGGGCCCCTGCGGATGTTATTTGCCTGCCTAAGTGAGCCTAATGTACGCACTGGTAAGGTGCGCAATGTGTTGAATGCCCAGGGTATTGCTCAGGAATAATGCACCAGTGTCGATATGCTTATGGTTAAATGCCTAATGTCACAGCGTAATGTGTATGCCTAAGGTTCTATGGCATACAAGGTGCCTACTACCCTGATGAGATGGTCATCTCCCTGGCCTAAGGTGATGAGACCGATATCTAATGTTGATGTGCCCTTTTACTGCAGGTGTCCTGCCCCGGTGCTGGCCTGACGTGTCATTCCAGGCCTCTGGTTATATCCCATTGCTGATTTATTACAGGTGTTCCTGTCTGTTGAGATTTGCTGTGATGCCATGAAGTTTTCCTTTACAGGGGTTGAGTTGGAGTTAAACTGCTAAGGACGAGAGCCTGAGTTGGCCCCGCCATTGTGACCCCAGGTTTAATGACAAATGTAATCACCTTCTTTATTTCAGCCAAGGACTTACAGACTCAGCCCTTACTTCCCATGTAAATAATCCCCCCTGATACACTTGGCTCTGGTGCCAGTTGGTGCCGTGTTGTGATACCACTGTTGATGTATTTTTGCCTTACAGGTTGGAGATACTAAACTACTTACTAATTTTCCAACTCAAGCTGGTGTCCTGCCTCTTTTGTGGTGTGCCTGGTGTGTCGGCTGTGGGTACCTCGTGAGTGCTTCACATGTCCTCCGAAGTTTGGCCTGCCCGCTTGGTTCCGTGCTACCCCCCGGAGGAGTGGCAACGCCATTTCTTACAGGGGGCCCTTCTGCATTTATGCTGCAGGCGTCGGCTGGGGGCTTGAGGCAGGTCAGGAGTTGCCGGATCACGGGTCAGGATTGCCAGGGTGAGCTCCTTGTGGTGTTTGCCCACTCGAGCTCGGGTGTGGACGGCGGGAGCAGAGTGGTGCGTATTTGCGGTTTCCAGCCAAGGCCAGAGGTTTAGGATGAACAAATCCGGTGTTCACTGGAGACAAAGTCTTTGTGGATGAAGGCAGGCAGGTCCTCTGTGGTTTTCAAGGTTGCGGGCTGCAGAACACACCGGGATTTCGTAGGAGCAGGTTCGTGGGGGAGACAGGCCGGTAGTCAGTGGGCATCTTCCTCTTGTTAGCGGCTTCACTGCTGTTCGGTCCTTCTTCTTGTTTGAGGAAGCAAGGTTCAGGGGTGCCCCTAAATACAAGATTTAGGGTGTTACAAGTAGGTTAAGGCAGGGACCAATGGGTCAATTTCCTGGGGTGGGTGCACCCCCTATTATGCCACCCTCCAGTGGGAAGGGGGCATAAGCCTTTCCTTGGTTGGCTGAGTCACCCCATCCCCAAGATGGTGTGGACAGAGTTGTGCTTCACCTCACCTCCCCCAACTGAGGGGTGGAGTTGGCAGAGGTGGGCATGTCTCTCTTCCTCACTTGTTTTTCCTGCCCAAAGTGGGGGTCAGAACCAGTGGGGATCAGTGCTGAGAGCAGCAGGTGGCCTGGGGAAGCTCAAAGGTGGCAAGCCTTTGAAGCTTCCCCTTCGTGAACCCTGCCCATTCTGGGGGAGGATGCTTGGCCCCAGAGAGCAGCGGGCGCCCGACCCAGGGGTCCAGAAACATGTCTGGTGGTGGCAGCTCAAAGCAACCACTCAGCCTGGACACACGTGGTAGGCTAGTTTTCAGGGGGCATCTCTAAGATGCCCTCTGTGTGCATTTTTCATTAAATCCCACACTGGCATCAGTGTGGGTTTAATGTGCTGAGAAGTTTGATACCAAACGTACGAGTTATTTACCTTCGGTAACAATGTATCTAGAGTAGACAATTCTAGCCACAGATTCCTTCATGTAGAATTATCCGCAGGCATGAGACTGGATCTGGAAACTTTTTGCCAAAGCATCCCTGCGTGCCGGGGGGCAGGGCGGCATCAGGCGACTCCGCCCAGGTGTCGTCTGCGTACGTGACGTCAGCGAGGTCACATAAGTCCCACCCCGGCGCGCCAACATCAGTTTTCTTCGGAGAACTTTTCCGCACCACAACGCGGAGCCACCAGACAAAAAACTGTGGGAGCATGGGAACAGTGTGCGAAAGAGTAGAAAAAAGAGAATGGAGACAAATGACACCATAAGGAACAGTGTAACACTGCTGTGTCCAAAGGCAGGGGCAGAAGAAAGAACAAAGCAGAGCCCTGAGCAGCCACCCTGCCAGTACGTAGACAGCCTTCTCCCCTGCCCCCGTGGACAAGGAACATGCGTAAACAGTCATGGCACATGTAGCAGGCCTACCACCCCCATCCAGAAATAAGGAAGGGGAATTAGTTTAAGACAGACAGAAACAACAAACCTCCAAGCCACCCCAGCATACAAGGCAACCCCCCTCCCCCAAGGAACAAGGGCAAGGCATGGCCAGAGGACCCCTATTCAGAGGTTAGCAGAGGGGCCAGGACCCCTAGTAGCAAGAAGAAGGGAGGGAAGGGGACATAGATTGAACGCAAAGCCCCCCCAAACCTGGAGTAGCCAGCGGGCACAAGAGCACTGTAACCCCATCCTCCAAAGAACCAAGAGGAGGAATGAACCGCAATTAGACGGAGCCACCAGTCAAGAGCAAATGAAGGCACTCACAGGAGACACAACCCCCCACCAGGAGGCAAGTACCGAAGATAAACCCAAGGGTCCTCGCAGAATGGGGAGGAAGGGTGGGCCGTGGAAGAATCTGCGGCTAGAATCGTCTCTACCAGATACATCGTTACCGAAGGTAAGTAACTCGTACATTTGATAGAGGCTACTAGCCGCAGATTCCTTCAAGTAGAATAGACACCCTAGCAATACCCACGGGGAAGGAGGTTCTGCGAAAGGACCCCACCAGCCTGGACAGAACAGAGGGTCACACAGGGGACCAGATCTGCGGACTAGGTAAGCAACCTTGTCCCTGCCAAGCAAGAGGAACCCCCACAAGCAGAACACTACTGACCCCAAGAGGATGTAGGAGGAAGAAAGAAGACTGAAGAGGCCCGTACACTCACAGCAGAGGCCCAAAGGGCAAGGCCAGAGAGGCTGAAGCACCCCACTCCCCTACAAGGCAACAGAGCGTCCATCTAATATCAAGACAGGAAGAGGACGAAGAAGAAGCCTAGAGTGCTCAAGGAAACTAGGGAAAGGAAGGCGAGCCCCCCCCAGATGGAAGGCAACAGGCCAGCCAGAACAGCGCCAACAGTCATAAGCCGCCAGAAGCAAGAACATCCCGGGGCCCCAGGAAGACCGGGCAGGCGACGCCTGACAAGGGAGAACACAGAATCATCCCAGCCCTCAGGACAGTAGCAGGAAGGTGAGGAAATGCCCGGACACACCACTACGAGGGGCCGCGCATACGACCTCGAGCAGCAAAAATAACATACGTAAACGCCATGGAGAACCGGCACCCAAATGCAACCAGAACTCCCTAGCAGAGCGCAAGCTATGTAACAGCTACCACTACCCCTCATAGGGTACGTTAAGTCCCAAGATAAGGGAACCCTCTTTGGAAAAACTTCTGCAGCAGAGGAAAAACAAAAGAACCTCGGTGAAAGAAACCCCCGCAGAAGGCTTGTTAAGCAGCCCAAGAGAAAACAGAAGGCATAATCCAAGTCTGTGCAAACAACTCCGGCAAAAAAACACACACACAACAAGGGGCCGTCCAGCAGCCAACAACGCCATATTCCCAGCAAGGAGGACTTGAATAGCCATAAAACGCGCTCCACAGCAAGGGCAGCCGGCCCAAAGAAAAGTCCAGAACCAGCTCAACTCAGCGTTGGAGGTGGAGGTGGAGGTGGAGGTGGGGGAGGTGGAGGTGGGGGAGGTGGAGGTGGGGGAGGTGGAGGTGGAGGAGGTGGAGGTGGAGGTGGAGGAGGAGGTAGAGGTGGAGGCCCCGCCAGGAACCTCTGGATGGCGGAGTCAACCGGGGCATGGAATAACAGGCTGCCATTGAAAGGAAGATCAATCAGTGTCTCCCAAATATTTTCAGGGAACACTCTGTCCAGAAGCCAAGCATGACGACGGAGGGCAACTAAGGAAGCCATGGCCCGGCCCAGCACCTCTGAGATGTCCAGAGTGGAGTGGAGAATAAACGCCGCTAGCTCCTGGCCATCCAATGCATGATGCCGTAAGTCCACCTGAACAGTCTCTTAGAAGCTGCGGATCCCAGAGACTCAGCCGAGTCCCACAAACAAGAGGAGGCCCTAGCCAACACACTTAAGGTGTTAAGGGCCCGCAGGACAGCGCTGGTCGAGGCAAACATGTTGCACCCCCAAGAGTCCAGCCAGCGGGCCTCCCGGGACGGCAGAGTCAACAGTGGCGGCAGGGAGGGAAAAGCAGTGCGTAAAGTGGACTGGAGGCAAAGGGGTGGAGGGAAAGACACCCCGGGTCACACAGCGCCGAGAGGTGCCGGTGCAGAAGGTGCTGAGGCACTGGATTACCTGAGGCGGGGCGCCTCTAAGCCCCCATCAGGGAAGAAAAGAGCGAACCCTCAAAGGAAAGAAATATCTCCCTCCCACCAGAGCCCTGGTGGAGAACCTCCAAGATATGGTCCGCCGGGAAAAGAGCAAGCGGGTCACCCATTCGCAGAATGCCCACAGCCGTGGACACCGTGTGAGCGAGGACTGCACCCTCCTCCGTAGGGCCTGCGGTGGAGAAAGCAGATCCTCTGTGGGCGACGGCTGAAAACTAAGGCGGCCGTCCCCGAAGCCAAGTGGGGCAGGCAAAGGCCAGACCTGGAAGTCAGAAGGAACCGAAGAAGGGGGGACCTGCCGCTCCTCCGACGCACTCATCGGCCTCGGAAATGGCAGGAAGCCACCCTTCGATGATGCCGGTGAAAAAGACAACACGTGGCGGCCTGTCTCCTGGGAGGAAGACACCAGTATGTAGCCAACCTCCGGAGAAGAGGGAGAGTCCGAAGACTAATCCGTGGCACGACCCCTGAGCGGAGCTGTAGAGTCCGCCGCCCGAGGCAGGACGTCGACCCCACCCAGCACCGACAGACACCGGACAGGGCTCCTCCAAGTCACACCGCACCGGGGACTGGAGCGGAGCCGAAGTGGTCAAGGGGCGGCACCGGAACAGCACCGACTCGACCTCCATCGAGGCAGCCGCCTGCGTGGAGGAACGAGAGGGATGGGGGAGTGACTCAAAGCCCTCCGCCAGCCTCGGCCCAGGATGTGGCGGAGGTGGTCCGGTGTCCCATGTGTTGACGCCAGGGACGATTCAACTGCCGACTCACCCTCCGATGAGGCAGCCGCCCGTAGGGAGGGACGAGAGGGGCCCGGGACGGGACGAGGGGTCCCAACCTAGCCTCGACCCAGAGCAGGACGATGAGGTTCCACGACCCCTGTGGCGCCACCCGGACCAGCAGGTGCCAGCCCCGTGGCGGCGTCAGCACATTAGTCTGAAGGAGTGACCCCTAAGGGACGTGCCCCAACAGCACCACATCCTCCAAGCCTGGATCCGAACCAGTCGGCGCCGTGGCCAGAGCCGCCGGTGGTGCCGCAGAGGGCCCAACGCAAAGGCAAGGGATCCGCCGACGCCCCAGGAGGGGAAGGATGAGAAGGAGATGGCAGTGAGGCATGTAAAGCCGCCGCATGTGTGTCCATCTGGACTCTCAGCGCTCCGACACCGGGAAACGGTATATAGGAGGACGACACGCGAGGCTGCATCACCCGCGGAGGGCCCATGCCCCGGGCAGGCCGAAAACCAGCCCCCGGGGACAAACTGCAAAATTTACCCACCGGGGAGCGACGCTCTCGCGACATCGGAGAAGGGCGAGGACGACGACCACGGCCGTATCTGAAGCCGTCTGCCGGGGCTGATCGAGGAGAGGAAGCAGACCTTGAGAGACAGTGGGTTGGAGGCATGGCACACAGATGTGTGCCATGTCCACTCTTCACTTTGTTCAGCACCAAAACACGCAGCCTGCAAGGGCAGTGTGTGAGTTTAGTGGTACAGGACCTCTAAGGGTGGCACAAGAAGTGCTGCAGCCCTTAGAGTGTGGTTCTGAAAATCTGGATTCGTGTAAACGTTCTGGACTCGAGAATTAAAACTTCGTCGAAACATGACGAATTTGGTATCAAAAGACCGAGAATGACGAGTACATCATGTACATATATTTTCAGCATATTCGAGTGACGATTTCACCTTGAAATCGTCATTTGCGTTCTGAACCCTTGGCTTCCATTTATGTGTTGCCCTTTACATAGGCCTTAATCCAGTTGAATTCAATTCCACAAGGACACATACTCCTTAATCGACTTTTCCATGACTTGTGCAAGTTGGAACCATTGCCCCAGGCCGAACTCGTTAGGTCAGTTCCCCTCCCAGTGGCCGAGCAAGATAACATCTAGGCTCAACAAGCCATAAAACCATTTCAGCGCGCACACCTGCCGTATCTTGCTCACATCTGTCTTTTCTCTTTTGCTTCACTTACTTTATGATGGGGAGGTGCCTATTTTATTGGGGGTCCACTGATATCTGATGTAATGTTGGGCCTTGCCAGGTGATTTGTTATGGACAGCACGACGTGAAATATGTACATGTCATCATGACTCTGCTTTTCTTTTGTAAACCAATAACTGTAAATGACATACTACGAATTCGAAGAATGTTTGCCTGAAGCTGAATATTCTGTATAAAGAGAGCAGCCTGACTTTGTAAATTCGAGCAGTCTCCTGAGAATATACTTCCCCGTGTTGTACTTCTAGGACACTTGTTACCTTGGTTGCAGCCAATAAACTAATCTTTGACTTCACCTAGAAGACTCTGAGTTTCTGTGGTCTGGATCAGGAAGAACCCGAGGTCTCTGGGTGTACCCTGACACCGCTGGGTTACCGGTTCTGTGCCGGTTCTTAAAAACCCAGTACCTCAGTTGGCGCCCAAATTTGGGGCGATTCCAGTGGTACCAGTCAGCCAGAGGATCGTGAGGAGCTTCGTATGAAAATTCCGGAGGACGGCCAACCACCTCATCGACCCCTGCATGTCGACGTGGTCCGAAGGTCTTTGCTGCGAGGTTCCCCGCTTCCCGACGGCTACAAGGACTGCTGCCCTGGCTATCGCTCTGATTTGGACCCTTGAAGTTTGGTAGAGCGAAACACTAAGACGAGTCTTCTGGTGATGTCCTCGACATTTCAGTTAAGTATAAGTGGAGCGTCTCCCAGTCCTTAGTTGATCTTAGTTTTGGTATCCTTGGGATAAAAAGTTTTGTGTTGGTACTTGCAAGCACCAAAACCGAAGGACTCGTGTATTCACGAGAAATATCGTAATCGATAATCCTTTGAAGTTTGGAACTAGACTAGAGAGCGAAGATGCCTAGTCTTAGACTTGGAAATTTGTTTTGTCTTGGTTATAATAATAGGGACTCCCGATTGGAGGACTCATGTCCGGTTCCTCCAGTTGGAACTCCAACTTACGAGCTATATGTGAAACATGGGGTAGGCCCCATCACCTACAACGAAGTATGGATTAAATACACCAGGAAAGATGGTGTTCTAAAATGGCCCCAATATGGTAGTTTTGATTCCGAAATCTTAGACAACCTTGAAGTTAAACTCTTTAAAAAGAAAGCCCGGCCGGCGATGTTTGACTCTTTCCGCTTATGGCGTAAAGAAGCCAAACAAAAAGAAATCAAATTAGCTAAGAAAAATAAGAGAGAAGAGGGACTCTCAGTAATGCAAGCTGCTATACAGTTTAAAGATAATGAAGAAGAGCAGATGAGCGAGCAGTTGCACAGGCAACGTAAAATGGCAATAGATAAATGTTATCCAGTTTTGCCGTCTCTTCAGCAAGAGCCAGCAAAAGAGCGTGAAAAAGACCCATTAATGTCGCATTTACTAAATTCGCCACCCCCCTATGCGCAAAATGCCACGGCACCCCCGCAACCTTTAGTTGCGCAAACTACGCCTCCTGTTCTTCCACAGCACTCTCCAGCTGTTCCCCAGCTGACTCCTGTCCCTATGGTGCAGCCCGCTCCAGGCCCACCAACCACACTTGCTTCACCTGTGTTTTCTACGATTTCGCCTAATGTACCTTTTACTTCTCCTAATGCTCCCTCTACGATTTTGCCTAGTGCTCCTTCTATTTCCCCTGATACCTCTTCTGCTATCTCTGCCCCTGCTTTATCTCACCCCGTTTTTCCATCCGTTCTTCCTTCAGTTTCACCTTCCATTCGGCAGAAAATGGCCAGCACTGTTACTAACCTTCTTTTACCTCTTTTCGGGTCGCCTACTACGACCCCTAACATGGGAAGAAGACAGTTGCGAAGTCGACTGCCTGATTATCAAGAGAGAGATTCAATGAATAGTTTAGCACGGAAATGGGTCTTGGACACTGTAAAATATGATGTACAGTCTGTCATGGAAGTTTTTCATCAATGGGAAGCAGCGACACAGAGATATGTTTTCGAACAGATGTGTGTTTTTCTTTGCGAGGATTTAGAAGACAATGATCTGGAATACATCCCGCAAGAGATGTGTCGTGTACGGTTTAAGTTCGGAGAGGGTATGATTTTAGGTCCAGATGTGGAAAAAGCAGTTGAAATGTTGTTATCATATCGGAGTAAGGGAAGCAGTTCTGGGTCACCATCTGAATCTAGTACATCTAGTAGGAAAAAGGCGCGACAATACCCTATGAGAGAAGTTCCCCCACAATGGAGAGAGGGTGACACGACTGCTGTCCCACCTATCCTGCCACACTTTCAGCGTGTATGGGTACATGTCCCATGGAAGCGAGCTGAAGTTTTAGCACTTAAACAAACGTTACCTGATCCGCGTAAAAATCCTGCAGGGTATTACAAAGAGTTGTCGCAAACTGCTGGGACATGTATAATGAATTTAGCCGATATCGATATGCTATTTGGGAACGTTGTTCCACAGCCTTTATGGGGAAAGATTCCTCACACGGATCATGATCAGGAATTAGGTGACTCATGGGCTAACATTACTGCGACAGATGCCCTACAAGTAGGTGGCGCTAAGCCTGAACCTTTGATAGCAGAACTACCTGGTAAACTAATTGATTATATGAAAACGATAATGCCTGCAATACGTGTAAATTGGGATAAGTTATCTGCATGCAAGCAAAAGAAAGAAGAAACTGTTTCAGATTTCTTCACCAGATTTGAAGAAACATTTGTCGACCACAGCGGTCAAGATATGACCACAGAAGGTGGTCAGAGATTGTTTGTCGATAAATTCGTGCACAATTTGCTTCCTGAATTGTGCAAAAAGTTAAAGGATTCGGAAAGTTCTTGGGCAGTCTCGTCTTCGGCACAGATATTGGCTACTGCACAATATTACGAAAATAGAGACAAAGATGAGAAAGATGGAGTAGAAAAGAAAACTAAAGAACTAAAAACGAAGGTTTTGCTACAGCAAGCCTATCCGCCACGTGGTAGTGGTAATCAAAATAATAATGGTCAGAATCACTACCAAAACAATTTCCAGCAGCCTCAACAATATCAGAGAAACTCGCAAAGAGTCGAGTATACTCAACCACGTGTACCTGTAGGCCCCAACCAGTGTTCATATTGCAGACAAGAGGGTCATTTCAAGTATAATTGTCCTATTCTATTACAACGTGCAAATGGAGTTTCTGGTGTTAGAGGTCGTGGCAGTCAGCAAGCACCTAGAGGTAGAGGGCGTGGAAACGCCCCTCAGAACGCACGTCCCCTTCCACCACAAAACTCTCTGAACAGGTTTGATCAGCAAAATAACGTATCTGACAGAACAGCTCAATACTACGTTGATGATTACTATACAGAAGATGAGTATTTGGAGAATAATGATTGCTAGGACAGACAAAGACAAAGAGAGGGAGTTGTTTCAGTTCCAGTAGATCAGAGTGGACCATACGTTGAGGTGATTACATCAGGTGTGTCAGAGCCTTTTCTGTTGGATACTGGTGCTACAAAGAGTTCTATTATGCACTCCAAACTCCTTGGCGCACCTTTGTCTGGCAAAATGAACGTTTCTGTAGGTTTTTCCGGCGCCCCAGTTAGGAATCCGATTTCTGACCCTTTGTCTCTTTCTGTTGGTCCTTGTGAATCAGAAGCACCCCTTATTCTGACAACAGGTTGTGGTGAAAACTTGCTAGGATTGGATTTGTTAAAGAGATTGTATGCAACTTTGTACTGTTCTCCGTCAGGAGTACAACTTACTTTAGGTAAGAAAGTAGTTTCTCCCATGTATTTGTCGAGAGATGCACTTCCAGCAGAATTGTCGTTTCTCCCAGATATTCTTTGGGCCACTGGTCCTAATGATGTAGGTCTTTTAGAAATTCCACCATATGTTGTAACATTGAAAGCCAACGTTAAAATGCCACGAATTCCGCAATACAAAATTTCTAGTGAGGGTGAAAAAGCTTTACTAGCTATCGTTTACGAATTGATTAAAAAGGATGTGATTGAAGAAACACGAGGAAATGTTTGCAATAGTCCTGTTCTGCCTGTTTTAAAACGAACTGACCCTTCTAAGCCACCTGTGTACAGATTTGTGATTGACCTTAGAGAAGTGAATAAAATTGTTGTGCCACAATTTCCAGTTGTACCCGACATTACCACATTATTGACTACGATTCCAGCCTCTGCCTCTTGGTTTTCGGTGATTGACCTGAAGAATGCTTTCTTCAGTATCCCAATTGCTGAGGAGAGCAGGGATATTTTTTCCTTCAGTTTAGGAGGTCGAAGTTTCCGCTTTAAACGCGCTCCTCAGGGCTACTGTGAAAGTCCATCAATATACAGTCAAGCTCTAAAAACACAGCTTGATACGATTGTTTTACCAAAAGGTGCTACTCTTGTACAATATGTGGACGATTTGCTCATTGCTGCAGATACTAAGAAAATTTGTAAAAAGGCCACGTTGACATTATTGCGTCATCTGTGTGATTTGCATCACAAGGTGTCACTTTCCAAACTGCAATATTGCCGACAAGAAGTGACCTACCTAGGCCACCTCTTATCGAAGGAGGGAAGGAAACTGACCCCAGAAAGAATTCAGGCAATAGCGAAATTGAATGTGCCAAGAACACAGAGAGAAGTGCGTGCTTTCTTGGGCATTACATCGTACTGTAGACAGTGGATTCCAAATTTTTCGTTACTGGCCAAACCCTTGGTGGCATTAACATGTAAAAATACACCCAATCCCATTCCTTGGTCTGAAGAGTGTCAGAAAAGTTTTCTTGAATTACGCACAGCATTATGTTCGGCTCCTGTGTTAGGTACCCCCAACTACAGTAAGCCTTTCACATTGTACGTCCACGAGAAGGAGGGCTGTGCATTGTCTGTGTTGACTCAGTTATTTGGAGGTAGGCAGCGCCCATGCGCCTATTTTTCATCAACTTTGGATTTGGTAGCTAAAGCATTGCCAAGTTGTTTAAGAGCCACAGCAGCAGCAGCTGTTTCTATTCGACAGTCTGCTGGTCTAGTAATGAATAATACACTAATCGTGATGGTCCCACATGCAGTAGACACATTGTTAAATAGAACCAAGACACAGCACTTAACTAGTGCTCGACTGTCCAGTTACGAATTGACACTGCTAGCGAGTCATGTGCACATAAAAAGGTGCAGTACCTTGAATCTAGCTACGTTGTTACCAATTGCAGAGGAATCAGATGCTTTAGAACAGCACGATTGTTTTCTCGCAACAGAAGAAGAGACAAAAGGGAGAGCAGATTTATTTGACACTCCTCTTGCTGAATGTGATGGTACATTATGGGTGGATGGTTCATGCTTCAAGCTCCCAAATGGTAACGTGACTGCAGCATATGCTGTCACGACTTTGCACACAGTTGTTGAAACTGCACGAGTACCACATGGTTCAGCTCAAGCTGCAGAATTAGTTGCACTCACGAGAGCGTGTGTATTGTCGAAGGGAATGAAAGTAACTGTCTACACCGACAGCCAGTACGCGTTTGGAGTGGCTCACAGTTTTGGACGATTGTGGAGAGAACGTGGGTTCTTGACTTCGCATGGAGCTAAGATTCAGCATGGTCAGTTGGTGAATGAGCTCCTTGAATCACTGACCTTGCCTCTGCAAATGGCAATTGTGAAATGTAGTGCTCACAAGAAGGTGACTGATGATGTTGGTCGTGGGAATGCATTTGCTGACGAGATCGCTAAAGAAACGGCAAAGAATGTGGTGAGCCGAATGAATGTTGCAGGCCCTGAAAGATGGACTGGTGATGTTGGAATATGTGAGGACACGATAGAGAGTGTGAAGTCCATCCAAGCTGAGGCCACAGAGAAAGAGTTGAGCACGTGGAGAGAGAGTACAGGTAGAATGGATGCAAATGGTTGTTGGATTGAATTGACAGAGCATCAGAGATGGTTGCTACCCGATGCATATGTGCTTGCAGTGGTTACAATGGCTCATGGAATGGCTCATATCAGCGTGAAAGGGATTTGCGAGTTGTTGGCCCCAGTGTGGAAGAATTCAGGGATTCCCAAGTGTGCAGAGAATATTGTCAAGAATTGCATGGTATGTCTGAAGCACAATCCTGGTAGGGGAACCCCAACTCCAGCTGGTCATTTTGCACCTCCTACGTATCCGTTCGAGGTTTTGCAGCTAGATTTCATACACATGGAGAGGTGCAACAACTTAAAATACGTGCTCGTTGTTGTTTGTGCTTTCTCAAGATGGGTAGAAGCATATCCCCTGAAAGACAATACTGCCTTGTCCACAGCAAAAGCCCTTGCGAAAGAGTACTTCCCCAGGTTTGGAATGCCTAGAATGGTCTGGTCTGATAACGGAAGTGAATTTGTGGGCCGTGTGATGAAGAGTGTGTGAAGGGCTAGGCATTAGGCAGAAGTTCCACGCTGCAAATCACCCCCAATCAGCTGGATTAGTAGAATGTTACAATGGCACGCTTAAACTTAAATTGGCCAAAATCCAAGCGAGCACAGGTCTTAAATGGCCTGATGCTCTACCCTTAGCACTCCTATCCACCAGAATGACTGTGCATTCGCGAGTGAAACTCAGCCCTTATGAAATTGTCTTTGGCCGGCCGGCTGGCCGGCCAGCCAACATATGGGGAGTGCCTAGGCCCACGAAGTTCAGCGA
Organism: Lissotriton helveticus; assembly: GCF_964261635.1. NCBI lineage: Eukaryota > Metazoa > Chordata > Amphibia > Caudata > Salamandridae > Lissotriton > Lissotriton helveticus. The sequence continues at coordinate 735,843,380 of NC_136061.1, read as the reverse complement.
GCTAGAACACCCTGTTTTGCTTGACTATCTGTATGAATTGACGGCTAAATTGCGTGTTTTGCATCAACAGGTTAACAACACCCTGCCTCCGGTCTCTGAGACTCCGGGACACAGCATTGACCCTGGAACCTGGGTGCTGGTGCGGAATTTCCAAAGGACTAAAAACGACCAGCCCAGGTGGACGGGGCCACACCTCGTCCTTCTCTCTACCAGATCGGCAGTTCGAGTGGAAGGGAAGAAGGCCTGGATCCACGGGGTCCACTGTAAAAGGGTACCCTTACCTCTGCCCTATGACCAGAGTAAAGAACTTGATGCCGTGCCAAATACCGTCCCTTTTAATGATTCACATGTAAAAGGAACTGACTCTGAACAAGAAAACGAAAACATTTTGCACAAGGCTGTGCCACCATCCAAGCGAGTGAACATTACAGAGCCTGACCTTTTGTTCCCAGATCACACAATATCTGGGAAGCAACGGTATAATTTGAGACCGAGGAAAACAAACTAATAAAGTCATTTCTTTTGCAATTTGAGACTAAGATCCATGGACAAATAAAAAAAAAAAGATACTCTCTCTCCCCCCCCCCCCCCAGTACTATTTTTGAAAGTGCAGATCTCCCATCTAGGTAACTTGCTTATTTTTGTTTTTCGAACCGCCATCCGGGTTCCGCTGCTAGGGCCGCGGTTGATTAAAGTCTTTGGGGTGCAGCTGACGACGTTAGGTCGGTAGTTCTGGTTGGTCCAAGGGAGTTGCCCTAGACTGACGGAAGCATCCCTTAGCAGAGGCAACCTCCCACCGCAGGCAGCACTTTAGAGAGGATGGAGTTTCCCGATGTGGAGAGACCTGCCAAAGAAATGAACTTTAAGCAGAGACTGTGTAACACGATGACAAAGAAAAGTTTTATAATATTGTGTATTTTTATGCTATTCAGCGTAATGATCTTTTTGATAAGTTATGTTTTATTCTCTTTTCATGTAACATTTGCGCCCACTGCATCACCCATACCTCCTCCTACTGTTTCCTCTCATTCTTTCCACCCTCTGCCTGACCACGAATCAAATAGGAGATTGGAGTTCGTTAATAACTCCTTTGTTCAGTTGTTACACCAACACCAACTTGTAATGAACACAACTAACTGTTGGGTGTGCGGTCTTATGCCTCACACAACGGATAAAGGTACCCCCTATTTGGTCCTGCCATTTAGTCACAATGGTTCTGTATGGGCATATAGGACAATGTTCATATATGCACACGAAATCTACCCCCTATGTTCTATAACAGACAATCCTAGAAAAAGTGCTCTAGTCAAAGGTATAGTTGACATGATTAAGGAAGGTATTTCTTATGAGACTATCCCTAGAGATGAGACACTATTATACATAGGATGGAACATGACTGGGTATGGAACTACTCTAAGTGAGAAACAGCAAGCTAAGAGATCGTCCCCGATTTGGATTGTACCCCATCAGGGTCATCTATGTCTGCAAGGTAATGGCACGAATCCCAGGGCTCAGTTAGGGAAGAGTGTCTGTACTGAAACGTATATGTTTGGATCTCAGACCTCCCCTGCGTTTTTAGCAACTAAGGGTACTTATTTCATCTGCCACGATAGAGCCTATACATGGTTGCCCCCTGACTTTTCGGGCTCATGTTTTGTTTCCTTCCTGTTGCCTCCCACCTACACAGCAGCGGCAGACTACCACCGGACAAGGATAGTTAGAGGTGTCTTGAGTGAAGAGGACACTGCAGGTCAAGAATTCGGAGACTTTGCAAAGGGTTTTTTGCCGTTCTGGGGATCCATGGCTAACAGCAGAAACATAAGGCAATTGACAAGGGTAGTTGAGTCCACCGTGATAGAAACTACTGGTGCCCTTAGTAACTGGACTGCTGAGCTCCAGTCGGATCGGCTTATGACCCTTCAGAACAGGGTCGCTTTAGATGTCATCCTTGCAGACCGAGGTGGAGTATGCAGATTGATCCAATCTAGTTGCTGTATCTTCATCCCTGATAACACTCCAACAGTGTACCAGGCCATCTCCAAACTACATAAGATTTCCGAATCTATTCATGTGGATAAAGGAGATTGGTCATTGATGGGATGGGTCTGGGAACTAATATCCGCCTGGGGATGGAAAATTCTAATGGTCATTGGGATGGTCTTAGCCATTCTTTTCCTGTTCTGTCTATGCATACAGTGTGCTCCTGCAATATGGGGCCTCTGTGCTACATCATGTGTAAGGAAACCTGTGTCAAGAGATGTACTAAGTACTAGAATGATGTTACAGCAACATCTCAATGACTTTCGGAATATAGATCTGGACTCAGACTAACATGAGGATAGATTAATTGCCTATGTAAGGGCAAAAGGAGGGATTGTGGTTCTGAAAATCTGGATTCGTGTAAACGTTCTGGACTCGAGATTTAAAACTTCGTCGAAACATGACGAATTTGGTATCAAAAGACCGAGAATGACGTGTACATCATGTACATATATTTTCAGCATATTCGAGTGACGATTTCACCTCGAAATCGTCATTTGCATTCTGAACCCTTGGCTTCCATTTATGTGTTGCCCTTTACATAGGCCTTAATCCAGTTGAATTCAATTCCACAAGGACACATACTCCTTAATCGACTTTTCCATGACCTGTGCAAGTTGGAACCATTGCCCCAGGCCGAACTCGTTAGGTCAGTTCCCCTCCCAGTGGCCGAGCAAGATAACATCTAGGCTCAACAAGCCATAAAACCATTTCAGCGCGCACACCTGCCGTATCTTGCTCACATGTCTTTTCTCTTTTGCTTCACTTACTTTATGATGGGGAGGTGCCTGTTTTATGGGGGGTCCACTGATATCTGATGTAATGTTGGGCCTTGCCAGGTGATTTGTTATGGACAGCACAACGTGAAATATGTACATGTCATCATGACTCTGCTTTTCTTTTGTAAACCAATAACTGTAAATGACATACTACGAATTCGAAGAATGTTTGCCTGAAGCTGAATATTCTGTATAAAGAGAGAAGCCTGACTTTGTAAATTCGAGCAGTCTCCTGAGAATATACTTCCCCGTGTTGTACTTCTAGGACACTTGTTACCTTGGTTGCAGCCAATAAACTAATCTTTGACTTCACCTAGAAGACTGAGTTTCTGTGGTCTGGATCAGGAAGAACCCGAGGTCTCTGGGTGTACCCTGACACCGCTGGGTTACCGGTTCTGTGCCGGTTCTTAAAAACCCAGTCCCTTAAGAGGCCTTCTCTGGTCACTGTGCCCTAGGTACCTGTGGTACAATTTACCAGGGGCGGACCTGTGGCCAGAGATGTCAATCTGGTTTAGGCTTCAATGCAGTTTTAGGGAAAGAACATAGGCCCTGGGTACCTGATTAGCAGGAGCCCAGGTCACACTCAGTCAAAGTACATCAGCAATTCAGCAAATAGTGGGGGCAACCATGCAGAAAGAGGGCACTTTCTAATATCTAGCAGATGCTTACGATCGCCCTAGTCGATGTCAAACCAAGATTGACAGCAAAAAGGACATTTGGAAATGGATTAAGCAACAGAAGACCGCAAATGACACCTACACACGACATAGCGTAGGCACACAAGATACCACGGACCAAGCTGGGACGCTTTGGGAAACAAAAAGAGGCAGGACGGTGACTTGTCATACAACCCATGACAACTGAATAAGCACGCATACAGCCATGCACGAATGAGACAACAAAGATTGCTCGGGCACCCTCGCACTGGCGAGGAAGAACTGATGGGCCCTCCTGTAAGACCCCTAAAGGACACCCCTCACTTAATCAGGTATTCTTGTTCTAGCATGCGCAGTTCTTTGTCTTCCTTTGTTTTTTTCCTCTTCTTCTTTCTTGGCTTTTTGTTATGCAGATGTTCATGATAGCACCAGAAGGGACAGGACATTGCAGCCCAAGCGGCTGGCGGACTATTTGTGATCAAAGGCTCTGGCCCGTACCCTAGCCATTCAATTATGTACCAGTCGCAGATGGCTGCGGTGATGTAGTTCTGCAGTTTCATCGGGGTGGGAGGGGAGGGTGTGCTTACTACGACAAGTTTTGAATGCTGTTGTGGGAGAGGTGAGGGGAGGGGGTATCGCACTCGAGAGCAGGAACAGTCATGATAGTAGACCAACAAGGACAGCTAATCTGCAGTGGGGTAGAGAACATGACATCCTTGCATTAAATCCAATCAAAATGCACAGATATAATGGGAAGTTCAGTCCCGCCCACTGTAACTTTTTAACATGGAACATCCGTGGTTTGGGTAATCCGTGCTAGCGACGACCCATATTAGCTTACTTAGACAGGCACCATATACACTGCACTATGCTCCAGGAAACCTACTTCAGTCCCTCTGCTCAGACTAAATTTGTATCTTGATGGGCAGCACATCGGAGCTTTGCCACCTACTCCTCATATGCACGGGGAATAGCCATCCTGATAAAGAAAGGTGTACCCTACGTAGCACTGGGATCTGTGCAAGACCCACAAGGATGATACTGTTTATGTGGGGCAAACTAGTGTCGCAATGGATAACCTTGGTGTGTTGCTATGGACCCAACACGGACGATTCTAAACTTTTTAGGACGTTTTGAGGGGAAAAGTGTAGACATAGGGTCCACTCTTATTGTAGATGGGGTGGGGGGCTACAACACAACGTTAGATCCCTGGGTGGATACATCAAATCCCCAGGCTCATCAATACACCAGTGCCAAACTGAGCAACATAAATAAATGTCACGAGTTGCTAGACACTTGGCGCACCCTACATCATGGAGGCAGGGAGGGTACATGCTACTCTTCAGTACATTCTTTGTGGTCACAAATAGATTATTGCCTGATTTCTAAAGGAGTAATACCATGGATGATGCAGGTACACCACCACCACCAGTTTTGCAGCTTGAAGACTTTCTGGATTCACTATGCTATGCATTATTCCCCTATTTAGTGGTTGGGTCCGGAATTGTAGTCTTTTTCTTCTTTTTTTTGTGGCCCATGTGGGCGTTGACCGACATACCACCATTTGGTGTCCTTCGTGACGTCGAGACGCTTCCTCCGGAAGCTCCCGCCTTTGGTTGCCAACTTCGGATTCTTTTTTCTTGTCTTGTATTATTCTTGTTTTTCCTCTTATCTTTTGAAAGTCTTTTTCCAGTTTTAATCCCTTTCCTCCGTTCTCATCTTTCTGGCAGGGGAGGGGGACGGAGGCAGGGGAGGAGGACAGAGGCTGGGGGGGGGGGGGAGGTTCGCTAGTGAATCCAGAAATTCTTCAAGCTGCAAAACAACACCAACAGGTAAGAAACTATACGTTTTGCAGCGTGAATCTTTCTGGATTCACCATGCTGTACATAGACTTTGTAGCGGTTTGTCCTTGTGGTGGCTGGGTAGAAGATGAGCTCTGGTTACTGAATATGTGTTGTAAGACCTTCTGTCCCACTTGCGCTTTTTTGTGTATTTGGATATCTACGCAGTAGTGCTTGGTGAACGTGTGCACTGAAGACCATGTTGCTGCTTGGCAAATGTCTTGAATTGGTGTGTTAGATAAACACTCAATTGTTTCTCCTTTCTTCCTTCTTGAGTGAGCATGAGCAGCTCCTTGTAACAGTTGCCCTGCTGGTTTGTGGCATAGTTGTATGGTTTGTGCAATCCACCGTGCAATGGTATTTTTGGTAACTGGTCGTCCCAAAAAACAGCTGGCAAAGGAAACAAAGAACTGCTTTGTCTTTCTGCAATCCTTTGTCCTCTATATATAGTGCATTACAGCCCTCCTGGCGTCCAGTGTATGTAGCGCCTTTTCTGTGCTTGTGGTTGGTTTTTGAAAAAACTAGGTATTTGGATTGTTTGGTTGAGGTGGGTCTGTTCTCATTACAATCCTATCACTGTGTATAAGCAGGCAGGGCTCTTGAAGTGTTAGTGCTTGCAACTCACTAACTCTTCATAGTGATGTGATAACCACTATGAAGGCTGTCTTTAGCGTGAACATGTGCAGTGTAGCCTTGTGAATAGGCTCAAATGGTGCCTTCATCAAGTGAGTTAGCACTACGTTGAGGTTCCATGCTGGTGCTGGCATTCTGTTTGGAGGTGAGACTCTTTGCTCCTTTCAGAAATATTTTTACTACTTGGGAGGTGAAGAAACCTTTCCCTGTTTCTTCTCTTGTGTTAGCCACGATCGTTGCTAAGTGCACCCTTAGGGATGTGTAGCTTAGTTTACTTTTTAGCAGATGTGTTAATATTTTAGTACTGTTGATTCCCTTGTGATTTTCCTTGGCAGTTTCTCACTAATGCACCATTCAGGGAATCTTTTCCACTTTGCTACGTAGCACTTTCTTGTGGTAGGTCTTTTTGCCTCCCTGAGCACTGCCATTGTGCTTGCCTGTAGTTTGAGTTGTGCAAACTCTAGGTCTCCAGGAGCCATGCCGCTAGGCTTAGGCTCTCTGGCTCTGGGTGTAGCACCCTTCTGTTCTGCATTGTTAACTGGTCCCTTCTTCTTGGGAATCTGTGTGCTGGTGCTTGCGCCATTTCCACTATTTGTGAGAACCAGGACTGTCTGGCCCACTGAGGTGCTATTACTATCAGCGACATGTTGCTGATCTTGCATTTGCGGAGTACCCTGTGTATCAGTGGTATCGGGGGGAAAAGCGTATGCAAATGTCTTTGACCAACTTGTCCATAGCGCATTCCCTTGTGACCGATGGTCTGGTTGTCTGGATGCGAAGTGTTGGCATTTTGCATTTTGGTGTGTTGCAAATAGGTCTAATTGTGGTGAACCCAACTTCTGGAACACTTTCTGTATTTCCTGTTGGTTGATCTCTACTCGTGGGATGCGGACATCTGCCTGCTGAGCATGTCTGCTTCCACATTGTCCTTCCCTGGGAGATGTATTGCTAGTAGGTCTATTTTTAGTGGAATGGCCCATGTTCATATTTCCTGTGCTAGCCCCGATAGTGCTACTGATGGTGTTCCTCCTTGTTTGTTGATGTAGAACATGGTGGTTGTGTCGTCCGTTTGGATCAACACCCTGTTTCCGTACAGCTCTTCTGAAAGGCTTTTAAGGCTAGGAATGCAGTTTTTAGTTCTAGGTAGTTGATGTGCTTGACCGCATACTGCTACGACCATAGCCCATTCACCTCGAGTTTGTTCATGTGCGCACCCCACCCCAGCTGGGAGGCGTCTGTTGTGATGGTCACTGTTGAAGTTGGTTGTGTAAATGGTTTCCCCTGTGATATGTTTTCCTTGTTCCACCACGCTATTGCCTGATGCACTGCGTGTGTGACAACCACTAGATCTTCCCAACTCCCTGTTGCCTGTGACCATTGCTGCTGTATCCATTCCTGGAATGGTCTCTCATGTGAAGTCAAATATTTTCGGCTAGGTGAAATGCATGACGCCATCATTCCCATTAGCTTGCTCACCGTCCTCACTGTCAGAACTTGCCCCTTGCGGTAAAGAGGTGTTTTCTTCAGTATCGCCAATGTTCTTTTCCTCCTGGGGAACACTTTGGCCCTTATGGTGTTGATCTCCGCACTTAAGAATATCTTGATCTGCTCCGGCTCGGTTGGCAATTTTTTCCAAATGGATTGAGAAACCCAGTTGGGTCGGTGTTTTTATGACCTGCTGGATGTGTTGATTGCAGTGGCTGTACGAACTTGCCCTTACAAGCTAGGGGTATACGTGTATACCTTGCCTTCGTAGGTGCGCTGCGACTGCTGCTAGGCATTTTGTAAACACCCTTTGTGCGGATTTGAGCCCAAATGGCAGTACTGTGAACTGGTAGTGAGTTTGGTTGATCACAAACCTTAGTAGACATTTTTGCTTGTGGTTGAGGGGGATGTGTAAGTACGCATTCTTTAAATCTATAGTATGTAATCCCCTTATTGTATTTGTGGTATTACTTCTTGTAGGGAAGTCATTTTGAATCTTTGAGTCCTTATGAATTTGTTCAAGAACCTTAGATCTAGAATAGGTCTTAGTGTTTCGTCCACCTTTGGCATGAGGAAGTAAGTGGAGTAAACCCCCTGGTTTCTTTGGTTGTGCGGTACTAACTATCGCCTCCTTGCTGAGCAGTTCCTCCGCTTCTAGTCGCAAGAGCGAAAGTTCCTTTGCTGAGTGTGCCTTGTTTATTGGTTTCCTGTTTGGAGGTTGTTTTTCTAGCTCTATACAGTATCCGTATTGTATGATGTTTAGTATTCATTTGTCTGTTGTGACCTTCCGCCACTCCTGGATGAAGTCTTATTCTGCCTCCTACTGGTGTTGTGTGTTCGAGGTACTGTTTGTTGTGGAACGCCCGGTTTTTGTTTTTCTGTATGTCCTTCTGTGCACCCAGAGGTGTTGCTAGGGTGGGTGTTTGCTTTATGGCAAAATCAATGGGGGTAGGCTGCTGGCCTCCTCTCTGTGCCTGCCCTCGCCTGTTTGAGCACCCTCAAAAGGACTGGCCCTGGGGCTGGTACTGCCAGTTCTGCTGCTGCTGTCCCTGCCGTTGCTGGCCTTGATTGTATTCCTTGATAGCTTTGTTGGAACGTTTGGTGCAATGTAGTAGGCACGCTGCCACGCCTACCACCTGGCCTTCTCACGGGTGTACCCCTTCTCATTCCTCTGAACAGCAGCGCTCCCATGGACCTTGCTGTCTCTTTTTGAGCTGGTTTAACTTGTCGTCAACTGGTGTGCCAAACAGTTGCTCTCCATTAAAGGGTGTGTTCAGGATGTTGTTCTGCACCTCCGACTTGAAGCCTGAAATTCTAAGCCATGCGTGTCTTCTCTCAGTCACTCAGATCATTATCTGTCTGCTGGACGTGTCTGCCGCATTCAAGGCCAATTTTAAACATGTATTCGCCATGTTTTTGCCCTCTTCTACCGGGTGAGCTGCCTTTTGTTGCTACTGGTCTGGTAGATGCTTTAGGAGTTGCCCCACTACCTCCCGGTGCTGGTATGTGGGCCTGTTGATTAGGGCATTGGAATTTGCGATGTGCCATTGAATTGCCGCAATCCGCTCTGCTTTCCTCCCTACGAGGTCCATCCTTCTACTCCTTGTCTGGAGGTGGTCCGGCATTTGTGGGTACATTGGCCCTTTTCCTAGCCGTTGCTGTGATTATGGAATTGGCTGGCACTGACCCCTAGATGTATGCAGGGTCTTTTGAGAAATGCTTATACTTCTTCTCCGTTCTTGGAGTCACTACTTTGCATACTGCTGCTTCTTTAAAAGCATCCCTAGCCTGGTCCAGCACACTAGGGAGCATGGGCAGGAACTGGCTCCAAGTTTGTTGAGGCAGCAGAGTTTCCAGGAGGAAACAGCCTTGGGCTTCTCCTCCTCAAGTTTTACCCCAATCACTAGATGGTGGTATAATGCACAGCATAGTTGTGAGTCAGCCTGAGTTGTGCTTCCTGACAGAGACTTGGCTGAAACCACACTCGGTCCCTTCAATCAGTCTGGGTATACCAGAGGGATTTAAAATGGTGAGGCTAGACAGACCTGTTAAAACTGGAGGCGGTATCGCCATTATTTACAAAAGTGGGATCAATGTTTCCATATTGAATCAAAAGAGCACTGCCAGTATGGAAGTAATGGTCTTTAGGATCAATACTCCCTCAAAGGCCTGCTGGAAAGGGTCACTGGTCTACCATCCACCGGGCCCAAGTGCTAATTTTGCCATCTCATTGGTCGAAGTACTGGCCCCGCACAATAAATCCGGAAACGATTTTTTATTGTTAGGGGATTTTAATGTGCACAGTGATCTACCGGACAATCCTGAGACTCAGTCCTTAATAGCCGATCTATCCCTATTAGGACTAATACAGAATAACAAGGGTCCTACTCACTCAGCTGGCAATACACTGCATATGATCTTCTCCAACTCCTCCAAGATTGTATGCAGTCCTCCCATGCAGGTGAACTGGTCCGACCATTTTGTTATGGAATTCTCCATACTTGAAATGGTTAAATCCAGTAAACGGTCCCCATCTCTACCTTTTTTCGCGTAGACAGTGGTACAAATTGTCATTAGGTACTTTCCATGAGGCATTCATTGGACCCCAAATTGCAGTCTCTGATAACATCGAGTTGGCCTTATCTAAGTATAATCTTGCCATTTCCACCGCGGTCGACTCCATAGCTCCCATGAAATCATGTAGGCGGCGTCCCGCACTATGTCAAGAAGTCTGGTACACTGACCAACTACGCTCCCACAAACAGGCATGCAGAAAGTTATAAAAGGCCTGGAGAAAATCTCATTCTGAGGAAGATAAAAACAGCTACTACACCGCCCTGACCACATATCACAAAAATATCAGATTGGCCCGGAAAAAACATATTGCCTCACAATTAACCGAGGCGGGCAATTCCTCTAAGGTTTTGTATCGGATCCTACAATCTTTCACTAAACCTACGGCTTGTGAGAGTCTTGATCTGTCCTCACAACAATTATGTGAGGACATCTCTCTATTTTTTACCAACAAGATAGAGAGGATCTATGATAAAATCATTAGGACGAGCAATCCTATGAGCTGCCCTTTGGTGCCACCACAGAATCTTAAGGCCACCAATTCCATCCTGCTTACTTTGTTTCCGGCAGCCAGTCTAGGTGATGTAGAGGCACTAATTGGTCACATCAAGACTGGATTCCCTTCAGACCTTATTCCTGCTAGAGTTGTTCCATCTTTGGGCAAGTCACTCGGCCCCATGATCCAGTCCCTTGTAAACCTCTCTCTCGGAGGGCTAGGTACCACAGGAGTGGAAGATGGCCCTGGTGAGACCCATCCATAGGAACTCCAGTTTCTCTTGGACTGAACTATCTAACCTCCGACCCATATCTCTTCTTCCGTAACGGAAAAACACGTTAACACTTATTTGTCGAACTTTATTGAGCTAACTGGAGGTCTGGATTACTCTCAGTCCGGATTCAGGTCGAACTATAGCACCGAATCAGCGCTTCTTGCGGTGACTGATCACATCAGAATGTCCCAGGAAAAAGGGGAATTCTATGATTCTGGTGCTGTTGGACCTGTCCGCAGCGCTCGACACGATATCTTGCTCAGTCGCTTGAAGGAGGTGGGGCTCGGGGGTTCGACGCCGTCCTGGATGAGGAGCTTTCTATCTGGCCGCACACAGAGTGTCAGTATGGGCTCTTTCCGTTCTGCACCTCTGGAGCGTACCAAGGGGGTGCCACAGAGCTCGTGTTTGAGTCCCACACTTTTCAACATATACGTGGCCCCCCTGGCCGGCCTCATGAGATCATACGGATTCATTCCTGTGTCGTACGCTGATGACACTCAGCTCCTCTTCCCATTTAAGACACTGACCAGGGCAGTTAAACAGTCCTTTTCAGAGGGTATGAGAGCTGTATCGCAATGGATGGCCTCGAATTTCCTGCAGTGCAATGTAGGAAAAACAGAGGTGATGCTTTTTGGGGAGGCCACAATGTTGTGGACCCCGGTTGGTGGCCATTAGACCTGGGCCCCGTCCCCAGCCCCAAGCAGGTGGTGAAAAACCTGGGTGTCCGCCTGGATCAAGGTCTATCTTTAAAAGAGCACGTAAATCAAACAGCCGGGTCCTGTTTTCACGTAATTGGACTACTCCTAAGAGTGTTTCCTTTATTACCGGACTTCACTCGAAAAACCCTCGTTCAGGCCCTGGTGCTCAGTCTCCTGGACTATTGTAATGGGTTACTGATATCAGTAAACGACAGCTTACTCAGCAGGCTCCAGGTGGTTCAAAATACTGCCGCAAGGTCAGTCCTGAATGCCCCACCTAGATCCCCATCACGCCCCTTGCTGGAAAAGCTTCAATGGCTGCCGATCCACCAACAGATCAAATTCAAAACTTGCTGTGTTATCCACAAGGGTATACACAGCTTGGGCCCCCCGTATCTGGCGGAGAAGTTAGTTCCTTATAATCCAGTACGTGCTCTCCGCTCCAGTAATCAGTCCCTACTTCAAATTATCCCCATTAGAAGGGCAAGACTGTGTGGAAAGGCTCTTTCCTACCTGGGCCCCTGCCTCTGGAACAAACTCCCTGCTACCCTCAGGCTTTGTACAGATCATCTTGCATTTAGGAAACTGTTAAAAACGTTCTTGTTTCAAACTTAGCACCCCCTCTAGATCTTAAGAGCATTGGCATTCTATCTGTCAGTTGGCGCAGAGATACTGCTCCGGGAGTAGATTCTAGCGTTATACAAACTTATAAATAAATAGTGAATCCAGAAAGATTCACGCTGCAAAACTATGGCCGCACGCTGGAGGCTTTGACGGAGTCCTTTATGAGATGGATCTCTACACCTCTATCATTGGCAGGACGCATCTCCCTGACTAAGATGGTAATCCTCCCGAAATTACTTTACCTATTCATAAACATTTCTTATGGACCCAGCAAGAATTTTTTCAAAATCCTCAGGGCCCAACTGAGCCAGCAGATATGGGGAGCGAAACAATCCAGGCTGAAGTGGGAACTCCTGACCCAGCCCCTTGCGTGGGGAGGATTTGAGGCACCCGACATTGAGCTATATTTTCAGTGCGCCCAAGCACACTTTGCGGCATACTGGATTAAACCGCTACCATGTATGCCACATTTAGCGGTGGAACAGGGATACAGGGCTTCCGTTCTGATCACAGCATTGTTTGGGCTCTTCCTCCAAACGGTATGGGGGTAAGAATCCAACGATAGAATGCACAAACAAAGCATGGCAAAATATTGGCAATTGCTTGCAAACACCAATGTTATATTCCCCAAAGATGAGAATGCAATATCATCCAGGTCTCCCGGTTACACATGAGGTGAGGTGAAGGCAGATGCTAAGAAGGACAGGGAAACTGACATGGGGAGATTTATGCGAGATTTGGAATTTCTGCACTTGTGAAGGGTTTTTCGGAGAACGACAGCGAATCCCCATGGAACTGTTCCTATATGTCCCCCTACACCAGGACGTAAAAACTGCTATCCTCTACTTCACTGCTGAGCCTGTGATATTGGCCTGGTTACACGCACTACTGCAAAGCTCTGCACCCACGCACGTGGTATCTATGCTATACCGCACAACCCAGGTAAAGAGCCCTGATCAGGGTTGGAGCTCGCGGGCCTGCTGGGCTGAGGACCTGGGGGAACACCCTTAGCGATGACCAATGGACATACTGCTGCCAACAGACTGGGAACGTGTCGGCAAGTAGTAGGTTGCACATCATACACTTTAAATATTTACATCGCATATACTATACCCCGACCACACCATCGACTCCAGCTACGAGAGAACGACCGCTGTGATAGATGTGGTAGAGATGGAGCAGGATTTTTACATCTGCCGCGGGATTGGGAACCCATTCAAAGATATTGGCAGCGGTGCTGGGGGCCCTAGTACAGATGATAGGCTCCACCATCCTGGACACCCCACTGGTAGCAGTGCTAGGCTACATGGCGGAGATAGAAGCTTCAGTTAGGAAATATGTGTCATTGGAACAGCTGCTGGCCAGACGTAGAATAGCCTGCAGGTGGGGAAGCGGAAGGGCACCTAACTTTAAGGAATGGCTGCATGATCTTATATATTGTCAAGTCCAGCTACTAGCATACTCAGAATTAATGCGGATTCTCCCCGGCCGCGAGACATAGGTCATCCGTTGCGGACCGATCTTGCTGAATACCAAACCGACCCGGATACACCAGGGCAGGCCTGCTAGGGGAAATCCTCACATTTGGAAATGGTGGCAGGGGGGGGGGGGGGACATTGAGGTGGGGGGGGGGGTGCCAGTTTAGGAGGAAAAAGACCCTTTAGAACAGTAACGATGTTAAGGATGACTCGCATGAATTTAAGAGGCAATTGGAGGGGCAAACACGTTGGAAGTAGTGAACCGTTGGTAATGATGCAAAAAGTACTTGCCTGTTTGAATGCTATATGATTATCTGAGAAATATCCTACTGCATAGGATTTGAAGAATGTGCAGGACTGTGCTCTGTAACAGAAATTATTCGATGTTTATGCTGTCCTGTTTATTGTACCAATATATTGGAACACAATAACAAACAGATAAAAAATAAAATCATCTATAAAAATGTTTTTAGAATAATGTTAACCGCATGCGCGCTGCGGCTATTTTCGCGCTGCGCGGCTTTTTTCTAAAAGCCGCGTTACATGACGAGCCCAGCTAGTCATCAGCGTGCGAGCGGCGCAACGGATGACACGCTGAGCTCGTCATCTGCGCCGAAGTGGTTAAACAACTTAACATGTAACGTTTTATCTAAAAGAAGTGAACAGAAACATTTAAATAATGAAACTTTATTTGAATGAAAAAGCATACAATAATTTAAGTAACAAGGAATGAACAATACTCATTTTTTTTCACCCAACATTACTGAAGTCCAACAATTCTCTCCACAGCTGCGTAACACCTGGAACAAGCCATTATCTTGAACAACATCTTGGAATTTTCAGTTGACCAACAAGGCAAATATGGTGGCCCCCAATACAAATGGTGTAGTGATGCTTCTTATCTCACTGTCACTTTATTCTATATATTTTTTTTTACTTCAGCTGCAGAAATTCAAATCTGTGATTCACAAAATCTTTGTTGCGTTTCAAACTATTACCCATTATATTCTGGCTTGACTTTCCAATTTATTTTTTATTACACTAAAGTTGTGGCCTTTTAAATAAGTGTAATAGGGGTGCTCTATTTGGCAAAGCATGCCTCTGCACTACAATGTGTTCTAGTGCTTGTACTGTGCACTCCTTGCTTGTACGCAGTAGTGTAATGTGGCACCCAACATCAATTTTGAAACTGTTCAGTCCAAAATCATTTAGAAATGTTTTAACTGATGATCTGAGAATTGGAAGGCATGTAAGAAATACAGACCAAAATATTATACGAATTTAGCTTGAAAGCTTACATTAACAATCGGTATTTACTTTCCTAAGAACGTTTTCAGTATTTGTAGGGCCTGGTGACCACCAAGATCAGCATTCATTTATTGTGCAGGGCAAGTGCTTAAAACAAAAATAAGATCTTCTACTAACCCTCAAGAGCTTGCAATTTTTTCCTAAGTTTCACAGTCTCAACCACTAGCTAGATCTACTAGCCAATGTTTTTTTTTAGCACATTAGATCAGCCAATCACTGTCATTTAATCAAGTGCCAATCACAGCAGTGTCAAATGTTTAAAACACTTGAAAGGCCATATACATGAGGTAATTTAGTCAAGCTTCAACTGCCCTGCCCATTATCTTAATCTGGTGAATTTAGCTCACTGTTCAGATTACTACTATAGTTTATCCAATCACGTCGTGTAACACCTACCATGCTTTTCAGATTCACCTGTAAATGGCTGCACTCTAGTCTAGAGGCTTAAACTAGCTAATGCTGCAGCAGTACGTTGCAGACACGCACAAATATTGAGACACCTCAACTAGAAAACCACTGTCTATACTAGCTTTTTTTCCACCCAGTAGGTGTTCATGACCATGCTTATATGACAATAATATCAGTGTCAGGTTTCACTTGGATGTTTTACAAACGTTTCACAATTAGACACTGCAGATACCAGCAGACCAGTAAACCTGCCTGAAAAAAAACCTCCTATTTTCTTTAGTCAATCTGCTTGCTAAACAGACAACTGTTTTTTTCATGTAAAAAATTAAGCTAACACTTCACAGGATGAGTCCGTACTAGAGAGGTTTCAGACGGCAATCTAAAACACTGTAGCTGGTTCATACAGCACTGATCTCCTGCTTACATTTCTTTCAGGTATAGCATCCACTGATGCCTCTTTAAAGTTAGGACACTTTCAAAGGGCCTTTCTTTCACAAGCATGTATACGCATCCCTGTTGCTCCACATAAAATGCCAAACATGTTGCCTTATGGGAATGCCTGACAACAGTTATTGATAGGTTAACAGCAAACGGAGCGCTTCGATGCAAAAATGCATAGCAATTATTGTCAACTTATTAGGCATACACAAAAAAAGACTGCAAGGTTAGTACTAGACATTCGACGTGTTAAGACTCAGATATTTGAGTGGTTTGGGCAAAAGAAAGATGCAAAATAAGCACCACTATTTCAAGGACAAAAGCGGGCCCAAAGGTTTTTCAGCTCGGTACAGCTACACAATGTACGATGGTCCCAGTGAACCCTTGCTACTAAACCGATTTGATGCACACGCAATATATCCAAAAATATATTGTTTGCAACAGAACTTAATCTAAAATTACAAATCTATAATAAAAAGTGCATACAGATGCACACGCAATATGCTGAAGTCGTTTCTTTCATCTGGTGTTTAGAGATACCCATGTTAGCAAAAATATCAGGTTTGCGTAATTGGATTATTTCAAGATGTAAAACATAAAAAATGACTGGGAAATGGATGATCACTAAAATGAAAACTTCATTTGGTTTAGCTGTAGGGCTTTGGAAGGTGAACATGCTAGTCTCAAGTAATAAAATTGGAAATATCCAGCAAGCATGAATCAAACGGTGGGCTGAACATCATCAAAAAGCTCCTTACAAAGCTTTCTTAGAGATGGTTAATTTCACAACAAAGGCTCCAACAGAAAGTAGCAAACACTGAAGCACAAATACTACATACACTAGCCTGGTGTACTTAGGTTATGTGATGAAGGGATTAGATCGATTCATCAAACAACTGAACAATACGATCTACAAACAGACCAGATATCGCCATACATCAGCATTAGTGTTTGTATGGACTACAAAAAGAGGAAAGCAAAATAAGTCTCTTTGAAGCAATATCATTTCTTGTGTATTTTCCACAAACAAGTAGAGGTGCTAACTGAAACAAATTACATATAAGCTGACCTCCGTCCCATCAATGTTTCGTTCACCGATACCAGGGTTTTTAATTATAGGTCACATATACCATTAGGGCAATTCACAGTCGCAATATGGGGGTAATGTGCAGAAGATAAGTTTGAAAGTAGAAGAAAGGTAACTTTAAAGAGAAACAGTTTAAACAAATCGGAAAAGGTAACGGAATGGCTGTCAGCTGTTCGAGGCATTATTTACTCCAAGTTGGGTGTCTCAAATGAGATGTGTAAACCAGCCACTGTAAAAGTTACTGTTTCAGTAGTAAATAAATTTCGCTTTTACTCACCCCTATGTATGCCACATTCAAATAGTTTGGAAAAGTTACCATTTACAATAAAGGTATTAGTGGAAACACACATCTCAAAATTAGCCCTGGGCTTCTTGAGCATATAAAAGAATTTTAGAAGCTCCGTTGTGCCACCATATGTAAAGTGCTGTTCTTAATGTTGGTTTATACATTTTCACACTGTGTAACACGGAAATAAACGTTCAATAGCCTCAGATCCCATCTTTTTGACAAACGTTTTGAGAGTGATTAAGTGAGGAAAGTGCAGTCCAGCAAAAAACAGAGAACCAATATCACCATCCTACCAGTAAACAAATGCATTTACAAAACGTGAACCTCAGGAACTAGAACTATTCATTTTAAAACCTCTGAAGTACTCAATGGTCTTTTAATAATAAAAGTCCACACTGCGAGAGCTCCAATTGCTTTTATGTTCATATAACAAGAAAAACTGAAATTGCAGCGCAATTTTGAATAGAGTACAGTTTTTCTTTTCAATTATGTAACATGCAGTGAATATGAGCATAGATCAGAGGGTTGGGTTTTGACCATCAGGATCCAAATCATTATTTCCAGGCGGAAGATGATTAGGCAAAATGTCCAACTCGTCGACTTGCGGTGTTGGGTGCATTACCACAAGCTGGTCCTGAGGAATGTCGGCTGCAGCGGCTGCTAGGTTTGTTATAGACTTGCTCTTCACACACTGAAAGTCCACATGACGACTCTTCCCTTCTTCCTTTTCCCAGGACATTCTAATGAATGGCCTTTGGACATAATTGTAAATGACTTCAGGCCTGCCACCAGGCCTCTTCTTCACTTTTTCTTTGTATGTGGGATAACCTATAAAAAAGGAAATCATTTTCATAAAATATTTTTTTAATATAGCATCAGACTTTAAAATTCAACATTAAACAAGATTGAAGGGTGATGCCAGTTATAACCAACCTAGAATGCCTTGAAAATACTTGTAAAACGTTTCTATTAATCTGGAAACTGCACACTTTTAACAATTTATACTGATAAAGAGGCGTGTTCCTATTACCTGATGATCTGGGCGGGAAGATAAGTTTTGATGGACCAAGGGGCTATTACATGGTCTCACTTGAAACTGGCTAATACAAATGTCCAATTACCAAACTAACAGTAAAACTGTTCCAGCTCCATAGTGCCTAAAGCATGCTGTTGTATGGTAGCAGAGGAATCTGAGAAAAACATACTAGCCGTATGTAGGGAGCTGGGTTCTTGTTGCAGCACCCACCAACTTTTTACATGGTATTTGAATCAATCAACTTTAACTAAAGTGTACTGGGTTCCTTCTAACCAGGTGCCCAGTACCAGTGTTCTTTCCCTACAACTATACAATGTTTTACCCAATTGGCAAAGCCTTTAGCACCCTCTACAAGTCCCTAGTAAACGGCACCCTGGGTACCTAGTGCCTGAGGTACTAAAGAGGGTCCCTAAGGGCACCAGCAAGAACTGTGCCACCCGAAGGGACCCCTCACCAAGAACAAGCAAGACCACGATTGCAGGCTGTGTGTCTTGTTGCAGACAAAAGTGAAAACACTTGTCACACATCCCTGTGTGCCATGTCCCCTAACACCACATATGATATTTGTAAGTCACCCCTACCGCAGACCTGACAGCCCTAAGGCAAGGTGCTGTATATTACATGTGAGGGCATTTCTGCATGAGCAGCTATGCCCCTGTGCTGGTCAGTCCTATCACTACCAGTGCAAGTGGACATGGAGGCTATTTGCTGGACACTGGTGAAAACTTGTTCCACCAGCTACTCGATGGCTTCACTGAAAATAGGGATGTTTGGTATCAAACATCTCATATTGATAAACACACACTGAATCCAGTGATGAATTTACCAATACATACTCCTAGAGTGCATCTTAGCAGTGCTCCTTGAAAACCTACTAGCCTCTGGTGTGCTTCCAGACTGGTTTCTGCCAGCCTGCCACCCAAGACACTGTTCTGATCTCCTAGGGTGAGAGCTTCTGCTCTCAGGAGGCCCAGAACAAAAGACTGTCGGGGAAGAGGGTGTAATATCCCCTCCCACAAGATGATCTGCTGATTAGCCTTCAAAGGCCTGCAAGCTTCAAAGAGCTGCCACCTTCAGAGTGCGAGTCTGCCTCCACTCACAGGAGAGGCATAAGCCCCTCCTTTGTACAGGACCCCCTTGGCACCTGGACAGGCGGGAAAATTAGCTAGTTAGCGTAGGCATGCCACTTCCAGGCTGGTATCATCCCTTAGGTGGGCTACAATGAGGTGGACATGATTAAGTCGAGCCTGGACAGCACATGCTCTGTGAGGTATGATGTAATGTACACTGTGGCTTGTAGTCCCTCTTCCTTTTTTTCCACATTCGTTCCCATCCCAGCCTTAAAGAAATGCATGCTTGTCTTTGGTCAGCATGTCTAGGTACTCCCGCCTTTTGTTGTTTGAGATCCTCCCTGATGACAGCCCTCAGCTACATGTGGTCTTAATTTTGTATTAAATTTACGTTCCTTCTTGGCCCTATTTTTTTGTTAGGGTCTGCCTCAGGCTTGTGTTTCCCTTCCGAATACATTTACTGCTTCCTGAGTTTCCGCTCGTGTTACTGTTTAAATTGAACAAAATGAGTTTGTATACTTTTGGACGTCGCTGAGCTTTTATTTTAACATCACGTCGCCCGCTTCAGGAACGCCGCGCTTTGGATCATGGTCTTCTTTCCTCATGGGTGCTGCTGGGGAGAGGAATGGCTGCTTCGTGCACTAAGCTTCCTTTTCTCATAGTTCACCATGCTGGCATGTCGAGGGTCCGTAAGTGGAGCAGGATACATAGGCAAGTGCACCTGGCAAGACCGCAGCCCTGATAAGGGTCACTCAGCAGGGATTAAACGAATGCATATTTGGCATTGCATTCCCTCAAAATATTTTCTCGTGCAATTCAGAGCGCCAGCTCTTGCTTGAGTTACTGTGCCGGAAATGCCCTTTGCATGTAGACCAACAGTGTCTGTTCTTCTGCGGCTCTGAGCATGCCCAGGTCCGAGGAGAGGTCATGGGTTATGATCAGTCGTTCAGAAGTCAGACTCCCGTAACTGGCAGCTTTTGACCTAGCTTTACTTTAATACTCATGGCAGTCCTGGAAACTTGTTTCCCCTCCCCATCTCCTTTCGCTTTTCCTGTTGGACCGGGCAACTTCAGGTTTTTTATTGTGGGTGGATAGGGGATTGTGGGCTTGGAGGAGGGCAGAGTGTCTCTTAGGAAGCTCTCGCCACAAAGCTCCGACCCTCCTCCTCACACAGTGACATTTATCTACAGATTGCACACAGATCTTAGACCTGCTAATGTTAGCAAAGCAGGGCCATTAGTAGGAGACGAGACAAACGGTGCTGCCCGTGCTTTCCTGGAACTCAATGGTATTCAGAGGGAAGATGGCTTCAGAGTTTCTGAAAGCACTTTGCGCTTCAGGAGGTCTAGCGCACACAAGAACAGTCAGTCCCCTTGCAAGTAGAGTGACGCAGGCACACTAACCTCACCTAAGTCCAGATGGAGTGTCCTCTGGATTCCAAAAATTATTCTTCGTGTGCAGATTCACCCAGTTTAGGCGAGTGTGCTCTCTAAGGCCCAATCAAGATTATTTTTTGGCAAACTGGCCTGACCCTTACCTAGTGACCTGACACCCAAGAACCATGCCTTACTAGAGTTAAAGGTTTTTGTCAAGTGAGCTGTCTGTAGAGGTCAGTTATTTTTCTCTACTACAACATTTAAATAAATAGCCTGTAAATTATTAGAAATATTTCCAAATGTATCAGGAATGACCAAAGCAATTTATTTCTAGTTTAGGAGTTTGAAGCAAACAGAGTTAAATAGGAGCAATTCAAATTAAAAAAAAAAAACCTTGTCCCTAGGACGTTGCTACTTTAGTATGTTGTTTCAATAGAACGACCAAATGTCAGTTTCTACTGCCGCACCACCAGAACAAAAATGTTTTAATCTTCAGGTGTGCTCACCTATAACGTCCAAATTCGTTAAAAACTGGAGAAGTTCCTTGTGAAGTTTCAAAAAGACAGTCAGGGCGAACATATAAAATGATGTCTGCATCTACTCTTATCGCAGTACATCAACAGTCAATCGTGCAAAAAAATGTGTGAAGAACAAAATGACCCCTCACGGGCGCACCACCAACGGGGTTACTGGTTGGTACTCACCAGATAAAGCCCCTTTTATCATCATCGGTAGTCATTTGTTCAAAAATAAACGTGCACAACAAAAAACAAACTAAACAAGTGCAAGGAGTAACAACCATTCACTCCTGTGTGACAACAAGTGGTTAAAATCAACTGCCACACCTTACAAACAACTTTATTCTAAATTTTTAGGCGTGATTTGTTGAATTAAAAGGGCTGGTAGCTAGCTTTGCATACCATTACCTAATGCCGAAATAGGAGCAAAACAAACCACAACACTTTACCTGATGATGTGCAAATGACACATTTGCAGAAACTATTTTCAAACATTGTTTGTGCACTATATAGATTTATCAGCAAAACCACATGTCAGTGGGAAAGTTTGTGGCCATTTCAATTTAAAATCTGCTGAAAACAAATGATAGCGTGCTACCACTTCATGCTTTAGTTATTAAAGTGATAGTTTTTAAACATTATTTGAGAAACAATCCTGCCTCTGCCCTAATGAAAATGCTGTTAATGAACTAAGAGGCAAGTCAGGGGTCATGTGCATTTTGTACATGGCTAGATTTGTATTATATATGTGGCAAAAAGTTTAGTCTATTAAACAAAACAACAATTTTTGGACAGTAGACATGGTGAACTTGCACATTTGAAGGTGCTTTCATATGTGATAATGAAGAAAATGGTGGCTCAATGAATTAAATTATTTGCCCACGAGCACATCATTTGAAATCAGTTTATGGGTCAAGAGCATTACAAATAGGTTGTGTAGATTATTTAAGTCACTAGACCTGCAGGTCTAGTAAAATGTTTATGATTTTTTTAGGCCCGTTCAAGGTCCCCCAGCCATCCAGAGCTAGAGACCATGGTGGTTTCACCCCTCATTGACCCTCAGAAGTCACCTGCAGCCTCAGCACGCAGGCCCACTCTACCACAACTGCTCCAGTAAGGAAAAACTCGATGCTTAAGGACACCTCTGCATCTGTCGCCCCTGGGCAGTGGAGGATCAAAAGATGTCCCTCCATCCCAGAGCATAGAGAGGCCTGAGCCCCCGCTATTGGTTCAGCCCGACTGGCCTCCTAGCCAGAGCATGCAACCTCTTTTCGCGGAGACCAATCTCCACAGAACAACATTGGGCCTGATGCGGTTTTGCACCCTGCACCCAGTGTACTGTTGATGCTGCCTTGGACCTTGCCCACAACTCACCTTAACTCCTGGAGACTGGTTATGTAGGTCTGTGTACTATACCAGCTTGCAGAACTTGTTTTTCCTTCCGTAGGATAACATTACAGAACTCAAAAATTGCAGTGTTCACTTTTTTAACTGAAAAGAATTTATATTTAAAAATATACTTCCTTGAACAATTTTTCTTTGATGCCAAAACATAAAAAGCTACTTGCTATTTTTTACAATTTAGGGTGGATCTCCTACTTGAGTCCTGTATGTCATTTATTGATTATTGTGTGTATTTGCAGATGTCTTGCACTACTCTCGGTTAAGCCTAAGGCTGCTTGACCACACTCCCCTAAAAGAGCACCTTGGAATTGCTAGGGCAAGCCCCTGTCCACTTATCAGGCAACCCTAGGACTCACTACACAGTATATCAGGTTATTGATTTATCACAATGAGGGCCAGTTTCCTACACTGCATATTTAATGTTTTGCATAGCATCCCATGTCTGTTACTTCAGAGGCTATACTTATACAAAAATAATGTACGTATTGGACTGGGGAACGTCATGTGGAGAAAAAAAGGTTCAGATTTGAATGGCAACAAGGAAGAATTCAAACAGTGTAGTAGGAAATCTTAAAAACCTTTTTCAGCATAAGCCTGAAGAAGTTCTTCTCAACTTGCTTGCACTCTAGCTCAGCAACATGGTACAATGTCATTTTATTACCAACCTGTAACAGTAATAATTCGGACACTACGGTTGCAAGTAGACTGCTGAAAGAGTTCAAGTATGTCACTGTATGCATAGCGTTATCAGCAAGCACACTACAAAATTAGCTAAGAGCTAGAACAAGGGAGGAAATGAACATTGGCCATGGTAAAATAAAGGAAAGCGACCAGACAGTAATGAGCAATAAACTAATTATGAATTTTGGCAAACAGACACAACCATGAACATAATAGCTACAGCACAATTACTAGGGAAAATGAAAAGATGCACATCTTAAATTGTGGGCTAGTATATGCACCATATGCCACTAAAAAAGTTCAAAGAGCTTAAGCGATGACCAACACCACGAGTAGTGGGTTTGGTCATAGAGAAATGCAATCTAACAGTATTACGTTAGACTCTTTGGAGAATGAGCGGCGACAACTACAACCATCAAAAGAAAATGAACAGATGTGTATGTTTACCTTCTATGCCAAGTCGAATTTTCTTGAGACCTCTTTCCTTCAGTACAGATTTCGCAACATCTCTATTTTCTATGTATTTGAAGAACCTATACAGCTTTGTACTGTAGATAACTGAAAAGGAAAAGTGACATTTCAAGAAACGGTTAAAACTTTAGACAATTCCTAGAAGACGATTTATCTTGTCTCAAAGAAAGAACATGGATCAAGAAGGAAATTAGAACACCAAATTACCATTTAAATAAATAAAAACAATAATTTAATTCATCTGTTTATGGAAAAATCAAGTAAAATCACTGTATACATCATAAAGTATGGGTGTTCTTTTGCACTGTTAGGTTCTATTTCCTTTTGGAGGGCTATGCTGCTAGGGGTATCAGATAGAGACTTCTAGCCGCCGATTCCTTGCCTTAGAATTATCCCCAGGCATCAGACTGGATCAGGCAATTTTTCGTGAGCAGTACTCCTGAATGCCCGTACGTGGCATCAGCTGCGTGTGGCGTCATCCGCGCTGAAAGTGATTTATGCGGTGCCTATACGGGCGTCACCCCAGCGCACCAACATCAGTTCTTTTCTTTCCACACCAGTCAGCACACATTTGGAGAGAGATACTCCCAAGTCACTTTTTGACTAACCCTTTCTTGTGAGAATTTCTCTCATGATGTGGCAGGTATGTCCACTAGAAAAGCTAGCTTCAAACCCTGCGGCACCAGTCACCGACAGATGTCAGTAACGGACTCACATCTTGTTTGCCTGTGGTGTCTCAGTACAAAGACCTGCACAGACTGCCATGCCAGGCACCCAAAGGCCTTGATCCCAGTCAAGAGTAGGTCCCAGGAGCAGTCATGGAGCCATCGATCCTCATCGCAGTCGTCTGGGAGTTCTCGTAACTACCACAAAAAGAAAAGCAGCAAGAAGTCAGAGGTCTTCTACTTCACTCCTTCCAAAGTTATCCAACGAGATGTGTCATCATTTGAGACTTGGCGCAGCGGTTGAGAGGTCACTTGAGCTGGCTCCTGGCTTCCCCAAGTTTCCGGGATCAGGAGTGACCTCCAACCAACCCAGTGAGTTGTATGAGGCCATGCACTTCTTCTGGGTGTCCCGTTCCCGCGCCTTCAGGCACTGTGCCGTCAGGAGTGACCCCTGACGGTTCCTCGACAGAATGTTCACCCCCGGTGCCCCAGTCCAGCACTGAGACCTTCGCCGGGATTACCATCTCGACCTTCTCCAATGCCTATGAAGACGCTCCCAGAGCCATCCCCCTTCTCATCCCTGACTACGACATGAAGATGGAGGGAATCATCTGATGCCAGCTGGAGACAAACCCTCTAGACCAGAGACATTTCTATGGGCTAGGACAAGGGGAACATTGAGAGGGGCCACAGGACCCTGAGGAAATTAGCCCCTAAACCCAAACACGAATTGGTGTGAGGACGCCGAGGATGCCAGCAGACTGTACACCTCTCCAGATATTAGCATGGTCTCTCCTCCTACCGTGGGTACAGAGGAGGAAGCGTTTTTTTGCTATGGTGCTGAGAAGGGTGACTGAAGTACTGGACCTTAGCCTGCCCTCAGTGGCAGGCAAAACTAACGTCTTGACAGAAAGGCTTCAGCCGGGCGGGACGCCCCTTAGAACCGCTTCTCCCATTTAATGAAGCCCTTACTGATGTCCTGCTTGGGTTCTGGTCCAAGTCCAGCACAGGGGCTCCCGTGAACAGGACAAGTGCATGCTGCAATCAACCCACCCCAGGACAAGTTCCTCATCCAGCTCCCCACACCAGAGTGCTTGGTGGTCCAAGCTTCCACATCCTGTCTAAACCCCTACACATTTCACCACACTGGGTAGGGAATCCAAGAGGCTGCACACCTTAGGCAAGAGAATGTTTTTTTACACTAGCCTGCATTTCGGGACATTATTCTCATGCACAGTGGGATTTGGTAGCCCACGTGCTGCAGATGGTCCTGTAGGAGGCCATGTCCATACTCTCCCAAGCTATGGCACAGGGGTGTTATGCAGCCAAATTCATGATTCGATGTAAGCTGGACATGACTGACTCGCTAGGCTCTTTTCAGGAGATGTCCAAGCCTTGCTTATGGACATGCCCATTTATGGTTTCCGTCTCTTTGAAGACAGGGCAGCTTCGGCACTGTAGCGCTTCAAGGTTACCAGAGCTATGACCAGGTCCTTTCCATGGCCCACCACTAACTCCAGTCTTCCTTTCCCTGCCACGGACACGGTTTCCAACAGTGACCTTACCAGCCCAGCCACCATGGGATGCAAGCTCCCCATCCTCTGTGTGGTTGAGGATGCGGTACCCACAGACTCCGTAGGTCAGGCAGCCAGAGGTCAGGCCAGTCAACCCCTCTTAAACCCCCCTCTCCCAGCAGCCACAGTCTCCAACCCTCTTTATTTGACCCTCCAACCATCATGGACAACCAGTGCAGTAGGAGGCAGGATATGCCATCCCCTGTAACCACATCACACTTCTGGGTTATCCATATTGTCCGAAGGGGCTACTCCCTGCCTGTCATGACTACCCCACCACCCATGCCACCCACTAACGACAGGCTGCCAGAGGGCCATCTCTCCTTTCTCTCTGCCAGGAAGTAACGACTTTCTAGTCCAAGGGAGCCACAGAGAAGGTGCCGACATCTGA
Source organism: Lissotriton helveticus (assembly GCF_964261635.1). Lineage (NCBI taxonomy): Eukaryota > Metazoa > Chordata > Amphibia > Caudata > Salamandridae > Lissotriton > Lissotriton helveticus. The sequence goes on along the minus strand of NC_136061.1, from coordinate 735,817,086 downwards.
AGTAGGTTATGGTGGTTATTTCCACTACTTTTTGGTGCTCGAAAAGGATGGAGGCCTTCTTCCAATCCTAGACCTGCGCCCTCTCAATTTCTTCTTCAAGAAGGAGTAGTGCAAAATGCTCATGCTCTCTCAAGTCTAATCTGCCCTGGCAGAAAGGGTGGTAGCTTTGGACTTGTAGGACGCATATTGCCACATTCCCATCCTGCTGTTCACGGTGGGCCAAGAGCACTTTCAGTTCACTGTTTCCCACTTTGGCCTTACCAATACCCCTCGAGTGTTCAAAGTGATCACGGTGGATGCAGCTCATCGGCAGAGATTAGGGGTACCAGTTTTTCCCCATCTTGATGACTGGCTGTTGAAGGGGAGCTCACCCCACGCAGTCATCTCCCTCCTCTGGCAGAACTCCTGCACTAGCTGGAGTTCACGATCAATGTGCCAAAGTCACACCGACTCCCTCTCAGATTCTCCCTTTCATCAGAGCTGTTCTGGGCACTGTGCGGTGACTTAGCCTCTCGAACGGTGAGTCCAGGATATTCAGGCTATGATACCGGTGTTTCAGCCTCTATCCTATGTTTCTGTAAGACTGCCTGAGGCTGCTGGGTCTCATGGCTTCCTGCATCCTACTTGTGCCACATGCCTGCTGGCATATGGTGGCCTTGCAGTTGGACCCGAAGTTCCAGTGGACACATCAGGAGAATTTCCCCCGACATTGACCAGATCTCAGATGGAACTGCATGAGATCTGCAAAGGTGGTTAACAAACTGCAATGGACGATGTGGCAGACCCCTCTCTTTTCCCCAACAAGATCAGACAGTAGTGCCAGATGCACCACTTCTGAGATAGGGGGGCCATCTGGTAGAGGTGGCGATCAGAGGCCTCTGGTCACCGGCGGAATCTGGACTCAACATCAACCGTCTGGGGCTCTGGGAGATCCAGCTGGCATTGAAAGCCTTTCTACCCTCCAAAGTGCTCACTTTTCGGATGTCTGCACCATTTGAGCCACTGCACTACTGTCCTTTCAGGCTCCTTACGACATCAAGAAGGCCTTCCTCGTGACAATGACATCTGCCTGGAGCATCAGTGAGCTTCAGGCTTTTTGTCATCCAAGACTCCGTATCTGAACATCTTCCTAGACAAGAAAAACAAATGAGGTGACAACTACAGAAAGAATTCCCAAAAATCCAAATGTATGCATCATCTTTATTTTTCTTCTGACATCCTTTTGATCCGGATTCATAAAAATTACCTTACCTTGTTTTGTTCATAAAATGAACTTATTCAGGACCGCGATTGCTCAGAGTTTAAACACATCGAAGAAAGCACAAATCGGATTTGTCCTATAAAGCATCTATGGGTAAATATGCACACTGGACATCCCTAATTGTACTTTGATTAGTCTGTCATGGCAGCGATTTGAATAGCAGGAAGAACGGTCATGCTAAAAGGTTTAGAGTCTGCCAACTCAGTTTCAAGTACAGCTAAGGAGACAGATATAGGGTTTGGCTGGCTATCCGGCAAATTATCCTAGTTCGCTCTTAAATTAATCTGCGACACATTTTTCAGCAGGAGACCCCAGACGTGCCTATATTTCTACAGATTATTTTCTTCAGTAGCCCATCCAAAGTTTAACGGAGAATTCAAACCTAATACTTTGCCTTCATTTGGCTAAATAACATTAAGCACTGAATGGTCAAATAAGTGAAATAAGTGAAAAAAATTGTGAAAGCGAATACAGATTCTTCTTTAAAAAAATTAATATTTTTACACGTAAAGTGAGATCTATCCATAATTACAGAAGCACAGCTGCTGCCATCCGTGCCAAAAGGGATTATAGGGCTGTCCATAGATACAAAGGGCCTTACGGTCTGTGCAATAGCCCCATTTTTGTTTGTGTTTGGTAATGACAGTAAGGCGATTGCACTCAACCAGATTTCTGATCAGTGTCTTATAATGAAGAGACATATGCAACATGTGAGCCTACACCTTATGTACAAATCGAGATGGCTGAAGCCAGGAGTGTCTAAAAGCCTTATTACCCACTTTTCTGCATAGGTCTAGATTTAGGAGGTGAAGGTGCACATGCTAAAGAGGGTTTTCAAACAGACCTGCTCAACTGGCTTGGTCCAATAGTTTGGTTTATCGGAATTACAAAGCAGTTGACCAAGCTACTGTTACCACCAAAGTCAATGCAGCACACAACCTTTGAGAGAGATTATTTTTTTGAAAAAGGAGCACCCAAAGTATGAGTGTTACTAGATCACTTAGTAGCCATGACCATCTGCTTTTGTATTTTCCCCATCAAAATCTCTTTTTGTGGTGATTTCAAACCATAACTGAACATGATTTGGGGTTTCCCCAATATTATTTGTGGTCATGGTCTGTCATTCCTTCCAATTCTTTGCGTTTATGGCCCGATGTGGACAGGCTTCAAGATGATATCACTTGCTGGTTAATGAAAATCTGCCCAACATTGATTTCACATTAGTTCTTGTCCTTGGCTGGAGACTCTTCCCTAAAAGATTTGCTTCTGTGTGGACTATTTTCATCAAGATGTAAATTGATACTTGTATAGCGCACTACTCACCTGCAAGGGTCTCAAGGCGCTTGTACGAATACAGCTGTGGAACACATCCTGGCTTTACCTGTGAGGTGTCCACTCCTGGGCACCCCCAAGGTGGAGACCAGGCATCCTTAGCGTTGTGGGGGCATTTGTGGAGATTAAGCAAGCTATTGCACAGAGTTGCAGAGTGGGACTCCATGATTGGAATAGGCACCGAGGCGAGAATGATCAGGTCCGTGGAATTTTGAGCCCAAGACCCGCCGAGGCAGGGAATTGAACCCTGGTCCCGGGCTAGCCTCTGCATCAGGGTCTGCCGCTCTAACCATTGAGCCACACTTCTCCACTAGATGCAATAAGTTTGGCACTAGAAGTTTTTGTGTAATGTATTGGTGCTGTATAGAGAGTAGGAATTACTTCATTCAGCTGTTGTGGCTATGTTTCAGCAGGAATCTGCCCAGGAGCAGATGCTTGGCCTTGTGTGTAAGAAAATGAGGCACACAGACAGTCAACATGCAATGATTTGTTTGGCTAGCAGGCAGCTTCTTCGTTGAACCCAAATCATTGGTTTTATCAGTCTAGAACAGCATGTCCAGCAAGTAAAAGTTCCTCTGTGCAGAAGTGGATAGATTAGAGCAGCAATATTACAGGATAAGTTATTTTAAGTTAAAGTCTTGAAGGATTTTTGGCTTGATTCATGGGGTGGCCAATAAATCATCTGATCACCGGTGAAGCGAAGATATAACTCCTTTATGGTGAATGCCTACAATTTTTCAACTTTCCTTACTGAGGTAAAAGCAAGCTGAACAGGGGGTCTTCCACAAAAGGAATTTAAAGTACAGTCTATGAATGGGCTTGAAAGGAGGAAGCATACGTAGGCTACAAAGTATTTAGCTCCCACGAAACTGAAGACACCTCACTGGATAAAAGGCCTTAAAATTTTCTTTCAGAAATTGCTTTAGGATTCCTTGTGAGAATGAAGATGAGGAATAGTCGTTCATCATTTTAAATCTGGAAATTGAGGCAAGTGAACCAAGTCTGATGAATACTTGAGACCATCTCACATAGTTCTTACAAGTATGGTAGCACCTACTGAATCTTTAGCCCTTCGCACTAAGTCTTACTTGAGGATGGCACACAAGCCTATGTTAAAATGTTGCGGTTTCTGAAGGGATATTCAGATGTCCATACTTAGAGTGGCAGGAACCATGTAGTCAGAATCAGTGATTCAAATTAGTGCCGGGGATCTCTCCTTTGTGTCTGGAGAAGAGTCTAGAGTGATTCCTTAACTAAATTGCCGTGTATGTTGACAGCCTAAATAGGTCGCAGTACCAAAACTGACAAGCCCATGTCAGGGAAATCAGAAACCTGAAGTACTGATCTGTCTTCGCTCTCCTACGCACTCTGAGAAGGCGAGGAAAGACTTAAGGGAATAGGACTGCCCATATGATTGAAAAGGCATTGCGCCCAGACACTGGATGATGGAAGCAGTTTGTGCAGTACCTCCAATTACAGTTCTCCAGGGAGGCAAACTAGTCTACGGATAGCAAGTCCCACTTTAGCTTGGTCCCGGTGGAGCTCCTATTCATTTCAATCTGAAAGAGTGTAGCTGAACACATCTGCCTGGTTGTTTCAGCATCCAAGAGATGTTCTACTACAATGTCCACCTCACTGATGATGGTCCAGTTCCATAATATCTCTGCCTCAGATACAAAAAGGGGCCTTGTTTCGCTTTGATTTGCGATGCAATACAGAGGTTGGGTTGTACGTTCAGATAATACCTTGTTTTGTTAATTACAGAAAAAGGAACAACTGCCAACCTACGCCTGATGGGTCATACCTCTAGGATGCTTATGTGGAGTTTCTTCTCAACTTCTGACTAGAAGCCTCTTGTGAACTGCTCCTGCATGTATGCACCCCATCCTTCAGTGACGTGTGTAGTCGCAACAGGATCCGATAGGAAGACTTATAAAAGCACAGTTAAGCAGAGGAAGGAAGAACTGAAGAGCTTAGCTTGGGACAATTTGGAGAGAGCCAGTTCCCTTTAATAACACACAGTTTCCGGGATATTATAAATCGTCCTCTATTCACCGAAGAGGTGAGAAAGTTGGATTCCTTGATCCTGGGGGATGCCTGTGAACATCACTTTGCAGCTATATTTAATCGTAATGGCCTCCAGCCAGAGGCAAATAGTGGGGATTTGCCCTTGGACCTAATCTCTGCTTCTCATCTAAGAGCATCAATCTCAGAAGCGGAGGTTGAGGAAGCCATAACAAAAGGAATTAGCATGAAAGCTCCTGGCCCGGATGGAGTGCCTTTAGATCTATTTGAAATTAATCCAAGCTGTGAGCTCCTTTATTGACTGTTTTTAAAGCAGTGGTTATTGGCCACATCCCAGCAACTTGAAATGAGGCCATTGTGGTTCCAGTGTTTAAAAAAAGGTAATTGGAGCTACCCTGCCTGCTACAGGCCAATTTCCCTTATTGGCACCACAGGAAAGCTGTTTGGGAGGGTTGTCCTTACCCACCTCAAAACCTGGGCGACTGATACAGGGGTGATGGCAAGAACACAGTATGGCTTTAGGAGAGGGATGAGCACCACAGAACAACAGTGCCGCAACTTGTTCCAGATTATGGGCAACTACATGAAGGAAAGGCTCTATTCCACCTGGCCTTCATGGGCTTGTCCAATGCTTCTGACACCCTAAACTGGGAGAAGTTGTGGGCACTCATGGGGAAAATGGGTGTCGAGGAAGCACTGATTTCTCTTCTCCGTAAGCTTCTTGCTTCCACCTCTGTTACCATAAGATATTCCCACAAGGGGAAAAATACAGCCCCATAGTTTCTACAGAAGGTGTCCAGCAAGGATTTATTTTAGCCCCCTTACTTTTTAAAATTTATACCAAGGGTCTGGAGGATTTTTTTAAAATCTGATAAGGGAATTGATTGTCCACGCACTAGGGGCATACCGGTCCCGCTACTTTCATATGCGAATGACAGCAAATGGCCTCCAAAAATTACAACGCATTTACAGATTTTATGTTGGCACTTGATTTTAAAGTCAATTTTATTAAATCATATATTATGGCCACAATTAGAACATATGCTGTAAGGGATAAGAGAATTGATAAAATGAATAATTTTAATTACTTAGGGAAAAATGTTAACAGGATGCACTGGGAATTGCTTGTTACTGCAAAAGTGCAACATGCGGGCAGAGTTGTTGAGGGGCTTTTTCGCTTTGCCTGTAAATTGAGCCATAAACCAGTGACTTACCTGGTTACACTCTATAAAACCAAATGTGTGCTTGTTGCAACATACAGAGCCGGAGTGTGGGGTCACCATAACAGCCGCCATTTACAGATCATGGAAAATACATTTATAAAAAGGTTACTGATGATCCCAAATAGTGCCCTCACACTCTTGTCACCATGAGCTGGGGCTTGACTTTGTAGAGTGTCGTATAGATATGGCCCCCTGCTATTATGGGCTAAAATCTGGTTGTCTGAGGAGCTAGTATTTTCAAGAGAGGTCACTAAAGACTATCAATCTTGATGGAACATTATCTATCCCTTGGCTCAGATTTGTAAGAGATAACCTTTACAAGCTAGGTTTGGGGCACTACTTTGATAACCCAGCTGGTATCCACGAAAATGCAAAAGACATCATAAAATAGGCACATTTTACGGGGGTGAATATACGCCGCTCTCAACCCGTGGTGACAGTTTTCCCTTGTTCATTCCAACCCCAGCAGCAATTTAATCTAATATTCACCATTAATATACAGACACGATTTTACTTAAGATTTCGCTTACTGAAACCTCATTTTTTAGTGTCTTTCCCGTAACAATCGAGATGGGCAGATAAACTGGCATCTTGCTCCTATGATAATTTGGCAGTTCATAGCACATTGCACTTTATGCTATTTTGCCCACTCTATAAAGAGCCAGGAGGAAAAAAATGTTATTCCGATGTTAAAAGAAATTAGCCCATGCACTTATATTGAAGGTTTTAATTATCTGCACTCTTTGGCTACTTATGCTATATGCATTAGGGTTTCTAACTACATCAACGTAGCAATGGCTGTTAGGAAACGGTACTAGATATAGTAGATGAACCCAAACACTGTAATTTTCTCATACACAATCTAAGCATTGATGTATTTTTTTCAGGCGGGGGTTATACAATGCTGTGGTATTAAGTGCTTGTAACATGGATTGCACTTTTATCAAAGATGGAATTTTAAGGATTATATTTTTTTTAAATAATTGGATTGTATGAATTTCTTCTTACACAGATTTGTAAATAGGTCACTGGAATATTAATTTGTAATGTTGGTTTTTATGGCTTTCTTCTGAAACCGAATAAAGGTATTTTGACTTGACGTGTAGACAATGATTTTCCCATTTACAGACGGTTGGAACATAAGACCTACTACGAACCAATCCCCTACTTCTGCATCTAGCTTCTCCCGGTTAGGCCACATCTTGAGCCTGCAGAAAGGAATCAGGCCAATGCAAGAGGATACGAGACCTCAGGTTTCCTTTATGAAACTTTGGTTAAGGTAAGTCCTAGTTCTTAGACTACACTGAAGCAGCCAGTCAACCAAGTATGGGTATGCTTGGTAACGGTCTTCGAATGAAGGCAGATGTTGGCGCTAGGCACTGTAAAGATCTGGGGTGCAGACTTTAGACCAAATGGAGGCTTTGAAAGTGCTGCTTCACCACTGAAAAACTTGCAGACATTGCCTGAGACCGATGTATAAGGACATGAAAATACACAACCTAAAGATCCAAGGAGATGAGGTACTCTACTTCCTAAAACATCGGAAGGACTATTCAGAAGGATTGTTTTTTCAGGAATTTGATCAAATTTGAAGGTACAGTATTGGCCTCCACTCAACTGAAGTTTTAGTGACCAGATATATATCTGGAATAGAATCCTTAATTTCTCAGTTTCTTTGGTAAATTTTCTATGGTTCCTTTTAGGAGGAGGAGAATATATATATTGCGGTAATATACATCGTGTTGCTTTCTGGGTGGATGGTTTCTATATCAATTCCAGAGAACTGTCAGACTGCACTATGTGAAGCACACAGTGATCTGTTACTGCGGCCGAATCCGGGGACAAAGCAAACCAACGCAAAAAAGCATGTTTCAAGTTCAACCCTGACCAGGTAAGCAGGGGTAACTTGTGAAAATTAAGCTCCCACCAAAACTATGTTGTACACTTAACCGTCACTTCTGCTTCAAAAGTCTCCTTGATTGGATCCAGACTGTGTTGGTGGACTTTAGGGTCACCCAGGGCCTGCCTTTCTAGGAGAATCCTCCTCTGTAGGCCCCAGATATTTAGCCATAAATCAGAGTAGAGTATGGGTGCCTCTACGGTAAAATTCCTAGGGAGCTAGCTCTGTTATTATGAAGGGTGTCATTTAAGGGTTCCAAATAACGTTTGGCCATCAAAAGGCATGTCTAAAATTTTTGCCTGGACTTCCGGATGGAAAACATCCCTGCCAGAGTAGGACTACTGCTCCTGCAAGTTGATAGAAGCCTGCATTGAAAACAAGCATTGGTATAGCCAATAGGTCTCGCTTGTGGGACCTTATAAGTATTTAGTTTTGCAGCACAATATCCTCGGTGCAACAAGGATATTGTGCTGCAAAACTAAATACTTATAAGGTCCCACAAGCGAGACCTATTGGCAATGCCAATGCTTGTTTTATCTACTGATCGAAGTGCTGTTCAAAGCTACAAAGCCTTGTATGAGGTCATAGGCCAGGGCCAGGCTCATTAGGGCGCCTTTGCTTATGTAAAGCGAAATGACACTCCTGAGCCATGACGCACTACATCAGTACTTACAAAATACAAATAAAAAATAGCACATGCAAGGTGTCTCGAGCATGAGGGCAACACTTGCACACGTCCGGCAATAGCTTCTTAATATTAGGTTACACATATAATGTAGTCCACACTCATTCTTGGAGTTGTTTTTAAATGTATTGGAATTCATTTGACTTTTGTTTTGCATCTGTATTATCTCCTGTCTGACGTTCCGATTGTTTTAACCATAAGGTCATTTTAATCATGTCCTGTGAGGCACACACAGAACTTTCAGATTGTGTAAGGCATTGTGCTTAAAATACACCAAAGCCTAGCTCCATTTGGGATGTGTTTCTCATTTAATGGACTGCAGATGTTTTGCTAGCAGTGTCGGACTGTGACTACTTACAAATATAGTGTTAGTGAGTGAGAATTACAGCTTCACACACATGATTAATTGAATAAACACGGCCATGTTCCACACAAGGTTGTAATCACAGGTAGAAATCCCTCACATGATCAGAGCGGTCAGCGCTCCAACAAAGACTAAGCAGGAGAATGTGAAGTGCCAGGGATATCTAAAGGGATAAAAAAAAAAGGTGTCTTTTATTGCATAGATTAACTTCGAAACAACAGAATTCGGAAATCGGAACCGTGGTTGTCTGAAGGGTAAGGAATGCTGGTGTTCATTTTGTTTCAGTGATGTAGGACGGGCCAGCTTGTGTGTGGAGAAGGGGGCAGAGGGCAGACAGGGAAGAATTATCTGCCGAGCTGGGAGCTCACATTTCAACACTCTGCTGTGGTGGTGAAACAGAACATGAATCGCGATGTCCGTGAAGCAAGCGCCGTGCTGAGAAAACAAAAGCCACAAATTTTGTTTACACATCGAAACACATACTACTAGTTGTGAAATGCAAATGTGGTTAAAACCTTGAAGCACAGCATCCTGAAGCGGGCGCCATGCGGATACACGAGCCGAGGCAAACAAAAAAATAAATAATAAGGGTAAAAACATGTGTGACTGTCAGCATTAAGGTTGAGGTCACCCAGAATAACGAGAGGAGATTACGGTAAAATTTGTATTAAGAGGGAATCAACATCATCAATAAAGATGCAGTAAGGCAACATGAAACTCTAAGAACAAGCACAGCATGTGCTGGAGTGGAGTTCAAAGCAGCGAAAGAAATGTCAACAAATGCGTGCGCCGGGAAAGGAAGGCAGAGAAGGGGAGGGGGGAGGAGAAATGCCACACGGTGGGCAGGGGAGCGGCGAAAATGACTAATTAGGGGAGGAGAAGCCAAGAAGCCGCAGAGCGCACGCTGGGCGAAGCCCTTTGATGTGCTGTGCGGCAAATGCAATTAGGAGGGAGGGAGGCTGATGCGCGTTCGTGTTTGATCACGTGGTTCACGTGAACTTCATGAAAACGCCAGCAAAAAGCTGGTGGTTTCATGAGGATTTTGGCTACTTGAATTCTCGCTCCGCTCGATGCGCTTGCGCGCATCGATAGGTCGCGAGACCTAAAAATCTATTGCGAAGTAGATTATGCGGACACAATTGCACCCATATTTGAAAATGGTGTTAGCCTCTTTCCTCCTGTTCTCTGGGATGACCCGGATGAGTGCTGAAGTGTGCCACATCTGGTGACCGTATCGCCTCAGAATGGGCAAGGGTTTCACAGCTCACGTGGTGCCACAAAAGGAGCTTGGTGGGCAGTCAAACATGCTAACAAATGTTATGCCACTTCTCTAGTTGGGGTGTAGCTGCCTAACCTGTGGCTGGATGCATTCGTTTAAGACTCTTCAATCAAACAAAATCCAGGATCAGAATGGATTTTGTGGCTTTCCAAGGTTGTTCTTTAAAATCATAAAGAAAACATTGCTGCTCTGCAGACATTATGGGGAAGGTCAAACCTTCTTGCTGCTCTTCCCAGTAAGGTTTGATAGTGGGTGATGTCATCCAGCAATGAATCAACTTGCGTAGGTGAATTGTCCTCTTTAGGAAGTATGAAGTGTTCCCACTCTTTAGGATCATCATCCTCATCTGGTTCTACCCCAAAAAGGTCCCAATAATCTTCAATATCTGAGAGTAGGTGTATGTCAAATGTACTCGGTTTATCCATGCCCCCATGTATTGGTGAGGCAGGGCACTGAGCTGGCATCACCAACAGGCAGATGTGGGAAATCGGGGCATATCTGTTGCAGAGAAGGTAGCAGTGATTTTGGGTTGGGGTGGGGTTAGAGGAGATGGCAGAGAGGTAGCATCAGAGACAGAGGATGTGGCTTTGGTGTGCCAAGTTATTGTCATATCTGTGTTTGAGGAATTAACCTCTGGAATGTGACCATCAGCTAATATCATCAGAGGTAACATGATCATGAATAGCACAAGAACATCAATCATGGGTTGGTCTCTGTGGAGACGCCCTGGGTAAAGCTAGTCATAACTGCTAGAGTGGCCTTCGACTCTAAAGGTATGAAGCTGGTATTCAAACTCCTTCCGTCATTCCGTCTCCTCACAAGGTTCCACTTTAAATTCTGGCAGGTAGCAGACATCCAACTGCGCAGGACTGTAGGCTATTTCAGACGTTTGCTTCTGGTCACTTACTTCAATCTCTAATACGGATTCAAGTATGCAAAGATTGTGGCAAAGTTAAAGGTTGAAAGGAATCCCTATGGTGTGGCGGTGGATGCACATTAGTCCTCAAAAAAGGTGATTGTCACCACACAGATACTCTAAAGTGCTCTTGTTAACAAGGATCTTGTCGGCAGTGGCTTCTTGCTTGTCGACAAAGGGCCACTTATCAATAGACTTTGCTGGTGAGGTGCCAGTGGACAGCAGGGTTCTTTCTAGCAGATAGTGTCATTTGGTTTTCAATGTCTTGAGCATCAAGTCTCTAGCACTGTATTTTCCTGCAGTTTCCTGCGCAGGTTGTTGCTTGCCATTTTACGGAAGGCTTTGCCTGATATTTGATTACGATGGCCAAGGACGCTTTTGGAGGTAACGTCGAGCTAAGGAAGTTCCATATGCCTCCTTTTTATGTCCCCTGCTTGGAAGTGGTTGGTGATGCACCTTTCACAGACTCGCAGCCTGAGGGGAGAATTTCCACTTTATAGGAGAGGTCGGGCGGAATTCTCTTCAACAAATAAAGAGTCAGCCTTCTTTTTCCGTCCTTTGGTCTTCGAAGGGAAGGACTTACAGCAAGACACTTTTTATGGGCTGAAGGCAAACTCACTGATCAAGATGGTCGGCAAAGATGTTCTTTAGCCCGACAGAAAAGTCTTTGAGAACGTTTATATTTTTGACAATCCCCAGGCCAGTACTAAATAATAATAATAATAAAACATTTATTAAGCGCATGGCTGCACAGCTGTGTATCCCCGCGCTAAATGCTGAAAACTCTCATCCGAAGGTTATGTCAGAGGGGACAGGGGCCGGAGTTATTGAGGAAAAAGGTGGGTTTTTAAATTCGCTCTGAAAAGAGTTTCAGAGGGTTCCATTCTTAAATGTATCGGAAGAGCGTTCCAGAGTTTCGCTCCTAGATAACAGAAGGATCGGCCGCCGATTTTTGCTTTTTGAACGCGGGGCAGTTTGAAGAGGGACATTCCTGAAGACCTCAAATGGCGAATAGGACGATGAATGGTCATGAGGCTTTTTAGATATGAGGGGCCTTTGTTGTGGGCTATCCTGTGGACATGGCAGAGACTCTTGAATTTTATTCTTTCCCTTACGGGAAGCCAGTGCAGCTTGGACAGTGCTGTCTTGGCCGAGGTTCTTTTCGAAAGGCCTAGTACCAATCGAGCGGCTGCATTCTGTACACATTGCAGCTGGTGTAGAAGTTTTTGGTTAATGCCTAGCAAAAGGGCATTCCCGTAGTCCAGGTGAGGTGTGACAAGAGCATGAACGATGGTTTTCCTGGCTGTAATCGGTATTAGGTCGATGATTTTCCTAAGAATTCTAAGTGTACCGATGCATTTGCCAATGACCTTGTGGACTTGGGATTTACCTGAAAGGTCAGAGTCGATCATGATCCCGAGATTTTTGACTTTCTCGACCGGTTGAGGGCATTCACCAAGCAGTGTGGGCCACCATGCTTGGGACCAAAGGGAGGTTTTATTTCCTATTACTAACACCTCAGTTTTGTCACCATTCAGCCGGAGGCAGTTACTGTCCATCCATCCGGCGACAGCAGTCATGCACTCCGAGAAATTAGAAGCATTCTTATCAGTATCCGGGGTAAGCTTGAACATGAGCTGCGTATCATCGGCATAGCTTACTATGCCCACACCAAAATTCTCTATGATTTGAGCCAGGGGTTCCATATAGATGTTGAACAAAGTAGGGCTCAGACTAGAGCCCTGTGGAACCCCATAGCTCACGATCCGAGAGGATGATTTGAAAGGCGGGCAATGGAGCTGGAAGGTTCTGTTGGTGAGGAAAGATTTAATCCACTCCAGCGCGTCATCTTTTACTCCAATGTCAGAAAGCCGGGACAGCAGCGTGGCATGTAGCACCGTATCGAAAGCGGCGCTTAAGTCTAGCATGACCAACGCTGCGGTTTCACCCTCGTCCACCATCTTACGGATGGATTCCGTAGAGTACAAGACAGCAGTTTCTGTGGAGTATTTGGGTCTAAAGCCAGATTGGGTGGGATGGAGAATGTTTTCTGCCTCTAAATACGCCATGAGTTGAATGTTCACAATTTTTTCTATTATTTTGGCGCATTGGGGCAGTAGGGAAATTGGCCGTAAGTTTTGAAATTGAGTGATAGGAATGTTAGGTTTTTTTTTCAGAGGGATGACTTGGGCATTTTTCCAAGCCTCCGGGACGTAACATTCTTTGAAGGAGAGAGAGATGAGATGGCTTATTTGGTCCAGGAGAGTGTTGTCCATGATATCTTTACATTTGTCTAATGGACATGCATCATTAGGGGAGCCAGAATGAATACTGTTAATTATGCTGGACAATTCTGCTTTGTCAGGAGTGAGGAAGTGGGTGAGAGTGGTCTTATGGAGAGAGGGAGATATCGTGCCGGGTGTGGAGGGAACGAGGAATGAGGCGTGAATCTTTTCTACCTTGTTGACAAAGAAATCCGCAATTTCTTCGCATAACTCATCGGAGTATGTGTCTTGCGTGTCCAGGCTCGATGCGTCTGTAAGTTCTTTATAGATCCGAAACAGTTCTTTGGAGGGGTTTGTAGCCTGTTCAATTCTACTTTGGTAGAAGAGACTTTTTTCCTCTTTTATGAGTCTCTGATAGACCTTTAATTCACGTTTGTATTTCTCCTTCAGTTCCATGGAGTAGTTCTTTCTCCATTTCCTTTCTATCACTTTGCATCGGGTTTTAGCTGCCTTAAGTTTTTCTGAAAACCACGGTTCGGATTTAGTTCGCCTAGCTGGGGGCTTACAAGTCCAAACGGGCGATTTTGTCAAGTGCCTTACTCAACCAGAGTTCGTAAGAATTCCAGGTGTCTTGAAGGGATTGACCTAGGGGGGGAGGGTCAATTTTTAAAGCGTCAGAGAGGCGTTCCGGAGTGTAGTTTTTCCAGTTGCGACGTTTGGCGTATAAGGGTTTATGGGCATTAATCTTAGATCTGGTCTTGGGTATATTGAACATGATCATATGGTGATCTGACCATATGATAGGGACCGGAGGTTGTATGTTAATGTCTGTCCAGGTCGCAAAAATGGGGTCGAGAAGGTGGCCCTGTTTGTGTGTAGATACAGTGGAGAGCAGAGTGATCCCCAGCGCATGCAAGGCTGTCTTCAGAAGTTGAGCTTCCTTGGCTTGTAAATCTTCAAAATGAAGATTAAGGTCGCCAAGTACCATGAAGTTATTGTGTTTGATAGCTAATTGCGTCGCCGTTTCAATTAGTTGATTACAGAAAGGCGTGGCCGTGCCCGGGGGCCGGTAAATGAGAAGCCCAGTTATAGTCATGTGGGGGGGTACTGAGGTTAAAATGCCAGAACCCCCCCCCAAAAAACACATCAGTTTGATCAAAGCTGACTGAAGTCCAGGGAGGACAAAGTAGAAGTCAAGAAGGAGCCAATACAAGGTCAAAAACAGGTTAGAGCTAAACTGTTCTAATGGATTCCTTCACACATGGTGTTAAGTAGAAATCCGAGCTATAGTGGCCTCAAGGAGCAGACAGCTCAGCACTTCCACTTCACGGTCTGTGGTTCAGGTTATTTCAAATGAAGCAAATATGCTACTAAACAAACACTTCTGCTGGGTACATGACCATTTTAAAGTTATAGGGTATTCCCAAACTGACAGGGAATGACTCAAGCATGTGAATATATTTAGGATCTACTGCTGATATGATATGAAATTATTATGGGACATTGCATCTTTTCATACACTTTGCATGATAGATTCCCCTGCCTCCCTCCAGTTAATAGTTAAAGTAACTGCAGTTCTTGAGTCACAACTTAGATTCAAAACATATTGGTCAGACAGGAAGATGTGCGCTAAGATGCTCTCTGGACTAACATTTTTCTTGATAAAGATTCAACTGAGAAGCACTGTATCTAGAGAGATGCTTCTTAAGGCCTAACTGCTGCTTGAGCCATAGCTTGACTGAGGTCTGCCGTGTCAAAGGGCATAGATGAAAAAAGTTTCATTTTGACCAAATATGTAGGTGATGACAAGATTAGAGATAGTGCACCCACCATGTCATTTATGTAGGTGAGAAAAATGAAATCTTTGGAACCCTAGGGTTTAGAAGTATGACTCAAATCTGTTGAATTAAAGACATAACTGATTGTCATCAGTCTTTAGAATCAAGCGAAACAAGCGGTGTATGTAGTCTTGTTGTCTTAGGTGAGAGAATAAACATTGAATTGCTGTCTCTCCGCAGGCTCAAACAAGGGGACTAGAGTCAAAACCACACAAAATAACTTGTTGTTTACTGGCCTTCCAAGAGCACACTCATTATATTCTAACATTCAGCATTCATAGTCCAACAATCAGCAAAACTCTGAAATAGGTTAACTTTGGGTTTCAGTACAGAAAAATCTGAATGTGACATAAGTGGGGGAAATTAATATTGCAGTAGAAATCATTGGAGACTTTCATTAAAGTCAGTCAAGCAACGATAATTAATTTTTTTTTTTAATGGGGGTTAAGCACAAAATTTCTGTCTGTAACCAATTCATGCTGCACAAAAACTAGAATTGCAGTTCAGCGCAGATGAAGGATCTTCAAGCTGCATATAAATTAAGATTACATTGCCAGATACCTATTTTGTGCTTTTTTTAACAATTTAAAATCCTTTTTTATTGAATTTCAAGAAAAGAACAAATAACTATAGAGTCCAGTAATGAAATCATGAGGAATCATGATAAATACAAATACAAATCATGAGAAAAACAAAGTAAATAAATAATAAGTAGGAAGGCTTACAAGTTACTCAAGTGCCTAGCCATGGTATTCGCAGTGAGCCCACAGTGACGTGCAGGTGGGTGAACAAGCAAAATATTTGGTACAGGTGTGACAAGCAGGTACTTTTAGACAGCTGCGGAGGCAGGAAATAGAATGCAGTACAGGAGTATCGCCGTAAATATAGCATACAATACGTATTATAGCTTGGGAATTCGGTCTGCTTTCAAAGGGGATCATATGAGAAAGATGAGGCATCAAGGGACTTCCATAGCTTCCTGTGGGATTTACACCAGGGAGAGGTATGACGTGCCCCATCATCTGCTCTTCTAAGGAAGGATAGCCATTCTTGCCACATTCTAAAAGAAAATTCTTTGTAGTTTTTCTACTTCACACAATACAATTTTACAGGCTCAAGTGAGCAGGAGATCTAGGATGTAGAGGTCATTCATATCTTCGATCTTATGATCCAGAGCACCTAATATATTATAGGAAAATTCCCTTGGAGGAATTATGTTGAATGTATTGCCTATACACTCTTAAATCTTGTCCCACTATGTTTGTGAGGTAGGGCAATGGAAGAGCATGTGGGCGAGGTTACCTACGTGAGATTTACAGTTCTAGCATGTTGGGGTCTCACTAAGATTAAGTTTAAAGATTTTTTCGGATGTCCAGTATGTCCTATTTATTAGCATGAGTTTGGTTTGCGACAATATTGGAGATATTTTATTCGAAAATGGGGAGATATGTATTTTCTCCCAGTCATATAGGATATTGCTGGAGTTGAGTTCAGATTCCCATTTTACTTCGCATTTCATGTGAGACTTGTGCGGGGGAAGAAGTTTATATATTTTAGAGACTGTTTCCTGACTTTAGTAGCTGTGACATCTTTAAGACTATCGACGGATTGGAGGGTTTGATGGAACACATCGAGAGGAGAGACTTTAGCATTAGGATTTTATAAAAATCCATCGGTTTTAGCTCGGGACGAGTCTGGAGGACGGAAAAAGGTAATGGGAGGGTTCCTGTAAAAAAGGTTTTTAGGTCTCGTGACCTATCAATGTGCATGCGCATTGAGAGAAGCGAGACTATAGGGCTTTAAACAAAGTTTAACTAACTGCGGCGATTTGGTGCTGTGCCCGTGCGCTTTTAGGTCAATGCGCAAGCGCATTGACCTAAAATGCGCGTGCACATCACCAAATCGCCATCTGTTCCCAAAGCCACACTCCTCCCACACCTTTGAAGTGAAGCTTAGCTTCACTTCAAAGGCCCCGGCTGCTTCACACCCTCATGCCGCTCTCCCCGCTCCGCCCCCTCCCCTGCCCGCCGTGTGTCTCCCCTTCGGTGTCTTAAGTTGTTGTGTGCAATCTCAACAATGACCTGGACCTATTGTCTGTTTTAGTTATGTTTTTGTGGGTAACAAAGTTGCTGTTTCATAGATGAGTCTGTAAACACATAGTCTGTTCATTAGACCAGTTTTCATTCTTGTGAGAATCAGTACCGCTTCATATGCATCTCCAGTCTGGTTGCAAAGAGCACTGCCAGGAACCAATCATAGCAGCGTTAGTGTGATTTTAGTGCATCAAACTACTATAGCACTTTATTGCGTAAAAATGTTTATTTCTAATGGTTTTTTTTGTTAACAATTTTACATCCTAATATTGCACGTCATCTAATAACCCTCTTCACACTCTATTATGAATCCAGAGCAGGAGAGTCTGGCCTGGATTCCCTCTTGCCTTAACTTCTTTCCCTGCATGCCTCCTCTCTCTGGCTATAGCCTACTCTGTTTAACGTAATCATTTAATGTATTTATCCAAATTGCCAACGCGTAATTTCATGAGCCTCATCCTTGCCGCCTTTGAACCCCTATCCGTATGATCATTATTCTTGTTTGTCGCCCTGCCCTTTGCTTAGTCACTATATCTGTCTTCTGTTTCATGCTCCCCCTCTGCCCTTTCTGTCCTGAGAGCAGTTTACTTGGCAGTGGAAGACGGTACTTGAAGGTAATCAGCAGAAGTCCTTCCCAAGCTGCCCTCGTGTCCTTGTCATTCCTCTCTCTACCTGTACTGGAGCTCGAAGCCATCTCCTCTGCGTTCGGCTCCGTTCTGATTACCTCTGAGTCCTCCACATCACCTGTTCTTTCACTTTCGCTTTCTCGTTATATGCCCATATACATCTCCCCTCTCGCTCACCCTCACCTTCACTCAACCTCACCTTCACTCAACCTCACCTTCACTCAACCTCACCTTCACTCAACCTCACCTTCACTCAACCCCTCACCTTCACTCAACCCCTCACCTTCACTCACCCTCAACCCCTCACTCACCCTCACCCTCACCCACCCTCAACCCCTCACCCTCACTCACCCTCACCCTCACCCACCCTCAACCCCTCACCCTCACTCACCCTCACCCTCACTCTCTCACCCTCACTCTCTCACCCTCATCCCCTCACTCACCCTCAACCCCTCACCCTCACTCACCCTCAACCCCTCACTCACCCTCACCCTCACTCACCCTCAACCCCTCATTCACCCTCACCCTCACTCACCCCCTCACCCTCACTCACCCTCACCCCCTCACCCTCATTCACCCTCACCCTCACTCACCCTCACCCCCTCACCCTCATTCACCCTCACCCTCACTCACCCTCAACCCCTCACCCTCACTCACCCTCAACCCCTCACTCACCCTCAACCCCTCACCCTCAACCCCTCACCCTCAACCCCTCACCCTCAACCCCTCACTCTCACTCACCCTCAACCCCTCACTCACCCTCAACCCCTCACTCACCCTCACTCACCCTCAACCCCTCACTCACCCTCAACCCCTCACCCTCACTCACCCTCAACCCCTCACCCTCAACCCCTCACCCTCACTCACCCTCACCCACCCTCACTCACCTTCAACCCCTCACCCTCACTCACCCTCAACCCCTCACCCTCACTCACCCTCAACCCCTCACCCTCAACCCCTCACTCACCCTCACTCACCCTCAACCCCTCACCCTCACTCACCCTCAACCCCTCACCCTCAACCCCTCACCCTCACTCACCCTCAACCCCTCACCCTCAACCCCTCACCCTCACTCACCCTCAACCCCTCACTCACCCTCAACCCCTCACCCACCCTCAACCCCTCACCCACCCTCAACCCCTCACCCACCCTCAACCCCTCACCCACCCTCACTCACCCTCACTCACCCTCACTCACCCTCACCCTCACTCACCTTCAACCCCTCACCCTCACTCACCCTCACCCTCACTCACCCTCAACCCCTCTCACCCTCAACCCCTCACCCTCACTCACCCTCAACCCCTCACTAACCCTCACTCACCCTCACCTTCACTCACCCTCACCCTCACTCACCCTCAACCCCTCACCCTCACCCTCTCCCTCCCACACCCTCTCCCTCCCTCAACCCCTCATCCTCGCTCACCCTCACCTTCACCTCACCCTCACTCACCCTCAACCCCTCACCCTCTCCCTCCCTCAACCCCTCACCCTCACCCTCAACCTCAACCCCTCACCCTCATTCACCCTCACTCACCCTCAACCCCTCACCCTCACTCACCCTCACCCTCACTCACCCTCACCTTCACTCACCCTCACCTTCACTCACCCTCGCTCACCCTCACCTTCACTCACCCTCAACCCCTCACCCTCACTCACCCTCAACCCCTCACCCTCACTCACCCTCACCCTCCCTTAACCCCTCACCCTCATTCACCCTCACTCACCCTCAACCCCTCACCCTCACCCTCACCCTCCCTCACCCTCACTCACCCTCAACCCCTCACCCTCACTCATCCTCACCCACCCTCAACCCCTCTCCCTCAACCCCTCACCCTCACCCACCCTCAACCCCTCACTCACCCTCACCCTCACTCACCCTCAACCCCTCACCCTCACTCTCACCCTCCCTCACTCACCCTCACTCACCCTCAACCCCTCACCCTCACTCACCCTCAACCCCTCACCCTCACCCACCCTCAACCCCTCACCCACCCTCACCCTCAACCCCTCACCCTCACCCTCACTCACCCTCACTTACCCTCACTCACCCTCACCCTCACTCACCCTCACCCTCACTCACCCTCACCCACCCTCACCCACCCTCACCCTCACCCACCCTCACCCTCACTCACCCTCTCTCACCCACCCTCAACCCCTCACCCTCACTCACCCTCAACCCCTCACCCTCATCCCCTCACCCTCAACCCCTCACTCACCCTCAACCCCTCACCCTCATCCCCTCACCCTCAACCCCTCACTCACCCTCAACCCCTCACCCTCATCCCCTCACCCTCAACCCCTCACTCACCCTCAACCTCACCCTCACTCACCCTCACCCTCACTCACCCTCAACCCCTCACCCTCACCCACAACCCCTCACCCTCACTCACCCTCACTCACCCTCACCCTCACTCACCCTCAACCCCTCACCCTCAACCCCTCACCCTCAACCCCTCACCCTCAACCCCTCACCCTCAACCCCTCACTCACCCTCACCCTCACTCACCCTCACTCACCCTCAACCCCTCACCCTCACTCACCCTCCCCTCCCTCAACCCCTCACTCACCCTCAACCCCTCACCCTCACCCCCTCACCCTCAACCCCTCAGTCACCCTCAACCCCTCACCCTCACTCACCCTCAACCCCTCACCCTCACTCACCCTCAACCCCTCACCCTCCCTCAACCCCTCACCCTCACAACACATATTGTGTTACAATAGGTGTCACATTTGCGAAAGATAAAACTATTGGCATTGTAAATAACAAAGCTATTAATTTCGCTATTTTCAAAACAAGCACATAAATAAAAAATGTGTCCTTTACAATACCAATAGCTCAAACTTTCCTAATGCGAGACCTATTGCATTGCTGTGCTTCTCTCCCCTGCTGCACTCTTCTGCTCTCTAGAGATGTGGCCTAACGACCAGAGCTGCCATCTAAGTCACGTAAATACAAAACATGTTGCATTCCAAATGCTATAGGTGTCACATTCGCGAAAGTTATAACTATTGGCATTGTAAATGACAAAGCCATCAATTTAGCAATTTTAAAAACCAACAAATAAATAAAATATGTCATTTACAAGACCAATAACTCCAACTTTTCTAATGCGAGACCTATTGCATTTCCAGTGCTTGTTTACTAGATGTATGCCGTTTTTAGACCAGTGTTCCCAATGGAGCATCTCTCCATCAATCTTCAGGCTCCGGTTGCGCCAGAGAGGACAAATTGAACGTATTGATTTTTAGTGTAGAGGGTTGTTCCAGCCGTAATGGGGCTCTCTTAGTATTAAGCAGGATGTATTTTGAGTGGGGGAGATGGGATGTATCCATGGTGAGGAGAGCAGGTAAAGGCATATCATTGATGATTGACTTTTCTATCTGTATCCAGACCGGGGTGTAGTCAGTCTGAGGGATTTGTTGGAGCCTTGTTTGCAAAGATACGCAGTTCGGAAGACCCAGACCACCTTTCTCTTTCAGTAATTGAAGTTTTTTCATTGATATTCTGGGCCTCTTGCCTTGCCAAAGGAACGTATTGAAAAGTTCATAGATTTTATTCAGGAAGTAATTTGAAAACATCATTGGTAGCATGCTAGATAAATAGCTAACAAGAGGAGTAATCATATATAAAGTCCCAGCTCTTCCCCCACCAAGATAAAAATTTAGGTGACCAGCCATCTAGCAATGAAGAGATTTTCTTGTGGAGGGCATTCTCATTGGTTTGAAGGGTGGTGATCAGATCTCCCGTTAAGTCCAAGCCCAGGTACTTGAAGCACTTAGGTTGCCAACAATAATTTCTTTACTACCTAGGTTATTCAGGAATTTAACCGCAGTCTTGTCTTTACTTAATTTATAACCGGATACTGCAGCAAAGTCTCCTATTGAGTACATGAGAGCAGGGATAGCAGCTTTGGCATTCTCGGAGACAACCAATAAGTCGTCGGCATAAGCACTTATCTTGACTGTACAATTACCTAAATGTATCCCTGAGATCTGGTTATTATTCCGAAGGTGATATAGGAAGGGTTCATTTGCCAGTAGGAATAGGGAGGGGGAAAGGGGGCAGCCTGGTCTTGTTCTAGTTGAAGGAAGATGAGAGGCAGTCTCCTGCCCTGGCCAAGGGATTAAAATATAGTGACATTACCATTCGCGTAAGATTCTCGACCATGTTTAATTTATCCAACGTTGCTTTAAGGGAGGTCCAATCTACCTAGTTGAATGCCTTTTCGGCATCCAAAGTGATAGCAACTGTGGGCGAGACAGTAAGTTTGGCTTTCTCCAGTACATGTGCTAGGATATGGGTAGTATCACTGGATAGTCTGCCTTTAAAAAACCAACCTGTGAGGGATGGATATGTTTGGCCAAAATTTTTTTGGTATACTCAGATGTGAGTCCCTTGCTCATTGCACCATCAGGATTCAAGCAAGCCGGGCCGAAGACGGCAGAAATGCCAGAAACCGGTCCCCGGAAGCTTGTTTCCTTCCCAGTGTAAGAATTGGCTTTTGTAGTCTGGTCTGCCCTGTTCCCATGATGCACTGGGCCAGGGACAGACTAATTTGCATACAGCCAGGTTCTGAAACTGGGATGGTGCAATGAGCTAAAAAACGGTGTTGGATCTAGCCCTGATCTCTTGACTGGGTGAGAGTATTCTGCTTAATTCAGAGACTCTGTCCATCACCACCCCTTGTTGTAAACAAAAATTTTTGAAGGCGTTTGGCGAGGATCATTGCTTACATTTTGCAGTCTAAGTTAATTAAAGATATCGGTCTATAATTTTTGAGGAGGGTTGGATCCTTCCCCTCTTTGGGGATTACTGCAATAATGACTTCTGCTGGTGTCCCATTAATTTGGCCAGAGTCACTAAATTCATGGAACAATTTTAAAAGAGGTAGAGTTAGTATTGAGGAGCAGCATTTGTAAAACTTAGCATTAAACCCATCAGGGACCGGAGCCTTTCAAATTTTAAGGGACTTAATTGAGCTTTCGATTTTTGAGGCAGTGATTGGGCTATTGATTTCGTGTTGTTCTTGATCCGAGATGGTAGGAAGTATGCATTTGTTTAGATAGTCTTGTGCTGTCCAAATACTGGTTCTTGCTATACAGAGTGCCATAAAAGTCCTTAAAAATATCTGCAATTTTGTCAGAGTGAGCTAAATCTTTTTGGTCTATTAGGTTCTTAATTGTATTCTTCTGTAATTTTTATTATGTAAACATGCTATACCACAGGGAAGAAATAAAATCCAGCTTACTTTGTGAATACTCCTCTCCCATCTGGGGAGGATACTCTTCATCCCAATCAACCACATCATCGTCTGTAAGCACAACAATGTGGCATTCCCTTTCACCACTCTGGGCACTGGTTACCATTAGAGGGAGGATCATTTCTTCCAGGTAAAACTCAAACTGCTTGCGGGCACCGTCATTGGATAACTCATGCATAAGTGCACCTAAAAATAAATTAATAACACTTATTGGGAGCCGTTTACATCCAGAATTATTTTCTTAAACATAAAAAGAAATCTTAATTACATTATCACAAGGGTGGCTTCATTCACTGCCACTGACTTTAGAATATGTCAATTTGATAAACTGTTTTAAATGCATAAAGTTAAAGAGACATTCAACATTTCTTTATAGGTAGAAAGACTGACATTTCCTATAAAGCCTCCTGAAATGAATCTATATGGATACTGCCAATTTCCAATAATATGTAATCCAACATACATCTGCACTCTGAAAATTAAAACAGCGAGGCAGAATGAAAGAAACGTGATCTGCCATTGGATTTGGAATGAACAACGCAACCCACGAAATGCAACATTGAAGTGCAGAAAGCCAGATAAGCAACATTCTGCAAAACTACCTTTAGGCATAATGTGATTACAAAATAAGTGCGGATATAAATGTGGGAAATTGTGACAAGGTTGCATTTGCTTAATTGGAATGTGGATATTTTAAATACTTTTTCCACGTAACGATTATAGACAGTACTAAAATAGTGACATGAACATAGATTTTTATGTAAACTGTAAGAAATTGGGCAATTAACTGAGATGGGCGAGAGCCCCACTAAAGTAATAAACTCAATCCTTGTCAGAATAAACTCAATCCTTGTCAGAGTGAATCACAAAAGTCACTAAATAAACCTGTGCTTAATCCTCTGGTAGCATGGCACAAAAGCAATCAGGCTTTACTTGCAGTGTTTCATAAATACTTTGCGCCTTGCCTCCAAGATTAATAAAGTGAAAACGCACAAGAAAAATTAGTTTAGAAAAAAAGTAAATTTTAATAAGGATAAAGTTACCTACCCAGTAAACTTCTGTTCTTGGCATGTACAGCAGTAGATTCACATGTTTTGTATACTCCTGCCATTTAGTGTTTGATCCGGATGTTTGCTGTTTGTTTTTCTTTGAAGAAGTGTTTTCCAGTCACTAGGTAGGTGACTCCTCCTTTCGGTGATAGTGTGCATGGGCATCTACTCCATTGTTAGTTGTTTTCCCGCAGAGGGTGAGAATGGAGTTAGAAAGAGTAGAATAGAGATGTCCATGCATATGTATGTATACTAAAGAGAGAACTGCAGCAGCTACAGGTACCCAGGGAGGCGGGTGGGGTGCATGTGACTCTACAGCTGTACATGCCGAGAACAAACGTTTACTGGCTAAGTAATGTTATCTTTTCGAGGCATGCGAGCTGTAAATCACATGCTTTGCATAGACTATATAGCAGTAATCTCCCAAAGCGGTTGCTAACCTGTAGCTGATGGAGTGGTCTGAAATAGTTTTTTAAGTACTGCTTGGCCCACATTAGCTTGTTGTCTCGCTAACACATCTACACAGTAGTGCTTTGTGAATGTGTGTTGCAGACCATGTTGCACTATGGGAATGTTTCCCAAGAAGGTCATAGTAGCCCCTATCTTGTGAGTGGAATGTGTTCTAGGGGGTACAGTTAAAGTTTGCTTTGCTTTTGCGTAACAGGTTTGAAAACATTTAACAATCTACCTTGCAATACCGATTTGGAGATAGGGTTGCCATTGTGTGGTGGTGCGAAAGCAACACCAAGTTGTTTGGTCTTTTGAAATGATTCTGTTCTGTTGATGTAGTACAAGAGTGCTCTTCTCACATCTAAAGTGTGTAGAGCGCTCTCTGCAACAGAATCAGGTTGAGGGAAGAGTACAGATTGATTTATGTGAAATGCTGAGACGACTTTAGGTAGAAGTGTAGGGTTTGTACGCAGAACCACTTTATCTCTGTGCAGTTGGAAAATTGTTTCTTCTGTGGTTAGTGCCAGTAGTTCACCTACTCTTCTTAGTGAAGTGATTGTAATGAGGAAAGCGGTTTTCCAAGAGAAACTGCGGCTCACACCTATGCATAGGTTGAAAGGGTGGTCCAATTAATCTTGTGAGGACTATGTTAAGATTCCACACTGGGGCAGGTGGGAGCCTTGGCGGTATAACTCTTTTAAGTCCTTCCATGAAAGCTTTAATTACGGGCACTCTGAAATGCGATAGATGTTTCCTGTTTTAGCTATTGCAGCAAGATGTACCCAGATGGAGGTGTAAGCCAATCCGGACTGCTGCAAATGTAACAGATAGCAGGTAATGTTTTGTATGGAAGCATCAAGAGGGTTGATGCGATTGTTATTGCAATAAATAACAAAACACTGCCGTTTTGCTGCTTAACAGGCTCTATTGGTAGGCCTTCTGGCCTCTGTTGATGTTCACACAGTCTGGTGGAAGGTTCAGATAACCAAACTCCATGACTTCAGGAGCCAGATCGCGAGATTCATTTGTTTGGGATCTGGGTGTCCGATTTCTTCATGGCTCTGTGTAAGGTGGTTGTTGCTGATGAAAAGAGCACTGTGTGGGTAAAATCCAAAGTCTGTAGCTGAGAAAATAATGCACTGGCAAAGATGGCTTGCCCGGAGACCAGGGATGGTTCTTTTTCAAGCCCAGTTTTTGCAGTTCGTAGGAATACATTAAGTCCAAGGGTCAATGACCTGGTGGGGAACCTCTTGGGGTCAGGACTCACTCTAGCAAAGACAAGCAGCAGGGTCCAGGTAGGTCCAGGTAGGTCCAGTTGGTGCTAGTCAGTTGCCTCTGGAAGCTTGTTGTGTCACTGCAGCTTAGGCAGGAGGTCAGCCAACTGGCCCTTGGAGTAACTTCTGGGTTCAAGACAAGTAGGTCCAGTATTTCTTCTTTAGACAGCATGGCAGTCCTTCGTCTGAATTTTCCACAGGTCCGGGAATGTTCTGATGAGGTTGTGAAGGTGCCACTTTTTATATCTAGTGCCAGCCTCTGTGTGGATATAACTATCTTTGTCTAGCCCTAAACTAGTTTTTGTCAGTTCTTCCCCTTGGTTTGCCTTCATCTGTCTAGGGTGACAAAGAATACCCTTTCTACATCAGGTTTATATTGCCAGGTAGAAATGGCAGTTTAAAGTTGTACTACAAGCTGCAGTGGCAGGCTTGAAACCCGTTTTAAGAGGCTAGTTCTAGTGGGTAGAACGTGTGATGCAGTCCACTAGTTGCATTTAATTTACATGGCCTGGGTACTGGTAATACCATATACTATGGACTTCTAAGTAAATTAAATGTGCCACTTACAGGTAGGCCAATTTTAACATGTTTACGGGAGAGAGCACAAGCACTTTACCACTGGTTAATAGGGGTAAAGTAAACAGAGTCCCAATGCAAAAAGAAAACTGGGTCAGCAGAAGCAGAGAAATGAAAGCTAAAAGTCTGTGGGAATACCATACCGAAGATGGTTAGGTCTAAAACACTTTAAAATGATCTGTTTGAAAACTAAGCCAATAATATCACCTGCTGATTCACTGTGTGTGAGTCAAGGCCATCGGAATTATGCAGCAGGTTTGGGTCAAATTATGCAGCATGGTTGATGACATTTTTGTGGCAAGAAAACAAATTGTGGCATTATGGGGCACACTTTGCAATAGTTTGGCCTCATTATTTTGTCATTTTAAGCTGGATAACCCTGTCTGAGCATTAGTTGTACCTCATTCGTACCAGTTTAACAAACAAATATAGCAATAAACTACAGAATGGTGACCAGTCAACCTTTGCAAAGGGCCTTTCACTGTGCGGCCATACATGTTGCTGTGTTTATACGAACTTTTGAACCTTCTGAGCCAGAAACAAAACATTTTTCCTTTGCTTTGTTAAAATCTGTAGAAGTCTGGGAAAGTCGCGCTTGCTCCATCAATGCTATAACTCTTGGATTCCAAAGGCTTGGGCCTGGTTAGAGTAACTGCCTAAAAAGAGATATTTCATAGAGTGTGGTAAGGTTGCACAAAATTCACTGAAAACCCTAGTGTTTACATCATTTCGTTTTACCATGTTTATGCTGCTCTGGCATGCAATGTTTGGACAGGCTCCAGTCTAAATCCGTCCTCTACATTTATAAATGGGCAGCCACTTTTTAGTAAGACATTTTGTAAACATTACTGGTGCTGACATTCCAAATGTAAAAACTGACTTGGTAATGAGAGCCTGCTACCCCAAACTTAATATCGTCTGTGGCTCTCATTCAACCAGATATTGCAACTAGACATATTTGAGATCTATTCATTGCTGTGTAAACCCCTTTCTGATAGATACGTCTATCTGCAGATTCCTCACCATAGAATACTCCCAAGGGGCTACACTGGATCCTGAAAACATTTATCCATAGCAATGTGCCTACACCTCGCTAGATGGTGCATACTGCTCAATGCCTACTCGACAGGACCATGAAGGTGACTAGGTAGAGCCGCATATAAGTGGCACTCCTGCATATTGACGTCCGTTCAGTTATTATTACACCTTCCATTGAGGAGTTTCACTCACAATTTGTTTTCCACCCTCCCAAAGGACCTCAGAACTTCTTTCAATCAGATGATTCACGATTGACAGAACGTGGCCAAATATGTTATCTGCACAGGACTGGATTGTATGGATTACCTGGGATGGTCATTAGATAGTGTTGTACTACACATGTGGAAGCATTCCACAGGATTCTCCGGTGATGTACAGGTCTCCCTAATAGACATGCCCTTTCATTGGTCCAGTCTATTCGGCGGAAAAGCAAATTCTGCGTTTGAATGCTTTAAGAAACAGTGGAAATATGGAACACTGTTTGGGGCTGTTTACCCCTACAAATTCCTGCATCAATTCAGAAAGTTTAGAGGCATTTCTAGAGGGATGGCGTATAAACCAAGACTGCCTTCTCAAACAGTGGAGCAGGCACCCCACTCCTTATGGGGCAGTGGACGTTAGTCTGGCAGGCAGAGTCCAGGCCAACACAGCCATAAGTTCTTAAGCTCTACTGCTACTGCAGCAGCTTAACTTTACCCGTAGAGGTGGCTTACTGGTGAAGAGTAGGACACTACATTTCCTCTCGAGCTGGTGATCCATCACGTCATTCAGAAACTTTAAAACGGCTAAGCCTGACCTTTTCTTTCTACCTCTCCCACTATTCAACCCTCACCAGAAAAAATGTGGATCAGCACTTGTCCATTCTGTTACACAAGGCGAGGCTGGTGCTCTTAAAAAGGTGCTATTGAGACGGTTGAAGACTCAGAAAGAGGAGGGGATTGCTACTCTTAAAATTTCCGCATTCCAAAGAATGACAGGGGCCTCAGGACTATTTTGGACCTCCAGACTCTGAAGAACTTTCTGTGGCTGTACAAATTAAAGAGCTAGATCACGCTGGCCCAGATTCTGTATGCTCTGGACACAGGCGACTGTAAGGTGCCCTTGGACCTGCATGACGCATGCCTTCATATATCCATCTGGCAGTCCACAGATGTTACTAGCAGTTCAAGGTAGACCAGAATTCTGTTGTTTCCTGTGTTACCTTTTGACATCACCACACCAGTCTGGTGTTCATGAAAGTGAAAGCAGTGGTTACAGCCCATCTACAGAGGTTGGCAATATCAGTATTTCCGTATGTAGACTGGCTGTTGAAGGCATGCTCACCACAGTCTATCACAGACCCCTTCCAGAAGGTGCTGAAGCCCCTTGACATCATTGGGGTTCATTGTTAAAGGGCAGATATCCCACCTGACTTCGTCCCAAAGGCTTCCATTTATTGGTATTTATCCTGGACACAGCAGAGTTAAGAGCTTAGCCTCAGCCACATCGAGTCAAAGAACTATAGACTATGATCTCAATGTTTCAGACTCGATCCTGGACCTTGGTGAGAGACGCTCTGAGGCTTCTTGGCCTCTTGGCCTCTTAGGCTCCTGTAAAGTCCTTGTCAGCTATGAAGGGAGGCACATGCGGGCTCTTCTATGGACTCAAGTTCCAACAGGTCTAGCATCAAACAAAGCAATCTGAACGAGCCTATCCGGGCCTCTGAGAAGCATACTTGAGATATGCGGTGGCGCTTGCTAAAAAGTAACTGATCTAGCGTTGGTCGCCCTCTCCTTACCACACCTGTGGTAGACTGTGGTGATGGACGCATTCCTGCTGGACTAGACAGGTAGAGATGGGGGAACTCTGGTCGCCGGCAGAGGGCCAGCTGCACATCAATCTTCTGGGCTAGTAGGCCTAACTTCTGGCTCAGGCAGCCTTTTTGCCATCCAAATAAGGGCCGGGGGGGCTGGTGCAGGTCCACACAAAGACCAATGGTATCTTTTTGACACGGTCGGGAATGCGTCAAATGTTTTCAATGTTTCCACAAGAACACTTCTCATGGGATGCATATGTCTTCTCACTTCTGTCTCTCCATCCCAGTAAAGGCCAAGCCCAGGTCTTCTTAGTATCTCCAGATTGGGCCAGCAGAATGTGGTACCTGGATCTTCCCAGCAGCTGACCTCCGATCAGACCACCACTTTACAAAACCCACCGGTCTCAGCAACAGGCCAGAGTCCTTGTGTCGAATCTGCCCAATATATAGTATGTGCATGGAGATTATGAGGTAGCAAATGACTGATCTGCTGCCTGAAGTAGTGGATGTTATCTTGGTCAAACGACTAATTATCCGCAGACTGAAATCTCCTGATCCACCCCATGCTGCGGCCTGGCTGCGAACTTTCACATATATACAAAAAATGCGCTTCCATGTATTTGAAAAACAATAAAAGGATTTAAACAAAAATGAGTTCAATGCTTAATGGTTAGTCAAAGACTGTTTGGGTGTTTGAGTCTGATATTTTTTTACTTGAGACACATTACAATATTGCAGTTTGTGTGTGCATGCTTCTTTTGGCGTGTGCATGTTCTTTCAGTGCTTTTTCCATTAAATCCTCAATTTCCAAGTCTACTGACGCTGAATGCAGTCCCTCTGCCTCTTCTTCCTGTAATTCGATCTCAATGTCCGATAGCCTTAGGTCTTTCAGGGAAATATTGGTTTTATTTGGGACATTACATACTGCACCAAACATTGCTTTTCTCAGACCTTTAAGGTCCTTAGGAGAAAAGCCTTGCATGCTTTACCGAAGTCAGACTTAAAGAAAGTGCAGCACTATGCAGGAGAAATTAAGTACTGTTACTGTTTATTGCGTCTCAGCAACCATGATTTTTTTAGGTCGCGGATGGGCAGCGCATGCGTAGCTCTGTGAGGCATGCTGTATTCAGATATGGACTTTAAGCGTGCATGAACGTAAGCGCGCTTCCAATCTCATGTTTAAATGCTATACAGAAAATTAGCACGTCTATAAAGTACTTTTATAGCACAATGTGTTATTTTTAACTCACATGTCACTGACACGGACGCATCACATGAGCTCGCTAGCGATATAGCTGCACTCCGAAGTGCACTAAACAGCAGTAAGAGTCTAGACATTGTAGATTACGACAAAGCACTTGAGCTATGATGTACTTTTATGCCATGTGACTGGTTCTGTTTGTCTGTATATTTCCACAGATACTAACGGCTTTCAGAAAGGCGCAACTAAATAACCGTGAGTTAATTTGGTTCATTCCACCACAGGTTAGGGTGCGCCTTAGCATGTGCACACTGCCGTGGTGTGCTGGTCCTGATGAATGCTTCGCCAATAACACTTTGCAGCAGAAACATGTTGACCAATTTTTCACTTTTCACAGTAGGATGTATCTGGTCAATTTAGCAAGTTATTAAACATCCAACGCACTTGTTTTTATTGGCGCTGGGTTTTCGACCATAAAAAATGTTTGGGGATCAAACTAAGGCATCTTTTAAATCATAGTTTTCTACTCGCTTATTGCACTCACGTTATATACCAAAACCTGCTCCGCTGTAGTCATGCGTCGTAGCACACCAGAGAGGCAGTCAGCTTCCCTGGTGGGGAACCAATGATGAAGCAGGTCACCAACTAGGTTGGTGATTGAGTTTTTTTTTTTTTTTTAAAGTGGGACACCTCTTGCTGGCTCTTTTTCTGTTTGGCTATACTCTTTTGTTGTTACATCTGTAATCCCCCATGAGGACTGGACCTTTTTCTTGTTTTGTTACGGTGTAGGTTAGCCTGTGAGCACTATTTTCTTGAATAATTTCTCCTCTTTCACCCACGACATGCTTTCCTGTAACGCAGCACAGAGCGGCGCCCGCTTTTATATTTTTTATTTTGCTTTCACACGGTGCTTCAACTTTAATATTATTTCACTTTCAGCTTTCTCTTGTTGTGCACCTAAAAATAGTTTTTGTAGGTAAATTAACAACAAAGCGCGCACTCAATCACGGTACCTGCCGCCCATAGCGCCCTCCCGCCCACGGGAACCGCGCTTTAGGTTTCAGCTCAGCACCCGCTATTACAATAATATGGGCTTACAGACAACATTGGCGGCCGCTGCCAAGTCAACAATAGTAGCCGCCGCCCATAGCCCCCTCCCGCCACGCTTTAATTCAAGGCTATGCACAGACCTTTGAGCTCTTGCTCCTCAGAATTTCACAGATCCGTTTCCCAAGCCGGAGCTGGCCCTGAATGTCTACATTTTCTTCTAGCCAACTCTGTTACTCGCTTGTTATATTTTGAAACGGGTAGAGTTTTATATACGCAAGGGGTCACTTGTAGGATTCTTTTTTCTAAACCGCTAATTGCCATGTTACTCTTTGGTAAAAACAATTACAGACAGCCTTTGTGTCCGCTGTGGAGGAGAAAAGCATTCTGTGGTAAGTGATAGGCCCTCGAAAATGGTTTACGGTTCTCCTTTTTTGTTTGAGGAAGCATTGGCCTGGAGAGCCTTAGTCCGCATTCTAAATTGGTAGGCGACAATGGCGCATGTGGGTTAAAACCATGTTTTCATTAAGCTCAACTAAATTCTTTCAGCGCTTGATATAATGCATACTTTTCACGTAACTTTTATCTTAACCTGTATTTGATGTCAGTGGAGGAGAGGCCTTTATGTGCTGCTGATAACTTAACTTTTTCTTCTTTGATTGTGCCTAGACATACGGCTGATGGTTCCTTAATTCAACACGTTTTCTTCTAGATACTGTCCACCAGCCAGTCTCTAGAAAGGAGTTACAGAATCCATCTTATGAACACAGACCCTGCAATTTTAATCCCTGAACATTGTTTTTTTTTAATTTACATTAACACAGGCGCACACAACAATGTTGCCTGCAGCCCCCTCCAGCCATGCTTTAGATTTCATCTAGTCACCTGCCATTACATTCGTTCAAGCAACTCGCAGGGTGACTATCACTTTGCCAAACGCTGGCCCGGAACCAAGGCACACCAATAAGGCCCGCAGCTCCTTCTGCTTCGGACTGCTATAGGCGGAATGCCGCACAGCACCACTTCACAGCACCTCATGTGATCATTATGGACAGCGCTGGCTCAGTTAATGTATTGTGTACTGGCTGGCATTACCAGTTCTACTATTAGCCTTGCTCATATCCACATTCAAACAAGCATTTGCAATGCAAGAACTCTCGCATTTGATACTTGTAAATAACAATGCCTTTTATTTATGTGCACTTTGTACTTATTGCCATTGCTTGTAGGTTTTCAAAACACAAATAGTTATTTACAATGCCAATAGCTCAAAATCTCGCAAATGCGAAACCTATTGCATTGCAAATGCTCGTTTCTTAAGGAGGTCTTGAAAATAGAACAGACAGAGCAATTGTCGATAACCCGAAAGACAGATGGTCATTAGAATGCAGGTTAAAGCTTTGTGTAGCGTACTTATCAACATAGGATAAGAGTCAGCGGAAGTCTAAAATGTTTTACTTGAGGAAGAACACCAAACAGAGCGTTCAAGACAAGGGGAGGAGTCAGTGGAGAGGAAAGCACATGAGGGAGAGTGCAACACAAAGGGGTGTGGGGGAGAAGCACACGTGTTAGAGAGAGCAACACAGAGCGTGGCGCAGGGAGAGAAGAGAAATACATGAGGCAGACAACTGGAATAAACATGCATTCTCATGAAGAGCTAAGCAAAAAAGAAAAAGTAGAGCCTCAAAAGCAAGCTGTTGAAGAACACGCCATGAGGCCTTGATCCAGGTTAAGTACCAATATAAGAGGAAATGAAGCCCATGTCAGGTAACGAAAAATAAGCAAGTGAGTGACATTAAAGCCACCCAATGGTAAGCAATGAGCGGTCTCTAGCACACTGTAAGCTAATGTAAGACCTGGCATTTTTGGTATGTTTCCCCAGTCTTTTTGCTTTCTGACCTCGCGATTTTGACTCTGTTTTTTGCTGGGTTAGTGTCTCTGTGCACTTTCGCACTGCTGTTCAGTGTTAAAGTGCAAGTGCTCCTATTGTAAAATTGTAATATGGATTGGGCCTGCAGCACTGATTGTGCCAACCACAAGAGCAGCCTCGCAAAGGGTTCTGAGACCTGCCACTGCAGTGTCTGCACACAGTTTTTACTGCCATGTCGACTTGGCAAGCGCACCCACTTGACAAGCCCTAACCGTCCCTTTTATTACATGTGAGTCACCCTTAAGGTAGGCCCAAGGTACCCCTATGGGCTGAGTGCAGTGTATATAAAATGAAGGACATGTCCTGGTGTGTGAGACATATCCTGATAGTGAACTACAGTGTAATTAGTTTTTCACTGTTGAAAGGTTATCTGTCCCATAGGATAGAATGGGGAATAATCTAACATTTTGCGAGTATATTTTCTCATTGGGACAAGGTAGAAAAATGGAGCTTAGTGTGCCTGAACTCAGAATGCAGAAATGAATCTTTAAGCAAAGATAATTTTTACGTTCTGTATTTGAAAATACCACTTTTATAAAGTGGGTATTTTCTTGGTCAGCCATCCCGTGTGCCTCTGCTGTTTTGTGGATTGACTGGCTGGCTTTGGAGTGACAGGGGCTGGGGATGTGCATTCTCTTCAGACAGACACTGGGGGTGGGTCAAGGTGTGTCCTGCCTTTCCTGGATGAGTCAGGGCTGGGCTGAATAGACCTGGTCTGCATTTAGACTAGTGAGAGGAGATGTCCTTGCACCTGAATGGGCCTGGTCTGCTGTGGACAATGCGGTATCCACCACCTGCCACCTCGTTTGGAATGTGCAAAGACACACTCTGCCCAAGAGAACAAAGAGAAACGGAGTATAAATATCGGGGCTCAGACACCAGAACTTTAGAACTCGCTTGGATCAAGGAACCTGCAAAGAAGAGCTTGAAGACCTGCCAGGAGGAGTACTGCCCTGTTGCTGTGTTGTTGCTTTGCTGGGTTGGCATGCAGTCGCTGCTTCTGCATTGGGCAGTTAAAGGACTGGACTGTACTTTCTTCACTTGTTGCGGATTATCTCCAAGGGCTTGAAATAGAGCTTGCCTTCGGTTCATTAAGTATCAGGGATAGTAAAAACTTCACTTACCTCTGGGTCCCACCTCTGGGAGCATGGGTTTTACTTGCCACCGAAGGGGAAAGCAGCCAACACAGTCATCGACATCATTGCTGGCTCCATGCCCTGAAGGTACCGTCGCACTCCACACCACAACTCCTGTTCTCACCGACGGCGACCGCCACGCGGCTGCTTGCGCCACGACCTGTGGGAACCGCACTCCATACTGCCTCGCTTCATTCCGCCACCCTGGTCTCGCCAACAAGGACACTGCCCTCGACACCTATGATTACACCATAGTTTGGGGGCACCGTTCGTAAGTCACACAACGCACTGCCCCATCCAACACCGCAGTCTGGACCGGCCGACGCCAGCTCCCACTAAAAGGCACAGTTGCTTGCATCGTGACAGTTAGCAGCGCCACTAGCACGGCCTCACTCCGCACCGCAGCCCCGGTCTCTTTGACCCCCACTAGACGACAGTCACCGAGCAGTTGCCTGCACCACGACTTTAGGGCACAGCATGCAGCACCGCTACGCTTCACATTGCAACCGCAACGGTTGCCACGATCGGCCCACATCGACACGATCGGCCAGAACTGTTGGAATCTGTTTTCAGCACTGCAGTAGCCCCGGATGGAGTTACTAGCCTTTAAGGAACTGCATTTTAAAGTATTCTTGCAAAGTGCATATTTTTGATCACTGTATGTTGGTCTTTTATCGTTTTGGTCTTGTTTGTACAGATAAATATTTTTTATTTTTTTCAAACTGGTAAGGTGTCCTTTTACAGTGTTTTTACTGTATTACTGTGCAAATGCTTTACACACGGCCTCTGAGATAAGCCTGACTCTTCGTGCCAAGCTACCAAGGGGATGAGTAGTGGTTATTTCAATAGTGTATCCCCCTTATTCTGACTAGAAGAAAGGATCCCTATTTGGACAAAGGGGCAAACCAATGCCAACTAGAGACCCCCCATTTTCGAACAGTTAACAGATCATTGTGCTGTCTGGTAGGCAAAAGCTAAAATGGTTAACTTAATTTAAATTCTACACATAGCTTTTTTTGTCGAACTCCATTTATTGAACTTTTCCTAAGCACGTTTTTTTTGTATACAGATGGTATTGCTTTTATATATCCAGCATTATATCATTACAAGTGTAGTAGCCAGGTCGACTCTATAGCTATTTACTGTATATGTGTAGAATTAAGGCACTGCAATGATAAACGGTTCCTCTCCCTCCCCCTATGAGTCAGTACTGTTATGCATGTGCAGGCTTAATTTATGGTGCAAGCAGCATTTTCCAGGTAGGGCTGGTGCAGTCACAGACAAATCTATTGTCACTGTGGTCTTTTAAAGGTCCATATGAGAGGCTTAGTAAGTAAGAGAGTACACGCCCCAGGGGACACTCATGGGAACCTTTGCAGGTGATCCCCTGGGCATGTCCGGTTGGGACTGGACAAGTCTTACACCAGGGCATCCCAGGCTCGGGACACCTCTATGTTCCCTATTCCCCTCCTAGCCTCTCTCACAATAGTCGCCCCTCACATCCTGCCCACTTCAGCAGTTCCCTCCTCCATATATGCAATCTGGGACCCACAGTGTCTTCCAGTTTATCCCTATCTCGAGTTTAGCAAGGAAAAACGCTAGGTCTTGACATTTTCTTGTGACTTTAGTCTTAGATGAGTGGGGGAAAACATCCTAACAAACAGTGGGCCGGTGTTTGTGGGAGCCTCTTGCTCTATAGCCTCCTCCACCACATGTAAGACCCCCTCCTAAAACCAATGAAATTCCAGGCAGGCCCAAAACATATGGAGTATGTGTGCCCTCTTACCCGCAGTGAGGACAGGCCTCATCAGCTATCTGAAAGCATCTGCTCATGCGCTCTGGGGTCAGGTAGGATCTATGCAGGACATAAATAATGAATGAGCTTGAAGTGTGCATTTCTGGAGACCTTGGGTACCCTCGCTAATATGTTGTCCCTGTCCTTTGCCGAAATCAAGGTGTCCAAATCTGCTTCCCACGGAGAACGTAATTTCTCCAACGGGTGCTGCTGATCTGCTCTGTACAGGCAAGACACTTCATTTAAGGTGCCTGCACAGAGAACAATATAATAGGAGCTCTGTTACGACAGGTTTTCAGTAGTTCCCATACACCGTGTTTATATATTGCTGTCTCTAGTTCTCTATGCAGTAATAAAAGTCTGTGAAGTAGGCCAAACTCCATGCGGAATTCCTCAAAGTGGAGCAACGCTGCATCCCTATAAATATCTCCCATCTTCGTCGCCCGAGCCTCAACCCAGATATCCAGGTCCCGCCAGTAACCTCGATGGGGAATTGCCTTCAACATGTCCAGAGATAAGTCAGGGGCATATCGAATCATAACCCGCATTTTCTTTAACACTCAGCGCAAGCACTTTAGCCTGTACCTTGAATTCGCGCGAATCACCCCCAAATCGGTCTTCCCACTTCGAGAAACACTCGCAATAGATAAAGTAACGGTGGTACAAGCGAGCCTAGGGCTCAATCTGGCCTCAGTCTCTGTCCCATCCCCTTAACCAGTTACTGCAATTGGGTCGCTATATAATAGGACTCCAAGCCGGGGATCGCCAGTCTGCCTCTCCAGGAGTCAACACGTCCCCATTGTGGCCGCCAGTCCCTGAACATTTTAACTGTGCGAACAGTCTGGGAGTCACGCAATGGAGGGTGCGACAGATCTAGCAGAGTGTTAGACACACAGTTAAAGTCTCCTCCAACTAGAGTCACAGCGGTTAAGAATGGTACTAATCGACATGACAGATTCGCAAAAACCCACTATGATCTACATTTGGGGCATACACATTCACCATAGTCATCTCTCTGCCCTCCAGTCAAAGCCAGTCAACTTACTCACCGCCTCCGCTGTACTTGCAGATTCTCAGCTGTGGCCATCCAGGTCAGAGAGAATGCCTCCGATTCGGTCCCACTGGCATGGTTCTCATCACATTCACGAGTTGCGAAATTGTTCCCCAGGGTGGCCAGTCGCAAACTCCGGCTTCCTAGAGGCAGCACACATCTTAGCGGACTCTCTGCTTCTCTCAGGATAGCGCCAAAGTGTCTTCGCATAGGAGGGGGAAGAAAACAGTACTTCACAGGGCTTTAATGGCCTCCGGTAGCAGTCTGCTTTGGGATCATTGCACGGGTATTGCAGTCATAGTAGGCCCAGGAGTACCCTCGGGCTCTCAGGCAACTCCCGTTGTACCTCCCAGAGTGCACCACCTCTCCACTTTGCAGGTCACCCTCTGGTGTGGTCCACTAACCTCTTGCAGGAGGAGGCCTCTACCCGAGCCTCTAGGATCAGGCAGCACTTCTAAGCAGGTATCGCCCTCTGCAGCAAATGGTTACGAGCGAGCACCTCCCCTCCATCCTTAAATCTTCGCTTGATGTGCGGGCTGAGACAACGCGGTTTTGTCTCACAAGGCCTCTCGCTGCCCGTTCCTCTCCAGGTAAGGGGGTGCGTAGGGGGTCACCAGTTCATCGCCCCCGTCAATATGCTGGTGTAGCTCCCAGGCTTTAAGGTTGCTGCTGCTTTCTCTGAAGGCCACCGTCGGCCTCTGCACAGGTTATCCAGGTACCTGAAGACAGGGGCTCCAGTATCCCTAATCACAGCAGCAGTTCAGGGCTAGTCTGGGGGGTGGCCTGCCTGGTCTTCTCATCCATCACTGTCACACCACTTCCACTATTGCAGTAACGACCTGGCACTGTCTGGGCCAAGAGCTGCTACCTTGGTTTTCGAGCGTATGGCTGCCATCCGTTTTCACTCGTCATATGGGCTTCATGGTCCTGGGATACCTCGCCTTATCTCAGCTGTCGTGAGGTAAAGTATTGAAGAGGATTCGGGCCCCTGGTCAGTCCTCCGGGACTCAGGATGGTGCTGGATATAGGCCAGCCGAGGTGTACAGAGCAACACTGCTCACTCCATCGGTGTCAGGCCCCCCCCTGCCCCCCCCCCCCATCCCAAGCACATATAATGACAGTGTACATTAGGAATAAACCATTTTACGTAACAAAGTGCTAGTGATGGCTACAGTTGCTTATGACACGGCTCAAAAAGTTTGACATACGTTGATTTTACAGTGTCAACTGAAAAACAAGCACAGTGCTCTCTGAACCCACTCCCCCGCCAAACAAAAACAATAAGCCATGCTGAAAGACAAATGAAGAGTCATTTAATACATCAGGTAAAGAGGTATCGGCTGGGTTGGGCAGTTTTAGATAAGGCCAAGACATTTTAAAAATGCTCTTCAAGCTAACTGGAGGGGCAAAACTGAAATAGGTTTAAAGGTCTTGTGCAGGTTTGACAAGCAGTTAGTGGTAGGTGTTCTGAAAGAAAAGTGACCGGTCTCCATTTGTAGTCAAATCTATTGCAAGAATCTAACAGCAGGATTGCCATTCATTCCATTGTTAATGCTTGCCATAGCCAGGCATTCCATTGGATAATAGAGGGTGTTGTCGTTTTCTTCCAGACGGCCGCCAGGGTCATTTTGGCAGCTTCTGAACAGAGAATAAATTGGCATGATCGCTTACAGTTTGAAATTTCAGTGAGTCGTCATGTAATCTAAGTAGGGAAAAACTTGGGGAAGCCGAAGTGGGATAACCTGATATCGTTTTATTTTGTGCTAAGATTTCTGCCCAGAATGGTTGTATGATCGGGCAGGTTCACCATATATGAATGAAATCACAGAGTAAACCAAAAGTCCTCCAATAGAGGGATGTGTTCGGAAATACGTTTTTAAGTTTAGTTGGATAGAGACACCAATCAAACCTTATTTTGGGCCTCTCTAAGTCCCAGAGACTGATTGTGTCAGGGAATATCCTTCCACACTTTCTGCCACTGATTTTCAGATATGGGATCACCAAGGATGATCTATAGGGGAGTCTGGCTTCACGGTTTTACCAGATGAAGCGTAGGACCAAAGAACATAGTTCCGAGAAGAATTCTCGGGGCACTACTATGGGCAGGCCTTGAAAAAGGTATAAATCACGTGGCAGAAAGGTCATTTTAATGGAATTAATACACCCTAAGATTTTTCGGGGCCCATCTTTTGGGATCCAGTTTAAGTTGGCAACGGAACAGGAGAAAGTTGGCTCCATGAAGGTTGGAAATTCTGATAAAAGATTGATGCCTAAGTAGGTTATTTCTTTCTTCTTCCATTGAAAAGGGGTTATACACACCAGTTGTTCCATTTCGTGTGTGGGAAAGGTCGGGTTTAAAAGAAAAGATTTGCGTACGTTTATGCCATATTCCACCATTGTCTCAAAGAGAGCTAATTCTCTTTGCAGAATGGCTAAAGAGGTTCAGGGTGCAGTGAGTAAGAGTAACATCATCTGCAAAAATAGATCTTATGTTCTATAGACCCGTAAGAAGTGACCTGGATCTTTGATGTAGCTCGGATGGTTGTTGCAAGGGGTTCAACGTTGAGAGCAAATAAGAATGGTGAAAGTGGAGTGGGCATTCTTGGCTGGTTCCCAGACTTAACCCAAACAAGCATGCTGGTACCTGTACTGGGGTATCATCCCATATCAGCCAGGCTAGCTTGAATCCAATGGCATAGTGAGCACGGGACCCACGTCAAGGATACCCCTTCCACACAAGGCAAATAAGCAACAGCAAAAGATGGACGCAATGCTGAACATTGTCAAACATTCACCCCCAGTACAGATATCTGGGGCTAAATCCATAGTTTTGTTGCTCAACTTGGAGGCAGAGGGAGGACCTGGCATGGCAGTTCAGGATGGACTGTTCGCATGGGTAGCAGGGTCGAGATTGATTTGCATATGGCTGGATGCAAGTTGGGGTGGCATGGTGAGCAAAAAAAAGAAAAAATGGATTTAATCCAGATCTGTGACAGAGAGTGAATGTTTGACAATGTTCAGCATTCCGTCCATCTTTTCGTGTTGCTAGAGTCACCCTAAGAGGGAATGGTATTCCCAGTGTGGGTCCTGTGCTCGCCATGTCACTGAATTCAAGCTAGCCTAGCTGATGAGGGGTGATATCCTGAAACCGGTCCAAGAATGCTTGTTTTCCGGTCCAAGAAGGACCTGGCCTGGCAGTTCGGGCTGGACTGTTGCCATGGGGAGCAGGGTCAAGGCAGATTTGCACATGGAAACAATGGATTTAACGCGCATCTGTGGCTGGGAATGTTTGACAATGTTCAGCATTCCGTCCATCATCTTTTTGAATTGCTAAAACTTCCTGAGACATAGGCACACAATGGGATTGAGGGTCCCTATAGTTATCCAAGTGGAGTGTTATGCCAGAGTGTATAAGGAACCTAAACAAATCTAGAAGTCCCACTGCATTTTGTACAGTCTTCCTGTAAAGAATGTTTTTTTTTTATCTGCACTGTAATCTAAAATCAGTTTGGAAAGGGACCTCTCCTAGTTGTGCCTCTGAGAAACTGAATCAATCCTGAAACAAAACAATTTTGAGCCATTTTATTCTACATTCTGTCCACACCTCCCAAGGTATAAACTTAACCAAAGCAGTGAAACGCCCCCAACCTAATCTATAGCACAACACGGTAAAAAGTTCACATTTTCTTTTAACTCCTATTTCTCCATTGTTCAAGACTGTGAAATGCATGAGGCTGGCGTATTTAGAAGTGTAGCTATAAATTAAATAATTTGTTTTTAAAAACAAGCATACTTACTGAGATCTCTACATTTGATAGTGCTATATTCAAACGAGATACAAAGATAGTCACAGGCTTCTCTTAGTTCAGGAATAGATATTCCATCTGGGCATCGGATTATTCCAGTCTTGTAGTAATCCTTTTGAAATTAAAAACAAGCATACAATAGATTAAATTCTAAAACGAAACAGTTCATGAAAAACAAGTGTAAGCAACCTGTTTCTGTAACTAGTTTTCCATAGAACCATTTATTATTTCAAAGGGCTAAATATTTTTGAAAATATGCTTGCGAAAAGTCAGGTACAATAGTGATCAATTATCAACAAGTTCAGAGCTAATAATGCTCAGATGTGGATTAGATTGGTAGGCCGGTCCATTTATAAACTATGATAAAGAAATATTCTTCTCTTCGGGGACTTTCAGGTTCAGAAAATGCTCAGACGTGCAGCTATGCCCGAATCGCCACATGTTGTTCACACAGATGAAAATGTATGTTTGTGTAGGAGAATCTGTGAAGGACCGGTGTAGGCTAGAGTGAGTTATTTTCTTCGTATGTGTGCGTAGTTCTCAGTGGAAAGAAGTCTTTGGTGACTAAATGATCCTGTGTGCCTAAAATCTGGGTTCTGCATTTTTTCCTTCATTTTGGTATTTTATTTTTACATGTTGCAGATCGGGGAAAAACGACTTGTTTTAAATATGCAATTATTTCTTTGCTTTCACTGCTGCTTTTGCATGCTTCACACACACAAGTTAAACTTGGGCCTTCACTAACCCATGCTTGCAGTCAAAGTCACGGTATCTTACAAAGAAAGTGGTCCTGGGGAACCTTTAGGGAGGCAAAGTAGACTAAGATAGCATTTGTCCTGGAGAAGGCCATCAACCTCCAACTCACAGAACACCTGGAGAAAAACAACCTTCTTGATCTTTTACAGTCACGCTTCAGATCCAACCACAACACCAAGACAGCGCTGATCACTGCGAGGAATGACATTCACACCCTAATGGACAGAGGAGAATCCGCCATCCTGCTCGACCTATCCACAGCCCTCAACACAGTCTCCCACCACACTCCCATCAATTGCCGAATACAGATCTTAATAACAGACAACGGTCTCAAACGGACTTTTTATTTAAGTAGACTTCGCGCCTAAGTTGCTTAATTCATCGGCACATATTTTCTTTATACATTTATACCATTTTCTTAATGAATTATAAATATTTCAACATGTCCAGGTTTGACACACTACATGGAATGAGTTAGACAACACATTTAAAACAAATAAACACAATTTGTATGCACCCGAAGGTGTCCCAAAAAATTCTAAACAATGAAAATGCAAAATATTATACATAACATTTCGTGGCAACAGTACACCAGTTCTTTCTCCACCAAAACAGTCATCTCCGAAAATTCAATCACAATGTGTTAGGACTGTGCTCACAAGGAATATTTTTCGAGGAATAGTTACTTTGCTTCAAGTGGGCACCACTCAGATGTGCACTGTTAGTTCTATACCCCTTTGTGAGTGCTATGCCATATACTATTAGATGGTGAA
This sequence comes from Lissotriton helveticus, assembly GCF_964261635.1. Classification (NCBI taxonomy): domain Eukaryota; kingdom Metazoa; phylum Chordata; class Amphibia; order Caudata; family Salamandridae; genus Lissotriton; species Lissotriton helveticus. The sequence goes on along the minus strand of NC_136061.1, from coordinate 735,774,381 downwards.
AGCAGACGCATTTCTGGATGGCATACTTCTTCACCAGACACACCCAGAAAGTCCAACTCGCCCTCTTCACATTACTTGCAAAACAACATCTGCTGCGTACCACAAGGTTCATCCCTCAGACCTACCCTACCCTCTTTAACATCTACAGGATACCACTTGCGGACACTGTCAAATCTCACCACATCAACATCATCTCCTATGCCAACGACACCCAGCTTGTCTCATCACTCTCAGCCAACCCCACCTCAGCAAAAACCAACTTTCACCACGGTATGAAGAACATCTCATCCTGAATGAGGGACACCTGCCTCAAGCTAAACACAGACATTTTATTGGTCTGAAATTGTTTAGTTAATTTCACACCTGACAGGCAATACAATGGTCTAGAACCCCAAGATTTGCCTTTTAGGCTTCACGGTCCACAGAAAAAAAAAAGAACAGGCTGAAGTGTAAAATCATTGACCTGGCACTAGTTCCAACAATGGAGTAGGCCACTTTCTGAGAGGATTGAGGATAAAAGTATAGCTTCATCTAGGCAATAGAGACTAGTGGCATGTCATCACAGCTAATAGACTAAGCCATTATACTCCTAAAATTGGCTGCAAAGGATAACAGCAGAACCCCTTAATTGATGTGTTAAGGACTTAATTGCAAGACTAGGCAACCTCATGTTTTGACAAAGGAATTACGTCATCCAGTGTCCGCTTTTAGCATAAACTCGTGGAGCCTAATTGCTGCCAAGACTGCTGTTTGCCCGTTTCCCCTGCTACAGGAGTAGCATTGCTCTTTGTTAAAGTGCCGCTGAGAGACCTGTACCAACGCGAGGCCGCAGAGGAGGACGAGGCGCTGGCCCCGGGACTGCTGTTTGCCCGTTTCCCCTGCTACAGGAGTAGCATTGCTCTTTGTTAAAGTGCCGCTGAGAGACCTGTACCAACGCGAGGCCGCAGAGGAGGACGAGGCGCTGGCCCCGGGACTGCGAGGACCAGCAAACACCATCTCCAGCTGGTCCTCTTCCCGTGAGCGCCGCGCCCCCTTCCAGTGCCCCGCCCCCAGCCTAGCACTACAACTGCTCGCGGCACCCGCTTCGCGGGTGCCACTCGTGGAGCCTAATTGCTGCCAAGACTGCTGTTTGCCCGTTTCCCCTGCTACAGGAGTAGCATTGCTCTTTGTTAAAGTGCCGCTGAGAGACCTGTACCAACGCGAGGCCGCAGAGGAGGACGAGGCGCTGGCCCCGGGACTGCGAGGACCAGCAAACACCATCTCCAGCTGGTCCTCTTCCCGTGAGCGCCGCGCCCCCTTCCAGTGCCCCGCCCCCAGCCTAGCACTACAACTGCTCGCGGCACCCGCTTCGCGGGTGCCACACGTGGAGCCTAATTGCTGCCAAGACTGCTGTTTGCCCGTTTCCCCTGCTACAGGAGTAGCATTGCTCTTTGTTAAAGTGCCGCTGAGAGACCTGTACCAACGCGAGGCCGCAGAGGAGGACGAGGCGCTGGCCCCGGGACTGCGAGGACCAGCAAACACCATCTCCAGCTGGTCCTCTTCCCGTGAGCGCCGCGCCCCCCTCCAGTGCCCCGCCCCCAGCCTAGCACTACAACTGCTCGCGGCACCCGCTTCGCGGGTGCCACTCGTGGAGCCTAATTGCTGCCAAGAATGCTGTTTGCCCGTTTCCCCTGCTACAGGAGTAGCATTGCTCTTTGTTAAAGTGCCGCTGAGAGACCTGTACCAACGCGAGGCCGCAGAGGAGGACAAGGCGCTGGCCCCGGGACTGCGAGGACCAGCAAACACCATCTCCAGCTGGTCCTCTTCCCGTGAGCGCCGCGCCCCGCCCCCAGCCTAGCACTACAACTGCTCGCGGCACCCGCTTCGCGGGTGCCACTCGTGGAGCCTAATTGCTGCCAAGACTGCTGTTTGCCCGTTTCCCCTGCTACAGGAGTAGCATTGCTCTTTGTTAAAGTGCCGCTGAGAGACCTGTACCAACGCGAGGCCGCAGAGGAGGACGAGGCGCTGGCCCCGGGACTGCGAGGACCAGCAAACACCATCTCCAGCTGGTCCTCTTCCCGTGAGCGCCGCGCCCCCTTCCAGTGCCACGCCCCCATAACCTCGCACTCCACATAAGCGCCATCTTGACCGCGCATCGCGGGACGTGCGCGGGGCGAACACCGGGGCGAAGCCCGGGCAAAGGGCGGGCCCGTTGTTGCCCGTTAGTGCCCGATAGAGACCGGACCGGGCCATCTCCTTTCCATCACTGAACTTGAAATCAGGTAACATCATGCCACCAAAAACAAGGAGCACCACTAAGCCAAAATCCAAACACGCACAGGAGGTTGCACAAGTAACAGGTCCTATCGACCTATTCATTTCGCGGGTCCATGAGACAATAAACCAGAGTATAGCCCTCATGGAAAAGAGAGTGTCATTAGATCTCATGACCGCAAATGCGAAGCGTTCCTCCCTGGGTGCTATAGCAAACGCTACCTCTCCCATTCATCTTAGCACACAGAATTGTTCTCTTCCAATGACTTTATTAGCTACAGAATCAAATACAGTACCGTCGGTAGTTAATCTCTCCGTCACACAGTCTGAGTCAGATCTTTCCGTAACATTTGACGACCTGGAAACCACTCCTGACTTAGCCGTTTCCCATACTCAGGGGGCCGCCCAGCTAAACGATAACTCGTTCCAACAAGATGAAAGGGAAGGAGCAATCTCAAATAAACATCCACAAATCACTGAAGAATTAGGAACTAATATCTCGAGCTCAGAACACCCGATAACTCATCCAAATCCCACTACGTCACATAGCACACTACTTCTCCCAGTAACCGACCAACCACACAAGGCAATTTCAACTGACCATCTCGAAAACCAATGTAAAACTTGCAGAATCACCTCGCAAGTCCTTACCACAACGAAAGATCTACTATACCAATACCTAAAGCCTATCCAACTCAGCATTAGGAATCTTGAAGCTCAGCTATCTGTAATCTCGGCGATCCTTCTAGACACAAACACCCGTATAGATACAAAGGGTCCGCGGAATGTCTCACAGCCACCTAAAAAACAACATCAAGAGCAATTACAGAAAACAGTGAAATATGCTAATCCAACGCCTTTAGCACAGAAAAATCACAAACATAGTACTTCACTCCCAAAGGCGGTAGCCAAAGCGCCCCAACCCCAGAGAGAGAAACCTCCTCCTATATCCACCCAGCAAACAGTAAATGTAGATCCAGACATGACAGATACCCCAGGTCCGTTGACAAATACAGACTCCAGTAGAGCCTGCCCAGAAAAAAGGGCTGAAATTTTTCCATCGAAACCATTGCCCTCTCAACTGACTCCTAAAAACACATCCAAAAAACCGGTAGCAACTAGACGCCCTGCCCACTTGCCTCCGGAAGCCACCCCATACACAATAGTCCTCACAGGTGTACCCGAGTTAACAGATGACACACCCGAAACAGCATGGTCACTTAAGAACAAGGCCATGCAGTGGTTAAGCATCAACAGACCTCTCGAATCCCACCTATCCGGAGGGGTCACTACAGCCCGCAGGGTAGCCTGGATAGGCAAAACTACAAAAACAAACCGCGGAGATTGCATTATTGTAACATGTAGAGATCCCTCAACAGTGGACTACATCTGTGCCTGGCCTCAGCTCGAAAAAAAAGGGGGGATTGACGCTTGTCATCTCTCCTTTTTCTATCCCCCAGCTAAACAACAACGCAACCCCCCACCTTGGTCATGGCACCAGTTCCCTAAAGAACCTTGGAACCAAGAGCCATGGTATCAAGTGCCATGGAAACAGACGGAATATTCATATGACTATGAAGGTAGGGGTGGACCGAGAAATAGGCCCAGAGAACACCAGAGGCCCTACTGGCAAGAAAGACCTTATCAAACCTACGAAGGCTGGCAGGGCCTCCCAACTCGAAACCGTTTTGATTGTCTCGAAATGGTCGATTGACCACTCAGGGACAAAACGTGCCATCAGCAAGTCACAGCCATTGAAGTTTCATCTGAATATTCCTGTGTCAAAACACGACAAACACCAAGCATCACGTCTGCTAACAACTTGATAAGACCAGCACCCATCATGACGGAACCCTCAACCCTGAGACTTGCCATCGCTTACTGGAATGTTGCAGGTCTAAACACAAAAATAACTTCCTCATCATGGCTGGATACAGCAAAGAGTCACCAAATTCTGTGTCTACAAGAGACCTGGTGTACAACACCACTCCATTTAGCTGGCTACAAAACTTTCTTCACTCTAGCACTATCAGGTACTATGGGCAGACCCAAAGGTGGTCTCATGACCTACATTTCCAATACCCTCCCCCTCACCGTGAAACTGTTAAAGGAAACACCCGTCTTCCAAATCGTACAAATCACACAGACAACAGCATCGAAAGGAAATCTATATCTTCTCATAAACTACTACAATAACTCACGTCCTCTGGAATGTTGCTCACATCTAGACGTGATAGGCACATACTTATCTTCATTCCAAAAAATCAACAATAATCGCACAATCTACTTCATCTGGGGTGGAGATTTCAATCTCACACTGTGCCCAAAGCACAAAAACGGGAACTGCGGGCTTTATAACGAACTTGGAAACCCCATTGCACACTTTGTGCACACCATAGGTGGTAACAAATTAAACGAAATTCTGTTTACTCTAGATCTTGACTTTGTAAACGAACTAGTGATCCCGGAACAGGCTTTTCTACCCACCTTTCATGGGCGAGGATGTTCGTCTACCATAGACTATATTCTAGCCTCAAACTCGTATAAAGGGCAATTAAGCAACTACAAGATTGGGTCTAATCCAATCAGCGACCACTACCCACTTAGTGTGGAAATACACATAAAACAAGTCGAGATACTCCCCATAAAATCTAGTTCCCTCGATCAACAGTCGCTGGCGTTGAAGAAGTTGAACGGATATGCAATTAAATGGACTAAGACCGACCCGAAAGAGATGACTCAAAGGATCCTCGAAAAAACACATCTGGTTAACCAACTGTTTGTCCCCTGTGACACCCCCAGAACTAATTGTCACCTCTTTTCATAACATCCAGGTTGCAATAAGGGACGAGCTATTCATTAATCCAAAAAATAAGCCCAGACTTCGCACCACGAGATGGTTTGATTCCGCCTGTCGGAAGGCCCTCACATCTCTCAAAGAAGCCTTACACCAGCAACCGAGAGATCCTCAAAAAATTTCCCAATTGAGGAAAAAGTACAATACTGCTCGAAAAAACTGTAAAAAACAGATTAAGCAAGACCTATGGCTCCGATTACATGAGACTGCACTAAGGAAAGACAGTACTGCCTTCTGGCAGACCATAAGATCGCCATTCTTGACCAACACCAGTGATCTCGACCATCTCGACGTGGCAATAACTGAGAACGACTGGGTCTCTCATTTTTCAAAAATCTTTGAAATACCATCAGATGTCGTACCAACAATCCAAATGGATGAACCCGATCTGGTTAAGAGTAACATCTACCCAATCAACCTACGTTTTAGTCTAAATGAGGTTAGAAAGGCAATTAAGGCTTCAAAAACAGGCAAGGCTCCGGGTCCAGATGGGGTCCCCATGGATTTGTTTCTATATGACATCGATTATTGGTCGAAAATAATTACACGGGTCATGGATGCAGTAGTTTCAATCGGTCTCTTCCCCTCATGGTCAACATCAACACTACTGCCTATTTTCAAGAAAGGGGACCGAAACGACCCTGCGTGCTATAGGCTGATCTCCCTTCTGGATTCCACTGGCAAGATTGCAGGCCGAATACTCCTGGACCGACTACAATCCTGGGCCCGGGAGAATAACATCATCACGGATCTGCAATATGGTTTCCAGAAGGGGCTCGGAACGGTTGAGCAGGCCCTAAATCTCGTCCTCCTGGCCGGAAAGTACGCGCGCGCTAAAGGAGGCAACATCTTCCTGGTCTATGTAGACTTAAGCGCGGCGTTCGACTGCGTACAACACGCTAAGCTTTGGCAGATCCTAGCGCACCTCGGAGTGGATCCACCTTTATTAGCCTTCCTAAGAGAACTATACACCAAAGCAGAAGGCCGAGTTCGATTTGGCACCGGCGGTGAACTTTCACGACCCTTTAAAATCTCGAGAGGAGTAAGGCAAGGATGTGTACTGGCTCCCTTCCTGTTCAACCTATATACAAACGGGCTTGAGCAGGCTATGCTGGAAGGGAGCCAGGACCTCCCGCAGATAGACCACCGCCCGATACCCATCCTCCTGTACGCCGACGACTCTGTAATTCTTGCACGGACTTCTAACCAACTCCAGCTGCAGCTTAATAAGTATGTGAGTTTCATGGATTCACTTGGCCTTAAAGTTAATATCAAAAAGACTTTTACAATGAACATTGGCCCAAGGCCAAGAGTCTCCAAGCCCATACTTATAAACAACACCAGATTAGAAAAAACACCTGTGTACCCATACTTGGGCATCCTAGTGGACGACACAATGACCTGGCGCAAGGCAGTGGAAGCTAGAAATCTTAATTTTCGCCGCGCTACCTCAGCATTAACTTTTTTCAAGAAAACTAGGCAAACCAGCCCCAGCGGAATTGCTAACTATATACTATGCAAAATGCCACAGTGTGGCTACCTACGGAGCAGGTATCTGGGGCTATGGATGTATTGATCAATTCCAGGTCACCGAAAACGACTTTATAAAATACATTCTATCTCTCCCCCAAAGTTCCCCGATCTTAGCCTCGCATCGGGAACTTGGGATGGAATATATTGTTGACTCCATACGAAGCCAGCCCATTTTATTGTGGCAGCGAATATGGTGTAATCCCGAAAGTCACATTACCCGCTCCCTTATTTCCGACTGTCTTGGCCTAGCGCATTGGCGGAAAATTCCGTGGCTGAATTATATTTATAAATTCTTTGTAGATCTTGACTGTGAGCACTACTTCCTCGAACCACCCTCAATTGAAGACATCTCGAAGAAACAGTTGAAACGAATATGTATGGGCCATCTAAGGGAACTCCGCAATCAAGCAGAGATCACTAAAATTCAAAATGAAAGAATTTGTAAACTGCAGATAGGGAAACTTATTCAGCCCTATTTAACATACTTCTTATCGAACTATGAAAAGCTCCTAATTACAAGGCTCCGGTTTGATCTTTTCTATCGACTGGTCTCATTTCCGGAAACGAAGAACTGGTCCCGTAATCTAATGAGCTGTCCCTGCGATGGAGTTTCTGCACTATCTACGATTCATGTAGTCCTTTTCTGCAAATATTACAGATCAGCAAGAAAAACATGGATCATTCCTATTCTCCGATCTAATGGACTTAGACAATCGCATTCAGCACTTTACCATTTACAATCCCCGAAATCTCCACAAGAAGCGAAATTGATAGCTACCTTTCTTAAAGTAGTTATATCAACACGTCGCAAAGTTTCTAACTAAACATGTATTTGTTTTTCAATTTAGAGAGACTATATTACCATCCCGAAACTCCATCTCTGTGATTTTATCTGTATACTGTTTTTTTATTTATTGATTTAAGAAAAAATCTTCTCCCTTTTTTCTTAAAAAATGTACTTTTTATGATTATATGATTCTATAATCGAATAAAAGTTTATGAAATAGAAATATGAAATACGACTAAGCCATTATACTCCTAAAATTGGCTGCAAAGGATAACAGCAGAACCCCTTAATTGATGTGTTAAGGACTTAATTGCAAGACTAGGCAACCTCATGTTTTGACAAAGGAATTACGTCATCCAGTGTCCGCTTTTAGCATAATATACTGTAGTTTGACACCATTTCCTTGTCAGAGATGAAGGCTGTGCAATGTGAACACACAAAATGAAGAAATGCATTACTTACCTGTAACAGCAGTTATCCAGTATTGGTGTCTTTCATAGATTCACATGCCTGAATCATTCCCCGTCGTCGAGACGGGAGCCTCCGGTATATAGAAAAGTAATGTCCTATAGACATACATAAAGAAAAATAGGCCTAAGGACCTCCCCTTAGTAGCCTATCCTCGTCCTTATGCAAAAAGGACCAAACTCTTAGAGCCAGCCAATCAGCTATCACCTCCCTCTAGAACCTTCCCTGCTGGAGCCTCAGTCTCTCAGATTTTCGTACGCACCAAGCTAGGTAGGCGTAAAGCAGGTAGAGAACGTGAGTCCTTCCAGGGGAGGCGGGAGGGTTGCATGTGAATCTATGAAAGACACCAATACTGGATAACTGCTGTTACAGGTAAGTAACACATTTCTTATCCAGTATTAGGGGTGTCTTTCATAGATTCACATGCCTGAATCAGAGTAGTTAGCAATACATTATGCACATGTCTGATGCAATGATGCCTTATAAGCAGTTAGATAATACACTCAGAAGCATGCGACTGTAAGCATTAGCATACATCAACATAACCAAAGAGAAGAGATGTGCATACCAGGATGGCGGGATGTAGGAAGGCTCACCTCACTGGAATAGATGTCGAAGCACCGCCTGACCCACTGCTGCGTCCTGCAGAAGCTCAACATCCAGGCAATAGTGTCTGGCGAAGGTATGCGGTGACTTCCACGTCGCTGCTCTGCATATGTCCAGAATCAGCACTCCAGCGAACAGCGCTGCTGATGTGGACATCGCTCTTGTGGAGTGTGCGTGCACCGTGGCATTCAACGGCCGGCCGGCCTTTTCATGGCAGAATGCTATCGCCGAAGATATCCACCTTGATATACTCCGTTTCGTGAGAGGGAGACCAAGCCTTGGTCTACTGTAGGCCACAAAAAGTTGTGACGACTTCCTGAAGTCTTTTGTCTTGTCCAAGTAAAACTTTATACACCTTTTGAGGTCTAAGGAGTGTAACGTCCTCTCTGCTGCAGTGGTAGGGTTTGCAAAGAAGGAACGTAGAACCACCGGTTCATTAAGGTGAAAGTCTGAAGGCACTTTTGGTATGAATTTGGGATTCATCCTCAGCACCACTCTGTCCTGTTTAAATTGCATAAATGGTTCCTGAATGGATAGAGCTTGCAACTCGCTGACTCTCCTGGCAGATGTGAGAGCGAGCAGAAGAGCTACCTTCCATGAGATGTACTTGATGGGTGCTCGATGAATGGGCTCAAAAGGATGGCTCATAAGCTGGGTGAGTACCAAGTTTAGATGCCATGTAGGTGGGATCCTTCGAGGTCTTGGATACGATCTATACAAGCCTTTGAGGAACTGTTTAATAAGCCTGCTGGACCAAAGCGAAGGGGCCTTCGAGGATCTAGTGTAGCATGAAATCGAAGCCAAATGAACCTTTATAGATGCATGCGCCAACCCTGACTCCGCCAAGTGTAGAAGGTATGGCAATATCTGTACAGGGGTAATCTGGAGAGGTGACAATTTGTGTTCCACGCACCATAAGCAAAACCGCTTCCACTTGAGGGAGTACGTTCTGTTGGTACTGTCCGCTCGTGCTTTCGCTAGGACCTCCCTGCATTCCTGTGGGATGTCTAGGTGACAGAATTCTCTGTGCTCAGGAGCCAGGCTGATAATCTGAGCGATGTTAGGTTCGGGTGTTGGATCTGTCCGTTGGACATAGTCAGCAGGTTCGGGTACTGTTTCAGACGAATCGGAGTCCTGATGGAGAGGCGATGAAGGTCCGAGAACCAGTGCTGCCTCGGCCAGAACGGGGCAATTAGGATCAGGGTACAAGGCTCTGCCTTCATCTTCCTGAGGACTCTGGGAATCATCGGGAAGGGGGGAAAAGCGTATGCAAAGACGCCGAACCAACTGATGGAAAGGGCATTTCCGAGTGACCTTTGTTGGGGACGCCAACTTGCGTAGTTTGGGCATTTGGCGTTCTCCCTGGTGGCAAAGAGGTCGATCCTTGGGATTCCCCATGCTGAGAATACCTGATCCAGTGTACCTTGGTTGAGCTCCCATTCGTGAGTGAGAGACGTCCGTCTGCTGAGTGCGTCTGCAATGGTATTGTCCTTGCCCGGGACATATTCCGCTTTGAGCGTGATCCTTTGGAGCACTAGCCAGTTCCAGATTTCTTGCGATTCGCGTGACAGAGTGAGCGAACGCGTCCCTCCCTGCTTGTTCAGGTAGTGCATCGTCGTGGTGTTGTCCGTCCTGACGAGCACCTGGGAGTTCTGGATACGTGGTAAAAAGGCCTTCAGTGCCAGGAAGACCGCTCGCAGTTCTAGAATGTTTATGTGGAATTTCTTCTCCTGCTCCGTCCATTTGCCGCTGACTTGGAGGTCCTGGAGGACCGCTCCCCAACCTTCCAGGGATGCATCCGTGGTGATCACCAAAGGTGCTGCTGGAAGGAGGAAGGGTAGGCCGGTCAACAGATTCCTGTCGTTCATCCACCATTGCAGGGTCTTGGACATTTGTGGTGTTATTCTCACTGTGTCGTCGAAAGAGCCTGTACTTTGAGTCCATTGGTATGTGAGGGCTTCTTGCAATGGGCGCATCATCCTGAGGCGGCAGTGCGGGATGAGGAGGATACAGGACGACATCATGCCTAGTAGTGATTTGAAAGTTCGAACTCTCACGGTCTTTCTCGTAGCCACAGCCGTGGCCAGAGAGACGATCTTGTGTTTCCGTTCCTTCGAAGGAAATGCTTTTACGCATTCCGTGTTCAAGGTTGCCCCCAGGAAGGAGATGCTTCTGGTCGGGGTCATGCAGGATTTCTCGAGATTGAGAGTTAATCCTAAGTGCAGAAAGAGATTGGTGCAGGCGTTGGAGGATGAGGTAGCGGCTGTCGCTGAGGGAGCTTTTACCAGCCAGTCGTCGAGGTAAGGGAAGACCTGGTGACCCATTTGACGTAGGAAGGCTGCCACAGGAGAAAGGCACTTTGTGAAAATCCGCGGCGCGGATTTGAGGCCGAACGGCAGCACTTTGAATTGGTAGTGGCGTCCTGCCACCTCGAACCTTAGGAATTTTCTGTGCCCTTTGAGTATTGGGATGTGGTAGTAGGCATCCTGGAGATCCAGGGATGTCATGAAGTCTCCTCTTTCGAGGATGCCTAGTATTTCTTGGATCGTCACCATCCTGAACGACTGACTCTTTAGGAAAGAGTTGAGGGCTCCGAGATCCAATATGGGCCTCCACTTTTTCCCCTTCTTGCGAATAAGAAAGAAGCGGGAGTAGAATCCCTGTCCTTTGTGAGACGATGGGACCATCTCAATCGCTCCCTTCTTCAACATCGCAGATATTTCCAGGAGCAAAGGCCGCAGATGTTTGTGTGGCAGCTTGCGTGGCGGTGTTGGAGGTGGGATGGTGATGAATTCCAGGGAATGGCCGAATCTTATTAGTTGTAGTACCCACCGATCTGTGGTTATGAGATGCCAATTGTGTAGGAAATGGGTCAACTTTCCTCCAATTTTGAATGAGGGAGATTGTGGCGGGACTGGCTGGAGTAATCGGTCACTGGCGTCCGCCAGCGCCCCTCCTCTGGTTCTTTCCACGGAAGTTTGATCTTCCATACGAAGTTTGGCGACTCTGCTGTTGCTTCTGCGGATACTGCGATTTATTTTGGTATGAATAGGAGGATCTATTCTGGAAGGACCCCCTGTAGGAGGGTTGACCTCTGGACCTGTTGCCTCGAAAGGACTGGTTTCTAGCCTGCAGCGTACCCAGTGCTCTAGCCGTATCGGTGTCTTTTTTGATGTTCTGGAGCGCCTCATCAATTGTGGCTCCGAAAAGATGTTCGCCGTCGAAGGGCATGTCTAGCACCTTTGTTTGAACTTCTTGTCTAAATGAAGTAGCCTTAAGCCAGCCCTGGCGCCGCAGGACTGCTGCTCCAGCTAATTGGCGAAAGCCAGTCATGGCTCCATCTATGGCACAGTCTATGATTTCCGCTGCCGAGGCTTGTCCTTCTGAGAGCAGTGCTTTGACCTCTTCCTGCATTGTATCTGGTAGCTCCGCCAAATAAGGGACTATGTCCTCCCACAGTTGGCGATTATAACGTCCCAACAGGGCTATAGAGTTGGCGACTTTGATAGTCATGGCTGACGTAGTGGTGAACCGTTTCCCGATGGTATCCAACTTTCTTCCCTCTTTGTCCGGTGGTGCTGACAAGGGAGAGGAAGGGTTGCGGGAATTCTTCTGAGCTGCCTGGGTCACCACTGAATCAGGTTTCGGGTGCCCATTGAAACAAACTGCCGCCTTGGTGGGAGCTTTGTATTTCTTGTCCAGGCCTGGGATCACCGCAGGTATGGAGGCCGGCGTAGCCATCAGTTTCTTTCCCTGGTCCCAGAGAAATTCTATAATCGGAATTGATTTAGTGATCTTTTTTGTTTGTTCTTTAAAATCATATAAGAAACATTCTGTTTCCGTTGTTTCCAATTCCATGTGGAAACGCTTTGCTGCCCGTTCCACTAACTTATGGAACCCGCCAATGTCCACTGGCGGAGGATCCGACTGGCGTGGTTGGGGTGAAGCTGGGGAGGGTGCGACATACTCGTCGTCTTCGTCCTGATCCGTGCGATCCTCAGGGACTTCGCCTTCTTCCATCTCCTCAGCTTCCTCATCTGAGGATTCCACTACTTGAGGTGAGACTGCCTCATGGGAGGCCTGCGGAGGTGGTCGCGTCTGTCGTGGGGCTGCCGGTGGAGCAGATGTAGCCGGCGTTGGGCCCCTATCCTCAACAGCCTGTGCCTCCGGGAAACGCTGCTTGTAGTCCTGGATGAGATGTTTAAGGTCATCCACGATGGACGCAGGAAGACACACCATTGGGGTCACTTCCGTCCGTACCTGCGCTTGGAAAGAGTGTTCCTGGTAGGTAAGCTCCTCCTGTTCCTCATCAGTGCTTTGGCATTTCACGTGGAGGTCTGAGATGGACATAGCCTGAGTCGTCATTTCCTCTTCCGATTCTTCACTCTGGAGAAAGTCAGAAGGTAAGTGGCTTTGTACTTTGCTTGGGGATGTCGTTTCAGGCGTGATCAGCTTCTTTGGCAATGTGCGCGGTGGTGTCGGCGGAGGCAGCGTCCATGACGACGGTTCCACTAGCTTGGACTTCTGCCATGGTTCCGCGTTGTCCCTGGTCGTAGACGACCCTCCCGTCGACGTTTTCGTCGTCGACGGCATGTCCTCCGTCGTCGGTGGCTCAAGCGACGAGATTTTCGTCGTCGATGTTTTCGTCGACGACGCGGTAGTCGACGACGTCCTCGTCGACGTCTCACTCGCCGCCGATTCGTTTCTCGTCGACGATTCATTCCTCGTCGACATCTTCTTCGTCGACGGTCTCGGCGACGAGTCTTCCGTCGACGGCGGGCTTGGGTTCCTCGTCGACGGTGTCGTCGTCGACGATGGGTTCCTCGTCGACGGTGTCATTGTCGACGGCTCCGATTTAGACGTCGATGAGCTCTTCGTCGACGGGGTCGTCGTCGACGGCCCCAATTTCGTCGTCGACGGTGTTTTAGTCGACGACGGTTTTGTCAGTATGACAGATGGGATGGGCCTACCTGCCGACGACAATGGAGTGGTCGACGTCGATGCGAGGACTGACGACGCCGTCGACACCGTCGTCGTCGTTGTGGAGACGGCGAGTGGCGTCACAGCTCTCTTTTGCGTTGAAGATGGCGTAGGCTTGGTAGAATTTGAGAAGGTAATCCTTTTTCCAAGTGAAAAAAGTAGGTTTAGAAGATATCCTGAGGAGAGCTCAGGCTGGAGACTCCCTAGCACAACGTGCGGTAGAAAATCTGAGAGACTGAGGCTCCAGCAGGGAAGGTTCTAGAGGGAGGTGATAGCTGATTGGCTGGCTCTAAGAGTTTGGTCCTTTTTGCATAAGGACGAGGATAGGCTACTAAGGGGAGGTCCTTAGGCCTATTTTTCTTTATGTATGTCTATAGGACATTACTTTTCTATATACCGGAGGCTCCCGTCTCGACGACGGGGAATGATTCAGGCATGTGAATCTATGAAAGACACCCCTAATACTGGATAAAATGAGGTTACACCTTGGTTACGTTTGATTAACAGGTATGACGCCTGCAGTAAGCTTGCTTCTAGTTTTTGCCAGCTTTGGGACCTACTACAATAACCAAGTAGCTCTACAATGTGATACTTTAAAGATGGTGATACTGTTAAGTTACTATGATTATTTGTATCTTAGTTGTAGCTCGGTAGTACCCTATTTTATCAGATAGTATTAAATCTTCAATATTGATACAAATGCCGAACTGTTTATATATGAAAATGCTAATAAAAATAGTGGTTTAGTCTGGTAGAAGGTTAAAAAAAAATCCAGTGGCAATCTTTGCCAATTTGCAGACAAACTTACCAGAATAGCACGGAACACAGTTGAGCCAATCCCTTCTGCCACTTCAAACTCTCCTTTTTCATTAGGACGTGTGAAATTGTGCTCTCTGCCTGATCCGAACATCCTGTACAACATAATCAATGTAAAAACATTACAAATGTATTTTTAAACAGCGAGTAAATTACATATATAAAATGGTCATGCTATTTTACATTTAAAGAAATACACAGAATAAGTTTGTATGACTGGCATCTACCCCACACTTGAATCCTTCTTGAACCAGAAAGTCAATACTGTATGCTATTATCAGTGGGGTGGGATGGACGGTAACGCTTTCCATACACAGGTGGAATGCAGGTTCCAGGTAGGCGAAAGAACTCAAAGCATGTTCCATAAAAGTGAAAAACAATCAGGAAGCAGTAGCCAAGTTACAAATCTTGACCCGACCTCTTTAACGTCCCGATTCTTTCACTTTCATTTACTGATTTTCTCAACGTTAAGCAAGTATACAAAGATCATGGTCATGGAGATAGAGATAGTGGGAAAGCTGCTTGAAGAATTAGTAATGTTAATGGACTGGAGCTACCAAACTCACTACACTAAAGTATATTTCACTTATTCCTGACTCTCAGATATGCCTCCTAGTCAAAGATTCTCAAGTATATTCATACTGGAAGGTTTTGAGGGGGCGGGTGGGAGGAAAGGGATGCAGCCACTACTGTAAAATAGACCCTGACCAAAACAGTTAGAGGGTTTCTAGACTAGTGCGCTGAGGTAGTTCTGGGGGTTACGTACAGCAACACCAGCTAAAACGCTGGGAAGGCATAGAGGTCTTACCCTAGTGTAAAACCTTCAACTACATAGCCAAGAAGTGGGTGAATATGATAATTCTTTGCACAAAGGGAACCCTAATCTATAAACTTGTGCATTTCACAGTCTCTGACAATTTATATCCTTTAAGGAGAATAGCACTTTGTAACCCCTTCACATCTCTGCAACTAAAACGACATAGGAGTCCGTGGAATTTGAGAACTGCTAGTTGAACTACTAGGGGATGACCAAGGAAACCAGTATCAATGGTACTCTGAGTCAGAAACACAGCAGTGTCTTCAAGCAACGTAATTTCACTGCATTGGCTTCCAGTGGATCGTAGAGTTTTGCTTAAGACCCTTTGCCTTACTCATAATGCTTTTTATGGACAGGACCCGACGGCCAGCAAACTCACGCCTGTTTTCATAAGTCCTTAAAGACCTGGATGTTCTCTGTAAAGTAAATCCTAGTACGCACGTTGTTTGTGCCTATTGGCCTGTCTGTACTATAGCGCCTTGATGCCCTTGGGCTTAGTTTGCGCTTTAAAAATTCCCCTTCATTCATACATTCATTCAATTGTGCTCAATACTAGGATGCATGATTAGTTAGAAGGTTCGATACAGGCCTTCCAAGATAAAAATTAAGTACACTTAATAAGCATAAGTTGTTTTTAAAGGCATTCTGTAAAATTAATTGAGCATTTTGTTGAAATGCACGAAACAAGCAATCTTGTACAATTCTGCTGGTTAGAGATCATGCGGGCCACAACAGGATGTAAATCCAGCCCTAGAACGATTTACTGGCAGACGACAGGAAAATGACTTTTGCCTAACATACACTTATCGACTTTCCTACTGGTTTAAACTAGTGCATTTCGTCCTGCCTGGCTCCCTCCTTTAAATCCACTGCAATTCCAGTCCGTCAGCGCTGACCTGGCTTCCATTCCCTCCTTCCAACTGGACAAAACTTTAACATTACTAGCTTGTTTGACCTCGTTTTTATTCTAATGATTTTTCCTCCCTACTGTTTCCATGTGGAGTCCCACATCTGTGTTCCTATACTAAAGTCTATGTACAACATGCTGCTTTCATTTATTTTTGGGGGGTCACCATTGAATGTTTGTTGCTTTCATTCCTGTACAATTTAGACTTGTGAATTTTGTGGTTGGGCGTGGAGACTCCTAGGACCTTCTATTATGAAGCGTAAGTACACTTCGCCCATCACTCCAAAGAGCCAAAGAGAACAAGGATACTCCAAGAGCACTCTAGTATAGCTAAATGATATTAAACATGCCCAGGAAACTTGAAGGTCACCAAGGTGAAGCTGAACATCCTATTTGTATTGCTACAAAGGCCCTAAAAAAACAACATATCTGTATTCAAGCACAAATTTTTTTTCACCACTGCGTATATATATATATATATATATATATCAGAAAAGGTCCCCACACGTAGCTTAGGAAACACACACACACACATATATATATATATATATATATATATATATAGCATTTCGAAAGCTCAAACCCAGCCAAAATGCAGCCGAGCGATGAACATGATCAAATGAAAAGCATACAGTCAGTGAATGAGTGATAGGGGGAGAGAGAGAGGTATTTTTGATTGTTACTGCATTGTGATTTAGGCTTCTTTAAAAACTTCCAAAATTGAAGCAGTCATGATTTTAAAGAGGTTTGTTCTAGATTCTGGGTGTATAGGTTATACAAAGGACTGTTAACCTGTTTTTTTCGTTTGTTTTTACAATTCTTAGTGTCCGGTCTGAAGGTGGTGTGGCAGCTGGTGTACCAAGAACCATAAGAAATCGAGATAATGTCCGCAAAATAAGCGTGGGCGTTGATCATGATGGCTTTGTAAATGATGCTGCTGGTTTTGAAGAAGGGAGCAGGAAGGACGTCTGGTTGAATGCCTCAGCCATTCACTCTTCCAAGGTCAATAAAATAAGTAGCATTTAAAATCGAGAATGTTAGTACCTTTTACTTGGCTGACTAAAATTATGCATACAACTGTGGTAATAAACACCACCATATAAGTCCATTATGTTGACTAAGGAATGAAAAAAAGGTCTGCATTTCAAACAATACATCTTTAAACTTCAGCTAACTCCTTATACATTTACCAAAGTGTATTTTCCAAGAGCAACCTAGCATAAGGCCTTTGCAGTTGCATCGTATTCTTGATAAGGAAACCACTCCTCTTTCTCGATAATCCTTTAGCAGAAAGCATAGATAGAGATTTAACTCAATAGTTGCTGTCCTGCTGAAGCATCCACCTCCACCCAAAAACAGTTCCCTTAACATATTCCCATTGTCTCATTATGCTCCTTTACTTTTGAGGAGGCTAAAGCTCATAAATTTGCCCTCTATTGTAAGATGAGGAGACTAAAGAAAGGGAAACTAGCACAGTCCGCGATAACTACAATTTCTGAGGATGATAAACAATACCTCCTCTTTATAATAAAACTTCAACACACAGATTTTTTGTAATCTTGTGATGGTACTGGAAAAAATCAAAAGTATATAATTAAAGTTTAGAAAAGAATAAACTATCTGTGATGGAAAGCAAGAGCAGTGAGTGCTGCGATAGGATCCACAATCAGGAAGAGAAAACGTATGTGTATAGCAGGTCACAAAGATAATGTTGTACATTATGCATCACAATACTTTTCAGATTAAAGAAATTGTTTTGAGTAATAGTAACACGGTCAGTGGGACTTTTTTTAATCCTACATCACTGAGGTGTGCAGGAAACATACACAGTCAAATACAGAATGTGCATAATGGGCACCGAATTAATACATTTGATTAAATTAATTCCATGCCATTAAGACAAATCACTTCCAAACAAATTAGTTGTATGTTACACTAACATATAAGACTGTAATCTAATAGGGGAAATCTGCTAAATAACAGCAAGTAGAAAAGATAAACAAACCTCAAACAAAATATGTGTTTCGTTTTAAGGTATGTGTGAAATGAAACAAGTGAGGAAATGCTAATTAGAAGTAAAGACAGAAAAATAGCTTCCAAGGAAGAGACGATATTGATTATGGAAAAAACAGCAATAAAGATTTATGTAACAATGAAACCAATATATAAATCAATAAAGGCTAGCTAGTTTAAGGGAAATATTAGGGAGACTCTGGTACGTCAGCAGTGACAATATGTGGGAAAAACACTGTTTTCCTTTGAAAGCCCTCACCCACCGACCTAGTCGGTGGCATGCTTCATCATCGGGCCCACCACAGTGGCACCGAATGTGCCCCGGGTGTGCTTCAACGCCAGGTGACTGCGGAGCTGGTATGTTGCTGAGTGTGCAGTGAAGGGGTGTGAAGGTGAGAAATTAAAATGCTATCCAGGAGGTCCCAGCACCCGAGGGTATTAGCAATATTTAATGAACTGGGCCTCTGTTAGCAGGTTAAAAAGGCAATAGGACGTTTTAAGGGAGAGTTACAATGACCTCCAGCGTCCAGTGTGGTCTACATGTTTCTGCCAGTGCCTTTGTTGTAAGCTGGCTTTCCTCAGGACCAAAAAGGGGTGAAAAGTGCAAATAATAATAAACTATATTAAGTGAGTGTTGTTATTTTCTCTATGTGTCGCGCACGCTAAGGCGCTGTAGCTGTTAGAGGGGGATTCCCTCAAGCTTTTCTACACAGAACACATAGGACAAAGACAAGACGTACAAGGAAGAGTCATATTAGGTTTACATTGAGTAAAAGAACCACTTATAGCCGACTTGTAAGGTGGTGTTCGACCTATATGCGGCTAAGGTGAGCTCATTGGGGACTCCATAGAGCTTGTGAGGGTATATTCGACCGTTAGTGAGGGGTGGTGGGCTAAAAACGAAATCACAAGGTGAGGTACAGGGAAGTAATAGTACTAAGTCCTCACTCTGTTATTTCAATGTAAAAAGCCTCATGGGTCGCCTGGCAGAGAAAGAGACCCTGTAGGGATAAAAATGAGACATACAAGGCTATCTAACCTGTAGGGAGAGAAAGTTCTTACCCCATTTGCAGGATTTAGAGGGTTACTCACGAGTAGTTCGGTCTGGTTCCTCCTAGGACCTATTCATCCATCCGCGGCGCCCGAAATGCAGTGACTGGGCCGCAATGTTTGTCTTTTTATGCTCTAATCGTAATCTGTTTCACCTGGTTAGAGTAGAAAGAGAAGGCGGTATGCGCGTAAAAAGCCCTATCATGCTGCAACCAACTGCACATGTGCAGGGGAGCAGCGCGTGGACTCGCGCATGCGCGGAAGGCAGGGCGCGTCAATGCGCATGCGCAAGGAACGGGGCTCTGATGCGCATGCGTGGAGCATCGCCGGGTGAGCGCTGCAAGCGCTGGGCTGTATGAGCAGCCTGTGTGAGAACAGGTGTGCGTAGCGCTGGATGTGCGCTAGCCCAAGCGTTATAATAGACAAAGTATTAAGCTCTGGCACATGTAAAGAAACACAAGCGCTGGGCAAAGAGAATAACCTGTGAGTTAACAGGTGTGTGTAGCGCTGACTATGTGCTACCCAGAGAGTCATTATAAACGAAGTATTGGGCCACTATGTTGAGAATGGGTAATGCCCATCAGGCTTAGGAGATACTAAGTAGAAAGGGGGGATCACTAGCTGGAGAGAAGGGGTCAGGGAGGACGCTCATGCAGGGGGACAGGGGCACAAGTGTCTCACATGAAGTGCTAGGTGCTACTGAGTAGGACCGTGGAGGTTATTACTGGCTCACAGCCCAAGTTGTATAGGTGGGCATGATATGGTTATACTGTTAGGCTATTCCATGGAATGGCATCGTTCAGGCCATGGATGTGTGTGGCCAGGCGGTAAATCCAGCGCTGCTCTTTTTGTAGAAGGAATCTTTCATCTTTGGCATTGTCAAATTTCTCAATGACAGTCCAGGAGAAATCATTTGGTGTGTGGTTGTGGGTCAGGAAGTGATCTGTAAGTTTACTGATATTTTTCCCACATCTTATTGTACTCCTGTGTTCGGTCATTCTTGTGCGTACCTTGCGAGTGGTCATGCCAATGTATCTCAGGCCGCATCTGCACGTTATCAGGTAAACCAGGTTGGTAGAGTTGCAGTTAGTGAAATTTCGTTGCATCCAGGTTTTGCCTGGTTCCAGATTGAGGGTTTTGGACGGAGATGTAAGGTGGCATACGCTGCAGTTGTTACAGGGTTGGTGTCCGATGATCTTGGGCAGGCCCCATGCGTTAACAATTGTGTTGTCTCTGTTCTGATTGGTCGTGCGTGGCCTGGTGTTGACTAGCTGGTCTCTTAGGTTGGTAGATCTTTTGTAGGCAATGCGTGGTTTTTCCCATTGTCTTGTGCCAGAGTTGATAATTTTCCAGTGCCGTTGTATAATGTTGGAAACTTGGTTCGATGCTGTGTTGTACGTTGTTACACAGGTGAGGACTGGTTCTTCCTCAGGTTTGTCGTAGTTTTCCAGGAGGGCTTCTCGATTTTGATTCCTTGCTCTTTTGCGGGTTTGGTTTATTATCCTGGTGGGGTAGCCACGGTCCCTCAGTTTGTGAACTAGGTCATTGGACTGTTGTTTATAGTCCTGGATGTTACTGCAATTGCGCCTGATACGTAAAAACTGCCCGTAGGGCAAGTTTTCCCTCAGGTGTCGAGGGTGAAAACTGTCAAACCTAAGCAGTGAGTTCCTTGCTCAAACTGAGGGACCGTGGCTACCCCACCAGGATAATAAACCAAACCCGCAAAAGAGCAAGGAATCAAAATCGAGAAGCCCTCCTGGAAAACTACGACAAACCTGAGGAAGAACCAGTCCTCACCTGTGTAACAACGTACAACACAGCATCGAACCAAGTTTCCAACATTATACAACGGCACTGGAAAATTATCAACTCTGGCACAAGACAATGGGAAAAACCACGCATTGCCTACAAAAGATCTACCAACCTAAGAGACCAGCTAGTCAACACCAGGCCACGCACGACCAATCAGAACAGAGACAACACAATTGTTAACGCATGGGGCCTGCCCAAGATCATCGGACACCAACCCTGTAACAACTGCAGCGTATGCCACCTTACATCTCCGTCCAAAACCCTCAATCTGGAACCAGGCAAAACCTGGATGCAACGAAATTTCACTAACTGCAACTCTACCAACCTGGTTTACCTGATAACGTGCAGATGCGGCCTGAGATACATTGGCATGACCACTCGCAAGGTACGCACAAGAATGACCGAACACAGGAGTACAATAAGATGTGGGAAAAATATCAGTAAACTTACAGATCACTTCCTGACCCACAACCACACACCAAATGATTTCTCCTGGACTGTCATTGAGAAATTTGACAATGCCAAAGATGAAAGATTCCTTCTACAAAAAGAGCAGCGCTGGATTTACCGCCTGGCCACACACATCCATGGCCTGAACGATGCCATTCCATGGAATAGCCTAACAGTATAACCATATCATGCCCACCTATACAACTTGGGCTGTGAGCCAGTAATAACCTCCACGGTCCTACTCAGTAGCACCTAGCACTTCATGTGAGACACTTGTGCCCCTGTCCCCCTGCATGAGCGTCCTCCCTGACCCCTTCTCTCCAGCTAGTGATCCCCCCTTTCTACTTAGTATCTCCTAAGCCTGATGGGCATTACCCATTCTCAACATAGTGGCCCAATACTTCGTTTATAATGACTCTCTGGGTAGCACATAGTCAGCGCTACACACACCTGTTAACTCACAGGTTATTCTCTTTGCCCAGCGCTTGTGTTTCTTTACATGTGCCAGAGCTTAATACTTTGTCTATTATAACGCTTGGGCTAGCGCACATCCAGCGCTACGCACACCTGTTCTCACACAGGCTGCTCATACAGCCCAGCGCTTGCAGCGCTCACCCGGCGATGCTCCACGCATGCGCATCAGAGCCCCGTTCCTTGCGCATGCGCATTGACGCGCCCTGCCTTCCGCGCATGCGCGAGTCCACGCGCTGCTCCCCTGCACATGTGCAGTTGGTTGCAGCATGATAGGGCTTTTTACGCGCATACCGCCTTCTCTTTCTACTCTAACCAGGTGAAACAGATTACGATTAGAGCATAAAAAGACAAACATTGCGGCCCAGTCACTGCATTTCGGGCGCCGCGGATGGATGAATAGGTCCTAGGAGGAACCAGACCGAACTACTCGTGAGTAACCCTCTAAATCCTGCAAATGGGGTAAGAACTTTCTCTCCCTACAGGTTAGATAGCCTTGTATGTCTCATTTTTATCCCTACAGGGTCTCTTTCTCTGCCAGGCGACCCATGAGGCTTTTTACATTGAAATAACAGAGTGAGGACTTAGTACTATTACTTCCCTGTACCTCACCTTGTGATTTCGTTTTTAGCCCACCACCCCTCACTAACGGTCGAATATACCCTCACAAGCTCTATGGAGTCCCCAATGAGCTCACCTTAGCCGCATATAGGTCGAACACCACCTTACAAGTCGGCTATAAGTGGTTCTTTTACTCAATGTAAACCTAATATGACTCTTCCTTGTACGTCTTGTCTTTGTCCTATGTGTTCTGTGTAGAAAAGCTTGAGGGAATCCCCCTCTAACAGCTACAGCGCCTTAGCGTGCGCGACACATAGAGAAAATAACAACACTCACTTAATATAGTTTATTATTATTTGCACTTTTCACCCCTTTTTGGTCCTGAGGAAAGCCAGCTTACAACAAAGGCACTGGCAGAAACATGTAGACCACACTGGACGCTGGAGGTCATTGTAACTCTCCCTTAAAACGTCCTATTGCCTTTTTAACCTGCTAACAGAGGCCCAGTTCATTAAATATTGCTAATACCCTCGGGTGCTGGGACCTCCTGGATAGCATTTTAATTTCTCACCTTCACACCCCTTCACTGCACACTCAGCAACATACCAGCTCCGCAGTCACCTGGCGTTGAAGCACACCCGGGGCACATTCGGTGCCACTGTGGTGGGCCCGATGATGAAGCATGCCACCGACTAGGTCGGTGGGTGAGGGCTTTCAAAGGAAAACAGTGTTTTTCCCACATATTGTCACTGCTGACGTACCAGAGTCTCCCTAATATTTCCCTTAAACTAGCTAGCCTTTATTGATTTATATATATAAACTGGGGATACAGGCTAGCTTATCTAGTCCTCTCTCTCTTGTTGATCTGTATACAATGAAACCAATGCCAGACAGATCATCAAGAATACCCTATATGTAGTAACAGAAAAAATTTACAAACCTGCCCAACATTGTGTTTGGTTGTGCAGTAAAAATAGACGGGTCTACGACAAATCTGGTGTTGTCCACGATCAGTGTCACTCGTTCTGAAGTTCTTATATTCCGAGCTCCATCTTTTGGATTTTCGTACACAAACACCATCTCGCCGGGAGCCTTGCACAACCCATCTGAACTTGATTGAATACAGTTTCTGCTACTGGATGTAAAACTACTACTGGAGCCATTCGGGGAAGTTTTTTGTGGACGTGGGCTGCTTGGGCGAGATGAACTGTGCTCTTTCTCTCGATCTACAACAAAGAATGTACAAACAACATTTAATGTTGTGTTCCAAGTAAGCTGATGTGAAAGGCGACAATCACTTTTGGAGCAGTTAATCCCATGCCTTTACAGAATGTCCACCAATATATTAACTTCAAATCTTAAAAAATTTCAAACGTAGGTTTGGTTCCATGAATACCCATATAGAAGATGTACAAGAAATACTGGTTATATGGGAAAGTAAATATTTGTGAAGATATGAATATGTCTTGGATCTAACATATTTTATGTCTGTAGTCCCTAATGTGTTAAAATGCACACTGTGGAAATATCCTACCTAGTTTCATAAATTAAACAGGTACTTGGCATATTTATAGGACACTTAAGTTCAGACAATGTTGGTCTTCGAGACAGAAAGCCTATTAAATCATAAGCACTAACAGCTGGATTATACTCTAAAATGGCTGGATTCATCTTTAACATACCTCAGAAGTGATGGACTTTGACATTTTTCCCCACTAATAATGATCCCAAGACCCATTTATATAATTCAATCCAATATTATCAGGCCACACTATTCTTTTCAGGATAACGGCTAGGAAATGTATTGATATTTTTAATAATTTGATGCTTGTTCACTTATTTCTAGACTTGCGGTATTCTATGCTGGGAAGAAGATGGTACATCAGATACAAAATATGGACATGTGAATATTTCAGTAATAGCACTGTACTAATTATAGACTATAATTAAATGACTCATTAGTTTATCATTCATGCCACAGGTCACAAACAGGAGTGTGTGATATTTAAATTTCCACAGAGTTAAATATACACTACATTTCGAAATGTTACAAGACAAACTGGTTATCAAAATAAGGAGGCAAGTGCATGCAGGACAGCTAGTGAGGAGGAGTGGTTGTGACTGGTGGGGAGTTCTGCGCGGCCGGATTAAATGTATGCCGCATTGCTGATTTCCATCTCAACCCTCCACTGCTTCCCATCCATTATGATCTCTTGCAGTGCCTGCTAAAGACTTTAGGTCCAAATTTGAGTGGTTACTACTATCTGGCCTTTGGCTCTCGTCCACAACGTTTAGGGGGGGGATTTGGTTCTTAAGATCTAGACCTTGCCAATCGCACCACCAGCTCAGCCCAGAGGAAACTGGCCTGGTACACCCTTTTTCTTTGGAAGGAAGAATCACAAAGTAGATTGAAGTTTTCCACGGTGCAGAAAGAGGTCGTTTTGGAAGAGTATTGGGTCGCTGACAATGTGCGTTTCCCAGGTGAGTAATTGCACTGATAAACTACATTATTCTGCTTTTTAGTTGATCCTGCTTTGACATGTCATAGCTGGATAAGAAAGCTTCTACATTGATATCGGGCAGGAACTGAACCAAACGAGCACTCTTTGCTCCGTAGGGCACAAAACAAACCAATGTAATGGAAAAAGACACAATGACGTTATAAGTATCCTCCAAATCCAAGTTCAATTTCTCTCCATAAAGGGAAAGCAGTTCCCCAATACATATCATGAAATGACACAAGAAAGGGGGCTGGTATAAAAGGTGAATGCCCCAGCCCACAGAAAAAGGGTATTTTTTATGCCCCATTGTGTAAAGGATTTTGTATAACTCCTTTTTCGGAATAATTCCATGGACATTAAATTTGGGAGTTCATACGTAAAATGAAAGCCCAGAAAACAAGCACTGGCAATTCAATCGGTTTCACATTTACAAGCGTTTGAGCTATTGGCATTGCCTTTTATTTAGGAGTAGTTTAAAAAGATAAATAAAAGGCATTGTCAATTACAATGCCAATAGCTTAAACTCTGGTAAATGCAAGACCTATTCCATTGCAAATGCATTCAGCACCCGTGCTATAAAGATGTTAAAAAAAACATTAGGAGAGAGCATGCCCTGCCTGTTGCAGGCAGGAGAAAGGTATTTGAGAAAATAGTGCCCGGAGTACAAATTGCCATTGGTGTGCAGTGGAGAGAGGCCCTGGCTGAGGACTGCTGTGATGCGCATGTCAAGGACAGCTAGCATAGGGCTGTGTATAAATCAGATAGTATGCACCACTAATAATAATAATTCCTTTATTTAGATATATAAAAACATATCTTTAAAAGATTCTTCCAACACATTAAGTACAGTTTTACAGATTAAAAGAATAGAAAAAACGAAATAAAATGTGGCCTTTCTTATCAGTGCTTACTGCAACGTGTCAATTTGTAAATTAACACTCCCGGATAATGCAGAGGAAGTTAAAATACATGTTGTTCTACACAGTTATCAGCGGAGCCTTAGCCGTTTCCAATTTTTCTAAAATACTGTAAACTTTCTGAATGAATTTGGCTAATTTTATATTTAAAACAATGTTCTCTAAAGACAGAGCAGCAATGAGGGCGTGCCTGCAAGTCCGAACTCCCAGCCTATTCCATTCGGGCCTGAGAAGGCGTCTGCGTTGAAGAGTAAAGAAAGGGCATGTACAAAGCACGTGCAGAATAGTTTCATTTGCTGCCCCACACCCTCTGCACTTTAGATCGTCCCTTTTTCGACGCCATGCTGGGAGATTTTGAAGGAAACGCCAGTCTCCCAATCTAAGGGCGATCAGGCATCGCTTTAGATAATGAGAAAATGTTATCGAAAGGTAATTAGCCGGGGATAATCGTTTATAAGAGTTGGCTACCGCCCAAGCATGACTGCGTTTCGCAAGAAGAGCTTTGTCCACGATCAGGGATTTCAATCTTATACCTTTTTAGGGCTCGGGCCTACGTCACACGAAGTGGGGCGAGGCTTGCGAGCTCTAATGTTATAAAAGAAAAAGTTCAGAAAGGGCTGTGGGCTGCCGCATTCCAGAAAGCGCGCGGTTTTTACGTGTGGTATTCTGCCATGTGAATGGTAATTGGTCCAGGCAAGGCTGTGTTTAAGTAAGACAGCACGCCATAGGGCTTTGGAATTTTTTCAATGTCCACTTCCTGCATAAAGTGTTCGGACACGCGCAGAAGAATACATAAATCCTCAATTACCAGCTGTCCGAGGTGCCGGTAATTGAAGGCAGATGGTGCTGGGAGCGTGAGCACTGCTGCGTTTTTTTTCCCTTGAGCTCTGTGTGCGCGCCGGCAAACCCGCGCCTGCTCTTTGACTGAGGTAGGCTAAACAAGCATTGGCAAAGCAAATAGGACTCTCCTATACAAAATCTGTTGGTTTTGTCAGGGATATGTTTAGCCATGTTGTACAGCAGGCTGGCTGCTATGCAGCACAGCTGAAAGTAAAAAAACAAGCAAAGTGCTTTGATAAGCACTCGTGCCCACTCACCCGAACTCAAACTTTTAATGTCAAAATAGAAGATCACTTTAATTTACTGCCCTCATAACAGACCCCTTGCAGTAGCTCTCGTTGTCCTCTTACCAGATCCCTTGCATCTTCCCAGCTATTGCCAGATTCCTCACTCGCTCCCTGTCTCGTCACCATGACTCACTCTCTCCACCCTTTCATAAAAAAAACACTCCACCTCGCTTTCCTCTCACTGGGAGCCTCACATTTACTCTCACAGTCCGGTTACCAGATTCCTACTGCCGTTGTACCAGATCACTCATTGTACTATCATTCAGTGTCCTATCATTAGAGACTTGCTTCAGGCAGAGTAGGGAGGGCAGAGTAGGGAGGGCAGAGTAGGGAGGGCAGAGTAGGGAGGGCAGAGTAGGGAGGGCAGAGTAGGGAGGGCAGAGTAGGGAGGGCAGAGTAGGGAGGGCAGAGTAGGGAGGGCAGAGTAGGGAGGGCAGAGTAGGGAGTAGAGTAGTGAGTAGTGAGTAGAGTAGTGAGTAGAGTAGTGAGTAGAGTAGTGAGTAGAGTAGTGAGTAGAGTAGTGAGTAGAGTAGTGAGTAGAGTAGTGAGTAGAGTAGTGAGTAGTGAGTAGAGTAGTGAGTAGAGTAGTGAGTAGAGTAGTGAGTAGAGTAGTGAGTAGAGTAGTGAGTGCAGAGTAGTGAGTAGTGAGTGCAGAGTAGTGAGTAGTGAGTGCAGAGTAGTGAGTAGTGAGTGCAGAGTAGTGAGTAGTGAGTGCAGAGTAGTGAGTAGTGAGTGCAGAGTAGTGAGTAGAGTAGTGAGTAGAGTAGTGAGTAGAGTAGTGAGTAGTGAGTAGTGAGTAGAGTAGTGAGTAGTGAGTAGTGAGTAGAGTAGTGAGTAGAGTAGTGAGTAGAGTAGTGAGTAGAGTAGTGAGTAGAGTAGTGAGTAGAGTAGTGAGTAGAGTAGTGAGTAGAGTAGTGAGTAGAGTAGTGAGTAGAGTAGTGAGTAGAGTAGTGAGTAGAGTAGTGAGTAGAGTAGTGAGTAGAGTAGTGAGTAGAGTAGTGAGTAGTGAGTGCAGAGTAGTGAGTAGTGAGTGCAGAGTAGTGAGTAGTGAGTAGTGAGTGCAGAGTAGTGAGTAGTGAGTGCAGAGTAGTGAGTAGTGAGTGCAGAGTAGTGAGTAGTGAGTGCAGAGTAGTGAGTAGTGAGTGCAGAGTAGTGAGTAGTGAGTGCAGAGTAGTGAGTAGTGAGTGCAGAGTAGTGAGTAGTGAGTAGAGTAGTGAGTAGAGTAGTGAGTAGTGAGTAGAGTAGTGAGTAGAGTAGTGAGTAGTGAGTAGAGTAGTGAGTAGTGAGTAGTGAGTAGAGTAGTGAGTAGTGAGTAGTGAGTAGAGTAGTGAGTAGAGTAGTGAGTAGAGTAGTGAGTAGAGTAGTGAGTAGAGTAGTGAGTAGAGTAGTGAGTAGAGTAGTGAGTAGAGTAGTGAGTAGAGTAGTGAGTAGTGAGTGCAGAGTAGTGAGTGCAGAGTAGTGAGTGCAGAGTAGTGAGTGCAGAGTAGTGAGTGCAGAGTAGTGAGTGCAGAGTAGTGAGTGCAGAGTAGTGAGTAGAGTAGTGAGTAGAGTAGTGAGTAGTGAGTAGAGTAGTGAGTAGTGAGTAGAGTAGTGAGTAGAGTAGTGAGTAGAGTAGTGAGTAGAGTAGTGAGTAGAGTAGTGAGTAGAGTAGTGAGTAGAGTAGTGAGTAGAGTAGTGAGTAGAGTAGTGAGTAGTGAGTGCAGAGTAGTGAGTAGTGAGTGCAGAGTAGTGAGTAGTGAGTTCAGAGTAGTGAGTAGAGTAGTGAGTAAAGTAGTGAGTAAAGTAGTGAGTAGAGTAGTGAGTAGAGTAGTGAGTAGAGTAGTGAGTAGAGTAGTGAGTAGAGTAGTGAGTAGAGTAGTGAGTAGAGTAGTGAGTAGTGAGTGCAGAGTAGTGAGTAGTGAGTGCAGAGTAGTGAGTAGTGAGTGCAGAGTAGTGAGTAGAGTAGTGAGTAGAGTAGTGAGTAGAGTAGTGAGTAGAGTAGTGAGTAGAGTAGTGAGTAGAGTAGTGAGTAGAGTAGTGAGTAGTGAGTGCAGAGTAGTGAGTAGTGAGTGCAGAGTAGTGAGTAGTGAGTGCAGAGTAGTGAGTAGAGTAGTGAGTAGAGTAGTGAGTAGAGTAGTGAGTAGAGTAGTGAGTAGAGTAGTGAGTAGAGTAGTGAGTAGAGTAGTGAGTAGAGTAGTGAGTAGAGTAGTGAGTAGTGAGTGCAGAGTAGTGAGTAGTGAGTGCAGAGTAGTGAGTAGTGAGTGCAGAGTAGTGAGTAGTGAGTGCAGAGTAGTGAGTAGAGTAGTGAGTAGAGTAGTGAGTAGAGTAGTGAGAAGAGTAGTGAGAAGAGTAGTGAGAAGAGTAGTGAGAAGAGTAGTGAGTAGAGTAGTGAGTAGAGTAGTGAGTAGAGTAGTGAGTAGAGTAGTGAGTAGAGTAGTGAGTAGAGTAGTGAGTAGAGTAGTGAGTAGAGTAGTGAGTAGAGTAGTGAGTAGAGTAGTGAGTGCAGAGTAGTGAGTAGTGAGTGCAGAGTAGTGAGTAGTGAGTGCAGAGTAGTGAGTAGTGAGTGCAGAGTAGTGAGTAGTGAGTGCAGAGTAGTGAGTAGTGAGTGCAGAGTAGTGAGTAGTGAGTGCAGAGTAGTGAGTAGAGTAGTGAGTAGAGTAGTGAGTAGTGAGTAGAGTAGTGAGTAGAGTAGTGAGTAGTGAGTAGAGTAGTGAGTAGAGTAGTGAGTAGAGTAGTGAGTAGAGTAGTGAGTAGAGTAGTGAGTAGAGTAGTGAGTAGAGTAGTGAGTAGAGTAGTGAGTAGAGTAGTGAGTAGAGTAGTGAGTAGAGTGCAGAGTAGTGAGTAGTGAGTAGTGAGTGCAGAGTAGTGAGTAGTGAGTGCAGAGTAGTGAGTAGTGAGTAGAGTAGTGAGTAGAGTAGTGAGTAGAGTAGTGAGTAGAGTAGTGAGTAGAGTAGTGAGTAGAGTAGTGAGTAGAGTAGTGAGTAGTGAGTAGAGTAGTGAGTAGTGAGTAGTGAGTAGAGTAGTGAGTAGTGAGTTGAGTAGTGAGTAGAGTAGTGAGTAGAGTAGTGAGTAGTGAGTAGAGTAGTGAGTAGAGTAGTGAGTAGAGTAGTGAGTAGAGTAGTGAGTAGAGTAGTGAGTAGAGTAGTGAGTAGAGTAGTGAGGTGAGTAGTGAGTAGTGGAGTGAGTAGTGAGTAGAGTAGTGAGTAGTGAGTAGAGTAGTGAGTAGTGAGTGCAGAGTAGTGAGTAGAGTAGTGAGTAGTGAGTAGTGAGTGCAGAGTAGTGAGTAGTGAGTGCAGAGTAGTGAGTGCAGAGTAGTGAGTAGAGTAGTGAGTAGTGAGTAGAGTAGTGAGTAGTGAGTAGAGTAGTGAGTAGTGAGTAGAGTAGAGTAGTGAGTAGTGAGTAGAGTAGTGAGTAGAGTAGTGAGTAGAGTAGTGAGTAGAGTAGTGAGTAGAGTAGTGAGTAGAGTAGTGAGTAGAGTAGTGAGTAGAGTAGTGAGTAGTGAGTAGAGTAGTGAGTAGAGTAGTGAGTAGAGTAGTGAGTAGAGAGTAGAGTAGTGAGTAGAGTAGTGAGTAGAGTAGTGAGTAGAGGAGTGAGTAGTGAGTAGAGGAATGAGTAGAGTAGTGAGTAGAGTAGTGAGTAGAGTAGTGAGTAGAGTAGTGAGTAGAGGAGTGAGTAGTGAGTAGAGGAATGAGTAGAGTAGTGAGTAGAGTAGTGAGTAGAGTAGTGAGTAGAGTAGTGAGTAGAGTAGTGAGTAGAGGAGTGAGTAGTGTAGTGAGTAGAGTAGTGAGTAGAGTAGTGAGTAGAGTAGTGAGTAGAGTAGTGAGTAGAGTAGTGAGTAGAGTAGTGAGTAGAGTAGTGAGTAGAGTAGTGAGTGCAGAGTAGTGAGTAGTGAGTAGAGTAGTGAGTAGAGTAGTGAGTAGAGTAGTGAGTGCAGAGTAGTGAGTAGTGAGTGCAGAGTAGTGAGTAGTGAGTGCAGAGTAGTGAGTAGTGAGTAGTGAGTGCAGAGTAGTGAGTGCAGAGTAGTGAGTAGAGTAGTGAGTAGAGTAGTGAGTAGAGTAGTGAGTAGAGTAGTGAGTAGAGTAGTGAGTAGAGTAGTGAGTAGAGTAGTGAGTAGAGTAGTGAGTAGAGTAGTGAGTAGAGTAGTGAGTAGAGTAGTGAGTAGAGTAGTGAGTAGAGTAGTGAGTAGAGTAGTGAGTAGAGTAGTGAGTAGAGTAGTGAGTAGAGTAGTGAGTAGAGTAGTGAGTAGAGTAGTGAGTAGAGTAGTGAGTGCAGAGTAGTGAGTAGTGAGTGCAGAGTAGTGAGTAGAGTAGTGAGTAGAGAGTAGAGTAGTGAGTAGAGTAGTGAGTAGAGTAGTGAGTAGAGTAGTGAGTAGAGTAGTGAGTAGAGTAGTGAGTAGAGTAGTGAGTAGAGTAGTGAGTAGAGTAGTGAGTAGAGTAGTGAGTAGAGTAGTGAGTAGAGTAGTGAGTAGAGTAGTGAGTAGAGTAGTGAGTAGAGTAGTGAGTAGAGTAGTGAGTAGAGTAGTGAGTAGAGTAGTGAGTAGAGTAGTGAGTAGAGTAGTGAGTAGAGTAGTGAGTAGAGTAGTGAGTAGTGAGTAGTGTAGTGAGTAGAGTAGTGAGTAGAGTAGTGAGTAGAGTAGTGAGTAGTGAGTGCAGAGTAGTGAGTAGAGTAGTGAGTAGAGTAGTGAGTAGAGTAGTGAGTAGAGTAGTGAGTAGAGTAGTGAGTAGAGTAGTGAGTAGAGTAGTGAGTAGAGTAGTGAGTAGAGTAGTGAGTAGTGTAGTGAGTAGAGTAGTGAGTAGTGTAGTGAGTAGTGTAGTGAGTAGAGTAGTGAGTAGAGTAGTGAGTAGAGTAGTGAGTAGAGTAGTGAGTAGTGAGTGCAGAGTAGTGAGTAGTGAGTAGAGTAGTGAGTAGAGTAGTGAGTGCAGAGTAGTGAGTGCAGAGTAGTGAGTGCAGAGTAGTGAGTGCAGAGTAGTGAGTAGAGTAGTGAGTAGAGTAGTGAGTAGAGTAGTGAGTAGAGTAGTGAGTAGAGTAGTGAGTAGAGTAGTGAGTAGAGGAGTGAGTAGAGGAGTGAGTAGTGAGTACAGTAGTGAGTAGAGGAGTGAGTAGTGAGTACAGTAGTGAGTAGTGAGTAGAGGAGTGAGTAGAGGAGTGAGTAGAGGAGTGAGTAGAGGAGTGAGTAGTGAGTAGAGTAGTGAGTAGAGTAGTGAGTAGAGTAGTGAGTAGAGTAGTGAGTAGAGTAGTGAGTAGAGTAGTGAGTAGAGTAGTGAGTAGAGTAGTGAGTAGAGTAGTGAGTAGAGTAGTGAGTAGAGTAGTGAGGTGAGTAGTGAGTGCAGAGTAGTGAGTAGAGTAGTGAGTAGTGAGTGCAGAGTAGTGAGTAGTGAGTAGAGTAGTGAGTAGAGTAGTGAGTAGAGTAGTGAGTAGAGTAGTGAGTAGAGTAGTGAGTAGAGTAGTGAGTAGAGTAGTGAGTGCAGAGTAGTGAGTAGTGAGTAGAGTAGTGAGTAGAGTAGTGAGTAGAGTAGTGAGTAGAGTAGTGAGTAGAGTAGTGAGTAGAGTAGTGAGTAGAGTAGTGAGTAGAGTAGTGAGTAGAGTAGTGAGTGCAGAGTAGTGAGTGCAGAGTAGTGAGTAGTTAGTAGTGAGTAGAGTAGTGAGTAGAGTAGTGAGTGCAGAGTAGTGAGTAGTTAGTAGTGAGTAGAGTAGTGAGTAGAGTAGTGAGTAGAGTAGTGAGTAGAGTAGTGAGTGCAGAGTAGTGAGTGCAGAGTAGTGAGTGCAGAGTAGTGAGTGCAGAGTAGTGAGTGCAGAGTAGTGAGTAGTTAGTAGTGAGTAGAGTAGTGAGTAGTGAGTGCAGAGTAGTGAGTAGTTAGTAGTGAGTAGAGTAGTGAGTAGAGTAGTGAGTGCAGAGTAGTGAGTAGTTAGTAGTGAGTAGAGTAGTGAGTAGAGTAGTGAGTAGAGTAGTGAGTAGAGTAGTGAGTGCAGAGTAGTGAGTGCAGAGTAGTGAGTGCAGAGTAGTGAGTGCAGAGTAGTGAGTAGTTAGTAGTGAGTAGAGTAGTGAGTAGTGAGTGCAGAGTAGTGAGTAGAGTAGTGAGTAGAGTAGTGAGTAGAGTAGTGAGTAGAGTAGTGAGTAGAGTAGTGAGTAGAGTAGTGAGTAGAGTAGTGAGTAGAGTAGTGAGTAGAGTAGTGAGTAGAGTAGTGAGTAGAGTAGTGAGTAGAGTAGTGAGTAGAGTAGTGAGTGCAGAGTAGTGAGTGCAGAGTAGTGAGTAGTTAGTAGTGAGTAGAGTAGTGAGTAGAGTAGTGAGTGCAGAGTAGTGAGTAGTTAGTAGTGAGTAGAGGAGTGAGTAGAGTAGTGAGTAGAGGAGTGAGTAGAGGAGTGAGTAGAGGAGTGAGTAGAGGAGTGAGTAGAGGAGTGAGTAGAGGAGTGAGTAGAGGAGTGAGTAGAGGAGTGAGTAGTGAGTACAGTAGTGAGTAGTGAGTAGAGGAGTGAGTAGAGGAGTGAGTAGAGGAGTGAGTAGAGGAGTGAGTAGAGGAGTGAGTAGAGGAGTGAGTAGAGGAGTGAGTAGAGGAGTGAGTAGAGGAGTGAGTAGAGGAGTGAGTAGTGAGTACAGTAGTGAGTAGTGAGTAGAGGAGTGAGTAGAGGAGTGAGTAGAGGAGTGAGTAGAGGAGTGAGTAGAGGAGTGAGTAGTGAGTGCAGAGTAGTGAGTAGTGAGTAGAGTAGTGAGTAGAGTAGTGAGTAGGGTAGTGAGTAGGGTAGTGAGTAGGGTAGTGAGTTGAGTAGTGAGTAGAGTAGTGAGTAGAGTAGTGAGTAGTGAGTAGAGTAGTGAGTAGAGTAGTGAGTAGAGTAGTGAGTAGAGTAGTGAGTAGAGTAGTGAGTAGAGTAGTGAGTAGAGTAGTGAGTAGAGTAGTGAGTAGAGTAGTGAGTAGAGTAGTGAGGTGAGTAGTGAGGTGAGTAGTGAGTAGAGGAGTGAGTAGTGAGTAGAGGAGTGAGTAGTGAGTAGAGGAGTGAGTAGTGAGTAGAGGAGTGAGTAGTGAGTAGAGGAGTGAGTAGTGAGTAGAGGAGTGAGTAGTGAGTAGTGAGTAGAGTAGTGAGTAGAGTAGTGAGTAGAGTAGTGAGTAGAGTAGTGAGTAGAGTAGTGAGTAGAGTAGTGAGGTGAGTAGTGAGGTGAGTAGTGAGTAGAGGAGTGAGTAGAGGAGTGAGTGCAGAGTAGTGAGTAGTTAGTAGTGAGTAGAGTAGTGAGTAGAGTAGTGAGTAGAGTAGTGAGTAGAGTAGTGAGTAGAGTAGTGAGTAGAGTAGTGAGTAGAGGAGTGAGTGCAGAGTAGTGAGTAGAGTAGTGAGTAGTGAGTGCAGAGTAGTGAGTAGAGTAGTGTGCAGAGTAGTGTGTAGAGTAGTGAGTAGTGAGTGCAGAGTAGTGAGTAGTTAGTAGTGAGTAGAGTAGTGAGTAGAGTAGTGAGTAGAGTAGTGAGTAGAGTAGTGAGTAGAGTAGTGAGTAGAGGAGTGAGTGCAGAGTAGTGAGTAGAGTAGTGAGTAGAGTAGTGAGTAGAGTAGTGAGGTGAGTAGTGAGGTGAGTAGTGAGGTGAGTAGTGAGTAGAGGAGTGAGTAGTGAGTAGAGGAGTGAGTAGTGAGTAGTGAGTAGAGTAGTGAGTAGAGTAGTGAGTAGAGTAGTGAGTAGAGTAGTGAGTAGAGTAGTGAGTAGAGTAGTGAGTAGAGTAGTGAGTAGAGTAGTGAGTAGAGTAGTGTGCAGAGTAGTGTGCAGAGTAGTGTGCAGAGTAGTGTGCAGAGTAGTGTGTAGAGTAGTGAGTAGTGAGTGCAGAGTAGTGAGTGCAGAGTAGTGAGTGCAGAGTAGTGAGTGCAGAGTAGAGTAGTGAGTAGTGAGTAGAGTAGTGAGTAGAGTAGTGAGTAGAGTAGTGAGTAGAGTAGTGAGTAGAGTAGTGAGTAGAGTAGTGAGTAGAGTAGTGAGTAGAGTAGTGAGTAGAGTAGTGAGTAGAGAGTGCAGAGTAGTGAGCAGTGAGTGCAGAGTAGTGAGCAGTGAGTGCAGAGCAGTGAGTGCAGAGTAGTGAGTAGTGAGTAGAGTAGTGAGTAGAGTAGTGAGTAGTGGGTAGAGTAGTGAGTAGAGAGTGCAGAGTAGTGAGCAGTGAGTGCAGAGTAGTGAGTAGTGAGTAGAGTAGTGAGTAGTGAGTAGTGAGTAGTGAGTAGTGAGTAGAGTAGTGAGTAGAGTAGTGAGTAGAGTAGTGAGTAGAGTAGTGAGTAGAGTAGTGAGTAGAGTAGTGAGTAGTGAGTGCAGAGTAGTGAGTAGTGAGTGCAGAGTAGTGAGTAGTGAGTGCAGAGTAGTGAGTGCAGAGTAGTGAGTGCAGAGTAGTGAGTGCAGAGTAGTGAGTGCAGAGTAGTGAGTAGTGAGTGCAGAGTAGTGAGTAGAGTAGTGAGTAGTGAGTAGAGTAGTGAGTAGAGTAGTGAGTAGTGAGTGCAGAGTAGTGAGTAGTGAGTGCAGAGTAGTGAGTAGAGTAGTGAGTAGAGTAGTGAGTAGAGTAGTGAGTGCAGAGTAGTGAGTAGAGTAGTGAGTGCAGAGTAGTGAGTAGGGAGTAGTGAGTGCAGAGTAGTGAGTAGAGTAGTGAGTAGTGAGTAGAGTAGTGAGTGCAGAGTAGTGAGTAGTGAGTAGAGTAGTGAGTTGTGAGTGCAGAGTAGTGAGTAGTGAGTAGAGTAGTGAGTAGTGAGTAGAGTAGTGAGTAGTGAGTGCAGAGTAGTGAGTAGAGTAGTGAGTAGAGTAGTGAGTAGAGTAGTGAGTAGAGTAGTGAGTAGAGTAGTGAGTAGAGTAGTGAGTAGAGTAGTGAGTAGAGTAGTGAGTAGAGTAGTGAGTAGAGTAGAGTAGTGAGTAGAGTAGAGTAGTGAGTAGAGGAGTAGAGTAGAGTAGTGAGTAGTGAGTGCAGAGTAGTGAGTATAGTGAGTAGTGAGTAGAGAGTAGAGTAGTGAGTAGAGTAGTGAGTAGAGTAGTGAGTAGAGTAGTGAGTAGAGTAGTGAGTAGAGTAGTGAGTAGAGTAGTAGAGTAGAGTAGTAGAGTAGAGTAGTAGAGTAGAGTAGTAAGTAGTGAGTAGTGAGTAGTGAGTAGTGAGTAGAGTAGTGAGTAGAGTAGTGAGTAGAGTAGTGAGTAGAGTAGTGAGTAGAGTAGTGAGTAGAGTAGTGAGTAGAGTAGTGAGTAGAGTAGTGAGTAGAGTAGTGAGTAGAGTAGTGAGTAGAGTAGTGTGCAGAGTAGTGAGTAGTGAGTGCAGAGTAGTGAGTAGTGAGTGCAGAGTAGTGAGTAGAGTAGTGAGTGCAGAGTAGTGAGTAGTGAGTGCAGAGTAGTGAGTAGAGTAGTGAGAGAAGTAGTGAGTAGAGTAGTGAGGCGAGTAGTGAGTAGTGAGTGCAGAGTAGTGAGTAGAGTAGTCATTAGTGAGTAGAGTAGTGAGGTGAGTAGAGTAGTGAGTAAAGTAGTGAGTGCAGAGTAGTGAGTAGAGAAGTGAGTAGAGTAGTGAGTAGAGTAGTGAGTAGAGTAGTGAGTAGAGTAGTGAGTAGAGTAGTGAGTAGTGAGTAGAGTAGTGAGTGGAGAGTAGTGAGTAGTGAGCAGAGTAGTGAGTAGTGAGCAGAGTAGTGAGTAGTGAGTGCAGAGTAGTGAGTAGTGAGTAGAGTAGTGAGTAGAGTAGTGAGTAGTGAGTAGAGTAGTGAGTAGAGTAGTGAATAGTGAGTAGAGTAGTGAGTGGAGAGTAGTGAGTAGTGAGCAGAGTAGTGAGTAGTGAGTGCAGAGTAGTGAGTAGTGAGTGCAGAGTAGTGAGTAGTGAGTGCAGAGTAGTGAGTAGTGAGTGCAGAGTAGTGAGTAGTGAGTGCAGAGTAGTGAGTAGTGAGTGCAGAGTAGTGAGTAGTGAGTGCAGAGTAGTGAGTAGTGAGTGCAGAGTAGTGAGTAGTGAGTGCAGAGTAGTGAGTAGTGTGCAGAGTAGTGAGTAGTGTGCAGAGTAGTGAGTAGTGAGCAGAGTAGTGAGTAGTGAGTGCAGAGTAGTGAGTAGTGAGTGCAGAGTAGTGAGTAGTGAGTGCAGAGTAGTGAGTAGAGTAGTGAGTGCAGAGTAGTGAGTAGTGAGTGCAGAGTAGTGAGTAGAAAGTAGTGAGTAGAGTAGTGAGTAGTGGGTAGAGTAGTGGGTAGAGTAGTGGGTAGAGTAGTGGGTAGAGTAGTGGGTAGAGTAGTGGGTAGAGTAGTGGGTAGAGTAGTGGGTAGAGTAGTGGGTAGAGTAGTGGGTAGAGTAGTGGGTAGAGTAGTGGGTAGAGTAGTGGGTAGAGTCGTGAGTAAAGTAGTGAGTAGTGAGTAGAGTAGTGAGGTGAGTAGTGAGTGCAGAGTAGTGAGTATAGTAGTCAGTAGTGAGTAGAGTAGTGAGTATAGTAGTCAGTAGTGAGTAGAGTAGTGAGTAGAGTAGTGAGGTGAGTAGAGTAGTGAGTAGAGTAGTGAGGTGAGTAGAGTAGTGAGTAAAGTAGTGAGTGCAGAGTAGTGAGTAGAGTAGTGAGTAGTGAGTAGAGTAGTGAGTAGAGTAGTGAGTAGAGTAGTGAGTAGAGTAGTGAGTAGAGTAGTGAGTAGAGTAGTGAGTAGAGTAGTGAGTAGAGTAGTGAGTAGAGTAGTGAGTAGAGTAGTGAGTAGAGTAGTGAGTAGAGTAGTGAGTAGAGTAGTGAGTAGAGTAGTGAGTAGAGTAGTGAGTAGAGTAGTGAGTAGAGAGTAAAGTAGTGAGTGCAGAGTAGTGAGTAGAGAAGTGAGTAGTGAGTAGAGTAGTGAGTAGTGAGTGCAGAGTAGTGAGTGGAGAGTAGTGAGTGGAGAGTAGTGAGTGGAGTAGTGAGTAGTGAGCAGAGTAGTGAGTAGTGAGTGCAGAGTAGTGAGTAGAGTAATGAGTAGAGTAGTGAGTAGAGTAGTGAGTAGTGAGTGCAGAGTAGTGAGTAGTGAGTAGTGAGTAGAGTAGAGTAGTGAGTAGGACATCACAGGCAGCAGCTGTGCAAGCTTCTTACATTCACAAGGAGACCACAGGCAGCTGAGTTGCAAGCTTCTCCCACTCACAAGAAGGACATCACAAACAGCAGCGGTGCAAGCTTCTCACACTCACAAGAAGGACATCACAAACAGCAGCGGTGCAAGCTTCTCCCACTCACAAGAAGGACATCACAAACAGCAGCGGTGCAAGCTTCTCACACTCACAAGGAGACCACAGGCAGCTGAGGTGCAAGCTTCTCCCACTCACAAGAAGGACATCACAAGCAGCAGCGGTGCAAGCTTCCCTCACACACTCACAGCAGGTACTGTGCCAAGGCAGCAGCAGCAACAGAGCAAGAGTCCCTTACAAAGAACAGGCACAGCACAGAGATGCACAATGCAATCTTCTCATACTCACAGGCAGCAGCGGTGCAAGCTTCTCACACTCACACGAAGGACATCACAGGCAGCAGCTGTGCAAGCTTGTTACACTCACAAGGATACCACAGGCAGCTGAGGTGCAAGCTTCTCCCACTCACAAGAAGGACATCACAAGCAGCAGCGGTGCAAGCTTCCCTCACACACTCACAGCAGGTACTGTGCCAAGGCAGCAGCAGCAACAGAGCAAGAGTCCCTTATAAAGAACAGGCACAGCACAGAGATGCACAATGCAATCTTCTCATACTCACAGGCAGCAGCTGTGCAAGCTTCTCACACTCACAAGAACGACATCACAGGCAGCAGCAGTGCAAGCTTCTTACACTCACAAGGAGGACATCACAGGCAGCAGCAGTGCAAACTTCTTACACTCACAAGGAGACCACAGGCAGCAGAGGTGCAAGCTTCTCACACTCACAAGAAGGACAACACAGGCAGTAACGGTGCAATATTCTCACACTCACAAGGAGATCACTGGCAGTACACACCACATGAACACACTCCATAACACATAGCAACAATACATTGGCATTTACAATGCCATTAGCTCAAACTCAAATAAATCGGAGCCCAATTGCATTTCTAATGCTTGTTTAATTGTGTTTTTAAAGACAGCCTGGCTTGGATTAAGAGCCCAGAGATCCGCAGCAGACATTTGTTGAATGTGGTCATTTAGGAGGCGGCCAAATGATCCCCCCGGGTTGTTCACACTGATTTCCTTCCAGACTAGGAATTCCAGGGTACCTGCTTCTGCCTGTCTTAATTTGTGGATCAGCTTAAGATATGAGCCAACATTGGAGGCTTCATAATTAATTAAGCCCAGCTCTAGTCTGACCTGTGCTGGCGAGGAATAACTCGGCAGATGAAGCAATTTCTTGTAGAGTTTGGTTGTAAGTTTATTTAAGGTATTATTCATTTTACCCTTAAAAATCTCTATGCCATACGAAAGTGTGGGCCCGATCTTTGCGGACCCCTAAGTATTTGTAAGATTGGCCAATTGAGAGGCTTTCTTTATCTATTGACCAGCCTCCACCGCTGTAACGTTTTTTGCCAAACGGGACAATCATGGTTTTTTTCATATTAATTTCTAACTGGTTGTTGGCCGTGTATTGCATTAAGGCGTCGAGGAGTCTTTGTAGCCCCACTCTGGTGAGACTGAACAGTGCCAGGTCGTCGGCATATAAGAGATTGCATAATGCCGTACCTCCTACTTTGGGTGGATGGCTGATTACATTCTCTAGAGCAGTGGTTCCCAAACTTTTGACTCCTGAGGACCCCCATTGAGTCACCACTGGAAGCCGGGGACCCCCAAGCAATTTGTAGGAGGTAAATTTCAAACATTAACCCCTTGTGCGCTCGTGACGGAACCATTCCGTCACGAGTCACGGTGGGGATGTGCTGGTGACGGAATGGTTCCGTCACGGCCCGGCCGCCACGCCTGCGCGGCGCTGATTTCGCGCCTGCGCAGTGCTGATTTCGTGCCTGCGCAGCGCGTTCTATTGAGCGGGACTGGCAGTGACGGAACCATTCCGTCACAAGCACAGCGCCACCGCGGC
Organism: Lissotriton helveticus; assembly: GCF_964261635.1. Classification (NCBI taxonomy): domain Eukaryota; kingdom Metazoa; phylum Chordata; class Amphibia; order Caudata; family Salamandridae; genus Lissotriton; species Lissotriton helveticus. Next base: position 735,734,524 of record NC_136061.1, on the reverse strand, counting down.
TCGTGATGGAGTGGTTCCGACACGAGCATGGCGGCGCTGCGCGGCCCCCCCTGCCCCCTAGCGCCGCGGCGGAATTACCGCCGCGGCCAAGGGGTTAAAACAGTAATTCGAAAAAAAAACACACATGTGCACACAAAACAAATACTCAAAGTACTAAGGATTTTGGGGCCAGATGTACGACCATTTCATTTAGCGCCTCGCAATTGGCAACACATTGAGAGTGGCAAATTGCGAGTCGCTAAATGAAATGTACAACAGTTTGTTTAACACTGTTTGGGATTCCCAATGGGGTCGCAAATTGCGAGGTTCATTAATATTAATGAGCCTCTCGCAATTTGCGAGCCCATTGTGAATGCCAGCCCTCCCAGCGATGGTGGCCTGTTGGGCTTTGCAGGCCACCATGTCTCGGACTGCTTTCAAATAAAGCAGTTTAAAAAAAAAAAATGAAGCCTGTTTCCCATGCATTTAAAAAAAAAAAAAAAGAAAATGAAACGTTTTTGTTTCATATTCTAAGGGCAGGCAGAGGTCCCTGGGACCACTGCCTGACCTTCAAAAATAATTTGGCATGCATTTTGGAGACCCCTGCCCATTTGCGAATGCATTACCATCTACTTGAAGTAGGTGGTAATTGTGACTGTTCTGCGATCGCAAAACATTTGTACATGGTTTTGAGACTCGCTATTTGGAAGAGAATGCCCCTTCCATAAAAAGCAAGTAGCAAAACCTATTTAGAGAGTCGCAAACAAATTGCGACTCGCAAAATAGGCTATGTACATGGCCCAAAAGGTTTTTGCATGCGCAAACGGGTTTGCGAACCCATTCGCGCATATAAAAACAGATCGTACATCTGGCCCGTAGTATTTTATATGGAAGTAATAGCCCCTCTGTCACATGCATTTCATTTGTTTTGTAGCATCTCTCATACCATTGTAGGATGTCAGAGCACTTTACATCATACACGTATAGAGACATTGAATCATACATGTAAATCAGTGTGTATATAAAATGTTTAAAGAGTGCTTGGTCTGGAAAAGCACAAACTCAGGATTCAGGGCATAACACAGTGGCTAGCATTGACTTTAACATTAAAAATGTATTTCCACCCAAATATATCTTTTTAGCAGCATCAGGATAATGAATAACTGGGACAAAATATAAGTTACTAACTGGTACCATGCAGTTTACAAGCAGCTCTTTGATGACAGTTTATAGGTCCCTCTGCTAGATTACGATTGTCACTTATGAAGTGCACAGTAACAAAAGAAACTGTGATAAAAGCAGTAACCACGAACCTAGGCACATAAAATACTGCTTTTTAAGATGCATGTTGCACATTCTTTGCAGTAGCCACATTAACCCTCTGTGCTACATTAGTTAAATCAAAGCTGCCACTGAACAAAACTCTCCTCCTCTCCAGCAGGTACATTAATCACTGGCATTCTCTTGACACTTTTATTGTTGCTGGAAAGCTGCTAATTATACAAGAAATGTTTCTGTGCTTTTAAAACTGTTGCCTACGGACCCCCTGGGAATGTGTCACGGACCCCTGGGGGTCCGCGGACCACAGTTTGGGAAACACTGCTCTAGAGTGCTTGACAGGTCAGCAATGAATAGGTTGAAGAGGAGGGGGGCCAAGAAGCATCCCTGTTTGAGACCACGAAAGGTCGAGATTTTCCGGGAGAGATGCGAGCCCGACCCTAACTTCACTCGAACCCATGTATTGGAATACAACAGGATGATTGGATTCAGGATGTTGTCAGGAATTCCCCGCTGCCTCAGTTTTTGCCAGAGTGCTGCCCTGGGCACCCTGTCAAATGCTGCTTTGAAGTTGACAAAGCAGCAAAAAATCGACCTGGAGTTTGAAAGAGTTTTGTCAATGATGGTAGAGATTGTCAATAGATTTGTCATTGTACCTGATTTGGCAACAAACCCTGTTTGATTCAGGGGAATCAGATTGTTGTCCTTTGCCCATTGTCTAAGGTCCTCCAAAATGAGGCCTGCAAAGTGCTTTGCCTTTATATCCAGCAGGGCGATTAATCTGTAATTGTTCGGGTTGCCTCGTGCTCCAGCTTTATAGATAGGATGAATGATAGCACCTCTCTAAGAATCCGGAATTATTTGAGAGCTCAGGGTGTAATTAAAGAGGTTTGATGGCACCATAGACCAGAAGGGGATATCGGACTTGAATAGCCTTTGTGGCAGGCCATTCGGGCCCGGTGCTCCGTCTTGTCTCACTTTTGTCAGTGCTTTAGCTACTCTTTCTTCAGACAATTCATCAAGTGGAATAAGCCCCTGCATTAAACCGGGTGGGGTATTCGGTGCTACGCCCGTGCCAGTGTCAAAAACCCATGTTAATCCAGGGCGGTCAGGGTGGTCTTGTGCCTGGAAATGCTCTGTTAAGTATGAGATCCAGTCTGCTTCCTGAATGTTCGCTGATCCAAACGATGTTATGTTTGGATCGGTGCAGTTGACAAGTGACCAGAATTTCCTTGAGTTCTTTTGCTTGCTTTCCCATACCAGTTTGACCCAGAATTGAGATTCCTGGGCCTTTTTCTCTTGAGTGACTGCCCTCCTAAGTGCCTTTTGGGCGTTACGGTATGTAACGAGAAAGCTACTGTTCCCTGGAAATTTTGATAGCAACCTCAGTGCGTTGTTTCTCGTTCTTTTTAGTGTTTTTATGATGGGGAGGGCTGTTGCTCCTACTAGTGAGGTGCGATTTGTCACTGGGTAAATACTGATCAGAAGTGCGCATAACTGCGACCATATTACTGTTGGGGAAGCCGCTTGATCTGGGGCATACATGATAAAGTCCTTGCTAGTTCTTAAGATACTCTGACAATTGGACTCACTCCATTTCAGGCATTTTAAATTATCGGAATGTATTCGTTGTAGGTAAATGGTGCCTTTTTATGGAGAACTAAATTTGTGGTGAAGGAGATAACAAATGGCCTGTGATCGCTTTCGGACCTTGGCAGGACGGAGAAGCTGTCCAGATTAAACAGGAATTCCGCATTGCAAATAGTGAAGTCCAAGTAGGACTTTGTTCTTCCATTTGACCAGGTCCAGTTTGGAGGAGAGTCGCTGGCCGATCTTCCATTCACCACCAGGTAACCTGCGTTGTAGAGTCTCATCACGGTGACCTCGCCTAATATATTGGAAACTTGCACAGGGGGGTTGGATTGGGGGATAGCCTCAATAATGCTGGTCATGTTGGGTCCTTCTGAGTCTGCTGTGTTCCCCTGAAATAGATTTGTGTTAAAGTCCCCTGTAATAATGCGGTCCGAATTAGGATATTCTGTGGCTATATCATTCATAATTTCGCAGAGTCTGGCCAGGTGGTCTTTTTTTGTGCGGGTGTTGGGGTTAATGTACACATTTATAAGTAAGAGCAATCGCTGTCTGCTCCGCAGATTAATTTTGACCGCCAGTATTCTTTCAAGTAAAATTGACTGAATTCACCTTTTAGGTTATTGGATATGTATGTGGACAGCCCGCCTTTGGGGTGGCCGAAGCGGCTGTCCCTAAGTGCCGGTTTCCGATATTCAATAAATCCTTCTATAGGGCAGCCCTCTGGTTCCCAGGTTTCCTGTAGGGCAATTGCCACGTGTTCCCCCAGGAAAGCCATGGTGTCTTTGTTTAGGGTTTTTTGATGTAGGCCGCTGATATTCCATGAGCACAGTGAAAAGAGTAGCCCCCCTTTGCTTTTATCCTCATTGTGCTGTGGTGCCCCTGCCGGGAGGAGTGATTTGAATGCATTGTGTGTTTCTGCGGGTGTCCCAGCCGCCGATGGTCAGTTTGGGTGTTTTGAGGCCAGTATTGCTGGCAGCCATCCCCAGACGTGGTCTAGTTCTTCGTTTCTCGCCGCTATTTCGGGACATTTAGGTTCTGTATCCGACCCTGAGGCATTTTTTAAAACAGAGAACGGCCTCCTATGCTCTGTATTTTTGTTGGGGGCCGACTTACTAGGTGTGGTCGCTCTGGATAGCAGCGTGATTGGATACCCTGGCGTTGAGTAAGGGTACACTCTGATTCCCCAGTTCCGCAGTATGGCCTTGTGTTCGAGAAAGGCTCCTGCCCAGCCTACCTGTACAAAAGTTACAACGGTGACCTCAGAGGGTTGGTTTCCTCGTGGGGGAAGGAATTCAATGGATTCGATGCTGTTGGTGTTCAGACCTGCTAGCCCCGGTATGCCTTCCACTAGTTTCAACAGATTTGATCTGTTAAGAATATCGTGCCGCCCCTTGGATTTGTATTCAGGGGCTAGTAAAATCTGATGACGCGATAGGTCAATGCTTCGCGGCTCTGATGCACTTGTGGGTCTGAAGACCGGTATTTCGATTGTTGCATCTGATCTGTTTTTGTGTAACTGCTGTAGTGGTCCGAGGGGGACCTGTTTTAATTGTGAAGTGTGACTGTTCAGGGTATGATGGAGCGGGCGAAGAAGCAGAGCTGTTTCGCCCATCCTCAAATTGGGCATGCTGGATTGTTAGCCCAGTTGGTGACGGGAGGCGGCCGTTTTCAACCATCGGAGTTGGTTTTGTTGAAGCGCTCTGAGGGTGGCCATTCATCGATGGAGGGCGGTTGATTGTTCCTGTAATGTCCGTTTCTTCTTCCTTTGTTTTTGTATTTTTGCTTCCAGAGTCCTCCGGGGGTTTGTCCAGTTCTTGATGTTTGGGGAATGGCGGTTTGGCTAACATGTTTCCTCCCCTCAGCTGCTTAACTTCCCTGATGACGGTGGAAAGGCAATCTGGAAGCAGGGAGAGGGAGCAACAGCACGTTGATTGGACAAAGTTCGCGGATGCTTGCACCACTAGACAGTAGGGATAGAACTGCCTGTGTCGCACATTTATGCTAGCAGTGTAAGAGCGTGTCTCTATGGAAGTAAGATCATGTTAATGTCAGCACATGGTTGTTTATGCTGGGAACGAGCACTGCCAGCATTTATTGTAAATTGCATTAGTATAGCGTTGACTAGCAACATCTGGCCTTCTTTGCGGATTATGTTATTACTGGGTCTTGGCAGTACACTTCAGCACAGTTCGTATGATAATGCGCATATGGCATACCATATTAGCTTTGAAGACCTCACCAGTGTCCCCACTAAGTGTGCTTTCTAAAAGCAGCAGACCCTCCCTGGAGTCACAATCACACCAGATCATGTGTGCACGGATGAGGATAAGGAATATGCTACTTACCAGTATGCATCTGTTCTTGGCATGTAGGGCTGCTGACATTCACATCTGTGTATAGATTGCCGCCTAGTGTTGGGTCCGGATGATTGCACTTTGTTGTCTTGGAGAGTCTTCGAAGTATCACGAGATAGGTGACTCCTCCCCTAGACTACAGTGCGCATGGGCATCTTCTCCATCCTCAGATTTTTTTTCGCCATTGTGGCAGAGATGGAGATAGGAAAGTAAGAGATGGCCATGCGAAAGATAATGCTGCAGCTGCTACAGGCACCGGGGAGGAGGGCGGACGATATGAATGTCAGCAGCCCTACATGCCAAGAACAGATGCATACCGGTAAGTAGCATATTTTGTTCAAGGCATGTGGGCTGCTGAATTCATATCTGTGCATAGACTGTATAGCAGTATCTCCTCTAGCGGTGGCTACCTGTGCCAGCTGCAGCAGTTTGAAAAAGAGTTTTGAGGACAGCCTGGCCTACAGCAGCTTGCTGTTTTGCTTGCACGTCTACACAGTAGTGTTTTGTGAAAGTGTGTATGGTGGTCCATGTGGCTGCCTTACAGATGTCTTCAAGAGGAATATTTCCTAGGAAAGCCATGGATGCCCCCATTTTCCTTGTAGAGTGTGGTCTTGGGGGGACGGTTAAAGTGCGTTTTGCCTTTTAATAGCATATTTGAATGCATTTAACTATCCATCTGGCTATTCCTGACTTTGAAATAGGATTTCCTTTGTGTTGTGGTGCAAAAGCAACAAATAGTTGTTTTGTCTTCCTAAATGATTAGTTCTGTCTATGTAATAAAGTAGGGCTCTTTTCACATCTAATGTCTTGGAGGGATCACCCATTTCAAACCCTCCATGAAGGCTTTGATTGCTGGTACTCTAAACAGTGAAAGGTGTTGCCTGTTTTATAGCAGCGAGGTGTAGTCGTATAGAATAGTATGCTAAGTTACATCTTTGTAGATGCAGCAGGTAACATATAATGTTTTGTATGGAAGCGTCTAATGGGTTGATTTGGTTATTGTTGCAGTAAATAACTAATCTTTTCCATTTAGCTGCATAGCACGCTCGTGTGGTTGGTCGTCTTGCCTCCCTAATGATGTTCATGCATTCTGGGGGCAAGTTAAGGTATCCGAACTCTAAGACCTCAGGAGCCAGATCGCTAGGTTCATCCGATTGGGATCTGGGTGTCTTATTTCTCCATGGTTCCGAGTTAGAAGATGTGGAGCAAGGAACAGTCTTTGATGAGGAACCACTGAAAGTTCTAGGAACGTTGTGTACCACGGTTGTCTCGCCCATGTGGGAGCAACCAGGATTAGTGTGAGTGTTGTCGCAGTTTGCGTGCCACCAGCGGGATCAGTGGTGCTGGCGGAAAAGCGTACGCAAATCTGCCTGACCAGTTCATCCATATCGCATTGCCCTGTGACAACGGATGTGGGAATCTGGCGGCAAAGTACTGGCATTTGGAGTTTTCTTTTGTGGCAAACAGGTCTATTTCTGGGTGACCCCACTCTTTGAAGAATGGCTGGAGAACTAGGGGGTGAATCTCCCATTCGTTTAGTTGTTGGCTGTGCCTGCTGAGCAGGTCGCCAATCTGATTGTCCTTCTGTGGAAGGTGTTCTGCTAGGAGAAAATTTTTTTGGGAATGGCCCACTTCCATATGCTTTGTGCCAGGTGGGACAGCTGTGGAGAGTGCGTTCCTCCCTGTTTCTGGATATAGTACATTGCGGTCATGTTGTCCGTCCGGATCAACAGTCTTGCTGTACAGGTATTTCTGAAATGCTTTCAGGGCTAGGAATATCGCTAGCAATTCTAGTTGGTTGATATGTAGCCTTTTCTGTTTGGTTGTCCAGAGCCCTTGTACTGTGTATTGAAGGAGATGGGCTCCCCAGCCTGTCAGTGATGCGTCCGCTGTCAGTACTAGTTGTGGAACCGGCTCTTGGAACAGTCGCCCCTTGGAAAGGTTTTGTGGGTTCCACCACTGCAGAGAGTTGTGAGCGCGACTGTCCACCAACACTAGGTCTTTTAGTTGTCCTCGAGCCTGGTTCCATTGCCGTGCTAGGAATTCTTGTAATGGGCGCATCTGGAGTCTGGCATGGGGGAAAATGAATATGCAGGAGGCCATCATGCCTATGAGCGGCATAAAAATTCGAGCTGGCAGAGATTGTTGTGGCAGGAATTTGCGAATGAGTATCTGCATGCTGGCTATCCTTGCTGAGTTTGGATATGCGTTTGCCACTGAGGTATTTATAGTGGCTCCCAGGTACTGCTGTGTGTGGGATGGTTGCAGATGCGATTTTGGGTAGTTGATGGAAAACCCTAGACTGTGTAGCAACTGAAGTGTTTGAGATGTGTGTGCTGTGCACTGTTGGTACGATTTCGCTTGTATTAGCCAATTGTCCAGATAGGGGTACACATGGATGTGTTGCCTTCTCAGATGTGCTGCCACTGTCGCTAAGCATTTCGTAAACACTCTTGGTGCCGTGGTAACCCCGAAGGGCAAAACCTTGAATTGGTAGCGTTGACCTTCTATTGTGAACCGGAGGTATTTTCTGTGGGCTGGATGGATGGGTATGTGAAAATACGCATCCTTGAGGTCCAGTGCTGCTAGGAAATCTCTTTGTTGGAGCAACAGGAGCACTTGCTGTAGTGTGATCATATGGAAGTGTTCCGATAGTATATATTGATTTAGGGGTCTGTGGTCCAATATTGGTCTGAGGGAGCAGTCTTTCTTGGGGATTAGGAAGTATAGGGAGTATACTCCTATCCCTTGCTGGTGGAAAGGGACTGGCTCTATGGCCCCCTTTTCCAGCATGCATTTCACCTCTTGTTGGAGCAGAGTGATGTGTTCCGTGGACATAGGATGATGTCTGGGTGGTATGTTTGGTGGTGTAGAAGTCAGTTCTAGGCAATAACCAAACTGGATAATTTCTCTCACCCACCTGTCCGTGGTAATTGTGTGCCAGACAGGTAGGAACCGTTGGAGTCTGCCTCCGACCGGTGTTATGTGGTATGGAGGCAGCGTAATGAAGTCACTGTTTTGTGGTAGTGGAGGCTCTGGTGTTATTGCCTCCACGTCCTCTTCCCTTATTAACTGTTGCCCCTATAACTTCCTCTGTTTGTGTTCTTGTTGAAGGAACCTTGTGTGTTACTTTTGTATGAGGCAGATGTTTGCGAGGTATTTCCTCGTGTAGTTGCTCTGTATGAGGAGCGCCAAAAGGAGCCTCTGTGTTGCTGAAATTGCAATGCCCCCATTGATTTTGCGATTTGTGTCTTTTTTCATTTTATCCAAAATGGTGTCGACAGCAGGGCCAAATAGAAAATCTTGATTGGCAGGTTGGTTAAGAATGGTGGACTGCACCTCATTCTTAAAACCGGAAATACGCAGCCATGCATGTCTGCGTAATAAGGCGCTAGTGTTAATTAACCTAGCTGCGGTGTCTGCTGCGTCAAGCGCGCATTTGATGGAGGCATTTGTTATAAATTTTCCCTCTTGTATGAGGTCATTAGCTTGTGGTTTAAAGGGCTCATGCAGGTGTTGCATTAGGCTTTCGAGTTGATCATAATGCGCCCTGTCGTAACGAGCCAGTAGGGCTTGTGTATTAGCAATCCTCCATGAGTTGGAGGCTTGTGCTGCTACCCTTTTTCCTGATGCCTCCAGTATTTTTGACTCTTTATCAGGGGGAGGTGCTTCCCCTGTTTGGGAGTTGGCCCATTTGCGTGCATTATCCACTACCAGTGAGTCTAGTGGTAACTGTCCCCTGATGTAAGTAGGGTCTGTAGGAGCTGCCCTATACTTTTATTCTATTCTGGGGTTGATTACCCGTGCCCTGGCTGTATCCTTAAATATGTCAGGTGCATGTTTCAGAACTCCTTTTAACATGGGAAGTGTTCTAACACTTTTTTCTGAAGTGGGGAAGGTGTCAAATAAGAAGTCTTCCTCAACAGGGTCATTATGCATATCTACATTGTGGAATTGTGCTGACCTGTCTATCAGTTGATTGAAGACTACGGTGTCATCTGTAGGTGACGGCTTAGTAGGATAAGAGGGTACATCAGGGATGGGGTGGGTGTTGTAAGGGTCTGTTGGCTCCTCCCATGGTTCCTCTTGTGGTTGAGGATCTTGTGGGAAATCATATTGAGGTTGTGGCTCATCCCCCATGTTACTCTCCTTCTCACCACGGGGACAATGAGGGTAAGGAATGTAAGGATTAAAGGGTGTAGTAGGCATGATAGGCTGATAAGGAATGAAGAGTCTAGAGGGAGAAGTCCCAAAGTCCTTTTTCTTTAATGGAATAGGGAAATGTGAGCCAGAGTACAAAGGCCTCTTTTTTCTGTGCAGGATGGTAGCTTTACCAGTGTCTGGATTGATGTATATTTTAGCTTGATCGTCTGATGGATCTGGGTGGAAGAGTTCTTCCTCTACAGTCCTAGGTTGAGTGTTAGACTTCTTTGGCTCGGTAACACTGTCTTTTTCAACGACTTTTGGTGTTTTTTTGCTTTTCAGCTCGGGCCCTTGTTCGGGGTCGACGAGTGATTCGGGTCGACACGTTTTTTGTGCTCCGTAGGCTTTTTGGATGAGTGTCCTTTTCCGAGTCGACATTCTTCTTCGGATCGACTTGTGTCTTCGGGGGGGGGGACTTATCTTTGGGTCGGCAGGTTTTTCCGGCCGTGCTACGGGCTTCGGTACGGCCCCCTTTTTGTCGGCGACCTTTGACGGGTCGATGGATTTTGGACCGGTAGGCTTATTTGGGTCAGCGACCTTCTTCGGTTCGGCGCCCTTAGTCTGCGTGCCCCTGTTTGGTTCGACTACTTCTTTGGGGTCGACGCTTTTTGGCTGTACGGCCTTCTTCGGTTCGACGCCCTTCGGGTCGACGACCTTTTTTGGCTCTGGAACCTTCTTCGGGACGATGTTACTGGGCCCTGGGGTCTCTGAAAGTATCGGTTTCGATTTTGGAGCCGAGCCAAATGGCGGGGCTCCGAAACTTTATAATCTTGGCTAAGGCCTTTTGGCGATGCCTCGACTGGAGACTTCGGTAACGGGCTTATTGGTGTCGGGGGCAGTGTACTCACGATTTGCCCCGGTGGGATCTTGTCATCGGAGTCCGAGTAGTCCTCGACAGTGACGATCTCTAGGTCCGAGGCTTGAGCGTCCGGAAGGTCCAGGTAATCATCGAAGATGTTGTCCGGTTCCGGTGCCTGTCGCTGCATTTCTTGCCTAGCGGCCCATCGGATCCGTATGGATTTCTTCGACCGAAACTGGGCGCAGGCCGGGCAGGTTTCTTCCCTATGGTCTGGGGACAGGCACTTGTTGCATACTGAGTGTTTGTCAGTATGTGGGAACTTGGAGTGGCATTGTGGGCACCTTTTAAAAGGGCTTCTTTCCATCGACGGTCGGCTCACGTGGCGTCAAAAAGGCCTAACGGCCCGCGTCGACAACCGATGGGAGATGGAAAGCTGGATCGAGTAGAGAGGTACCGAACGAGAACAATACCGTCGAAGTCGAAGGCCTTTAGAAAGTTTTGTTTTCGATTCCGAAGTTGGAGTTAGCATCCGAACCCAATGGCGAAAAAAAACAATCTGAGGATGGAGAAGATGCCCTTGCGCACTGTAGTCTAGGGAAGGAGTCACCTATCTCGTAATACTTCGAAGACTCTTCCAAGACAACAAAGTGCAATCATCTGGACCCAACACTAGGCGGCGATCTATGCACAGATATGAATTCAGCAGCCCACATGCCTCGAACACAATGCACCAGTAACATCCTCTGAAAGACGCCCGCCCAGGGACTGTTGCACCCACTGACCGAGCCTGGCTGCAACCAGAAACCAAAGGCGAAACTACAGAACAAATAATCAGCCACCAGACCAAACACAGGAAGGAGAAGCATTTGCAATGCAATAGGTCTCGCATTTGCAAGAGTTTGAGCTATTGGCATTGCAAATGACAATGCCTTTTATTTATCTGTTCTGAAAATCTGCAAATGGTGCGTAAACATGCACCTTGTACTCAAAGTTCTTGCTTACGAAAAGCAGGGCTGGCAGTAACTTGCGCCTTGCTTTTTGTAAGCAAGAACTAAGAGTACAAGGTGTGTGTTTACGCACCACTTGCAGGTTTTCAAAACACAAAAATAAAAGGCATTGTCATTTGCAATGCCAATAGCTCAAACTCTCGCAAATGCGAGACCTATTGCATAGCCAATAGGTCTTGCCTTTCCGACCTTATATGTGTTTAGCCATGCAACAGTTGATGTTGTTGCACCAAGGATATTGTGCTGCATCACTAAATACCTATAAGATCCCAAGGGCGAGACCTATTGGCAATGCCAATGCTGGTTAGAATTGCCGGTTACCAGGCCCACTTAAAGCCATGATTTTGAGTTACTGAAACGATCTTGAACAGCATTCACCGGAATGGAATGGTAACTTTCTCTGGAATTCTCTATTGCTTGTTAATGCTCCTCCGGGAGTGTTTAGTCTGGCTGGAACGGACGTGCACATACGTGTTACTTCTTGCCACCGTGACGCACATGTCCAGGAATGCACGCAGCTGAACCAGCCACTGGGGCGCATCCTTGCTTGTAGGTTACTGAAACTCCTACAAACTGCAATTATCACAGTGCACTGGCCAGGAGCTCGCGCAGCACATGCGTAGTGTCAAGTAGTTTCAGAGCAGCGAGAGGCACGCGCCTGTGATTCTGCGCTTTTTTTGGAAAATCTGTTGAGACCAATTTTGCTTTGTCAGTCAGAAGCGGGGAACGCGAATGCGATGGTGAAATTCTTGCACATTTTCTAGGTGCACTAACACAGCTAAATGCACAAAACATTAATGCAGAAGTACCGGGATGAAACAGTTGTCTCCCAGCGCTTCACTCGGCGTCTCCCCCTCTACAAGGTGCTCGTGCACGTAAAATTAAACTCACACAAAGCCAAAGTGGTCCCGGGACGGAAAAATAAAGAAATAGACTCGAAAGGGTAAATATATGCAAATAACGAGGGGGTCAGAGAGAATTGGAAGAGAAGACTGGAGCGAGAGGGAAGAGGAAGAAAGGTCAGACCAAAAGACAAAGGAACAGATAATTGCTAACATTAAGTAAATACCAGGCTGCGCTATCAGGCCAGACTCAAAACGAACAGGCAAATTGTGTCTTGCCGTGAATACATAATTAAGGGTCGAGTCACATAACAGCTCTGCTGAACACACAGTAACATGAAGAAGAGATGCCGCCGGCACCAGTTCCAGGACGGATGGTGTGTGGAGGGAACATGCGGGAGTGAATCTCTAGTGAGGTAAATCACACTGTGCACGCGTGAGTGTAGCTCCCACGCGCAGCTTCACCGGCAGATAGCGCACGCTGGAGCACAAGTAAACCGCGCTGCGAGTCGGATATTGCCTTGAACACGTACGTTTTAAAAATACCCTCTTTACAATAGCAATGGCTTGCGAATTTGAGGTAGCAGCGATGAAATTGAGGTAGCAGCGATGAAAAGGTTAGACTATAAGATGTTTTCTGATATCAGATAAAAATGCAACAACAAATTGGACGGCTTTATTCGTTTCATAAACCAGCATTAGCAAAGCTAATCGGTCTGACATGGGCTGTCAGCCCTGCTTTGGCGCGGTAAGTGCTTGTGTTTTTCGTGGCTTTAGTAAAGCCTTACTGTTGGGGAGCCGAGGAGCTTTGAAGCCCTCGCCAATTTACAAAACATACATTGGTTAACAAGCACGGGAGTTGTGTGTGTGCGCGCGCTAAAAGGAAAAAAAAAACAGCAGTAGAAATTAGGCCTGGGCGGTAAATCCCGTACGCAAAATTGCCCAAAATTCTGCGTTCCGCGACTTTGCGAAATTTTTTGTTTGCGTTCTCAAATGCGTGTTCGCAAGATATTTCCCCCAGAGCACGCAAACACCGATTGCGAACAGTAAAAAAACATCGCGAACAAGCAATTCCGCGTGTTCGCGGAATTCCTGGCCGTTCAGAGATTTTTTTACAGTTTCGCAGAGATTTGCATAACGCGATTATGCAAATTCCGCCCACCCCTAGTAGAAATCCCACTAAGGATGCAATACTCCCCGGAGTCCAGTAGATGGAGTCCTTGAAGAAAGTGAAGTCTCATCTAACAAGGCGGCACGCAAGCAACAAGCGGAGGCGAGCCAGCGCGGCAGGAAAGTGAACGCGCGATAATTATAAACCCATGGTGATAAGAAACAGATGCCGTGCTGCAGGTAACCGACACCAATAGGCCATGGGCGGTTACATTTGTTGAGAAAGGTGGGACATGCACCCGCCTTTGACCAATTGCATGCCGTCCTTGTTAAAAAGACGCACGCAAAAGCCAATAGCCTGTAACAATAACAAAAGCACACGCACATGCGTAAGGTCAGCTTTCTGAAGCCCTTACATGAAGTCTTCCCCAGAACTGCGCAAGCGCGCTGTTACAGGCTCGACCTAAAAATAATAAAAAGTTTCATTTTTCTTTTTTAAACAAAACCCGTTTTCTTTTAAGGAAAACGGGCTGCATTAAAAAAAAAAAAAAAAGAAACAAGATTGCTTTATTTAAAAGCATTCACAGTCATGGCCTGCTCACTCCAGCAGGCTACCATCCATGTGATTTTAGCGATCCCTAAAGGGTCGCAAATTGCAACCTACTTCATTAATATTCGTGAGATAGGCCGATTTGTGACCCATTAAGCATCGCTAAATGAAACTCATAAATTAAACTATGAGTTTCATACATAAGAAGAGCAATGACCTAATTGCGATTCGCAGAAAATTGCAACTAGGTAATCATTATTCCTATTATTGATACACCCGGGCCTTAATCTCCTGGTGCCTAGTAAAAATGAATGTGTCCTTGTGTAATGTATTTGGTGCTCATGTTAAGCACTCCAATACCTTCGGGGCGAGCTTGCGCTATATAAACAGCTGCGGACTGTGCAGGTAAGAGCAGTGCTGGGGGATTTCGACAGACAACGAGGGAAAGTAATTATTTATTACATTTTCCCTAATGGTCGTCTGTGAACCCCCCCCCCCCCAACCCGGCCCCACTGCTCTTACCTACACGGGCCGCAGCGGTTTATAAAATGGCAACAAAAAAGGGTAGAGGTGCAGAGAGTGCTGCAGCACCCCCAAAAATAGCCATGCTGGAGTTCAGAAGGTGAATGCCTTCACATTTTGTGCTTGTCATATTTTTTGTACATTGAAAGGGAGAAGTCAAATGTCAGGCTGTGTCTTCGGGCAAATTGCTGCTTAGTCTTTTAACAATGAACCTGGTGTTAATTTTTCTTTTGTAAGAAGCCCTGAATAGGCTACTGTGTGCAATAGACGGCTACCTGATGAAGGCGTGTATGCCGAAACGCACGTTGTAGACATCTGCCGCACTGCCTGAATCAACGCACCGTCCATTAATCGGATTTGTATATATTGACTGTTAAAATTCAACCAATGAAATAACTTGAAAAGAAATATGGAACATAATAAATATATTCGAAAATAAATCAATAAAAATATCATTATATTCTTTCCAAGAGTCTATCTTGTGGTTATAGGGTGTCCTATTGAGATAACTATATATTTCTCTAGCAAGATTGGTATTTGTGTTTACATTTATTTTGATAGATATCCTTTCCTAGCTATAATTTTCTTACATTAGTTTATTTCCCTATGTTATAGCTAGTTGTAATTATAGGGGTCCCTTGTCTTCCTAAAAAGTTAATTTTTCTTTCTCAGACTGCAAAATGTGAGGATTTATTATAAAATCAACGCTGCCCCATCCTGCAATGGGGTTTGAACTCTTTCCAAAGTAGTCCTGTTAGATACCAAGTAGATAGATGGCTTGTGCTCTATTACTTACAGGATCCACCTTCACCAAGTAGGGAGGGGGGGAGGGAGGGTTAGCAGCCCTTCACCTCTTTGTTAGAGGCTGAGAGGAAAGGATGAAATCTTCTGGATGCCATATTGTCTGTCCAGGGTATAACATGGGTTACCGAGATGCTACCTTCTAGAAAGTGTTACCAGACAGCAACAGGGGGGGAAATGCTCAATGGCATAGTCCTCTATGCAGGTTCTCAGAGGCAGAACTGTTCATGGAGGGCTGAATCTTTGGCTGGCAAGATCAAAATGGAGCTTGTAAGCATTGAGCAGTACTGGGTCTTACCAGTCTGGAGGAGTAGCAAAGAATCCAATAGCAGGAAAAAAGAAAAGCTGTGGCCCTTTGCATACTGGTAGGACAGGAACTACCATACAGGACCCCTGTAGTGTTAGAGTAAAGCCCACCCTTAAAAAGATTGTAGGGTCCCAACAAATGAACCACATGTCAGGACAGGTGGTTTTTAGAACAGGAAGGAAGGGTTAGATCTTAGAAGTGCGCATTCTGAAGCAGAATCCATGTTTGGTGAACACCTTTTAGTGCTACAAGGTCGCCATCTTAGAATGGAGTTTGAGTTTCATACCCATCTTCGAATGATATGTCACTAAAGAGGAGTAGAAATGATGTATTGTTTTTGCTGCACCGTCAAATCACAGACAGTTCACTGTGAAGCTAGGAGGCCTAACATTATTTACCAAGCCCGAAGTTCTGCAATTCGTGTTAGTAGTGATACGATCGTTTGGCTTTCACCTCACAGCATATGCAGACGACACTCAGATAGTGGTGTCACTTTTACCCGGAAACATTGAAAATACAGCAGACAGATTTAAAAACTGCATGCGTGAGGTGGGCTGCTGGATGGCACAAAACGGTCTAAAACGTAATTCCACGAAGACAGAAGTATTGCTCTTCGGAGCCAGGGATAACTTCTGGTCCCCGAGTTGGTGGCCAGATGAAATGGGTCCTCTCCCCTCCCCGGTGGACAAAGTAAAAAACCTAGGCATTTTAGTGGACAATTCCTTGTCCTTTAAACCCCAGGTTAACGCACTCTCTTCCTCCTTGCATTATGTTCTTAAAACCATTAGAAAAATTCTTCCCTATGTGGAGAAGGAACATAGGAAAACCATCGTTACAGGTCTAGTCCTCTCCCGCTTAGATTATTGTAACAGCCTGATGTTAAACGCCCAGCAGAGCGTCCTTAATAAACTCCAACTATTACAGAATGCAGCTGCCCGCCTGATCACTGACACTCCCAAATTTGCATCAATAAGTCAGGATCTGGTGACCCTTCACTGGCTACCTGTCCGCAAGCGAATTGTCTTCAAGGCGTTATGCATGGTCTTTAAAGCCCTACATGATACGGGCCCCAGATATATGAAACTGCTCTTTCGCTGGCATAAACCGGCACGAACACTGAGATCAGGGGAACTGGCCCTGGTCACTGTCCCCAGAACGAAAAGAGCTCGCTGGGGAGGCAGAAGTTTCTCCCTTGGGGCAGCCGAGGCCTGGAATAAACTTCCTCTCACGCTCAGACAATCCCAGGACCTGATGGCGTTCAGGAGAGAGCTCAAAACCTGGCTCTTTACCCACTAAGTCCATCTACTCAGACCAGCACTAGCAGCCAGCGCCAGGACACCTCCGGGTAACAGAGCGCTCTACAAATGTGATAATAAATAAATAAATAAGTAGCTGGTTTTACCTTTCAAAATATGATCCAACTGTTAAGAACTAACTGTCATTTAAACTCATACATAACTCTAGAATGCAGCGAGTCTTGCTCTGATTTACATTGAGGCTTTGTAGAGGGCACATTCTGCTATCTATACAGCCTTGAAAACCTAAGGTAACCACAATCTCTGATGGGCAGGATTCCTAGTTATGCGCCCACCAGGTATTATTTTACAGAATCTCATATCACTGCTAATTTACCTGGTGGTTGTGGGAAATTAGATCCATAATCACTTGTCTCCTACAAAATAGACTTCACTATCTTTGCTGACTTTATACTATTAGAGGATTGTTAGAAATCTGAAGTTTGAAGATAACCATTAGTGAGCAAGAGGCTAGTGGCCATAGTGTGTCTGTGGCATGGAAAGCATTGTGAACTGGGAAGCAAGTCTTAAATTGTAACACTTTGGCCACTGTGGCCTGTTCCGCTCCAGTAAGGCAATGCAGTGGACTCAGACATGGCGACGTGCAGCCACATTCTGGACTCTCTGCTGAGGAATAATAAGTAATATGAGCTACCACCAACACACAGCGACCACTCAATGCTGCTGCCACTTCAAACACATTTCTCTTACAAATTAAGGAATAATATAAATATTCACAATCCACTTCGAACTCTAAATTAACAATTCATTTGGAAAAATTGAGAAATCAACTGGTCGCCTTGCAGGCTACAAGAGAAAATTCTTGCAGCAATCAGGGCTACCTAAATTTGCCCAGAAAAGAAAGTATAGGCGTTGAGAGCGGCTTATACAATAGCTTTATAGAGTGGCCCCCGAGGAGCAATCCTGGTCTTAAATGTACTGTGACTTGAAAGGTTTCTGACGTGCCTCTGCCGAGGCTGGGAAGGCCTCTGTTTTCTCGGCTCTGTTCTTGGGTTGCCATTTTCAGGCCCCTCTGTTATTGGAACCTTCTCACTGCGACCCCAGCCTCCCTGGGCTTGTTTGGATTGAAGCCTAAGCCGGCAGAAATAACTTGAAACATTTATGCCTTTCTGTACATACTGTTTGAATGAAGTCTGGCGCAGCCCTGACCCCGCGGCCCCTTAAACGTTAATTGGCATCACATCTGGAACTGGGAGAAATGTCCCAAAGAAAAGCACCCAGTGGTGGGGTACAAGGAGTCTGCCTTCAAAGCAGCTGCAAATATCTGATCAATGGCTGACGAGACAGCGGTCGGGGCATACGGTGCCCTTTTGTACCGCTTTGTTCGCCATAAGTGTGGCAGGGTATGCTCAGACGTGAGTCCCTTGCTCACTCTGCCACTGGATTCAAGCAAGCATGGCTGAAGACGGTTGTCATGCCAGAAACCGGTCCTCGGAAGCTAGTTTCCGGTCCAGGGAAGGAATGGCTTGGCAGTTCGGGCTGGACTGTTCCCATGAGGCACAGGGTCAGACTGATTTGCATATGGCCATGCCTGAACTGGGGTGGCAGAGTGGGCTAAAGAACGGTGATGGATTAAACCCAGATCTTTTGACTGGGTGTGAGTGTGTGATTGGTTCAGATGCTCCGTCCATCACCACCCCCTTTTGTACCGCAAGGGTCAGGCTGGGGCAGAAACTAGGCTCGGGCACCAAAATAAAAGTGTTTTACCGTTTGCAAAAAGGGCAGTTTTGAAATTTCAGAGACACATTGTATAGATGCTTTACAAGTAGTTAGGAGTCTACACGCATTTGTGTTGCTGCAGGTCATGTTTGTGGTAATATCAGGGAAATCAAAAGTAAAAATTGGCCCACCAGACCATGTGAGGACCCACAAACAGCAAACAAGCATTGGAAATGCAATAGGTCTCGCAATAAAATAGTTAGACATTTTTCGTTTTGCAAATGGAAGAGTGGCGTTGCGTGGATGAGTGGCGTTGCGTGGATGAGTGGCGTGTGTGAGTGGCGTTGCGTGTGTGAGTGGCGTGTGTGAGTGAGTGGCGTTGCGTGTGTGAGTGAGTGGCGTTGCGTGTGTGAGTGAGTGGCGTAGCGTGTGTGAGTGAGTGGCGTAGCGTGTGTGAGTGAGTGGCGTAGCGTGTGTGAGTGAGTGGCGTAGCGTGTGTGAGTGAGTGGCGTAGCGTGTGTGAGTGAGTGGCGTAGCGTGTGTGAGTGAGTGGCGTAGCGTGTGTGAGTGAGTGGCGTAGCGTGTGTGGATGAGTGGCGTTGCGTGGATGAGTGGCGTTGCGTGGATGAGTGGCGTTGCGTGGATGAGTGGCGTTGCGTGGATGAGTGGCGTTGCGTGGATGAGTGGCGTTGCGTGGATGAGTGGCGTTGCGTGGATGAGTGGCGTTGCGTGGATGAGTGGCGTTGCGTGGATGAGTGGCGTTGCGTGGATGAGTGAGTGGCGTTGCGTGGATGAGTGGCGTTGCGTGAGTGGCGTTGCGTGTGTGAGTGAGTGGCGTTGCGTGTGTGAGTGAGTGGCGTTGCGTGAGTGGCGTTGCGTGTGTGAGTGAGTGGCGTAGCGTGTGTGAGTGGCGTAGCGTGTGTGAGTGGCGTAGCGTGTGTGAGTGGCGTAGCGTGTGTGAGTGGCGTAGCGTGTGTGAGTGGCGTAGCGTGTGTGAGTGGCGTAGCGTGTGTGAGTGGCGTAGCGTGTGTGAGTGGCGTAGCGTGTGTGAGTGGCGTAGCGTGTGTGAGTGGCGTAGCGTGTGTGAGTGGCGTAGCGTGTGTGAGTGGCGTAGCGTGTGTGAGTGGCGTAGCGTGTGTGAGTGGCGTAGCGTGTGTGAGTGGCGTAGCGTGTGTGAGTGGCGTAGCGTGTGTGAGTGGCGTAGCGTGTGTGAGTGGCGTAGCGTGTGTGAGTGGCGTAGCGTGTGTGAGTGGCGTAGCGTGTGTGAGTGGCGTAGCGTGTGTGAGTGGCGTAGCGTGTGTGAGTGGCGTAGCCTGTGTGAGTGGCGTAGCCTGTGTGAGTGGCGTAGCGTGTGTGAGTGGCGTAGCGTGTGTGAGTGGCGTAGCGTGTGTGAGTGGCGTAGCGTGTGTGAGTGGCGTAGCGTGTGTGAGTGGCGTAGCGTGTGTGAGTGGCGTAGCGTGTGTGAGTGGCGTAGCGTGTGTGAGTGGCGTAGCGTGTGTGAGTGGCGTAGCGTGTGTGAGTGGCGTAGCGTGTGTGAGTGGCGTAGCGTGTGTGAGTGGCGTAGCGTGTGTGAGTGGCGTAGCGTGTGTGAGTGGCGTTGCGTGTGTGAGTGGCGTTGCGTGTGTGAGTGGCGTTGCGTGTGTGAGTGGCGTTGCGTGTGTGAGTGGCGTTGCGTGTGTGAGTGGCGTTGCGTGTGTGAGTGGCGTTGCGTGTGTGAGTGGCGTTGCGTGTGTGAGTGGCGTTGCGTGTGTGAGTGGCGTTGCGTGTGTGAGTGGCGTTGCGTGTGTGAGTGGCGTTGCGTGTGTGAGTGGCGTTGCGTGTGTGAGTGGCGTTGCGTGTGTGAGTGGCGTTGCGTGTGTGAGTGGCGTTGCGTGTGTGAGTGGCGTTGCGTGTGTGAGTGGCGTTGCGTGTGTGAGTGGCGTTGCGTGTGTGAGTGGCGTTGCGTGTGTGAGTGGCGTTGCGTGTGTGAGTGGCGTTGCGTGTGTGAGTGGCGTTGCGTGTGTGAGTGGCGTTGCGTGTGTGAGTGGCGTTGCGTGTGTGAGTGGCGTTGCGTGTGTGAGTGGCGTTGCGTGTGTGAGTGGCGTTGCGTGTGTGAGTGGCGTTGCGTGTGTGAGTGGCGTTGCGTGTGTGAGTGGCGTTGCGTGTGTGAGTGGCGTTGCGTGTGTGAGTGGCGTTGCGTGTGTGAGTGGCGTTGCGTGTGTGAGTGGCGTTGCGTGTGTGAGTGGCGTTGCGTGTGTGAGTGGCGTTGCGTGTGTGAGTGGCGTTGCGTGTGTGAGTGGCGTTGCGTGTGTGAGTGGCGTTGCGTGTGTGAGTGGCGTTGCGTGTGTGAGTGGCGTTGCGTGTGTGAGTGGCGTTGCGTGTGTGAGTGGCGTTGCGTGTGTGAGTGGCGTTGCGTGTGTGAGTGGCGTTGCGTGTGTGAGTGGCGTTGCGTGTGTGAGTGGCGTTGCGTGTGTGAGTGGCGTTGCGTGTGTGAGTGGCGTTGCGTGTGTGAGTGGCGTTGCGTGTGTGAGTGGCGTTGCGTGTGTGAGTGGCGTTGCGTGTGTGAGTGGCGTTGCGTGTGTGAGTGGCGTTGCGTGTGTGAGTGGCGTTGCGTGTGTGAGTGGCGTTGCGTGTGTGAGTGGCGTTGCGTGTGTGAGTGGCGTTGCGTGTGTGAGTGGCGTTGCGTGTGTGAGTGGCGTTGCGTGTGTGAGTGGCGTTGCGTGTGTGAGTGGCGTTGCGTGTGTGAGTGGCGTTGCGTGGATGAGTGGGGTTGGAATGCAATAAGTATCGCATTAGAAAAGTTGTAGTTATTGTTCTTGTAAATGACATAATTTATTTATTTTTGCGATGTTAAAATTGCAATATTGATGGCTTTGTCATTTAGTGAGAGTGAGGGTGAGTGAGGTGTTGAGGGTGAGGGGTTGAGGGTGAGTGAGGGGGAGGCTGAGGGGATGAGGGTGAGTGAGGGTGAGTAGTTGAGGGAGGGTGAGTGAGGGTGAGGGTGAGTGAGGGTGAGGGGTTGTGGGTGAGGGAGGGTGAGTGGGGGTGAGTGGGGGTGAGTGAGGGTGAGGGTGAGTGAGGGTGAGGGGTTGAGGGTGAGTGAGGGTGAGGGTGATTGAGGGTGAGGGTGATTGAGGGTGAGGGGTTGAGGGTGAGTGAGGGTGAGGGTGAGTGAGGGTGAGGGTGATTGAGGGCGAGTGAGGGTGAGGGTGAGGGGTTGAGGGTGAGTGAGGGTGACTGAGGGTGAGGGTGAGGGGTTGAGGGTGAGTGAGGGTGACTGAGGGTGAGTGAGAGTGAGGGTGAGTGAGGTGTTGAGGGTGAGTGAGGTGTTGAGGGTGAGTGAGGTGTTGAGGGTGAGGGGTTGAGGGTGAGTGAGGGGGAGGCTGAGGGGATGAGGGTGAGTGAGGGTGAGGGGTTGAGGGTGAGTGAGGGGGAGGCTGAGGGGATGAGGGTGAGTGAGGGTGAGGGGTTGAGGGAGGGTGAGGGTGAGTGAGGGTGAGGGGTTGAGGGTGAGTGAGGGTGAGTGAGGGTGAGTGAGGGTGAGTGAGGGTGAGTGAGGGTGAGTGAGGGTGAGTGAGGGTGAGTGAGGGTGAGTGAGGGTGAGTGAGGGTGAGTGAGGGTGAGTGAGGGTGAGTGAGGGTGAGTGAGGGTGAGTGAGGGTGAGTGAGGGTGAGTGAGGGTGAGTGAGGGTGAGTGAGGTGTTGAGGGTGAGTGAGGTGTTGAGGGTGAGTGAGGTGTTGAGGGTGAGGGGTTGAGGGTGAGTGAGGGGGAGGCTGAGGGGATGAGGGTGAGTGAGGGTGAGGGGTTGAGGGTGAGTGAGGGGGAGGCTGAGGGGATGAGGGTGAGTGAGGGTGAGGGGTTGAGGGAGGGTGAGGGTGAGTGAGGGTGAGGGGTTGATGGTGAGTGAGGGTGAGTGAGGGTGAGTGAGGGTGAGTGAGGGTGAGTGAGGGTGAGTGAGGGTGAGTGAGGGTGAGTGAGGGTGGGTGAGTGAGGGTGAGTGAGGGTGAGTGAGGGTGAGTGAGGGTGAGTGAGGGTGGGTGAGGGTGAGTGAGGGTGAGTGAGGGTGAGTGAGGGTGAGTGAGGGTGAGTGAGGGTGGGTGGGTGAGGGTGGGTGGGTGAGGGTGGGTGAGGGTGGGTGAGGGTGGGTGAGGGTGGGTGAGGGTGGGTGAGGGTGGGTGAGTGAGGGTGAGTGAGGGTGAGTGAGGGTGAGTGAGGGTGAGTGAGGGTGAGTGAGGGTGAGTGAGGGTGAGTGAGGGTGAGTGAGGGTGAGTGAGGGTGAGTGAGGGTGAGTGAGGGTGAGTGAGTGAGGGTGAGTGAGGGTGGTGAGTGAGGGTGAGGGTGAGGGTGAGTGAGGGTGGGTGAGGGTGGGTGTTGTGCATACAAAGAAGAATGGTCGGGCTGGAAAGATGATTGACTTTGTACATAAGTCAACCATATTCTCAGAACTATTACAGGGAAGTCGTTGAGCATACGGGAAGGCGACTTGCAACATAAAGAGAGCAGCACGTGAATAGTTCTTCAGGTATGATTGTGGGGGTGAAAAAAAGGAGAAAGGGCAAGCTCACAGTGTGTGGTCAATAGTGCGTAAGATGGAGAGTACATGGGTGGAAAGGACAGGTACGATTGAAAATTGGGTTTCCCTCATTAAAGAAAACACAAATTGATTATTACCACGGCCCATTTGATAGAGTTGCTGTATCAATAAACCAGTGTTTATTTACCTAAAAAAGAGTTTAGAGATCCCTTTTTATGTTCTTATAACAAAACATGCACACCATGCGTTTCTTTGAATCTGTAGTAGAGCAACCCCAGTGGAAAGAAATCGAAATCAAAAAGATTTGGATGATATGCAGTCTTGCAGCAGAAGTGGAAAATATATTTATAACTTTATTTACAGGAATGGATTAGTGCTGAACGGGGACGATGGGTGAAGCTGATCACATTTTCACGGTATGTTAGCAAAAGGTATTTTGAAAGCCAAGGGAAAAAAAACTTGGTACAAAACGATGTAAATCAGAGAAGAAAGAAAAAAGGCATCTGAGGGCTTACATTGTAGCGAATCAAGACAAGCGGCACAACAGTACGACAAACAGGAGATGGTGACTAAAGTTTCAACCATGAGGTTGGAAGGCAGTGAAGTGAAATGTGAGGAGGCACTCCGATTACCTCTTCAAATTGTAAAACAGACGGAGGGCATTGCTGTGGGGAGGGGGTGTAGGAGAAATGCACACGGCGGGCAGGGGAGGGGGCGGAGCGGGGAGAGCGGCATGTGGGTGTGAAGAAGCCGGGGCCTTTGAAGTGAAGCTAAGCTTCACTTCAAAAGGTGTCGGAGGAATGCGGCTGAGGGAACAGACGGCGATTGCGGCTGAGGGAACTGATGTGCACGCGCTTTTAAGCTCAATGCACATGCGCATTGAGCTTAAAAGTCACGGGCACTGCAAGGAATCGCCACGATTCCTTGCTTGTTAGTTAAAGGTTGTTTAAGCCGCAATAGGCTCGCAAGCTCGATGCGCATGCGCATCGACAGGCGAGACCTAAAAAACGAGCTCGCACACTGACCTGCCAAGCCAGCCCTTCTGACACTGCCAGACAGGCCTATATGCCAGTCCAACCCTGGAGGCGCCCCCATTCCCTGCTTCTAAGATGGTTGCTAACTGTTTACAGATCATTTTACTCTCTTTTAGAAGCATAGTGGGCCCCTGAGTCTGTCGAATACTGAAGGAATATACACAGGTTTGTAAAACACGTCTTTGCAGATCTATGGAGGTGCCTGCTGCTGTGTTTTCAAAAAGAAACACTTCACCGCACAGCAATAAGTGACAACTTGATTAGTTACGGCTTATCCATGTCATGCAAGAGGTCAAAGGTGAACGTCCCATTTGAGACATTAACTGCATATTCTTGCCTTCTTTGTAATAAGGGGACACCAAGGAAAACGTTGTTTCCTAATATTTCCTTTGCTGGGCATTAAAAGCAATGAACATGATAGGCACTTGGCGCACATTTGTGGTGCCTTGTGTAATTGTACCAGCCTGCATGGGTAAAGGTTTACTTCCAGGAAGCTTTGTTTAATTTCCTTTAGTTCAGAGCATCTTAGACATAGAGCAAGGATAGTTGTGTTAGTGCCACGTTGTTTTAGAGCTCAGCCAACACAACATCTATATATGTGTACTACCCACAATATGGCCCAAAAATATACACCAACATTACCCTGGAGATATAGTGAATTAATATTAATTGATTGCGATAGGCTGCTCTAAGTGTGCTGTAATAATGAAACTTCAAGCTTCCCCTACCAATTGAATAAACATGATACTCCATAGATTAGGAGAGGGCCTCTGGTATAAAGTTACAACCCAGATCTAGCACTGGTATAATGTGCATTGTAAAATGGTGCATGCAAACTTCAGCAACGCAATTCAATAAAACAGTTACATTTGCGAAGGAGCCTCTTCGTCGCTGCCCGATGACCTCAAAGCATGCTCTCCTGACCTGCAGTTTTAAAGCAGACATGAGGACACGGTGATAAAAAGTCGAGCAGGCTACGGGTGTTTCGGTGGGGTTCCTTGGTATGAGGAGCCGCTCCTGTTGTCTGAGTGGGACCACGCAACGCCATGGAATGAGGGGGGATGTCCCAGTGAAAGCGGGACACTCTCTGGGTCTGCTCATCGGGCGGCACCCCGTGGCCCATCAGAAAGTGGCATCTGTCATTGGGAGTGAGTGAATATATATATTTATTCACTGAAAAAACCATAGGTTTCAGGAGTTATATAGTTAGGAATTAGTTTTTAAAAACCTTTGAAATTCACTCAAAAAACTATAAGTTTTAGTGGCGTTATAGTTAGCTGGACATTTTACTCATACAAAACCAATGAAATTGCTCCTATATAGTTAGTTGTACTAACTATATTTCGCGCACCCGCAATCCACTGCTGATGATGTCACATATTAGATCATTCATGACATGGTCAGTGACATCACTGATGACATCTCAAATGACATCACTGATGATATCACTGATGACATCATCCAGTGAATGTGGCTTGCTTCGTTATTTAAATATGCATTATATATATAGCAATTTACATTGAAGAATGAGTGGATATATATAAATAAATATTTGGATGAAGGATTTAGTAGTAGTGTAATTGACTGTTTACTTGACCAATTTATAATGTCTCACTAAATATAGTGGATAGTGACTAAACTGTGTGAATATCTGTATCACTTTGTCAGTTGTTGTGTAAACTGATTCTACAGTTGGTTACTAGCTATGTGAAAGTCTATATTGGTTATGGATTAGTTAACTGAGTATTTGTATGGGAGTGTGAAAGTGTGTGTGGTTCGGTGGGGGGGGTGTGACTGTCCAAAGATGTGTGAATAGTTGATTCAGTAGATATATGAAGTTAAAACTACATGTTCTAACAGTTTGGGTGAGGGAATCTGTTTATGGGTGTGGTGAGGAGCAAATATATTTCTCAAAGGTACAAGTCCAACAAACTAGAAAAATAAGAGGCAGTGTATGTGTCAGTTGTTGTATATAAATAAGTATACATAAGACACAATGATTGTGTGAGTGACTGTATGGATAACTGTATACTTGTAATAATGATTTTAAAATTCACTAAGTATGACTTACTATCTAAATGAATAGAAGAAGTGGTGTTTGTATAAGTGTTTTGCTAAGTAAATATGTAAGTATGATCCATGGTTTGCATAAGTGAATAGGATGACTTCATATGTGAATAGGATGTGTGCTGTTGTTTAATGTCGATATAGATGTATAAGTATTTTTGATCGTGTTCTATTGTTCATTGACAGCATGTATGAGTGAATAAATAGGTAAGTGATTAGATGTGTGTATACATCTATGAATCACTGAGTGGATTTTTAGATACTTGTATTGCTGTGACAATGGATTTAAATATGATACTCTGTATTTTACAAACAGTGTTGAAAAATTGTAATAGTGTATGAAAAGGTGTATGTGATTGTCACGTGGATGATGTCATCAGTGATGTCATCAGTGATGTCATTTGAGATGTCATCAGTGATGTCACTGACCATGTCATGAATGATCCAATATGTGACATCATCAGCAGTGGATTGCGGGTGCGCGAAATATAGTTAGTACAACTAACTATATAGGAGCAATTTCATTGGTTTTGTATGAGTAAAATGTCCAGCTAACTATAACACCACTAAAACTTATAGTTTTTTGAGTGAATTTCAAAGGTTTTTTAAAAACTAATTCCTAACTATATAACTCCTGAAACCTATGGTTTTTTCAGTGAATTTCAAAGGTTTTTTTAAATGCTAATTCATAACTATATAAGGCCTGAAACCTATGGTTTTTTCAGTGAATTTCAAAGGTTTTTTAAATGCTGATTCCTAACTATATAAGGCCTGAAACCTATGTTTTTTTCAGTGAATTTCAAAGGTTTTTTAAATGCTAATTCCTAACTATATAAGGCCTGAAACCTATGGTTTAAAAAAAAAAAAAAATTGATTGGTTAACTGGCTTATTAAGTGTATCTTAGTGAATACATATATTAGCGAGTAATGTTTAAATATTTAAATATATGCATGAGTGATGTAATATGTGACGTCATCAGCAGTGCATTGCAGACGTGCAAGTTATAGTGAGTCCAACTAACTATAACGTGGGAATTTCAATGGTTTTATGCGAGTAAAATTTCCAGCTAACTATAACTGGTGTGAAAACCTATGGTTTTTTCAGTGAATTTCAAAGGTTTTTTTAAATGCTAATTCCTAACTATAACTGGTGTGTAACCTATGGTTTTTTCAGTGAATATATATATATATATATATATATATATATATATATAAAATTTCTATGGCAAAATGAAACCCCTCATTTTGTTCCTTTTCAAATTAAATGTATTCTGTCATTGGGCTATAGTTGGGCTACATCTGGCTGATATTTGGGCTACATTTGGGCTCTTTTGTCTCTGGTGGCCATCTTGGGAGACTGCATATCAGAATTTTTTTAATGAAATATAAGAGGATTTGAGAAGTCACTCAAAATGTGCCCTCATGTTTCTTTCTTCAGCACTAATCATAATTTCTATGGCAAAATGAACCCAAACATTTTGTTCCTTTGCAAATTAAATGTTTTAAGTGTTAACACTTTATTCCAATCAAGATGACTTCAGGTGTGCCATACTTTTGTCATAAGTAAGACTGTTAGCGCTCTAGTTGTTCTTTAGAACACTCTGGGACATTCTGTCATTGGGCTATAGTTGGGCTACATCTGGCTGATATTTGGGCTACATTTGTTTTTTTTTGTCTCTGGTGACCATCTTTGGGCTACATTGGGCTACATTTGGGCTCTAACATATATATAGCCCAATATATATTTTTTCAAAGTTAATTTTCGTAAAAACCACTGGAGCACATATCTTGAGACATAGCAAAGGCACATCGGGCTACCAGTCCCTACAATTTTGCCAAGTTTGGTGGAAAACCATTCAGCCGTTCGGGCTAAAAGTGAGTCCAACCGCCCTATGGAAATTAACATGGGGAAAACAAGTTTTGGGACCCCCCTTTTATCTCGGCCCCCGCTTGACGAATCCCCCCCAAACTTTCAGGGAAGGAGCGGAGTGCCGCGAGGCAAAGTTAAGGAAAGTTTCAGGAAGATTCCTCAACCGGCGCCAAAGTTATTCCCAATAGAATGTTGCGATTTCCCTATGGAAAACAATCCTAACTATATATACACCTACTGGCTATCGCCAGTAGGAGATTCTAGCAACAATGCTCCACTGCGTACGTCTGACTAGGGGAGTGAAAAAAATGGAGATGATAAAGGAAAACAACGTTTGCGCGAAAAAACAAAGATAAGCAATACATGGCAAAAAGCACGAAAACAAGACAGGTAGGTAAAACTGTAAGGAGGAGAAAAACAAGCAAGAATTGGGATGAGGGAGGGAGTGGCAAATGGTGAGCACTTTCGCGGCCGCTTTGATGTTCTCACTGGCCGCGCGGCTCACGGAGAACATCAAAGCGGCAGCAAAAGTGCCCCCAAAGGCTGCAGGCGGACAAATGGTGCGCGCGCCCTGCGCACATGCGCTGTACTAGATCCGCCTGCAGACTTTGGGAGACTGTAAATAAATATGGCCAGCGACGGCCAAGCCTTTGGACACCTGCAGGGGCACCATAACAACCGGCAACTGGGAGCCGCGCAGCCCTGTGCCGTGGGGGATCGGCCCTGGGTATTGAGGATCGAGGGAGGTCGAGCGGGAGTAGAAGATACTCTCTCTCGGAGAAAAGCGTGGCTGAAGGGGGCGAGGGAACAAAGACATTAACTTTACAGCCGCCTTCATGGCTGGGTGATGCAAGGGATGGGTGCAATGTTAAAACCGAGCCAACCTGTAATGTCCTGAAAATAACATGCAAACAAGCATCACATGATGGGAAAACGGCTAGCGTATGTGCAGCGTAACTCACTCCACCCCGCCCATCCAGATACCAGAGCCACAACTAAGAGAACCAAAAACGAGAATTTCCTTTAAAAACATCAATATTAATAAAAATAACAAAAAGTAAACGTGTTGTTTTGCCTTTGCTGTACATTGCGTTGTATAGTGCTGCAACTTCAACTGCATTTATATAGTGTTTACGACCCATGGTGAGACATTGTAGCGCTTCACATGTTGATCCCTGGTACCTGCAGGCACCTAATGATGAGTCAATACGCCCGTCACTCATGTGTCTCTGTGTGAGAATGGCACAGTGTGCTTCAGTGTACAGTGCTCCCCAGATTTCAGAATTCACAAAAGTGAAAGCTAATTAGAATGCTTGGTGACATCATGGGAAGTAATGTTACAGAGATGTCGACAACAATAACATAGCAGCGGACATTAGTTAAATGATAAAAACAATCACAATGAGCGAAGCATTAACAGAACCCCACCACAGCTCACTAGGGTAGGTAGATGAATACTGACGGAAGCTGTGGAGCACAACTCAGATGGTAGTGTCATACACCAATCCATTTGTTAACTTAGCTCTTCCAGTGATATTCAGTCCTTTTCCACAAATATGAAACCATTAAAAACACCGTCAATATTAATTGAGGTTTCAGCAGTTCATGCTGCATTAATGACGAGAATTACTCCTTGCTTTACGTGCACCGGTTCTGTTTCTATATGATGTAATCAGTGCATGTTCCTAGGGCGGTTAAATTCGGTGTTCATATATACGTTCAATAATGATAAGTGACAGCTTTGTTCAGCAGACTCGCCAAGTCCCTTTACTCAAAAACTGGCACACCCATAAGCATAATAAGTGGAAGCTTGAAGCTGTAACAATATAAAAAAATGTTACAATGTAAATTATCGCAAAGGTGCTATTCTTTTCAACCAATACAGATAAAATCTAGTCAGTAACCTTGTGGTACTTGTGTGCAGTGTCACTGTGGATGCTTTAACCCTAGTGTTACACAACATAACCATTTGCATGAAGAGATGGTGATGCCTGTCTCCACTTCTGTCTCTCAATAATTTGTCTCACACATCAATCCACTCATCCCTCTATCAATCACTCGCTAATGCGCCTCCATCTATTCATTCAGACAGGGACTCGGCACATCTGCATTTATCCATCCAGCCATATACTCACTGATGTATCCATCCATTCATTGACCCAACCAGCCAAACCACCTTTGGATGCTCCAGACCACCACACATTCTGGACATGCGCACCACTCATGTATGCGCGCACACACACACACACACACACATTCTGGACATGCGCACCACTCATGTATGTAAACACTCACATCCATACACAAACCTGTTGACTCATCCATATCTCTAACATCAATCCGTCTATCTAATCTCACTACCAATCCCCAGTCCCTTGCACAAACGTTCAACCTTCTAAGTACTCACTTCACGAGTCATCCATTTAGCCGTCCAACTGTAACGTCAAGTACTCATCTAACATCAGGTAAAACACTCTTCCGCAGAAAGACTCATTAGCACTGTTTAGGAAGAATTCCATTTTTACTTTGTTTTAACTGCATACTGTAGGTGTGCAGGCACGGTGCCCGTTACATGTTTGTCCCATGTGCATTAGATCCAACCATGGCTCTTCGTTGTACAGAGAGGAGAGGGGAGAGAAGTTGGCCTAATGGCTAGGGCGGTTGACCTATAATTTGGGAAACCAGGTTCGAACCTCGGCAAGGATGGGCAACTGTGATTCCGGGCAAATTACTTAATCTCCCCGTGCCTAGAGGAAGGGGTTCAACCCGGAACACATCCCCATTGAACTGGAGGTGAAAGAGCGGTTGCAACTGTAGGGGAACCTTACACTCTGCATTGGGAGAGGGAACTGCCAAAGTCTCCTGATGCATGCTGCCAAGCCACATACTTTCCTTAAGCGCCATCTGCACTAACAGCCCAAGTGGTGGTGGCTCCTCAATCGGGGCCTGTGAGAGGTCCAGGCCACATACTAATCCCAGGCACGGCGTGTAGTTTTTTAAAATTAAGATGGCTACTCTGCCCATCTGCTCGCTGCACATAGGAAGCTGCTCGAGGAATAAGCAGCAGAGAATTTGAAAATAAATTCTCCTGCCGGCCTACCGTGCCCGAGACACGCATAGCTGTGTCACCTCCTCCCAGTCATTGAGAAATCAACCCCCGGTTCGGCCGACTACCTGGGGTGGCTGTATCAGAGCCTACAGAGGACCGCGTGCCCTGCGCGGATGGTGAGTTCTGAAAAAGTCACAGACTATGGGAGGGAAGGGGTAGAGGAGGGGGAACTAAACTGTTTTAACAGTAAAGGGGGCGATAGCCTCGGAAGGAAAAAAATGACATCATGCAAGTCAGGAGGCGGGATTACCAAGCCAAGCACCAACCCAAATGCCTAAATCATTGAAGCCAATCAAAAAATGAGACTGGAAAGGGGGCGGAGCTTCCCCCACTTTACTGTACACAGCATCTTTCAACAAGACAGCGCATGCGCTGCCTAGGCGAAACCTAAAAAAGGTGTGGGGTGAAAATGTATGCTCCATGTGTGGGGTGAATCCCAAATGTTCAGAGACCTCTATTAGGTCAGCCTTGAGGAAGTAAGTGACCATAATGTTCTGGAGATTAAGCTGCATCAGCAACTGAGAACCAACTCACAATGCGAAGGGATAAAAAGGTAGTCTTCCCTGGTATCTCACATGGTACAAGTTGAATAGCTTTCACATCAATTATATTATTATTCTAAAAACACAGAAGATTAAAGCAATAGGGGCTATATTTTGTAAATGGCGCACTGCCCTGTTCTGCGCTCCTTTAGCACGGGGTGGCAATTGCAGATCTTGTCAGTGATATTAGAGATAATGTGCTGCCTGCCCTTGGGGGTAGCACATTAGTGAAAAGTGGAATGACACAGTCCACATGTATAATATAGTGCAAGTGCAGAGGCAAAGTGTTTAATCATCTGCATGGGGCCATGCCGCCATGCAAATGAGGGAACTCTTAGGATAATGCCACTTGTACATGTGCGAGTGAAACCCGAAAAAAAAAAAACGTCTCTAGTAACAGTCTCAAAAGAATTTCATACAGACACCCTCATCCACTGGTGTCCAATACTGGCATCAGCTTCAGGAATGATCGAAGGGGTGGCATTCCCGAGCCAGTCTCTTTGATGACTGTTCGAGTACAGGAACAGCCTGCCTCCACTGTACCCTATGGGACCATAGTTAGCCTCTCCTGAAGGTAAGGGCAATTGTACCCTTGAATATTTTGTAAGAACTACTGCACCCTCCAAGAACAGTAAGTGGTTTACATCTCTTGTAGATCGCTGCAGCTTTTTTTAGTTTTATATTGCGCAAACTCAACCAGAAGTTATCTGATAATAGGAAACTGCCCTGATATCTACACTGGGGCTCTGTTTGACATAGGTCCTAAGGAAAGGCACAAGACCCTTGTGGGTGCACTCGGCTACAACCTGTAGACCATTGTCCTTGACAGATGTAAGGAATCATTGGCTCATTCCTATGTTTACATCTCTTACCATTGTTAACCTTATCCCAACTCCAGTGAATAACACAAACTAGGAGTAGGGGGTGATTGTAATCGTTTTTCCCGCAGACCGCTTATAATCCCCCTCAAACTTGTGAATATCTAGGCAAGCTCCATTCCCATGAAGGTTGAGCCCATTCCAGTACACTGGGTACCTGGAATGACGGCCCAATGATGAAGCATACCCCAAGTGAACGCTGGTGAGGAAAATAGCATACACTAGTGGATGAGGTTCTATTTATGAAATAATTTTGAGACTGTTGCTAGAGACATTTTTTTAGGGGCTTCCACTCTTGCTTTGATTAGTAAGTTGTCCTAGGAAGGCGAGTGGACTTATCCACATGGTCTTCTCTCCCCCTTGTGTGATTATTAATGGTTATACGGGTGCACCAGTGCGAGCTGTATTCCAGCAGGGGCATCGCAAGTGTCTAAAGCTCTTTCTGGAATACCGAAATATGCCACGCCTGTTGCACTCTTGGGGCACTTTGTAATACAGGCCCAGGAGTGCCAAATTCATTCACTTACTTTGATCTCATGCTGGAATGCGCTGGCCTTCATCTAAAATGGAGAATTTAGATTTCCAAAGTAAACTTGAATAACTGAGATCTTTTGTGTATAGGAAACCTGGTTCGTGCAACAAATATGGAGGCAAGGGTATGCCACATACTATACTGGAGTTGGTTCTTCTTACTGCAAGCAGGTCCCTCTGACACAGAATTATACACATTTTGAGGCCTATAACAGATTGAGAAGATGTTAGGGCTGTTTACACACTAGCTCCAACGACAAGGGAGGAAGCTCTATTCTTTCCATTTGAACACAGTCTGGAAAATTTTAATGGGAACCTCCCTTCAGATTCTACTGCAGAAGATACTTTTATAAAATCTACTCAGGGATTCCTTATAGACGATAAAATAGCAACTATTGAGTACTTTCCTTTGCTTAAAGATTTAGAAGTGGTGCAAAAGCAGAAGGTGACCAGGACTCATCTGTTCATCTGGGGGAATTATGGCCCCTCCTGTACAATTTCATGTAATAAGAATGCAATTAAGTGGAGCTATATAGACTTGGAACTATAAACCAACGTTACTATGTGCTGCATTAATACGCGAATGGAACGCGATGGCGTTTCACCGAACGGAAAGTAAAGAAGACTGGCATCACTTGGGAACAGGTTCGGAGGCTTTTGCACAAAGTAAGAGGAGAGGGCAACCGCGTGTGGTAGGGTGTTTGGTTTTAATAGTTAGACTAGGACTGGGAGGATTAATGTCCGTTTTTGGTCATTACAGGACATTAGACAGAGTTGGTGGTCGGGAGCCTCATTTTTAATGCAGCACATAGTAAGATTGGTTTAGGTTTTATTCCTTCTTGTATCTTGGTAGGGTGATATATATGGTGATGACCATTAGCAACGTAGGTTTTTATCAATGTACCGTTTATCTATTTCACCAGCCAGGAGTAAGATTACACGGCCACTTTCAAGGACCACAGCATCCGTGAGAGGTTTTTTGATTTTAGTTCTAGAGGGGCAGTCTCCATTTTGCTCTTCACAAGGTTTAGTGTTTTGAACGTGGTAGTCGGTTCAGGTTTTTAGCACTTTTTCTTCACATTTATGTAACGCTGTCCTTTCGTTTTTCTTCTTTTTTCTATGTGATCAGGTTGATGTTTATTTTGTGACGTAATAACTATCTTGTGGTGAATTCATGTGAATAAGCACAAGCGATCCAGACACATTAAAGATTTGGCATAGTCTGACAAATTGTTGGAAGT
The DNA here is from genome assembly GCF_964261635.1 of Lissotriton helveticus. Lineage (NCBI taxonomy): Eukaryota > Metazoa > Chordata > Amphibia > Caudata > Salamandridae > Lissotriton > Lissotriton helveticus. Next base: position 735,700,419 of record NC_136061.1, on the reverse strand, counting down.
ATTTGGATATCGCTTCCTTGCATATTGTATTGAAAAAAGTTTTGTTTGTATACTTCACAGAATCAAGCCCCTCTGAGGAAGGGCCACACTGGCCCAAAATGCATTGGGCAATAACAAGATTTGTCTTCATGAATAAAATTGAATAAGACACCAACAAAACTGTCTATGAATGAAACTGAATAATGAAAATATATTTTCTGTGAATTATAACAGATTTAATGTTTTGGTTAACAAGAAAATTAATGTTTTGTGGATATTTAATTAAGGTTTAAACATTATTGACAATGTATTAATATAATCTTTTTATGAATATATACATGTAGCTACAGCTCAGCAGCTACAGTGCACAGAAGTCAAGTTCTTATACTTGAAATATGCTGTGATGTAAATAGACATGACCTGACAGCATGTCAGCCCCTGTAGCATGCTTGGTTTAAAATTAGGTTAAAAGGTTCAACAAAAAGCTTAACTACGGAGTGCTCCTCTTGTTTCTATTGAACTAGGGAGGACCAAACCATCAAATGACCAGGGAAAAACTGTAACTCGAAAGAGCCAACAATTGTCTTGGAAATTTGCTTACACAAACAATATAAGAAGCTAAATCAAAGATTTCTCTAGCGCACACTTTATAGTCCGTTCCCATTTCTCGTGTGCCCTGTCTGCATTAATCTCTGCGATAGGTCATCATGTACTTCAAACAACGTTATAAAACCTAAAAGTTGGAGCTTTCGATTAACATGAACAACCGATCACTATAAACACTTTGAGAGAGCAAGACTTGAATATGTAGGGAAGAAATGGTGTGCGGTCACATGAGCTAGACTAAAAAACAATTTATTTTGCCATTCATGTATATTTACCATAGGATAGAAATACTAACTTGAAAATTCGAGCATACCACTTTGAAGCTGTCGTGTTGGCGAAGTAACATTGCGAATGCATGGAGTTAGTTGGCTTTCGGCTCTTTCATGGGACGAATCACGAGACCGGTCACTGGATCTGCGTCTGTCTCTTGACCGCTCATGACCACCGCAGGCACCATGCGCGTTCATTTTGTTGTGACCCGAACCGTTCTTATTGCCACAGGATGAGGAACTGAAAAACAAAATACTGCATTAACTTGGTAATAGAAGATAAAGAGCATTTCTCTAAACACCATACTACATGGATGAAAAATGGCCAAGGCAGCGATCAAGTAAGATTCACAAATTCTGTAACCTCCACTGTGGCCCAAAACTTACTAGGTGTGCAATTTAGCCCTGATTCTCCATGACACATGTCGGAATGGAGGTTCATGCACAAGTAGCACATATATATGTCTCCCATATGTCGGCACATGCACAGTTGATTTTCAACAGATTCTACTTGCCACAAATCAGTTAGGAAAAAACTGATGTTGTGCACCATTTGAGGCGGGGCTGAAATATAAAGTCAAGCACAGACAAGAATTTGCGCCTGACTTGGTATTTACACATGTATAGGGATGTAGGCATAAGAGTGCACTAGCACAGAAACTTAAGACGGATCATACAATTCCAAAAGGAGATTGGTCTATAGAAACGTACAAAGCAGGATCACACATCTCCTTAAGGACTTTCTAAATCAACAAGGTTTAGATTTCGTAACTGGAATAGGATTCCTAGATAAAATGTTGAAAGATTTACAACATTCTAAAGAATTTGAGAATGAATACAAGTGTGTGTGTGTGTGTGTGTGGGCCAAAGAGTTTTATGAAACAGAATGCTGGACTTTGTTCGCAAAATTAATGATGTGTAAGGACATCAGTTCAAGAGGAAAGTAGGTTTGTAGAAGGTCCCAAAGCATAAAATTAATGCATGTAGGTTACTTAGTGAGCTCATCTACAGGAAAGGAGGTAGGTTTCGGTCACAGAATGAGAGCAGATGCAGGAAGATTCGATTGTTAAGTTGGAGCAGTTTGGTGTCCTATTCTAGTTACAGCTTGATGTGTAATTTAATAGGGAGCAGGAGAAAGGGTGTGAGAAGGCAATTGTGAAAAAGAGGTTTCACGTTTCATGGCTATTTATAGGAAGAACATAAATGGAGAAATTTGACGATGTGAAGACAGACTAAAAACAGCTCGAGCCAAGCACTGCCTTGGCAGACGTTTTGCATTTTTACAGCGCTCAAATAAAGACAAAAGCCACCATCGAAACATAATGCATTGATAGAAAAATACCAAAAACAATATTTTATCAGAACTATATAAAGCGAAAACATTTATTTGCAAATTCAAGTATTTCAAAAGTGGCTACAGATGTGGCCAAACTGGTAGTTAACCATATTTGTTACAGTTTATATAGTTGCTCTGCACCGTGCAAATTCGCCTAAAAAATTAATGAAATCACAGTGAGGAAGAAAGAAAAGGCCCCAAGAGAATTTGTCCTCTCCATAAATCTCCATTTCTGAATGACCACTAAGCGTACTAAATTTGATTCTTTGGTACGCGGTTAGAAATGGGGGTCTCTAGTTGGCAATGGTTTGCACCTTTGTCCAAGTAGGGTCCCTTCTACCTAGTCAGTGTAAGGGGGATACACTTCTAAAATAACGCCTGCTCATCCCCTTAGTAGCTTGCCACGAGCAGCTAGGCTTATCTCAGAGGCAGTGTGTGAAGCATGTGTGCCTGCATACAGTAACACAGTGAAAACACTACAATTGGACACAACACCAGATTAAAAAAATAATTAAAACTTTATCTGAACCAAACAAGACCAAATACAACAAAGATCCAACATACAATACTATAAAAATAGTTACTTTGCAAGGTAACCTTAAATTGTAGAAATATCCACAAAACACAGTTCTTCAGAGTTACGGAATCGGTGACCGAGTCGGTTGTCCTTTCCTTCTGCGGCGACTGAAACCAGCAGTTCCAGAGATGGTGCCGAAGAGGATGGTGAGGTCTTTGCTGTTCCTGAGACTTCTTGAACAGGGGGCAAGCTCCACTTCCAAGCCCTTGGAAATACTATTTCAAGCAGGATACACACACAGTTCCTCTCCTGGTCAGAAACAGCTACTGCAGACCAACCCCAGACAGCGCACAGCAAAGGGGCAGTACTCCTTCTCTAGTTTCTTCCAGCTCTTCTCTTTGGTAGAGGTTCCTCTTGAAGTCCAAAAGTGATCATTGAAGTCTTTTCCATCCCTGAGACTACCAACAGGAGGCAAGCTCTATTTCAAGCCCTTGGAGAAAACGTTAACAGCAGGATGAAGAAAGGACAGTCCAGTCATTTCCCTGCCCAAGACTGAAGCAACCACTGCAGGCCAACCTCAACAACACACAGCACAGAGGTTGTACTCCTACTCCAGCTTTCTCGGTTCTTCTTCTTGGCAGGTTCCTTTGTTCAGCAGTAATCCAAAATACTAGTGTCTGAGCCCCACTATATATACAGCAAATTTCTTCGTTTTCTTGGTGCAGAGAGGCTCTGTGCTCAGCCAAAACCAGTTCTGTCCTCTCTGGTCCAGCTACCCGGCAGAGGTGGAGACTGCCTTGTCCAAGGCAGACAGGGCCTATTCAGGTGCAAGGGAAATCTCCTCCCACTACTCTAAATGCTGCCCAGGTCTATTCAGCCCAGCCTGACTCATTCAGTAAAGGAGGATACACATCAACCCTCCCCACCCTCGGTGGCTGTCTGAAAGAATACACATCCCCGGCCACTGGCATTCAAAAGCCAGACAGTCGATCCACAAACCAGCAGAGGCACACCGAATGGTTTTTTTGATAAACAATTTTTTAGATTTTTGAATTAACACAGAAAACAGTCCAGCACAGGTAAGCAATAGCAATCTGGTACAGTGGTAGACTGTTGTTTCTGTTATTTATTTAGTAGTTTGTAGAGCGCTCAGCTATCTCCAACGGAGGTGTCCCGGCGCTAAAGACGCTATCTCCAAAGGGTCAGAAGGATGAGGTAGGGAGAAGGTAGAATTAGATGAGGGAAAAAAGCCAGGTCTTGAGTTTTTTCCGGAATACAGGCTCTGATGTCAGAAATCTCAGCTCTATAGGAAGTTGGTTCCACAATTTGGAGGTGGCCACTGCGAGGGTTCTTCCTCCGGTGCGTGCCAAGCGGAAACGGGGGCAGATCATAAGACGGAGATGGTTGGATCTGAGGTTTCGGGGGGCTTGTGAGAGCTTCATTCTGCGACTTAGATAGATAGGACCTCGGTCATTAAGAGCTCTAAAAGCCACAGTTAAGGTTTTAAATTGGATGCGCAGTCTCACTGGGAGCCAGTGAAGTTTAATCAGATGGGGTGAAATAAAATGACGGTATGGGATGTTGCAAATCAGTCTAGCCGCTGCATTCTGGACTCTCTGAAGTTGGTTTATGAGGTATGCCGGAGCCCCTGCATACAGACTGTTTGCGTAGTCCAAATGAGCGGTGATGAGGGCATGGACTACTGTTTTGCGAGAGTCCAGAGGCAGGTATGGGATGATTTTTTTTATCATGCGAAGCTTTCCAAATCACGACGAGGTGACTTTATTAATTTGAGTCTTGCAGGAAAGGGCAGTATCAAATTGGAAGCCAAGGTTACGGGCAGCTTGGACTGGTTCCGGGGGAGGGTTCAGTTCAGTTGGCCACCAGAGAGTGGACGATATGGGGGATTTCTAATTGAAAAATAGGACCTCAGTCTTGTCTGTGTTAAGCTTTAAATTATTGACAGACATCCAGGAAGCAATGTTTGTCATGCAGTGGCGAAAGTTTGTGGAATGTTTTATCGGAGTGGTCTTTGAAGGAGAACACTAGTTAGGTGTCGTCAGCGTAAAAGGTTACTTTGACGCCCCAAGATTCAAGCACTTTTGCTAGCGGTTTTAGGTACACATTGAATAGGAGCGGACTGAGAGCAGAACCTTGTGGAACGCCCCAAATCAATGGTTTCTTGGAGGAAAGAAAGGGACCCAGCGTCACCTGTTGGAATCTGTTCGTAAGGAACGATTTGACCCAAGTAAGGGGAATTCCGCTGACACCTACCTCTTGCAGGCGACCCAGTAAAGTGTCATGGGAGATGGTGTCGAATGCAGCGGATAGGTCGAGGAGGACCAACATGGCCTCCTCTCCCCTATCCGTGCATTCTCTAATCGACTCGGAAACCTCAAGCAGAGCTGACTCGGTGCTAAAGTCCGGTCTGAATCCAGATTGGGTACCATGGAACATAGAGTTTGATTCCAGTTAATAGGAAAGCTGCTCTTGTACCGCTTTCTTGAGCACTTTAGCGGGCTTGGGTAGGAGCGAGATAGGCCGGTAATTGCTTAGGCAGGTAGGGTCCATGCCTGCTTTTTTTTGGATAGGAATAAGCAGTGCATGTTTCCAAGCGGAGGGGACTGCGCCTGAAAGTAAGGAAGCATTCCATATTTCGAGTAGGGGGTCGATAACTAGAGGGGCAATTTCGTTCATGATAAGGGCCGGGGCTGGGTCCAATGGAGAGCCTGATATGCATTTCAAGAATAGATTAAGTGCATGCTCTTTAGTTAGAGGTTGGAAAGCGGTAAACGCATGCTTGCAAATGATGGTAGGGTCTTCGGTAATGTTGGTCCCATTCTGACGAATAGTTGCCGCAATGTTGGTTATTTTACTTTCAAAGAAATCTGATAAGTTTTCACATAGTGCTTGGGAAGGGGGGACTGGGGCAGATAGAGCACTGGGATTCGTAAAATCTTTAACAATGTTAAAGAGGGCTTTGGTAGAGTTTTTTGCATTGGCAATAGTTTCAGCGAAGTAGGTGCTCATGGAGTTGCGTTTGAGTTTGCGAAACTCCTTGAGGACTGGTCTGTAAAGAGTCTTGGCTTCTGGGTCATAGGTCTGCCGCCAATGTCGCTCCATCTTTTTGCACCTACTTCTATGTTCGCTTAGTTCCTGAGTGAACCAGGGGGCTTACTGTTTTTGTCTGCGGGAGGTGAGGGTTTGAAGCGGAGCTACTTTCTCAAAAGCAGCCGTGAGATCATTGTTAAGTGTAAAAACAGCATCGTTAATATCGTCAGGAAAAGGGTTTAAGTTGTTATAATATTGTTGTTCAAAGGCATTGTATGAAACCTTGTACAGATTTGTGACACTCAAATTTTAAAAATTTTGCTAAACGTGCTCCCGGCTTTCCGCCTCAGGAGATTAGTCTCTGAATGGTGCTTGTGATCAGCGTTATTTAAAAGGTATCGGCAGGGGGTGTGGCCTCGAAAAGGGGTGTGGCCTCGAAAAGGGGCGTGGCCTGCAGGTTCGCCGGAGATGGCGGCAGAGAGTGTTGTTTACTTTGTGGTCCCGTAGCAGCGCTAGAATCCACTGCACGGACAAGGCAGGAGCGTGCTAGGGCCCCTAAACGAAGTGAGAGAAGATCAGGTAGGTTTAAAAATCACCACACAGATTTGTGACACTCAAATTTGAAAAATTTTGCTAAACGTGCTCCGGGCTTTCCGCCTCAGGAGATTAGTCTCTGAATGGCGCTTGTGATCAGCATCATTTAAAAGGTATCGGCGGGGCGTGGCCTCGAAAAGGGGCGTGGCCGGCGGGTTCGCCGGAGATGGCGGCAGAGAGTGTTGTTTACTTTGTGGTCCCGTAGCAGCGCTAGAATCCACTGCACGGACAAAGCAGGAGCGTGCTAGGGCCCCTAAACGAAGTGAGAGAAGATCAGGTAGGTTTAAAATCACCACACAGATTTGTGACACTCAAATTTTTAAAATTTTGCTAAACGTGCTCCCGGCTTTCCGCCTCAGGAGATTAGTCTGTTATGCACGAGCATGCATTCAACCCACTTCTTGATGCATTATTATATACAATCTGAGTCCAATAAAGGACAAGGAACCCCCTTCACCACTTGCCCCAGACCTTCTGGTGTTTGGCATCCCCTAGCTTCAAACAGGCTTTTTTTTTGCACGGAGCACCAATCTACGCCTTTGCACCATTTAGTTACACTTGGCGGGGGAGCAGACTGTTTCTATGCTGCGGAGATCTCTCGCTTGGCCACCTTGATGGTGGTACCCAGGAGGACTTTGTCTGCCTTGGATCCGTCTAGACCGTCCATAACTCCCAGGAGGAGATTCAACGGGTTGTGTGGTACTTCACAACCCAGGACACCCGTGAGCTCAGATTCCAGTGTTTACCAATATGAGGTAAGGTGGTGGAGAGGGTCGCAGACCCACCTTGTAAAGGCGATCAGGGGTTAGGTAGGCGCTATGAAGATAATATAGCTGGATTAGGCGAAGCTTGGCTGAGGTGTAATGGTTTTGGGAACCATTATGGCATCACACCAGTCCTTGTCCTTGAGAGGACCCAGCCACACCGCCCAGCGGAGACTGAGCGAGTCCAGCGTTGTTGGGCCATTGTTGGTTAAGGAGTAGTATATCCGGGACACCCCTCCCATCCCCAAATCTCCCATCATGATCTGCTCTTCCATTGGGCTAAACTCTGGAAGTGTAGTGCCAGTTGATAGGTGTGGGCTGAGGGTGTGATATAACTGCAGATATCTGTAAAATTGTGAAAGGTGTAACGGGTCTCTAGGTCTTGGAACGAGTGTCTGTGCTCCCCACCCACACATCTCCCAATTGTGATATACCAATAAGGGCCCATCCCCAGAACCCCTCCAAAGCTCCCACCACCCTCAGCCAAAAGCCCTGCCAGAGAGGTGTTTGTTGCGTCAATTTGTTGTCCCACCGAGTGTGACACAGGGCTGAGCGCCAGGCCAGCAGGGCCGCTCGAGTCACCAATGGTAGGGCTCTGGGCACAGCGCACCATACAACATTGCCTAAATTTGTGAGAGTCCTAATTTCCTTAATGCGATCCTATATGCTGGATCAGACCAGCCGCCAATCCTGCAGGACGAGCAGCCGGGTTGCTAGATAATACAGATAGAGATTAGTCATGCCCATGCCCCCATCGAAAGGGGGGGGTGATCTGGCAGTGGGCGAGAGCTATACGCGGCCGTACGTTCCCCCAAAGGAACTTTGTGCCAATGCTGTCTAGTTCCCTAACCCAGCTTTGCGGGAGGTGGAATGGGGTATTCTGGATAATGCATAGGAAACTGGGGAGGATCATCATTTTAAAAAGGGCCACTCTCCCCAGCGGGTTAAGTGGTAAGCTATGCCAGCCTCAGAGATCCTCTTTTGCCTTCTTGACCAGTGGGGTGATATTAAGCGACATTTCAAGTTGGGGAGTAATGCGGCCCATATCCCTAGACATTTGAACGACTGCCACCTGATGGGAATGGTTGACTGTCAGTCAAAGCGGTACAAAAGGGGGTGGTGATGGACGGAGCATCTGAACCAATCAAACACTCACACCCAGTCAAAAGATCTGGGTTTGATCCATCACCGTTCTTTAGCCCACTCTGCCACCCCAGTTCAGACATGGCTTTATGCAAATCAGTCTGACCCTGTGCCTCATGGGAACAGTCTAGCCCGAACTGCCATGCCATGCCTTCCCTGGACCGGAAACAAGCTTCCGAGGACCGGTTTCTGGCATTCCAGCCGTCTTCAGACCGAAAAATGAATGACTCGCTGGGAAAACCCATTTCTCTGTCACCAAAAGAAATCGTCCTCAATATCTTGGGTGCCACAGACCTGAATGACTTAGAGTTACAATAGGCCGCTTTGAGTTTCCTAATTGCCAAGCGTTCAATTGCAATGAAGTGGGGTGTGGCCGATAGACCTCTGGTGGTGGGTTGGATGGCTGAACTGGACAGGTGCATGTTGGCCCAAAAAACTGTCTACAAGCTCCGTGGCTGCCCTGCGAAGTGGGGCCACTGGAACATTAACCGGGGTGAACTCTGTGAATCCCCCACGATGGAACTGGGCATGAACCGGACTAGATTACTGGGCTGAATTGTGCAATAATTTCTTATTGTGAATGTACCATGACTTTGCTTGACCATGTAGATTGTACTCTGATTTTGACGCTGCAATGCTTTCAATAAAAATTTATGTTAAAAAAAAAAAATTATGCATTTTCAGAATGTAACTGCAAAAACCACCCAACATATGGCCACATGGGTTAGGCCTATGCCTCCATTAAGCACCACACTGAACATTTGTCAACCATGAGCACTGCACGTGGATTAGTGTGGAAGCACAATAACTGTAACTGTGGCCATTCATCCCAAAATAATATCTAGGCATTTTTGGATGCAATATACCATGCACCAAAGTATAGCATCCTGACATGCATATACCACCAACAGAATAATTCCAGGTTTCCTAACAGGGATAATTCGGCATGAATTCAGCTTAACAGACAACACATTTTTGCAGCTTTAAGTACGCTTGATCCATACACTTCTGAAATAGGAACTTTAAAGTTGTGTTACCAAGGGAATAATGGTGCAGAGCTCCTCCCCTTTAACAAGTACAGTACAGCAAAGCTAACCAGACAAGACCTTTATCTTGAATGGGTGCCAAAAACTGAGTGTATCAGTTACCCAAAGGGTCTACACTTCTGTAAGAGGATGCAATTAACTTGACACTATAGTTGACACCCTAAAAGTCTAGAGATCTTCATTTTCACAAAGAACCAACCATGACATTGTTTTCACAATCACGCAGGTTCCTAGCCAGCCTTAATTTGATTGTCCCTATTGCTTATCAAGGGAAACATTAAGTAATGCAACACGTTTATCTTAAACTAGATTGTCTGCTTGTAAATATCCAATGAGAAGGTATCAATAATGGGACGTGTAATATTATCACAGCAAAGCAGGTAGCAGCAGGGACCACAGTGGCTTATAGCTCGGAATATAGACTAAAAGATCTTTGACCAGACTGTTGGGCAAGTTATTTCTGTTCTTTGAATCAGTAGACACATTTTATTAGGATGAAATAGCTTCTAAGGGATGAAAATATATAGAACTTACCAATACCATTTTTAACCCAAAATAAAATTGGTGGTATTTTTGGGAAACGATTTGGAAAATAAGCTACTAACGAATAATAGCTTTAAAAAAAGTATTAGCAAAGTGTACGATTCAATGCAATTTATAAGTTAACCAAAACGTCAACATAAAAAAAAATCCATAGTGCTTAATTTGCAAAAGAAAAACTTCCAGGGCACAAAGTTTTGACCAGAAGCCCACGGCCTGTGCTATCGATGGTCGTTATTTGGAATACCAAGCCAGCATAGTTTCCATTCCACTTCAGTCCTCTTTAACACACCAGACATTCCATCCCTCTATCTCGCTCATGCAGGTTTGTTTTCATCCCTTTTTCGGCCCTTGTCACTTGTTTCTCGTCTCTCTTCTTTGTGTTACTTTTTTGCTCGATCAAAGTCCGATGAAGGGACCACCAGCGCAAATTAAGCAAGGATATTAAGTGTTCACTAAAGTAAAGAAACTGTGAAATTACCCAAGTATAGGGTAAAATAAAGAAATAACCACAAAATCAGATTACCTTAGAATCGATGTCTGTTCCTATCTCATGTCACAGAAAACACCAAAACAGAGTCAGTATGAGTGCTGCTAGATTACAATTTGCTACAAATAAATTAAGTCAAATCATTAAAAACCAACCAAGTAAATATTTAATTCTTCCGAAACAGAATTCAATAAGAATGAGTGATTTGCTCGAAAATGGTTGCATTGGAATATTAAGTTACAGATAAGCCTTTGTCTAACATTAAACAGGAACATAAAAATATAATCTACCCATTTTTGAAGAATAAAGAATGACGATTTGTAATACATGGATGCCAGGAAGGGCTTATTTGACGAGAAATAGAAAAGTGCCCGTTCAAGATACACAATCCAGCTCTTGGCCGTTTTGTGCCGCTACAGAAGTCTATGAATTATTAACGAGTACGCACCTTCCCCCTGCACATGACAGGGCACAAAGACAAAGGCATGAAAACAGCCTGGGAATGGGAGTACAAAGGAAACGTGCTCCGACAAATAAGGCAGCTTTGGAAACCAGCTCAGCATCCCTGGGCATCACTTGTGAAGTTCGGCGTGCTTGCCATCTTCGTCACCGTCCTAGTATTTCGCTGCATTAGCCAACCTCATTCACTCGTTTCTTTGTTTCCTCCGTGAAGTGTAGTAACTGTGCTGCTTCCATTAAGGTCACTTAATGTGAGAGAGACGCAGCCTTACAGAGTCATTCAAATCGCCTGCTCCCAATCACTGACTCAGATGTGGGTAGTGCTAAGCTGACGTCTGCCAGATGCATTTATGCGAGCTACTTGCCCATCTGAAAGCTACCATTGGATACTTCAAATGACAAGAAAAAGGGTGTGGGGGAGGAGTGCAGAAAGCTTTCTGGATCACTGCCAAAGCGCTCCCGTGACGCGGTTTCCAATCCCACAATCTTGTTAGGCTTCAGCAGGCTGCGATAAAGCACTGATGATGACGGACAGGATGCAAGCAGTCTCTTAACGACCCCATACTTACTGTACACACTTAAAGCGTGCAGTAGTAAACCCCGCTTGAAATATGCCTCATCACCTACAACCATGCTGGAGCCTACTGCACTGGCGCACTCATTAATGACAGACCATACAGGCTCTCAAATCTAGACTGAAGCATCATTTTTTTAGATGAACATTAACAAGGTGATTAATGACTAATTTCTTTAAAAAACGAAATATTAACAAGGTAACTTATTAAAAAATGGCGTATAAAAATCCTTCCGATCACTTCCTTTTCACCATGGAGACCACGGTTATAGTTTAAAAACTCAAATAAAAAGGTCTATCACAAGTCCTTCACGAAAAAAGACAAACGATACTAATATGAGGGAACGTACCAGTCATAAATTGAAATACAGTGGTAATGAGGTGAAAGGAAGGGAAAGTGGAGCTTCATGTAATGTAGCAAGTCTCCAGAGACACCAATATATAAGACAGCGTGCTGATAAACAGCCACAAGAAGGCTCCGCTCCACAGAACATTGGCCAGGGAAGGTATTGAAGCTTTCTACACGTGTTATACTCTCATAGAACAGAAGAACGAAGGTTCCAAGATCCAATAAAGGGAAACACAGTAAACGTCTACTTCCATGACAAAAGTCAAGAAGATGGTAGTACAGAGAGAATTTCGAAGTACACAAAAAGCAGCGGGTCACTTACTAACCACATTTAATACTTGGTCTACATTGCTTCATCAACACCTTTCTAGATCTCAAAATGCATGTAACCCTGAGCCGGCTTCCAGTAGCAGTGTGTCTCCCAATGCGCCTACATTTTACCAAAGGAGTTCCTCTAGCTGCAGGTCCCTGTCCTTGATATTAACACCAGCACGTCACATCCTCTCATCCTTCCCTGGCCGTCGGTTGCTTGCTTACCTGTCTTAATAGTTCCCATGACTTCATTGATTTGCAGGGCACACAACACTCCTTTTTCTAGTACAAATAACCATGTTTCTGATCAATTCTGTGATTCTCTTACTATACATATATACAAACAATCCATGGTAGACTTTACAGGAATTCCTGAAACTCAACCATTTTTCTTCTTAGCACCTTATAGGCTTAGCTCATCCTGTGGATATGCCTGACAACTTTTGTTTGCTTGTGTGCAAGCTACCTTGCCCAGAACCTACTTGATGTTGACAATTACATTCTTTGGAGACAAGGAGAAGTCATTTTAAGGCTGGGCCACGCCCCCTGATCAGCAAGGACAGTGCTTGCCATCTTATACACCGTGACAAACAATTTTCAGAATAGATTCATTCAAACTCAATCCTATGACAAGTACCAATTGAATGCATTCCTTCACCAATCAATTAGCATCTCTGCCAAGTCATTAACTCATGGATGGCATGTGCAGATGCATTTCTTAAACTAAACTGGTCTTTTCTGCAAATCCATCCCTTGCGGAAAAAAATATTCATTACAGTTTGGACGGAGGCAGTAGTGTGCAGCTCCATAAGACTAAATTCAGAGCGTTTAGAACACAGAAAATCCCAATCTCATTCAAAGAATCACCAAATTTATGGTTGTATTTCTTCAAGGCTGCTATGGACCAGAATCTGCAAAAACATCCACCCTGCCTCACAAACACCGCATCCAGCAGGTGATAGCAGAATCCGACATAATATTTCTGCTAGCAGCAGGGTGGTGGGAATACCAGCCTCCATCATGGACATGATGACAAAGGATTTGCGACGTATCTTCAAGGTGACAGGTATTCCCAGAGGGCTTAAAACGTATTCCGAAAAACAAACCAAGACATCTTTGTCAGCCAATGAATAATTCAACTCAAGTGTCTGAGAAAGTAATATTACTATGCATTGATACATATTTAGGAATAACCCAGGACTCTATAAGATATATAGCAAGTAGAGGAAAAAAATGTACAACTAACGGCAGGTATATTTGAACAAAGAATCTCTACTTTAGAATATCTATTACATCTAAGTTTTTTTGACTGACTCCCACTGAACTTAGGGAGGAGTGACATATGTAATTACACAAACAAACAAAATCTTAATAAGGCAGATGGGTATCCATGCAGCTGATAAGACCAAGGCAAGCAAGCTTGTGCCTGTCTGCACCAGCAACAGGGAAGAGTGGTGGCAGACAATGTGGCAGGCCATTAACCCCAGTTTACTTAACTTTGCCTTGGCCATACTCCTGTAGCTAACATGATCACATTTTATGTGCATTTAAGATACTACTGAATGACCAAACACTTTGGCCACAGCAGGCTCGGTGACAATTTGGTGCTTAAGTTCCCTTACTGCAATGCTTTTTGGCACCATACGGATCATCATATTGGCGATTACCAAACAAGCCATCACTGTACACTTAAGACCCATTCTTATTAAGGAATGATCTTTCTAAATACATAACCAATTGGTCAATGAACAATATAAATGCATCTTAAAGCACAGATCAGGAGAACAGCAATTATTTGAAAGTGACATATTTCCCCCATAAACTCACCCAAAATGCATAAGAATGGTTTACTCAAGTAATAATCTCACCTCCAACATGTTAGACATTCTTTTAGACAGCTACATGGCCTCTGCCCCATTTTTATATGCAAAGTTCCCCGATAAAAATATCAATATTATGGCTAAGCATATCCCTCATGACACAAACAAAATAAGTCCAGAGGATTTTGACATCTTGGTAGATGGCTTGGGTACTACGGTACCAGATTATCATTAACTTTAGTGATAGTCTTTGTAGAAGATTGAAGCTTTCAAAAGAGTCAGAAAGGACTGGGAAAACACCTGCAGACATTTGGAACAGATTTATCGCCATTCTTCCTCCTATAAATGACCAAAGAATTGGTGCATTTAAACACCTGGATCGCAGAGAACCTGGACAACAATATTCCATGGAATCCCTATTTAGCAGCATTACCATAACTGGCAAATATGTTGCTTATATTGGGAGAATAATGCTTAGCTAAGCAGATTTGCATTTCCCTTCAAATAGTGGTAGTAGGCCTGGTGATAAAAAAGCCACTATTTGATCCTATTGACATCGTAAACTACAGCCCTAACTTCAAATTCCTTTGTACAGTCAACTTAATTGAACAATTCGTCACTAAGCACCTGCATGCATATTTCATTAAGGACTAAGACCTCCTGAACGGGAGACTACCAGAGTTCAGACCATGGTTGAGTAGCGAGTTTGTCGGTACTCCCTTCCGAGAAGACCACAGAACTGTAATGGACAGAAAAAGGGATCAACTTACTCGATTATAATAAATTCACAAAAGAGCGCAAATCAAACATTTCTGCCTAAACATCCATAAAATAAATCACTATATACAAAAGTTAATACAATGTATACAAAATGTCATTACACCATCATGAACTGGATTTATAATGACCGTGGCAGGTAATAGCAGCATCATGACCTAGTACATACCCTCTGTAATAACAAACTAATGTCTTGAGCTAAAAACACCTGCTGAGAACCCAGATACGTGAAATAAACTTTTAGGTGCAAACAAAAGCTGCAAATATAACAAGCATTTGCAATGCAACGGTCTCGGCTTTAGTTAAGCTTAAGCAATTCTGATTGTAATTAGGTAGCTTTTAGCTGTGCTTTTATTAGTGTTTTTTTAAAACGTTTATGTACATACCATGCATATGTATGTATATGTATGGATGCATTAATATTGGTATAGATATGCAGAACTTAAAGCCATTTGCTTTGCTTTACAATACCATTAGCAAAGCAAATGGCTTTAACGTAATCAAAGGCGAGACATATTGCATTTTCAATGCTTGTTTAATTTTGGTTTTCATATTCAACCAAGGAAAAGCATCAAAATTAGTAAGGTGGGTTGCACACAGGAGAGCTACTTACAGGTAGCTGGAAAGCTACCAGTAGCTCACAAGCTACTCATTGAAGCTACATATGAGTGCTTATCTATGTGTTTCTGCATGTGCCTGTGTTGCCTCTGTGTACAGGTGAATGTTTCTGTGTGCATGTAGGTCTATGTGCCGTGTGTGGTGTGGTGTGGTGTGGTGTGGTGTGTGTATCTTCTTGATTTAGTTAGTTGCAATTTGTTATGGGTCAAACCAAACCCGCCGGGGTATTGGAACACTTGACATTTAATGCATATATACACAACAGCTACCAGTATACACTATGTAATGTACAGTAGGTGAACTATACACAGGATATTATGACAGGAATCAGCTAGTGCATGGGATTCTCCAAAGTCTGTCCTGGAGGGCCAGATCCATGCCATATTTTAAGAGAATTACATTTATCAAAATGGGGATATGCTAAAAATCTGGCATGGATCCCGCTCTCCGGGACAGACTTTGGAGAACCCTGAGCTGATGGGTTTGGAGAACCCTGAGCTGATGGGTAACAGAGTAAATGCACGTCAATCATCGGCCCATTAGTTAGGATGCAGAGTAGTAAGAGTGATCACCGGGTTTTACAAGTTACAGTCGGGAGATCTCTTCAAAAGGTGTTTGGGGGAATAGTGTGGGGATCAGGGAAGACATCTCTAGTCGGGATGTAAGAGTGGCCAGCGAGCAGACATTCCCAAATCGAGGTGGGGATGGTAGAGACAGCTTTTAAGTTCAATCTTCAAGGCGCTATAGGGTGGATTGGTTGTGACGGAGGGGGTATGGGGCTCCAGACTCTCTGGCTACTCCCACAGAAGGGTTTGTGTCTCATTGGATGCTGCTGGTCCCAGGAGGAAGCGTTCTGCGCTTCCAGGTGAGCGAGAGCCGCAGAGATCACCAGTTTCTTTGTAAAATAAAGGGAGGACTCTGTGTGGATGGACTTGTGGACCATGCAGACAGAGAAGTGTTAAAGCATGGGCAAAGTGGGCACTTGCCCAGGAGCCTAGGACCCCACCTTCCAAGGGGTCCCTCGGAAAGTGACATTTCTCTTTTGCTCACTTCTGTGTATTTCTGCATCTCAGCCTTTTACATGCAAGTCAATATCATGTGGTAAGAAAAGAGCTAGACTAGCATAAAATGGGCTATGAAATTCAAAGTTGTTCCAAACAGGGGCCCTTAAACATTCTTACCCAGAAACTCCAATGTGTCCTGATCTTGGGGTTCATGTTGAGTGTGTGTGTGTGTGTGTGTGTGTGCACACAGGCAAATGAGGGTGTGTTTTTGTGGCTATGAGTGTTAGTGTGCTTCTATGTGCATGGAAATATGCGGAGGTGGGGCGGGGGGGACACGCTCGGAAGAGAGCCGCAAGAAAGGAGTGACAGCAGAGAGGGACCCGGGAGCCCCAAAACACCAACCATGCTGTGCTGTTTGAGGAGAACAAAACCAGGTAAGGGGCGCCTTTACGCTGATATCTGTGGCTGTCTCATTCTTGCCTGAGGGGGTGCGGGTGGCAGAGGGCGCTGGCTGTAATGGGGGGAGGTCTGTGGAGGGGATGAGATGTAGCATTATTTAAGATGGTGTAGTGCCGGCGGGGTGCGGTCCGTGGGCTACAGAGGTGATGCGCTGGAGTTAGGGCGGGGACTGTGGTATGTCGGGTGAGCAGACATGGGCAGGGTGGGTGAGGTTTCACCTGGAGGACGGCGCTTGATGGCAGAGCCTTTGAGGTGATGGTCTGTGGGCACTGGGCAGGGTGGGGGTGCAGATGGTGAATGTTGAGACAGCCTTTGAGATGCTGGACTGTGAGTAGGGTGGGTGTGGCGGGGCGTGGCTCTGCTGAGTGTGCGGAATGCCGCCTTCGAGATGCTGGACTGCGAGAATGGATAAAAAGCTGGGGGGGGGGTCTGTGCGCCTCGGAGGTGCTGGTCTGTGGTCAAGGTGGGCATAGGTCTATGTAGTGGGCTGTGGCGCTGAGGACGCAGCCCCTGAGATGGTGGTCTGTAGACAGGGTGGGTTCAGAAAACGTGCATGCTGGAGGCGTGGGACTGCGCCTTTGAGAAGTTGGTCTGTTAACAGGGTGGCTGCAGGGTGGGTGAGCTATGAAGCTCTAAACGGCGGTGCGATCTGATAGGGTGTACGCGGTCTCTGTGTGAGACATGCATGCGGTCGGCCTTGGGTGCAAAGGGTGTGGGGGGGGGGGTGGAGGGGGGCATAGGGGGCTTCAAGATTCGGGGGTTTGCGCTGTGCTGCCAGGGTGGACTCGCGTTTGGTGCCGGTATGATGGCTTGAGTGCCATGCTGTGAAGCGGGCACACCTGTAGTACCGAGCACGCATCTCCAGATGTGCTGGGTGTGGGGGCTGTTCAGGGCACCGATGTACAATGTGTGCTGGTGACGTGCCTCGTGGTGGGGGGCGCTGCCTTAGGGTTGGTTGGCTGACCCATTTTGGGGGCATTCGCGGACATTCACTCATTGGGAGTGGCACACGGAACAGCTTTGTGTGCATTGGGCATTAGAAGGTGTGTGTGGGGATGTCCAGAAGGAGGGACGTGCAGGGGTGGGGGTCTATGACTGACAGGAAGGCATGAGGAGGGCCGTGCAGCCAGGGTCTGAGGGGCGTTGTGCCAGCCCATGCCAGCGCACCCGGTTCACCGCTGCCCACCTTCCTTCTTCTCGGCCACTATATATTTCAGGCAGTATCGGTCTGTTCTCGCCCCACCCCTGTGGGTTCTGTAATCAGAGCCCGGTGATACCACCTCAGAATGGAAGGGTGGGGTGCTAGAATCTGCGACCAACCCTTCCCCGCCGTGGGCGGTGCCCGCGCCCTCCCCACCCTGAGGAAAATGATATTTTGCCTGACCAAGATGCCCCCTACGTATACCCTATGTTACATGCATATTTCTCTTAGTGGCCTGAATCACAAGGCCTCTGCATTCATGTCCTGCATTAGAATGCCAGTCATCAAGTTTCCCAAAAGTTAAGCTAACATGAAGGCCCATGTATTTTGCATTGTGCACTTTTAAATAAATATCGTACTGAACCCTTTTTGTGGTTCAGATTGAACCACCAGTCCCTGAATTAATGTTTTCATGACTCCTGACACACTGAAGGCTGCAGTTACGTATCTCTGACCTCGCATGCTTCTAGCTCAGCCGCAAGAAGCCCAGTAAGGTCTGCCAAGACAGTATTATGAATAACAGTTATCTGTCTGCTCTGCAGAATAACATTTCAGTCTGGTGAAGAAGGTACACAGAACCCATCTGCATAGATAGGGTCCAGCCATTCTGTCTCTGTTTAAGTGGATTACAGTGCTTGCATCCATAGAAAGCTCATGCAATGAAGGAATAAATATGCCCTTTCTGTCATTTAGTGACGAGCAACCTTTGCTTCAGATAATACATCCCCTGACTCAAGATATCAGTTAGTACCAGGCGTGCTGGTCGCCTTGACACAAGAGATCTCTTCTAGACTGAAAGTCAGCTCTCCTCCCAGTTACACGTCAATTGCACGTCATGCTCATGTTGCACACAAGTAGGACAAAGTTCGAGCTGGTCATGCAAACTCCTCCTCTAAGTACCCACCCACCTATGACACCTACCTATCACCTACCTATGACTCATCAAAGTACACACCCTCATGTACGCCCACATGCTCTTATCTCTTTCTTTCTTGCTCTGCCTGGAGCGCTCCGCCCTATGTACAAGGAGTAAAATGTATATATTCTGTTCATTGTTATTAAAATGTTAGAAGACCCTTCCTGAACCTCAGTGGTGATGGAACAGATTCTCCCTAACTCGAGTTATTGGAATAAAGCCCTTTTAACTTGGACACCACGGACTCTCTGCCTCTCATTTGATACATGCTAATTGTTAATGCCTAGAAATTATGCCAGGGTAATATTTTATTTACCACATTAATTTGGCGCCCGAACAGGGACAATCCCTTTCCCCACACGCCGGAGTTGTAGGTCCAGCTTTGCCCCCTTCTACAGCCGTGACGGACTTTAAAGTGTACACGCCATCGGGATTTCCCGCTACTCCCTCAGGCCCAGGAGGAGGACGGACTGCGACCAGGCATCCATGCGAGGCGGTGAGGAACGCGGATCGTCTCAACCAGAGCCCAACCCGTGAGAGAGCAAGGTCCGAGGTCTCCAGAGGTCCACCTGTTCCAAGGCGCATGCGTAGAAGTCCGAGGCCTTCAAGTTTCAAGATTCTGCTTCCCGGTGAGTACCACTATGGGGAATGCATCAAGTTTCAAGACGGGTCCACTGTAAAAGGTGGGAACGGTCAAGACGGGTCCACTGTAAAAGGTGGGAACGGTCAAGATGGGTCCACTGTAAAAGGTGGGAACGGTCAAGACGGGTCCACTGTAAAAGGTGGGAACGGTCAAGACGTGTCTCATTTCTGAGACCGGTATGGTTGTACTGTATTCCAGTGCACAAAGTTTTTCAAGTACATGTTTAGTTCTCTGTATCAGTTCAGATTTTGTGCTTGTTTTAATGTTACAATGTTTCTAGTATGAATGATTGTTACTTGTTTCAGTTTATTTCTGTGTATTGTGTTTCCATTGTGTTGTTTTCAACATGCCACTTTTTTCGAAAGTGCGTCAGATAGGGACCAGGAAAGGCATACTAGAAGAGTCAGTTAACATCCCGCCTTGAGACACACCTGGTCATTATATGTATAATAAGCATGGATTAGACGCTGTCTTGTTTTTAGATTTATGGGTAAACTGCACGAAGGATCTAGAGGAGAAATATAGATGGCCTGTCTCAGGAACATGGGATTCAGAATGCATTATGGGAGTAGAGGAAGCGCTATGGAAAAGGAAGTCAAGACCCTCTCAGAAAGATGCCATCGAGTTGTGGCGCAAGGAGTCACACAGGAGAATAGAGAAAGAATTGAATAAAGCAGAGAGAACTAAACTAGCAGGGGAAAAAGCCAAAGAGTGGAGTTCCTTGTAAATAGCTCCTTGTAAATACGGTTTATGAAGAGCATGTCATTATTATGACTTGTTGAGTTTCTTGTGAATATGGCTTGTGAATAGCGCCATGTGGTTATGTTTTGTGCAGAGTATGTTATCATTACGCTAGGCAGGAGAGAGCTGAATCTCTTTCAAGTGCTTGGAGAAAACGTTTTGAAGATGTGCGTACGTGTTATGTGATAACATGGAGAGATGAGTTCATGACTTTCCCATGTACTGCAGTCATTGGGGAATGATTGTGCTTCAGCTGCCAAAGAGTTAATATCTTGTATTGAGAAGGCAGTATTTGTTTTAACATGCTGTTTAACAAGGTGTTGAGGGATTTTGGCGTTTTTTGGTGTTTGCGGGGGGCGTGTTTTTGAGCGGTAATTCGTACCCGTTCCAGTGGAGGGATTTGGTTGCTTTTTGGTGAGGATTTAGGGAATCGCTTGGACTACTGTGATGCCAAATTTGAAAGGGATCTGAGCTGTGGAAGTGGTGGAAAAAGCATGTGTTGTGCGGAGGTGCGATTTGCCATGTTATCCAATGGGCGTATTTCTGAAAATTGAGAAATTATTTTGGGGGTGTTCCAGGTGCGCTAGAGGCCCGGGGGTTGGATCAGCGGTAGAGGAGGTGGATGGCCAGATGTGCTGAATTTTGGGGATTTTTGTTAGTGTAATGCAACCGTGTTTTTTATTTTTTAAATAGGAAAGTGGCTATTTGTAAATTAATGAACGTGGCCCTTTTTGATAGCTATAATACACTACCATCTTAATGCATTGCTAAGTGTCCCCTACATTAGTTTAATTTGCATTCATTTAGTTTCAAGGCTCACCTATGTACTTTGACAGGCTGCTGATAGAAAGGTATAATCTTGCACGGTAAAAGCAGTGTTCATTAAACATGCTGCCTGATATATGTCCTCCAGCCTTTGAAAATAAGATTTATTATGTCTGATTTAGAGGTCAGTTAGGCTGCAATGCTTACACAGATGGTTTCAGATAAACATTTAGTGAAGAAGCTTCAATTGATGTATGCAGAGAACAGTCCCAACCCAACAGTCCATGATAATTCGTTTTTTTTCTCTCAACTGCAAAATGCATAGCCTTGTGTGCAGAAGCAAATTGTCCCTTTTTTGTGTGTTAATTTGCATGCTAAACAAATGCCCATGTTTCAAATGTCTTGCCTTCTAGCTGAATTAGTTAGACAAAAGTGTTTTTTAGAAAGTGGAGCAGCTAGTAGCAGTACAGAATTATTTTATAATGCTAGCATGTCACTTAGTTACAAAAAAATATGTCCTTATTAATTACTGATTTTAGAATGCTTTTTACCACGTTTTAAATTCGCTTCAATTAAGTTAGAGAATGTTGGTTAGCTCTCTGTCCTGGGAACAGATATGTTTTGAATTACTCTGAAATTTGTTTTTCGGCCTTGAGACAGTCCGTCCGAGGTCCTGGCTCCCAGTAAATGTTTATGTAAAGGGAGGGCTTTTTCCCTCTTGCCGTGCCTGTCTTGTTGTTATTGGCCATACTCCAATTCTTTTCCGCGGACATTTATTGGCTGTTCTCCAGCTAAGTCAGGCTTCCTTTGCAAGCAGAAAAGAAAAAAAAAAACTCGATGAGCCACGGAGAAAATGTTTATGTAACTGACTGACACTAGCTTCCTTGGCAGACGCTTGACTCTTTCAATGAGCTCAGCGTTGGCAGCGACCCAATTTTAGAGAAGCAGGGACGAGCGAGAGGCTTGTCTCCTATTTGTTATGTTTGACACTGAGCCAGCTCCTGGCTCTGAGGGGAGGGGTAGGTGAGCAAGGAGTGAGTTCGTAGCGAAGTTACCTCCCCAGCCCCTCTGACTTGTGTACAAAAAGTTGCTCTTCCTTACAGCCAGCACTGTAAGCTTCATTGACTTCAGATATAGTCACGCTTGCAAATGAATAGTTTTTTCCCTCAGTAGTGTAAACAGAATAATTGGCAGGAGTTTTGCTCTTGCAATGTGTTAAGCATCTGGCAGTCATTCAATTTTAGATCACAGTGAAGCACGGCTTGGAGTTGATTCTAAACTACGAGCGCGACCATCTTTCTAGAGGGAGGGGCTGCTTCTCAAAGGAGTGAGGAGTAGCAAGGCTCCAGCCCATCTGTCTATGCTAGAATAATTTGGATTTTATTCAAACACATTTAGAGAACATATTGTAGGTAGTATGGTCATACTATTACCAAGATTTAGAGTAGGATTTTTTTTTTTTTTTTAAACTGCAGAGCTTTTGGAAAAATGTTTCCCCAAAATAAGAATTGTGCTTTTGAATTGAAAATTCATTTCTATTTATTTGTTTATTTATGTTTATATAATTTCATTTTTGCTAGATTGATGACAGTGAGCCCTAGCATTTACAGTCAAGCATTAAAAAGACAGCTGGACAGTATTTATATGCCTGCCAATACAGCCCTGATCCAGTATGTAGACGACATCCTCATTTTTTTATTTAAATCTGAACCAGATCTGAACCAGACTGCGAAAATGCATCACTGACAGTTTTACATTTACAAGGTATCGCCTTCAAAGTTGCAATTCTGTGAAAAGCAAGTGGTGTGCAAGGACACTTGCTTTCGAAGGAGGGTGGACTGCTAACACAAGATCACATACAGGTCATTACTAACCTTTCACAGCCCAGGACACAAAAGGAAGTTCGTGCATTTATTGGCCTCACTTCCCCAGTATGCATATCTAGCCAAACCACTCATACAGTTAACTACACAGGAGGCAGCCAATCCAACTGTCCTCCCTTGGACACAAGAACACACCTTGGCATTTGAGGAATTAAAAAGAGCTTTATGTCAAGCACCAGTTTTAGCAACTCCAAGTTACAGCAAACCTTTTATGCTTTTTGTAACTGAACAAGATGGAACAGCGTTATCTGTCCTCACACACGTTCAAGCAGGAAAACACAAGCCATGTGCTTATTTTTCCAGTACACTGGATCCAGTGGCCCAGGCTCTGCCTGCGTGCCTGAAATCAGTTGCAGCAACAGCCCTGGCCATAAGACAAAGTGACTCAATAGTGCTAGGACACCCTCTGACAGTACAGGTTCCACATGCAGTGGAGGTTCTCTTAAACAGGACTCAGCCACAACACTTGACTGTAGCGAGACTGACAGGATATGAACTGATATTATTTCAGACACACATAGAGATCAGACGTTGTAATATTCTGAATCCTGCAACACTTTTGCCCTCAAGTACAGTAAATGCACCACCACATGACTGTGTGGAAGTAATGAATATAGTGACGAAACCAAGACAAGACCTGACAGATATTGCACTTCCAGACCCAGACTTAACGCTCTATGTAGATGGATCATGCATGAGAACGAGTGCAGGAGAATTAGTAGCAGCCTATGCTGTGACCACTGCTACTAAAGTCATAGAGACACAGAAAATAGACACTCTGTCAGCACAAGCAGCAGAGCTCATCGCTCTGACACAAGCCTGCATAAGAGCTAAGCACCTGAAAGTAAACATTTATACTGACTCACAATACGCTTTTGGCGTTGTTCATGATTTCGGGGTACTATGGAGGGAGAGAGGTTTCTTGACCTCCCATGGGACCAAAATCCAGCATGGCCAGCTTATCCAAGCCCTGTTAGAAGCCATACATTTACCTAGAGCCATTTCTATCCTGAAGTGCAAAGCTCACACTAAAGTTACAGACACCATTTCCCAGGGTAATGACCTGGCAGACCGAACAGCTAAACTTACAGCCCAGACAGCCCAGACACCAACAGACACGACAAAGACAGAGGTACCATTACTGACAACATGTATGACAGTCAGGGATCCCACACATGATGTACTCGACATACAGACACATGCCACTACAGATGAGATAAAGAAGTGGACTGAACAAGGAGGGGTCCAGACTAACCAAGGTTGGATGACTAAGGGAAAAAGTACATGGTTTCTCCCAGATTCTATGGTACAAGTAATCATAAACACAGCTCATAGTCCAGCACACTTGGGAGAAAAAGCAATGCTAGACAGCTTACAGAATATTTGGTTTAACAAACCAATCTGTTGCCAGTTCAATCCAGGAAAAGGCATTTGGTGGAACAAGGCGGATTTCATCCTCCTGACCACCCTTTTGAGGTTCTCCAGATGGATTATATCCAAATGGACAGATGTAGAGGTTACAAGTATGTCTTGGTAATTGTATGTGCACTATCCAGATGGACAGAAGCATATCCAGTTCCAGATTATACTGCTGTGACAACAGCCAGACAGTTGGTGCGCGAGTTCTTCCCCAGATATTGCCCCGTGTCATCTATTCAGATAACGGGCAGCCATTTTCTTCTGAATTAATGAAACAAGTGTCTCTTCTGTTAGGTTATACCTGGAAGTTCCATTGTGTCCGACACCCAGAAGCAGCAGGCCTTGTAGAAAGACATAATCAGACAATTAAGACAAAAATTGCCATGATCTGTGCAGAAAAAGGCGTGGATTGGATGATAGCCTTACCGGTTGCCCTCTTTTACATGCGTATGGTAGCTCATTCCAGAACAGGCCTATCTCCTTATGAAGTAGTTTTCGGTAGACCGCCAAATATGTGGGGTACGCCTATGCCAAAGAAAATTACTGATGTTGACAGTAACATGCTGACAGATTACCTGGCTTCCTTGATGTCTGCACTACTCTCTTGTTGTTCACAGGTTGCTGCCGCCTTCCCTGACAACACCCAGGTCAAGGAACATGCCATAGCACCAGAAGATTCTATACTTGTGTCCGGAACTTTGACTGATCAAGCCCCCTTGAGCCACGTTGGAAGACGCCGAAACCACGAGGACCGGAGTGAAAGTGGAAGGACGCAAGGGGACGCGCAGCATTGAAGAAAACATATCTTGGACAAATTGGAACTTTTGCAAGAAAAAAACTATAGACATTACAGACTTTGCGCCGCCTTTGCTAGAAAAGACTCCACAGCAGGAGTATAGATCTAAATTAAGATCTAGTAAGTCAGACGTAGTTTAATTGTTTAAGTCCACTAGGTGGTGAATCGGTTAGACTAGATTTCTGACATAAATAAGATCACAGACAAGAATAGCAAGAAAACCCAAATGAAAGCTAAATACTGCAAGATATTACGCAGTAGATGTATAGTTACTTTGATCATTCTTTTTATTCTGTGCATCGTTATAATCTGTGTCAGTTTATTACTACATGTTTTCTTTCCTATTTCCCCACATATACACTCTTCCAGTAACAGCACCGCAGAGCATACATTTAGTGACCTGCCACCTCATGAATTGTCATATCGACTTGCACTACGTAACAATACATTCATTCGTATGTTACACCATTCTCACCAGACCAGCAATGCAACTGATTGCTGGGTATGTGGCCAACTGTCCCCTTATCAGAAAACAAAGGGACAGGGATGTGGAATTTATTAAAATATCTACTTGTCCATGGGGCAGGTTGCTTCATAAATCTACTTGTCCTGTAACAAAATCCACTTGTCCCTTTGGTGCCATGTTGTGCGGCGACAAATTATGGCAGCAATCTCATTATATATGAGCTCTTATATAGCCTCTCTGATTATGCCAGGGCTCATACCATAGTAGTGTTTGAATACTAGCAATCCCTTTATGTTGCTACGTTTCCGCAGATCTACAAACTGGGACTGAAGGTAGTGCTAAACAATAGTTCCAGGGTTGGAATTTCCTTTTGAATCTATGCAAACTACTCTTTTGCATGGTTTAAGGGTTTTCAAAAACTCTTCTCTAATCTTTTCCAATACTGTGCTGAGAAATGTTGGAAATTTACTCCTGACAATGGCAGACGTAAACCTTCTTCCAGAGTTGGGAATAAAGTGGTTGGAGGGAAAATAAACTTGCAAACACTCAGGTTTTCGCATGAGCAAATCTACACATGCATATTTGCTCATGCTAAAATTTAGTTCACAAATACTTTCTAGGAGTACTATTTCTTACCCTACTGCTGTAAATTCTTGTTAATTACACGAAAGCCATACAGCTGCCCTTAATGCAAGGACATATACCAAGGGTGCAATTTTGAGACTTCCTTTAATAATTTGCCCCCTAATTTGGTCAGGCGTTAAGCATGACCTTTTGTGTTTATTAAAATTCTCTCTGTGTATCTATCGGCTGGCTTCAGGGTGAGTGACAGCATTCTGCTCTTTCACAAGGAGCATATCGGCACACAAAGTGGTTTTGTTCAATGTCCGTAACTAATGTCGCAGTGTGTGCTTTTTTGAGACCAAAAACAATTTTTGCTTTTGCCAATGTTTGTTATAATGAGGAGGATCTGGCAGCTCTCACATCAATAAGGTTTTACAAAAACCATGCCAAAACAAGTCACGCATTGCCAAAACTAAAAAGCTGACCACCATTTCAGACCTACTGGCTTCTCCAATGATTGTTAATTTTTATGTTTCCCAATATCGTATTGAAACTGGTTACACTTATTTTCTAATATATAATAGCAGGCATCAACAAATTTTACTAAATGATGCTGCAAAGAAAAAGGTACCTGAAACTTTACAGTAGTTTAGCAAAAGAAATGTTTTTCTACTTTCATTTTTTTAGGAACATTTTATAGTGAAAGCAAAGAATCATTAATCTTGCTTTCAAGCTTCTGCAAATATTTGCATCTAATCAGAGAGCTTCTGGGAGCATTATGCATAACCTCATATTGCTAAACTTTGAAACCACGTGTCCACATTTTTATACTGGAACCACTGTCAGTAGTGCTGTCAGAACTTACATTTACTGAGAGCACTCAGCCTAATAATAAAGGCTCTCAATTATTGAACCATGAATACAAGTTTGAACAGCATTAACATATGCACACAAATATTAACTTAACTGCAGGCAGTGCCCTTCCCTGATCCTTAATGTGGTACTGCAAACTGGCAGCCAAAGGGTTAATGCTGCAGGGGGTTGGGCATGCTTGTCCCAAGGACAAAATGCACATTAAAACTTGTTGCCCTTGACCCCAAACAATATGTCCTGGGAGTCGGGCTATAGGAATTCCACATCCCTGAATGGGAGTTCTGCCATTCTATCCTTTACCGTTCTCACACAATGGTTCATGTGGAGCATGGTTTGCTTTAATGACTTCAATAGATAGAAAGTACATAGCTTATCCAGGTGGCTGGATATATGGAAACCTGAATAAAGTAATGAATGAAGCATGCTTTCCAGACAAAGACGGATTCCCCCAAAGGAAGGGAACTGATCTAGAAAATGAAGAGTATGAGCAGGGAAATGCATCCGTTAACTTTATAATGTTAAATGTTCAGCCCAAGCAAAATACAGGTCCACCGTTTATTTCAGTTCTACCAGCAAAAGGTGATTTATGTGTTAGTAAGAAAGGCTCAGTACTCATGGGACACAGCGAGTGTAAAGTTGTAGTAGAATTTAATGATAAAGGACTTTCTTCTTTCAAAACATCACGCCATACCTATTTCATTTGCGGTCAGACAGCCTATGTACATCTGCCCTTAGACTGGGGTGGGACTTGTTATATAGCATTCTTATTGCCACCTGTTTTTCTGGCCCCATCCCACTATCATAGAGATTCACGACTAGAACATGTTAGACAAAAGAGAGAGACAGATTCTGCAGGGATTGATCAGACTGAAACAACTTGGGAACAATATACAGATTTCAACAAAGGTTTCTTTTTCTTTGTAGGTCCCGTCCAAAACAGTAAACTGATACGCAGGTTAACAAGAACTCTTGAAGCAGTAGTGAATGTGACTGCATCTGCCCTGGCGAACTTAACCCAGGAGCAATCTGCTATGAGACTTGTTGTCCTTCAAAATCGTCTTGTCCTCGACGTCATCCTGGCGGATAGGGGCGGAGCTTGTAGCGTGATACGATCTAGTTGTTGCATTTTCATCCGAAATAACGCGCCATCTGTGTACGCAGCAATAACAAGGCTCCACAAGATTGCTCATGCCATACATCAAGACCCAGGCACATGGACTTGGTCCAGTTGGCTCTGGGGTGTGATATCTGCTTGGGGATGTCCTTCCTAGGAATGATCCTACTCATGATATTTGGTTGCTGTCTCTGTCTGCAGTGTGGCCCGGCCATTTGCGGCCTGTGTGCAACTGCCTGTATTCCACAACCACGTAAACAAAGGGTTAAAGATGAACAAATGATTCTGTATGATCAACTATACGGTCTCATGAATATAGATGTATCCTAAAGGGTTACGTAGGGGACAAGGAGGGAATGAGGAAAATGATATTTTGCCTGACCAAGATGCCCCCTACGTATACCCTATGTTACATGCATATTTCTCTTAGTGGCCTGAATCACAAGGCCTCTGCATTCATGTCCTGCATTAGAATGCCAGTCATCAAGTTTCCCAAAAGTTAAGCTAAGATGAAGGCCCATGTATTTTGCACTTTTAAATAAATATCGTACTGAACCCTTTTTGTGGTTCAGATTGAACCACCAGTCCCTGAATTAACGTTTTCATGACTCGTGACACACTGAAGGCTGCAGTTACGTATCTCTGACCTCGCATGCTTCTAGCTCAGCCGCAAGAAGCCCAGTAAGGCCTGCCAAGACAGTATTATGAATAACAGTTATCTGTCTGCTCTGCAGAATAACATTTCAGTCTGGTGAAGAAGGTACACAGAACCCATCTGCATAGATAGGGCCCAGCCATTCTGTCTCTGTTTAAGTGGATTACAGTGCTTGCATCCATAGAAAGCTCATGCAATGAACGAATAAATATGCCCTTTCTGTCATTTAGTGACGAGCAACCTTTGCTTCAGAGAATACATCCCCTGACTCAAGATATCACTTAGTACCAGGCGTGCTGGTCGCCTTGACACAAGAGATCTTTACTAGACTGAAAGTCAGCTCTCCTCCCAGTTACACGTCAATTGCACGTCATGCTCATGTTGCACACAAGTAGGACAAAGTTCGAGCTGGTCATGCAAACTCCTCCTCTAAGTACCCACCCACCTATGACACCTACCTATCACCTACCTATGACTCATCAAAGTACACACCCTCATGTACGCCCACATGCTCTTATCTCTTTCTTTCTTGCTCTGCCTGGAGCGCTCCGCCCTATGTACAAGGAGTAAAATGTATATATTCAGTTCATTTTTATTAAAATGTTAGAAGACCCTTCCTGAACCTCAGTGGTGATGGAACAGATTCTCCCTAACTCGAGTTATTGGAATAAAGCCTTTTTAACTTGGACACCACGGACTCTCTGCCTCTCATTTGATACATGCTAATTGTTAATGCCTAGAAATTATGCCAGGGTTATATTTTATTTACCACAACCCCCGGAAGGCACAGCAGGCACAAAGTGTTGACGGGAACCAACCTGTTGTGCCATCGAGGACAAAAGAGGGGGCTGAAACACTGCTCCGGACACTCCCCCCGCCCAACCCCGTTCACTACCCCATATTCCATGGGAGGTGAAGGAAGGCCGACTACGCCCTGCCAGAGATTGCACAGTATCATATAGGACCAGCAGGCACCCAGCCCTATTGAGGGCACCTGGGTACCTCGGCAGGCGCCAACCCTGTCTATGTATGTTGGGGAGGGGCTGCTGAAGTAATGCCTCAGGTATGTGGGTGGGCGGCAAAGACCCCTCCCTTCATTGCCACCGAAGGATGCTCCGTTTAGGGTTCTGATGCGGGAAGGGGGCGTTATGGAGGTAGGAGATCAGAATGTGCAAACGGCACACCTAGTGCCGATATATAGTTCGGCGTGGAGGTCGCTGGATCGCTATAGTGAGGGTAGGGGTCGCTGGATCGAGCTCCCATGTGAGGCGATGAATGAGCGGGCTTGCGGGTAGGCAGCATTACACAACACGCCAGCCCCGGTGCACAGCATTACACAGCACGCCAGCACTGGTGGACAGCATTACACAGCACGCTAGCCCCCGTACACAGCATTACACAGCACACCAGCCCCGGTGGACAGCATTACACAGCAGGCCAGCCCCAGTGGACAGCATAACACAGCATGGTAGCCCCAAGGCACAGCATTACACAGCATGCTAGCCCCGGTGCACATAAGTGCACATCATTACACAGCACGCTGATCCCGGTGGACAGCATTACACAGCACGCTAGCCCCAGTACACAGCATTACACAGCACGCCAGCCCCGGTGGACAGCATTACACAGCAGGCCAGCCCCAGTGGACAGCATTACACAGCAGGCCAGCCCCGGTGCACAGCATTACACAGCAGGCCAGCCCCGGTGCACAGCATTACACAGCATACTAGCCCCGGTGCACATAAGTGCACATCATTATACAGCACGCTGATCCCGGTGGACAGCATTACACAGCACGCTAGTCCCGGTGGACAAAATTACACAGCACGCTAGTCCCAGTGGACAGCATTACACAGCACGCTAGTCCCGGTGGACAGCATTACACAGCACGCTAGTCCAGGTGGACAGCATTACACAGCACGCTAGTCCCGGTGGACAGCATTACACAGCACGCTAGTCCCGGTGGACAGCATTACACAGCACGCTAGTCCCGGTGGACAGCATTACACATCACGCTAGTCCCGGTGGACAGCATTACACATCACGCTAGCCCCGGTGGACAGCATTACACAGCACGCTAGCCCCGGTGGACAGCATTACACAGCACGCTAGCCCCGGTGGACAGCATTACACAGCACGCTAGCCCCGGTGGACAGCATTACACAGCACGCTAGCCCCGGTGGACAGCATTACACAGCACGCTAGCCCCGGTGGACAGCCTTACACAGCACGCTAGCCCCGGTGGACAGCCTTACACAGCACGCTAGCCCCGGTGGACAGCCTTACACAGCACGCTAGCCCCGGTGGACAGCCTTACACAGCACGCTAGCCCCGGTGGACAGCCTTACACAGCACGCTAGCCCCGGTGGACAGCATTACACAGCACGCTAGCCCCGGTGGACAGCATTACACAGCACGCTAGCCCCGGTGGACAGCATTACACAGCACGCTAGCCCCAGTGGACAGCATTACACAGCACGCTACCCACGCGTGTAAGCTCTCAGTGCCGGGGAGGGAAGATGGGACATGTGCTGGAGGATGTGGTGGAGGGGTGCTACCCCAGTCTCAAATACTGCACGCGCCTACAACTTGTGTGTGAGGACGCGAAGATGGGACGTGCACAAGCATATGTGGGTTATGGCGGCCCCGCCCCCAAAAAACATCAACTGTGCATTAGGAGGGACCAGCGTTTGACTTGCTGGGGGACGAGCGGGATGTACAAGAGGGCCCGGTGTCTGTGTGTATATCTGGGGGCTTCCTTATTGTACCCTACGGCTCCTTTCCGATATGAATACCGGCTAGTGAACATCATTAAATCTCGCCAGCTCGACTGCGCAGTCTTTCGCAGGCAGAGACCTAAAAAAGCAGGTCGAACTGGTCTCAAATACATGGTAACAAAAGGGACCTTATGAATTTATTGTGAAGAGAATTAAATCTAGGACAGAGAAGAACAATATCAAACACATGCACACAGCAGTAAATCAGACATTTTCAATCAGGAGCCTTTTCAAAACAACTGCAGGGCTCGAAAATTCCACTTGACCGCTCGCATAGTCGAGCTAAATTTAACATGGTCAAGCTGTTTTTAGGTCCTACTCGGCCTTTCTGGCGAGTAGGAAAACAAACCAACTTTTGTCCTCGGTCTGTGAAAAGGGAACAAATGTGACAAGATAACAAGATTTAAAGGCATTTTTATTGCTCACAAAGTTAATGAGCAATAAAGATGCCTTTAAATCTTGTTATCTTGTCACATTAGCTCCGCTTTCAGAGACGGAGGTCAAGTAGGTTGCAGTTAGGTCGAGGACATTTTTTAAGGTACTAGTCCTGCAGGACTAGTACCATTTTTTGTTTTTTTTCGAGCCCTGAACTGATGAAATATGCCCAATACAAAATAAATAGTAGACATCTGTGGGGATTGGACATCTCAAGAAGGCGATCTGGTTCAATTCTGATTACGGACTATCATGATATACAGACGTCTTGACTGCTTTGCTAATACAGAGGCATCTCACTCTGCTGCTACCATGAGGGAAAGCGCCTGCGTCAGCCAAGCAATGCCTTATTTTACGATACCATCAGGGTCAGAGATCCAAAGCTGGCTATAGGGATATACTTTGCTTTAAATAAGTCTATCTGTATCTGAATTAGTTCATATCCTAAAACGACAAGAAAAATCATTTACACTAGAAATGGACCTCTTAAAACACCCTGTGTTTTTCTTTATCAATAGTTCCAAGACCAGAATCTAGTAAAATTCTCAGATAAGGAAAATTGTCCACCGACGAATCTGGCAAAAAAGCGATGAGAACAAACTCTAAAATCACGCCTTTGTCTGGCACTCCGGTCAGAATCTTAGGGAATTATCTGGACTACAGCTCCTGAAGTAAGAAAACTTGGAATCTTTCCCTACTTACACTCCAATCACACTCCAATCACAAAACATTCAGAGCTTAAAGCACGTAGCCTTATGGCTAGAGCGGTCGACCTCAAAGCTGGGGAACTCTGTTCGAGTCTCGGCAACGACACTCAACAACCTGTGATTCGGGGCAAACCACTTAATCTCCTGGTGCCTAACAAAAATGAATGTGTCCATATGTAACGAAGCTGGTGCTCATGTAAAGCGCTCTGATACCCGAAGTCTCAGGTCTAGTTAGAGCTATATAAAACTCTAAAAATGTTTATTTTAAAAGGCAGTGTGCCCTATTATGTGCCTAGCTGAGGATGCAGACAATTTTTGTGACAGGAAGCATCAATGAAGGAAGCCCATGAAATGCTGCACTTTTCCGTTCTGATGCTTCTACAGATGTAGGGCATAAAGATTTGCCTGATCCACAAGAGAGCTTGTGTATGGAGCATTCGCACACCATTCTTCAGAGATTAGCTCCCTTGCAGCAATTTACAGAGGCAACACAGCAGGTTGAGCAGTCTCTTGTATCAAAGTTTGCTTCATGAAAAGGGTGGCTTCAGCCAAATATGTCAAACACTTACTTGTTAAGAACAGAGCTACTCTTTTCCCAGCCTTATTCTTACCTCACTGCAGAAAGCACAGCTATAATCAACTTTCTACAGGCAGCAGAGACATACCTCACATGAATCAAAGAGGAGCCATCTCTCATCTACAACAGAAACATGGCCTGCCCCTTGCTTAAACGACTGACCCGTTTCAAGTGCAGATAGCAGTTACACTCTCTTGCCTATTAACATAAATCTATTCCTAGGAGCCCTGTGCAGAGTCTATGTACAGAGACTACTGAGGGACAGACAATGGAAGGGCGGGGACAGTAGGGACTCTCACACAATGACAAGAGGCTCAGGACTAACTGTAACAGAACAAGATAGATTTTTCCCAGACTAGAGAGGCATGATTCAGAATGTGAAATTCAATCAATTAAAACTACACCTGTAAAAGACACACCAAAAAAGAAAGGTAACAGCCACAAACACTGCATTACAACGGCTCTGAGGTGCAGACACTTAAAATGAAATAGAAAGTACAAGATACACAGCATGTGACAATACCTCTGCCACAGCAGGCATTTTAACTGGAGAGCTGCAAAGTCCCACAACCTGCTAGGTGGGAAAATTCTTTCATGCTGAGGTTAATGTAGAAGTTGGAAAAGCCATCTCTTTACATGGAACACTAGTTTAATTATTACTGTACAAGCTTCCTCAACCATGAATATCCTGAGTCCTACTGAATTGGGGGCTCCCAGCAGTTAATCCCACAGCTGCAAACCTCCGACTGTCTAGGATCACCCAGCAATTGACTAATGCAGTGATATGCAAAGCATGGGTAACATAACAGAAATAAAATGGAATAATATACAAGTCAGTCATAATATAATAATGAAAATATTGCACTAATAGACGTCATCAGCCTTTGGTGAACAATGCTTCAATCTATCCTCGCTCAATCTGAAAGGCATCTCTGAAAGCATATAGGACTTACAAATTCCTAAAAAATCCAAACAAAAAAACAGTATGCACTTATGTCACAACCTTCAACAACATGCCACCCAAACAATGACTGGATGCAGGCTTACAGGCATCTATTTATGCACATACCACTTGGGGGCGGTTGGTCCAACCTTCGGAGCGGAAATATGCAATCACACGAACACTCAGCATAAAGGGACTAGAATTAGCTCTCAAAAAAGAATAAACAAGCATTTGCAATGCAATAGGTCTCGCATTAGGAAATTTAGAGCTATTGGTATTGTAAATGGCAATATTTTTTATTTCTGTGTTGGTTTTTAAAATAGCTAAATTAATAGCTTTGACATTTACAATGCCAATAGTTATAACTTTCGCAATTGTGACACCTATAGCATTTGTAATGCAATATGTGTTGTATTTACGTGACTTTGATGTATTGCTATTACAAATAACAATGGCTTTTAAATAATTAATACTTAAATAAAAGTTATTGTAATTTATAATAGCAATAGCTTAAACTTTTGTAAATAACTTTTGTGAAGATTATGTTCAGTGTATTTTATTGTGACGAAAATCCAAGAACAGAAGTGAAATATTAACATCTTTCTGTGACATTTGTAATAAAGCTTGAAAAATTGAGAGAACATATTTGAACCAGTTGTTGTTGAATGGGCCATTATTTGTAGCTGTAAATATTGGCCTCCTGATACTTAACAAAGTTTGTAGATGCGCAACGGTTAAATTAAAAGTGACATGCTAGAACCAAACAGTATTACTTGAAATAGAAAAGGCGCTTCCTGAATGTGTGTACATGCTTGATCTATATGCCCTCATTGCCCCGGTATTGCAAAGTACCGTAATGAAATAACAGTAAATGAAATATCTATTTAGACTTCTATGTCTGATTTGTGAAACTGCGGGTGAGGGCAGATAAGTGCAGCATATGCGGCTTTACAAAGGAGTCAATAAAATAACATGACACGATGAAGCACGCGGCCTATTATAAATGTGAAATACGCTGTGGTACAAAATATCTAAACGTGCTTCGTGAGTGTGTCCATTATTGAGCACAGGGCCCATTGTAAGTCATAAATGCGCTGTCATTAAAAAAATTTAAAGGTTCCTGGAATGCGCTGTGTGAAAACAAAAGTTAAACGTACGGAAGGAGTAAACTTAAATAAATAACATACTATGATTAAACACGCGGCGTACTGCAAGTCTGTATTGCGCTGTGGTAAAAAAATAAAAAAAAATCACCGCCTAGCCTGTCAGCCTTCTCTTTGGGCTCAGAGACTCTGTCCAAGGGTGGCGTGAAGCCCCAGTCTGTGTTGGACTGTAGTGCAGGTTCGTCAGACGCAGAGGACCGTCCGGAACCAGAGCGCAGGGTCTGCGGGGAAGTTCGGAGTCTGGTCACGGCACCGGAGAGCCGCCTGACCGCAAGGGAGTGCCCCGCTCCTTCGTGGGAGAGATAGGGAGAGGGGAGGAGACCGCAGGGAGGAGCTAAGGGAGGGACGTGAAGTTAAGAGGGTGGGGCACAGCTGGAGCCGAGGACGGGGCAGCGGCGACTTCCTGCAGAGGAAAGTTAGCAGCTAGGACGGGAAACGACACCGAAGAGATAGAGGAGCACCGCGGCCCACGAGACAGAGAGCGGAGCATGGAGAGGCAGGTAGGGAAAGGACCTGGAGAGAGCCTTAGGCAGAGGGAGGACAGTAAACTACAGAAGGGGAGGCGAGAGACGCCGAGGGAAGGATGCAGGCGAGAGAGACGCTGAGGGAAGGGGACACGAGAGAGGCGGAGGGAAGGGGACACGAGAGAAGCGGAGGGAAATAAACGGGAAAGACACTAACGCGGCATGGATGCGAGGCACTGCAGCCAGTTTCACTTTCATTCATTGAAGAGCGCGCACCAGGCAGGGGATGTGCACGGCGCCGGCTGGGCGTGCGCGTGCACGCAGTGTAATCCAGCCGAAGAGAAGCTCGTGGCAGTTTCTTGTCCTTCATTCCCCCGAGTCAGCTAGCTATAAGTCTCCACCTGGACGCATCCTTTGGATGCGAATTCCAGGCTCGACCTAAAAATGAACCACCAGAATTTGTAGATTAGACCCATGCACACATGTCACAGACTTCCACACTAATATGAAGCCCTTTTTCGCCAAAAAGAGTAACAGGGGGTTATGTCTAGAAGAAATTAAGAATGACAACATCCAAAATAAGACACCCTTAAGAAAGGACATGGAGCAGTAATGAAAATTCGAAAACATCGCACTATAGCTGCTTAGGTCTGGGCCGGACCTATGCCAACCCTAAAATGAAGATGCATGGGCACGGGAAGGCAATAGGTCAGAACACCAGATTCACTAGGATCAATGTTGGAAAGGTTATTCAGTGATGGAGCAAGGATTCGCACGTAAAGCGACTTGCTTGTACTCATGAACCTCAAATAACCCTAATAGTATTAATCAACCTGTTTATTTTACTAATTTGCCCTTATTCTGACATTTTGGGTGTCCCAGAGACGCTTGCCTATGTGTTTACTAAACCTAATACGCTTGCTACCAAAATGGCTGCTGCTACGCGGGAATTTCTTCTGCGCATGCGTCGGTCATAACCTTGTGACGTGACGTACTCGTAGTTCTGGTGGGAAACCTTTTGCACTTGCGCATTAGAGCCTAAATGGCTGCTTTGTGTTCTCCCATGCCCGAAGCTTGCATCGCTGCTTTGGCTATGCTGTTTGTTTTGCATTAACCATTAAAGCTATAGTCATTATAAAATAATGGGAATAATATAGGGATTCCTGGTATACAGTGCATTCATTTATTCTGTGTTCTAAAACTGTTTCTATTTACTTTTCATGTATCTGTAATCCTTGGGTATGAGGGACGGGAATACTCCATTTTGAAAATCCTTTCTGCACATGACAGTCCACAGCCAGAGGATGAACTCTGTGTCATTGAACGCTAGCCAGATGGGAGCACCAGCCAAGATGTGCCTGGGAACTCACGCTTGACCCTACTAAGAAGAAGACAAAAAAAACTACAATGTATTTGTCAATAGACTGTCCATTGTTTCACACATTTCAATCGTCATGTGAACCTGAAGTTCGGAAGGCGTGCCCAGAAAATGTAAATTATGGGCTAGAGAAAGTCAAATCCTAGGTGGTGTGATGACCTGTCCTTTCAATTGTCCAATCGAAATTGGGGATCCTTACACTTGCAACATTTGGGGGGTGGAACACTGACCTGAAAACAGCATAACTAGCCTAGGTTAGTTAGAGAAATTGTCCGACTTGTCCGAATAGCTGACCTGTCACTGACCCTACGCACTCAATAGCTGAGGTGCTGCGGAGCACTCTGTCCGACTGATTCACAGACCCAATCGGGGTTTTGAGAACCTTAAGTGCTGGCGAAGCACTTTGCTGGGGAAATCGAGAACCCAATCGGGGTTTTGACTGATAGCTGCAGAGAGGGTGTAGCGCAGGCGTTGCGACTGAACTGGGGGTGCTGGTCTTACCTTGGTGATCCTGTCCTGATCCTAATCTGGTTTTCCTGTCCTGGGTATCCATTCTGCACCTGCTGGCGACTGCATTCCTAAGGGTTCCTACTGTCCTTAACTGACCCGTGGCCAGGGTTGGTTTCCACACCGTTCTAGGTAAACATAAATCTGTGAGGGAAATACACTTACGTTTTTTTTTTTGTCTTCTGAAACTGCTAAAGTCTTATTTGCACATTTGTTCCTTTTCTTACCCTCCCTGTGCTGACCAATAATAAAGTTTTACACTTTAGCTGTTTATTAGTATGTTCAATTTTCAACCCATCCTTTAAGCCAAATGGTGAAATACTGCTCGTGAAATATAGATGTTCCCTTTCTTTACCCTCCTTTAGCCAAATTAAAGTGGTTGCTCTGAATTATTAGCGTGTTCCATTCTTCTTACCTTCCCTATAAGCTTTTTTTATTACAAAATTTAGAAAAAAGCTCCTTTGCGTTATTTCTCCTTTCTAGAAATACGCACACTGTGATATTCTAGCATGTTCCTTATCTTTCCCGTCCTTTAGACACACCATACCAAGTCTATTCCTGAAAATTCATACTAGTATGTTCCCTGTTCTTACCTTCCCTTTAGACTTCTAAATGGTTGGCATAATCTATTTTCTACATGGTTATACGCTCTTCATGATTTTGGTTATCGATAGTTTGCTTACTGTAAATCTAATGCTTTCTGACTTTGACGAGAACTAGATAAAGGTTTTCAAAACTTCCTGAGTCTGTGGTTATTATAAAGAGTGCAAAATTATAGATGTTATTGTATTTTGGTGACTGCTTATCTTTTTCAGCTAGCTCCTTGATCCATTGTGATCATAGATACCTGTGACAAGGATTGGTAAGTCAGGTACATAGGAAATAGGTAGGAAAGAACTAGGGTTACTGGTAGTAACGTGTAGGTTACCCGATTAATAAATATGGTAAATTGAATTTATGGTCCCAAGTGTGCATATGGTAAAATTGTTGGTCGGGTGACCTGCGCGCTCTATCAGTAATTTTCTGGTAGCAGAGCTATGGTTAGGGACTAGTTAAAGGTAGGCAGGACTAGTTAAGATAGGTAATAAACTGCTGCTAAACTGTGAACATTTTATTGCTGCTAAAAGTATTGATCGAACAAATGAAAAAGTGTTTTAAATTGTTTGAAATGTTTTAAAGTTTTCTTTGATATGCTGTAATATTGATCTATGTACTAATAAAACTTGTTAGTGATTGTTATATGTTTGTCTGGAATCCCCGGGGGCAGAATAGCGAGTGGTAGAATAGAAGCCACGTCGCAGTGAGGTCAGTTGCTCGAGGAAAATTGGTGCAGGTTGGGCAGAACTGGAAGCACTAATTAGGGTTTCTGTAGAAGCATATGAATAAATGATAGCAAGGAGTTCGCTGGCAAAACTTCCATTGTGATATCACCGATTAAGGGTCACACGGAAGGAGTAGCGGGTTCGTCTTAGCTTGTTTGATAGCAAAGGGGTTCACTGGTGAAACTTTTGGTTTAGTATATATCCCTGACTGGATGAGTCGAAGGAGTAGCAGGTTCTCTAATGCTTGTGTGAGGAGTAGGCAGAAGGGACCTACTCGCAGTATATGAAAAGTAAACAGAAGATATTTACTTGCAGTGAAACAAATCCTTTTCTTTCTAGACACTCGAGTACAGTGGCGAATGATTTTTGCGTTTTAAAATAAACAGAGCACTTGCACTTTAAATAAAGAATTAGATTACGATACCTTGTGAAGGAGGGAGTCAGTTGCGGAGCT
Source organism: Lissotriton helveticus (assembly GCF_964261635.1). Taxonomy (NCBI): domain Eukaryota; kingdom Metazoa; phylum Chordata; class Amphibia; order Caudata; family Salamandridae; genus Lissotriton; species Lissotriton helveticus. The sequence goes on along the minus strand of NC_136061.1, from coordinate 735,660,949 downwards.
GCGCTGACGTCACTCAGTGCAGCGCTGGTATTGGTCGAGACAGCGGGCGTGTAGCTGAGATAGCATTGTAAAGGAGGGGTGAGCACAGAAGCGTGAGAACTCGTTTCACGAGGAACGCCGCGCACCAATTGGGTGAAATTATTTGAAACTGCACATTTGATTGGTTGCGGAAAAATAAAAAACGCATTTATATTGGAAGTGAGTTTGTAAACAAAAGAATTTTTGCGAAAATATATGTGGTATCCAAGTCATCCAGAGATTCGACCTGATCCAAGATATCAAGGTTTTGTGAGAGATCAGTGGAGAACAGCTAGAAATCGCATTATGTACTCAGGCAAGAGAAAAATGACATTTGTAGACAAAGTAAAGAATTACTTCAAGAAAGACAAGCCTATCAAAACTAGAGAAGGAGTTATAATTCCACCACCTAATACTCCCGCATCATTTAGGTTGTTTGACAGAGGCTACCACGCTTGTGTATAATTAGAAAATTGGGTGGAATATACTAAAGATGACGGAATTTAAGCATTTCCTTTAGGAGGTACATTTAATGACAGAATTCTGTTCAATCTGAGGACCCGAATGAATGATTTGCATCCCAGACCTAGACTGACGCAATATGAGGCCTTAGAAGAATGGGAAATAGAGGCTTTTGAGCGAGACAGACCCAGAATTGACAAAGGGTTAGCTAAATTTTATCCGAAGGTAAAGAAAGAAACCCGAGAAAAAAGAATGAAAGAATGGAGACAGAACATGATGGTAGAAGGACTGTACCCTGTATTAACAGTAGAAGAGCCCATGGGAGGGAAAAGGACAGAGAAAACAAAGCATTTAATGACCACTGGTGATTCAGACGATGAATATCTGGAGGTTTTGTTAATGAAAAATCCACCACCTTATAATGAGGAACCAAGATCCCCAAGTAAGAGAAATCCATTCCTGAAACCTAATTATGGCGAGGGTCCAAGTATGACAAATCCAAGTGCCCCAAGTGATGGCCCTCCCTTAATTCCGCAGATAGTACATGAAACTTCCATGGATAAGGTACTGCAGGATAGAGAACGAGAGGCTTTAATTAAACAAAGAACAGAACTAATTCAGAACATTTCCCAATTGAATACCAGTCCTGAAGCTTTGACAATCCCAATAACTATTGGACCAGTTGTTCCTTTGTACGGGGATAAGCAAAGTAGTCCAAAAACTCAAATCATCACCCCATCTGTAGTACAGCAGAGAAAAGAGCCCTTGATAGTAGATGATCAGGCAAGTGAATGCGAATCTGTGATTTCCTTGATGGATTTACTAATAAGGGAACCAGAAGGGAGTTCACAGAGAAAGAATACTCCTTTTACTTCGAAAGAAGTTCAAATTGAGTCATCTTCTGGTACTAGAAGTGCTACGGTAGTGACTCCTGAAGAAATCGACAGATGGACCAGAGAATTAGAGAAACCAAATCCTCAGCCAAAACCATTGGATATATATATAAACTGAGAATAGAATTAGAGGAACTGATGGCTGGGAATGTGGGTCTGGACAGACTGAACACCCTTAGTGAAGAGGAATTGTTATTTATTTGCAAAAGTATCACCCGTAATACCCGAGTGTTCCATGAGAAATTAATGGACACTGCGGCTAGTATGGGAATAGACATTAACAGATCTAAAGTGTTGCAAAAACCCTACAGAGCAGAATTCTCAGACAAAGATTTCGAAAACATGAATGTGTCAGGGAAAAAGGTGCAAATAAGAGAATTGCTAAACCTGTTACAGAAATGGGGAGATTTAGAAAAATGGAAAGCCAGGTGGGCCAAGAAAAAGGAAGACAGTAGATCAAAGCAAATGGCTTCTGAGTATGTCCTGAAAGAAGCAGAAAAAGTGGAAAAATTATATCCTATGAGAGAAGTGCCAGGTGGAGGATAGGTACATGTTCCATGGTCCCGACAGGATATTGTGTCCTTTACAAATGACTTCCCAAAATTACGAGAAAAACCTGTAGAATGGTACAGACAGGTCGAGAGATTTGTGAAAGTCCAAAAATGCCTCCTGAAAGATCTAGATGGTTTCTTTGACATTGTAGTTCCCGTAGATTTGTGGACAGAATGTAAAATTGCTGTTGATTGGCCTAGTGAAGAATTCCCGATGGACCCAAAGACAGGGGCTCCTTCATTGGATGTGATGAGGAAATACAATCAGGTAATGTTGTATCTGAAAGGAAAGGTGCCTGCAAAAGAAACTGATTGGACCCGAATTGATAGAACTACCCAGAATCGAGATGAGACTGTACACTCATATTATGAATGACTGTTACAGGTGTTCAAGACGTACAGTGGCTTAGATAACATTGAGATGAAGGACATGACCCACTTCATTTATCGATTTGTGTTAGGGTTAAGGCCTGAGATTTCACAGTGGATCAAAGACAATAAAATTTGCTGGCAAGCTAAACCAATCGATGAAGTCCTGAAATATGCTAAATATTGCAAGGATGAGCTGGCAGATAAATGTAAAGAACTGAAAGAAAAAGTCATGTGGGCACAGGTAAAGTTAGCAGAACACCAAGAACAGCAGCTGAATAAAATGACTAGTAATCAGAGTAAGGGCCCTGGAGGTTGGGGAAAGCCGAGAGTAAAAATGAGCAGAGAAGAGGCACAAAAGAAATTCCCCTGTCATGGGTGCGGAAAGATAGGTCACTGGAGAGACGAGTGTAAGGCTGTGCAGAATGGTAATGTGCAAATTAATGATTTAAATCCATAGACGCAGAATGAGACTCCACGGAAGACCCAGCAGCAGGTAAAACAGAATCAGTTGCCTCGTGCACCTAGGCCAAATTATAGGAGCAAAGCACAACAGAGTGAAGACACTGACGCTTGGGAAGGAAGGGAGGTTAGAAATGCAGCAACTTCGCAATTTTTGTTAAATGACACATTTCTCTGTGACGATACTTACTGACGGTGCCTGAGGGGGGAGGACGAGGAGTGCGTGCTTGGCGCCTCCTTGCCGGTGGACCAGTCAGGGCCATACATCGAAGGAAAGGTTGAAGGAAATGACGTCACCTTTCTGTTGGACACTGGTGCTACCCGTTCTACTGTGAGAACAGCAGACGTTCCAAACCTACCCCTCTCGGGAGAAGCGATCCAAGTAGTGGGCGTTTCTAATCAGCTAATTAGTACCCCAATCACAGAACCTATGGAAATTAAAATTGGGAATTTTAAAGAAATGCATAGATTTGTTGTTTGTGATTCCAGTCCTGTAAACTTATTAGGACGAGATTTGCTGTGCAAAATGAACTGCACTATGTTTTGCACTCCAAGTGGCGCCGAAATTCAGACCCCAGATGAAGATGGAATATACAAATTAATGTTAGCAAGACCCGACTCAGAAATTAAAAGACTGACAATACAAGACTTACCTGAAGAACTCCAAGAAACAGTGAAACCAGAGGTATGGGATTTTACTGGAAAAGATGTAGGATTAATGGCAAATGTAGACCCTATTAAAATAGCCATAAAAGAAGATGCAATCTACCCAAATTCTAAACAGTATAAAATGAATGCAGAAGTGAAAGCAGGAGTTGCTATTGAAATCAAACGATTGCTGGAAGCAGGCATATTGCAAGAAGTACTGAGCCGTCCTTGTAACTCACCGATAATTGGCATAAAGAAGCCTAGTGGTAAATACAGGGTAGTACAGGACCTGCGCAAGGTTAATAAAATTGTGGTTCCTTGCTGTCCTGTCGTGCCAAACCCTGCAGTGATTCTATACCAAATACCATGGAATGCTGGATGGTTTACCATCATTGACTTGTGTCATGCATTCTTTTCAATCCCATTACATCCAGACAGCAAATTTATTTTCTCATTTGAATTAGACAGCCATGTGTACGTCTGGAATCGTGTTTCTCAGGGGTACACAGAAAGCCCTTCGATCTTTAATCAGATTTTGAAAAAATGCCTTGAAACTCTGGTATTGCCCGGAAAAATCAGTCCTGGTGCAATATATAGATGACCTCTTGGTGGCATCCAAGAGCAGGAAAGACTGTTGTCTACACCATTGCCTTACTGAACCATTTAGGTGAAGGTTGACAAAGTATCACCGGACAAACTACAGTTTTGTACCTCTTCAGTAAAATATCTGGGGCACCAGATAGAGAGAGATATCAGGAAAGTTACCACAGAAAGAATCAGAATAATTCGAAACATGGAATTGCCAAACACCCAGAAAGAAATCAGAATGTTTCTGGGAGTTGTAGGATACTGTAGGCAGTGGATTGTGGGATGTGCAGTCCTTGCAAGACCATTGATAAAGATGACAAAGAAAGGAGCAAAAGATCCAGTGGAATGGGATGATGAAAGCATGACTGCTTTTGTAAAATTGCGAGAATGTCAGTGTACAGCTCCTGCATTAGGAATGCCTGACTATTCAAAAGATTTTGCACTTTTCTGTGACACACGAGATAATTGTGCACTTTCAGTCCTGACCCAAATTCATGGTTTGACTCGACGTCCAGTGGCATATTTTTCTTCCACATTGGACCCAGTAGCAGCTGGATTACCTGGATGTTTGAAAGCTGTAGCTGCAACATGCACGAGTCTTGAACAAAGTGAGTCCATTGTGATGGGACATCCAGTAACTGTATATGTTCCACATTCTGTTGTGATTTTGCTGACAAGAACTAAAACTCAGTATCTCACCCCAAGTCGGCTGACTAAGTATCCTTGTAGGTGCAGGAAATGTGACCATTGCTAGGAGTAATATTCTGAATCCAGCTACCGTACTGCCTAATTCATTTGCAACAGAAGTGATGGAGGAAACTGAACATGACTGCATTGATTTGACCGAGTTTAGTACAAAACCACGCCCAGACATAAAAGAAGACCCTTTAATTAATGAAGATTATGAGCTGTTTGTAGATGGCTCATGCATGAGACACGAGGAGGGAGGCCCAAGTGCTGCCTACTCAGTGTGTATATTGGGAGGTCCAGTGGAAGCATCCTATTTACATGGAGTTAAGTCTGCACAAGTAGCTAAATTGGTTGCATTGACAAAAGCTTGTAAATTTTGGAAAAACGCGAAGATAACCATATACACTGATAGCCAGTATGGTTATGGGGTTGTGCACGACTTTGGCCAATTGTGGATGCAAAGGGAGTTCCTGACTTCTTCAGGCACCCCTAATCAGAAATGGAAATTATGTGCAGGATTTACTGGAAGCAATCCAGTTACCAAAAGAATTGGCTGTGGTCAAGTGTGCTGCTCACAAATCTGGCGATGACAAAGTTACAGCAGGTAATCGATATGCTGACCAATTAGCCCAACATTGTGCAAGATACCGAACAGCAATCAATTTAAAGGTTGGGGGGAAACGGAAACAGCTGCCAACTTTTGATGCTAGAGGGAGTGAATACATGGGAGGAAGTGAGAGACTTACAGGACACAGCAGAGCCACAGGAAAAACAAAGGTGGAGAAACTTTGGTTGTCAGAGGAGGGTGGAAGATGGCGTCATTGTTTACATGGATGGTATGCCTGTGTTGCCAGACTGTCTGCTTGCTCCTATGGCTAGGTTGATACATGGAGACACACACTTGGGAAGAGACGCGATGATTCGCATGTTCCGCCAGACATGGTTCAATTCGAAAATCAGAAACATAGCAGAGGCACTCTGCCAGGGGTGTCTGGTTTGTCAGCAATTTAACCCCAGAAAGAAAACTGTGGTATTACCAGGAACAATTGGAAAGGCAGAGGGCCCCTTTATTCGACTACAACTAGACTTTATTCAGTTACCCCCTTGTCGAGAAATGAAGAACCTACTTGTCATTGTCTGCCTATTTTCAAAGTGGGTGGAAGCTTACCCTGCACGTAGAAATGACAGCATTACAGTAGCAAAATTATTACTTAGGGAACGTATACCTCGTTACGGGTTCCCAGTCACGATTGACTCTCACAGAGGAAGTCATTTCCAAAATGAAATAATAAAACAGATTTGTGAAGCATTCAAAATTACGCAAAAACTGCACTGTGCATATCGCCCAGAGGCTTCTGGAGTAGTAGAACAACTGAATGGCACAATTAAAGCAAGATTAGGAAAAATGTGTGAATACACTCAATTGGAATGGCCTGATGCTTTGCCACATGTGTTGATGGGACTCAGAAGTATTCCAGACCGGAACACGGGCTTGAGCCCACATGAGATACTAATGGGAAGAGCAATGCGGCAAGCATGGGTGCCAGGATACAAACTGATAAGCATACCTGATGATTTGGTGCTAGAATACTGTAAAGAACTGGCTGACCAAGTGCGTTCTCTCTCTCACCAGGTTGGGGGAGACGCCGTCGCCAGGCCGACGACTCCAGCACATGACCTGAATCCAGGTGACTGGGTCGTAATAAAGAAACACACTCGGAAGAGTTGCCTTGCACCAAGGTGGGGAAAGCCACGACAGGTGATCCTAGTAACCACCACAGCTGTGAAGTGTGCAGGAGTACCTCGCTGGATCCATGCCAGCCATACGAAGAGAGTGACTGAACCTGAAGAAACTGAGGCTGAAGGTTGTGCAGCTGAGGGGTCCCAAGATTTTGGTCCTGAAGTAGCTGAAGAGGAACAACCGAGCTCCAGTCAAGATGATTGGATTCCAATAGTCGACCTGACTATAGATCCTGTGAGAACCAGAAGACAAATCTATTTAGATAGACAGTGGGATAGTGAGGACGAGACAGGTATAGAAGAAGGTACTCAGATCATCGAAATCCAAATCAAATCTGATTCTGAGGAGGACCAGATAGGGAAAGAACAGGTAATTGACACTCCACCAAGAACTCCTGAGCTAGGAGAGGGACAGATAGAAATTAGGGCGGAAGTTCAAGCGGAAGAAAATCAAGAGTTCGAAGAGTTTGAACAGGACCGGATAGAACTAGACAATTGTGTTCAGGAAGAAGAAAACGATACAGAACAGAGCCAAATCCAGCATACACCTGAACAAGGCCAGTTTAGGGACCAGGCAGAAGAAACTGATGAAAGACCTGGACCTAGTCAGTTAGGGAGAAATACTGAGCACGAACTTGAAACAACTGTGCCACAACTGAACGAAAACAAAAGAGTGTTTGAAGAAAGTCAAGAGACAGTGCCAGTTAAAAAACTCAGAAAAGGTGATTCAGTACCTAGATTTGTGAAAAGACTGAGATTGCGACTAAAGACAATAAACGAAGAACCTGAACAGATAAATGAAGTATCAAGTCAAACTGACACAGCTGTGATGAAAGAGAAGGAGTGCTCGTATAAAGAAACTGAACAACAAGTACCAGAGTCCTGAGTGGACTTACTTTGTATTGGAAGAATTTGAAAATTTGGAAATAAGTGACAAAAATGATGAAGAATTTATTATCGACCAGGCTGAAGAAGAGGCGGAACCAACCTGAAAGTTGCTCGAGTAAGCAAACTGTTACAAAGAGGGGTGAAGCTTCTCTTGAGTCAAAATGTCTGATTCTTCTGTGAATGGGAGACCGAGACGAAGTTGTTTAAAAACATGCTGCCAAGTATGTCTATGTAGTGTAGCAATAGTACTGATACTTTGCATAGGACTAACAATAGCTATTCCTTCTATGATGAGTAAAGACCCGAACCTGTACCCAAATCACTTACCCGAGGACACTGTAGAATCACACACTAGAAATACACCACAAAGAGTAGATGCACCAGAAAAACCACTTAGTCTTAAGCAAACAAAATTAGATTTAGAAGCACCAGATGAGGAAGGATTACATTACACTAAGATCAAGCACACAACTCATTTAAATGTTTTCGAAAACCTGTTAGTACATTATGTAGAAGCTATGGAAATAGACGACTGTTATGTTTATATGAAGCTGCCTACTTCAGTTGCTGAAGGTGTAACGTATCACCACTTGCCCTTAACCTATGGAATTTCCTGTAGTATACTAACTAGTTTATTTTATAGAAGAGGACCCTTACAGTATTATTACTCAAACTCTGATGTGACATTTTCTGAACTTCCTGTGCGAAGAAACCTGAACCCTGTACATACAACTAGAGATGTAGCAAAATAAATGAGTGATTCTTTTCTAACTGTAGGTAAAATAAACATAGATGACACACTCAAAGATAACTTGACCTGTTCATTACACGAACAAGAGAAAATGTTCCTGAACATGGTAGAGAAAAGAGAAAGTTTCCAAAAGAAAGCAAAAGACAAAAATCTGAAAATTCCTAAATGGGCTGAAAGCATAGAGAGCACCTCAAATGGTGGGGCTAATGCTGCTATGTTGCTGGATTTCAAAAAGAAAGGGAAACTTTGTCTTCAAAGAGAAAGAACTAGTTATTATAACGATATATTCATTGGTTCCAGTGAATGCGAACACAACTACAAGGTAATTGGGGGTTGGGGTTTCAAAGATGGGTCAGAGCATGTTTTTCCTGTAATGTATTATATATGTGGGAACAAGGCTTATTTCAAATTGCCCGACCATTGGTACGGAAGCGGTTATTTTGGTATTGTCTTCCCAAAGATATACGATGTGGGGAAAATCACTGGAAGCACTGAAAGAACTAATGAATTAGTACGTAGTAAAAGAGAAAGTGTTAGTGAAATAGTAGGTGATATATTTAGTGCATTGATACCTGCAGTGGGAGTGACTCTGAATACACCCAGAATTTGCAAATTGTCAACAGTAGTAGATCGGTTATCAACTGACACTGCTGGAGGTTTCCTCATGGTCAACACCGAAATGGTTGCGATCAGATCAATGGTTTTACAAAACAGACTTGCTCTTGATACGTTATTGGCAAAAGAGGGCGGAGTCTGCAGAATGTTGAAAGCGCAACATTGTTGCACTTACATACCTGACAAAAGTGTGGAAATCAAAGGGTATGTAAGGAACATTATTAATTTGGAAAAAGAGCTTAAACCACTGGAGGTTGACAGTGCCTGGAAGAGACTAACTGATGGTCTCTCTGCTGTAGGTCATTGGTTTTCTAACCTAGGCAAAAGTCTTTTGAGTAAAGTACTGATGCCAATTGCGGGAATAGGGTTAGTAATGGTCATAATAATAATTTACTGTAAATGTCAAAAACACCAAAAGAAGTATACTGTGAACAAGAGAGGAGTGAAAAGAAATGTTGAAGAACTTGAATTAGAAGAATTAAATAATCAGATTTATAAAAGGGTGAAAAATTCTCACCCTAATAAAGAGACTGAGAAAAAGCTAAACAGAATGTTTGAAGAGATTGAACTGGGTGACATGTGAAAAGTTGGCATCTGGTTTCATTAATTTGTGATGATATAGAATATCATCAAAGAGGGGATTAATGGAGCAAGGATTCGCACGTAAAGCGACTTGCTTGTACTCATGAACCTCAAATAACCCTTATAGTATTAATCAACCTGTTTATTTTACTAATTTGCCCTTTTTCTGAAATGTTGGGTGTCCCAGAGATGCTTGCCTATGTGTTTACTAAACCTAATACTCTTGCTACCAAAATGGCTGCTGCTACGCGGGAATTTCTTCTGCGCATGCGTCGGTCATAACCATGTGATGTGACGTACTCGCAGTTCTGGTAGGAAACCTTTTGCACTTGCGCATTAGAGCCAAAATGGCTGCTTTGTGTTCTCACATGCCCGCCGCTTGCATCGCTGCTTTGGCTATGCTGTTTGTTTTGCATTAACCATTAAAGCTATAGTCATTATAAAATAATGGGAATAATATAGGGATTCCTGGTATACAGTGCATTCATTTATTCTGTGTTCTAAAACTGTTTCTATTTACTTTTCATGTATCTGTAATCCTTGGGTATGAGGGACGGGAATACTCCATTTTGAAAATCCTTTCTGCGCATGACAGTCCACAGCCAGAGGATGAACTCTGTGTCATTGAACGCTAGCCAGATGGGAGCACCAGCCAAGATGTGCCTGGGAACTCACGCTTGACCCTACTAAGAAGACAAAAAAATCTACAATGTATTTGTCAATAGACTGTCCATTGTTTCACACATTTAAATCGTCATGTGAACCTGAAGTTCGGAAGGCATGCCCAGAAAATGTAAATTATGGGCTAGAGAAAGTCAAATCCTAGGTGGTGTGATGACCTGTCCTTTCAATTGTCCAATCGAAATTGGGGATCCTTACACTTGCAACATTTGGGGGGTGGAACACTGACCTGAAAACAGTATAACTAGCCTAGGTTAGTTAGAGAAATTGTCCGAATAGCTGACCTGTCACTGACCCTACGCACTCAATAGCTGATTGAAACAGGAGGTGCTGCGGAGCACTCTGTCCGACTGATTCACAGACCCAATCGGGGTTTTGAGAACATTAAGTGCTGGCGAAGCACTTTGCTGGGGAAATCGAGAACCCAATCGGGGTTTTGACTGATAGCTGCAGAGAGGGTGTAGCGCAGGCGTTGCGACTGAACTGCGGGTGCTGGTCTTACCTTGGTGATCCTGTCCTGATCCTAATCTGGTTTTCCTGTCCTGGGTTTCCATTCTGCACCTGCTGGCCTACTGGCGACTGAATTCCTTGGGGTTCCTACTGTCCTTAACTGACCCGTGGCCAGGGTTTGTCTACACACCGTTCTAGGTAAATATAAATCTGTGAGGGAAATACACTTACGTCTTTTTTTGTTGTCTTCTGAAACTGCTAAAGTCTTATTTGCTCCTTTTCTTACCCTCCCTGTGCTGACCAATAATAAAGTTTTAAACTTTAGCGGTTTATTAGGATATTCCATTTTCAACCCATCCTTTTTTTTTTTTTTTTTTTTTTTTTTTTATTTTCTCCCATTTTTTCCGTAGATTACATTACAGTATATACAGTACAGAGTTTTCTTACAATTATACAGTCATATATATTATCATACAATCAAAGCCATGAACGACAAATGAAATCTAAAGAAATACAACAAAATAATTCATAACCTAAAGTATTCCTGAAAAAATAAGAAGAAAAAAAAAAACCCAATTCATGTCTTGCTATTCTTCCACTCTTCTATAGGACGCCATATCTTCCTCCCCAATATTCTTGCCCTTTTGCCTTTCCTATCATAAATGGCTTTCTCCAAATTATATATATGCAGTAACCTTGCCAGCCAGATACAAAATGTTGGTGCAGATTTATCTTTCCAGGCTTTTGCAATAATCAATCTGTAAACTGCTGTGGCTAAAAATACAAATTCGGGATAGTTGTTGTTATCGCCTATGCTAATTCCTAATATTATCAGCTCGTCTGTGAGTTTCACCTTTGTTCTTAAAGATTTCTCCAAGAACTCCTCTATTGCAATTTTTAGTGTGCATAACTGAGGGCACTGACAGAACATGTGCATAATATTAGCATTTGATGAGTCACAGCGTGGACAAGTTATACCAGTGTTGCCCCCCCATTGTGCTATTCTGGCTGGTGTGTGATATAGCGAGAAAATAGTCTTATAATGTTGTGTTTGCAGTGTAGCAGAACATAGTATGGATCTTCCAAAGTCTAAGGAGACTTGCAAAGCTTCCGGGTGAGCCCCAACTTGCTCAATCCATTTCTTACTAAATTTCTCCCTATCATCGGTTTTATACTCCTGTAATTCTATATACAATTGTCTGATTGAACACCTTAGCCCGCTCCCTAAACATTCCATAATCCTACAACTTAACATACCAGCTGGCCCCCCCTGTTTTAGATGAAAGTAACTTCTTATTTGTAGGTATTTGAAGAAATTATTTCCGGGTATTTCAAATCTATGTTGGATATCTTGGAATAACAAAAAGCCCCCTTCCCCATCCATCAAATCGCCTATTTTCTTAACCCCTTTGTCATTCCAGGTTTTCATTGTGTTATCCCAAAATATTTCTGTTGGTAAATCATCATTTAGGTATAGCCTCAGATATCTGTTAAATCTACCTAGCCCTACTCTCTTCATAATAACCCTCCAAATTTTATATACTGCCTCCAAGGTTTTGAATCTAGTATGTTTGAAATATGTAAACTCTACTGTATTAACCAGGGCATTCTCAGCCCTTTCTCCTAATAATGCTTTATAAGTATTCTCTAAACCTATCCCTTCCTCGTGTAGAGAACCACCACCTAGTATCGCTTTAGAGTACTGCAATACTGCAGCCCAATAATAAAATCTGAAATCTGGTGCCCCCCAACCTCCCTTTTCCCGTGGTAGTGTCAGAAATCTGTATGCTCTTCGTGTCTTACCTTGTGCCCATATTAACCTGTTCAGTGTTGCTTCTATTTTATTAAACCATATCCCATCAAACAGTAAAGGAATCGCCCTAAAGAAATATAGAAATTTGGGAAATGTAACCATTTTGATAAAGTTAATACGCCCCATTAAAGTCAGGTGTAAATTATTGACCCTCTCCAAATTTCTCCTAACTTTCCCTAATAATGGCCCCATGTTTATTTCCACCAGCTTCCCTAAATCGGCCGTCACCTTAACTCCCAAGTATGTTGCTTCGTGAACTACTCTAATATCGCTAAAGGTGGAATACTTATTCTGCACTATCTGTGTTTTCCCACTATTTATTAAGTATCCTGAGAATATACCAAATTTCCTTGCCTCGTCTTCAATTTCGATCAGTGCTTGTGCTGGCTCTGGAGTGACAATCGCTACATCATCTGCATAGGCAAGTAATTTGTAATCTTTCCCATGCAGTGTGACAGGTTTAATCCTACAATTCGCTGTTAACCTTCTCAGATAGGGGTCCAAATAGATGGCAAACAGTAACGGTGAAGCTGGGCACCCCTGTCTTGTCCCCCTCCCAATCTGCACCGCTTTTGAAAAGGATTTGTTTATTCTTATCCTAGCTGTAGGTTGTCTGTATAAAGCCTGGATTGTTGTCATAAATCCCTTACCTATTCCTGCCCACTCCATCGCTTTCCAAAGGTAGGCCCAGGAGACCCTGTCAAAGGCCTTCTCGGCATCTAAAAAGATTGCTGCAACTGGGTCTCCCAAGGCCTCTGCTGCATCCAGGACAGTGATCAATTGTCTGGTATGTTGGGTAGTCCCTTTACCAGGTATGAACCCATGTTGTTCCGGGGACACCCCTTCCTCAATGATCTTACTCAGTCTATTAGCGAGGGCTTTAGCGTATATCTTCACATCGGCATTGAGTAGAGTGATCGGTCTATATGACCCTGGTTCTGTTGGTGGTTTGTCCTTTTTTAATATCACAATGATGTCTGCACCCGACCATGACTTTGGAACAATCCTGCCACCCTGTGCCAGACAACATATCGTCCACAAATCTATGCCAATGACGTCCCAAAAATTTTTATAAAACTCAGCGGGTATCTGATCCTGTCCTGCTGCTTTACCTACTGGAAGGTCAGAGACAGCATCCCCGATCTCCTGAAGAGTTAACACCTCGTCTAATTTGTCTCTCTGCTCTATACTAAATTCTGTCTGTGATCTAGGAGTTAAAAAGGCCATGCTTTCTTCCTCGAACTCAGACTCGCTCATATTTTCATCTCTCTCGTATAATACCTCATAGTACCTCCTAAATACTTCCTGTACCTCCTCAACCTTGTTCACTATTGCCCCAGTGTTATCCCTGACCTCTTTTATTTCCCCTGCTGCCATCGTCTGTCTTGTTCTTATTGCCAGGAGGTGCCCAACTCTTTCATTGAATTCATAGCACAGCTCTTTTTTTGCTAAGTAATTCCTAACTAGCTTCTGCGCTAGTGAGACCCCTGTTTCTGCTTTTTGATTTTCTAATTCAAGTAATATCGATTCAAACGGTTCCCTCTTACTAATTGCCTCTACTAAAGCCTCTTCTATTGTTGCTAGAGTTCTAATCTCTTCTTCTGTTTTCTCCTTCTCCCTTCTATTTCTAGCAATTGTGTAGCTTAGTGTCTCCCCCCTTATACCTGCCTTGAAGCTATCCCATACTACATCTGCCGATGTAGAGTATCTATTAATGTCCCAGAAATTCCTTATCCATACTTTCATACTTATGATGTACTCCTCCTCCTTTAATAGCCCTCTTTCAAACGTCCAGGTAGAGTTTAACCTCTCTTTAACTTGAGCGGTTCTTATACTTAAAACCAGGGGGTTGTGATCCGACACAATCCTAGGGAGACGAACTATACTGGAGATACCAACAAGAGAGCTAGATATAAGAAAATAATCCAATCTAGCTATCGACTTATGTGGTGCAGAATAAAATGTGCTACCTGAACCCGTAGGGTTTTTTTCCGCCCACATATCACTTAGTGCATTGTGTCTAGCAAGATTTTGAATTGATCTGTATACCTTTTTCTTCCTTCCCATGTAGCTCTCCCCCTGCTTCTCAAACAAACCATTTAACCCATTGATGTTAAAATCTCCGCAGCATATCAGAGGCTCTGGCCATATTGCTAGTTCTCTATCAACAAATTCAAAAACATCCGGATCATCATCATTTGAACCGTACACAGAGATAATTGTAAATCGAGATGCATTTGTTTCCAATTCAATCATCACCCACCTCCCTTCGCTATCCTCCTTTTTCCTTTTGACTATAGTGCAGCCTTTCCTTGCCAGGACTGCAACCCCCCTACACCTTTCTATCTGGCCTGTATAAGCTAAAACATCATACCCCATTTGCTCCAACAAGTAAATCTCATTAACGGCTATGTGTGTTTCTCGCAAACAGACAATGTCAATTTTCCAGAATCGCAGTAGAGCTCCCAATTTTTGTCTTTTTTCTCTGTTATTTAAACCACATATATTCAACGTAATTATCTTAGTTTCCATCTAACATGTTTTTTGTTCCCCTCCCCCTTCCTTTTTCCCATCTTTCCGCTCCCATTACTTCCATTTTTCCATCTTGACAACATAGTGACTTATCAAGCTGTACTGTATTTTTATTCCAACCATAAAACGTGCCCCCCCCCCACCCTCCCCTTCTGTACCCCCCCTCCCCTGCAGCTCCCCCCCCCCTATGACAGGCAAATAGGTCAGAGCTGACCTATGCGTGACCACTGTGCGTTGTAGCGTCGCCCCCCTCTCTTCCCCTACCCCAAC
The DNA here is from genome assembly GCF_964261635.1 of Lissotriton helveticus. Classification (NCBI taxonomy): domain Eukaryota; kingdom Metazoa; phylum Chordata; class Amphibia; order Caudata; family Salamandridae; genus Lissotriton; species Lissotriton helveticus. The sequence goes on along the minus strand of NC_136061.1, from coordinate 735,645,946 downwards.
AGCAAAAAAAAAAAAAAAAAAAAATCCAATCCCAAAACAACTCTTATTCCCACTAATCTTTGTACTGGTTGCAAATTTTTTTTTTTTTTTTTTTTTTTTTTTTTTATTCTTTTCCCTCCTTTTTTTTGGGCATTACTGTTTTCTCCCCAGTTTCCTTTCCTCTACTTTTCTTTTCTTTTTTAACTTTTTACTCCACTGCCCCACCCCATTCTCATGTATCTGCTTAATAATACTATCTCCTAGCTCCACCTTTACCCTTCATCTCTTTCAATTCTTCTAGATATTCTCCAGCCTTGATCTCTGAAAAGAACATTCTGACTCTCCCCCCAACAATGACTTTTAGTTTTGCCGGAAACATCAAATAGGCTTCAGCGCCTTGACTCTGAAATGCAGCAATCATTTGCCTCAGTCTCCACCTCCTTTCCACTGTAACGTGGCAAAAATCCGGTCTTGCAAAAAATGTAGTTCCATCCACCGACTTTTTAGAGTCAGGTCTGGCTTTATCCATCAGCTCTTGTCTCGCCAGAAAGTTCCCGAAGAACACTAACATCGCTCTTGGAAGTGAGCCATCCCCTCTTTTTTTCCCCTTTGTCGTGAGCGGAAACCTGTGTGCTCTTTGCACCTCTTGTTCCCATTTCCATGGGGTCTCCGGGAAGGCCCCCTTTAGCAACTTTATCACAAAGCCTCTGGGGTCTTGCCCTTCTGTCCCTTCTTCTATTCCAAGCAGGCGAGCGTTATTTCGCCTCTGGCGATTCTCCAAATCCTCAACCTTCCATTGCAGATCCCCCATCGCCTTTGAATGCTCTTCTCTATTAGTCTGCCAGTCCGTCACTTCCTCCTCAATCCTGCCAGTCCTTTCTTCCACTTCGATAACTCTTTCGCTCACTTCCTCATATTTTTTATTTATTCTCCTAATGGAGGCTTGAATTTTCTTCGTATCATGCCTGGCTCTTCTACTCTCTGCTCTGGCTTCCATTTGGATTTGTTTTAGCGTTGTAAATATTAAGTCTAGTTTCCCAGCCTCATTCTGGGGGTCTTGCCCATCCTCTTTGTAAAGGTTTGAAGTAGCGGAGTAATCCCAAATCAATTTTTTTTGAGAGCTCTTGTGCAGTATTGTGGGAGAGCCAGTTCTCCTGCTAGTCAGCCTGCGTTTTTTCTGTGTGTCTTTCTCTTTGGAGCCCCCTGTATCTTCAGTGCTGGAGAGTGAGTCTCCCGTTTCTCTCTCCTCTTCACTGCTGGTGATAGTGGAGTCTGACTCTTCAGGGACAGAGAAGAATTCTCCCTCCGCTCCCTCTGCACTCTCTGTGCCCTCTGTATATCCCATACCCAGCTGCTCCTTCCGTCCTTGCAATAATCCTGCCTCCACCTCTTGAAGCGCTTCTAATAAAGGGTCTGTCTTTAAAGATTTAGTTGCAGACGCCTCTTCTATCGCTCTCACCTCTTTTTCCGTGATCGCCCGCCCAGCCTCCTCTCCGACGGTAACTGATTCAGTGGCATCTTGCTCCGCGGTAAGCGTGAGCTCTGCCCACTCCGCACACGTCGGTTGCCTAGCAACGCCTTTGCTTGCGTCCACGAGGACGCTACCTCCAGGCCCGCCTGCCAGAGATTTCTCCGTGTCCCAGGTTGCCTCTGCATCCTCCGTTGGGGCTGGCGGGGGTGCCTTGCTGTTGAAGATCTCGATTACTGAGGGCTGGCGGAAGGTGAGGTCGCCCTTCTTTCTCTCCGTGGTAAGTTCTCCCGCTTGGCCGGGCTGCGCGCTGTGACTGCCGCTGCTGCTGCCGCTGCGCGTGTCATCATTTGGGTTCAGTGCCTTGCCTCTAACTTTCTCGGCAGCCTTCTCGATTTTGCGCTGCTGCGCCTTGGTCACCGTCGAGATCGTGGGTGTAGAGCGTTTGCTGGGTGGGGGCATCTTGGTTTTCGGGATTGTACCAGTCCTTCCCGGATCCTTCTGGCCTATCTCTTTTGCCGATCCGATGCTTGAAACCACTGCCTGTTTGTCTTTCGCCCGGTTTGCCATTTTAGGAGAGCAAGCCTTTCGGAACTCCCCAAAGAGCGATTTCAGTTGCAGTAAACTTTTTTTAAAGTAGTGAAAGACACCGCTATTCCCTTCCCGCCTCTGCCGGCATAGCCACCACTGCATACTTCATTAGCAGCCGATCAGGAACCTGTTACCTCCATGGGTCAGAGAGGGGTCTAGATGCGACTTGCACCTACAGCGCAACGGCGGCCATCTTGCCGTCTTCAACCCATCCTTTAAGCGAAATGGTGAAATACTGCTCGTGAAATATAGATGTTCCCTTTCTTTACCCTCCTTTAGCCAAATTAAAGTGGTTGCTCTGAATTATTAGCATGTTCCATTCTTCTTACCTTCCCTATAAGCTTTTTTTATTACAAAATTTCATCATTAGAATCAAGCTCCTTTGTGTTATTTCTCCTTTCTAGAAATACTCACACTGTGATATTCTAGCATGTTCCTTATCTTTCCCGTTCTTTAGACACACCATACCAAGTCTATTCCTGAAAATTTCATACTAGTATATTCCCTGTTCTTACCTTCCCTTTAGACTTCTAAATGGTTGGTATAAACTATTTTCTACATGGTTATACGCTCTTCATGATTTTGGTTATCGATAGTTTGCTTACTGTAAATCTAATGATTTCTGACTGACGAGAACTAGATAAAGGTTTTCAAAACTTCCCGAGTCTGTGGTTATTATAAAGAGTGCAAATATTATAGATGTTATTGTATTTTGGTGACTGCGTATCTTTTTCAGCTAGCTCCCTGATCCATTGTGATCATAGATACCTGTGACAAGGATTGGTAAGTCAGGTACATAGGAAATAGGTAGGAACGAACTAGGGTTACTGGTAGTAACGTGTAGGTTACCCGATTAATAAATATGGTAAATTGAATTTATGGGCCAAGTGTGCATATGGTAAAATTGTTGGTCGGGTGACCTACGCGCTCTATCACGATCTTGGAAGGCATTTGAACTTTGAGGGGCAATGCTAAACTAATTGGAGGTCAGAAAATAGGTAGATCACATCAAGAATCAAAAGGGTCAATCAGTGAAACTCTTAACATTTTTGTAGCTGGTCATGTTGAATCAATTTAAATGGCACAACCCAAACTTTAATTTTCTTTTTTACAATTATCCTGTGACACAGCCATATACCTCAAAATTTTCGCTTTTGAGACCCATTTCTTTCTAGTGCAGCAGGTTAAAATTGTTTTAAAGCATTTCTTAAAACTCACACACAGATTACTTGTAAATCTGAGCTGTTTTTACTCTCACCTCCAACTTCAAGGCTAGGAAGAGCCAAAAAGTGCAATAAAACAGTTTGAAGCATTAAAAAGGAGGGGCTGACATGAGAAAGAAGGTGGCACAAGTGACCGCAAGCCAAAGATTCTGGATAGCTGCAACACTGCTAACTACAGTCTTTCTTTCCGCCAACGACTACCTCTGTAGCAGCAGTTGAGGGAGCAGAACTTTAACTTAAAATGTAGGTACCTAAAATTAATTTACCTACACAAAACCTGCCACCTTTACTGAATCGGAGGTTGTAATAAACCTCAATTTAATGAGGCAATGTGTCCCCTTGTTAAAACACCCCCCAAACATCAAATCAGCTGAGTAACGCAATTCATTAAAACAATGGGGTTGATAAAAACTGTGTTCTAGTTCACAGGTTCAAAGGGTTTTATTACATAAATTCAAAAATAATTGATATGCTGTCAATCCCATGAGGGCTCTCCAATGCAAAGTGATCCAGAGTATGTCAAAGTCCGAACATATTCTAAGTCCCAATAGACAGCACAATCAGTAAGAAATTGGGCAGCATCCCTAGTAGAATAGGAAAGTCTTCAGAACAACCTCTGGCTTTCCTCCCAAAATCAAGGTTTTTTTTATGCACAGTTCTTGCATATTAAATCAGCGCATCTGCAATTTCACCTTGGTGCGAGCAAATGCGTTAGTTCTTCTAAAGATTAGAGCACACAGACAATAAACGTCATTGCCTTAGCACCCAAGGACTAACCCACTTTAGGCATAATCTTTCAGCACCCTCTAAGCTAAGGTCATTCCGAGATGTTAGAAGAAAATATGAAATATAGACTTTTTTTCGTGTGAATAGTCCAGTGTAGAAACATAACACACTTTTCCAAGTAAAAATGTTTACATCCACACCATGGAAAGTTAATCATAAGCAATACAATACAGCAATGAAATAAACTAATATGACATCAGCTAGTCTATATGCAGCAAAGGTTGTATGGTGAGAATTGACACAGGGCGTCAGGTTGAGAGGAAGCATGTGTTAGTGACAGAGATGGCTTCCATCTTGTTCAAGATGCTGTCTTACAAAGAAAAGTGCTTTATCAGACAGGGCAACCTAATATTCCCCCAAGGTAATGTAATCCACACAAGAAAAAAAAATTCCAGGTAGATTTATGTTAAACTCAATCTTTTACTGGTCATAAAAATTATCCCAATACATCACATCAGCAAATTACTCATGTACTGCATCAACTACGTAATGTTATGAACATGAATCTATTAATAAAAATTACATCATATCCATTATACATAATTTCAGTGCAAATATATATATTGTATACAGCTGTACATCAGTATTACAACACTGGTGCCACTTTCTAATCCCTGGAATTTGAGAACATTCGTTCAATCTGGGTACCTGTGGAAGCGCAAAAAAAATCCTCCTATCTTTGAAACTCATAAATCCACAGTTCATATAATTCAGATCAATATCTTTCAACCTTGAATATGGACTGAAACACCAGATAGCGTCAGCAATGATGTTACAGATGACAGATTGGCAATGTTTTGGTCTCAGATTGCACAAAAGGTCCGCAAGACCATTATCAGGACTCAGTGTTGAGAAGGAATAAAACCTTAAAGTTCTGATAAGCACCATAAAACACTAAATGAAACAAAAACTAACAATACGCCATACATCAATGTGCACCACTTGCCCACAATCCCTCAGAACACCAAAGGGTTGTTAAAGGTAGTCACAACCAACACCGCAATGTCCACCAAAAACATCTGAGAAGAAGTGATAAAACACTGTGCCATGAAATATTAAACTACAAGGTGCAGAAACCATATATAGTCCGAACAAAAGATACATACCCATGCTGGTAAGAACAAATCAAGCTAATTTACATGGCCACACAGATAATTCTGCAAAAGAAGTCAGCAGATGCCTCATGCATCGAACAAGGTACACTAAAAACAAGCACACAATTAAAAGTAATCCACAACCACTGTGAATACACCACCACCTAATGGTACAAAAACGCTGGATCTCTTACCGAAACAAAACAATTGTAACTTGGGAAATTCAAGTTACGAACAAACCATAGCAGTTAACATAGAAATGCACAGGTTGACAAAGTGCTGGAAGTCAGAGACACATTAAAACATAGAACTTACTTCTACTTTGACAATTGTGCTAACCAAACACATCCTGTAACATGTGCAACCCACAAGTAGAACGGAGGCACTTTTAAATAGAATAACTTGGACACATAGGCATGCCCCTAGCGGGTTATATGTATTGATGAGTGCTGCAGGGGCCATCTTATAATGGCTAAAAAGAAAATGAGCAAGAAGGCCAACACTCGGCCAGCGAGTAGCAATACATTATAAGAAAAGCACAAACGCCTGCGTCGTTCAAAATTCCACCTGGATCAAAAAGGAACAACTTTATTCAGTAATTGATATGCACTGCGTGCAGCTAAATTCATACTCAAGCTCCGCTCAAATACGCCTACAACTGGTCACGAGTCCCGCTAACGGGCCATGTGGAAAAAGCTCATAGAAAGTCAGAACCTACTGGCCCAATAGTAGCCGATTGAAATGCCTCCACAATGCGGCTTCGCACATCTTATAGAACAAAATGTACATCCATAAAATAGTATATCATTTTTATACCAGCAAACAAATTTAAAAAACATGAGATGATAGGCTATTTGTACCGCTTAGTTAAGTGGTCATTAAAACAAGCTTGGTACTATGACTCTGCTACAGTTTAAAGAAAGGCCCACACAGACAAGACCTACGTGTCTAACACCGTTTGGCAGAGAGTCCAATAGGATTAAAAAGATCAAACTAAAAATCTGGCAACTATTGCAGAATACTCCCACACGTTGGTAGAGACCGAAGTTTGCCTTTAAGAGAGGTAGAAATCTAAGGAACCGGTTGGTCAGGGCTTATAAGGATCAAGAACCAGTGTCACTTAACCAGCTTCGGGGTTTGAGGCCAATTTGTGGGCATTATCCATGGGGCAATTGTTTTGCATGCTCGAATACGAACTGTGGTGAAAACGGGTGCTTTGAATGAGATCTTGGAATTTGAAACATTCTAATTGCTTTAAAAACAAGCATTAGAAATGCAATCGGGCTCGGATTCATTTGAGTTTGAGCTAATGGCATTGTAAATGCCAATGTATTGTTGCTATGTGTTATGGAGTGTGTTCATGTGGTGTGTACTGCCAGTGATCTCCTTGTGTGTGAGAATATTGCACCGTTACTGCCTGTGATGTCCTTCTTGTGAGTGTGAGAAGCTTGCACCTCTGCTGCCTGTGGTCTCCTTGTGAGTGTAAGAAGCTTGCACTGCTGCTGCCTGTGATGTCGTTCTTGTGAGTGGGAGAAGATTGCACCTCAGCTGCCTGTGGTCTCCTTGTGAGTGTAAGAAGCTTACACAGCTGCTGCCTGTGATGTCCTACTCACTACTCTACTCACTACTCTGCACTCACTACTCACTACTCTACTCACTACTCTACTCACTACTCTACTCACTACTCTACTCACTACTCTACTCACTACTCTACTCACTACTCTACTCACTACTCTACTCACTACTCACTACTCTACTCACTACTCTACTCACTACTCACTACTCTACTCACTACTCTACTCACTACTCACTACTCACTACTCTACTCACTACTCTACTCACTACTCACTACTCTACTCACTACTCTACTCACTACTCACTACTCTACTCACTACTCTACTCACTACTCTACTCACTACTCTACTCACTACTCTACTCTACTCTCTACTCACTACTCTACTCACTACTCTACTCTACTCACTACTCTACTCTACTCACTACTCTACTCTACTCACTACTCACTACTCTACTCACTACTCTACTCACTACTCTACTCACTACTCTACTCACTACTCACTACTCTACTCACTACTCTACTCACTACTCTACTCTACTCACTACTCTACTCTACTCACTACTCACTACTCACTACTCACTACTCTGCACTCACTACTCACTACTCTGCACTCACTACTCACTACTCACTACTCTACTCACTACTCTGCACTCACTACTCACTACTCTGCTCACTACTCACTACTCTACTCACTACTCTGCACTCACTACTCACTACTCTGCTCACTACTCACTACTCTACTCACTACTCTGCTCACTACTCACTACTCTACTCACTACTCACTACTCTACTCACTACTCTACTCACTACTCACTACTCACTACTCTACTCACTACTCTACTCACTACTCACTACTCTACTCACTACTCTACTCTCTACTCACTACTCTACTCACTACTCTACTCACTACTCTACTCTACTCACTACTCACTACTCACTACTCACTACTCACTACTCTACTCACTACTCTGCACTCACTACTCACTACTCTGCTCACTACTCACTACTCTACTCACTACTCTGCACTCACTACTCACTACTCTGCTCACTACTCACTACTCTACTCACTACTCTGCTCACTACTCACTACTCTACTCACTACTCTGCACTCACTACTCACTACTCTACTCACTACTCACTACTCACTACTCACTACTCACTACTCACTACTCACTACTCACTACTCACTACTCACTACTCTGCACTCACTACTCACTACACTACTCACTACTCACTACTCACTACTCTACTCACTACTCTACTCACTACTCTACTCACTACTCTACTCACTACTCTACTCACTACTCTACTCACTACTCTACTCACTACTCTACTCACTACTCTACTCACTACTCTACTCACTACTCTGCTCACTACTCACTACTCTGCACTCACTACTCACTACTCTGCACTCACTACTCACTACTCTGCTCACTACTCACTACTCTGCACTCACTACTCACTACTCTGCTCACTACTCACTACTCTGCTCACTACTCTGCACTCACTACTCACTACTCTGCTCACTACTCACTACTCTACTCACTACTCTGCACTCACTACTCACTACTCTACTCACTACTCTGCACTCACTACTCACTACTCTACTCACTACTCTGCACTCACTACTCACTACTCTACTCACTACTCTGCACTCACTACTCACTACTCACTACTCACTACTCTGCACTCACTACTCACTACTCACTACTCACTACTCACTACTCACTACTCACTACTCACTACTCACTACTCACTACTCACTACTCACTACTCACTACTCACTACTCTACTCACTACTCTACTCACTACTCTACTCACTACTCTACTCACTACTCTGCACTCACTACTCACTACTCTGCTCACTACTCACTACTCTGCACTCACTACTCACTACTCTGCTCACTACTCACTACTCTGCTCACTACTCTGCACTCACTACTCACTACTCTGCTCACTACTCACTACTCTACTCACTACTCTGCACTCACTACTCACTACTCTACTCACTACTCACTACTCACTACTCTGCACTCACTACTCACTACACTACTCACTACTCACTACTCACTACTCTACTCACTACTCTACTCACTACTCTACTCACTACTCTACTCACTACTCTACTACTGACAAATTCTAAACGGCGTGTAAAACGCCAGCGCCTCGAACCACCGGCAGGCCACGCCCCCCTGGGAGGCCACGCCCACCGCCCACAGTACAAGAGGGACGCTGATCACAAGCGCTCCCATCTGTGAACACGCTACTCCTGAGGCGACTAGCCGGGAGAGAGCAACTTTTAAAATTGTTAAACTGTGTTATTTACTTGTTTTAAAATTTGACTGCACTCACCTGAAACCGCTGATTTAGACAAGCGGAGCCCTTGACAAATTCTAAACGGCGTGTAAAACGCCAGCGCCTCGAACCACCGGCAGGCCACGCCCCCCTGGGAGGCCACGCCCACCGCCCACAGTACAAGAGGGACGCTGATCACAAGCGCTCCCATCTGTGAACACGCTGCTCCTGAGGCGACTAGCCAGGAGAGAGCAACTTTTAAAATTGTTAAACTGTGTTATTTACTTGTTTTAAAATTTGACTGCACTCACCTGAAACCGCTGATTTAGACAAGCGGAGCCCTTGACAAATTCTAAACGGCGTGTAAAACGCCAGCGCCTCGAACCACCGGCAGGCCACGCCCCCCTGGGAGGCCACGCCCACCGCCCACAGTACAAGAGGGACGCTGATCACAAGCGCTCCCATCTGTGAACACGCTGCTCCTGAGGCGACTAGCCGGGAGAGAGCAACTTTTAAAATTGTTAAACTGTGTTATTTACTTGTTTTAAAATTTGACTGCACTCACCTGAAACCGCTGATTTAGACAAGCGGAGCCCTTGACAAATTCTAAACGGCGTGTAAAACGCCAGCGCCTCGAACCACCGGCAGGCCACGCCCCCCTGGGAGGCCACGCCCACCGCCCTCCTACTCACCTTTCTACAAGTATGTGCCTCCCCAGGAAGCGCAGCGGACGAGCGCAGCGGGCGCGACGATTGCGCGCCGAAGGCGCGCCTAAGGAAAGCCCGTCTGCGCCCGTCCGCGACCGACCGAGACCAGAGGCCATGCACCTTGCTGGCCCCATCCAATACTCTCAGGCGCAACTCACTACCCTTCAGGGCAAGTGGACATTACCGGCCGATACATTAGCTCGCATCTCCACTCTTGGACTACTAACTACGCAGAATCAAGTCTATACCAACACCCATCCCGAGGCCCCTTCCCCCACAGCAATCACTGTTATATATCTAAATACAAGATCGGCAGTCAAACACCAGCTCGATCTTTTCACTCTGCTTGACTCCCATAAACCAGATTTATTGTTTCTTACCGAGACCTGGCTCTCGGATAGCTCCCTCCCCGCCCTGTTAGCGATACTCCCCCCGGCCTATTATGCTATTCGAGCAGACCGCTCCTCTAGCAGGCCCGGTGGAGGGGTCGCTCTGATCGCCCGCAAGGAACTCACTTTTCAGCCTCTGGTCTCCCCTTCCATGGGAACCTCAGACTGCCTAGTGGTTCGCTCTCTTTCTTTCACCCCCCCGCTAACTTGTGTCCTTGTGTACAGACCCCCGTCTTCCCCCCTAACTTTTCTCCCCAGCTTTCAAGACCTAATGGCGACCTTGGTTGTTAACCATGCCTCCATCATGGTCCTGGGAGATTTCAATTTCTGGCCTTCCGACCCCGCGGAATGCGCCACGTCCAAGGAGTTCTCAGAATCTCTTCTGTCGCTCAACTTTACATCGGTTGTCAATACCCCCACACATAGGTTGGGACATATCCTGGACCAAATCTGGCAACGCGACTGCCCGGTCAATTCCCTTTTGATCTCTCCATGTTCATGGTCAGATCACTCACTAATCACCTTTTCCCTATCCCCTGTTCCATCACTCAAGCCCACTTCTGCTAGGAATGTCTGGGCGCGGTCATGGAATCGGGTCGACATCAAAGCTCTATCAAATCTCCTCTCTTCCTCTAGCCCTGATCTGACCGCGTTGCCTTCCTCTGGGCAGGCAGAAGCTATTACCAACTGGCTCCGGGTCGGGTGCGATGCCATTGCTCCTCTAAAACGCATCACAACCAAACGCCCCAAAGATGCAAACCGCTGGTTCTCAGACGACCTAAAGATCAAAAAACTCACTCTCCGCCAAGCAGAACGACAATGGAGACGGAACTACTGCCCTACTGCTAAAAACCATTATACTGAACTCCTCACTCAATACAAAAAAGCCATACTTGACACAAAGAAAAACTACTTCTCCTCTAAAATCCAACTCGCGGAGAATCGGCCAAGAGAAATTTTCTCTATCATCCAGGATCTTGCCTTCTCTGATAGAGCGTCACTTAAACCATCACCCTCTCAAACATTATGTGACTCGCTTAACCATTTTTTTCTGGACAAAATCAATAAGATCAAAGATAAAATTTCTTCTCCATCCCAGACCTTCATTGACCCCCCGCCGTCCTCCAGCTATTGCCCATCTGGACTCAATCCCCCCCCTCTCGACCGACTCATTTCTTTCAATTCTCCCGCTGGTCAAGTCTGGCTCCCCACGGGACCCTTGCCCCGCCTTCATCTTAAAGCAGATTTTCACTTACTGCCCCTCTCCGCCTTTAGTGCTTCTAAACAGCTCGCTGGCTCAGGGCATTGTTACCCCGGTACTTAAATCGGCAGTGATCGTTCCGATCCTAAAAAAAACCGGCGCGGATCCCTCCGATCCAGCTAACTTCCGCCCGATCTCCCTTTTGCCTTACCTGGCTAAGGTATTAGAACGGCATGTGGCAAAAACCCTGAGCGAGTTCGTGGAAAGCCATGGTGTGCTGGCCCCAAGACAGGCCGGATTCCGCCCGGCCCACTCAACTGAGTCGGTGATAACATCGGTTTTGGACAATCTCCGACAAGGAATGGATACCAATCAACACCAGGCCTTGATCCTTCTAGACCTCTCCGCCGCATTCGACACGGTGGATCATACCATCTTACTTTCACGTGTCGAAGCGGCGGGAATCAGAGGAACAGCCCTACTATGGTTATCCTCCTTTTTGAGCGGCCGGACTCAAGCGGTTCGTCTGGGAGAGTTCTCTGCGGAACTCAAACCCATTCACTGTGGTGTCCCCCAGGGTTCTTCTCTATCTCCCCTTTTATTTAACCTCTACATTGCCCCCCTTATTTTTGCTTTACAGCAGCGGGAGGTCTCTGTGTATAACTACGCAGACGATCTCCAGCTCATTTTTTCCCTCTCCTCTACCCCGGAGTCTATGTCCAATGTTCAGTCCACTATGACCTTCATCCAGGACTGGATGAACTTCAACCACCTGAAGCTCAACCCCGATAAAACGGAGTTGGTGTTGACAGGTGGTTGTTCCAGTCCCTGGACCCCCTCCTTCTGGCCCCCTTCACTAGGTTCCCCCCCCACTCCTGTATCCTCTGCTAAAACCCTTGGATTCAAAATCAACAACGAACTCTCTTTGCATTCTCAAGTTGCTGCTGTGGTTTCCTCAGCTTTTCTTTCACTCAGGACTATCCGCAGAGTCTCTCGATTTTTCGCCCCAGACGCGCTCAAACTAATTCTTCTAGCCATGATAACATCTCGCCTAGACTATGGCAATATTCTTTTTCATGGCATGCCCGACTACCTCATGAGACGTCTTCAGCTTGTTCAAAACCAGGCCGCTAGGCTGGTTTTTAACCTTTCTAAGTCACACCACGTAACCCCTCTTCTTTTTTCCCTGCACTGGCTCCCGGTCCGGCAACGAGTCTTATTCAAGCTCGGTTGCACCATTTTTAAAGCCCGGACAGGTTCTGCCCCTTCTTTCATTAACTTGGCCATTCAACCCTACACCCCCTCACGAGACCTTCGATCCTCTTTTCACCACCTCCTTCTGGTTCCCCGCTTCAAACGGAAGAAGTGGGGTGGTTCAAAATTTGCTACCACAGGTCCAGCCTTCTGGAACTCTCTCCCTTTGGCCCTCAGAACCTGTACCCAGTACCCCCAATTCCGTAGAGACCTCAAGACTCTCCTCTTCACCCAAGCCTTCTCATCCTGAATGTTCTCCTCTCTCCTCGGCCCGCGCCGCTGAGTAGCTGTTGCCAGTAAGCGCCAAGAAACCGCCAGGTGCACGAGCGCTATACAAATCCTTTCAAATTCAAATTCAAATACTCTACTCACTACTCTACTCACTACTCTACTCACTACTCTGCACTCACTACTCACTACTCTACTCACTACTCTGCACTCACTACTCACTACTCTACTCACTACTCTGCACTCACTACTCACTACTCTACACTCACTACTCACTACTCTGCACTCACTACTCACTACTCTACTCACTACTCACTACTCTACTCACTACTCTACTCACTACTCACTACTCTACTCACTACTCTGCACTCACTACTCACTACTCTACTCACTACTCTGCACTCACTACTCACTACTCTACTCACTACTCTGCACTCACTACTCACTACTCACTACTCACTACTCACTACTCACTACTCACTACTCACTACTCACTACTCACTACTCACTACTCACTACTCACTACTCACTACTCACTACTCACTACTCTACTCACTACTCTACTCACTACTCTACTCACTACTCTACTCACTACTCTACTCACTACTCTACTCACTACTCACTACTCACTACTCTACTCACTACTCTACTCACTACTCTACTCACTACTCTACTCACTACTCTACTCACTACTCTACTCACTACTCTACTCACTACTCTGCACTCACTACTCTGCACTCACTACTCTGCACTCACTACTCTGCACTCACTACTCACTACTCTGCACTCACTACTCACTACTCTGCACTCACTACTCACTACTCTGCACTCACTACTCACTACTCTGCACTCACTACTCACTACTCTGCACTCACTACTCACTACTCTGCACTCACTACTCACTACTCTGCCCTCACTACTCTGCCCTCACTACTCTGCCCTCACTACTCTGCCCTCACTACTCTGCCCTCACTACTCTGCCCTCACTACTCTGCCCTCACTACTCTGCCCTCACTACTCTGCCCTCACTACTCTGCCCTCACTACTCTGCCCTCACTACTCTGCCCTCACTACTCTGCCCTCACTACTCTGCCCTCACTACTCTGCCCTCACTACTCTGCCCTCACTACTCTGCACTCACTACTCTGCCCTCACTACTCTGCACTCACTACTCTGCACTCACTACTCTGCACTCACTACTCTGCACTCACTACTCTGCACTCACTACTCTGCACTCACTACTCTGCACTCACTACTCTGCACTCACTACTCTGCACTCACTACTCTGCACTCACTACTCTGCACTCACTACTCTGCACTCACTACTCTGCACTCACTACTCTGCACTCACTACTCTGCACTCACTACTCTGCACTCACTACTCTGCACTCACTACTCTGCACTCACTACTCTGCACTCACTACTCTGCACTCACTACTCTGCACTCACTACTCTGCACTCACTACTCTGCACTCACTACTCTGCACTCACTACTCTGCACTCACTACTCTGCACTCACTACTCTGCACTCACTACTCTGCACTCACTACTCTGCACTCACTACTCTGCACTCACTACTCTGCACTCACTACTCTGCACTCACTACTCTGCACTCACTACTCTGCACTCACTACTCTGCACTCACTACTCTGCACTCACTACTCTGCACTCACTACTCTGCACTCACTACTCTGCACTCACTACTCTGCACTCACACGGACAAACAGTTGTACGGCAACACTCTCCGTAGAAACCTTCTTTTAAACATAAATATATTTTATTTCATGTTAAGAAGTATATATAAATAAAACAAATATTGTTATTACAAAATATGTGAATAACTTTTAGTCAATGTAAGTATTTCTTTAAAAAACATTACATTATTTTAAATAAATTCTATACGTAAACTTTAAGATGCATGCAGAGGGGTGGGGGCAAACCTGAATTTGTCAATATTTGTGAAGCACAGCTTCGGCGTTTCCTCTGCACTGGGAGGGGTCAGAATTAAGGGTATGGAAAAAGTTTTGGTTTTTTTTTACACAGGCTACTTTTGCCAAGTGTCTGGATTCCGACATTCAAGTTGGAGAAGTTCCTCAGTTTAATTGCATCTTTGCCCGTGTAAATATGAGCCACAGGTCAAGATCATTTCCAACCTGATCGAAACAGCCAAGATGGAAATTGTACACAGAGCTTTTCTTTGCAGTTGTTTTTTAATGCACAAAAGCACATTAAGCAACTGCCTCTCCAAGTTTAGCTTCTGAGACACATTGTCCCATATTTATAAGGGAAAAGCATAAAAAATTCACAACATCGTAAAACTGCCAAGGTTTCCAAAGACGTTGGCTTCATGCAATGCCTGTTTCTGCAGCGAGTTCTGGATGTCTGCTACCAACGTGTAGCATTTCCAGTGTTCTCCCCACTCTCAATGTCCTTAAATTCTATTTTTTACTGAATGTCTTCGGTGAATGAAGTACCAAGTCGCCATTTTGAGAATCCAAACAGGACCCACTGCACACTTCTAATGAAAGTTAGAGCAAATCGGATGTCACATTGGACATTAAAGTTCGTTTTTATCAGAGGACATAAAAGTTCGTTTTCAGCATTCAAAAAAAAGGGACACCAATGTTCCGGCTCCTCTTTTATTCTTCAATAAGTGCCAGCCGACACGTGTTTCGTCGCCGGGAAACACCTTTTCCCGCGACTCATCAGGGCTGGGGAGGATACAAAATTACAGGATGGAGTACATGATGTTCAGAAGACAGCAATGATGCGTACTCATTTAATCATCCATGCGGTCGTGCCGTGTGGGTGAGAGATTATGGTCATGCAAATGGCAAGAGTGGCGGTTGCATGCTACACCCACCTACAGATCATTGTAAACGGATCCGAAAACTCGTGTATATGGAAGGTAGACGGACTGTGAATTTATAAGTGTTGAGTGAAAAACCAAAAGGTGGCTAATAGTGCATTCGCCAATGGACATGTGAAAACGGTGAGTGCAAGGTGCAGTGCACAAGCAAAATTTTACGGGATCAGTGCAATCTAAATAAAACGCACCGACCGGGGGTCAAGGACCCATCTATAATTTCAAAGGGTAGATGGTACGCATCCTACCTGTAGATGGTCTGTGTGGGACCAAAGGTCTGTAATGTCACAAAATGAAAGGAGACAGAGAACCATAAGATTGTGTACGTGTGTACTGTGACTTATTAAATAATAAATGCACACTCAGTAGTGGTTATGTACAAAACTCACCGCAGTGCCGGTGATAATTCCGTCCCGGCCCTGCTCGAGACCGGGTTCCTTTCAATAAAAAATTGGATTCTTGGAGTGAGAAGTCAGATTCCCCAATGAGTAATAAAGTAGCTAGAATAAATGAAATGCAACCGTTTAGGGTTGGCAGAAAGTAGGTAATGGGTACAAAAACCAACAAAATCTCTGCGAAAGGATTTCACCAATAATACATTATTTGAAGTTCCATAAGGCTCACCTTTGTTTCGTGGTGACACTTGTTAAAGTGGGGATCCAGTCGTTGATTCCGTCTAGACTACTAGTCCACATGTGTTGGATGCACACACTAGTGGTATCCTTATGCGTAACACCCTAAAGGATGAAGAAAAAGTCCACGTGACGAAACGGAAGTGGACAGATAAAAGATAAGGGCGGGGGAGAGGGGGAGAAAGGAAATAATTTGTAATTAAACCTTTGCCCAGTAATTAAACAAAATTAAAGATCTAAATGCCGATTCAAGCACATGGGCTGAAAGTTAGATCAACTTTTATGAAGGTCAATTAAGGGAGACTATATTAGGACCGAACGACAAAACGCGATCCCCCAATGTAATCGATCCTATGCAGGACTGTGGATCTTAGACGGGTCTACCTGTCTTGCTTGGGGGATCTCGAATGTACGGTGACCGGGGAGTAACCTGTTGTGTGTAACACGGTTAACTTTTCTATTCCCGCCCTAGTGGAAGAACGGTAAATACAGAATTCTTACCCGAAGTGCGGGATGCGGCGCCGGCAGAGTTAGAATGCTCAATGGCAGTTCCGGGTCCAGTCACGTGATCTGACGACCCGGAAGCGTATTAAGTACTAAGGCGTGAAGCCACCCGGATATGAGTGACTAGAGCGTCAACTTGTCCTCGGTAAATTGAAGTTGGATGCAAAAAAGCGAACAGGTTTAAAATGGCTAGTATGTCCACTCGTAATGTGGATTATACTATCAAGTGGTTGTGACATCCTGCGCTAGATAGCCACCAGTAGAGAGGGGAGCATGCAATAAGTAAAATAATAGAAAATTGAATATATAAAGCGCAGTGAATGTGCAAAACCCGGTGTTGCATACACTAATGTGGAGTGTCTGTCATGCAACATAACACAAAGGCTTGTTAACAATTTCATTAGATCACGTTTTGGTATACATAAACGGTAGACGTGCAAACTTATTTTTCTTTCTCAAGCAGTTTGACAAAATTAATGGAGCCATAAGAAGAAGATTCTGTCAGCGTTCGCAGTTGAGTAAAATCCTAAACTATGTACAATCATATATCTGGTTATAGTTTGACAGTAATTCATCAGTGGACAGATCCAAAATCCCATAAGGCAATTAGAAATCATATACAGCTGATAGTGACCGAGCCTCGGATAGCCTCTATTGCGGAGGAGTCCGAAACTCAGTGACCTCACGTACATTACATAGAGAGTTCATAAATTGCGTTGTGTGGGATCAAATCAGAATCACAGAACCTGTAAATAAGATGAAAGAACACAAGTTCATGTAGCAATGACAATACACAGGACATTATATATAATAATTGCTGTTTGTCTTAGTTCATGGGATTAATCACCAAGGAAATATTGCATCTCTTGGTCGAAATTTAATCCCTGATCAACCGATCGAAGACGAAGAATCCAAGTGGCCTCCTGTCGTCTAAGTTTGAGTTCTCTGTTGCCCCCTCTAACCCCTGAAGGGACAGTGTCAATTCCAAAGAAGGACACTTGTTTGTCGACACTCTGGTCACAGCATGCGGCCGCATGCAAAGCCACTGGGTATCTGGGGTCCTGTTTGTGGATAGCCCTAATGTGTTCCGCTATCCTCTCTTTCAGTGGGCGGATGGTGCTGCCTACATACATCTTCTTGCAGACACACTCAATAATGTAGACTACAAAACGTGTAGTGCAATTAATGTTGTCTTTGATGGTGTATCTATTACCTCTCGTGTCATAGAATTCTTTCGTTTTGTGCTTAGCC
Organism: Lissotriton helveticus; assembly: GCF_964261635.1. NCBI lineage: Eukaryota > Metazoa > Chordata > Amphibia > Caudata > Salamandridae > Lissotriton > Lissotriton helveticus. The sequence continues at coordinate 735,627,902 of NC_136061.1, read as the reverse complement.
CAACGGCACATGGAGCAAAAGCCACATTTGAAAAAACCTGAATTCCTGGTTGTGAGCCAGTTAGATGTGGTTGGCCTGGGAGTAGTAGGACTAAGTCTGGTTCTCAGAGTCCTCCCTCTTCTGTATGTAATGTGTGGATTCTCCCCTATGTACTCTTGGATACTCTTGTCGCCTCTTAGAATTTTCCAATGTTTGGTGAGGCTCTTGCGCAGCAGTCTGTTATGGCTATTAAATTCAGTAATTAATCGAATTCTATTGGGGCTCGTTTCAGTGACTATATGCTTCTTCTTGAGTGTCTCTGCTCTGGTGATTTTCTTAACACGGGTGGTGGCCCTGTCAATGAGTTCATCAGAATAACCTCTTTTTCTGAAACGTGTTTGCATTTCTCTCAAATTCTGTTCAAATTCTATATCATTGCTACAATTCCTTCGTGCTCTCAAAAATTCCCCATATGGGATGGTGCTAATTTGGTGAGGAGGATGGGCACTCTGTGCATGTAAGATCGCGTTACAGGCAGTGCTTTTTCTGTACAGTCTGCTGTTAATCATGTTATCGGCAATATAAATTTCTAGGTCAAGGAATTCAACTTTTGACGTGCTGGAACTAATGGTGAAACTCATATCCCAAGTGTTATTGTTCAAATGTTTGTGGAAATCCATTAGAAGCTGTTGTGAGCCAGACCAGATCAAGAAACAATCGTCTATGTACCTCCCCCAGAAAACTATGGAATCAACAAAAGTCGCACCCTTGATGCCCCAGATGAGGTCTTTCTCGAGGGCGCCCATGAATAGATTCGCAAAGGAGGGCGAGAATTTAGAGCCCATGGCTACGCCTTTAATCTGTTTGTACCATGAATTATTGAACATAAATACATTGTTTTTCAGGAGGAGTTCCATCATAGTTGCCAGCATATTGGTATGCTGCCACATGGTGGCAGGTCTGTTGTGCAGTGCCTTAGTAACTGTTTCTAAACCAAGTTCTGGTTGGATGCTGGTGTAAAGTGCCACCACATCCAATGTTGCAAGAATGTTGCCTGGTTGCCACTGTAGATCAGAGAGTAGGCTTAGAATATGTTTGGTGTCTTGAATATAAGACGGAAGGTTGCGTACAAGGGGTCCCAAAAATAGATCAACATACTCTGCTAGTTTCTCAGTAGGTCCCCCTATACCAGATACGATGGGCCTCCCAGGAGGGAAAGGCAGATCTTTGTGTATCTTTGGTAAAGTGTATAAATAGGGGAAAGTAGGTTTAAAGACTTTTAGATAAAGAAATTCGTCTTCATTAAGTAGCCCCTCCTCTTTCCATTGGAGAAGGTGTCTATTAATTACCGTTGTGAGGGAAGCCATAGGGTTATGATCAAGTAGTTCATAGCATGTGTTGTCATTAAGTTGCCCAAGTATCTCATCTTGATAATCTTTCTTGTCCATTACCACAATGTTCCCCCCTTTGTCCGCCTCTCTGATAACGATGTCTTGGTCTTTGGTTAAGGTATTCAGAGCGGCACGTTCCCCTGATGTTAAATTGTCTCTGAATCTAAAGGTATGATGGTTTCTTGCTTTGTCCATTTTGTCTAAGTCTTCTAGAACTCTTTTATGAAAGTTGTCTATGGCATTCCCCCCTGGCAAAGTTGGGATCCATTTGGATTTGGACTTAAGTCCACTAGCAATGCTGTAATCGGACTCAATGTTCAGTTCTTCAAGTAATCTCTCCATGTCATAGGGAGTGTGTTCATCATCAGTTAAGGAGAGTAAAAGCTGAGTGGCATGCATATCATTAATCGTTAAAGCACTAGGGTCAAAATCAGTAGGAATGTTCTTGGATTGTTTATTAGACAGATTTCTATTGGAAAAATGTTTGAGTTTTAAATTCCGCACAAACTTAAACAGATCAATTTTGAGTTTACAAATGTCAGTGTAAGCGTATGGGTTAAAGTTTAAACCTTTGCTCAGAAGGGAGATGGAGGTAGGAGATAAAGGTTTGGAAGATAAATTAATCACTTGAACATCCCCTCCCTCATTTTCCACTATTTCGGGTTGTTCCCAGACTTGAGTTTCCTCCTGTATTCGTCTACGCTTCCCCCTTCTGCCCCTACGGGTTTTGGATTTTGTAAACGATTGCCTTTCCTGATCCGTTGTATCTCGCATAAAAAAGGTGTACTTTCGCTATCAGTTCTATTAGAGTCATCTTCGCTGACACTGATGGTACTGAGTGATGTATTACTTGAAGAGGCAGAACCTGCCTCTACCTCTACCCGTTTGTCTTTACCTTTTAATGTAGATTTCTTGATCATGAAATCATACTTCCTGTCATACGTAAAGATTCTGCCTTCTGCATAATCAGCCTCGTCTCTCTTTAACTGTCTTGCTTTGCGGTTCTTAATCTCATTTTGGTGTTTCAGTAGAATTTCATCCAATGTGGTGTAATTCTTTACTGTGGATTCAGGACGGTTCAAGTCCTTAATCTCCTGTTCAAGAGTGGCAATTTCAGCTTGGAGTTTCTTAACCTTGCGGTCAGAACTCTCAATTAAAATGTCCATGAGGGTGTAGGAGTTATTGGTGAGGGAATCTTCCCATTTAACTATGAGATCACCATCTAGGTCGTCATAAATAGGAAAGATTTGTGCCCTTAGACCCCTTGGTATACGTCTAAGTCTGACATATTGTTTCAAGGTGGTGCCATCCCACCATCTTGAATTCTCCTGTTTTTTTAATTTCTCCAATTTGACAAACTTGTCTCTGAGACCTTCTGGTTTAGTGACACTAGGTGTGCCGCTCGTGGCAGCTCTGTGTGTTGACATCCCCTAGGCCAGGTTGTCAAAGAGTTCCTCTGCTGCTTTGTCTCTGTTCATGATAAGGGATTGGAAGTCCCTGTCCCTAGTAGTGTGTAAGGTGACTGCGTGGCGGCCGCCCCCCTCCCAACAAAGATGTGAAAAATTAGAACAGGGTATTTAGCTGCTGAGGGAAATACTGGGCGCACAGCTCATTGGTAAATCGCAGTAGCTATGTTGAAGCAAAGGTGCAAATGGGTTAGAGGTAAGACCCTAGACCTCTCAAAGTAGTGTCAAAAAAACACAACGTGAACAATCCAAACAGGACCCACTGCACACTTCTAATGAAAGTTAGAGCAAATCGGATGTCACATTGGACATTAAAGTTCGTTTTTATCAGAGGACATAAAAGTTCGTTTTCAGCATTCAAAAAAAAGGGACACCAATGTTCCGGCTCCTCTTTTATTCTTCAATAAGTGCCAGCCGACACGTGTTTCGTCGCCGGGAAACACCTTTTCCCGCGACTCATCAGGGCTGGGGAGGATACAAAATTACAGGATGGAGTACATGATGTTCAGAAGACAGCAATGATGCGTACTCATTTAATCATCCATGCGGTCGTGCCGTGTGGGTGAGAGATTATGGTCATGCAAATGGCAAGAGTGGCGGTTGCATGCTACACCCACCTACAGATCATTGTAAACGGATCCGAAAACTCGTGTATATGGAAGGTAGACGGACTGTGAATTTATAAGTGTTGAGTGAAAAAACAAAAGGTGGCTAATAGTGCATTCGCCAATGGACATGTGAAAACGGTGAGTGCAAGGTGCAGTGCACAAGCAAAATTTTACGGGATCAGTGCAATCTAAATAAAACGCACCGACCGGGGGTCAAGGACCCATCTATAATTTCAAAGGGTAGATGGTACGCATCCTACCTGTAGATGGTCTGTGTGGGACCAAAGGTCTGTAATGTCACAAAATGAAAGGAGACAGAGAACCATAAGATTGTGTACGTGTGTACTGTGACTTATTAAATAATAAATGCACACTCAGTAACGTCAGGGGAACGTGCCGCTCTGAATACCTTAACCAAAGACCAAGACATCGTTATCAGAGAGGCGGACAAAGGGGGGAACATTGTGGTAATGGACAAGAAAGATTATCAAGATGAGATACTTGGGCAACTTAATGACAACACATGCTATGAACTACTTGATCATAACCCTATGGCTTCCCTCACAACGGTAATTAATAGACACCTTCTCCAATGGAAAGAGGAGGGGCTACTTAATGAAGACGAATTTCTTTATCTAAAAGTCTTTAAACCTACTTTCCCCTATTTATACACTTTACCAAAGATACACAAAGATCTGCCTTTCCCTCCTGGGAGGCCCATCGTATCTGGTATAGGGGGACCTACTGAGAAACTAGCAGAGTATGTTGATCTATTTTTGGGACCCCTTGTACGCAACCTTCCGTCTTATATTCAAGACACCAAACATATTCTAAGCCTACTCTCTGATCTACAGTGGCAACCAGGCAACATTCTTGCAACATTGGATGTGGTGGCACTTTACACCAGCATCCAACCAGAACTTGGTTTAGAAACAGTTACTAAGGCACTGCACAACAGACCTGCCACCATGTGGCAGCATACCAATATGCTGGCAACTATGATGGAACTCATTCTGAAAAACAATGTATTTATGTTCAATAATTCATGGTACAAACAGATTAAAGGCGTAGCCATGGGCTCTAAATTCTCGCCCTCCTTTGCGAATCTATTCATGGGCGCCCTCGAGAAAGACCTCATCTGGGGCATCAAGGGTGCGACTTTTGTTGATTCCATAGTTTTCTGGGGGAGGTACATAGACGATTGTTTCTTGATCTGGTCTGGCTCACAACAGCTTCTAATGGATTTCCACAAACATTTGAACAATAACACTTGGGATATGAGTTTCACCATTAGTTCCAGCACGTCAAAAGTTGAATTCCTTGACCTAGAAATTTATATTGCCGATAACATGATTAACAGCAGACTGTACAGAAAAAGCACTGCCTGTAACGCGATCTTACATGCACAGAGTGCCCATCCTCCTCACCAAATTAGCACCATCCCATATGGGGAATTTTTGAGAGCACGAAGGAATTGTAGCAATGATATAGAATTTGAACAGAATTTGAGAGAAATGCAAACACGTTTCAGAAAAAGAGGTTATTCTGATGAACTCATTGACAGGGCCACCACCCGTGTTAAGAAAATCACCAGAGCAGAGACACTCAAGAAGAAGCATATAGTCACTGAAACGAGCCCCAATAGAATTCGATTAATTACTGAATTTAATAGCCATAACAGACTGCTGCGCAAGAGCCTCACCAAACATTGGAAAATTCTAAGAGGCGACAAGAGTATCCAAGAGTACATAGGAGAGAATCCACACATTACATACAGAAGAGGGAGGACTCTGAGAACCAGACTTAGTCCTACTACTCCCAGGCCAACCACATCTAACTGGCTCACAACCAGGAATTCAGGTTTTTTCAAATGTGGCTTTTGCTCCATGTGCCGTTGGGCTAAGCACAAAACGAAAGAATTCTATGACACGAGAGGTAATAGATACACCATCAAAGACAACATTAATTGCACTACACGTTTTGTAGTCTACATTATTGAGTGTGTCTGCAAGAAGATGTATGTAGGCAGCACCATCCGCCCACTGAAAGAGAGGATAGCGGAACACATTAGGGCTATCCACAAACAGGACCCCAGATACCCAGTGGCTTTGCATGCGGCCGCATGCTGTGACCAGAGTGTCGACAAACAAGTGTCCTTCTTTGGAATTGACACTGTCCCTTCAGGGGTTAGAGGGGGCAACAGAGAACTCAAACTTAGACGACAGGAGGCCACTTGGATTCTTCGTCTTCGATCGGTTGATCAGGGATTAAATTTCGACCAAGAGATGCAATATTTCCTTGGTGATTAATCCCATGAACTAAGACAAACAGCAATTATTATATATAATGTCCTGTGTATTGTCATTGCTACATGAACTTGTGTTCTTTCATCTTATTTACAGGTTCTGTGATTCTGATTTGATCCCACACAACGCAATTTATGAACTCTCTATGTAATGTACGTGAGGTCACTGAGTTTCGGACTCCTCCGCAATAGAGGCTATCCGAGGCTCGGTCACTATCAGCTGTATATGATTTCTAATTGCCTTATGGGATTTTGGATCTGTCCACTGATGAATTACTGTCAAACTATAACCAGATATATGATTGTACATAGTTTAGGATTTTACTCAACTGCGAACGCTGACAGAATCTTCTTCTTATGGCTCCATTAATTTTGTCAAACTGCTTGAGAAAGAAAAATAAGTTTGCACGTCTACCGTTTATGTATACCAAAACGTGATCTAATGAAATTGTTAACAAGCCTTTGTGTTATGTTGCATGACAGACACTCCACATTAGTGTATGCAACACCGGGTTTTGCACATTCACTGCGCTTTATATATTCAATTTTCTATTATTTTACTTATTGCATGCTCCCCTCTCTACTGGTGGCTATCTAGCGCAGGATGTCACAACCACTTGATAGTATAATCCACATTACGAGTGGACATACTAGCCATTTTAAACCTGTTCGCTTTTTTGCATCCAACTTCAATTTACCGAGGACAAGTTGACGCTCTAGTCACTCATATCCGGGTGGCTTCACGCCTTAGTACTTAATACGCTTCCGGGTCGTCAGATCACGTGACTGGACCCGGAACTGCCATTGAGCATTCTAACTCTGCCGGCGCCGCATCCCGCACTTCGGGTAAGAATTCTGTATTTACCGTTCTTCCACTAGGGCGGGAATAGAAAAGTTAACCGTGTTACACACAACAGGTTACTCCCCGGTCACCGTACATTCGAGATCCCCCAAGCAAGACAGGTAGACCCGTCTAAGATCCACAGTCCTGCATAGGATCGATTACATTGGGGGATCGCGTTTTGTCGTTCGGTCCTAATATAGTCTCCCTTAATTGACCTTCATAAAAGTTGATCTAACTTTCAGCCCATGTGCTTGAATCGGCATTTAGATCTTTAATTTTGTTTAATTACTGGGCAAAGGTTTAATTACAAATTATTTCCTTTCTCCCCCTCTCCCCCGCCCTTATCTTTTATCTGTCCACTTCCGTTTCGTCACGTGGACTTTTTCTTCATCCTTTAGGGTGTTACGCATAAGGATACCACTAGTGTGTGCATCCAACACATGTGGACTAGTAGTCTAGACGGAATCAACGACTGGATCCCCACTTTAACAAGTGTCACCACGAAACAAAGGTGAGCCTTATGGAACTTCAAATAATGTATTATTGGTGAAATCCTTTCGCAGAGATTTTGTTGGTTTTTGTACCCATTACCTACTTTCTGCCAACCCTAAACGGTTGCATTTCATTTATTCTAGCTACTTTATTACTCATTGGGGAATCTGACTTCTCACTCCAAGAATCCAATTTTTTATTGAAAGGAACCCGGTCTCGAGCAGGGCCGGGACGGAATTATCACCGGCACTGCGGTGAGTTTTGTACATAACCACTACTGAGTGTGCATTTATTATTTAATAAGTCACAGTACACACGTACACAATCTTATGGTTCTCTGTCTCCTTTCATTTTGTGACATTACAGACCTTTGGTCCCACACAGACCATCTACAGGTAGGATGCGTACCATCTACCCTTTGAAATTATAGATGGGTCCTTGACCCCCGGTCGGTGCGTTTTATTTAGATTGCACTGATCCCGTAAAATTTTGCTTGTGCACTGCACCTTGCACTCACCGTTTTCACATGTCCATTGGCGAATGCACTATTAGCCACCTTTTGGTTTTTCACTCAACACTTATAAATTCACAGTCCGTCTACCTTCCATATACACGAGTTTTCGGATCCGTTTACAATGATCTGTAGGTGGGTGTAGCATGCAACCGCCACTCTTGCCATTTGCATGACCATAATCTCTCACCCACACGGCACGACCGCATGGATGATTAAATGAGTACGCATCATTGCTGTCTTCTGAACATCATGTACTCCATCCTGTAATTTTGTATCCTCCCCAGCCCTGATGAGTCGCGGGAAAAGGTGTTTCCCGGCGACGAAACACGTGTCGGCTGGCACTTATTGAAGAATAAAAGAGGAGCCGGAACATTGGTGTTCCTTTTTTTTTGAATGCTGAAAACAAACTTTTATGTCCTCTGATAAAAACGAACTTTAATGTCCAATGTGACATCCGATTTGCTCTAACTTTCATTAGAAGTGTGCAGTGGGTCCTGTTTGGATTGTTCACGTTGTGCTTTTTTGACACTACTTTGAGAGGTCTAGGGTCTTACCTCTAACCCATTTGCACCTTTGCTTCAACATAGCTACTGCGATTTACCAATGAGCTGTGCGCCCAGTATTTCCCTCAGCAGCTAAATACCCTGTTCTAATTTTTCACAAGCCATTTTGAGAATGAAAGCTTCGACACTCCTTAACACTATTCCATTGCCAGGAAGCCCATTAAGGAATTTCCATATGGTTCATGGCATCATCTCTCGTTGCTGACATACCATCGAAGCCCAGCATGCAGGGGCTGAAACATTTTGCACTAACAGTGTTAAGGCACTAGGATTGCGAAGGGTGCCGCGGGCAGAGAGCCGGAGCGTTAATGCACCACACTGCGCTGCAGAGTCGATAGGAACCCACTCTACATTCTGACCATTTCTCTACAGAGAACATGCCCATCCTCAAAGAAAACACGTGCACTTGTCAGTGGCCAGACGAGAACAAGACATGACCATCCAACTTGAGCACTGACATTCCAACAAGGTGCCGTGCCCCCCTGAGTGAGGATGGCTGCAGAGCTAACTTTGCCTATCGTGTTTCGACGCAATCACAAACTTTTTAATTCCATGGTGACCAATAACTGGAACTATACATGCCTGGCTATTGTAGGCTCACAAAGCTGAGACGGGTCGCCACTTATATAACTTGCCTTGAAATTCCAAGGGTCAGGGTGCCAGAACAGGAACAGTGATGGGCAAGTTCCTGGCATAGGAATTCTAGCAGACGAATTAGCTGACATTGTAACTTTGATGCTTAGATTTACTTACATACAAATTGTGACTATTATAGTCCCCGGCACAAGAATGTCGAGCACAATATGTAGTTGTCAACAGCGCTGTTGCGATGCAAAGCTCGAGTGATGACCACCCAGACAGGTAGGTTCAGAGGATCTCGGATGTTCCCTCCTTAGTTAGTGGCTATTCCATGATCGCTCCTGTGTTAGGAAGTATTTCTACTGAGCTTCGTCAATGGGACAGGTATTCTGAGGAGCTGATTGGTTGGCATCTGAATTCTATAGGACCATCAATGGAACAGGTATTCAGACGGCATATTGAAAAAGCGCCAGGATTGTGATGGGCGGGGGTAGAAGTACAGAAGCTCTCAAGATGTCCTGACAAAGCAGTTCAGATGGGAATGTTCTAATAGCACGGAAACCCACCAGAAGGGAATGTTTACCGGCTCAAATTTTGCCTGCGTGGCTTTTAATGGACTCATTCAGCACTATTGAGCTGTGTTCAGCCTCTTCCCTACTGAATTAACTAAAACATTTCACCGGCTTATCAGACCGCAAAAGTGGTCGATGTTCCCCAATCATTACGAGTGACCCTGCCTCGCGTGTGATTTTGCTTTTGAAAACCAAGGACAACGACTGTTGCAGGTTTATTTCCAAAGGTCAGAGCCATGATGAACAGGCGAGCTAATTATCTGAAATTCACCTCTTGGGAATTTAAGAATCACTGTATTGATTACCTCTTATATTGTTATCAATACAGTATTTGCACCCGTGACGAGAAGCCAGCTGGGGTGAGACCAAGTAGGATGCACTATTAACAGCGTTTAAACAAGACAAAAATAGTGCAGTGCAGCCAGCGTGCGAGGAAAAGAAGGAAATGGCGCCCTTTGGAAATGAGACTCTTCAGGAAACACAAGAACTACAGTGTGGACGAGCATGTATGAGTCATCTTCTGTGAGCCTCGCCTGCTGCCTCTCGTCATTTAACATTGAACGCGCTCACCGCTGTGAACGCGTTCGCATCATCTGGCTTGCATTACACGGGCACTCTGACAGCTCGTAACTAAGATTAATCACTCTGCCGTGCTCGTTCTCGCACACAAAATGCCACATCGGGCACGCGTAAATTACTTACAGCCTATCACTTCAAGGCTACTACATACACAGCACAGGGAAGACGAATCACTGACCAGATGACAGAAAACGCTAAGGAATGTGTGGAATTCCTCTCACCAAGGCCCTAGGAGATACTTCTTTTTTTTCTCCTTTAACATTAGTTCTCGAAACTCCTCCCAGTTTCACTGGGGAGGAGTCCGAGCCCTAAAAATGTAATATACTGTATTTAGTGCCCATATGCAATGTACTACATTGGGAAAACTACTAAAGGAGTGAGAAAGCGGATTATCCAACATCAATCACTGATTTGTTGCAAAGTGCTGAATGCTCCACTTGTTGAATACTATGTAAACGTTGCATACTTCCAATGCAATGAAATGGTTCGTCCTGTAAATGGTAAAATGCTTACGGCGTAGGATGTGATGTGGATTGCTTGCTCACAATAACAGTGAACCGATGGATCCAGTTCTACAGTGAATATGGGTCTAAATCAACATGAGGAATGGCATACAAAGGCGACACTATAATCATAGTTTATATGCCAGATCTCTGGTATGTGTTACTTTTTCTGGTTCAGAGTAGTGCCATTGGTAATTACTTTTTTGCAACCTTTAATCCCTTAATTTTGCGAATGTGTGGTTGTGCTAGCCCTGTATACTTGTGATGCCTTCACACACACAGGCTTCGGAATTTAGATGTAGATCTGGGCAACTTTAACTGGCACGTGATTTTGTTCTTTCAAATGGCACGCAACTTTGATCTTATGATCGATTCTTTGTTGCAAGGTCCATTATTGGACGTACGCATTCTTTTAAATGGTAGTATGCCACTCCTAATGGAACTTATGATAAGTTCTGTCATCGAGTAGCACATTATAAGAGTTGCAATGCATCGCAAATGTTAGACACTTTAAGGATTGACAACAGATGCACCACTCCACTTTTGTATTTTGGGTTCTTTAGGCTTCATACTTTATTACGCTTTAGCCTTTTCAAAATGGCCCCCCTATTTTACTTAAATATACATGACCATACCGAGCAGTTTTTTTTTTTTTAGTTCATAACGTTAATGTTGTCACTGACATTCACCGAATCTAATGTTACTTTAACCTTCGGTTTGGTTTTTCAGTGAAATATTATGGGTTTTATCCTAAAATCAAAAACAGATCTTTATACCACAACTAACTATGTTTTCAGTGAAGTTTTAAGGTTTTTAAACAAAGTAATATTTTATTAATATACATACAGCCAACCTCACATAGCTCATGGGCAAACCCCCCACCCCCACATGCATCTAACCTCGTACAGCCTTTGGCCATGCACAGCAGTGGGTTGGCAACAGGGCCTGGCATGCAGCCAGCTCTGAGGCTACCCCACCCAGTTCCAGCACTATGTCATACTATTAAAGTGGAAGGGGTGGGGCTACGCTAACAGAGCTTGTAGGCGATTTGGCACCTTTGCATACTCAGCAGCAATTACAATGAAGAACCGTGGACTCTGCACTCAGACCAGTAGACAACACTTAAGAACCCACTCATCTTAGACAGTTACTACAGAACAGATTGCACACCAATAATTAACAATGCAGTCACCCCCATCAAAGATTTCGGATAGTTTTTTAAAACGTACAATTTTAAACAAAACACTGTCCATCAGCCTGGAAAATGGCTGGAACATTGTTGCATACTACTAACATGGAAGGGGCAGGGATAAACAGGTGGAGCATCTATGTGTTTTTTTTGTTGTTTTTTTTAAGGGGAGAGTGGCCGCTCAGCCAACCTCTACACCTTAAAATGGCACTGGGAAAAAAAGTGCAGGGAGGGAAACCAATCAAAAGTCTGCTCCCATCTGGTGGGAGCATTCTTAAAGCTCCCTCCAGCAGAGAGCAAGCTATGTTTGCTCCTGTTTGGCAGGCGTTTCAAAAATGCTCCCGCCAGGTAGGAGCAAACAAACGTTTACCTGTCTGCATAGGTATGGGCAAAGAAACTACTGTGTCCCGGGGGTGATCTTCGCAGGACACTGTTTGTGAGTCGGCCCATGGGGATGGGTTTCTTGGGGCCATTAATGGTGCAAAGAGAGGTGCTGCGTGACCCACTTCCCTTTCTGCTGAAATGTTCAGCCCTGGGGTGGGCTACGACACCCCTTAATTAAAGATTTCAATGCCTTCTATTAATCAAAAAAGGTCAATATTGGCAGCTGTTAAATTTCTCTTGAACGAAGCTTATCCTGAAACAATTGCTAGCCTCGTACAGTTCCTGAACAGAGCGGATAAAAAAATCCTAGCCTTTGTTCCAGGCCCCCTCGAGCGTGTCTGCCCTATTGTAAACCGTTGAATACAAAAAAATGGGGATATGCAGCAAAAAGTTGATCAGCAACTCCACATAGTTATTACAGGGGGCTTCCAAACGGATCAGCCTTTCTACTCAAAACAGCAATACAAACTGTCCGACAGTTCAAAGGACCATAACTCTTAAAGACTCTCCATTGTCTGGTATTTAAAATTGTGGTCTTCTGAATAATGCCCAAAAGCACCTCGAGCGGAACATATGATACTCTTACCACATGAAGCTATGTAGTTGGACATTGATTGATATGGTATACATTTCACAGTGTTTAATACAAATATGTATTTAAGTCAATGAATTCTTTTTGATAGTGTCTTTAAGTGAATCTTGGATGGTAATATAGTTTGGACACTTGCCCAGAAGCTACATCTTCAGAGAGTGACACATACTCAATAGGGGAATAATAAAACCTGGTCTTTAAGTAATCGAATAGTGAATCAAAATCTGTAGTCTTTAAAACTACTTTACTAAGACATTCAAGTCCATTAAAGTCTGAAGTGAAAAATACCAAGAAGTGTACAAGCATAAGTGTTTTGAATGGAAAATTTGCACTAATAAACAACATGTTGTGCAGAGCAGTCAATGCGTAGAAGGTATAATATAAAGTGAGTTCATTACATAATATCAATAAAATAACAAAACGACCCGAGATTCATTGTCACTTCTGCTTGTCACTCATGGTCTACCATCATGCATCAAGAATTAAAAACAAAGCATAAACCTTTGGAATTAAAAGGGAGAGACGAAGGTTTTCATTTAGTGGGTGAATTGCATAATGTTAAACTAGAAAACAATGAACCAATACGGACTTCCCTGGTTCACCAAACTGTCTGATCCTAGGCAAATGTTTTACAAAGCCTCCTTTTTCTTTATCAGAAGGCAGCTTCCAATAAATGAGTTCAGGGAGTGCCCTGCACAAAAATAATCGGATGTATTACGGTGAAACGCTTCTGAATCTTGAAGAAATACATATTTTAAATTGCATATGATTATCACATTTTGACGTTCTGTTTGCTGCATTATTTAGATGCCAACTATCCCGTAGGACTTGGCTAGAGCACAGGCTCTTAGAGCATAACCAGAACCTTGGCTCGCCCACTTTTAGCACATCCTGGTTTTGAAGCTTTCTTATAGCAAGAGAACGACACTAGCGCGGATTGATCGATTTGCCCCACTGAATGTTAAGCCAAGGCAGAGAACAGAGACTTACTCCGGATTTCTGAAGTCGGCAGATCTAGCCGCCACTCAGATGATATCCTTGAATTAAAAATACTTCTTAACATGTCTATCAACTATTTTTGTTTTTACTATGTAAGGACGTTTCAGGCTTCCTGAATCGTGGCTGTGAGGCTACGAATGAAGGGAGAGCGTATCAGTGCAGATAGACGTCGTTCGCTTGAAAGAACGCTCCCGCTCCTAACCACCCAACACAGCTGGAAAAATGTCAAAGACCTCTGTTCTTTACACACAAAAATTACATGTAGATTCATCAGTCTCAAAAGAGATACATATATGAACTATAGATTGAGAGCTCGCGTGGCATCAAACCTAATATCTGTAAGAGCTACCAGTCAGACGAGGTGTTTTACTATCATGCGCGTTTACGGTTACCACCTGCCCTTTACTTACACGGGTCAGCAGTAAATTCAGCCTCATGCCCGACCGACGTCCACAGCCGATCTATCACGGATGTCATTTGTCTATAAATGTAACACTTCCGGGTTACATAGCGACCAATCCCACGCCTGAACATATTCTGCGAGCCACCCGGAAGTGTGCGGTACTGCTAGTATGCACCGTGACCTGTGGTTGGAGAAATTGAGGAAAACTAACCCAATCCTAGTGCGCCATACAGAATTCTAAAAATGTTGGTTGGCTGTGGAGCCGACGATTGGCTTTCTCCGATCTCTTTCCTTGACTAGGCTGTTGCTGCACAATTTGGAGAGAGTTGGTGTTTAGGTACGGTACAACTACAGGTGACTACTGGTTTCTGGCAGGATAGATTAGGCTGCTGTTCGATTATCTGGTTAGGAAGGAAGAAAGTGGTGTACGTGATCGGCAGACCAAATAGCAAGACAAAATAGTGGCCGCATTTCTAAATCAAGCATATTTCGAACGTTTAAAATTGCAAGCTCTATGGACCTTGTTCAAGATGGATACGGCTGCAAGTATATTGGTTTCCTGCAGGCAATTTTTGTGGTAATATCCGGGAAACGAACAGTAACAAGCACTATCACAGCCAATAATTCTCATATTTGGGACTTTTCAAGTGTTAAGCCATGCTGCATAATACCCTGGGTGCTGTGCCACCAGGGATTGAAGAGCTATACAATTCTATGTCAGTCCACGGAGGCTCAAATTATGCTGGCTCAAATTATGCTTCTCAATCTCTACTACACATACAGCAGCAAAGGGTTAAACGTTAAACAGCATCCCCCAGAAGGACAACCCCTCCAGGTCTGCACCAATCAGTACACACTATCAGCAATAAATGTTCACGAAATTGTCGTCACTTCCTCTTTCTTTGCTGCTGCAGCAGCGAGATAAGTGTTTTCTTTCAAATGCTTGCCATATTTACAGTTTGTGGTTTATATCGCGCGTTGTTTACCTTTATCGCGCTACGCTTCTGGCATTGTTTTATTGGGTTTGGAGGCTTTTCTGCCCTCCCTTCATGCGCGCATTATTTTTCATTACTGTCGGACGCGCTTTGCACTGTATTTCTTTCTTTGTTCAGACGTGCGTTGTGAAGGGGATTGAGGCTTCGGTGCCCTCCCGACGTCTGTGTCTTTTATTTACGGGGCAGTGGCGAGGGAGCAGAGCTGCGTACTTGGTGTGCGAGGAGAGCAGGCTAATACGAAGCCCCACGTTCTGTCTCTTGTGCGCATGCGCGAAGAGCCGGTTTCGTTTTCTGTCACCGGCTCTTCGCACATTGCTGCTTAATTACCTGTCAAATCTCCAGCTCTATCGAACGCTTACCGGAGCGTTTTCCGGACGAGTGCTTGGCACTAGGGGAGTTAGAGGGCGAGCTCCTGCCACCAGAAGAATTATAATTTTTTTTTTTTTAAAGACCTTCCATTTTTCATTCATTTTCATTCATTTTAATATACATTTAGTGTTTTTTCTGTACCATATATTTTTTTTGGGGAGGTCTTTGCCCTTGGTTTACTCCCCCCCCCCCAGAATCTCCTTCAGACCTCCTATAGTGTGTAATGGCGTACTACGCCGAGGAGGAAGATAAGTGGGTAGAATATAATGAATATGAAGAATATGAGGAGCCTTATCAGCATGATTTGGAGGAGCACCCTGTGGAAGCCCTGGATTCCCATGTCCAGAGTTTGGTTAATAAGGCGCTTATCAAGGCCTTGATGCCCTTGGCGAAACCCCTTAAATCTTCTGGCAAAAGGAAGTCTAGGTCATCTGGTAAGAACGCTTCTGCCACACAGGCTTCGGCAGAAGTCCTGATAAATATGGCGAAGAATGTTCTGATGGACCATGGCTCCTTAGCAGGAAGGGATACGCAAGGGGAGTCTTCTCCCGCTACCCTGGATACTACTGATTCCGATGACGATTCAGTGCGGCCCAAAAAGAAGGTCGAGAAGACAAAACATATGTTTTATGATGCACAGGAGGACGTGACATCAAAGATCTTGCTTTTTAATCCTCATAATTTGATTCATTCTAGGTCTTCTGAATGGGTTCCCTGTGTTGAGGTGGTGCACTACGTGCAAAATAATTTGCGACAAAGTTTTGAGAGTCAGGTCAGGGCCACCTTGCGCTCGGAATGCCCCCGACCGTCGTTGTTGGGGAAGGTGGCGGATACGCCAGAATTGGATCCTAACATGGCAACTTTCATGCGAAAATTCGCCAAAGATCCCAAGAAAGGATTGGATAGGGCCTGGAAAGGGTGCCAAGACAAAATGTTAGATGTCTCGGGTCCGTTGACTAAGATACTAGATGCTGCAGTTACTGCAAAGGATATAGGGGTTCCCCTGGATTCCTCCGACATTATGGAATGGGCGCAACGCGGCATGTGTTTTCTAGGTAATGCCAATGTGGCGTTATCCACGGAGAGGAGAAGGTCTTTTCTCATGCGAATAGACCCCCAACTGGCTGAGATGGCTACTACGGAACCGGGTTCCATGGCAAATGGCATGTTGTTTGACGATGACTTCATCAAAAAGATGGGCAAATATGTGGCAACTTTTTCTGCCTTGGATAAGGCACAGGCCAACATCAAACGCGTTTTCCATGCAGGTGTTTTTAATAGGGCCGGCCGTTACAGAGATCGAGGGTCCGGCCGAGGTGGTAATCAGACCTCTAGCGGTGCAGAACAACGGGGCAGAGGAGGTTCCCAAAGATCAAAGTTCTATCCGACCCGCCACAGAGGTGACAGGGGTCGTGGACAACGTGGAGGTTACAGAGGACAACAGTTCCAGTCTGGAGATTCCTCTTATGCAGGTACCCATTTTACATTACGGGGTTCATATGGTGGGAGGTCGTATTGCGCAGTTCCTTCCCAGGTGGGAGGCCCTGACTCCCGACCCATGGATACGTCAGACAGTTCGGGGTTTTCATATTGAGTTTTATGCGACTCCCATGCAATTGGTGATTCCCAGACCCCTACGTTTTTCCCCTGTAGAGATGAGTTTCATTGACAAGGAAGTTCAGTCGTTACTGAACATAGTACAGACAGATCCTCATCCGCACGGTTTTGTGTGTACGATCTTCTTGGTTCCCAGGAAAGATTTAGGTTTTTGTTTGGTTCTGAACTTGAAGGAGTTCAAATGTGGGAGTTGTATACCGTCATTTCAAAATGGAGGGTATTCATCTCTTGAGAGACATGTTCTTAAGTCAGGATTGGATGGTTCGGTTGGATCTAAAAGATGCCTATCTGGTGGGCGCCATTTTTCCGCCTCACCGGCGCTTCCTCCAATTTCAATGGCGCAGTCAGTGGTTCGAGTTTTCGGCTATGCCCTTCGGTCTCTCGTCCGCTCCATGGTGTTTCATGAAACTCATGAGACCGGTTGTTCAGTAGTTAAGGGAGAGAGGAGTCAGACTTATAATCTATCTGGACAATATTCTGATCATGGGTCAGTCAGTCGAGGTGGTGCAACTTCATCTGTCTTGGACTATCCAACTCCTTCAGGAGTTGGGATTTCTCCTCAATGTTCCGAAATCTCTTCTGGTACCTTCGCAAGTCATCGATTTCTTAGGTTTTCAGGTAAATTCCTTGACCTCTCAACTGCTTTTGCCTCTCAAGAAGAGGATAGCGATCAAGAAAGAGTTGAGGAGAGCGCTTGCCTCTCAGACTATATCATTGGGGACGTTAGCCTGCCTCGTGGGTTTGTTGGCGGCGTCCATTCAGGCAATTTTTCCCGGTCCGTTACATTACAGGGCCTTACAGAGGTTGAATATTCTGCATCTCCCCAGAGGCTTACACTATGCAGAGCAGATAACGATCTCACGGGAGGCGCGCCTCGAAATTAATTGGTGGTTAGAACACATGGATGCTTGGAATGGCAGGGCCATCTTTGTGGCGAGTCCGGATGCCATCATAGAGTCCGATGCCAGCCGGTGCGGCTGGGGTGCTCGCTGTGGGACAATGGAGACCGGGGGCCGGTGGTCCCATGAGGAGTTGCGTCTCCATATCAACTGCCTGGAACTATTGGCAGGGTCTTTTGCCATTCGAACTCTGTCTCCTCAGCGAGCGAGTTGTTGTATTCTACTGCGTCTGGAAAATGTGTCCGCGTTTCGTTATATCAATCGCCTGGGCGGTACCAGACCCCGACTTCTAGCGGAAATAGCCAAGGATTTTTGGCATTACTGCCTGGATCACCACATTTCAGTAACGGCGGAATACATTCCCGGTTCGTCGAATGTGGTGGCAGATTGGAATTCCAGATTTCTGAGGGACTCCAGCGATTGGAGACTTCATCCCAGTGTGTTTCAGGCATTGAATTCCAAATGGGGTCCGTGTGCACTAGATCTGTTTGCGTTCCGACTCAACAGACAACTTCGCCTGTTTTACAGTTGGCGTCCGGGTCCGTTAGCGATCAGCTCGGACGCATTCCTTCAATCGTGGACGACGGGCATTCTTTATGCCTTTCCCCCCTTCGTTATGATTCCGAGGTTGTTAGCACAGACTTGCATGCAAGGGGCGGAAATAATCTTAATATCCCCATGTTGGAAGGTGCAAGCTTGGTTTCCGGTGGCAATGAGCTTATCATGTGCTCCACCGGTTCGGATCAGGTCTTTTCCAGAGTTGTTGACGGATCCAGTGGGCCTTCATCATCCCTTAGTCCTGCAAGGTCGGTTGCCTCTCATGGCGTGGAGACTTTCCGGCGACGCTGGCAAGTGCCGGGAGTTTCACAGGAAACTCTCTTTTTTCTCTCCCAGTCTTGGGCACCTTCCACTCACAAACGATACGAGTCCGCTTGGCGACGATGGGTGCGTTGGTGTGGCGAACGACAGAGTGATCCCTTGGGATCTGGTATCTCTGTGATTGTGAATTTTTTATCCGACTTGGCTAAGTCAGGCATGGCCTATAGGACGGTAAACAATTTTAGATCGGCCATTTCAGCAGGTCATCCGCACGTAGATGGTAGACCAGTGGGGGAACATCCCCTGGTCTGTAAGGTAGTACGGGGTATCAGATTGGTGAATCCCCCTCAACCTAGATATCAGTCGTTACGGGATGTTTCCATATTTCTGAGGTACTTGAAAACTTGGCCAGCCAATGTAGGGCTGTCGCGCAAACAATTGTCTGCCAAATTGACGCTTTTATTATGCCTTATTTCATGCAGACGTGTGTCGGACGTACGTGCTCTGGATTTAGCAGGTAGAGTGTTTACTCCGTCTGGAGTTTCTTTCACAATTTCCCGTCGTACTAAGACTCATTCTAAATGCATTTCTTATCCTGCCTTTCCTCATCATAGCAAACTGTGTGTTGTGCAATGTTTAAAGGTCTATGAGGATTGTACCAGAGAGTTCAGGAAGGATGTGACAGGTCAACTGTTGATATCGCTTCAGAGACCTTTCCGCCCAGTCTCTTCTGCTACTCTAGCCAGGTGGATTTCCTGGTTATTGGCCCAAGCGGGAATTGATTCCTCCTTTTTTGGTGCTCACTCTGTGAGAGGGTCCATGGCTTCATAAGCCTTTGCGTCTGGGTCCAGGTAACAAGATATTATGACTGCGGCGGACTGGTCCTCTGAGTCCACTTTTAAGACCTTTTACCACAAACCTATTGTGGATGTTGCGTCTGTTGTAGTGGAGCAACTTTAAACTAGCATAATTTGAGCCTCCGTGGACTGACATAGAATGAAAAATGTTCTAGCTAACGCGACAAAGAATTTTCAATTTTATTAAGGACACGGAGGCGAGAATTATCCCACCCAGGATGGATTACATAATGTATTATATGTTTTTTTTATGATCATTATAATGATACTTGACTGCATATTTCAATGTTAATGTTTTGACTTCTTATTTTTTCCCACCCGATTTGTCAAATTGTGACTGTTATTTTCAGTCTGACATTGATGTTATGGCTGTGTTTCTTGTTTCAGGCGATCAAGGAAAGCAAACCTGAAGTGTGAGCTGTTTTTGCCGATACTTTGGACCGGCTTTCTACGTTTAGAAGAGGATGGTCGCAGACGCGGTTCGGCGTCAAGTTTGGGTTCAGTCCTGTTACAGTTTATGGACATTTGCAAAGAAAGAGGAAGTGACGTCAACTTCGTGAACATTTATTGCTGATAGTGTGTACTGATTGGTGCAGAGCTGGAGGGGGTTGTCTTTCTGGGGTATGCTGTTTAAAGTTTAACCCTTTGCTGCTGTATGTGTAGTAAAGATTGAGAAGCATAATTCTCGCCTCTGTGTCCTTAATAGAATTGAAAATTCTTTGTCGCGTGAGCTACAAAATATTTCATTACTACACACTTGATTTCACAGTCTGATTCAGGTATACATGCTTGCCTAAGGACACAGAATTACATTTTGGTTGGTGCAATGGAAACTATTGAATTTTTTTTTTTAGTACTACGAGGTCAGAGTCTGTGAATATATAAATGATTATTTAAAACTTGCATTACACACAGTACAACATAGACCTCTACAAAAAAGGTTGAATAGACATAGGTGCTTCCAAAATTTCGATTTTAGTAATACCCCGACTGTACATAATGCAATTTTTTTTACATAACTGTCACTTCAACACCTAGTCAGGGCAAATAAGCGCTATATAAATTCAGTTGAAAGCACGCAGTTCACAGATCAGTTGTTAACTCTTTGCACTACCATTGAATAAGAATAAATCTTTATCATCATAAAGTTTTGAGTTATTCGACCAATTAAAGCCAGGACAGGCTCCTTTATATTTGCAGATTACCTTGTTGCGCACAATTTGCATTTCTTTCTGGCAGTGGATACCCTGGCAGAAAGGACTATTCAGAAGTCTACTCGGTGTTAGTTTTACTGCACAGGGCACTCAAGTGGTATGCTTCAGCTGAAGCATTTATTAAAGACAGCGTTTTAGACTCCCAAATGTTGCTGCCTTAGTGCTGTATGTGAGCGGATTGTCCATAGAAAAAACACACATTGAAATCTGAACATTTAAGGTCACCACACATTCTGGTTTAGGTTCTGAAAGTAAGATGAACTTGTGGTAGTGTCATATATTCACTTTACAGAATGGACTTGAAGCGCTATGCTTAAATTATGGAGACTGATAGACTAATAGTGTCATAACAGAGAAAGGTTCACTAACCTTACAACCACCGGATACAGCAGAAGCGAGGATGATGCTAGTTTCTCCCTTCCACCCGTCACGGTACCACCTGAGAGCGGATAATCACACACTCAACAGAGGGGACCCTAACCAGGGAAGGGAAAAAAGGGAGAAATAAACCAAAACACTGTGGCAGCCAGAAATCATCTACTGCTAGGGTAGTAGGATCGATACACTTCCTTCTAGGATTAATACCGGGAACTGTAAAAGGGAAACACAAGGAACAAAAGGTGAGTACTTATCCCCTCCCCCTTTACATCTATCAATATCTATAACTCGATATTCAATGAGTGTACTCACTATATGTACTGCCACTTTTATCCAAGAATAAACAGATCCAAAAAGATGAAAAAATAAAGAAAAGAAAAAAGGAGTCCTTCCTTGTTTCGTAATGCCTGCAACAGTTCTTGGACAGCAAAGTCACCAATATCGCAAAGTAACAACACCTTTACTTATCTGACCCTCTTTTCTTGGTTCTCCAATGTATTTCTTTATAACTTCCTGGTGTTCGTATCCAAGGCTGAATAGAAATGCAATCCGAGCCTCCCTTCAGCTCCTCGTAAGAAAGGAAAAAATCCAAAGCCTCAGTCACAATTGCCGACAATGTTGGGGCCCCAACAATCACAGGAAACCAAAAGAATGTTCCTTTAAGAATCCATGTCCATAAAAATACCGTTCCGCGTTACCCACACTAATTAAACTAGACGCGGTACACGGACTCCAGCAACTCGGATCCTCGGCTGCCTGAAGAAAGATCAGAGGTCATGCTCGCGCTGAGGCGCATTTTCTTTCAGTGAAGAGATATCTTCGTGTCTCCAAACATCACACATGAGTCAAAAAAGTTCCAGGCAAACAACAGTCATCATAGCGGTTTCCACCATTGATTCAGGTGACAAGCACCAGTTAGGAGTGTGGGAGGAGACTATAAAGAAAACGAGTGCTAGGTAGGAGGAAGGAAAGAAAGAACAGACTACAGCTAGGTATTCTGGGAGATGTAGTGCCTCCACTAACGCGTCTGCCTAACCCTTATAAGCGAGGGAATCATGACAGAACCCCCTCACTAAGGCCGACGCCTCGGCGGACCACCAGGCTTAGAAGGGTAGGAATTGTGAAAACGCCTCAAGAGGCCAGGACAATGCAAATTACACCTCGGCTCCCACGAGCGTTCCTCGGGACCATACCCCTTCCAATCAATCAGATAGTACACACGACCCCTCATACGTTTGGAATCAAGCACCGCCCCGACTTCATATTCATCCTCCCCTTCAACCACTATTGCTCTGGGAGGCACAAACACCCTGGTACCATGAAAAAATGGTTTCAACAAAGAAACATGGAACACTGGGTGTATGCGCCAGGCATTCGGGAGTTCCAATTTCATGGCCACCAGGTTAACCACTCCAATGATGGAATAAGGCCCCACAAATTTCGGTTGTAGTCTGGTGTTGCCCTTAAACTTCAGATGTTTGGTGCTTAACCACACCCTATCCCCAACATTGTATAACGGCTCAGGAGTCCTCTTCCTGTCCGCATACAATTTGTCTCTCTTTCTGGCTGCCTCCAAGTGTTCCTTAGCCTCCGTAAGTACTGCTCTAAGGTGTACATGGTGTTCCTGAATAGTGGGATGGTTGGATGAACCAGGTTGTTCAAAAGGAAGCATATTAGGATTATACCCTAATTGACAATAAAAGGGAGAGCATCCCAATCATGAATGGGTGGCACTGTTGTAGGCGAACTCAGCCGTCCACAACAACGTCCTCCATTCCTTATCCTGCTCCAAGGTAAAACACCGCAAGTATTGTTCTAGTGTCTGATTGAGCCTTTCCGTTTTACCGTCAGTCTGTGGATGGTAACTTGTTGACAGACGGGCATCAATCTTCAGTAAAACACATAAAGCCTTCCAAAATTTGGAGGTGAATTGGGATCCCCTATCTGTAATGAGGACAGATGGAATACCGTGCAACCTTACGATATGTTGTAAGAAGATGGTAGCCAATTCACCAGATGTGGGCAGCTTAGTTAGGGCTATAAAGTGACCCATTTTGGTCAAGTGGTCAACAACCACAAGAATTGTGTTGTTACCGAAACTGAGAGGCATTTCAACAATGAAGTCCATCGACACTGTGTGCCACGGTGACGGAGGTGTTGATATGGGCCGCAATAAGCCACTGCTTCTTTGATGTTGCGTTTTAGCCCGTGAGCAGATAGGACATTTTGAAACGTAATCTTCTGTGTCTTTACGTATGGATTCCCACCAGAAATAACGAGATATCGCTTACATTGTTTTGGCCTTTCCCATATGACCACTCAGGGCTGAATCATGGGTCCATTGCAACGCTTGTCTTTGAAGAGCAACATCAGGTAAATACAGTGACTTATCCTGAAACAACATATGATCCTTCCTTGTTCGTATCACAGGATCCTGTGCAATCCAGGACATGCTGTCTACAGCCTTTATTCTTTCTTTCACCTGTTCCAAAAAGTCTGTTGAACTTGTTATAGCCATGATGTTCGACTGAAAAGACTTTTCCGGAAGGATGTTAGGTGGTTCGTCCAATAAAGGGGGGTTTGGCACAGGCAAAGGCATTGGTCTAGATAGAGCATCCGCCTTACCATTTTGAGGCCCAGGACGATACTTGATGACAAAATCACAGTCTGAAAAGAACAAAGACCACCTTAGCTGTCTAGGTGTTAGAGCTTTTGCACTCTTCAAGAACAGTAGATTACGATGGTCCGTGAAAATCTCCACTGTATGTCTGGCCCCCATCAAATGATGTCTCCACTCCTCGCACGCCCTCTTAATCGCCAACAGTTCCTTGTCTGTAATGCTGTAGTTGGTTTCACAGGCTGTAAGCTTCCGAGAAAAGAAAGCAACAGGATGCAGTTGTCCAGTGTCTGGATGTCTCTGTGACAGAATGCCACCAACAGCGTAGTATGAGGCATCTGTTTCCATAACAAAAGGCTGCTTTGCATCAGGATGTCTCAAAATAGGTGCAGTGGTGAAACAATTCTTCAATGTATGGAATGCTTGTTCAGCAGAATCAGACCACTTAAAGACAGCTCCTTTCTTCAATAGATACGTCAAAGGTTGTATAATCCGAGAAAAGTCCCGGATAAACCGTCTATAGAAATTTGCAAAGCCCAAGAAACTCTGCAATGCCTTTACTGAAGAAGGTGACTTCCACTAGATAATTGCCTGTATTTTCTTTTCATCCATACTCAATCCTTTCGGCCCTAAGACATAGCCTAGGAATTCCACTTCTGTCACATGAAAGAAACATTTCTCTAGTTTAGCATACAAAGCATGCTTCTTCAAACGTTCCAATACCTCTGTTACATGTAGGACGTGTTCTTTCGGTGTGGCGGAATACACTAAAATATCGTCGATGTATACGATACATGAAACGTCCAACAGCCCACGTAATACCTCATCCATAAAAAACTGGAATGCGGCGGGGGCGTTGCACAAGCCGAATGGCATCACTCGGTATTCGTATAGGCCAAATTTTGTGCGGAAAGCGGTCTTCCATTCATCGCCCCGCCGCACTCTCACCAAATGATAGGCTCCGCGAAGATCAAGTTTGGTATAGATCTGTGCGTGTTTCAACTGATCCAGCAGCACTGGGATGAGAGGTAGGGGGTACCGATTCTTCTTTGTAACCCTGTTGAGGGCTCTATAATCGATACATGCCCTCAAACCCCCTTCCCGTTTCGGAATAAAAAAAGGGGGGGACGAGGCGGGGGATGTAGATGGACGAATAAACCCTGTCTCCAATAGCTTCTCCAGGTACTGATGCAAATAGGTGGTTTCGGCCTCCGTAAGTGCGTATATCTGACTACACGGGATGCTCGCCCCAGGTTCCAATTCTATGACACAATCATAATCCCTATGGGGTGGTAGCTTGTTGGCTTCTTGTTCGCTAAACACTTCATTGTATAATGAATAAGCCTCTGGTAAAGTGGTTAGCAGACAGACCTTCAACTCGTTGCTTCCGCTGGCCAATAGGGCTGCAGGTTTTTCATTCGCAGCAGGCACTTGTACAGCCTCCCATGTACATTGTTCTGCACAGTAACCAGATCCAAGCGTTACAGTGCGCGCAGCCCACTGGACAACAGGGTCATGTTGTGTTAACCAGGGCATACCCAAGATTAACTTGAATTGTGGAGCATCTATTAAGTCAAACTGAATATGCTCATAATGATCTCGTCCAACTTGCATCAAAAGAACCCCCGTATGAAAACGTACAGGGCCTGATGTTAACTCAGAACCATCAACTGCCTTCACTGGCTCCGGATTGTCTTTACGTATGCATGGCACTCTCAATCCCTGTGCATACTTCAGATCAATAAAATTCCCCGTAGCACCGGAGTCCAATAATGCATGCACCATCACGGGTTGCACTCCAGGCCACTCAAGCATGACACACACATTCATATGAGGTACGGAACGTTGCATCGTGTTTGCAATAGCATGTAAGACCTCTTCATCTACTGTACTCAAACAAGGGGTCTCTATCTTGTCTGAGCCATGTCGTTTCCCGACTCACTAGAAGGGTATTCCACCGCAGGTATGGTTTTAACACTCCTATCTTCTTTATAGAATGTCTTTGTTTTGGACTTACAATCCTTAATAAAGTGTCCTGCCTTTCCACAGTACATACACAACTTATTACTGCGCCGTCTAGTCCTCTCTTCAATACTCAAAGGTCCTCTCACACCTCCTATCTGCATAGGTTCGACAATGTCATTGGAAGAGGCTCCATCTCCCTGCCCCTTTGGTCTAGGAAAGGGATACCGTGCTTCATACTTCTGTTTATCACCCTTACGCTCCAACAACCTGTGGTCCAATTGATTAATTCCTCACAGGTAGTAGGCATATGTACTACCTGAGCCAGGACATCTTTTAGCTCTCCTCTTAAACCTTGATAATACAAAGAACATCTTTTTCCTGCCGGCCAATCAGTTTTGATAACAAGACGATTGAATTTAGTTATATAGGTCAGGAGATCTTGTGACCCTTGCTTAAGTGTAATAAGCTCTTTGTCTAATGACAACATATGTGCCTTGCGATCGAATAGCTTACGCATTTCATCGCAAAAATCCACAAAATTGTTTAACACTGGATCATTTCTTTCAATTAATGGGAAGGACCAGCTCGCCGCATTCCCCCCTAAATAAGACATCATAAAAGCTGTCTTAGCTTGATCGTCATGAAACACAGTGGGTTTACACATAAAATGCAATTTACACTGCCCCAAAAACGTACTACATTTCCTAGGATCCCCAAGGAATCTCTCTGGTGGGGCTAGAGGTAACTGAACTGGCTGAATGACCTGAATAGTGGAGGGGCCTATCCCTGCCTGTTGAGTGTGTGAACCCTGTTGCACAGGTGGGGGCAAAGTGTAATCTCTGATGTAACTAGCCCCTCTAGAACTGGTAGGAACCGCCCGTACAACCCCGGCTACTTCCCTACGTAATGTTCCCATCTCATCTCTCATTTGTTGGTTCTCTCCCCTA
This sequence comes from Lissotriton helveticus, assembly GCF_964261635.1. NCBI lineage: Eukaryota > Metazoa > Chordata > Amphibia > Caudata > Salamandridae > Lissotriton > Lissotriton helveticus. Next base: position 735,601,263 of record NC_136061.1, on the reverse strand, counting down.
AAGGATTCAACTTCCATTCGTAAAGCTGTCATTGTTTCCATCACTGCAGTTAATACTGTGGTAGTATCCATCGCTCGGGCCGTATTTTATCCGTGGGCTTGTCACTCTGTCATAACAGAGAAAGGTTCACTAACCTTACAACCACCGGATACAGCAGAAGCGAGGATGATGCTAGTTTCTCCCTTCCACCCGTCACGGTACCACCTGAGAGCGGATAATCACACACTCAACAGAGGGGACCCTAACCAGGGAAGGGAAAAAAGGGAGAAATAAACCAAAACACTGTGGCAGCCAGAAATCATCTACTGCTAGGGTAGTAGGATCGATACACTTCCTTCTAGGATTAATACCGGGAAATGTAAAAGGGAAACACAAGGAACAAAAGGTGAGTACTTATCCCCTCCCCCTTTACATCTATCAATATCTATAACTCGATATTCAATGAGTGTACTCACTATATGTACTGCCACTTTTATCCAAGAATAAACAGATCCAAAAAGATGAAAAAATAAAGAAAAGAAAAGAAAAAAGGAGTCCTTCCTTGTTTCGTAATGCCTGCAACAGTTCTTGGACAGCAAAGTCACCAATATCGCAAAGTAACAACACCTTTACTTATCTGACCCTCTTTTCTTGGTTCTCCAATGTATTTCTTTATAACTTCCTGGTGTTCGCATCCAAGGCTGAATAGAAATGCAATCCGAGCCTCCCTTCAGCTCCTTGTAAGAAAGGAAAAAATCCAAAGCCTCAGTCACAATTGCAGACAATGTTGAGGCCCCAACAATCACAGGAAACCAAAAGAATGTTCCTTTAAGAATCCATGTCCATAAAAATACCATTCCGCGTTACCCACACTAATTAAACTAGACGCGGTACACGGACTCCAGCAACTCAGATCCCCGGCTGCCTGAAGAAAGATCAGAGGTCATGCTCGCGCTGAGGTGCGTTTTCTTTCAGTGAAGAGATATCTTCGTGTCTCCAAACATCACACATGAGTCAAAAAAGTTCCAGGCAAACAACAGTCATCATAGCGGTTTCCACCATTGTTTCAGGTGACAAGCACCAGTTAGGAGTATGGGAGGAGACTATAAAGAAAACGAGTGCTAGGTAGGAGGAAGGAAAGATAGAACAGACTACAGCTAGGTATTCTGGGAGATGTAGTGCCTCCACTAACCCGTCTGCCTAACCCTTATAAGCGAGGGAATCATGACAAATAGGTACACTTTACTTAGACTTCACCGTGTACATTTCGAAGAAATTTCTTTCACTTTTACTACACATTGTCCTCTTTGATGTCAATCTCAGCAGAGAGACCAAAGAATGAGCAGTTTTATCGTCCTGATTATGTAGGATGCACTCCGGTGGGCTTAAGGAAGGTTCACACTGAAGGGCTTTCGTCTACAGTACTCTGAATATAGCATTTATTTTAGAATAAGCTTCTGTAATTTGGGGGGCGTGGCCAAGACGGAGACGAACATGGCCGCCTGGCTGTGAAGCTCCGTTGAGCCTTCCAGCTCTCAAGCGTATTCCTGCTCTTTACGCCGACTGCGAGATCAGGATTTCGGCGCACAATGCGACGGAAAACACACTGATCCGCCAAGCCCCCATCTGCTCCGTTTGGTGCCTAAGATCCCGATCGGCGGTGACGCGTAGCAGCTGAGGCGCGCCCCAGTCCGGTGCAAACCTTGTCCGCGGCCTCCCTCCAGATAGGCTGGGCCCATACATCACACGAGGACGGGGATCCTGATGAGGCCTCAGACCCGCGTCGGCGCTGATACGGTGAGCTGCGCTGCACTCCCGCCCGAGTCCCGAGCTTAGCCCCCACCAGAGATTGACTTCCTGAGCGGCCTGCTATCCCCGCAGAGGGGCGGCAGGGCTTGAACTCCAATGGCCGACTGGGAAGCGCTGCATGGCGTGTCTGCCCGGTGGAGATCTGAGCCACGGCGCGCTAGGCCTCCTGCTGTCAATCCAGAAGCGGCGAGACTCTCAAATTCATCGCACTGACCTGAAGCAGCTGCAGGGGGGAGCCTGAAGAACACTGGACCTCCCTGCGCTTGTCCAGACTGGGTGGATACCTGCGCCACCATTGGGGACTGCAATCTCCACAGGGATTTTCATTATTGGCTCCCTCTCCCACATTAGTGTGCTGTGCGTCCTGGGCCAGCTTTGGGGCGCGCTGTTAGCTGTGCTTTCTACGCCTGGGGCCCAACGCCTTTTGGGAGCTCCCCTCTCACACTGTCAGCGCCCCCTGGGTACCCGCCTGCGCTCTCTGCTGCTCCCATAAGAGATTGGGTGAATCTCCCGACTGCAACTGGGCACTGCCTTCACCACTCCCGGTTCAGTGGCAACGGGGGTCGCACACAACAGACATTGCCATGCAAGTCGCATACCCCGCCCGCTGCCCGCTGAGTTCTGGCCCCCGGAAAACCCTAACAACCCCCCACCAGTCACCACCGTCCGCAACCTGGGCGTCATGCTCAACCATCAATTAAGCATGGAAACACAGGTCTCAAGAACAGTTGCAACCTGTGCCGGCCTTATGCGCTCACTGCGCAAAGTCTTGCCTCTTCTTCCATCCTCCGCCAGAGCACTAGTAGTCAGGTGTACTATTCTTAGTCGCCTTGACTACTGCAACGCCTTGCTGCTTGAATCTCCTGCGATTCTACTGGACAGACTCCAACGAGTCCAGTCGGCAGCAGCCAAACTGGCTTTGGGATGGACTAGGAGATCCTCGGCCACTGCTGCATTGGCCGAGTTGCATTGGCTGCCCTTGAGGCAACGCATTGCCTTCAAGGCCCTTTGCCTGGTCTTCAAGGCACTACATGGAATAGGACCCGGACCTCTTCAACGTCTGTTCTCTTGGTATACCCCCACCAGAACACTCAGGTCTACAACTGCCTGCCTCTCGAGAGTGCCCAGATGTAAGAAGGCCAGGATGGGAGGAAGATCGTTCAGAGTAGCTGCAGCCAAACTATGGAACAGTCTACCTGTCGACATTCGCCATATCCCTCATCTCCTCCCATTCAGGAAACGTATCAAGACATGGCTCTTTCCCTTGTCCCTGTAAAACCGGCCAGTCCCAGTCCACCCCCGTTAATAAACCACAAGAGTAGCTACCAGCGCCAGGATACCTGCCAGGTGACAGTCGCGCTTTATAAATGTTTTAAATAAAAAATAAAATAACTACCCTTCACACATCAGCAGGGAAGGAGCTAATAATACAGGGTGTGTCTGCAGAGGACTGGGGGGTCAAGTCAAAGCAGTCTTGTCATGGCATGGGCCACAAAGACCCAAAGCAAAGGACCTTGCTATTTGAAAAACTGGTTGAAAACGCTCCCCAACAAGACCCAGCCATGGCGGAATCTGCGCAACAAGCAGGGCAAGAGGACTCTCCCTTTGACACAGCAGCTTCCTTACTCCGCACGATGCGAGCGGGCTTTAAGGCATTGGCTAGCCGCTTTCATTTACTTGATAAAACCATTTCGAATATGGGCGCCAAAATCCATGCACACGACAGGCGGCTCGATGTAGCTGATGCACGAATATCCGACATAGAGGATAGCACTGCGCAATCTGCAAGCGTCCTGACAGAGTCGAGTGTATTTTAAAGGAGGTGGCCGTCAAAAATGAGGACCTCGAAGCCCGTAGCCGCCGCAACAATTTACGCATTCTTGGTGTGCCGGAGACAACCCCCACGGGCCGAATGGGTCTATTTGTTGAGACTTTGTTATTTGCATTATTCGGCAAGGACTCCTTCACTGCGGGTCTTGTAGGGCACATAGATCTCTTGAACCTCACCCCAATCCAGATTTTCCCCCCAGGCCCATCGTTGCGCGAGTAATGAACTTTCAGGACCGTGCCGCTGCACTCCGCTTTGGCTAGAGAAAAAGGTGACATTGCCTGGCAAGGCGAGAAACTTTTCTTCTACCCAGGTTTTACGGCCATGGTGCAAGACGCACGGCGTAAATTCAACGGGGTCAAAGCTGCCCTGAGGAACTTGGGGTTGCGGTATGAAATGTTATACCCCACCAGGTTAAAGGTTAAGGTGGATGGCAGGGCTCGAATCTTCGAAAACCCAATGGAGGCGCAGGAGTTTTGCAGAGTTTACATACAGAACAATTCTCCATCTAACAGGTCGAGAGCGGTCCCTTTCCCTCCACACAATGGATCTGACGCACATGCCAAACTGTTTTCCAGTGCGGGCACAGGATAACTCAGTAACTGGTCTCCTGTGATTTATTTCAGTGTGGTTTTAGGAACATGCTCATTGGTCTTCTTACTTTGGCATTGCATTTAGCTGGTAGCTCGCCGGGGCTTTGACACCACATGGTTTATCCTTTGAGAACGGTTTGGTTACGTTTGGGGTACTGTTCTTTGAGTCTTTAATTTCACTGTGAAACTATTTGGTACTTCATGTTATTCGTTTTGCTGGGATTGGCCCTTCCCTGCATGGGGTTTGGCTGGGTGGGGGTGGAAGGAGGTTGGTTACTCTCAAGCATCATGTCTCACGGGACATATCCAGTCGTTCACTGCTGTTAATAATGGTTTATTGTCACCACAATACAACGTTGAAGTTGCTATCCCGGATAAATGGCCAGGTTTGGTAATGTAGAGGGTCCCTCAGACCTCTCCCTAATGTCATGGAATGTACGGGGCCTTAATGACACGAGAAAAAGTAGACAGGTGCTTCATTACCTGTCACAACATAACGTAGATATCGCTTATTTACAAGAGACTCATCTTCCCAAAACTGACATGGCACACTTTGGCGCTAGCTGGGGTGCACACAGATATTTAGCTAATTACAGTAATTACGCGAGGGGCACGGCCATTCTGATACATAAAAGGGTTCCCTTCCGCTTTTGCTCTATGCTCCAAAGGAAGATATCTAGCGATTTCTGGGACACTGGTGGGTAGGAATGTTACACTGCTTTGTATTTATGCCCCCAATACGGATGCCCCACGAATTCTTTCATTCCCTTCATACACGACTCATGCAGATGCAGGCACAGACGATAATTGTAGGAGGGGACTTCAACCTATTACTCAACCCTGAAATAGATTGCATGCAAGGGTCTTCAGATAATAAACTGCGTGCCCGCCAAGCACTGCAGGAACTCTGACCGGTACGCGTTGTTGGATGTCTGGCGCAAATGTAATCCAAACACCACAGAATATACCCACTATTCAGTCCAACACAACTCCTGGACGAAGATTGATTAGTGGTTGGCCACAACGTAATGTACAAAGTTCCCCAGGTGGGGTAAAAGAGAGTTAAGAGTATGTCAAATGGAGCGTGAACAGAGAAAGATAGGAAAAGCCAAAGAGGGGAATACCCTAGTTGGGACTAAAACCCTCACACACCTAGCAAGCTAGATGTTATGCTTCATCATATGGGTTTGCTCCTCGTCAGACTGGCACTGCAATGTCCGACGGGCACCCATACAGGGGCTCTTTACCGGAGATCTTTTGTCCCTGCCATATGATGCATGTGGGTGTGCGGGGAAGGAAAAGTGGGTGTAGTCGTGAGAGGTGCGGTGAAAAGTAAAAAAGGTGGGTCAGTCCACAATGAATTTTATTAACGTGCCTGGTGCCCTTGGTTAAAAAGGTGGGAGGGGAGATAAATGCTACAGGTAGTCTTGAGCAATTTAACTACTACCCCCTGATCAGGTCAACATGTTTCATGCCCGGAAGGCAATTCGTCAGGACCAAAAGTGGGACGTACTACACAGTGAAAAGGTATAAATACGTAAAAGTTAATATAAATGTGTTCATACAACCTTATGCTTTGAGGTCATAAAGAGGCAGGCAAGAAAGTCCTGCTGAGTACGGGTGACCTAGGGAAAGTACACAAAAAAACATAGTGGTAGTTCTGTGTATGTGATGTTGCAAGGTCACACACATACCTAGCTCAGAGACATACTCGTGGGTGAGAAAGGAAAAATTAAATTAAAAACTGCAACGATATTCACTAGTGCCTACTGAACGGAGACAAAAATGGTTCATCATGCAGAAAATAACGAGGGTTAAAAATGACGCTGGACGTAAGACAGATAAGGAGAGGCACATCATTGCCGATCTTACCCTAAGGGAGATCTGAAGATGCCCCGCAGTCTGCTCCAGCGGGACCTGCACGTGAAGGTCAGGAACCTGGTAGAAGAGCGAGAGTGCGTTGGTGTGGGGCAAGAATCATGTCCAACCGTAATGGAACGGGGATCAAGACTCATAGAATGGAAATTGCCAATGAGAAGGGAATAAATCAGAACAACCATTGGGGCGCCTAATAGAGCCCAAAAGACTCAAGTGAGCCAGAGGCGACCCCAGGGCCAAAGTGAGCACACGAACACCGAGTCAGCATAGACCGACCCCGCGCAACCCCGCAAGGGGGCAGGAGCCAGACAACACCAAAACAGCATACCGGGCACCCACAGAGGCAACCAATAGTGAGGGGCCAAACAGGACAGCACTCGCGTTCAATAGGCGGCGTCGAGCAACTGGAAGTCTAGGCTCCACTCCAAATTCATCAACAAAAACCGTCCCCGGCCTGTGTCAAAGCCGACTGAGTGCACTCGGCGGAGGCCGTTTCAACTGGATTGAAGCAAACTTACCCAGATAGCGTGCGGTCAGCGCCGATAACACCGACCCCCACCGTCTGGTCAGGACAGAGCAGCTGGTAACCAACCCAGCATCCGTGTGGATTATAAGTAGATCGTGCGTCACCGAGTCCGCGTGGGGGCGGGGCCTCAGCGGGGAGCCGCGCATGCGTCATGGTGCAAGTCTTCAGACCACTGCAACGGGATCGTCAGTGTTAATGGACACCAAAAGGAGCGGCCATCTTAGGGATGTAAAAACACAAGCACCGCTATGTAGGGATAAATGCAGCGATTGCTTAGGAAAAGACAGTATTTCAGTATTTCATATGCTCGGCCAAGGAGAAAGGTGTTAACGAGACAATGCCGACCATGGTACAGAATCGTTGAGGCCAACTATGTCAAGCCGAAGGCGATGTACCCATCTTTGTTCGATTTTAAACAGTGCCTGCTGTGAGATATGGGGATGGGACTCTAAGACTAGCCAACGTATACTGTCTGCCTGATGGCCCTGTTGTGTATAATGTTCATAGAGCCTGGTGTGTGTCTTGAGGCACCTAATATTGCTCTTATGTTCCATGATGCGGAGTCTTACTGGTCTCATGGTCATCCCCAAGTAATGTTTATTGCAGGGGCAAGTGATGAGGTAAATGCATCTGGTGCTATTGCAATTGGTATGTTTACGTAACTACCACTTGAAGGTCTCTGTGAGCATAATCTCCTTGATGGATCGTGTTTGGGGACAGACCACGCAGCCACCGCAAGAAAAATGCCCCGTTACTGGAGGGTGACCCCATAAAGTACTTTGACTATTGCTGTTATGTTTCTTGGGTCGTGTGTGTATGAGAGAATCCTTAAGATTGGCTGTTCGTTTAAACGCAAAACGAGGTGGTGGAATGTTGAGATCACTAGAATTCAGAATGTGCCAGTGTCTATTTATGGTTATCTTAATATGGCCAGAGTTTTTTGTGAAACAGGTCACACAAGTGATCACATTATCAGGTTCTTTGGGACTGGACTCCAACAATATGTCCCTGGGGTTGTTAAGGGCTCGTTTACGAGAATTATATATCAACCGAGCTGGGTAACCCCTATCCTGTAGTTTGTGCTGTAGGATATTTGCTTCATGGTTGAAGTCAGTCCTCTCCCCAGACATCTATGGTTGGTGCGCATCAGTTGGGACCCTTCCTCCCTTCCTAGGACTTATTCAGATCAATCCCCAGTGACTCTACGCCTTAAGGTACCTCGTCCGGAGTGCTTTGAGCGTCAGTGGCGATTCCCTAGTCACGCTTTGTATGATGAAGTATTCAAAGAAGAAATACGGGAAGCCATCGAGGAATACTTTGCCATCAATGCAGGCTCAGTGGACACATGGGCGGTTTTGTGAGAGGGTTTTAATTCAGTTATCAGGGGCACGTGCATAGCTAAGCATGCTGGCGTCCTCAGAGACCTGCTTAACACTCTGAAGTTCCTAGTACGAGATCTCCAGACATTAGATGAGGCCACCACAAGTCACCCACAACCCACTTACGAGAGTAGGAGGCTGGTGATACTGGAGGAATACAGGGAAACCGCTGACCGGGAAGTTCTATTCTTAGGAAAGTATCAGGCGGCCCGACAGTACGGTGAGGTAGAGAGGCCTGGCAGGGTCCTGGCCCAGCTCCTACAACCCCGTATCACAAAACGTACATCACTGAAATACTCTCCCCGGACGCACATATATACACCTCCACGGCGGACATACTGAACACATTTATAGAATACTTCTCTGCCCTATAGTCCACCACTATAGGGAGTGATTCCAAAGCCCATGAAGGCTATCCAGATGAGATAGCCTTAGTGTATCTTGAGAAATACATGCAGGATTTCTTTGCAGAACCTATCTTGGTTGCAGACTTAATATTGGCCATCGATACTCTTCGTGGCTCATCGGCACCTGGGCTCAACGGATTTACCATAGATTTCTACAAAGAAAACAAAGAGCTATTAGCCCCAAAACTCATCGAGGTATACGCTGAGGCATTGTAGGCACAGATTCTACCCCCCACCTTCAGAGAGGCAGTCATAATTCTCCTCCCCAAGCCTGGTAAAGACCCCACGCATTGTGGTTCATATCGGCCGCTATCCCTCCTCAATCTGGCTTTGTCTCACACCGCTCTACCTCGCTTAACCTTCAAACACTTTTTTAGGTCATTCACTAAATAAACCCAGACACTCCAGCAGCCGCCATCCTTCTAGACACTGAGAAAACTTTGATTCTTTAGAATGGCCCTTCTTTCTATCTGGGATGAGATGCACGGGCATGCCCTTTGGTTTCATTGCCACAACAACACTATTGTATAACAAACCAACTGCCCGGCTACGCCTCAACGGTAAACTTTCAGATCCCTTTCAGTTATCCTGTGGAACTAGACAGGGCTGCCTACTGTCCCCATTATTATTCATTCTGGCCATGGACCACTTGATATGTCACTTTCAAGAGCCGCATGTACACAGGGGCCTACAATTCAATACCGGCCCTCTCCTGGCTTCCCTGTATGCAGACGACACGATCCTCTATGTCAGACACCCTCACGATCACCTGCATGAACTGATCAGGGAAATCATCCGCTTCAGTCGCTTCTCGGGACTGGGCATAAATTGGCAGAAATCAGTTATATTTCCGCTAACAGCCAGTACTAAAAAAATGGGACTGCGAATACCACTTAGAATGGTGCACAGACTCAGTTAAATATTTAGGAATACCCATCCACTTAGACACCTCCCAAATCTTAAGTCTGAACTATAGGTGAGCAATCGACACACTCACAACACAAATAGAGAAATGGCTGAGACTTCTCTTATCACTTGCTGGCCGGGCATTGATTCTAAAAATGGTGGTACTCCCTAAATTTGTATATCTTTTTAATAATATACCTATACCCCTTACCAATAGTTTTTTTTCAAACGCTACGCACTCTATTATTCAGATTGATTTGGTGTGGGAAACCTGCGCGAGTCCGATAGTACGTCCTCACATTAACGTATGAGAGAGGGGGATATAATATTCCGGATCTGCAGTTATACTATTTAGTGTCCCAATGTAACTAAGCCTATTTGTGGTACCACCCTGATGGTCAAATCCCATACCTACGGCCAGAGGTAGACCTTGTCCTGCCTGGACAACTATCAGCCATTTTACCCACGGGCTTCCCCAAAGATCCAGTGGATATCCAAACCGTTTCCTCCACGAGCTGGGCATGGAAGAGACTCTGTCGGGTCACAGGTACAGAAGTGCTATACTCCTCGGCTTTGCCCATCGTAAATCCCCGCCTAATTCCAATCACCGGGGAGCTACTGGTTCAACGCACTCTTGCCAAATTTGAAATCTTACGGATAGGCGACCTCTATCCAGATGGCCATTTTTTTCCTTAATGGAAGACACCGGTTTTCCATTATGGACAGGGTTATAATGGGCCGTATCCGTTCTGCCCTGCGCGTCACTTTCCAATCTTTCTCGGTTGAGCCCACCTCCTTTCCACCTCTAACTATGGTGATTGAAAATGAAGACAACATGCATCTTACTTCCAAGCTCTACAAGGCTTGTGCGGCACTGAAACCGGTTGATGATGGCAAAATCCATAAGGCATGGGAGGTAGACCTGGGAACAGCAATCACGGATGAGCAATGGGCCACATGCTGCGCGGTTACACAGGACATCTCACCCCAGCATTAGTACACAAGATCGACCCCTCCAAACCACACTACTGTCGTAAATGCTCTGCCCCTCAGGCTGGTTTTGCACATCTTACCTGGACGTGCCCGAAACTGCAAGACTATTGCGAGGGGGGTTAGGATCAGCCCCAACTGTCCAGAGCTGGCTACATAGCTAAGCATATTGTAATGTCAATAGTAAAGTATATGCAAGTGTGATGCCCAGCGCATCCCGTCCTAAAGATATATGGGGCCCATACCGGTCATACATTGAGACACTACGCAGGGACTCAGGTGTACAGGTGGAGCAGGGCATGGTCCCGGAAGGTGTGGTGTAGTTATGTTCTGCAAATTACACTGCTTTGTAGTATTATTGTAATTATGTGACACTATTGCGCATGAATATTCTACCCGCATGGACCATGTACACAGATGCCCATTACAGGAGATGGGGTTAGTAACGGGGATCCTTCTCTTGTTTCCTTTGTTTTTTACGCATCATAATGTGAATGGAACAGTCTCTTACCACCTGGTAATTATCTTGTGGGCTATTAACGGTGATAATCATTGATATGGCTATTGTTTGACAATGTACGCTGAAGTATTGGTGAACGACTACATTTATATAGTGTTTCGATATTGGAAAACTGGAAAATAAAGTTATAAAAAAAAATAATGAGCTTCTGTAAATTAAGTATGTATGTATGTACTGTATGTTATACAAAAAAACATTTTCACAAAGAGCTGTCGAGGCAGGGCAGAGAAACATTACATCCAGTGGAGCCGTTTGCCTATGCATATATGCATAGTACCTAACCCTATCTTTTTGCTGCCTGTGGAAGACCTAAAAAGGAAATTAAAGTTTAAAAAGGAAGTGTTGGCGTTCAACATGTTACTCACAACTTAATGTACATACTCATTCATGTAACTGTGACTCGTCTAGCCATTAAATTAAATGGAGTCTTGCACCCGTCAGACAACACTTTTATGTAAAACCTTAAACTTTTAATCCCACATCAGATCTCCTTTGTCATAATCTTCATGCCACTTCTTAATTTTTTGGTGCTGTTGGTTCCAAGCATTTGTTATCTTGACAGGGCATACTGCTCACGTGTTTTATGTTGTTTAACATAAACAAAAGGTCAAGTAGTTTTGTGAGGAGCAGTGTGGAACACACAGGCAGTATAATTCTAAGCAAATTCCCTCATCCCCCCTTGTGGGTCCCAAACATTCCTGTAATGCCTCACCTTTACGGTGTAATCAATGACCCGCTTCTCCCCAACAAGTACCCTCAACGACACCATGACAACCCAGAAACCAGTGAAGAGGACCCACAGGCAATGTGTGGAAATTCAGCCAATCACTGCACTGGAGAGGACCGGTACTCCCGATCTAGATTAACGTTCCGATCGCGAGCCAGTCTTTGTGCTGTTGAAGCGAATGCCGTTACATGTGACCAGTTGCTGGCACTGAGCATGAAGACAGACAAAATTAGCTCCTACTATTGTGTACGGAAGGCCATCATGTTTGAAGTGAATTTCATGTTTGAAGTGAATTTAATCTGGGTAATAAGAAGCATGTACTGTAATTTACAAAACGAAATTGTACTACAATTGTAACTTTATCCAGATTGTCAGAAAACAAAAAATCCTTGAATTTAAAATAGAGCTGCAAAGTACAAAGTTTTACCAGTAAAAAAAAGCAAAGGGCTCCCTGAAGCGGTCACATAGCGTGAAAGCATGTACCATGCTTACCCCTTAGTTATTAGGCCTTTGAACCATCCCCCAACCCCTCCATCACCCCCCACCCCCTCACGAGTGCTGAGCCTTTTTTTTTGGAATTTGGTGCCGTTTGCACTTAGGGCTCCATTACTTTTTTTTCACATAAGGTATTCACATCAAATTTGCATCCTTTTTTCCAGCAATCTGGGGATTATAAATGTACCCATGGTTTGTGAATTCCCCTGGAGAGGACTGAGAAATTTGGTAAACTATAGCAAACTTTCTAGTTTTGGGAAGAAGTTATCACTGCCCCTTGCCACAATGGTTTTCCAGGTTTGGTGGGTGGACAAAGAGGTCAGCCCCAGATGGCCCTTACTCAGTCGGGGCATGGGAGGGGTGCAACCATGCCACAGATGGAGTAGTCTTCTCCACGGTCGCACCAATACTCTGTCGACATATATATCGGGTGGCTAAACCATTATCTTCACATTAAGGATACTCTATTGCCCTGGCACGGAGTATCATTACCGCCACATATCTAAATCTGGTACTAATTATTTTAAGTTAAACCACCACCACTGATTTTAGCACCTCCAGAAATGCTAGCTTCAAAGCATAAATACTTATCTAAGTATTTGAATATTGAAACCAAGACTACTGAAGGTGAGCCATAAGGCTGTGTCAAGGCACCAACTGCTTTATGGTCCAATCACGCCTCAACATTCAAGATTTTCATACCACCGTCCACGGGCCTAATCCAATAGATCAGTGCATTCACATCAACATGCTATGCAAGGGCCCATCATATTCATATACCACAGGACGGAATCCTCATTCATGGTGCAACATGCTGACAGTTGATGCATTCACAACCTTAACAAATGAAAAAGCTGCTTGACTACATTTTTGACACCTGCCAAGTAACCGCCTCCATTCTGATCAATACCAAACACATGACTAGTGAACCTTTACTAATTGCTCCCATGATAGCCACACGAGACTCAGGAAGACATGTCTTACATTCGTCTGTAGCGCACTCACTAGTAAATCCAACTCCTTCCAGTTTGTGGATGCAAGTTAGGGGTGTTCGAGCATATCTACGTTTGAAACTAAGGCAAACATGCTGAGAAATACTGCAGAAGTTCTCTTCAGGAGAACATTATAAACTATGAAGAACTGTAGTTTTTGCCACTCAGGGTAGTCTGTGAGAACGTATCATATGTCCCATCCACTGTTTTGTGCAGTGCTGCAACTGTAATGTAATTCTGATATAGCAAACTAAACATCTACTACGTTCTGATGAAGGATGAACATGGCAAGCAGGACAAACATCTTACCCATACGTGTAGCTTTGGGTGCTGAGTTCTCTGTCATGTTATGAGCTTGTTGTAAAACGCACTATCACCAAGAGGGTATCCTTTTGGATGCAGGAGCAGTCAGGGGTGACCATGGAGTAACCTGGTCGAAGAGCCAAGTGTTCAGCTTTTTTCGTAATCACAAATTTTAGAGATGGTGCAACTATGTAGAAGCAGGCCATTACACCCTTTTGGAGCCAATTAGGAGGAATCTGTTATCCTTGCTCTGGTGTTGCCTATGCTGAGTAAAGGTGGTAGAAAGGTTTATGAAATCTAAGGTGCTATTGAGGTATGCTGGACCAGTGCTGTGTAAGACTTTGAATGTATGTTTCAGGAGTTTGAAAGTTTGAAAAGAGATGTGAATTGGGAGTCAGTGAAGCGGTTTCAGGTGCTGGGTGTGTGCATGTTGGGGTGTTGAGTGAGGAGGCTGTCAGCTGCGTTCTGTATGGTTTGGAGCCACCTGCTTAGTTGAGTGAGGGAGTAATTCAGTATCTGGGCAAGTGCAGCGCAAATGGGTTTGAATCTGTAGGTGAAGATGCAGTGATGGCATGTGTATTATGTACTATGTTTACTATCTGTCTTCTACCTATGCAGTATCCCTGTGAAAGCACACAAAGCTTAAGCTTTTCTTGCCCGTTCATGTCTCTGTCCGCATCAGAGTCTTGATTTATCCTGTATACTTGCCCAGTGAACCTATACTAACGCCTTCCGTCGCCAGCTACTTTAAGCTCAAGAAAACGTGTGTTTCATGTGCCTTCAGCACATTCACTGAGGTAAATCCAACTTCCAGTTTGTGGATGTAAGTTGGAGGTGTCTGAGTATTCCTCCAAGGCTTCATTCCTCGAGTGAGCATATCTACCTTCGAAACTAAAGCCAACATGCTGGAGAATAGAATACTGCCTAAGTTCCCTAAACTAATAAGCCAAACAAACGTCCTGTGGCATTCATTCCCCAACACTTCTACCTTTGATTTGAAGGCATGCAAACTCAATTAGTAACTTGTATCATAACCACATAACCAATGTCATTGAAAAAGGGTAAAGGAAGTAATGTCTTGTATGATAATTGTTTTTACATCTTAAGTATACGGACAATACATCTTTGTGCTCAGGCAGTGCACAAATATATATATATTAAACCAAAATCTCTTCAACACCGAAGCAGACAAGGAAACACATCGGTGTCTCCAAGAAAATCCATTCATTTATTTGCAAAAACGGCATGACGCGTTTCGGCGAATATGCCTTTCTTAAATGCCTTCAATACCGGAGGTTTCACAGTCCATCATTTTGAATGTTCTGCCTCACTCTGATTTGTGTGAGCACAGCTGACCCAATCACTTTGAGAGACCATTCCTCTCCGCCTCGTCATGGACTGCAGTTCCCAGAATGCATCTTCTTTGTGAACTGGGATAATGTCTCTCATCAGCCCTGTCGATTCCTGTTCTCATGGTGAGTATGGGCTATTTTTCAAAACTTGGTCATGTCCTTTACACAAATCACTTTGCCCCGGCATCTGTATCAGCAAAACAATACTTTTCTTTTTTGGCCCCCTACATCCTGCCACAGATAACGAAATAGAGCATACCCGGAGACGACAATACAGTGAACTCATCTCTCCGTTAAGTCACAGACTGTTTATTTAACACCAGTACCTTGTTCCAATCGGTCGCAGCGGTCCTAAGGTTTCCAATAACTCGGAATTACAAAATGCTTTTGCCAATGATCACCTCCGAAAATTTTTAGGATGGGTCCCCTGCGTGTCAAAGGCTACACACTAATATTAAACAAAAATCTCTCCAACTCCGAAGCAAACAAGGACCCACAAACTTAGAGCGGATGACGGAGGGGTCCGGAGCACTCTTGGAGTGCAACCGCCATCCTCATGCTCCAAGACGCCCCCCGCAGGTTGCATAAAATGTTATGTCAGACAAACATAAGCAGAGATATTGTCTGTTTAAATATGTTATCTCCTGGCGAACCATAACATGCTTAGAAAACAATATTGGGAGGGAATGTTAACTATTCGATCAGTAGTTAGCCTTCAGGTCTCATCAGAAAAAAAGTAATCTTACTATACTTTCCTAGAAACAGTGGAATCTTGGGACCTTCAATAAGAAGCCTTGTAAGCAATACGTGCTACATGTAGTGCTTCAAGAAAGGGTCTACAATGTATACCGTGCCACTCGGTTAGTTGGGCAGTTCCGGTGTGGTAAACAAATTATTCAGGAAAAGTACACTTTTTTATTGTGTGGAGAAAGTGGTGACACATAAAAGAGTATTCTTAGACAAACACAACAATGCGAAACGGGCCGCTCGGTTCCTCAGATGGTACTGTAGAGGTAAATAGAGGTAAATAGATTACTCTGGGAAAAGCACACCTTTGCAATGTGTCAGGAACAGAACACCTACCACGTTCTGACCACAGATAAATGTGTCAGGCAGGACATAAGCAAGTCCATGATTTCCTCAAGTAGAGAAATACACGTTCTTTGGCTGCTTACCTAGTGAAGTACTGGCACATGGAAAGTAGGTATCCATGCACAGCCAGTGAAAGGTTTACCTAACGTCAACTCTACCTCAGTCAATTTCCCAATACTTCACTTTTGTATGGGACAACATAAAACAAGTAGGAAAACAGGGCTGGCGGAGATGGGCACTTGGGATGGTAAAAACTACTCTTCTGCCTTTTCCTTGTTTGGAGCAGACTCTACAGCAACATGGTTGAGTCTTGTTATCTATTTCAGTATTGCGATTAGTCAACATCCAAAAAGAGATGGACGTAGTCAATTGGCTGTATCGACTTTATCGACTTTACATCCAGCATCGCCAGCGAACGGCGGAATTTGGAGCTGCCAAGAGAGCACTCCATCTGTGCTTGTCGCCACATTTGCCTGCTCTCTGGGTTGGTCTAACCTGCTAAGTCATCCACTGAGACGATATCACTGCTACTGGCTAAAACCGTCCTTCTAAAACACTGTCCTACTGGAAGGGAGAAGTATTGTTCTAATCGGTGGGTGTGTGCATGTGAGATGTGTGCAGCAGTAAATAAACAATAATTTAACTTACCTTATCTTCTTTCCTTAATCTTCAGGTTCTCCAAAAACACTAAAAACAACAAAATATTACACAGTATTACTTCACCTTGCCTCATACCCAATACCACAGCAAACTTTTGTTGGGGCTTATGCAAAACGTTATTGTTGGGGGACGTGCTAGGCCATTGCCAGTGTAAAAGAAATTTACCCAAAGCTACAAATCTTCTTTTAATCTCAAAAATCACACCACATTGGAGCGCTTGCAACTTTATGCGCAGGCGTGCTCCTTGTGACACTCAAAGTGCTATCACTAGGGCAATAGAATTATGCAGCAGGAGAGCACCAAATTATGCAACAGGGTTGATTAAATTATGCAGCATATGCCACATAAAGCTACCATCTACTGCAGGGGTCTCCAACCTTTACTGTAGTGAGAGCTAATTCTGCTCAAGGAAAGTCCTGCTGAGCTACTAGCATATTTTATTACTGTCAAATGCTAATGATATGTATTAACATTACACTATGACCACCCTAAGCACAATTATCAGTAGTAACCACCCAAAAAATCCAGGTGAAGTTATCAGCAGAATGCTAGGAAAACGTTTATCGATATTAAATGCTTGTAATCAAGTAAAATTCAAATCATCAAATCCAGTATGCCACAAATGGTATTACCACAGCAGTAACTCTCCCCAACTCAGATTTAAAGTGGATAAACATGTTTCATGTGGCAGACCCATAGGCCAACGATGCAGCTTCCACACGCTTCAACACTCTCCACATACTCAGCAAGACCTTCAAATGGACCCACCCTCCGAATCAAAGAAGACCGTCACCCATGCACTCATCACCAGCAGGCTGGACTACGGGAACGCCCTCTATGCCGGAATAAACAAATCTCTACTCCACAAACTTCAGACTGTCCAGAACGCCGCAGCCAGACTCATCCTCAACATCCCACGACAAGACCACATTACCCAGCATAAATGAGCACTCCACTTGCTCCCCGTCGAAAAAAGAGTGACCTTCAAGCTGCTCACACACATCTATAAAGCCCTCCACAACACTGGACCCCAATACCTCAATCTCCTTCTACACCCCCAAAAGAAACCTCCACTCCGCTGACCAGGCCTTGGCCGAAATCCTCTGCATCCACAGAACTAGACAGGAGGCACACCCTTCTCCTACATCATGGCCAAGACCTGGAATTTTCTCCCCTCAGCATCAGATGAAGCCCCACACTGAAAACATTCAGGAAGAGCCATAAGACCTGGCTTTTCGAATGACCAAAGCTGCACAAATCCCCCCCACGCACTCCCCCAGCGCCTGGAGACCCTCACAGGTGAGTAGTGCGCTTTATACATCCCTGATTGATTGATTGATTGGCCACCACAGTGTGTTTGAGTGTTATCAACAGGCCCTGCCATTGGTTTGGCTGTCTGTAACTCTTAAAGGTAGTGAAATGAGCAGTGCTGCCTTCTTTAACCCGTTCGGTGCTGATGACGGCTCCCGGCCGTCATGAGTTACGGTGGGCATGTGCTGATGACTCCCGGGAGCCGTCATGACCACGCCCGCGATCGGAATGTCCCGCACAGGGGCGGAATTCCGGCCGCAGCCAGGGGGTTAAAATACACAGAATCTCTGAGATTGGCTTGGTTTGGTTTCACCTCTGAGAGCTACTTTGAGGGTGCTGGTGAGCTACCAATAGCTCCCGAGCTACTGGTTGGAGACCCCTGATCTACTGCATATTCTGCAGGTGGTAGAGATGGGGCATATGATATATACAAATATGTTGGAAGAACAAACCTTCAAGTTTTCAATAGAATACGCCAACATTTTCGAGCAATAGTTAACTCTGATCCAATTTATTCAGAGGCTCGCCACTACAAATTAGTTCACAATAACGATCTCAGGGATTTGAGTTACTATGTTGTAGGCTCTGTACCTAAAACTATTAGAGGTGATAATAGAGAAAGGAGATAACGGCAGCTAGAATCTGAATTTATCATGATGTTAGACGCCAAGATGCCTAATTGTCTTAATATAGGGGAAGATCTGCACAATTTTCTATAAGACTGTTACCTTGGTGTCAAGTTTTCAACTTATTCTGTGTAGTTCTATATAGGCTTTGTATCCAGTTTTCTAGTCTGTTTTTACAGGGTTTTAACCGGGCTGCGCTTAGTTTTACCTGGTCTTAAAACATTTTCAAATTGGTTTTAGTTCCATGAATTCGTATGTACTGTATATAATATTTTCCATTTTCTTACTCTGTTTTTTACTGGTTTTTACTGGGTTGTTCCTAGGTTTACCTGGTGTTGGGAGGGTCTTAGCTTTTTGAATCGTATGTACTGTACTTTTTTGAAGGATATCAAATGAATGAGGACATCTATTGTTGTTTCTTGCACTAGCTTCAGAATTACTTTGCGCTAGCACTTTATGTGAATTTTATGGACTTTCTGTGCAATATGGAATTGACATCCATGTGTATATATAATAATTTTTTGTTTACATTGGGATATTCTGAGATCAACTACATGTTTATAGTGCACTTGCACTTTATGGAATGGGCATGGCTTCAGGCTGTTTTTTAATATACTGTGGAACAACTATATTGAGCCAATGGTGATAGGTTGCACATTTTTTGCACATTTTCTAGAGCTTGCACTTTATTATATGCACTTTTATGTATGTACCAGCAATCGTGATCTTAATACTTTGAAAGGGTTGTTGGAGGCTGTGTACATGATTTTAATACATTTGACTGGTTTGTTCACTTAGAAAGTACCACATGGTATCGGTGTTCGTAGTCCTCAAGGTATTTGTCAATGCGTCTTTATCATGAAATTAAGATATGCTATTTTATTGTATCTTTATATTTAATGGAGACCCTAGGTGAATACATCAGGGTTTCTATTGGTTGTGGCACTATATAATGATCCTAATTGGTCCAGCGCATCTTGTGATCAAACGAAACGCGGTGGAAGCGCGTCAAGCTGGGCACTCGGTACTTTATTTCCTGGATGCACTAATTTTGCAATAAAGGCACTGCACTCATACTCCACGCTGTGGTCCGTACCTGTATTGTTGCTGAGGATGTGGCAGCACAAGTACTGTGGTTATCATATCTATATATATTTATCTATATATATATATTCACTGAAAAAAACATAGGTTTCAGGAGTTATATAGTTAGGAATTAGTTTTTAAAAAACCTTTGAAATTCACTCAAAAAACTATAAGTTTTAGTGGTGTTATAGTTAGCTGGACATTTTACTCATACAAAACCAATGAAATTGCTCCTATATAGTTAGTTGTACTAACTATATTTCGCGCACCCGCAATCCACTGCTGATGATGTCACATATTAGATCATTCATGACATGGTCAGTGACATCACTGATGACATCTCAAATGACATCACTGATGACATCACTGATGACATCATCCAGTGAATGTGGTTTGCTTCGTTATTTAAATATGCATTATATATATATAGCAATTTACAATGAAGAATGAGTGGATATATATAAATAAATATTTGGATGGAGGATTTAGTAGCAGTGTAATTGAATGTTTACTTGACCAATTTATGTCTCACTAAATATAGTGGATAGTGACTAAACTGTGTGAATATCTGTATCACTTTGTCAGTTGTTGTATAAACTGATTCTACAGTTGGTTACTAGCTATGTGAAAGTCTATATTAGTTATTGATTAGTTTTACTGAGTATTTGTATGGGAGTGTGAAAGTGTGTGTGGTTCGGTGGGGGGTGTGTGACTGTCCAAAGATGTGTGAATAGTTGATTCAGTAGATGTATGAAGTTAAAACTACATGTTCTAACAGTTTGGGTGAGGGAATCTCTTTATGGGTGTGGAGATGAGCAAATATATTTCTCAAAGGTACAGGTCCAAAAAACTAGAAAAATAAAAGGCAGTGTATGTGTCAGTTGTTGTATATAAATAAGTATACATAAGACACAATGATTGTGTGAGTTACTGTATGGATAACTGTATACTTGTAATAATGATTTTATAATTCACTAAGTATGACTTACTATCTAAATTAATAGAAGAAGTGGTGTTTGTATAAGTGTTTTGCTAAGTAAATATGTAAGTATGATCCATTGTTTGCATAAGTGAGTAGGATGGCTTCATATGTGAATAGGATGCGTGCTGTTGTTTAATGTCGATATAGATGTATAAGTATTTTTGATAGTGTTCTATTGTTCATTGACAGCATGTATGAGTGAATCCATAGGTAAGTGGTTAGATGTGTGTATACATCTATGAATCACTGAGTGGATTTTTAGATACTTGTATTGCTGTGACAATGGATTTAAATATGATACTCTGTATTTTACAAACAGTGATGAAAAATTGTAATAGTGTATGAAAAGGTGTATGTGATTGTCACGTGGATGATGTCATCAGTGATGTCATCAGTGATGTCATTTGAGATGTCATCAGTGATGTCACTGACCATGTCATGAATGATCTAATATGTGACATCATCAGCAGTGGATTGCGGGTGCGCGAAATATAGTTAGTACAACTAACTATATAGGAGCAATTTCATTGGTTTTGTATGAGTAAAATGTCCAGCTAACTATAACACCACTAAAACTTATAGTTTTTTGAGTGAATTTCAAAGGTTTTTTTAAAACTAATTCCTAACTATATAACTCCTGAAACCTATGGTTTTTTCAGTGAATTTCAAAGGTTTTTTTAAATGCTAATTCCTAACTATATAAGGCCTGAAACCTATGGTTTTTTCAGTGAATTTCAAAGGTTTTTTTAAATGCTGATTCCTAACTATATAAGGCCTGAAACCTATGGTTTTTTCAGTGAATTTCAAAGGTTTTTTAAATGCTAATTCCTAACTATATAAGGCCTGAAACCTATGGTTTTTTCAGTGAATTTCAAAGGTTTTTTAAATGCTAATTCCTAACTATATAAGGCCTGAAACCTATGGTTTTTTCAGTGTTTTAAAAAAAAAATTGATTGGTTAACTGGCTTATTAAGTGTATCTTAGTGAATACATATATTAGCGAGTAATGTTTAAATATTTAAATATATGCATGAGTGATGTAATATGTGACGTCATCAGCAGTGCATTGCAGACGTGAAAGTTATAGTGAGTCCAACTAACTATAACGTGGGAATTTCAATGGTTTTATGCGAGTAAAATTTCCAGCTAACTATAACTGGGGTGAAACCTATGGTTTTTTCAGTGAATTTCAAAGGTTTTTCAAATGCTAATTCCTAACTATAACTGGTGTGTAACCTATGGTTTTTTCAGTGAATATATATATATAAAATTTCTATGGCAAAATGAAACCCCTCATTTTGTTCCTTTTCAAATTAAATGTATTAAGTGTTACCACTTTATTCCAATCAAGATGACTTCAGGTGTGCCATACTTTTGTCATAAGTAAGACTGTTAGGGCCCCATTAGGATAGCGGGCGGAAAACCACCCCGCCCGCCATGGAGGCGGAAAACAACCGCCCGCCATGGAGGCGGTTCAACCGGCAGACAAATTAGGATCGACCGCCAGTACAGACCGACCGCGGCGGTAGCGGTGAAAATGAAACCGCCCGGCGTGTGCGGTGATGACAAAACTCCGACCGCGGCGGTCGGAAAAGCAGCGGAAAATACAAAACCGCCCACAGGGAAAGCGGAGACACCGCACGGGAAATTACGATATCCCCGAGGGTGTCGCGGGCGGAACCGCAGGCACCGACCACCGCGGTCGAAGGCAGGATTGCAGGCCCTCTGTTATAGCCACATCACATGTCCCTCTGTCACACCAGTCAAGTGGACCTGCAGTCCCTGACACACAGCCAGGTCCCACTCCACATGACAGCCAGGAGTGAGTTGTCAATACCCTCAGACGCCTGTGCCACACAGAGGTGTGCTACTCTAGACCATTGTTAGCGATCTGGGTGTGTTCCTGGGCCTGTTGCTCTGATGTACTCTGCCCTGCCAAGGACGCTGGGCCTGTTGCTCTGATGTACTCTGCCCTGCTCTGCAAAGGACTCTGGGCCTGTTGCTCTGATGTACTCTGCCCTGCTCTGCCAAGGACTCTGGGCCTGTTGCTCTGATGTACTCTGCCCTGCCAAGGACTCTGTGCCTGTTGCTCTGATGTACTCTGCCCTGCCAAGGACTCTGGGCCTGTTGCTCTGATGTACTCTGCTCTGCCAAGGACTCTGGGCCTGTTGCTCTGATGTACTCTGCCCTGCCAAGGACTCTGGGCCTGTTGCTCTGATGTACTCTGCTCTGCTCTGCCAAGGACTCTGGGCCTGTTGCTCTGATGTACTGTCCCCTGCTCTGCCAAGGTCTCTGGGCCTGTTGCTCTGATGTACTCTGCCCTGCTCTGCCAAGGACTCTGGGCCTGTTGCTCTGATGTACTCTGCCCTGCTCTGCCAAGGACTCTGCACTTCCCGATTGTGTTTGACCAGTACATAGTCTGTGCCATTTGTACATGATTTTGTGACTTGCTGGTGTCTACTAATGTTGTGTAGCTACATCTGTGCAATATGTGAATGAATACAGTTATTTATGGTGTGTTTTCTCTGTCTCCTTACTGATTAAAGTACTTTTCTTGTTTGCATATGCTTGACTGAGTACCATGCTCTATTTTGTAAATCACCATTGCAAGGCCCTGCTGATGTTGTACTCTGTGATGGCTATTTTACAGTCCATGCAGTTTTCGTGTTGGTGAATTGCTATTGCTGCATACACTGTTCACAGGTCACCTTGGGGGACACTGGCAGCACAGGGTGTGCAGCTGTGCTGTGGTTTAGTCGATGTCTATGATGTGATGAGGTGTGTGTGTTTTCCTTTCTGTGTGCCCAGGCGTGTATGTGTATGGTCGTCTTGTGTTGGCCCTTAGTCCTGGTGGCATGGCTTACATGGCATGTGTGGTGTTGGGTGTGGCAGAGGTGTGCAGTGTGAAGGGCGTTAGTTTGTAGTGTATGTATGTGTGCCCCTGTATGGTGTGAGACACACATGTGTCAGCCAGGAGTTGTATGCCTGTTGTTTGTTTTGTCTTGCCCTGTGTGGATGATTGTATGCAATTGTGTGGGCTGTGGGGACTGCACTGGTGTTGTGTGTTCGTTGTCAGCCAATCCTGCAGTGCCTGTGTCCCTGGTTGTGTGTCGCAGTGTGTGTGTATTGTGCTTGTTGTTACAGTGCTTGTTGGTGTGCATGGGGGTGCACGGGATAGGCACCTGGCCTGTGACTAGCTCGGGTGGGGTGCAGAGTTGGTCGGGGTGGTGTGTCACTGTGATGTTTGGGACCTGGCCATGCCTTGGTGTTGCCCTGCCTTCTGCATAGTGCGCATGTGTTGACCGCGGCGGTGACGTGACCGTGACCGTGACGTTGCTGCATGTTGGCGGACGTTGTGTTTTCCGGATGCCGTGGGGTGCCTTATTGTGAGGTGGGTGATGTGTGGGTGCCCATGTGAATGTGTTGTGCCCCCCAGCAGGATGCCAGTGTTTTGTTTGGGCACTGTGTCGGCATGTGAGATGTGTGGTGCATATGTGTAGTGGCGTACCTGCGACGGCGTCCGCGGCGGCCCATCTTGCGATAGTGTTGCAGCAGGTACATGACCGGATGCATGTGGAGGGCTGGGTCCATGGGGTTCATGTTGGGTCTCGGCGTTCGTGCTCCGCTGTCGACTTTCCGCCTGCTTCAGCTGTGTGGAGTCTCCGCTGCTATGCATCTGCTTGTTTGGGCCATCCTAATTTGTCGAGCGGGGCGGACGTCATCGGCCGCGGCGGAGGGTCTCGATTGGCTCCAGCCGCCGCGGTGGCGGGCGCACCTTGATGGCGGAGCGCGGCGCTCCGCAGCGGACGGGAAATGACCTGTGTTTACCTATCCTAATGTGGCGGACGTGAGTTCCGCTGCTCGCGGGCGGAAAAAGCTGTTTTTCCGCCCCGCCATCGCCGCGGTAGTGCCACCGCCCGACATCCTAATGGACCCTTTAGCGTTCTAGTTGTTCTTTAGAACACTCTGGGACATTCTGTCATTGGGCTATATTTGGGCTACATCTGGCTGATATTTGGGCTACATTTGGGCTCTTTTGTCTCTGGTGGCCATCTTGGGAGACTGCATATCAGAATTTTTTTAATGAAATATGAGAGGATTTGAGAAGTCACTCAAAATGTGGCCTAATTTTTCTTTCTTCATCACTAATCATAATTTCTATGGCAAAATGAACCCCCTCATTTTGTTCCTTTGCAAATTAAATGTTTTAAGTGTTAACACTTTATTCCAATCAAGATGACTTCAGGTGTGCCATACTTTTGTCATAAGTAAGACTGTAAGCGCTCTAGTTGTTCTTTAGAACACTCTGGGACATTCTGTCATTGGGCTATAGTTGGGCTACATCTGGCTGATATTTGGGCTACATTTGTTTTTTTTTGTCTCTGGTGGCCATCTTTGGGCTACATTGGGCTACATTGGGCTACATTTGGGCTCTAACATATATATAGCCCAATGTAGCCCAATATATATTTTTTCAAAGTTAATTATCGTAAAAACCACTGGAGCACATATCTTGAGACATAGCAAAGGCACATCGGGCTACCAGTCCCTACAATTTTGCCAAGTTTGGTGGAAAACCATTCAGCCGTTCGGGCTAAAAGTCCAACCGCCCTATGGAAATTAACATGGGGAAAACACGTTTTGGGACCCCCCTTTTATCTCGGCCCCCGCTTGACGAATCCCCCCCAAACTTTCAGGGAAGGAGCGGAGCGCCGCGAGGCAAAGTTAAGGAAGGAAAATTTCAGGGAGATTCCTCAACCGGCGCCAAAGTTATTCCCAATAGAATGTTGCGATTTCTCTATGGAAAACAATCCTAACTATATATACCTACTGGCTATCGCCAGTAGGTAATATATATATATATATATATATATATATATATATATATATATATAGATATATATATCTATATATATATATATATATCTATATCTATATATATATATATATATATTACCTACTGGCGGTCGCCAGTAGGTATATATAGTTAGGATTTTTTCCCTATGGGATTTTTGAAAATTCTATGTCTAATAACTTTGGCGTTTTTGGACGGAATTGGCTGAAATTTTCTGGAAAATGGAACATTTTGTTTCTGAGCAGCCCCTGGAAATTTGGGGGGGGTTCGTCCAGGGGGGGCCGAGAAAAAAGGGGGGTCCCAAAACGTGTTTTTAACATTGAGTTTTCCATAGGGCGGTTGGCCTCACTTTTAGCCCGAACGGCTGAATGGATTTGCACGAAACTTGGCAAAATTGTAGGGACTGGTAGCCCGATGTGCCTTTTCTAGGTCTCAATATATGTGCTCCAGTGGATTTTGAGAAATTAACGTTTAAAAAAAGATATATATCTGTAAGCGCGCTCTGGGCAGCGCTCCGGTCCGCGGACCTTAAGCGTACCGGAACTTCGCGTAGCTAAGCTGATTGGCTCTCCGGTGTCTGTCAACATTCTAAACAGTCCGGAGCGGCCGCCATCTTGTCTCTCGGTAGGATTGAGAGACAAGAGGAGGCCAAAACAAAGGCGAAAATGACCATAAGGGGGCATACTAGATCCTCCCTGACCCCCTAGGTTTAATGTGGAGGTTTTAAAAGGGCCCCGCGTTCTGGGCAGCGTACTGCAATGAAAAATGAATGATAAACTTTTCAAATGCTGTATGTTAATTGATTGTTGTTTTTGTTGATTATTTTTTATTTTCTTTATTTTTTAAGCATTTTTTTTAATGTGATTGTGTTTCATAATTTATTAAACTTTCTAACATTTCATTGTCAGAAATTTCATAATTATCATGGAATATACATTGTAGTCTCTGAGGGTGTAAAATGTCCTCATTTGCAAGGAGGTTATCTACTGCTTGTACACATTGCAGTAGTTCATTGTCCCAAGTTTCATCGAAAAATTCAATGTCAATTTGATCAATTGTATCAATCAATTCTTGGCTGCTGTCTTGCAGGTCCATTTCAAAAGAAACTTGGTTTTCGCCTTCCATTTTGCCTGAAATTTGAATTAAAAAAATATATATTAGTAGAGATAGGGCAATGTTGGGAATAATTTTAGATAGGCATTTTTTTTCAGTGAATTTATCTTTGGGCAGTGTATAGTATCAGAGTGGAAGTAGGAATATAAAAATGTGTATGTGATTTAACGTAAGTAAATTCATAATTATACAAGAGAAGCCTAACTCCATCCTTAACTATAACAGAGAAGTCTCTCTAAATCTATAACTACTACAGAGGGATAGTATATATCTATCAGAAAAAGTTTACCATATTAACTTATAGTGCACAATATACTTCAGTTTTAAAAATAAAAACTTACCTTTAGAAAGAAGTTGAAGGAATTAGTGAAAATACTATTGAAATGTACAGCAAGAAGTAGTAGTCAAAATGGCTGTGTTTTCTTCTCTTCCTTTATATATATTCAGGTATATAACCAATGAAATGTCAGGTAAAAAAAATAGAAAATGAAAGTAACATTTTCATTGGTTGTCAATTCCAACACTTCAGATGTGTTTTGTGAAGTAATTTACCTCAGGGTATTTAGAGAGGTCTACAGGCTAAATGACTAAATGGAATTCCAATCAAATTTGTGAAAATGGTAGGGATTGGTATGTAGTATGAGCTAATCTATATTTGGTGAAATTGTCTCCAGTGGCTTTTCTGTGAACTACTTTCCCACCTTTTTTGATGGTGCGGTCCCCAGGGAGCGACCCGGTACGCGAACCGTTGAGCGCCCCGGTTCGCGAACTTTAAGCGTTCCGGGAGTCCACCATTTTGTGTTTCGGTCGATTTTAGATACAAGATGGAGGGCAAATAATGTTCAGAATGGGTAGAAGGGGGCACGGTAGACTTATCTTGACCCCCTAGGTTTTGTGAGGGTGGCTGAGGAGGCCCATATGTGCAAAAAAAAAAAAAAATTTTTTTAAATTTCGCGAGGTTAGCTCCCGGTTCGCGTACCGGGTAGCGCCCCGGGGAGCGTACTTTGTTGAAAATTAGTGAAAATGTTAGAGTAAAATAATAATTGTGAGTGATCAGATGTAGGGTAGCTCTGAGAAGAGCTTTTGGTTTTATGGTACATTTAGGTACTTATAAGTAGGTACCAATGCACATTCTTAAATTCAGAGTGAAAACTCTGTTGCCCTCATCTGAGAAGTGAACTCCATCTCCTCTGTAGATATCTTGCATGTAGTATCGCAAGTTATTGTTGTACAGGGAGCCCATTCCATGGTCTCTCATGTAAGCTGAAACAGATTTGTTTACATGCTTCCTCGACTTCTCAATTTGTGGACAAAATTGGTTTGACCACCTCCATTTCTGTCTTTGGCATATGTTTGAATATACCAAGGCAGTCTGAGGAAAAAGTGCCATTAATTGCTCAAAGGTGTCCTTTAAAAGCATTTCCAGACCTACACCAGTCAAAGTGCCCAAGTCATTACCTCCACAGTGCACAATTAACAGGTCAGGTTTGGGCAAATGCATAAAGGTTTTCACCAATGGTATCAATTGGTGACATTTTAATCCTCTGTGGCCAAACCACTTAATTTCCACATCTTGTAAATTGAGGTTAGGTAATTTCCTGTTTTCAACGTACCTTTGAGCCCAGTGAATATAACTATGTCCAACAATCCAGACAGAAAACATGGTGAGAGAAGGTTCTCCTGCAGTCAGATGAAGTGTGGCAATGAAATGGCAGTTGAAAAAATGAGAGTTTAAAATGAAAAAAACTGTGGAGTTTCTGTGTTCATGAAGCAGTAACAGTGATTGGTGGATTTTGATTGCTGAAAACAGAAAGTTAGGGTGCACGGATGTGTTCTTTGAAAGATGTATTTTGAATGGTCAATAAAAAATCATTAAATGAAAGAATGCACTGGATATGCAGGTGCACTGAGAGTTCAGAGTTCAATTGCAACAAAGTTGTGTGAACTTGCAAACACCAGAAGTCTTCCAATGAGGTGGTTGCCATGCAGAAAAGACAGAAAGGGCAGAGGGGGGAAGGGTTTTCATTTGAAAAAAAGTGAGGGAAGAGTTTTGATTGGGTGACATGAGAAATATGTGTGAAGAATTACAGCATTTCTGTGCTTTTGATAGCTGCAGACTCTGGAGTGCATACCTTTTGCTCTGCTGAAGACAAATTGGTGTGTTTCTGAGACTGTTTTCAAACTCAAAGTATTTGCTAAGGTGAGAGAATATTTCTTTAAGTTAGATAGAGAATAGTGTGCTTTAAGGAGAAAATTATGAATTATGTGGCGCAAATTGCTTGTAAATATGCTCACACCTGTGCATGGAAAATTTAGATTTTGAATGTTTGTGTTACATAGCCATGTTAAAAGTGACCCAACCATGCAGGAAAGGCAATCAAAAAACGCTTTCATGTGTCTTAATGACATTTTAAGTCATTTTCCCATGTGCAGTGTTTTGAAATTATGATTTGAAAATCGTTTTTGGGGTAAAGGAATTGTTTTTAAATTCATGACAAGGACATAATGGTGTATGCTTCTTTATAAGGCAATTGACTGTCCCTGATGTTATTTTTCTCATTTTAGTGTAAGACCTTTCTCTGTGGCGCAAATTGCTTGTAAACATGCTCCCACATGTGAATGGAAAATTTAGATTTTGAATGTTTGTGTTACATAGCCATGTTAAAGGTGACCCAACCATGCAGGAAAGGCAATCAAAAAACGCTTTTATGTGTCTTAAGGACATTTTAAGTAATTTTCCCATGTGTAGTGTTTTGAAATTATGATTTGAAAATCGTTTTTGAGGTAAAGGAATGTTGTTAAAATTTATGTGCGCCATATGCCCCCAAATTTCTTTTTCAGGGGTGCAGCAGGGTGTTATTGAGACACCCCTGCAGCTTTGGAAAAATTCCTAATTTGTGATGAGCACATTGTTAATCGCAAATTGCACCTTCATTTATATGAGCCTCCTAGCCCATGGAAATGAATGGGTAATTTGCAATTAGCAATTTTCTCATCGCAAATTTGGAATGGTAAAGAATCGCTATTTATTCCTTAAAATTCGCTTTTTTGGAAATGCAATATAGTTATATGATACATATGGCGGTTGATGTCTAACAAGATAAGAAGCTTAGGCATACATTTATGATGACTGGCGCAATGAAGTAGAAATCACTTACTTCATTGGTAGAGCTTTACATGTATTATCTCCTCTTTATTCTTCATCAAGCGTAACTTTAATCTGCAATCCTGAGTAGGCCTCACTTTAAACAAACCTCTGGATAGGCCACATCTTGTTGTTATCTTGATTTAATCATTTAAAATGCTAGGGACAGATTTATGATAGGTGTATGCCTCTTTTGCGCCACTTAGAAAACATTGTCCATGGGGAAATGACTTAAAATGTCCTTAAGACACATGAATGTGTTTTTTTAAAACGTTTGCAATTTTTTGGGTCACTTTTAACATGGCTATGTGACTCAAACAGTCAAAATCTAAATTCGCCATGCACAGGTGGGAGCATATTTACAAGGAATGTGCTCCATGGGGAAAGGTCTTATAATGTAATATGGGAAAAATGACATCAGAGACAGTGAAATGCCTTATAGAGAAGCATACACCATTATGTCCTTGTCATAAATTTGCAAACCATTCCTTTTCCCCAAAAACGATTTTCAAATCATAATTTGAAAACACTGCACATGTGGAAATGACTTAAAATGTCCTTAATTCAAAATTTGCTATTCCTTATTTTGCGATTGCACTGAAGGATTTGCAAATTTTGCGATTCTTTAAATGCAATGTATCAAACAAAAAATATGTAAAAAATGACATTAAGGATTTGGAAACTACCACCAACTTCTAGTTTGTGGTAATTTGCGAATTCTTTTCAAAAAGCTTTTTTTCCAAAAAACAAAAGGTGCCATATGACGCCCATACATGCCCTTAGGGCATGTATGTGCGCCATATGCCCCCAAATTTCTTTTTCAGGGGTGCAGCAGGGTGTTCTTGAGACACCCCTGCACCCTTGGAAAAATTCCTAATTTGCGATGAGCAAATTGCTAATCGCAAATTGCACCTTCATTCCTATGAGCCTCCTGGCCCATGGAAATGAATGGGTAATTTGCAATTAGCAATTTGCTCATCGCAAATTAGGAATGGTAAAGAATCGCTATTTATTCCTTAAAATTCGCTATTTAGGAAATGCAAAATAGTTTGATGATACATATGGTGGTTCATCTGTAACAAGATAAGAAGCTTAGGGATACATTTATGATGACTGGCGCAATAAAGTGGACATTACTTACTTCATTGGTAGGCCTTTACATGTATTATCTCCTCTGTATTCTTCATCAAGCGTAACTTTATTCTGCAATCCTGAGTAGGCCTCACCTTAAACAAACCTCTGGATAGGCCACACCTTATCGTCATCCTGGATTAATCATTTAAAATGCTAGGGACAGATTTATGATAGGTGTATGCCTCTTTTGTGCCACTGTGCGTCACTTTTATGATGCAACGGCGGTGCTAATTTGCAATTAGCAATTTGCTCATTGCAAATTATGAATGGTAAAGAATTGCTATTTATTCCTTAAAATTTGCTATTTAGGAAATGCAAAATAGTTTGATGGTACATATGGTGGTTCATCTGTAACAAGATAAGAAGCTTAGGGATACATTTATGATGACTGGCGCAATAAAGTGCACATTACTTACTTCATTGGTAGGCCTTTACATGTATTATCTCCTCTGTATTCTTCATCAAGCGTAACTTTAATCTGCAATCCTGAGTAGGCCTCACCTTAAACAAACCTCTGGATAGGCCACACTTTATCGTCATCCTGGATTAATCATTTAAAATGCTAGGGACAGATTTATGATAGGTGTATGCCTCTTTTGTGCCACTGTGCGTCACTTTTATGATGCAGCGGTGGTGCAAAAGATTTGCTATGAGGCGACAACATTACAAATTGATGCATTTAGGCAGATATGTCATGGTGTAAAAAAAACGTACCACATGAAACCGATGCAGCAGTGATGCAAAAGATGCACCATGTCGTAAGACAGGCCTCACTTGGGGCCATATGTATCAAGCTAATTAGCATTCGCAAAGATCAAAATTCTACGAATTTTGGCCTTTGCGAATGTTAATTAGACAAATGGTATGTATCAAACAAGTTTGATGCAAAATAAGGAGTAGCAAAATTTGCTATTCCTTATTTTGCAATTGCACTGAAGGATTTGCAAATTTTGTGACTACTTAAATGCAATGTATCAAACAAAAAATATGTAAAAAATGACATTAAGGATTTGGAAACTATTGTGGTAAATTGGTGGTAATTTGTGAATTCTTTTCAAAAAGCTTTTTTTAAAAAAAACAAAAGGTCCCATATGACGCCAACACATGCCCTTAGGGCATGTATGTGTGCCATATGCTCCCAAATTTCTTTTTCAGGGGTGCAGCAGGGTGTTCTTGAGACACCCCTGCACCCTTGGAAAAATTCCTAATTTGTGATGAGCAAATTGCTAATCGCAAATTAAACCTTCATTCCTATGAGCCTCCTAGCCCATGGAAATGAATGGGTAACTTGCAATTAGCAATTTGCTCATCGCAAATTAGGAATGGTAAAGAATCGCTATTTATTCCTTAAAATTCGCTATTTAGGAAATGCAAAATATTTTGATGATACATATGGCAGTTCATCTCTAACAAGATAAGAAGCTTAGGGATAGATTTATGATGACTGGCGCATCACCAGGGATGTGCCAGTCATCTTGCGCCGCTGTTCCGCCACCCATGGTGTGCTGCATTTACAATGCGGCGCAGCATGGGGCAAAAACGGCACAGATGCTTGACGCATCTGTGCCGTTAAGGTGGCGCATTGCTGGAGTTGTATCGCAAGTGCGATGCAGCTCCAGCAAGGCTCAGGGGTGCACCATCTCCACAATGTTGCGTCAAGACCTATGCCTGCTTCAAGCAGGTGCAGGGTTTTGACACAGTTTTCTCCTATCTGATTGTAAATGCGGCACACCATGGGTGGCAGAGCAGTGGTGCACGTTAACTGGTGCATGCCTGGGGATGTGCCATTTAACATAAATCTGCCCCTTTACATTTAAGTATGTGCAGGGAACACAGAGTTGGTGAGGCTTATCCAAGGTTAAGAACAGATGAGTCCTGTTCAGTGAAAAATTAGACATAGGCTTCACCTGCTCAGCATCGCTGGACATGGCTAAATAATAGCTGCAAAATGTTACTCTTGTTAAACAATTTTACTATTATAATCTGTGAGATTTGTCTCTTACTCTGCAACATCTCATTGTTGTTATCTTTCTTTAAAGATAAAGACAACCTCAACATGAGCGACAATCTGCAATCAGTTGATTTTGACCTCATCATTGAACTTGTAATTGAAACATCAGTGGATGTTGATCCATTGGATGATTTAAATCCTGAGGATGAAGAAGAGCGTGATGAGGATGCAGATTTGTCCGAATTATATGACATAGGATGGGAAGCTGACCTGCTTGAGCCTATGGAAATATAAACATTTATTTTTAAAATTTATAATTAATAAAAAGTAAAAAGGAAACCGTTTAATTTAAAAATAAAGACACCTTCAAAAACAGGTTATGTGTAGTGTCTTCAATAAAATATTAAAATATGCTCATAAAATTAGATCAGATTCACATATAAAATAGCATAGGTAACATAAATATAAATGTCATTTCTTTTCTGGTATTTCTGTATTGTAAATTTGCCAACGACTAAAAAATCTTCTAATTAAAATGTCAAGTAGTGTGTTAAGTTTTTTATCACTGTTACTGATTTACTGTTTGGTAATAATGGTTAATAACATTATTTATTATATTTTTCCACAGATTCAACTGCAGATCATTTCAAGATTTCACCATGCCTACAATAGAAAGACAGAGAAAGGCTGCAAAACGTCAAAGACAGCAGGTGAAAAATAATACGCAGCAGTCCTCTAACAAAAAGATTTGTCAAGTCACGAAGAAAGCACCGGGTAAGAGCACAAAACACTTTATAAGAAATATGTGTAATAAAAAAAATATTACTACAGAAAATGTTTCAGTCCATAAAACGAGAAGGAAATCAAATGGAAAAGAAAGGCCAATGAAAAATGTTACTGCTAGAGCAAGAGATAACTCTGTGCATGATAGTAGAAGGAAACAACAGTTTAGGGAGATTCGTAAACGAATGTTCCGGAACAGGATAATTGGCAATTTGTTAAAAAATATTAAGAAAGGTCAACATAAACTAGTTTTTTATAAGACAAAAAAAAAAGTTGAGAAAGTTATTGATCAGGCATTTGAAATTAAACGTAAGTTATTTATTTTGATAATCAATAGAATTAGGAAGCTAAACAAGGCAATTTTTGATTTCAAAAGAAATAGTAGATGGAAGAGAATAGTTAATCGTAGTAATTTTTGTGAAGTTTTTTCTGGAGAATGGATGCATAGTTCAAGCTGTGAGGCATTTTTTAATGAGGAGAGTTATTTCCAGGATAATGATTTGTTGCATGCAGTTGACACCAGTGGTCGTGCTTATGAAGTGAAAGATGGTTGTCCAGTTGAAAAAGAAAAACTTGTGACAACAGAGGCAGAAGAGGTGTTAGGTAATGAGGTTTTAGGAAGACGTGCTAAGGGTCCTGTGTACACCTGGAAGTGTAGTAGTATTTGCAGTGTGCGACAGGATTCCATCAATTTGCTTTGTGATTTTGTACGGTCATTTAATAAGAAAAGTTTGAAGCAGAAAATGATGTTGTTGCAAGAATTAGATCCTTGCAGAGTAAGAGAAGTGACAGGTTTGCATGGACATTCACTGGCTTGTCTTTCCAGGAGAGTATGCCAGAGTGTTTTTCATCATTTCAGGATGCTAGCAGTGCATCATAACAAAGTGAGGAAATTAGTTAGAATGTTGTATTATGCTAAGAGTCCAGCAATTATGCTTAAACAATTATGCGCTGCTCTTTTGCATGGTTCTGAAATAGATGTGAAGAATATATGTGAAGAAATTGAGTTTTGTTACTTTGGAAGTAAAGAGGAGAATGTTGAAATTGACCAAGAAGAAGAGGGTCTTGTGGAAGATAGTGTACATGTTTCCAGTACAGATAATTTCCAGAGGGAAATTGCGACGTTTGAGGTGAAACCAAGTGAGAGGCCGAATTTCACTTGTGTGTGTTGTCGACGCACTTATTATAAGAATCAGACTAAGTTAGTGGATTTATATGCAAAAAGTGAAAGGGAAAATAATAGTGAATGGAAGGATTTTGCAACATACTTGATGGTAGAAAATTGTTTTGATTTGGGATTGGATCAACGTGTGTGTACTTATTGTTCTTGCAAATTAAATCAAAACCAGATGCCTGCTAGAGCAGTTCATAATAATCTGGAATTGGTTGAGATTCCTTCTGAATTGAAGGATTTAAATACTTATGAATCTATTTTGATTCAAAGTATCCATCCCTTTCAGGCTATTGTAAGAATGGAGCCAAAGACAGTGAAATTGCCTCCATCAGATTTACAGAGAGGATTAAAGGGAAGAGTTGTTTATTTGCCTCTAGATTTGAAGAAAAACATTA
Organism: Lissotriton helveticus; assembly: GCF_964261635.1. Taxonomy (NCBI): domain Eukaryota; kingdom Metazoa; phylum Chordata; class Amphibia; order Caudata; family Salamandridae; genus Lissotriton; species Lissotriton helveticus. Next base: position 735,566,272 of record NC_136061.1, on the reverse strand, counting down.
ACACAATTGGAGTAGAAAAAGTGGAAGAGGAACCTCTGGTTATCTTAGTTAATGGGGTTCCGACAAAGAATAAGAAAATATGGCAAGATTTAGTAGATGTTAGGAAAGTTAAAAAGGCAACATTGTATTTGAAAAAAATAATAAATACTATAAGAATGTATATGTTGCAGAAGAGGAAGTAAGTGAGGAAGAGGATAGCGATTTGTGTGCTGGTCAAATTGAGAAAGTAGAACCCTCTACTAGTGAAGAAATATATGAACATTATAGTGTTCATCCTTTGCATTCCAAGGAAGTCATGGGGAATGCTATTGAGTTGTTTCAAATGAAACAAGCCAAAGGGAGTCCCATTAGTGTTTGGGAGGAAAGTTTGGAAGCTCGGTGTTTCCCACAGCTTTTTCCAACAGGTCAGGGAGGAAGATATGATGAGCGACCTCATCAAATTCCTGCTTCTGAATACCGGACTTTGCGATTGTATGCAGGAGATGCTAGGTTTCGACAATGCATTCCTTATTTGTTTCATCTCCTGTTTGAAAGCGATCTGTCTGGACTGTCATATGCAGTGAACCACATCTTGAAAAGTGGTATACACATGCAAAACATCTCGGCAAGTGACTTTATGGATAAAGTCAATGTCCAAGACAGTATTTTGGATTCTCACCTGATTAATCTCATGGCGTGTCAGCGTGGTACTAATGAGTACTGGTACCGTCGTCATGGTGATTTAAAATGTATGCTGAGGAACTTAGGTACTCCCACATGGTTCCTCACTCTGAGCTGTGCCGAGTATGGCTGGGAAGACTTACTTGAATTTCTACGAGAGGCAATGCTAACGTAGATAACATCGAATTCAAGACACCCGGAGAACTGTGCTCTTTGGATCCAGTCAATGTATGTAGGTACTTCAATCATAGATTTGAAGCTATGATGTCTTTCATCATGAATAAGAAGAATCCACCTCTTGGAGAGGTGTTGGATTTCTTCTGGAGAAAAGAGTACCAAGCAAGAGGTGCTCCTCATATACATATGTTGCTGTGGATCAAGGATGCACCTAAATTTGGAACGGATCCAGAAGACTCAGTGATGAGTTTCATCCAACAGTATTCCACGTGTGCTGTTCCAAATGCAAAGGAGAAGAAAAGCCTAAGAGAAAAAGTTCTGCGTTTCCAAAGCCATCGATGTGGAAAGTACTGCCGTCGTAAATTCCGAAACAAGGACAAGTTCTACACTAAATGTCGTTTCGGCTTTCCACGACCGGTGATTTATAAAGGAAGAGTAAACAGTTTGATGTCTTCGCTGCGACACAATGTCATGAAGAAATCACCTAAAAACACTTACAATTTGAAGAGGAACGAAGAGTCCAAGTACATCAACGACTACAACCCGGTGATTTTGTCCATGTGGAATGCTAACATGGATATACAGTTTGTGGCTGATAACTGTATGGCTGTGGCTCGGTATGTGACGTCTTACATCACCAAAAAAGAGAAGACAGAATTGAAGGATATGTGGGAGGACATTTCCCATGAAAAGAGCCTCAGCAAGAAGTTGTACAGTTTCAGTCTGAAGATGTTGTCGCATCGAGAAATCGGAGCGTACGAATGTTCTGACCGGTTGTCTTCAGCAAGTCTCTATGCCAAGTCCAGGAGTATCGTTTGGGCGAGTCTTGGTCTTGCTGCAACGCGTAATCGAGTTCTCAAACCTGTGCGGGAAATTGAGTATTTGGCGGAAAAGGAGCCAAACAGTACCGACATTTTGAAGACAAACATGTTGGATACATATTATCCAAATCGAAGCAGTCACCTCGAGAATGTTTGTCTGTATGAGGTTCTGCAAAATTACATATTCAAGAGGAACATCAAAGAAGATACTGAGAAAGGAGTGTATGCTGTAATAGGAAGTGAGGGATGTCTGGTCAAGCAAAGAAAATGCCACTTGGTAAACCATCGAAAATTGAGTGGCGAATCTCCTGAAAAAAAGGAGTTTTTCTATTTAGCACTTTTGCAACTTTTCAAGCCTTGGCGTGCAGAAGAGGAACTGCTTGGAGATTTCCTCTGTTACGAAGACTCTTTCAATGCCGCCAAGGAGACCATAGAATGTCCTGCTTTTCCCAAATATGTAGAAATGTTGAATGCGGAAATTGAGCAGGAAGCAACGATTGCAGCCGAGATTGCCAGAGACAGTTCTCAGGACAGTCAGAGTTCTGCTTCATTGAGTCAGGATCCACTAGGAGGACCTGTTATTGAAAATGAAGCTGCCACTGCTATGAATGAAGTGGAAAGAGCCATGGCACATGCTCAGGAGGATGCGGTTAACTTAGAAGAGTTGGAAAGACAACTTAACGTTGAGCAGAGGAAAATATATGACGAAGTTACCATGCAAATTGATCATGGATTAAGTCATGATAAGAAAGAGTGCTCATGTACGTCGTTGAAGCCTGTCCGACTGTACGTGAGTGGAGAAGCGGGAACTGGAAAAAGTTTCCTCATTAAAGCAATTTCATGCTATTTGCAGGAAAGGACAGAGTCATCGCTGTCTTGTGTTGTCACTGCTCCAACTGGACTGGCAGCACATAATATTAAAGGGATTACTTTACATCGTTTACTGATGCTGCCAGTGGAGCATGACAACAAATTACAATATCACAAGCTATCTGGAGATGCTTGTTTTGAAGTTTCAAGAATCTTGAGGAAAATGAAACTTCTTATCATTGACGAAGTAAGCATGGTTTCCAATGTCATGCTTGCTTTTGTGCATTTGAGGATGCAAGAAGTTCTCAAAACAGAGTATGATGTGTTATTTGGTGGCAAACACATCATTGTTTTCGGAGATCTTTTGCAGCTGACACCAGTGAAAGGGCAACCTGTGTTCAAAATGCTCACGCATCAAGATACCAGGAAGTGCCTAGGCAGCATTGGCAACGTCAATATATGGTTAAACTTCAATTATGCTGAACTGCATGAAAATATGCGTCAGGCGAAGGATGAAGTTTACAAGACTATTCTACAAGATGTTAGAATTGGAAAAGTGACCGAGCATGGGAAAGAAGCTTTACATGCACGATTACTGTCAAATTTATATCCAGAACAAGATGTTGTGCCTGAGAATATTTTTCAGAAAATTACTGAGAAGAAATCTGGAATATGTTTGATGCCAACTCTTGCAGAATGTGCCAAATTTAACAACAAAATGTTGCATTTAGAAAAGCAAGAGATTGTGAAACTGGAAGCTATTGATAGAGTAGAGCATATGGGATCAACAATTATTTTGTCTGAGAATCTGAAAACAAAATTGGATTCATTAGAGAAGAGTACATCTAAAACTGCAGGTTTTGAAAAGACTCTGAATGTGTGCTTGAACTGCCGTATAATTTTAAGAAGGAATTTACATGTTGAAAGAGGTCTGGTAAATGGATCAATGGGTAATGTTGTTGATTTTGTGAAATACAGAAATAGAGATGGAATTGAATTTTTAAAAATTAAATTTGATGGCATTGAGGAAGTACAGCTAATTGCTCGTTGTTCTGCTAGATTTTTGCTTGTAAAAGACTTATATGTTCGCCGTAAGCAGTTTCCTGTTTGCTTGGCATATGCGGTGACAATTCATAAATCGCAAGGTTTAAGCGTAGACAGTGCATTGGTGAATATTGGCAGTTCTGTGTTCAAGGAGGGTATGGCATATGTGGCATTGTCACGAGTTAGAACTTTATCGGGATTGTACTTGATTGAGTGTGATGTCACAAACATTTGTGCGGATCTAGATTGTGTTAAGGAATACAATAGGTTAAGAAGAGAGTATGCGCCACATTTGCCTCAGTATCCTTTGTTTGAGAAACGTGTGGTAGGCCGGAAACGAAGAAATGAGAACAATACTGGGGAGGTTGTAGCAAAAAGACAAAAAGTCAATGAACCTAAAATTACAAGCAGAAACAAAAAGGATTCTGTTGAAGATGTTGTTGGTTTTCAGTTTGAAAACAGTTCTGGTGTCAACTGCTATGCTAATGTAGTGGTAAATGTTTTATTTTCTCTAAAAAATGTAAAAGAAGAGATTGTGGTCAATTCTGATCAAAGATTTTGCAGTTTGTTAAATTCTGTGTTAGAGAAATGTACCACTGATAGAAGAAACATAGAAAGTGTGTCTGAAATTCGAAATCTGTTAGACAGATGTTCAGGCCAAACACAATTCTCTCAAAATATTCAGCAAGATTGTCAGGAGTTTTTAATGTATATGCTTGATGTATTACATGCTGAAGGTGTAGATGTAGATCAGCTGTTTGGGCTTTCTTATCAATGGCAGCATGACTGCGAGAACTGTATGGTATCAAGTACTACTAGTGTAGACTCAGAAAGATTTATATATTTAACTTTGCCAGACAGTAAATCAGTCTCTTTTAATAAGCTAGTAAAAGCAGCTGATCACAACATGGAGTGTAGCCAATGTAAATCTGAAATGATGTCCACATTATTTATACGAACATATGGCCAGTATGTCATTTTAATGTTCCAACGATGTAGGCCTGATGGAACAAAATTGACAACTTTAATTAAAAATTTTGTGGCTTCACAGTTGTCAATATCAGGAAGGACTTTTGTAACTGCAGCAATTATATATCATGACGGTCCTTCAACAACATCAGGACATTACACAGCTTATTTAAAGTCTAGAAACGGCTGGTCAGTCTGCAATGATTCTGTTTTAATTTTCAAAAAAAAAATTCCGTATGACCTTAAAAACTCTTACCTGGTGTTTTTAAAACCAGAATTTTAGGGAAAGAATCTCGGGATGTGCTCTGTGGAATTTCAAGAAGTTCTAATGGCTCCTACACAATTTGGCCTTGAGGATAAGTGTAGTTCAGAGACATAACTTCTAACCATAGGACTGGACATTATGGAGAAATACGTGCACTTTGAATGAGTTCAGAAAAACTGTTTCTTTTTATAAACTAATTGAAGCAGCCAATCAAAACATGGAGTAGAGGGAATGTAAGTCTACAATGCTGTCTACTGTTTTACATTGCTTTGTGATTAAAAGTGATGTAGAGAATTAAATAATTGTAGTAGTCATAGGGGTAGTGTAAGTCTGCTTGTATCAGTGTCATAGGAAAAGTAGAACATGACTGAGCAAGAAGGGGAAGATATTACTATTCCAGGATTGTGAAAATGATCTTCAACATTTTAATTCTGAAAGTTGCGGAAATGCCAAATGACGGGATTGGCTTACAAGAAATCCAAGAGTTATCAATGGCTCTGACAAGATTTGGCCTTGTGGAAAATTGTGGTAGAGAGCAAGAAGTCATTTATTGCATGTAACGTGTTTTTAAAAACGATGGAGATTTTCTTTCAGAAAGTGGCGGGCTGAAAGTAATAACAGCACAAAAGAGTGTAAGCTGTTCATAGGACATCCTTGGACGTCATGGAAAGTAAGTTAACTTTAAGGAATTCTGAATTTTGATTTCTGATGTTGTATGGGTTTTTTAAACACAATCATTTTGATTGTGTTTTTTTTTCCCCGCTGTTACATGATGAATACCTTCAAGTCACTGTATTTAGTGAATTTTGATACATTCTAAGAACAGCAAAAATAAACCATTTAACATGTATAATTAATTCTGTACTGTTTGCATTTATGATGTATATGTAGAACTGAGTAGGAGGCATGGAGAAGGTGAGGCTTCTGTAAGTGTCAAAGTTGTTGCATTCAGTGCTGCACTTCTGCATATTCTTTCATATGCTAGACTACATCTGCACAATGAGATACCTAAGCAAAGGAAACGCAAGTGATGTGATTGAGAAATGAGCAAAATAAATTGCACGTATTTCAATTACATCACCTGTGTTTCCTATCATTACGAATCACATTGTGCAGATCAAGTTTAGGTCTGTCCAGGGAAACATAGGAGGTTTCTACTTTGTTGAAGAGTGCAGTGGACATGACTCACTTCATTGGTAGACTTTCACAGATATTATCTCCTCTGTACACTTCAACAAGTGTAAATCTCATCTTGAACTCTGAGTAGGCCTCACCTCAAACAAACCTCTGGATAGGAGACATGTTATTGGAATCCTGAAGCGACACTTTTCTGAAACAAGAGCAATGAAAAAGATGCACCATGTTTTAAGATAGGCCTCACTTCATCTGTATCAAGATACTGTTAGTTTAAAATGTATATCTTTAGGACTGTGTAGGGGACCTGGAGAAGCAGAAGCTTCTGTCAGTGTCAAAGTTGTTGAAAAACTATTTGTCCTTCAATCTTTTCCCTTGTCTTTTGTAATTTTTAAATACATGTTTTAATATTTTTCAAATGTTTGTTCTCTCTTTCACAGATTGAAAGTATAAAAATAAAAACTGAGTAATTTAACGGCAATTATAAGGTAAATAGTTGTACTCTTTTCGTTACATTTCTATCACATTCACCTACTATTAGATCCACTGCTTCACTTCTTTAACCCTCAGTTTCCTGCCTTTGCTACTTTCCTCATTCCTTTCTCTATTACCTACTTACTCAACTCCTTCCACTCTTTTTCTCAGTCCCTCTGTTCTCATAGTTCCTCAGTCTTGTTCACTCACTCCGTCTCTATTACTCTTAGTGTCTGTGAATTACTTTCCCACCTTTTTTTTTGGACCGCTTCCCGGGAAGTGGCCCGGTTCGCAAACCAGCAGCGTTACGGGAGTCCACCATTTTGTGTTTCGGTCGAATTAAGATACAAGATGGAGGACAAATAATGTTCAGAATGGGTAGAAGGGGGCACGGTAGATGTATCTTGACCCCCTTGGTTTTCTGAGGGTGGCTGAGGAGGACCATAGTTCTTCACTCTTGTTCACTCTCTCTGTTTCTATTAATGTCACTGTTTCTGACTGATCAAAAATTTTTTTTAAAAAAAAGAACAGTAACTATAAGGGAAGGAAACAGACAGTTATGTTAAAAGAAAGACAGCTATAGGGAGTAAACTAAGGATACTGTTACCCGCAATCCACTGCTGATGATGTTACTGACCATGTCATGAATGATGTAATATGTGACATCATCAGCAGTGGATTGTAGGTAACAGTATCTCTTGTTTACTCCCTAGAGCTGTCTTTCTTTTCACATAACTGTCTGTTTGCTTACCTTATACTTACTGTTCTTTTTTTTAAAAAATATTTTTTTTGGTTAGCTTCCGGTACGCGTACCGGGTAGCGCTCCGGGGAGCGAACTAAGAGAAATAGAGGTTGGCAGAGTTCCAAATATTCTACCAATTTTTTTATAACGGGGAGGTAGTTCTGAAAAGAATTTTTTTTTTAATGTTTTTGTTGTTTTATATTTTTTTTAGTATTTTTTGAACATTTTTTTACTTTTTTTGTATTTTCTGAACGTTTTAATATTTTTTTTGGTTTTTTTTTGGGGGGGGGAAACAAAAACGATCCATTGTAAAGGGCTCAACAGGAGCAACAAAAAAAAAAGAATTTATTTTTTGGGGCGTCTCGGACAAACATTAACATGATTCTGAATAGCTCTCATAATCAAAATGATGCTACTTTCCCTGTAGCAGATGAAATCGCCGCAGTGCACGCACACTTGCTTCACGTGCCCAAACAACATTTGAATGTTTGGGATCATCTCCCTCGCCTCTGGTCCCGACACCTCTGGAACAACCGATCTTCTTGCCATTGGGAGGGGATTTTGTTGCTCATCACGTAGCTGGGCAGCACTATAATTATTTGGGTGCCACCTACTCATATGCCGATGCATAGTGTGATTGCCGTAACTGTATTTTTTTTCAGTTCCCCTTGACAATCTATCACCGCATATACGGCAAAACACGTAGCGTGCATTCACTTTTTTTTGCCCCTCAGGAAATCTATAGAATTGCCAAATGTAATTCTCTTTTCGATTGTACCTCCTGGGCTCCTCTGGCAAAAACCTTGGCTCTTCCTCCTCTTCCTCCTCTTCCTGTTCTTCCTCTTCTTGCAAAATTACTTCAGCAGGTGGTCCTCTCTTATTTGGATTTGGTGGAGGTGGTGGGTTAGAACCAGCTGAAGCTACTAATGAAGCCATGTCAAAGTGTAAATAAAGGGTCTTTCTCTCACCAAGATGAAAGTCAGAGTGAGGAAAGAAGGAGGGGTTTTCATCATTTGGGAAAAGCAAAAGTTCTAAACCAATGAAAAGTGTTCATTTTAGATCACATTACCTAGTATTACATCATTAGGAAACCAAAAGTGAAATGAACCAATGAAAAGTGTTATTACCGAGTCACATGACCTGCTGTGTTTACGTTACGCGGTCGGCGCCGCGCCGCGGATCGCTTCCGGTTCGCGTACCGCTGCGCTTCCGGGTATGCGAACGTAGCACGTCATATGACGTATCACGCGAGAACGCGAAACGTCATGCTGACGCGACGCGTCATGATGTTGTTTTCTAACGCGAGAGGTGCGCAAACGGAACGTTTACCGGTTCGCGGACCGGGTCGCGGCTCCGAATTGAGCTAACGGGAAGCTAACCGGTTCGCGTACCGGGAGCGAAACAATAAAAATAATAAAAAAAAATTGTATTAAAAACATGTAAAAAATATTTTTCGATTTAAAGAAGAATACATTGTAAAGGTTTTGATATTTGCTATTAAAAAACCATTGAAATTCACTGAAAAAACCATAGGTTATAGACCATATATAGTTAGGAATTAGCATTTACAAAACCTTGAAAATTCACTGAAAAAACCATAGGTTATAGACCATATATAGTTAGGAATTAGCATTTAAAAAACCTTATTTTACTCACACAAAACCATTGAAATTCCATATATAGTTAGTTGCACTAACTATATATCGCGCACCCGCAATCCACTGCTGATGATGTCACATATTACATCATTCATGACATGGTCAGTGACATCACTGATGACATCACTGATGACATCTCAAATGACATCACTGATGACATCACTGATGACATCTCATTTGACATCAATGACCACATCACTGATGATATCATTCATGTGACAATACAATGCATCTCCTCACATTTTAATATAACCTCTGTTTCACCCAGTGTTAAATACAGAGTATAATTTTTGAAACCATTGACACACCAATACTAGTTACTACATACGTACTCACTGATTCCTACGTCTACACACACATTCACTCATTCACCCATACAATCATTCATACATACAATCACTCATCTTTACAACACTATCATATGCACTCATACACCTATGCAGACACTCACACACTGCCACTCATCCATGGAGTTACTCACACACCTAGTCAGTCCTGTAAAGAATCAATCACACTTCCATTTCCTCATCTATACAGTTAAACACAGAACACCATACTTCAGTGACATCACTGATGACATCATTGATGACATCTCAAATGACATCACTGATGACATCTCAAATGACATCACTGATGACATCATGACACACCAATACCAGTTACTACATACGCACTCACTGATTCCTACGTCTACACACACATTCACTCATTCACCCATGCAATCACTCATACATACAGTCACTCATTATTACAACACTATCATATGCACTCATACACCTAGTCAGTCCTGTGAAGAATCAATCACACTTCGATTTCCTCATCTATACAGTTAAACACAGAACACCATACTTTTCACACATATACTAACACATACTTACTCTCTTATACAATCACTGATACAAGTACACATTGATATGCACAGAGTCACACACCTCCCAGCCAGCCACACACACACTCAGTCTTCCATACATCCACTCATTCTTCAATATGTAAAACATATTTAAACTTTACAAAAACACACAGACACTAGATGATGTCATCAGTGATGTCATTTGAGATGTCATCAGTGATGTCATCAGTGATGTCATTTGAGATGTCATCAGTGATGTCATCAGTGATGTCACTGACCATGTCATGAATGATGTAATATGTGACATCATCAGCAGTGGATTGCGGGTGCGCGATATATAGTTAGTGCAACTAACTATATATGGAATTTCAATGGTTTTGTGTGAGTAAAATAAGGTTTTTTAAATGCTAATTCCTAACTATATATGGTCTATAACCTATGGTTTTTTCAGTGAATTATATATATATAGATATATATATATATATATCCACAAAAAAACCATAGGTTTCAGCGACGTTATAGTTAGTTGGACATTTGACTCATATAAAACCAGAGAAATTCGCCCGTTAGTTGATCTAACTATAACTCGCGCGCCCGCAGTGCACTGCTGATGACGTCACATATTACATCACTCATTACATGGTCAGTGTCATCACTGATGACATCACTGATGACATCTCAAATGACATCACTGATGACATCACCCACGTGATAATCTGATGGGATCCCTGATCAAATATCGATAACAAAAACATCGACCTACAAAAATATCGACGCAAAAATATCGTTAACAAAATTATTGTCACCATATACTTAAACAAGGATTTACACAAATATCGATATTTTATTATCGACTAAAAAACATGTCGTTTTAAATTATATCGACTACAAAAATATCGACTACAAAATTATCAAAAATTCTTAAAATAATATTAAACACAACAAAAATATCGACACCACTATTATCGACTTCCATACAGCCTATTTACGAATACAAAAAATATCGAAATTTTTCTTTAACATTAAATACACTATCCACTCAACAAAATAACAATTTAATTATTATTACCTTTTAAATAAATACTTAACAAACATATATAAATATACTATATACTTGAAATATGTATAAATTATTTATTAATACACTAATTTATATTTACATACTTAATAATACAAATATACTGAATTAATAATATTTTTTAAAACACATTACATATATTTACAATTATAAACCATAAATATAAAACACATACAAAGCATCTTTAATTATATACTACTACTAAATAACAAATAAAACAGCCTCATTAAAAAATAACGGATACCAAATTCAAACTAAACTCCTCAGCCAATGGATTTAAAATAAATGTTGTCAAACCAATCAAAATGCAGAAATACTTAACTGACTACTATAAAAACAATTACATAATTAACTAAAAGTACCATTTTTGGAACAAACTCGAAGAAAAACGGTTACTTTGCTGAAGAGAAAAGTATACTCACCTAGAACAACTACTACAACAGATTATACTACAACACAAGTAAGCATACTCCCATTTTATATACTATTAAAGCCTCAAGAAACTTAGCTAAACTCCCTAAACTAAATAAATGCTCTCTTTTTTTATTTAAACTAAAAATGCCTACCAACAACAGCCACAATGAATAAATGTACTAAAAAATGAGCTGCCTTATCAATGCCTACATAGAAATGTAACAAATAAATAAAGATATAACAAACTAATGTTTAAAATGAAATTACATTCTCTGAGCTATAAATAAATACTAATATAATATACAACTAATAAAAATACTTATTTTTTCAGCTTCAACAAACGTCATCTACCAAACTACATCTACACAAACGACAGCTTCTACAAAATTAAGTAAGTATACTCACAGTGTAAATAAATGATAACAAAAGAGAAACAACTAAGGGGTCGATTCCGATTCGGGAAAAAAAACGTCCGTACGATTTGTATCCGGAGCCCTCTCCGTACGAATCGTACCCGTCCGTCCGAGTCGCGAAGTACGATCCGTATTCCGTGAATCCGTCCGAATCGTCGCGATCCGTACGTATTGCGAGGCTGAAACCGTGAACCGTACAACTCGTACACATACCGTACGACTCGTACACATGCCGTACGACCCGACGAGTACGATCCGGACCGGGGTATGAGGACGCGATTCGTACGGTCCACGTCAGGTAAGGGCGAGTCGTACGGAAAAGCACACAAACACATACACACCGTACGGTCCGTACCCCCCATGATCGCAGGGGTACGCACTGTACCCCTGCGATCATGGGGTGTATGAGCCATACCCCCATTGTACGATCGGTGTACGAGCCGTACCCCCATTGAATGATGGGTGTACGAGCCGTACCCCATGTACGATCGGTGTACGAGCCGTATACCCCATTGTACGATCGGTGTACGAGCCGTACCCCCATTGTACGATGGGTGTACGAGCCGTACCCCGTGTACGATCGGTGTATGAGCCGTATCCCCCATTGTACGATCGGTGTACGAGCCATACCCCCATTGTGCGATGGGTGTACGAGCCGTACCCCATGTACGATCAGTGTACGAGCCGTACCCCCATCGTACAATAGGGGTACGGCTCGTACACCGATCGTACAATGGAGGTACGGCTCGTACACCGATCGTACATGGGGTACGGCTCGTACATCCATCGTACAATGGGGGTACGGCTCGTACACCGATCGTACAATGGGGGTACGGCTCGTACACCGATCGTACATGGGGTACGGCTCATACACCCATCGTACAATGGGGGTACGGCTCGTACACCGATCGTACAATGGGGGTACGGCTCGTACACCGATCGTACATGGGGTACGGCTCGTACACCCCATGATCGCAGGGGTACGGTGCGTACCCCTGCGATCATGGGGGGTACGCACCGTACCCGGGGGGGGCGTTCCGTACCTGTTTTGGCGCGAACTCTGCTTTTACGGCTGTTTTCAGCTCCCGTAGAAAAAGGGTCGTACGGTGCGTACCCGACACATATCATACTTGCTGGGTCGTAAAAACCAGCCGCGAACCGTACAGATGTCACGTACAGCGGGTTCCGAGGGAGAATCGTACGGAGATTAGAGTCGTACGGTGTCTTGTACGACTCATACGGAGTACGGCTCCTGGTACGAATCGTACTTCGTCGTACATACGGGGGACGTTGCAGGGTACGATTCGTATGGGAAAAACGCTCCGAACGGCTATTCGGAGCGGTTTTTCCTGAATCGGAATCGACCCCTAAGTATCAAACAATATTATTAATTACAACTGTTCTCTACCACAACTACAGGAATTACAACAGTGAAACTCCAATAAAAAGAAATAAAGACATCAGAAAAACAGAAATAACAACATTGTAAGTATAATTTTAAAATTACTAATTAAACCTAGACATTGAAATAAATGTATTACATATTTACTAAAAACACATATATATGTCTTCACAGATCTACCCTATAAATGGCAGAAGGAGCTACTTTTATAACATCTCAAAAAGGAAAAATAATGCTCAGCTACATGGGGTATACCTACACCCAAGCAAAAGTCAAAGATAACAAAACACATTGGAAATGTAGCGAATACTATTCAAATGCATGCTATGGTAGAGCTACAACTGTAGATAACAATGTTGTACATGTACGAGAGCATAACCACCCACCCAATGTGACCGAAGTAGAAGTAAGGGAAGCATTAGAAACACTTAGTGAAGCAAGTACAGGCTCCCAAGAAACAAGCACTACAATTTAAAAAAAATTATTGACCAAAGTCCCAGTACACGTAACAGGACAGTTACCCTCAATCCCCGACTTGAAACGAATAATAGCTAAAACTAAAAGAGCATCTGATCCAACTCCACCTCCACCTCAAATTTTCAAGAAATTAAAATATATCCTGAATATACTATTACCCAAAAAGAAGACAAATTCTTGATGTATGATAACCAAAGCCATGATAAAAGAATTCTACTTTTTGCAACAAATAACAACTTGCAAAAACTAAAAAATTGTGAAACATGGATGATGGACGGAACTTTTAAAGTGTGTCCAAAACCTTTTTATCAACTTTATACCATCCACGGTGAATACCAGGAAACTAATATCCCCTTAATTTATACATTGCTGCCAAATAAAACAAATGCAACCTACATAGAAATCTTAACAACAATCAAAGATTTAACAGATAATTACTATCCACAAAGAATCATAATAGACTTTGAAATAACCATGATACAGGCTATACTAAAAATATACCCACTCACTGCAATACAAGGGTGTTATTATCACTACAATCAAAGTATATGGAGACACTTACAAAAATCTACCTTAAGTATAGAATACTCTACAAACAGCAACTTTGCTTACCAGATCAAAAAATTAATAGCACTAGCATACGTCCCAACAACAGAAGTGGCAAATTACAACAATTTATTAATTGACAGTCCTTTCTACCGCAGTAATGAAAAAAAATTAACTCCCTTCTTAGACTATTTCGAAGACACCTGGGTAGGAAGATTACATCGTTCAGGTCACTGCAGACAACCTAAATTCCAAATTCCCTAATGGAATGTCTACGCTAGCACTATAGCACAAAAAGCTAAAACAAACAACGCAGCAGAAGGATGGCATAATGCCTTCCAAGCCACAATAGAAAGAACACAACCAACACTTCACAAACTAATCCAATCCATCAAAAAAGAACAAAGCTACCAAGAGATAAGAATTGAACAATCTCTAACAAAAATAGGACCAAAACTAAGCAAACAAACAATAAATATGTACGAATACCTCCAACAAAAAACAAGAATGTAACCAAGTATCCAAGGTCTAGAATACATAGAACTAATAGCAAAATCTATCCTTTAATAAAATACAAATAGCAAACTATAAAAACATATATAACACAGACCATTTTTTTAAAATATTAGTTAAATTATGTCATGTAATGTAAAATAGAAATTAATATCACAAGACATAATATAACTAATTAAAATACAAACTCACCAATAAACATAACCCACCCCAAAAAATTAATAAATAATTACTTACGGTTCTGTAGCTGTAGAATCTTTCCGAAATAGATGCTTTAAAAACCAATCCAAGCAAAAAACAATCCACATAGTGAAAACAAACCCCAACAAATGAAAAAATACAACTGTTTAAAAAGATTCCAACGTAGCAATCCTCTCGATAACGGAACCATAAAAACCCGAAAATAATTCACGATAAAAAACGCACCAAAATCCCGAAAAATATGGAAATGTATATAAACTAGTAAAAAACACTAGTAACAACAATTTCTTAATTTTTTTCTTTTTTTTTTAAACGAGAGCAATTCCATCCGTTCACCAAAACCGGCACCTGTAAATAAAGTACATACAGAACCCACCGAAAACAAATAATAAACCCACAAAGCGAATAAACAACATATAAAACGTATTAAAATACATAAAGTAATACTTAAATGCAAAACATTAACATTACATTCATATTAGATAGTAAACAAAGTACGCTATCACTAACGTGCCTAAATAACACGTACATTTTACATAAACCGTTAAATAACACACATAGCAACACATATACACTACTAATTAAAAAATTCCTTAAATGTAACTTAAAAAGTAATTAAAATGAAACTTACATTAACAAACACGAAGCAGCTCCCAACCGCGAGGTTCCGTCTTCACAAATGACCCAAACAACGATGTAGATAGTCTAAAAAGTGAACTAAAGAAAACAAAATGCTATCATAATTAAAACAAAAATAGGACTTAATACCCATAAAAATGAATAAAAACAAATACAAAATTATTCACATTTTTGTGTAAAAATTCTAACTCCAAATCTAACATAACTCAGGGAAAGTGCTGAACAGTAAACCATAATAAATTACTATTCTAACTCCAATTCTAACATAACTCAGGGAAAGTGCTGGACAGTAAACCATAATAATTTACTATTCTAACTCCAAGGGGTCGATTCCGATCCGGTAAAATGCGCTCCGAATCGTCGTACGGAGCGTTTTTTGCCCGTACGAATCGTACCCATAAACGTCCCGTACGTACGACGAAGTACGATCCGTACCAGGAGGCGAACTCCGTACGAGTCGTACAGGACTCCGTACGAATCAAATCTCCGTACGAGTCTCACTCGGAACCCGCTGTACGCGACATCACTACGGTTCGCGGCTGGTTTTTACGATCCAGCAAGTACAATTCGTGTCGGGTACGCACCGTACGACCCTTTTCCTACGGGAGCTGAAAACAGTCGTACACGCAGAGTTCGTGCCGAAAAAGGTACGGAACGCCCCCCCCCCGGGTACGGCACGTACCCCCATGATCGCAGGGGTACGCGCCGTACCCCTGTGAGCATGCAGGGTACGTGCCGTACACCCAGCGTACATGGGGTACGCACCGTACCCCATGTACGGTGGGTTTACGGCACGTACCCCATGTACGCTGGGTGTACGGCACGTACCCCGCATGCTCACAGAGGTACGCCGCGTACCCCTGCGATCATGGGGGGTACGCGCCGTACGGTGTGTAGGTGATCATGCGCTTTTCCGTACGAATCGACGTGTACCGTACGAATCGCGTCCTGGTCGGCCGATCGGGATCGGAATCGTCCGGTCGTACGGCGTCCGTACGAGTCGTACGGAAACGGCTCCGGATACGATTCGTACGGACGGGGATTTTACCGGATCGGAATCGACACCCAAATGTAACATAACTCAGGGAAAGTGCTGGACAGTAAACCATAATGATTTACTATTCTAACTCCAAATCTAACAGAACTCACGGAAGGTGCTGGACAATAAACCATGATAAATTACTATTCTAACTCCTAATCTAACAGAACTCATGGAAGGTGCTGGACAGTAAACCATAATAAATTACTATTCTAACTCCTAATCTAACATAACTCAGGGAAAGTGCTGGACAGTAAACCATAATGATTTACTATTCTAACTCCAAATCTAACATAACTCAGGGAAAGTGCTGAACAGTAAACCATAATAAATTACTATTCTAACTCCAATTCTAACATAACTCAGGGAAAGTGCTGGACAGTAAACCATAATAATTTACTATTCTAACTCCAAATGTAACATAACTCAGGGAAAGTGCTGGACAGTAAACCATAATGATTTACTATTCTAACTCCAAATCTAACAGAACTCAGGGAAGGTGCTGGACAATAAACCATGATAAATTACTATTCTAACTCCTAATCTAACATAACTCAGGGAAAGTGCTGGACAGTAAACCATAATAATTTACTATTCTAACTCCTAATCTAACAGAACTCAGGGAAAGTGCAGGACAGTAAACCATAATAATTTACTATTCTAACTCCAAATCCAACATAACTCAGGGTAAGTGCTGGACAGTAAACCATAATAATTTACTATTCTAACTCCAAATCTAACAGAACTCATGGAAGGTGCTGGACAGTAAACCATAATAAATTACTATTCTAACTCCTAATCGAACATAACTCAGGGAAAGTGCTGGACAGTAAACCATAATAATTTACTATTCTAAGTCCAAATCTAACATAACTCGGGGAAAGTGCTGGACAGTCAACCATAATAATGTAAGATTCTAACTCCAAATATAACATAACTCAGGGAAAGTGCTTGACAGTAAACCATAATAACTTACTATTCTAACTCCAACTCTAACATAACTCAGGGAAAGTGCTGGACAGTAAACCATAATAAATTACTAATCTAACTCCAATTCTAACATAACTCAGGGAAAGTGTGGACAGTAAACCATAGTAATGTACTATTCTAACTCCTAATCCAACATAACTCAGGGAAAGTGCAGGACAGTAAATAATAATAATTTACTATTCTAACTCCAAATATAACATAACTCAGGGAAAGTGCTGGATAGTAAACGATAAAAAATTACCATTCTAACTCCAAGACCAACATAATTCAAATAAAATGCTGTACAGTACAAATATTATTTTTAGAAATTTTTAAATTTAAAAGATTTTTTTTAATTAAATATTTTCTTTCCTTAAAGTTTTTGATAATTTAAAATTTTCAACACACATTTTGGGTATTACTAACAACTCTTATCCCCTATAATCCCAAAATTCCACAACTAAAATATTTACACATTTTATAATATATTAATATTTAAATTTGTAAAAAAATACCTACGTTAACATTTTAAATTTTAAATACATTTCCATAACATTTTACATTTTTAATAAAATTTCCAACACATTTAATATATTAGTACCCACCCTTATCCCCTATAAACCAACAACCCACTCCTACAAAATGTACAATTTTTTGAAAATTTAAAATTTTGATTTACGAAAATATTTTCCTTAAAAAATTTAAAATGTATTACATTTTCACACACATTTTATAATACCTACCCACCCTTATCCCCTATAAAACCAACAACCCGCTCCTAAAATATTTACACATTTTATAATACTTAAAAAATACTAATATATTTATTTATTTCTAATTTCAAAATAAAAATGTCTAAATTTGAATATTTTTAAAAATGTATTTAAAATTTTTACAAATTTTTAACACAAATTTTTAAAAACACATATATATGTCTTCACAGATCTACCCTAGAAATGGCAGAAGGAGTTACTTTTATAACATCTCAAAAAGGAAAAATAATGCTCAGCTACATGGGGTATACCTACACCCAAGCAAAAGTCAAAGATAACAAAACTCATTGGAAATGTAGCAAATACTATTCAAATGCATGCTATGGTAGAGCTACAACTGTAGATAACAATGTTGTACATGTACGAGAGCATAACCACCCACCCAATGTGACCGAAGTAGAAGTAAGAGAAGTAAGGGAAGCATTAGAAACACTTAGAGAAGCAAATACAGGCTCCCAAGAAACAAGCACTACAATTTAAAAAAATGTATTGACCAAAGTCCCAGAACACGTAACAGGACAGTTACCCTCAATCCCTGACTTGAAACGATTAATAGCTAAAACTAAAAGAGCATCTGATCCAACTCCACCTCCACCTCAAATTTTCAAGAAATTAAAATATATCCTGAATATACTATTACCCAAAAAGAAGACAAATTCTTGATGTATGATAACCAAAGCCATGATAAAAGAATTCTACTTTTTGCAACAAATAACAACTTGCAAAAACTAAAAAATTGTGAAACATGGATGATGGACGGAACTTTTAAAGTGTGTCCAAAACCTTTTTATCAACTTTATACCATCCACGGTGAATACCAGGAAACTAATATCCCCTTAATTTATACATTGCTGCCAAATAAAACAAATGCAACCTACATAGAAATCTTAACAACAATCAAAGATTTAACAGATAATTACTATCCACAAAGAATCATAATAGACTTTGAAATAACCATGATACAGGCTATACTAAAAATATACCCACTCACTGCAATACCAGGATGTTATTATCACTACAATCAAAGTATATGGAGACACTTACAAAAATCTACCTTAAGTATAGAATACTCTACAAACAGCAACTTTGCTTACCAGATCAAAAAATTAATAGCACTAGCATACGTCCCAACAACAGAAGTGGCAAATTACAACAATTTATTAATTGACAGTCCTTTCTACCGCAGTAATGAAAAAAAATTAACTCCCTTCTTAGACTATTTCGAAGACACCTGGGTAGAAAGATTACATCGTTCAGGTCACCGCAGACAACCTAAATTCCAAATTCCCTAATGGAATGTCTACGCTAGTACTATAGCACAAAAAGCTAAAACAAACAACGCAGCAGAAGGATGGCATAATGCCTTCCAAGCCACAATAGGAAGAACACAACCAACACTTCACAAACTAATCCAATCCATCAAAAAAGAACAAAGCTACCAAGAGATAAGAATTGAACAATCTCTAACAAAAATAGGACCAAAACTAAGCAAACAAACAATAAATATGTACGAATACCTCCAACAAAAAACAAGAATGTAACCAAGTATCCAAGGTCTAGAATACATAGAACTAATAGCAAAATCTATCCTTTAATAAAATACAAATAGCAAACTATAAAAACATATATAACACAGACCATTTTTTTAATATTAGTTAAATTATGTCATGTAATGTAAAATAGAAATTAATATCACAAGACATAATATAACTAATTAAAATACAAACTCACCAATAAACATAACCCACCCCACAAAATATTAATAAATAATTACTTACGGTTCTGTAGCTGTAGAATCTTTCCGAAATAGATGCTTTAAAAACCAATCCAAGCAAAAAACAATCCACATAGTGAAAACAAACCCCAAAAAATGAAAAAATACAACTGTTTAAAAAGATTCCAACGTAGCAATCCTCTCAATAACGGAACCATAAAAACCCGAAAATAATTCACGATAAAAAACGCACCAAAATCCCGAAAAATAAGGAAATGTATATAAACTAGTAAAAAAACACTAGTAACAACAATTTCTTAATTTAAAAAAAACAAAAAACGAGAGCAATTCCATCCGTTCGCCAAAACCGGCACCTGTAAATAAAGTACATACAGAACCCACCCAAAACAAATAATAAACCCACAAAGCGAATAAACAACATATAAAACGTATTAAAATACATAAAGTAATACTTAAATGCAAAACATTAACATTACATTCATATCAGATAGTAAACAAAGTACGCTATCACTAACGTGCCTAAATAACACATACATTTTACATAAACCGTTAAATAACACACATAGCAACACATATACACTACTACTAATTAAAAAATTCCTTAAAAGTAACCTAAAAGTAATTAAAATGAAACTTACATTAACAAACACGAAGCAGCTCCCAACCGCGAGGTTCCGTCTTCACAAATGACCCAAACAACGATGTAGATAGTCTAAAAAGTGAACTAAAGAAAACAAAATGCTAGCATAATTAAAACAAAAATAGGACTTAATACCCATGAAAATGGATACAAACAAATAAAAAATTATTCACATTTTTGTGTAAAAATTGTTATGATTTTTAAAATGTTTAAAATAAACATATGAATATTGTAAAGTATACATTACTTATTTTATGTTAAAATATATATAATAAAAATAATAATGTATATTAAAAATATGTTTATAAAATTAACTGTTTATTTAGTTATAATATACAAATGTTAACAATTTAATGTATTTATTTTTGTAAATGCAAAATATTTGTACAGTAAGTAACATATTAAATTGTATAAAAATAAAATACAATTTAATATGCTAATTAATAAAACATTATATTAAAAAATGTACAATGTATATATTACAAATACTGCAATGTTATACATCACTAAATACAAATGTTTTTTTTTTAAATATATAAAGGTTTCCATCTACAAACAGAACTAACACAATAAAAACTGTTTATTGTAGAAGAAAATATTACTATGGTACTTTATAATTTTACATGCATGTGTGCATGTGATACAAATAATAAAATGTTCAAAACATTTGTAATTCATTTTTATACATATGTTATTAAATATAATCTTAAATACTTCAAAAAACATTACAGAATATTAAAAAAAGAAATTAATAAAACAAATGTATTAATTATTTTTAATATTGTATAAAAAAGTTAAACCAAATTTTTTTCAGTATTATAAGTCCAAATACTATTAAAGTAAATAAAACACTATATAGTAATTATAAAAAAATACTAATCTAATTCCAAACTCTATATAAATCACTAGCAATGCTGGATAATAAACCATAATAATTTACTATTCTAACTCCAAATGTAACATAACTCAGGGAAAGTGCTGGACAGTAAACCATAATAATTTACTATTCTAACTCCAAATCTAACATAACTCATGGAAAATGCTGGACAGTAAATAATAATAATTTACTATTCTAACTCCAAATCTAACATAACTCATGGAAAATACTGGACAGTAAACCATAATAATTTACTATTCTAACTCCAAATCTAACATAACTCAGGGAAAGTGCTAGACAGTAAACCATAATAATTTACTATTCTAACTCCAAATCCAACATAACTCAGGGTAAGTGCTGGACAGTAGACCATAATAATTTACTATTCTAACTCCAAATCTAACAGAACTCATGGAAGGTGCTGGACAGTAAACCATAATACATTACTATTCTAACTCCTAATCTAACATAACTCAGGGAAAGTGCTGGACAGTAAACCATAATAATTTACTATTCTAACTCCAAATCTAACATAACTCAGGGAAAGTGCTGAACAGTAAACCATAATAAATTACTATTCTAACTCTAATTCTAACATAACTCAGGGAAAGTGCTGGACAGTAAACCATAATAATTTACTATTCTAACTCCAAATGTAACATAACTCAGGGAAAGTGCTGGCCAGTAAACCATAATGATTTACTATTCTAACTCCAAATCTAACAGAACTCAGGGAAGGTGCTGGACAATAAACCATGATAAATTACTATTCTAACTCCTAATCTAACAGAACTCAGGGAATGTGCTGGACAGTAAACCATAAAAATTTACTATTCTAACTCCAAATCCAACATAACTCAGGGAAAGTGCTTGACAGTAAACTATAATAATTTACTATTCTAACTCCAAATGTAACATAACTCAGGGAAAGTGCTGGACAGTAAACCATAACAATTTACTATTCCAACTCCAAATCTAACAGAACTCAGGGAAGGTGCTTGACAGTAAACCATGATAAATTACTATTCTAACTCCTAATCTAACAGAACTCAGGGAAAGTGCTGGACAGTAAACCATATCAATTTACTATTCTAACTCCAAATCCAACATAACTCAGGGTAAGTGCTGGACAGTAAACCATAATAATTTACTATTTTAACTCCAAATCTAACAGAACTCATGGAAGGTGCTGGACAGTAAACCATAATAAATTACTATTCTAACTCCTAATCTAACATAACTCAGGGAAAGTGCTGGACAGTAAACCATAATAATTTACTATTCTGAGTCCAAATCCAACATAACTCAGGGTAAGTGCTGGACAGTAAAACATAATAATTTACTATTCTAAATCCAAATCTAACATAACTCAGGGAAAGTGCTGGACAGTAAACCATAATAATGTAAGATTCTAACTCCAAATATAACATAACTCAGGGAAGGTGCTTGACAGTAAACCATAATAATTTACTATTCTAACTCCAACTCTAACATAACTCAGGGAAAGTGCTGGACAGTAAACCATAATAAATTACTAATCTAACTCCAATTCTAACATAACTCAGGGAAAGTGTGGACAGTAAACCATAATAATTTACTATTCTAACTCCAAATCCAACATAACTCAGGGAAAGTGCAGGACAGTAATTAATAATAATTTACTATTCTAACTCCAAATATAACATAACTCAGGGAAATTGCTGGATAGTAAACGATAAAAAATTACCATTCTGACTCCAAGACCAACATAATTCAAATAAAATAATGTACAGTACAAATATTATTTTTAGAAATTTTTCAATTTAAATTATTGTTTTTTAATTTTTTTAATTAAATATTTTTTTTCCTTAAAGTTTTTGATAATTTAAAATTTTCAACACACATTTTGGGTATTACTAACAACTCTTATCCCCTATAATCCTAAAATTCCACAACTAAAATATTTACACATTTTATAATATATTAATATTTAAATTTGTAAAAAAAATACCCTCGTTAACATTTTAAATTTTAAATACATTTCCATAAAATTTTAAATTTTTAATAAAAAAGTTTTAACCTTTTCTTTTAACTTTGACATTATCTTTTGTTTTAGCAATTTAATGAAATTTGTTTTGTGCATTTAGGCCAACTGTACCTTTGGTATTGTAAGGATTTTTATTAATTCAACAATAAAATAATTCAATTCAATATATTAATATTTAAATTTGTAAAAAATACCTACGTTAACATTTTAAATTTTAAATAAATTTTCATGAAATTTTAAATTTTTAATGAAATTTCCAACACATTTAATATATTAATACCCACCCTTATCCCCTATAAACCAACAACCCACTCCTACAAAATTTACAATTTTTAGAAAATTTTAAATTTTGATTTACAAAAATATTTTCCTTAAAAAATTTAAAATGTATTACATTTTCTCACACATTTTATAATTCCTACCCACCCTTATCCCCTATAAAACCAACAACCCGCTCCTAAAATATTTACACATTTTATAATACTTAAAAAATACTAATATATTTATTTATTTCTAATTTCAAAATAAAAATTTCTAAATTTGAATATTTATAAAAATGTATTTAACATTTTTACAAATTTTTAACACAAATTTTTTTAATTTACTACCCACCCATATCCCCTATATAACAAACAACCCACTCCTAAAATATTCACACATTGTATTTAATATACATTTTTTAAATATATTAATTAATTTCGAGTTTCAAATTTCGAATTTCAAAATGTAATTTTTTTTTCATTGAAATTGTACATTTTAAAAAAATTGAACACACATTTTTTAAATTACTACCCACCCTTATCCCCTATATAACCAACAACCCGCTCCTAAAACATTCACACATTTAATTTTATTATAAAATTGTAAAATATATTATTTAATTTCGACTTTCAAATTTAAAATTTCGAAATTAAAATGATTTTTCCCTAAAATTTTAAATTTAAATAAAAATTTAACACACATTTTTTAAATTACTACCCACCCTTATCCCCTATAAAACCAAGAACCCGCTCCTAAAATATTTACAAAAAAAATAATAAAAAATATTATAGTTTTACATTAATTACTCACATAAATAACTTAAAAATAAAAAAATTATTAACAAAACTATCACAAAGTAAACAAATTATAACACTAAAAACATAACATCGATATTATTTACATCGGTATTTATATCAACTATATTTACTACAACGACATTTAGCAATGTCGATATTTCTGCCACTGTAAACAAACGATATTTACTACATCGATATTTAATTCGTCGATATTTAACATAGTCGATATTCTTACCTCGATATTTCTGCTTGTCGATATTTCCACATCGATATTCCTGCTGTATACCAATCTGATGCACATACTGATGCACTAAAATAAACTTTGATACACCCACTCTAAAATACAGACTACTATTTTTGAAACCATACACACAACAATGCCAGATACTACAAACCACCCACTATTTCCTAGTTCTACACACACATCCAGTCATTAAAACATGCAGTTACTCATCAATACAGCACTATCATTTGCACTCATACACCTACACATACAGTCACACTCCGCCACTCATCCATAGAGTTACTCACACACCTAGTCAGTCATGCAAAGAATCAATCACATACCCATTTACTCATGTATGCAGTTATACACACCAACTCAGTTATTTATACACACCACATCACTTATATATGCAGATACTAACACATACTTACTGTCTTATTCAATCACTGATACAAGCAGACACTCATTTACACACCCACTCTTCAAATAACTTACTATCATGTACAGTCATTTATATACTCCAACACTCCCATATACTGCCTTAAATCATATGTAGTTACTCACACATATACCACTGAGACATTCATTCACTCACCAACACACCCATACACACACTAACTCACCCATACAGCCCTTCCCAGATGCATGTTTGAATCCATACAACCAGTGAATCACCCACTCAGACATCTATGCACAGAGTCACAATACACAGGCACTCAGGCACCCATACAGATACTCAGACAACAAATCAGTAACCCATATAGACACTCATGTAGCTACTCACCAACCCATGCAGCCGCTTACACACCAACTGAGAGACTAATACAGACTTTCACACAGTTTAGTCACTAACTTATGCATTCAGTAATATACGTTCAATCACTCACTTGTCAGTCACGCACCAACTGAATAATCCCTTCAGGCACTTGTAAATCCACTCATTCTTCAATACACCTTGGCATAGATGTATATGAAAAATATTTAAACTTTACAGAAACACACATTCACTGGATGATGTCATCAGTGATGTCATCAGAGATGTCATTTGAGATGTCATCAGTGATGCCATGAGTGATGTCACTGACCATGTCATGAGTGATGTAATATGTCACGTCATCAGCAGTGCATTGCGGGCGTGTGAGTTATAGTTAGCTCAACTAACTATAACAGGTGAATTTCTCTGGTTTTATATGAGGCAAATGTCCAACTAACTATAACGTCCCTGAAAGCTATGGTTTTTTAGTGAATTTCAAAGGTTTTTTAAATGTTAATTTCATATTTCAATATTTATTAAACCTATATTTTTTCTATTTTTTTGTAATATTTTGGAACTCTATTATGCTTTTTTTTGTAACTTTAAAAATTATCTCAAATAACTATAACCAATGCCCTAAGGTAACTATAACTCGCACCCTCACCATGCACTACTAATTACTTCACATATTATTACATCATGCATAACATCTTCTATGACAAGATTGATAAAATCACTATAAAATTATAGATGAGAAATCTGTGCATATTGAGGGTGCGAGTTATAGTTAGCTTAGGACACAGGTTATTGTTACTTGAGATAACTGTAACTTACTGAATTTCTATGTGTAAAATCTGAACCTAACTATAAAGTCCCTGCAACCTTTCGGATTTATATATATCTCACTAAAAATACAAAGGGATATATATATATATATATATATATATATATGTATATATATATATATATATATATATGTATATATATATATATATATATATATATATATATATATATATATATATATATACATATATATATCCACAAGAAGACCGGCGTTAGGGACGCCCAGCCAGTCGGGTCGGGGCCTGCCTCAGTGCGCCAAACACCGTATATATTCCACTGAAAAGATAACATGCACTGAGAGTGACATGTAAACAGGCACAACAGAGGTGCTCCAGTGGAGAAATTCTTTTATTTTGGCAAGTACTACATCATCAGCATAACATGTTTCAACTCTTTCTTTCAAAGTCTTAATCATATGCAGTAGGTCAGAACAAGCAGCCATCAAGTCTTTACAACTTCTTTTTTTAGAAAGTGTTGAACGACTGCAAAGTATCAGCATTTGAACAGTGTGTTTAAAGTGGTAGTGATTAGTTGTTATAAAAACCTTCATACACAACAGTGTAATCCAGAATCTCAGCGTAGTTTATGGATAATCAGTCCATTAGATCAGCACTGTAGCATACGCACAGGTTTCAATACCGATTTTGTCATTATTAGTCACACTTTGGACCACAACTCCCATAATGCTTTGTGATGGTCTTTCAAAATGTACCACTTCTTCAACAACTTCCTTTCAGTTCATCACCTAAATGCTGATCCAGAGTGCACTCTTTTTTTTGTTAAATGGTGTAAATCCGTTCAGTAGTTCCTGAAAATTCATATATTTACAAATATTAATATCTGGTGGCTATGAAGGATCCGCGAACCCTCCTGATCTCGAGCCTGACTCTGATTGGCTGCCAACACTTCAAACCAGGAACTGTTGGCAGCCGAGTCACAAGGAAAAAGGTAAATGATAAAAAAAGTAAAGGCGGTAGGGTAGAAACACCCTGTCCCCTAAGGGGGTACCTAGAGACCCCCAGGGCCCCAAAGAGCACTAAAAACAATAATCATCAGTATTCGTGGTTGGTGCACGAATCCTGCTGGAAAAAAAACCCGGAGTGCGGTCTGCAGTGCTTTGTTTAACTAGGCCCCCGGGAGGGCCAGGTCCCAGAGGCAATGCCAAAATATGCTCGGGCCATACTGATTACATGCTCCAGGGACCACCACCTCCTGGGGATTTATTTTTATTAAAATGTGTGGGTGGCTCCTGCCCCCCCACACGCAGCCTGGGGACCGCCGCCTCCCTGGGGCTATAGTTATTACATGCAGGGGGCCACGCAGCCCACTTCAGCCCCGGGGGAACGTCACCCCAGCGGGTTTCTGCTTTAAAAACAAATTTGTGGGGGGGGGCTCGGCCCCCCTACGGCCTCGGGGACCACCACTTCTCCGGAGAATACATAAATTATTAAGTGCAGGGTCTAGTGCGTCCCCGTCCCCGGGGGCCACCTCTCCAGGGCTTTAAACACGATGGGAGGGGGGCCGCACGTCCCCCCTTCAGGAGCCTTCCAAGGCCCTGGAGACCGCCATCCCTAAAGGCTTGCTCCAGCAATGTCATGGGGTGCCCACCCCTGGGACATTTCAGTTTGCTATGGGATAGCAGGAGCACTGCCCCACCATCCCATAGCTCTCGCTTGTTCAAAGCGAGTACACTTTGCTTTTATTTGCATGTTAGCAGCTCCCTGCGGGTAAAAAGCAATGCCAGCCCCTGCAGTAGGTGGGAGCCAGCCAGGACCATGCAGTCTCTTTAAAAATGGCCATTCCCTGGGGAATGGGCTCCCCGGGTTCGAAATGGCCCCCTCCCTTTAAAAAAAAAAGAAATGGCCGGGCCCCGGGAGATGGGGTCCCTAATGCCGAAATCGACCTGAGGGGGATCACGCAGTTCCCTTTCCCTGAAAATGACTTTTCTTTAAATGGCCAAGCCCTGGGAATGGGGTCCCTGGGGCCAAAAATGGTCTTGGAGGGGGGCCCCTCCCACTCCCTTAAAACAAAAAACATTAAAAAAAGATTGACCAAACCCCCCTCCCCTTTAAAAAAATACAATAAGCAAAGGCCTACCCCCCCCGGAGGATGGGGTCTCCGGGGCCATAATCGGCCTCGGGGGCGGGGGGACCTCGTGACCCCCCCCTTTGTATTTAAAAAATATGAAAAATGGGTCTGGCCCCGAAGGATGAGGTTCCCGGGCCCAAAAGAGTCAGGAGAAGGGGGCCACACAACCCCGTCCTAAAATAAAATAAAGGAAGATGTGCAACTCGCCGGAAGCCACACCCCCTTTCACCACTACTCTGCAAACGCACCTCCTGGAGCGCTCTAGTTTGGAGTCTGTAGTCCCCTTTGCTACTGAGTATCCTTAGGAGCAAACTAGCATATCACTTACCTCCAGTAAGTCCCACACAGTGGGATTGCTGAGAGGTGGTAGGAGGCCACGCCCCTTTTCCCAACACTCTGCGAACGTGCCTCTTGGTGCACTGCTGGTTGGGCGATGAGGTCCCCTTACATCCTGAAGGCTTTAGGACTAAAGTGGACTTCATCGCCCAAGAAGAAGTGCGCCAGGAGGCGCAATTGTAGAGGGGTGTAAAAAGGGGACGTGGCCTCTGACTATCTCTCAGCAACCCAGCTGTGTGGGGATTAAAGGAGGGCTAGTTGTCCCCAGGGACCCTCTAGAGGCAAGGGGATTTCATCCCCCAAACCAGAGCACGCCAAGAGGCGCGTTTGAAGAGTGGTGAGAAAGGGGGCATGGCCTGCAACAAATTCCCAGCAATCCCACTGTGTGGGGTTTATTGGAGGTAACAGGTAGGCTAAGAACCACCAGCAGCGAAGGAGATTTCATCCCCCAACCAAGAGTGTGCCAGGAAGCGCATTTGCAGAGTGGTGGGCAAAGGGGGCATGGCCTGCTATCAGAACTTAGCAATCTTGCTATGTGAAACTTAGAGGAGATAATAGGAGGAGTAGTTGGCCCCCAAGGATTTCCTTGGGGACATCTACCCCATCTGTTACCTCCAGTAAGTCCCACAGAGTGGGATTGCTAAGAGGTCTTCTGAGGCCACACCCCGTTTGTCCACCACTCTGCAAACGCCCCTCCTGGCACACTACTGGTTGGGGGATGAAGTCCACTTTACTCCTGAGGGACTTCGGGGGCCAAGAAGCCATCCTGGTACCTCTTGTAAGTCCTACGCGGCAGAATTCCTGTGTGCTGGTCGGAGACCCAGCCCCCTTTCTCCACCACTCTGCAAACGCGACTACTATTTAAAGAAGCATTTGCAATGCAATAGGTCTTGCATTTGCAAGAGTTAGTGCTATTGGCGTTGTTAATGTAAAAGTTTTTTTCTAATGTTTTTTGGAGTGGAGTGGAGTGGAGTGGATGTACGTTGTGTGTAATGGAATTATGTGGTATAGTGTGCAGTGAAATAATGTGGATAGAAAGTATGTGGCGTGTAGTGTATAGTTATCATGCTTCATCATTGGGCATTCCTCAACTAGTTATGTAAGTGATATGCGTGAGTGGTGAATAAAATAGGCTCAGGTATCCTATAAACAACATTTTATAGAGGAAGAATAATCGGTCTAAAATAAAAACAGTGGTGCTATCATGTGGTCTTAAAGAACCAGGATAGCTTTGAGTGTCAGGTGTTCCACTGTTTATAGGATACCTGAGCCTATTTTATTAACCACGCTTGTTTATCACTTACATCACTAGTTACACTGTTAGTTATCCCCCTCACATGCATTCATCTACACTGCAGTTTCGGATCAAAATATCTCTGACAAAGAGCCCCCAAACCTGTCAAACATTGCAGCACTGGCTTGACGAGGAGCGCCCAATGATGAAGCATGAAACCCTAACAGGTGTGTGAGGGCCCAAGATCCAATCAAAAGGTCTTTTTGCGACAGGTCAATCAGCCACTTGGATCAACTTTCTGTGGCCATCTTGGCTAAGGAGGAACTACCCCAACCCTGATAACTATTGATCTGTTCCCTGGGAGGAGCTTGGGTGTAGGACCTCGTTAAACATTTGTTAAAACATTTTGTTCTTCCTTCCCTCCCTGGATTTTGGGTATTTAGTGTATAGGAATTATGTAGAGTGGGGTTATGTATTATGGAGAGTAATTATGTGGTATGGTAGGCTGTGTTGTGGAGTGGTAAACTCTGGTTTGGTCTTCCTAGTTTCCATAGAAGCTAAGCTATCAACTCAATAAGACACAAAAAGAAGGAACCACTGAGGAGCACTTTTGGACCTAGTCAGAGGTATGAGCAGGGCCAGTGGAACTATGCGACTGTTCGGTCGCAGCGATTTTGGCATAATTACACATTTCCCGCAGTTGCCACATAATGCATCATCTGCCGCATAATCTGTTGATTTGAACAGAAAAAACCTTGTTTCTAGCTCAAACTGCTCAAACGTTACCAAAAATGCATCAACAGCGTGGTTGAAGGCCCTTTGCAAAGCTAATGGTCATCTATTACCTATTGATAAATGTGGGTGTTAAATTGGTACTACTGGTGTGAAAACCACTCTTGCTTCTTTCTGCGCCTCTCTTGCCTCTTTCTGCATTCCTTTTGCTTCTTCCTGCAAATTTAGTGGCCAAAATCATCTCCTCCCGAGAAGCTCGCCCCCATAGCTACCCCTCTTGTCTGTTTGTACACCTGTTGTTGGAACAAAAAGTAATTGTTTTCTAGGCAAAATGTTATCGGATCAATAATCATTTTGGTATGCATATAAAATTCAATTGGTCGAGTGCATAGAAAATGTTCCAATGCCCTTAATCCATCATTATGAAGTGTCCATGTGTACACATTGGACACATCAAGTGACATCAACAAATAATCATCTTGCCATTGGACATCAGATATTTGGCTCTAAAATTCTGTGGTGTCCTGAATGTATGATGGTAGGGTTTTTACCAGGTCTTGTAGGAAGGAGTCAATGTATATCGATACATTTTCCAATAAACCTTGCTTTGCAGAAGTTATTGGCCTTTCAGGGGGGTCTTAAAATATCTGTATGTACCTTAGGTATGTAATAGATAACAGGTATTATTGGAAAATCTTTTTTAAGGAACTTGTATTCTTCCTGGTTTATCATTCCAGCACTTTTCCATCCTAAACCTTTCGCAAACAGTGCATTTTATGTAGCCTTGACAATCTGTTTGTTACTCAGTTTATCGCAATTTCTGTTGTTAAGTTGTCTTGTGGCTTCCTCTATATCCCGTTGTTTTGCCCATATGACCACGTTGCCACCTGTTAGACCTGGCATCCTTGGGGTGGTTTCCCCCTATCTTTTTGCCTCTATCTCCTCTATTTTTGATGCTGAACAAGATTTCGTTTTTGCTGGTTTAGATGCTTTGGACACTCTGCCACTGCTGATCAGTGTCAGAGTGTAAGTGCTCCCTGTGTAAATTGTTATTATGATTGGATATACCTGATTGGCATATTTGTATCACCATGAAGTTCCTAGTAAAATGCACTGGGTGTGCCAGGGCTGGTGATGACAAATGCTACTAGTGGGCCTGCAGCACTGATTGTGCCACCCACATGGGTAGCCCTAAAATGGTGTCTCAGGCCTGCCACCACAGTGCCTGTGTGCAGTCTGTGAACTGCCATGTCCTCCTGGTCAGTGTCCCCACTGACCAGGCCTAACCCTTCCCTTTCTGTGCACCTTGGTCACCCCTATGGAAGGCCCAAGGTACCCCCTTGGGCAGGGTGCAGTGTATGTGAAAGGTAGGGCATGCACTTGTGCAGGTGACATGCTCTGGTAGTAAATTACAGCCATTTTCGTTGTTCACTGCTGCAAGGCTATCTTGCTCCATAGGCTATCATGGGGTATTCTGGCTACAGTGGCTACCAGCATATCTTCCCATAGGAGCAAGATAGGACATAAAAGTCTGGTATCCCTGAACTCAGAATTTAATAACACATCTTTTAGGAAAGGTGGTTTTTAACTCCTGTGTTAGAGAATAGCACTTTTAGAAAGTTGCTGTTCTCTTGTCTGACCTTTCCGTGTGCCTTGGCCTGTTTGTGGATTGACTATCTGGTTTGAGAGTGACAGGGGCTGGGGATTTCCCAGGAGGCTGGCTGAGTCAGCTCTAGGCTGAATGACTGCATTTGCAACGTGAGTGGTGGTAGGAGATAGCACCTGGGCCTGAATAGGGCTGTGCCTGCCTTCCACAATGCTGGCTCCACCTCCTGCTGGGCGGCTGACGGCCCTGCCCCTCACTCTAAATGGAAAGGAGAAGCCAGGAAAACAAAGTGCTCAAGGAACACCCAGAACTGGTTCAGACCGGGCTCAGAGCCCTCCTGCACAAAGGGAACAAAGACTTTTAGGGGTATAAGTACAGGACCCCTGACAACAGAAAATTAGATCACCCTGGAATCAAGAAGGAACCTCTGCCAAGGAGAAAGCTGAATCTGAAGAAGGAAGACTGTCCTGCTGTTGCTCTGCTGGACTGACCTACTGTTATTTGCTGCCAAGGAGAGGTGAAGGACTTTGCCGTTGTGCTGTGTCCCCTTGTCTTGAAGGAATCTCCAAGGGCCTGAGAAGAGCTGGCTCCCTGTTTTTGAAGTCCCAGGACCAAAAGAACTTCACCCCCAGCTTCCCTGAACTCTGCTGAGAGCGTTCTGTCCTTCCTAGAGTGCTTGGGCCAGTTGTGGTGCCTCTGGAAGTTGTACCTGTGGTGGGAAGCTGGAAACTAAGATTGAGAGACTTTTGCAACTGAGAAGTTATCGAATCGCTCGCTGCGGAGTGCATCCCCGACAGTGCAAGGAAATTCCCGCCGCTACGGAGGTCGACCTCGTCGCTGCGCCTGTTGCTGCTGCCTAAGACGACGCATCCTTCAATTGCGGGAAGATCACCATCGCTGCGAGCTTCGTTGCAGAGCCTGTCATTGCTGAGGGAGATCGCTGCACCGCCGGCTTGCGGACCGCATCACGTCGCTGCGAGCATCGTCGCAGAGTCATCGCATTGAAGAGCTGCGAGTGAGAGGATCTCTGCTGGAACGTGGATCGTCGCCACAGAGATCGTCGCCGCACCTACGAGATCATCGCATCGTGCCTTTCCAAAAACAAACTTGCTATGGAACCTATGCACCGGAATCCATACAAGTGGCCTTTCTCCCCATACAGACCGGATTCGTCGCAACACGCCCGCTGCTGCAGCGGGGTTGTCACAAACGCCTCCCCAGGGTCTCAGGAGCAACGCATCGCTTGTTTTCCACCGCACCAGCTTCTGCTTTTGGAACTTTGTCGCAACTAAAGGTACTGTTGGCTAAACGTGACTGTGAACTTTTCACGCATCTGTGGATTATTTTATCGCAACCTTAAGAACTCTTTTGAAACCATATTCCATATTCTTCACCAGCCTCGCCCTCGCAGCCGTACCACACATCCGAAGAGCCACCGCCGGAGGAAGATCCTTCTCTTACCTGGCTGCCAAGACTTGGAACTCCCTCCCCATCCACCTTCGGCTGACCCAGGACCATCTCGCCTTCAGGAAACAACTCAAGACCTGGCTGTACGAGCAGTAGCATACCCCTCCCCCCAAGCGCCTTGAGACCCTCCCGGGTGAGTAGTGCGCTATACAAATGGCATGATTGATTGATTGATTGATTGAACTGTGTATGTTGGATTTTCGTCGTTTTGGTCTTGTGTAGTTTAGATTATATACCTTTATTTTTCTAAACTGTTGTGGAGTCAGTTTGTGGTGTTTTCACTGTGTTCCTGTGAGTGTTGGTACAAATACTTTACACATTGCCTTTGGATAAGTCTGACTGCTTGTGCCAAGCTACCAAGGGGGTGAGCAGAGGTTATCTAAAGAGTGGTTCCTCCTTACCCTGACTAGAAGCAAGGATCCCTATTTGGACAGTGGTACCTACCTCTGCCAACTAGAGACCCCCTTCTAAACCACCTTTTTCTGAATTTCTGACAACTATGGAGTCATTGCTTTGGAGTTTTTGAACCAGTTGTTGGTATTTATTTTGGTGTACCATATGGTTCCTTTTGTCAGCATGAATTTTGACATTGTTTTTTTTTCCAGCTGTTATCTGTTCATTAAAGGTATCAATAGAATCCCTGGGCATAATGGGTATGAATCTTCATGTAGTTCTAAATCCTGAATATACGGTAGCAGTGATATTTATCTGCTGTGACTCCATAGATGCCTGAGTGCACTTTAGTTGTAGTTAGCTTGGTTCATTGTTTTGTAGAGCCTGAAGTTCGCGAAGTAACCTGACATCCAAGGCCACAAATGTGGTCACTCCACACGGTGAAGTATCCCCTGCAGCTTGTATTGGGGTTATGTTTTGTCTGAGTAGATGGAATTTCTGCAATTTCAACTTTCTGATAAAATGATATAGATCTACCTGTGTCTGTTGGTAATCAAAATTGTACTCTGGGCAGTATGAAAGCCCCAGCGCCAAGAGTTGTTTTTCCGCTTGGTCAAGAACTAAATCAGAAAGGTTGATAATTTTGTTGGCACTTGTTGTCTTTTGGGTTATTTTCGTCACCAGTTTCTGTTCCTGGGTTTCCTGTTTCCGAGAGTTTTGGCGTCTTTTTCACCTTTATCTTGCGGAGCCTTGCGTTTTGTCTTTGTTTGTTCCTGGGTTTACATTCCTTGGTCGCAAGGTCTGGCGCCTGTCCTCTCTTAAAAAATTAATTTCCTCCACAAGAGTATGTTTTTTTCTTTTTTAAATTTGATATACCCGTTAGGACAACTTGTGTTTCCGCTTCAGACTCAGTTTCAATAGATGAGCTACAATCTGACATTGATGACGCTAATTGGACTCCACGGCTGGGGCCAGCTGTATCTCCGATGTCATTTCTTGATTTGACCTCCCTCTGTGTTGCCCTTGCTGCATCGTATTTGGTGCTTACTTTCCCTCCATGTTAAAGAACAGTAGATGTTTCAGCACCCAGGCTAATATGCTGCATAGAGAAATACATATAAGATCCCAAAGGCGAGACCGATTACATTGCAAATGCTTGTTTCCCTCCCTCATCCCTCACCTTTATCACCATTTTATTGTTCAGCTGCCTTATTGGTTGTTGCTTGGGTTAAGATGCTCAAAGCATCCATCTTGGTTGACGGTCAACATTTGTAAAGCGGTTATAGTTTATTTAAACCCAGCCACTCCGCACAGCAGGTATGCCAGACAAGCCTGTTTGCACCCACCACCCACCAGCCTTACTGCCTGTTGCGACCAGACCAGTAAGCATTCATGTATAAAAAAACTCACTCCACAACATTCAATTTTCTTTTGTGTGGCTGAGACCTGTTTATCGCAGGATAGTGCTCCAGTCACTGATGATTTAGTGTCATATAGTTTTAAAATCTACTGACAAGCTAGGACAGATAAGAAAGGTTGCAGGACTGCAGTTAATAAACATTCAGGGTTCTCAATGTAATTACTTTATATGAGCCCGAGATCTGGTTATCGGTTTCAGAAGGGCTTAAGGTTTATATGAAACAAGTTATTTTTTATTTTAGTCTATACTTTTGACAAATTTGTAAAATGAAAAAAGGCAGCAAGATGTAAACATTCCGACTAAACCTCATTTTAGATACATTTTACTGGAAAATATGTTTCCTTCGTAAAGGAAAAGGTACATGTTTATTTTAACAGATAGAGCATGATAAAGAGTTAAGAAAGAAAAGGGTGGGAATATGGCTGGGAGGAGGCGTGGATGGGGAAAGGGAAAAAGTACGTGAATTGAAAAAACAGAGTAAAGCGGGAATAGGACAAAGGGGGTGTGATAGGAAGTGTAGCTGGAGAAAATGAATTAGAAACTAACAAAAACAGGAGTAAGACATTAAGTTGAGTAAGGTGTTTAAAAAATAGAGTAAAGCTTGACGCAGCCTACATAGAGAAAATGTAGAGTGCACATGACTGGTTTGGTCGGCCACAGAGGGCCGACCAAACAGTCAGGGCCCACAACAGTGGGCAAGTCACTCCTCTCCAACCCGCCCACCCAAACACGGCATACCCTCCCACCCGCCCCCAACGAGGCATACCGTTATGCTTTCTCATAGCGCGAGAAGCAGAAACATGACATGGTATTTAGAATACCATTTTATATTTCTGCTTCTCGCACTGCGAGAAAGCAGTGGGGCGACGCTCCTCTGCCCTAATGGAGGAGCCGTACTTGGTCGTAAGTGCTGAGTTGCACCACTTCTTCTGGGAAGAACATACCCTACAAAGTCTGCTTGGCCATGACACCAGAGCCCCACCTTCAATTACCTCTTACGTTATGTTACTTGGAAGAGGCCTCCAGTACCTGCCCGACTACTCATCAGACCTCTAACTATTTCAGCTCTGATTCTGCGAGTCCCCTTCCTACGCATATTTATCTGCCTGAACGTTAACAGCTTCTGACTCCCAGTCATTCATATCTGGCTCCCATGAGCCCACTTTACCAGGATGTATCTCTTTAGATTTTGCTGTAAAGGTGGACTTCATTTTCTGAAAAGTGTCAGTATGCACAGTGCTTAGCTTTTGAATGTTTATCGGCCCATCCACACTGCCACACACTGCCACCCCCTTTTGTACCGCTTTGGCCGCCATAAGTGTGGCAGGGTATGCTCAGACGTGAGTCCCTTTGCTCACTTTGCCACTGGATTCAAGCAAGCCGGGCTGAAGACGGCTGTAATGCCAGAAACCGGTCCTCGGAAGCTTGTTTCCGGTCCAGGGAAGGCATGGCTTGGCAGTTCGGGCTGGACTGTTCCCATGAGGCACAGGGTCAGACTGATTTGCATATAGCCATGTCTGAACTGGGGTGGCAGAGTGGGCTAAAGAACGGTGATGGATCAAACCCAGATCTTTTGACTGGGTGTGAGTGTTTGATTGGTTCAGATGCTCCGTCCATCACCACCCCCTTTTATACCGCTTTGGCCGCCATAAGTGTGGTAGGGTATGCTCAGACGTGAGTCCCTTGCTCACTTTGCCACTGGATTCAAGCAGGCCGGGCTGAAGACGGCTGTAATGCCAGAAACGGGTCCTCGAAGCTTGTTTCCGGTCCAGGGAAGTCATGGCTTGGCAGTTCGAGCTGGACTGTTCCCATGAGGCACAGGGTCAGACTGATTTGCATATAGCCATGTCTGATTTGGGGTGGCAGAGTGGGCTAAAGAACGTTGATGGATCAAACCCAGATCTTTTGACTTGGTGTGAGTGTTTGATTGGTTCAGATGATCCGTCCATCACCACCCCCTTTTGTACCGGTTTGGCCGCCATAAGTGTGGCAGGGTATGCTCAGACGTGAGTCCCTTGCTCACTTTGCCACTGGATTCAAGCAAGCCGGGCTGAAGACAGCTGTAATGCCAGAAACCGGTCCTCAGAAGCTTGTTTCCGGTCCAGGAAAGGCATGGCTTGGCAGTTCGGGCTGGACTGTTCCCATGAGGCACAGGGTCAGACTGATTTGCATATAGCCATGTCTGAACTGGAGTGGCAGAGTGGGCTAAAGAACGGTGATGGATCAAACCCAGATCTTTTGCCTGGGTGTGAGTGTTTGATTGGTTCAGATGCTCCGTCCATTACCACCCCCTTTTGTACTGCTTTGGCCGCCATAAGTGTGGCAGGGTATGCTCAGACGTGAGTCCCTTGCTCACTTTGCCACTGGATTCAAGCAAGCCGGGCTGAAGACGGCTGTAATGCCAGAAACCGGTCCTCGGAAGCTTGTTTCCAGCCCAGGGAAGGCATGGCTTGGCAGTTCGGGCTGGACTGTTCCCATGAGGCACAGGGTCAGACTTATTTGCATATAGCCATGTCTGAACTGGCGTAGCAGAGTGGGCTAAAGAACGGTGATGGATCAAACCCAGATCTTTTGACTGGGTGTGAGTGTTTGATTGGTTCAGATGCTCCGTCCATCACCACCCCCTTTTGTACCGCTTTGGCCGCCATAAGTGTGGCAGGGTATGCTCAGACGTGAGTCCCTTGCTCACTTTGCCACTGGATTCAAGCAAGCCGGGCTGAAGACGGCTGGAATGCCAGAAACGGGTCCTCAGAAGCTTGTTCCCGGTCCAGGGAAGGCATGGCTTGGCAGTTTGGGCTGGACTGTTCCCATGAGGCACAGGGTCAGACTGATTTGCATATAGCCATGTCTGAACTGGGGTGGCATAGTGGGCTAAAGAACGGTGATGGATCAAACCCAGATCTTTTGACTGGGTGTGAGTGTTTGATTGGTTCAGATGCTCCGTCCATCACCACCCTCTTTTGTACCACTCCCTGCAAGAAGAATCTGGACCAAGGGTTCTTGGATGGACAACATATGTGGCAGAGAGTTAACAGCCCTATGGTGAAAGCCAATTGATTTCAGGGCTGGGGAAATGGCTTTATTTATTTATTATTTATTATTGCTATTCATTAAGCGCTAACAAATACCCGTAGGCGTCTCGGCGCTAATCTAACTACGTTCATCACATTTATCTATGGACGCCTTTAAAAGGTGCTTGACCGTCACATTTTCAGCTCTGGACGCCATGTCCAGTCCTGTTTGCAATAGAGGTACTTGAGTTGGGACCTTCTCAAAGAGTGAGCTGACCCCTAAGACAGAGTTCTACAGTCACTGCGAAAGAGAGTGCACATGTGAACATAACTACCCCTTTTGATTTGGGGTTAGCAGCCTGAAAACCTTCAGTGAAGGATGGGGAAATAGCTAACGCTCAAGATAGCCAGCATTCAGATTAGTTCATCCTCACGGTAAAGCTATTACTCAAAATTGCAGTGAGGATACATGCAGAGGGGACAGAGTCCGAAAGCAACCAAGAGGGAGCAGTGGTGGCTCAGAAAAAGCCCAGCATCTGAGGTGAAAAACTCGTGATGGGCTGAGTATCCCAAGGAACAATGTAAAAGGACCTGCCTGTATTGTGAGGCTCAGTAAGACAGGCAAGACTTTGTAGTCCCTGCTGAGGGGAAACAAGTGGTGTGCAGCTAACAAACGACTGAGGGAATATAGTGCATATGCATGAGAAGTCCAGGACAGTCCATATCACAAAGCAATATGCAGCAATATCACCTGAAACATAAAAAGAAAGAGCCACTTGTATTGGCTGCTGAGGAATAATACACCATTCTGTTTGGTTGTAATGATCGTATTGTATTGTATTGTAATTGCATTTATATAGTGCTTACTACCCCTGACGAGGTGTAAAAGCGCTTTTTCGGCGACTAGTACGCTACTCCGGGACCAATAACGGATTAGTATTGAATTAGTAGAATGAAATATGAAAGTGATTTAAGTGGTGGATAGGTTAGTCAATTATTTGGATTCAGAAGGATAGCGGAAGGATAGAAGATGGAAAAAAGGTTTGTATTTATATAGCTCTTGTTACCCCTGATGGGGTGTTGAAGAGCTTTTTTTTGGGGTGAGTAGCACGCTACTCTGGAAACCCATAAAGGATTAGTGGTGAATTAGTGAAATATGAAAGTAATTTGAATGTTATTGTCATGTTTTACTGAAGACTCATTGGACATGTTAATCCTACTGTTCGTGCTGATGAGTTTTTGTTAAGTCTTGGGTAGATGTTTGTGCTAGCTTGTGCTTTCCACTCTCCATAGGAATGTGGAATGTTCTTGACATTCAATGGAGAGCAGAGTTTGGAGTGCAGGACGATGGTTGATAAGGACGGTTGTGCGCTCGCAACTGCCTGTATTTCTCCAGAACTAATCTTCAAGTAACGGTACTCTTCTACTGAACTGGGGCTGATTGTCTTTCATTGATTTAACACTGGTGATGAGTTGGTGAACTGGAGAACTCACCTAGTATTCCATTGCAAGTGAGTGCGGGTGAATGCTCTCTTTTTTTTTGTTTAAGAAATTTTATTGAGTTTTAACAAAAACACAAACAAAGCCATACAATAATGGAAATAAATATGATAAGTTAAAACATGAGGCAGTAAAATGAATGGAAAATCCAGAAAAATCAAGGAAGAGAAGAAAGAGAAGAAAACGAACGAAGAATAGAGGCAAGAGAGCGAGAGAAAAGAGGCGGGGGTGGGGGGATAGGGCAAGGAAGGATGATGAGAGAAGAGAAAAAGAAGCCAGGTGAAAGGGGATAATATGCAGATAGAAGACAAGTCAGGCATTTACGTTGGATGGGTAGAAGAGAGGTAAGAAACAAAGGGAAGCCATAGGAGATCAGATTTAATTTTTAAAAAGACAGAAGAAGAAGAAGCAACAGAAATCCTATGTTCATCACATACGAAATTCCACCAAGTAGTAACAGAAATTGTGGAGTTATCTTTCCAACAAGATAAAATCACTTTGAATGCAATAGCAATGAACAGATCAAGTAATCTAGCGTTAGATGAAACAATAACTATATCATCTGATAAAGAACCTAAAAATACATTTGCGAACGTAAATGGTGTAGAACAGTGAAACATTCGCATGCATATATCCCAGATAGATTTCCAAAATGAGAGGACAAAGACGCAATCAAACAGTTGATGCTTAAGTGTACCAGTTTCGGAAGAACAAGACCAGCATAACGAAGGTGAGGAGGGGGAAAACTTGGAAATACTTACAGGCGTAAAAACAACTCTATGATATATGAAAAAAAGGGATTGAGTAATGCGAGCTGCAATAGAAACTTTAAATAATTTGGAACATAAACGATCCCAAACATCAACTGGTATCAAGACATTCAGATCAGCTTCCCAGGCAATCTCAACAGAGGACTTGGGGCGGTCAGAAACATTTGAAACCAATAGTTTATAAACAAGGGCGGCTTTTGGTTGGTATAGGGAGAACAAAGGATAAAGTGAGGACGAACGAGTAAAAGAGGAGAAAGTATCGGGCGGTGAAAGGAATGTTAAATGAGATTGAATAGCATTGGTTATGATGGTATACTCCTGTAGACACGAAGTGTGCAATTGATAAACACTCTGAAACTCACGAAAAGGGAGAATAGAATCATTGGAAAACAATTGATGCACAAACAAAATTCCCTTCTCTTTCCAGTATTTGTAATAGAAGGACTTGCCCTTATATTTGAGAAACTTGTTATACCACACAATGGATGCTAAGAAGCATTGAAGGGGAGAAAGGTCTTTGGAGAATGTGTTATGTAACAGTAATTGAGAGTATTTCAGAACCGGGTGCTTGGACAAAAAGGAACAATTGGACATAAAGACAGTGTGCTGAAATGAAAAGTCTTTTAACAGGGAGCGTTCAAACACCACCCATCTGGGTACCGGTGAAATCAAAAAATCATAAGCCAAGGAGAAGGATTGTTTTATAACAAAGGCAGAGTGATATAATTTAAAGTTGGGAAAACGGACACCTCCTTCAGTTCTGGGACGGATGAGTTTTTGTAAAGCAATGCGAGGGTGTTTATCATTCCACAAAAATTTTGAACAAATAGAGTTCAAATGAGCAAAATATGAGTAAGGTATTTTTATGGGAAGCATAGATACAGTATAAAGTATATGTGGTGTAATCATCATTTTAATAGTATCAAGTCTACCCCACCAGGACAAAAATAAGGGAGACCAGCTTTGGAGAAAGGACTGGAGTTTCTTAACAAGGGAATCAAAAGTGAACTTAAGTGTGTCCCCGAGAGAAGAGGAAAACCAAATACCCAGGTATTTTATTTTGGAAGGGCACCAAGCAAAGTCTGTAGATTCAAACATATATTGGTAACAGACTGAATTTAGGGGTAAGACTTTTGTTTTGGATAAGTTAAGTTTGTAGCCTGAAATGGAAGAATATAAACAAACTTCATCCATGAAAGATGGTAACGACGAGACCGGGTTAGCCATGTAGACTAGGATGTCATCTGCATATGCAGAAATTTTCGTCTCAACAGATGCAAGTTTAAAACCATGGACATTAGGGTTATTCCGGAAGCGCTCCAAAAAAGGTTCGAGACATAAAATAAACAGTAATGGGGAAAGAGGACAACCCTGTCTCGTGCCTCTGGACAGGGAAAAATATCTAGAGAATTGATTATTGACAAAAATACTAGCACGGGGAGAGGAATAAAGGAGCTTGACTAAGGAGATAAAGGAGGGGCCAAAACCAAACCACTGCAAAGTATGAAACATAAATTGCCAGTTGATCTGGTCAAAGGCTTTCTCTGCATCTAAGGACAGGGCTGCAAGGGGAGATTTAAAGGATTTACTGTGGGAAATAATGTTAGCAAACATACGGACATTATCAGAGGCCAACCTACCTTTTACAAAGCCAACCGGATCAGTTTTAATCAAAAGTGGGATAAGGGCATATAGGCGAGAAGCAAGAATTTTGGGGAAAATTTTACAATCATAATTAATCAGGGAAATTGGGCGATAATTCTTACATTAGGAGTGATCCTTATCGGGTTTAGGAATTATGATAATAAGGGCATCCAGGAATGAGCCAGAGGCTTTGGCAGCGGAAATAAATGAGTTAAAAAGTTGAAGTAATTTGGGCACAAAGATGGTATGGAATGCCGAGTAAAATTCAATAGGTAGTCCATCAGGACCCGGAGCTTTAGATTTTTTGAGGGAATTAATGGCCAGAAGAACTTCTTGAAGAGATATACCCTTCTCTAATTGGGCGAATTTGTCGGGGAGTGAAGGCGGAGAGGGAAGGCCATCAAAGAAGGACGTTAAGTTAAACTCAGAAGGATGGGTGTCATCTGCATAGAGGTTTTGGTAATAATTATGAAAAACTTCCGCAATGTCTTCATTTGAGGAAACTAATTTATTAGTACAATCGTTAAAAATAGGGCCAGTCGTTTTACGTTCAGATTTGATTTTGAGATAGTTTGCCGCCATTTTACCCGCCTTGTTTTGGCCCCATGGCATTTAGATTTAATTTTTAAGAGGGTGTTGCACGCTTCAACCGTAGCAATTTTATTTAACTCAGACTTTGCTTTGATTAGATTTTGAAGTGCATCCTTGGATTTTGAAGAAAAATATGAGTGTTCAAGTGTTTTAATATTCTTGAGTTGGTCTTCATATTTGAGTCGATTAGTTTTCTTCTTTTTCGAGACATATGAAATAGTAAACGCTCGAAAAGCAGCTTTGAAAGCGTCCCAATTATTAGGAATAGAGGTGTCAGAAGGGTCATTAAGGGTAAAAAACTCATTAATAAAAACCATAGCTTCCTTAACATAAAAAGTATCAGACAATAGAAATGTATTGAATTTCCATCGACTGAACTTGGAAGAGGTTAGGTTAAGATCAATGGCCGCATGAACAGGGGCATGGTCTGACAGAAAAATAGACCCAATGTCGGACTTTTGAAGAGAGGGAAGGAGGGATTTACTAATCATAATATAGTCTATCCTTGAACGGGTATGATGAACATTCGAGAAAAAGGTATATTCAAGCGATTCAGGATTACATGTTTTCCATGCATCATAGAGGGGACGCGTGGCAATGGCAGACTAGAAACATTTATGAGTTTTATCAGGCTGA
Organism: Lissotriton helveticus; assembly: GCF_964261635.1. Classification (NCBI taxonomy): domain Eukaryota; kingdom Metazoa; phylum Chordata; class Amphibia; order Caudata; family Salamandridae; genus Lissotriton; species Lissotriton helveticus. The sequence continues at coordinate 735,522,614 of NC_136061.1, read as the reverse complement.
AATTTGTGAGATGAGAGCCTGTCCGAGAATGGGTCTAACCATTGATTAAAGTCCCCAGCTATTACAATATTTGGGCAATCCATAGTAAAAATAAGGATTTTGATGTCGTTCCAAAATTTGGGATCTGGCCGAACTGGACCATAAATGTTTAATAGAACCAAAGTCTTATTTTGGATCACCACCTTGTGGTAAATAAATAATTAATTACCGGTTCTATTTTTTAATACAGTGAATGAAACAGATAGCTCAATAAATAAGAGTCAGGATTCGAGGTATCTTGAGTCTAAAGGCTTTAATCAGGCATAAAGGACAGGAACAGGACAGCCTGCAATAGTACGGGATGGCAGCTGCCAGGGAAGGGACAAGGGAAGTCAGGATGGCTAATTGGCAACTTTTAATATGGGTGCACAGTATATATACTTAAACAAATACATTACATTCATTACAGTAGGCGTAGCAGTAGGCGTGACTCGTAGCAGTCGCGGAAGATAAGGGCAAAATGATGTAACAAGAAGGCGTGTACAGGGCGTATACATAGACATGTGATGTAAACGTAACAGAAGTGTCATAAACGGGGCGGAAACATGGAGGGGGCTACCTGAGCAGCTGGGACCTCTAACCTAGTGGTGCGCGCAAACGGGCAATGACGTGTTACCAGGGAGAACTGGGGGCTATGACTTCTGCGCTAGAAGAGGAGACTAAAGTCTGGAGTGTCAGAGCGACATGTACCTAAGGCATATCTGGTATCTGGTGTTTGGAGTACATATTGATAGAATCCAAAAGTTATCAGGGCAAAGGCTACTAGACACTAAGACTGGTGCGTGCATAATTCTACATGTATTGCGTGTACGAGGAATATTCTATGAATATTAATACAGTATTTCTCTTACATGGAGACATAAAGGCTAGACCATGACGGAAACTATTGATGCGATGCAGTAGCTTAGGAATGCAGAGAAGGAGGGCTGGACTGATAACTAGAAGCATAACATATTCTTGGCAGACTGGCAGGCAGAGCCAGGCCGAGCCGGGCACTGTGAGGCAGAAAGTAAGCGAAGGGTCAGGGATGCAGGTGGGGGCTGTATCGCTCCTCGGAGAGGGTTGAGGAGACAGGAGCTGAATCTGGTGTCCGGGCCCTTTTGAGGCCTAGAAACGGGGACAATTCAATGAGTTAACGTGCACACTGTAAAATGTAGCAACGTAGGTTTACATAAGCCTAATATTCGTTGCTTTCACGGGAACTGGAAACTGGCATACTAGAATTGGACACAACTGTAATTGCGTCTTTAATCGCTCATAGGGGGATATACATGCATATCGATCATGCACATATAGCATAATATGGGGAACACGTAGGCACATACAACATGGCAAAATTTACTTTTCCACATTCCCTCCTTGTGCCCTACGTTTCCATCAGGAAACATCAATATTCATGATACCATCTATCATTTCATATAGCATCATTTGCTCGTC